>NC_090815.1:105711487-108496249 GCF_000390325.3 Nicotiana tomentosiformis | reverse complement strand
GTTTGTGTCTTGGCTAGAGTTAGTCGAGTTGTGAGCTTTGTAATAGAGTTACTACAAAGAGGCTTGTAATAGAGTTATTACAAGTGAGTGAGGGATTAAGAGTTTAATTCCTATGTTACAATAGGTTATAATCTAAAAGTTTCTCGGTTAGTGAAGTTGAAATCCTACGAGTGTAGGTCGTGATTTTTAATCTCGTGAACTGGGAGTTTTCCACGTAAAACTCTGTTGTGTCATTTACTTATCTCTTATTGTGTGTATTCTGTAGGAACTGATAGAAAACCAGGTTCTCTGTACAATTTGATGGACCCTAAGTTTATATCAATGATATCAACGATTCAGCCTCAAATGGGTTCCAGAGTTAATTCTCCATCAAAATAAAACAATACCCACTTTGTAAATATTCAAAAAATATAGATCTCAATTGACCCAACTCCTTCGATAGTTGACAATAGTGCTTCAATTCTAACCAGTTTAATATTCAATCAAAATACACCAAACTACACGAGTAAGTTCATATTGATGTTAAGAGCAAACCCCAATATTCATTTAACCAAAACATCAGCAAATCGAGGGTTTCAAATTTTGATTCCTAGTTTCGAGTTCTTCCAATTTTTAATGGTAAATCTCCAGATTGAGTCACGATTCCGCCGTCATCACTTTTATCGGTGCACTGTCATCACTTTCGGTGGAACGACGGCGGCAGTCATTTTTATCGGGCCAGGCTTCGTCATCACGAGGTGGGGATCGGAAGGGACGCGGTTCGCAGAGGTTGCCGGTGGAACGACTGCAGAATGTGCGGCTATTTTTTTTTGTTGTCCATGTTGTGGGCTCGATGAACCTCCTTGTGCTAGCTGGGTATAATTTGCCAGCGGTACTTTACCGAAAATGCCAATGTCGGCTGGTGTCGTGTGAAGAACGGAGCTTTGTTGTAATTTTTTTCTTTTTTCAAAAGTTTTAGTTTTATTTATTTAAGTTAAATCCATGTGTTCCCGTTTTATTCGTCACTCTGGCGTGTGAATTACACGCATATTTTATGTTTGGGTGCCTATCAATTTGTGTGTCTAAATGACACAGTAAAAGCCTGGATAAAGCGTTCAAATGGAACATGCTTAAAATAAAGTGTTTAAGTGAAAAATGAATACAACTTTAAGGGGTTGCCGATGTATTTTGCCTTTATCAAAAGCTCACTAATAATAAAGACCATTCCAAATTTTTTGACTAATTGCGCCCCACTAATCCAAAAAAAAAAAACATACACACTTCGGAACCATGTAATTCCTACTTCATTTAGTGGATACATCGATCATGTTGATGATGATTTCAAGATTATGTTTTAATAAGAAGACCCAGATAATCTTGAGCATTTTAATGATAAAAAATTATTTAAACAAGAGAAAACTCATGTTTATTTGGGTCCCCACCTTCTCATATTTCCACTAAATCTCAGCCGCAGTCTAAATCGCTGGTCAATTAGTTGTTGTTTACTAATTTACCTTCCGATTATGTTTTTGTTTTTACAAACAAAATAGAAGCAAGAATCAGAGGTGGAACACAACTCTTCTACGGTATCGAAGCAATGGATCTGCGAGGAGTTTGAAATAGGAGCAAGAAACCTCCCTGTTGTTGCTTCTTCTAACAGTTGCTCTTGCTTGTATCTTGAGACTGAATAGTACAGGAAGACGCGAGGGTAGGGGCAGAAGAGTATGGGGGTGAAGAAAAATACGAGGGTATTAGCAAAGGTGGGGGAAGAGTACATCTCACACATTTACATGGTAACATATTTGGTAGTGAATACTAAAGAGTGTTACCATGTGTCTAAAGAGTGTCATGTAAATTTAAATCAAATTCATTATTTTCACTCATGCGCACATCTCACACATTTCATCCAGCTCAGCTGGCTTAGCGCTACATAAGCTTGGTCAATGGACAGAGGGGTTTTAAAAAGTTATTTTGAAGGAACTGAGGTGCATGTCAAAATGGGACAAGTAGAAGTTGCCCTTGAATAACCGCATATATCTTTGAAATTTTCGTGAATGGAATTTAAGGTTTAACGAGCATACTAAACATCACAATAACACATGGAATTGTTTGCGTTCTCATTATTCTCAATTTTGTGCCATTTAATCTACTCCATTTATTACTAGGCAACGGTTAATTAATCTTAAAATTTTTAAAAATGGAAAACTAGAGTTTTTTTGTAGAAAAAACCTTCAAAACTTGCATGTATTTTTTCGAGAGATAAATTTAACTTAGTTGTGGTAATTGGTCCCGAATGTAACATTCGGAATGTTGACTGTTTACAAATCATTTAGGGAAGTTCATAGAAGAAGGAGAAAAAAAAACTAAGTTCATCTGAGCAAAACGTGGAATTTTATTGCTTCACAAACCGAAGTTAATGTTAACCTGGTAATACAATTCAAAAACTTAACAACTACTGCATTATTTACTTTGAATTGGAATTATTTGAGCACTGTACAAAAGGGAACTCTGAACATTGCTTAGTTTGGTGGCGCTTCAAGACGAATATAGTCATACATAATCCCCTGGAAAGGACTTTGGTTTCTTGGTTGGCCTAAGTAAATAGTGTTATCTCCCTGCACTAGCAGATTTCCCTGTATGTCTATATTGTACAACCAATAGAGGCCATGAATTCCATGCCTAGCAATTGAGTTATCTCTTCCAATCAATCCCGTCGAAAATAGAGGCCGGTTTGTGTTCGGATCATTCACTCGAACCTGCAAGTACAAGAGGATAGATAGTATTAGGTAATTGGCACAATTTCATCAAGACAAAAGTTAGTTATTTGCCAAATAAGAGCTATGTTCACATCAATAGGGATCAGTGTACCTGCACTTCAGCTAAAGTTGCAGATGCAATTGCAATGCGCAATTTATAAGTTCCTACTTGATTGACCGAATCAAGTTTAAATCTGATTTGCCACGTGGTTCCTTGATATGTACCGTCCTCTTTTCTCCTACAAAGAAAGAGCCAGATCAGCTGGTGGTTACTAAAAAAGAGAAGATTATTTGGAGCTGTACTTGGCTAGAATTGATGCGTAAAAAAATTTCTGCTTGTTTCTGCTTTGTGGCTGTAGGGATGAGAAAAAGGAGGGTGTTGGAGGACATAGGTAGTTGGCACTTACTGATCCCAATTTACATGACACTCTTTAGACACATGGTAACATATTTGGTAGTGAATACTAAAACGTGCAGATAAATGTTGGTGAAAACATGGAATTTAACCAAAAAATCTTTCTTCAGCACCTAGGCGACTTCGCGACATTTTGCATTTTTGAATACGAACAGACACCATCCAGCTTTTTAAGTGGGTGGCACTTGATTTTGACGGATGGAACGAGTAAAGAAAACTCCCTCAGTCCCAATAAATATGGCACTCTTTTGGAATTCTATCATTTTTAATAGTGAAATACTATCATGTATGGATAAATATTGGCGAAAAGCATGGAATTAAGTATAGTAGTTCAGTTTTCAAACTCATTAGATTGCTGAATAGCTCACCTTGGAACCTGAGCAAAAAACCAGTCTTTACTATAGTCACTTTCTCCAGTTACATACACAAGGTCATCTTTTGGATATAGCTCGGAGTATCTTTCCCACAATCCATATTGCCTGAATCTGCCATGTAAAGACAATAACGAAGTGTTTTTCTCAGTGCATATATGTGCTGAACACATGTGATGAATTTTGTCAAAGAGAAAGGAATTAATTTAACTAGGTGGAGCTAATTTATTATTCCGCATTCTATGCTCGTGGAATCGAAAAGTAAGGCCTATGCATAAAAGTACGTTACTAACCTATCGGGATGATTGATGAAAAGCTTGTTGATAAATC
The DNA here is from genome assembly GCF_000390325.3 of Nicotiana tomentosiformis. Lineage (NCBI taxonomy): Eukaryota > Viridiplantae > Streptophyta > Magnoliopsida > Solanales > Solanaceae > Nicotiana > Nicotiana tomentosiformis. Next base: position 108,492,398 of record NC_090815.1, on the reverse strand, counting down.
TTGGGTTGGGTTCAGGGACAAAATATTCTGCAGCCGTACGATCAGGAATGCCTATTTCCCATAATGTGGGGCCATCCCTTGGAGGCTGATATACGATTTCGTCCACATCAACACTACAACCTGTTTCGATGTATCATGCAATCCATGAGATTCAGAGTGCTTGGTTAAGGAATGGGAGTCGAATTGCAAGAAAATCTGTAGTAGTACCTGGAGTTATGGAAATGGGAGTCTCATATAAATAGTCCCCAATGAATCCAGGGACCCATGCATAAAGATTGTAGTCCCCAGGACGTATATTGTTTATGGAGAAGTATCCAATACTGTCCGCTTTAGCCCAAAATTGATAGTCCTGAAACAGAGAAACACTAAAATTTTACTTTCTTTTTCATTTTTCAAGTGGCTAAATCATTTTGCAACGAAATGAGAGATCAACCTTCCAAATTTAGGACAGAATTTGTCAGCTTGTTCTTTGATCTTAGAAATCAAGTTCACATTTATTTGTTTTAAATTTTGAAGAAGAGGAGGGGGGAAAGAAAAAGAAAATCCATATATATAAACAGAATTCATCATCATCATCATCCGGGAGTGCTATATTGTAAGTCGTCATGCTTGTTTTATGCAAGTAATTCGAAAACATGTTTAATTTGTTGATAAATTATTAGGTTCGCAAAAATTACCTTGCATTCTTTTTGCCAGGAACCAGCTTCTCCTGGTGGAGCAAGCCCAACATAAGCGCCATTTGCTGGTATATAATCATCACTAATGTACCTATCAAAAGTAGTTAGAAGGCATTAAAAAATCATATTTTGATTTTTAGTTTGAATATAATATTTAAGAAGAGGCACTATGCCCTTACTCGTCTTGAACCAAAAGTCTACCACTAACATTGCCCCTTTGATCTGCTGATGGAAAATCTTCTGATGCTGGAAAACAGTAAGGCCAGCTTTGAACTTCAACCTGCATCTGCAACAGTAGCTGATTTAAAAACATCGAACTCATGCATATACAAAATTTGGAGTATATTTCAAATCCTTTCACTGCTAAACCTGTATCTTGGCATCATCCCATAGAGCAACAGGATCTTCCCCTTGCATAACAGAATTAACATATATAAAAACGGGGCCAAAAACTTTCTTCCAGGCTTCTCCTTGAGCAAATTTTGGTGTTAGATCATCCCCAGCGTAATGAGAGCTTAGAAACATCTGTTAATATCACATTTTCACCCATAAATGACTAAATGTATAGCCAAGGAAAAGTATCGTATTGTTTGAATTTATCCATCTTGTTGAAAACGTTCATGGTAAAAGTGCTGAGTTAGAAGAAAGCCCTTACAGCTAGGGTAGTTGGACCGACATGGGATGTGAGGTTCTGTTTGACAGGACCACCAGATCGAAATTCATCGCTCGGAGTAATTTGCCAGAATCCCACAGGTGGATCCATAGATATCCAGCCGTGAACCTTGTTATCTTTATTATCACATGAGTACTGGTATTTGTCATCGACCTGTGTGCATGGGATGAATCAAACCACTAACCATTTCTCTATAGCACTCTAATAATTATTGTGGATCTATACGAGTCAACATGAGTTACTGTTAAAAAGTTTTGAACTCGTACATGAATAAACTTATTTAACCTGTCTTCTATATTAAGGACTATCTTCTGATTAATTAATCGATATTTATCAACTGATCAGCTATTTAGTCAAGAGTATCAATGGGTTGGTAATAAACGAAAAAAATGCTAGAAGTATGGTTTAAAAATGTATCCAGATCCTTATGGGATATCATTTTCTTGAGAAGTTGAAGAAACTAAACAATCAGAAAAGTCAGATTTACCTCTCCTCTTAACTCAGGCTCCACGGGATTATTAAGTAGGACTGCTTCTGCATAGGCAAGGCGTTGGCATCTTGCAGGCAATCGGTCATCTGGTAGAGGCATGAATCTTTGCCTATTGTCTGCAACAGCCATGTAGTGAAACCTATCCAGTGAAAGTACCAAATTTATCAGGAAGTTGTGATTACAGAACTGATAATTATTCGACACCTGGATAAAGAGCAATTGACCTCTAACTAAGTGAGATTGTATTGATTAAGTCCTCCAAAATAGCATTTATCCAAGGTCTATACACCAGGCATTTGGTTTTGAACATACAACTAGTTCTGCTTAGAACCACAACATAAAGCATACGGGTAGAAAAAAGAGGAAAATGTCGTCTTACTTATCTTTCCGGAGCTTGAATGCTATTCTAGTTTCACCAAGGCTGAAGGCAGGCCACTCAGGTGAACCAACATGCTCATAAATGGCATAGGAGTAGAAACCAGAGTAGCCACGGAGCAAAATAAACCTGTTGCACCATCATTAGTTTGATTAATGCAAGAATATCAGTAGTGCAACATTAATAGCATGCACATTCTCATTTACCCAATATGAAATATTTAGGAAAGAGAACCTTTTGTCAATATTCAGCGGAACAAGTTTGCCTTGGAGGGAGGGATCCCATGGTCGGGAAAATGATATCTCAACCTGATCGTCTGTCTCTGTTATAACCTCAAAATTTGTACCCTTGATCCTACATGATAGTTGATCATGTTTTTCACTTAAAATTAGCAAAAATTTTAATGATTAATTTCAAATAAGTAACATAGTAAAATTATACACTTCAAATACTCCACTTCTTCCACCATCTAGAGAATTCCAGACAACGTCCCAGTACCTGCATATTACATTCATAGCTTAAGATCACTAGTTCTATATTCCACTACATAAAATGACCATCATAAAGAAAATTATACATATATACTGAAAGCATAAAAGGAAACTACTTATCTTTAAAATCTAAAATTCTACCATACTTGTTTTAGATGTATCGGAAATAGCCTCTCTGCCCGCCCAAGCATGGCCGGCTCCAACCTTATGTGGGGTAAGGCTTGTGCCTTCGGCCCCCAAATTTAAAGGGCCCCATTTTTAAAAAAAAATAGGTTCATAGGTATTTAAAAATAATATTTAGTATTTTTAATACAAAACTAGAGTTTTTAATATAAAGGAAAGAAAACTTTTTATTAGATATATAAATAAAATAATAATTTGACTTCCTTAAAAATGGGTAGATGAATAGTTTTCATAACTTTTAGTTTTTCATTTTTTACTCCTTCATTAAAAAATTTGCTCTTTCTTCCTTAATTTGTCTAAGTCAAACTTTCTTTTTTTTCCAATCTCTTCATATTTCAGAAAACCCTACATATTTTTTGTGTTTCTCTTTGATATTTTTACTCACTTCTTTCTCCAAGATTTCATTACTGACCTTCTTTCTTCAAGATTTCACTAGTTCAAGTGTTTAACAATACTTTTAAGCTTCCAAAAGTTCTATACTTCTATTGCTTTGTAAAATCTTATCTAAGATCAACAATATCTCAAGAAAGATTAAATAAGTTGGCTATACTATCAATCGAGCAAGAATTATTAGAGAAAATCGATTATAAAATAAATCATTAACAACTTTATATCTTAAAAAGTTAGAAGAATAGAATTCAAATAAAAACATATCTTATAACTTTCTTTTAAAAATTTAGGCCGCATATTAAACTTCGGCTTTAGGCCCCGTATGTGCTTAAGCCACCCCTGCACCCAAGGTAGGGGTAAGGCTGCGTACATCTCACCCTCCCTAGACCCCACTTGCGGGAATACACTGGGTCGTCGTTGTTGTTGTTGTACTTGTTTCAGATGCCTTAGCTTGTTTTATGTCCTAATTTCAAAAAAAAATTGCAAGGTTTCTCTTTGCACTTTTAAACTCAAATTACATTTTCATGAGATCAACCTAAGGAATATGCAATAAACATGCAAATTGAAGCCAATTACCCTCTATTGGATTCATCATTAAGGACTTCAAGTAGATTATCTACGCCATTATAGCGTATTCCAGTGACAATTCCGTCCGGATTTGATAACGTGACTTGGACTATGCCATTATCCATCATCACCTGCAAAAAAAAGTAATGTTGTAATGATTTTATCTGTGTAGAAGAAAACTCATAAAGCTAACCACTATCTACTTTCTTTCCTCTGTGTTCATAATGTGCAAGCATACACACATCCTTATTTATCTTTATGTAGAATTATCAAAAGGGATGAAGTGCAATAACTGATACACAAGGGATATAATAGCAGAAAAAAGAAACAAAATAAGCCTTGAAACGAAACATGAGGAAGAAACTTGTTAACAATACATTGTAAAAGACAACATTTTGCATATTTCTGTGTCTGTTTTTTTCCTTCTGAAAATACTTGGGTAAGACTGTAAGAGACACAGTTCTACTGCTTGCTGGCAAGACAAAAGCAATGCAACAACGTCTCCAGTTCAAACAAAAATTAAGGGAAACAAATAGGAGGTAACTAATATACACTGGGCAGTGCAAAGAAGTTTACTATATCAGGTCACTTAAAAGTCAATTATGAGTAAATGCATGGAGCAGTAACCTGTAAAACATGGTAAATAATCAACTAAATTCCTTAATTGATTATTTAGGTAAAAATATTTTACATAAAAATTACTTAAATCCAACAATCCTTACATGACGATCCTGAATGTACAACTTCACTCCAATTGGGGACATTGTTCCAGGACCTCCACTATGACAACAAGCTCCTGTAAAAGACAAACAAGGAAAAAGAATATTAAGTCGGGCTCATTAAAATGCTATGAATTTTATCCGAAGTACAATTTGCATGGCTAACTATAATATTTCACAGGCTAAAAAATGGTGTTGAAAAAAAAATATTCTTCTTGTATTACAAACAATTTGCAGTTATGTTACGTTGGATCTTTGAGTTGAGATATATAAGCTACATTAAAAGCTATGTCTCACATATATAACAATCTCCAATTTCTACTTAGACTTAACTTTAACTACAGGGAAAGGAATAATTTTAATTTCCTGACTTTAGCTTTAATAATCCACTTTTGCTATTGCGCCACTATCGTTTGGTGAAATTAGATATAGCTTGGAAGTAAAGACGCATGATAAAGTAAATCAAGTAATCATGCATGTTGTATATGTGTTATATTTGTATCTTTTTAAATTTATGTATCTGTTTTTTTTTTTTTTTATGTATAAAGTTTATCTTAGATACGCAGCAATAAACTTGAAGTTTGTGACAAAATTTGGGAAGGTCCAAGATGTAGATTGCAATGTTATAAGAACAATGTGAACTGATATTCTCCCTCGTTCAAATTGAGATGGGAGAAAGTTGAAAAACTCAAAAAGAATTTCTTTGGTGTTAATGGGAAAGAAATATGTGGGTCACCATTTAAATAATGAATTCTTAAGAATTGTTTAACTGAGAAGATCTTGGTAAACCTTTTCACTTTTAGTTAATATTAATATATAAGAATCATAAAGAATGAAGAAGAAAAACGGAAGTGGCTGCTAATTTGGGAAAAGTTCAAATGAAAATCGAGTGTTCAATTTTAATCTTCTTTTTTTCTAAGAATAACTTTTAAAGCTAAAGAGTAAAGATAACAATATAGAAGGTTGCTCACAAAGCAAAGGATTATGTAATTTCATTCCTGTGCAGTATAATTTTAAGGGGTCGTTTCGTACGATGGATAGACAAAAATAGTTTTGGGATAAAAATTTAGTATTGCTTTATCCTATATTTGGTTACTAATTTTGGGATAAGTTATCTTAGAATTATAAATAGTAACCATAATAACTTATATATGTCAGCAGGTTAGAATAGTAATCCCAGGATAAAGCAGTAAAATTGACAATCTTAGGATTAATACAACATACCAAACAGTCAATAAAAAATAATAGCAGCATAACTAATTTCAGTATAATTAATCTCAGCATAACTTGTGTTCAAACCAAACGACCCATAAGATTATTATTTAAACGGGTAAAGGTCTAAATATGCCCTTGTACTATACGAAATTGAGCACATTTGCCCTTCGTTAATATTTTAGCTCAAAAATGCCCTTACCGTCACATAGTTGGTCCATATATGCCCTTAGAGTCGCACAGTTGGCCCATATATGCCCTTTTCGAAACAGAATCCACCCAAACTAATTAGCTCTTTCGTTAATTGTATTAAAGTGTATTACAAACACTATTTACTTTTTATTAGGACTTTTTTTCTTTACCTTTCTCTTTTCTTTCTTCTTTTTTCTTTTCTTCTTTTTTTTTTCCTTTTTCTTTCTCCCTTATCCGATTTCCTCCATTCCTGATGTCTTCTCTATTTTCGTCACCAATTTCACTTAACAAAACTCATGAATTCCTGCTTATTTTACTATCACAAACTCCACTGCATTCTTTTCCTATTCTCATATTTTCCATCACATTCAGCAAGACCAGAACCTCCATTTCCGTCACCAATTTCACGTGATTTTATTCCTAAAAATCAAACCTACACCACCAAAAGCTTCCCAGCAAAAAGGCTCTGGTTCTTCTAAAAAGAAGGAGATGAAAATTGTCGGAGAAATTTTTTCGATTGTGTTAATTCGATGAAGGCAGGAATTCATGAGTTTTGTCAAGTGAAATTGGTGACGAAAATGGAGAAGACATCAGCAATGGAGGAAAACGGATAAGGGAGAAAGAAAAAGGGAAAAAAAAGAAGAAAAGAAAAAAGAAGAAAGAAAAGAGAAAGGTAAAGAAAAAAAAGTCTTAATAAAAAGTAAATAGTGTTTGTAATACACTTTAATACAATTAACGAAAGGGCTAATTAGTTTGGGTGGATTATTTTTCGAAAAGAACATGTATGGACCAACTGTGTGACTTTAATGGCATATATAGATCAACTATGTGACTCTAAGGGTATTTTTGAGCTAAAGTATTAACGAATGACAAATGCGCTCAACTTCGTATAATACAAGGGCATATTTGTCCTTTTTTAGTTATTTAAACAGACAAATATAATACCAGAAAAAAAGTAGACGAATATAATAAACACGTCGTCCCTTCGGGGACATCCGATAAAAAAATAATAAACACCTCCTACTGTTTGGGGGACACGTGTGAATACGTAGTTAGACGTCGTACCTGTTTGTCCAGCGCACGCGCATAAGCATTTTATCATGTGTCTGAAACGACGCCGATAATAACTCATTGTGTTGCTTCGCTGTCCCCGTCCAACGTTATCAGTAATTAGCCGTCCATTTCAATTACGCGCCACCAACTCTCACCGTATTCCACCCACCCCACCGCTTCTGCCGTCAGTTATTGTGCTAAATTTATGATCCCATATTCACACTCGGTCGGCGAAAGAAGACTTTAATTATCTCCTCTTCTGTTCCTTTTATATCACAGAGATCATCATAAGCTTCTATCGTTTTTGGAATTTTATGAGTACTACTTCAACACTGAATGTAACAGATTATACTGTATATGTAGTGGAACCTCTCTTTTGTAAGATGACACGGAACGATAGTATGGGAGTTGGTTGCTCTGTTTCACAGTGGACAGGAATACCCTTTTCATTTTATGTTTCTTTTCTTTTTCTTTTGTGGTTGTTATTATTATAGGTGTTGTTTGTTTCATATCAAATTTTATAATTTTGGATTGACAGAACACGAAAAAGCAATATTTGTGTGTTTGATATAGCGAATTTTTTTTTTTTTAAAATATAGTAAATATTAGAGATTACTAAATAATATTATCAAATCAAATAACATTTTAATGAAATTGAGTATTATCAGTTGGTAATAATGTCTACATGAAACACTTTGCCATGGGGTGCATTGATATTTTTCGAAGTAGGACTACTCAATGAGATAATATAGATTACCGGCAGTTGAATAAGGTGATGATACACGATAGGTGCTCATACTTTTTGGTTGGAATAGCCGAATAGATGATATGGAATTCAAAATTTAACATAGTTATAGAAGAAAATATTCCTTTTTAATGGAAATCATTTCCAAGAAAACTATATTTAGTAGCCAAACACCAACAAATTTTCCTTTCAAAAGCATTTTTCTAAAAGATAACTTGAGTCAGACCAAACACACTTGAGTCCTAAGAAAACAACATAGCGTTTTGGGGGTGCGCTAGGCCAAGGAAATAATGCAATACCAAGCTGACACTTGAGAGCATCGATAGCAAGCTACCGTACTGCACTCTCCCCCTGAAAATGTACGTGAGCTAATAATTCACGTTGTATCAGATATTAAGTTGATAAAAACAGAAACTGCACATGAGAAGCTCAATGCTTCTATTCAACCGTCAGAAGGTAGAAAGGTCCGATTAAGTCTTTGTATACAAACTGTTTTGTGGACCCATGAATTGAAGCCTGATTCTTGAGACACGATTGCAGTATTAAAGCATGCCTCGTGAAATATTATTAGAGGTTTCTTCAGGCCACCAGAGTCGTTTGCGGGACAGTTGAAGGTTGGGAATTTAGTATAGGTAGCTGGGCATTCCATGCTTGTCATCGTCACCGTAGTAAAAATGGAGCTTAGAGCTAATTCTTGGCAGAAAAACACGAAAAATCATGAACCTTGTGATTTTTTAGGTACATGAGATCAGTGTATATGACACAAGGATCTCCTCAAGTACATCTCTGGTGGAGAAGTTGCAAAACAACTCTATTTTTTGATATATTAATTATATCCACAATTCTGTTTCTCGGGTATTAACAAAGCAGAGCTCGTGGCAGAGCCATTTAACATAATCATCATGGAATACAAACACCACTGCTTCAACAAGAATTGCTTCCACTTTATGATGGACCTAAATATTGAAGAAGGCAGTCACATTATTTTCACTACCACTAGAGATACAGTATGATCAACTTCCACTTTACATAGCACCTGTATGCAATTCAACTCATCTCATAAGAAATGGATTCACATATTATAAGACTTGTACAGATGGAATATTTAGGCATATAGTTATACTTATAGTAAGTTCTCTGATAGTAAGAAATTCTAGTGATTTGAAGTACCAGTCGATGGATCAAAAGTAAAGCCTGCTGACACCCATCTTCAGTACTAGTGTACTTGAGTATGCTCCACTTTCCTCTGGAAAAGAAGTGAGCCTAACAAAACAGCAATTCCTGTTATCGCGATTGTGAAAAGAAGCCGCTTTTTGGAGAACTCTTGTGGCTGCCTTCTTGGAGGCCCACGATCTCTTTCAGCTGCGTACATGTTCCTTAAGAGAAACCAAAGAGCAATGAAATGAAAAATAAGTACACCACAACTTGACATGCAACAGATAAGTTATGGTACCGAAAGTTCAATTGAGTGTTCAAGATCTGATTTCAATTTATGGGTTTGAGAGAAAATGATGAAATCCATTCCAACAAACGCATAGCAAACAGATTGCACTATAGTGAGCAAAACTTTGAGGCTATGAATTTTCATTCTAGAGATGGTAAAATAATATCTCTTCACCTACTGTTTTAGAGTTTTCCTCATAGATCATTGCATGATTTGCAACTGCTTGTTTTCTTCACTATTTTTACACTATACATCAGGTTTCTTACTTAATACACTACTAAGACTGGTGACAAAGGATCTGAAGCCCCTATGTCTCATACTTGGATTCCAAATACACAGACATTGTCAAACTTGAGGCACAGAGTCTAAACATGTGATCCATCTTCTATATATGAAGAGAAACGCAAAAATTTCCTCCTCACAGTTCATAAGGTATCTAAAGACAGAGAGGATAAGGTTGAGTAAGGGTCAAAAACATCTATCTTGGTGATTTATGGGGCTTTGGCTGGTTAAATTGCAGGTACACCCGCCAAATTACGTTTTAATTCAATGCCATGGATCATTTAAGAGCCATCCACACAATAACAGAGGTTGAGAAAGTTATTTGACAGTTGAAATATGGCAATAGGTGATGCCGTGATAATATATTGGAACATTGGATAGCTAATTTAGCATTTGGTAGCTGAAGAAAAAGCAGAGACTTCTTTAATCAACATAGAGAAGAGAGAAGAATGACTGATATCACAGAAAAAAAATGAAGTTTTTCTTAATCAGAATAAAGAAACGAAGAAAAGGAAGTTCAAGTGCAAGCTTTGGATACTTTGGAGTCTCAGTCTTTAAGTGGGCGGTTAAGATGAGAACTAAAGGATAGCAAAACAAATTCAAGGTCCTTGTTCTGTCCATCCTTTTTTACCAGAATATCTTATTTGCATGCTTGTGTCCGTGGAGGACAAATAATGATTTCAAATTTTGCATAGTTTAATAGCAACTTTTCCAAATATCCCTCTCATTAATCATGCATGTACTGTGGTTCATGGGATTCAACCGAAATGGATTACATGTGGTGTGCCTTATAAAATTACTTCCTGGAAAACTTAACATGTACATGTAATGAAGTCCTGTCAAAATTTCCCCTATTCATTTCTAGCTATAATAATGACAGTCCCCTAAGTTGTGACCAGAGGCGTATGTAGTGTTATAGTACCGGGTTCATCTGAACCCAGTACTTTCGACACGGAATATAAATTTAGTGTAAAAATTCACTAAAATTGCAACATATAGTGTGTCTGAACCCATAACATAAAAAATATAATAGGTTCAATACTAAGAACCGTAAAGGCTGAACCCATAGAATTAAAATCCTGGATCCGCTTCTGGTTGTGACCACACATCATGATGAATTTAACGGGATGTTTCCTCATAATCTGCTTTACTTATTCTATTCCTTTTCGCTTGCAGAGAGTTTAAGTCCTCATGAATCACTAGGACACAAGATCGACAGACTGGTTGTTGTACCAATAAGACAGGAAAATAAAACATTAAGCCAAGAGTGATAGAAGATGCATATTTAGACAAATCATAACAGACAATAAGAGTGTGAGGGAGTAACATGTTTCCAATTTGAGTTGAACTTAATTTAAGGAATAATACTAAGAGCATGTTTGGAAAGTTGCCTGGGAATTGGATTTGGATGTAATTACATAGTTTGGCATGTTTGTCTGGCCAAGTAATTACTTGGTCCGCATGAAATTGGGTGTAATTGGAATACAAGGTTACTTTTTAATTTCTTCCCTTTTTGTTTTAATTTTAATTTATTTTCTTTATAACTTTTTATTTCCATTATAATTTAGTTTTTTATTTTATTTTTACTTTCTAATTTCTTTTTTAATTTTAAAATATATTTTTCTTTGTACATTATTTATCTTTTATTTCTCTCCCTTTACTTCTTGTGAATCCATGTAATTGCACGTATATTTTATTTTTTATTTGTTTTATTTTCTTCATTTAGCTTAACTGCGTTATTATTCTAGTTTTTGAAACTGCACCTCCTAATATTAAAAACGTAAATGGGTCAAAAATACCCCTCTAATATTCGAAAATGTTCACTTATACCCTCCGTTATACTATTGGTCCACTATAGCCACCGACGTCATAAAATTAGTGCAAATATACCCATCTGCAGTTAGGACCCTCCACCATGGAAAAATTATCCCACGTGGCCTGATATATCGCTGAGGTGGATGCCACGTGGCATGCCACCTCATCGCAACTATCCCATTTTAATCCCTTGCCTACTTCTTCTTCCACCACCACCTCTCTTTTCACCTAAAGTTTTCTGCCCTAAAATCCAGTTTAAAACAAAACGCTTGATTCAGTTTTACATCTCACATGAGAGGTTCATATATAGGTGATAAAATCTATTTTTACTTTTCAGCAATACCTCCTCCATTTCGGTCAAACTTAAGCAAGCAAAAAAGCTGTGGGTTTAGAATTCCTCTGGTTTCACTTCTTCTTGACTTACAGCCTTATCGAACAAGGTAAACAAAGGCCATCTTAGTTAAAAGAAATGTGATGCATAGAAACATAAGAAAACACTAGGACCAAGAGAACAAGACACGAAAATCAGCTTATTTGAATTTTCCCCATCATACTAAAAACATGACAATATCTGTATATACTATTGGATCAGAAGATATTCTCCTCCAAAAACAATAGAAGAAGACCTACAAGTTCAGACTACAAAATGATATTGTTGGAGTTATTAGCCTATGGAAGAGGCCTACATGTTTGTTTTTTTTTTGACAATAGAAGAGGCCTACATGTTAATGACCATCAATTAATACAAAAGGAAATAGACAGCAGAGGAACAACCTAAATATCTTTAAGCATATATCCCCAAAGGAGACTTGCTTCCAGTGGAGTCTCCAGTATTTAGTTCAAACATGAATATGACTTCACTGGTTGTTAATTAATTATTGCAAATTAATTAACAAAACTATTCCTGTAACAAACAGATAATAAACCAGAAAATCAGATTCCTTCGATCAATGTACTCCGATTTGAAGAAAACTACATCTATCTTTCCACATTGTCTACTTACAGCCCCTGATTTGAATGGGATAGGTGCGAAGAAGAATTAGGGAGGGAGTAAAATGGGATAGGTGCGATGAGGTGGCATGCCAGGTGGCATCCACCTCAGCGATATGGCAGGCCACGTGGGATAATTTTGCCATGGTGGAGGGACCTAACGGCAGAGGGATATTTTTGCACTAGTTTTATGACGTCGGGGGCTATGATGGATCAATAGTATAACGAACGGTATAAGCGAACGTTTTCGAATAGTAGAGGGGTATTGTTGACCCTTTTCCGTATTAGAAATAATAAGTCATTAACAAACTTGGCATATAAAGGGTGATGTCATTAAAGTAGAATTTCGTTGTTGAATGAGGCTATAAACTTATTATGTTTCCTAATCTTAAGTTGTATTGGAAAGTATTTTTATTTGTTGGAATTTGACATATGTTAAACCCTTTTTTTTTGGATTTTGAAATTGTGTTATATTTATGGTTCCAATTTACTTGTTTTAGAAGTATTGGCTTGTTATTTCACATTGCATGTTCATTTTTTTAGTTAGAATTGATAAATTAGTTTTGTCAAATATTTGAATAATGTTATGACATTATATTTATAAATATTAATTTATTTTATCAAAGATGCATTCCATGATGTTCTTACAAAACGTATGTTTTTAGTTTTTATAATTAATTAAACTGAATTATATTAATTTGGAAAATATATATCACTTATTTTTACAATATTGTTATAAATATATGATTACTAATTAATGTATATTCAAGAAAAAATATGCATCTTAAATACCAAATCTAATATCATTTATACTTATAAAAAATCATTTATAGGCATATATTTATTATATTAACTTTTAAATTTTGATAATTACTTCATTTAAAATTTAATCTAACTGTGTAATTACACTTGTGCAACCAAACAGTACTCTTGTAATTACACTATATTCCCTAGTAATTACACCAATTTTAATTACCGGGTGGTTTTCCAAACAGACCCCAACAGTTGGATCTCATATCTCACATATCTATATTATATAAGACCTCGATGAGAGAACATTTGCGAAAAGCCAATTAAATAAATACTTTGTCCTTAATACCTGGAAGATTCTGCAACATTGCTTATGATTCCATTGCATCTACTCTCATGACCATTTATTTCTCGGAGTCTAATATATCTGCTACAAAGATGACATAATTCTGTTCGGTTCCCACATACTTCCTGATCAAGAATATCACACCAAAGCGTAAGATGCTAAAATCCAATCACTCCCGAACATAGAAAACACAAAAAGATGTCAGATGATAATTCTAATTACCTGATGCTCGAATAAATCAATTGCAGGCAAAGGAAACTCGCAATACTCGCATGTCACAATCCTCTTTGGGCAATTTTCACCTTTATGAACGGCTAGAATCTCACGTTCCATGGTCTCACTACACAAAGAACAGGCAACCTAGAAATAAACAAGCACAGTAATCACATCAAATAGGTATAGTTTGGCCTATGGAGTTAATCAAACCACAAAGAAGAGGGAACATAATATTATGCCCTGTCCCACGGCAGCCCAGCTCTCTCAATAAAAAATGAACAGATAAAAGGTGAGAAAACATTTAATCAATATCTTCTACATGGATCCTTGGATTAAAAAAAACAATAACCTAAATCCAGCACTCTTAAAGATGGTTCTCCTATTCAATATCCCTATTACTTACCCAATGGTAATTCCTGAAAAAGCAAGGCACAAGCCAAAACATTTTTGGTTCTCTAAAGCCTTACTACCTCTGGTTTGCACCATAGAAGCTAGCAGTCTGGTCACAGAGCAAATGTTTTAACAATATATTCAGCTAAAAGTTAAAACTAACATCAGTTATTGTAAGCAAGAACACAACAAAATAATATTTGCTCAGTTGCTCTGCAGGCCCTACTACCTCTGGCTTGTGTGATAGATCTTAGTAGTCTATTCTTAGAACAAGTTCCTATAAGATATATTCAGCTAGTTAAAATTTAACATCACTTGTTGTAAGCAAGAAGATAACAAAAAAATACTTGCTATGCAGGCTTAGCATTGTAGACTATTAACAGTCCCAGTAAGTTCGATATAAAATGGATTTTTAAATAATAAACTTGTCAAACTATAATGCCCACTATGAGGAATCATCTTGGTTTTGGTAAGCAGAAGAAGACTCAATAGCTTGAGATTTTGCTGGGGATAGGGGTTGCTCAAGTGTTCAACCATAAATGCAGTTTACCCTTACACCTATTCATGTTATTTATCACTGATCAAAGCCTCCTAAATTGTTTATAAAAAATTCTAGAATGGATCACATGCAGCACACTTTCACGTCCATGTTCTATGCAAACAATTCAGGTGCAAAACCTTTACCATAGCTTATATTTAGAAGCCCAATATACACTAAACAAAAATGAAAAAGACGCCCAAGGAAACCTATCTACTCAGTTGGTTCTAGAAACAGCAATTAAACATCCGGCAAATGCACATAGATGACTTGAAAAGCTATAATTCATTAGAACAAGACTAATTGAGCAGCAGAAAATCCCACTCATCAAGCTTGTTTTTCCAGTCAGTTTCAGTGAAGATTTCTAAAGACCGTCTTATGCCATTCCAACCAGAAGTTCAATTATGTGGGGACATGTGAGGTATGAAAGCTAGTGAATTCTTAGACCACATCACCTAAAGAGCAAATCCTTATTATCCCCATCTTCAAATTCCTTTCAAGAAAGTACACCATGAAGTAGATATTTCTTGTGTTTCCAACTTACAGGATTATACAACTACTGATGCCAAAGGGAACGAGACGGTGAAATCTGTGGGCTAATCCAATCTATTCATGTTTATAAACACATATTTCCAGTAATTGCAACAAAAAAAACATATCAGGGTAAAAACCCTTACTCCATACCCATTCATCTTTATGTATATAAATCCCACAACAGTAATTGATGCAGGGTTAGAATTCGTGTCGTGCGCTTAACCTACACATTATGTGGTGCACTCTCACCCCCGAACCAAAGCCCTAAGGGGGCAAACAATTGGTGCAGGAATAAACATAAATACAAAAAGAGAACATACATGAATGCATGTTTACAAACATATATAGATAGAAAAAATGATGTACAAATGCATTATATAAACAGTATATACATGATGAGCACTCCTTGCACCTAAAAGTCGAGAATAAGTAAAATAACAAGAAAAGTATCTTTTTTCCTATATTAGGATTACACCCCCTCCCATCGCTCATAAAGAGTAAAAGAGGTCAAACAAATAAGCTCACTTACCAGGGCATGAGTGCTCAAGAAATGTTCCTCTGCAAATTTTTTAGGAACCATATCCCCACAGATTTTACATTTTTCAAGATTCCGGGAGCAGTGAGCAAAATGCAAATCGAGGTTGGTGGAGAGAATTGCTCTGTCGCTGTAAATATCGATATTCAAATTAGCAAGTGATGAATGCCTCCACATCAGAAGTAAACAGAAGGATCAATAGTCAAAACAACCAGAACATAAAACAAGCACGATCTAGTAGCCATGCATAAATGGCAACATTGCCAGATAACTACAGCAATAACATACACACAAGTGGGGTCTGGGGAGGGTGAGGTGTATGCAAGCCAGAAAACTACAGGTATTAAATTCATATATTCTATGTAGCTTCCCCATCACACGGGGGATAAATTTCTTTTTCGTCGCAGAATCAAATAATTGTGCTAATAAAAAGTCAAATTTAATCCACTAAGCTGACAGAAATGATCAAACGGATGCTAATTGTTCCATATTAGACCATATGGACAGTTAATAGGAAAGCAACTTTCAAGTGATATAATTTTTCGTTAGTTAAGCTAACAATCATAAATTCATAATAGTTAATACACCTTTCTCTCTTTCTAGCAGAAGAATGGCATTAAATTGTACCCAGAAATAAACACGGTTTGTATTTAACTTCATATTATCTTCATCAAACAAACAGAACAAAAACGAAAAAGAAAAAGTAAAAGGAAATTACCAGTGACTGCAGATGCTGGTGGCTTGATCAGAAGCTACAGCCATTACTCTGCTCCAAAAAGATCCACGAAAACCTCACCCTTTGGATTAAAATCTATGATTACAAAGAGAGAGCAAAATTAAATAATCAAGAAGATACTTAAACAAAGAAAACGGAGTTGGTAAGCTAATTGGGAATCCAAATTAGGTAAACCAATAATTCCAATTAAAATTTGTGGTGAATTAAGATAGAATAATTGAGGATTTTATGCTTGGAGCAGGAAAAACAACCTAAGATTCTGACAATTGGAGCTTTCGATAAGATCGATAGAATGATCAGAGGATTTGATCTGTGTATGTCCTTTTTTTGGATTGTAGAAAGAGAGACTTTTGGTCTCCCTTTTAGCTAAGAAAAACCGGAGAGAGTCCACTTTGACGACGATTATCGTTTCCTTTTACTTACCGGGTTTGGAGTCCTATGATTCAGAAACTTTTGTCGGTTTTCTCACGCTCCTTTGCTGGCGCGTGTAAGCGGTAAACGATGGGTTTGATTGGGCTGATACGTCTTTGAGTTAAACTCTGGGCTTGAATGAGATCCCTAGACCCAACTTGAGGGTAGATGGGCGTTTGTTCTAAATTGAAGAATTAACTTGAATAGCCGTCTACCCAAGTGCTTAAACATAAAATAGTCGGCGGATGTATAATATATTTATAATTCATGCATAATATATATCTAATCATCTATAATCATTGTATAATCTATGTATACTGGTTTTAAAAAATAAACAGTGAATTCGACCAGCTATTTGTGTAAAGATTCCATCTAAATTTTTCATTCGGGGAGGGGCTTCTAAATGAGTAAAAATTAGGGCAAAATACAAAATTGGCCGCTCGGCCGAAACTAATCGCATTTTTTAGTCAATATATATATATATATATATATATATATATATATATATATATATATATATATATTATCAATTATATATTTGAGGGCGGCTAAAATTATACATTTCTCTAAAATTAGCCCAGATGGCTAGTAATATCAAGATATTATGCTCGAATTCTACTTGTAAAAATTTTTGAACTTCACCACCTATGTTGGAATTTTTTTGCATTTTAATTAGGAGTAACAACTTGCATTATAAATTTGCACTAGGGGTCTACAATATATATATATATAATAGCATGAAAGCCCTATCAAAATGTCGTTCGCCTTTTATACTCTTCAAAACTTAATTTCACATAAGACAAAATAATAATATAATTATTTCTCTAATATCTAAGAATAGATATTTAATAATTTTTCTAACATTTAGTACTTTTTTCTATTCTTTTAGGTTTAGGAGACCTTTTTTTCTCATAATTTGAAAACCTACTAAACTTTAAATTCAAAGGGAGACTTCTCTTCGTTCATTTTAGGTTTAGAAATCGTTTTATTTTCTATCATATTTTGGAACCTATTAAACTCTAATAATCTACAGGAACTGCAAGACATATCCGTAAATTATGAATTAATGTTCCAAATATGTATAAGTTGCAGATTGATGGCTTGACGCAACAGGTTAGTAGTATTTCATAAAAAATATAATTTCAGGATTTATTTTTTGAGATTGATTTATTTAGATAGCAATTCTTCTTTAATTGCGGTTCATAATTTTCTAACACTATATTCTTCTTTTATGTTGGTATTTAATCTATATCTATTAATAGAGTTTTGGAGAATTTTGCTGCAATAAAGGGAGCTGGAACAATGACTCCCTTATACTTTAAGATACAGATGTTGAAAAGCTAATATGGGTAGAAAGAAGCAAGTAGTTGATATTGTCTTTATGAAAAATAACTTGAAGGATTTCAAACTTTTGGTACGATTCTGAACTATATTTTTCTAACTTTTGGTAGGGTTTAGAACTACTTTAATTCGTTGATGGCTATATATGTTTAACCTTTTAGATTAGATTTCAATTACCACCCTTGATAGCCGGTCGATTGATATATTTTTTTACTAAGGACAAGAGACAAAAGAAATTTTGATCAGAGACTATAGATGAAAAGAAACTTGATAATTTTAATTGTATTTTATAACACACAAAAACTCGTAAAATGTATATATAGATAAAAATAAATACTTTAAACACTACTGTGATGATTTATAAGAATATTCACATTATATTTGCATGAAATTTTAATAGACACGAGAATTATATTACATTACGATGCATTTCTTGTTGGATAAAATAATAATATATACGCATTAATTTTCTACCTTAATTTTTTATGACAATCATTTTATTTCTTTCTAGAAACAATTTAGTTGGGGCTTTAAATATTACCCATCCAATTGTATTTTAGGTATGATAAATAAAGCTAACAATATGAAATTTCTTTTTATTTTTCGTATTCTCTTATTTGAGTTTTGATGAGAATACTTGAAATTCATATTGGTTATTACTCGAGTAAATAAAATTTCTAAGTGCGACATTAATTAGAATACTTTTGCATTACGCAATTTTTTCTTTTATTAAGTTGGCTAAATATGATTAATATTCTTTATTTTTATTTTATAACTCAATCAGATGGTTTATTATATTTGTATAATTTTTAAAATTTTATATTTATTGATATAAAGTACACGCGCAACGCGCGTACCCTAAAGCTAGTAGTTATATAAAGATGTAAATCATAGTAGTGAAAATATATATATATATATATATATATATATATATATATATATTGTTAAAGTGCCGAATTTCTAGTCGATTAATTAGGACAAAGGGAGAACCGGTGCTAGCTACTAATAAATTGAGTACTACTATTATTTTGCATAAAGATAAACAATTAAGACGCAAAAATAAAAACTTTATAGAGCATGCCATTATTATCTTTCCCTTTTCAAGTAAACACGACATGATGATGACTTACAGCAATCTTACGGTTCGATAAATCAACTTTCATATATACTCCAAATTCGCTAGTTTGCAACTTCTATCTCTAGCTAATTTAATTATGTCTTGATCTTGGTTGCATTCTCGCAAAGATAAAAACAATGAGAAGTGAAAATAAGTAATGAGAATCACATTGAATCAAAGGAGATTATGGTTTTCCTTAATATATAAAACGCACACTATTTTTTTTGGTTAACAAGAATTCGCTGACGTTATTCTTAGGGATACACAGAATAAACTCTTGCTTCTATTTGGAAGTAAAAATTTAGAAGAAAAGATTCATATAGAGAAATTTAATCGAAACAGTAAACAAAAGCCTGATTAAGCAAACTGAAGAGTGTATAAAGAGAAGAAGATAGCTTTTCCGACTTGCAACCAATTACGAACTCTTTCTCAGTTGTGAAAAATAGAGCAAACATGCTTTTGATTAAAGCTTCCGTTTCCCGCATAAAGAAAAAGCAAACCGGAGCAGATAACTTACCATAAGCGACATTACACTCTTACCTAAGAAGACAAACTCCTCCTACAAGAAAGATGTTCTTTATTTCTCTTAACATTATTATTCTCATTAGTTCATTTTATACAATAATGTTTAACTGGACCCAAACTTTTTATTTCTTTACATATATATATATAAAGTATTATTCCATTCTTTTCGAACTACACTTAAACCCTAAAGTATAGTTATAAGTACATTTGATGGGACAGTGACCTCATAAACAACAAAAAGGAGCAGTTTCAGGCAGAGGCGAGCTGCTAGTATTTAAAATTTATGAGTTCGAGCTCTAGTCCTTTTAATTAAGTTACTAAGTTCTAACTTAATAATTTATACATATTCAATAAATTTCTCACAACAAAATAAGATTTAAACTAAAACTATTAAGTTCCACACAACAATTAAGCTACGCTCTAGCTCCACCCGTGATTCCACTGTGCTTACAAATTTAAGTTGTCTGGAAGGCATATCCTGGGAAGGGGAAATCACTTTCTTAGTCTTGATTTGCGTGCCTGTTGATTTAGCTGATAATTTACGCTTGTCAATGCTTTTAAGTGAAGGTGAATGAACCCCCTCATTATTATAATAAACTCCCTTGATTTTCGCTTGGATGGTTCAAAGTATAAGAAAGTATCTTATAGTTGGTCCAAGAAATCTTGTTCACGTGGGCGTCAACCAACTAAACGTTAGTAGTTCCTAAACTCCAGAAAACTAAATCTTTATTTGTCATGTTCCAAAATTTATTAATTGTGATATCACTTAACCCAACTCGCTAGATAAGTCAATTAATAGTTAACATATTCCAAATGAGATTAATGAGAAATAAATAATGAAATAACCGAACTTTTATACAACAATCCAAGAACTGATAGAACAAGTCACGAACCATTAAGACTTAAATTTATAAAACTGGTATGAGGTAATACAATATCTATTTGAATATACATAAATAGTACTCAAGTCTAAGATTACCAAGAACAAGTGGTAGCCATGTCCGGACAATGGGTACATCTTCAATGAGAGCTCCTGCCATGTACCGCAACATCAGTTCCAAGATCTGCACGCAAGGTGCAGAAGTATAATATGAGTACAACCGACCGCATATACTCAATAAGTATCATAACTAACATCGACGAGGTAATAACAGCAAGAATTATAAATGATACTCACCAGTCACCTGTACAAGTTCTTAAATCCAGCAGGTACATAACAGATATATGATCAAATCATGAAAACACACGTAAAACCACATTGGTGCTCACAATTCTTTATTTTAAAGTATTCTACTCAGTCAACAGTCCATCATATAAGAAAAATGTGCAAGTAAATTAGGTAAACAATCAAGAAAATTACAAGTAAAGATGAAATGCAATAACCAAATATTTGTTCGTTGCGGCGCGCAAGTCGATCTAAATAACAATAAGCCAATAAGGCCTGTTGCGGCATGCAACCCGATCCAAATAACAATAACCAGCTCTTCCAAAGATCACATCAACCAGAAACTCATCGGTTTCTCACAATCCGCATGTACACTATCAAGAGAGAAACGTGATAGGGTGATCCTAGGGGGATGGATCCTTATCCACATGCTGCACAGACAACTCATGTGCCGCTCGGACAACTCACGTGCTAATAATATCAACCGATGGACAACTCACGTGCCGCACAAACAACTCACGTGTTGCACGGACAACTCACATGCTATAATATCAATTTCTGGATCTATACAAAAAACTCACGTGCTGCACGGACAACTCACGTGCTAATAGTATCAATCCGTATGGAAAACTCACGTGTTGCACAAAAAACTCACGTGCTAATATCACAATCCGCCCGGTGTGGTCACAGGCACAATATCATATTCCTCCCGGCATGATCATAGGCATAACAACGCAATTCGCCTGGCATGGTCATATGCATCCAATCCAAATCATATCACACTAAAGCAAGTATACAAGAACACATGTATATGATGAATAAATATCAGATTTCATGCTCCTGGACTGGTATAATAACATGCTAAAGTGTAGGCATGTGCAATGTGTACTATCATAGTTCAAATTGATAATTTTATCACAGAAATAGCAATTACCAAGTTTATTCAGAGAATTAACCTCTCTGTAACCTCAAACATGGCTCAAATAGTTCACAATAAGGTTACAAATATGAGTAAACATTATAGCTTAAAGCTTAATAGTCAATTCTAGACATATCATAGCCTAAGTACTACCCCGAGCATGGATAAATACCTCGGTGCTCGCACATGGGCTCAAACCCCACATATATGCGCACCCAAAGTACATAGCTATCACAAATAACTCCGGCAACTAGTGCCTCAACCAAGTTTAAATAGGATACTTACCTCAAACAAGCCAAGACAAATACCGAGCAAGCCAAACAACACTTAAGAAATGCCATCCCGTGCGTATCAACGTCCGAAAGGCTCGAAACCCAATCCATGTGGTGAAAATCCTCTCCAAAATCGCCCAAATCCGAACTCCATAACTCAAAATATGATAAAATAACTAAAGGGCCTCAAATAGAGTACTTATAATCACTGCTCAGATATATGCACCGCGATTGCGAAAATACAATTGCGATCGCGAAGAAGAAAAATCACACTGCCCTGAGACACTCTACGCGTTCGCGAGCTTACTCACGTGAACACGATGCTCACATATGCCAACGCGACCAATACAACGCGAATGCGAAAGACAATTCACCAGCTCCCAACTAAACACTATGCGACCATGGTTCTTCTTGTGCGAACGCGATGCTCAAGCCACCACAACTTACGCGAACGCGTTCTATCTCTCGCGAATGCGAAGTCAAAAATTCCCAGCTCCGAACCTAACTTTACACGATCGCGTTTGCATCTTCGCGGTCACTAAGGACACCAGTAACATAAACATGGAAAAAAATGGCCCGAAATCAATCCGAAATACGCCTGAGCCCTTCAGAACCTCGTCCGAACATACCAACTAGTTCCAATAATATAATACGGACCTACTTGAGGCCTCAAATCATACATAACAACATCAAAACCACGAATCGCACCTCAAATCAAACTAAATGAATGTTTGAACTTTCAACTTCCAAAACTCATGCCGAACTGAATCAAATCAACTCGGAATGGCCTCAAATTTTGCACACAAGTTTCAAATGACATAACGAACATATTCCAACTCCCATAACAACAATTCGAACCCGATATCATCAAAGTCAACTCTCGGTTAAACTTATGAACATTTCAAACCTTCGAATTTCATACTTGAATGCAAATCTGGGCATACACCCAAGTTTAAAAACTCCATCCAGACCTAACGGAATCATCAAAACTTTGATCCGGGATCAAATATACAAAAGTCAAACTTGGTCAACTCTTCCAACTTAAAATTTCCTAGTTAAGAATCTTTCTTCCAAATCAATCCTGAAACATCTGAAAATCAAAATCGACGATTCACACAAGTCATAATATATCATATGAAGCTACTCAAGACTTCAAATAACCGAACATAATGCAAATATTCAAAATGATTGGTCGGGTCGTTACATTCTCCCCCACTTAAACATACGTTCGTCCTCAAACGTGCCAAGAGTTATTCCAAAGCTGTCAAATCACTATACAAACTCACCATGCGTATACTCGTGGGGTGATCCCACGTCACCCCAATCCATATAAACCTAACAACATAACCTATTAAAGATCCTTACTTCAACCTTAGCCCATAAACCTTAGAATCAAACCTCCAATATCCGGAATCCATTACAAGACCTGATTCTCACATCTAAACATTGTATAACTCTAAACAAGCCAAATCAAGCCATAACCATAACCATAACCCAAGATATAATCACATGGTATGCCACATAACTAAGATACTCATAGCAATAGCTTCCAACTACAATAACTGCTCAATAACAAACTCGGTATCGGTAACAAACCCCATATCAAATAAAACCTTGTTCTAAACATTCATATACCACCGATGATGAAAGAAACACGCAAAAAATCATTACCACTCATCAGATCAACAAATCATGGAGCTCTCTCATCTGACAAGAACCATAGATAAATTCTAAGCTGATTAGTGACATTATCTTTCCAAACATACCGTAATCAAATCCGATAACACCTATTCTAAATTCAATGACCTCATCTCATCAAATACAAGTTGCTCTACTGACATGCTACACCAATACAACCTAAAGCCACAAACTGTGCAATCTATGCACCAATAAGCAACAACTCAAATGCACCCAGAAATGGAAAATGACTCAAATGAAAGAACCGTCTGGCCATCTCAATAGGTACCACCACGAGCGCAATGTTATAAACCTATCACACAAAGGAGAATCAAGACGCACAAAATCTAGCTAAAGGATCATGTCCTAACATAACACCACTGTGATGCGTGACCTCATCCCAACACTGGTCCACATAAAATACCCCACGCCATAATGCTCAAAATCAACAACCATACGCAAATCAACAACAAACACTCGAAGTGCATGACCATAACTATGGAGAAAAGGGTTGCACAATATACCACAAACAGGAAAGGCCATAACCAAGGCACAATCGACCATTAAGCACCCCAAGAACCATCTCGCTCTAAATTCTCCAAAAGGCCAAAACAGAAATGCAAATAACCAACAGACCACAACCCATTGTAGCATAGAAAAGTAACACATAGAACATATCAGAACACGAACAAGCTCAAATCCAACTGGATGACACATCCCTCTATAATAGCAGTGCTGAGTCAATAAATCTGACCCAGAGTATAATACACATCCTCATTAGGCCTACCAATGGGCCCCCAAATCAACTCCGGTCATCCACAAATAGATAAATAACCCTCCCAAAAGTCCACAATAACCTAACTATAACACATACTATTGGCTATCTAACTTTGACCATACTTCACAGGCTGCAACCAAGGAACAATTTTCCTTTGAGAACTCCAAGTCTCGAAATTCCTAGAATACATGAATCACTATATCCGATCCCAACTCCACCACTCGAATGACTAACACATCTCTCATACACAATCATCCCATGAGAAATACTTCTATAATTATTCCGTGCCATATAGCAAAATATGAACATCTTCATTCGATCAACTAGGCGAGTACCGCAATACCAATGAAGTATCCGTAAGTCAAAACACAAGGCGCCTTCTGAAATGAGCACTCTTTTCAGGTGATACCAGATAGTGCCAGCATTTTTCTAAATATCAGAAACTGTCCATATTGTTTGGCACTCATGATCTTACCTTCGAAACTGAACCTCAACCTTATACATAAAATTTTCAATTCCACTCGTCGCGCTGCATCTATCAAACTATCATATGAAAACGCGAGAATCCCACAATCAACTCTGAGTCATAAGTAGAATACACACTCAATCAGCCAAAAACCTTCCACTTGATCCCATCCAGAAGAAAATCACAATGCGCAACAAACTCCCATGCCTGTAAAAAATATCCATCTCAAGCCGTGACAAAAATTGTCGAGAACTCTTCGTAACCCATTTGCACATAATCAAGCCATCAGAATTGAATCTCTCTAACTCAACCAAATCACGTAGGTCGCCAAATCTAAGAGTATTTTCATGAAACACTGGTAAAGCCTCACCACATCATAAGAACCAAAAGAACTGATCATACCATTATCATATTGGTCCAACCTACTACTAATATGCTCTATTTCTCCGAGTTCCTTCCGAATTACCTTTAAGTTAACACTTCTCCATGCCAGTACACTACGACTCATAACCCAACGCTTACCACAAGATATCTTAGCATGAAATCACATCGTCCCAAATCCCATAAGCCGTTGTATTCCTTCTTAAGCACCCGAAAAATACCACATCCGAGATACCCACTCTGAAGAGACCTTATGTGAATTTACATTTGTTTCCTTAACCTCGCTGATACCGAAATGTAGAATCCAATAATGATATAAAAATATTGTGAGTCCCGACACCATCCAATGCAAAACTGAGATCTTAGCCATTTATAAATTCAAAAATTCCTCAAATACCACATATGAATCTTAAACCCATTAGAACCTTCATGAAAGTCATCCACTCTGCTCTAATCTCAATTGCACCGCTCAAACGAGCCAAACAACCCGTGTTCCTTTAGCACACCGACATCCAAATAAGTAACCCCACCTTAACGCAACCGAGTACATCCCTACTTCATGCATCTACCACGAATAACAAACCAAAACCATCTTATGTTTTTCATATACTCGTAAAGTGTAATATATCATGTATCCACAAATTTTCTTACTCGAGTCATTCTTGAACTCAACCACAAGTCATAATCAATCCACAAGTAATGCCTCAGACCAAAATTTAACATAGCACATGACCAAATCCTTAGTTCGTCGATAGCAGACTCCCCCACGTGGATCGAAGCCATAGAACAAAATATCTGATAACCCATGATACCCTTACTCCATTACCGTCATAATCACGCACCGTAATCCAACTAGATTCTTCATAAGCCCATGTAGCACTAATCATAAAAATACTTCGACTCATTTGCTAAACTCATATTCATCCCCGTGATAGTCAAGACAACTTTCTCAAGTGATCCCAAACTCAAATTACAACACATATAGCCCACTGATAGAAAGAAACTCTCCACATAATCATCATAAGAATCACATAACCTCAAAACATCATGCAGGAGATAACCCATCTGCTTAGCCTCAACCTGCATTTCTCTATGCCCCTTCATGGCCACAACCACTATGCAATCACTAAATCTTCCCGAGTCTGAACTCATCAATAAAACATAAGAATACACTTCAATCCGCAAGCAAGCAACTGAAGGATCCTTACACACTCATAACTCAGAACTGTACAACACATCAAAACAGAAATCAAGCACCCAATAGCCATTTCCACATCCCGAGTAAACTCTTCTCATCATATCCAAGCCATCTGAACACATCCCGCAGCCATATCATACTCATCATATAGCCATCACACCACTCATCGAGCCATAAATTCCCCTTCTAGAAACACTACCGGACGTATAAGTCCAAAAGCACATACTCACACAACCGAAGTCACCGAGCCCAAGCTACAGTCTGAACATGGCCTCAAGTCCTCCAGTCTAGCCTACCTTCACAACATAAAGAACACATCTCTAAATTCATCCATGACATCACAAGTCGTCGAGGCACAGTTGATATCGCGTGCTTACATAACATAAGAGTGAGTGAAAGGAATTCAAAGAGATATACTTCAAGCTGAATCAATGCCGCACGATAAAGAAAGAAAGAAGGGAAGTTTATCGTAGATGTCATGTAGCCTATCGAAGATAGGTATGGATGTCATCATACCGATCCGCAAGACCCTAGTAGACACTTACTCATGACTCGTAGAATATATGAACCTAGAGCTCTGATACAAACTTGTCAGGACCCAAAATCTACTAGTCATGATGGAACCCAATCCAACCCTCTAAGTAAGCCTACTAATAGTTAACATATTCCAAATGAGTTTAATGAGAAATAAATGATGAAATAACTGAACCTTTATACAACAACCCAAGGACTAGTTGTACAAGTCATGAATCACTAAGACCTAGATTTATAAAACTGGTATAAACTAATACAACATCTATTTGAATATACATAAGCAAAACTCAAGTCTAAGACTACCAAGAACAAGTGGTAGCCATGTCCGGACAATGGGTACATCTTCAATGCCAGCTCCCACCATGTACCGCAACATCAGCTCCAAGATCTGCACGCAAGATGCAGAAGTATAGTATGAGTACAACCGACCACATGTACTCAATAAGTATCATAATTAACCTTGGTGAGATAATTGCAACAATAATTATAAATGATACTCGCCAATTGTCGCGCCCCGTTTTTCCTCGAGGAATGCGGGCCTCGACGTCGTGACAACTCTTTTAAATGTGAAGAGTATTAAAAGAGAAAAGTCGCCACCTAACGAATTAAGGTGTGTTACGGCGCCTATTTTGCAGATAACTCTGGATTAACCAGTTGCGTCACTAAAGATCATGTAAGGGCTCAAATTACCTTGAGGAGAAGGTGTTAGGCACTCCTCAAGGTCCACAATGGTAGGTCCCGGCCGAACACAAATTATATGAATTAGTCTAAGGAAAGGGAAGCAATTCGGACAAATAAAATGATTGACTTTAACAAAGGTGGGGGTCCTAAGTTTTTTAGCCTAAAGGATCAACCCGTGCAACATAAATAATACTTCGTAACTCCCTCAAGATGGGGTGTTACTCATATTATTTAGCGGGCACAGACTATCATCTCTTGCTACCCGATTACTATCTTTAAGTTGTTTACCTAAAGCGCACTAGTCAATTCTAGGTCGTACTCTATGTGTGCACTACCTGTCCCATGCCTATGGTCTAGGAGGAATTTGGCCCACTATTTCAGAGGGGTTCTAGACTTTAACTTAGGTTGCTCAAAAATGATAAAACTAGGCGACATAAAAAAAAAAAAGTTGGGACTTCATGTAAAGGCAATTAAGGGCTCAAGTTAGCCTCCACACACAAACAAATAAATGCACGCGGGCAATACATAGTTTCAAAATTTGAGACTTAGACTCCTATATGCATGAATTCTAGGTGATGCCGAATTCAATATCGTATATGTGGTGCTGCTGTCCCAAGTTAACTGATTTGCAGATTATGGAGGTCATGAAATCTATAGACATGATTTCTTAGCGACTATACAGTTTAGGAGCATTTGGTATTACACGCTGATTATTTAAACTATAGGTTGTAGGTTATTAAACATATAGACATGATCTCTAGGCGATTCACGCAGTAGGGTCAATAAAACTTATTGGAAATGCTCAAAATTACTTATGCCTCCTTATAATCGCATGGATAACAGCGTTTGAAGAGCGAGTGGTGATGTCCTATAGGCATAATTTCTAGAGACTAGTGATTGAAACTGATTCTCATATGTTAGCTCCTATAGGCATGCTTTCTAGATGGCCAGTATGATGCAATAGCGATTTTAAGTAATTAAAATCCTACATGCATGATATCTATTGAGCGTGGTGCAGATTGAAAGGACTGTTATTAACATTCATTCCCTATAGGCATGACATCGAATAATCGGACAGAAATAGGCATAAGAGCAGGTAAAATATTTAGTCAAACGATCATGCTTTTGAATAATGTGCAGGTATTAGGCAGGTTAAGTGAAGTGTGTGATTTCCTATAGGCATGGTTTCTAATAAGCTGAAATAGAACACAATTGAACAAAGTATTGAAACCATAGGCAGGATTGCTAACATATAATGACTGAACATAATAGGATACCTATAGGCATGATTTCTAACACACGATAACTAAACACACATTACTGAACCTATAGGCAGGATTCCTACCCCATTGATTGCAAATATAAGATAAAAATCCCTTTCCCAATTTCACTAATAACCCAAATATTATTACAAGAATTATTACAAGACCAGAATGAATAGAATGAATTACAAAGTAGAATAGCTATAGGGAGCCTACAACAGGCCCAAAGATACACCCGGTCAGGCCAGGTCTTCATTCTCATAGTTCATAACAGCCCAAAATTACATCCTCATGGACATAAGCCAGCCAGGAATCAAGTGATTCACTAGTGGGCACAGGGCACAGTTGAGCATTAGAACCATGGCCCTAGTGTGTCAGAGTTCCCAAGGGTTTCAAGAACCCAGGGCAGTGCTCACACTAGGGAGGTTGATAGGGGAAATTCAGAGAATGCCTAAGGACCAAATCCTAGTGTGTCAGAGTTCACAAGGGTCTCAATTGGACCCCAAGCAGTGCTCAC
This sequence comes from Nicotiana tomentosiformis, assembly GCF_000390325.3. Lineage (NCBI taxonomy): Eukaryota > Viridiplantae > Streptophyta > Magnoliopsida > Solanales > Solanaceae > Nicotiana > Nicotiana tomentosiformis. Next base: position 108,462,810 of record NC_090815.1, on the reverse strand, counting down.
ACTAGGGAGGTCAAATGATAGAACCTAAGTAGCCTTGGCTTTCAGTCGGCTAAGAATAAGAACTCAAAACAGACCAGGCAATAAGGGAATCGACTAAGGTTAAGGGACATCACTGAGGGATACAAGCAGATTCAAATTGAGCACATAGAACAGGTAGTAGAACATGCTTAGGTTTTGAGAACAGACTTAACAAAGTTTCAGAAAAATAAGTTCATCACATAATGCATATACTAACAAGACAGGTTTGTAAGATTGATGTATACAGACTCATATTTAGAAAAAAAAAGGGTTCAGATTATGCTAAGTGTAGATGCTAGTGTCCCAAGAAAGGATCATATCAACTGGCAACAGAACTTAACAGAATGAGAACAAATTAAGGCCACTATTGGGAAGTCAAGACATGGTAGAAGCATACAAGATCAAACATGCTACATGTCATCATAACAAGTTCAAAAACAGACTTATGCTAAACACTTAGTGAGTACCTTCATACTTAGTCATCTAATCCATAAAAGGGGATATGAAAGCATGTTCAAGTAACAAGGTTAATAGCAAATTTAAACACTAAAGAGATGGCTAAAGTGCAAAGGTTCTAAACATCAGTAACACATAGGCTAGGCAGACTTAAAAAGAAATTAATCAACTTAAAGCAGGTCTAAACATGTCTCAAACTACAAGCGTAATGTCATTTTAGATTAGAAAGGCCTAGAATTGAAGTAAAACAGTCAGGATTGCGTACGAGAACAACCCAGAAACATATTGAACAACAACCTTCATAAGTGAAAACACATGCTAATGACAAGTAAATAGGAATGAAGTGATGAAAGTTCAGCAACTCACCAGTTAAACGAAAAGCAGAAAAGAACAAAGTCCACAGTAGCAAGAACACATAATTTCTGGCCTTGGCTATCAGCCGGCCAGGAACCAGAATATAGAACAAGAGTAGTTAGAGAACAAAGAGCGATAACTTCACTTTTTAGTAAACATTCACGATTCAAGTCTGTCCCAAAAAGGGGAATGGGGAGGGGTTTATATAGTAGTAGAAATTAACATCCAAACAAGAAAAATCATCAATCAAACACGAGAAAGGAAAGAATCATCACATGCAATCAAATCAGTAAGGAAAAAATCTCAAATCCTAATTTTAGGGAAAGTGTAAAATCGGCAGAAACCAAAAATAAATAAAAGGTATAAATCACAAGCTGCATAGAATAAGATGAACATAGACAGAAATACCTTTTAAAAATCAAAGAATTGAACCAGATTTGGTTCGATTTAAAAGAATCTGAAACCCTAATTTTAGGGTGAGTAGGAATCACGGAAATGCACAGAGATTCATACCATAAACGAACAAGAACGAACATAGACGGAAAAGGTCAAGGAAATGAACCAGCTTTGGTTTGAAATCGATGAAATCTGCTTGCCATGTTTAGGCAAGTGGCACATAGAAGGTTCCAATACCAAGGTGGAGTCGAATATAGCAAGAAGCGTCCATGGAATCCCATGATCGGTGGGATTAGGAGAGAAAACTGGGGGGGGGGGGGGGGGGAGGGGGGAGATAGCTAGGGTTTGACAGAGAGAGAAGGGTAGTTTGAGAGAGTTCGAGGGCGGCGGGTGAAGGGACGAATGGTTTAGGGTTTAGGGGGGTTCAGGTATAATTTAAAAGGGCGGGTGTAATATAGGTCGTTGATCTCAGAGATCAACGGCCACGTTTAGTCGGGGGTTCTAGGTCGGGTTAGTGAAACGGATCCCGACCGGGTATGGGGTTGGGTTAATTGGTTTGGGCTCAAGGGTTATTGGGGTGGGATTGGGTAGTTAGTTTCGAAATTAAAAGTAATTTAGGGCTAGATTTTATATACCCAATGTTTAATAAATAAATAATTTATAAAAGTAATTAATAAATATTAAAATTATCATTTGTGCATGAAAATGATTAAAAACAATTATTTAATATTATAAAAATATAAAAAGTTATTTTCTGCATAAATAACGTAATTATACATGCATATGGGCTATTATTGCAAAATGAGCAATTTGGCCCTAGAAAAATGCAAATGTAATTATAAGAAATGCCCTGAAAATATTTAAACCTCATATTGGTGTAAATGATAAGTTTAGATGATTAAATCATCATTAAATAATTTGGAGGATAATTATTGGATATTTATACAATAAAAATACAGAAATAAATTGGTTTAAAGTCTTTAAAAATCATAGAATATTATGAAAATACTTGTTTATGCTTGTAAATCAAATGATGATGCATATGCGCTATTCTGAAGGTGTATATATATATATATATATATATTGAAAAATATGAGGAGAAAATCGGGTATCAACACCAGTCACCTGTACAAGTTCTTAAATATAGCAGATATATAATAGATATATGATCAAATCAAGAAAACACAGGTAAAACCACCTTGATTCTTAGTATTCTTTGTTTTAAAATATTCTAGTTAGTCAACAGTCTAGCATATAAGGGAGATATACAAGTAAATCAGGTAAACAGTCAAGGAAACTGCAAGTAAAGATGAAATGCAATAATCAAATATTTGTCCATTGCGGCGCGCAACCCGATCCAACTAACAATAAGCCAATAAAGCATGTTGCAGCATGCAACACGATCCGAATAACAATAACCAGCTCTCTTAAAGCTCACATCAACTAGAAACCCGTTGTTTTCTCACAATCCACGTGTACACCATCAAGAGAGAAACACGAGAGGGTGACCCTAGGGGGATGTATCCTTATCCACACGATATACGGACAACTCGCGTGCTAATAATATCAACCGCACAGACAACTCACGTGTTGCATGGACAACTCACGTGCTATAATATCAATATCTAGATCCGCACGGACAACTCACATGCTAATAATATCAATATGAACAGAAAACTCACATGTTACACGGACAACTCACGTACTAATATCACAATCCACCCGGCGTGGTCACATGCACAATATCATAATCCATCATGGTAACAAGCATAACAACGCAATCCGCCCAGCGCAGTCACATACATCCAGTCCAAATCATATCAGCCAAAAGTAAGTATACAATAACACATGTATATGATGAATAAATATCAGATTTCATGCTCCTGAGCTGGTATAATAACATGCTAAAGTGTATACATATGCAATGTGTGTTATCATAACTCAAATCAGCAATTTTATCATAGAAATAATGTAATAACCCGACCGGTCATTTTGAGAATTTGCATTTCACTCGGTAGTTTACGGGCATGAGTAGCTCCGTATGATGTATTATGACTTTTGTGAATCGTCGGTTTTGGTTTTCAGGTTATTCAGAATCGATTTGAAAGAATGAATTTTATCGTTAAAGCTTTAAGTTGGAAGAGTTGACAAAGTTTGACTATTTTGTATTTGACCTCGGATTGGGGTTGTGATGGTTCCGTTAGATCCGAATGGTGATTTTGAACTCGGGCGTATGCCCGAATTTGTGTTTGGATGTTCCTAGAAGGATTCGGCACTAATTGGCAAAAATTAGAAAATTAAAGAATTGGAAAGTTTATAAGTTTGACCGGAAGTTAACTTTGATGGTATCAGATTCAGATTGTGGTTTCGGGAATTGGAATATCTTTATTATGTCATTGGGGACTTGTGTGCAAAATTTGAGTTCATTTCGGATTGATTTGATATGTTTCGACGTGAGTATTGTAAGTTGAAAGTTCAAAGTTCATTCTAGTTCGAATTGAGGTATGATTCATCGTTTCGATGTTGTTATGTGGGATTTGAGTCCTCGAGTAGGTCCGTATTATGTTGTGGGACTTATTGGTATATTCAGACGGGATGCTGAGGGGCTCGGGTGAGTTTCGGACAAGGTTCGGGGTGAGTTTCAGACGGGATGCTGAGGTATATTCAGACCGACGCTCAACCGAGTGAACCCGGTCGAGCAAGCCTATTAAACCTTTCCTACTCGACTCATTCATAATCCAAAAAGGGATCGCATCACCATTTGTAAAACCGGGGAAAGATCGGTTATATAAACATTGCTTAGTTCATTTTCCTTATATACATTATGCTATAGTTGAGTTTCCAAAATACAACTCGATCCAACGACCACCCCAACATACATACACGACCCACATAAACGTCTACGGAGCCTCTAAGGATACAAAAGAGCAACATGACAATGCCGGCAACAAGGCCCCGACTATACCTCAAAATGTGAAAACTTATACAAAAGAAGGACTACATGACCCGTGGGAGAAATGGGGCTCACCAAGACTGCTGTGAGGAGAGAAAGAGATCACCACTATCTGCGATCGGCACTATCTGCGATGGAACCACCTACATCCATTCAAAGATGTAGTGCCCCCGGCAAAAAGGACGTTAGTACTGTCGAATAGTACTAGTATGTAAGGCAAACACCAATCTTAGTAGAATGAACAGTGAAACAAATAGAAGGCAGTCATAATAATCAATAAGTACTTCATAGAAATGCAAAGAGACATATCAATCTTTCCATCTTTTTAGATTAATAATCTTTAGTGCCAAAGCCACAACTCACAATGCCATTGTATTTTTACACGGAGTCCGGTCTCGGCCCGACCGGCTAAGCCATCTCAAGTGAGACATATCCATATTCACAATGTAATTCAATAATCCCACTACAAATGCCACCATGTGTACAACATGGCGTACGATCTCGGCCCGAGCGGCTAAGCCATCTCACTTGAGGCATAACCTCTTTCAACTGTCCACTCAATTCACATTTCTTTCCCATCTTCATTACATGGCACAAACAGCCTCATTTATTAAGTAGTTCTTGGCACTTGGGCACATTTTACAATTCAAGTCTTTCCCTTTTTATTTGTTCAAATAACATCATCATTCATGTCGATAAGTACCATCACATAAGGCATTTCACACATAAGGGAAGGAGCTTGAAAAATCATAATTACGTTCTCAAATAGCATGATGACATGGTAACCATCTAAAACAATTAGGGAACGTGAATCTTTCAATCAAACACACTAAGGCAAACAATTCTAGTATAATAAAGTTGGAACTTACACCAATTATTCGGACACCAAGAGTTCGATTCTAAGAAGAAGAGAGTTAGCTATACATACCTCAATTGCGCTTCTTTAGACTCTACAATTATCCGGAACCCTTAGCAACCTCAATCTATTTTAGCAATATATAATTTGAACCCAAAATTAGGAAAACGTTTATGGTTCTAGTTCACTTTTCCACACTCTTTTACCACACATGCATGCAAGATAAACAACCCTCATACCCATGGACCATCTTATTAATTACTCATTTTCAGTATAAGTTTCAAAAATTTAGGGCTAGGGTATAGATTCTTACCTCTAGGATGGAGGCCTAGATTGCTTTCCTTAATAATCTTCAAAGTTTCAAGCAAGAATTGAAGAATAATTGATGAGGATTACTTTCTCACTCTAAGGCTCCCTCTCTCACTCTATAGTATTAGAAAATAAGCTCAAAATAGACTAAAGGGGGTGTTTTAATGGAATGGGTGTCGGGTTTTAAATTAGGAAAATGGGTGCCCCGACACAGGTCTGCGGTCGCATATGCGTCCGCATAATGGTTATGCGGTCCGCAAAGTGACCGCAGAAATGGCCCTCAGGGGCCTGAACTTACGGCCCAGGTATGCGACCATTATGCGGTCCGCATACTCGTTCTGCGGTTGCATAATGCACCGCAGAACTCCCTCCGCAAAAATCCAAGAGGGATTATGCGATCGATATGAGGTTCGCATAGTGGTTATGTGGTCGCATAATCGACCGCAAAGCTGACCTCAAATTGGCCAACGTACTGCTTCACTCTACGGCCATTATGCGGTCCGCAGAGTGATTATGCAGCTGCATAATGGGCCGCAGAAACGCGTCCTTTTGCGAAACATTTTCCTCTAAGTCTGTGGGGTACTATTCAATCCAAAAAGTCCGAACCGCGAATTTCTACTATAATAACGCAGGAATCTAGCTTGGCACCACGAAACCCCGAGTTTTTGGTTAATTTTTTTTTTGTTTTTACGGGTCCTTACATTCTCCCCCACTTAAGATCATTCGTACTCGAATAAGGATCAAGGTTTACTTAACACAGTTTCAGTTATGCCACATATCATCAGTCCCAAATTTGCCTAACTTCCTAACTTTCTGAAAAATTCGCTAGAGTTTCCTTTATAATTAGGCATGTCCACCTTCCAGAGAGTCCCCGAAACACACCTTAGCAACATATATAGAATTAAATGACACAACAGAATGCAAAATAACACCAACCGAAACCTCATGGGAGACATATAACTAGAAAGGAGTGTCTTTATATTAGCCGAACAAGCAATACAAACTTTAGGGAAAACAACTTCATAGAACTATTACATGGATATTCAAACAAATGAGGGTACTTTTCTTTCATTTCATTCTCGGCTTCCCAAGTAGCTTCTTTGACTTGTTGGTTTCGCCATAGCACCTTCATGGATGCAATTTCTTTGTTTCTCAACTTTCGGACCTGCCTATCAAGAATAGCAACAGGAATTTCTTTATATGACAATTCTTCACTAACCTCGATGGTCTCAACCAGTACAATAGCGGACGGATCTCCAACTACCTTCTTCAACATGGACACATGGAATACTGGGTGTACTAATGACATCTCAGGTGGTAGTTCAAGCTTGTACGCCACCTGACCTATCCTTTGAATGATTTTATACGGCACGACATACCTCGGACTTAATTTCCCTTTCTTTTTAAACCGCATGATCCCCTTCATGGGAGATACCTTCAAGAACACCCAATCATCTTTTTTGAACTCTAAGTCTCTACGACGAACATCCGAGTAGGATTTTTGATGACTCTGAGCAGTTTTCAACCGCTCTTTTATGATCTTAACCTTTTTTGTAGCCTGATGCACAAGGTCTGGTCCTATTAGTTCAGCTTCTCCAACCTCGAACCACCCAATCGGTGATCTACATATTCAACCATACAAGGCCTCAAACGGCGCCATCTGAATATTGGCATGGAAGCTGTTGTTATAAGCAAATTCTATGAGAGGCAAATGATCATCCCAGCTACTCTTGAAGTCAAGCACACACGCACGCAACATGTCCTCAAGCGTCTGAATAGTCCGCTCTGCTTGCCCGTCAGTCTGTTGATGGAAAGTCGTGCTAAGATTTACCTGCATACCCAAACCTTCCTGAAACTTCTTCCAGAAATTAGCTGTGAATTGGGCCCCTCGATCGGAAATAATGGAAACCAGAGTGCCATGAAGCCTGACTATTTCCTTGATATACAACTGAGCATATTGTTTCGCAGTGTCGGTGGATTTAACTGGTAAGAAGTGTGTTGATTTTGTGAGTTGGTCCACGATCACCCAAATTGAGTCAAACTTACGCGGAGTGCGCGGTAACCCTACCACAAAATCCATGTTGATCATTTCCCATTTCCACATTGGAATTTCTATACTCTGAGCTAACCCACCGGGACTTTGATGCTCGGCCTTCACTTGTTGATAGCTTAAAAATTTTGCCACAAAGTCCGCCATACCCCACTTCATGTTATTCCACCAGTAAACTTCCTTGAGGTCATGATACATTTTTGTAGAACCCGGGTGCACGGAATATCTAGAAGTATGAGCTTCTGTCATGATTCCTTCCCGAAGACCATCTACGTGTGAAATATATAGTCGTCCTTGGTACCGTAATGTATCATCATCCATGCCAAGAGAAAAGGCCGTAGTCTTATGTTTATGAATCCCTTCCTTCAGATGCACCAACACTGGATCACTGTATTGCTTCTCCTTGACCTCCGTCACAAGCGATGATTCCACCCTATTCCGCACAATCACTCCTCCTTCATTAGAGTCCGCAAGAGGAACTCCCAAACTAGCCAACTGGTGAACCTCCCGGGCCAAGAGCCTTTGACATGCCTCCAAGTGAGCCAAACTACCCATAGATTTCCGACTAAGAGCATCCACCACCACATTAGCTTTCCCCGGATGATACAAAATGTCGATGTCATAATCTTTGAGCAACTCAAGCCACCTTCTCTGCCTTAAGTTCAATTCCTTCTGTTTGAAAATGTATTGAAGACTCTTGTGGTCTGCGAATACATCTATATGGACTCCATACAAATAATGACGCCAAATTCTTAATGCAAAAACCACCGCCGCAAGCTCTAAGTCATGAGTTAGATAGTTCTTTTCATGATTCTTAAGTTGCCTTGAAGCATATGCTATAACCTTACCATGTTGCATTAATACACACCCAAGACCGATCCTTGAAGCATTGCAATACACCACAAACCCCTCGGTACCCTCTGGCAGGGTCAATACCGGCGCCGAAGTCAATCTTGATTTTAATTTCTGGAAGCTTCTTTCACAAATATCGGACCACTGGAACTTAACCGCCTTCTGCGTCAACTTAGTCAATGGAGAGGCAAGAGTGGAGAACCCCTCCACAAACCTCCTATAATACCCGTCCAAACCCAAGAAACTACGAATCTCTATTGGAGTAGTAGGTCTAGGCCAATCCTTCACCGCTGTAATTTTTTGAGGATCAACCTTAGTTCCTTCTCCGGAGACAACATGACCTAGGAAGGTAACAGATTCAAGACAAAATTCACATTTCGAGAACTTTGCATACAAGTGGTGGTGACGAAGAGTCTGTAGAATTGCCCTGCGGTGGTCGGCGTGATCCTCTCGACTTCATGAATATACAAGGATGTCGTCAATGAATACTATCACAAAAGAGTCAAGAAACGACTTGAAGACTCGATTCATAAGATCCATGAAAGCTGTCGGGGCATTTGTTAGCCCGAAAGACATTACCAAAGATTCAAAGTGCCCATACCGGGTTCTGAAAGCTGTTTTTGGAATATCCTGCTCCCTTACCTCCAATTGATGGTACCCGGACTGCAAATCAATTTTGGAGAAGAACTTAGCACCTTGTAATTGATCAAACAAATCATCTATTCTAGGCAATGGGTATTTGTTTTTGATTGTGACTTTGTCGAGTTGCCGGTAATCAATACACATCCACAGCAATCCATCTTTCTTCCTGATAAAGAAAATCGGTGCGCCCCAAGGCGACACACTCGGTCGGATGAAACCTTTCTCTAGCAAATCCCTTAGTTGTTCTTTTAGCTCTTTTAATTCTGCCGGCACTATTCTATAAGGTGGAATGGATATAGGCTGCATGCCCGGCATCACATCAGTCCCAAAATCAATCTCCTTGTCTGGAGGAATTCCAGGGATCTCATTCGGAAATACATCGGGGAATTCATTCACAATTGGTACAGATTCAAGGGTAGGCACCTCAGCAGTGATGTCCGTAACTCGGACCAAATGGTAAATATACCCCTTCTTGATCATCTTTGTGGCCTTAAGGTAAGAAATAAATCTACCTTTTGGCATAACATTGTTCCCCTCCCACTCAACAGCTTGCTCGTTAGGAAACTCAAGCCTCATGATTCTGGCTTGGCAATCGAGTTTGGAAAAACATAAATAAAGCTAATCCATTCCCATTATTACATCAAAATCAATCATCCCTGGTTCAATAAGATCGGCCATGGTATCCCGACCACGCACCGTGACAACACAATCCCTATAAACCCGTGCGGCCGTAATAGACTCGCCGACCAGAGTAGATACAGAGAAAGACTCATGAAGATGTTCCGGTTCTATCCCGAAACTCGTAGCAACATAAGGAGTGACAAAGAAGATCCGGGATCAATAAGGGCATACACATCATAAGATTAAATAGTCAATATACCTGTGACAACATCTAGGGAAGCCTCTGCACTCTGTCGACCACTCATAGCATAGAATCGGCCGGGTCCTCCCGAACTCTGTGCACCACCCCTAGCTGCACCATGCCCTGTGGGTGCTGGAGAGCCTCAAGCTGGATGGGGTGCTGAAGATGTAGCAGCTGTTGGACTGGATGACTGAGCTGTGCCCCTGCCTTCACCTTGACGGGATGCACGACACTCCCTCTAAATATGACCTATCATTCCGTATCCGTAACATATTGGCATATCCAGGTAGCATACTCCCGAATGTATCCTCCCATACTTAGGCATGAGGCCCTTTTCTACTGCTGGAATCTCCCTCCTAGTCGGCCCTGATGGTGGGACCCCCTGCTTCCCTGACCGTTCCTAAAGTGACTCCCCTGCTGCTGACCGTGCCCTGATGGCGGGGCACCAGCTAAAGACTGAGCATAATACTGGGACGGCCCTGATGATCCTCCCCGAAAACCTGATCTCCCACCTCCGAACGAATCCCCAAGGTTGCCCGTTGATTGGGCCCTACGACTACTTTCTCGTTCCATCCTGAGCTTTAACTTTCGAGCCTCCGTAGCTTGGGCAAATGCCACCATCCTTCCATAGTTCATGTCAGAATTTAGAGCAACTGTGGCAGACTCATTAATAACCAAAGGGCTAAAGCCCTGCACAAATCGACACACTCTTGCCTCCATAGTCGGCATCATATGAACAACATACTTTGACAGGCGCACGAACTCCATGTGATACTCCCACACATTCCCACGACCCTGTTTAAGGATCTCAAACTCCACAGCACGGTCTGCCTTAGTCTCGGCAGGCATGAAATGGTCTATGAAGGCATCCGCGAACTCATTCCATCTCGCCGGAGGGCTCCCCTCCTCACGGGAATCTTCCCACATCTCAAACCAGGAATATGCCACCCCTTTCAGATGATAAGAGGCCAACTCTACTCCCTCTACTTCAGTAGCACGCATAACTCGGAGAGTCTTATGCATCTCATCAATGAAATCCTGAGGGTCTGCCCCGCGATCAGTACCTGTGAACACTGGAGGGTCTAACTGAAGGAACCTGTTTACCTTGGAACCAGAAGAATCCTCTTGCGAGCTAAATAAGGTGGGTGCAACATTTGACCTATGGGCCTGGGAAGCTACTAATTGAGTCAGCATCTGAATAGCTCCCCTAAGATCCCCATCAGAAATACCGGGACCTAGAGCTGGGCTAGAGGTGGAACAGGTATATCGGTGGGAGGGATTGTGACACCCTCCGCGAGTGTAGGAACTGGGGTAGTCTGTTCTGGAGTAGACGAATCAGGCAGTGTGATAATAGGGGGATTATCCTCACGCGCATTATCAAGTAAGGGATCAACAACCAATTCTCGCTCTCTTCTTAGGTGCCATTTACGGAAAGTTAGAACAATGCACGAGTTAGGGGAAAATAACCTCACGTTCTGCTCTATTGCACGATATAGAACAACAATGAAGGATATCATTCTTAAACGTCCAAGTAGCCCCCTAATTATAGATGTGGTCGACAACACACCGATAAGAAGGGCTCTACTAGACACGACTCCGAGATATCCTAGGACACTTTAAAACCTTAGGATCTGATACCAAGTTTGTCACGTCCCAAACTCGGGGAGCGCGACCGACACTCAACCGAGTGAACCCGGTCGAGCAAGCCTATTAAACCTTTCCTACCTGACTCATTCATAATCCAAAAAGGGATCGCATCACCATTTGTAAAACCGGGAGAGATCAGTTATATAAACATTGCTAGTTCATTTTCCTTATATACATTATGCCATAGTTGAGTTTCCAAAATACAACTCGATCCAACGACCACCCCAACATACATACACGACCCACATAAACGTCTACGGAGCCTCTAAGGATACAAAAGAGCAACATGACAATGCCGGCAACAAGGCCCCGGCTATACCTCAAAATGTGAAAACTTATACAAAAGAAGGACTACATGACCCGTGGGAGAAATGGGGCTCACCAAGACTGCTGTGAGGAGAGAAAGAGATCACCACTATCTGCGATCGGCACTATCTGCGATGGAACCACCTACATCCATTCAAAGATGTAGTGCCCCCGGCAAAAAGGGACGTTAGTACTGTCGAATAGTACTAGTATGTAAGGCAAACACCAATCTTAGTAGAATGAACAGTGAAACAAATAGAAGGCAGTCATAATAATCAACAAGTACTTCATAGAAATAAAAAGAGACATATCAATCTTTCCATCTTTTTAGATTAATAATCTTTAGTGCCAAAGCCACAACTCACAATGCCACTGTATTTTTACACGGAGTCCGGTCTCGGCCCGACCGGCTAAGCCATCTCAAGTGAGACATATCCATATTCACAATGTAATTCAATAATCCCACTACAAATGCCACCATGTGTACAGCATGGCGTACGATCTCGGCCCGATCGGCTAAGCCATCTCACTTGAGACATAACCTCTTTCAACTGTCCACTCAATTCACATTTCTTTCCCATCTTCATTACATGGCACAAACGGCCTCATTTATTTAGTAGTTCTTGGAACTTGGGCACATTTTACAATTCAAGTCTTTCCCTTTTTATTTGTTCAAATAACATCATCATTCATGTCGATAAGTACCATCACATAAGGCATTTCACACATAAGGGAAGGAGCTTGAAAAATCATAATTACGTTCTCAAATAGCATGATGACATGGTAACCATCTAAAATAATTAGGAAACATGAATCTTTCAATCAAACACACTAAGGCAAACAATTCTAGTATAATAAAGTTGGAACTTACACCAATTATTCGGACACCAAGAGTTCGATTCTAAGAAGAAGAGAGTTAGCTATACATACCTCAATTGCGCTTCTTTAGACTCTACAATTATCCGGAACCCTTAGCAACCTCAATCTATTTTAGCAATATACAATTTGAACCCAAAATTAGGAAAACATTTATGGTTCTAGTTCACTTTTCCACACTCTTTTACCACACATGCATGCAAGATAAACAACCCTCATACCCGTGGACCATCTTATTAATTACTCATTTTCAGTATAAGTTTCAAAAATTTCGGCTAGGGCATAGATTCTTACCTCTAGGATGGAGGCCTAGATTGCTTTCCTTGATAATCTTCAAAGTTTCAAGCAATAATTGAAGAATAATTGATGAGGATTACTTTCTCACTCTAAGGCTCCCCCTCTCACTCTATAGTATCAGAAAATGAGCTCAAAATAGACTAAAGGGGGTGTTTTAAAGGAATGGGGTAAATTAAGAAAATGGGTGCCCCGACACAGGTCTGCGGCCGCATATGCGACCGCATATGCGACCGCATAATGGTTATGCGGCCCGCAAAGTGACCGCAGAAATGGCCCTCGGGGCCCTGAACTTACGGACCAGGTATGTGACCAGTATGCGGTCCGCATACTCGTTCTGCGGTCGCATAATGCACCATAGAACTCCCTCCGCAAAAATCCAAGAGGGATTATATGATCGATATGCGGTCCGCATAGTGGTTATGCGGTCGCATAATTGACCGCAAAGCTGACCTCAAATTGGCCAACGTACTGCTTCACTCTGCGGCCATTATACGGTCCGCAGAGTGATTATGCGGCCGCATAATAGGCCGCAGAAATGCGTCCTTTTGCGAAATATTTTTCTCTAAGTCCGTGGGGTACTGTTCAATCCAAAAAGTCCGAACCGCGAAGAATTTCTACTATAATAACGCAGGAATCTAGCTTGGCACCACGAAAACCCGAGTTTTTGGTTAATTTTTTTTTTGTTTTTTACGGGTCCTTACATTCTCCCCCACTTAAGATCATTCGTCCTCGAATGAGGATCAAGGTTTACTTAACACAATTTCAGTTATGCCACATACCATCCACACCAAATTTGCCTAACTTTCTGAAAAAATCGCCAGAGTTTCCTTTATAATTAGGCCTATCCACCTGCCAGAGAGTCCCTGAAATACACCTTAGCAACATATATAGAATTAAATGACACAACATAATGTAAAATAACACCAACCGAAGCCTCATGGGGGACATATAGCTAGAAAGGAGTGTCTTTATATTAGCCGAACAAGCGATACAAACTTTAGGGGAAACAACTTCATAGAACTATTACATGGCTATTCAAACAAATGAGGGTACTTTTCTTTCATTTCATTCTCGGCTTCCCAAGTAGCTTCTTCGACTTGTTGGTTTCGCCATAACACCTTCACGGATGCAATTTCTTTGTTTTTCAACTTTCGGACCTGCCTATCAAGAATAGCAACCGGAATTTCTTTATATGAAAACTCTTCATAATAACGCAGGAATCTAGCTTGGCACCACGAAACCCCGAGTTTTTGGTTAATTTTTTTTTTGTTTTTTTACGGGTCTTTACACGCACCTTCTAGGTGACAGGCGTATGGGCGTGTACCATATGAATTGTGACTCTCTTATTTCTGTGGTACTGTGTGGTTACCTGATCTTATCTGTAACCATGAAATCTCTACGTACTAGAGTTGTAAAATTGTGATCCATCTTAGAAATCATGTCTAGGATACATGCTTATTCTGCTGGGACCCAGTGAGGTCATTCCTGATATTGAATAATTTGCTTTCATTGCAATGTCATACTCTGTCATGTTCATTCATTTTATATCGTATCTCAGTCCTTGTAGCTATATAATGACACATCATATCTTCATTTTTGTGCTAGTTTCATGGCATTGTGCGCCCAAGAGACTGGAGATATTGATGAATGAGTGAGGCCAAGGGACTGATTGTGAGTGATATTATGGGATCGGGCGGCACACCGCAGCATGTTATATTGATTTATGCATGGATATGGCATATTATGGCGCTTGGGCTGAAGGAGCCCCTCCGGAATCTGCACACACCCTTAGTGAGCGCAATTAATTTATATTGAGGGATGGATCTTCCATGGACATAGATCTTGTCCGAATCTTTTATACCTGGGGATGGATCTTCCTTACGGGCTGGATTGGCCCTACCCAGTACTGAGTGATTGATGGTCGGTTGATGTATATATTCCGGGATGGATCTTCCCTGGGTTAGATTGGCCATATACAGTACTGAGTGATTGAGCATGATGAGTGAAAAGTGTGAGACAGTGAGATTGAGTACTCTGAGAATGTGAGTATACGAGTTCATCTCTGAGATACATTGCATTTGACATGCACACTTGACACTTGACATACAAGCATAGAGATGCATTTTTCCTCATGTCGTACGACATTGAGTCATTCATGATTTCACCTGCATAGTGACATGTAGGCATAGAGATGTACTTTCCTCATGCTATCTGAAAAATGAAACATCTTAAGTATTGTTGAAAAGTTTTGGGAAAAATCATAATTTTACGAACCTACTTATATTTTGGTGATTTCGGCAAAGGATTTGAGTTTTACTGTATACTTGAAGAGAAGCATTTATTTTTTGGAATTTTATAAGAGATGATCATTTATTTATTGAGTTATTTCTTTCACCATCTTTACTATATTGTTATGAACTATTGTTGGTTATTGGAGTTGGACTCTGACCCTTGTCCCAGCTCGTCACTACTTTCAACCTAAAGTTAGGTTTGTTACTTATTGAGTACATATGGTCGGTTGTACTCATACTACACTTCTGCACCTTACGTGCAAATATCGGATGCTGATGTTGTTGTGATCAACTAGAGCTGGATTTGAAGATGTACCTGCGTTCCTGTTGTAGTTGCTTCTTGTTCATGACAGCCTTAAATTTATAAAAATTTGTTTATGTACATTTTGGACAGATGATGTATTTATTTCATACCAGCTTTGTAAATTCTATTCTTATAATCTCATGATTTATACTACCAGTCCTTGGGAAATTATTGCATAAAATCAGTTGTATTTGCATTTATTTTCTTAATAAATCTCATTTAAATTGGTTAGTTGCTTATTGGCTTACCTGACGGGTTGGGTCAGGTGTCATCACGACTAGGTAGATTTTGGATCGTGACAAATAGCAATTACCAAGTTTATTCAGGGAATTAGCCTATTCATAACCTCAAAAATGGCTCAAATAGTTCACAATAATGTTACAAATATGAGAAACATTATATCTTAAATCTTAATAGTCAATTCTAGGCATATCATAGCCTAAGAACTACCCCGATCATGGATAAATACCCCGTAATCACACATGGGCTCAAACCCCACACATATGCGCACCCATAGCACGTAGCTATCACAAATAATGCTGACAACTTGTGCCTCAACCAAGTTTAGATAGGATACTTACCTCAAACAAGCCAAAACAAATACCGAGCAAGCAAAACAACACTCTAGAAATTCTATCTCGCGCGTATCAACCTCCGAACGGCTCGAAACCCAATCCATGTGGTAAAAATACCCTCCAAAATTGCCCAAATCCAAGCTCCATAACTAAAAATGTGATAAAATAACTCAAGGGCCCGAAATAGAGTACTTATAATCATTTCTCAGATATATGCACCGCAATCGCGAAAATCCAATCATGATCGCGAAGAAGAAAAATCACATTACCCTGAGACACTCTACGCGTTCGCGAGCTTAGTCACGTGAACACGATGCCCACAGATGCCAATGCTCCGCGAACACGACCAATACTACGCGAACGCAAAGGAGAATTCACCAGCTCCCAGCTTCCCAACTCAACACTACACGACCGCGGTTCTTCTTGCGCGAACGCGATGCTCTAGTCCCCACAACTTAAGCGCACACATTCTATCTCTCATAGATACAAAGCAAAAAATTCCCAGTTCCAGAATTAACCATACGCGATCGCGTTTGCGTCTTCTCAATCGCAAAGGACACTAGTAACAACAGTAACCAACAACATAAACATGGAGAAAAATGGTCTGAAATCAATCTGAAACACACCCAAGCCCCTTGAGACCCCGTCCGAATATACCAACAAGTACCAAAATATAACACGGACCTATTCGAGGCCTCAAATAACACAAAAATATCAAAATCACAAATCGCACCTCAAATCAAACTAAATGAACTTTTGTACTTTCAACTTCCAAAACTCGTGCCGAACCACATCAAATCAACTCACAATGATCTCAAATTTTCACACAAGTTCCAAATGACATAAGGAACCCATTCCAACTCCTAGAATAACAATTCAAAATCGATATCCTCAAAGTCAACTCTCGATCAAACTTGTGAATATTTCAAACCTTCAAATTTCTAACTTTTGCTGAATAGTGCTGAAACCTTCTAAAAATATCTGAATTTAATTTTGGACAATACCTAAGTCTAAAATTACCATCCGAACCTAACAGACTCATCAAAACTTCTATCCGGGGTCAAATACACAAAAGTCAAACTTGGTCAACTCTTCTAACTTAAAATTTCCTAGTTGAGAATCTTTCTGCCAAATCAATCCTGAATCACCTTAAAACTAAAACCGACGATTCACACAAGTCATAATACATCATATGAATCTACTCAAGACTTAAAACAACTGAAAGGGATGCAAATTCTTAAAATGACTGGTCGGGTCGTTACATTATTAGAGCCTTAATATGCACTTGAGCATTTACATGAACAAAATTAAAGTGAAAAAAAAACTTACAACCACTACTTGCTTGTATAAATTAATAGTAGATTATGGATCTATATTATCTAATTGTAGCTAATTAATATGTATAATCACATTAATTTATTGCTCTTAAATATTGATATGAAATCATAAAAAAATATTGCTAAAGAACATACGTACTCCAAAACCTTTAACTAGTTGAGACCTCAAGAAAATCTTCACTCATCTATAAACAAATTGAAACAACCCTATTCAATTATTCTTGGCAAGTATTAGACGAATATTTACTCATAAATTAATACAAAAAGTACATGTAGGAGAAGAAATATGACACCTAACATCGTGTAAATTACCAATGTAAATTAAATTTTAATCACATATAATTTAAACATATAAATATTTCTTCGTACAATCCTATGCTCGTTGGTTTGCCTGTAATAATTTAAAGAAGAGACTGCAGAACTTTGAAAAATATTTCGGTGTCTTTATTCATTACTTTGTACATCTATATATACACTTGAACTTGAATAAATGAATAAAGAAAAGGAAAACACTAATTACATTTGTCCTATTCTAATTTGTCTAATTGTAACAGAAAATTCATATCCTAACTACTTATATTCTCTCATGTGCTATTCACATGAGGGGAAGAAGGTTCTAGTATCAAAATAATCTAATGGTGGAGATTTGATCCATTATGTATTTGATGTGTGCCTATGATGCATTAATATAACCAAATAAATAGCTGGTCATAACCAAACATAGTAACCGGGCACAACCATCCTAGGTTATATCGAACACAACCTTAGTTTGGTCGGACCTCTTCTCCTCTTCCCTTCTCCTTATAATCTTGAGCTCCATTGATGAGCAAATTGAAATGGGGTTTCTTCTTTCTAACATCCCCCTCAAGTTGAAGGGGAGTTTTGTGACCCCTAACTTGCTGAGAATACCTTTGTGAGAAACCCCAGAGAGTGGTTTGGTAAAGGGATCGGTCAGTTAATCTTTGGATGGTATAGAGGAGAGAGTGATAAGCCCAGATAAAAACTGTTAAAGCACAAAGTGATAGTCGTGTTCGACATGCTTTGTGCGTTCATGAAAAATAGGGTTACTGGCGATATGGATAGCAACCTTACTATTGGAATGGAGAGAAATTTGAAGGGTAATCATAGTAGAGAGGTCCTCAAGGAGTCGTACCAGTCAGGTGAGCTTGGCAGTCACACGCTGCATGGAATGGTACTCTACTTTGGTAGAAGAGAGGGAAATTAAAACATGTTTCTTCGATTTCTACGAGATTGGAGTCTCACCTAAAGTAATAAAGAATCCACTCATAGATCTATAAGTATCTTTGCAAGAAACCCAGTCTACATCACAAAATGCAAGAAAAAAAAATTAAAGGTGGAAGACAACAAAATCCTTTGGCCTAGATCAGAACCCAGATATCGCAAAACCCTCAAGGCAGTAAAAAATGCGACAAACAAGACTGCTGCATATACTGGCTCAGATTAAGAACAACAAATGAAAGATTCGTGCGAGTATTTTTCAGATAATACATCTTTCCAACCAAATATTGATATTGTCATGAGAGGTTCATCATCAGTTTGGAGCTTGAAGCATGCGTCTAAATGAGTACTTGCTCGAGGAAAGTGAGACACATCAAACTCCTGAAACATATCTAAGGTAAACTTTCGTTGACTCACAATAAATCCAGTGCATTCTCGTAAAATTTCCATTCCAAGAAAGTAGTGTATATCTCTTAGGTTCTTTACCTTAAATTCAGTGTTGAGAAAATCTTTGATGTTGTGAATTTCCTGTAAATCATCTCCTGTTAATAAGATTTCATCCACAAAAATAACTAGGATTGATATAAGACCCCATATTTGCTTGAAAAACAAAGAATAATCATTCAATGGTGAAGAGTATCCTTTAAAACTCAAAGCCCCTGCAAGCCGAGCGTACCCTTGCCGGGAAGCTTGCTTTAAACCATATAAAGATTTCTTCAAAAGACAAACATGTGTAGAACTAGGCGGTGTCAAACCTGCTCGAAATTACATAAACACTTCTTCTTGCAATTCACCATGCAAAAATGTATTATTGACATCCAATTGGACACACTCCAATCTCTTTTAGCTGCAATAGTACGAAGACATCTTATAGTTGTCATCTTCACCACTGGTAAAAATATTTTACTATAATTCATTTCTTCTCGTTGGATATCTCCCCTACTACAAGCCTTGCCTTTAGTCTTTCAATAGTACCAACAGATAAGTGTTTTACCTTGTACACCCATTTACAAGGTAATACCTTCTTTCCTTTAGGTAACTCAAC
The DNA here is from genome assembly GCF_000390325.3 of Nicotiana tomentosiformis. Classification (NCBI taxonomy): domain Eukaryota; kingdom Viridiplantae; phylum Streptophyta; class Magnoliopsida; order Solanales; family Solanaceae; genus Nicotiana; species Nicotiana tomentosiformis. The sequence goes on along the minus strand of NC_090815.1, from coordinate 108,443,145 downwards.
CGCATCCCAGGTGTGGTTATCTCGTAGTGCTAGAATTTATGATTTCATGGCTTGTCTCCACCCTAGACGTTGAGAAGCTTGGATAAAACTAGTAGGCTCAGTTAGTGTAGATAGAGATTGAATAATGTGTTGGTTGTTGATGGACAAATATGAAAAAGAGTAAGCACTTGACTTACTTGGTTGGCCAAAACCTGCCATGTCCAAATCAGCAAACACAATACTATTACACACATAGTCCTTCAGGTAGGCTGGCTGGTGTGATACTCTATCTAAATTCCTTGGTGGAGGATTCTTTCTAGGTGCAGAAATGGGTGAGCTACATGTTGATTGTTCTGGGAAGGAGAATAGGGAACCAGTGTATGTGGATATGATATTGGGGAATAAGACTGATGAGGAGTATCTGGAGATGAGAGTGAGGGAGAATGGGGCATATATAGTATATTTGGTTTATCTGGTTGTATGAATGGAGCATAGGTAGGGTCTGAGGATAGAGGTGAATCTGAGAATATAGGATTGTGTGAAGGATTGTACTTAACAAATGGAAAATATATTTCAAAGAACTTCACATCTCTGGAAATAAATAACCTCTTTATCTCCAGCTCCAATACCTTGTAACCTTTTTGATGCAAAGGATACCCAATTAGGACACATGCAGTTGCTCTCTCATGAAATTTACTTCTTCCTTGTGTCAAAATGGAAGCACAACATAGACATCCAAAATTCCTAAAATGTTCATATTGAGGTTTGTGTTGAAAAAACACTTCATATGGTGTCTAACCTTTTAGCACACTAGATGGCAGTCTATTTATGATATGTCTAACAGTTAGAATGGATTCTTCTCAATATGATATAGGGAGATTGGATTGAAACATCAATCCCCTTGCAACCTCTAAAAGATGCCTATGTTTTCTCTCAATAATCCCATTTTGTTGAAGAGTTGCCACACAAGATAGTTGATGAAGGATCCCTCCTAAAGCAAGAAAAGCTGCTTTTTGTGTGCCTTTTCCCAACTCCAAAGCATTGTGAGACCTTATCATCTTAACCTTCACATTGAATTGTCTTTCTACCAAAGATAGAAAACTTTTAAGCATAGGAAAAACAATAATTTTGGCACTTAATAAAAATGTCCAGGTCTCTCTACTGTTGTCATCAATTATAGTAAGAAAATACTTGAAACTATTGTAAGTACTAGACTTGTAAGGTCCCCAAGTGTCAACATGTATAAGATCAAAAACATGCTTGGACTTTATAGCACTAATAGGAAAAGGTTTTCTAGTCTGTTTAGCCTTAGGACAGATATCACAAATAAAACCAGAATTGGAACCACAATGAAGAAAATGTAAATGTTTCATTGCTAAAAATGGAAGGAGGCCCAACCTTACATGCCAAAGCTTTACATCTGGAATAACATTAACATGAACTGTATTAGGAGCTAAAACAGACTTTGAAATGGAATCTCTTCCTTTTAGAAATGAAATTAAATCATTAGTAAAAAAACTCCTAGACTTAATACTAGTGGGTTCTAACAGGTAGAGTCCTTCTCTAACTTCACTAAAAGCTTGAGTACTCATCATTGCATGGCCCTGCAATAGATACCCACTAAATGTATGTAACAACCCGACCGGTTATTTTAAAAGTTGTAGCCACGTTTTCCCATTTACTATTCATTTTATACTTTATAGTTATTATGTGACTTGTCGGGATAATCGATTCGGGTCCGGTGAGATTTCAGAATGAAATGAGATACTTAGTCTCAAGGTTGAAAGCTTAAGTTGAAATTATTGACCGGATGTTGATCTTTGAGTAAACGACTCCGGAATGGAGTTTTGATGGTTTCATTAGCTCTTCTAGGTGATTTTGGGCTTTGGACCGTGTCCGGATTATGATTTGGAGGTCAGTAGTGGAATTAGGCTTGAAAGAGCGAAAGTTGAAATTTTTAGAAAGTTTGATCGGAAGTGGAATTTTTGATATCGAAGTCGGATTCTGATTTCGGAAGTTAGAGTAGGCCCGTGGTGTCATTTGTAACTTGTGTGCAAAATTTGGGGTCAATCGGATGTGATTTGATAGGTTTCGGCACCGTTTGTAGAAATTGGAAGTTCAAAGTTCATTAGGCTTGAATCTATATACGATTCGTATTTTTGATGTTATTTGAGGTGATTTGAGGGCTTTACTAAGTTCATATCGCATTTTAGGACTTGATGGTATGATTGGTTGAGGTTCCGGGGGCCTCGTGTTGATTTTGGATGGTTATCGGAACGATTTGAAGTTTGAGGGAAATGCTGAAACTCACCAGCTTCTGGTGTAATCGCACCTGCGGAGTGGGGATCGCAGGTGCGTTCTCGCTAAAGCAAGAAAGGAGCCGTAGAAGTGGCCAGGTAGGAAGTGAGAAGATGTCGCAAGTGCGAGGTTATTTCCGCACCTACGTGGTCCCATATGCAGCGTTAAGGGCGAAGAAATGGAGGGCTTGCAGGTACGACAGGGAATTCCGCACCTGCGGTTGCACAAATGCGAGGCGAGGACCGCAAAAGCGAAGGCCCAGCTCTAATAGTTCACTGCAAATGCAGAATTTTGGTCGCTTCTGCGACACCACAGATGCGGTTAAGTGTCCGCAGAAGCGAAAAGACTGGACAGAAAGTTAAATACAAGGGTTCGCAATTTTGGCTTCATTTCAAACATTTCAAGCACGGTTTAGGAAAATTTTGAGAAGGTTTTCGAGAGGATTCTTGAGGTAAGTCCCTTGTGCTCATTTTTTATCAATAATACTGCCTCCCCGTTGATTTTCATAACTAGTTGGTGTATATTTAAGGTGTAAATTGGGAGTTTGAGGCTATAAATTTGGAGAGTTTATTTAGGGATTTTTGGGTGACGATTTGGTGTCGGATTTTGATAAATTTGGTATGATTAGACTCGTGGTTAAGTGGGCTTTCGGGTTTTGTGACTTTTATTGAATTTCGAGACGTGGGTCGGGGGGGGGGGGGGCGATTAATAGCTTAGCATTTTCTTATGGAGTTAATCCCTTTAGCCTGTATTGATTATATCGCATTGTTTATGGCTATATTTGAGGCATTCGGAGGCCGTTTCGCGAGGCAAAGGTGTGTTGGAATAGAGATTTGCTCGGATTAAGGTAAGTAACAGTTCTAAATTTGGTTATGAGGGTACGAAACCCTATATTACGTGTCATGTATTTGGTTTTGAGGTGACGCACATGCTAGGTGATGGGCGTGCACCATAGGTATTGTGAATTGGTCAAATTCCGTGGAACCGTGTAGTTGTATAATCTGTTGTTATCTGTATATTCTCCATGTAGTAGAGAAATTGAACCACAAATCATGTTTAGACTATGTGTTGGCACTGTAGGGACCTACAGAGGTCGTGTACATGTTGAATTATCTACTAAATTATTGTTTTGTACTCAGTCACAGTTTTACTTTTTTATTATATCTCAGTCTCTATTGTTCCTTGTTGATACATTATATCATTTCTATTGGGGCTGACTTTCATGACTACTGAGAGCCCGAGAGGTTTATGACTGAGTGAGGCTGAGGGCCTGATTGTGAGATAGTAAGACTATAGCATGTGAGTTTTCCGTGCGGATCCATATATTATACTATAGCACGTGAGTTGTTTGTGCAACACGTGAGTTGTCTGTGCAGATCCAGATATTATACTATAGCACGTGAGTTGTCTGTGCGGATTATAACGCTTGGGCTGAAGGAGCCCCTCCGGAGTCTGCACACATCCCTAGTGAGCGCAGGTACCTACTGAGTGCTAGTGCCGAGTACTGAGTAAATGGGAGGGTTGAGTGACTGTGGCCCTGAGAGGATGAATTTGATTTCATTATTGTTGAACTTAACTTCCATGTATCAATGTCATGAAATTTCTAAAAGATATTACACTCTATTTCATTTAAACTTGTCATAGAGTAACTGTTTGATCTAATTTATCAAACTTGAGAGCATGCCTACTTTCCTATGTTGAAATCACATTATTTGAACTATAACTGTGAATCTTGTCACTACTTTCAATTTTTATTTGGTCTTGTGACTTACTGAGTTGGTTTTACTCATGCTACACCATGCACCTTGTGTGCAGACCCGGGTGTATCCAGTCACGACGACTGCTGAGTTGTGGAGTTCGGATTCTGAGAGACTATCGAGGTAGCTGCTTGGCATTTTGCAGACTTTGTTTCTCCTTCCCTATCTTTCCACTTATTGTATTTAGTTTCAGATTATCATAGATAGTGTTTTCCAGACTTGTGATGTATAGATGCTCATGTACTCAGTGACACCCCGATGTTGGAAATTTTCGTGTTGTATTTTGGGTTCCTATCCCGTTTATGAAATCTTTTATTATTTAAACTGCTTAAATTCGTTTTCTGTTAAAAGTGTTGGAAATATTTTTAAAATGTCGGCTTGGCTAGTACCATGATAGGCGCCATCACGACAGGTTAGAATTTTGCATCGTGACAATGTAAGTAGGACATCGTACTTAAATTGAACACAAAACTTATGAACTACAACAAATTGTACTTGAAATCTGGGACATGAAGTACATTGATTAAAACATGACCTGGAAGAATGGAAATACTCCCTATATAAGTAACACTTACCTTGAAAGAATTAGGTATACCGATGTTCAAAGGTACATGGAGTGGAATTAATAACAAGAAAGCGCTAGGATCAAAACACATGTGTTCTGATGCTCCTAAATCAATTATCTAGGTGTCTGATTTTAGACTAGTAACCACTAAACCCGAGTATTTTAGAATAGTAGCAGCAATTGTATTAGCATTGATTCCTGAGTTTCATGTTTGTGCTAACTTGGCCTGCTTGTATATCTGCATCATCTCTGCTACTTGCTCTTTGGTAAGTTGTTGTTGTTGTTCTCAACTTTCTGACCTCGTGTATTTTCATCCTCATGTGCTACCACAACATTTGCCTTCAGTTGATTCTGATAAGCTTTGGGGTTAGTGAACTTAAAGTCTTCTGGGAAACCAATTAACCTGTAACAATCCTCGTGTATATGTCATATATTTCTGCAATAGGTACAAGAAATATTGGGATTGTTCTTCTCTTTGAATTTTTGATGTGGTTTAGCAATCTTTTGAGCTGAATTGTTGGAGTTTTGGGCTGTTATTCCCCCTCTTGATGTCTGATTTCTGAACCTCTGATTATTCCTTCCCTGTCCTGTGGCCATGAAAGATGCAAACTCAGCTAAAAATTGTGCATTAGGATGCTTGCTCTATCCGACAACCATAAAAGAAGCAGACTCTGAGTTGAAATGTGCATTTGCGTACACTTCTCTTTGGTTTTCATCTTGCAAAAGAAATGAATATGCAATATCCATACTAGGAAAATGACTCATCATGAGAATATTTCCTCTTGCCTATGCATACACATCATTCAACCCCATCAAGAATTGAATTAGCCTTTAATCTTCTAAAGATTTAGTTAACTTTTCTTTTCCCTCTCACACACATACACATGAACAACATATAATTACGTTCAATGCATTTAGTTCATCCCACAATTGTTTAAGTTTAGTGAAATATCCAGCAATGTCATTGTTACCTTGCACTAAACCTGATAGTTCATTTTGCAGGTGGTAAAGTTTGACACTATTTCATTCGTCAAATCTCTTCTCCTGACTGTCCCAGAGTTACTTTGTTGTCTTGGAGTATATCACACTGTCAGCAATGTCTTTTGATAATGCATTTAAAATCTAAGATGTGATCATGTCATTAACACAACTCCATTTCTCGTATTCATCAGGCTTCAGATCTGGAGATTTGCAAGCTCCATTGATGAAACCAAGCTTCTTTTTAGCTGATAAAGATATGAGGATAGATCTCCTCCATCCTAGATACCCCCTTCTATCAAACACGGTGTTGACTAGAATCATACAGGTAAATCAGAGTTATTAAGGTGATAGGGATGATTGATGTCATAAGTGGCTGCCTTAGCTACGTTGCTTGTTTCTGCAATTGGGGTCACTGTTGATTCAGGCATTTTCCGTTACTGAGAATGCAAAAATGAATTTCATATTGATGAAAACACTGTTAGAACGAGCTTATTACTCTGATACTATGTAATAATTTAAAGAAGAGACTACAGAACTTTGGGAAAGATTTATATGTCTTTATTCATTGCTTTGTACATCTATATATACTTGAACTTAAATGAAAGAATAAAGAAAGGAAAAATACTAGTTACACTTGTCCTATTCTAATTTGTCTAATTGTAAACAGAAAATTCATATCCTAACTACTTATATTCTCTCACATGCTATTCACATGAGGGGAAGAAGGTTCTAGTATCAAAATAATCTAACGGTGGAGATTTGATCCATCATGTATTTGATGTGTGATTGTGATGCATTGATATAACCAAACAAATAGCCGGTCATGACCAAACAAAATAACCGGGCACAACCATCCTATTTTATATCGAACACAACCTTAGTTTGGTCGGTCCTCTTCTTCTCTTCCCTTCTTCTGGTAATATTAAGCTCCATTGATGAGCAAATTGAGATTCATAGGTGTTCTATGTTGGTTGTACGAAATAAATCAAGCTCTGTATTTTATGTATTCACTACTTGTATACGGATAAAATAGGGCCCATCCGATTTTACTATTTGATAGAGACCGGGAGACTGTATCGAAGGATGGCCTCGTAACGGAACAGACTAAATCACGAGGACAAGGTACTGAGTTAAAAAATGAGCTACTTGTCGAGATCGAGGCTAGTAGCGATCGAAGCCAAATGAGACAAATATCGAGCAAGATTGAAGATAGCATAATAACGGAAATATGAGATATTCGTGACTGGTCGAGAATCACGGCATAAATCTCGGTGACTGGTTGAGGATCATGGCGTAAATCTCAAAACGGATCAAATCAGAAACGGTTAATTAGATAATCATGGGATTTCCTTCTATAATTAGAACTATACCACAAGTGGAATTCCTCTACTATATAAAGGGGATTCTAATCATTTATAGGAGATGATTGATAGATATAAAAGCAATATAATTCTCTTTCTCTTTCTTGAGGGTATCCAAACGCGAGGGCTGAGTTCCATTCTAACACTGGTTTGCTTTACTTTATAGTTCATTTTCTGTAATTAATCTTCATATTTGTCTATCGGTATGAAGTGAAATCACGTATCCTTGAAACCTCATTATAAGTTTAATTATTATCCAATTTCAAGGGTAAACAGTTTGGCACTCACCGTGGAGCCTAGGATAATAGTGATTGCTTAATACTGATTCTGATAATACACACTGCTTTGCACTTGTTCTTGTAAGAAACTTTTTTTTCAGGATAAACATGTCAAACTCACAAGCAGCGCCTATACATAGTGATAACAGCCTCGGATTTCATGAGAAAAACGATAACATAGCTGCCCCAGGAATCGAGGTGCCTCAGGCTTACCTAGAGGGAGCACCAATTGCAAATCCCGTCGATGTCAGTTCACATGTCTCCCTAAATACGTTGATCCCGAAGGTAGTGTATGTAGGGAAGTTCGATCAGGTGGTCGAGGTACGCAGGGCGGAGTAGATAATGAAGTTAGCCTCTAATTGATATTCGAAATATTACATGCTCAACAAGCCGCTATAGCACAACTATAAAATCAACACCGAACACCAAGTAAGATCGAACCAGAAGTCGTTGACAAGACTGAGCCTGTGCCGGAAAGGTCGAATGCCAACGAATCGGGGACTGACTTGCCATTATGAAAATGTTCGAGGAGCTCACTAAACAAATTGAATTGGGAGAAAAGAAAATCGAGGAAAATGATAAGAAATTAGAGACATACAACTCCTGGGTTGACCAAATACCAGGGGCACCGCCGATTCTAAAGGGTATGGAGTCAAAGAAATTTGTATAGAAGCCTTTCCCTCCAAGTGCGTCTCTGAAACCCATTCCGAAAAAATTCTGAATGCCAGAAATTCCTAAGTACAATGGGACCACCGACCCTAATGACCATGTCACTTCTTATTCATGCGCAATAAAAGGGAACGACTTGGAAGACGATGAGATTGAATCTATTTTACTGAAGAAATTTGGAGAAACCTTGTCTAAATGAGCAATGATATGGTACCACAATTTGCCGCATAATTCCATCGATTCCTTCGCCATGCTTGCAGAATCCTTCATAAAGGCACATGCCAGAGCAATAAAGGTTGCAACTAGGAAGTTGGACCTCTTCAAGGTGAAACAAAAAGACAACGAAATGTTCAGGGAATTCGTATCTCGGTTCCAGATGGAACGCATGGAACTACCACCATTCATAGACGATTGGGCTATTCAAACCTTTACTCAGGGTTTGAACGAACACAGTTCAGTGGCATCACGTTAGCTAAAATAGAATATAATCAAATATCCAGCGGTAACCTAGGCCAATGTACATAATCGGTACCAGTCAAAGATCAGGGTCGAGGATGATCAATTGGAGACCCCTTCCGGTTCCGTTTATCCAAAGAACTCAAAGGGATATCGACAGAGAACCCTTGTCGAACAGAGATGGGTATCAACCATGCAACGCAAATCGTAGAAACAGCGGCCCAGGACGTAATCCCATCCGAAATAATCGAAGGAACGATCGAGGATAGAACTCTCAAGGGCTCATGAGCAATAGTGGCTTCGATAAACATGCCGACCCCACATAAGCACCACGATTATCAGAATACAACTTCAGCATCAACGCATCAGGTATTGTGTCAGCCATTGGGAGAATCAAAGATACTAGATGGACCAGACCCCTACAAACCGATCCATCATAAAGAAACCCCAATCAAATATGCAAATACCATGGTACACATGGTCATAGAACCGAAGACTGCAGACAACTAAGGGAGGAGGTGGCCCGTCTATTTAACTAAGGTCAACTTCGAGAATTCTTGAGCGACCGAGCTAAGAACCATTTCAGAGATAAGGATGCAAACAGGAAATACGAGCAGGAAGAACCACAACATGTGATTCACATGATCGTTGGTGGGGTCGATATTTCATAAGGGCCAGTGTTCAAACGCAGTAAAGTATCAATCACCAGGGAAAAACAAACTCGAGACTATGTGCTAGAAGGTACTTTATCATTCAATGATGAGGAAGCAGAAGGGATCTCACAACCCCACAATGATGCTTTGGTAATCTCTATTCTTATGAATAAAATTCAGGTAAAACATGTTTTAATTGATCCAGAAAGCTCGACCAATATTATTCGATCGAGGGTCGTGGAGCAGCTCGGCTTACAAGATTAGATCATACCCGTAGCTCGGATTCTCAATGGCTTCAACATGGCGAGTGAAACAACTAAAGGTGAAATCATCCTACCAGTAAATGTAGCTGTAACTATTCAAGAAATAAAGTTCCATGTGATCGAGGGCGATATGAGATATAACGCACTGCGCAGAAGACCCTGGATTCATAACATGAAGGCGTTCCCCTCGACCCTTCACCAAATGCTGAAATTCCCAATACCAGATGGAGTAAAAATGATGTATGGGGAACAACATGCTACAAAAGAGATGTTCGCGATCGACGAAGTAATACCAGTATCGGCACTTTCATCTACAAAGGTATTAGAGTCCAAAGGAAAACTGGAATCTAAATAGCAACCACAGCCACCAGCCTCAACTCAATCGGAGAAGTAGGGAACTGACGAGGACGATGACTACTGGATCCCTCGATCCTTCATAATCCCCGAGAATTCCGACGCCACCAAATCGACAGTCAAAGAGCTGGAGCAAGTCATACTGATAGAGTATCTACTCTATCGAAAGGTATACCTGGGTACGGGTTAACTCCCGAGCTCAGGGAAAAACTCATTAAATTTGTTATAAATAACATGGATTGTTTTTCTTGGTCCCGCCTAGATATGACAGGGATCCCGCTGGATATCACTACATATCGAATGAGCTTGGACCCGAAGTTCCACCCGGTAAAACAAAAGAGAAGGCCCCAGTCCGAGGTAAAACATGCATTCATCAAGGACGAGATAACCAAACTTCTCCAAATAGGATCCATTCGGGAGGTAAAATATCCTGAATGGTTAGCAAACGTAGTCGTAGTCCCTAAAAAGGGAAATAAACTTAGAATGTGCGTAGACTATAAAGATTTAAACAAAGCATGTCCTAAAAACTCTTTTCTCTGCCGAATATCGATCGCATGATCGATACCACGGCCGACCACGAGATCCTTAGTTTTCTCGATGCCTACTCCGGGTACAATCAAATACAAATGAACACGGAGGATCAGGAAAAGACTTCGTTCATCACTAAATACGGTACCTATTGTTATAATGTAATGTCGTATGGACTAAAAAATGCTGGTGCCACTTATCAACGCTTAGTAAATCGAATGTTCGAAGAACAAATAGGTAAATCAATGGAGGTTTATATTGACGATATGCTAGTTATGTCCCTGCGAGCAGAAGACCATTTGACACATTTGCAGGAGACCTTCGATATACTAATGAAATACAATATGAAGCTCAACCTGGAGAAATGTGCATTCAGGGTTGGCTCAGGCAAGTTCCTCGGTTTTATGGTATCAAATGGGGGAATCGAAATCAACCCCGATAAGATCAAGGCAATCAAAGGCATCACAGTCGTGGACAATGTTAAGGTCGTATAAAGACTAACAGGGTGCATAGCTGCCCTAGGCCGATTCATGTCGAGGTCTTTAGATAGAAGTCACAGGTTCTTCTCACTACTCAAAAAGAAGAACATTTTTGCATGGACCCCCGAATGACAACAAGCATTGGAAGAATTAAAGCGGTACCTCTCGAACCCGCCACTACTTCATACCCCGAAAGCGGACGAGCAACTCTACTTGTACTTAGCAGTCTCGGAAATCGCAGTAAGTGGGGTCCTAATTTGAGAAGAGCAAGGTACACAATTTCCTATTTACTATGTTAGTCGAACTTTAGGTGAGGTCGAGACTTGGTACCCACACTTAGAAAAATTAGTGATTGCCCTAATAAGCGCCTCTAGGAAATTAAAATCATATTTTCAGTGTCACCTGATCTGTGTGGTGACTATTTATCCCCTTTGCAATATTTTTCATAAGCCCAAACTTTCGGGCCGATTGGCCAAATGGGCCGTCGACATCAGTGGGTACGATATCGAGTATCGACCCCGAACGACCATCAAGTCTCAAATCTTAGCGGATTTCATGGCTGAATTTATGCCTGCCCTCGTACCCGAGGTCGAAAAGGAACTATTAATAAAGTCGGGTACATCATCGGGGGTGTGGACCCTCTTCACAGACGGTGCTTCAAACATGAAGGGTACGGGTTAGGCATCATTTTGAAGCCACCCACGAGTAATACAATTAGACAAGCTATCAAAACTGCCATGTTAACTAACAATGAGGCCATTATCGCAGGTCTCGAGCTAGCTAAAGGTTTGGGCGCAGAAGTCATCGAGGCCAAATGTGACTCCCTGCTTGTAGTAAACCAAGTCAACAGAACCTTCGAGGTTCGAGAAGATCGAATGCAGAGATACTTGGACAAACTACAAATGACTCAACATCGGTTTAAAGTATGAACCCTACAACATGTGCCTCGAGAACAAAACAGCAAGGTCGATGCCCTCGCAAATTTGGAGTCATCAGTCGAAGACGACGAGATTAGCTCGGGGATTGTCGTACAACTTTCAAGGTCACTAATCGAAGAAGGCCACGCCGAAACCAACTCCACAAGCCTGACCTGGGATTGGAGGAACAAATATATCGAATACCTAAAGAACGGGAAGCTTCCATCGGATCCTAGGGAATCGAGGACTCTACGTACGAAGGCCGCACGATTCATATTGGCCGAAGACAGAACACTGTATAGAAGGATGTTCGATGGACCATTGGCAATATGTTTGGGACCAGGAGATACCGACTACGTCTTACGAGAAATCCACGAGGGCACCTGCTAAAATCATTTCAGTGTCGAATCATTGATTCACAAAGTCATCAGAGTAGGATACTATTAGGCCGATATGGAAAAAGGATACAAAAGAGTTTTTTTGAAAGTGTGACAAATGTCAAAGGTATGGGCCGATGATTCACCAACTCGAAGAGCAACTCCACTCAGTCTTATCCCCATGGCCATTCATGAAATGGGGAATGGATATCATCGGCCCTTTACTATCAGCCCCAGGTAAAGATAAATTTATTTTGTTTATGACTGACTATTTCTGTAAGTGGGTTGAAGCACAGGCTTTCGAGAAAATTAGAGAGAAAGAAGTCATCGACTTCATCTGGGACCACATTATATGCCGATTCGAGATGTCTGCCGAGATTATATGCGACAATGGAAAGCAATTCGTCGGCAGCAAAGTGACAAAGTTTCTCGAAGATCATAAAATAAAAAGGATCATGTCAACGCCATATCATCCTAGTAGGAACGGACAGGCTGAATCAACAAATAAGACCATCATTCAAAATCTAAAGAAAAGACTGAACGACGCTAAAGGAAAATGGAGAGAAATATTTCTCGAAGTCCTTTGGGCGTATCGAACAATGCCAAAAACCAGTACGGGGGCAACACCGTTCTCTTTAGTATATAGCGCCGAAGCTCTGATCCCGGTTGAAGTCAGGGAACCCAACGTCAGGTTTCAATATGTAACGGAAGAGTCAAATCATGAGGCTATGAATACAAGTGTTGAATTGCTAGATGAAAAATGGGAAGCCGCCTTCGTTCGAATGGTCGCACAGAAACAACGGATCGAAAGGTACTATAATCGAAGAGCCAATCTTCAATACTTTAAAATCGGGGACTTGGTTCTGAGGAAGGTCACCCTCAATACTCGAAACCCAAATGAAGGAAAAATTGGCCCGAATTGGGAGGGACCATATTAGGTCCTCGATATCACCGGAAAGGGATCCTACAAACTTGGCATGATGAACGGCGAACAATTACCAAACAATTGGAACATATCACTCCTCAAATGATATTACTGCTAAGGTACGACCTTTTCCATTTATGTTTATATTATACTAACTATTTGCAAGTGTTTAATCAAAGACACCAAAGGATTCTTCAAACACAAAGTCCTTAGGGATGAAAGCACGCATTGCAATCTTTTTCCCTTGGACCGATTTTTGTCCCAAATGGGTTTTTCCGGCGAGGTTTTTAACGAGGCAACCATTGTTCGTGCTAACTTAGGGAAATTCGACAGTATCTGAGGCTCATTTACAATAACCCTCGAATACTGTGGGGCATCACCATCGGATAGTTACAAGGAAAATACTTCGTGCCGATAGGGTCTCGATAGGTAAATTTTATAAGGGTCAAACGGTCAATGAACCATGCCCATATAGATTACTCGAGCCCTAATGGATAATATGTACGCATGTTAATCTATTGAAAAAAGTATTTTTCCTTGCCAGATATTTCATGCCTTAGAGAAATTTTTACTTTACAATGTCGTGTTTATGATCTATTGTGGAAATTGGCTTAAGGGTCGGTCACAACTAAAGTTCGAACAATTGACCCCGCACTCGGGGACTGCCATCCAAAAAATCGACATGATCGAATTACTAAAACCTCGAGATCGTAAGACCTTAAAAAGGCAACCCTTGATTTTATAGGCCACGGCCACCCCACTCGGGGACTGATACTTCAAACAAGTTCGAAGTATAACAGTGGAACAAGCCCAAAACGTGAATCCCAAGCTAAAGGCTACGACCAAATTAACACGGTTCGGAGATGTCTGATTTCAGTTATAAAATAGGCCTTCGAATATTTTCATAAATCGGTTAAAAAGGCTACCCTCGGCTGAATTATGAGGGGTCTCAATAATATACACCCTCGAAAATCCTAATGGGTACAAAGTCATTCGAACTATCGAACAAATTCTTTATTTAATGCTAAGGCATTACGAAACAAAGGGTCTCGATAATATCGACCCTTGAAAACCCTAATGGGTACAGAATCGTTCCAACTCTTGAACAAATCCATTATTTCATGCTAAGGCACAACAGATTTTATATGATCAAACAATAAACTATTCAAGCCGGAAAGGGGGAGAAAGCCATTCTTTTTACTATGGCCGTATCAGCCAATTCAAGAGCCTAAAGGGCCATTTTAGTTTTGAGTTCGAGAAATCATCCTCACTTAATTTAAACTTAAGGGTCACCCTACTTCGAGTTCGATCAAGTACTCACTCGATTATAAAAAACTACACTAGTCCGACTTCGATCAAATTGCCTAAGACTTGAACTTATGAACAAAATTTTCATAAGGCATGAATGAAACAAATATTTTACAAGGAAGAAAATGAAATAAAGACAAGTCGAAAAGGAAAAAGATCTTTATATATATGAGAATATTTACAAGGTCCGATCAGGATCCTACACAAAAGATCGAAAGTGAAAAATCCTAAGGTTCTTAATTTTCTCCGGGGGCAGCTTCTTCTCCAGCATCATCTTCACGCTCTCTAGCATTTATTATCTCGTCAGTAAGATCAAAACCTCGAGTGTGGATCTCCTCGAGGGTTTTCCTCCGAGATTGGCATTTGGCAAGTTCAGCAATCCAATGTGCTTGAGTTTGAGAGGTCTCGGCTGCCTCTCTCGCTTGGACTTGAGCGGCTTCAGCATCGGCCCGGTAGACATCCATAATCGCCTCTGCCTTGGCCTTTGCCTTTTTGGCTTCAGACTTGGTCTTTGCAAGTTCGGAAGCCAACCGAGCCTCGAGCTCCTCTATTTTCTTTGCCTGAATTGAGATTTTCTCCTTCATGCCTCGAAGCTCATTTTTGGCCGATGATAATTGGGATAAAACAGTCTTTTTTTCTGCAACAAAGCGGTCCATACCTTATTTCTACCCCAAGGTCTCTGCTTTCATCGTATTGACCTCCTCGCGGAGCTGCTCGATCCTCTCGACCTTCTGCTGCAGCTGTGAGATTGAAATGTTAGCCACCGTTCCCGAATTGAGCGTATGAGCTTTTAAGATTTTCATTACCTGCTCGATCAGGTCGGTCTGATCTTGGTGAGCCTTGGCCAACTCAGATCGTAGGTCCTTAGTCTCATATTCGTTTTGCCCACAGAGAAGTCTAAGGGCATTTCTCTCCTCCGTGAGCCCTCGGAGGTCGGCCTCATACTGACTCAGCTTAACTCGAGACCGAGAGAATGCTTCCTGATGAAGCACTGGGGCCTACGCAGAAAGAAGAAAAGAAGTTAGACAGGAAGAGAAAAATGAACACAAGGGTAATACCAACAAGGGGATTTAAGGCTTACCCGATTCAGAGCTTGCTGCGCTTCGTTGAAAAGGCTCGATGCCTTGCCCGAGCTCTTCCTCAAGACCTCCAAGTCGCTCAAGCCGGTAGTATCTTCGACCCCAGTAAAGTAATCATGGGAGGGATCCTCCATTCCGTGGGCTACTTCGATGGAGAGGATCTTCAAGGCCAGAGCCTCTTGAATCATCTCCTCGAAAACGAGGGGAGCAGCGGGGAACTCCAATTTCTATTGCCACAAGTGGATCACTTGGGGCGTTCTCTCCATCGCAAGGGGCCTCGAGCCCAACCCCTACAGCCGTACCCACCGTTGGCTCATTATGGTGGGAGACATCTTCAATCCTAGATGACTCGGGGACTTCACCCAAGTCTTTTCCCGAGACCCCCTCATCTCGAGACGGAATCTCAACAGACTTCGCCGATTCAGTGGCTTTTGAGGCCTCGATGCTCATTCCCACCCGGGACACCAGCCCGGAGTCGTCTTCTTCCTCTTCTTCGTCTTCATCCCTTAGACACCGAACAGAGTCTTCGGTCAGAAGGATGATGTTCTTCCTCGGCTTACGAGCCGCTTTCTTCTTAGGTTCTGGATCCTTGGAGGTTGAGACCTTTTTCCTCCTTTTGTCCTTCACCGGTTTTGGTGCCGGGATAGAAGTCTACTCCTTACCAGATAAGGGCCTCATGACAGCATCTTTGCCAAGTCCTGTATGAAAGGAAATTAAGAAAGAAATGCTTTAACAAAAATATCAAAGACGTGGAAAGGGGGTTTACCATGAATTTTGGCCTCCCATCGGCCCTTTGATAAATCGCTCCATGAGCGCTTGGCATATGTAGAAGTCGAGGCCAGGTCCCGAACCCAGCTCTTGAGGTTAGGAATTGCACCGGCATCCAAGCGACCGCTATATCACGAAAAAGGATATCGATGAGAAGAATCAAATGAGGAAAACAATAAATAGGAGCTAACAGTATGATTGTACGTACGCTTCATATTCCATATATCGGGAAATAGCATCTTCTCGGCCGAGATTAGGTCAGAAGTCCTCACTCGAATGAACCGGCCTATCTAGCCTCGGTCCTTGCCCTCGTCTATACTCTAGAACAACACTTTGGTAGCCCCACATTGTAGTTTTATTAAGTTTTATTAACCCGCCTCGATAGAGGCGGGGGCTGTATAACCTGGTTAGGTGGTTGAGGGTGAAAGGCATCCCCTGAACTTTGCTCACGAAGAATCGGAGTAGAATAACAATTCGCCAAAAGGAAGGATGGACTTGGCCTAGGGTTATTTGGTATTGACGGCAAAAATCAACGACGGCGAGCTCGAGGGGGCCCAACGTGAAAGGGTAAGTGTAAACACTTAGAAACACTTCCACATGGGTGATGATGTCCTCTTCGGGGGTCAGGATCACCACCTATTTGCCCTCCGAGTTGCAGTCTTTCTTTACATGCTTAAGGAATCCCTCAGTTATCGAGCATGTATACCAAGATACTGGCTCGCATTAACCGGGAATCGACGAGGCTTTATCGGTCTTAAAGTCGGAGGTAAGGACGCACCCCCGGGAACACACTCTTTAGGGCACGGCTCCACCGGTGTTTTATCGCCGACCGACCGCGATGAAGAAGCGTTTTCCTTTTGAGGAACAGTTTATGACGTTTTCGCCATTTGGATTTGCAATTGAAAGTAGATGGAGATGATAAGATTTGGTTTTCTAAGAAGAGGTTATCAGTGAAAATCGTAGATTTGCAGATAAAGAACTTAGAAGATGTAAAAAGCTTTGGAGATTGGAAATTTGAAAGTAAAAGTTCAAAATGGTGAAGAGATGAGCTATTTATACATTTCACAACGACAGTTCAAAATTGGCGGTGTCCGACCATCGACTGGCGCGCATTTAATGCCTTGGTAACTGTACAGACGGGACGTTTCGGTCACTTCCGTCGCTTACGTCACGAGGATGACGTCATGATAGGTCGAGGTAGAAAAATCGAAGGCTCAATTCGTTTTTTGTCATGACACTCCAAAAAAAGAGGGGACTATCTATATACGGATAAAATCGGGCCCATCCGATTTTGCTATTTGACCGAGACCGGGAGACTGTATCGAAGGATGGCCTCGTAACGGAACAGACTAAATCACGAGGATAAGGTACCGAGTTTAGAATCGAGCTACATGTCGAGATCGAGGCTAGTAGCGATCGAAGCCAAATGAGACAGACATCGAGCAAGATCGAAGATAAAATAATAACGGAAAGGCGAGATATCCGTGACTAGTCGAGGATCATGGCGTAAATCTCGGTGACTGGTCGAGGATCATGGCGTAAATCTCGGAACGGATCAAATCAGAAACGGTTAATTAGCTAATCATGAGATTTCCTTGTATAATTAGAACTATACCATAAGTGAAATTCCTCTACTATATAAAGGGGGGTTCTAATCATTTGTAAGAGACGGTTGATGGATATAAAAGTAATATAATTCTCGTTCTCGTTTATACTATTGTTCATTAGCTTGTTATATTTTAATTGTTCTTGCATCAACCAGTTCGAGGGTATCCAAACTCGAGGGCTGAGTTCCATTTTAACACTGGTTTGCTTTACTTTATAGTTCATTTTCTGTTATTAATCTTCATATTTGTCTATCGGTATTAAGTGAAATCATGTATCCTTGAAACCTCATTATAAATTTAATTGTTATCCAATTTCAAGGGTAAACACTACTTTTTTTTAGAGTAATAATTTCCTTCCTGCCTTTTTCCCTTAGTTATTTTTCTTCTTCTTTAATGTATTCCACAATCTGTTGGCGATGGACAATGAAGAGAACGAGGGTGAAGAAAAGACATTTCCATGGAAATTAGGAGGAGGAAGATTTCCTTATTTGGTAACAATTTCTTAATCCAAATGCAGACCACAAATTGGACAAGTGACAAGTGGGGTTTCAGTCAACGGAACAAAGAAGTTCAAATACCTGGATTGATATTCCCCAAATATCCCATTTTCCCACATTGTTATTGAACATATATATACATAAATATAATATACATAGATCGAACAAAAAAGGAAAGCACACCTAGTATCTTAACAAAGAAAATGGTTCTCTTTTTCTTTTTCTGGTAAAAAAGGCACAGGTTTTAAATATTTTTATCATTTCACAGATAACGACATTATTCGAGATGCCAAATCTCTAATGTCTTGGTAAAAAGTCTAGAGGAAGAAAAAACAATACAATTAAGAATAAAATTAAATATATATATATATATATATATATATATATATATATATATATATATATATATTCATTGATTATATTAAATCAATAAATACAAAACATATGTGTTCGCATACACTTGTATCATTAATTTATTATTAATTAATACATATTCTTACTTAATTTATGACTTAACGATGATAAACTAGTATGATATAATGTAAAACACCAATTGTAAGGATAAATTTTTATCATACAACAATAATACTACAACGAGCTAGGGGTCTTGGCCACGACCTTGACGTACCAACGATATGTCAATAGACATTGTCACAAAAAAACATTTAGTCTCATATTTTCCTATTTCTTCCTATTTAATATTTAAATTGAGATTTTAAGTTATAGACATGCAACAACAATGTAATTTTATCTAACATCATTAGTATTATTCAATGTATTATAATAGGTTGTCTTAACATTTATTATAAGTTACCAATTAATACTTATTAAATAGAATTACGAACAATAATATAAACCACACATGCAGATGAACAAAGGATATTACCGCGTTGTGATTGATGATGAATTGAACACGTAAATTTTAATTTCCTAAAAATTTTACTTTGTTTATGTAAGGTCCCGTAAAGCTTTCATCAAAAATCCGGGGTTTCGTGGTGCCAAGGTAGATTATGCGGTACGAACTTTTTGGATTGAAAAGAGCGTTGGGGAGTTGAAGAAAAATTATTACAGAACAGGACGTTTCTACGGTCAATTATGCGGTCGCAGAACTACTCCGCAGACTGCAGATCCGTCGCGAGAGTGAAGCAGAGAGATGGCCAATTTTGGAGGTCGTTTTGCGGTCAACTATACGACCGCGGACTGCATAATCATTTTGCGGGCCGCACTTCCGTCGCAGAGTTGACATGAAGAAATTCAAAGGGTATTTCTGCGGTCCATTTCACGGCCGCAGACTGATCCAGAGCAGCCCAGTTTTTAGCATCACTTTCGCGGCCCATTTTGCGGGCCGCATATCTATTCGGCGGTCCACTCTGCGACCGCATAGTTGAGTTCAGCAGGTCCATTTTCTGATTTTTATAACTCGACCCAATTTAATTAAAAGCCATTGGGTCTCATTTAGAAGGCAAAAATCTGCCATTTTAGAGTGAGGGGAGTGCTTTAGAGAGAGAGAGAGGAGGAAGCCCCAAGTACCTGTTCATCAACCCTTGCTCAAACTTTGAAATTCAATAAAGAAAACTTACAAGGTCTTCACCCAAGAGATAAGATTCTACTCTCTAGCCCTCAATTTCGGGATTGGACCGAAAGTAGGTAATGAGAAGTGTGATTCTTGAGTGTTATTTATGCATGCATGTATCGTCAATGTTGGTGGAAGGTTATTGAGCTCAAATGGTTAAACATTGAGTTGTGGGATGAAGGGATCCACCATAGGAGAACCTTGAGCTCTTAATGCACACTTAGTGCTTGATAAAATACTCAACTGAGCTGAAACCCCGAGTATCTTCTTAATTATGGTTAAATTGTCATGTTTCTAATAGATTGAAGTCGCTAGGATTTTCGAAACGTTGTAGTAATTAAAATAAGCTCAAGCGAGGTATGTTGTCTAAATTCCTTTTGTATAATTGATTTTCATGTTGTCCTCGTAAATTGCGATTATGATTGGCTCAATTTCTTATTTCTTATATTCCAAGTCCTTTCTAATAGATTTGATTATTCTAAAATAAGTGTTGTGTTGAAAGATGTATGTACTCAAAATGTGTTTCAAATGTTCCTATCATATCATGATTCCCTCTGAGGATGTAATCTAGTATGATCAATGCACCAAAGGTGTTATGATTTAAAAATCATATTTCAATTGCAAGTTAGCATGCCTAATTGTGGAAGAAAAACTCAATGTGTTTAAGACTCTTGGTTGCTCTGCACTTAGAGTCTTGATTTGAAATCTTCTTATTGATGATAATCCATGATAACGCTTGAAAGTTATAGGGGTGAGTGTGAAATACGAAATATGGCCGACGTGCCGAAAATGATATTACAACTATGGCCACCAGTGCCAATAAAATGGAAAGATGTGTGAAAGATTATGAAATTAGTTATAAATTCTTTAAATAATAAATGCTTTGGGAGTATCGTTTAGTCACCGAGGAAGGATAGGTCGAAACAAACCTAACCTCGAAACTACACGTGCCGGTGTAGGAGTGATTGAGGGGTAAATCCACGTGTTGATGTGATGAGATTTTTCCCCCCTTATATGAGATGAGATTGATGTGTTGAGATATTTCCACTTAAATGGGATAAGATTATTGCTAGCAAGATGTGATGTGATGTCGACCCACACGATATTGTGGTGAGACGACTTAGACGATCGGGCTGAGATCGGATGCCATGTCGTACACATGGTGGTGTTGTGAGTGGATGTATCAGGGTGAGATGGCTTAGCCGATCGGGTTGAGATCTGACTCTGTGCTAAAAATACGGTGGTGTATCGGTACTAAAGATCTCCCACTTAAAAATATTAAAACTTACTTGAAATATATCTTTCTCCTAACTTGATACCTTGATACTGTTTGAGGCTCTCATTGATTTCATGTCTCCTTCTCATTTTACTATTACTCATTCTATTGAGAGGGTGTTTAGTTTCACATACTAGTATTATACCATATGTACTAACGTCTCATTTACCGGGGACGCTGCATGTTTATTGGATGGAGGTGGTTCCACAACAGGCGGTATTGATCAGTGATAGCAGTACACCCTATCCTCCGCTGACTTGGTGAGCCCTATTTCATTTTGGGGTCTTGTATCTCTTATCCTATATGTATATTATTTTGAGGTATAGCTGGAGCCTTGTTGTCGGCACCATCTTGCTACTCTTTTGTATCTATTAGAGGCTCCGTAGACGTAGTGTGGGTGGTATCATTATTTTGGAAAAGTCAAACTAAAGATGTTGTATTTGTATCACATGTTCCACTTCAAATTATGAAAGTGTATGTATTTTGAAACTTGTTAATGAAGTAACTAATGGTAATGAACGGGTGTTGTTCACATGACCCCTCATTGTCGATAAAATAAAATATATATTCTCTTTATTCATGGGTGAGTTGGGTAGAAGGCATTGTACATGCTTGCTTGGCCGGGTTATCTCAGTTGAGCGCCGGTCGCGCTCCCCGAGGTCGGGGTATGATATTTTATTAAGGAGAAATTTTTAAAAATCACTATAGTTTAGTGGCTATTAACTTCCTATAGCTACCATATACATATTTACTTCCTATAGCTAATATTTCATTGCTACCGGACTGTATTCGCGCTACTGTATTCATGAATACAGTCGCAAAATTCGTCTAATAAGTGGGGAGTATTTAATAACTGAAAGAGGATCAATTAGCGTGTATCACTCCTAATTAACTCAACAAAATAAATTCTAAAAAAATTTGTTGCTACTGTAACGTATTCTATGTATTCGCGCGACTGTATTTATAAATACAATGAGGTAATCCGCCTAAAAATAGGGATTACATCTGTTTAATTTTGTATTCCATGTATTCGTGCGACTATATTTATAAATATAATGAGGTAATTCGCCTAAAAACAAGGATTACAGATGTTTAATTCTGTATTTAATGTATTCGCGCGAATATATTTATAAATACAGTGAGGTAATTCACCTAAAAAATAGTGATTGCGAGGTGTTTAATAATGGAAAGCGCAATATTAAATTGTGTTCAATTTCACTATAATGAATTCAGGTGTATTCAAACAATAAAAAAAATAAGAAATAGGGTGTATACATTGTATTCAAATCATCGATATTCATTATTCACTATTATACATTGTATTCAATTCACCGTATTCAAACAACAAAAAATCACAAAACAACGATATTCGGCTTTATTAAAAAAAATACAGACCTTCGGAATATATATATATATATATATATATATATATATATATATATATATATACACATGCGAAAAATAATGTATTTATACAAAAATACAATGTATTTGTATCATTGTATGTGACTCAAATAGCAACAACAAAAAAAAGTTCGCGAGAGATAGCATTTTCAAGCCAAGCAGAATACTGTATACATTGTATTAAAACTAAAAATGGAGACGAACAAAAACTCGGCCCTCAAATATTCTCCGACGACTCTGCTTCAAATTTTCAAAAGCTCAATCCGTAGCTATGGCCATATCTGTTCGTCAACTCCCCCTTCGCTTCAGATATGTTCTCTTCGCTTCAGAAAGTCCATCGCCACCAAAATGGCCGTTACGACGACTGCCTTAATGAAAAAAGGAAGAGAGATTCGAGGGAGAAGAGATAAGATTGAGAATCTTGGTGATAGAGAGATAGAAGAAAGAGAGAGAGAAAGAACATAACTGATATATTTCACGCCTCAATAGTAGGGTATAAAATAAATACCTATTTTTTTATAAAATAGAAAAGATAGTTATAAGTAATAAAATTTAAAATTATTTTGGTTAATAATAAATATGGTATAATAATTTGCTATAGGATATAAAATTTCCTATATTAAGCAAACTTGAGGCGCAACATTTCGTCAAGTCAACTCGAGCCTCAATAAACGGCATAGGAGTAGAAATTAGCTGACATAAAATACCTGGTTTTAAATCCAGTGTCATAGTCACCCTTCGATTATTAGCCGTCCCAAAGGGGTAAACTTTGTCACCCAAATAAAGAGGGCAAATCCGTCAATAAGCATGCTCGACTCAAATTACTAAAATGGAAAGAATACTTTTCAAATTCCACGCTAACTACAAAAACAGCTATTGGTTTTTATCAGTCATAATTAAAGCGGTTTTTAGGATTTCCGTGACAGCTACCAAATGACAGGGCTACTTATATATACATACTCATATTTTAAAGTTTTTATATTATTAGTGTAGTTTAATACTTCATCCGTCCCATTTTAACTCTCACGTAAGGGTGGTAAGTAGGTCGGATCGGGCCTGGGATCGGCCGAGCCCGCGGGCTGGGACTGTAGACCCGCTAGAGGTGGGTTCGTGCCGAACTCGTGGGCCAATTCTTAGCTACTAACCATTAAGACGAGGCTCATTTGGCCCGTCAAGAGATCGGGACCGGGCCGGTCCCTTGACGGGCCAAATGGGCCCAACAGATTTTATTTTTTTTTAAAAATAGTCGTTTGGCTTTTGAAAAAAAGAGTTGTTAGGGGTTTAAAAAATAGCCGTTGGTTATTTAAAAAATAACCATTTAACTCGTCCAACTTAGTTTTAACCCCAAACTTTTTATTATTACACTATCTTCCTATTTTCTACTATAAATACCCCTCATTCTTTCATTTTCTTACAAAATCAATATCAATCTATCAAAATCTCTCTCTAATTTTCTTCTATACTTGCTACAATTATTTACTTTATCAAAACAAATAGTGAAAAAATTATGAGGTTGCTACTATTACTTACTTTATTCCAAAAAATAGTCAAAAAATATTGAGGTTGTTATATTTGTGAAAAAAATGTGAAGTTGGTGAATTGAAATCTTCAAGTCTTCGACGATAATCAATTTTCAACAAGTTGTTCGTCAATTCGGCAAACTCGTTCTAACTCTTAAGTCTTAATATTATCGTTTTGTTTGTTTTATTATTTGCTATTACTTGATTAATTAAGGTGTCTTCCTTAAGAAATATTTTTGGTATAAATAAGAATAAGGAAAAATCCAAGACTGGCGAATATAGTGGTACTGTTGTTCCTCCTCCCCTGCCTCCGGCTCCCCGAACCAAACCACATACCCGTCATACACCTGCTATTCTTGATACTGATAATAGTTTATTATAATTTAGCGACACTGAATTTTTTCATAATATTGCACCCGGTAAACATTTAGACCATGAATTAGTGAATGCTCTCTATTCTAATAATTAAAATACTATTGATGAAAATGATGATGAGAAAATTCATCTTGATGAAACTCAACCGGACGATGATACAACCACTAGTCCTGCTCTTGATGTTGACCCAACTAATGATAACCCTGCTAATCCAAATGATGACCCATCTGATACTCCCGTTACTGCCCTTACCTTTTCTAGAGGACCTACCAAACGACATGAAACATCTCATGTTTTGCCATTTTTTACTCAACTAGTTCCAAAAAATAAGGCTAAGTGTAAAACTTGTGGTATGTAGTTAGCTTTTAAATATACTGGATCGCAGTCAGGGACGAGATCTTTGGCTAGACACATAAAAGAATACCCTAAAGATAACGTCAGATATCAACGTCTGAAAGCTCTAGCCGACGGAAAAAGTGTACCTAGTCCTAGTCAAGCTACCCTAGTACCGGTTCAAATCAATTTCAATCGGGAATTAATACTATTACCGGTGGTATTTTATATTACGATCCAAAAAAAGATCGAGAAGAATTGGCAAAAATGGTAACTGTTATGTGCTTACCCTATAATTTTCCTTCTAACCCTGCGTTTGTGCATTATATTAGAAAAAAATTTAATCTTACTTATAAAGATTTTCCTCGCACAACCATAAAGAACGGTATTTATAAATATAAGCATGAATATGAATAATATTTGCGCTATTTATTTACTCATATAAATTATCGTTTTGCTATTATAACTGATATTGGTAGAAGTAACAACGACTGTGATTACCTTACTGTTACATGTCATTAGATTGATGAGGATTGGATAATGCAAAAGTGCATAATTTCTTATAGAATAATTGCTTCACGTCACACATGGCAGTTTATTGCTAGCACAGTTACGGATATTTACAGATATTTTTGTATTAGTGATAAAATAATATCGGTTTTAATGGATAATACTACTAATAACACAAATGCTATAGACTTGCTTACCACTACGCTAAGTCCTGCATTTAGTAACATTTTTCATGTTAGATGTATTTGTCATATTTACTATTTAATTGTGGGTGATGGTATGAGAATTTTAAATATTCAAATTGAAAAGGTTAAAATGGCTCTTAACTGGCTTTTTCATTCAAACCGTAGAAGTAGACTTAGAGAATATTTTAAAAGATGCGATGATTGTAGCCTAAGAGAAAG
This sequence comes from Nicotiana tomentosiformis, assembly GCF_000390325.3. Lineage (NCBI taxonomy): Eukaryota > Viridiplantae > Streptophyta > Magnoliopsida > Solanales > Solanaceae > Nicotiana > Nicotiana tomentosiformis. Next base: position 108,417,651 of record NC_090815.1, on the reverse strand, counting down.
AAAGGTTCCTAAACATTGTTCAACTAGATGAAATTACATGTATGAAAGTTTGGTTGTTGCATATGAATATAGAAACCCCATAAACTCAACGTTTAATGCACATGTAAGTGATGATGACGATTACCTTACGAATGGGATTGGGCTAATGTTAAAACGCTTATTGATTTTTAGAAAAATTTCATATTGCTACAAAAGAATTTTTTGGAAAATATTATCCTACTATTTCTAACTGTTTAGTTTATATTGCAGAACTTGCAAATTTGTTTGCTCATTTTTCATTGGGTGGAGAAATTTATCAACTTGCTATTGATTCTATGAAAAAAAGGTTTTTGTTAAGAAATAAGAGCAAAATAGAATAATATAGTAATAGAGATAAGATGTATAAGAGAAGAATGTAGAAGTTATCTTATTTAAGTGTATTTCTTGTATGTACTTCATAGGATAAAGAATATCCTATTTATAGGATATAAGATACATGAAAAGTTACAAGAATACACCTAAAGGTTACAAATATTAAGTGATGAATTAACTAAGTACATGAACTCAAATGGTTCATGGAATAGGGATGTCTAAGAGTATTCAATGGACATCCACTTTAACATATTCATAACACTCCCCCTTGGATGTCCATCTAAAAGATAATGTGCCTCGTTAAAACCTTACTAGAAAAATCCAGTAGGAAAAAGCCTAGTGAAGGAAAAAGAGTACACATGTCTTGTAATACGCATTGATTTCTGCGTCATTAAAAACCTTACTAGGAAAACCCAATAGGGACAAAACCTTGGTTAAGGGAAAAAGAGTACATCGCGTATTATACTCCCCCTGATAAAAACTTTATTTGATATCTCGGAGACGGCGCATTCCAATCTTATGTCTCAGCTTCTCAAATGTTGATGTTGGCAATGCCTTAGTGAATAAATCTGCTAGATTGTCACTTGAACGGATTTGTTGAACATCTATCTCACCATTTTGCTGAAGATCATGTGTGAAAAAGAACTTTGGTGAAATATGCTTTGTTCTGTCTCCTTTGATATATCCTCCTTTAAGTTGAGCTATGCAAGAAGCATTGTCTTCATACAATATCGTTGGAATCTTCGTTTTAAAAGAAAGACCACACAATTGTTGAATATGTTGAGTCACTGATCTCAACCATACACATTCTCGACTAACTTCATGAATAACTATTATTTCTGCATGATTGGAAGATGTAGCAGCTAAAGTTTATTTTTTTGAACGCCATGAAATAGTTGTACCCCCACAAGTAAATAGATAGCCTGTTTGAGATCGTGCTTTATGTGGGTCAGACAAATAACCTGCATCTGCAAAACCAATCAACTGTGAATCAGATTTATAAGAATAAAATAATTCCATATCAATAGTCCCTCGGAGGTATCTAAACTTATACTTAACACCATAACCAATGTCTTATTGTTGGAAAGGAACTAAATCTTGCTAATAAACTTACTGCAAAAGTTATATCTGGTCGAGTATTATTTGCAAGATACATTAGTGCCCCAATTGTACTAAAATATGGAGTTTCATCACCAAGAAGCTCTCCATCATTTTTATGAGGTCAAAATGGATCTTTATTTATATCAAGTGATCTCACAACCATCGGGGTACTTAATGAATGTGCTTTATCCATATAAAAATGCTTTAGAATCTTTTCGGTATAAGTTGATTGATGGACAAAAATTCCATCTTTCATATGCTCAATTTGAAGACCAAGACAAAATTTTATCTTTCCAAGATCTTTCATTTCAAACTCTTTCTTCAAACAGTCTACTGTTTTTGGAAGTTCCACAGGAGTTCCAATGATATTTAGATCATCAACATACACAACGATTATAACAAATTGAGATCCAGACCTTCTTATAAATACACAAGGACAAATTGGATCATTCTTATACCCTTCTTTCATCAAATACTCACTTAGGCGATTATACCATATTCGTCCTGATTGTTTCAATCCATGTAAGGATTTTTGAAGGTTTATTGAACAAGTTTCCCGAAAACTTTTATTAGTTTGAGTAACTTTGAGCCCTTCAGGGATTTTCATATAATTTTTTTGTCTAATGTGCCATACAAATAGGTTGTGACAACATCCATTAGACACATATCAAGTTTTTCATGGACTGCCAAATTTATAAGATACCTGAAAGTGATTGCATCCACCACAGGAGAATATGTATCCATATAATCAATGCCAGGTCTTTGCAAAAATCCAAGTGTCACAAGTCGTGCTTTATATCTAACGACTTCATTTTTATCATTTCGTTTTCGCACAAAAACCTATTTGTATCCCACTGGCTTTATTCCTTCAGGTGTTCGGATTATACGTCGAAATACTTCACGTTTTTCAAGTGACGCTAATTCTGCCTGGATAACGTCTATCATTTTTGTCAATCATTTCTCTGTCTACATTCATCGACAGATCATGGTTCAAGATCCTCATCTTGTTGCATTATTTCAACAGCAACATTATAATCAAAAATGTTGTCGACAATAATATTATTTCGGTTCCACCTTTTTGCCGAAGAGACATAACTTATTGAGATCTCTTCATTCTTATTATTTTAAGGTACCTGGACCTCCTCTGAGGTCTTATCATTTGTTATGTCACATGGCTCTTTTTGAGCAATTACCTCCATATTATGATCTCCTAGATCATTTGCTTCTTTTCGCTTTTGAGGATTTTTATCTTTGGAACCAATTGGTCTACCACGTTTCAAGCGTGGCTTAGACTCATTTTTATTTATAGATTGTCCAACCGGGACATCAATTCGAATAGGAGCATTAGCAGCTGGAATATGTGACTTAGTCACCCTTGGTAGGTTAGTGAATGCATTAGGTAGTTAATTTATAATATTTTACAAATAAATTATCTTTTGAACCTCGTGTTCACATTGATTTGTTCGAGGATCTAAATGAGATAGTGCTAATGCATTCCAATCTATCTCCTTTTGCAGCTGCTTATTTTCTCCCCCTAATATTGGGTATACTGATTCTTCAAAATGACAATCAGTAAATCTTCCCGTAAATAAATCTCCAGTTATAGGTTCCAAATATTTTATAATAGAAGGAGATTCATACCCAACATATATCCCTAATCTTTTTTGCGGTCCTACCTTTGTGCGTTGTGGTAGAATAATTGAAACATATACTGCACATCCAAATATTCTAAGATGGAAAATATTTGGCTCCTGACAAAAAGCCAACTGTATTGGGGAGACTTTATGATAACTTGTGGGTCTGATCCGCACAAGAGCTGCTGCATACAAAATAGCATGGCCCTATGCCGAAATGAGAAGTTTTGTTCTCATAAGCATTGGTCTAGCAATTAATTGGAGGCGTTTGATCAATGATTCCGCTAGACCATTTTGAGTATGAACATGAGCAACTGGATGCTCAATTATTATCCCAGTTGATATGCAATAATCATTAAAGGCCTGGGACGTATATTCACCAGCATTATCAAGACGAAGTGTCTTAATTGCATAATCTGGAAACTCTGCTCGTAATCTTATTAATTGAGCTAGTAACCTCGCAAAGGCCAAATTGCGGGTTGATAACAAGCACACATATGACCATCTTGTAGATGCATCTATCAAAATCATATAATATCTGAATGGTCCACATGAAGGGTGTATGGGCCCACATATATCACCCTGTATACATTCCAAAAATGCAGGAGATTCAACTCCAACTTTAATTACTGATGGTCTAATAATCAGTTTTCCTTGAGAACATGCAGCACAAGAAAATTCTTTAGTTTGAAGAATCTTCTGGTTCTTCAATGAATGACCATGTGAATTCTCAATTATTTTGCCCATCATATTATAACCGGGATGGATCAACCGATCATGCCAAATAATAAAATCATTAGTAAACTCCTTGTTTACTATGGCATGTGATTCAACTACACTAATATTAGTGTAGTATAATCCAGAGAAAAATGCGGGAAGCTTTTCAAGCACATACTTCTTTTTCGCTTTTATTGTAGTAATATAAAATAATATCGTGCTGATAACGTGTTATAAAATAAATATTATAATTATAAACTAAAGCACCAAAAGAGAAGAAGACAAGAATAGATAAGAGATGTAGAGACGAAGAAGGAACTTTTCGTCTTATTTCAAGTATGCTTCTTATGTAATATAAGCCGCATATTCATATTCATATTTGTTACCATCTATATGGCGAAACATATACTTCTAGAAGAAAGTCATTATTATTATTGTCATTGTCAAAATCATTATAAGCAAGATCTATTTCTTGCTTTACTTTTGCCCTTTAATAATTTTTCATAATGCCTGGCAAAATATTTTGACGTAAAATAGGTATACGACCAATGACATAATCATGCGGCCACATAATGATATCTATCCTCTTTATTTCTCTCAAACCTCTTTAGAGGTGAGTTGTGAGATTTCAACAATCAAGAGCGTATCCATGTTCATGAGTTTATTTCATACGGTTACATTCACTTTTGGAATGTATCATAATCATCTGAACATGTCTCATGATTTCTCAGCATAAGCTTATTTGTTTTTATGGCCCTCATTAATATTATTTTGTAAGGTTAAGTATGCATTTATTTTCCTTTATTTTGATAGAGGATTGATTAAAACTGCACAAAATATTCAGGTGTACTATATTACTTTCACCTTTTGAAGGATAATTTTAATATGAGAACCCTTATTGTTCTCCATTTTATAATTAAAATCATGATGACGGTTATTATTTTGTCTATTGTCACGTCCACGTATATTCATACAGCCCCGATAATTATTTAGTCTTCTTTCAGACTTTGATCTATTGCTATCACATTCGCTTCAGGGAATGGAGCAGATCTAGAGGGGCGGGCTTCATTAAAAGCATATTATTTTGCCTCAGTCATCATTATATCATTAATGTGGTGCATTAGGACTGAAATTCAATGTCTTACCCTCATAAAGGCATGTTAAGACATAATGCGTTATGACTCAAACCCAATGTCTTATCATCATGATGCACCAGGACTCAAATCCGGTGTCTGAACACCTCTTCTGAAATATTGCTACTTCTGGAGCAAATTTGAGACATGTAACATAGAGAATAATTCTCTAACACGTACGTCTTCATCAATAATAAATATAGCATTTGAAAATATTACCACTTTTAATGATCATAACAACCAATCATAACTAACAATAATCTGAACGTATTATCGCTTAATTTAGCAGTTATAAGCATAAATGCTTAGTCATAATGAATATTTATTATAATTATGTAACCAACATTTGCTAATGAAACGAACACATGTGACACAGACCAATGCCTTTTGAACTTATTGGAGATATATATCTAATGTTGAGATCTAAATAAATATGATGATCATATTCCCTTAATAAAATGAAAGACCATCAAGATGCAATTAATTGCTAGCATTTGCTTAGATTAATGAAAATTGTAGTCACGTGTAAAGTCTTTTATCATAGACCAATGTATTTATCAAAATATCTATGTGAACATAAATTCTTAAATGCTCTTAATTAAAGATGTACATTCTGGTGACTTTTATTTATTGAGTTAACCTATTTCTAGAGTCAGGAAATAGCCAAGTTATTGAAGGACTCTACTTTCTGTAGTGCTATAAAAATTGGTAAAACTTATGTATAAAACCTATGAGATAAATTAACCTATTTCAGTCATTTTTTTTTCATGAAAGAAAAATGCAAGCACTACCTTAGAAACCCATAAACATTATTGAATGTAATTTACTACATGCATATATTAAACTATCATGCAATTCAATAAGAAGTAAATAAGACCAAAGAATCGTGGCTGTGTATACTGATTCTATTCCATCGGCATCCCATCTTCTTTAATGTTACTTTATATTCACGCATTTAGAGCTAAATATATGATTAATGATTAATTTACCATATAGTATGCGTACCTAATTCATCTAATGATAGCATTGTATCCTGCCAGCAAAATCAAAATAAATATAACTTGAGGTCAGCAACGTACCTCATTGTCTGCTTATAATTTATTAGAAATTGAATTTCTTATGCCGAAGCCTCTAGCTTCAAATACGGCTAGACTGAGTCGGAAAGAATATCAACTCAACACCTATAGTTAGAGACTCGTGCTGATAACGTGTTAAGAAATGAGAGAAAAATAGAATAATATAGTAATAGAGATAAGATGTATAGGAGAAGAATGCAGAAGTTATCTTATTCAAGTGTATTTCTTGTATGTACTTCATATGATAAAGAATACCCTATTTATAAGATATAAAATACATGAAAAGTTACAAGAATACACCTAAAGATTACAAATATTAAGTGATGAATTAACTAAGTACATGAACTCAAATGGTTCATGGAATAGGGATGTTTAAGAGTATTCAATGGACATCCACTTTAACATATTCATAACACTTTAAAAAAAAAATCCTATTCTCCCTATTTATGGTGTTGTTGCTTTGTTAAATCCTTGTATGAAATTAGGAGGTCCTCAATTTTTGTATAAAATTATTTATAATGGTTTAGCACTTGAAGATGATGAGTTGTCTAAACTTCGAGAAGCAATAGCCTCAATTAGAACAAATGCTGAAACTATTTATAATACTTATCAAGTTGCATTAAATCATGCTAGACCAAATGTTCCAACTTCTTCTTCTTCTTCTTCTTCTAAAAGAACTGCAGGAGTAAGAGGACTTAGTATTTGGGTGGGGTTTAGGGGTTCTTTTGGTTCTAATAGTAATGATTTTTACAACTAAATGAGCTTGAAGTTTATTTGTCGCAGCAACTTGAGGAAGTGAATCCCGACGACACCTTTAATATTTTGCAATGGTGGAAGGACAAAGAAAAATACTTTTCGGTTCTTTCAAGGATGGACCGAGATATTTAACTATTCAAGGTTCAACTGTGATATCGGAGAGCGCTTTCAGTCAAGCAAGACTTCAAAATGGTGATTATAAAGCATCTATGAGGGAGAGCTTGGAAAAATCAGTACTTTTCAGAGATTGGATCCGTTCGAAAAGAAGAAATTTTGGACTTGCTGAATCACAACCAGAGGTAGACGAAGCTTACGAAGAAATGCTAGCTGAGCTTGCTGAGGATGCTGTTTCGCCCGACAATGGAAGCGGCGATGACCAAGCTACCTTTCCTTCACCACCAATGGAACTTCCTCCGAACCTTAAAGCATTTATGAAGTTTGTAAGAGATAGCATGTAACTTATATGTATTACGTAAATTGTATTTTGGCACATCTTGATTAGTTCCTTTTTTTTCTCAATGGTGGTATTAGTACCTTGTTGTGCTCATTCCATATGGGGGGAGGAAGAATAATAAAGATATTGCCATATTTTTTATTGCTATAATAAAATTATAAGGCATTGCTTTAAATATCTTTTTACAATATTTTTGACTTTAAATTTGAATTAAAAAATTAGGTCACAATTCTATAATAAATTTACAAGGCATTGCCTTAGATAACTTTTTAATATCTTTTTGCCTCTAATTTGTATTTAATTTTTTTTTTAAATTACTTCTTAGCTGTTGGGCCCGTTGGGACCGCGAGCCCGACTGTTTAGCCCGGGGCCATGAGTTCGTGGTCCCGGTCCGAGGCCGGTTCCTATAAAAAGTATGTTTAGCCCATTTATTTAAGGATCGGTACAGCGGCCCATGAGACCGGCCCGACCCACTTGCCATCCCTACTGTCATGTTAGCTCAAAACAATTTTACCAAAATAATTATTGCTTTACAAGATTAAATTTGTTAATTTATTTCAACTATACCCTCAATATTAAAGAAGTGATAGTTCTTTTAATACTACTCAATTATATTCTCAAATATTATTTAATAGGGGTAACTTAGTAAACTATATCTTGCATTTATTATTTTTCTTATGAACATATAAAGAGTTAAATCGATAGTAAAGATGGAATAGAGAGAGTATGTGATAGAAATTAATAGTAAGTTATATATGCAGGCATATAAATTTTATTGAATTTAAATCCGTAAAATAATTGGGACTATTTTTTAAATTCAAGATATATTAGTTCAAATAAATCTATTGGGCTAATATAATTGAATTAATTGTAAGTCCAATACATATGAATTAAATAAATAAGTCTTAATCCATTGGGTTAGCTCATTTAATTGGGCTAAAGTGACGAGCTCGCTTCATTAAGCCCAAAATGTTATTTTTCTAGAGGCCCAGTTTGGTGCCACATGTCAAATGACGCGGCATGCCAAGTCAAACGGAAGAGCCAATAGGATCATGCCACGTGTCAAAATGACACGACATGCGAAGTCACATTAAAAGGCCAATAAAATCGTGCCACGTGTGCAAGTGACATGTTCTAGCTAATCAAATGTGGCCTTGTCACACTTCAAGTTGATTGGTTGGATCATAACTTTTCCTTCCCACAACTATAAATAGGGGTTTTTATAACTCAGAAAAGACACCAGAAGTTATAACAAGAAGCAAGAAAGATCTCGTGGATCAACCACTGCAAATTCTTCCATAAGTTTTAAGCTTCAAGAAATCAAGTTCAAGCTCAAGGACGAAGAACAAATCAAGTTCAATCTCAAGAACGGAGAACAAACCAAGTTCAAGCTCAAATCAAGCTCAAGCTAAAAAATGAAGAACAAATCAAGATTCAAGAAATACGAGTCCAAATCAAAGTTCGTGCTAGTTGAATCCAAGATCATCATCTGTGGAAACAAATATAGGTTCAAGATCAAGCTCAAAGGCACTTGAATTTATATTAAAAAAGTAGAATCAGAGGAACCATAGTGATTGTAACACTCAAATATTTGAAATAAAATACTACGATTGTTGCGATATTTTCGGTTTTGATTTTATTTTCATGACGCAATTTATTGTCTACAAATTATGGCACGCCCAGTGGGACAATCTCTACCTCTCATCTCAACTTTTCAATCACCAAAGTTTAAGAACATCGAAATGGATTCACAAAAAATCAACTCCAGATCAACTTCCATTAAGGCTGTTAATTCCAAGTTCTATGCTAATCTGGAAAGTATACTCGATGTTACCTTTGAAAGCTTTGAGCCAGTTATAAAGAGCAAAGCAAGCTCTTCGGAACAACAAGCACCCCAAGTGTCGTCTGTATCAACCCCTATTTTGGGATCTTCATCCTCAAAATGAGTGAGATCTTCTGTAAGCACGACCCAAAAAAGGGAACGATATCGCCAAAAGGATCGAAAAGGTTCTTGCCCAACTTAGTTTATCTAAGTCTGAGAAACCTTTCATACAAGCTTATGATGATGACTTGAGCATTGGATCTACTTTAGTCTCCATTAATACAACCTCCAAGATCTATACCAATTATGATCTATTTCATTCTTCATCCTCTACGGACATCATGCAAGCAATGGTTATTGAAGTTTCTACCGTAGAAGAACAACTCGCAAATTTGATGAAAGCAGTTGAAGGCTTGTCAAAGCGCATGCAAGATCAAGATGCTAAACTTTCTGATTTAACAAATAAGTTGGATAGCATAGTAGAAGGAGAATCCATACAAACACCTTTAAATCTTCAAAGGTTACAAGAAAAAGGAGACTCTTCAGAAAAGCAAGCAATAATAGCCAAGGAGATCCAAGTCTCTATCGAAGGTCTGATTCCCGTTGAGAAATTAAATGGCTTCATCATGGAGGCTATCAAAGATAAGCCTAAGTCATCATCCAAATTATCTCTCACATATGCAAAGTCGTATACACAAAGAATTGATAACTTGAAGATGCATACTGGTTATCAACCTCCTATGTTGCAACAATTCGACGGCAAGGGAAATCCAAAATAACATGTAGTGCACTTTGTTGAAACTTGCAACAATGCTGGAATGCACGATGATTATCTTGTCAAACAGTTTGTTAGATCTCTCAAAGGTAATGCATTCTATTGGTACACAGATCTCGAACTTGGATCCATCGATAGTTGGGACCAGTTAGAGCAGGAGTTTCTTAATCGTTTCCATAGCACAAGACGCATCGTAAGCATAATCGAACTTACAAATGCTCATCAACGAAAGAATGAGCTAGTTATTGACTTCATCAACCGCTGGAGGAGCTTAAGCCTCAATTGCAAAGATCACCTTAGTGAAACTTCCAGCATCAAAATGTGCATTCAAGGTATGCATTGGGGTCTTCGCTATATCTTACAAGGCATAAAGCCCAAAATATTTGAAGAACTAGCAACTCGTGCTCATGATATGGAACTAAATATGGCCATAAGTGCCGACCAAGGGCTACCTGTCTTTGAGCCTTACAACAAAGAAGAAGAATAAGAATAAGAAGGCGAGGATGGGGGCAAGTTTTTATTCAAAAATGAAACTGAAGAGTCTATGCATGTCACTATGCTCCTTAACACATGAGCCTAAACTGCAAGTTATAATGCTCCTTAACACACGAGCCTAAACTGCAAGTTATAATACTTCTTGGCACATGAGCCTACACTGTATGTCATGAACCTCCCTAAATTTGAACTAAATCTTGAAGACGTAAAGCTCTTCAAATTCGAGAAAATTCTTCAAATTAAATTCGAGCAAAGTGTTCAAGTTTTAAAGCTCTTCAAATTCGAGCAAAGTCTTCAAATTGTAAAGCTATCTAAATTCAAGAAAAGTATTCAAGTTGCAAAGCTCTTGAAATTCAAGCAAAGACTCAAATCGAAAGCTCTTCAAAGTCGAGTAAAGACTTCAAGTTGCAAAGCTCTTCAAATTTGAGCTAAATCTTTAAATTACTATGCTCTTGTACGCACGAGCCTAAACTGCATGTCTTGAAGCCCTTCAACTTTGAGCAAACTCTTCAAATTGCAACGCTCCTGGATGCACGAGCCTAAACTACATGTCATGAAGCTCTTCAAATTTGAGCAAACTCTTCAAGTTGCAACACTTCTGGACGCATGAGCCTAAGCTGCATGTCATAAAGCTCTTAGAATTTGAGATAAATCTTCAAATTACTAAGCTCCTGAATGCCCGACTCTAAAATGCATACCATGAAGCTCTTCAAATTTGAGCAAACTCTTCAAGTTGTAAAGCTACTTAAAACATGAGCTTAAACTGCAAGTTGTGATGCTCCTTAACGCAAGAGCATAAACCGCATGTTACTCCTAGCCCACAAGAGTATAAACTGTGTACGGTCCCAAAAAAACTCGCCCATTCAGAAATACGGTATGACTTAATCCTCTTCATCGAGATACGTAGGGAGCTTAGAGTTTCATTCTGAGTTCAATCGCATAAATTCAAAAGATACATGTTACTGCAATCGTTATTCGAAGGAAGAATGATGGAATATAATCCACTTGATTGGAACTTAAAAATCGGGCTTACATGAATTTTGTGCCTTATCAAGGATTGGTGGTTCAATGGGGGTAAGCCACCATAGCAAATTGACATCTCCTATGGATGGATGTAGACTTTTAGCAAAAGGCCAAATCTTCAATTTGAAGTCCTCAAGTTCGCCGGTCTTCAAGTTGAATTATATAAGCCCTCCAAATCTTCAAGTATGTCGCTCTTCAAGTTAAATTTTTGCAAGTCCACTGCCCTTCAAGTTGAAGTCTACAAGTCCTCTAAACTTTAAGTTGAAGTATTCAATCCCTCCAAGTTTTCATGTCTGTTGGTCTTCAATTTGAAGTCCTCAAATTTGCCGGTTTTCAAGTTGAATTATTTAAGCATGACAAGTCTTAAAGCTGAAGTCTTCAAGTTTGCTAATTTTTTAAATTGAAGTTTAAAAGTCCACGGCTCTTCAAGTTGAAGCATCAAAGTCCACCAAATTTTCAAGTCTATCTTTGTTGGTCTTCAAGTTGAAATCTGCAAAGTCTGCCAAGCCTTCAAGTTGAAGTTTTCTAATTTGTCAATCTTAAGGTGGACATATTAGTCCCTTTGTACCTTAAGTTGGTCTCTTCGCGGGTTTGTCCTTAAAAGGATTTATAATTTTTCAATCTTAAGGTGGACGTTGAAGTCTCTTTGCACCTTAAGTTGACCTCTTTATGGGTTTGTCCTTAAAAGGAACTATACTTTTCCAATCTTAAGGTGGACGTTCAAGTCCCTTTGCACCTTAAGTTCTCCTCTTCATGGATTTTATCCTTCTATATGTTGTCATGAATTTGATACTTCTATATATTGTCATGGATTTGATACTTCTATATGCTGTCATGGATTTGTCCTTCTATATATGCTGCCATGGATTTGTCCTTCCATATATGCTGCCATGGATTTGTCTTTCCATATATCGGTATGGATTTGTCCTTCCATATGAGGTTGAAGATTGTGCGTCTAACCTTGTTGACGGAGATATCTCCATTGCCTACAACAAAAAAAAAATACAAGTACAAGAATAATAGTTACTTGCCAAGGCGAGTCAGATTCTAAAATTGAGTTCAAAGTATTGCCTAGAACAATCTGCCAAGATTTGGGCCCTGATTTTTGGTCAGAACGAAGCTCTCTGATTCTAGTTTCTATCAATTAAAATGGTTTTTAATTCCGACATTCCAACATCGAGATACAAAAGTTTTGGTAAAACCGTGATAATTTAAAACTGTTGGTGTGTTAGAATATAAAGTCGACTTTAAAAATTCATCTAGAACGATCTATAAATTTTTTAACTCTGAATTTTGGTTATATTGTAGATCTTGAACTCTAGTTTCTTAGAAATCAAACGGATTGCAATTTCGAGGTACCTACATCAAGATATAAAACTTTTGGTGAAGTCGCACAAATCTGAAACTATCAGCATGACAGAAATTAAGGTTAACTTCGGGAATTTACCTAGGGTAATCCGTGAAGATTCTAATTCTGAATTTCGTATATGTTCTAGAAATAAAAATCTAGCTTCTATAGAATCAAACGGACTGTAATTTGGATTTTTCTACAGCAAGATATTAATTTTATACCCCAAGATGTGTTGGTTGTAAAAGGGTGACGAAATTGAAAGAAGAAGAAGTTACCTGTCAAATATGCACTCGAGAAATTGGCAAATGCAATCAAGTTCAAACTCAAGGACGAAGAACAAATCAAGTTCAAGCTCAAGAACGAAGAACAAACCAAGTTCAAGTTCAAGCTCAAGCTCAAAAACGAAGAACAAATCAAGATTCAAGGAGTACGAGTCCAAATCAAAGTTCGTGCTAGTTGAATCCAAGATCATCGTCCGTGGCAACAAATATAGGTTCAAGATCAAGCTCAAAGGCCCTTGAATTTATATTGAAAAAATAGAATGAGAGGAACCATAGTGATTGTAACACTCAAATATTTGAAATAAAATACTACGATTGTTGCGATATTTTCGGTCTTGATTTTATTTTCTTGACGCAATTTATTGTCTACAATATATTTTTTAAATTATTAATTAGCAATTATTATCATAAAAAGTATTTCTAATTAAAATTTTATAAGTAACATGCAGATTGTGTAATTTTTAACACCGTCAAATGCATAAAACTTAAACTCGTGATTTAATCTAAGTTGCATTGTTTTGCGTCATGTGCATACTCCCACTCGAGAAAGTGAGTATTATTATACATAAATATAGTAATTAACAGTCAAAAGTATCGTACTTTATAGGATACCCCATAATTAAGTTTCTTAAATTAGAGCTGTAACATGATTATTCATGATGGTGACTACTACTAACATTATTTATGGATGTACTCCCAATTTACAGCTCTCCCAATAGGGCAAGTTTTAGACTGTGCGTCTCTCTCAATATAATAAGGGATACCTAATCTATTTAGCAGGAATCACACTAAGCAAATTAAGCAATTTAACATTAGTGTAAATAGTGGTGGGGTAAATTTTTATACTAAACTCTAGTAACTCACCACGTTATAGGCAGAAAGCATGCAACAATAATAAATTTAGTGTAATTTTATAAAGTGAGACATGAGAAGGATAGTATGTTCAAATTTTACTTTTATTTTGTAAAAATTAAAAAAAAATTATTTTAATAGACACTCGGGTCAGAAAAAATAAATATGAAAAAGTATGTGCGTCTATTATATGTTGCGACCCAAATTGAGAAAGTGTCTTAGTTTATGTTATTCGGCGCCTAACAATTTCGAGCGGTTTCATTGGTTATCTTCATCTAGTCTTCACCTACTTCAACAATTTTTTAAAATGATCAAGATGTCCACTTACAGTCGATGCATCCAAAAGATAAAATATTTTAAAAGTTTATTTCTTTACTTATTTGGTTTAAAGTATAACGTATAAATTTGCTAGTCTTTAGCCTACATACCTATAAATTAAACCAATCCCAGGGAGCGCGTTCGCTTTAGCCAAGTTGATGGACCTAAATGATGCTACATTTAGATAAGTTTTTTTGAGGATCGGATATCCTGTTTAATATGATCCACTACCTTCTCGTAAAGGCACCAGTTGGAAACAAACATATTAATTAATTGGGGGATCTAAAGTGAAAGCTTCTTATATAATTAGTGAAAATATTAATATGTTTGTTATCTGCACACCAAATCTCTAATCTGTATTCTGGCCAGTACGTAGCCACTAACATAGATCCTCTGTCTATATGTATACGATCGAAATCGGGCTCGACTATTGCATGACAGATCGGGCTCGGAACGCGAGGGGTTGAAGATCAACCCCGAGTCTCATCGAACCAGAACACGATGTTAGAATATCCGTCCTCGAGAACATTGAGCACATGATCCCGGAATCGACCCTGACCCCGAATAAGCTCGAGAAAACATTACCGGTATAACCAACAGAAGACCGAAATAACTGAAGGCCGAAATATCCGTAACCGGTCGGATATTTCGGCGGGAATCTCGACACGTATCAATAAAGAACCAGCAAATTAGCAAACCAGAAGATTTTTACCTTTTATAGAATTGTACCTAAAGTAGGACTCTCCTACAGGGGGGTCTGATTACTTGCAAAAGACATTGTAATACACATCTCAAAACATTATATTATTATTCTCTTCAAGTTCTTATTATTCTTTTGATGTTATGTTGTGATATCAATTAAAGCATTTTTGGCTCGAGGGTGGCTAACCTTCCAAGGCTACTATTCAACTTAAGTGGTTTGCATTCACTTTTTCATTACTTATTTCAATTGTTATCCGATTTTGAGGGTAAACAGTTTGGCGCCCACCGTGGGGCTAAGGATAATAGTGGTAATTTGATACAAATCTCCATAACGCACACTACTTTATACTTGCTCTTTGAAGTGTCTCTCATTTCAAGTTAAAACACAAAATGTCAAACTCTCAATCAGCACCCCTACATGTTGACAAAGAGTCTGGTCGCCACAGTGAAAATAACAACATAACGCCTAGTGACGGAGCACCGCCCGTTGATCCCAATAGAATTTCGATCGCAGATCCGATTGACGCTAATTCACATGTGGCTATCGATACAAACTTGCTTACCGACCCCGAAAATATCGTCCGTGGTGGAGCCCGATCGACAACTCAAAATACACAAAACGTTGGAGGAGATGGGATCAACTTACGGTTGATTTTCAAAATACTACAGGCTCAACAGGCGGTGATAGCTCAGTTGTAGAACCAAAGTAGGCACTGAGCACGGTTGAACCCAATCCACCCCGGGAAGTCACCCGCAAGGATGAACCGGTCACAGAAAGGTCAAATGAATATGAATCGGGGGCTAATCCCCAGATCAAAAAGATGCTCGAAGAGCTGACAAAACGAATAAAATCAGGGGAGAAGAAAATCAAAGCTAATGACAAAAAGGTGGAAACCAACAATTCCAGGGTAGACCTAATCCCATGAACACCGCCAATATTAAAAGTCCTGGATTCCAAGAAGTTCGTGCAAAAACCTTTTCCTCCGAGTGCGGCTCCGAAGCCGATCCCTAAGAAGTTTTACATGCCCGAGATTGCTAAGTATAATGGAACGACCGACCCAAATGAGCATCTAACCTATCACACATGCGCCTTTAAAGGGAACGACTTGGAGGATGATGAGATCGAGTATGTCCTATTGAAGAAGTTCGGGGAGACCCTATCAAAAGGGGCTATGCTATGGTATCACAACTTACCTCCTAATTGTATTGTTTCATTTGCTATGCTTACTGATTCGTTCGTGAAAGCACACGCTGGGGCCATCAAGGTCGAGAGCAGGAAATCGGACCTTTTCAAAGTAAAACAAAAGGATAATGAGATGCTTAGAGAGTTCGTGTCCAGGTTTCAAATGGAACGAATGGATCTGCCACCGGTCGCTGATGATTGGGCTGTTCAGGCTTTCACCCAAAGGCTCAATATTCGAAGCTCGGTGGCTTCACAGCAGTTAAAACAAAACCTGATAGAATATCCGGTCATTACCTGGGTCGATATGCATAACCGGTATCAATCGAAGATGAGGGAAGAAGATGATCAACTCGGGGGCCCTTCGGGGTCTGTTTACCCCATCAAAACCATCGACAGAGTCAAAAGATACATCGATTGTGAACCGAGACCAAACAGGGATCGGTATCATCCATATAACGGAGACCAGAGAAGCAGTGGGTCCGGGCGGAACTCCATGAGAAACAAAAGGAGAAGTGACCAAGGTCAGAGCAACCGAGGACTCATGAGCAAAAACAGCTTCGATAGGTCCAACGGGCCTAAAGAAGCACCGAGGCTATCAAAATATAACTTTAATGTCGATGTTGCCGCCATTGTGTCAGCTATCGGGCGCATCAAAGATACCAAATAGCTTCGACCTCTATAATCCGATCCAACTCAAAAGGATCCTAACCAGATGTGCAAATATCATGGCACCCACAGCCACAGAACGGAGGATTGCCGACAGTTGAGGGAGGAAGTAGCTCGACTATTCAATAACGGGCATCTTCGATAATTCCTGAGCGACCGAGCCAAGAATCATTTCAGGAGCAGGGATTCTAACAAACATGCAAATCAAGAAGAACCTCAACATGTCATTAACATGATCATCGATGGGGTCGATATCCCTCAGGGGCCAATGTTGAAACGCACCAAAGTATCCATCACTAGGGAGAAACGAACTCGAGATTACATACCGGAAGGAACTTTATCTTTCAACGACGAGGATGCGGAATGGATTATGCATCCCCACAATGATGCACTGGTAATATCTGTACTTGTAAATAAAATTTGAGTTAAACGTGTGTTAATTGATCTAGGTAGCTCGTCCAACATCATCCGATTGAGGGTCGTGGAGCAGCTCGGTCTACGAGACCAAATCGTGCGTGCAGTTCGAGTTCTAAACGGATTCAACATGGCATGTGAAACCACTAAGGGTGAGATAATATTACCGGTGAACACCACAGGGACCATACATGAAGCTACGTTTTATGTAATTGAAGGAGACATAAGGCACAAGGCTTTGTTCGAAAGGCCATGAATCCACAATATGAGGGCAGTACCCTCAACTCTGCACCAAGTGTTAAAATTCCCAACACCAGATGGAATTAGAATGGTCTACGGAGAACAGATAGCTGTAAAGGAGATGTTTGCGGTCGAAGAGGCGATTCCGATATCCACACTTACAACGACAAAGGGGTCGAGTTCGGTCATAAAGCCAGAAGCTAAATAGCAATTACCTACACTAGCTCCGACCTAACCAGAAAAACATGGGACTGATGAAGACGATGATTATGGGGTACCCGGGTCTTTTATAGCCCCCGATGATTCTGACGCCACTAAATCGACGGTCGAGGAGCTAGAACAGGTCATATGTGTCGAGCATCTACCCGATCAACAAGTATACCTAGGCACTGGGATAAATCCCGAGCTCAGGAAAAAACTCATTCAGTTTCTTATGGCTAACATAGATTGTTTCGCTTGGTCCCACCTAGATATGAAAGGAATCCCACCGGAGATAACCACTCACAAGCTGATCCTGGACCCGAAGTTCCATCTGGTCAAGCAGAAAATGAGACCCTAGTTCGAGGTCAAACATGTTTTCATCAAGGACGAGGTATCTAAACTCCTTAAAATAGGGACCATTCGGGAGGTTAAATACCCGGATTGGTTAGCAAATGTAGTAGTAGTCCCTAAAAAAGGGAATAAATTAAGAATGTGTGTAGACTATAAGGATTTGAATAAGGCATGTCCTAAGGATTCTTTCCCTTTGCCAAACATCAATCGAATGATCGATGCCACGACCGGCCATGAGATCCTCAATTTTCTCGATGCCTACTCCAGGTACAACCAAATACGGATGAATCCGGGTGATCAGGAAAAAACCTCCTTAATCACTAAATACGACACATACTGCTATAAAGTGATGCCATTCGGTTTAAAGAACGCATGTGCCACTTACCAACGCCTAGTAAATAGGATATTCGAGGACCAAATAGGAAAACCAATGGAGGTTTACATTGACGATATGTTGGTTAAGTCCCTGCGAGAAGAGGACCATTTAAAACAATTACAGAAAACCTTCAGCATATTAAAGAAATACAATATGAAGCTGAACCTGAAGAAATGCGCGTTTGGAGTTGGATCAGGTAAATTCCTCAGGTTCATGGTATCCAACCAAAGAATCGAGATCAACCCCAACAAAAACAAAGCCATCAAAGACATCACGGTTGTGGACAATGTGAAGGTCGTGCAAAGATTAACCGGGCGCATAGCCGCCATTGAGAGATTCATTTCGAGGTTATCCGACAAGAGCCATTGATTCTTCTCACTATTGAAGAAGAAGAATAACTTCTCATGGACCCCGGAATGCCAACGAGCTTTGGACGAACTCAAATGGTACTTATCGAGCCCACCGCTGCTTCATACACTGAAGGCAGACGAACAACTATACTTGTACTTGGTAGTTTCAGAGATAACGGTAAGTGGAGTCCTGTCCCGGAAAGAGCAAGGTACGCAATTTCCAATTTACTATATTAGCAAGACCCTAGGTGAGGCCGAAACTACGTACCCTCACCTAGAAAAACTTTCGCTCGCTTTGCTAAGCACCTCTAGGAAGCTAAAACCATAGTTCCAGCGTCACCCCATATGTGTCGTAACTACTTACAAGTTGAGAAACGTTATGCGTAAGCCCGAGATCTCGGGTCAGTTGGCGAAACGGGCCATAGAAATAAGTGGGTACGATATTGAATACCGACCCCGGACCTCCATTAAGTCTCAAATCTTGGCAAACTTTGTGGCCGACTTTACGCCGGCCCTAATACCTGAGGTCGAAAGAGAGTTATTAATTAACTGAGGGACCTCCTCGGGAATCTGGACCTTCTTTACGGACGGAGCCTCAAATGCAAAAGGGTTTGGACTTGGCATCGTATTGAAGCCACCAACATGCAATGTAGTTAGACAATCAATTAAGACTATAAAATTGACTAACAACGAGGCTAAATATGAGGCCATGATTGCAGGCCTTGAACTAGCCAAAAGCTTGGGGCAGAAGTGATCGAAGCCAAGTGCGACTCTCTCCTTGTGATAAACAAAGTTAATGGAACATTCGAGGTCAGAGAAGAATGAATGCAAAGATACTTGGACAAGTTGCAGGTAACATTACATCGGTTCAGAGAATGGACTTTGCAACACGTACCTCGGGATCAAAATAGTGAGGCCAATGCCCTCGCTAACTTAGGGTCATCAGTCGAAGACGACGAGTTCAATTCGGGGATAGTTGTACAACTTATGAGATCGGTGGTGGAAGAAGGCCATGCCGAGATCAACTCAACGAGCCTAACTTGGGACTGGAGAAATAAATACGTAGAATATGTTAGGACCGGAAAACTGCCCTCAGATCCAAAATAATAAAGGGCCCTGCATACAAAGGCAGCCCGTTAGCCTGTCCTAAGACGGAACCCTGTTCAGAAGAGCATTGGATGGTCCGCTCACAATATCTCTAGGGCCATGAGATACTGAGTATGTTTTGAGGGAAATCCATAAAGGTACCTTTAGAAATCATTCGGGCGCCGAATCGTTGGTTCGAAAAATATTTAGAGCCGGTTATTACTGGATCGATATGGAAAAAGACATGAAGGAGTTCATACGAAAATGTGATGAATGTCAAAGACACGATCTGATGATTCATCAGCTAGGGGAGCTGTTGCATTCGGTTTTGTCATCATGGCCATTCAGGAAGTGGAGAATGGATATTGTTGCCCCCCTTCCATGGGCTCCCGGTTAGGCTCAATTCATATTATTTATGACTGACAACGTTTCTAAGTGGGTGGAAGCCCAGGCATACGAAAAGGTCAGGGAGAAAGAAGTCATCGACTTCATTTGGGATCATATCATATGCCGATTCGGAATGCCGGCCGAGATCGTATGCGACAACAGGAAACAGTTCATCGGCAACAAGGCAAGCAAGTTTCTCGAGGATCATAAGATCAAAAGGATCCTATCAACACCCTACCACCCTAGTGGGAACGGGCAAGCAGAATCGACAAACAAAACCATACTCCAAAACCTCAGAAAGAGGTTAACTGACGCCAAAGGAATATGGAAGAAAATACTGCTCGAAGTCTTATGGGCATACCAAACGACCTCGAAGTCCAGCACTGAGGCCACCCCATTCTCATTGGTCCATGGAGCCGAAGCTTTAATACCGGTCAAAGTCGGAGAACCAAGTCTCAGGTTCCTATATGCAACCAAGGAATCAAATAAAGAGGCTATGAATGCGAGCCTAAATCTACTGGATGAAAGGCACAAAGCAGCCCTTGTCCGGTTGTCCGCCCAAAAGCAGCAGATCGAAAGGTATTACAATCGACGAGCCAACCTTCGACACTTCAGTGTTGGGGACTTGGTACTAAGGAAGGTTACACTAGACACCCAAAACCCGAATAAAGGGAAGTTGGGTCCGAACTGGGAAGGCCCTTATCAAATTATTGAGATCACCGACAAAGGATCATACAAACTCGGAACGATGAACGGTGAGCAACTACCGAACAACTAGAACATAGCTCACTTGAAGTGATACTATTGTTAAGGTATGACCCCATTCATTTCCTTTTATATATCTATTCCAAACTAACACTTGCAGGAAATCATCGAAGAACGATACAATTTTTAGGTCTGAAAGCACGCGTTGCACTCTTTTTCCCTTGAACCGGTTTTGTCCCAAATGGGTTTTTCGGCAAGGTTTTTAACGAGGCAACAAGTAAATCGTGCTAATTTAGAATTGAAGGCCGGCTACGAACCGGTAACAAAGATCACAACAGCATTCGAGGCCTCTCTTCGATCAGTCCCGAACACTGGGGGGCATTACCCTCAAATAATAACTTAAGCAAGGAAAGCAACTTTATGATTCAATGGTCTCGGATCTATCAATAGGATTTACTATAAGGGTCAAACGGTCACATGAACCGTGCCTGCATAGACTACTCAGGCCCTGGCAAAAAACTTGTACACATGTGTAACTATCACGCGTAAGAATAAAAGTTTCTACCTTGCGGATAAATATCTTGTCCTTTAAGATTTTCTCTTTTTTATTTTAAGGAATTTCTTACATTCAATCTCCTAAAGGTATCGAGCCCAAGGGCCGCTTTATCCGGGTTCAAACGATCACTCCCAATCGGAGGCCGTCGTCCAAAAACAAACTCGGACGGCTTGTATTGTCAGAGCCTGGGGGCACAAAGCCTATTTGGCGTTGCATGAATCAAAAGGCTACAGCCATTCCGGGATATCAAAACCCTAGGGTACGAAGT
This sequence comes from Nicotiana tomentosiformis, assembly GCF_000390325.3. NCBI lineage: Eukaryota > Viridiplantae > Streptophyta > Magnoliopsida > Solanales > Solanaceae > Nicotiana > Nicotiana tomentosiformis. Next base: position 108,396,027 of record NC_090815.1, on the reverse strand, counting down.
TTATTTGGCATTGACCGAACTCCAAAAATCTACGGCTAACCTCATTCAGGGATCGTTATCTAAGGCAAAATCAGATAACTCGAGGTAACAAACCCATTGAGAAACACCCGAACTAAAAAGGCTATGGCCATACTGAAATGGCTCAGAGACGTCGTAACAAAAAATAAGGCCTTCAAAATTTCATAACCGGTTCTACGGGCTACCCTCGGAAAACTATAATCTAAACTAGTTTGGGAAACATTTTCCGGTAATACCAAACCCCCGTGATGCCTTAAAATGAAATAATGTTGAAGGCAAGGTTTGTTCGAACCTACGAACGTAACCTAACTATTTCATGCTAAGACATTTCGATCTTTGCGAATATAAGTATTAAAGCAAAGGGAAAATTCAAAAGCTATTGAAGGGAAAAAGCCTTATATACATATCAAAAATTCTTTTTACAAGGGCTAAAGAGCCCCGATGAAATTTGTTTACAAAAGCCGAACGGCTTCAACAAAAAGGTAATACAAAAGGCAAAAAACAAAAACATCTAAAAAGGTCCTAAGTGGCCTAGTCTTCGCCGGGGGCCGCATCATCACCTTCGGGGTATCCGACACCCTCGGACTCGCCCAAATCTTCAGACTCCTCGGAATCTTGCTCCTCGGGATAGGCCAGCTTCCTGGCCTCGGCTTCGAGCACCTTGGAATTTTCGATATCAGCCGATAAATCAAAACTCCGAGTGTGAACTTCCTCGAGGGCCTCCCTTTGGGATTGCCACTTCATATGCTCGACTATATTTTTACAAGGTCCTGAGCCGCCTTGGCATCGGCCTTGTACTAGGCCACCATTTCATCAGCTTCGGCTTTGACCACAACGACCTATGATTTGGTCATTTTAAGCTCTTTGGCCAGACTTTCTCGATCTGAGACAGCCGAACCTAATCGGGATTGGAGCTCCTCAACCTTTTTAGTCTGAACCTCGGCCTTCTCCTTTGCTACTCTAAGATGGATTTCAACCGAAGTTAATTGTGCCCGAGCAACCTCTTTTTCTGAGGCCAAACGATCTATCCGGCGTCTCCATTTATCAATCTCAGCTTTGACTATATCCATTTCAGCTCGAAGCTGGTCAATCTGATCGAGTTTTTGCTGGACCTGTAGATTTTGACCATTAGTCACCGAATCAAATTCATCGTCACTAACCTCAAAAACTTTTACCTGCTCGACCAAATCAGCATGTTCCTTCCGAGCAACTTCCAACTCGGCGCGGAGGTTCTTAACCTCACCTTCGAACTACTCGCTAAGAAGTTTAAAGGCGTCTCTCATCTCAGTGAGCTTGCGAACTTCAGCTTTGAGTTATTTCAGCTTGTCCTGGTACCTTAAAATGTCTCGTGATAAAGCACTGAGGGCTACGAGCATGAAGAGAAACACTAAGTTATCTACGAAATAATCTAAGTGAAATCAAAAAATCACTTAGGAAAGCATGAAGTTACCCGGTTCAGTGCCTGTTGTGCTTCGTTGAAAAGGCAGGGTGCATCCATATTTTTCATCTTGGCTTGATCATCCTCGGTCACCAAACAACGAAGATAACTGGCGCCTTTTAGCGTTTCTTGATAAGTGAGGATTTTGACTACTTATTAGCGCCTTTTAGCTTTTGTTTTAGTCCAAAAGCGTTTAATTGTGTTCCCGAAAACTAATAAAATGTGCTAAATTGCAGGAATATTAAAAGATGGACTCCCGAGATGAAATCCAACTCAAAAATGAGTAATCTGAACTCAAGGACATAAAAGGCACAGAAGCTCAAAAGTGTGGATCGCAGAATATCATCTGTGGACGCAGATGATAAAGGAAAAGCCAGTAGAGTTTGGTGCAAAGTGCGGTCTGCACATGAATTGTGCGGCCGCAAAAGCTGGGCCAAGAGCAAAGTTGAGAGAGTATGCATTCCAAGTCCATCAAAAGTATGGACCGCACAGGAATTGTGCGGCCGTAGAAGAAGCGCCTTGCAGCTGCATGAGTAAAAGCGCGGACCGCGGAAGATAGAGTGCGGCCGCACATGTAAAAGTGAGGACCGCAGAAAGAGTGCCTTGCGACCGCAGATCAGAATTATGCTGCCACAGACTTCCAGTCCTGACAAGTTGAAGAAAAGTGCGGACCATACATGGAATTGTGAGGCTGCAGAACTTCCTGAAGGGCATTTTGTACCGAAATTTTCAGCCCTGTATAAATAGATGAGTTTCATATATTTTAGGTCAACTTTTGACCTCAGCAGCTACAGTAGCCATTTTTCTTTACTTCTTTTAGTAGGTTTTCATATTTTGAGCTATTTTAACATAGATTCTATCATTTTAATCATGAAATATGAGTTTAATTATCATTTCTTCTTTTTTTTCTTCAATTTCAAGCATGAGTAGCTAGATTTTCACTAGAATTGTGACCCAACCCTAGTGTGTAAACCTTATGGGTGTTTAATTTAATGCTTGTTTATGGTTGGGTGTTTATTATTTAGCCTTGTTCATGCTTTAATTTGTGGAATTAATGGTTGCAAATATTAGTTCATGCCTATTTGACTTGGCTATCAAGAAATTGGGTCAATCGAGAGATTGATAATCCCAATTTCAACCTAGAGATAGTAATAATCCGACTTGAGCTTTTATCAACCGTTTTGTGCAATACCCATTTGGACTTGAGAAAGCCAAATTGGGCAAAAGCACTCTTTGACTGAGAGGTATTGAGTGAGTAATTGAGTGTTGATAGTTATAATATACCTCGATCAATAAAACAAGCATTAAGGTTTATATCATATTAGGCAAACACCTAGGCGATGGTCATAGCTCTAGGCTTTTTAGTAAACTTGAAAAACAATAAAAATAATTTCTTAGTTTTATTTCTCACCTTGCACGCTTAGTTTTAAACTAGACTTAAAAATAACTCCAATTTGTGGAAGTATAAATTAAGATAGTCAAATTCACATACTACAATATATACTCCCTGTGAAAATCGACCCTGACTCCTATTGGGTACTATCACTGCATTCGACTGTTTCATAACCTTAAATTGAGGTGTGAAATTAGACGAGATCAATTTTTGGCGTCGTTACCGGGGAGCTAAAAATAGTGTTAACTATATATTTAAGTGTGTTTTAAAAATATTTTCTTTTCCTTCCTTGTTACTAACGTGTTGAGAAATTGTAGGTGCAATATCATGGCAAACAATGATCTCGGAAATATAGCTTTGGGGGACGCGGACGTTGAGGATGATCAAATGGATGAGGTCCCTTTTGAACCTCAAGCAAATAGATAAGGCCGGGTGCCTCAAGACAATGTACCCACTCCACCCCCACCTCCACCAAGAGCGGCTCCACAACGGGTGTTGCCGAATGAAGGGTATGCAAGCGCTATAGTCCCTCCCCGTATTAGAGCGGACAACTTCCAAATAACCAATGGGATGCTCACTTTGCTCTAGAAATGAGGGTTCTTCACCGGTGCACCGGGTCAAAATATATATAAACACTTGAAGGGGTTCGTAGATACGTATTGGGGGAGTAAACAAACAAATATATCTTAAAGGCTAAGGCTTTTTCCCTTCTCTCTATGGGGGAAAGCTTTAGATTTCTTGGAACGCTTTCCAAATCATTCCATTCATAGCATTCAAGAAAGATCCCAATGAACCACTACACGAGATATGGAAAAGTTATAGAACAATGGTGAAAGAGTGCCCCAACAATGATATGACAGAGAACATGATTGTAAGGCCTCATAAGATGTTTCATAAAAACCGAGATTTCCGTGATGTCGAAATAGATAGTAGTAGAAATTCTTCACGGCGAGCTTGCGAGCCGCGGTTTTGACTTTTTGGATTGAATAGTGAGCTGGCGAGTTGAAGGAAATGTTGGGAAGAAGTAGGCATTTATGCGGCCTATTCTGCTACCGCAGAACCACTCTGCAGATCGTAGAATGGTCGCATAGAGGATTAGTTTTCTGGGTCATTTTTATGTTAAATTTCGCGGCCATTATGCGATCTCATAACCATTTCATGGGCCGCACTCTTGTCGCATATCCCGCTTTGGGATTTTTCGGGGGGAGGTTCTGCGGTGCACTATGCGACCGCAGAACCGTTCTGCGGTGCATTATGCGACCGCATAACAGGTCTGCGGGCCGCATAGTAACCGCAGACCTTGTCAGTTCCTTTCCAGTTTTGGCACCCAAATTTTGTGGCCATTTTGCGGACCGCATAATCATTATGCGGTCGCATATGCGACCGCATAACCTATTCTAGAGCTTTATTTTTAAGGTTTTTAAATCCGACCTTTTCTGTTAAAACACCTACCTTGGACCATTTTGAGCTTATTTTTTAATATTTTTAGAGTGAGAGAGAGGGTCCTAGAGGGTGAAAGTGATCTTCATCAAATTTATCTTTAATCTACCGACACAGCGGAATAGGGCTCAGTTCACGAAAAATTTTTGGAAGAAATTTCAGCAAGGTTTGGGTACTCACGTGAATCTTAGTACAACCTTCCATCCATAGACCGACGGGCAAGCAGAGCGGACTATTCAGTCACTTGATGCCATGTTGCGTGCTTGTGTTCTTGATTTCAAGGGTAGCTAGGATGATCATTTGCCATTCATAGAGTTTTCTTATAACAATAGCTTTCATGTGAATATTCAGATGGCACCATTTGAGGCATTGTATGATAGGAGGTGTAGATCTCCCATTGGGTGGTTCGAGATTGGAGAAGCTGAGTTGATAGGGCCAGACATCGTGCATCAGACTATGGAGAAGGTTAAGATCATAAAGGAGAGGTTGAAAACTGCCCAGAGTCATCACAAATTCTATTCGGATGTCCGTCGTAGAGACTTAGAGTTCAAAGAAGATGATTGGGTATTATGCGGTTTGGGAAAAATGGGAAATTGAGTCCGAGGTATGTCGGGTAGTACAAAATTATTTAGAGAATTGGCGAGGTGGCGTACAAGGTTGAGCTACCGCCCTAAATGTCATTAATCCACCCGGTATTCCATGTGTCTATGTTGAAGAAGGTAGTTGGGGATCCGCCAGCCATTGCGCCGGTTGAGACCATTGAGGTTAATGAAGAATTGTCATATGAAGAAATTCCAGTTGCCATTCTTGATAGACAAGTCCGAAAGTTGAAGAATAAAGAAATTGCCTCCGTGAAAATGTTATGGCAAAACCAGCAGGTTGAAAAGGCCACATGGGAGGCCGAGGAAGAAATGAAGAAGAAGTATCCTTACTTGTTTGAATAGATGTGTAATCCTTTCTTTTTATGAACTTGTCGCATATGAATTTTGTATCAGTTATTCAGTTAATGTAAAGGTGTTCCTTTTGATTATATGTTGCTTATGAGGCCACGGTTGGTATTGTTATGAGTTCTGTTACGTCGTTGGGTTGTGCATATATTTGTAAGATGTGTTTTTGGGGCTCTCTGACAACTGGATAGGCCTAGTTACCAAGGAAACTCTAGCGAAATTTTTGGACATTTAGGGAGTTAGTCAACTTTGGGGTTGCTGATGTGTGGTATGATAACCGAGCTGCATAAGTTGCTAATAGTGAACCTTGATCCTCATTCGAGGACGAATGATCTTAAGTGGAGGAGGATGTAAGGCCCCGTAAAATATTTCCTAAAAATCAGGATTTTCGTGATGCCGAAATAGGCATAGAGGTTAATAGTAGTAGAAATTCTTCGGCCTGGGGAATTGAAGGAAATGTTGGGCAGAAGTAGCCATTTCTGCGGCCTATTCTATGACCGCAGAACCACTCAGCGGACCGCAGAATGGTCGCAGAGTGGGTCAATTTTTTGGGTCTTTTTTATGTCAAATTTCGCGGCCATTATGCGACCGCATAACCACTTCGCGAGCTGCACTCTTGTCGCATATCCAGCTTTGGGATTTTTCGGAGGGAGGTTCTGAGGTGCACTATGAGACCCCTCAGAACCGTTCTGCGGTGCATTATGCGACCGCAGAACAAGTCTGCGGGGAGCATAGTGACCGCAAACCTGGTCAGTTCCTTTCAAGTTTTGGCACCCAAACTTTGCGATCATTTCGCGGACCGCCTAATCATTATGCGGTCGCATATGCGACCGCAGAACCTGTTCTGGAGCTTCATTTATGGTGTTTTTAAACCCGACCCTATTCCGTTAAAACATCTACCTTGGACCATTTTGAGCTTATTTTCTGATATTTTTAGAGTGAGAGAGAGGGTCCTAGAGGGAGAAAGTGATCTTCATCAAATTGCTCTTCAATTCTCACTTAAAACCTTGAAGATTATCAAGAGAGGCACCTAGGTCTTCTTCCCAAGAGGTAAGGTTCTATCACCCCAAACTCTTAATTTTAAAATGTAACTAGAATGGGCCATTAGTAAGGTAATTCATGGGGATGGAAGTGCTTACCTTGCATGTATGTGTTCCTAAGGTGTGTGGGGAGGTTGTGAGTTAAAGATAGGAAAGAATGGGCTGTGGGTTGGTGGAGTCTTTCATAAAAAGGGTCATGCAACCTTAATACACACAGTGTTTGATAGAATACTCAAGTGAGCTAGAATTATGATCGTTTTCCTAATTTTGGATTCAATTTTACTATATTGCTAAAATAGATTGAAGATGCTAGTACTCCAGAACATCTTAGAGTTTTAAGAGGCTCAATTGAGGTATGTTGTCTAAACCCCCTCTTCTTAGAATTGAATCCCACGGTATACATGCAATCGACGTAAGTCCCAAATTGAACGTCCTAGAAATTATTATCCCGAATATGCTTTCTTTGCAAATATATGTGTAATACGTATTCCCATGCTTTCATCATGTTATCTCATCATCTAAGAAAATGTTCAAGACTTAGAATATGTTCTAATATGCCTAGACTTCAAGTCAAATTTGATTAAAGACGGTTATGCCAAATTGTGTGAAAAGTCTCTATGTGCCTTGAATTCTAAATTGGTCACATGTGAAATCAAGAGTCTTGAATGAAAACCATGATGTCATTGATGATAATAATAATTTTGGATTGTGGAAAAGAACTTGAATTATGAAATAAGGCCAAGTGCCAAGAATGAATTTATAATTTAAAGTAACTTGTGCCAATGTGCTGAAAAAGATGGAAAAGAAATATGAAGTAAGATGATCGATTAAAATGGTTGATGTTTCGAATGAGATGGCTTAGCCGATCGGGCCGAGATCGGACTCCATGTAATAACACGGTAGTTTTGTGAGTGAAATTGTGAACATGGTTAATGTCTCGAATGAGATGGCTTGGCCGATCGGGCCGCGATCGGATTCCGTGTAATAACACGATGGTATTGTGAATGAAATAGCGAATATGGTTGATGTCTCAAATGATATGGTTTAGCCGATCGGGCCGAATCGGACTCCGTGTAAGAACACGGTGGTATTGTGGACTGTGGTATATTGGTATAAAACAATCCAACCTAATAACGTGGTAATTGACTTAAAAATCTAAGTGATCTTTAACTTGACATTTTAGTGTTACTTACCGTTCATATTGCTTCTTGACTATTTCCCTTGTGTTACTATTCATTTTATTTAAATGGTGTTTAGTTTTCATACTAGTACTATTCGACAGTACTAACGTCCCTTATTGCCGGTGGTGCTGCATCTTTAAATGGATGCAGGTGGTTCCATAGTAGACAGTGTTGATCACAAATAGGTGTTGCATCCTCTTCTCAGCGGACTCGGTGATCCCATTTCATTCCGGGGTCATATAATATATCTTTTGTTTATATTGTTGTACGTTTTGAGGTATAGTCGGGGCCTTATTGCTGGCACCTTCTTTACACTCTTTTGTATCTTTAGAGGCTCCGTAGACACTCTGTGGGCTGTATATGGGTGTTGGGAATGCTAAACGAGTTATGTTGTGTTTGATCACTTGTTCCACTCAAACTACAAGAATATGTGTATTTTTGGACTTAATAGTGGAGTAACTAATGAGACGATTTAATATTGTATGAATGAACTTACTACTGTCTAATTAAGGTAATCATGTCTTTTCTTGATCATTGGTGAGTAGGGTAGAAAGTATTTAACAGACTTGCTCGACCGGGTTCACTCGGTTAAGCGTCGGTCGTGCTTCCCGAGGTTGGGGCGTGATAATGATTCAACAAACTTTCTATCGGGGGATCAATACAACCAACCAATGTGTAGTGAATCAACTTGCCGGTGGGAACTTCATGATTACTCCTTATGCAGAGGCATGTGATATTTTGGATGAGATGGCGGATACTTTATCGGCGTGGAAATCCCGTGCTAATATTCCACAGGGATCCCAATGTGCTTCACCTTCACAAAGAATTGCATGACCATGAGCAAGCCATAGCCGAATTGACCACCACTATGAACCAATTGGCAAAGGCTCAATTTAAACAAGTGCAAATCCCGAGGAAAGTCAATGCAATTGAGGGAGTAAACATGATGGTGAACAAACGAAGACCAAAGGGTCTGCAAGTACAACAAAGAGTGGAAAATTTTGTGCTAGATGATAGTGGATTTAATCAAGATGAATCTTACAATGACCAAGAAGAGGAGGTCCAATATGTGAACAACTTTCAAGTGCAAAGAAACAACTACCAAGGCCCTAGCCAACAACAATGGAGAGCTCAAAATAATCAAGGCAATTGGAATTCTCACAACCAAGGTAATTGGAGTGGTGGAAACAATCAAAACAATTGGAATAACAATAAAAATCAAGGCAATTGGAATGGAGGCAATAATCAGGGAAATTGTCATAACAACAATAACCAAGGCAATTGGGGAGGCAACAATCAAGGCAGGTGTAATAACAATCAAGGAAATAGGGGGTCGGGTTCTCAAAGGACCCCGATGTATCAACAGCAGAAAAACCCACCTCCTTATCCTTCCCATGGTCCCAGTTCTTCCAACAATGAAATGGGCCGTGTTGAGAACATGTTCAAGTAAATGACGGAGAAGAATGCCGATTCTGATGCCCAACTTGCCTCACACGACACATCCACCCGCAACTTAGAAGTGCAAATGGGGAAAATCTCTCAAGCTTTAAATTCTCGTCCTAAGGGGGCACTACCAAGTGACACGGTGGTGAACCCAAAGGATGGGAATAATAAGGGATATGCCATGGTCGTTACTACAAGAAGTGGAAGAGGTGGGAATGCTCCCACCACAAATCAAAGGCAACTTGTGGATGATGAGCAAGTGGTAGAAGAAGAGGAGATCCCTAACAATGTGGTGCAAACAAATGATGAAGTGCAGATTGATATTGATGACACGGTGGAAGAGACTCAAGAGGAAGTGAACCCGTCTATGGATCATGTTATTGACATACCAGAACCGGTAGTACAAAAGGCTAAGGCACCATTGCGTAAGCCACCTCCTCCATATCCTTAAAGGTTCGCCAAGAAAATGGCGAGAACCAATTCAAAAAGTTCATTGACATGATGAAGAGTCTCTCGATAAATGTGTTATTAGTTGAAGCCTTGGAGAAAATGCCCGGTTATGCAATGTTTATGAAGGATTTGGTGACAAAGAAGCGGTCGATGAATTTTGAAACTATCAAAGTTACTCATCAAGTGAGTGCAATTATGCATTCGATGGCTCCTAATTGGAAGATCCCGGTTCTTTCACAATCCCTTGTACCATTGGAAGTGCCGAGTTTGCCAAATCTCTTTGTGATCTTGGGGCGAATATAAATTTGATGCCCTATTCGGTTTTCAAGACCTTGGGAATTGGGCAACCAAGACCCACATCTATGAGATTACAAATGGTCGATCTTACAATGAAGAGACCGTTGGGAGTGATAGAAGATGTATTGGTTCGTGTTGATAAGTTCATTCTCCCGGTGGATTTTGTTATTCTTGATTGTGAAGTGGACTATGACGTGCTGATTATTCTTGGAAGACATTTCCTTGCTACAGGGAAGGCTCTTGTTGATATGGAAGCCGGAGAACTCACTTTGCGGGTGGGTGAGGAAAAGGTAGCGTTCCACGTGTGCAAATCTATGCGGCAACCGAATAGCAATGAAGTATGTTCTTTCATGGACTTGGTGACCGATGTGATTATTGATGATACAAGTGCCACAATTAATGTGGGTGATATATTGAAGGCCGTCTTGCTCAACTTTGATGATGACGAGATGGATGACTTCATAGAATGTGTGAATTCTTTTCAGAGAATAAGGTCGTACAACTATGCACCCCGAAAACTTTCCTTGGATCTTAAAAATAGGAAAACTCCTCCTACAAAGCCTTCAATTGAAGAGCCTCCTACCTTGGAGTTGAAGCCAAATCCTCCACATCTTAGGTATGAATTTCTTGGCCATTATTCTACTTTACCAGTTATTCTTTCCTCTTCTTTGACTAACATGCAGGTTGACTCTACATTGGCGGTACTCCACAATAGGAAGAAAGCTATTGGGTAGACTTTGGCAGATATTCGGGAGATAAGCCCCGCATTTTGCATGCATAAGATTAACTTGGAGGAAGATGCCAAACCATCTAGAAAGCAATAGAAAGCACGACCGGCCAACCTATCAAGCATTTGGTCAAGGAAGGGAGGTGGAAAATGGTCTTTCCTCGTGACTTTGTTTAGTTTGCGATAATCCATACACACTCTCCACCCGATCACCGTTCTTGTGGGAATCAACTCATTCTTGTCATTGGTGACCACTGTTGGGCTACAACAAAATCCCTATCACCCCGGAAGACCAAGAGAAAACAAGTTTCACATGTCCCTATGGCACTTTCTCTTTCAAGCGGATGCCATTTGGCTTATGCAATGCATCAGCGACTTTTCAAAGGTGTATGATGGAAATCTTTACGAATATGGTAGAGGACTACCTTGAAGTATTCATGTATGACTTCTCGGTAGTAGGGTATTCCTTTGATGATTGTTTGGCAAATTTGGATAGAGTATTGGCAAGGTGTGAAGAAATGAACTTGGTGTTGAATTGGGAGAAATACCATTTCATAGTCGGGGAAGGCATTGTCATTGGCCACAAGATTTCAAAAAATGGCATAGAGGTCGATAAGGCAAAGATAGAGTTGATTTCTAAACTTTCACCTCCAACTTCAGTGAAAGGCGTGCGAAGTTTCTTGGGTCACGCGGGGTTCTACCGGTGCTTCATAAAGGATTTTTCTGAAGTGGTGAACCCATTGTGCAACCTCTTAGATAAAGATGTGAAGTTTCACTTCAATGATGATTGCATGAGAGCCTTTGAATTGCTAAAGTTCAAGTTGACAACCACTCCCATTATCACCGCCCCTAATTAGAGTATTTCTTTTGAGCTCATGTGCAATGCTGGTGAAGTATCGGTTGGAGCAATTTTGTGGAAATGCATCAACAAGGTTTTTCATCTGGTCTACCATGCTAGTAAGACCATAAATGATGCCCAAGTTAATTAAACTGTTACAGAGAAAGATCTCCTTGCCATTGTGTTTGCAATTGAGAAGTTTTTCCCTTAATTGATGGGTGCAAAGGCTATTGTTAATACGGATCATGCGGAACTTTGCTATCTTATGAGAAAGAAAGATTAAAAAGCTCGGTTGATAAGATGGATAATATTGTTGCAAGGGTTTGATATTGACATCCAAGATCGAAAAGGGAGTGAAAATCAAGTGGCAGACCATTTGTCTCGTTTGGAGGAGGAGGGGAGGCCGCATGATGGCCTTGAAATTAATTACTCCTTCCCCGACGAGAAACTCTTTGATATTTTAATGAAGGAGGTACCATGGTTCGCGGATCTAGCAAACTTCCTTGTGTGTGAAATCATCACAAATGATTTCTCTTCAAATCAAAGGAAGAAGCTCAAACTAGATGGTCAAGATTATTATTGGGATTAGCCATACCTTTTCCGGATTTGTAGGGATGGGGTAATTAGAATATGTGTACCGGACGAAGAGCAAAATGTTATTCTTGAAGCTTGCCATTCTTCGCGTTATGGTGGTCACCATGGCGGAGCAAGAACGGCGGCCAAAGTGCTAAGTTGTGGTTTCTATTGGCCCAATCTTTACAAACATGCAAGTGATATGGTGAAAAGATGTGATGAATGCCAACATGCCGGCGGAATCTCGAAGAAGAATGAAATGCCTCTCACTGCCACTTTGGAGATTGATATCTTTGATGTGTGGGGTATTGACTTCATGGGTCCTATTGTGAGTTCTTATGGAAATACCTACATATTAGTCGCGGTTGATTATGTGTCTAAATGGGTCGAGGCCATTGCTCTACCCAACAATGAAGCGAGAAATGTGGTGGCGTTCTTGAAAAAGAATATTTTCACAACAATTGATTTTCCGTGGGCTATCATAAGTGATGGAGGGTCACATTTTTGCAACAAGGCTTTTGACACTTTGCTTAGCAAGTATGGTGTCACTCATTAAGTTACGACTCCCTATCATCCACAAGCTAGCGGTCAAGTGGAAGTTTCCAACCGGAAGATAAAGAGTATCTTTGTCATGCCCCAAAAATCGTGGAGCGCGACCGACGCACAACCGAGTAAACCCGATCGAGCAAGCCTGTTAGATTTCTTTTACCCAAACTCATTTATGAATAAAGAGAATATATGTTTTCCTTAATTAAACAATAAAGTGGTCATGTCTGCAATTACCAATTTCTTACCATAAGTTTCCACCATTTTTAAAGTCTCAAATGGACAAGTAATACAACCACAACATAGCATAGTTTGTCTTTCCCAGTACCAATACACAACTCACACCATGTCTATGGAGCCTCTATAGATAAAGAAGAGTACAATAATAATGCCGGCAACAAGACCCCGGCTATACCTCAACCATAATACATAAACAACAAAGGATACGTGACCCCGGGATGAAGTGGGGCTCACCAAGTCAGCTGGGAAGAAGATGTACTGCTATCACTGATCCATGTCTCCTGTTGTGGAACCACCTACATCTATTTAAAGATGCAGCTCCCCCGGCAAAAGGGACATTAGTACCGTCGAATAGTACTAGTATGAAAACTAAACACCAATTTAAGAGTTTAGAAATACAAGATAATTATGATGAACCAGTGCGGCAATAGACTAATATAGATAACCGTCTCAACTATAGCAAGCTTATTAAAAGCTATAAACAACATTTATAGGATTTAAGATGAGATCCTCTATAACCATCTTCACACAAAGCGGCCTCGCTGCCTCACCCGATGTATGCAGGTGGAGGTGTATAACCACAGTACCAAGAACCTACACAAAGCGGCTATGCTGCCTCACCCCCAATGTATGCGGGTGGAAATACATCAACGATAACAATACCAACACAAAGTGGCTATGCCGCCTTACCCTAATGTATGCGGGTGGTGGTGCCACAACAATACCAAAACCATACACAAAGCGGTCGTACCGCCTCACCCCAATGTAAGCGGGCGGAGAAGCAGTCCCACAATATCATAATCCCTACACAAAGCGGTCATGCCGCCTCAACAATATATATGTGTGTGGAGGTGTATCACAATCACAATCTCTATACCATAATCCCCACACAAAGTGGTCATGCCGACTCACCCCAATGTATGTGGGTGGAGGTGTATCGCAATCACAATCTCTACACAACTTGGCATAATAACATTCACATAAATCACGACTAGAATTTATAACATGTGGATACATAATCCATAGTTTGGGACACATCCTCAATTTACAATGCAATATTATAAGAGAATTTGGAACACGAATTGAACATATATCTTCACAACAAAACTTATCGGAATACTCAATTTATAATCAACATCTCGGAAACTTACAAGGATATTGGAAATTCCAATTCTTAAATAAGAGTTTAGCCAACATACCTCACTTGAGCTTCCTTACACTCTAAATGTTCCGGAATTCTTAGTAACTTCAATCTATTTTAGAAATATAACAAATTGAACCTAAATTAGGAAGATGATTATGGTTCTAGCTCATTTGAGCATTTTATCAAACACTAGGTGTGCATTAAGGTTTCAAGGCCTTTTTTATGGAGAATTCCATCATCCCACAACCCAATATTTACCATGCCTAGTTCAACAATCCTCCTATACTCCTTGATATCACATGCATGTAAATAAACACCCCTAATGCCCAGAAATTATCTTGCTAATTATCCAATTCTACACAAAATTCGAAAGTGGGGGTTAGGGTGTAGAATCTTACCTCTAGGATGAAGACCTAGTGAGTTTTCCCTTCTTAATCTTCTAAAACTTGGGCAAGAATTGAAGTACAAATATTAGTGAACACATTCTCACTCTAGGGCACCCTCTCTCACTTTAAAATGTCAGATAATAGTTCAAAAATAACCCAAAGAGTGTATTTAACGAAATAGGGTCGGGTTTTAAAAACCCAAAAATGGAGCTCCGGAACAAGGTATGCGATCGCATATGCGATCGCATAACTGATATGTGGACCGCATATCGGTCGCATAGTTGGTTACAAAATAGCCAAAAGAACTTTCTGTGTATGCGGTCACTACGCGGTCTGTATAACCGTTATGCGGTCGCATAATGCACCACATACTAGTTATGCGGTCGCATAGTCGACCGCATAATTGCTTCCAATTGGCCCAATTAACTGCCTCACTCTGCGGCCATTATGCGGTCCGCAGAGTGATTCTGCGGTCGCATAATGGACCGTAGAAATGCACTTTTCAGCCAAAAAATTTTCTTTACTTTCCGGTGCATTGTTCAACCCAAAAGATCCGAGCCGCGGATCGCTTTTCTACAAATCTCAAACACGTAAGCCTAGTCTGACACCATGAAATATTATTTTCTTTGCAAACTTTACCGGGCTTACCACTTAAATACTTCAAAAAAAAATTCCGGGGTGTTACATTCTCCCCCGCTTAGGATCATTCGACCTCGAATGAAGGTAAAAATCCGTCATTAGCATCTTATGCAACTTAGTTTGTTTTATACCACAAACTAGCAGCCCCAAATTTGACTAACTCCCTAAATTTTCAAAAATTTTGCCAGAGTTTCCCTTATAATTAGGCATATCCACATGTCAGAGAGCCCCAGAAATACATCCTAAAAGCATATACATAATCCAACAACATAACATAATACAAAGCAACACCAATTGTGGCCTCACAAGAAATTATATTACCAGAACGGAACACCCTTAAAACCAAATATACAAGTCATACATATTTCATAGGAATATCCCTTAGCATTTTCATAAGGCACAACTCATAATTACATGGTTATTCAAATAGATAAGGATACTTTCTTTTCATTTCTTCTCGGCCTCCCAAGTAGCCTCTTCAACCTGTTGGTTTCTCCGTAGCACTTTCACGGATGCAATTTCTTAGTTTCTCAACTTTCGGACTTGCCGATCAATAATAGAAACTAGAATCTCTTCATAAGTCAATTCTTCATTTACCTTAATAGTCTCAACCGGAACAATGACTGTCGGGTCTCCAACTACTTTCTTTAACATAGACACATGAAACACCAGGTGTACTAATGACATCTCAGGTGGTAGCTCAAGCTTGTATGCTACCTCACCGATCCTCTGAATGATTTTGTACGGTCCGACATACCTCGGACTCAATTTTCCTTTCTTAGCAAATCACATTACACCCTTCATGGGGGAAACTTTCAAAAACACCCAATCATCTTCTTTGAATTCCAAATCTCTACGACGAACATCGAAATAGGATTTCTGACGACTCTGGGTAGTCTTGAACCAGTCCTTAATGATTTTAACTTTTTCCATAGCCTGATGCACGAGATCTGGGCCCTATCAACTCTGCTTCCCCAATGTCGAACCACCCAATGGGAGATCTACATTTCCTACCATATAAAACCTCGAACAGTGCCATTTGAATGCTAGCATGATAGCTATTGTTATATGCAAATTCTATGAGTGGTAAATGATCATCCCAGCTACCTTTGAAGTCTATAACACAAGCACGCAACATATCCTCAAGCGTCGGAATAGTCCGCTCTGCCTGCCCGTCAGTCTGCGGGTTAAAGGTTGTACTAAGATTCACTTAAGTACCCAAACCTTGCTGAAATTTCCTCCAAAAATTAGCAGTGAATTGTGCTCCCCGATCAGAAATGATGGAAACTAGGGTGCCATGCAACCTGACTATTTCTTTGATATACAACTGAGCATACTGCTCCAATGTGTTGGTAGACTTAACTGGCAAAAAGTGTGTTGATATCGTGAGTCGATCCACAATCACCCAAATTGAGTCAAACTTGCGCGGAGTTTGCGGTAATCCTACCACAAAGTCCATATTAATTATTTCCCATTTCCACATTGGAATTTCTATGTTTTGTGCCAACCCACTGGACCTTTGGTGTTCGGCCTTTACTTGCTGACAATTTGGACATCTTACCACAAATCCGCCACATTCCTCTTCATATCATTCCACCAATAGACTTCCTTAAGATCATGATACATTTTCATAGAACCTGGGTGCACGGAATACCTAGAAGTCAGTCATAATTCTTTCCCAGAGACCATCCACATTTGGAACACAAAGTCTCCCTTGGTACCTTAGTGTACCATCATCCATTCCAAGAGAAACGGCCATGGTCTTATGTCTATGAATCCCCTCTTTCAACTGCACCAACAATGGATCGTTGTATTGTTTCTCTTTGACTTCCACAACAAGCGATGATTCATCCCTATTTTGCATAATTATCCCTCCTTCACTAGTGTCCGCAAGTCGAACTCCTAAACTAGCCAATCGGTGAACTTCCTTGGCTAATGGCCTTTGATATGCCTCCAAGTGAGCCAAACTACTCATAGATTTCTGGCTAAGAGCATCAGCCACAACATTGGCCTTTCCCGGATGATATAGAATATCAATATCGTAGTCCTTGAGTAACTCAAGCCATCTTCTCTACCTCAGATTCAATTTCTTCTTCTTGAAAATATATTGAAGGCTCTTATGTTCCATGAATATATCAACATGTACCCCATATAAATAATGACGGCAAATTTTCAATGCAAATACCACTGCCGCAAGTTCTAAATCATGTGTTAGATAGTTCTTCTCATGATTCTTTAGTTGCCTAGAAACATAAGCTATCACCTTACCATGTTGCATTAATACACACCCAAGCCCAATTTTTGAAGCATCACAATATACCACAAATCCATTTATACCCTCTGGTAGAGTCAACACCGGCGACGTAGTCAATCTTGCTTTCAATTACTGGAAACTCTTTTCACAAGCATCAGACCATTGGAACTTAATTGCCTTCTGCGTCAATTTAGTCAATCGAGAGGCAAGAGTAGAAAGCCCCTCCACAAACTTTCTGTAATATCCAACTAAGCCTAAGAAACTACGAATCTCTGTTGGAGTTATAAGCCTCGACCAATTCTTCACAGCCGCAATTTTCTGAGGATCAACCTTAATCCTCTCACTAGTGACAACATGACCCAAGAATGTGACAGACTCGAGCCAAAATTCACATTTCAAAAATTTCGCATACAACTGGTGTTGATACATAGTCTACAACACTGTCCTGAGGTAACCGGCATAGTCCTCTCGATTGCGTGAATATACAAGAATATCGTCAATAAACACTATCACAAAAGAATTGAGGAATGGATTCAAAATACGATTCATAAGATCCACGAAGGCTGCTGGGGCATTTGTTAGCCCAAAAGACATCACCAGAAATTCAAAATGCCCATACCAGGTTCTAAAAGTTGTTTACAGAATATCCCACTCCCTGATCTTCAATTGGTGATACCCGGATCTTAAATCAATCTTGGAGAAGTACCTCGCACCTTGTAATTGATCAAACAAGTCATCTATCCTTGGCAGTGGGTACTTATTCTTGATTATGACCTTATTAAGTTGCCGATAGTCAATACACATTCTCAGTAACCCATCTTTCTTTCTTACAAAAAGGACCGGTGCGCCCCAAGACGACACACTCGGCCGGATAAAATCCTTTTCTAAAAAATCTCTCAATTGTTCTTTTAGCTCCTTCAATTCTGCCGGTGCCATTCTGTAGGGTGGAATAGATATAGGATGTGTGTCTGTCATCACATCAATCCCAAAATCAATCTCCCTGTCTGGTGGAATCCCAGGGAGTTCATCCGGAAAGACTCCTGGAAATTCATTCGCAACAGGCACGGACTCAAGTGTAGGTACCTCAGCATCAGTGTCCGTAACCCAGACCAAATGGTAAATACATCCCTTGTTTATCATCTTTGTGGCCTTAAGGTAGGAAATAAACTTACCCTTTGGCACTACATCATCACCCTTCCACTCAATAACTGGTTCATTTGGAAATTTGAACCTAACAATCCTGGTTTGGCAATCAAGCTTGGCAAAACAAGAATAAAGCCAATCCATCCCCATTATCACATCAAAATCGACCATTCTCAATTCAATAAGATCGGCCATGGTGTCTCGATCACGCAATGTGACAACACAATCCTTATAAACCCGCGCGGCCAAAATAGACTCACCAACTGGAGTAGATACAGAGAACGGCTCATAAAGATGTTCTGGTTCTATCCCAAATTCCATAGTAACATAAGGAGTGACATATGACAAAGTGGAACCGGATCAATAAGAGCATATACATCATGAGATCGGACAGTCAATATACCCGTGACAACATCTGGAGAAGCCTCTGATTCCCGACGTCTCCGCATAGCATAAAATCTGTTGGGTCCTCCCGAATATTGTGCACACCTCTAGCTGCACCACGCCCTGCGGGTGCAGCGGTGCCTCGAGCTAGAGGTGTTGTGGATGTAGTAGCTACAGAATTAGCTGGTTGTGTCATGCCTCTACCCATATTTCGGCGGGACGAGCGGCAATCTATCTGAATGTGACCCCGCAAACCACACCCATAGCATACTGGTAGGTCCATGAAACAGGACCCAAAGTGCATCGTCCCACACTTAGGGCATGGAAGCCTCAGCTGCTGAAACCTTCTATCGGGCCGACCCTGCTGGTGGGGTCCCATGTTGCTCTGACTGGGTCCAGATGATTGTGCACCCATCGAAGACTGGGCGAATGATTGGGATGGTCCTGATGGCACTCCCCTGAATGCCGACCTACCACCACTACCACCGGAAGAACCACCAAAGTTGCCCGCGGACCGGGCCTTACTACTACTCTGTCGCTCCATTCTATTCTTCAATTTGCTGGTCTCTGTGGCTTGAGCAAATGCCACCATCTTACCATAGTTCATATCAAATATTAAGGTAGTTGTAGAGGCCTTATTGATAACCAAGGGGCTAAGGCCCTATACAAACCGGCGTACTCTAGCCTCCATAGTGGGCAACATGTGAATAGCATACTTGGATAGGCGCGCAAACTCCATATGGTACTCCCACACATTCATACTACTATGCTTCAGGCTTTCAAACTCAGCGGCACGAGCTGCCTTAGTTTCGGCAGGCAAGAAATGATCCATAAAGGCATCTGTGAACTCACCCCACCTTGCCGGAGGGCTTTCCTCCTCACGGGATTCCTCCCATAACTCAAACCAAGAATAGGCCACCCCTTTCAGACGGTAAGAGGCCAACTCTACTCCCTCCGTCTCTGTAGCATGCATAACTTGGAGATTTTTGTGCATCTCGTCAATGAAGTCCTGGGGATCCTCCTCAGGATCAGTACCCGAAAACACTGGAGGATCTAACTGAAGAAACTTGTTCACCCTGGAACTAGCGGATTCTCTTGGATGACTGGAAGGAGTAGGCCCAACACACGATCTATGGGCCTGAGAAGCAACTATATGTGTCAACATTTGCATGGCTCCCCTAATATCAATATCAGACACACCAGAATCGGAAGCTAGCTGGAGATGGAACTGGAATATCAGTTAGAGGAACTGTTGCACCTTCTGTAGGTGTAGAGATAGGTGCGGACTGGTCAGTTGTAGTAGAGTTAGGCAGTGTAGTAACTGGAGGAATATTCTCACTCCTTGGGTGCTCACCTACATCATCAATTATAGGGTCAACTATCACTTCTGGGGTGACATTGGCTCTTTGGTCAGTTCTTGCCTTCTTCTTAGGTGCCATGTATTGAAAATTAGAGCAATACGGGAGTTAAAGGAGGAACAGTCTCACAACCAGCTTTATCACACGATCGAGAACATGAAAGAATGGTATTATTCCTAAATGCCCATGTAGCATCCTAAGTATAGATGTGGTCGACAACACACCGATAATAAGGACACTACTAGACACGGCTCCGAGACATCTTATGACACTTTAAAACCTTAGGCTCTAATACCAAGTTTGCCATGCCTCAAAAACCGTGGGGCGCGACCGGCGCTCAACCGAGTGAACCCGACCGAGCAAGCCTGTTAGATTTCTTCTACCCAAACTCATTCATGAATAAAGAGAATATATATTTTCCTTAATTAAATAATAAAGTGGTCATGTCTGCAATTACCAATTTCTTACCATAAGTTTCCACCATTTTTAAAGTCTCAAATGAACAAGTAATACAACCACAACATAGCATAGTTTGTCTTTCCCAGTACCAATACACAACCCACACTATGTCTATGGAGCCTCTATAAATAAAGAAGAGTACAATGATAATGCCGGCAACAAGGCCCCGGCTATACCTCAACCATAATACATAAAGAACAAAAGATACATGACCCCGGGATGAAGTGGGGCTCACCAAGTTAGCTGGAAAGAAGGTGTACTGCTATCACTGATCAACGTCTCCTGCTGTGGAACCACCTGCATCCATTTAAATCTGCAGCATCCCCGGCAAAAGAGACGTTAGTACCGTCGAATAGTACTACTATGAAAACTAAACACCAATTTAAGAGTTTAAAAATAAAAGATAATTATGATGAACCACTGCGGCAATAGAATAATATAGATAACCATCTCAACCATAGCAAGCTTATTAAAAGCTATCGACAACATTTATAGGATTTAAGATGAGATCCTCTATAACCATCTTCACACAAAGCGGCCCCTCCACCCCACCTGATGTATGCAGGTGGAGGTGTACGTACAATACCACAACTCAAATCAAGTGGCCATGCCGCCTCACCTCAATGTATGCGGGTGGGTGTATAACCACAGTACCAAGAACCTACACAAAGCGGCTATGCCGCCTCACCCCAATGTATGCAGGTGGAAATGCATCAACGATACCAATACCAACACAAAGCGACTATGCCGACTCACCCCAATGTATGCGGGTGGTGGTGCCACAACAATACCAAAACCATACATAAAGAGGTCGTACCGCCTCACCCCAATGTAAGTGGGTGGAGGTGCAGTCCCACAATATCATAATCCCTACACAAAGTGGTCATGCCGTCTCACCAATATATATGCGTGTGGAGGTGTATCACAATCACAATCTCTATGCCATAATCTCCACATAAAGCGGTCATGCCGCCTCACCCCAATGTATACGGGTGGAGGTGTATCACAATCACAATCTCTACACAACTTGGCATAATAACATTCACATAAATCACGACTAGAATTTATAACATGTGGATACATAATCCATAGTTTGGGACACATCCTCAATTTACAATGCAATATTATAAGAGCATTTGGAACATGAATTGAACATATATCTTCACCACAAAATTTATCGGAATACTCCATTTATAATCAACATCTCGGAACTTACAAGGATATTGGGAATTCCAATTCTTAATTAAGAGTTTAGCCAACATACCTTACTTGAGCTTCCTTACACTCTAAATGTTCCGGAATTCTTAGCAATTTCAATCTATTTTAGAAATATAACAAATTGAACCAAAATTAGGAAGATGATTATGGTTCTAGCTCATTTGAGTATTTTATCAAATACTAGGTGTGCATTAAGGTTTTAAGGCCCTTTTTATGGAGAATTTCATCATCCCAAAACCCAATATTTACCATGCCTAGTTCAACAATCTTCCTACACCCCTTGATATCATATGCATGTAAATAAACAACCCTACTGCCCAGATATTATCTTGCTAATTATCCAATTCTACACAAAATTCGAAAGTGAGGGTTAGGGTGTAGAATCTTACCTCTAGGGTGAAGACCTAGTGAGTTTTCCCTTCTTAATCTTCCAAAACTTGGGCAAGAATTGAAGTACAAATATTAGAGAACACCTTCTCACTCTAGGGTACCCTCTCTCACTCTAAAATGTCAGATAATAGTTTAAAAATGACCCAAAGAGTGTATTTAACGAAATAGGGTCGGGTTTTAAAAACCCAAAAATGGAGCTCCGAAACAAAGTATGCGATCGCATAACCGATATGCGGACCGCATATCGGTCGCACAGTTGGTTACAAAATAGCCAAAAGAACTGTCTGTGTATGCGGTCACTATGCGGTCCGCATAACCATTATGGGGTTGCATAATGCACCGTATAACGGTTATGCGGTCACATAGTCGACCGCATAATTGCTTCCAATTGGCCCAATTAACTGCCTCACTCTGCGGCCATTATGCGGTCCGTAGAGTGATTCTGCATTCGCATAATGGACCGCAGAAATACACTTTTTAGCCAAAAACTTTTCTTTACTTTTCGGTGCATTGTTCAACCCAAAAAGTTTCACGCCATGAAACATTATTTTCTTTGCAAAATTTACCGGGCTTACCACTTAAATACTTCGAAAGTTTTTTCCGGAGTGTTACAATCTTGTCCAAAACAGTGAATGCTAACCGGACGGATTGGTCAAAGAAGCTTGATGATGCACTATGGGCTTATCGGACTGCTTTCAAAACTCCTACCGGGATGTCTCCATACCGGTTGGTGTTTGGAAAAGATTTTTATCTTCCAGTGGAACTTGAGCACAAAGTCATGTGGGCTTTAAAGAAATTGAATCTTGATTGGGATGCAGCCGCTAATTACGGGTTGCATATTTGAATGAATTGGATGAATTCCGGTACCATGCATATGCAAGTTCATCCTTGTACAAAGAGAAGATGAAGTACCTTCATGACAAATACATTCGGAACAAGGAGTTCAAGGTGGGCAATCTTGTTTTGTTGTTCAATTCATGGTTGAAGATGTTTTTCGGAAAGCTGAAATCTAAGTGGAGTGTTCCCTTTGAAATTGTGGGTGTGACACCTTTTAGTGCATTAGACTTGAAGAACAAAAATGATAAGGTATTCCGATTCAATGGTCATCGAGTGAAGCATTATTTGGGAAATATTGATCATTGCCAGGTGGTGGGAGTTATTCATTTCAAATGATGGTAATCTGCGTCGTGTCGGGACGTTAAATCAGGCGTTTCTTGGGAGGCAACCCATGTTTCTTTTTATTTTATTTTATTATTTTGTAGATATGTGTTATTTTTGTGCTAACTGGATTTGAAGTGTGTTGCATGGATGAATATACTTTACAAGAACTGTGTCCAAAAAATTGGCTTAGTATAGAAAGAAGTGCGGACCGCACAATTGTGATTGCTACAGCAAAAGGGAAATGTGGCCGCACAATTACAGTGTGGACCACACAAATTTAAAGGGAAAAATGCAAACTCTCTCAAGTTGGTTTGTCATAGAAATGGCCAAAGTGCGGCCGCACATCAAAATATGCAGTCCGCAACAAAAATATGCGGTCACACTACAAATTCTGCGGACCGCAGATCAGCAAGGGCTTCTGAGCCCCAGGTAATAGAGTGCGGACCATAGTGAGAATTCTACGGCCGCACTCAACCTTTATCCCATATCCAGACCCGTCCACTATAAATAGTAGGCTTGGGGCCACAGATCATTTTTTTCCTCTCCGAGCACTCACAAATCTAAAATCTTGAAATCGTGTGATAAATCATCTGCCAAACACAATAAACATATGTGATCACTCATTTGCACTACTTCATATCCGATATGCCTCAATTACTTTTATAAGTTTTCAATTTTTAGTTTAATTTACAATTTGTTAGGTAGTTTTAGGCCATTTGTCAGTAGAACACAATTTTACAATCATGTGGGGGTTTAAACTGTAGTGGGTCAACTAATAATTGCTCTATGGGGAATGGATGAATTGATTTTCATGCTTAAATGTTAATACTATATCAAATTTGTGCAAAACTTGTTAACCCTAGAAACTCTGCTCGTAAATATTTTGAAACATGCGGCCATACAAGAAATTGTGCAATCCGCAGAAGTTGAGATTAGGGTCTTGGGTCAAGCATAATTCTGCGGCCACACTAAATATTGTGCGGACCACAGAAATCACATCGCGGTCGCAGAAAAGTGAGTGCGGTCACAAAACAGCCCAATCTCTATCTTTAGAGAGTTGGCATTTTGGTGAATCTGATGTGCGACCGCGATAGAAAATGTGCGGACCGCACTCCAGTTCTGCGGTCGCACTAATAACTGTGCGAACCACAGATCCAGTTCTGTGGCCGCAAGAAGAAATTGTGCGGTCCGCAATGCCCAACCTGCGGCCACAATGATTATTCTGCGGACCGCACTCCCCTACCCCGCAAGCATGATTTCACTGTTTCATTGGTGTGTTCTTGTATGTTTGTACTTGAATTACAACTGACATTTGCTTTTGCTTGGTACAGACAATAGTTAGATCACTAAGCAGAGGTGATACTTCAAAGGGGAGGGGTGAACCTTCTAGAGGCCGAGGCAAAAGTACTTTACCCCTCGCCCTCCAAAAGATAATCACAAAGAAGACTACAGTCGGCCGAGGAAGAAATACAGAGCCCTCTGAATCCAGTTCTTATGCCCCATCTAGGGAAGCATCGGAGAGCGACTCAGTTCAAGAGCAGTCGGTTGTCCAATCACAGCCACCTGGGAGGTACCAACTCCGGGACGAGCCTTCCACATCACATAGCACCTCTGAGGGTTCGGAGAGTGCCAGTCAGGCTTCAGAGCCCTCCTCTACACCTGTCTCTGAGGCACCAATGACTACGGTTGATGATATTCCGGATGATAGTTGAGGGGGGGATACTACAGTTGCCGACCTTGATAGGTTGAAGAAGAAAGAGCTCTAGGAGGACCGGTTCATCAGTTTGGCTGCCTTCACTAGTTTCCGTGAGTGGTGGCTAGTGAGATCGCTCACTCTTGAGCGACAGTTCCAACTGAAACACCTTGAAAAATACAATCTGGCAGTTTTAAGGCAGTTCCGAGAGCGGAAGGGGTGGATGTGGTTCACCCAGAGCATAGTGGAGAAGCTGGCAATGGGAGATGCAGCTCGCCCATGGCTAGCTGAGATTCTTGCAGCTCCGGGGCCACCACCACCATGGATCACTGCAGGGTTTCCTATTCAGCGAAACACCCTAAACTTTGAGGTGAATGGATGGCAGACCTTTGTCTACAGCAGACTAGACCTGTGCCAGAATGAAACAAACCTTCCTATTCTGCGGGCAGTTCTAGTGGCCTCCATCATGGACGGATACCCGATCAATTTGGGTGTCGCGATGTCGCCCAACGTGTCGGTGGTTTCCAGACAAGCTGATACATCCTACCCGTATCCCAACACCATCACTGAGTACCTTATGGATGCATGGGTGCAGCCGAGAGATTTTGATACGAAGGTTCGGGCTAAGAAGCCCTTCTCATGGTATTCTCTAATGGATGCACACAACCCTAAGAGAAAGGGTCAGCCGACTACCACCATAGGCCAGTCTAATGAGCCATCGGTGGTAGCTGCAGAGACAACCGACATGCCTTCCACTTAAGAAGAGCCTTCAGCCAATGCAGCAGCCATGCCCTCACCTTCAGCCTCAGTGCCTTCCATCTCGATTTTGAAGCCGGTGTCAATGCCCACTGCTCCACTTACTGCTCTGCGAGTCTCCCAAACATTGGCGAGCCTCAACAACTGGATGCAAACAGTGACTGCAAAGCTGTCTGACATATCCAGTAATGTTGTAGCACAGTCCTCCATTCTGGCACCCCAGATTCCTCCCACAGTTGAAGAAACCTTGAAGAAGCTCCTGGAAAATCATGGCCACTTTAGTGCAGCATGGGTCAGTGATCGAAGAGTTGGGTAAAGAGGTGAAGAAGATGAGAAAGAGGCAGGCCTCTAAGAAGTCAATGGATGAGCTTCAGAGCCAGGTTACCAAGCTTGCAGCAGCCAGAGACATTCAATTTGATATGTTGATAGACCCGCACGACCCAGGCCTAGATACTACAGCACCTACAGCACCAGTTGGCCAGTTTGAGGAGCCAAACATTGTTGCTGACACGGCCGAGGCAGTACGTCAGATGTTCACCAACCCAGCCACTCCCGGACTTGAGGATGATGAGATCCAATTGGATGAGGCTGAGGTCGGTGCCACTACTCGGGACACAGAGATGGCCACGGAGCTATAGGGAGTTTTATTCACTCTCACCCTTCCTTTATTCTTACTTTGTTAAGCATTGGGGAAAATGCTTATTTTTATTAGGGTGGTGGAGTTTATTTGATATATTTTGCTGATTCTGAGACATTTGGCCTGTAATTAACTTAATACTATTTTCTTCTTCTTTCTCATTATGCATATATTTTCTATACTCTCTCATTATGTATATTCGTTATGCTTTCAATAGTTTTTGTTTTGTAGCTTCTTTGATGTTAGTTTTTTTATTAGTTAGTATTTAACTAAGTAGCTTCTTTTTGAATTAGTAGCTTATTTTTTATTTAATAGCTTCTTTTCATGTCTTAATAGATAATAAGCCTTTGGTTTTATTAAAGCCACGATTCTTTCCAAAGGTAGTTTTTGTGTGAACCGGGTGACTCTTCCCAACGATGGATGGCGTGACAACCTTCTTAAGGGATTGAGTCCGTTTTTGGTGTTTAGGTAATAATAGTAGTAATAATGAATAAAAAGACCTAATTGAGTTATGCTCGAAGAGTCAAACATGTTTCACTTGGTACCAACACATTTAACTACGTGTTTATGGTTAAAAATAAAGTTTTTGGAAAGAAATAGCTCTAGTTAGTGACCTTGTGACTCTTGTGTTGACTTAGGCAATCATCGAGTGGTTTAGTCGAACCATAGTAATTTTTAATTTTGAATATGGTCGTTGTGGGCCTTCGACTCTATCCTCTTTAACAATCCAGCTGCGTGAGAGGTGAGATATTTTATGGCAAGTCCAAGTACCCGTGCGAATGGTCTAGAACTTTCCCAAAATGTGTTTCAAGGGGAAATCTTAAGTTTTGCTTGGCTTGAAAAGTGATTGTAGGCTTTCCTTGACTCATTTGAAATTTTTCATTACCCACCAATGTTGTTATCCCTAGTCAACCCATTTTAGCCTTGAACCTTTCTCATTTGATAACTATGTTACAAGCCTTTATCCATTTTGTCGTAACCCTCTCTTGGCAATTGAGCTTTCCTTAACACTCTTGTAAAATAATTGGCTAAAAACGTAAGTTTGGGGGAGAGAAGAGGAACTTGAAAGAGGTATCAAGGCACAAAAAGAGAAAGAAATGAAGAGAAGGAAAAGCAAGAAAAGGAAAGAACAAAAAAGAAAAATGCAAAAAGAAAATGAATAAGTGGAAGAGTTGATGGGATTCAAAAAAAAGTAATGATGCAAAGCGTAGAGAATTCAAAGAAGGAGAAAATAAATATCATGATTAAGAAAGAGCGATGTTATGTCTCTCTAGTTCCCCCAAGGAAAATGAAATGCCTCAAATAATTGGCAAAGCATGAGCCAAGAAGAGAAAATAGAGTGCTTAAGGAAAGATGAACCCGTTCTATCATAGCATATCCAACCGTAGTCCAAAAGCCTTCATTGCATTCCAAAAAAGCCCTACGTGATTTCAAGCCGAGTGAGCTTATATTAGTAGTGATCTACATGAGGGGTAAGTCTATGGTACTTAAAGTCATACTTGCGACATTCTTTTAAGAGAGATGAGTGAACCTTTCGCAAATCTTTGGATTGAGTGCTAAAATTCTTGAGCGAGATAGGCAAACGGAGAATAGAGGAGGAGGAATTTGGGATCCACAATGACCTACATGAAAGAGCAAGCTTCCTCGATGAGTAAAGTCAACTCTTGATGCTCAAGTGCCACATTAGAACTATTTGTGCATAAAAGTTTAACTTGTTGCCTTGTTGGTAATTCATAAATGGTGTGGGTAATTGTTGGTCCCAATTGATGTGTGATTGACTCACTTTTGATTACCTGGAATGGCCCTTGACTTGTGGAGGTGTGAATTAATTTATTTGCTTGAGGACAAGCAAAAACTTTAATTTGGGAAAGTTGATAAGTGAAGATTTTTGACTACTTATTAGCGCCTTTTAACTTTTGTTTTAGTCCAAAAGTATTTAATTGTATTCCCGAAAACTGATAAAATATGCTAAATTGCAGGAATATTGGAAGATGGACTCCCGAGATGAAATCCAACTCAAAAAGAAATAATCTAAACTCAAGGACATAAAAGGCACATAAGCTCAAAAGTGAGGACCGCAAAATATCATCTGCGGCTGCAGATGATGAAGGAAAAACCAGTAGAGTTTGGTACAAAATGTGGTCCGCACATGAATTGTGCGTCCGCAAAAGCTGGGCCAGGAGAAAAGTTCAGAGAGTATGGATTCCAAGTCCATCAAAAGTGCGGACCGCACAGGAATTGTGCGGCCGTAGAATAAGTGCCCTGCGGCCGCAAGAGTAAAAGCGCTGACCGAAGAAGATCGAGTGCGGCCGCACATGTAAAAGTGCTGACCGCAGAAAGAGTGCCTTGCGGTCGCAGATCAGAATTTTGCGGACGCAGACTTCAAGTCTTGATAAGTTGAAGAAAAGTGCGGACCGCACATGGAATTGTGCGGACCGCACATGGAATTGTGCGGCCGCAGAACTTTCCGAAGGTTATTTTCGTCCGAAATTTTCAGCCATGTATAAATAGACGAGTTTCACAATTTTAGGTCAACTTTTGACATCAGCAGCTACAGCAGTTGTTTCTCTTTACTTCTTTTAGTAGTTTATCATATTTTGAGCTATTTTAACATAGATTCTATCATTTTAATCTTGCAATATGAGTTTAATTATCATTTCTTCTTCTTTTTGTTCAATTTCAAGTATGAGTAGATAGATTTTCACTAGGGTTGTGACCCAACCCTAGTGTGTAAACCTTATGGGTGTTTAATTTAATGCTTGTTTATGGTTAGGTGTTTATTATTTAGCCTTGTTCATGCTTTAATTTGTGGTTGTAAATATTAGTTCATGCCTATTTGACTTGGTCTCTACTTGAGAAAGAGAGACTTAGTCTAGGAAAACTTGGCTAACAAGAAATTGGGTCAATCGAGAGATTGATAATCCCAACTAAAAGGTTCAGCCTAGAGATAGTAGTAACCCGACTTGAGCTTTTATCAACCGTTTTGTGCAATACCCATTTGGACTTGAGAAAGCCAAATTGGGCAAAATCACTCTCTGACCGAGAGGTATTTGAGTGGGTAATTGAGTATTGATAGCTATAATACATCTCGATCAATAAAACAAGCATTAAGGTTTATATCCCATTAGGTAAACACCTAGGCGATGGTCATAGCCCTAGGCTTTTTACAAAACTTGAAAAATAATAAAAATAATTTTTTAGTTTTATTTCTCACCTTGCACTCTTAGTTATAAACTAGACTTAAAAACAACTCCAATTTGTGGAAGTGTAAATTGGGATAGTCAAATTCACATACTACAATATATACTCCTAACTCTCATATATAGCTCAATATGAAAATTAACCCCGACTCTTGTTGGGTACTATTATTGCATTCGACTGTTTCATAACCTTGAATTGAGGTGTGAAATTGGACGAGATTATTTCTTTCTTCCAAAAATTTCCAAAAGATGGTTTGAAATTCAATTCATAAAGAATCAAGTAGAACCTCTTATCTCCTTCGTATATACCACTGTAATGGTGGATTTAGCCTCCAATTATATATATTATCTATTTTGTTTTATAGCAAGCAAGGCCAAGAATCCAACACTTATCCCTTTTCTAAACCCCTCGTCGTACCGCACCTTTTCCGTAAATAACCATGTAATTGATGTCTTTTATTTATTTATTTTTTCAACCTCACGTTTTGGCTTTAGAAGCCATATGCTCAATTATAATAGTTTCTGCCAGGAAAGTTCTAACAACAACCGAATTTGCCAAGAGTTCTCTTAACCAAT
The DNA here is from genome assembly GCF_000390325.3 of Nicotiana tomentosiformis. NCBI lineage: Eukaryota > Viridiplantae > Streptophyta > Magnoliopsida > Solanales > Solanaceae > Nicotiana > Nicotiana tomentosiformis. The sequence continues at coordinate 108,366,058 of NC_090815.1, read as the reverse complement.
GATATTATTGAAAACCATAAGATATAACAGCCATGATTCTCCAATTCAGCGCCTCCAAAATTTTCCCTATCTCTCCGTATAAGTTTTCTCCTCCAAATACACCAAAAGACCAATTGCCCTCTTACATATTGCTCGGTATTTTATATGCGGCCAGCAAGAAAAGTATGAGCTTTGAACACTTCACCATTATTTATTAATCAAACTAATTCATTATCCATTCATGCTCATATTGGTAAATAAGGCCCATTAACTATTTATCTAATTTAAGTGATATTCTTCATATCCTTCAATACATAATATTACTTTCAAACATAAATATGTAGCTATGCACTCATACGTAAACTAAATAAATATAATTATCTCTATAAGTATTTCTAACAACTCTATAAATATAAGAAACTCTTATTAAGACAATAAATTAATAGTCCTTTCTAACAACTATAATCCACTTCCAAATATCATAATATTATTTGCATGAATTTCACTATCCCCAATCATTATAGATGATTAAATCGAGCAACAAGAATGTTGCAGTCCTAAAACGAGTCACAAAAATATTTCGGGGCATCACATAAACATCACGCGAATTCAAAATCAGGAAATTCAACATGAGGGATGAATTTGACTCTAATATTTGGGTTGTACAAAAAAAATCGATAAACCGCACCAAAACCGACAATCCAAATCAAGCAGGAGAAAAAACCTCGATTGTCGTTTGGTTTAATTTTGTTTGGTATTGGAAAACAAATTGGACTATAACTGGTTTGGTTTGGTTTTAACTAAAAAAATCAAACCGAAACCAAATCAACCCGATAGTACATTTATATAATTTTTAATACATATAAATATTTATTGTAATGTAATTTATCAATATTTCTTAAACTTTATCATTATTTCAAGTTTGGACGTAACATTCTTGAATGATAAATAAATTTTTATAGCCCATAAATTTAGTAACTCAAACAGAGTTCAAATCAATACTATTGCTAACAAAAAAATTCAATTCAACACTAGGAATAACGATAGTGTTGGATATCTATTTTTTAATTTTATATTGGTTTATAATGAAAATGCATAACTTAGTTTATATTTTTGTCTTTACTGCTTAGTTATGTAATTAATAATACTTATTAGCTATACTTATTTAGCATGACCTATATAGTATTTTTAGATTATGTTAATTTTCATTATGGCTTATTAATTAGCAATATTTGCTTTATGCTATTTGATTATCTTTGTTATTGAATATTTTAGTATAATGCTATGACTTCTCATATTATTGTGTTATTTTCTTAAAAAATATATTATATAATTATATATTACTAGGATTAATTAAAGAAATATTTGTAGCACAAATTACATATTTTATACTATGAAAATTTTACCCAAAAAAAATTCAAAAACCCGAAAACAATCGAAAAGGCCGATAAGAATTGTCCAATTAAGTTATATGAAGAGATTACGTATCATGCCCTTGACCTATATATATGGAAGACTAATAAAACTCAAAAGACAGATATTAAGCCACAACACTACAATACAAATCAAATATACCTTAATCACTTATTTATTTGAAAAGATGATAAAGATGATGCACGATCACATCTAAGTTCCAATATTTTATAGATATTGATACGAAAACCATGTTTATGTAATTCAAACTTGTTTATGCATTTTGTGTTAGGATCGAAATAGTCATGTATCTTGCGGATTCTAGTAAAGCAAACTTTGAACGACGATAAATCAGACAACAAAAGAGAAATATACCAAAAGAGATACAGATATTTAACGTGATTCGGTAAATTGACCTACGTCCAACGACGGAGATGAGCAATCCACTTTATAAAAGAGAGTACAAAATATCGAGAGAGCAATCTCACAAAAAAAACAAATACAAGTGACACACTAACACTTGTCTCGTAAAGTTCTTCCCCAAAACAAGACTGTCAAACCCCTATGATTACATTGTGGATGAAATGCTTAAATTTTCTTTAATATGGTAATTTGAGCAACAATTTTCTTGCAACTCGTCCACTCGTGAAAAGTACCAAAAACATGCTTTAGTTTAGGTTAAAAGTTCTCGTTTCCCACATAAATAAATAAATAATATGTGACTGGAAGCAAGTACTAACATATTATCATGGACGACATAGCACTCCTACCTATGAAAGAAAATGCTCAATATTCTAATAGAAAGATTACTTATATTGTTAAAATGTCATTTAGGGCAACAAGTACACATAGAAGCAATTTTCAATGAGATAATGACTTAATTAACAAAAAAATACAGCGCTTTTTACTACTTAAGTAAGGTGTTAGAAGGTATACGTTATGGGAAAGGAAATCACTTTTCTTGGTATTGGCTCGTGTGTCTGTATGAGTTGGTTGATGATTGACACTTGTCCATCCATTTTAGCTTCAGGTGAAAGAACTTTAATTAATAGGAGTACTATAATAATTAGCTCCCCTTGATTTTAGCTTAAGGCCTTGGATTAAGAAGGAATCTTATTGGTCCAGGAAATCTTGTCACGTGGGAATCAGCCTGCGATATTTGTTCCTTGAGGATTTATAGAGCACAAAATGCATTTTGGGAAACGTCACTCTGTAAGTAAGTTCCTTAATTGACAAAGATGCTTTTAACACATATCCAATATTATCTCATACCGTGAGGTATAAAAAGAGTAGAGTGTACGCAGACTTTACCCCTACCCTGTGAGGATAGAGAAGTTATTTTTAATAGACTCTCGGCTCAGGAAAGCATGAGCACCACATTAATAAAAAATATAAACAAGAAGGGACAATACCAAAAAGCAGTGACGGATGCAAGATCTTCACGAATGGAGTTCAAGAAAAAAAAGATCGTAACTAGTGAAAATTAAACCTATGACCTTTTAAAGATTTTGAACCCCCTTGACCACTAAGCTACACTTTTGAGCTGTGTCAGGTGGTTCAAAACTTAATATATAAAGGTAAAAAAATAGATTTTGCCTTATATATACAGTGTAATTTTTCGGCGAAGGGGGTTCGAAACCCCCTTCCGCCCCTGTCAAAAAGCCATATAAAAACAGAATAAAAACAACAAGATAGTAAGGTGATCAACAATGAAAGAAAACAACAGTTAGTCATAAAAATCTATTACCAACAGAAAGTGGCCAATACTACTGTTATGAACACTCTAGACTACCTACTCTAATACTCTAATACTCGACCTACATACCTTCCTATCAAGAGTCATGTCATCGGTCAGCTGAAGTTGCGCCATGTCTTGCCTAATCACCTCTCCCCACTTCTTCTTTTGCGTACCTCTACCTCTTCGTAGGCCCTCCAATGTCAACCTCTCACCTCCTCACCGGGGCGTCTGCGCTCCTCCTCCTCACATGACCAAATCACCTAAACCATGATTTTTGCATCTTGGCCTCAATAGGGGACACACCCAACTTGTCGCAAATAACATCATTTCTGATCCTATCTAACCTGGTATGTCCGCACATCCATCTCAACATCCTCATCTCTGCTACCTTCATCTTCTGGACATGAGCGATCTTGACTGGCCAACACTCAGCCCCATACAGCATCGTTGGCCTGACCACTACTCTATAGAACTTACCTTTAAGTTTCGGTGGCACATTCTTGTCATACAAAACACCAGATGTGAGTTTCCATTTCAAACATCCCACCCCAATACGATGTGTGACATCTTCATCAATCTCCCCATCCCCCTGAATAATAGACTCAAGTTACTTAAAACTTCCTCTCCTAGGGATGACATGTGAGTCCAGCCTCACCTATCCTTCCCCTCCTTGAGTCTCGCCACTGAACTTACACTCCAAGTATTCTATCTTGGTCCTGCTCAACTTGAAACCCTTAGATTTCGGGGGCTGCTTCTATACCTCTAATTGCGTATTCACAATGTCTCGCGTCTCGTCAATCAATACAATATCATCTACAAATAGCATGCACCACGGTACCTCCCCTTGGATGTGGGGCATCAGTACGTCCATCGCCAGAGCAAACAAAAAAGGGTTGAGTGTCGACCCCTGATGCAACCCCATCATAACCGAAAAATAGTCTGAGTCCCCACCCACCGTCCTCACTCGGGTGTTTGCTCCATCATACATGTCTTTAATCAACCTAACGTAGGGAACAAGTACACCTCTAGCCTCCAAACATCTACACAAAACCTCCCTCGGAACTTTATCGTAAGCCTTTTCTAAGTCGATGAACTCCATATGCATGTTCTTCTTTCTCTCCATGTACTGCTCCATCAATCTCCTAACAAGGTGGATAACTTCTGTAGTTGAATACCCCGGCATAACCCAAATTAGTTCTCTAAAATAGACACACTCCTCCTCACCCTTAGCTCTACCACTCTCTCCTAGACTTTCATAATATGGTTAAGCAACTTGATACCCCTATATTATTGTAATTTTGGATGTCATCCTTGTTCTTATATACAGAACCATCATGCTCTACGTCCAATCTTGAGGCATCTTCTTCGTTCTAAAAATGATATTAAATAACCTAGTGAGCCACTCCAAGCCTCTCTTGCTCGCACTCTTCCAAAACTCTACAGGGATTTCATCCGGCCCGGTCGCTTTACCCCTACTCATCTTACGCATAGCCCCCTCAATGTCATCAACTCTAATCCGCCTACAATACCCAAAGTCACAACGACTCCCAGAGAGTTCCAAATCACTCAGTACAATGCTCTTGTCCCCCTCCTTGTTCAAGAGACTATGGAAGTAGGTATGCCATCTCCGACGGATAAGCCCCCATCCAACAAAACTCTACCTTCTTCGTCCTTGATGCACTTCACTTGATCCAAGTCACGCGTCTTCCTTTCTAGCGCCTTGGCTAACCTGAACAACCTCTTATCCGCACCTCGGCCCTCGAGTTTCTCATACAAATGACTAAAAGCTACAATGTTGACTGTCGTAACTGTTAACTTTGCATCTTTCTTAGCCAACTTATAATACTCTCTATCGCCCTCTTCTCCTCTTCGTCTAGGCATACAAAGATGCTTTAAAGGCCAAAGATTTCAAAGATACACTACCTAAATAAGAAATGGCACCATACTCTCTTGTTTTTACCTTTGTTTTATTTGGAGGCTTCAGAACTTTAACCTCTTGCGAGGAATTGAACAAAGACAATCCACCACCACAAGCTAGCCCGTAGAAGCATGGATCATTAAAAGAATAATAAAACTACACTTCGTCAATAAGACTTTGTTTAATGGTGAAAGTGAATATTGCAAAAGCAATTTTTAAGTAGTAACGTCAAGATCAATTTTTTTTTTTGGAAAATGATATTGTGTAGTAACTCTCAATATATATATATATATATATATATATATATATATATATATATATACTAGTCTATTTGTACATGCTTTGCACGTAAATCTTCAGTCAATTATTTACATAGAGGAGCCAAAAATTAAACTTTAAGGAATATTATATACAAGAAATAAGTTTGATTAAAGATATAGATTTTTTAATAAGTTTGAATTATCTTCAGTCTATTATTTGTTTTTTAAAATAAAATTTTATTTTCTACTATGTTTTTCAAATTTTAAACAATTTTTTTAACCAAAAGAAGCAATTTTTGAAGATATGGTTGTAAGTCATTTAAACAATATACCTCAATTTATACAATAAATTGAGTAATTACAGGTACGTATTATAACCTCTACAGTTTTCATAGAGCAATTTAACTACAATAAGATTAAGATAAACTCAATCGTAATAAATAACATCACATTATCAACAAAACTCAAAAACATTAGAAGACAAAAGGAAAAAAACAATACTCTATGTATAAAAGCCTTTCAATATTTTTGCATCGATTCAAAAGAATAAAAAATTAAACACAAAACTTACACTTCATAGACAAATTAAAAAGCAATACTTTTGTCATACTAATATGTCTATGTGTTGTCTTTTGACAAAATTTACACAAAGCAACATACATTTGTAGGAACACACACGCATATATATATATATATATATATATATATATATATATATATATATATATATATAGTCAAATAGTCATATAAGTTTAAGTTATATACAATCAATTTAAAAAATAAATGAGTAATTCAGAATAAAAATCAACCCAACATTCATTCAATAAAGAAGGAAGTACTTGGAAGAAAAATCAACCCAACATTCATTCAACCCAACATTCATTCAATAATAAGAAGAAAAATTGTAAATTAAAATGCTAATTTTTTAACCCAATTATGTAGAACATAAATAAAGTATACAAAAAATTACCACACAATTATTACGAATCACATAATGCATGATCACAGAAATTTTACACAACTACCTACCAATAATTCAAAATTAAAATTATATTAAATAAAATAAAAGCTAATATGTTATATAAACTTTAATAGTCAAAAAAAGAGAAGCGGAGAAATTAGAGTGGAAACAGTTGCAACTTGAATTGGGAACGATTTCAAATTCATAAGGAATTAACCCAAATTCAAGTAGGCGGAAGTTTAGTTAGAATCAAGAGTTCGAAATATTTGGTGAAATTAAATTTACAATTCTATCCAATATGGATTATCTCTTTGAATGAATTTAGTCTTGTAAGGGCATAATCGTCGATCAATATTTTGGGGATATTTTTGTCGTTCAACATTTAATGTGAAATATTTGTGCTTTTATAATAATATAAATATATTTCTGTGTGTTACATACAAAAAATATATAAATTTTATACATTTTTTCGATCGACTACCGGATGTAAATAGTTTTGGCCGCAGATTAAAAATAATTTTGCCTTTTCTTTTTGTAAACTAAGGAACCCGCAGCCGCTACCTTTCGGGTGCGCTCTGGGTAAAACTCCGCTTCATTGCAATAACTCGTAAATCATACTAGAGAGGTAAACTGCACTAGACAAACTCGCACGACGAACTCGACCAAAAAAGCATGCGGAGGGTTTCAAACTTGCGACTTCCCATTTGGTCAAGATCAAATTTACTAGCGGATATATAATTTGTTCTTTTATGGAATATAATCAAGATAAGAGAATAATTATAAGAATCGGAAAAAGTCACCTCTATCTAAACTGGAGGTCCATACGGTAGGTGAACTAACTCACGTGTATATTGAGAGTTAACAATAAATTAATCTTATAACGTTCAAGTTTTCAACTATGTGAACGATATAAAAACGAGAATAAGAAGAAAGAAATGACATCTTGCAGATTGGTCGGACTTCTACTTTCTTTGGTCTATACCTCCATTATTCAATTGCGCCTTTTAAAAAACATGGGGTAATATTATTACACTCTTATTTTCCTTCTAATTTCTAAAGACACTTACAACTAGAAGTTACTTATGAAGTGTTTATTTTGCAACTTGTAATTAGCCAAGATGTAAAAACATACAAAAGCGCAATGAAAGATACTATGTGGGAGCTCACGTGCTAATTGTTCACTTGACTGTCCTGTTAATTGTCTTCTGTTTTTAGATTACAACTTTCCAAATAAGGAACTCTTTCTCCGTGCCTGCAACTCCTAATTTCCATAGCAAATGTCCTTTATTTGTCTCCTAGCTCTTCTTTCTATATCTCCAACAACCAAAAGTGGAATGGAAGAAAAAAGAAGATAAGAGGACAAAAAGGCAAGAACAAAAGAATCACCCTAAAAACATGTAGTGGATACATATATTATCAAATTCAGACTATTTCGTACAGCATCCAGAGAATATATTTAATTTCATACAGCTGGATAAACGTGTTAAATGAAAGTAAAGAAGATTCTTAAAAATAATATCCTCTTATTTGTTAAAGTTTGATAGAATATTCTATTAGCAATAATGTCGTTGCATATTGTTATAGGTTATAAAAGCATAAAATTATCACAAACATCATTATATCTTATGTTATTAAAATGTTAATAGCTCAGTAGAAAACAATAAACAACAACAACCCAGTATAATCCCACTAATGGGGTTTGGGAAGGGTAGTGTGTACGCAGACCTTACCCCTACCCTGGGGCAGAGAGGCTGTTTCCAATAGACCCTCGGCATCCTTCCCTCCAAGAACTCTCCACCTTGTTCTTGGGGTGACTCGAACTCACAACCTCTTAGTTGGAAGTGGAGGGTGCTTACCATCAGAGCAACCCACCTTGTCTGGAGATCAGGTTAACGAGGTCTAGAGATCAGGTTTCACGTGAAATTTTGGCCATTGATTTATCAAAATAAAACTATCTATGTTGTGATCAGAGACTTTTGAAAACCCTTATACAACCTGAAGAGCAAGAGTATGCTCTAACATCGGCGTTTTACTTTTGAAATCATTTTTCATGTGCTTGTCACACTCAATAATATGAGCCAAGGGTGAAAGCAGTAAAAAAGATAGACAATTTATAAATGCATTTTCCTTATTTAATTTATGTATAAAAAAGACTTTCTGGTTATGGGAGAAACGAATCATATCTAATCAGTAAATGCAGAACAGGTATCGAGCTGGCAATTTCATAACTCAGAGATTTCTAAGAGCTAAATACTAAGGACAGGAAGACATGATCAACTACTCAACTCCTTTTTTCTTTTTTATTTATTGATTTTCTTATATTATTATTTTTTAAAAGAGTATTATAACGCCGAATTACTCCATAGTAGCAACACTCAGGTAAAAACTCATCCGCCCGCAGTGTTTGCATCAAATGACATATTTTCACAACAAAATTATCAATAATTCATAGTCAATTAATATATTTATTCTCCCCTTAATTATCATTAAATTATGGTAGTTAATAGTATAATTTAGTGAAAAGACCCGATAAGTTTTTACGCTGTAATTCAAGTGTTACATTGTTGTGTTTCATTATTTAGTGGGTTTGGCCCGTGAGCAATAGAGAAAGAGAAGTTAGACGAGAGAATCTTTAATTAGATTAGAACTCTATACAAAGGCGATGTTAAGGTTAAATTAGTAACTTTGAAGAAAGTGTTTAGTAGACGGAATTTACTTTCCAGAATAAATATTTTTCATTTAGTAGAAATTGGGCTTTGGGTGCTTTGGGTTCCTCCGAATCTCCTTTAAGGAGTGCTCTTATAGTTTCTTGGTTTCATTCCCCCATAAAATATAGTTAGCGATTTTAGGCCTAGTATTTTATGCCATTAAAATGACCAAAATGTCCTTAACATTTTGGGATATTACTTTTTTATATAATTTCAGACTTTAAATTTTATTGGTACAAATATTATACTCCTTTATTTCCTTTTGATTTCGTCACTGACTAATCAAGGTCGATAAAGGGTGCAATAGTGCAGTTCAATTATAATGCTGAAAAGCAAGATGCATAACTTCCATATGCTGATATATTGAACAATTAATTAATGCTTAAAGAAGTTGTTTCACATAAATGTTTATTCAAAAATTACTTAGGTTTTACGTATTTGGTAATTATGAATTATGATATCAGAAGATTTTGAAGAATTAATAAAGTGGTAGATGCTCTTCCTACGAACTAATTGTTTACCCCAAAATTGGATAGCAATAAAATTTGTACGCGGTTTAAAGGATACGTGGTTTAATTCAACATGAAAAATTAAGAATAACATATAAATAAATTAAAGATGATATAAACGATCAAACCAATCACAATGTTATAATCAAGCCTGATCTTAGATTGAACAATGACCTCGTCCTCGATTGGACCCTTGGTTCAAGCCCAGTCATGAATGAAGAACAGAACAAGTGAGCAAAGTTTTTAACAGTACTTAGAAGGCAAAAATAAACTTTTATTGCTTTGAATTGCGTGATACAATGTGTCAGATCAAAGAAAAACTTTTCCTTTATATAGTAGAAGAATTTGAGTCCTAGTACAAGTCTAAAAAAGGTAAAAATCTTCTTTTCCTAGTAATTGTTGGTCCATAATTGATTCTAAACGAGATTCGCGCCGTAATATCTGGTTGAGGGCGATTATTACGGCCCCTTATCCCTCGAGCATAACCGTCCACCACGTCTCCCGAGGTCTAGAAGTTATACTCGGTCTAGGGTGCGTCGCTTTACCGTATCCGATGTCGGATATATCGTTCACTCTTCCCAAGTCTCGATATGATGGATCTCTGGCCTCGATTACAATCTCGCGGATCTGTGCTCCCCCTTTGTTCTTTCATCGAGGAATCAGGGTAGATATTGCCCCTGATTTTACCAGTACACAGATAGCCCCTCGTTTTCCAGAGGGTAGATTTATCGAAATGACGGAAAACGATAAATGAACCTTGATTCTTTCCTTTGTACGTTACAACCAAGATGACGGGTCATTGAGACGTCCAATCAGTCGCGTCGTTCTGAATTCGGACACGTGTCAGCCGTCGGTTGACTGTCCTCGAATGTGAAACATCGCGCATTGATTTTTCTTCCTTTATAAAAGCTCCGACCCTTTCTTCACTTCTCCACTTTTCGATTTCAGAGCTCTTTGATTTACCCTCGATTCTCTACTTACCTTTAACTTCTTCAAATCTTCATACATTGCTCCTTAAATCTTCATATCTTCATCCTCAATCTTCATACAATCTCTTTAAATCTTTAACCCAAACCTTCATATCTTCGTCCCATCTTCAAATCTTCATATTTTTTCTTCAAACCTTCATATTTTTCAGAACCCGATGGCAAAAACTTCCAAATTCATGCCTCAGCAAACCGCCCTTCATCTTCTAACCCGACCACAGACGTCGAGGCGGCCATTCCTGAGGTGGCCTAGGATCCTCCCTTAAAGAGCTTCTTACCTGGGGGTTGCACTATCGAGAACGACTTCAACGTCGAAGAGGCCTCCAGAAACAGGATCGAGGCGAGGGAGCATAGAGGTACATATGCTCAGTTACTGAGAAAACACTACCCAAAGTTCGGGTTGACTGTAACTAGGAGGGCAAAGAGGTGGTCGTCCTCGGGCCCAACGAAGACATCACCACTCACGTGGATGGGTACCTAAGTGTTTACACTTACACATTCATGCTCGTCCCGGTGGACCCCCTAGTCCTCGACTTCTGTAAAAGGTACGAGGTTTACCTTAGGCAGATTCACTCGTCCTATTGGAGGATCGTAATCATCCACCGAAACTTCGTAAATAACACTGAAGCACCTCGATTCACCCTCGACCATATGCTTCGTCTATATAGTCCCTGAATCTTCTAAGGAGGGTTGATCAAGCTCGTTAGCCAAGCAAGCAAGGCTCCGTTCTCGAACATCAACGAGGACCGAGATTGAGGTTGGCATGGGAGGTTCGTTCAGGTGAAAACCGAAGACCTCATCCCATCCGAATTTCTATCGTTCCTCGAAAAGTGGAACGTATCTCGTAAGTCTTTTCCTTTCCGAGTATTTGGCATTCCCTTATATTCTTTTTCTAATTGCATGTGTTTGTCGTTGTGCAATGGTTTCCGAGGTTCCTAATGTAGTTGCCCGCTTGAAGGAGTGGATCGAGGGGATCTGCAAACAGATGTCCTACTTCGAGCGCGCTTTGCGCAAGCTCTCGAAGGGTAAGTGGGAGGCCCGTTCCCATGGTGAGGCTTTCTCCTAAATGATTGCATTCATACACTTGACACATTTCGCTACGTCTTCTTCCTTCTCACAGGTTTTCCCAAGACCACCGAGATCAGGCTATTAGATGAGGACGAGGATCCGTCCTTGCTCGCCGAACCCTCCGCTTCAGGATAGCTCGGGGCTGCCACAAAGGAGGAGAAAAAGAAGAAGAAGAGGAAGTCCTCGAGTTCCCCGGATGCCGAGATAAAGAAGAAGAGGGTGGTCATCCGGGTCCGAAAAAGTAATAAAAAGAGCACCAAGTCTAGGGTACCGGACTTTGATTCCCCTTACTGGCTCAGGGATTATCCCGGGGACTATGACCTTGAGTTCATTGCTCATGCGTTGACGCTCAACGAAGGAAATCAAGAGATCGATACCCCTCAAGCTCGAGAACCAGAGGGAGAGTCAGAGGCCACGGTCTCCCAAAAATCTACTCCTGCCCCGAAGAAGGTAACTGGTGTTATTGACATCGCGGAGACGCCGTCCTATACTGAGTCCATGCTCGAAGAGGCTCAAGCTAACAAAGAGAAATCAAACGAGATGGTGTCGGGTCCAGATGATGCCCTCAACACGTTCTTAGACGACATGGACATGGCCTCGTTGGAGGACTTCTCCGGGATTGGTCACCTGGAGGTCCCAAAAAAGGATGTGCCATCGGGAGGGGGCGAGCCGAGCTCGAGCCCGAAACTAGTGAAGCAGTTCCCTACCCCGAGTGTGGACTTTGACCATAAGAGAATGGTCATTCTTACTATCCCAGCGGACGCCAAGCACTGTCCGCTCCGGTGGCATGGCAAACTACCTTCGTTGCATGGTGACTGGGGAGGACCAGGCAAAGATGAACGAAGTAGGCACGTTGAGCCTCTTCAACGAGGTACAACATGCACTAAACCGGGTAAGACGTCTATCCTTTGCATCCTTTGCAAATATTTGCTTAGCATAGTCTAATGACCTCATTGTTTTTCAGGCTTCGGTGCTTCATCATGAAAGCTTCCTCCAGTCTCGCTTGGAAATCAGCGAGCTTGAGTTCGAGCTCAAAGAGCAAATCCGGAAGAAGGACATGTATAAGGCTCTTAGTGAGAAACAAGACGAGGCCCTTAAGGATCTCCCAGCTCTTCAGGCCGAGCTAGAAAAGGCTTAGAAAGAGGCCTCGTTCGTGAAACGAAAGCATGGCAACCTGGTCGAGAAGGTAAGGATCTTTGAGTCTAAAACCGAGAAGCTACTTGTGATGACTAACAACACAACTTCGTAGGTCCAAGACAAGATAGACTTGATCGGCCAACTTCGGGTTTAGATGGACGAGGTCAAGGTCACGACCGAAGCGTTGAGGGGCAGGATGGACCTGCTGGTTTCATAAAAAGAGGTGACAAAAGAGGAGCTGGCATCGGTCAAGGACCAACTCCGGGTGGCAAAGGACAAGGCCGACAAGTGGTCTCGGCTAAACGATAAACTCCGGGCACAGTTGAACTCAGCCGTCACGGAACAGGATGCCCTCGGCCAAGAATATACTGCGCTGAGGTCCAAATTGGAGGCAGCTTCGATAAATTCCTCCGATGTTGAGAAAATGCTGGCCCAGTATAAAGTTGATGTGGAGATAGCCGAGTCCCTGCTTAAAGACGAAGACCAAATATGTGGAGCGGCTATCCCGAAGATAGACCCTCGAGGAGATTCACGCTCGAGGTTTTGACCTGACAGCCGAGATCGAAGAAGCCAAGAAACTCGAGGCCGAGGCAATGGGACTCTATGAGCATGCGAGCCCCGAAGTCTCCGAGAGTTTCGAAGGTTCCGACGGTTCTGGTGACGAGCCAAGCCCCGGTGAAAACCAGGCGTAGATGCCTTAGTTTTTTTTTGTTTACCCTTGTATATTTTCTTTTTGTTCATTTTGGAGCTTTTTTATCGCGCCTTTTTAAATATTTTTGGAAATATATAAAATTTTCCCTTTTGGCAATACCGTATCTTTACCTTTCAACATCTATTTGCAATTTTTTACTTGTGTATCGTTTTTAATGCCTTAGCATAAAATCGAATATAGTCTAGAGCATCCATTCTTCAGAGGTCCGAATGGGGCCCGATTTCGATGGCAACCCCGGATTACTTGTGGCTTCGAGTCTTTGATAAAATCGAAGGCCTTTAAGATGCTTAAGTGTTTTAGTCATATACGAAGATGTTTTTGCCGAGGTTAATCTTTTAATTGGTTTTGATCATACGTAAGGGCCTTACTTTCAGGGTACGGACTTTGGACATCTCCGAACCGTTTCAGGGTGGTTATAGCCTTTTATATTCGGGCACTGACTAATAGGCTTGGTGCCTCTGGGATTCGATAGCCCGGGTCGTCTGAATTTTTTATCGGACGATAGTCCCCGAGTAGGGGGTAGCTCGTGGGCTTTAGGATTTGGGATTCGTTATGAAACATCAAAGAAGCGAAATATGTAGTAATAAAGTACAAGGGAAGCACAGATTCCTTTCATTGTTTTATATGCAGGGTACATAATCGGAGGCCTATAGACCTTGTGCCATGGCTAGAGTGGGCTACATGGGCACAGTTCGTATGACCATTTGACCCTTACAAATGAATCCTAATCACCAAGCCTTGGCTTTTGACATATAAAATTTTCCCTTTCTAAGAATCCTAACCTAGGGATGATGGCCCCCGGTATTTGAGGCCGAACTTGTAAGGGCTCGGAGACCATTGATTTGGTACAAATGATCATCAATTTCGGATTAAGGCCGGTCTTAAAAAATAAGGTAGAACATTTTATTGTTGTCTCGTTAAAACCCTTACTGAAAAACCTACTTTGAGATAAAATCGGTTCAAGGAGAAAGGAGTACAACACATGCTTTCAAACCTAATAGTCATATTTTCCCCCGACCGGTTACCTGCATGCATTAGTCTGTAATGTAACTAAATTAAGAAGGAATTAAGTTTGTACCTTAGCATTAGTACCTCTTCAAGTGAGCCATATTCCAGTTGTTCGGTAGTTGCATGTTGTTTCTCGATTCGAGTTTGTACGTGCCTTTGCCGGTTATTCCGACGGCTCGATACAGTCCTTCCCAATTTGGGCCCAGTTTTCCTTCATTTGGGTTCCTGGTGTGTAGTGTTACCTTTCTCAATACCATGTCCCCGACTTGAAAATGTCAGAAGTTGGCTCTTCGGTTATAGTACCTCCCAACTCTTTGCTTCTGGGCGGCCAACCGGATCAGTGCGGCCTCCCGGCTTTCGTCTAATACTTCTAGGCTCGTGGTCATGGCCTCGCCGTTTGACTCTTCGGTAGCATACTGGACCCTGAGGCTCAATTCCCCTACCTCGACCGATATTAAGGCTTTCGCTCCGTAGAATAGAGAGAACGGGGTCGCCCTGGTACTTGACTTCGAAGTCATACGGTATGACCACAGGACTTCGGGCAAGAATTCCTTCCACTTTCCTTTCGAACCGGTCAACCTCTTTTTCAGGTTTTGGAGTATAGTTTTGTTCGTCGATTCTGCTTGCCCATTACCACTAGGGTGGTAAGGCGTTGATAATATCTTCTTGATCTTGCGTTCTTCGAAAAACTTACTTACCTTGCTGCCGACGAATTATTTTCTATTGTCGCAAATGATCTCGGTCTGTATCCCAGATCGACATATTATATGATCCCAGATAAAGTCGATGACTTCTTTCTCTCAGACCTTCTCGATCGCCTATGCCTCGACCCACTTGAAAAAATAATCGGTAATGAATAGTATGAATTGAACTTTTTTGGGTGCCCATGGCAGGGGACCAACGATATCTATTCCCCACTTCATAAACGGCCATGGTGACATGACCGGGTGGAGCATATATCCTGGTTGATGAATTATCGGGGCATGTCTTTGGCACTCATCACATTTTCACACGACGTCTTTCGCATCCTTCTCCATTTCATTCCAGTAGTAGCCAGCTCTTATTAGCTTCCGAATTAAGGATTCTACCCCCGAATGGTTCCCGCAAGTACCCTCGTGAACTTCTCTCATGGCATATTTGGTCTCTCCTGGCCCTAAGCATCTGGCCAGTGGGCCGAAGAAGGATCTCCTGAACAATGTCCCTTCGACTAAGCAAAATTTGGCAACCTTGGTGCGCAGGGCTCTCGATTCCTTGGGATCGAAGGCAATTTTCATGTCTTCAAGTAGTCTATGTATTTGTTTCTCCAATCCCAAGTCAAACTTGTCGAGTTTACTTTGGCATGACTTTCTTCTACCACCGAGTTCATCAGTTGTACCACTGCCCCCGATCTGAATTCATCGGAGTCGACAGACAACCCCAAGTTAGCTAGTGCATCGAACTCACTTTTTTGATCTCGGGGTACATGTTGTAGAGTCCATTCCTTGAATTGGTGTAGGGTCAACTGCAATTTGTCCAAGTACCTCCGTATCCATTCTTCTTTTACTTCGAACGTTCCATTGACTTGATTTACAATAAGGAGGGAGTCACATTTGGCTTCGATCACTTCGGCCCTGAGGTTCTTAGCCAGTTCTAGACCTGCAATCATGGCCTCATACTCGGCTTCATTGTTAGTCAATTTTACAATTCTAATAGACTGCCTAATTATGCTTCCCGTAGGTGGTTTTAACACGATACCGAGCCCAGACCATTTTGCGTTGGAGGCACTGTCCGTGAATAGGGTCCAGATTCTCGAATTAACCCCTGAGGTGAGCAGTAATTCCTTTTCGACTTCTGGTATTAAGGCCCACGTAAAGTCGGCCATGAAGTCTGCCAAAATCTGAGATTTTATGGTCGTTCATGGTCGGTACTCGATATCATACCCGCTAATCTCCACGTCCCATTTGGCCAACCGGCCCGAGAGCTCGGGCTTATGCATGATATTCCTTAGCGGGTTAGAGGTTACGACACATATATGGTGGCTTTGAAAGTACGATTTTAGTTTCCTGAAAGCGCTTAGCAAGGCGAATGCTAACTTTTCTAGGTAAGGATACCTTGATTTGGCATCACTTAGGGTTTCACTAACATAGTAAATCGAAAATTACGTACCTTCTTCCTCCCGGACTAAGACACTACTTACCGCCACCTCGAAAATTGCCAAGTACAAGTACAATTGTCCATCTACCTTCGGAGTGTGCAGCAGAGGAGGGACTTGACAGGTATTGTTTGAGTTCTTCTTAAGTTTGCTAGCATTCCGGAGTCTTGGAAAAATTATTCTTCTTTTTCAATAGTGAGAAGAACCGATGGCTCTTGTCTGAGAACCTCGAAATGAACTGGCCCAATGCGGCTATACGCCCGGTCAGTCTTTGAACTGTCTTGATGTTGTATATTATGGTGATGTCCTCTATGGCCTTTATTTTGCCAGGGTTGATCTCTATCCCCCGATTAAATACCATGAACCCGAGGAATTTTTCCGAACCTACCCCAAATACGCACTTCTCTGAGTTTAGCTTCATGTTATATTTCTAAGTATGTCAAAAGTTTCTTGCAAATGTTTCAAATGGTCTTCTGCTCGCAGGGACTTGACCAACATATCGTCAATATAAACTTCTATTGATTTCCCTATTTGTTCTTCGAACATCCAGTTTACTAGGCATTGGTAGGTGGCACCGACGTTCTTTAACCCAAACGACATTATGTTATAGCAGTAGGTGCCGAATTGTGTTATGAAAGAAGTCTTTTCTTGATCTTCCAGGTCCATCCGAATTTGGTTGTACCCGTAGTAGGCATCGCAAAAATTGAGTATCTCGTGCCTGGCCGTCACGTCGATCATTCGATCGATGTTAGGCAAAGGGAAAGAATCCTTTGGGCATGCTTTGTATAGTTCTTTATAATCCACCCACATCCTTAGTTTATTTCCTTTCTTAGGTACTACCACTACGTTAGCTAACCAATCCGGGTGTTTAAATTCCCGGATGGATCCTATTTTTAGAAGTTTGGATATTTCATCTTTGATGAACGTATGTTTGATCTCGGATTGTGGTCTCCTCTTCTGCTTAACCAGATGGAACTTCGGGTCCAAACTCAGCTTGTGAGTGGTTACCTCCTGTGGGATCCCTATCATGCCAAGATGGGACCAAGCGAAATAATCGACATTAGCTTTAAAAAAATCAATAAGGTTTTTCCTGAGCTCGAGGGTTAACCCCGTGCCCAGGTATACCTTTCGAGATGCTCGATTAATATGACTTGCTCCAAGTCCTCAACCGTTTATTTGGTGGCGTCGGTATCATCGGGAGCTATGAATGATCTCGGGATGCTGTAATCGTCCTCATCGTTTGCTCCTTATTCTTCTAGGCTCTCCGGTTCGGCTGAGATCGGTATCAGTGATTTCTATTTAATCTCTTCTTTTTTGGTCGGTCCTGCACTCCTTGATGTTGAAACCGCGGGCACCGGGATCACTTCGTCGACAACAAATATTTCCTTTGCGGCTGCCTGTTCTCCGTAGACCATTTTGACTTTCCCCGGTGTGGGAAATTTTAGCACTTGATGCAAGGTCGAATGTATTGCCCTCATGTTGTGGACCTATGGCCTTCCGAATAAAGCGTTGTACCTCATATCCCTTTCGATCACGTAGAACTTCGTTTCTCGGATTGTCCCGATAGTGTTTATTGGCAAAGTTATCTCCCCTTTCGTGGTCTCATACGCCATGTTGAATCCGTTCAATACTCAGACTGTTGGCACGATTTGATCTTGTAACACCAATTGCTCTACGAGCCTCGATCTAATGATGTTGGGCGAGCTACCTCGATCAATCAGCACACGTTTAACTCGAGATTTATTGATAAGTAATGATATTACCAGTGCATCATTGTGAGGCTGTCTGATGCCTTCGACATCTCCGTTATTGAACGAAATGGCTCCATCCGGAACATAGTCCCGGGTGCACTTTTCCCTCGTCATAGACATTTTAGTGCGTTTTATCATTGGCCTTTGTGGGACTTTGACCCCCCAATGATCATGTTGATCACATGCTGAGGCTCCTCTTGTTCGACGTGTTTGTTGGCGTCCCTATTTCTGAAGTGGTTTTTGGCCCGTTCACTTAGGAATTCCCCGAGGTGCCCATTGTTGAACAGTCGAGCAACTTCTTCTCTTATCTGTCGACAATCTTCGGTCCTATGACCGTGAGTGTCGTGATACTTACACATCAAGATAGGATCTCTCTGGGCTGGGTCAAACTGCAATGGTCGAGGCCGACACGATGCTTGCAGCATCTATGTTGAAGTTATAATCTGATAACCTTGGTGCCTCTCTACTCCCGAGCGACCTATCGAATCCATTCTTGCTCATCATACCCCGACCACTAGGCCCTCGATCGCTTCTCTTCTCACCCCTTGCTGGTTGACGCCCGAATCCATTTCTCCTTCGATCCGCGCTGTATGGTTGGTATTGATCTCGGACTGGTCTTGGCTTTTGGTCAATGGCTCTCTTAGATCTATCATTAGCCCTGATGGGGTACCTGTTGTGGACATCGGCCTAGGTTACCGTCGGGTACTCCACCAAATTTTGTTTTAGCTTTTGAGAGGCCAAGGAACTTCGGGGGTTGAGCCCCTGGGTGAATGCCTGAATGGCCCAATCTTCTGCAATCGGTGGTAGGTCCATCCGTTCCATCTGAAATCTTTACACGAACTTCCTGATCATCTCGTTATCCCTTTGTTTGACCTTTAAAAGATCTGACTTTCTGGTCTCGACCTTGATGTCCCCTGCATGGGCCTTTACGAAAGTATCTGCAAGCATAGCAAAAGAGTCAATGGAATTTGGAAGAAAGTTGTGATACCATATCATTGCTCCCTTGGACAAAGTTCCCCAAATGTTTTCAGTAACACCAACTCGATCTCGTCGTCTTCCAAATCGTTCCCTTTGATTGCACATGTATAGGAGGTCACATGCTCATTTGGATCGGTAGTCCCATTATATTTGGGGATGTCAGGCATACGAAACCTCTAAGGGATCGGTTTTGGTGTCGTGCTCGAAGGATAGGGCTTTTGGATAAATTTCTTGGAGTCCGGTCCCTTCAATATCGCGAGTACTCCGGGGATCTGATCGACCCTAGAGTTGTATGTTTCCACCTTCTTGTCATTAGCTTCAATCTATTTTTCGCTTGACTACACCCGTTTTGTGAACGCCTCGAGCATCTTTATTACCTCAGAATTTACCCCGAGCTCAACTTCACCCGATCTCTCGGTAATTTCTTCGTCTCTTCGAGTGCTTTCCCGAGATTGTTCAGGCTCGACCCTGTTAGGGGCTTGACTTTGATTCTGCAGCTGTGCTATTGCCGTTTGTTGAACCTACAATATTTCAAAAATCAGTCGTAGGCTCACCCCATCACCTTCACCTTCGGGCCCTTCTCGAGCTGTTGGTTGGGGTCCCTCGCGAACACTATTTTCGGGATCAGTTAGCAAATTGATATTGTTGGCCACCTCTAAGTTAGTATTGACCGGATCGACGGCTGGGACACTGTTGGGATTGGCAGAAAGCACATCATTACTGGGCACCACAATATTATTTTCGCCATGATAGCCTGATTCAGCGTCAACGTTCAAGTGAACCGACTGAGAGTTTGACATTTTTAGGTTGACCTGGAATTAAGATTTCAAAGAACAAGCGTAAAATAGGGTGTGTTATGGAGATTCGTATCAAATTACCACTATTATCCTTTGCCCCATGGTGAGCGCCAAAGTCTTTACCCCGAAATTGGGTAACAATTAAATTTATACGTGGTTTGAAGGATACGTGGTCTAATTCAACACGAAAAATTAAGAATAACAGATAAATAAATTAAAGACGAAATAAACAATCAAACTAATCGCAATATTATGACCAAGCCTGATCTTAGATTGAATAGTGACCTTGTCCTCGATTGGACCCTCAGTTCAAGCCTTGTCGTGAATGAAGAACATAACAAGTGAGCAAAGTTATTAACAGTAGCTAGAAGGTAAAAATAACATTTTATTGCTTTGAATTGCGTGTTATAATGTGTCAAATCATAGAAAAACTTTTTCTTCATATAGTAAGAGAATTTCAGTCATAGTACAAGTCTAAAAAAGGTAAAATCTTCTTTTCCCGTTAATTGTTGGTCCATAATCGATTCTGAACGAGATTTACGCCGTAATGTCCGATTGAGGGCGATTATTACGACCCCCTTTCCGTCGTGCATAACCGTCCGCCGTGTCTCCTGAGGTCTAGAAGTTATACTTGGTTCGGGGTGCGTCGTTTTACCGTTTTCGATGTCGGATATATCGTTCACTCTTTCCGGGTCTCGATACGATGAGTCTCTGGCCTCGATTATAATCTCGCGGATCCGTGCTCCCCTTCGTTCTCTCATCGGGGAATCGGAATAGATATTGCCCCCGATTTTATCGGTACACACGAATAAATTATGCAATAGTAACCAGAGTATATCCAGATCAAACATTTTTAGTCACTAGATTTTGCCGTGAAGGGATATAAGATATATAATTAATATGATAACGCCGGACTATATTGTTATCTTCTGATTTTAATAGCAATAAGTTCATTTGCTTAGTGTTTAATTCATTTTGTTTCTCCTTTTCTTTCTCTATGTGTTCTCTTCGTTGAATAACATGAAGAAATGTGCTTACAGGGAATGGAATGATATATAGCCAATTACTTAAATCTTTCTTCTAGATATACATCGTTTTTCTAATTCGTTTCATAAGAAGAAAGAAAAGCACATTGAAAATTATTTTAAAATTAAAATGCCGATGTTAGAGCATACACTTGATCTTCTAAGTTTTATTTTGACCCAAAAAAATGAGTTTTATTTTGACAAATCGATAAAGTTATTTACAGTGGTTTGACTACGAAAATAATGATTTTCACGCGAAATACTCTTTATTGTTTTATATCGAGCAACTAATCTATTAATAAAATAAGATATGATGATGGTAGTGACAATTTTATGCGTTTTTAACATATAGTTATCTGCAACGATATTATTACTAAACAGAATATTTTTCTATCAAATTTTATCCGATAAAAGGATCTTATTTCTAACCGAATATTCTTTACTTTCATATGACATGTTTATCGAGCTGTGTGAAATTAAATTAATAGATAAGTTCTGACTGGTTGTGCGAATAATTCAAACTTCATATTTTATGTATCCACTACATGTTTTTAGGAGTGATTCTTTTGCTCTTGCCTTTTTTGTCCTCTTATTTTCTCTTTTTCTTCCATTCCACTTTTGGTAGGAGGCAGAGAAAGGTGAGGAAGAGGGACACCAGTGCGGAGGCACGAACTTCGCGAATGAGTTTAAAAAGGAAAAAGTTAAAAAAAATTGTAACTAGTGGGAATTGAACTTATGACCTTATAAAAATTTTGAACTTTCTTGACCACTAAACTATATTTTTGGGTTGTGTCAATGAGATTCAAAACTTAATATATAATGATAAAAAATAAATTTTGACTTATATATATATTATAATTTTCGATAAAATGGGTTCGGGTGAACCCTTCCACTCCTAAATCCGCCCCCGGGAGACAAAGAAGGACATTTTGCCATGGAAATTAGGAGTTGCAGGCACGGAGCAAGACTTCCTTATTTGGAAAGTTGAAATCTAAAAACAGAAGGCATTAACAGGACAGTACAATATTTGCAGATTAATTACAAATGGACAGTTAACACGTGATCTCCCACTAGGTCGTTTGGTGTACCGGCCGACGAGCCCTTTATGGCATTTTTCGGTTAAAGGAGGAAAAAACTCCAAATCCCAGGATTGTTTCTTCAAAAAATCCCATTCCTCTTATAGTCATACCTTTCTTGATTAAATCTTTGCTAAGACATGATTTTTTATTCTAGTGATAAGAGATTAAAAAAACGAAGAAAATGCAAAGCACGCCAAAAATCTTATAAAAGGAAAATAAATCCTTATCCAAAAGGCCGAGTCAAAAATCTTATTTTAATGCACGCCAATAATCTTATTTAAAATTTCAATTAATAACTTCAGCCTTTTAATTAGACTAGACTTAATGTACGTGTGTTGCGCATGTCTCTGCTACTAATGAGAATAAAGTTTTAAAATAATATTAGTATTGTTCAAGAATATGTTGCATTACGATATAAAAAAAATTACAAGTTCTAAAATGATAAGTGTTAATCATATTTAGGGAGTGGATCCACTCAATAATTTTTTCGTAAGTTTGTGTTAGCACTTGCTTCATTGTACAAAAATATAGCAGGAGTAGCGTTCGATTTTAAAAAAAAAAAAGTAGCGTTCGATTGAAAAAAAAATGGTCGTTCAACTTTACATGAACATTTGGGTACATGCGTTGCATGCATATTGTTAGTTACTATTAAACTTATATAAAATATATTACCGGTAATTAAAAATTCTTTACACATTTTACTCATTTTATAAGAGTGCTAAAATTTGATTGTAACTTTCACATTTTAATTATCAAAAACAAAAAAAAAAGACTGTTAAACCTAAAAACTGTTCGACGCTTTCCTAATGTGAATTTGCACTCTATTTTCTATGCTAGTATAGTTATAAGTTATTCCCTTTTTAAATTAGTCTAGTATAGTCATGAGTTATCCCCATTTTTTATTTTTTATTTTTTATTTTTTTGTTCTTTATAATTTTTCTTTTTTCATCTTTGTAATTTTGTTTTGGTGAAGAACCCTATTAAAATGGTTAAATAAAGAAATTTGCGTGGACTTGAAATTCTAATTCTTCTATTAGTTAATAAGAATATACATGTCCTATATATCTTGGAAGTTCTAAAATTATAACATTTTTTAAACAAAAAATCGACTTATAAACCTACAAAAATGTTTTGAAATGTGATTTTCAATGCCTTGGAAGTCCGATTATGTGAGTTTGCAATGGCTTTTTAAGCTTCTAAACCTAGAAACGTGGTTTCTTTTACAAATATAGTATATATTACATAAATCAAATAAGAAAAAATTAACACAAAAAATTAGTAAGTCTTTAAGTCCTAAAATATTAGGAAAATAATTAAAGTCTTGAATATTAGAAAAAAATTAAAGTCCTAGATATTAGGAAAATAATTAATTAATTATTTTATCCAGTCTGAAATCTATTTTTAAAGAGTAAAAAGGAGAACGACATTTCGATAAGGTCTTTCGTGCTTTAATATAGTATAAATAGATTAAAGACGCCGCTGACCTAAAATACATGAACAAATATGATAATTATTTAATTTTCAGAACTTTAGTTTGCCTATCCCTCCATCAATTAGATGAGCCCGAGATTGTCACAACTAGGTGTGTACAAACCGAACCAGAAAACCGCACCAAACCGAAAAGTCAAATCAAATCGATTAAAAAACTTGATTAAGTTTGGTATTGAGTAAAAAATCCGAACCAAACCGACATATGAATATATAATTTTTATATATACTTTTAAGACTTTTTATAGAATTATTTTTAAAAAAATATCAAGAAATATTTCCAATTCTATTATGGGATGTAATATTTAGTTAAATATAAAGTGCTTCATGTTTATCAACTTTAAATAATGGGTTGTATGATCACTTTCTTATCATGTGTTAGTGATGTGCGTCAATCTCTTTGTTCTTTCATATTCATATGTCTATTAAATTCTTATATCTTTTTTTAAATAAATAGAACATATCATTATATAGGTTCATATTTATTTTTATATTTATTTATTAAATTCGGTTAACCTTGAAAGTGTACATTAACGTAAAATTATTGTCAGACGACTAAAAAATAACTATCATGTGTTACTAAGAAAATTCTTCCATAAAAATATTTTAATATATCATATATTTATCATTTTTTTAAAATTTTTACTAAATATATACTTATCAAAATTTAACATAATAAGATTGAAATAATATTCATATAATAAGAAAACCCCGAAAAATCTGACAAAAGCGAACCAATCCAAACTAATATAGTTGGTTTGGTTTGGTTTTGATAAAAACCAAACTAACCGGTCCATGTACACCCCTACTCACAACCCATTCATGCCATTTATTATCTGCTTTAATTTAATAGATCTCACGGATTTATCTTTGGACTAAGTGGTGAAGCTAGCTTGTGGCAATGGATTCAATTGGATGATTGGATCCCCTTTTTTACCGTAAAATTATATTGCATAAATATATGAGGTATTATCACTTTTAGCCCGCGTCAGAAACTATTTATATTCGGTAGCCGAAAAGTATATGTATAAAATTTGTATAATTTTTATAATAACATACATAATGTATATATATAAAAAAAATATACATTTTTTCGATTATTATTTTGAGAGCGGCTATACAGTGTCATATTTTTAAATATATAGAGTAATATATATATATATATATATATATATATATATATATATATATATATATATATATATATATATATATATAAATTGTTGAATCTCGTAGACGTAGGAATAAATTCTATTTCAGCGGCAAGGAGGATTTAAAGATTTTCTTTAGCGTAGGTTCAAATTTAGGTGTGATATATTTTTTTATTTAGAATCCCCTTATATGTTTTCTGGCTCTATCACTTCTTAGACTACGAGATCATCAACCCTAAAATATATATATATATATATATATATATATGATGTGAACTTGTGTTTTGACTTAATGGAACCCAAAAAACCGCTCCTGATTTGCACTATATACATACTTCAAAGTAGAAATTAGCAAAGATAAAAAATAATGGCAAATAGTGGAGTAGTCATTCCATTATTGGAGTAGTCATTCCATTATTAGCTCGAAAGGGGTAAATTAGTCACCCAAATCCAAAAAGGGCAAATCCGTCAGTATGCAGCCTATAGTTCGAAAAGGCAATTTCCTAAAGTAGGAAGTTAATTTTATATTGCAAAGTAACCACGCGTCAGCAATCTATACGAATGACAAAACTTGTAGTACGAGTCTGACCTATAATAAACCAATTGGCTAATAGAAATTCGCCACGTAGCATATAAGCACACAAAACCACTATCGGTTTTACAAAACCCAATGAGAATAGCGGTTTTTTTGGAGACACCCTAATGCCCCACCCACCTTTACACCTACCCACCTATCCGCGTTTCGCCATTTTCATATATAGAAACACTTTCCTTATATAGGCAAATTCAATCAGAAGACTGACCCAAAACGACGATTGTGAAGCCTCCTTTTGTCTCCATTAACCGCAAGTTTTTCCTCTCTTACTTTCTCTTACTTTTTCCTCGGATAATTCTCTCCGTTTTCCTCATATCTAAACACTGATTTCGTCTTCCCCATTTTTGCTTCTTCTCGCAAATTCAATTTCTGTGGTAAGTCTTCATATGGAAACATATCTTTTGTTTTCGCTTATGTGAAAAATTGCACATATAGCTCGTACATGTGTACGTATAGGTGTGTAATTGTACTGTGTGTATTTGTAGAGAGAGAAAGTAGAGAGAGTGTGTGAGATCGGCGATGGGGAGAGGAAAGATAGTGATAAGAAGAATTGACAATTCGACGAGCAGGCAAGTGACGTTCTCGAAGAGGAGGAATGGATTGTTGAAGAAGGCGAAGGAGTTAGCGATCCTTTGCGATGCGGAGGTCGGAGTCATCATCTTCTCCAGCACTGGCAGGCTCTACGAATATTCTAGCACCAGGTGCTTTTCAATATCTCCTTCTTTTTTTTTCAAATTTACTGATTTAATTTATTAATTTTTCAGAATTTTTAGTTTTATTATTAATGTATGTAGATTAACAAGATCTGCGTGCTAAATAGTTTTCACCTTCCAATTTTGCATCTGCTAGTGTGTTTGACCTGGATAATGTGGCATAATAGACAGTTTAATACTTATGCAGTTAATAAATTCAAATAGCTAGCGAGTGAATTTCAAATCTAAATAGTAGAATGAGCTCATAATCCGAGAGTTTATGGTTCAAAATGCTTTGTTTAAATATGATGCTTCCTTTTATTGCACGCTTTCTGTTTGTTATAATGTCGGTTAGTTTGTTTAATGACTTGTCTTGTAGGAGCTCAATATGTAGGAAAATGTGCGGATAGTGAGTGAAGAGCTAGCTTAAGCTAAGTGATTGTATAGAATGAGGCTATAGCTGGTTTAATTATGAGATTATGGCCACTGGCCGTTTAATGTGGATAATGGAAGTATTTATGTCAGTAGTGCTTGAGAGAGTATACCATTGCTACTTGAACCTTCCTTTTGATGTTTATTGGTTTACGATTGAGGAGCTTGGTTGAATCTCTAATGTTTGAGACTTGAATCCCCTTCAATTCCCAAATGTCGAACTTTGCACCTAAACCAAATAACTTCTAAAATCCTAATCTGAACTAGCGCAAAAATTGACAGCATGCCTACGAAGTCTTTTTTAAGATATAATTGTCTCTAAGCCAATTGGTGAAACTTGGTGAAACTTCGATTAGCTGGACTTGTAAAATTGGTGAAACTTCGATTAAGTTTTAATACATTGAGCATAATTGTAGCCACGCCTACTAAATAGTAGGCTATAACTACAAGTATTCATGAAATAACTGACATGAACAAAGTCAAATTGACTCTCAAAAAGCGAAAAAGTTTCACATAAATTGGAGCGGAGTGAGTAACTGGATAATGCAAAATGTACATTCTTCGTGCTTGCATTTTGATGCACAGTTGAACTCCCATAGTTATAAACTATATCTACATGAATAACTATTCAAGGAATGCTGCATTGCACTTAACAGGATTAGCATTTTGTGAAAATTAAAGGTTGCCTTAAATTATTCAGTTAGACGTGATATACACTATAATACTCGAGTACATAATAGCATCAATATCAGTAGTACTTTTTCATTGATTAAAACTTGCATCTTTTTCCAAAGAAGAATCTTTACAAGTAGCAAGACCATCTATGCTTCAATTTTCGATATCTTAATTAATTTACCCGTTAATTACATACCTCTAATTGTGTTTCTTCGTGTTTGAAATATTAGGTAGATCTTGCTAATCTCCATCTTTATGTAAGAAAATCATCAAAAACTTAAAATAGGAAGAACTTTATTGAACTATATGCTTTATCCTTGGAAAAAAGTGCTATATTAGACCAAAATATCCATCGCTTCTTAGTTTTGGTTTTTTAAGTTAATAATTTCATTTTTTTAATGTCTGTCAAGCTATTAATTGGTTGTACTGATACATACATAAGCCATAAGGGTGTTTTTCTTGTGAATTTACTACTTCAACTTTCTACTCTCGTTGTGTGCATGTACTTTTGTGATCTTTTGATAGATGAATTAAGTATGTTGTTTTACATATATGGCTTCTACCACATATGCTAAAAACGAAAGCTGATAGGACTTGAGAATTTCGATGGTTGTAATATGATTTCAGATTAGATTGTGAGGGTAGAATTGGTCTTCTGAAATAATGGGCTTGATTTTTAAAATCATTTGCAAGTAAAAGTTCAAATAAGGGGTAGATGTCCTGCTTGTTTTGCTGAGATGCGGTCCATCAGACTCAGCACTTTCACATGCAAGGTGATCACTAAGATACTATCTAAAAGGCTTAACCCCATGCTGCCTAAGTTGGTATCTAAGAATTAGATTGGATTTGTTCAAGGCAGATCCATAACCATAACAGAAAATGTACTATTGGCACAAGAGGATAGATCAAGACATTTCACAACCGATCAAAGGTGGCAACATAGACCCATAACAGAAAATGTACTATTGACACAGGAGGATGGTTCAAGACATGTCAGAACCAAACAAAGGTGGCAACGTAGTTATTAAAGTGGAGATGGCCAAACCCTATGACAGCATCTCTTGGCTTTTCCTTACTTCTGTGTTAAGGAGATTTGGTTTTGCAGAGGGATATATTGACATGGTATAGAGAGCTATATCTGATGTCTGGTACTTATTTACCATTAATATAATGGATCCAAACAAGTGTTCTTCTCCGTCAATCAAGGATCTCCTTTCCCTTTCTCTATTCATAATGGGCTCTGAAGTTCTGTCCAAACTTCTCAACAAGCTGAACCAATCAGACAGATACACTTTTTTCTCCATGAACTGTAATGGCCCTAAGGCGAATCATTTAGCATATGCTAATGATATACTAGTTATTTTTAGTGGTGGAAATAGCAAGTCTATTAGGCTTGTTATAAAATAGGTGAGAAGATATGAAAGATCATCAGGCCAGACGGCAAACATGAACAAGAGCTTCTTCCCTCACAAATCCTAAAACCTCTAATTCCATGACCAACAGAATGAGGAACACAATCGGTTTAATGAATAAGGAATTTCCATTCATATATTTGGGGTGCCATGTGTATGTTTGAAGGAAAAAGTTGTCACACTTTGATGATATTGTTAATTAGCAAGATTATTGAGAGGTTAAATAGATGGCAAGGGAGGAAGTTCTCATATGGAGGCAGATATATTCTTATCAAACATGTGCCCCATGCCATTCCAATATATACATTAGTTGCTATAAACCCACAAAAGAGCTCCTTTACCCTAATGGAAAACTATTTTGCCAATTTTTTCTAGGAGGCATATTCAGAGAAATCTAAATATCGTTGGAGTTCTTGGAATAAGTTAAGTTCTAAATAAGAGGGTGGAATTGGCATTAGGAAAATGGAGGATATTGACGGCACTTTTTCCATAAAGAGATTGGAACTTTAGAATAGGCACTCTTTGGGAAGATTTCCTAAGAGCTAAGTATTGCACAAGGGTACAACCTGTGGCCAAGAAAAACTGCACAGGGCAGTCACATTCATAGAGGAAACTTATGGAGGTCAAACAAGAAGCAAATGTCAAGTATGGCATGTAAGGAAATGTAATAGTAGTTTTTGGTGGGATAATTGAACATGTGTGCTATGGCAGAATGTTGCCCATCATCAAATATGTTAATAGAACGATTATGGAGGGGAGGACATGGGATGTTTGGAAGCCCTACGAAGTTCTCCCTTACCACTTGGTGCAATACATATCAAAGATTGACATTGGGGACCCAAAACCTTCCTGACTATGCTATTTGGATCCCCCCATTGATGGTCATTATTCGAATAGTTTAGCATAGTTGAAGGTTAGAGTACTTGGTCAGAGAAATGACTTCATCAATAAGGTATGGCATAAACACATTCTATTTAAGATCTCTTTTCTTAATTAGAGACCATTACAACACATTATGCCTTTTGGTGAAATCATTTCAAATTTTGGTAATCAAATTGTGTCTAAGTGTAACTATTGTAAAGTTTTCAAGTGTGAAGCCATTCAACAAGTTTATTTTCAAAGTGAGGCTGCACATCATATATGAAAATATTATGGAGGATCATCGGTCATTCAACACCAGTTCTTGTCCATAAGAAGGATCTTGAAGACATGGTGGGGTAAAACAAACAACTAGCTAGGTCCACAAGCTGTTACTTCAGATTGTACCACCGTCATATGTTGGAAAATTTGGAAGTGCAGATGTTCTTGTAAATATGGGAACAAAAATGTTTGTTTAGAACAAAATGGATTTCAGATTTTTTGATTCCTGAAAGCAACTTTGAAGATGCCCTTCCCTAGCTATGAGATGGATTTTAACTTGGAACAGAATCTGTGAGATAGTGAAAAGGTTGAGGCCAGTCTCAAGGTAGAAGCAAGTGCAATGGATCAAACCTTCCCTGGTTTTCATATACTAATGGAAAGGCTGGGATTAGTGGAGGTAGTGATAAATGAGTAGAGGGATTTGCTCTTGCTTTCTTAGTTCCTATCTAATGCAACAATAATTATACGACTGAGATTTCTGTAGTTAAGTTTGAATTATTATGGTGCATCCAACAATAATATAGGACATTATACTGGATTGGACTCACTCATTGTCTCTAATTACTTGAGAAAAGGGAACATATAATAACACGATGAAGGGTAGTGTGGAAGACAATATATTATAGGCCAAACTAATGTGGAGGTTCTTCATTGTTACATATGTGAGAATGCACGGGAGAAAATATCTATTATTAATATTTTATTAAGTCTTTTACAATAGCCTTATTTATTACTATACATAATACATATTCTACTCATATTCCATGTGGAACTAGAGTTATTTACATAACTATCTAAAACTCCACCCAAGCCGGTGCATACAAATCATATGTACCGAGCTTGTTTTATATATATATATATATATATATATATATATATATATATATATATATATATATATATAAAAAACTAATACGAGGACTAGTGAGGGATTTAGTAAAAATATCTGCAAGTTGATCATTCGACTTCACAAACTTTATAATCTCCTGAGAGTATCTTTTATTTGACGAAGTGACAATCAATTTCAATGTGTTTAGTTCTCTCATGGAATACCAGATTTGATGCAATATGAAGGACAAATTGATTATCACACATAAGTTCCATCTTGCTGATCTCACCAAATTTTAACCCCGTGAGCAAATGTTTGATCCAAACTACACATTGCCACAACCATTGCTCGATATTCTGCTTCTGCACTAGACTGAGCAACCACATTCTGTTTCTTGCTCTTCTAAGACATCAAATTACCTCCTACTAAAACACAATATCCAGACGTAGAACGTCTATTAGAAGGTGATCCTGCCCAGCCAACATTTGAGTATCCAATAATTTGCTCATGGCCTCAATCTTCAAACAATAATCCTTTGTCTGGAGCTGATTTCATATATCGAAGAATGCGGACAACTGCATCCCAATGACTATTACAGGAAGAATCCATAAATTGACTTACCACACTCACAGGAAAGGAAATGTCAGGTCTAGTCATTGTGAGATAATTTAATTTACCAACCAGCCACCTATATCTTGCAGGATCGCTAAGCGACTCCCCTGTCCTGGCAGAAGTTTAGAATTCGGATCCATAGGAGTGTCAACAGGTCTATAGCCTGTCATTCCTGTCTCCTCAAGAATGTCTTAGGCATACTTCCTTTGTGAGATCTTAATACCCGAGCTAGACTGAGCAACCTCAATACCAGAAAATACTTTAATCTACCCAGATCCTTTGTCTGAAAGTGCTGAAAGAGATGTTGCTTCAATTTAGTAATACCATCATGATCATTGTTGGTAATAACAATATCATCAACATAAACCATCAGATAAATATAGAGATTTGAAGCAGAATGCTGATAGAACACAAAGTGATCAGCTTAACTACGAGTCATGCCAAACTCCTGAATAATTGTATTGAACTTACCAAACCAGGCTCGAGGAGACTGCTTTAGACCATAGACGGACCGGTGCAACCGACATAGAAGGCCACTAGATTCCCCCTTAGCAACAAAACCAGGTGGTTGCTATATATAAACCTCATCCTCAAGATTACCGTAAATAAAAGCATTCTTAATGTACAACTGATAGAGAGGCCAATGGCGAACAACAACCATAAATAGAAAAAGACAGACTTGCGCTATTTTAGCCACATGAGAGAAAGTATCACTGTAATCGAGCATAAATATTTGAGTATTTTCTTTTGCAACAAGACGAGCCTTAAGTCGATCAACCTGGCAATCTAGACCAACTTTGACTACATACACCCAACGACAACCAACAGTAGATTTACCCGAAGAAAAAGGAAAAAGTTTCCAAGTACCACTCGTATGTAAAGCACATATCTCATCAATCATAACATATCGCCATCCTGGATGAGACAGTGTTTCACTTGTAGACTTAGGGATAGAGACAGAGAATAAAGATGATACAAACACATAATGGGTAATGATAGACGATGGAAAATTAAACCGACATAATGGGGATTATGATTAAGTGGGGACCGTATACCTTTTCGAAGTGCAATCGGTTGACTAGAAAAAGACGAAGTCCGCAGTAGGAACAAGGTCATGTGGACGATGTGAATCAGCTGAGCCTGATGTTGGACGTGGACGACCAAGACAAGTCAGGAGTGGTGGAGCTGTAGAAGGTTGAACTGGACTAGGTGATGGAACTGAAGTTATGTGTGGTGGAGCTGGAACTGGAGTTGTAGGTGGTGGAGCTGGAGCTGGAGCTGGAGCTGGAGCTGTAGAGTTCATGAATGGGAGATAGTGATTGAATCTCCACAAGATGGAACTGGTAGCACCTCGATCAGAAATATCTAAGTAATTACCTGGACCTGTGAAGTATGATTGAGTTTCAAAGAAGGTAACATTAGCAGACATAAAGTACGCTGGAGGTCAGGTGAATAGCATCGATATCCCTTTTGTGTTCTCGAGTAACCTAGAAATATGCACTTAAGAGCATGGGGAACTAACTTATCTTTTCTTGGAGTAAGGTTATGAAAAGAATACGTGCTCCCAAAGGCATAAGGTGGAAGAGAGAACAAAGGTGAGTAGGTAAATAAGACAGAAAATGAAACTTGATTCTGGATAGTTGAGGATGTCATACGATTAATAAGATAATAAGATGTAAGAACTGCATCCCCCCAAAAATGCAACAAAACATGAGATTGTATGAGTTGGGTACGAGCAGTTTCAATAAGATGTCGATTCTTTCTTTCAACTACCCCATTTTGTTGAGATGTGTATTGACAAGATGTTTGATGAATAATCCTATGAGAGTTCATAAATTGCTAAAATGGGAAAGATAAATACTCTAGGTCATTATCACTATGAAATGTGCAAATAGAAACCCCAAATTGATTTTGAATTTCAGCGTAGAAGGTCTAGAAAATAGAAAATAAATCAGATCGATTTTTCATAAAAAATATCCAAGTGCACCTAGAATAATCATCAACAAAACTAACAAAGTAGCGGAATCCAAAGGTAGAGCTGACCTGACTAGGACCCCAAACATATGAATGGACTAAATTCAAAGGTGACTCTGCTCGATTATCAGGACGCCGAGGGAAATGGGAACGAGTATGCTTACCGAGCTGACATGACTCACATTTTAGAGTGGACAAGTGAGATAAACCATATACCATTTGAAGCTTTGACATACTGCATGTCCCAGCCGTTTATATAATAAATCTGGTGAATTCGTAACGGGAGGAGTTGTTGAAGGAAGATAAGATGTGAATCCATGTGATTTTGCAAGGATAAGATAATAAAGTCCATTTGATTCATGTCTGGTACCAATGATCCGCCTCGTACTGCGTTTCTGTATAAAAACAATGTCATCAAGAAATAAAACAGAGCTTTTAAGCGATTTGGCTAAGCAACTAACGACTATAAGATTAAAAAGACTACCGAGAACATAAAGAACTAAATCTAAAGGTAAGGAAAAAAATGGACTTGCTTGACCTATTCCAGTTGCCATGGTTTGAGACCCGTTGGCCATTGTGACCGTTGGAAGAGATTGAGAGCATGAAATAGTAGTGAAAAAAGATTTGTTACTAGAAATATGATCAAATGCACCTGAATCAATGACCCAAGACTCGGATGTTGAAGATTGGGAGACACAAGTCACGCTACTATCTGTTTGAACAGCGGAAGCTATTCCTGAAGATGTATGTTTACATGCTTTGTACTGAAGGAACTCAATATAATCCGATAAAGAAACTATCTGGATTGGATTCAATGCATTGGATCCGACGAATTGTGAGTCAAAGGTTTTTGATACGAATGCCATTATAATATTTACGCTGGAAAAGGCAAAATGTTTTTTGGGAATTACTGTTCACGTCGGAAAATCATTGTTCACGTCGGAAAAATATAAAAGTGGTCGAAATTTAATTTAAATTGGATGGGTAGGCTCGAAATTGCAAGAAGAATAGATTGTCCTGAAGAAGTTTTGCCAAAATCTTGCCGAAAATAGCCTCACGCGTCGGCGCATAGATGTCAGAGCTTTGCTAGAGAAATTCTTCCGGCGGCGCTTGAGGGCGCGTGATTACTTTTCTGCCGGAGAACTTTTTAAGGGTTGGTCGCCGAACTCTGATCTACTTCCTGGTGGTGTTGGTTTTTGCACAATACTGACGAATACTATTGTTCTTGCAGATTACCTATTTTTACCGGAAAATAGCTTCCGGTCGACTGATTTCTCTTCCCGAAGTCACTGAAATTTATGCATAGCAATAGATTTCTCACGGTTGCTTTGATATCATGTGAGAATGTACAGGAGAAAATAACTATTATTGATATTCTATTAAATCTTTTACATTAGCCCTATTTATAACTATACACAATGTATATTCTACTTCTATTTCATGTGGGACTAGGATTATCTATATAACTATCTAACATAAGCTAATCAAGTAGCTTATGGTTGGCTAAGTATGCAACAAGTTTGGTACAATTCCAACTACAATCTACCAGCAACCTTTGAGGGGCCTTATCAGATGGATAGATTGCAGTTGCCAAGTTAACATTTACCTTTAGATATGGCAACTGAAAAACTTTTTTTGCAAGTTGATTAATTGTAATATAGCATGATTATGGGGTTACTAGGTAAGTGTATATTGTAATTCTAGTTTTTTTCACAAGAGAAATAGAAGAAAAGTGATACGAATGGTGTGATCTACATAGCAACTTGTAAGAGCTATTATCACTTCTAGCCATCCGGAAAAAACTAATGACAATCGGTAGCCACAAATTACAATATATATTTTATAGCCCAAAACTAATTATAGCGGCTAGCCACTGAAATTGACAAATCCAACTATCACGGAAACACAATGGGAGATGACTTTTAATTTATTCAAAGGGAATCGTTCATTATTTTATTTTTTTTGACTTTTGTGCTATTTAGATATTAATATTTTATACATACTTGTGAAGAATATAAAAATAAAACTTTTGTCATAAATGTTACTTTTTGCCTTTTCCTCTATGAGTTCAATATGTGCCCATACTGTAAGTGAGATAAATAA
This sequence comes from Nicotiana tomentosiformis, assembly GCF_000390325.3. Lineage (NCBI taxonomy): Eukaryota > Viridiplantae > Streptophyta > Magnoliopsida > Solanales > Solanaceae > Nicotiana > Nicotiana tomentosiformis. Next base: position 108,330,797 of record NC_090815.1, on the reverse strand, counting down.
TTAAAATTTTAAAAAGCAAAATACTCCAAAAATGGAAGTTACGTGTATTTTGAGGGAAGGATTCAATTTTAGTATTATTTCAATTTATTTATATTTATATTAGGTTGGGTCATTTCTATTTTAATTTGGTTATTATTTGTTAGACTGAAAAATAAAAAATGCTATCGAAAAGTTATATTTTTCGGTCATTATGATTTTTTTGTGAGTTAACTAGCATTTTTTATGATTTTTATGTGAGAAAACATAGTTGTATGACTTTGATTAAAAATAAATCATAATTATATGACCATTTGTGAAATTTATCCTTCACTATCACGAGCATGCCCTCTTTCCAAATATATATAAGCATTTCTTTGCATGGCGAAAATCCTTTATGTAAAAAAAAAAAAAAAGAGAACTGTCAATCGCTAAAATGCAAGTGTGGCGTTTAGTGTCATTTTCTTTCAAGAAATACCCTAAATAGAGGAGTCGAGTATGAAAATAACATTCGTTAAATTAGTTGTACTCTGTGGTGGAGCAACGTGTGCAAAATATGGTTGCATCATTAATTTGAAAAATACAGTCTGTATTATACAAAATATATACAAAATAGATTGTGATTATACAAAAAATATACTAAATAGACTGTCACTATATAATTTATATACAATAGACTGTCACTATATAAAATAGATTGTCAATTTATATACAATAGACTGTCACTATACAAAATATATAAAAAATAGACCGTCGCTATACGAAAAATATACTAAATAGACTGTCACTATATAATTTATATACAATAGACTGTCACTGTACAATTTATATGCAATAGACTGTCACTATACAAAAAATATACTAAATAGACTGCCACTATATAAAATATATACAAAATAGACTATCGCTATACAAAAATATACAAAATAAACATTTCGGGCTAATAGATATAATATGTTTGGGCCGGAGAGACGTTTCAGATCAATGGAAAAAAACATGGGCTATTAAAATTTTGTGAGGCTACCGACATTTTCTCAACTTGTAAGGGATTAGGCCTAGTCCCAGCTCATGTAATTTTTGGTGCTATAATATTTCCACCAGAATTACTGGGTGTTAAATAAAAAAATAAAAAAGAGGCGGGGGAGGGAGAGAGAGAGGTCCTAAACCTTTAGGCGATGGGGGTTGTTTGACCAACCATGTCATGTTATGATCATCGTATGCTTTGCTAAAATTGTCAATATAATTTTCATGGCATAAAGAGAAATAAGCGAAGATTCCTTTTTTTACTTTGACTTGGACTTTCCTGTTCTAGTTGTTGCTTTTTCTTTCCGTAACTTCGAAGTAGCTGCTTCACTTCAACCACTCAAACTTTTCGATATTAGTATTATTTATTTCTCATCCAAGTAATAGCGTCTTCTTCTAGAAATCTATCTATTTTTAGCATGATTTTGCATGTGGATATAATTTGTCGTGAGATTGTTAAACTTACTTACTAGGACCAGCAAACCCTCGCACATCAAAATGGAGGCATGATAGTATTGTACTCTACTGCTCATGTTGTATGTTGAAATTCTTATACACTATAATCCATAATGTGTGTATTCACACCAATATACCTATTAAAAAAATCAACTCTTCTCAGAATCATCAATTTAACTTAACAATGCCAAATACCTGTCTTCTGCAACAAAATTCCTATGCTCACAGCGGTCAGCAAGTCAGAGCCAGCATATAGAATAGTGATTGACGAGCATTCAAGTTAATCGTAAGTTTAAGCGGATGCTCTCATTGTTTACAGGAGCGCATTCTTGACTTAAATAGGCAGCCGATCATATTTAGGGAGGCGGAACGACTCGAGTGGCTTACCTATGCTCTTTCTTGTGTATTTCTGTCTTAATTCTTCTTCTTTCCTTTTTACTTCTCCTTTGTGTTTTTCCCTCCTGGGGTCAATATTTTACCAGCTGCAACGTAAATTAGATAAAACTCCTAATTGAAGAATAAATACATTTTCCTACATGAAGTTAAATAAACTAAAATACATATATTTAACTTTATAACAAATATAAGATAAAACAATAAAACAGCTAAACAATATATTCTAAATGAAAAATGAAAAGAATAAATACACAATATAACAAAATTAAATTTGCTAATAGTGGCTGATTTTATCAACCCTTTGTTAGTTGATCCGCCAACTTGTTTTGTTCCTTGTAGTTTGCATTCATCAAAGGTTCTCCCCAGCTTGTCTAGCTTACCTGCAATCATAAATAATGTTAGAATAATGTAGAAGTTTGTGTCATGGATAAAGTTAGTTTATGCCAATTTCCAAGGGCATGAAGGGCGATACTGCCTACTGATAATAGGGCAACGAAAACATTTTGTGCATTCCACTAGAATCTTATCTAACAGTTGTCAAGTTATAACAAGATTATCTTTGTTCAAGGGAAGGTCATATTTTGAGCTAAAACAAAATGTACTTCAGAACAATAAGTTTAATTTAGTTTGATGAATTTTGTCCAAGGAGCGTAAGATATGTCATGGGCGAGCCATGCCCCATGACCCTTTGGACGCGTCCCATGGCGTCCTAGCAAGCCGTCCAACGCCTAGCACCATGGACCCCGTGGCCTTGGCTGCGCCAAGTGACAAGCGTGCATGTGCCTCTGTCGCCCCACCGATAGCCCTCGCCAGCGCCCAGCCGCAGGCAGATGCCAACAGCGCCGCGCGCAGACAATGCCGCGCGCACAGACCGTGATATCAAAGACAAGGTTGCTGACAATGGACCTGTTTCTACCTTGCAGAAAACTAAGTCCTTTTCATTGTAAATATAAAATACTTTTATTTCATGTACTTCCATTATGTTCCTCTAGCTTAGTTAGGCAAAGTCATGTAACTTGGGTTTATTTAATCATTATTAGGGTGGATCAAGCAATCAAACTTTCTAGATGGCAAGCAATTCTCTGTACTGGTGTCTCTCCCCTTGACACCGTGTTGCTTTTCTGTAATAGCTTTCATTAATGCAATCAAGCTTTCTTTTATTCTCAATTCTCTTTTCTGTTCTCTCAATTGCTCTTGACATTGGTTTTCCCGTACGGCACTGACAATCTAGTCTAGCATATGGAGGGGACCTCAGTTGGCGGATAGTAACTACAGGGACATCGGTTGCTTCGCCTTACGTCGCCCTTCCAAGGAATCTCAGGAAGGCGTCGCGTAATAGTTGGTATAAGAACTTAGGCTCGACATCGGACGAGGGAACACGTTGCTATTACCACCATTTCTGACCATGGTGAATCATGGGACCGCATTGCAGACGGTTGACGTATTACGATCCATCGTGGATACGGTGCCTGAACTAAGAACCAACCTAATGCAAATGTTGGACGACCTGGATCGCAGAATGCTCCAGGCCGAAGTTGACATAGAAAACATTAGTCGCGACTCTGAGGGAGACTGGCAAACGGCAGCCACAGAGGCAGCCAAAACTTTTGGTAAATTTGAGGGCCTCCAATACGAGCGTGCCGAGGATTTAACCTACAGGGCATAAAGGTGACTGCCATGCAACAAACTATAGACAACTTGACAGGCCAGTTCAATGTTGCCAATGCTGCGCTACAAGGCCTGCTTGGAGGAGGCGAAAATCAAATTGGGGATGCTGTGAACCTCGCCCCCGTGGCACAAAAACTGAAAATTCATGAGCCAAAGCCATACAATGTAGCTCTGAATGCCAAAGAAGTGGAAAACTTCATCTTCGACATCGAACAATACTTCGATGCCGTTGGGGACCTAGAAGAAGCGAAGAATGTAGCAACTACTGCCATGTATCTTCAGGGTGATGCTAAACTCTGGTGGCGGGTGAAGTACGAAGCCATCAAGGCCGGTGAAGATACTCTCGAGACATGGGCAGAACTGAAGGCAGCCATACGCCTACAGTTCTTCCCCGAAAATGTTGAGTACAATGCAATGAGAAAGCTACGGGAGCTCTGCCAGACCAAATCAGTGCGGGATTACGTGCGAGAATTCTCCGCGCTCATGCTGAACATACGAGACATGGGGGACAAAGACAAACTCTTCACATTCCAAGAAGGGTTGAAACCTTATGCCTATATGGAGCTGCAAAGACAGGGTAGACACTTTACCTAAGGCAATACAAGCAGCGGAGTGCCTTGACGACTATCAAGTGGAAGCTCGGAAGGATAGGCCTCAACAGCCTGCCCGAGGGGGATACAAAGGGGGCCAACCTAACACTAGTGGCCCTAACAGAAGTGGAGGAGATCGGAGTGCAACCAAATCTAAGGCTCCCTCCTTAGGCAATACTTGTGTTGCATCTAACAACGACGATCGGGGGAGAAAACCCCCTTTAGGATGCCATCATCGCGGCGGGCCACATTGGAATAATGAATGCCCGCATGCACAGATGAACGCCCATCAAGCTTTTGATGATGGGACAAATGACGACGCAGATGATGTCGACCAGACCGAACCCGTAGGTGCCTTCAATGCAATAGTTGGCTCTATTTCTGAAGCCTTAGCGGGAACCAGTGTTGGTATCCGTAAGGACCCATGCCCAATCACCAAGAAAGGGAAAAAGAAGGCGGATGAGAAGACTCCTCATGTTCGTCGAGATGAAGGTGAATGGCAAGCCCATTCGAACGATGATAGACACGGGTGCTACCCACAACTACTTAGCCTCTACTCAGGTAGAGCGCCTTGGTCTAGTTGTAGGAAAGGGCAGAGGTCGTGTCAAGGCTATCAACTCACCGCCTCAGCCAGTGGGTGGAATAGCCAAAGAAGTACTAGTGAAGCTAGGCCCTTATGAAGGAAAATTCAACTTGCGCGTGGTGATCATAGATGACTTCGAGTTGATAGTTGGGTTGGAATTCCTGAGATAAACCAACACCATGCCCGTACCGTATGCCGACATGCTACTGATGATGGGAGCACACGGGGCCAAGCCCTGCATTATCCCGTGTATGCCCATAAAGATGGCCGCTGAGAACATCTCGACCTTACAGTTGAAGAAGGGGGGTCAAAAGACATGAAACTACGTACCTAACAACCTATGTATTGAAGATATAGAACGCTCCTCGGGTCCCATTCCTGCACCCGTGAAGGAGCTGCTACTAGAGTTTTAAGACGTCATGCCACAGGACATGCCAAGGGACTCCCGCCCTAAGCGCACTATGGACCATGAAATTGAGTTGGTGTCGGGTGCGAAGCCACCCGCCCGGGCGCCTTACAGAATGTCACAACCCGAACTCACCGAGCTTCGGAGACAATTGACGAAAATGCTAGACACAGGGATCATCGTGCCCTCCAAATCCCCGTACGGATCCACTGTGTTATTCCAAAAGAAACATGATGGCAACCTACGACTCTATATGGATTATCAGGCTCTAAACAAAATCACTGTGAAGAACAAGTATCCTATTTCGCTAATGGCAGACTTGTTCGATAGGCTGGGTGGTGCGACGATGTTCACCAAAATAGACCTGAAGACAGGTTATTGGCAAGTTCGGATTGCGGAGGGTGACTAACGCTCCAACCACATTTTGCACCCTCATGAACCATGTCTTCTGTGAGTACATTGACGAATTCGTGGTGGTCTACTTGGATGACATTGTGGTATATAGCCAAACACTGGAAGAACACCTGGAGCACTTGCGGAAGGTGCTAGGCTGATTGCGGGAGCACGAATTATATGCAAAGCTATCCAAATGCTCCTTTGCTCAAAAACAGATTGAATTCCTCGAACATGTCATCGAGGAAGGGTGAATCAAAATGGACAAGCAGAAGATTCAGGCTATCACAGATTGGCCGCCGCCTAAGGATATCCATACCTTGAGGGCGTTCCTTGGCCTATGCAACTTCTATCGGCGATTCATGAAAAATTACTCCCTCATCGCGGTGCCATTGACAGAACTCCTAAAAAAGGCTACGCCTTGGGATTGGGGACCCAGGCGAGCGGAGGCCTTCGACGCATTGAAAACGGCTATGTCTAGTAGCCCCGTCTTGGCCTTCCTTGATTTGGCCAAGTCGTTCGAGGTACAAACGGATGCCTCAGACTATGCCCTTGGCGGGGTCTTGCTACAAGAAGGGCATCTAGTAGCGTACGAGAGCCGGAAGCTGAAGGATGCAGAGCGGCGCTATGCCTCCCACGAAAAAGAATTATTGGCTATCGTCCATTGCTTACGCCTTTGGAGGCACTATCTGCTGGGAACCCCGTTCGTGGTCAAGACAGACAACACAACGGTTAGCCATTTTATGACCCAACCAAAGTTGAATGGCCGCCAGGCCCGGTGGCAGGAACTCTTAGCAGAATTTCACTTCAACTTGGAGTACCGAAGTGGGAAGACTAACCAGCTTGCTGATGCGCTCAGTCGGAGGGCTGACTTAGCATCGGTGTGCCTACTCGCTACCCTAAGGGGGAGCGAAGTAGCCACCACTATAAAAGACCAGATACATTGTTAGTTTACAGATATGCATAGTGTAGTCTTGTCCCACATTGTAATAGGATGTATATAGCTATAAATAGGGACCTCTTGATTGTATTTATCATCCAATATCAATAACATATTTTCTCCCGTGCCTTCTCACATGGTATCAGAGCATTAGTTTGAAAAGATCGTTGTGCGTCATTCCGGCGTTAACCAGGAAGAAGGTACTTAGTCATCGTATAATTTTTCCGGTGACCTAAGGCTTGTCTAAGTGAAAGTCATTTTCTGTCGGTGTTGTGCTAAAACCAACACCACCACGAGGTAGATCACCCTCCGACGACCAACCCCTGAAATTTTATCCGGCAGAAAAGCCGCCACGCGCCGGCAATAACTTTTTCGGCGAGGGTTCCGGCCTTTTTTTTGCGAAGCTAGATTTTGGGTTGAATTAGGCCCGAAGTCCATTTATCGTGGTATCAGAACTTTTTCGCGAAGCTAGCTTTTCAGGACAGCTTGCTCGCAAAGGAATTCCGAGTCTATCCATCCTGGTAACGACAAATTCCGACTTTGGAATTTTCCGGCGAGCTACAGTATTTCCGGCGTGAACAGTGTTTTTCAAGCTAGAACAATGTTCTCTTTTCCTGCTGTAAACAGTGATTTTCAAGCTATTTCTTCAGTTTTCAAGCTATTTCCCATGTTGTAGCGACATGGGAACCGATACTTTGAATAGTCGGATGGTATTTTTAGCAAATTATATTGAGTTCATTCAGTATAAAACATGTAAGCAGACTTGACTTGTTTCTCCTAATCTTCATCCTCTGAGTCTTGGGTCATTGATTCAGATGCATCAGATCATATTTTTGGTAACAAATCTCTTTTCACTACTATTTTGTATTCTCAATCTCTTCCAAAAGTCACAATGGCCAATGGGTCTCAAACCATGGCAACTGCAATAGATCAAGCAAGCTCACTTCCTTCCTTACCTTTAGATTCAGTCCTTTATGTTCCCAATAGTCCTTTTAATCTCATAGCTGTTAGTCGCTTAGTCAAATCACTTAAATGCGCTGTTTTATTTCTTGATGACCATATTTTTATACAGGAACGCAGTACGGGGCGGATCATTGGTACCAGGTGTGAATCAAACGGACTTTAGTACCTTATCCTTACTAAATCACATGGACTCACATCTTGTCTTCCTTCTACAACTTGTCCTGTTACTGATTCACCAGATTTATTACATAAATGGTTGGAACATCCCAGTTTGTCAAAACTTTAGAAAATGGTATCTGGTTTATCTCACTTGTCAGCTCTAGAGTGTGAGTCATGTCAGCTCGGTAAGCATACCCGCTCCCATTTCCCTCGGCGTCTTGATAATCGAGCAGTCACCTTTTACTTTAGTCCATTCAGATGTTTGGGGTCCTAGTCGGGTCAGTTCCACCTTGGGATTCCGCTACTTTGTCAGTTTCATTGATGATTATTCCAGGTGCACTTGGATATTTTTGGTAAAAAAACGATCTGAACTATTTTCTATTTTCCAAACCTTCCACGCTGAAATTCAAAATCAATTTGGGTTTCTATTCGCACATTTCGTAGTGATAATGCCCGAGAGTATTTGTCTTCCCCATTTCAGCAGTTTATGAAATCTCATGAGATTATTCATCAAACATCTTGTCCGTACACATCTCAACAAAATGGAGTAGCTGAAAGAAAGAATAGACATCTTATTGAAACTGCTCGTACCCTACTCATACAATCTCATGCTCCGTTGCGTTTTTGGGGGGATGCATTTCTTACATCTTGCTATCTTATTAATCGTATGCCATTTTCAGCTATCCAGAACCAAGTTCCATTCTCTGTCATGTTTCCCTACTTACCTTTGTTCTCTCTTCCACCCCGTATCTTTGGAAGCACTTGTTTTGTCCATAACCTTACTCCAGGAACAGATAAGTTAGCTCCTCGTGCTCTTAAGTGCATATTTCTGGGTTTCTCGAGAACACAAAAAGAGTATCGATGCTACTCTCCTGATCTTCAGCGGTACCTTATGCCCGCTAATGTTACCTTATTTGAAACCCAATCATACTTCACTGGCTCAAGTCATCACTTAGATATTTCTGAGGTACTACCAGTTTCATCTTTTGGAGATTCAGTCACTCCAGCTCCACCACCTACAACTCCAGTTGTAGCTCCACCACCTATAGCTCCAGTTCCACCACCTACAGCTCCGGTTGTTGCTCCACCACCTATAGCTCCAGTTCCTCCGCATAATCAAGTTCAACCTTCTGCAGCTCCACCACTCTTGACTTATCATCGTCGTCCACATCCAGCATCAGAACCAAGTGATTCATGCCCCGCATCAGATTCTGCACCTACTGCGGATTTGTCTCTTCTTTGTCAACCAATTGCACTCTGCAAAGGTATACGATCCACACTTAATCCTAATCCCCACTATGTCGGTTTAAGTTATCATCGTTTGTCGTCACCTCATTATGCTTATCTTCTTTGTCCACTGTTTCTATCTCTAAGTCTACAGGTAAGGCACTATCTCATCCAGGATGGCGATATGCTATGATTGACGAGATGTCTGCTTTACATGCGAATGACACTTGGGAGCTTGTTCCTCTTCCTGCAGGTAAGTCTACTGTTGGTCGGTTTATGCAGTCAAAGTCGGTCCGGATTGCCAGGTTGATTTTTGGGCTTGATTATAGTGATACTTTCTCTCCCGTGGCTAAAGTAGCATCTGTTCGTCTCTTTTTGTCCATGGCTGCTGTACGTCATTGGCCTCTTTATCAGTTAGGCATTAAGAATGCTTTTCTCCATGGTGATCTTGAAGAAGAAGTTTATATGGAGCAACCACCTGGTTTTGTCCCCTCGAGCTTGGTTTGGTAAGTTCAACACAATTATTCAGGAGTTCGACATGACTCGTAGTGAGGCTGATCACTCTGTGTTGTATCGACATTCTGCTCCTAATCTGTGTATTTATCTAGTGGTTTATGTTGATGATATTGTTATTACTGGTAATGATCAGGATGATATTACTAATCTGAAGCAACATCTCTTTTAGTACTTCCAGACTAAGGATTTGGATAGATTGAAGTATTTTCTAGGTATTGAGGTCGCTCAGTCTAGCTCAGGTATTGTTATTTCACAGCGGAAGTATGCCTTAGACATTCTTGAGGAGACTAGAATGATGAGTTGCAGACCTATTGACTCTCCTATGAATCCGAATGCTAAGCTTCTGCCTGGACAGGGGTAGCCTCTTAGAGACCCTACGAGATATAGGAGGTTGGTTGGCAAATTGAATTACCTCACAGTGACTAGACCTGACATTTTTTTTTCGGTAAGTGTTGTAAGTCAGTTTATGGATTCTCCCTGTGATAGTCACTGGGATGCAGCTGTTCGCATTCTTCGGTATATAAAGTCAGCTCCAGGCAAATGATTACTATTCGAGGATCGAGGCCACGAGCAGATTGTTGGGTACACAGATGCTGATTGGGTAGGATCACCTTTTGATAGACGTTCTACGTTTGGATATTATGTTCTAGTAGGAGGTAATTTGGTCTCGTGGAAGAGCAAGAAACAAAATATAGTTGCTTGATCTAGCGCTGAAGCCGAATATCGAGCCATGGCTGTGGCGACGTGTGAGTTAGTTTGGGTAAAGCAGTTGCTCAAATAGTTAAAGTTCGGAGAAATCAGCAAGATGGAACTAGTGTGTGATAACCAAGTTGCTCTTCATATTGCGTCAAATTCGGTGTTCCATAAGAGGACTAAACACATTGAGATCGACTGTCACTTTGTTAGAGAAAAAATACTTTCAGGAGATATTGTTACAAAGTTTATAAAGTCGAATGATCAACTAGCAGATATTTTCACTAAGTTTCTTACTGGTTCTCGTATTAGTTACATGTGTAACAAGCTCGGTACATATGATGTGTATCCACCGGCTTGAGGGGGAGTGTTAGTTTACAAATATATATAGTGTAGTCTTGTCCCACATGAGAAGAGGAGTAATATCTCCTTGTAGTGTATAGCTATAAATAGAGACCTTTTGTATTGTATTTATCATCCAATATTAATAACATATTTTCTCCCGTGCCTTCTCACATACATGATCTACTCATAAAGGATCCTACTGCACAGTATTTGGTTGATCTTGTAGGACAGGGCAAGACTCGCCAGTTCCTGAAAGTGAAAGGGAACCAATTTTATGTTCCTAAAGGAGGAGATCTGCGAAGAACTCTTCTGATGGTGAAGAACGCACCATGGCATTACTTCGCCGCACATATTATTGGCCTCAAATGGCTGATGACGTCGCTCAGTATGTGAAGACTTGTCTAGTATACCAGAAGGACAAGTCGGACCGCTTGACACAAGCGAGACTCTTGGAATCACTACCTGTCCCAAAGAGACCTTGGGAAAGCGTTTATCTGGATTTTCATCACCCGGCTGCCAAAGGTTGGAGATCTCACAACTATCTTGATGTTGGTGGATCGGTTTTCCAAGTATGCTATATTTATAGCAGCCCTACAATATATATCAGCAGAACATACAGCTCGACTCTTCATCTCTCATGTCGTCAAATATTGGGGCCTGACTAAAGACATCGTTAGTGATAGCGACTCACGCTTCACTAGCAAATTTTGGACCCAACTCTTTAAGTTCCTCGGATCAAAATTGAGTCACAACTCAAGTTTTCATTCGCAATCTGATGGCCAGACGGAGCGGTTCAATGGCATGCTGGAGGAATACCTCCGCCACTTTGTAACCGGATCGCAGAAGAACTAGGTGAAGCTTCTGGATGCTGCTCAACTGTGTTTCAATTCACAAAAAAACTCTAGTACAAAAAAAGCGCTTTTGAAATTGTTACCGGACAACAACCGTTACTCCCACACCGTGAATGCACCAAACATGTCAAAATTTCCTCGAGCTGCTAGCTTTTCAAAAGAATGGAAGCGAAATTTGGAGATAGTGCAGAGCTATCTTGTCAAAACCCAAAAGCGGAAGAAGAGGCATGCTAATCAAAATCGTCGCTTTGTTTTGAATACCAAGTAGGAGACAAAATGATGGTCAAAATCCCAAAGCGGTACTTGTTTGCATGGGTCCATGACCCTCGCTTATTGCAAAAATACATTAGACCCTTGTCCATTGAAAGGCGCATTGGAAACCCCAGCTTGGTGGAAAATCCATCCCGGTTTTCATGTCAGTCTTCTGAAACCTTTTCGGGAAGACATGGAGGACCCTTCACGGAGCCAACTCACAATACCCAGTATTCGAGGCCCCAATTCAATCGGGAAAAAGGCGTGCTGAAGCTATTCTTAATGATCAAGTGATTCACGCCTAAAGGAAAGATCACCAAGAATTCTTGGTAAAATAGCAGGGTTGTGATGCGGAGGAGAATGTCATGGGCGGCTTTCCAGCCATGCCCCATTGGACGCGCCCCATGGCATCCTAGCAAGCCTCCCAACACCTAGCGCCATGGACGACCCTGTGGTCTTGGCTTCGCCAAGTGACTAGCGCGCATGTGCCTCTGTCGCCCCACCAATAGCCCTCGGGAGCGCCCAGCCGCAGGCCGATGCGAACGGCGCCGCGCGCGTAGACCGTGATGTCAAAGACAAGGTTGCTGACAACGGACCTGTTTCTACCTTGCAGAAAACTAAGTCCTTTTCATTGTAAATATAAAATACTTTTATTTCATGTACTTCCATTATGTTCCTCTAGCTTAGTTAGGCCAAGTCATGTAACTTGGGTTTATTTATTTTAAGCATTATTAGGGAGGATCAAGCAATCAAACTTTCTAGCAAGCAAGCAATTCTCTTTACTGGTGTCTCTCCCCCTCGATACCGTCCTCGACACCGTGTTGCTTTTCTGTAATAGCTTTCACTAATGCAATCAAACTTTCTTTCATTCTCAATTCTCATTTTTTTTCTCTCAATTGCTCTTGACATTGATTTTCTCGTACGGTACTGACAATCTAGTCTAGCATACGGAGGGGAACTCAGTTGGCGGATAGTAACTACACGGACATCGATTGCTTAGCCTTACATTATCCTTACAAGGAATCTCAGGAAAGCGTCGCGTAACAGATAGGAAGCAGGGAAACAATTAAGAATGATGGGTAAATATCAATTACCTTGCTCAACTTTGTTTGATATTCAAAATTGGTCTGATTTCAACAGGAGAAAGTGTTTCTCTCCCTTTCAACTTTGGTGATTGATTGAAGACTATGTAATTTGGGAAGACTAGATCAATGTAGTTCAATCGCAGGAAGTTGGGAAAGTTGAGGAATATGTGAATATGTAAAACTAGAGCTAACAAGGGAAGCAAGAGGGCACTTCAATATGGATAGGATCCAATTCCCTTTATTTCGAATTAGAAAGAAAAATCTCTGTTTGGAAAACTTTCAAGACTTTATAAGTTTGACATGCCTTGAATTATTTATATACTTGTATAGGAAAGGAAGTTCTTCAGTATAGATATATATATGGGAGAGCCTCGTTAGAATAGTGATTTTTGTGAACTTGCATAGAGTATCTTACATTGAATTTACTATGGCGCAAAAACATCTTTAACCACCAAAATTATTATAAGAACGTGACTGGAACACTATCTGAATAGCAGTCACACCATGTAGCTCAACTTATGATCATGATAGATTCCTTATTTAATCATATAACAGTGGGAGACGAGTCTGAATATAATGCACAAGAAAATATAGGAGGAACATTGAAAAGTGGAAACCAGCAGAAATACAGATGATATTAGAACTCTGCTACAAGGGTGACAAAGGCATGTTTTACGAAGTCTGATACCTCAATGCATGATACTATTTTCTGGTGCTGCTTTCTGACAATAGAACTAGTTACACTGTTGAGTTGTCCCACATCGGAAGGATTTGAGGTCCTTGGTCTCCTTATATGGTCTTAGGCAATCCTCACCTCATAAGCTAGCTGTTGGGGTTGAGTTAGGCCCAAGGTCCATTTATCATACACCAGCAACTACATGAATGAAGAACTCTAGATGACGATCGTTCTTCCGTTAGGACTCCAGAATGAGAAGATATATGCTAAGTTTTTCTCATCACGTCTTTCTGAAATGATAACTACTCTAGTATCTTGTTCTTACTATTATTCTGGAACATCAAGCAATTCTGTGTCTCATGCACGAATGTGTTCCTTTTTCGCTGTACTTCTAGTTTTGATAACATTCAAGCATGTTACTGACAAAATCAAATGAAAGACCCTATGACATACATAGGGAGGAAGGGGATGCATTGCATGTTATAGTACGAAACAGACTTCAGAAGGCGTGTCACGTTTTGCTTGCAAAACTATCATCATGGCACTAGAACTACAATTTGGCTCGACTTCTAGCCATTTCCCATTTCTATGTCAACAATATTGGATTTCAAACCCAAATAACAGAGGAAATTAGAGACGGACACTGAGGAAACTTACAAAAAAACTATGTGTACTCAAAGTCCCAAAACAGGGGTGGACCAATACAGTCTTCCATAGTACAGAAAGAAGTCCTAAACAGCAAATGGCCCAATAAATTTGTTGTTCCAATCATTTTGTGCTATCTTCTGATTGCCAGCATTTCTATTCTGCCTAAACATATCTTTATCATGATTTCATTAAGCATTTCTCATTGAGTCACTAAAACTACTCATGAAGTATACCATAACACCCCACTACCCTACTGGCTGACAAACTACTACCGCTGATGTGTTGTTGTTGTTAGAATTATTTTATCTATTACCATTATACCACTAAACAATTGCTTTCAATGTCATGAATGCTTCAGAAATACTCCATCAGACAGACAGATCGACAAACAGAAAAGGAGACAGAAACAGAAATAAAGATATGTTAAACAAAAGAGAAAGGCGAAAGGCAAGGAAAGTTTGACCTGAAAGACTGGACCTCTTTTCTTTTTATCATATCCGGGATCCCAATACTTACCTTATTTCACCCAAAAACCTACAGATAGTTACTTAACTACAGTTGCAGTTATCATTATGCATCTCTTGCATGCATTTACATTATGCTAGTTATGTTTTAGGAAATTCTCTTCGTTTTTCTTTTTTTTTGTGGGGGGGTTTACCTGAAGGTATTCCTAGGAATCTTATATTGAAAACTGAAAAGGTTTTAACAGAATAGATTTTGGATAGACTATACAATCTTTAGTGAGGAAAAACTTGAACATTGGACCACAAATACATGGCTGTCATGCATTTGGGTTATCATTCTGAAATATCCCCATGTTATATTCTTTATCTGAGTTCAGGTTGTATGTTTAGACAATTCCTTATCACTCGAACAATATTCAATAACTAGTATATAATTTAGAAGAAGCACAGAGAATGCCTACAGAAATAACTTGTGTTCAAGATAACAAAGCTTTCTTATGCTCATTAGATCGTGTTCGATATTTTTCCCCCTTATTTTGCTTCTAATACTAAGCATGAAGGGAACACCCACAACTAACGAGTTAATCCATACCTTGATGATTGGTACATGAAATTAGAGTAAAAAGAGCAAAACAAACTTCAGAGACCTACCTTAAAGACAGTACCATTCACTTTGTCAACGTTTAGCGTGCCATCACTCTCAACTCCATTCAACTGAAAAACAAAGAGAGAAAATAAAGAACTGCAGCCATCGTGTTAATAAGAGGCTGCAAAAGATATTATCTGCCCTGTTTTATTCGAGTTCTTTCTTATTAGATAAAACAGTATTTAATTACACTGACCTAGTATGGAGACAACACAATTTTTTTGACAAGGGAAGTCAACACAATTTAACTATTATGTATGTAGAGGCTAGACTAGAAACAAACAGAACAACTTTGTGATACACTCCAAAATATTTGCTCAATCAGTACAACGTAGACAATTCTAAATATATTTATTTTGACAGCATGAAGTCGGTGATTGAAAGATACAACAAAACAAAGGAGGAGAATCACCAATTGGCAACTCCAACTTCTGAGGTTAGGGTAAGTTTCACTGGTTAATTTGCGGTCAACTAGTCAAAGAAAAATATGCATACTAAGGTTTCTATCATAGCCACTTCATGTCGTTGAACAAGGAAATGGTTGAGTAGTTGAGACACATGAGTAACAACCTGAGATCTCAGGTTCAAAGCTAAGCTATGACACTCGGTATAAGCCTATCTGCTCTACCATGGTGAGTTGATTTCGCGACACGTGTACGGTGGCCTGCAGCAGGCTTTTCGGTGGGATAGTCTAGGTGCGAGCAAAGTGACCCTGACACCACTATAATAAGAAAAAAAAAAGATGTTCAAAGTTAACAGAAAAATTAAATAGTAGAGAATTTGGTAATGATTATATTATCAATGAAAGTTAAGAGGATCAATAAGAATAATATGGAAAATATCCTTAGTGTCGTGTAATAAATAGGAAACCTTAGGAACATGAAACTTCCTTATCTCATATATAGTTCAAAACTTTTCTACAAGGAGCCTTCTTGATGTTATCAACCAGTTCCAATAAGAGTTTCTCTTCGTCTCTCTCCTTCCATGTGGTATTAGGCGTATTAAGCTTCTACGATATTTGTGGAAATCTAAGTACTACTCTTGCCTCTTTCTGATAACCATTCTAGGCAGCACTATTCTTATTTCCAGCCATCATTAGGCAGCATTGTGACATTTCAGGCTCCACATTTCTTTCCTGAGAACATTTGAGGCACCGCGCTGATCTCTTTCAGGCAACCATCCTGACGGCATCGTCTCTTCCAGTCACTTTTCTCTGGCTTTGCAAGCAATTACTCCAATAATTTCTTGTTACCCTTCAACTTTAATTCAAGCTTACATGATTTAATAGAGATTTGTGTCACCAAAATCTCTTTCCGCTAAATCAAAACGATTTTTCCCATGTGCTGCAAGGCATATTTCTTTGGTTGTGTCGATAACAGTCTATGAGAAAGAATATGACCTTTCGATGATGATCACTGTTCCGGCAACAATCAGGAGTTGAACCTGTACTAAAGTTTTGGCTCAACTCCTATCCAAGATACAAGGAGTCTATTAAGTCTAAAAGAGTTGTCAAAATGATCTTAGTGAGAATTACTCCTAATGTTCTGCCATTGACAAGATAACTATTAACTATTATATCATAATTGAAAACCCCAATAATTAGGATTCTTCAGTCCATTAAAAAAGAGCCCTCCTATATGTTAACCCAAAAAAGTTCAGTAAGAGTTTCTCTCCTCTTTCCTCTTTTCACAACATGCGTAAATTGTGGTGTATTGTTGTTTACAGTTTTTCCTCGCTACCGAGAGATCCCCGGCGGCCAAAGGGTTCGAAACTCCGGCATATGATGGGCCCGCCCCTCTACCCTTCTCCACTTAAATATCTGGCTTTATCTGAGGCAAGATTCGAACCTGCGACGTGTGCCTAATCCACACATCATCGATGTGCTCTTACCACTAGAACAAAGCCCTGGGGGGCATTGTTCTTTACACCTCTTTGTGAAAAGGATTTAAAAGATATTGGCACCTATCCGCAAATTTTAGCAAATTAATTAGAATTAGGAGATGGAGAGCAGGATAAAGGGAGAGCAGGATAAAGGGGCAAAAGCAAAAAAACATAAACAAAATGCTGCAAGAAGCAAATTAATTAGAATTAGGAGATGGAGAGCAGGATAAAGGGGCAAAAGCAAAAAAACATAAACAAAATGCTGCAAGAAAGAAGCATACAGATTCTCATAGTTACAGTCAGCTGTACCGTTGAAGATGCTGGACTGAAGGCTAAAGTTTGAAGACATATAGTTTAAACGGAAGGAAGATATTTTACAAGACAATAGCAAGATTTCTCCAAAGTGTTTTATAAAAGACACGATAAGCCAGGGGCAATCCAACACATTGACGGAGAACAGGAACTAAGTATTCCAGTATTACAATGCGGCATGAAAAGCTACCTATTGTATGAACGTACTGCAACTTCAGCTATTCAGGATTTAACTGGAGAGAGGTCACATAAAAGAATAGATCAGAGAGACTCCCATTTGTCTAGCAATCAAAGCATAGGTAGGGACAGAACTGTCTTATAGTTCACAATTATTTCGATTTGCATCATATCAACAAGAACATCTTCTTCGGCTAAACAGATTCCACATAACCACTACAGTCGACACAGCCTGATTCCTGCTAGATTAAAACAACAAAAATTAGGGTTTTCAAGCTCTTGAGGATACTTACAGGCCACGTGTTTAGAATAAAGGCCACATGCTACCATTTCACTGACGATCACCATTAATAAATCAACTTCAAGGATTTAACAATATGTCAAATTTTGTTGTACAGGAAAGTTTGGCCATCTTTTAAATTACTTTTACAGTGTAAAGGTTCTTTTATTGTGGGAAAACTTCTAGTATGACAGACTTCAAAGATTGCTTATCCCCCCAGGCCCCCTTCTAACCAGTGTCTACAAAATCTCAAACAAAATCTTCAGAATTTTCATCATCTGAGTCATGTAACTCAACAAGGAGATTCAATTTGTGGTATAAGGAGTAATGATTTCCTTACCGTGAAGTTCATTTCTTGATAATGGTCAGCTAAGGCACACCCCTCTCCTAACTTGTCAAACTTGAATGTGGTACTATTTAGTATACGAGTACCTTTTTTGAAAAAAGAGGAGGATAGCTGTCCTAAACTTTCTACCAAGATAACATTTGGTGTTAATCTGCAACTTATCTTCTTACTTCTACACAGTCCCTCTTGTCTTTATTAAGCAGATAATGACATTCATGGATAGCACTAGGTTCTAGGTACCACTGCTTCACTCAAGGTATCCAACTCTATAACCTGTCTTTGTCATGCCATCTGTTCAGTATCTGGAGATCAGTCTCTAATCCTTCTTTGCAATTGCAGAAGGTAAAAATAGAAGTCAGACGCTATGCTTCATGTCTTCAAGATGCTGCAAAGGAATAAAAATTCCCATTAAAAAATAGTTCGTTCTTCATATCAGTATTACAGGAATTATGCAGTTCAGGCACATAGGAAAACGAAATGTGATGAGAAGTGAAACAGGAGAAACATTGGGCCTTCCTGTGTTCAGAAATCACACACCCTGAGATACTGATACTACTGTGAAACTGAAGCAGTGTAGATTAGTCTACCTTTCAGGGGATTTTCATGTGACAGAGAGCCATATCAGTTCAGGTGCAGCAAGGAACTTTGGATATGGTATTGGAAGGTAATTTCTCGTAAGATTGACCACAGAAGCAGAACTTGACTCCTTTTATTAATAAGACTGCATAGGTCAACATAATTTAGGACATAATTAAGCATTCTGCTGAGGGGTTAATACTGCCATCATGACATATTGCACTCATGCTCATAGCACACACTTCCTACAGTACACAAAATCCAAGAACAGAAGATCTCATCTAGAGTTGTGTTATAATCTCCAACTGGGGCACGTCTAATTTCTTACTTGTACAAGAAAAACAAATGTTGCCCATATGTCATGAACCTAATTAGTGTGACAAAAGGGATTAAAAAATAGTTATCCATTCATATTATCATGAACTTTTTAAAAACAAGTCAAATATGGATAAGAACCATATTATCCACCTAGAAAATGAATAACCAATGGATAACTAATGAGTTTAACTTTTACATTTGTAAAGATTCAAATTGAGGGTTCCTCAAGTTTGGGAGACTAGGAATTCTCCCAAAAATGATCATATTCAAGAAGCCATGGATAATATAGATATCCACATTATCCACCGATTAACTCATTTTCTATCCGTATTAAATATGAGTTAGGTCAGGTAATTTATCCATTTTTGCATTCCCGTTTTCGACCTGCCCATATCCTATCCGACCCGCCCGTTTGCCACCCCTAAACCTAAGCAATACATATTATGCAAAGACATGAACATAAGAACCAAGGATATGGCTATAACATTGAAGAACTATAACCAGATAAACCGTCCGCCTACAAACCAATTTTCATCACATGCCATACTATCACTCTACAAAAATGAAGCAAACTGAAAATGACCAACAACTAAAGAGCCTAAATAATAATCTGACGGATATCCTTCCTCCCCAACATGAATCTAAACGACACTAACTTATGTATTATTCTTAACAAAAGCCACTAATAATTGCCTAAATGTCATGAAACCTCAAATAGAAGCCTCAGCTACCATAGAGAGGGACAATGGTATCCATGGTTCAGTTTTGCCACCGCAAAGAGATCCAATATCTCTGTTCAATCCCACTCTAGATGATTTCTTCCATATGCAGATAAGCTCTTCACTTATCTCTCACACACACACACACATATATATATATATACCTTTTGCTTACCTTTTGTCAAAAGTGCTAATGCTAAACTTCACGTTATCAAGCATTGCCAACTATTATAACATGGGTGGGATGAGATGTAGCCTCTCTCCACATAATCCCACCTTCAACATATAGGAGCGGTCGTCTACCATTAGCTTCATTGCATGTAAAATATCTCTTTCTGGTATAAAATTAAGCATGTAAATTCTACTTAGATATTGGTGCAACCTAGGGAGAACCACACCCCAAAAGCTAGCTATTGAGGGGGGAGAGCCCAAGGCTATATAAATCCCACATCAGCACTTGTAGTACCGATGTGAGACTCAAGTCTCATTCCTTGCAATAGACCACAAATATCAACAAATAAAAATGTAGCTGGAAAAATAAAATAACAAGTCTTCTTCTTCTTAGATATGCATAGACGAAGAGTGATTACCATTACTTTATGCTGGTCTAGGTCGGACTCAACATAACCAATAAAAACCGTCAATAACATTAGGCATCAAATCTTTTCTTCTTCTTTCACATATTTCACTTTGATAGTAAAAGGTACAACAGAAGATGGTAAATGAAGGAACAAACTCTTCCTATGAACTAAAAACTGTATACAAAGAGGGGAAAATCAGTCTCTTGTGCACCTATTAGATGGTGGAGTCCTATTTCATCTATTCAGTAGGATTATCTCTCAGTCAATTAAGCTAGATCCAGTTGTAAAAATCCCACATAAGGTGCAAAGCATAGAAGGAAGTTACAAACAAATTATAGCACAATTAGGACCGAGGTTTGAATAACATATGATAGTATAGCATAGAGTAACTATGCAGCTACTGTAATTACTCATTTACCAAACAGAAGGTTGAATTCGCATCCTCCATGATGTACCACACACCAGAGTTTATGGCCAGCAACTTCAAGGCTACCAAAACAACTATAACTTATATTTCTATGGCTGATGGCATATTGTGGAGCAAAATTTTTGAAGGTAGAAAGCAACAAAGATTAAAGAGATGCCTTGTGGCTATCTCTTTTACTTTAAAACTTTGAATCCCCTTTGAAATGTCATCCAAACCCATTGGTTTGAAGAATTCATCACAAGTTTGTAGGAGTAATATGCCACAAAATATCAAGAGGGGCTGTTAATTAACATCACTTAAGCCACTCTACAGTATATCCATATCAAGGCATTGTATTGATCAGGGCAACCAGTCAATAGTAGGGTCCATGCTAAATTCGTATGAGATGCATCAAATTGTTAGTGCTATACAAAAGAAGTCATGTAGCTAAATCTACAATATGTCTTCCACAAAAATGACAAAAATTGAATTCAACCTGGCTTGGTTGCATGGTCAACACCTTTGATGTGTCCTAGTCATGTTAAGACTCAACTCCTCTTCTATTCCTACATGTCGACCTTTGTACCAAAAGTAGAAATCTCATCCCCCCCCCCCCCCTCCCCGACCTAATTGAAAACAACAATGAAATTTTATGGTAACACCCATTTTCATCAAGGTGAGGAGATACAGAAGAAAACGGTCAAAGAGTCATTCTAGAAAGCAGATGATTCACAGACACAACAACAATGTTCTCTTTGTCAGTGTATTTTTGAATCTCTAATGTTTGAGACTTGAATCCCCTTCAATTCCCAAATGTCGAACTTTGCACCTAAACCAAATAACTTCTAAAATCCTAATTTGAACTAGCGCAAAAATTGACAGCATGCCTACGAAGTCTTTTTTAAGATATAATTGTCTCTAAGCCAAAGTAGATCAATAAGGTTTCATATGCTACGTCCTCTAATCACATTTGATGTCCAGATTCTTCTATTGAAAAAATTTACCTCGTAAAAAAAATTAACTACAAGAAGTGTCTCTGCATTTAACACTAATTCAAGTTCTTCCTTTTCCCTTTTCATCTTATAAAAGTGAAGTGACATTCATAAGGAGTACCAAACACATCATTTCCAACAACTACAAAGGCATAGTAGGATTGAAAAGGAAACAACAAACAATGTACTAAGACTGACTCAAGCAGGGTATACAAGGATTCTTAACCAAATCTCCAATCCTTGGGATAACACAAAGGAAATGATATTTTTATTTATGTTAGCTAGTGAAATAGAGGGGAGAGAAACCATAAGCTAGTGTATTTCATTTTTCCTTCTTTTTTCGTCATTGACAGGATGCAACCTCAAGAAAGTAACCCTAGCTCATTTTGTTTTCCCCTAATTTAAAAGGGCTCATAAATTAAAGATACACAATCTTGAGGGTATACATGGATCTAATTCTTGGACTGCAAGGAAGGAACGTCTATACATTAATCTAAATAGAACCTAGCATGCAGCAACATCCATTAATTTCTCCTATGATAATCCAAAATGCGGAGCAGAGTGTTGACCGGTCAAGAACTCACACGTTCAGAAGATGCAAGTAGCGGAAACGAAGATGCTTGGAAGGATGTGTGAGCATATAAGGAGAGATAAGATTAGGAAAGAAGATATACGGAGCAAGGTGAGAGTGGCCCTCACGGTGGACAAGATGCGGGAAGCGAGATTGAGATGGTTCGGGCATGTGAAAAGCACGAGCACAGATACCCTAATGAGGAGGTGCGAAAGGTTGGCAGTGATAGGTCTTAAGAGAGGTAGAGGTAGACCGATGAAAAACTGGGGAGAGATGATTAGACAGGACATGACACATCTTCAGCCCACCGAAGACATAACCCTAGATAAGAGAGCTTGGAGGCCGAGGATTAGAGTAGAAGATTAGTAGGTAGTCAAGCGGTTTCTCTCTTTTTTACGGGAGAGCAGTGGTTCTAGTTTAGAGCACCCTCTTCTCTTTATCAGTATTATTATTATTATCCTAGTATTATTATCTTATTCTTCAATTTTATACAACTGTTTTTTTTTACTTTGATTAACTTTACTATTTTGCTGGCAATACTTTTCTTTTCTTCAGTATTTTTATCATAGCTTTTTTACTTTTGTATTTTTCAAACCTGTTTTGAAAATTCTTTTCTTGAGCCAAGGGTGTATCGAAAGTAACCTATATACCTCACACAAGGTAGGGGTAAGGTCTTCGTACACCCTATACTCTCCAAACCCCACACGTGAGATCACACTGTTCATGTTGTTCTTGTTCTTGATAATCCAAAATGTAAGAAATATGTTTTCTTCTTAGCAGTTTTGGCAAAGAGAAGCAGCAATGCTGAGGCAACAACTTCAAAACTTGCAAGAGAATCATCGGTAAACTTTCTTGTTCTTTATCACATATATTTCTTCTTTCTGCTAATAACTTAGAATAAAAATAAGAATGTTTTTGCGTGTTAAGCAATTCAGGTATTTTCTTAAATTGAGTTCATGTTAGTCCAATGCAGCTTTTGAGATGTTTAAGCAAAATTATATCAGGAGAAAGTACCCAGTAATTTTCATTGAGTTCCGTACCATAGGAGTCAAATTGTTTCACAAGTGGAAATTTTTGTTCTTAGAATTGTTTTATTATTTAGGTGCTTAAATCTACTTTGTCTGCTATTTAAGTTATACAAGGAGCTTATATAGTGACTGAGCTACAACGGAAGAGTAGAGAGACACGAGTAATGTGCAAAGTGGTCTGTAAAAGACAAATGACTTCTGGACTTCGTTACAGAGAAGAAGGGATGGGAGAGATGATAACAATGATCCACTTTCTGATACCCATTATCAAGTTCTCAGTCTAGTAAATGGAATCCCAAAGGTTTCTTTGGAAGCTCAAGAGGTCTATGACAAAGTGATCACCTTACCAACAACAACAACAACAACAAAAAACCCAGTTTGATCCCATAATTGGGGTTTGGGGAGGGTAGTGTGTACACAGACCTTACCCCTATCTCATAGAGATAGAGAGACTGTTTTCGATAGACCCTCGGCTCAAGAAACAATGAAAATAAAGCACCAAGTAGCAAAGAATGTTAGCACCAGTGATCACCTTACCAAAGTAGTCAAAAGCAAAAAGTGCTAAAGCTCGTTGGGCTTTAAGATTAAAGTGCAATCCAAGTATGGGCTTTAACGAAAAAAAAGAGCTAATGAAAAAAATGTAAAGCAGTGTAACTACAAAAAAAAGTTCTTTGGACAAAAGAATGGAATTAGGCTATATATATGAAGTAAAAGTCATGTAAAGTAAGTTCAGAAACAATTTTAAACTTCTTATTTAGATGAAAAACATAGTTTATATTTTTAATGGCTAGTTTTCTTATATTTAACTTCTAATTTCATTTTTCCATTTTTTTGATAACCGTGGTGTCCGGGCCAGCTTGCGCGCACCTCGACTAATTCCACGGAATACCTAATCACCTCCCACCGGCAACAGATATCAGGTAACTCTGTCCACCAAGGTTAGAACAGATGAGAAGAAATCACTTAGTGTTTTGTCTCTGTTGGAGATTGAACCTGAGACCTCATAGTGCTTAAACCACTTCATTGACCACTAGGTCATACCCTTAGGTGCAACTTCTAATTTCTTAGTGCTAATCACTAAAAGTTCAGTCATATGGCTTTTTTAACAATTAATATATCACTTTGTCAACTCTATTTATTGTCTAGTGCTATGCTCTTAAAGACTGAGCTCATAGGTGAAGAAGAACATATTATAGCACCTTAGCACCTACACTAAAGTGCCAACCATGGGAGGTGACTCCCACAACTTGGTTTCACTGAGCTTCAAGACTTAAGTGTGCCTTAAGCGAGACTTTAACAACCCTACACCTGACATTGTTCTTACTGATCATTGAAATATTCAACAAGAAGATGGAGAGTAAGGACAAGGGGTTATTTATGGGGCTTCACAGTTTGTAGGGAAGGAAAGATAGTTTACAGGTGTATTATCTACTATATCTTACTATATGCAGATGATATGTTTGTGTTATTACCGAGGCAAATCCACTCTACTGTTGTGGTCTCAGGGAACTCTAAGATTGATGAAGTGAAGAGCATTAAATAGCTGGTGGACATCCATAGTTGCAGTATGGGTCCCATCATAAGATGACTTACCAATACTACCGCTGGGTGCGACTTTCAAGGATTGCCAAAGAAAAAAACTGATGGCCGAGAGAGTCAAAAAGAGACTAACAGGCTGTTAGAAGAAATACTTCTTGAAAATGTGAGATAGAGACAGCGATCAAGAGAAATTTGCTTAATCTGCCAACTTACTATGTATCCATATTGTTTATACCAGTACGATTTACAAAGATTGTGCAATATGAAAGACAAAGTTGAGAACCAAAAAGAAACTAAAAGGACGGTAGAAGTAATACTTAAAAGGGAGAGAGACATTGATCAAAGAGTAATTTTTCGTATCTGTCAACTTACTATGTACCAGGAATCATGGCAAAAGATTGAAAAGTGTAAACGAATCTTTTATGGGACACGATAGGGAGGTGGAATGTTCATAGAACTCAACTAGGGAAGTTGATTAAGGGGTTTCGCATGGAAATCAACCATTGTGGAGAGCGATCATAGTTAAAAAGTATGTAGATCAAGTGGGATAGTTAGGACCAATCAGATTATCCATGCTATATGGAGCAACTCTATGGAGGATATAGTGAAAATGTGGACAGATTCTATGGAAGTGTCAAATTTAGGACGGAGGTACTGAAACCCGAATCAATTTCTGGAAATAGAGACGATGTAGTCATATTCTTTTGTATTAAGTTTTCTGATAATATTCAATACTTTCAGCCAGCAGACACTAACACTCGTCCCAATTATAAAGAACGAGGAGAATCCTATAGAAACTACATTTGAGTGAAGGATTGGGAGATGAAGCAGCTTAATAGTTTGCTTACATTACCGCACAAGCAAAAATATCATTTATGGACAAAGGCAGCTGGAAACGGGAAAGGCCAGAAAGATGTTGTACTCATAGTGAAATCATTTTATAATGGACTGCTAAAGACAAGGTAACTTCCCTCACTAATATGGTGCTTTTTACACCGATAGTAACACAAGAAGCTATCCTAACAACAAAGAATTTGAGAGGAAAATGGACAATCCCTGTCACTTCGGTATTTACACAAGGGATGTACTGTTTTTAGAGAATGTATGGTATCTCAATCAGTATTGATGACCGAATGCTCTTTGTAGGGATTTGGATACATATGGGAATCAGCCCATAATATCAGTATATTATTGAATTCATCAACAAAGTAACTAGGCTAAATGAATTATTTCCTCCATTACTCTACTTAAAATATTAAACACTGATCTTTTGGATTGAGAAAAGGGAAAGGAGAAGAATGGAGATGATGTAGAGAAAAGGAAAGAAAAGGAAAGCAGAGTGTTACTTTTCTGTCTTCAAATTGATGGAGTAAGGAAATATAAAAGAATGTGTATTAATTGACACTAATTCCCTTAATAGTTATTTTGTTCATAATCCTGAGCTTTCTTTTAATGCTACAAAAGTTTCACTACAGCATGTCCTGTTTTTCTTCGTTTCACCCATTTTTGGACAGAACATTGTGTTAACGAACTTAACTCCCCTTTCCCTCCCTTTCTATTCCTAAAAACCAATTCCGAGCAAAAATAAATAAATCACCTACTCTTCTTTCCTCTGACTTAGAGAAGGCTTAGGATAAAGTACTGAGGGAGGTATGTGAAGATGTTTGAAGACTAGAGGTGTTCCTGTTGCATACATTAGGGCTATTAAGGATATGTATGATAGAGCTAAGACTCGTGTGAGGACACTAGGAGGGGACTCGGAACACTTCCCGGTTGTGATGGGGTTGCACCAGGGGGTTAGCCCTCAGCCCATTTCTGTTCAAAGGGAGGTACCGTGATGCATGTTATTTGCAGATGACATTGTACTGATTGACGAGACGCGAGGTGGTGTAAACGTAAGGTTAGACGTTTGAAGGCAGACCCTGGAGTCTAAAGGTTTCAAGTTGAGTAGGACCAAAACAGAAGACATGGAGTGCAAGTTCAGTGGTGCGACTCAGGTAGTGGATGAAGACGTGAAGTTTAATTCACAAGTCTCTAGGAGAGAGTTTCAAGTACCTTGGGTCAGCTAATACAAGGGAATGGAGAGATCAACAAGGATGTCACACATCGTATTGTGGCTGGATGGATGAAATGGAAGCTCGTTTCCGGTGTTTAGTGTGATAAGAATGTGCCGCCAAGACTTAAAGGTAAGTTCTATAGTGCAGTGGTCAGACCGATTATGTTATATGAGGCGGAGTGTTGGCCAGTCAAGAACTCTCATGTCCAGAAGATGAAGATGACTGAAATAAGGATGTTGAGATGGATGTGTGAGCATACTAGGTTAGATATAATTAGAAATGAAGTTATCCGGGATAAGATGGGCCGGGACAAGGTGGGTGTGGCCCCTGTAGAGGACAAGAGGTGGGAGACGATACTTAGATGGTTCGGGTATGTGAAGAGGAGAGGCACAGATGCACCGGTAAGGACGTGTGAGAGGTTGGCCTTGGAGAGCCAACGGAGAAGTAGAGGCAGGCTGAAAAGTATTGGGAAGAGGTGATTAGGCAAGATATGGCGTTGCTCCAACTTACTGAGGGCATGTCCATGGATAGGAAGGTGTGGAGTTTGAGAATAAAGGTAAAAGGTTAGGTAGCCGAGCGATGTCCTTGTTTGTTACAGTAGCTCTAGTACATCACTTGGTGTCTTTCGTGTATTTTTGTCTTCCCAGACTTCTGTCATTACTTGTTACCTTCGCTTGGGTTTTCCGATTGCATTACCTTGTGTTAGTTTGTATTTTCGCTTGGCTTTCCGATTGGTTTGCTTGTTATTGTCCCTTCCCTTTTATCTTTCCTGAGCCAATGGTCTATCGGAAACAGTCTCTCCACCTTCTTAAAGGTAGAGATAAGGTCTGCATACACACTACCCTCCCCAAACCCCACTTGTGGGACTACACTGGGTATGTTGTTGTTGTTGTTGATGATGTACTCTTCTTTCCTCTCATTTCTAAATATCTTTCAATCCTAAAGTTCTATTAGTACTTTGCCTCCTAAATTATATGTTGAAGACCTTTCCATTTCAACTTATTTCATCATTTTGGAGCCCAGAAGTCAAGTTTTCATTTGAATTAGTTAATAGTTGAGTAATTCTAAATGTTTGCTGTCATTTCATATAGTTTATAGTTACGCTAATGAAATAGTTGACTTACTTTTTTATTGTTAAAAAAGTAAACTTGTTTCGTTCCTTTTTCTCATTTCTCATTTCTCATTTTTTTTTGGAGCCCAGAAGTCAAGTTTTCATTTGAATTATTTAATACTCCCTCCGTTTCAATTTATGTGAACCTATTTTCTTTTTAGTCCGTGCCAAAAAGAATGACCTCTTTCCTTATTTGGAAACAATTTACCTTTATGCAATGATTTATAGCCACACAAAATATATGTGCTTCATTTTACACCACAAGTTCAAAAGTCTTCTCTCTTTTCTTAAACTCCGTGCCCAGTCAAATGGGTTCACATAAATTGAAACGGAGGGAGTAGTTGAGTAATTCTAAATGTTTGCTGTCATTTCATATAGTTTATAGTTACGCGAATGAAATAGTTGACTTGCTTTTTTATTGTTAAAAAAGTAAACTTGTTTCATTTCTCATTTCTCATTTTTTTATTGCTTTAGGCAATCCCTAGGATAACCACCAATTTCCCTAAAAAAGCTACTGATATGCAAGAAATTAAGGGTTAAACTATCAGCCACCTTACTAGGAAGTGCCACTAGATAGCTGGTAGCATTTTCAGTTTTCAAAATAGCAGATGACACAGAGATATCTGCTCTAGATCCTCCATAAGAAGGTTATATCTGTAAGTGCTAACAGAAAGGACACTCAGATTATTTGAGGTTACTGATATTCCAATCAAAATTATGAGGCATTCAAGACCGTGAGCATAATCCTTACAATGTCTTTACTATCATCCCTCACATCAAGGCGTATAAGTATCAAGCAGCATTCAGTATCTCTTATATCTTATGATTAGAAGTATTAGCATGGACTTCTAAAGCATACTACATTTTGCAAAATATACTGCAGAGAATCATGCAATTTACTGAAGGATTCTGTAGAAGTGTTTACACTAGATAAACTCAGAAACCACTCAATGTTGGGAGTGAAAATCCAATAATAAGCCCATCTCAAAAATGGTGTTATAGATTTATGCTAAAGCCCAAACCCTCAAGCTGTTTAGCATCAAAAAAAAAAAAAAAAAAAGATGCGAGAAGCAACAGTTGTTAGAAATGGGATGTATGTCTAAATCATAGTCAGTCAGGTATCAATTTTTCTGTTGAAGTCGCATGTTTGTTAACAGTTTATTTATGCACTATAGACAAATGATGGGTGAACAGCTTTCTGGTCTGAGCGTCAAAGATTTACAGAACTTGGAGAACCAACTGGAAATGAGTCTCCGTGGTGTTCGTGTAAGAAAGGTACGAAACTTCCAGATCCATCAAATGTGTACTATCTTATATGAACTAAGAAAGAACTAACTCAACCTCTCATTTCTACAGGATGAAATTCTGATTGATGAGATACAAGAACTAAACCGAAAGGTCAATCAACATAAATGCAGTGACTTATTTTCAATTTGTTCTAAAAAGGATAACTTTTAAAGAAGCTAAATTAACTTTTTTCCTTGCAGGGAAACCTCATCCATCAAGAAAACATGGAACTATATAAGAAGGTAAACCTAATTCGTCAAGAAAATATGGAATTGTATAAGAAGGTATCTATGTACATCACTAAGAGCTTTCACTGCGCTTCAAGAACAATTATTTCCTTTCGTATTCATATACCAAATAAAAATGTTTCACCATTCTACTTAGAACTCTAGCAAATTGTTTCTACATTTTGTGTTAAACTTCAGGTTTATGGAAATAGAGATGCAAATGGAGTGAGCGGAAATTCCCTTGCTCCGAACAGTTTAAGCATTAATGAAGACCCCCACGCTCCTGTACATCTCCAGCTTAGCCAGCCACAGCAACAAAACTATGACACATCAGGAACTACCGAATTGGGGTAATTTCTTATTCATATACTTCATCTGGAAGCACAAGGGTAGCTCACTACCTTGATCATTGACTATCATCTAACTGGAACATGCTGCAGGCTACAGCTGCATTAGCGGGAAAACCAGACTCGTAAGAGTTTTGAGTTCTCATGTTGAAGAAGCAGCCCGTGCTTACAAAGCTATGTTTTAATTAGTAATGGTAGTAGTGGTATAGGACCAGGGATGTCAGGAAAAATCTTCCGTTTCATATGGTTAATGTCAGCAAGTTTGACAAGTGTGAGGTAATTCATAGCACAGCTACTTAAGTCAAAATAACAACAAATAAAAGAATACATTGGCACAGTATCTCTAAGTTCTTCATCTTTCTCGACACTTGATGCTTATGATGTGTATGCATATATGCATATAAAACAGGAGCAAGAGCGAAGAAATGTAAGCAGAAAAGGTTTTACAAAACAGTAGCTCCTCATAGAAATTCCTTGAGAAACACACCACATGCAAACAGTACAGATCTGAGCTAAGCAACTTAATACGTTAAGACATACCTCAAAGTTGCATCAATATGCTTTGCATGCAATAGGCTTCAGCAAGGACAAACTAAGTTCATTACACACCAATGTCAAATTTCAGCATTCAACTGGAAAAGAAAATTACACAATACGAATTTATATTAGTAATGCTCTTCCCGGGAATTTCAGAATGAATGATCTTGAGCTTGAAGACTGAATATGTATAGAAAGAATTATATCAGGAAACAATATATGAAACATATTTCACAATTTTGAGTACTACATTCTTTGCTGCCAAATACAGTAAGTGCTTTTTTTTTAAAAATAAGGAATATAGTAAGTGCTTCTTAAACAAGTTATTTCTGGATCACAAGGATACCATTGCTAAACCGACACGAATGGCATGCCCAATCAACAACAATTTCTATACTACAAAAGACAAAGTCTCACCAAATTATCTATTTGTACAGCAATGGATTGCACACTTAAATTAACAAGAAAGCATTCATGCTTAGGTCATGAACTGTCTCATCATAAAGTTCATCTCAGGCAGAAGTCTTCTGTATTACTTCAGGAAATACACATAGGCAGAACACAGTCATCTAAAAAGGTGTAGAGTCTTAACCACAAAAGACTATTCAACTGCTATCTGGATGTAGTTTACATGACGTGAATGAAGGAATATTGGGTAGTGAATAATACTAGGGAATTGAAAAAAAGGCAAAAACTTCACGGAGCTTATCAAAGTTTAGTGTGTAGGTACTACATATTGACAAGGTAAAGGAATTAAAACTAGAAATTTGAATTTCTCTTCAAACAGCAAAACTGCAAGCATGCAATGTTACCAAAGAATATGATCCCACCTGCTCGGGAAATTCCAGAAAATTGTGTAAAATAAACAAAAAGGAGAAGTTTCTTCTTAGTTTTTAGTGGAATAATCAGCACCGCTGAGCATCCTTTACAATGCCAATACCAACAATGGTTGGAAAACTTATTACAACCAAAGCTCAATAATGGCAGCAGCAGCAATTTCAAACACTGAGAATACAAAACATAATTAAACAATCTCTCTTAGTCAAAGATTCTCAGTTCAAGACAACTAGAAACAAAAGAGGTGTAGATAAGGTTTCATATTGGCTTAGCACTTCGATAAAAATGAAGACAGCTAGCGTAGTAAGGATCATAAAGATGCAGAATCGAACAAATTCAGAGGAAACTGACACGACTCAAGGAAAAAGAATGGACCATCTAGTGTTACTGCAGTATCTCAACTAAATAACACTTTACATCAATGTAGCAACAAGATTAAGAATTCCTTGACAGGCCGGACAAGGATAGCCCTTGTACAGAGCAAGGATCTATACACCATATTTCAGTAAGATGGCATGTTTCTCTCTTGGAGATGCCAATATTGAGGTTCTTTCAAATTGTCCTTTTTTAGTTATATATAGTAAGCTAAGTTAAGCCACTTGAATCCTTTATTTTCAGTTCTATCATGGTTTAATTGAAGGTCATCATGAAAATTTTAGTCATCATGAGAATTTTAGCAACATAACAAATGCGCAATCTTATTTAGAGGGTCTAAGTAAATAAAACTACAGAAAGGTAAATATACTAGTATGCACTGTTACGACCATAGCATTAATATGTTATCCTGTTAACAGGACAGGCAAGGAAATAGTGTAGTAACCTTATTCCTGAACTTCATTTGTAGTGCCTAAAGTTTAAGTTTGAGGCGCCATTATAATTGAGTATGAGGTCAAATCACCAAGCTTTGTTTCCCCTTTCTTTAAGAGCTCAGAATTTTTTTAAACTTTATATATGTATTAACCCACTTCAACCATTCCAAAAAATTGGCATTACTCAAGGTAGGTGAACTAGAGACCGTAAGCTAGCCCAGCTTATTACTTCCCAAAACTTAACGCTTATTGTGAACGAGCTCTCTATTTCACAGAAAAGGAGATTGGCAGAAAAAGGAAGGGAGTGAAGTACAATTGGGGAGGAGTTGGGACTTGAACCATCTTGATATAAGAGGCACAGACTCAAACAAATATGAGAGGCAGATATATACTCTACAAAAAGAAAAGAAAATGTATTATGGTGATATGTTGGTAAGAGAGTACGAATACAAGTGGCGAAGCTAGGATTTCCGCCACGGGGATTCAAAAAACAAAAAAGTAGGCATGCAGAGAGGCCAAGGGGATTCAATACCTAATATATTTACATAAAAATTTTGACCTTATATATGCAGTGTAATTTTCCGGCAAAGGGAACCCCCTTCCGCCACCCTAGCTCCGCCCATGCATTGATGCACGCACATTTGTTCAAAAGCATATAAACAAACAATGTATAGCAATAGCATTATGATCTTGTCATCTTGATGTCTATCATAACCATTTTATTTATTCTTGAATCATATTTTCACAGTTAAGACATGACATCTATTGTATTGAAAATGTGGTAAAAAGTCATTTTTGTTGCATTAAACAAAGCAACTGTAACTGAGTTATATCAGTAAAAAATGTGTCTAATTTATTTCTTCTATCCCTCAAAAACCTATTACTTCCTCTATCACATTTTTCTTTTTCCCTTTTCCTTTTTTTGGAAAAAGGGCCACTTTTATTATTTTGGGAGTTCTTTGACCACAACCACCCTTTTTTAAACCTTTCAAATATTTTGAATTATTAACTTTTGTGACCTATGGTACCTTTTATGCAGTTTCCAACTATGTAAATTTTATTTCAAAAACTTGAAGAATCCATGTTTAAATCCACACCAAAAATTAGGTACTTTAGCCGTTGTACTGTAAAACAGAGGAATTATTCAATTAAAATCACTAGGAACCTGTATGATGCACTTTATTCAAGGATATGATTAAACGAATGCACTAAAGATTTCCATCACATCCAGGGCTATCTATGGAATGTAATCCGGACCAGCTCAAATAGGACTAAGTACTAACTGCCTTGTCATTTACCAAAATGCTAATAAATCCCACTAGCCACCAAATGTATGGTAGAAATCCATTTCAAAATAAGACTACGTTTAACGAAAGGAAAATATGACAGTTCAACATAATCAGGACCAAAAAGAACTGTCCAATGAAAAAGAAAAAATAGCACATCAAATCAAAGCTCTAATCCTATAAAGATAAGGAGAAAGAATACCATGCAATACCCATATAACTATATCATTTACACCATGGAAAGGCTATAAGAACTAGATAATAAGCTGCATTTAGTCCCAGGTAGTTTGACAGAAGGGGAACCAACCATACAATAGGATCTCATTTAGTTGCTCTATGTTATCTTCCTTACCAACTAGACTTATTTCACACTCCTTCATGTCTATCTTCAGACTCAAAGCTACCTAGATAATTATGTGCTTTTCAAGTAGCGGAGTTGATGCGCCTCGGGGTCATAATATGCAAGAGTACTGTCCGCAAAAGAAGATGAAACATCCCTACATTGGTCCAGCCTTCCATGCTAGCTACAAGGATCTTAGATAACCCCCAATCACAACTCTATTTGTAGCTTTGATGAGCAATTCTTGAACAGCAACAACAGCCCCCCAAACGTCCAACAGTAAGAACTCCCTCTCCCACTGACTGCCTCTTCTCTCCCTATGTTGCTAAAATCCACTCTTTTTAATTTAGAGTTTTATGTCCACATTATCATCATTCAATAACTCCTCTTACTTCCTTTTTCTCCATATTCTACCTATTTCACCTTTATTGTGTCCATAAAATTCCTCCTCCGACTAGCAATTGCTAACAGATAAAAAGAATTTATGTTGCAATCACCCTTCTTCAACCACAATATCCTCAAATTTTATCTCCATTTAATGCTTGGGTGACTGTCATGTTAGCTAATTACTCTTTTACCTCATACTTCCTAATTCATCCCTCTTAATTAAGCCCCCTCTTGCTTTCCTCTCCAATTGTCCCAATTCATTCATCAGTTCCCTTGTTATATTTTTATCCTCTAAAGTACTTCTCCAGTCCATCTTAAATAATTTGTTAGCCGCTTCAACTTCTTCGCCATACAAAAAGAGGAGCCCTTTGGATATGGTACTCCCTCCATCCAGCCAGCACTGACCGATTCTAATTGTTAGGAAGGGCACTCCTTATTCTGCTACAATCTACAAAATCAATATAGGGTTTAATATTAGCAGAGAAGAAGCAATTTGGATAAATATCAGTAGCATCCCCTCCCAGACTGTTGGATGAGAAACTTGTCGAGCCTTGATTGACTCTTCAGTTGTGGATCAGATAAATTAACAGCTGTCATGGGAAAGTCAACAAATGGGAGAGAGTTGATTACATCATGAATTTACCATTGCCCAAAGGAATGGCATACCACCTCTTTCTTTCCTTTTAAAACATTAATGTTCTAGCCAGTTCGCATGCACTCGACTAATCCATCAGGTAACTTCCATTCTGTCATCTCCCATAAGCACATGTATCGGAGAATAATGACCTACTATATTTGCCTATGTTGGGATTTAAACGCTGGCCTCACATTCCTCTCTTTCCTCCAGGAGTCTTATTGCACTGCAATCCCGAGCTATCTCACATTACTCCATCGTAGCATCACCAATGAGATCTCCTCTCAAAACTCCATTTTGACCCCTCACTTGCCGACCCATCAATTTCACTCGACTAAACTATCCACACTTTCAAAGATCATAATAATTGTGGAATCTCCTTCATCACATCTCGAAACTTCAACATCGACATGTCTTATAACACCACAATCTCTTCTTATCTCCTCCTAATTATAAGCATATCATTTTCACTTCTCACTCTTATGTTTTCACACACTTATGATAATTGACTCTGGTATTTTTTTTCATTTTTATTTCTTGCAAGCACGCTAATCATACATTTCTCCTTTAACCCCACCTTGATAATGGCCCTTATACTTTGAGGCATTCACTCTTCTCACCCCACTCTATCTATCTCTTCCTTCTCCTATTAGCCCTTCCCTTCATCCCACATGGATCCATAACTTATATTTTTATAATTAGCATTAATAACTTATACTTCTTGGATCACAACTTATATTGCATCTAAATACTTTACTCTCTTTAATTTTTTTTCATTTGCCCCGCTCAATTATCTCATACGCTCCTCAACTACTCATTTATGTTTTCGTAGGCTCATGTCAAATACTTCCTCCTTTTCAACCATAGAGCTTAGGAAAGAAAAGAAGATTTTTGAAACTTCCAATCGTAAATATGTCATAACATTTGTGTGGCTATAATACTTTTGAAACTTTTGATCTTAAATATGCCGGAACATTTTTTTGGCTACAAAAGCTTCTTAGAAAGGGTAAAATGAGAAGTCACATTTAATTTAGAAAGAGGTAAGTCTTTTTGGAATGACTAAAAAGAAAATAGGATAACATAAATTGGATCGGAGAGAATATGAGTTTATTGGTCTCTCCTCGAACTGTAAAATGAAAACCCTAATTTTCTATTAAAAAAAATCCTTAATTTATGTTAGTACATGTGTTTAAATACAAAAAAGTAGGTTAGGTAGCCAAGCCATTTCACGAGGAAAATCGCTTTGAATATGATCTCTAAACAATTCTAGAGGAACAAAGCTAGTTAACGATAAAACATTATTTTCCTAGAGTAATGGGTAAAAATTAACATGGTGTGACTAGATTTTAATTGGATTGCCAAGTGGTATTTCAGTTCAACTTCTACCGTAGGCCATTATACTGGTAAAATGGTCAATTTCTTGTTGATAGTGTTTAGCTATCTGTATTTTAAATGATGTAGCATGGATACACTTTATATCAATAACACCAAAAATTATGATAACATTAACAGGAAGGCAAAACGTATTGCAGATCATAACACAGTTCCCAGGAGAAGCCATAAGACAGCGGCACTAAGAGTACATCACACAGGTAGGAAGCATATTTCACACGCCATAAGGTAAAAGTTACTACTAGTATCTATTTCTTGTGATGAATTAGTGCCAAAAGAGAAAAAATACAGCAGAAACCAAAAAAAAAAAAGGGTACAT
Organism: Nicotiana tomentosiformis; assembly: GCF_000390325.3. Lineage (NCBI taxonomy): Eukaryota > Viridiplantae > Streptophyta > Magnoliopsida > Solanales > Solanaceae > Nicotiana > Nicotiana tomentosiformis. The sequence goes on along the minus strand of NC_090815.1, from coordinate 108,294,545 downwards.
GCAATAACAAATATGGATCCATCACAGATTCGAGCGAGAAACATTAAAGTGATTCTTTCTATGAAATACTAAAGCGAATTAATTAGCAACAGTACATCAAATGTGACATTAAAGCCAACATAAGATGCTTATGGACCTCGTAAAGAAACGGAACTCCAATAACTCGGCAAAGAAAAGCTTTGTGCAAAGAAGAAAGAAGAAACTAATTGAAACATTTATTTAATTTAAATATGCAATAAATATGATAGAAACAGCATTACGATTTACGCACCTGAAAAACGAAGCAACGGCATTTCCGCAATGCTGGGAGTGATTACATATTGTATCTTCTAAAAACTTATGATCTGAGAAAAGTTCTAGAAGAAAATTGAAAAAACAAAACGAAAAACGATCCCGATCAGCAAGTTGAACTAAATTATACTCCTATGATGAAAAGAAAACATGAAACGTATAGCAAAAGTATCGCAATACGTAGTCAGTCTATAAGCAAAGGTGAAAATTGCGTTTAGCATATGATATTAAAAAAGATTTTTTCTATATTTCTTAGGAACAAAACATAAAAGCGATGAATGAACCACCGCCATTAATGGCCAAAAAAATTGCAATTTCATAGTGTTGTGAGTGATCGAAAAGTTAATCAGACAATTTGAGGAGAAGATGAATGAAGATGCACTGAGAATTGAAAGAAAAATAAGAGTAATTTCAATGGCTTTTTCAGCAGAAAGAGAAACGGGAGAATAGATACCTACCAGATAAGTTTATGGAGACGGAAAGAGAGGAGAGAACAATGAATAGGAAAGGAATGAAAAATATCTGCGTTAAGCCGGAGTAGAGAGTGGGGCAGGGGCTTGAGAAATTGGGCCGGGGTGGGGTGGGGGGTGCCCCCACTAGATTTGGTTTGGGTAATTTTGATTCTCTGGGTACTGCCAAACTGGTGATTATTTTATTGAGATGAGAAATCCGTGTTCTTGTGCTTCTCCGAATCTCTGGGGACCTGCTGCTGTTTTACTGTGAGTCTGTGACTATTAGGTGAGAGTATTAATTTTATTTGAATCTAATTTTTATATACATTTAACAATTTACTCAAAAAATTGTAATTATAAATATAGACTGCTAAAACAGAAAAGAAAACAAATAAAGTGTATATTTTTAAAAATAGCATATTAACTTAATTCATCTTAATTTTTATTTGAGTTGTTTTCCACGGATAGCATAAAAATTATGAAATCAAGTCAATTAAAGACCAATTGTATGTAAGTGTTATATATTATGTGAAACATTTAGCAGCTTCAATTTCTTGGCCGAGCAGAAATTGATCGCTCACCTCCTTCTACTATAGTTTACAAATTAGTACTCCATCAGTAATTCTAGAAAAAATAATTAACTTTAAGTTTTTTATTTTACTCTTAACTAGATGACTTTTAGCTACAGAAATTTCTATCTCTTTATTTAGACTAAAGTTTTAGAAATCATTTTTGTCTTTTAAACTTCGTGTCATGTCAAACACTCTCACATAAATTGAGACAAATGGGTGATGCTAGTTGAATAGGAGAAATTGAGAGAAAATTCATTCTCACCCAATTGAGATAAGAAACGTGTTCGTTTCTCTTTTACCTAGTTTAGATGCCTCCCCTTTGTCTATTCTTCTTCACTTAAACATCAAACCTCATCCTTCATTCAAACTCAAACTCAAACTCGTAACATGTACCTTATACACATCTTGCGTTGTAATACTTTTATTGTTGAACCAACGCCATAGGGCTATGAATCATAACTTGTATCTCTAAATTTCTTTAACTCTCAACTTTTTCTATTTATATCCTCTTCACGACTCACTTTCCATCATCATCATATCATATTTAAACACACTTTATTGATGCCTCTTCAAACCATGGAAAGATAGCTCCAATTTGTCCTAACCCGAAATTTTCTTCCCTATTGATTTTGATAAATGTGTCTCTTCTACCCTCACCTGCCATTATCTTCATTTGCTCCTTTCAGAATTCCCCACATTGTTATAGATTAGACCACAAGTTAGTACCACAACTGATTTTTTCGTCTCGGCAATGCTTCCACATGGACCCTTCTTCATTTCTAAAAAAAAGTGAGGATAATTCTTATTGTGATAGGTTTAACAACACTAAATGTGTCCTGATAGTCTACTCCAACTTCTTGATTGAAATCCTTTGATGCAACTCTTGCTCTGTAGCGTTCAATGGAACCATCAACAATAAGTTTCAACTTGGAGTGATCATCTACATCCAACAACGTGCTTAGCACCAGAGGAAGGTACCAAAGTACAAGTTAGATGAAAGCATTATAAAATGAATGCAATTTATTCCTCTTGCATAGCATGTCTTTAATTTGCAATCTTACTTGCTTGAGAAAAATATGTAGGTTCAAGGAGGAGTGCGGGAGGCGGTAGTGAATATTTGGCGATGGAGTCATTCCCTATATGTGCACCTTAACCACATCCTCTTCCTAACTTGCCACCGTGATGTTGATTGAGGCTTGAGACCTTTTGAAGTTTTTATCAACTTTTAAGGTATTAGAATCTCGAACAATGAGATCAGATTGAGTAAATTTCTGCTATATAACATTCATCGATCTACTCCAAACTTAACAAGACGAGGCCATGAAGATCGATATTCCTTACTTGCCACCGTGATGCTGATTTAATACTTGATGGGACCTTTGAAGTTGCATTAAGTTTTTAAAGTATTAGAATCTTGAATGGCGAGATAAGCTTGACTAAAGTTCTGCTATAGAACATTCATCTACTCCCAACTTATAAATTAAGAGGGAATAAAGATAGATAAGAGCGATAGGACCTGGTCAAAAAGTGGCAGACACGTACGACTAATCCATCATAATAAGGTAATAAACCTCTAACAATGTAGAGAATCAAATCTCCATCAGAGACTGGTTGAGTAGCTGCAGAAAGGTTATAATTGTATGTTCATTTTTTGCAGGTAATCCACCATGGAAGAGGTTACTTTTGGTGTTCTGCAATTGTATCCCGAGTTGCATTAACCTAGCTCACACAAGATTGAGAACAAACACTCACACAACCCACAATCTACACAAGGAATTCTTGTCATCAAACGAGAAAAGAAGCCAACTTAAGAGTAGTGACATGTTTCTTCCATGTTAAGTAAAGTGGGTTCAAAACTACTTACGTAGTGATTCATCACTCGAACGCGAGGTTAGAGGTTTGGAGGAAGACCATGGAGTTTAAAGGTTTCAAGTTGAGCAGGGCTAAGACAAAATGCTTGGAGTGCAAGTTCAGTGGAGCGACTCAGGAAGTAGACGGAGATATGAAGCTTGAATCACAAGTCATCCCTATGAGAGAAATACAAAGAAATGGGCAGATTGACGAGGATGTCACATATCGTATTGAGGCGGGATAAATATAATAGAAGCTCGCTTCTGGTATTTTATGTGTTAAGAATGTGCCATCAAAACTTAAAGGTAAGTTTTATAGAGCAGTGGTCAAACCGACTATATTGTATGGGGCTGAGTGTTAGCCAGCCAAGAACTCCCATGTCCAGAAGATGAAGGTAGCAAAAATGAGGATGTTAAGATAGATGTGCGGGCATACTAGGTTAGATAAAATTAGGAATGAAGTTATTCGTGACAACGTAGGCATGACCCCTGTAGAGGACAAGATGGGGGGAAGCGAAACTTAGATGGTTCGGGGATGTGAAAAGGAGAGTCACCTATGCCACAGTAAGTAGATATGAGAGGTTGGTCTTAGAGGGCCTATAAAAAGAGGCAGAGATAGGCTGAAGAAGTATTGGGAAAAAATTATTAAGCAAGACATGGCGATTCTCCAGCTTACCGAGGACATGGCCCTGGATATGAATGTTTGGAGGTTGAGAATTATGGTAGACGACTAGGTAGCACAGTGTTATCCTTGCTCGTTCTAGTAGTTTTAGTAGATTGCTTAGTGTTAGTCTTGTATTTTCTTATTATTAGATTTTGGTTATTACTTATTGTTCCTTTTGCTTGAGTTTTATGATTGGTTTGTTAGTGTTGTTGCTTGTTGTTACTCCTTCCTCTCTATCATTCCTGAGACGAGGGCTTGCTTAAAATAGTCTCTCTACCTCTTAAGGTGTGAGTAAGATCTACACTCTACCCTTTTCAGTCCCCACTTGTGAGATTACACTGAATTTATTGTTGTTATTTTTGTCATGTAATGATTGGAAGCTAATGAATTCAACTAATTGCATATGCTTATTGAGGAGTTCTTCCCTCGACAAATACAATTATGCATAACGACAAACAAGTTAATTAGAGTTTGAATTTGGAAAGAGGTTTCAAAAGGTTAAGTTACCTATTCATTGGCAACTACAACTTGTATTTCAAACTAGGTATTATTCTTTAACTTATCTTTAACATCCAAGACCAGCTCTCTGAAGAAGCTACAAGTACTTACTGTATAATTTATGAAGCATTTGGTTGGTGCTATAAGTGCATTGGTGGGAAAAAAGTTAATGACGCGTGGATCATCAGCAAGGTGACAAGTGGCAGATCCAATTTAGTAAATTAAAAGAATTGAAAATGCACGAGCGGAATACCCCCGATGTTTTGTCGGAAAAGGTACCGGACTTGACAACTGGAAAAGAAAAAATAGGTACGGAATGGATAAAGACCATAAAGAGGGAAGGTTCATAAAACTGTTATAAATAAGGAAGGGAATCGGCATTGATTGTGGTTATGAAAAATCCTCGGTCATTAATGCCACCGTTACGACTATATGTGGTAACGGTCAATCAAGGCAATTAATGTCATTAACAAGACAGAATTAAGTATGGGAATCGTTATAATTATGTATCCTTATATAAGGATCCGATCCTCATTTGTAAAAGCATCTGAATTTTTATTAATATATGCAATTAGTCTTTTACTTTATTCAAAAGGTTCAAACCGCAATTCTGGGAGAGATCAACGATCTACTTTAAGTTCTCTTTCCTTGTCTATTATTTCTATTATTCTTTTTAGGCCAAGTACATATACAACCCCTTAAACTTGGCTCCAGTTTCCATTTAGACACTTTAACTATGTCAAATACCTATTGAACACTCCAACTTAATTTCAAGTGTACCTATTAAACACTTCATGTGACGTGGCATAATATGTGATTTTCACTCAAAGTTGGGCGCGTGAATAAGAAATATAACATTTGTTTTTTTTTTCAAACATTTTTTTTTATTCTCTGTCTTTCTCCTTCATCGTCTCTATCACTAATATCCCTTCAGATTTTCCTTTTCTTAATTTCTTCTCTGGATCTACTTACGGATTCATCCCACTTTGAACATTGATTAACTTGTTATTTCACTTCAAATTTGATAAACTTACATGCCAAAGAAGAAGTGTAAACCTAAAAATGATTTATCGAGAGAGACCGAAAAAACCTTGAAATCCAGAAAAAAAAAATCTAGCAATTTCGGATAGATACCACGAGAGAAACTCAACAATTTCAGAAATCAACAGAGAGAAATCCATCAAGAAAAATCCAGTAATTTCAGACAATAACCAAGCAAAATCGACTCGCTTAATTTGCAAAGAGAATCCAACAAGAAAAGCACAACAATGTCAAATATCAGCCAAGCAAACCCAACAAGACAAAGTAGCAATTTCAGACATCAACCAGGCGAATTCGATTTTGCTGAGAGAAATCCAGCAATTTCAGAGATTAAACATGAAAAATTGACTTTATTTTGTAGCTATATACATGGAGATTAACCCAACGATTTCGCCGGCATCGACTTTTCCGTTAGATGTTAGAATTTATCGCCAAGTAGCGAATTTACAAACATGACAAATTTTCAACCAAGAAACAATAATATGCTTTTTGTTTGGACATAGCTAAAGAGAGGAAGCGATAGATAAGAGGAGGAAAGACATGAATGGAGCTACGGGGAAGAGATAGCTTTAGAAAGATGGGTGGAGCAGGGGGGGGGGGAGGTGAAGATAAAACCAAAAGGGGTGAAAATAAATTTTTTTGGAATATTTAGCCTTAAAAAAAGAAAATCGAAAGTCAAAATGGCATATGTCACTTTTTCATTCGATCTATTGCCACATCATCCGAAAGTGAACAATAAGCACTTAATTATTTACACAGGGTAAAGAAGATGTATTTAATAGGTACACTTGAAATTAAATTGGAGTGTTCGATAGGTACTAGCCATAGTTAAAGTATCAAAATAAAAATTGGAGTTAAGTTTAAGGGGCCGTACAAGTATTTGGCCTTCTTTTTATTCTTCAAATTACCAAGAAAGTGAAGTAATTTTGGTTATCAGTAACCCGATTTCTTCTTGATATTAATTTTGACCGAGAAATCTATTTTTGGGTTAAACAAATTGGTTACTTGCCGGGAATCTGATAATATGTTCACTTTCCAAACTTCATTTTTAGCAACAAAATACGTCTACGGCTAACAAGAACAGCCAGCTGAACCAACAAGGTGGAACTCTACCACATCACACACCCACAGCTACTCCTCAGCACTCACGAGAAAGTTCACCTGAAAGGTGTGCTTCGCGCACTGATGGAAAACATGGAGATGACCAGACCGTTGAGCAGGATGCTTTGAAGCAGTTGATTGCACAACACGTGAACGAAGCACTACAGGCTTTTGCTAGAGGATTACCTAATGCAGCACAAACTCTACCACCAGTTAATACCACCTTGGAAAATTCGCGTTCAGGACTCGATAATTTTGGAAGTGGAGAGATGCCCAATGAATCTCGCGATGGAGGATCAGGTACATCAAATAATTCCCATTTACAAAGTTTAGTACTAACTTTGCAGAAACAGTTAAAGGGCAAAATGTGCGCATAGAACAAATACCTAGCGTGCCTCCTTTGATCAAAGATGTGGATATTGACAAGTATTCACAACAACCATTGAAGCCAAGTGCAGCACCTTTGCTAATTCCCGAAAAGTTTATAATGCCAGATATTCCTAAATATGACAGGACATCCAACCCACGAGATCATGTTACTGCATTCACTATAGGCGTGAACGACGATGATTTAACTAAGCGGGAGATTGAATCAGTTTTGGTTAAGAAATTTGGCAAAACTCTCACAAAAGGGGCGTTAACATGGTACTCCCTCTTACCTGAAAACTCCATTGATTCTTTTGCTGAGCTTGCAGATTCATTTATAAAGGCGCATTCGGAGGCTCCGAAAGTTGGAAAAAGGATAGAGGATATCTTCAAAGTTAAACAAGGGAGTACAGAATTGCTCAGAGAATTCGTTGATAGATTCCAACGTGAGAGAATGATGCTACCGCGAGTACCTGATAACTGGGCGGCTATGGCATTTGCAAGCAACTTGAACGAGAAAAGTTCAGAAGCCACGAGGAGGCTGAAAGAAAGTTTGCGGGAGTTTCCTGCAACGACTTGGAACAATGTGTACAATTGATACATCACGAAGCTATGAATAGAAGAAGATACAGTTACACAACCAAGGGTAGATGAAAGACCAGGAGCAAGACGCTCGGAATCAGAGAGAAGATCTGGTAAAAACAGGTACGAGCCTTACATGGGGCCTGCAGGGAGAGATTCCTGAACTAAACAAGAGAATGCACAATTTGATTCAAGATCAAGGCAAAAAGAGGTGAGTTCTTCTTCCAGATTCAAAAAGGAGCGAGATGTTGGATGCAACGACTCCAGTACTCAAACAAGAATAGGAGATTATAGCTTTAACGCCAGCACCTCTGAATTGGTGGTTGTTCTAAGAGGAATGTGAGATAAGATACGATGGCCAAAAGAGATGAGATCAGATCCAAACAAAAGAAACCCAAATTTCTGGTGCGAGTTTCACAATGACCATGGCCATAGAACAACAGATTGCAGGCTTTTGCAAGAGGAAGTTGAATATCTACTGAAGCAAGGTTATCTTACTAATTTGTTAAGTGAGAAAGGGAGACAATCATAAATGAAAAACAGGCAAGAACCCCCAAAGCCTCCATCACCAAAGAGAACGGTAAACATCATAACCGGAGGAGATGAAGTCAATGAGGTAACGTACATGGTTGCAAAAAAGACATCAAAGGTCACTGTCACTCATGGAAAATTAGTTCACCAAGTCTTGGAAGGTGACAGTATAATGTTTGATGACGAAGATGCAAATGGCTTGATGATTCCTCACAACGATGCACCGATAATATCTTTACTTGTACATGATACTAATATAAAATGGGTTTTGATTGACCCAGGTAGCTCAGTAATATTATTTTGCCGAGAGTGGTAAATGAAATGCAAGCTAATAATAAGGTCATACCAAAGGCACGATCTTTATCTAGATTTGATAATTCAAGCTTCGTTACGAAAGGAGAAGTTGTATTGGCTACATTTGCAAAATGAGTCATCAAAGATACAAATCCAGGTAATAGACGCGGACATGGCCTATAATATAATTTTGGGAAGGCCATGGATTCATGATATGGATGTTGTCCAGTCCACGTTGCATCAAGTTATCAAATTCCCTTCACAGTGGGGAATCCGACAAATCCGGGGAGATCAACGGGCTTCACGGAGCATTAATTCAGTGGTGATTACAAATATAACAGCCAATGATGCAGACGCGAAATAGCAATTATAGAATTTAGTTGGGGACGCTTCTATCCAAACCTCAATTGAAAACACACATGGTCACACTGATGTGGATTCAAGACCTGATGTGATTCAAGAACCAGAGGAAAACGAGAACGTCAAAACAACCACAGAGGAGCTCGAAGCAGTGATATTATTTCTCCACTGGCCAGATAGAAAAGTTTACATCGGAGCAAATTTGAGCCCAGAAATGAAAGCTAAGTTAATTAAAATTTTGCGTGCTAATGTAGATTGCTTTGCTTGGTCGCATTCAGATATGACAATTATACCACCAGAGGTGATGACTCATAAGTTAAATAAGGATCTGTTACATCCACCTGTTAAGCAAAAGAAAAGAAAGCAAGGGGCCTTCAAAAATCAAGTGATCCAGGATGAGGTACAAAAACTTCTGAAAATCGGTTCAATACGAGAGGTAAAGTACCATGACTGGTTAGCTAATACTGTTGTGGTTCCAAACAAGAATAAAAAATGGCGAGTCTGTGTAGATTATACTAATTTAAATAAGGATTGTCCTAAAGATTCATTTTCTTTACCACACACAGACCAATTAAATGATTCTATCGCAGTTCATGAGCTTTTAAGTTTTTTAGACACTTATTCTGGTTATAATCAGATAAAAATGGACCCTTTAGATGAGGAAAAAACCTCATTTATTATAGATAGGGGGACTTATTGCTATAAAGTCATGCCATTTGGTTTGAAAAATGTTGGAGGCACATATCAAAAATTGGTGACCAAAATGTTTCAAGAACACCTGGGAAAAACTATGGAGGTCTACATAGACGATATGTTGGTCAAGTCAACACAGGCAGGGGATTATTTTTAACATTTGGCTGAGACCTTTGAAATTCTCCGCAAGTACAACATGGAGTTGAATCCGAAAAAGTGCGCTTTTAGCGTAGCTTCAGGCAAATTTTTAGGTTTTCTTGTTTCTAATAGGGGTATTGAAGTAAATTCACACAGATCAAAGCTATTGAAGAAATACCAGATGTACTCACGAGCAAGAAAAAAGTAGAGAGATTAACAGGTAGAATAGCGACTCTGGGAAGGTTTATATTCAAGTCATTGGAAAAGTATTTTAAGTTCTTTTCAGTATTGAAAAAGCAAAATCAGATTGAATGGACTAACGAGTGTCAACAAGCTTTGAAGGACTTAAAAGCGTATCTATCAAATCCACCGCTGTTAGCAAAACCAAAAGATGGAGAGAGATTGTTCATCTACCTTGCAGTGTCAGAAGTAGCGGTAAGCGCGGTATTGGTACGTGGAGATAAAGGTAAACAATCTCTGATTTATTATGTTAGTAAGTCTTTATTAGATGCTGAGACACGATATCCTCACCTAGAAAAAATTGCTTTAGCTTTAATTATGGCTTCAAGGAAGTTACGACCTTACTTTCATTGTCATCCTATTTCTGTTATAACTGCTTTTCCACTAAGGAATATATTGCATAAACAAGAATTATCAGAAAGGTTAGCTAAATGGTCAATAGAACTCAGTGAATATGATATTATATATCAGCCTAGAACCGCTATAAAATCTCAGGGGTTAGCAGATTTTGTAGCAGATTTTAGCTCAAGTTTAGTTCCTGAAGCAGAAAACGAGCTACGAATATTTACTGGAGCTAATCCGAGGACTTGGACCTTGTTTACTGACGGTTCCTCAAATGTTAAAGGAGCAAGTTTGGGGATTATTTTAATTCCACCCTCGGGAAAAATAATAAGACCTGCGGTAAAATATTACCCAATTACTAACAGTGAGGCAGAGTATGAAGTTATGATTGTAGGCTTGGAACTAGCACGGGAGCTTAGTATTGAACAAATCGTGATCAAAAGTGACTCGCAACTAGTAGTCAATCAAATGCAAGGGACTTATGTGGCAAGAGAGACACGAATGCGGCAGTACCTCAAAAATGTACGAGAATTGCTTAAGTAGTTCCAGTAATGGAAAGCTATACAAATATCCAAGGAGGAAAATGCAGAAGCAGATGCATTGGCAAATCTCGCATCTGTCGCTGATGCAACAAATGCAGAAAATGTTGTTGTGGTACATTTATTTCATTCAACCCTCGACCAAACCAAGAGTGAGGTAAATTTCAATAATTTAACTTAGGATTGGAGAAATGAATTTGTGAACTTTTTGCAGTATGATATTTTGCCCGAGAATAAAAGAAAATCCCGATTGTTACGGTTAAAGCTGCTCAGTATTGCTTAATTTGTCGGAACTTATATCGCAAAATATTTGGTGGACCTTTAGCACGATGCCTTGGACCATCACAAAAGGAATATGTGATGGGAGAAGTACACGAGGGGCATTATGGCAATCATGTCGGGGGGGGGGGGAGGGAGATCATTGGCGAAGACATTAATAAAAGCGGGATACTATTGGCCAAAAATGGAAGAGGAAGCAGAAAACTTTGTAGCAACGTGCGATAAATGCCAACAATACGCTAATAATATGCATCGACCGGCGAAATTATTGCATTCAATTATATCACCATGGCCCTTCATGAAATGGGAGATGGATATCGTATGACCATTGCCTTAAGCTAAGGAAAAGGTATGGTTTTTGTTAATTCTAACAGATTATTTCTCCAAATTGGTAGAAGCAGGTGCCTTTAAAAAGGAAGTTATGGATTTCATTTGGAGAAATATAATATGTCAGTTTAGAGTCCCAAAGGAGGTCGTTTGTGATAATGGGCCGCAATTCATAGGTACGAAAGTTACTGATTTTTTCCAAAGCTGGCAGATTAAACGGATCACTTCGGCATCTTACCACACAGTAACTAACGACAAGCTGAGTCGACGAATAAGGTTATCATCAACAACTTAAAAAAGCGATTGGAAGAGTTAAAAGGCAAATGGAGAGAAGTACTACCATGTGTATTATGGGCTTACAAAACAACAGCAAAAACTAGCACGGAGAAATACCATTTTCACTTGTATATGGAATGGAGGCTCTAATTCCAGTTAAGATAGGCGAACCGAGCACGAGGTATATATGTACAAATGAGGCAACAAATGAAGAAGAGTTGCGAGTAAATTTGGATTTGACGGAAGAAAGAAAAGAAGCAACATTAATTCGGATGGCGGCTCAAAAGCAAATGATTGAACGTTACTATAACAGGAAGGCAAACCTGAGGCATTTCAAGATTGGGGACTTCGTCCTCAAAAAGGTATTCCGGTCAACAATAGCGGCAAACGCATGAAAGTTGAGTCCAAATTGGGAAGGCCCGTATAGAGTTAAAGGCATTGCTGGGAAAGGAGCGTACGAATTGGAAACCATGGACGGCAAGGATTTACCTTCTCATTGGAATGCAGTCCATTTGAAGAAGTATTACTTCTAAAAGAGGTTAATACCCACGTTCAGGCATCATACAAGTCCGATTTTATTTTGTTCATTTAAGTTTTACTAACTATTTTAGATGATAGGCAAAAAGCTGGCCCGTACCAAATGATGATATTAGACCTGAAAGACACGCGGATTAATGAATTATTCCTGGTCTAGGTTACAACATTTCTGATGGCAGAAAGTTTTATGCAGTCATCATCTAAACAATTACCTCTGAGTCCCGTATGTATTTCCTTTTTTAGGGAAAGGACCAAAAGTAAGGAGTTGATCCAGTGTTCGGGATTTCATACTTCAATACTCCAACACTGGGGGTACTATGCATATGGAAGGATACACAAGGAAAGAAGATGTACACCACAAAAGCATAGTTTAGCCAGAGTTAAAACCTTGAAGATACCCTTGAAGAAAATATCAAGATTTCAAAAGAGGCGTTCAAGCTCGTAGAAAAAATGGGCAGTAAAGAGTTAAAGAAGCTACAAAATACTCTCACGAGCTTCTCGGTTAAGGTCATAAATTTAATCACGGAAAAATATACCTGTATTTGTAAACATGCTACAAAGAAAACAGTTATGAGAATGTTGTATAAGATTATTTATTTGGAAGTTCAAAAAAAAAAAAAGACTTCCTCAAATTACTTCATGTTTCATATCATTGCACCAATATGAAGATGAGACGTCATCTTCATCAGTGTTGTTAATATAAAAAGGCCCTCTTTTAGAAAAACTCGTACATATTAAAAGACGCGATCTACTAAAGCATTCTTAATCCAAGTACAAACTCAAAAACTTAAAGAGCAGAAAGCATAATATGCATCAAAGAAATATTTATATCATTACCCCAAAGGGGGAGCGGGAGAAAATATTCCAAAAACCAAAAAGGAAAAAGAGTTTCAACAAAAACCAAAAGAAGGGTAAATCTAGAGGCGGGCATATTTCGGTCCGAACTGAAGAAATCGGTTGAACCGAAAATATTTTTATTTCGATTTTGGTTATTCGGTTTTTTTGGTCGGTTTCAGTTTAAAATTTCAGTTTTTCGGTTCGATTTTCGGTTATTAATTTATTTGGTTCGGTTAACCGAAAAATCGAATTATTAGCATATAGATTCTTTAAGTTATATATAGGCTAAGCCCATAGGTAATAATATAAGCCCAATTTTGAAGTCCATCAAAGACCCAATCCAAACTTACCATTTTATTCTAACTTACCGAAATTTTGAAAGAAAACCAATAAATTTGACAGTCCAATTATTACATAGAGAGAGCCCAATATGATAATGTTCAAACCGAAAATCGATTAGAAATAAACCGGACCGAAATTAGAAAATCGAACTGAACCGAACTTATTTCAGTTCGGTTTCGGTTACTACTTTTACAAAACCGAAAACCAAATAACCGAACTGAATTTCTGTAAACCGAACCGAACCGAATCGACCGAACGCCCACCCCTAGGTAAATCACTTTCACAAAAGCCAAAGGAGAAATTAAGGAGCATCATCTACGGGAGAAGAGGGGCCAGCTTGAGAAGAAGAAGGTTGAATGCCAGCTTCACCAGGAGTTAGTCCATCTCCATCACCTTTAGAACCTTCATCTTCAGGTGTTGAGAAGCTTTGACGTTGCTGAGTTTGATCAATCGCTTCCTTAGCCTTTGCGATTTCAGCATTAAGGTCAAAATCCTCCTGGCTAGCTTCGGTCAGGGTCTCAAAGCGGGTGTTCAAGAAAGCTCAGCTAACATCAAAAGTTAACTTATCTTCAAGGGCCTCATAATCCTTCTCCCACTGCTCAATTTCAGCTTTCAACTCTTCTTTTTCTGCTTCTGAGGCTTCATAAGATGCCTTTAAAGGAGCAAGAGAACTCTCAAGGAATTGAATCTTGTCTGAAGAGGCACGAAGATCTTCTTGAGTCTGGGTGAGCATTTGTACAGCGTATACCTCTTTTTGGTTAAGGAGCTATTTCAAGCTTCTTATTTCTTCAGTTGCCTTGGAGTGTTGTTCAGCTAAGGAGGATTCCAACCTGTCCTTGTCTTTTTCAATTTGATTGGAGGAAGTTTTTAAAATAGCTAGGTCGGCGGTGATTATTCTCAGTTTTTGTTCTAAAGCTCCTTTTTTCTCAGCAAGAACGTCTTTCTCCAGTTGAAGGCTTTCGAATTGCTCTTTCCAATTATCAGCCTCGGTACGCAACTCGGTCACATGTTGATCTGTCCAAGAAATCCTTCTCACTCCGTACCTGTCAAATTGTTCTATAAAAAGATAGAAGAAGGGGGTTTACGAACATGAAAGGAAGGAGAGGAAAGTAAAGAGTAAAGATACACCTTGAGGGAAGAATGGATGATGTCATTCAACAGGGTCAAGGAACTGTGAGACTCGAGCTTTCCTTTCCACTGGACCAAGCAATGGTTTTAACCACACATCAGCTTGTCCAGACTTTTTCAATAGATTTCCACCATCGGAGACTTCAATTAGAACTTTCTTCATACCACGTCTACCGCTAGAAGGCTCAGCTTCTTCATGAGAAGCAATAACGGGGGAAACTACTAGGGTGACCGTAGGCGGAGAAACATGGGGATTAACACCGAGAGGAACTGGCGTCATCGGAAGAGAGGCAAGTGGCAGCTCTTCTGAGACAGTACCAAATTCTTCTTCAACCTCAAAACCTTGGGCTAAGAACCTGTCAATAGGACTTGAGGGGGGGGTTATAAAAATTACCAGCATCTTCATTAGAGATATCCAAATGGACATTCTCTGGCTCATCAATGAGACTAAAAGGAATTGAACTTGGAGGGAGATTTCGAGAGACATGGGCTTCATCATCTGAAACCACGCGCCTTCTGACTTTTGGTTTCCTCACTAAGGAACCTTCTTCGATATCCTTTTCATCTTCAGACTCATGGGCTTCAGCATTCTTCCTCTTGAAGGAAGATACGCTTAAAATATGTTCTTGTGCAGAGCTTATAGAAAGCCTCGTAGAAGGAACAGAAGTGGGGCTCATGTCACGAATGGCAAACCCTAAAAAAGGAGAAAGTATATGTATTAAAAGAAAAAAACAACCAAAGAGAAGGGAAACCATGGGAATACAAATTTACCGCGAGTT
This sequence comes from Nicotiana tomentosiformis, assembly GCF_000390325.3. Taxonomy (NCBI): domain Eukaryota; kingdom Viridiplantae; phylum Streptophyta; class Magnoliopsida; order Solanales; family Solanaceae; genus Nicotiana; species Nicotiana tomentosiformis. The sequence goes on along the minus strand of NC_090815.1, from coordinate 108,279,486 downwards.
TTCATTTTCCATCCAAATTTTTGTGAAAGAAACTTCCATGATCTCTTATCCATGGGAGCAGCGATCATCATTTTTTCTCCCCAATCACGAAAGTTAGGAATTTCTTTAAAGACTTCCACGGTTGCTGAAAAATGAACATACACTAATGTGAAGAAAACAAAAACGTCAAGAAAAGTAAGGAAATAAGAGGAAAAACACTTACGTGCAAAGTTTCACTTTTCAGGGAAAGGCATGTTTTCATCACCCACTAACCCACGAGTGGGGGCGGCAACAAATCGAGCATACCAGCCACGGTCACGGTCATTCTCGGTGCTGACTAAAACCCCTTTACTTCTAGCCATAAGGGAAAAGACACCTTCACGAAAGAGTTTCGAAGAATATAAGTGGAGCAAGTGACGGAAGGTAAAAGGGGCGAAAACTAAACCCGACAAGTAGCAAAGGCAAGCAACTACCCTCCACACGATGGGACCTATTTGACTGAGGCAAACATTTAAGTAGCGGCAGTACTCAATAGTCACGGGATCAATGGGAGGAGTAAACCCTAAAGTAAAAGGATAGGTGTAAATAAAGGAATAACCTACATGGTAAGAAATGATTCTTTGGTTTGCACTAGGAGTCATCACTAGAAAGTCAGGTTTCCAATGGCATTCACGTCGAACCAAGAAAAGAGGGCCTGGGGTAATCAAGCTAGGGTAATAATCATTAGGGTTAAGATAAGCTATGGAAAAAACCTGTTTTTTCATAGCTTCACGATCTGATACAAAAGAGAACTTTTGTGGGACAATCTCAGAAACAGTAGGTTCTCGCATGGGTTTGTTCTAATCCTTTCCTCTAGAAGAAGATCTAGGAGTTATGGGTGTTCTAACCCTAGAAGATGACGTCTTAGCAGTACTACTTTGAGGGATAGAACTACGAGTTGTCAACGAACCTAAATTTCATAGTCTACCACCTTTCCTACTTCTGGTAGGGGTTGTAGAGGGAGGAAGTTTATCAACGATCACCACTTTACGTGGTTCTGACAACGAAGAAGGATTCGATGAACGAGAAGACATCTTTAATGGATGAAACACAAGGAAAAGAGATGAATAACTACAAGAGAAGTTAGGGAGATGAATGCAAGGAAGAAGGAAGGGACTTTCGAAATTGAGCATGATGAAGTATTTATAGGAGAAAGCAACCGTCATCAGAGTTGCTCATTATGAACTGTCAACATGGAACCGTCACTTCGTGACTGGTGCAGCCGCAGGACAACCCTAAAAAGGTGCTACAAACTGCAAAGCCAATTACAATGGGACACGTGTCTTGAGCATTAAATGGACATGACGTACGTCTCATTGATTCTGAAGACGACATTATGATAATCGGGAAAAGACGGCAAGAAATTCTCGCCATAAATACTTACCATTTCCCGAGTATTCAGTTGAGAATATTCAAAAAGTGGGGAGACTATCTGTATTGATGGGAAAAAAGGTATGACACATGGATCATCAGCAAGGTGACAAGTGGCAGATCTAGTTAAGTAAATTAAAAGAATTGAAAAGGCACGAGCGGAATACCCCCGGTGTTTTGTTAGAAAAGGTACCGGACGTGACAGTTGGAAAAGAAGAAATAGGTACGGAATGAATGAAGACCATAAAGAGGGAAGGTTCATGAAACTGTTATAAATAAGAAAGAGAATCGGCATTGATCGTGGTTATGAAGAATCCTCAATCATTAATGCCACTGTTACAATTATATGTGGTAACGGACAATCAAGGTAATTAATGTCATTAACAAGCCAGAATTAAGTATGAAAACTGCTATAATTATGTATGCTTATATAAGGACATGATCCTCTTTTGTAAAGGCATTTGGATTTTTATTAATATATACAATTAGTCTTTTACTTTATTCAAAAGGTTCAACCCGCAATTCTGGGAGAGATTAACTATCTACTTTAAGTTCTCTTTCCTTGTCTATTATTTTCATTATTCTTTTTATTCTTCAAATTACCAAGAAAGTGAGGTAATTTTGATTATCAGTAACCCGATTTCTTCTTTATCTTAACTTTGACCGAGAAATCTATTTTTGGGTTAAACAATAAGAAAAAAGAAAATACATGTATAAACTCTATGTAGTGTTTGATTGGCGATATTAAATACGGATAAGAATATTTGTGTTAGCAATGGGAATATGTAAAAAAATTAATATAAAAGCTAGTAGAGAGCATAAACGAGGTGGATAAGAGAGCCAATAGGGAGTGATATAAGAAGGCTAATAAGGAGGCAAAATTAGCGGTCACTGCGGCTAGGACTGTGGCGTTTATATGACGAGCTTGGGGAGAGAGGCGGGGATAAGAAGTTGTACAAGCTGACCAAAGTGAAATAAAGGAAGGCCCGTGATCTGGATCAAGTGAAGTGCATAAAAGTCGAGGAGGGTAGAATGTTGATGACTGAGGCTAAGATTAGGCGGAGATGGCAGTCATACTTCCATAAACTCTTGAATGATGGGGGATATGGATATTGTGTTGGGTGATCTGGAGCATGCAGTGAGTCATCAGGACTTTGGGCACTGTAGGCGCATAAATATGGGGGAGGTCGAGGGGGCAATGCGTAGGATGAACAAGGGTAGAGCGATCGGGCCAGACCAGATCCCGGTAAAGTTCTGGAAGAGCGCGAGTAAGGCATGCTTAGAATGATTCTCTAAGTTGTTCAACGTTATTTTTAGGACGAAGCGGATGCGTGAAAGAATGGAGGTGGAGTATGATGATTCTGTTGTACAAGAATAAGGATAATATCCATAATTGCAATAACTATAGGGTACCAAGCTGCTAAGTCATACAATGAAAGTTTGGGAGAGGGTGGTGGAAGGGAGAGTGAAGAAGAGTGTGTTTATTTCCGAGAACCAGTTCAATTTTATGTCGGGTCGTTCGATTATGGAAGCCATTCATATGCTGAGGAAATTGATGGAGCAGTATAGGACAATGAAGAAGGACTTACATATGGAGTACATAGACTTAGAGAAAGCATATGACAAAGTCTCGATAATGGTTCTATGGAGGTGTTTAGAGGCTAAAGGTGTGCCTATAGCCTATATTAAAGTGATTAAAGACATGTATGCTGGAGCTAAGACACGGGTAAGAACAACGGCAGGAGACTCAGAACACTTCCCAATTGTGATGGGGTTGCATAAGGGATCAACCCTTAGCCCGTTTTTATTTTCATTAGCGATGGATGCATTGGCACGACATATTCAAGGGGAGGTGCCATGGTATATGTTATTTGCGTATGATATAGTTCTGATTGATGAGACATGAGGAGGTATTGACGACAGACTGAAGGTTTAGAGACAGACTCTTGAGTCTAAAGAGTTCAAAATGAGTAGGATCAAGATGGAGTATTTGGAGTGCAAGTTCAGCGATGTTATCCAGGAAGCGGATATAGGTGTGAGGCTTGATACACAAGTCATACCTAGGAGAGGAAGTTTCAAGTACCTTGGATCTATAATACAAAGTAACGGGGAGATTGTCACGCATAGTATCGGAGCAGGATGGATGAAGTGGATGCTTGCTTCCGGTGTCTTATGCGATAAGAATATGCCGCTGAGACTTAAAGGTAAGTTATACAAGATAGTAATTAAATATACTATGATGTATGGAGCAGAGTGTTGGCATGTCAAGAACTCTCATATCCAAAAGATGAAAGTAGCTGAGATAGGATGTTAAGGTGGATGTGTGGACGTACTAGGTTAGATAAGATTAAGAATGAAATTATTCGGGATAGGATGGGAGTGGCCCTTGTGGAGGATAAGATGCGGGAGGCGAGATTGAGATGATTCAGGCATGTTAAGAGGAGAAGCATAAAAGCCCCAGTTAGAAGGTGTGAGAGGTTAGCCTTGGTGGGTATCAGGAGGGGTAGAGGTAGGCCTAAGAAATCTTTGGGAGAAGTGATTAGGCGGGACATGGCGCAACTAGAGCTAATTGAGGACATGGCCCTAAATAGAAGGGTGTGAAGGTAGAATATTAGGGTACAAGGCTAGTAGGTAGACGAGCGTTTATCTATGTCTTACTCAGTTCGCTAGCATTAGTGTTAGTATGATATCCTTTTATTCATAGATTATTATTATTACCTGGAGTTTATCTGCTTTCTTGGCTTTAGTCTTATTTTAGTCTTCTTGTTGTTCCTACTTGTAGCCATTAATTTTTTTTCATACATTCTTCAGCCAAGGGTCTATCGGAAACAGCCTCTCTGTCCTTCCAAAGTAGGACTAAGGTTGCGTATATCTTACCCTCCCTAAATTTCACTTGTGGGAAATCACTGGGTTTGTTGTTGTTGTTGGTTTTCTTTGAGCTACTGTGATGAACCAAAAGGACGATGCAAATAAACAAAGAAAATTAAAGTGTACATGCCCTAACAAATATGGAGCCACCACAGATTCGACTAAGCTAAACTTATTAACAACGGTATTTACAAAGTTTAACTTAAGATGCTTCTGGTGTCTAGCGTCGAAAAAAGAATGGGACTCCAACTTGGCAAGATAACCTTTGTGAACCAAAAGTATTTTAGGACAAAAGACTAACTGAAGCCTAGATTTCAGTATAAAAGAAATAGCATAGTGTACCTGCGAAAACAAGCAACGGCTTTTCCTCAATGCTGGATCGTGATTACATGGCATGTCTTTCAAAAACTTATGATCTGAAAATTCCAGTAGGAAAACGAAAAAGCAATTAACATATGATTCCCATCAACAAGTTGTACTAAATTATGTGATGGAAGAAAAATTAAATATGACGCAAAAGTATCGAAAACCGAAGTCAGTAAAAAGAAAAAGTGCGAATATAATTAAGCCAAAAAGGAAATTCATACTATGACACAATAAGATTTAGTTCTCTTTCTGTGACTCGCTAAAGAACCAAACAGATAAGCGGTGAATGAATCAACGCCATTAAACGCAAGAACAAACACTGAGATTTCATAAAATAAAAATAAAAAAAAGAAAACCTTTAGAAAAAGCATCAAAAATTTTTTTCGGACAATCCGATTCAAGAAGAGGAGATGAATGAACTATTGAAGGAGAGAGAGAGAGAGACTAATGTTGCATTTGATGCAAAAAGATAGATAACATAATTGAATACGTACCTGTAACACAAGTTCAATAGAGATGGAAAGAGATGAGAGATGGGGAATGGAATAGAGCGAAGAGCAAGAAAAATATCTGCGTGGAGAATAGAGGACATTATATAAGGAAAGAACCCCCCCCCCCCCCCCCCCCCAAAAAACACACACACCTACAAGGAGGGAAACGGGGGGGGGGTTGTGAAATTGGGGGTACCCCCTACAAGATTGGGACGCATATTGTGGTTTGGGTTTGACGGGTTCTGTGGTTCTCTTGGACCGGCTGCTGTTTCAATATGGCCAACTGGTCATTATTTTATGAGTTCCTTTTGCTTCTCCGAGACAGCTGGCTATGAACTGGTAGTATATTATTATTATTCTTATATATATTATATTATTTTCTTATTCTCATTGAGTTCATTTGACGTGAACTTCTAACTTACTACCGTAGTCATGTCGAGGCAATTTTCGAGTTAAACAAGTCTATCTTTTCTTGTTAAACTCTCACTCTTCAAAATATTTACAGTCGTATTAATTTAAAGTAACTTGAACAAGTATTACACCATATAATTAACGGTCAGATAATACGCAAATATAGTTCATAGCCTGTTGGGACTAATAGAGTTAAATTAATTGCGTAAGAAAAACTTTTCTATGGGTAAATGAAACTTAATTGCAAATTTCTTCTTCTTTTTCATTTGGTCCTTTCATTTGGCTAGTTAGCTTAACTAGACGAGTCTCGGGCATACAGTTGAGCTTTCCATCTTGGATCACAAGGTTGTTGACTAGATTCAGCCCTTTCTCTTTTAGTTTTTACTTTTAGTGTTGTAACTTATTTGTCATTAAATAAATACTATGGAGAGTACATTTCATAAAGAGTAAGTGCGGGACATAAGAAATGTAAAATTTCAAAAAAAAGTGAAAAAAAATTTAAAAGTGAAAATAATATTTGAAAATTAGAGTTGTGTTTGAACGTGAATATAATTTTGGGTTGTTTTTGAAGTTTTGTGAGTGATATGAGTGAAAATTTTGAAAAACAGCTTTTTGGAATTTTTCAAATTTTCGAAAAATTCATGTTCAAGTGAAAATAACACTGATTTCGAAAAAAAGTAAAAATATTTCGGAAAAAGGTGAATTTTTTTTTATATTCAAACGGGCTCTAAGACATATGGTTCGGAGATTTGTGCCATGTAGGTGTTGCGGTTCATCAACATAACAATTGCAATCACAAGAGTTACTAATTAGACATCCCAATCAAAAGTAAGCAAGCAAAAACTGACAATCTCTGAACTCTCATGTATTTTTCATGGTTGATAATTCCTTTTTTAGTAGTATTTGAAACTTCAAACTTGCCCAATGGTGGAAGTGGTATGCTCCGGGTAGAATGCCCAAGTATTAGGCAGCAAGATTAATTGCCTTTTCAGTCAATTCAACATCTATGTATATAGTTCAAAATAACTTATATATACACAGAGAATTTAAAACAATTTATATACAGAGAGGGAGAAGTTCACCTTATTATTACACATGAATAATAAGTGTTATATCACTGAATTTTATTCAAATCCACAATCAGATGTGCGTATAATACGTAGATTATGATTTTAAACTCCGCCACAAATACACAGACTAATATTTTAAAGTGAGTGGAGTAAAAGGATAGGTTCATGCTCTTGAGTTTAGAACCTGTGGGTAATTATGATTGAACTAATTAACTCACTGAGAATTTTTCGGTTATATCGAAAGGAAAGATAATTAAGCTTTTAACTGAACCCTAAAGGTAACCCCTCCACTAGCAGCTGTTTCTCTGTCTGCAACCAAGCAGCAACATGCATCTCTTTTTGTGCTTAACAACCAGAAACGACTAAAATTAAAGCTGTTTAACGTGTAATTAATCTTTTCTTGCATTAACCAAAGTCTTAATTAAGGAATACCACGTGTAGATATCACAGAGAACCACGTACGCTCCTCTATATTCTACACCCGAGCTGAAGTTTAGGTCTCTGACCACAGGAGCTCCAACAAGTCACAGTTCAACACGTAGTATTATTATTACAAAGCATTAGTACATGAAACGAAACAAAAACAGAAAACTTAAAAGGAAAAGGTGCATTATTAGTTGTTTACTTGTTTATTTAATGTAAAAGAAAAAGAGGTTCCTTGTCCACCTGTCACGTGCGACGTGTGAAGTCGATGGCCTTCCAAATCAATTAAAAAACACAAAGCACTAAGATATTTTTTTCTCTTTCATGTCAAGCGAACGACAATGGAAAGTGAAGTTTGAATCCCACTTGGTCTAAAGATTTGTTTATTGGTGCGAGGAAAATTAGATTCTGTACGATTTGTACATAAATTAATTTTTTTATAGTATAAGATCTTTAGTCACACTTAATTTTCTAGGGGGACTAATAATTAAAAGTTGTAGGGTGGTGAGGGGATATGTCAAGGTTATTAGAACAGTAAATAAATATAAGAAACCTACGAAGGCCACGAAGTCATTGTACCTATCACAATGAGGCAGGTGAAAAAAGAAAACCAATGGGAAAAGGGTCACATGGATTTTGATTGATAATACTCAGTCTACTTTCATTTTGACTGAAAATAAGTACGGTAGAATTCGTGGGAGAGAATATAGAAATGGACTCGTGGAGATTAAGCCGAGAATGAGGCAAAAGTGGGGGAAATTGGTGTGTTGCCGCCAATGCATAGTTGAAACGTGTTAGTTATAAAGGAGGATTTGACGACATTACGTGTTAAGGAAATAGGGTTTCTCAAAGTGGATATGGGAACATTACGTGTTTTAGTTTGCAAAGATGAGATATTTTTTTATTTTCCTTTTCTTATTTCATTAAGTTCCTTTGGATGAAAATGGTTCCTAGATAATGGTATGGTATACATGGGTCAGGTTGGTTCAGATTTTTTAATTACTAAACCAAATCAATTGTATCGTGTTATTAAATTTAAATATCAAATCAAATCAATAAAAGTTGGGTTTTTAATCTCGGTTTTTTGGATTTTTGGGTTTTTTCGGGATTTTTTTTCATAAAATTTTCATAGCACAAAACGTAAAATTCGTGCTCCAAATATTTCTTTAATCCTAGTAAGACATAATTATATAATGTATTTTTCAATAAAATAACATAAATATGAGATGAGCCATGGCATTGTACTAAAATATTCAACAATAAAGATAATAAAATCGCATAAAATAAATATTATTAATAAATCATAATGAAAACAAATATAATTTAAAATTATGACTAATAAATACTTCTATTTACATGACTAAACACTAAAAGAAAAATAAATTATACATTTTATCTAAACCATGGAAAAACTAAAAAAATAGATATCCAACACTATTTTCATTCATAGTACAATTGAATTGAATGCCTTTTATTAGCATTAGTAGGGGTGTACATGGACTAGGTTAGTTCGGTTTTTATCAAAACCAAACCAAACCAACTATATCGGTTTGGATTAGTTCGGTTTTGTCGGGTTTTCGGATTTTTGTTACTTACATATTATTTCAATCTTACTTTGTTAAATATTTGATAAGTAAATATATATTTAGTAAAAATATAAAAAAAATTGACAAACATTTTATAGATTAAAATATTCTTATGGGAGAATTCTATTAGTAACACATAGTAATAGTTATTATTTTAGTCGTCTGACAATAATTTTTCGTTGATATACACTTTCAAGTTAACCGAATTTAGTAATTAAACATAAAAATCAATATGATACCTAAATATTAATAATCACTTCACATTCGAAAAAGATATAAGAATTTAATAGATCTTAACATATGATATGAATATGGAAGAACAAAGAGATAGACGCATTTCAGTAACACTTGATAAGAAAGTGATCATACAACCCATTATTTGAGGTCAATAAAATATGGAGCATTTCATATTCTATTAAAATTTATATCCCACAAGAGAATCCCAAATATATATTTTTAGACATTTTTTAAAGAAAATTCTATATAAAATCTTAAAAGTATATATAAAAATTATATATTTATATGTCGGGTTGGTTCGGTTTTTTTACTCAATACCAAACCAAACCAAGTCGGGTTTTTTAATTGGTTTGGTTTGACTTTTCGGTTTGGTGCGGTTTTCGATTTGATTTGTACACCCCTAAGCATTAGTATTGATTTGATTTTGGTTTAGGATTTATTTGAGTTACTAACATTTATGGACTATAAAATTTATTGGAGCATCCAAAAATTATAAGTCCAAACTTGAAATAATACGTTAAAAGATAAAACTATGAAATAACTTAAAAAATATTTATAAACTACACTACCATAAATATTTTTATGTATTAAATATATTTAAAAATTCTATACATATAGTGTCGGGTTGATTTGGTTTCAGTTTGACTTTTTTTAGTTAAAACCAAACCAAACCAAATATGGTCGGATTTTTTTTCCAACACCAAACTAAATCAAACCAAACCATAGTCGGATTTTTTTTCTCGGTTTGACTCGAAATATCGGGTTAGCACGATTTGTCAGTTTTATTTGTACAATCCCTAGATAATGGCATGTCACAAACTGTAATCCGTTCAAAAATGTAAAAGAATGTGGTTATTGACAAAAGGCAGTATAAAATCGGATCAAACTTCGCTCCATTTCTTAATCTTTACATTTTTCTAAGTTCCTACTTGGATTGAAAATACATGACAATGGTCGATCTGAAATTCAAAAATTAAGGTACAAATAAGAATAAACTTCGGTGGTAATAAATTGGAAGTGGCAGTGTATGACCACTAATCAAACTTTTTTTATTCAGTCAAAAGTTTAAACTACGGTGAACCAATTATATAATACAGATATTTGAATAAATTAGGCAAATTATGCTATTAAAAATTTGAACTATGAAGAACCAATTTATCGAATAAGGGTTTTTGAATAAGTAAGGCAAGATATATGTATGCAATATTTTGCCTCAAATAACCTGTAAGAAGAATAAATGTGAAGTGAGATTGTACGGAATTATAGTTACTAAATGCACAAAATTCAAATATTTAAGTTTAAGTTCTAAAATGATAGTGAGACGAAAGAATATGTAACATAGTTTAATGTTGCAGAGATGCTACACGATACGAAAGATAACTAACAAATTAAAGTGAAAGACAATGTTTATAGAAGATATACCATTAACTTTATATGAGAATTAATGTCAGGATAAAGTAATCCTAGCAAGTAGCGACCACAATAGGCAGGTGAAAAATTGACCAAGGGAAAAAGGGTCATGTAGAAATGACTGGAAAAAGGCACAGTGTTATTGGGAAAATGTTCGTTTATACACTATCAAGACTTATAGTTTAGTAGTAATATTTGAAAGAATCTTCACATCTACGTGAGTGTATTCATTTTCTACTATTCCTTTTTCTCTTCTCCTTCCCGACCCCCAATGTAATGGAAAACTATTTAAATTTATTGAAAAAAAATAGTTGTCTATGTTTTGTATTTACACATTTTTATAGTTTACTATATGAAAGTGATATATTAAGATAAAAGTAAACATTATTTAACTATAATTCTTGCTACTAGTATTTCTTTCTGGTGGTGATAGTTGAGAAAACAGAGACAAAACAACGTGTCAACTCAATGGCCTTCCAAAATAATAAAAACACGAAAAAAGCTAAAGCTATTTTTCTCTCTCATGTCAAGCGAGTGACAAATGAAGGTGGTATTTAAATACGATGTCTAAAGATTTGTTAAATTGATGCGAGAAAGATTAGGCATCTGTATGTGTACAAATGTCACATGAATTAATTTTTATGGTATGAAATCTTTGATCACTTTATTGTCTGGCGAACCAATAATAAAAAGTTGTAGGGTGGTGAGATGGTACTATGTCAAAGTTAGTAGACCAGTAAAATAGATATTAGAACGAAAAAGAGTTATGTCGAGAAAATTTGTCGAGAATAAATCATAAAACGTTGTATATGATATTTGTGCCCCTCGAGCTAAAGAAACACTCACGAGAGCGTAACTCATTACTCTCTCACACGCCTTGCTTTTCTTTCAAAAGTGTTATATCACGCTTCTAAAGGTATAAGGGTCAAAAATATCACTTCGTGATGTTTTCTCGATAAATTTTCTCGACGCTAGAAGAAAAAAGAGCTACGTTGAGAAAATTTATCGAGAATACAAATTTACAATTGGCAGGTGAAAAAGTAAAACCAATGTTGTATTTCTTGTTAGCATTATGTTGGCATTCCTTTGTATTTTAATGATAACAATTTACTGAGTTATATATTGACTATATAAATTATTATCGCAGCAAAATTTAAGACTAGCTGGCTCAAAGTAACGGTTGGAGATCAATCTGTCTGAGTCCGAGTCCTTATCAAGAAAATCAAGCCCATAAAAATCAGATCACTGAATCAGCTCTAACAGAACAAGCTCACAATGAAGCCCATGATGATATAAGTCCATAAAGATCAAGAATGCCGAACCAATGCAAGAACGAGTCAAGACACCAAGTATCAAGATTGATTGTTATAAATTCTCTTGGGCCACCCGTAAAGTTAGTTGGGAAAATGATATTGTATAATCGATCTCAAAATAATAGTCAAAAAATATATATTATTTTATATATATATATATATATATATATATATATATATTATACACTTTTGTATATATATATATATATTATACACTTTTGTGACGATCAAATATAAATAGTTTTGACCGCGGGCTAAAAGTGATCTTTGCCCAAGTTAGTTCCAATATTCTCCTTTGGAACTAATCAAGTCAATGCCGAAATAACCAAAGTACTTCTCGAAGAAGAGACAACGGCTAGCTACATTGAAGCTTATAAATTCTTAAGAGCTTCACAGTTCAAATCACACACCTTTCATCTCAAGCAAGATTACTTTCTTTCAATTTTCTAGCAAGCACTATAATCTTTATATTGTGAGTGTATTTAAAAATAAAGTGTGAGCGAAAAGAGAAAAGTTGTGCCGAGGGTTAAATTTCTTGGGAAAGCTTGTAATGTAAAATATGGCCCACGTGTGGTTTATAAATATTTTGTTTAATAAATATATTTTATTTAATTAATATTTGGATAAAATTAGAGAAAGTTAATTATGATTATAACTACCCACTAACCCACTTTGATGGAAAGTGAGAATTAACCGATGGTCCCTCTCTCAGCCTATTAAAAGAAGAATAGCGTAACTCCATCAGATTCTATTCTGAAAAGAACACAGAAAAAGTAAAGAGAGAGAAGTACTAATTTTCTCAAGAACAACAACTATGAAGAAGGCTTCCGCTAAATATTATCAAGAAAACACATCATGGATTCAGGTAAGTTTTCTTGATTGAAGTTATTGTATATGTATTTTATGTGAAAATCATATAGTTACACGTTTCTAAATAATTGATAGAATTTTATATAGATTGTCTATGAATCACAATCTAGAACATAAAAATCCTTAAATGTGGTATTAGGAACGCAAGGTATAGAAACTTATGATTTTTCATTAAAATTAATGTTTTCTTTACGACTGAGTATGCGACTTGGTTGTTTCGGATACTGATTGAATTAAAAAGTTTTCGAAGGTTCATAAGATTCTTCAAAGGACAATTAATTTACATGTCAATTATGTTTTCTGATCTCGTGCAAGTCACACCTCTATTCGAGGTTGTGAAACGGTCGATTGCAATAATAATACCCAACAAGGAGTCGGGATCAAATCCACAGGGAGCTTAGATGGGATTAGTGGTATATATTTGGATAAAGCACGTGAAGTATCTTGGTTGCACTTCCACAAATATGATTTTATTTTTACTTCTTAAATTACGTTAAGGATTACAATTCTAAAGATATAAAACTAGAGAATATTATTTTTGGATGATTTTCAAATATATAAAAAGTCCTAGGGGTATGACCTTCACCTAGGTGTTTGCCTAATGGGTAGTAAACTTTAAAGCTTATTTTGTTGGTTGGGGTGTATTATAGCAATCAACACTCAAATACCCACTCAATACCTCTCGGTAAGAGAGTGATTTTACCCAATTTGGCTTTCTCAAGTCCAAAAGGGCATTGAACAAAATAATTGATAAAATGCTCAAGTCGGATTTTACTATCTCTAGGTTCAACCCTTTAATTGAGACTATCAATCTCTTGATTTTATCCCAAATTCTTGTTAGCCAAGTTTTCCTAGACTAAGTCTCTCTTTCTCTAGTAGAGACCAAGTCAAATGGGCATAAACTAATGTTTGCAACCATTAATTCTACATCAAGAACAAGGCTAAACAATAAACACCCAACCATAAACAAGCAATAAATCAAACACCCATTAGGTTCACTCACTAGAGTTGGATCACAACCTTAGCTAAAAATCTAGCTACTCATAATGGGTATAGAGGAAAATAGAGAAAAAAAGATGATAAAACTCATATTGCAAGATTAAAAGATAAAAATCCAATGTTAAATCACCAAAGTAAGATAAAGTTGCCTAAAGGGGTAAAGAAAAACGGCTACAAGACTTTCAATATTCAAAACTTGACCTAATTTTGTGAAAGTAGTCTATTTATACAAAGTTGGAATTTTCGGACAAAATTGCCCTTTTGAAGGTTCTGCGGCCGCATAATTATATGTGCGGTCCGCACTTCTCTTCAGATCTTGATAGGAGTTGACTCTGCGGTCGCACAATTCTAAATTGCAGCCGCATTTCTCATGTTATGCGGTCCGCATAATTCTGGGTGTGGCTGCACTGGGCTCTTCTACGGATCACACATTTCCTGAGTGCAGTCGCATAGCTGTTTCTGCGGCCGCACAATTATTGTGCGGTCCACATTTTTTCTTGATTTTGAAATGAAACTCTATGAACTTTGGCTCTTACGTAGCTTCTGCGGCCATACAATAATTGTGCAGTCCGCACTTTGCACTGGGGCTCTGTTAATTTTCCTTCACATTCTGCGGCCGCAGATAGAAATCTGCGGTCCGCACTTGAGCTTCTATGCCTGATTTTTGTACTTGTTTAGATCACTCCTCTTCTAGTTGGATTTCATCGTAGTGGCTCATTTTCCAATACTCCTGCAGGTAAGCATATTTCATCAGTTTTCGGGAATATAATTAGACACTTTTGGACTAAAACGAAAGCTAAAAGGCGCTAATAAGTAGTTAAAATTTCCACTTATCAACTCCCCCAAACTTAAGCTTTTTCTTGTCCTCAAGAAAATAAGGTAATTCCTACCTCCACAAGATAAGAGCTATTCTAGTTAATCTAAGGTAAATCAAACACACATCAATTGGGACCAACAATTACCCGCAACACTTATGAATTATCAACAAGGCAATGATTTGAAGTTTTAAGCACAAATAGTTTTAATGTGACACTAGAGCATCACGAGTTGACTTTACTCATCAAGGAAGTTCGCTCTTTCATGTAGGTCATTGTGGATCCCAGACTCCCCCTCATCTACTCTCCGTTAGCATATCTCCCTTAAGAATGTAGCACTCACTTCAAGGATTTGTGAAAAGTTCGCTCATCTCTCTCAAAAGAATGTCACAAGTACAGCTCTAAGTACCATATGCTTGCCTCTCATGTAAATCACCACTAATGTAAGTTCACTCGGCTTAAAATCACGTAGGGATTTTTCGAAATGTAATGAAGGCTTTTAGATTAAGGTAGGAAATGTTGGAATAGAACGGGTTCATCTTTCCTTAAGCACTACATTTTCTCTTTTTGGCTCATGCTTTGCCGACTGTTTGAGTTATTTCCTTTTTCCTTAGGGAATCTAGAGAGACTTAACATCACTCTTTCTTGGTCATGATATTTGTTTTCTCCTTCTTTGTTTTTTCCATGCTTTGCATTTTTGCTTTTCTTTGAATCCCTTCAACTCTTCAACTTATTCACTTTTTTTTTGCATCTTTCTTTCTTTTTCTTTGGCTTTCATTTTCTTTATTTCTTTTCTCTTTTTGTACCTTGATACCACTTTCAAATTTCTTGTCTCTCCCCCAAACTTATGTTTTAGCTAATTATTTCTCAAGAGTGTTAAAGAAAGGTTGGGTGCCAAGAAAGGATCACTACAAAATGGGTAAAGGCTTGTAACATATTTATCAAATGAGAAAGTTTTTAGACTCAAAAGGGTTGACTAGGGATAACAACATTGGTGGGTCATGGAAAATTTTAAAATGGGTCAAGGAGAGCCTACAATCATTTCTCAAGCCAAGCAAAACTTAGAATTTTGCCTAGAAACACATTCGGGGCAAGTTCTAGATCATTTACACGGGTACTTGGACTTGCAACAAAACATCTCACCTCTCACACAACTGGATTGTTCAAGAGGATAGAGTCGAGGGCCCACAACAATCATATTCGAGATTGAAAATCACTAATGGTTCAACTAAACCACTCGATGATTGCTTAAGTCAACACAAGAGTAAAAAAGGTCACTAACCAGAGCTATTTCTTTCCAAGAACTTGTTTTTAATCATAAGCATGTAGTTAAGTGTGTTGGTACCAAGTGAAGCATGTTTGACTCTTCTAGTTCGACTCAATTAGGTCCTCTTATTCATTATTACTACTGTTCTTACCTAAACATAAAAAAACGGACTCAATCCCTTAAGAAGATTGCCACGCCATCCATCGTTGGGAAGAGTCACCCAGTTCACACAAAAACCACCTTTGGAAAGAACCATGACAATAAGAAAATCAAAGGCTTATTGATCACTTAAACATGAAAATAAACTACTAAATTAAAAAGAAGCTATTAAAGTAAATAAGAATATATTAGACTAAACATTGACTACTGAGAAAATAAAATAAAGTAGCTATGAAGTAAACTACTGAAATCATAAATGAATATACAAACTGAGAAAGGGATAGAGAATATATACATCAATAGATAGAGAAGAATATGTACATAATGAAAGTAAAAATAAAAATAGAATGTTATAAGTTATTACAGGCCAATGTCAAATGTCAAATCAAAATAGACTCCGCCCCCTGAATAAAAATAAGAATTGTCCTCAATGCTTAACAAAATAAAAACAAGGAAGGGAAAGAGTAGAGAGGACTCCCTATGTAGTCTTAGTGTCCATAGCAGCATCACCTCCCTCAGGCTCCTCTAACTGGATCTCATCATCCTCTGCTCGGGGAGTAGCTGGGTTGGTGAACATCTGTAGCACTACCTCAGCCGTGTGAACAATGAGGTCTGGATCCTCAGACTGGCCAGTTGGTGCCACTAGTGCTGATGGTGTTGCTGGGTCTGTTGGTACTGATAGATATGTATCCATCAGTAAGTCAAATGGAAGATCTCCAGCGACTGCTATCTTGGTCACCTCTCGTCTTAATTTGTCAACTGATTTCCTCGAAGCCTGAGATTTACCCATCTTCTTCACCTGCTTCCCAAGCTCCTCAATTGCTCCCCCATGTGCCACCAAGGTGTCCATGATGGTCTTCTGATTCTCCAATATTTTCTTCAAAGTTTCCTCCACTGACTGAGGAATCTGGGGTGCTGGGGTAGAAGTCTGAGCTGCAACAACACTGGATAGGTCAGACAGCTTTGCAGTAGCTGTCTGCATCCAGTTGTTGAGACTCGCCAGTATCTGGGAGACTCGCAGCGCAAAGAGTGGATAAGTAGATGAGGAAGACACTGGTACTGATGGCCTTGAAGATGGAGGTAGAGGTATGGAAGCTGTATCGGTGGAAGGCCCGACTGCTGTGGAAGGCATGGCAGCTGAATCTGCAACTATCACCGACGACTCATCAGACTGGCCTACGGTAGTAGTCGACTTACCCTTGGTTTTCGGGTTCCTTGGGTCCTTCAGAGAGTACCAGGAGAAGGGCTGCTTTGCCCTAACCTTCGTATCAAAGCTCTTGGGCTCCACCCCCACATCTGTGAGATACTCTGTGATAGTGCTGGGATACGGATAAGAGCTTTCACCCTGCCTGACAACCAGAGACATGTTGGCCGACATGATGGCACCCACATTGATTGGGTACCCGGCCATGATGAAAGCAACTAGGACTGCTCGAGGAATTGGGGTATTGTTTTCATTCTGACTTGGGTCTATGCGACTGCACACAAATGTTTGCCACCATTTTGCTTTAAAGTTGGGGGTGTTCCGTAGAATAGGAACCCCTGCTGTGATCCATGGTGGTGGTGGTCCTGGAGCTGCTAGTATCTCAGCTAGCCAAGGGCGAGCTGCATCACCCAGTGCAAACTTCTCTAAATACTACACCGGCTCCACATCCTCGAGCCCCAAATAAGTGTCCAGGGTGCTCTGATCAAATCGTACTTTCAAGTTCCGCACCTTAGTCACCTTAGTCCCCTTCTTGATGTGTGCCACATTGGCGTAGAACTCCAGGACTAAGTGCTCCTTGGCATCCAATATTCTTTTCGTGAACCATTTCCACCCTTTTCTTTCCCGAAATTGTCTTAACACATTTGGGTTGTATCTATCCAGATCTTTCAACACAAACTGCCGCTCAAGAGTGAGCGATCTCTGCGGCCACCACTCTCGGAACCTGTTGAATATAGTCAGGCTCCCAAACCTATCTTCCCAAACTTCTTTCTTCTTTGACCTCTCCAAGACTGCAACTATGGTATCACCCCCCCCCCCCCCCCCCGACCGTCATCCGGAATATCATCATCATTATCAACTGTGATGGTGCGGTTGGGGAATGAGTAGATGAGGGTTTTGAAGCGTGATTGTTCCCTTCCGACCCCTCAGAAGTACTCTCAAAAGAGGTAGGCTCATCTCTCAGTTGGTATCTATCTTGGGGCAGCTGTGGCTGTGATATCACAGCAGGCTGCCTTTGCACTGAGTCGCCCACCGATGCTTCCCTAGACGGGGCATATGAACTTGACTCAAAGGGCTCTGCAGCCCTACCTTGTCCTGCAGTTCCCTTTTTAGATAACACTCTTTGCACGGAGAGTGGTAGGGTAACCCTTCCTCCGCCTCGGGAGGGTTCACCCCTCCCCTTGGATGTATCTTCTCGTTCCCGTGATCTAACCATTGTCTGCAATACATAGCAACATGAATCAGTTATAGTTCAAATCTAAAGTATCAGATAGTTGTAGACAAATAATATGTAGGTTGGGGGAAGTGTGGTCTGCACATTTTTGGGTGCGGCCACAGATGGGCTTGTGCGGACCGCACAATTTTGGAAGTGCGGCCGCACTAGTGGTTCTGTTGTCCGCACAATTTTAAGTGCGACCACACAATTGAAGTGCGGTTCGCATAATCTTGAGTGCCGCCGCACAATTGCAAGCTCCAAGATGAGAACTCTCTGAAGTCAGAGAATTGATCGATATGCGACCGCACACACTTTTCTGCGGTCCCAGTTAAATTTCTGCGGAACGCACAATTTCAAGTGCGGTCTGCACAATCATTCTACACCAAATGCCCTAGCCTACTGATCTGCAGACCACACAATTCCTTGTGCGGCCGCATAATTCAAAAATTTATCGGGCAGGTTCTTAGGGTTTCTAATTCATGCTCAATTTAGATATGGTAGTAGCAATTTAGACATGATACACAATTTACCATCGCCTAAATAGCAAATAGGAAGTTACCCACACAAATTTAAGCTCACATGATGATGAATTTGACATTAGGCCTAAAAATAACTAAACTAATTATGTACAAAATTAAGAAAATTGAAAAATTTAAAGAAGAATTGAACATACCAATAATGTAGTGATGCTAAGGAAGAATCAAAGATGATGGAATGAGTGTTAGATGCGTGAATCAGTTGAGTGCACTGTGTTTGCCTTTGTGTTAATTGTTTAGAGTTCGTAAAGTCTCACCATTAGTGAGAAGTCTATTATTTATACTTGACCGGTTAGGGAAAAAGTTCAAGAGATGAGTGAGGCCGCACAATTTTGTGTGCGGTCCACACTCCTTTACCTGTTACACATTACCCTTTTGATGATCTGTGGTCCGCACAGTTTTGAGTGCGGCCGCATATTTTTGTGCGGTCCGCACATTTCCTTGTGCGGCCGCACTTTGGCCATTTCTCAGACATGCACAACTTCAGAGAGTTTACAATTTATGATCTCAAGTTGTACGGCCGCAACAAGAATTGTGCGGCCGCAGATCCCTTTCTGCTGTGGCCTTCAAAATTGTGCGGTCCACACAATAAATGTGCGGTCCGCACTTTTTTCACACTTAGCAACTTTTCGTGAGCACAGTTCCTGCAAAGCACACTCATTCTTGCAACACACTTCAAAACCAGTTAGCACAAAACAAGATCTATCTAAAGAAAAATAAAAAGGAAAAGAAAAAGAAACATGGGCTGCCTCCCAAGAAGCGCTTGATTTAATGTCGCGGCACGACGCAGATTACCGTCAATCACTTGAAATGAATCACTACCACTACGTGGCCATCACCAACTTTTTCCAGATAATGCTTCACCCGGTGACCATTGATTCTAAACACTTCATCATTTTTATTCTTCAAGTCCAATGCACCAAAAGGTGTCACACTCACAATTTCAAACGGGCCACTCCATTTAGATTTCAACTTTCCCGTAAACATCCGTAACTAAGAATTGAACAATAACACAAGATCACCTTCTTTAAACTCCTTGTTCCGAATGTACTTGTCATGGAGGTACTTTATCTTCTCTTTGTATAAGGATGAACTTGTAGATGCATTGTTCCAAAATTCATCTAGCTCATTCAATTGTGCCACCCTTAAGTTGGAGGCGACATCCCACTCAAGATTTAGCTTCTTCAAAGCCCATATAGCCTTGTGCTCAAGTTCCACCGGAAGGTGACAAGCTTTCCCAAACACTAACCAGTATGGAGACGTCCCAATCGGTGTTTTGTAAGCCATACTATAATCCCATAAAGCATCATCAAGTTTCTTTGACCAATCAGTTCGATTGGCCTTCATTATTTTTGACAAAATACTCTTGATCTCCCGGTTGGAGACTTTTACTTGTCCACTTGCTTGAGGGTGATAGGGGGTCGAGACTTTGTGAGTGACACTATACTTGCTAAGCAAGGTATCAAAAGCTTTGTTGTAAAAATGCGACCCCCTATCGCTTATAATGGCCCGCAGAGTACCAAACCTTGTGAAGATGTTCTTTTTCAAAAATGCCACCACACTTCTAGCTTTGTTGTTGGGTAGAGCAATGACCTCAATACATTTTGACACAAAATTCACAGCTACCAAAATGTAGGTGTTCCCACAAAAGCTTACAAACGGTCCCATGAAATCAATACCCCACACATAAAAAATATCAATTTCCAAGATGGTGGTGAGGGGCATCTCACTTTTCTTTGAAATCCCACCGGCCCTTTGACATTCATCACAAATCTTGACTAGATCACTTGCGTCCTTGTAGAGAGTAGGCCAATAGAATCCACAACTCAACACTTTGGCCGCCGTTCTTGCTCCCCCATGGTGACCACCGTAGGGTGAAGAATGACAAGCCCCAAGAATTTCAACTTATTCCTCCTCCAACACATATCTTCTAATCATGCCATCAGTACAGTTCATCCCAATAATAGTCTAGGCAATCCCGTTTGAGCTTCTTCATTTGGTTTGAAGAAAACTCATCCGGTACAATACCACTCACAAGATAATTTGCTAAATCAAAGAACCATGGCATCTTGGTCATTGAAATGGCTATAAGTTGCTCGTCGGGGAAAGAGTCATTGATTTCAAGGCCGTCATATGGCCTCCCCTCCTCCTCCAAGCGAGACAAGTGGTCCGCCACTTGGTTTTCACTGCCTTTGCGGTCTTGGATGTCTAGATCGAACTCTTGCAATAAAAGCACCCATCTCATTAACCGAGCCTGTGAATTTTTCTTGCTCATAAGGTACCGAAGTGCCGCATGATCCTTGTGGACAATCACCTTTGTACCCATTAAGTATGGGCGAAACTTATTCATAGCAAAAACAATAGCAAGGAGCTCTTTTTTGGTCACAGTGTAATTGACTTGGGCATCATTCATGGTCTTACTAGCATAGTAGATCGGATGAAAGATCTTGTTAACATATTGCCCCAAAACTGCTCCGACCTCCACATCACTAGAGTCACACATGAGCTCAAAAGGCAAGCTCTAATTCGGGGCGGTGATAATAAGAGTAGTTGTCAATTTGAACTTGAGCAATTCAAATGCCTTCATGCAATCCTCATTGAAATGGAATTTGGCATCTTTCTCCAAAAGCTTACACAAGGGGTTCACCACTTTGAAAAAATCCTTGATGAAACACCGGTAGAACCCTGCATGACCCAAGAAACTCCTCACTCCCTTCACGGATGTCGGAGGTGGAAGTTTAGAAATCACCTCTATTTTTGCCTTGTTGACCTCAATGCCATTCTTTAAAATTTTGTGGCCAAGGATAATTCCTTCCTCAACCATGAAATGACATTTCTCCCAATTCAACACCAAGTTCGTCTCTTCACATCTTGCCAAGACCTTATCCAAAATTTTTAAGCAATCATCAAAAGAATTCCCGACCACCGAAAAGTCATCCATGAAGACTTCAAGGAAATCCCCCACCACGTCCGTGAATATAGCCATCATACACCTTTGAAAAGTCATCGGTGCATTGCATAATCCAAATGGCATCCACGAGAATGCCAAGGTACCATAAGAACATGTGAAAGTAGTCTTCTTTTGATCCTCCGGGGCAATAAGAATTTGATTGTTGCCGGAATACCCATCAAGAAAATAATAGAAAGCACAGCCGGCCAACCTATCAAGCATTTGATCTAGGAAGGGAAGTAGGATATGATCCTTCCTTGTGACTTTGTTGAGCTTGCGATAGCCCATACACACTCTCCACCCGGTCATCGTTCTTGTAGGAATCAACTCGTTCTTGTAAGAATCAACTCGTTCTTGTCATTGGTAACCACCGTCATGCCCCCTTCTTTGGGACATATTGCACCGGAGAGGTCCACGAACTATCGAAAATAGGGTAAATAACCCCTGCATCTAACCACTTGATGATATCCTTTTTGACCACCTCTTGCATTGCTTCATTTAGCCTCCTTTGATGTTCAATGGAGGGTTTGGAATCTTTCTAAATTAATCTTGTGCATACAAAATGCGGGTCTTATTCCCCGAATATCCGGCAATGTCCATCCAATAGCTTTATTCCTCTTTTGTAGCACTGGCAATGTGTAGTCTACCTGCACGTTAATCAAACAAGAGGAAAGAATAACCGGTAAAGTATAACAAAGGCCAAGGAATTCATACCTGAGATGCAGAGGCAATGGCTTTAACTCCAAAGTGGGAGGCTCCTCGATTGAGGGCTTTGCTGGAGGAGTCTTCCGATTTTTAAGATCCAAGGACAATTTGCGGGGTTCATAAGTGTACGACCCCATTCCTTGCAATGAGTTCACACATTCCACATAGCCATTCATCTTGTCATCATCAAGGTTAAGCAAAATGGCCTCCAAAGTATCATCAACATTCATTGTGGCACTAGTATCATCAATAGTCACATCGGTCAGCAAGTCCACAAACGAATACACTTCATTGCTATTCGGTTGCCTCATAGATTTGCACACATGAAAAACTACCTTTTCATCACCCACCCGGAAAGTGAGTTCACCGACTTCCACATCTACAAGATTCTTTCCCATTTCCCGTAGCAAGAAAAGGTCTACCAAGAATAATCGGCACCTCATAGTCCACTTCACAATCAAGAATAAAAAAACCCACCAGGAGAATAAATTTATCAACACGAACCAACACATCATCAATGATACCCACTGATCTCTTCATGGTACGATCCGCCATTTGTAATCTTATAGATGTTGGGCTTGGTTGCTCAATTCCCAAAGACTTGAAAATCGAATATGGCATCAAATTGATACTTTCCCCAAGATCACAAAGAGCTTTAGAAAGTCGGCACTTCTAATGGTACAAGGGAATGTGAAAGCGCCGGGATCTTCCAATTTAGGATCCATTGAGTGTACAATTGCACTCACTTGATGACTCATTTGTATAGTTTCACAATTCATCGACCGCTTCTTTGTCACCAAGTCCTTCATGAACTTTGCATAACCGAGCATTTGCTCCAAATCCTCAACTAATGGAATATTAATAGATAGACTCATCATCATATCAATGAACTTTTTGAATTGATTCTCATCTTTTTGCTTGGCAAACCTTTGAGGATATGAAGGAGGAGGCCTTGGCATTGGTGCCTTAGACTTTGGCACTACCGGTTCCGGTATGTCAACAATGTGCTCCCTAGACGGGTTCACTTCCTCTTGAGCCTCCTCCACATTGTCATCAATATCAATTCTTACTTCGTCATTTGCTTGCACTACATTGTTCAGGATCCAATCTTCTTGTACCATTTGCTCATCATCCACAATTTTTCTTTGACTTTAGGTGGGTGCATACCCGCCTTTTATACTCCTTGTAGTCACGACCATGGCATGTACCATGTTGTTCCCACCCTTTGGGTTCACCACCGTGTCACTTGGAAGTGCCCCCTTAGGACGAGTGTTTAAAGCTTGAGAGATTTGCCCCAGTTGAACTTCCAAATTGCGAATTGAAGTGGTGTGAGAGGCTAGTTGGACATCAGAGTCGTCATTCTTCTTCATCATTTGTTTGAACATGCTCTCAATTCGTCCCATCTCATTGTTGGAAGAGCTTGGACCATTGGAAAGATAAGGAGGCGGATTGCTCGGTTGTTGATACATCGGGGGCCTTTGAATGCCCGACCCCTGATTTCCTTAGTTATTATTCCACCCCCCTTGGTTGTTGCCTCCCCAATATCCTTGACTATTGCCACTCCAATTGCCTTGGTTATTTTGACCATTTCAATTTCCTTGATTGTTTTGATTGTTCTAATTCCCTTGGTTGTATTGATTGTTCCAATTCCCTTG
Organism: Nicotiana tomentosiformis; assembly: GCF_000390325.3. NCBI lineage: Eukaryota > Viridiplantae > Streptophyta > Magnoliopsida > Solanales > Solanaceae > Nicotiana > Nicotiana tomentosiformis. The sequence goes on along the minus strand of NC_090815.1, from coordinate 108,255,546 downwards.
ATTACCATGATGTCGCCATTGTTGTTGATTCGGGCCTTGAGAGTTATTTCTTTGCCCTTAGAAGTCGTTCACATATTGTACTTCTTCCTCTTGGTCATTATAGGATTCATCTTTATTAAACCTACTATCTTCTTGCACATAATGTTCCGCACAGTTTTGCACTTGAGGACCCTTTTGCCTTCTCCTATTTACCATCATATTAACTCTCTCCATAGCATTGACTTGCTTAGGACCTTGCACTTGTTGGAGTTGAGCCTTGGCTAATTGATTCATTGTGGTGGTCAACTTGGCAATTGCTTGCCCATGATCATACAATTCTTTATGTAGGTGAATCACGTTTGGATCACCCTTGAGGAGCATTTTCTCTACTTTGCCATGCTGATAAAGTATCCTCTATTTCATCTAAGATCTCACAAGCTTCCGCATATGGCATTGTCATGAAATTTTCACCGGCAAGTTGGTTGACCACGCATTGATTGGTAGTATTGATCCTTTTGTAGAAAGTTTGTTGAATCATAGCCTCCGTCATGTCATTGTTTGTGTACTCTTTCACCATAGTTTGGTACCTCTCCCATATTTCATGAAATGGCTCATTGGATTCTTGTTTGAATGCTAGAATCTCGTCTCTAAGAGTAGCCATATGCCCGGGAGAAAAGAACTTGGAAATAAATTTCTCCGCCAATTCATCCCATGTATGGATGGAATGGTTTGTCAACCTTTCTAAACAATCCAAGGATTTCCCCCATAGAGATAAAGGAAATAGCCTCAACCTTAAAGCATCCTCAAAGATGTTTGTCTGTTTACTCCCCCAGCAAGTGTCCTCAAACCCTTTCAAGTGTTTGTATGCATTTTGAATCAGAGCCCCGGTGAATAATCCTTGTTTCTCTAGCAATGTGAGCATAACATTTGTGATTTGAAAGTTGCCCGCCCTAATGTGGGGCGGGACTATGGAACTTGCATACCCTTCATTCGGCAACACCCGGTGTGGAGCCGCTCTTGGTGGATTTGAGGGTGGAACGGGAACGTTGTCTTGAGGTGGTCAGCCTCGTCTATTTGCTTGAGGTTCAAGAGGAACCCCTTCAACTTGGTCATCTTCCACGTCCACATCCCCCAAAGGCATGTTTCTGAGAGGATCATTGTTGTTGAGAGCCATTGTTTCACCTACAATTATTTCACCAAAAAGATTAGTAACACGAAAGGAAAAGAAGATAATTCACACACAAAACCAAATATATAGCTAAATCCATTTTTATGCTCCCCAAAAACGGCGCCAAAAATTAATCTCGTCCAAGTCACACTTCTGTTCGGAGTTGTGAAATGGTCGATTGCAATAATAATACCCAACAAGGAGCCGGGATCGAATCCACAAGGAGCTTAGATGGGATTAGTGGTATATATTTGGATAAAGTATGTGAAGTATCTTGGTTGCACTTCCACAAATATAGTTTTGTTTTTACTTCTAAAATTACGTTAAGGATTACAATTCTAAAGATATAAAACTAGAGAATATTGTGTTTGGATAGTTTTCAAATATATAAAAAGTCCTAGGGGTATTTTTCTAACGGATTGTAAACTTTAAAGCTTGTTTTGTTGGTCGGGGTGTATTATAGCAATCAACACTCAAATACCCACTCTATACCTCTCGGTAAGAGAGTGATTTTCCCAATTTGGTTTTCTCAAATACAAATGGGTATTAAACAAAATAATTGATAAAATGCTCAAGTCGGGTTTTACTATCTCTAGGTTCAACCCTTTAATTGGGACTATCAATCTCTTGATTTTATCCCAAATTCTTGTTAGCCAAGTTTTCCTAGACTAGTCTCTCTTTCTCAAGTAGAGACCAAGTCAAATAGGTATAAATTAATGTTTGCAACCATTAGTTCTACAATTAAAGGCAATAACAAGGCTAAATAATAAACACCCAACCATAAACAAGCTATAAATCAAACACCCATTAGGTTCACACATTAGGGTTGGGTCACAACCCTAGCTAAAAATCTAGCTACTCATAATGGGTATAGAGGGAAATAGAGAAGAAAAGATGATAAAACTCATATTGCAAGATTAAAAGATAAAAATCCAATGTTGAATCACCAAAGTAAGCTAAAGTTGCCTAAAGGGGTAAAGAAAAACAGCTACAGAACTTTCAATATTCAAAACTTGACCTAATTTCGTGAAAGTAGTCTATTTATATAAAGCTGAAATTTTCGGACAAAATTGCCCTTTCAGAGGTTCTGCGGCCGCATAATTATATGTGCGGTCCGCACTTCTCTTCAGATCTTGACAGGAGTTGACTCTGCGGTCGCACAATTTTAGATTGCGGCCGCATTTCTCATGTTATGCGGTCCACACAATTCTGGGTGCGGCCGCACTGGGCTCTTCTGCGGACCGCACATTTCCTGAGTGCAGTCGCATAACTGTTTCTGCGGCCGCACAATTATTGTGCGGTCCACATTTTTTCTTGAGCTTGAAATGAAACCCTCTGAACTTTGGCTCTTACGTAACTTCTGCGGCCGCACAATAATTGTGCGGTCCGCACTTTGCACTGGGGCTCTGTTAATTTTCCTTCACGTTCTGCGGCCGCAGATAGAAATTTGCGGTCTGTACTTGAGCTTTTGTGCCTGATTTTTTTCCTTGTTCAGATCACTCCTCCTTGAGTTGGATTTCATCGTAGTGGCTCATATTCCAATACTCCTTCACGTAAGCATATTTTATCAGTTTTCGGGAATACAATTAGACACTTTTTGACTAAAACGAAAGTTAAAAGGCGCCGATAAGTAGTCAAAATTACCACTTATCATTTTCCATCTTTGATGATTAATGCTTAAATATTGCCCATTTTTATCCAAATAATGGGGAACATAATCTTTGTGGATCCTTTAATGTTGAGGCTTTTAACTTGTAACGTTAAAGTAAAAGCTTTTGGCCTTTGACCTTGAATGGACATGTTATTCCTTAAATAGAATTATATTGGGAATATACTTTGTTTCTTTATCTACGTAGCTATTCTGGAGTCTTCTTATGACTATGGACTCATAATATATTAAATTAAATACAAATACTTGGTTATAGTTGAATCAAGTTTGAATTTGCAGTAAACGGATAAATTTGCTTGATGTTGTGTTTCATCAGTCTACTGCAATGTTTCGAAGTGTTAGTACCTATATTGTACAGTAACTGAAACTTAAAAAAATTACTATTTTCTTTATCCTCTTTGGAGTTATTACGTTAGATTTGTTAATCACCAAAGTGATTGAATCTTTACGAATACTTAATTCCAAATAACGATTGAATCTATACTCAATTACCCATAAATTATGATGCTTATAAACGACATAATAGATATTTCTTTATGGGTAAATTAAAGTTCTTGGTTATAAGACATTTATGGATCGCTCAAAGGTTCATTGTTTGTTCTTGCAACCATTGAACATTAAGTCGATAATCTGAATGTGTTATTAGTTTTAATTTTATATATATATATATATATATATATATATATATATATATATATATATATATATATATATATATATATATATATATATATATATATATATATATATATATATATCCAAAGATAATAAGTATTACTAATTGGCGCATTAAAAATTATCAAATTAAGTTAAAATAAATAAGCATCATAATGTCTAAAGTTGTATTTTGATGTATCGCCCAAAGGAGGACATCAATTTACATTTAATAATACATAAATCATTCTGAATCTAATAGCATCCTTAATTTTTAACTCAAAGCATTAACGAATGAGCATACTTTATTTGCATCACTTGCTCTTCATTTGCACTCTGCTTCTGTTACAACCTTTAACAGACTCAACTTCTCAGATTGGTGTGAACAGATCAAATCCCATCTCGGAATTTTAGATCTTTATGTTGCATTTTACACTGAAAAGCCAACTTCTATTACTGAAACTAGCAGTGCTGAAGAAAGGTCTTATTTAAAGCACTACGACATGTCTAACAGACTAAGCCTAATGTTTATGCTAATAAATATTGTGGGCAACATTAAGACTACTCTCCCCAAAACTGAAAGCGTGAAAAAACTTCTAAAACTTGTGGAAGAATGCTCCCAAACTGCTGATAAGTCTCTTGCTGGGACATTAATGGGGTGCTTTAACCACCATGAAATTTGATAGTTCGCGTATCATGCATGAGCATGTCATTGAAATGACAAATATAGCAGCAAGACTTAAGTCTTTGGGAATGGAAATGGATGAGAATTTTCTTGTTCAATTCATCATTAACTCATTACCATTTGAGTATGGTCCTTTCCAAATGAACTACAACACCATGAAAGATAAATGGAACGTGCATGAACTGCACGAAATGCTGGTTCAAGAGGAAACAAGGGTAAAGAATCAAGAAACCCACTCTATTAACCTTGTAGGCCATCAAGGAGCTGGAAAGAAAGGAAAGAAACATGAAAAAGTTAAACAGAGGCAACATAATGTCAATGAGTCCTCTTCTTAAGTACGTAAGAAGGAACACAAGAATGATAAGTGTCGTTTTTGTGGAAAACCTGGACACTTTCAGAAATATTGCCTGAAACGTAAGGCATGGTTCGAGAAGAAAGGTAAGCCTTGTAATTTTACGTGTCTCGAATTAAATTTAAATGAAATTCCTTATAATACTTGGTGGATTGACTCTGGTTCTACTGTTCATGTTATCTAATATGATGCAATGATTCCTTATAACCCAGACCATAAATCGGAATGAAAGATTTGTGTACACGGGGAATAGAGTGAAGGCTCCAGTTGAAGCTATCAGGATTTATCGCTTAATCCTAGATATTGGGGGTCACTTAGACTTATTTGAAACTTTTTACGTACTTTCTCTTTCAAGAAATTTAATTTCCTTATCTAAGTTGGATAAAGCTGGATATTTTTTCAATTTTGGCAACGGACGTTTCAGTTTGTTTAAACATAATCATCTTATTGGTTATGGTATTATTTGTGATAATTTATACAAATTGAACCTTGATAATCTGTTTGTCGAAACCCTCTTAACTTTGTATCATAATGTTGGAACCAAATGTAGTTTGGTGAATGAACATTCTGCTTACTTGTCGCATAAATGTTTAAGTCACATATCCAAAGAAAGGGTAAAAAGGTTAGTTAAGAATGAAATCCTTCCAAATTTGGATTTTATGGACCTTAATATTTGTGTGGATTGTATTAAAGGAAAACAAACAAAACACACAAAGAAAGTAGCCACAAAAAACACACAACTTCTTGAAATTATACACACTGATATATGTGGTCCTTTTGATGTCACTTCTTCCAGTATGGAAAGATATTTGGTCACCTTTATTGATAACTTTTCACGTTATGGATATTTCTATTTGTTGCATAAAAAATCTCAACCAGTGAATGTCTTAGAGGTATTTATTAATGAGGTTGAAAGACAACTAGACATAAAGTTAAAAATAATCAGGTCAGGCAGAGGTGGAGAGTATTATGGAAGTTATGACGAAACTGGACAACACTCTGGTCCATTTGCTAAATTTCTTAAAAAACGTGACATATGTGCTCAATATACAATGCCTGGCACACCACAATAAAATGGTGTGGCAGAAAGGCTTAATCGTACATTAATGGATATGGTTAGGAGTATGTTAAGTAATTCATCTTTACCCATCTCATTGTGGATGTATGCATTAAGGACTGCCGTATACTTGCTAAATAGGGTTTCTAGTAAAGCAGTTCCAAAGACTCCTTTTGAACTTTGGACTGGTAGGAAACCTAGTTTGAGGAACTTGCATGTTTGGGGTTGCCCGACAAAAACAAGAATTTATAATCCACAAAAAAAGAAAATGGATTCAAGAACAATCAGTGGTTTCTTTATTGGTTATCTAGTAAAATCAAAAGAGTATAGATTTTACTGTCCTAATAACAATACGAGAATAGTTGAAACTGGAAATGCTAGGTTCATTGAGAATGATGAAGTTAGTGGGAGTGAAGAACTACGTAATGTGGAAATTAAAGAAGTCAGGGTGCAAGCGCCCCTTCCCTGCACTTCTTCTAAACTTTAAGTTCCTGAAGTTGTTGTACAACCTAACAATCAACAAGAACAACAAATAAATGATCCTACTACTAACAATGAAGTTGCAGTTGATGAACCTATAGTAGATGAACTGCAAGAAGTAGCATTTAGAAGGTCTCAAAGACAAAAGAGATTTGCTATTTTAGATGATTATTTAGTTTATCTACATGAGTCAGAAATTGACTTTGGAATTGATAATGATCCAGTTTCATTTTCACAAGCCATTATAGGTAATAATTCTGATACTATAATTCTAATAAATGGTTAGATGTTATGAAAGATGAGTTGAAGTCTATGGAACAAAATAAAGTTTGGGACTTTGTTGAATTACCGGAAAGTTGCAAAAGAGTCGGGTGTAAATGGGTCCTTAAGACTTGTAGGTTTCACCCAGAAAGATGGCATTGACTATAAAGAGACATTTTCACCGGTCTCTAGAAAGGATTCACTCAGAATTATAAAGGCTTTAGTAGCTCATTATGATTTAGAGCTAAATCAAATGGATGTAAAAATCGTCTTTTAAAATGAAAATTTAGAGGAAAAAGTTTATATAGATCAACCAGAGGGGTTTTCCATTAAAGAAAATGAACACATGGTGTGTAAACTTAAGAAATCAATATACGGACCTAAGAAAGCTTCCCGACAGTGGTATCTTAAATTTAACGAAACTATTGCCACTTTGGATTTAAAGAAAACACTATTGATTAGTGTATATATCTGAAGGTCAGTGGGAGTAAGTTTATTATGTTAGTCTTGTATGTTGATGACATCTTGCTTGCTACTAATGATCTTGGTATGATATACGACACCAAGACATTTCTCTCTAACAACTTTGAAATGAAAGATATGGAAGAGGCATCTTATCTGATTGGAATTGAAATATTCCAGGATAGATCACAAGGATTATTAGGATTGTCTCATAAAACCTATATTAATAAAGTGTTAGAGAGATTTATAATGGAAAAATGCTCATCAAGTCCCGTTCTAATTCAGAAAGGGAATAAATTTAGTCACAATCAATATCCAAAGAATGAATTGAAACGTATGCAAATGAAAGATATTTCTTATGCATTTATAGTTGGGAGCTTAATGTATGCCCAGACATGTACAATACCAAACATCAATTTTGCTATTGGAATATTGGGCAGATATCAAAGTAATCTAGGGATGGACCACTGGAAGGCTGCAAAGAAAGTGTTGCGATACTTGCAAGGAATGAAAGATTATATGCTAACTTATAGAAGATCTAATCATCTTGATGTGATTGGATATTCAGATTCAGATTATGTTGGTTATATGGATACGAGAAAATCTATATTTGGTTATTTGTTCCTGTTAGTTGGAGGAGTAATATCATGGAAGAGTGCGAAGCAGTATGTTATAGCTGCATCCACCATGGAAGCTGAATTTGTAGCATTCTTTGAGGCTATAATTCATGTAATTGGATGCAGAACTTTATTTCAGGACTTGGATTAGTCGACAATATTGCCAGGCCACTGAAAATTTATTGTGATAATCCACAACAGTCTTCTTCTCTAAGAATGACAAGTATTCGAAGGGTGCTAAGCATATGGAAGTGAAATACTTTGCCGTTAAAGAAGAAGTCCATAAACATAAAGTGTCAATTTAACATATTAGCACTAAACTTATGATTGCCGATCCTTTGACGAAAGGATTACCGCCCAAAATATTTATTGAACATTTTGAAAGAATGGGCATTCTTAATAGCAAGGTATGACTTTATATAAAGACTTTATTATGTTTATGCAATTGACACTTTGAGCTCATTTAAACATATATTTTTGGTATTCTCTACATGTTTTTCTCTTGTATACATAATATGGAGAATAACGATGACAAGTTCAGGCTTAAATAAAGATATTCTAAGCATTAACGTTGGACCAATTAAGTATTACTTTTACAGGTTGTGTTGGGTAATAGATTGATATTGTAGTACACGGAAGGGACTATATCGAGTAAGTGATGTACAACCGCCATGACTCATATTAGTTTACTTATTCAATAACAACGAGTGATGTTTCTAATGAAGGAGAATTTAATATTTTATTGTGCACGTAATGATTGAAATATTTATTAAACCATTAAGTGAGTAACATCACGTGCGCCAAGTGGGAGAATGTAAAATATGGCCCACGTGTGGTTTATAAATATTTTGGATTAATAAATATATTTTGTTAAATTAATATTTGGATAAAATTAGGGGAATTTAGTTATAGTTATAACTCCCCACTAACCCACTTTGATGGAAAGTGGAAATTAACCGATGATCCCTCTCTTTGCCTATTGAAAGAAGAATAGTGTAACTCCATCAGATTCTATTATGAAAAGAATACAAAAAAAGTAAAGAGAGAGAAGTACTAATTTTCTCAAGAACAACAACTCTAAAGAAGGCTTCCACTCAATATTATCAAGAAAACACATCATGGATTCAGGTAAGTTTTCTTGATTGAAGTTATTGTATATGTATTTTATGTGAAAATCATATAGTTCCACGATTCTGAATAATTGATAGGATTTTCTATAGATTATTTACGACAATCTAGAACATAAACATCCTTACATGTAAAACTAAAGTGTTGAGAGAAAATCGTTGGTGGTGACCGATTTTTAAAATAACAGTTCTAATCAACCCAAAATAGAAAAGCAATAATAAGATAACCTTGTGGCTCAAGGGGACTGAATGTAAGTATCATATCGGTACACAAACTTGTATAAAAATTATCTCCGTCAAACTACATTTTAATTTTGTGTACGATCAAAACCGATTCTCGGTCGTAACAATTGGTCGAGATGTCACGATGATGTCTCGACCAAATGGTATCCACATAACAAGCTCGAATGAATTCCGGAGCAGGGGCGTCGAGTTTCGAGCTATAAGACCGATCAACGGCAAAATCCAGTATCATTATCGAGCCCGTATCCGAATCAAAATACGAGGCAACACCGACCGATATAGGCCCCGGATATCGATGCCCCAAAGTAGAATCAAGCTCGAACCAAGACCGGGGGTTCGATCCAACACCGAGCTTGAGCCAGTGTCGAGCTCGCAGCTAAAAGCCGCTACAACCGTACCAAGGGATAGAATCTCGGCGGTAATCAAGGAAGAGACAAACCATCATGGGTCCTCCACTATATATATTATTTTATTATGCTGTTATAGATAAAGTGGTGACCCTCTATTATAAAAAGAGGCAAGACTTTGTAATAAGGACATTCTTTTTCCATAGACAGAGATTGCTTGGTACTTGTTTTTCTCCATTCATTCAGTTTTCCTGTTCATCACCCCTATTTTATAGTGAAAATTCTTGTATTGTCATTATATTATCAAAGGAATTTGCGTATCTTTAGAACCATACCTAAATTCAACGTTATCTGATTTTTCGGGTAAACAGTTTGGCGTCCACCGTGGGGCTAAGGGTAACAGTGATTGTTTGATATAAATCTACAGTACACTCCAGCTCACAACTTCAAATCAGCAATGGCTCTACCTATCAACCTCGAAGCCGGCCTTCTAGATGAAACCAACAACTTGGTGCCCGGGGCCAGAAGGCTACCTGGTGACGGAAACGAGGCTCGAATCGAAGAACCAGAAATTCGAGCCGAAGTACCATTGGATATCAATTCACAAATAGCTCTAGAAACGAATCAGCGTTCTGAACCAGAAAGAAGTGTTCAGGGCGGTATTCGACCCATAGCCCGAGACACCCACAACACGGGGGAAATCGGGGTCAGCTTGCGCATGATTTTCGAAATGCTACAAGCCCAACAAACAGCGATAGCTCAGTTGCAGAGCCAAACTCATATGCAAAGCAGGCCGAACTCCAATCCGCTTCTTCGAGAAGTCACCCTCAGAACGGAGCCCGCCATAGTGAAATCAAACGAGCAAGAATCGGGGACCGCTACTGAAATTGCTAAATTGCTCGAGGAACTCACAAAATAAGTCGAAGCCAACGACAAAAAAGTGAAAACGTATAACGCTAGGGTTGATCAAATACCGGGGCTCCGCCAATGATAAAAGGGCTCGATTCAAAAAAATTCAAACAAAAGCCTTTTTCCTCGAGCGCGGCCCCAAAACCAATCCCCAAAAAATTCTGTATGCCCGAAATTCCCAAATATAACGGTACAACCGATCCTAACGAACACGTCACCTCCTACACATGTGCCATCAAAGGCAACGATTTAGAGGATGATGAGATCGAATCCGTGTTGTTGAAAAAGTTCGGAGAGACCTTCGCAAAGGGAGCAATGATCTGGTATCACAACTTACCACCAAATTCTATTGATTCTTTTGCCATGTTAGCAGATTCATTCGTAAAAGCACATGCTGGTGCCATAAAGGTAGCAACAAGGAAATCAGACCTTTTTATAGTAAAACAAAGGGGTAACGAAATGCTATGGAAATTCGTGTCCCGATTTCAAATGGAATGTATGGATTTGCCACCGGTCACAGACGATTGGGCCATACAAGCTTTCACCCAAGGGTTGAACGGGCTAAGTTCGACAGCATCACGTTGGCTGAAACAAAATCTGATCGAGTATCCAGCAATAATTTGGGCAGATGTACACAACCAGTATCAATCGAAAATCAGGATCGAAGATGATCAATTGGAAACTCTGTATGGACCCGTGCATCAGAACCACACAACCACTAAAAACTAGAGGGAAATCAACAGAGGACAAAGGTTGAACAGAGACCGATACCAACCGTACGTCACAGATCGGATGAAAAATGGCTCAGCACGTGATACGATTCGGAACAGCCGCAGGACTGATCGGGGGCAAAATTCTCGGGGACTTATGAGCAAGAGTGGTTTTGATAAATACGCCGATCCTATAGAAGTTCCTCGATTATCGGAATATTTTTTCAACATTGATACATCCGCCATCGTATTAGCCATCGGACGCATCAAAGACACCAGGTGGCCTCGACCCATGCAGACCGATCCTGCCCAAAGGAATCCCAATCAAATGTGCGAATATCATGGCACCCATGGCCACAAAACGGAAGATTGAAGGCAATTAAGAGAGGAAGTAGCCCGCTTATTTAACAAAGGACACCCTTGGGAATTTCTGAGTGATATGGCGAAGAACCATTTTAAGAACAAGGACTTCGGCAAGCAAAACGAGCTAGAAGAACCGCAACACGTCATTCACATTATCATCGGCGGCATCGATGCCCCTCAAGAACCAACGCTTAAACGCACTAAAACATCGATTGTGAGGGAAAAGCAATCTCGAACTCAAGATTACACACCCACAAGGACTTTGTCCTTCAATGATGAAGATACAGAGGGAATCATCTAACCCCATAACGATGCACTGGTAATATCCGTACTCATGAATAAAACTAAGATTAAGCGTGTGTTAATTGATCCAGGTAGCTCGGCCAATATCATCAGATCGAGGGTCGTAGAACAGCTCGGCCTGCAAGATCAGGTCGTACCCGCAACTCTTGTTCTAAACGGATTCATTTGCATGTGAAACCACCAAAGGCGAAATTACCTTACCGATAAACGTGGCCGAAATCATCCAGGAAATAAAGTTTCATGTGATCGAAGGCGATATGAGATATAACGCCCTTTTCGGGAGGCCGTGGATCCACAGCATGAGAGTCGTACCCTCGACCCTACACAAGTCCTCAAGTTCCCAACATCGAGAGGCGTGAAAATAGTGTACGGAGAACAACCGACCGCAAAGGAAATGTTCTCCGTCGAAGAAGCAAAATCGATATCCTCGTCTTCGCCGATAAAAGGATCAGGTTCAGAAGGAAACACAATCGAAGAGCAGAGCGCCAAATAGCAATCACAGACATCGGCTTCGATCCATCCAGGTAAGCAAAACATTGAAGAAGGTGATGATCGATGGATCCCTAGATCCTTCGTAACCCCCGATGATTCCGATGCCACCAAATCAACAATCGAGGAACTGGAGAAAATCATATTGATCGAGCAATGGCCCGAACGAAAGGTATACCTAGGAACGGGTTTGAGCCCCGAACTCAGGAAGATACTCATTCAATTTCTTATCGATAACATCGACTGTTTTGCCTGGTCCCATCTAGATATAACAGGGATCCCACCAGACATAACGACGCACCAGCTAAGCTTGGACCCTAGGTTCAGATCGGTGAAGCAAAAAAGAAGACCCCAGTCCGAGGAAAAGCACGCATTCATAAAGGACGAGGTAACCAAACTTCTCAAGATAGGGTCCATTCGGGAGGTAAAATACCCCGAATGGTTAGCCACTGTTGTTGTAGTGCCTAAAAAAGGGAACAAACTTAGAATGTGTGTGGACTATAAAGATTTGAACAAAGCATGCCCCAAAGATTCCTTTCCACTGCCCAACATCGATCGCATGATCGATGCCACGACCGGCCACGAGATCCTCACCTTTCTCGACGCCTATTCCGGGTATAATCAAATTCAGATAAACCCGGACGACCAGGAAAAGACTTCATTTGTGACCCGATATGGAATATATTGTTATAACGTAATGCCCTTCGGGCTAAAAAATATAGGGGCCACTTATCAACGCCTAGTAAATAAAATGTTCGAAGAATAAATAGGTAAATCAATAGAAGTCTATATTGATGATATGCTAGTTAAGTCCTTGCGCGTAGAGGACCATTTGCAGGAAACGTTCGAAATTCTGAGAAAATACAACATGAAGCTCAACCCCGAAAAATGTGCTTTCGGGGTCGTTTCGGGCAAGTTCCTCGGCTTCATGGTGTAAAAATCGGGGAATCGAGATTAACCCCGACAAAATCAAGGCTATCGAAGATATTACCATCGTGGACGGCATGAAAGCTGTACAAAGGTTAACGGGAAGAATTGCAGCCTTAGGCCGGTTCATTTCGAGATCATCAGATCTAAGTCACAAATTTTTCTCCTTACTCAAAAAGAAGAACGACTTTGCCTGGACACCAGAATGCCAACAAGCGTTACAGGAATTGAAACGATATCTATCGAGCCCACCATTGCTTCACACTCCAAAAATCGGCAAAAAACTGTACTTGTACTTGGCGGTATCGGAAGTCGCCGTAAGTAGTGTCCTAGTTCGAGAGGAGAAAGGTACGCAATTTCCCATTTATTACATAAGTCGGACCTTAGGAGAAGCGGAAACTAGGTATCCGCACTTAGAAAAATTGGCACTTGCGCTAGTAAGCGCCTCTAGAAAATTAAGGCCGTACTTTCAATGTCACCCCATAAGCGTATTAACCACCTGCCCACTCCGTAATATTTTACATAGGCCCGAACTGTCAGGCCGATTGGCCAAATGGGCCATCGAACTCAGTGGGTACGATATCGAATATCAACCTCGTACGGTCATCAAGTCTCAAATTTTAGCAGACTTCGTGGCCGACTTCACTCCAACCCTCATACCCGAAGTCGAAAAAGAACTCTTTTCGAAATCAGGTATATCGTCAGGGGTGTGGATCCTTTTTACGGACGGGGCTTTAAATGTAAAGAGGTCCGGGCTAGGCATAGTTTTGAAACCCCCGACAGGTAACATTATTAGGCAAGCTATTAGAACTATCAGGTTAACTAACAACGAGGCCGAGTATGAAGCCATGATTGCAGGTCTCAAACTAGCTAGAAACTTGGGAGCAGAAATCGTTGAGGCGCATTGTGACTCTTTGCTGGTGGTGAATCAAGTAAACAAAACCTTCGAAGTCCGAGAAGGTAGGATGCAAAGGTATTTTGACAAAGTGCTCATCACTTTGCACCATTTCAAATGATGGAGTCTACGACATGTTCCACGAGAACAGAATAATGAGGCCGATGCCCTTGCGAATTTAGGATCGTTGGTCGAGGTAGATGATCTGGGCTCGGGGACTGTCGTTCAACTTTCAGGATCGGTACTCGAAGATGGTCATGCCGAAATAAACTCTACTAGCTTAACCTGGGATTGGAGAAACAAGTATATTGAATACTTAAAAAATAGAAAGCTCCCTTCAGACCCTAAGGATTCCAGGACCCTACGGACTAAAGCTGCTCGATTTACGTTGGCTGCAGACGGAACACTATATCGAAGAACATTCGATGGACCGATGGCGGTATGCGTGGGTCCAAGAGATACCAATTACATCCTTCGGGAAGTACACGAGGGCACTTGTGGCAATCACTCTGGTGCCGATATATTAGTTCGAAAAGTGATCAGAGCGGGATATTACTGGATTGATATGGGCAAAGATGCGAAGGAATTTGTTAGTAAATGTGATAAATGTCAAAGGTTTGCACCAATGATCCATCAACTCGGAGAGCAACTTCACTCGGTCCTATCACCATGGCCATTCATGAAATGGGGAATGGACATCGTCGGCCTTCTACCATCGACCCCAGGTAAAGCCAGATTTATTTTATTTGTGACTGACTATTTTTCTAAATCGGTTGAAGCACAGGCGTTCGAGAAAATAAGAGAAAAAGAAATTATAGACTTTATTTGGGATCATATCATATGCCGATTCGGGATACCCGCCGAAATAGTATGCGACAATAGGAAGCAATTTGTCGGCAGCAAAATCACAAAATTCTTCGTAGATCACAAAATAAGAAGGATATTATCAACACCATACCACCCCAGTGGGAACGGACAGGCCGAATCAACAAACAAGACTATTCTTCAAAACCTGAAGAAGAGATTGAACGATGCTAAGGGAAAATGGAGAGAAATCCTGCCCGAAGTCCTTTGGGCATACCGAACAACGTCAAAATCCAGCACAGGGGCGACCCCATTCTCCTTAGTATATGGTTCCGAAGCATTGATACCAGTCGAAGTCGGTGAACCTAGCCCCAGATTTCGATTCATGACGGAAGAATCAAATAACGAGGCTATGAACACCAGCCTTGAATTATCGGACGAAGGACGAGAAGCTGCCCTCATCCGATTGGCCTCCCAAAAGCAACGAATCGAAAGTTATTATAATCGAAGAACTAAACTTCGCCATTTCAAGCCCGGGGACTTAGTGTTAAGAAAAGTCACCATCAATACTCGGAATCCGAACGAAGGAAAATTAGGACCAAATTGGGAAGGACCATACCAGGTGCTCGAGAACGTTGGAAAAGGATCATACAGGCTCGACATCATAAACGGCAAACAGCTATCAAGCAGTTGGAATGTATCACCTCTATAACGGTACTACTGCTAAGGTACGACCTTTCCATATCCATTTTAACTGACCCCTGCAAAAGTCCGAGCAAGAGCTGAGGTGGATCTTTCGCTTAAAAGCACGTGTTGCACTCTTTTTCCCTTAGACCGGTTTTATCCCAAATAGGTTTTTCGGCAAGGTTTTTAATGAGGCAACAATTGATCGTGCTGCACTTTTAGTAGTATCCGAGTCCTCTTTCCAATCGACCTCGAATACCGGGCGGAGGGGGGGGGAGGGGGGGCATCAGGCCCTCAAATAGCAGCTCAAATACATCGAGTTCAGATGCAAGAAACGTCATTTCACAGCAATAGGGTTCCAACAGGAAAACTTGTAAGAGCTAAATGGTCAAAATGTACCATGCTCATATAGATTGGCCCAAACATAAACACATATGCAATGACTTGAGATTTATTGAGCAATCAGAATTAAGATTCACTCAACTATTAAGCCTACGGGCTACCTTTATCTCGAGTTCGAAACACTCACTCGACCATTGCGCCCTCGGGCCACATTTATCTCGAGTTCGAAACATTCACTCGACTATTAAGCCTACGGGCTACCTTTATCTCGAGTTCGAAACACTCACTCGACCATTGCGCCTACGGGCCACATTTATCTCGAGTTCGAAACATTCACTCGACTATTAAGCCTACGGGCTACCTTTATCTCGAGTTCGAAACATTCACTCGACTATTAAGCCTACGAGCTACCTTTATCTTGAGTTCGAAACAATTACTCGACTATTAAGCCTACGGGCTACCTTTATCTCGAGTTCAAAATACTTATTCGACTATAAAGCCTGCGGGCTACGTTTATTCCGAGTTCGAGCAAACACTCACTCGACCATTGCGCCTTCGGGCCACATTATCTCGAGTTTGAAATATTCACTCGACTATTAAGCCTACGAGCTACCTTTATCTCGAGTTCGAAAAACTCGCTCGACCATTGCACCTACGGGCCACATTATCTCGAGTTTGAAACATTCACTCGACTATTAAGCCTACGGGCTACCTTTATCTCGAGTTCGAGCAAACACTCACGCGTGCGCCTTCGGGCCACATTATCTAGAGTTCGAAATATTCATTCAACTATTAAGCCTACGGGCTACAATATTTCAAATTCGAAACATTCACTCGACGGCTAATAAAGCTACTTTTTCACCGAGTTTACATTAACTCAACCATTACATTACACCTATGGATTATGTTCCTTCAAAGTTTGAATCATCGACTCAACAAGCGAACATAGGGGCTACAAATCTAATCGATCAGAGAGACTACGAGGTCAACATTTGATTAAAAGTCTTCACAAAACAAAAACAAGTGGACCTTGTTATATATATATATATATATATATATATATATATATATATATATATATATATATATATATATATATATATATATATACAAAATTGCCTACGTGATTAATTTACAAACATGAAGAATTAGAAACTAAACTTCCTGGTCGAGCTCTTCCCCATCCTCGGATCCGCTTTTACTACCATCACCATCATTATCATCATCATCAGAAGCCAAGGCTTCAGCCTCCGCTTCGAGCTCTTTTTCCTTTTTTACCTCTTCGGTAAGGTCGAAACCTCGAGCATGTATCTCCTCGAGGGTCTCCCTCCGAGACCTACACTTAGCAAGTTCGGCAACCCAATGACCTCGAGCATCGGTGGTCTTCGCTTCTTCTCGGGCCTCCATCTGAGCAGCCTCAGCATCAGCCCGATATACAACAATGGACTTATCCGCCAAGACTTTTGACGACTCAACATCCGCCTTAGCCTCAGAAAGTCGTGTTTCAAGCTCATCGATCTTCTTAGATTGAACCGACCCCTTTTGCTTGACACTTCAAAGTTGAACATCGGCCGATAATAATTTTGTTAAGATGGTTTCTTTTTCCGCTGCCAGACGGTCGAGGGTCTCCTTCCATTGATTGCATTCAGCTCGGATATGATCGACTTCTTCTCAAAGTAACCCAATCTTTTTGATCTTTTGCTGCAACTGAGACAACGAAGGATTAACTTCCACAGTTGAGTCAGACCCATACTTTAACAGAACGAGGCTCACCTGCTTATCGAGCTCGACCCCTTCTTCACAGACCTTAGCCAAATCCGTTTGGAGATCCTTTATAGCCTCATCCTTTTGGCTGCAAAGAAGCCGCATGGCATCTCTCTCACCTGAGACCTTCCGGAGCTCGGCCTCACACTGGCTAAGATCGACTCGAAACCTACTAATGGCCTGCACAGTAAAGAAACACGAGTCAAGTATGGAAAAGAACAAAGAAACCGAGTATAGAAGAATCATTACCCGAGTAATGAAACGCTGAGCCTCCTCTAATAAAAGAGAAGCATCACCGATATAGAAACCGTCGTCGACTCCAGTAAAACAATCCTTAAAAGGATCCCCTGCACCAGAGCCTGCGCCGATATCGGGAGTCTTCAACTCTCGAGCTTCCTTCAACGCCTCCTCAGAAAAAGATGGAAGAGAAGGCGAATGACCCATTGTCATAGCCCCGAGCAAATCTCTCGGAGTACTCCGATCGAGGCTCAGGTCTTCAGAACCAACCCTGACAGGCACAACCGCCATCGGCTCGGGGGCTCTAGCAATCTCGATGGCCTCCGTAGATCGGACTACCAAAGCCGAGGAGCTATCTTCTTCTTCTTCTTCTTCTTCTCTCTGTCGTTGGACCGAGTCAATCGTAAGGGCAATTGCTTTTCTCTTCACCCTTCGAGTTTTGGGCTTAGGGTCCTCTGACCGAGAGGAAGCCCTTCGCTTCTTATCTTTCCCATGTTTAAGGACCAGGGACTTGTTTCCTTCTTCACTGCTCGAAGGCCTCAAAGCGGCATCCCTAGTTACGCCTGCACAAAAGGAAATCGGTTACAAATCGAACGCAAAGAATACTTCGAAGGAAATAAGAAGCAAACCTCACCATGGTTCTTGGCCTCCCATCTGCCTTTTGCCAAATCACGCCAAGCACGCTCGGCATAAGAGGAGGTCGAGGCCAACTTCCGAACCCAGTCCTCGAGGTCAGGCACCGCTTGTGGCATCCAAGGGGCAGCTGAACATCAGGGATAGACATCAGAAAAAATCGAAAAAGGACATGAAAAGTGAACAAGAATCACTCACGCTCAAAATTCCATTCTTCGGGGAACGACATCTTCTCTTCCGGAATAAGATCACGGGTCCTCACTCGAATATAACGACCCATCCAACCCCGATCCTTGTCTTCATCGATGCTCGACATCAAAGCCTTCGACGCTCGACGATGAAGTCTAATTAGTCCTCAAAATATCTGAGGCCGGTACAGTCGTATGAGGTCGTTCAGAGAAAAATCCAACCCCCCGGCTTTGATAGAGAAGAAGCGCGACAAAATCACTATACGCCATAACGAAGAATGAATTTGGCCAAGGGTGACCTGATATCTTTTGTAAAAATTAATAATCACCAGGTCGACGGGTCCCAATGTGAAGGAGTAAGTATAAACACTTAAAACCCCTCCACATAAGTAGTGACTCTCTCATCGGAGGATGGAATTTGCAACACAACCTCGGAACCCCAATTGCAGTCTTTTCTGACGGCCTCGAGGTGATCCTCCGTTATGGAGCACGTATATATCGATACGTGCTCACATCGACCCGGAACAGATGAAAGGTTCTCCACCTTAAAATCGGTCTTCAAAGTGCACGGGCCAGGAACATAGTCATGAACGGACGGCTCCACTGGCGCCTTATCGTCAAACGGCCGTGAGGAAGAAGCTTTCTCCTTCTGAGGTACGATTTTGGAAGTTTTCGCCATTGATATGGGAAGAAAGAGTGCAAAGGAAGGTGAAAGAATGGACAGCTCCAAAAAACTCTAGTAAGGGGTGCCCTGTAGCAACGAAATAGAGAGGATAAATAAAAGAATTTGGAAGAAGAGGAGGCGCAAAAATGGTAAAAGTTGTATGGAAAGACTATTTATAGACTGAGGCATGACGATTCGGTATTAGCGGTGGCTGACCACCATCTGACACACATTAAATGCCTCGGTAAAATCAAACCGATGGGACAGTTATCACATACATCATGATCGAGTTCGATAGAAACGTCAGCATAAATTTGATCGAGTCATAGAGAGATCATATCGTTTCTCGCCACATCCTTTCCGAGAAACGAGGGGACTATCTGTGTACGGTCAAAATCGATTCTCGGTCGTAACAACTGGTCGAGACGATGACATCTCGACCAAAGGGTATCCACATGACAAGCTCGAACGAATTCCGAAGCAGGGGCATCGAGCTTTGAGCTATAAGACCGATCAACGGCAAAACCCGGTATCATTATCGAGCCCGTATCCGAATCGAACTACGAGACAACACCGACCGATACAGGCCCCGGATATCGATGCTCCAAAGTAGAATCAAGCTCGAACCAAGACCGGGGGTTCGATCCAACACCGAGCTCGAGCCAGTGTCGAGCTCGCAGACAAAAGCCGCTATAACCGCACCAAGGGAGAGAATCTCGGCGGGAATCAAGGAAGAGACAAACCATCATTGGTCCTCCACTATATGTATTATTTTAGTATGCTGTTATAGATAAAGTGGTGACCCTCTATTATAAAAAGAGGCAAGACTTTGTAATAAAGACATTCTTTTTCCATAGACATATAGATTACTTGGTACTTGTTTTTCTCTATTCATTCAGTTTTCCTGTTCATCACCCCCATTTTATAGTGAAAATACTTGTATTGTCATTTTTGTATTAAAAGGAATTTGCGTATCCTTTATCCGATTTTTCGGGTAAACAAATTTACTTTACGATTTTATATATATCTTAATTCATCTAATCTAATCTTTGCTTAAAGTAGAAAAATTTGTCAGCAGATAAAAATAGTCGAACTTAATCTACTAATAATATTCAATTCACCGCTCGTGTTTTCATTTCTAAGGGGTGTATGGAGTTTGATTGAGTTCCCTGCTGACTGGGAAGGAGTACGTTGTATTGGCCCCGGGGGGGGGGGGGGTGCAAAGATAGATATAGACTTAGGAGTCGTGGTCATGGACATATAACCGAGATCGAGGGCAAATGTGCGATGATTGGTAGGTTTGAGCTATTGAACAATTGACGTGTTGGGCAAAAGGAGAATTTGAGAACATTACTTTTTTTTTAGCACCACATGCTCGGCATATGTATTCTGGTGCAATTAAATCCAAATTTGCATCGATAAGTCCAATATTAGGGATAAAGTATTTTTTAATAGTGATAACTTTATATTTAAAGCTCTAAATCGGAACCTCTAATTAAAAATCAAGAATTACTTACCTTTCCACCACAATACTTGGTGATGAATTTGAGTCCATTACATCCTTGAGAAAATAGGGTTTTGTGGAGTGAATTATGATAATTACGTGTTAATTTGCAATCATGAGATAATTTATCATAGGATCAAAGCGCAAATATGAAATGGAATTATGTATTTTATCTCCTTAATTCTCCATATTTTCTTCCAATTACTTTTCCTTTATTTGTTCCTCTTTTTGTTTCATCTGTAATCTTTTTATGGTGACAGTAAGTCTAAATGATAGTGAAGAAGAAAAATATAAAAGATGAAAAACTTTCTAGCTAAATTGAAATCATTAAGAAATATCTTTAACGCTAATGCTTTCTTGCAATATTGAGATTGGCTATTTACCGGTGGCGGAGCTAGACGTCCGGATACAGATTCATTCGAACTCAGTAATTTTTGCTCAAGTAATACATTTATGTTAAATTTTTTATTTAATATATATAAATATTAAATTTATAACTCAATTATTAGTAGTTGAAATTGTCGTTTTAAAAACACAAAACTAACAAAGTTGAAATCTTGGCTCCATATTCCTAGTTTTTTTTTTTCCCCCTCCTTTATTCCCAATTTCAATTTCCTCTCTCACCTTGTCACTTTTTGTAAATAGTTTTTGATACTTATCTTGTTAATAAAATAATCAAAATTCGAATTGAGAATTTAATTCAACTGTAATTTTGAACTCTTACATTAAACATTGTAATTACAATATTTCACGTCGTGGATAAAGTAGGCTTGAGTTACATCGTGATTAAAAATTTATGTACATCAAAATAGAAGTATGAAACACCAAAACTACAAACATAAGGAATGGAGTTCATTTCTAAAATTAAAAAATTACACATGATTGATCGAGTCAAAGAACCGAGATTCCGAATCGAACTAAACTTTAACTTAAAAAGAAATTTCAACATTCATGAGCTCGCAGTAGAAATGAATGCCCTTGGGACTTAAGGGACTCTAGGAAGGAACTAATTAGAGACATCCTTTCTAAACTAGATTTTCATTGCTATTTGCCACATGACATTGCAAGAGAGTAATTATTTTGATCTTTTTCCATATATATATATATATATATATATATATATATATATATATATATAGGGCATAGACAAGATGATGTGGCATGCCTCTTTGGCCAAGAAACACATTTATCTTTTACCTCCTTTTTTTGCTTTTTCCCTCTTATTGTTTTTCTTCTTCTATTTTTATGCGCCTTATTTGATAACAGTAAATGACTCAATAATTACTGCTTTACTCTAAATTCTCTTTATTACACATTCATCTCTTCCTCTTCTTTTTCCCACCTCTTCAGTTTCTTCCTAATAATTATAACGTTTGAAGGTAGTAAGAACTCAACAAAATGCTAGAGGCTTTAGACACAAGATTCTGGCAGCTTCCCAACAAGCTTAGTGAAAACTCATAATGTTCCATCAGGTAATTCTAAATTTCATATTTTCGTCACCTTTTGTTGGATAATCTTTAATTAACAAGTTGTTTTACATGCATCTATTTGGTATTGCCACTATGGGAAATCCTGCAACTGTAAATATTATTATACCAAACAAAACTTTCAAACTGTGAATGCTCCAGGAATAGTTCCAGATATCGTTTTGAAAAACTCATAATATATATATATATATATATATATATATATATATATATATATATATATATATAAAAGATATTCATATTCAATTTTTTACCGTGAATAAATTTAGAACATTATCATGCTTACTAAATAGTCTTTGGATGTAAGTAATACAAATTTAATCAGTTGCTCCCCCACCAACTTATTTTGTCATTCCTTTGGAATCTTCTTTTTCTGGTAGGTTTTTTTATCTGTTTGTAATTGTAGGCCTAGATCAATATTACCTTGGATGTAACTCCATTTATCATAATTTTTTATTTTTGGTAATTCATTGATGTTTTATTTTGCCTTATAATAAATGTTCCCAAGTGTTGTTTGTTCTATTTTATTTCTCTTATATGGTGGATGTCATTTTATTTATCATGTTTTTGCTTTTTGGTAGTTCATTGATGTGTTGTTTTTGACAGGTAATTATGATTTTCAATTTTATGTTGTTCTTTATTGTTTCATTCTTTTTTGGGATCTAGAAGTGAACTTCCTATTTGATTTCAACTGGTATGAATTTTCTTGAAGTGAGCACGTTTTCATTGTATTATAATTTTTTATATCAATTATCTTCTATTTCGTTTTTTGAAATTATTAATACTTCTCATTTCCTATATTTTGGAATATATATAATTGTATTATAATTGTAGTCAAATGGTTTTGTGGGTCATTACAAATTTATCTTTTACACCTAAGAGATCTATCTTTTACAAATAAGAGATCTAAAAATAATAACTTCTTAATTTCAATTAAAAAAAGCCATGAAGACCATTTCATCTATTTTATTAAAGAGTGTAAACAGAAACTTAGCTTGAATGTAGTGGAGATGGAACTAAGAGGTAAAGGTGCCGTTGTCACGGTCCAAAATCTAACCATGGTCGTGATAACGCCTATCGTATTACAAAGCAAGCCTATTTCTCCAAATTTTATTACTAAATCGATTATAAGAATTTAATAAAAATAATACCAACATTTGAATTTCTCATAAACTAAATCAACTCTAAATATACTATAGAAAATACGGAAACGAGTCCCAAATATCGGGGTGTCACTAACACATGAGCATCTAAAACTATGAACTAAGATATATAAACTGTCTAACTGTCCAAAAGAAGAAATGACAAGAGGAGTAACAAGGTCCTGCGGACGCTAATAGCTACCTTGCAGTCTCCAAAGATAGCTGGCCCGAACTCAACGATCGCCACCTTCTAACTCACCTGGATCTGCACATGAAGTGCATGGTGTAGTATGAGTACAACCGACTTAGTAGTAACATAAATAACTAAGGAACTGAGCAGTAGTGACGAGCTAAGCAGAATAATCCAATTATTATTTCCACAATTAAGTACAAACAGGAGTAGACATGTAATTTCATAAATTAGTAAGACTACAAGGAAAAGTAACAGGTAAATGCAACAACAGCAAAAGTAAATGCAACCTCACAGCAGTGTCACTCCATCACTCAATACTTGCACTCAACACTCAACGCTCAACACTCTGCACTCACTGAGGGTGTGTACAGACTCCGGAGGGGCTCCCAAAGCCCAAGCGCTAAGCACGGATAACTCACGTATCACGACCCGAAATTCCCACCTTCGGACCGTGATGGCGCCTAACATTTCACTTGCTAGGCAAGCCAACGTTAGAATAATATTATCCATTTTAAAAATAATTTTTAAATTTATTAATAACATAGAACAATTGCGGAAGTAACGTATGAAATATAGTGAATAATCCATAAACAAATAACGGTGTCTAAATACCATCCCATAATTAGAATCACAAGTGCACGAGCTTCTAGAATTATACAAAATAAAGGTTTGAAATAAAATAAAGCTATCTGAAAATAAACACACAGCTAAAGTAAAATAGACGGGGACTTCAGAATTGTGAACGCCGTGCATTTATACCTCAAGTCTCCTCTGAGTAGCTGAAATCCAAGCAAGTCTATGGTACGCCGCTGGGACCAACTCCAAAATCTGCACAAGAAGTGCAGAGTGTAATATCAGTACAACCGACCCCATGTACTGGTAACTGCTGAGCCTAACCTCGACGAAGTGGTGACGAGACTAAGGCGGGTCACTTACATTACCTGTACGCAATATTAGTAACAAAAACAATAATAGAAATAAATCAGGTAACTCATTTATAATAATTGAAGCCAACTCAGCAGTCATAACCAATTATCATTTTCATAAGTTCTGTTCCAGCGTGCAACCCGCTCTCACAATATATTCATTTTTAATCAAGTCTGTTGCGGCGTGTAACCCGATCCCCCAATATATATATGTATGTCGACTTTTAAATAAGTCTGCTGTGCCGTGCAACCCGATCCTCCAATACGGACTTTTAATAAGTTTATTGCGGCATACAACCCGATCCTCCAATATAGACTTTTAATAAGTGTGTTTCGGCGTGCAACCCGATCCTCCAATATAGACTTTTAATAAGTCTGTTGCGGCGTACAACCCGATCCTCCAATATAGACTTTTAATAAGTCTGTTGAGGCGTGTAACCCGATCCTCCAATATATTCATTATAATCAATTCTGTTGCGGTGTGAAACCCGATCTCCTAATATATATATATATATATATATATATATATATATGTATGTCGACTTTTAAATAAGTCTATTGCGGCGTGAAACCCGATCTTCCAATATGAACTTTTAATAAGTCTGTTGCGGCGTGCAACCCGATCCTCAAATATAGACTTTTAATAAGTCAGTTGCGGCGAGCAACCCGATCCCCCAATATAGAATTTTAATAAGTCTGTTGCAGCGTGCAACTCGATCCTCCAATATAGACTTTCAATAAGTCTTTTGCGGCATGCAACCCGATCCTCCAATATATTCATTATAATCAATTCTGTTACAGTGTGCAACCCGCTCCTCCAAGATATTCATTTACCAATTCTTATAGAAGGAATTTCTCCAATAAATGCAACAATTAATATAGAATTATAAGATAAAAAGCATACAATAATTTTGATTTAATTATGAAACAAACAAAGACAAATAGCAAATTATTATAGAAATCAGAGAGAAAATATACAGTTTATTAATTAATATGCTAAATGTCAAATAATAATTAAAGCACATAATTCAAATAGCATGTAACAATTAATGCAGGAATTCAAGAATTAATATTTGACAAAGAATAAGAGAGAAACAATTATTACAATAATTAATTTACGATTTTAAAATAATTTATGATTTTTCAAGTAAGCAGGCAAATAATTAATTTGACTACGTATAGACACTCGTCACCTTGCCTATACGTTGTTCACATGCTATTCACATAACAAATAATTTAAGGGTTCTATTCCCTCAACTCAAGGTTAACCACGATACTTATCTTGCTTTGCAAATCTCAATCAATTACTCGATCACCGCTTTTCCTTTTAAAGTTATCTTCAAAAGCCTCAAATCTATTCACAAATAATTCGATATACTCAATACGAATCATAGGAATTAATTTCACAGGAATATATAAATTTTTCGGATAAAAATTTATTAAAATATTCGGCAGTGGGAACCACGTCTCAAATCCAGGAAAACATGCGAAATCCGAACACCCGTTTCGATATGAGTTAAACCATACAAAAATTGTCCAATTCCGATATAAAATGGACCTTCAAATCTTAATTTTTCGTTTTTAGAAGATTTTATAAAAATCTAATTTTTCTTCCATAAATTCACGGATTCATGATATAAATGAGTATGAAATCATGAAATATAATCAATATAGGATAAGGAACACTTACCCCAATGTTTTTCCGTGAAAATCGCTCAAATATCGCCTTACCCGAGCTAAAAAATGGAAAAGGGTTGAAAATGGGATGAATCCCATTTTTTAGAACTTAAGTTCTGTTTCTGGGATTTTTACCCTTCGCGAACGCGGTCAGTGCCTCGCGTTCGCGAAGCACAAATTTGTGCTATCCCATTTTACTCTTCGCGAACGCGAGGGTTACCTCGCGAACGCGATGCTTGCCTGGCGCCTTCGCGAACGCGAAGGTTAATTTTCCTGGCCAACCTCTTTCCCTTCGCGAACGCGAAGCTTTGAACCTCAAGCCTTCACGAACGTGGTTACTCTGTCACGAACGCGAAGCACAAAACGTGCCAGCCCCAATTTGCTCTTCGCGAATGCGAAGAAGAACACACGAGAAGCCTAAAGCCCGTAGAAAACCAGATTTCCTAAGTCCGAAAATGATCTATTAACCACCCGAAACCAATCCGAGCCCTTGGGGCTCCAAACCAAACATGTACCAAAGTCCTAAAACATCATACGAACTTGCTTGCGTGATCAAATCGCCAAACTAATACCTAGAACTACGAATCGGATACCAAATCAAAGGAAATTTTTAAGAAATCTTTAAAACCTTTATATTTACAACCGTACCTTCGAATCACATCAAATTAACTCTGATTCTCACCAAATTCGGCAGACAAGTCATAAATATTATAGTGGACCTACACCGGGCTCTGGAACCAAAATACGGACCCGAGGTCAATAAATCTAACATCAATAATTTTTTAAAAATTATTAAGCTTTCAAGCTTTTAAGTTTTCATCAAAATTCCATATCTCGGGCTAGGGACCTCGAAATTCAATTCCGGGCATACACCCAAGTCCCAAATCACGATACGGACCTACCGGAATTGTGAAAACATTGATCCGGATCCGTTTGCTCTAAATGCTGACCAAAGACAACTCAATTGAGTTTTCAAACTCTATTTCACATTTTAATCCATTTTTCGCATAAAAACTTTCCGAAAAATTGTACGGACTGCTCACGCAAGTCGAGAAATGATAAATGGTGCTTTTCGAGGTCTTAGAACACAACATTGCTTATTAAATTTAAAGATGACATTTTAGGTCATCACATTCTCCACCTCTAAAACAAACGTTCGTCCTCGAACGAAGTTAGAAAAAGTACCCGAGCTGGAGAAAATGTGTGGATATTTACTCTGCATGTCCGACTCGGACTCCCAGGTAGATGCCTCTACCGGATGACCTCTCCATTGCACTCGAACTGAAGGATAACTCTTAGACCTCAACTGCCGTACCTGCCGGGCTAGAATAACCATCGGCTCCTCCTCGTAAGTCAAATCTTTGTCCAATTGGACTGAGCAAAAATCTAACATATGGGACGGATCACCATGATATTTCCGGAGCATAGACACATGGAACACCGGATGAATCACTGATAAACTAGGTGGTAATGCAAGCCTGTAGGCTACTTCACCCACCCTTTCAAGAATTTCAAAGGGTCCGATATACCTAGGGCTCAACTTGCCCTTCTTTCCGAACCTCATTACACCTTTCATAGGTGAAACCCAGAGCAATATTCTTTCTCCAACCGTGAATGCAATATCGCGAACTTTACGGTCGGCATAACTCTTTTGCCTAGACTGAGCTGTGTGAAGTCGATCCTGAATAATCTTGACCTTATCCAAGGGATCCTGTACCAAATCGGTACCCAACAACCGAGCCTCTCCTGGTTCAAACCAACCAACTGGCGATCGACATCGCCTTCCATATAATGCCTCATATGGAGCCATATGAATGCTCGACTTGTAGTTATTATTTTAAAAAAACTCCGCAAATGGCAAGAAATGATCCCAAGAACCTCCAAAGTCTATAACACAAGCGCGAAGCATATCTTCCAATATCTAAATAGTGCGCTTTGACTGTCCGTCTGTCTGTGGAAGAAATGATGTAATCAACTCCACCCACGTGCCTAACTCACGCTGTACAGCCCTGCAGAAATGTGAGGTAAACTGCGTACCTCGATCTGAAATAATAGACAGGGGTACACCATGAAGGCGGACAATCTCACGAATGTAAATTTCAGCTAACCTCTCTGAAGAATAGGTAACTGCCACTGGAATGAAATGTGCTGACTTGGTCAACCTGTCCACAATGACCCAAACTGCGTCAACTTTTCTCTGAGTCCGTGGGAGCCCAACAACAAAATCTATAGTGATACGCTCCCACTTCTACTCAGGAATTTCTAACTTCTGAAGCAAACCACCAGGTCTCTAATGCTCGTACTTAACTTGCTGACAATTCAGGCACCGAGCTACATATGCAACTATATCCTTTTTCATTCTCCTCCACCAATAATGTTGTCGCAAATCTTGATACATTTTGGCGATACCTGGATGGATAGAATACCTGGAACTGTGTGCTTCTTCAAGAATTAATTCACGAAGCCCATCCACATTAGGCACACAAATACGACCCTGTATTCGCAGAACCCCATCTTCCCCCACAACAACCTGTTTGGCATCACCATGCCGCACCGTGTCCTTAAGGACAAGTAAATGAGGATCATCATACTGCCTCTCTCTGATGCACTCATATAAAGAAGACCGAGCGACTGTGCAAGCTAGAACCTGACTAAGTTCTGGAACATCTAACCTCATGAACTGATTAGCCAAAGTCTGAACATCTGCAGCTAATGGAATCTCACCAACCGGAATATACGCAAGACTGCCCATACTCATAGCCTTTCTACTCAAAGCATCGGCTACTACATTGGCCTTTCCGGGGTGATACAAAATGGTGATATCATAGTCTTTAAACAGCTCCAACCATATTCTCTACCTCAAATTAAGATCCTTTTATTTGGACAGATACTGAAGGCTACGATGATCAGTAAATACCTCACACGAGACACCGTAGAGGTAATGCCTCCAAATCTTCAGCGCATGAACAATGGCTGCCAATTCTAAGTCATGAACATGATAATTCTTCTCGTGAACTTTCAACTGCCGCGACGCATATGCAATCACCCTGCCATCTTGCATTAATACTGCACCAAGCCCAATATGAGATGCGTTACAATATACCGTATACGATCCTGAACCTGTGGGTAATACCAACACTGGCGCCGTAGTCAAAGCGGTCTTGAGCTTCTGAAAGCTCATCTCACACTCGTCTGACCATCTGAATGAGACACCTTTCTGGGTCAATCTGGTCAATGGGCTTGCTATAGATGAAAACCCTTCCACAAATCGACGATAATAACCTGCTAAACCCAGGAAACTCCGGATCTCTGTAACTGAAGTAGGTCTAGGCCAATTCTGAACAGCCTCAATCTTTTTAGGATCCACCTTTATGCCTTCTGCCTATACAACATGCCCCAAAAAGGCAACTGAGTCTAACCAAAACTTACATTTTTAAAACTTGGCATATAATTGATTATTCTTCAAGGTGTGAAGCACACTTCGAAGATGCTGCTCATGTTCCTCTCGACTGCTGAAGTAAATCAAGATATCATCAATGAATAAAACTACAAAAAAATCCAAATAAGGCTTGAACACCAGATTCATCAAATCCATAAATGCTGCTGGGGCATTTGGCAACCCAAATGACATCACTAGGAATTCGTAATGCCCATAATGCATTCGAAAAGTTGTTTTAGGGACATCAGATGCCCTAATCTTCAACTGATGGTAACCAGACCTCAAATCGATCTTCGAAAATACCTTGGCACCCTGAAGCTGATCAAATAGGTCATCAATTCGTGGCAACAGATATTTGTTTTTGATAGTGGCTTTGTTTAACTTCCGATAATCTATACACATCCGCATAGAGCCATCTTTCTTCTTTACAAATAATACTGGTGCACCCCAGGGCGAGGCACTAGGCCTAATGAATCCCTGATCAAGCAAGTCTTATAACTGCTCTTTCAATTCTTTCAAATCTGGCAGGGCCATACGGTATGGTGGAATAGAAATGGGCTGAGTGCCCGGAGCCAAATCAATATTTCTGTCGGGTGGCATCCCCGGCAAATCTGTAGGAAATGCTTTTGGAAATTCACGAACAACTGGTACTAAGTCTATAGAAGGGACATCTACATTGGGATCGTGAATATAAGCCAAATAGGCTAGACACCCTTTCTCTACCATACACCGAGCTTTCATATAAGAAATAACCTTGCTGGCAGAATGACCAGGAGTTCCTTTCCACTCTAACCGAGGTAACCCTGGCATATCTAGGGTCACTATCTTGGCATGACAATCCAATATAGCATGATAAGGGGGACAGGCAATCCATACACAAAATGACATCAAAATCTACCATATCAAGAAGTAGAAGATCCACACTAGTCTCAAGATTACCAATAGTAACCACACACGAACGATAGACATGGTCCACTATAATAGAGTCTCCCACCAGTGTAGATACATACACAGAAGCTCTCAGAGAATCACAAGGCACAACAAAATATGAAGCAAAATAGGAGGGCACATAGGAATAAGTAGATCCTGGATCAAATAGAACTGAAGCATCTCTATGGCAAACTGGAATAATACCTGTGATCACAACATCAGATGACTCGGCCTCAGGCCTAGCTGGAAAAGCATAAAATCGGGGCTGGGCCCCACCACTCTGAATTGCGTCCCTGGGACGGCCTCTGACTGGCTGGCCTCCACCTCTAACGGTCTAACCTCTACCTCTAATAGCCTGACTTCCACCTCTAGCTGCCTGACCCCTACCTCTAGTTAGCTGAGCAGGCGGTGAGGCAACCGGTGCCGGTATGGTGGCACAAGAATCTTGCCGAGATCTGTTACTTACTAATCTAGAGAAATACCTCCTGATGTGACCAATGTTTCCACACTCATAACACCTATCCTGATGCCATGGTTGCTGAAGCTGAAGCTGACCCAAATGGGCCGGATAACCATTGTAGTAACTTTAGAGTGGTGATGCACTGATAGGAGCTGAATATGCACTGAATATTGGCTGCCTAGAGTAAGGTATAATGGGACCGTGACTCCCTGAAGCACCGGGAGATACATAAAGTGCTGAATGTAATGGTCTGGGAGGATGTCCCCTACCAAAATGACCTTTGCCTCCAGATGAGGCACCACTGAAACCACTGAACTGACGAGGCCTTTTATCGGACCTCTGCCCTCTCTCCTGTGCAAGAACCATCTCGACCCTCCTTGCAACACTAGCAGCTGCCTGAAAAGAAATCTCACTTTCGGTCTCCTTGGTCATCTGAAGTCTGATAGGGTGAGTGAGTCCCTCAATAAACATCCTCACACTCTCTCCCTCCATAGGTAGTAAAAAGAGAGCATGACAGGCCAAATCCACAAAACGGGACTCATATTGAGTAACAGTCATACTGACCTGCTGTAGACACTCAAATTGCTTGCGGAATTCCTCTCTCTGCGTGATAGGGAGGAACTTTTCCAGAAATAGCTGAGAGAACTGCTCCCATGTAAGTGCAAGCGATCCGACTGGTCGGGTCAATGTATAATCTCTCCACCACTTCTTGGCGGAACCCGTCATCTAAAATACAGCAAAATTAACCCCATTGGTCTCAACTATACTCATGTTCCGCAGCACCTTACGGCAACGTTCAAGATAATCTTGTGGGTCCTCCGAAGGTGTACCACTGAAGTGAACTAGAAAGATCTTGGTGAACTTATCCAGTCTCAATAAGGCCTCAAAAGACATGGCGGGCCTATCACTGATCTGTTCCGCAACAACTGGCTGAACTACCCCAACTGGTGGGGCTGCTAGAGCCTGATTCTGGGGAGCAATCTACTCCAGAGAGGGAGTAGTGGGAGTTTGTGCTCCTCCCCCTGCCCGAGAGATGGCTGGTGCCATTGGAAATGTACCATTCTGGGCCATACCCTCCATAAGACTCACCAATCGGACTAGAGCATCCTGAAGCACTGGAGTGGCTATGAATCCTTCCGGGACCTGAACTGGTCCAACTGGTACATTCTGAACTAGGACCTCCTCCTGAAGGTCTACCTGAGGTTCTACAACACGTGCAACTGCTCAACCTCTGGACTGAGCTCTACCTCGGCCTCTAGCACAACCTCAGCCTCAACCTCTACCCCTGGCCATAGTTGCCACCGGGGGTTCTGGTCCCTGTCCATCAGTAGAGGTATTACGTGTTCTCACCATCTGTGAGAGAATAAGAGTAGAATGGTTCAATCATAGATGATAGAATGAAATACAGAATAAGAAAGAAGTGATATTGTTCCTAAACTTCATAGACTTTGAGAGATAAGTATATACGTCTCCATACCGATCCTTCAGACTCTACTAAGCTTGCTCGTGACTCGTGAGACCTATGTAACATAGTGCTCTGATACCAACTGTCACGACCCAAAATTCCGACCTTCGGACCGTGATGGCGTCTAATATTTCACTTGCTAAGCAAGCCAACGTTAGAATAATATTATCCATTTTAAAAATAATTTTTAAATTTATTAATAACAGAGAACAGTTGCGGAAGTAACATCTAAAATATAGTGAATCATCCATAAAAAAAATAACGGTGTCTAAATACCATCCCAGAATTGGTGTCACAAGTGCACGAGCTTCTAGAATTATACAAATAAAGGTCTGAAATAAAATAAAGATGTCTGAAAATAAACACACAGCTAAAGTAAAATAGACGGGGACTTCAGAACTGCGAACGCCATGCAGTTATATCTCAAGTCTCCTATAAGTAGCTGAAATCCGAGCAAGTCTATGGTACGCCGCTGGGACCTACTCCAAAATATGCACAAGAAGTGCAGAGTGTAGTATCAGTACAACCGACCACATGTACTGGTAAATGTTGAGCCTAACCTCGACGAAGTAGTGACGAGGCTAAGGTGGGTCACTTACATTACCTGTACGCAATATTAGTAACAAAAACAATAATAGAAATAAATCAGGTAACTCATTTATAATAATTGAAGCCAACTCAACAGTCATAACCAATTATCATTTCCATCAATTCTGTTGCAGCGAGCAATCCGCTCTCACAATATATTCACATTCAATTCTGTTGCTGCGTGCAACCCGCTCTCACAATATATTTACATTAAGTTATGTTCCAGCGTGCAACCCGCTCTCATAATATATTCATTTTTAATCAAGTATGTTGTGGCGTGCAATCTGATCCCCCAATATATATATATGTATGTCGAATTTTAAATAAGTTTGTTGCGGCGTGCAACCCGATCCTCCAATACGGACTTTTAATAAGTCTGTTGTGGCGTGCAACCCGATCCTCCAATATAGACTTTTAATAAATCTGTTGTAGCGTGCAACCCGATCCTCCAATATAGACTTTTAATAAGTCTGTTGCGGCATACAACCTGATCCTCCAATATAGACTTTTAATAAGTCTGTTGCGGCGTGCAACCCGATTCTCCAATATATTCATTATAATCAATTCTGTTGCGGCGTGCAATCCGATCCCCCAATATATATATGTATGTCGACTTTTAAATAAGTCTGTTGCAGCGTGCAACCCGATCCTCCAATATGGACTTTTAATAAGTTTGTTGCGGCATGCAACCCGATCCTCCAATATAGACTTTTAATACGTCTGTTACAGCGTGCAACCCGATCCTCCAATATAGACTTTTAATAAGTCTGTTGCGGCGTGCAACCCGATCCTCTAATATATTCATTATAATCAATTCTGTTGAGGTGTGCAACCCGCTCCGCCAACATATTCATTTACCAATTCTTATAGAAAGAATTTCTCCAATAAATGCAACAATTAATATAAACTTATAAGATAACAAGCATACAATAATTATGATTTAATTATGAAACAAACAAAGACAAATAGCAAATTATTATGGAAATCAAAGAGAAAATATACAGTTTAATAATTAATATGTTAAATGTCAAATAACAATTAAGACACATAATTCAAATAACATGTAACAATTAATGCAGAAATTCAAGAATTAATATTTGACAAAGAATAAGAGAGAAATAATTATTATAATAATAAATTTATGATTTTAAAATAATTTATGATTTTTCAAGTAAGCAGGCAAACAATTAATTTGACTACGTATAGACACTCGTCACCTTGCCTATACGTCGTTCACATGCAATTCACATAACAAATAATTTAAGGGTTCTATTCCCTCAAGTCAAGGTTAACCACGACACTTATCTCGCTTTGCAAATCCCAATCAATTACTCGATCACCGCTTTTCCTTTTAAATTTGTCTCCAAAAGCTTCAAATATATTCACAAACAATTCGATATACTCAATGCGGATTATAGGAATTAATTCCATACGAATTTACCCGAGTTCAAAAATGGAAAAGGGTTGAAAAAGGGACGAATCCCATTTTCCAGAACTTAAGTTCTGTTTCTGGGATTTTTACCGTTCGCGAACGCGGTCAGTGCCTCGCGTTCGCGAAGCACAAATTTGTGCTATCCCATTTTACTCTTCGCGAATGCGAGGGCTACCTCGCGAACGCGATGCTTGCCTGACTTATTCTTCGCGAACGCGAGATGCCCTTTACGAATGCGAAGGCTAATTTTCCTGGCCAACCTCTTTCCCTTCGCGTATGCGAGGCTTCGATCGCGAACGCGAAGCATTGAACCTCAAGCCTTTGCGAACGCGGTCACTTTGTCGCGAATGCGAAGCACAAAACGTGCCAGCCCTAATTTGCTCTTCGTGTTCGCGAGAGTACCTTTGCGAACGCGAAGAAGAACACATTAGAAGCTTGAAGTCTGCAGAAAATCAGATTTCCTAAGTCCGAAAATGATCCGTTAACAACCCAAAACTAACCCGAGCCCTCGGGGCTCCAAACCAAACATGCACCCAAGTCCTAAAACAGCATACGAACTTGCTCGCGCCATAAAATCGCCAAACTAAAACCTAGAACTACGAATCGTACACCAAATCAAAGGAAATTTTCAAGAAAACTTTAAAACCTTAATATTTACAACCGGGCGTCCGAATCATGTCAAATTAACTCCGATTCTCACCAAATTCGGCAGACAAGTCATAAATATTATAGTGGACCTACACCGGGCTCCGGAACCAAAATACGGACCCGAGGTCAATAAATCCAATATCAATAATTTCTTAAAAATCATTAAGCTTTCAAGCTTTTAATTTTTCATCAAAATTCTATATCTCGGGCTAGGGACCTCGGAATTCGATTTCGGGCATACGCCCAAGTCCCAAATCACGATACGAACCTGCCGAAATTGTCAAAATACTGATCCGGGAGCGTTTGCTCAAAATGTTGACCAAAGTCAACTGAGTTGAGTTTTAAAGCTCTATTTCACATTTTAATCCATTTTTCGCATAAAAACTTTCCAAAAAATTGTACGAATTACGCACGCCAGTTGAGGAATGATAAATGGTGCTTTTCGAGGTCTTAGAAAATAACATTACTTATTAAATTTAAAGATGACATTTTAGGTCATCACATCACGTGCCATCATATCAATATCTGGATCAGCACGGTCAACTCACGTGCTACGCGGTCAACTCACGCGCTATGGTATCAATACCTGGACTCGCACAGTCAACTCATGTTCTGCGTGGACAACTCACGCGCTATGGTATTAATATCCTCACAACGAGGCCCTCGGCCTCACTCAGTCATGTACCTCTCTAGCCTCACAATGCACCACCAATAAGGGGACACATCCCACATCAAGTATCACAGCGTATCAGCAAAATAATAGAGACTGAGGTAAATATGTACAATAATTTCTATGACTGAGTACAAATAATGTGAGCATGAATAAAGCCTAAGCATGATCTCTAACATGAAGGGAGACAAGTTCAACAACAAGTAACTACGTAAACACAGATGATGGCCATGAGGCCTCACGGGACGGACCAAGTCTCAATCCCTAGAGGTATACACCCACACGCCCGTCACCTAGAGTGGGTATCACCTCCAAACAGTCACACGATATCAAATTCTCCGGGTTTATACCCTCAAAGCCAGAGTTAAAATTGTTACTTACCTTAACAACATAAAATACTACTCTGGGATGCCCCCGTCTCTGGACTCGATCTCCAAAAGCTCCGAATCTAACCAAAAATCAGAATACTACTATCAACATAGTCTAAAGAATCGAATTCCACAATAAAAATTACATAAATATGCCAAAAATCCGAAATTGGCCAAAACCCGCCCCCCTGGGCCCATATCTCAAAATCAGTCAAAAGTGGCAGAATAATAAACTTCGTCCTCTCCCGAGTCTAATCATATAAAATTTATCAAAATCGGACTCTGTTTGGTCCCTCAAATCCTCACTTAAACTCTCCAAAACTCAAACACTAACTCCCTCAATTTCACTTTGAAATCATCAATCAAATCTCAAAAACGATGATGGATTCATGAATATAACCAAAACTGAGTAGAGAACACTTACCGCAATCCTTATGGTAAAAATCGCTCCCAAAATTTCCCAAATCCGAGCTCCCAAACTCAAAATATGACCGAATGAACAAACCCTCATTTTATATATTTTCTGACAGATATTCTGCCTCGTTTCTCATGAGAAACGATCCCGAAACTCACTTTTTATGCCTCCACTGGATTCCTTGTGAAATTATAGTCATGTTAGGCTTTTGAATCACTAAATTTAACCTTATAATGAAGGAGATATGTAGGTTTTAATATTTGCAAATAATACAGATTTTTAAATACGCCGACAGTGGCAAATTCGTAATTAATCTGAAAATTTTGGAAACCTAATTCTTAGTAAAATGACCATAAAATCCTCATACGATGTTCAAATTTGACGATTCTTTTTACTACGGGTCCTTAATTACAATATGGATCTAATTATTCAATCAAAAAAGAAATAGGATCTCATTTGTTCAATATGATATCATTTATGCTTGAAGAAACGACGTCGAAACATAAAAAAACGAGCGCAACACAACCCAAACCTATCCGAAACTCACCCGAGGCCCCCGGGACCTTAATCGATATTTCCAACAAGTCATATATCACTACCCAAACTTAGTCGAACCTTCGTAACACCCAAAACAACAACAAAACACCAAATCAACCTCGGATTCAAGCCTAAGAACTTCTAAACTTCCAACTTTAAAATTCAAGCCTAATTCTACCACGGACCTCCAAATTACATTCCGGACACACTCTTAAGTCTAAAATCACTCAACGAATCGAATCGAATCATAAAAATCCAAATCCGAATTCGTTTACTCATAAGTCAACTTCCGATTGACTTTTCTAACTTAGCTTTCTAACTAAGAGACTAAGTGTTCATTTTACTCCAAAACTACTCCGAACCCAAACTTACCAACTTGATACAACTCAACACAGCTGAACAACACATAAATAAGCATAAATGGGGGAAATGAGACTATAACTCTAAGAACGAACGACCGTGTCGTTACATCCTCCCCCTCTTAAACAAACGTTCGTCCTCGAATGAGCCAAGAGTTGTTCTCAAAATCATCAAACTACCGCATAACCTTACCTTGCACATACCCGGGGGTGATTCCATGCCACCCCTATCCAATGTAGGTCCGATAACACAACATAAGTGAAATTTCTCAATTCAACCAAACCCACCAACCTTGGAATCAATTTTTTTACTCATCTGAAATTTCTTATAAAAGAAATATGAATCCTGCAACCTACACACTGTAGAACTCATTACCTCATACACACCCAAAGAACTAATCATACCCATTACCATGACGATCCAACCTACTACCAAGATGTGCTATCTATCAGAGTCCCTTCTGAATTACCTTCAAATTGATACTTCGCCCCGCCATAACACCACAATCCTCAACCCAGACTCACTACACGAGACCCAAGCATAAAACCATACCGCCTTAAGGCTCATAAGCCGCTGCATACTCTCTTAAATATCCCCCAAAGTACCACAAGCACGCGCTCACACAATCAACACCTCAGTGCTCAAGCTATAGTCAAACCCCGACCTCAAGTCATCCAGACTGGCCCAACATCAACACACAAAAATCACATCTCGCACCTCATCCAGGGAATCACAAGCCGTCGAGGCACAACTGATATCGAGCGCTCATGTGCGCATACGAATGCGTGGAAGGAATTCAAGGAGTTTTGTTCCAAGTTGAATCAATTCCGCACGATAGAATACAAGAAAGTGAAATTTTCCTAAGGGTTCTGCAACCTCTTGAAGATAAGTACAGACGTCTCCGTACCAATCCGCAAGACTCTACTAAACCCGCTCATGACTCGTGAGACCTATGTAACCTAGAGCTCTGATACCAACTTGTCACGACCCAAAATCTAACCATGGTCGTGATGTCACCTATCGTGTTACAAGGCAAGCCTATTTCCCAAAATTTTACTACTAAATCAATTATAAGAATTTAATAAAAACAATACCAATATTTGAATTTCTCATAAACTAAATCAACTCTAAATATAATATAGAAAATACGGAAACGAGTCCCAAACATCGGAGTATCACTAAGTCATGAGCATCTAAAACTATGAACTAACATATATATAAACTGTCTAACTGTCCAAAAGAAGGAATGACAAGATGAGTAACAAGGTCCTGCGGACGCTAACAGCTACCTTGCAGTGTCCAAAGATAGTCGGCCTGAACTCAACGATCGCCGCCTTCTAACTCACCTGGATCTGCACATGAAGTGCAGGGTATAGTATGAGTACAACCGACCTAGTAGTAACAGAAATAACTAAGGAACTGAGCAGTAGTGACGAGCTAAGCAGAATAATCCAATTATTATTTCCATAATTAAGTACAAACAGGAGTAGACAAGTAATTTCATAAATCAGTAAGACTACAAAGAAAATTAACAGGTAAATGCAGCAACAACAAAAGTAAATGCAATATCATAGCAGTGTCACTCCATCACTTAGCACTCGCACTCAGCACTCAACGCTCAACACTCTGCGCTCACTGGAGGTGTGTACAGACTCCGGAGGGGCTCCCAAGGCCCAAGCGCTAAGCACGGACAACACACATGCCATCATATTAATACCTGAATCTGCACAGTCAACTCACATGCTACACGGATAACTCACGCGCTATGGTATCAATACCTGAACCCGCACGGTCAACTCACATGCTACGAGGACAACTCACACGCTATGGTATTAATATCCTCACAACCAAACCCTCGGCCTCACTCAGTCATGTACCTCTCCAGCCTCACAATGAACCACCAATAAGGGGACACATCCCACATCAACTATCACAACGTATCAATAAAATAATAGACACTGAGGTAAACATGTACAATAATTTCTATGACTGAGTACAAATAATGTGACCATGAATAAAGCCTAAGCATCATCTCTAACATGAAGGCAGACAAGTTCAACAACAAGTAACTACGTAAACACAGATGATGACCATGAGGCCTCACGGGACGGACCAAGTCTCAATCCCTCGAGGCATACACCCACACGCCCGTCACCTAGTGTGGGTATCACCTCCAAACAGTCACACGATATCAAATTCTCCGGGTTTATACCCTCAAAGCCAGAGTTAAAACACCGTAAAATCCTACTCCGGGATGCCCTCGTCTCTGGATTCGATCTTCAAAAGCTCCGAATCTAACCAAAAATAAGAATACTACTATCAACATAGTCTAAAGAATCGAATTCCACAATAAAAACTACATAAATATGTCAAAAATCCAAAATCGATCAAAACCCGCCCCGGGCCCATGTCTCGAAATCAGTCAAAAATAGAAGAATAATAAACTACTAATTAGTTGCTTCTGGGAAGATTGTGAAGGAAATGTACGTATATGTTCTTTTCCCCCAATTTTTAGTTTCATTGCTTTTCGTTTTATTTTCTTTTATTTGAATAGAAGACAAGTTCATCAAACAAAAGTTTTAATATCTAACAAAATTGAAAAACATCAAGTCCTTAGATCATATATTATGAAATATATAAGAGTAAGAGAATCCTGTATTAGCCTCTCTCCACAAAAATATATGATTTTTTTTTTCTTAAAAGATCTTTTTCATTTTAAAGAATATTTGATAATAAAAATGTAGTTTTCTAAGCTCTAATTCTACAAAAACATTTATCTTGTGATTTTTTTTTTCATTAATATATAAAATTAGTTTTTTTTAGTCATACAGTTGAAAAGTTCTATCTTTAATTCTTAATAAAATTATAAATAAAATCCTTTCGAAATGTGCTGCTTAATAAATTAAACTTTTATATGAGATAGTCATATATCTATATATTCTATATATAAAAGAGAGCAATAGAAAAGTGAGGTGGCACCTCTCTTAAGCCAAGAAACATATTTATCTTTTTTCTCCTTTTTTGGGGATTTTTCATCATTCTTTCTATTTATTTTATATTAAAAATTAAAAAGTTATTTTCATAACTCACAACTCTTTATCTTCATAATCTATACTTTTAATAGTCTCAATAACTCCAATCCCTTTCATATTCATAACCTCCAAATGTTTAATGTGCAAGTTTATGATAATTTATCTCATTTTTTTAATCTTTTCCTTCATTTCTCTCATTTAATCTATTTAACACAATGGAGTAAATGAGTAATAAAGAACCCATGCAGTAGTTTTCTAGAACAAAGTTCACGTAGCTTTAGCACTTGAATACCATTTTCATTTATCTTTGTTGCCCTTTATTTACTTTAAAATTTAAAATTTTATTTTCATAACTCATACTACCTTAACTTCTACTCTTAATAATATCCATAACTCCCATGTTTTTCATATTCATAACCCCCAAATATTTAATTTAAAAATTAAAATATCTTATGGTATTCATCTATTTTTTCTTATATAAATTCATAACTTTGTTTTATGAGACCCCTACCCAAGATTACCCTTTTTATTCTTTACCTCAAATAGTAATGCTGTCATATTTACTGCAGCATTCGATTCATGTTTTAGTTTGGCTTGAGGATGAATGCTCTTTAATAATGATCGATATTGCGGGAGGGGGTGTCGACAAGAACTCGAAAAATTATACACTGATTTTGCATTCCTATTTCCTTCTATTTTCTTAAGATTAAGGTCTCAAGTTATATCTTTTTCTTCTCTATTTACTTTCTCGTGTGTTCTCTTTCGCTTTATTTTCTATGAACTTTTGATTGTCGCAAGTCTGTATTTTCGTTTAGACACAAATTAATTAATTATGAGTTAAACTTTGTTGGAAGTCTGCTATACTAACCAATAACAACTCATTGTGTAAAAGGGATACATTTTAAACATTGAAATACGCCCTTCATTGGATATTTTGGCAACACTTTTTATTTCTTTTAGTCAGTAAAAAGTGTTATAGCTAAAAGTCACAGAGCAGGCGCAAGTTCTTCTTTGTTGAGCCATCGGCATATTTGTTTCTTGTATAATAGAAATTATTTTCTACATCATTTATACTTGTGATTTTTATAAAGTAAGTAGAAAATTGTCTTTAAGTTTATTCGTATGATTGGATCATGTATTATATGTACGACAAAATAAAATAAAGTATTTAGTTTACTTTGTAACTTTTGATTCTTTTTGAAGTATTGTGATAATTATCTTTCTTTTTGAAAGTTATGTTTTGATTTTCTTCTTTAAATTGCCTATTATTTGTAAGACAAATTTTTTTTTTTTTTGCTGATAGGATACAAATAATTGAGCAAGTATTCTGAAGTGAAGTACTCTGTTCTCCTTGGAATGGAGAATATGAGAGGGAAACTAATGAATATAAAATTAAAGAAACGACAAAGATGAAGGCTAAAAAGGGCATAACGAGAAGGAATAGAAAAAAGAATACGCCGCAATTTCCACATATTTCTTTTGTTTTGTTTTGTTTTATTTTCGTTATTAGTTTCTTTACTTTTATTTCATATTTCTTTTATTTGAATAGGAGAAATGTTAGCAAGGCCGATGTTTTACTATCTAATGAAAAAATTATCTATTTACATGCCTCTAACATATAATTGTACTTAAAAGAGTCATGTATTAACCTCTCACTTCCTCCCCATTAATTATAATATATGTAAGTGAAATTATTTTCTTAAAAATCCTTTCTCTTTTATTTCCTTTTAAAAAGAAAATCAGGAAAGAATGCAGTTACCTAAAATCTAATTCTAATTAAAATGCTAAGTATATGATTTATCAGTATGTAGAATTATCTTTTATATCCATATTAATTTACAAAAGTTATCTCTCTCATCCACTTTATGTCATTATTTTTCTTTTATAAAATTTAGTGATTCTTATAACCGCGCGAAGCACGAAAAATTTCACTAGTACTAATAAGGGTTTGCTCTAATACATGACTCGATGCAAATATAAATAAGTGTGATCTCTATGCAAATTTTTTCCTTGTTGAATCAATTTGGATAAAGTTGGAAC
This sequence comes from Nicotiana tomentosiformis, assembly GCF_000390325.3. NCBI lineage: Eukaryota > Viridiplantae > Streptophyta > Magnoliopsida > Solanales > Solanaceae > Nicotiana > Nicotiana tomentosiformis. The sequence continues at coordinate 108,213,220 of NC_090815.1, read as the reverse complement.
ATTGTCGAATCCAATTCCAGAAGAATAACAAAAAACAATAAAATTATAGAGTCCGGTGCAATTTTTTTTGAAATGACATATCTTAAATAGAAATAGATACATGTAAAGTGACAAGAAGATATTCCTCCTGTTAGATTAGTTAGTTAATGTCTGATGGAAGTATTTGAAAAAAAGTTATTTTGTCCCTCGTTGAAAAAAGAAAGAAAGGAAGAAGTATTTAAAAACACTTCTTTGTCTTATATAGTTTGAATATTTTAAAGGCCAAATACATATGTAACCCCTTAAATTTGACATCACTTTCCACTTAAACACCACAGCTAAAACTTGTTGGCATTTAAGTCTACCAGAAATAAATGACCTCCTTCATATTCGGCAATGCCTTCTTTTTTAAAATATGACATTTTCTTCCTTATCTTTGATTAAAATCAAAACAGAAAACAAAATGATGCAAATAAAGACTCCTTTCAGCCGGTGACCAATTCCCGGCGACGATCTCCTTTTTCTTTCTTATTTTATTGGGTCAGATTTTTTTAATTCTGTTTCTCTCCTTTTTTGTTGCTGACATGTAACTTTTTCATTTGTGTAGTATGACATTTCAAAAGAGTGTGAGATTCATGCACTGGTATTGGTTTGAGATTGTTATATTTGTGTGCAATAGGTCAACTTTTGGTGGGCTGAAGTGTTCAATAGAAATAAGCATTACTTATAGTGTTCTAGTGAAAATTGGTGCTAAGTTTAAGGGGCAGTATATGTATGTCACAACACTTAGTCTCTAAGACTAGGTAAGTCGATTTTCATTACATTTTTGAAGTCATTTTAAAAATAAAAAAAAGTAACCAAAACTAACAGCGGAAATAATTACAATATACAACCTCCCAAGACTGGTAGTACTGAGTCACGAACTCTAACTGAATACATGGAATGATCACGAGGACCGAATATACAATACTGTTTGATTACAATTTAACAGTACAATGAAATGAAAAGACTCCAAGGGACTGCGGCGACCATGAAGCTCTACCTTGAATCCTTACAATCCCGCTTTAACTCTGCTCAAGTCCGTTATCTTCAATACCTGGCTCTGCACAAAAATGTGTAGAAGTGTAGAGTGAGCACACCACAGCGGTGCCCAGTAAGCATCAAGACTAACCTCAATGGAGTAGAGACGAGGTAAAGTCAAGACACTCACTAGTCTAATAACATGTGCAATATAATATACAAAAATAATAAAAAACAAATAATAATAAAGGCACGATAAAACAACCAGTGATATGCACAACAGACAACAAAAATACCATTAATATCACTCAGCAATTAATAAACACAATTACACTCAATTAAATCAAGCCTTCAAATAAATGTCTTTCACATAATTCTTTCAGATAACTCTCTTTCAAATATAATTTTCTCAAATAATTATTTTTCAAATATAATTCTTTCAATAAATCTTTTCAAATACAATTTCCTCAAATAAATATCTTTCAAAATACAATTCTTTTATATGATACTTTCTAAGTATAAATCCTTTCAAATAAATATTTTGAATATAATTCTTTTAATTAAAAAGTCAGCATGTGATATCTCATTTCATAATCATCAAAATACGGGTCTCGGCCCATTTTTATATTTTTCGTAAATACGGGTCTCAGCCCATTTCATATATTCACGGCACATCGTGCCCATAATTAAATCATCATATTTGCCAGGCACCTCGTGCCCTCATTTCATATCACAACTGCACGGACAATTCACGTGCCAAATATCATTATCATTTCATCATAGCACCTCGTGCCCACATTTTATATCACAACTGCACGGACAATTCACGTGTCAATATCCCCATTTCATATCACAATTCACGGCACCTCGTGCCCACATTTCATTTTATAAACCGCATGGCAATAGCCACAAGCTCCCAATTTCAACAAAATTAGATTTTTATCAATTTACTAACAACAAGACAAGTTGCACAAGGTATAAAAATAAACACAAGGAAATCACAACATCACATGAAAATTTTCAACACCACAACCCCACATCATCACATATCGTCCCTCATAATAGCCACCCTTATCGCTCCTATTGCCACCCTTATCGCTCCGCCCAGACAATATCAATAGCCACCCTTATCACTCCTATTGCCACCCTTATCGCTCCTATAGCCACCCTTATAGCTCCGCCCAGACAATATCAATAGCCAACAAACACAACAGTGAAATGCCACCCTTATAACCACATAATATCAACGGTGAAATGCCACCCTTATCTCCCCAAAATAACAACTCATACAACACAATAATTTACACGGGAAATTATCACAACATCATAACAAAAATCAATTCATATTATAATTTGTCCAATGGCCACAATCAAATTTCAAAGCTACAATCAAGTCAATTAATTTCACAGCAAATAGCCAAATGCTCCACACAATGTGTACAACACCCAAAAACAATCAATAGAGATAGAAATTACTCAATATAAATCAAATTCTCCATAAAAGATCAAATTTTCAATAATTATATAAACACCTCTTCTTAACCTCATTTAATTAATTATTTGCTGAGGGAAAAATCCAAAATGAAATTAAATTCCAATAATTATCAAGCCAGAAAATTCATAAAATTTCATAAATAATCAAATCACAATCACATCACATTGTCATATAACAATAGAGTCAACAACAAGGGTTTATGCACGACAAGTAGATGATTAAATATGTGCCAATAATTATCCAATTTACTACTCAATATGCTCAAGATTTTAACTCAATAAAATTTGCACATATAAACCAAGTACGTACTCGTCACCTCGCGTACGTATTTTTCAATTACCCAAGTTGCACGTAAGACTCAATGACTAAAGGGAATTTTTGCCATTCGAGGTTAAGCAAGACACTTACCTTTTGAAGTTAGGCCGATATTCCAAAATAGTCTTCTAGCTTGAATTGACCTTCGGACAGCTCAAATCTATCCAAATTAATTGTATAATTTCATTAAAATTCATCGGGAACAATTGCGGATAATAATTCGTCGACTTAAAATTTATTCCAAAAAGTCAACAAAAGTCAACGCGGGACCCGCCCCTCGGAACCCGACATGATTTTCATGAAATCCGAACACTCATTCTGATACGAGTTCAACCATACCAATTTTATCAAATTCCAATAACAACTTGACTTCCAAATCTTAAATTTTTATTTTTGGAAGATTTTACAAAAATCTTGATTTTTCCTCCATTAAATCCGAATTAAATGATGGATTCAAAGATCTAATTATGGAAATTAATCAAAACTGAATAAGAATCACTTACCCCAAACACCCACACAAGAATCTCTCGAAAAATCGGCTTCTACCGAGCTCCAAATTTGATTTTGTGTTATGAACTCAAACCCCAATTTTTGGGACTTTTAATTCTGCCCAGATAGGCCTTCTTCGCGTTCACGAAGGCCAAAACCCAACTGCCTCAAATTCTTCTTCGCGTTTGCGACCTCCTCGTCGCGTTCGCGAAGGCCAATTATTTCTGCCCCATCATTTCCTCTTCGTGTTCGCGAACCCCTCGTCGCGTTCACGATGACCAGCTGACCAACTCCTTCGCGTCCGCGTTCCACTCTTCGTGTTCGCGAAGGCCAAACGACCGAGGCCCCAAATCTTCCTTTCTTCTTCGCGTTGCCTGGGCTGCGTTCACGAAGGCTTGCCTTTCTCCTTCTTCGCGTTCGCGTTCACAGCTTCGCATTCGTGAAGGACAATTCATCAGCCCCTCAAATTCCTCTTCACGAATGCGAGACTCCCTTCGCGTTTGCGAAGAAGGAAACCATACTTTAGCAACAACAGTCCAAACAACTCTAATTTGGTCCGAAACCACTCCGAAACACACCCGAACCCCTCGAGACCCCATCCAATCCTGCTAACCAGTCCCATAAAATAACACAGACTCGCTCGATGTTTCAAATCACATCAAATCACGCCGAAAATACAAATCGCACCACAAATCGAACTTACGAACTTCCAAAACTTCCAACTTCTAAAACTCGTGCCGAAACCTATCAAACCAACCCGGAATGACGTCAAATTTTGCAGGCAAGTCCCAAATAACATAACGTAGCTGTTCCAACTCTCAGAATCGCATTCCGAACCCGATATCAAAAAGTCAACCCCTCGGTCAAACTTCCCAAAAATTCGACTTTCGCCATTTTAAGCCTAAATTGGCTACAGACCTCAGATTCACAGTCCGGACATGCTCCTAAGTCCAAAATACCTAACGGAGCTAACGGAAATGTCATAATTCCACTCCGGAGTTGTCTTCACACATTTTCGACTACGGTCAAAATCCTAAAACTTAAGCTTCCGTCTAAGGGACTAAGTGTCCCAAATCACTCTGAATCATCCGTAAATCAAACTCGACCACGCACGTGGGTCATAATACATATTGCGAGGCTGCTTGAAACCTTAAGTCACTGAACGGGGCGTAAATTTTTAAAACGACAAGTCGGGTCATTACATTCTCCACCTCTTAAACAAACGTTCGTTCTCAAACGTGCTAAGAATCTTTCTGAGGACTTTAAATTACTTTGTATATTCTTGCACACATACTTGACTATAGCAACTCGTGCCTATGCACATATAAATTTCCTAAAAAATGTTGAAGTAATTCAAAACTTTCTCTAGGGTGCTACATTATTCCCCGCTTAGGACCATTCGCCCTCAAACACATAATATAATTTATCTCTTCCTTTGCAAATCTCAATTCCCCAAATTTTACTAACTCCCAAATATTTCAGAAATTTCGGTTGAGTCTCCCCTGTAATTGGGCCTTTCCACCTGCCAAAGTAACACCCAAACAACTCCTAACAACATATCCACAACCCAACAAAATAACACATGGTATATATCAATAACATTAATCTCAGCATTGCCTGATAATAATAATTTCAGGACATTAAGCACATCATATGTATGCTCATCACCACATCTCTGGTCTTAAAATCTGTACATAATTAATTCTAACATTATCAGTTAATCTCATATTAACCATCACCTCGTTTCGAATTTTCACAATACTGACAACAGAACGTGAGGCATGAAGACCTCATGATTACTTACTCGGATTAATGAGTCACATTTAACGCCACCTGGGCACTCATCTCATAGGCTAAAACTCAATATTTACAATACAAAAATGGATGAATATGAACAGAAAATATACAAGCATTATCAAATAAGCCTAATAGGCATGACTCCATATTAATATTATTACACAAATTAAATTTTACAAGGAAGAATTTTAAACTCATAAACATTTCACCACAAGGATCTTGTCCTTATATAACTTCCATCGCAGCATGCAGCTCGGCTTAAATATTTCACATCATATATAAAATTCGAGGATCTCGTCCTCAACTCCGAGTCACAAGTATTTTGCACATTGTGCCAACTATAATTTTCAATTTCCTTTCTTTCTTCTTTTCCATATACTTCATAAACAATTTTCACAACATATAATAAACCCTCATACCGGTAGGGCAGATAATTCATAAAAATTGGAATCAATTATTCCGAAACACATTAAACCTACTATATTAAATAATAAATTTTTGCTTTTGGACTTATAGCCCTCAATGGTGTGCAAAAAATAAAGTGACAGACACAGGTTCACATATTTAAATCTCCCAACAGGGATACACATATAAGTGAGTCACAAATTTATGAAGCTCACCATAAGTGGAGCATAATAGGAGGACTCACCTCAGTATTCAGAACCGAATCAAATTAAGGAAAATATACTTTATAATAAAATTAGGATCGTACCTGTAACGACACCATCTGGTGTATTGGCCTCAGCCAAATCATAGTGATTAAATCAACGGGTCGGGCCTCCACCTCTTAGGCGCCCACTACCCGTCTGTCCTCCACCTCTAGCTGACTGTACATGTGGAGTATCAACTGGAATAAAACTTGTAGCTGGAGTGTTCTGATGAAATCCATCCCTCCCAAGTCTGGGACAATCTCTCATGATATGCCTAGTATCACCACACTCATAACAACCCCTCTAAGGTCGCGGCTGCTCTTACTGAGTTTATGCCGGATAACTGGAACCACTGTAAGAATCTCGTGTCGGTGGTGCACTGTAAGCTGGAGCACCATTAGATACTCACCTAGGCGGAAGTCACTTCCTTAGTTCCTTTTAACACTTGAAAACTTTCACCAAAAATATTGTACTTAACTTACACTTAGCATACAATAGTATAAAATTAGAATAGAATCAATCGCAACAATGTTTGGAAGTGCAATTAAGAACAACACGCACATCTAGATTAGTTGGATACCCAACTCCAAACCAAATTAACTCCCTGTGGAAATCGATCCCGACCTCATTGGGTAAAACTGCATTGACCATCCTCGCCACTCCATAGTGGTGTAGGTGTGGCCTCGATCACTTTTTGGCGCCGTTGCTGGGGAGTTAGATAGTGTTGGCTATATATCTAAGTATTTGTGTGTCTTGTTTTTCTTTCCTTCTGTTTTTCTAACTTTGGTGTATCAATCGCTTTAGGTACCAAATGGCTCATAATGATGCTCTCGGACATATTCTTCTGGGGGAGGAGGTAGATGACAATGGTGAGGATGACGTTAATCTAGAACCTCAAGTCCAAAGAAGAGGCCGCCAGGCTAATGACAACATTCCAAACCCTCCCCCACCTCCTCCACGGGCAGCACACCGGGTGCTACCCAATGAAGGTTACGCAAGTGCAATTGTCTCTCCCCGGATTCTGGAGGGCAATTTTAAAATTACAAATGTCATGCTGACCCTATTGGAGCAAATGGGCTTCTTCACTGGAGCTCCTCATCAGAACGCATACAAGCATCTAAAGGGTTTTGTAGACACATGCTGGGGGAGCAAGGAGACGAATGTGTTGGAGGACGCTCTGAGATTGAGACTTTTCCCATTTTCACTTAGAGCGAAATCTTTGGACTAGATCGAGAGGCTACCCAACTACTCCATACACACATGGGATGAGTTGGCAGAAGAGTTTACAGCCAAGTGTTTGTCATCGGGTCATATGGCAGCATTGAGGGATGAGATCTTAGCCTTTAAACAAGAACCTAATGAACCCCTACATGAAATCTGGGAGCGATACCGGACAATGGTCAAGGAATGCCTAAACAATGATATGACTGAAGCAATGATTCAGGAGACATTTTATAGGGGCATTAACACGACCAACCAGAGTGTGGTGAATCAGCTAGCTGGGGGAAATTTTATGAAAATGCCTTATGCTGATGCTTGTGACATACTTGATGAGATGGCTGACACATCCTCAGCTTGGTTGAGTCGGGCAAAATGTTCCTCAGGGTGACACTAATGTCATCCATCTTCACAAGGAACTTCATGATCACGGACAAGCCATAGCCAAGTTGACAACTACTATGAATCAGTTAGCAAAGGCCATGGAAGGGGAGTTTAAGGGACTAAGCAAGTAAATGCCATGGAAGGGGTAAATGTCATGGTCAACAAGAGGAGACAACGTGGTCAACAAGTGCAAAACAATAAAGATCAATATGAGCAAAGTGGTAGTGGTTACAATCAAGATGATTCTTATGATGATCAAAGTGAGGAAGTGTTATATGCCAATAACTACCAAGGTCAACAGAGCAATGCTCCAAATAAACCATGGAGATCGCAAGGGAACAATCAAAATTGGGGAAACCAAGGCCAAGGGAATTGGAACAATGGCAACAACAACAACTCGAACAATTGGGGGAACAACAATCAGAATTGGGGGAACAACAATCAGAATTAGGGGAATATCAATAACAATTGGGGCGACAATGGAAACGAAGGGGGTTGGAATAATAATAATCAAGGCAACCAGGGGTCAGGCTTTCAAAGGCCCCCGATGTATCAACAACCCAACAATTTGCCTCCATATTTGTCTCAAGAGCAAAGTTCTTCAAATAATGAGATAGGGCGGATAAAGAGTATGTTCAAACAAATGATGGAAAGGAATGCTAACTCCGATGTCCAAATAGCCTCCCATACTACCTCTATTCGCAACTTGGAAGTACAAATGGGTCAAATTTCTCAAGCATTGAATACTCGCCCTAATGGGTCACTACCAAGTGATACGGTAGTAAACCCGAAGGGTGGGAACAATACATGCCATGCTATGGCGGTGACCATAAGAAGCAGTAGAGGTGGAGATGCAAGTACCTCTAATCCAAAGAAGATTGTGAGTGATGATGTTGTGTTGCAAGAAGATTATGAGATTCAAGCCAATGATGAGAATGCGAATAATGAAGTGAGGATCGATATTGATGACAACATGGAGGAGACTCAAAATTATGTGAACCCGTCTAGGGAACACGTGATAGACATACCGGAAACGGTAGTGCCAAAAGCCAAGGCCCCTTTGCCAAGGCCTCCTCCACCGTATCCTCAAAGGCTTGCAAAGAAAAATAATGAAAAACAATTCAAGAAGTTTATTGAGATGATGAAAAGTTTGTCTATCAATGTGCCCTTGGTGGAAGCTCTCGAACAAATGCCGGGATATGCCAAGTTCATGAAGGACTTGGTAACTAAGAAGATATATATGAATTGTGAGACCATCAAAATGACTCATCAAGTGAGTGCCACTGTGCACTCGATGGCTCCAAATCTTGAAGATCACGGTGCCTTTACAATTTCATGCACCATTGGTAGAGCCGATTTTGCAAAAGCCTTGTGTGATTTGGGAGCAAGTATTAATTTGATGCCATATTCCGTGTTCAAGACACTAGGTATTGGGAAACCAAGAGCTAACTCCATTATATTACAAATGGCGGATCGGACAATGAAAAGGCCGCTTAGTATTATTGATGATGTTCTAGTCCGGGTCGACAAGTTTATTTTCCCTGCCGATTTTGTGATTCTCGACTACGAAGTCGACTATGAGGTGCCTATAATATTGGGGAGACCTTTCCTAGCAACAGGGAAGGCATTGGTTGATGTGGAAACTAGGGAGCTCACCTTCTGAGTGGGCGATGAAAATGTTGTATTCCACGTGTGCAAATCAATGAGGCAACCAAATAGCAATGAAGTTTACTTTTTTTTGTGGATCTTGTGACAGAGGTGATAATTGATGACACGAGTTCCATGATCAATGTGGAAGACCCTTTGGAAGTTGTGTTGTTAAACCATGAGGATGATGAAAAGAAAGGCTTGGTTGAATGTGCAAATGTGTTGCAAGGAATGGGATCCTACTCATATAGGCCCGTAAACTTTTCTTGGACTTGAAAAACCGGAAGACTCCACCAACAAATCCCTCAATCGAGGAGCCACCAACATTGGAGTTGAAGCCTTTGCCTTCACACTTCATGTATGAATTATTAGGACCTTCTTCCATATTACCTGTTATTGTTTCTGCTTGCCTAACTAACGTGCAGGTAGACTCCTCCCTTGCGGTGCTTCAAAGAAGAAAAAGGGCAATTGGATGGACTTTGGCTGACATTTGGGGTATAAGCCCCGCCTTTTGCATGATAAAAGTATACTAGAGGATGATGCCAAACCCTCTGTGGAACATCAAAGGAGGTTGAACGAGTCTGTGCAAAAGGTCGTCAAGAAGGAAATTATCAAGTGGCTTGATGCAGGGGTTGTGTACCCTATTTCAGATAGTTCATGGACTTCACCGGTACAATACGTGCCGAAGAAGGGAGTATGACTGTGGTCATAAATGAGAAAAATGAGTTGATCCCTACTTATACTGTCACCGGATGGAGGGTATGTATGGACTACAGAAAGCTGAACAAAGTGACCGCAAAGACCACTTTCCATTGCCCTTTCTTGATCAAATGTTGGACAGACTTGCCGGGCGTGCCTACTATTGCTTTTTGGATGGGTACTCAGGGTACAACCAGATTCTCATTACTCTGGAAGACCAAGAGAAAACCACCTTCACATGTCCGTATGGCACATTTGCATTCTCACGGATGCTGTTTGGTTTATGTAATGCACCGGCTACCTTTCGGCGATGTATGATAGTAATATTTACGGATATGGTGGAGGACTTTCTCGAAGTGTTCATGGATGATTTTAGTGTTGTGGGGGACTCATTTGAAGAATGCTTGGATAATATTGACAAAGTGTTGGCCCGATGTGAAGAGACCAACCTAGTGCTTAATTGGGAAAAATGCCACTTTATGGTCGAGGAGGGCATTGTTCTCGGCCATAAGATCTCAAAGAACGGTATTGAAGTAGACAAAGCGAAGATTGAAGTTATTTCAAAACTCCCTCCTCCTACTTCCATCAAGGGAGTTAGGAGCTTTCTTGGGCACGCGGGGTTCTACCGAAGGTTCATCAAGGATTTATCAAAAGTGATGAACCCTTTGTGCAAGCTGCTAGAAAGGGATGAAAAGTTTGTGTTCAATGAAGATTGCATGAAAGATTTTGATCTTCTCAAGTATAAATTTACAACCACCCCCATCATTACCGCACCCAATTGGAGCTTACCATTTGAGCTCATATGCGATGCTAGTGACGTTGCGGTAGGAGCGGTTTTGGGGCAAAGGGTCAACAAGATATTTCATCCGGTCTATTATGCAAGCAAAATGATGAATGAAGCCCAAGTCAATTATAGGGTGACCGAGAAAGAGTTATTAGCCATTGTCTTCGCCATGGAAAAGTTCAGGCCATATCTCATAGGTGCCAAAGTGATTGTGCACACCGATCACATGACACTCTGTTACTTGATGACCAAAAAGGTCTCGAAGGCTAGGTTGATGAGATGGGTTCTTCTGCTTCAAGAGTTTGACCTTGAAATCATTGAAAGAAAAGGAAGTGATAATCAAGTGGCGGACCACTTGTCAAGCTTAGAAGATGAGGGTAGGCCCCACGATGGCCTCGAAATTAATTATTCGTTCCCGGATGAACAACTCCTCTCCGTGTCTTTGAATGGTATGCCTTGGTTCGCCGATGTGGCTAACTTTCTTGTGACCGGCATTGTCCCGAGTGAGCTCTCTTCTAACCAAAGGAAGAAACTCAAATGGGACAGCTTGGATTATTATGTGGACGAGCCCTATCTTTTCAAGATTTTCAATGATGGTGTGATCCGGAGATGTGTCCCGGAAGAGGAGCAAATGAATATTCTTGGTGCTTGCCATTCCTCGCCCTACGGTGGTCATCATGGTGGGGCGAGAACTTCTTCAAAGGTTTTAGTTGTGGATTTTATTGGCCTACCCTATATAAATATGCAAGTGAGTTTCTTAAGAGGTGTGATGAATGCCAAAGAGCTGGTGGAATTTCCAAGAAGGATGAAATGCCTCTCACCACTATTCTTGAGATCGATATTTTTGACGTGTGGGGCATAAACTTCATGGGGCATTTTGTGAGTTCGTGTGGTAACACTTACATTCTGGTTGCTGTTGATTATATTTCCAAGTAGGTTGAAGCTGTAGCTTTGCCCAACAATAAGGAACGGAGTGTGGTGGCGTTCTTAAAGAAAAATATCTTCACAAGGTTTGGCACTCCTAGGGCGATCATTAGTGATGGGGGTTCTCATTTCTGAAACAAGGCCTTTGACACTTTACTTTCCAAGTATGGTGCCAATCATAAGGTGTCAACCCCTTATCATTCCCAGGCTAGAGGACAAATTGAGGTCTCCAACAGGGAGATAGGAGCATATTATCAAAAACTGACAATGCAAACCAGACGGATTGGTCATGGAAACTTGACGATGCTTTGTGGGCTTATACAACTGTGTACAAGACTCCAATTGGTATGTCTCCGTACCGGTTGGTATTTGGGAAAGCATGCCATCTTCCGGTTGAGTTATAAAACAGGCCATGTGGGTGCTCAAGAAGTTAAACCTTGAATGGGATGTAGCAGCCAATCTCCGGGTAGAGCAACTCAATGAACTTGATGAATTCCGATTTCATGCCTATTCCAGCTCGTCCTTGTATAAGGACAAGATGGAGTACTTACATGACAAATAATCCCGGAATAAAGAATTCAAGAAGGGTGACTTGGTTCTTCTATTCAACTCTCGGTTACGACTGTTTCTGGGAAAGCTCAAGTCAAAATGGAGTGGCCCTTTTGAGGTGGTGCACGTGACTTCGTTTGGTGCTGTTGACTTGAAAAACAAAAATGGTGAAATCTTCAGAGTTAATGGGCACCGAGTGAAGCAGTACCTCGGCAAGTTTGATGACAGCCATGTGGTGGCCTTGATCAATTTCCAATGATGTTGTTAAATCAGGCTCTTCTTGGGAGACAACCCATGTGTTTTTCTTTCTTTTTTGATTTTCTTCTTAGATCAGGCTTTATTTTGAACTAACTGGTTGTGAGCTTTTTGTAGGAATTTTTTGTGCAGTACAGGACTGTTGCTAGAAAAATTTACGCGGACCGCGCTCACAATTTTGCGGGGGCGCAAATTGTCAACGGACGCGGACTTGAAAAGTCCAGAATATCAACTCTCTGAAGTTGTATTCGCATCCGTGTTCATAATTTTGCGGTCCGCATTGATCTTACGCGGCCACGCCCATTAATCCACTCTGAGCGGACCTGTTTCTGAAAAGGCTCTTCAAAAGGTAAAAAGCATGGACCGCGGTAGAATTCCGCGGACCGCGCTCAGGTAAGTTCGTGGGACCTCTAGGGTTGGTATAAATAGGAAGTCCTTAGGTGTGATGACCCAATAGATCATCTTATGTTTTAGAACTCGAATTTGCGCTCTTAAGCCTTAAAAATCTCATTTTTACCCTCTTCGATTTGCGTGCGCAGTCCGGGCAGGTTTCCGAAAAGCTTTTATGTTGAAAATTGATGAAAATAAGAATTTATGCTTTAAAAGTTTATTTTAGTTCACTTTGGTCAACATTTTTGGTAAACGTGCTCGGATCTATATTTTGATGGTCCCGGTGGGTCCGTATCGAATTATGGGACCTGGGAGTATGCCCGGAATCAAATTCGGAGGTCCCTAGCTCAAGTTGTGACTTTTTGATAAAAATTAAAAGTCTGAAAATTTATTTGTTTTCAAGAATTGATTGATATTTGAAATTGTTTGTGTCGTGTCCGTATTCTGAATCCAGAGCCCGGTACAGGTTCATTATGATATTAAGACTTGTCAGAGAAATTTGGTGAGAAAAGGAGTTGATATGACGTGATTCGGACGTCCAGTTGAGAAGATATGAATTTTAAAGTGTTCTTGAGAATTTCATTTGATTTGGTGCTAAATTCGTAGATCTAGGTGTTATTTCGGCAATTTTATTGCGCGAGCAAGTCCGTATGATGTTTTTAGACTTGTGGACATGTTCGGTTTGGAGCCCCGAGGGCTCGGGTGAGTTTCGGATAGGCTACAGAGTGATTTTGGAACTTAGACATTTGCTGGTGTAACTGGTGTCTGTAGCAGGCCTCTGATCTCGCAATTGCGAGAGCAGGCTTCGCAAATGCGAACCAAGCAGGTATGGAAATTGCGAGGTTTTTATCACAGTTGCGAAGAAAGCCTAGTCCAGCATTTCTCGCAATTGCGAGTTTATCTTCGCAACTGCGAAGGGGGTTTGGGAAAGGGCATGTTCGCAAATGCGAACTTCTACCCGCAATTGCGATGTGCCAATTGTCGCAACTGCGACATACTTTTCGCATTTGCGAAGGCAGCGGAAATGTGAAGGTTCTCGCATTTGCGATTACTCCTTCGCGTTTGCGAGCTTCGCAATTGCGACACCTGCAGCTGAGTAAATGGGACTTAGACGGGAGTTTTCACCCATTTTTCATATTTTCAAAACCCTAAACCTTAAGAGGCGATTTTTCAAAGACCAAATCTTCCCCAAATCATAGGTAAGTGATTCCTAACTCTTTTCTTTCAATCTTTTCCATCTTATAACATGATTTCAACCTAGAATCTAGAATTTTTATGGTGAAATTAGGATTTTTGGGTATAACTTAGGAATTTCAAAATTTGGGGATTTAGACCTCGAATTGAGGCCGGATTCCAAAACCAATTGTATATCCGGACTCGTCTCGGAATGGGTGTTCGGATTTCGTAAGTTTTTTCGGGATTTGAGACATGGGTCCCACTGCCGAATATTTTAATAAATTTTGGATTTTTATCCGAAAAAATTTGTAAATTCACATGGAATTAATCCCTATGATTCGTATTGAGTATATCGAATTGTTTGTGAATATATTTGAAGCTTTTGGAGACAAATTTAAAAGGAAAATTTGTGGTCGAATATTTGATTGAAATTTGCAAAGCGAGGTAAGAGTCATGGTTAACCTTGACTTGAGGGAATATAACCCTTAAATTATTTGTTATGTGAAATGCATGTGAACGACGTATAGGCGAGGTGACGAGTGTCTATACGTCGTCAAATTAATTGTTTACATAATTACTTGAAAAATCATAAATTATTTTAAATCATGAAATAATTATTATAATAATTATTTCTCTCCTATTCTTTGCCAAATATTAATTCTTGAATTCCTGAATTAATTGTTACATGCTGATTGAAATATGTGTCTTAATTGTTATTTGACATTTAGCATGTTAAATATTAAACTGCCTATTTTCTCCGTGATTTCTATAATAATTTGCTATTTGACATTGTCTGTTTCATGATTAAATCATAATTATTGTATGCTTGTTGTCGTATAATTTCTTATTAATTATTACATTTATTGGGGAAATTCCTTCTATAAGAATTGATATATGAATATACTGGAGGAGCGGGTTGCACACCGCAACAGAATTGATTGAAATGAATATATTGGAGGATCGGGTTGCACGCCGCAACAGACTTATTAAAAGTCCATATTGGAGGATCGGGTTGCACGCCGCAACAGAATTATTAAAAGCCCATTTTCGAGGATCGGGTTGCACGCCGTAACAGACTTATTTAAATGTCCATATTGTAGGATCGGGTTGCACGCCGGAACAGACTTATTTAAAAGACGACATACATATATATATTGGTGGATCGGGTTGCACGCCGCAACAGACTTGATAAAAATGAATATATTGGAGGAGCGGGTTGCACGCCGCAACAGAACTGAATGCGAATATATTGCGAGAGCGGGTTGCACGCTGCAACAGAATTGAATGTGAATATATTGCGAGAGCGGGTTGCACGCTGCAACAGAATTGATGGAGATGATAATTGGTTATAACTGCTGAGTTGTCTTCAATTATTATAAATGAGTTACCTGATTTATTTCTATTATTGTTGTTGTTACTAATATTGCGTACAGGTAATGTAAGTGACCTGCCTTAGCCTCGTCACTACTTCGTCGAGGTTAGGCTCAGCACTTACCAGTACATGGGGTCGGTAGTACTGATACTACACTCTGCACTTCTTGTGCAGATTTTGGAGTTGGTCTTAACGACGTGCCATAGACTTGCTCGAATTTCAGCTACTCAGAGGAGACTTGAGGTATAACTACATGGCGTCCGCAGTTCTGAAGTCCCCATCTATTTTACTTTAGCTGTGTGTTTATTTCCAGACAGCTTCATTTTTATTCAGACCTTTATTTGTATTATTCTAGAAGCTCGTGCACTTGTGACACCAATTCTGGGATGGTATTTAGACACTGTTGTTTTTATGGATTATTTCACTATATTTCAAACTTTTCTTCCACTTTTGTTTCCTTGATTATTAATAATTTAAAAATTGGTTAATATTATTCTAACGTTGGCTTACCTAGCAAGTGAAATGTTAGGCTCCATCAAGGTCCAAAGGAGGGAATTTCGGGTCATGACAGTTGGTATCAAAGCACTAGGTTACATAGGTCTCACGAGTCACGAGCAAGCTTAGTAGAGTCTGAAGGATCGGTACAGAGACGTCTGTACTTATCTCTCAGAGGCTATGAAGTTTAGGAACAATATCACTTCTTTCTTATTCTGTCGTGCGATTTTATTCTATCATCGATGATTAAACCATTCTACTCTTATTCTCTTGTAGATGGTGAGAACACGTAATACCTCTACCGATGGACAGGGACCAGAACCTCCGGTGGCAACTATGGCCAGGGGAAGAGGTCGCGGTCGAGGTCGTGCTAGAGGCCGAGGCAGAGGCTGAGGTAGAGCTCAGTCCGGAGCTCAAGTAGTTACACGTGTTATAGAACCTCAGGTGGACCTTCAGGAGGAGGTTCCAGTTCAGAATGTACCAGTTGGACCAATTCAGGTCCCGAAATGATTCATAGCCACTCTAGTACTTCAGGATGCTCTAGTTCGTTTGGTAAGTCTCATGGAGGGCGTGGCCCAGAATGGTACCTTTCCAGTGGCACTAGCCGTCTCACAGGCTGGGGGAGGAGCACAAACTCCCAGTACTCCTGCTCCGGAGCAGATGGCTCCCCAGAATCAGGCTCTAGCAGCCCCGCCAGTTGGGTTAGTTCAGCCAGTTGTTGCGGCACAGACCGGTGATAGGCCCGCCATGTATTTTGAGGCCTTATTGAGACTAGATAAGTTTACCAAGATCTTTCCAGTTGACTTCAGTGGTACACCTCCTGAGGACCCACAGGATTATCTTGAACGTTGCTATGAGGTGCTGCGGAACATGGGTATAGTTGAGACCAATGGGGTTGATTTTGCTGTATTTGAGATGACGGATTCCGCCAAGAGGTGGTGGAGAGATTATACGTTGACCCGACCAGTCAGATCGCCTGCACTTACTTGGGAGCAGTTCTCTCAGCTATTTCTGGAAAAGTTTCTCCCTATCACACTGAGAGAGGAATTCCGCAAGCAATTTGAGCACCTACAGCAGGGCAGTATGACTGTTACTCAGTATGAGTCCCGTTTTGTGGACTTGGCCCGTCATGCTCTCCTTTTACTACCTACGGAGGGAGAGAGAGTGAGGAGGTTTATTGAGGGACTCACTCACCCTATCAGACTTCAGATGGCCAAGGAGACCGGAAGTGAGATTTCTTTTCAGGCGATTGCTAATGTCGCAAGGAGGATCGAGATGGTTCTTTCATAGGAGAGAGGGCAGAGGTCCGATAAGAGTCCTCGTCAGTTCGGTGGTTTCAGTAGTGCCTCGTCTGGAGGCAGGGGTAATTTTGGTAGGGGTCATCCTCCCAGACCATTTCATTCAGCACTTCATGCATCTCCCGGTACTTCAGGGAGTCACGGTCCTATTATGCCTTACTCTGGGCAGCCGACATTCAGTGCACATTCAGCTCTTATCAGTGCTTCACCACTCCAGAGTTACTACAACGGTTATCCGACCCATTTGGGTAAGCTTCAGCTTCAGCAGCCACGACATGAGGATGGGTGTTAAGAGTGTGGGAACATTGGTCACATCAGGAGGTATTGCCCTAGATTGGCAAGTAACATATCTCGACAAGATTCTCGTGCCATCATACCGGCACTGGTTACTTCACCGCCTACTCAGCTAGCTAGAGGTAGGGGTTAGGCAACTAGAGGTGGAGGTCAGGCTATTAGAGGTGGAGATCAGGCCATTAGAGGTAGAGGTCAGACCGTTAGAGGTGGAGGCCAGCCAGACAAAGTCCGTCCCACAGACGCAATTCAGAGTGGTGGGGCCCAACCCCGATTTTATGTTTTTCCAGCTAGGCTTGAGGCCGAGTCATCTGATGCTGTGATCAAAGGTATTATTCCAGTTTGCCATAGAGATGCTTCAGTTCTATTTGATCCAGGATCTACTTATTCCTACGTGTCCTATTATGCTTCATATTTTGTTGTGCCTTGTGATTCTCTAAGTGCTTCTGTGTGTATCTACACCGGTGTGAGACTCTGTTGTAGTAGATCATGTCTATCATTCGTGTATGGTTACTATTTGTAATCTCGAGACTAGTGTGGATCTTCTACTTCTTGATATGGTAGATTTTGATGTCATCTTGGGTATGGATTGATTGTCACCTTATCATGCTATATTGGATTGTCATGCCAAGAGAGTGACCCTAGCCATGCCGGGGTTACCTCGGTTAGAGTGGAAAGGAACTCCTGGCCATTCTGCCAGCAGGGTTATTTCTTATATGAAAGTTCAGTGTATGGTAGAGAAAGGGTGTCTAGCCTATTTGGCTTATATTCACGATCCCAGTGCAGATGTCCCTTCTATGGACTCAGTACCAGTTGTTCGTGAATTTCCAGAAGTATTTCCTGCAGATTTGCCGGGGATGCCACCCGACAGAGATATTGACTTCTGTATTTATTTGGCTCCGGGCACTCAATCCATTTCTATTCCACCATACCGTATGGCCCCGTAGAGTTGAAAGAATTGAAAGAGTAGTTACAAGACTTGCTTGATTAGGGATTCATTAGACCAGTGTCGCACCCTGGGGTGCACCAGTATTATTTGTAAAGAAGAAAGATGGCTCTATGCGGATGTGTATAGTCTATCGGCAGTTAAATAAGGCCACTATCAAAAACAAATATCCGTTGCCAAGAATTGATGACTTATTTGATCAGCTTCAGGGTGCCAAGGTATTTTCGAAGATCGATTTGAGGTCTGGTTACCATCAGTTGAAGATTAGGGCATCAGATGTCCCTAAAATAGCTTTTCGAACTCAGTATGGGCATTGCAAATTCCTAGTGATGTCATTTGGTTTGACAAATGCCCCAGCAGAATTTATGGATTTGATGAATCGGGTGTTCAAGACTTATTTGGATTCTTTTGTGGTTGTATTCATTGATGATATCTTGATTTACTCCAGCAGTCGAGAGTAATATGAGTAGCATCTTCGAAGTGTGCTTCACACCTTGAATAATAATCAGTTATATGCCAAGTTTTCAAAATGTGAGTTTTGGTTAGACTCAGCTGCCTTTTTGGGGCATGTTGTATCGGCAGAAGGCATAAAGGTGGATCCTAAGAAGGTTGAGGCTTTTCAGAATTGACCTTGACCTACTTCCGTTACAGAGATCCGGAGTTTCCAGGGTTTAACAAGTTATTATCGTCGGTTCGTGGAAGGATTTTCATCTATAGCAAGCCCATTAACCAAATTGGCCTAGAAAGGTGTCCTATTCAGATGATCAAATGAGTGTGAGATGAGATTTTAGAAGCTCAAGATCGCTTTGACTACGGCGCCAGTGTTGGTATTACCCACAGGTTTAGGATCGTATATGGTATATTGTGACACATCTCACATTGGACTTGGTGCTGTATTAATGCAAGATGGCAAGGTAATTGCATATGCGTTGCGGCAGTTGAAAGTTCACGAGAAGAATTATCTTGTTCATGACTTAGAATTGGCAGCCATTTTCCATGCGCTGAAGATTTGGAGGCATTACCTCTACGGTGTCTCGTGTGAGGTATATACTGATCATCATAGCCTTCAGTATCTGTTCAAACAAAAGGATCTTAATTTGAGGCAGAGAAGATGATTGGAGTTATTGAAAGACTATGATATCACTATTTTGTATCACCCTGGAAAGGCCAATGTGGTGGCTGATACTTTAAGTAGAAAGACTGTGAGTATGGGCAGTCTTGCGTATATTCCGGTTGGTGAGAGGCCATTAGCTGCAGATGTTCAGACTGTGGCTAATTCGTTCGTGAGGTTAGATGTTTCAGAACCCAGTCGGGTTCTAGCTTGCACAGTCACTCAGTCTTCTTTATATGAGCGCATCAGAGAGAGGCAGTATGATGATCCTCATTTACTTGTCCTTAAAGACACGGTGCTACACGGTGATGCCAAACGGGTTGTTGTGGGGGAAGATGGAGTTCTGCGAATGCAGGGTCGTATTTGTGTGCCTAATGTGGATAGGCTTTATGAATTAATTCTTGAAGATGCACACAGTTTCCGGTATTCTATTCATCCAGGTACCGCCAAAATGTATCAATATTTGCCGAGTTTGCTTATAGTAATAACTACTAGTCGAGCATTCAGATGGCTCCATATGAGGCATTATACGGAAGGCGATATCGTTCGCCAGTTGGTTAGCTTGAACCAGGAGAAGCTCGCTTGTTGGGTACCGATTTGGTACAGGATGCCTTGGATAAGGTCAAGATTATTCAGGATCGACTTCGCACAGCTCAGTCTAGGCAAAAGCGTTATGCCGAATGTAAAGTTTGTGATTTTGCATTCATGGTTGGATGGAAAATATTGCTCCGAGTTTCACCTATGAAAGGTGTAATGAGGTTCGAAAAGAAGGGCAGGTTGAGCCCTAGGTATATCGGACCCTTTGAAATTCTTGAAAAGGTGGGTGAAGTAGCCTACAGGCTTGCATTAACACCTAGTTTATCAGCGATTCATTCAGTGTTCCATGTGTCTATGCTCCGGAAATATCATGGTGATCCGTCCCATGTGTTAGATTTCAGCTCTGTCCAATTGGACAAGGATTTGACTTACGAGGAGGAGCCGGCGACGATTCTAGCCTGGCAAGTTCGCCAGTTGAGATCAAAGAGTTACCCTTCAGTTCGAGTGCAGTGGAGAGATCAGCCTATTGAGGCGGCTACTTGGGAGTCCGAGTCCGATATGTGGAGTAGATATCCCCACCTTTTCACCAGCCCAGGTACTTTTCTATGTCCGTTCGAGGACGAACGATTGTTTTAGAGGTGGAGAATGTGATGACCCAAAAGGTCATCTTATGTTTTAGAACTCGAATTTGCCCTCTTAAGCCTTAAAAATCTCATTTTTATCCTCCTCAATTTGCGTGCGCAGTCCGGGCAAGTTTCCAGAAAGCTTTTATGTTAAATATTGATTAAAATAAGAATTTATGCCTTAAAAGTTGATTTTAGTTGACTTCGGTCAACATTTTTGGTAAACAGGCCCGGATCCATGTTTTGATAGCCCCGGTGGGTCCGTATCGAATTATGGGACCTTGGCGTATGCCCAGAATCGAATTTGGAGGTCCCTAGCTCAAGTTATGATTTTTTGATGAAAATTAAAAGTCTGAAAATTTATTTGTTTTCAAGAATTGATTGATGTTTGATTTTGTTAGTGTCGGGTCTGTATTCTGGTTCCGGAGCCCGGTACAGGTTCATTATGATATTTAAGACTTGTCTGAGAAATTTGGTGAGAAACGGAGTTGATTTGACGTGATTCAGACGTCTAGTTGAGAAGATATGAATTTTAAAGTGTTCTTGAGAATTTATTTGATTTGGTGCTAAATTCGTAGTTCTAGGTGTTATTTTGGCGATTTGATCGCGCGAGCAAGTCCGTATGATATCTTTAGACTTGTGGGCATGTTCAGTTTGGAGCCCCGAGGGCTCGGGTGAGTTTCGGATAGGCTACGGAGTGATTTTGGAACTTAGAAATTTGCTGGTGTAACTGGTGTCTGTAGCATGCCTCTGATCTCGCAATTGCGAGATCAGGCTTCGCAAATGCGAACCAAGCAGGTATGGCAATTGCGATGGGCCAATTGTCGCAAATGCGACATACTCTTCGTATTTGCGAAGGCAGCGAAAATGTGAAGGTTCTCGAATTTGCGATGACTTCTTCGCATTTGCGAGCTTCGCAATTGCGCAGCTCAGGTCGCAATTGCAACACCTGCAGCTGAGTAAAAGGGACTTAGACAGGAGTTTTCACCCATTTTTCATATTTTCAAAACCCTAAACCTTAAAGAGGCGATTTTCCAAAGACCAAATCTTCCCCAAATCATAGGTAAGTGGTTCCTAACTCTTTTCTTTCAATGTTTTACATCTTATAACAAGATTTCAACCAAGAATCTAGAATCTTTATGGTGAAATTAGGATTTTTGGGTAGAACTTAGGAATTTCAAAATTTGGGGATTTATACCTCGAATTTAGGTCGGATTTCAAAACCAATTGTATATCCGGAATCATCTCGGAATGGGTGTTCGGATTTCGTAAGTTTTTTCGGGAATTGAGACTTGGGTCCCACTGCCGAATATTTTAATGAATTTTGGATTTTTATCCGAAAAATTTATAAATTCATATGGAATTAATCCCTATGATTCGTATTGAGTATATCGAATTGTTTGTGAATATATTTGAAGCTTTTGGAGATAAATTTAAAAGGAAAATTTGTGGTCGAATAATTGTTTGAAATTTGCAAAGCGAGGTAAGTGTCATGGTTAACCTTGACTTGAGGGAATACAACAACAACAACAACAACAACAACCCAGTATAATCCCACTAGTGGGGTCTGGGGAGGGTAGTGTGTACGCAGATCTTACCCCTACCCTGGGGTAGAGAGGCTGTTTCTGATAGACCCTCGGCTCTCTCCCTCCAAGAACTCCCCACCTTACTCTTGGGGTGACTCGAACTCACAACCTCTTGGTTGGAAGTGGAGGGTGCTTACCACTAGAGCAACCCACTCTTGTCATTGACTTGAAGGAATAAAACCCTTAAATTATTTGTTATGTGAAATGCATGTGAACGACGTATAGGCGAGGTGACGAGTGTCTATACGTCGTCAAATTAATTGTTTGCATAATTACTTGAAAAATCATAAATTATTTTAAATCATAAATTAATTATTATAATAATTATTTCTCTCCTATTCTTTGCCAAATATTAATTCTTGAATTCCTAAATTAATTGTTACATACTGCTTGAATTATGTGTCTTAATTATTATTTGACATTTAGCATATTAAATATTAAACTCCCTATTTTTTCCCTGATTTCTATAATAATTTGCTATTTGACATTGTCTGTTTCATGATAAAATCATAATTATTGTATGCTTGTTGTCTTATAATTTCATATTAATTGTTGCATTTATTGGGGAAATTCCTTCTATAAGAATTGGTAAATGAATATACTGGAGGAGAGAATTGATTGAAATAAATATATAGGAGGATCGGGTTGCACGCCGCAACATACTTATTAAAAAGTCCATATTGGAGGATCGGGTTGCACGCTGCAACAGACTTATTAAAAGTCCATATTGGAGGATCGGGTTGTACGCCGTAACAGACTTATTTAAAAGTCTATATTGGAAGATCGGGTTGCACACTGGAAAAGACTAATTTAAAAGTCGACATACATATATATATTGGTGGATCGGGTTGCATGTCGCAACAGACTTGATTAAAATAAATATATATTGGAGGAGCGGGTTGCATGCCACAACAAAACCGAATATGAATATATTGCGAGAGCGGGTTGCACGCTACAACAGAACCAAATGTGAATATATTGCGAGAGCAGGTTGCACGCTGCAACAGAATTGAATGTGAATATATTGTGAGAGCAGGTAGCACGCTGCAACACAATTGATGGAAATGATAATTAGTTATAACTGCTGAGTTGGTTTCAATTATTATAAATGAGTTACCTGATTTATTTCTATTATTGTTGTTGTTACTGATATTGCGTACAGGTAATGTAAGTGACCCGCCTTATCCTCGTCACTACTTCGTCGAGGTTAGGCTCAGCACTTACCAGTACATGGAGTCGGTAGTACTGATACTACACTCTGCACTTCATGTGCAGATTTTGGAGTTGGTCCCAGCGGCGTGCCATAGACTTGCTCGGATTTCAGCTACTCGGAGGAGACTTGAGGTATAACTGCATGGCGTCCGCAGTTCTTAAGTCCCCATCTATTTTACTTTAGCTGTGTGTTTATTTCTAGACAACTTCATTTTATTCAGACCTTTATTTGTATTATTCTAGAAGCTCGTGCACTTGTGACACCAATTCTGGGATGGTATTTAGACACCGTTGTTTTTATGGATTATTTCACTATATTTTAAACTTTGCTTCCACTTTTGTTTCCTTGATTATTAATAATTTTAAAATTAATTAATATTATTCTAACGTTGGCTTGCCTAGCAAGTGAAATGTTAGGCGCCATCACGGTCTGAAGGAGGGAATTTCGGGTCGTGACATTAGGACTTCTACACTTTTTGAACTCCACACTCTCACCGAAATAGACCACTGTTCATCTTCCCCTTCTTACACTTTCAATTTCATATCATTAATCAAGAAGCAATTTCCTACTACAAATCCACATTTGGTATGCATAAATCTTTACATTAATTTCCTCTTTTTGATTTTTTTTCTTCTAGTTTTACTTTTTCTTTTTTAGGGTTTAACACATGTCATGATTTTAAAATGAAGCTTGATTGATGCTAAAATTGCATGTGGGTAATATTTAATGCCTAATGGGGGATATGGTTGTTCATTATGCCTGTTAATTGACTAAATATTTGCACTAAGTGAAACCCTAAGTCTTAAATAATTTATTAGTGATAGTATGATTCGAATTTCGCGGACCGCGGTCCAAATTACGCGGTTCGCGTTCATGCTTTTGTGCGAACTGGGTAGGCTTATATGTTCGCGGACACGGTAAATTTTCCGCGGTCAACGATTGACTTTATGCGGCCGCGTCCATAATGTCGCGGACCGCGTTCATGAGCTTCAGAGAATTAACAAATTGATTCCGCGGCCGCATTCATTTTTATGCGGTCCGCGTCTGTTGTTTAGCCGCCGCGCCCATTATTTTGCGGTCAGTGGAAACCAATGTTCAGAGAGTTGGTAATTCGGTCCCAACTCTCTCTCGGCCACGCTCCTTTTTACACGGACTGCAGACCCCTACTTTGAGAAACTCTGTGATCATTTCATCTACTTGCCTTTGTTGATTCATTGAACCACAATACTAATGAGCTTTCATGGATTGTGTATGCAGATAATGGTGCGATCTTGTGGCGGTGCTGAAAAATCACAAGGGAGGGGAGAATTATCTCGAGGCCGGGGGAGAAGGCAACAAATTGCACCCTTAGCACTTAAAAGGGTCATTAGAAAGAAGCAAATCCTCTGAAGACCCACTCCCGACTCTTCTGAGACTGGTGAATATTTCCCCTCCCGGGAGATTTCTGAAGGGGAAGCTGCACAACCCCAACAAGATGCTCAATCATAGCCCTACCACCTCGTCAATGATTCTACCTCCTTGTCTGGGTCGTCTGATGGCTAGGGAGGAGGTAGTGAGACTTCGACACCACCTGCCCTACCTGCTGCAACTCCGACCTCAACAATGGCTCCAATTAATATTGATGATGAAGAGGATGCCCCGGATGACGGGAGAGGTGGTGATACCCGGGTTGGAGGTTTGGTGAGATCAAGAAATCCCATAATATGGCAAGATAGATTGGTCAGTGAGAAAGCCTACCACAAGTTTCGGGAATAATGGCCACAAAGGTCGCTCACCCTCTAAAGGGATTTCATAGAAAGAGATCTTCTACCCCACAATCCCAATGTGAAGAAGCAATTTGATGAAAGAGTGGGGTGGAAATTCTTCACTAGCAAGCTACCGAAGGCCAATGAGTACTTAGTCAAAGAATTCTATGCCAATGTCGCCCACATCAAAAAGAGAACCTATGTGACTAAGGTATGGAACCAGAAGATCAGATTTGATGGCAAGACACTAAACACATGCCGGGTTCGATGATGTGGACGAATCCCTGTACTTGGAGAAGGTGGCATTAGATGAAGCAGACCATCCATGGTTAGCAGAGGTGATAGACATACCAGGGACAACACCGGCCTGGATTACACTGTGAGTCTCAATTGCCAGAAACACCCTTAGCTTTGAAGCCAAAGGGTGGTACACCTTCGTCTGCAACCGCCTTGATCCGTGCCAGCATGACAGTGACATTCCACTCTCTCGGACAATTCTCATAGCGTCTATCATGGCGGGGTACCCGATAAATGTGGGAAACATCAAGGCCAGAAATATCACCAAAGCTATCAGGAAGGAAGAAACATCATACCCGTTACCCAACTTCCTCACCATGTATTTAGAGGACCAAGATGTAGAAGGGAGGGATTTTGACATCAAGGAGAAGCCAAAAAGCCTATTCTCTTTGAACAGACTTCAGGGAGCAGACAATCCCGAGTCCAAAGGCAAAGCCACTAACTCCGCTGGCCAGTCTGAAGATCCAAGGGTAGTGGCCATTGGGTCCGAGCCTTCCACAACTGAAGGTTCATTTGCTGCTATGCCACCTCCTTCCTCAGGGCCATCTGTCTCTGCCCCACTATCTATGCCTTCCCCCTCAGCTTACCCTCAGACTGCACTGTGGGTTAATCAGACTTTATCCAGCATCAACAACTGGATGCAGGTATCTACATCAAAGTTATCTGCCTTATCTAGTATAATCGCAACACAGGTAGCTCCAGCACAGCTTTAGATGCCTCCGTCAGTGGAGGATTCATTGAAGAAGATCCTTGACAACCAAAAGAAAATTCTGGAGACTCTAAGTACTCATGAGAAGGTAATCAAGGAGATGGGAAAACAGGTCAAGAAGGTGAAGAAGAATCAAGAGCTGTTAAAGAAGGAGGTAGAGAAGTTCACTTCTACCAGAGATATTCCACTGGACCTGCTTATAGAGGAGACTGTCCCTGCAGTACAGACATCACAGGCATCAGAGCAGGAGGCTAACAGAGAGCCGGCAAGAGGATTTGTGGTTCCCCAGTCAGAAGACCTGGAGATACAGTTGGAGGACCCGGAGGGAGTTGATAACCCCATGCAGATAAAGGCCACATAGGGAGTTTTGTTTACTCTCTATCCCTTCCCTAATCTTATTTTTTTCTTTTAGCATTGAGGACAATGCTATCTTTTATTTGGGGGGTGGTCTTATTTTGATTTGATGACTGACATGTAATAATTATGATACTATTTTTCTTTATTTTTATTTATCGTTATTTTCACTTTCGTTGTTTTTCACTTTTGGTATATATATAACTTTACCATTCGATGTATATATTCATCCCCATTTTGTTTATATTCGTTTCACTCCCCTATTGTACATATTCATTTTACTTTCAGTATTTTACTTTATAACTTCTTTTGTAATTTTCGTTAATAGCTTAGCTTCTTATTTCCTTTAGTAGCTTCTTTTTGAGTTTGTAGCCTCTTTTTACATTTCTGCGTGATCAATAAGCCTTTGATTTTCTTAATACCACGGTTCTTTCCAAAGGTGGATGTAGTGTGAACTGGGTGGCTCCTCCCAATGATGGATGGCGTGAAAACCTTCTTAAGGGATTGAGTCTATTTTTCTTTCTGTTTTGATATATAGTAGTAATGAATAAAAATGTCTCAAGTAGGCTTCACTTGGCACTAACACATTTACCTTCGACCTCATGGTTATAAACAAGTTGATTAACAAAGAATAGCTCTAGTTGTGACCTTTTGACTCTTGAGTTGACTAAAACTATCATCAAGTGGTTTCTTTGAGCCATCTGTGATCTTCAATCTTAGCTAGGGTTGATGTGGGCCCTCGACTCTGTTCTCTTTAACAATCCATTAGCTTGAGAAAGAGGTGAGGTATTGAATTGCAAGTCCAAGTTCCGTGCCAATAAGTCTAGAACTTGCCCTGAATGTTTGTCTAGGCGAAATTCTAAGTGTAGCTCGACTTGAGAAGTGATTGTAGGCTCTCCTTGATCCCATTTGATCTGTGAAAGTTTCCGTAGCCTACCAATATGATATCCCTAGTCAACCCCTTTTAGCCTAAGCCTTTTTCATTCAATAGCCACATTACAATCCTTCATCCATTTTATAATGACCCCCTCTAGGCACCCAATCTTTCCTTAGCATTCATGATAAGCAATTAGTAAGAACATAAGTTTGGCGAAGAGACGAGTAGTTTCAAAGTGATGAAAGGTACAAAGAACAAAAAGAATTGATGAAAAGGAAAGGCAAAGAAAAAGATGAAGAGTTAAAAAGAAATATATCAAAAAGAAAGAAAAGATTGAAGGGATTCAAATAAAAAAATGTTGAAAGGCATGGAATGATGAGAAAAGGAAAAAATATGATTGTCATGGAGTGACAATGTGTCTCTCTAGTTCCCCTGAGGAAGAAGAAAATGACTCAAAGAGTCAAGAAAGTATGAACCGAAATGAGAAAATGGAGTGCTTAAGGAAAGATGAAACCATCATAGTTCATTATGTCCTACCTTGATCCAAAAAGCCTTCATTACATCCCGCTAAAGCCCTATATGATTTTAAGTTAAGTGAGCTTACATTAGTGGTGATTTACATAATGGGAAATCTTATGGTACTTAGAGCCGAACTTATGGCATTCTTTTGAGAGTGATGAGCGCACTTCTTTACAATCCGTGTTTTGAGTGTCACATTCTATAAAGTGAGATTTTGCTCATGGAGAGTAGAGGAGGAAGAGTTTGGAATCCACAATGACCTACGTGAGAGAGCGAGCTTCCTTGATGAATTGAGTCAACTCTTGATGCTTTTGTGTCACATTAAAACTTGATGGGAGTTTGGAGGAGGAGTTTGGAATCCACAGAAGTCATAGCATGATGTTGTTGATAATGCATTTGTGTTGAGGGTAATTGTTAGTCCCAATTGATGCTTGATGAAGTCACCTTAGGAAAGCTGAAATATTCCTTTATTTTTCTTTTGGAGGTGGGAATTACCTTGTTTTCTTGAGGACATGCAAAAGCTTAAATTTGGGGGAGTTGATAACTAGGGGTTTTAGCCTATTATTTGCTCTCTTTTTCTTAGGCTTTGGGTCAAAAATGCGTAAAGGTATTCCCGAAAACAAACTTAATGTGCTTGCTTGCAGGTTTTGGTCAAAATGAGGCAAAGAAGCCATAATAAACTAATGAAGGAGTCAAACCTGCACGAATCCAAGGCTGAGACTAGAGCGCTGAGAGCGACAGAAAAGCGCGGCCGCGTAAGGACCACCGCTGAGGCGACCACTATTACATGGTCCGTAAAAGTAGATTCAGAAAAGCTGCTTTGAGTACTAAAATTACTGCTGCCCACGTTGGAAAGGCATGACCACAAAATCTTTGACGTGGCCATGAAGGGAATTCCGCTGATAGCACATCTTGAGGTTCAGAGACCCTGGAAGTCGGGCTTAACTGAAGAACGCGGTCCACGTCCAAATTATGCAGCGGCAATGGAAGCACACGCGGACGCAGTTGAAATTATGCGGTCTGCAAAACTAAGCCCAATCCAAGCCCAGTATTGAAGAAACGCGGACCACGCTCATTATTACGCGGCCGCGAAAGCTCAAGCGCGGACGCGGTCAGAATTACGCGTCCGCGAATCCTTCCCTGTGGCATTTTTGTCCGAAAATTTTAGCCTAATATAAATAGATTCTTTTATCAATTTTAGGTGAAGTTTTGTTTAGGAGAGCACGTGAACGGATGGTTTTTCCCCTTTTTGGGCAATTTTAGAGTACATTTACCTTCAAACTTTAGATTTTCATCTTGTACTTTAATATTATGGTTTATATTTCATCTTTATCTTTAATTTCTGCTGTTATTATGAGTAGCTAGACCCCATAGCTAGGGTTATGACCCAACCTTAGTGTGGGTATTTAATGGGCCTTGAATTTTAGGGCTTAATTGTTTATGGGTTAGTGATATTTAGCCTAATTCATGCTAAAATTGTAGAATTAGTGGTTGCAAACATTGACTCATGCCTTTATGACTTAGGCGGAAGTCACTTCCCTAGTGTCTTTTAACACTTGAAAATTTTCACCAAAAATATTGTACTTAGCTTACACTTAGCATACAATAGTATAAAGTTAGAACAGAATCAATCGCAACAATGTTTGGAAGTGCAGTTAGGAACAACACACACATCTAGATTAGTTGGATGCCCAATTCCAAACCAAATTAACTCCCTTTGGAAATCGATCCCGACCTCGTTGGGTAAAACTGCATCGACCATCCTCGCTACTCTATAATGGTGTAGGTGTGGCCTCGATCACTACTGCATCTGATGCCTTGGGCACTGCTGCATGTGCTGCTGGGACTGTCTCCTCCATGAGCAGGTGTAGTGGAATAACACCAGCAGAAGCAATCTTCTTAACCTCTTTGCTCAACTTCTCCACCGACTCCTTAGATGCCTAAGTCTTACGCATCTTCTTCACCTGCTTGCCTAAATCCTTGATAATCCTCCCATGTGTATCAAGAGTCTCCCGGATCTTCTTCTGGTCATCCGAAATCTTCTTATGGTTATCCATAATCTTCTTCAAAGAATCCTCCACTGATGGAGGTACCTGAAGCTCTGATAGAGCTGAAGACTGTGCTGCCACTACACTGGATATGGCAGTCAGCTTTGTGGTAGCTGCCTACATCTAGCTGTTGAGACTGGATAATGTCTGTGAAACCCGCAGTGCAGTCTGAGGGTAGATAGAAGATATGGGCACTGAGAGTGGCAATGACAGGGAAGGTCCGGAGGAAAGAGATGTTATGACATTTGCTCCGCCAGAAGTACCGGCTGCTGTGGAGGGCTCGGTAACTGACCTGGTGGCCACTACCCCTGGCTCTTTAGATTGGCCAGTGGAGGTAGTGGCTTTACCCCTGAATTTAGGGTTGTCCGCTCCCTAGAGGTGGTACCATGAGAAAGGCTTTTTATCCTTCACCTCCACTTCAAAATGTCTCGGCTCTACCCTTTGGTCTTGGAAATACTCTGTGAGGAAGTTGGGGTAGGGATATGATCTACCTTTTTCATTCTGGACTACATTGGAGATATAGTAGGACATCAAGTTTCCCATATTAATAGGATAGCCGACCATGATGGAATCTACCTATACTGCCCGTGGGAGTGGAAAGACATTCTCATGCTGGCACGGGTCAAGGCGGCTACACACGAATGTTGCCCACCTTTTTGCTTCAAAGTTAAGGGTGGCTCTGACAATTTGAACTCCTGCTGTGAGCCATGCATGTGTTGTCCCTGGAATAGCAAGTATCTCAACTAGCCATGGGCGAACTGCATCACCCAAGGCTAGCTTCTCCAGGTATTGCACTGCATCGACATATTCAAACCCTACATATGTGTTCAGTGCGTGGCCATCAAACCGGATTTTCAAGTTCCGGACCTTCGTCACCTTTGTACCCTTTTTGATGTGGGCAACATTGGCATAAATTTCCTTGACAAGGTATTCATTTGCATCATGCATCCGGCAGGTGAACCGTTTCCATCTTTTTCTCTCTGTAAATTGCTGTAGGACATTCAGATTGTGATGACATAGGTCTTTGGTTATGAATTGTCGCTCAAGAGTGAGCGACCTTTGAGGCCACCATTCCCGAAATTTTCCATACGCCTTCTCACTTACAAATCTATCAGCCCACACCTCCGGCTTATTTGATCTAGCCAGGTCTCCCATGATTGTCTCACCCCCTCTCCCGTCATCCGGGACCTTATCATCATCATCTAAATTTATTGGGGCAGCTGTTGTAGCAGGCAGGGAAGGCGGTCCAGATGCTTGACTACCTCCCTTTAAGCTATCAGAAGAGCTAGAAGAGGTAGGTTCATCGACTAAATGGAGTCTATCAAGGAATTATTGTGATTGTGCCCCCGATTGTGGTTGAGAATCCCCCTCAGACGTTTCCCGGGATGGGAGGTATTCACTGGTGTTTGAGGATTCAGGAGGTGGTCTATTGAGAGTAGTATTTTTGCCCAAGACTTTCTGGACTGATAGTGGCATGTTAGGTTTTCCACTACCCCGGCCTCGGGAGGATTCTGCCCTCCCTTTGGAAGTATCACCTCGACCACGTGAACGCACCATTGTCTGGAACAAACAAGTAGTGAAAGTTTGTTAGAATTGGGGTTCAACATGTGTTATTGAATTATAGTTGGAATGAAAGACACTGCTTCTCAGAACAGGGCAGCGCGGACCGCCCAAATTTGAGTGCGGTCGTGGACTGCCAATCACGGACCGCACAAAAATGAGTGTGGCCGTGAAAATCCCAGGTTCAGACTACTAGTTCTCTGAAGTTACCTCAGCGCGGATCACATACTTTTGAGTGCGGACGCGAAAACCCATCGCGGACCGCACAATTTTGTATGCGGCCGCATACCCTAGCGAGGACCGCACAAAAATGTGTGCGGGCGAGAAATTCAAATCAGAGAGACACTGAGGTACGATTAATACTAGGGTTTTCACTAATTAGGCATGATTTGTGGCAATTGAACAATAAAGGCTACTAACCCCAGACCCCATTATGCATTCAAACACTACCCACATGTTTCTAAACAAGAATTAAGCATCAATTTGACATTTTGGGCATGAATTTAACCCTAGATAAAAAGAAAACTACAACAAGGAGGAAAGAAAATAAAAATATGAAATTATCTCATTGCAATTAACATACCAGTAATGAAATATAGTAGGAAATAAATAATTGATGAGTATGGGATGAGATTGAAAACAAGAAAGAGTGCACTGTGCTTGAGAGGTCAGAGAATGTAAAGTCTGAATAGTCTCAAAAAGTCCTATTTATACTTTGGCCCACCAACTTACCTGAGTGCGGTCGCACAATTTTGGTGCGGTCCGCACTCTTTACCTTTTCTAACTCAGCAGCTGATTTAATGACGCGGTCCGCATAAAAAGGGCCGCGACCGCACAATTTGTGCGGTCCGCGAAACTTTGATTGTGGCCGCGAATCCTTAAGGGATTTTGTCAGGACAAACTTCAGAGAGTTGGCATTTTCCATCTTTCAGCTGTGCGACTGCACACAGAATTGTGCGGCCGCGAAGGGCTTGTGTGGCCGCATAATTTTGGCGCGGTCTGCACAATTTCACTACTTGGCCAATTTTAGTCTTGTCCATTTTCTGCACTGCACACCCAATTCCAGCAACCAGTTCGCAACCAGTTAGTCCAAGACAATGCCTAATCTAACAAGAAAATCAAAACAAAGAAAAACACATGGATTGCCTCCCAAGAAGCGCCCGATTTAACGTCGCGGCACGACGCATGTTATCATTATTCATTTGAAATGGAGCAATGCCATAACGTGGACATCATCAACCTTACTAAGGTAGTGCTTCACCCGGTGCCCATTGACTTTAAAGATCTCACCATTCTTATTTTTCAAATCAAGAGCACCAAAAGGAGTTACATGTACCACTTCAAAAGGACCACTCCACTTTGATTTAAGCTTTCCCGAAAACATCCGTAACCGAGAGTTGAATAAACGAACAAGGTCACCTTCTTTGAATTCTTTATTCCGGATATACTTATCATGTAGGTACTTCATCTTGTCCTTATACAAGGACAAACTGGAGTAAGCATGGAATCGGAATTCATCATGTTCATTTAATTGCTCCACCCGAAGATTGACAGCTACATCCCATTCAAGGTTCAATTTCTTCAACTCCCACATGGCCTTATGCTCTAATTCCATCGGAAGGTGACATGCTTTACTAAACACCAACCGATACAGAGACATACCAATTGGAGTCTTGTAAGTTGTTCTATAGGCCCAAAGAGCATCGTCAAGTTTCCTTGACCAATCAGTTCGATTTGCGTTGACAGTCTTGGATAGAATACTCTTGATCTCCCTGTTGGAGACTTTAACCTGTCCACTTGCCTGGGGGTGATAGGGGGTTGACACCTTGTGAGTGACATCATACTTGGAGAGTAAAGTGTCAAAGGCGTTTTTGCAAAAATATGAACCCCCATCACTAATGATGGCCCTTGGAGTACCAAACCTTGTGAATATGTTCTTCTTCAAGAAAGCTAACACACTCCGAGCTTCATTGTTGGGCAAAGCCACGACTTCAACCCATTTGGAAACGTAATCCACAACCACCAATATATAGGTGTTCCCACATCAGCTCAAAAAATGGGCCCATAAAATCAATGCCCCAAACATCAAAAATATCAATCTCTAGGATGGTGGTGAGAGGCATCTCATTTTTCTTGGACATCCCACCGGCCCTTTGACATTCATCACAATGCTTAACGAGCTCGCTAGCATCTTTGTACAAGATAGGCCAATAGAATTCACAGCTTAGGACCTTTGTAGCAGTTCTCACTCTACCATGGTGACCACCATAGGGCGAAGAATGGCAAGCTTCAATAATACCCAATTGCTCTTCTTCTGGAACACATCTCCGGATAACACCATCAGTGCAAATTTTGAAGAGATATAGTTCATCCCAATAGTTGTCCAGGCAGTCCCGTTTGAGCTTCATCCTTTGGTTTGAGGAGAACTCATTTGGAACAATGCCACTCATAAGATAGTTAGCCATATCGGCAAACCATGGCATCCCAGTCATAGAAATGGAAAGGAGTTGTTCGTCAAGAAATGAATGATTGATCTCAAGGCCATTATGCGGCCTCCCCTCCTCCTCTAATCGGGACAAGTGGTCCGCCACTTGATTTTCACTACCCTTTCGGACTTGAATATATAGATCAAGCTCTTGCAATAGAAGCACCCACCGCATCAACCTTGCCTTAGAGTCTTTCTTTCTCATCAAATAATGAAGTGCCGCATGGTCGGTGTGAATAATCACCTTTGTACCCATTCGGTACGGGTGAAACTTCTCCATAGCGAAGACAATGGCTAGGAGTTCTTTCTCGGTCACCGTATAGTTGACTTGGGTCTGGTTCATGGTCTTGCTAGCATAGTAGACCGGATGAAGGATCTTATTAATTCGTTTCCTCAATACTGCACCAATCGCCACATCGCTTGCATCGCACATGAGCTCAAATGGTATGCTCCAATTTGGCACAGTGATAATAAGAGTGGTAGTCAACTTATACTTTAGTAATTCAAATGCGTTCATACAATCTTCATTGAAAATGACTTGGGATCTTTATCCAAAAGTTTGCACAAGGGGTTTACCACCTTAGAAATGTCCTTAATGAATCGGCGGTAAAACCCCGCATGACCTAGAAAGCTTCTCACTCCCTTTACGGAAGTAGGGGGAGGGAGTTTGGATATCACTTTAATTTTTGCTTTATCAATCTCAATACCATTCTTGGAAATCATGTGACCGAGGAAAATGCCCTCGTTGACCTTAAAGTGACACTTCTCCCAATTCAGCACCAAGTTAGTTTCTTCACAACGTGCCAATACCTTATCCAAGTTATCTAAAAACTCTTCAAAAGAATCCCCCACGATAGAGCAATCATTCATGAAAACCTCGAGAAAGTCCTCCACTATATTGGTGAAGATGGACATCATACACCGCTGAAAAGTTGCCGGTGCATTCCATAACCCGAATGGCATCTGCGCGAATGCGTGCCATACGGACAAGTGAAGGTGGTCTTCTCTTGGTCTTCAAGTGTAATTAGAATCTGGTTATATCCAGAATATCCATCCAAGAAGCAATAATACGTACGTCCGTCTAACCTATCCAACATTTGATCAAGAAATGGAAGCGAAAAATAGTCTTTCCGTGTAACTTTGTTGAGCTTTCTATAATCCATGCACACTCTCCACCTAGTGACAGTTCTTGTAGGGATCAATTCATTTTCGTCATTTGTGATCACAGTCATCCCCCCTTTCTTTGGGACACATTGCACCGGTGAGGTCCACGAATTATCGAAAATAGGGTAAACCACCCCGGCATCCAACCACTTGATGATCTCTTTCTTTACTACCTCTTGCATGGCCTCATTCAATCGTCTTTTATGTTCCAAGGATGGTTTGTAATCCTCCTCCAAAATGATTTTGTGCATGCAAAAGGCGAGGCTTATACCCCGAATATCCGCCAATGTCCAAACTATTGCTTTCTTCCTCCTTTGAAGCACCTCAAGGGTGGCATCTACCTGCACATTAGTTAAGCACGAGGAAAGAATAACATGTAAAGTGAAACAAGGGCCTAGAAACTCATACCTTAGGTGTGAAGGAAAAAGCTTTTACTCCAAGGTAGGAGGTTCCTCGATTGAGGGCTTTTTTGGTGGAGTCTTCCGGTTTTCGAGATCCAAGGAAAGTTTTCTGGGCTTATGAGTATATGATCCCATTCCTTGCAAATCATTGACACATTCTATAAAGCCTTCCTTTTTATCCCCATCATGATTCAACAACACAATTTCCAAGGTATCTTTCACATTTATCACATCACTTGTGTCATCAACAATTACTTCGGTCACAAGGTCCACGAACGAACACACTTCGTTGCTATTTGGCTGCCCTATTGATTTACAAACATAGAACACCACTTTTTCATCGCCCACCTGGAAGGTGAGCTCTCCAGCTTCCACATCAACTAAGGCCTTCCCTGTAGCAAGGAAAGGTCTCCCCATAATGATTGGCACCTCGTAGTCAACCTCACAGTCAAGTATCACAAAATCTGCGGGAAGGATGAACTTGTCGACCCTAACTAACACGTCATCAATTATCCCCAATGGCCTTTTCATTGTCCAATCCGCCATTTGCAACCTCATAGATGTGGGTCTTGGTTACCCAATACCCAACGTTTTGAACACAGAATAGGGCATCAAGTTAATGCTTTCCCCCAAATCACATAGAGCTTTGGCGAAATTGGCACTCCCAATAGTGCACGGGATTGTGAAAGCACCAGGGTCTTCCAACTTTGGAGCCATGGAGTGCACCATAACACTCACTTGATGTGTCATTTTGATCATTTCACAGTTCATTGATCTCTTCTTTGTTACCAAATCCTTCATGAACTTGGCATATCCCGGTATTTGTTCTAAGGCTTCAACCAACGACACATTTATAGACAAACTTTTTATCATATCAATGAATTTCTTGAATTGATTCTTATTATTTTGATTTGCAAGTCTTTTAGGGTATGGAGGAGGAGGCCTTCGCTTTGGTACCTTATCCTTTGGCACTACCGGTTCTGGTATGTCAGTCATGTGCTCCCTAGACGAGTTCAGTTCTTCTTGCGTCTCCTCCACATTCTCATCAATATCAATCCTCGCTTATTCATTAGATTGAACATCATGGATTGGCTCATCATCATCTTGTACCAATGCATCATCACCCACACGTCTTCTTTTGTTTGAGGTACTAGCAACTCTACATCTCCCACTTCTTGTTGTTACGGCCATTGCATGCCCCGTATTTCCACCTTTGGGGTTCACCACCGTATTACTAGGTAGTGCCTCCTTTAGGGGAGTATTTAAAGCTTGAGAAATTTGGCCAAGTTGCACCTCCAAGTTGCGGATAGAAGTGTTGTGGGAGGCTAATTGGGCATCGGAGTCAGCGTTTTTCTCCATCATTTTCTTAAACATGTTTTCAATCCGTCCCATTTCACTATTGGAAGAACTAGGACCTTGTGACAGATATAGAGGCCGGTTGTTTAGTTATTGATACATCGGGGACCACTGAAAACTCGACCCCCAATTTCCTTGATTGCTATTGTTCCAACCCCCTTGATTATTGTTGTTCCCCCAATTTCTTTTATTGTTGCCACCCCAATTACCTTGATTACTTCTTCCTCAATTGCCTTGATTACCCCAATTGCTTTGATTATTGTTGTTGCCACAACTCCAATTTCCTTGGTGGCCTTGATTGTTCCAGTTTCCTTGTGATCTCCATTGTTGTTGATTTGGAGCATTGCTTCTTTGACCTTGATAATTGTTGACATATTGAACCTCTTCATCTTGCTCATCATATGAATCATCTTGATTATACCCACTTTTACTTTGTTCAAATTGTTCCGGATGATTTTGTACTTGTTGACCTCGTTGTCGTCTCTTGTTTACCATCATGCTCACTCCTTCCATAGCATTCACTTATTTCGACCCTTGAACCTGTTGATGCTGAGCCTTGTCCAATTGATTCATGGTGGTTGTCAACTCCGCAATAGCTTGCCCATGATCATGTAACTCTTTGTGTAGGTGAATAACATTTGGGTCACCCTGAGAAACATTGGCTCTACTTTGCCACGCCGAAGAGGTGTTTGCCATCTCATCCAAGATTTCACAAGCTTCAGAATAAGGTCTGTTCATGAAGTTACCCCCAGCGAGTTGATTTACCACATACTGATTTGTTGTGTTGATCCTCCTGTAGAAGGTCTGTTGGATCATGGATTTGGTCATATCATTGTTCGGGCATTCTTTGACCATGGTGCAATATCTTTCCCAAATCTCGTGCAACGGCTCATTGGGTTCTTGTTTGAACGCTAAGATTCCATCCCTTAGTGTAGCCATGTGCCCCGGAGAGAAGAATTTGGCAATGAATTTCTCGGCCAACTCATCCCAAGTGTGGATGGAATGTTTGGGCAATCTCTCTAACCAGTCCAAAGCCTTTCCCCGAAGAGAAAAGGGAAATAGCCTTAACCGCAGTGCAATCTCGGTGACATTTGTAAAGATTGTAATAATTGAAACTAAGGACAATATCTTTGTTGTTGTTTTTCAAATGTTTAAAGAGACTAGCGTAGTGACTTCTACCTAGGTGGATATCAAATGGGTAGCAAAATCTAGTGCAAGCATGATTATTTCGGATTGTAATATAGCTATCACACCCGGGTATTCACTCTATATCTCTCGGTAGTTTGAATGATTTTACCTAATTTGGCTTTCTCAAGTCTAAATGGGTATTCATGCAAATCAAGTGATATTGGCTCAAGTTGGGTATTACTATCTCTAGGTTTAACCCTTTAATTGGGGCTATCAATTTTTTGAGTTCACCTTAATTCCTTGTTAGCCTAGTTTTTCTAGACTTAGTCCCTCTTTCTCAAGTAGAGACTAAGTCATAAAGGCATGAATCAATATTTGCAACCATTAGTTCTTGAGTTCTAGCAAGAACTAGGCTAAATATCACTAACCCATTCACATTCAAGCCCTAAAATCAATTACCCATTAAATACCCACATTAGGGTTAGGTCACAACCCTAGCTATGGGTTTAGCAACTAATAGAAATAACAGAAATTAAAGATGAAATGAAGATAAAATCCATGATATTAATTTATGGAATGAAAATCTAATGTTAAGAAGTGAATCTAGTACAAAATATCCGAAAACAGAAAAGTCAGTCGTATACAAAATATAACATAACCTGATATCCCCTAAAAATGACAAAAACTTCTATTTATACTGAGCTGAAAATATCAGACAAATATGCCCATTTGAAAGTTGTGCGGCCGCGTAATTCTGAGTGCGGCCACATTCTTGCTTTCGCGGACGCGTAATTCTGACGCGGTCCGCGTTCTTCTCTTTTGGATTTGTCTCTGGTTCTTCATTTCGCGGACCGCATAATTTCTATCGTGGCCGCACAATTCTGGTGTCATCTATCTGAATCTGAGTCATCGCGGTCCGCATAATTTCAATCACGGCCGCACAAGGACTTTCGCGGCCGCATATTTCTGGTGCGGTCCGTGCTCATCATTTAGCCCAAAAATCGCTCTCTGAATCTCCCTCTCGCGGACCGCGTAATTTTGATCGTGGCCGCATCATGGCTTTCGCGGCTGCACAATATTTGTGCGGTCCGCGCTTCAGACCTCTTTGCCCAGCCTTAGTTTTTGTTCAACTTTTGATTCCTTTGTGAGTTGATTTTAATTACTTTGGCTCATTTTGAACAATTCCAGCAAGCAAATAAACATATTTCATTAGTTTCCGGGAATACCTTCAAGTATTTTTGACCTAAAACACAAGTAAAAGAGAGCAAATAATAGGTTAAAATCCCCACTTATCAGCATTCAAGGCGTAAAAGTATCAAGCAGCATTTTGTATCTCTTATCTCTTATGATTAGAAGTATTAGCATGGACTTCCAAAGCATACTACATTTTGCAAAATATACTGCAGAGAATCATGCAATTTACTGAAGGATTCTGTAGAGGTATTTACACTAGATAAACTCAGAAACTACTCAAGTACAATTACCTCAAGTAATATTCAAGGGCTTTTTAGATTTATGCCATATGGACCATAATATAATCCATGGCTGAGATCTTCAAATCTCATAATTGTCGAAAGAACTAAAAAGGGCAATATTTATACTAACGGCACTAGTTAAAAATGAACCCACGTTCTCTCTTCTTTTTACTGCAATGCAAAATAAAGCACCACATGAATTTTCTCAACAAAGAAATTAAGATGGCGAGCATCGGCTTCCCTACTTTTTTGACCCGTCGAAGAACCCATTTGCCATACTAAGCATTTTATAAATGTACTTAATTAAGTGAAGTACTGTTGTTACTCATAACGGTACTCCTATTCCCACAACAGTACTTGTAGTATGGCAAAACATTTTGGTTAAGTATGAAACTTTAATTGTGTTTTACATTAGATTTGAATACATTGTAGCCCGAGTACAAGTCTTTGTGACTTATGATCATTTGGAGGTTTTGCAATCATGTGAGATGGCAGACATTTCTAGAGTTGGTATTAGTAAAAAGTAAATAAATTTAGTACTGATTTTTGTTAGTTGTTTGTTTGGTACATTTGCTTTAGTTTGCAGTTTAAACGTAAGAAACGTATTAAAAGAAAAAAAAAGAAAGATAAAAGAACCATGGGATAAGTATAAGATTTGGATAAATCTCAAGCCATGGATTATATTATGGTCCACATGGCATAAATTTAAAAGGCCCCTGAATATTACTTGAAGTAATTGTACTTGAGTGGATCTTTTTCGCTAATGATTCTTGCTTTCTCTCAAATTCTTGTGCTGAAATGGAAAATTGAGTTCCTATTTATAGGAGACTTGCCAAACTTTGGGCCAAGAATGCTTGTTTTCTTTGTAATTTGCTTTGCAAATTGCCACCGTTCACACTTGATTTTGGTTTCAATAACTTGTTGCAACTTGCAAGGTTCTTGTTTCTGCCGTTATTGCTATCTTTCATTTTTATTATTTTAATTATTCTAATTGGGATCCCACACATATGCCAACAAATCCCAAACTCATAGTTTTGGCATGCGAGAACAACTATCTTACTTGTGAGGAGTTGACTATTAAAGTTCTTAGTGGTCTAGGTTCATAATAAAAGGAAATCTTAGCAGCCATCCGATCCCGAGACACAGCCATCAGTTTTGAAGAACTATATGATAAACTACTTGGTCATGATGTATTCCTTAAACATAAAGATGTCAA
The DNA here is from genome assembly GCF_000390325.3 of Nicotiana tomentosiformis. Lineage (NCBI taxonomy): Eukaryota > Viridiplantae > Streptophyta > Magnoliopsida > Solanales > Solanaceae > Nicotiana > Nicotiana tomentosiformis. The sequence continues at coordinate 108,172,643 of NC_090815.1, read as the reverse complement.
AAAGGAACAACTCAATATCACTGCTCAACTTAACCAATGAAGCTCCTCGAACAATCGACATCGTGGTAACAATCTTAATACCAACCGCAGATCATCCTCCGCAAATGGATAGTTAGGCAATCAATCAAGACAACAAAATGGATATCCTCCAAGGCAATCCAATAATCAACGGGTGCAATGTCAACTCTATGACAATTTGGCCATATCGCCAAAGTTTAGGCTCTCAAAGTCTCTCTCAGCTGCTAAAATACAAGACAACTTTGCTGCTCATATCAACTCATCAAATAATTATTGGGTGATTGACTCGGGTGCTTCCCACTACATAGAAAATTATCCTCAAAACCTCATATCTGCATCAGACTTCACTGGAATGGATGAGATCATCATTGTGGATGATAATGGTATCCCTATTTCACATATCAGACATACAGCTCTCTCAAAGTCTAATTCTAATAGTCTAGTTGTGCTTAATAATGTTTTGTGTGCACCTACCTCACACACTAAAAAATCTAATTTTAGTAGCCTTGAATTTTTTCCAAATTATTTTCTTGTGAAGGATTTGAGAACGAGGGCATCACTTTTTCAAGGCCAGATTAACGGGGATCTCTACGAATGGTCATCACCATATTCCACTCAGTTTACAGTATCAACCACCCATACACCACTACATCTGTGGCATGCCCATTTTGGTCATCCTCAACCAGCATCACAAAGTTGATGGTCTCCTCATTGAACCTTCCAATCTCTGCATCAAAGTCCTTTACTTTTGTGATTTGCTTGTAATAAGAGCCATAGCCTCACATTTGGAATTAATACTTTACGAAGTGTTCGACCTCTTGACATTCTTTATTCGAATGCTTGGGACCTTCTCCTATTCTATCTTTTGATAAAGCTCATTACTATATTGTGTTTTTCTATTACTTCACTAAGTATTCTTGGCTTTTCACAACAACAACATACCAAGTATTATCCCACACCGTGGGGTCTAGGGAGGGTAGTGTGTACGCAGACCTTACTCCTTCTTGTGAGGATAGAGAGGTTGTTTCAAATAGACCCTCGGCTCAGGAAATCATAAACACAACATTAATGACAATATAGACAAGAAGGGACCGTACCAAAAAATCATATAAAACAAAATAAATACAACAAGATAGTAAAGTGATCAACAATGAATGAAAATGACGGTTAGTCATAAAACCTACTACCAACAGAAAGTGAGACTGGGTGCCAATACTAATATTATGAACACCCTAGACTACCAACTCTACTAACCTAATTCTCGACCTCCATACGTTACTATCAAGGGTCATGTCCTCAGTCAGCTGAAGTTGTGCCATATCTTGCCTAATCACCTGTCTCCATCTCTTCTTTGGCCTATCTCTACCTCTCTGTAGGCCCTCCAATGTCAACCTCTCATACCTCCTCACCGGAGTATCTGTGCTCCTCCTCCTTACATGACCAAACCACATAAGTCGCGCTTCCCACATCTTGTCCTCAATAGGGGCCACACCCACCTTGTCTCGAATAACCTCATTTCTGATGCTATCTAATCTGGTGTGCCCGTACATCCATCTCAACATCCTCATCTCTGCTACCTTTATCTTCTGGACATGAGCGATCTTGACTGGACAACACTCAGCCCAATACAATAGCTACAGTCTGACCACCACTCTGTAGAACTTACCTTTAAGTTTAGGTAGCACCTTATTATCGCACAAAATATTGGAAGCGAGTCTCTATTTCATCCATCCCGCACCAATACGATGTGTGACATCTACATCAATCTCCCTATCCCCCTGAATAATAGATCTATGGTACTTAAAACTTCCTTTCCTAGGGATGACCTGCGAGTCCAGCCTCACCTCCCCTTCCCCTTGTTGAGTCTCGCCACTGAACTTACACTCTAAGTATTCTGTCTTGGTCCTGCTCAACTTGAAACCTTTAGACTCCAGGGTCTGCCTCCATACCTCTAATTGCGCGTTCATACCATCTCGCGTCTCTTCAATCAATACAATATCATCTGCAAATAGCATGCACCACAGCACCTCCTATTGGATGTAGCGCGTTAGTACGTCTATCGCCAGACCAAACAAAAAAGGGCTGAGTCCCGACCCCTGATGCAACCCCATCATAACCGAAAAATGGTCTGAGTCCCCACCCACCGTCCTCACTCAGATCTTTGCTTCATCATACATGTCCTTAATCAACCTAACGTAGGCAACAAGGTACACCTCTAGCCTCTAAACATCTCCACAAAACCTCCCTCGGAACTTTATCGTACGCCTTTTCTAAGTCAATGAATACCATATGCAAGTCCTTCTTTCTCTCCTTATACTGCTCCATCAATCTCCTAACAAGGTGGATGGCTTCTGTAGTCGAATTCCTCGGCATAAACCCAAATTGGTTCTCAGAAATAAACACACTCCTCCTCACCCTTAGCTCTACTACTCTCTTCCAGACTTTCATAGTACGGCTAAGCATCTTGATACCTCGATAGTTATTTCAAATTTGGATATCACCCTTGTTTTTGTATACAGGAACCATCGCGCTCTACCTCCACTCTTTGGGCATCTTCTTTGTTCTAAAAATGATATTAATTAACTAGTGAGCCATTCCAAGCCCGCCTTGCCCGTACTCTTCCAAAATTTCACTGGGATTTTATCTGGCCTGGTCGCTTTGCCCCTGCTCATCTTACGCATAGCCCCCTCAACTCCATCAACTCTAATCTGCCTACAATAGCTAAAGTCACAGTGACTCCCGGAGAGTTCCAAATCACCAAGTACAATGCTCCCGTCCCCATCTTCATTCAAGAGACTATGGAAGTAGGTCTGCCATCTCCGACAAATAAGCCCCTCATCCAACAAAACTCTATCTTCTTCGTCCTTGATGCACTTCACTTGGTCTAAGTCACACGCCTTCCTTTCTCGCGCCTTGGATAACTTGAACAACCTATTATCCCCACCTTGGCCCTCGAGTTCCTCATACAATCAACTAAAAGTTGCAGTCTTGGCCGCCATAACTGCTAGCTTTGTCTCTTTCTTATCCAACTTATAATGCTCCCTATTCACCCTCTTCTCCTCCTCGTCTACACTTTTCACTAGCTTCAGATACACTGCTTTTTTGGTTTTCACTTTTCCTTGTACCTCTCTATTCCACCACCAGTCTCCCTTGTGACTACCAGAGTAAACATTTGAGATCCCTAATACCTCTCTTGCAGCTTCCCTAATGTATTGCGCAGTCGTGGTCCACATAGCGCTAGCGTTCCCACTACTCCTCCAAGCCCCCATAGTCAACAGCTTGACCCCCAACTCTTGCGCTTTATCTTCCGTCAAGGCTCCCCACTTGATACTATATTGGTTATACATCTCCCTCTTCCTCCTCTTCCTCATGATCTCAAGATCCATGACCAGGAGTCTTTGAAGGGTCGAGAGGTTCTCACTCAGGATGACCTTGCAATCCGTGTAAAGACCTCTATCAGACTTCCTGTAGAGTAAATAATCAATCTGAGTCTCAGGCACCGAACTCCGAAAGGTGACCAAGTGCTCCCTCTTATTCAGGAAACTTGAGTTTGCTATCACCAAATCAAATGCTCTAGCAAAGTCCAGCAGAGACGTTCCTCCTCCGTTTCTATCTCCAAAACCAAAGCCACTATGCACATCATCATACCCCTCAGACGTCGCTCCAATGTGGCCGTTAAAATCTCCTCCTATGAAAAACTTCTCGGTATGAGGGATACCACGCACCATCTCATCCAAATCCTTCCTGAAACGCCTCTTGACTTCCTCATACAAGCCTGCTTGGGGTGCGTACGCACTGATTATGTTCAAAGTAAAACTTCCAACAACTAGATTAATAGTCATTAGCCTGTCATTCACCCTCCTATCCTCCACCACTAGTTCACGGAGGTCCTCATCAACCAAGATACATAACTCGTTCCTTCCGCCCACCCTCCCAGAATACCATAGTTTGAACTTGTCTATATCACGCACCTTATCACCTTCCCACCTAGTCTCATGTACACAAGCTATATTAATCTTCCTTTTCTCAAGAATCTTTCCTAACTCTACAGATTTTCCAGTCAAAGTTCCTATGTTCCAAGACCCCACTCTCAACGTAGTAGCTCCCTTCGCCATCTTACCCCCCCGCACCCTCTCCCTTGCGCTGACACCCCCGAGGACAAGACCTTACCCTACCATCGTTCATCAAAGCCACTATATTCTTGGCTTTTCACACTTAAACAAAAATCTGATATTACTGTTATCTTTAATAACTTTACAAACCATTTATTTTCCTGTCTATATTGATGGTGGTGGTGAATATGTTGGTTTGCATTCCTTACTTAATAGACTGGATACTCAACATTTTACATGTCCACCCTACACTCCCAAACATGTGGGCACAGCCGAACGGAAACATCATCACGTCATTGAAACGACCCTTACATTACTATACTATGCTTCTGTTCCACTTCATTTTCTGGTCATCAGCATGTCAAGCAGCCATATATTTGATCAATCCAATACCCACACCCACTCTTAAAAATAAATTTCCATATGAAGCGTTTGCTCCAAACTACTCACAACTCCATGTATTCTGTTGTTTATGCTATTAGTGGATCAAGCCATGAATAAACCACAAATTCGATAGCAAATCAAATCCATGTATCTTTATGGGGTATGCAAACATGTGAAGTGGATACATTTGCTACGACCCTAAAAATTAGAATTTCTATTCTTCTCGACATGTCATTTTTGTACAGTTAGTGTTTCCTTTAAATAACTACCAAAATTATCTTCCTTGCGTCAATCCTACAGAGCTGAAGTTTGGGCTAATCCATACCACTGAACCTTCTCCACCTACGGGAGAAGTGGAAATTCCTTCTACAAGTTCCTTCCCTAATGACATATCAATAGTTCCAGCAAGCAGCGTTTCCCGTAACTCTGCCTTGACCAGTGACAAGCCCACTGTCTCACCATCACATGTAACTTCTTCATCCCCATCGTCTCCTTTATCGGCTTCACTTGCTGCATATACTAGTCCTACTTCTACAGCCGACACTACTGGAAATGAAACTTTTCAACCTCAGGACTCATCTCAGCCACAGATCCTTCCTCTTCCGGTACTTGCATCTCAGACTTTGCTATCTAACTAGCATGCTTCATCACTCAATCGACCAGTGACACGATTAATGAACAATATTTTCAAACTAAAAGAGGTGTTTGGTAATTTGGCTACAACATGCTCATCCCTCTTTTGTTGGCACCTAGTACATATTGTCAAGTTAGTCGACATTGTCAATGGTGTTTACAATACAAGCAGAATTTGATGCTCTGCAGTGCAGTCAAACATGATTTTTAGTACCCCCATCTCCTCATCATAATGTCATAGGATGCAAAGGGATTTTCAAAATCAAACACAATCCTGATGGCACAATAGAATGCTACAAAGCTCGACTTGTCACTAAAGGATATATCCAACGACCAGGCCTTGACTTCAACTCCACATTCAGCCTCGTAGCTAAGCACATAACTTATCATGTCATTATCTCCATCGATTGGCGTCATCTTAGGTTGGCCTATAAACTAGTTAGCTGTTAATAGTTCCTTTTTACAAGGCTCTTTGCATGACACTGTTTCTACAAAACAACCTCAAGGCTTTGTGGATCCTCATTTTATTGATCATGTATGCTCATGAAGAAAGCTATTTATGGTTCACACCAAGCTCCTCGTGCTTGGTACATGGAGCTTCATTCTTACTTACTTTCATGTGGCTTTAATAATACTCATTCTGATACTTCACTGTTCATCTATCGTTGTGACGACTCTCTTCTATTCCTTCCAGTTTATGTAGACGATATTATTATCACATACAACTCAAAGTATGTTGTCCAGTCTATCATAGCGAAGTTGGCATCTTGATTCTCTCTAAAATATCTTGGTTGCCTGCACTATTTCCTTGTAGTAGAGGTTACTCCCTACAATGGTGGATTAATTCTTACACAACGCAAGTACATTTTTGATATACTGGACTTCCACAATATGTTAGATGCGAAAGGGGTGTCCATTCCACTGTCTTCCTCATCAGATTTGTCTCTCAATGATGGCTCCGCCCAACAGATGCCAAAGAATATCGAAGAGCTATAGGTGCCTTACAATACTTATCACCAACTCGTCCAGCTATCTGCTTTGCAATAAATAAATTAGCTCAATTCATGCATTCTCCAATAGTTAACCATTGGAAAGTTGTCAAAAGGCTTCTTTGGTACCTCAAACACACTATTACCTTTGGCTTACACTTCAAAAAGTCTTCGTCTCTATCGCTAACAACATTCTCAGGATGCCGACTAGCGACTGGGCTGGTAGCTATGACGATCACATGTCAAGTACAGTTGCTAAACCATCCACTGAAGTAGACTATAAAGTAGGGGCTACAACCGTTGCAGAAATAAATTGGCTATCTAATCTTTTGCATGAACTTTCGCTAATCCAGTTCAAATTACTGGTTGTATGTTGCGACAATATTGGTGCCACTTATCTTTGTAAAAATCCTTTTTCCATATTAGGATAAAGCATATGGCCATTGATTTTCATTTTGTGCGCGATTAAATTTCCAAGGAAAAAATTGTCGTGAAACATATACCAACTGGTGAACAATTAGCGAATCCACTAACAAAGGCTCTTCCTAAGCGGCAATTCTTCCAACAAGTCAACTAGATAATGCGGGGCAATGATTAGTCTCATCAACGTGAATATATCTGTTCTGTTATGAATATTGTTAACTAAGTCCTAGTTTTACTCATTCTCAAACTCTTGTGAATATCTCTATCGTATTTAACTATTTAGATTTACCTTCCGAATGTACTATAAAAAGGAACATAGTTGAGTCAATGAAACCGTCCCTTTCCTGCAGATATTGAGATTCATAAGATGTCGGCATAACATTATTTATATCGTAGTAGATGAGACTTAGGGTGTGTTTGGTATGAATTTCTAATTTTCCCATGTTTGGTTGGATTAAATATTTTGGAAAACGTTTTCCTCATGAACTCATTTTCGTCCAATTGGAGGAAAATGTTTTCCCTATCAAGGAAAATCAATATTTTCCAAAGCTCTTTCTCAACCTTCCCCACCCTATTCCCCTTCCCTACCAACCCACCCCCACACCCCACCCTCACCTACCCCTACCCCAACTTACCCACCCCCAACCTAAATAAAAATACTATTAACAATACTTTCTTTTCATGTTATAGATTGATTTTTTTTTCATTTCAACAAATGAGTTTTTTTCATGATATAAAAAAGTATTCTTTTTCATTTTAACTAAAAATCTACTTTCTTTTCATGTAGAAAATGTATTTTTTTTCATTTCAACAAAAAAGTATTTTCTTTTCATGATTAAAAAAAGTATTTTTTTTAATTTCAACAAAATGAGTATTTTCTTTTCATGATGTAGAAAAGTATTTTCTTTTATTTTAATAAAATGAGCACTTTATTTTCATGTTGTAGAAAGAGTACTTTCTTTTTCTACCAAAAAAGAGTATTTTCTTTTTAGTTATGGAGTACAAATTTTAATATTATATTTGCGTAAAAATGTAAAGCAACACATTAGTTCCTTTGGGTTTGTGTGAATTTTTAGAGACTTGGGGGAAGGGGTGAGGGGGGTGAAGAGAGTAGCATAAAAAAATATTTTTCTAAAAAAGTATTTTCTACTCTCTAACCAAATACTAGAAAATATTTTCGGAAAATATTTTCCACTCACCAACTAAACAAGGGAAAATAAATTATAAAACCACTCATCTTCCAAGAAAATATTTTCTAGGAAAACATTTTCCTCCATACCAAACACACCCATAGTGATAAGCTTTTCATAATCATGAAGAAAATGAAAAATATCACAAGTTATATGCATTTAATTTAAATTAGAAAATAAATTGATCAAGTAAAAAATAATAATTTGTAAAAATAAGAGTAATAAAAGAACCATATTGTTCTTAAGAATATGATATTGTAATATATATATATATATATAATAAATTTTAAATATTTTATCGGTATATGGGTTTTTTTTTCTTCTCAATAAGGTGTAACGACTCCACCAGTCGTTTTGCCTTCTAGAACCCTGTTCCCCTAAATAAGGCTCTCCGTATGTGCTTTTACTGTTTTATAATTTGCGGGGATGATTAGTTCGGGATTTGGAAGGGTTCAGGTTGAAATCGTAACACTTGGTTTCTTAGTTGGCATTAAAAAGGCTAAGTTTGACTTTGGTCAATATTTTGAGAAAACGACAACGAAATCGGGATTTGACGATTCCAATAGGTTCTTATGATAATTTTAGACTTGGACGTATGTTCGAATCGGGTTTTGAACAACCCGAGAGCATTTCGACGCTTAATAGTGAAAGTTAGCTATTTGGAGGTTTTAAGGTTCTATAAATTTGGTTTGGAGTAGGTTTTGGAGTAATCAAGGTCTGTTTGGAATTTCGAGTCTGGGAATAGATCCGTATGGTGATTTAATACTTGCACACAAAATTTGGTATCATTCCGAGTAGTTTAAGTATGTTTTGGCACATTCGGAGTAAGTTTGAAGAATTTGAATTTTCTAAGTTGAATCAAATGGATTTAGGGTATGATTCTTAGTTTTGATGTTGTTTTACATGTTCTGAGGGTTTGATCAGGTCCGTTTTATGATTTCAAACTTATTGGTATGTTCGGGTGGGGTCCCGGGTGCCTCGGGTGTTAACCGGACGGGGCTCGGACAAATTTCGGAATTTGGAGTAGCAGGTGAAGCTTCCAGCTTCTGCTGCAACTGCAACTGCATCTGCGCTTGGTCAGCCGCAGGTGCGAGCCACGAGTCGTAGGTGAGAAGAAGGGGAGGCAGGCCATCAACTGCAAGTGCGGAATATTTGGGCGCACCTGCGAGCACGCAGGTGCGAAGGAGGGCGCGCAGAAGCGGAAAAGGCACAGGTGCGGCGCTTTCACCGCAGAAGCGAGCCGTTGATCGCAGAAGCGGACGAGCCGGCTAAGGGGGAAGCCTCATCTGCGAGGTCCTGTCCACAGATGCGGAGCCGCAGAATCGGCTGTTGAGCCGCAGATGCGAAAATGCTGTTTGGGCAGAATGTTTAAAAGAACGGGAAGTCATCCATTTTAGCCCATTTTTCTTCATTCTTGGGCGATATTGGAGCTTTTTGAGAGGAGTATTCACCTAGCAACTTGGAGGTAAGTTAATTCTACCTATTGTGAGTTAAATACAAAGATTATGGGTAGATTATAACATGTAAATTGTGGAAATCAAGGGTTTTGATGGAAAACCTAGGTTTTGATAAAAATGAGATTTTAACCACGAAAATGGTTATGGAGTGGGATGGAAATTGTATATTTGAGTTTTCGAGATTATGGGTAACGATTCCTCCGAAAATTTCCGAAATCCAGGCACGTGGGCGCGGTGTGAATGCTAGGAATTTTACCATTTTAGGTCGGGTAATTAATCTAATACTCTAATTTCGAATTGTTAAGCATGTATTAATTATTTTATATAACTTTTGGCTAGTTTCGGATTTTTTGACACCGAATTGAGGCTTTAACGCGAAATTGAGATCGGAAAATGAACTTTGAGACGAGATAAGTCTCTTGTCTAACCTTGTAAGAGGGAATTTACCCCATAGGTGATTTTAAATAATAATTGTTGTTAATTTTGGGGGCTACGTACGCACGAGGTGACGAGAGTATGTGCGTAGCTACTAATTAAGCTATGTCCGGGTAGTTTAGGACCCAAATCATGAAGTTCTTGTAATAATTGCATCCTTTATTTTATTAAAGTACTCAAATTATATTGGAAAATGTTAGAGGAAATAGTAAAAGACCGAAATTTCACATACTTGAATTTTTGTGCAAATTACTTGACTGTTAATAGAAATTGTACATCCTTATGTGTTAGCCTTATAATAACTTCTCATTCTGGAGGTTCAAAAGAAAATATCCTCCTTTTTATAGAGCGGGCCGAACGCCTCGGCAGTATAGATGCATCTATGGATTATGTTGCACGTCCCTCGACAATGTACTCGACACTCTGGATCGGGCCGTACGACCTCGACAGAAATCGTGCTTAATAATAATAATTACATGATATCTTGACATCTTATTGCAACTTGTGAAGATAAATGATTAATTGGAAATTATTGAATATGGAAGAATTATTTATTCTCGCTTGTTAAGAAGATTATTGTTATTCACATAAACCATGTCTATTCAAAAAATATTTCTATTTTTAAATATTATTGACCCATAGTGAGTGTCAAAGTCGACCTCTCGTCACTACTTCTTCGAGGTTAGACTTGATACTTTCTGGGTACACGTTGTTTACGTACTCATGCTATGCTTGCTGCACTTTTTGTGCAGGATATGAGACAGGAACCTTGGGCGGTCCTACCGGTGCGCACCCATGCTATCCCGAGGCCTAGTGGTGAGGTGCTTTTCTTGAGCCGTTTCGCAGCACCTAGTGTCTCTCTTTGTATTTGTTTTCTGTCTATTTTGTGTTCAGACATTATTTTGGATTTCTTTTATATAATCTACTAGATGATCATATACTTGTGACCCCAGGTCTTGGCACACACACTAGAAGAATTGTGATTTGAATTATTTTCTTGGGTTTTATTTAATCAGAACCTTTTATATTTTCCGTAAATCTTGCAAGTAAGAAGATTTTAATTACTCGAAAATTTATGAAAAGAGGAAGTATATGCTTAATTCACTAGTTGGCTTGCCTAGCTGTGATATTGGGCACCATCATGACCTATAGGTGAAATTGGGTCGTGACAACATGGTATCAAAGCACTAGGTTCACGTAGGTCTCACAAGTTATGAGCAGGCCTAATAAAGTCTTGCGGATCGGTACAGAGACGTCTGTACTTATCTTCGAGAGGCTATAGGGTGTTAGGAAAATTCATTTCGTCATCTCCTATCATGTGATTGATGTAGTACTAAGTATCTTTCTCTTATTCTCTCACAGATGGTGAGAACGCACTCTACGGAGGGCTCCAGCCCGTGGTAGGGGACGAGGTCATCCCAGAGCTATTCCAGTTATGCCACCAGTGGATCCATTAGAGGATCCTATCATCGAGGAGCAGGGCGAGGTGATCGCGACAGAGCTAGCTCCGGTGGAATTCACATCCACACCGGTATTTCAGGAGGTCATGGGCCGTATGCTGCGGTTCATGGACACTATGACTCAGGCCGATTTATTTCTGGCAGACCCAGCCACATCTCAGGCAGGAGGGGGAGCAAAGACCCCTATCACATAGGCTCATGGGCAGGCATCTGCTGTATATCAGACCCAGGGTGCACTACCTGTGGGCGGGCCCCACTCAGCGGCAGCAGCTACACATGAGCCCAGACGAATTGCGGTCGGCGAGCTGCAAAAGCTATTGGACAGATGGACCAGGCTACATCCTCCTGTCTTTGGGGGTGAGTGACATGAGGATCCCCAGGACTTCATTGATCGGTGCAGGAACAGACTGCACAACATGAGGATATTGGAGTCTCATGGAGTAGACTTTACTACTTTTCTGGAGGGCATGGCTCGTAGGTGGTGTAAGTCTTATCTTCTAGGCAGACCAGGATATTCTCCTCCCATGACTTGGGGCAGGTTTACCCGTATTTTCCTGGATAGGTATATTCCACCCTCCCAGAGGGAAGTGTTGCGGTTTCAGTTTAAGCAGCTCCAATATGGTTAGATGTCAGTGACCGATTATGAGGCAATGTTCTCTAATATGTCTCGCCATACACTTATGATACTCCCTAATGATGCAGAGATAGTACAGAGGTTTGTTGTGGGTTTGCACACTGGCATTCAATCCACTATGGCCCGAGAGGTTGAGGTGGGTACTTCTTATGAGCTGGTTGTGGAGAAAGCCTGGAGGATTGAGGGTGTGCGTCAGTGTAGACGAGAGAAGTTTATGAGAGATACATGGTTTAGATATTATGGAGAGTTTCGAGTTGCCCCGTTTGGGGGTAGATGTAAGTTCGTGAGAGGGCAGTCCAGCAGGCCCCTATATCCAACACCATCGCCTCTTCGGGGTGCTCCAGTACGACCTTATTTTAGTGATGTGCCGGTGGAGTTCTTACCGCCCACCAGTTATTCAGGGTTCTTCCAGTACGTATTCAGGTCATCAGGGCCAGACTTCAGGTCAACATTCCACCGTACCGAGGGATTGTTTCGAGTGCGGCGATTTCAGTCACATGCGGAGATTCTGCCCCAGGCTTCAGGGTAGACTAGTGCAGCAGGGTCAGCAGCCTATGATTTCCGTACCAGTTTCTTCGCCAGCTGTCCGGCTGCACAGAGGTGGAGGTCAGCCAGTTGGCGCTCCAGCTCGGTTCTATGCTTTTTCGGCCAAACCAGATGCAGAGGCCTCAGATGCCGTGCTCACAGATATTATTTTTGTCTACGGCAAAGATGCTTCCGTATTATTTGATCCATGGTATACATATTCCTATGTGTAATCTCTATTTGCTCATTTCCTGGGTATTTCTCGTTAGTCTTTAGGTACTCCTATTTATGTGTCCACTCCTGTGTGCGATTATATTATTGTGGATTGGATCTACCGGTCATGCATTGTTACATTTTGTGGTTATGAAACTAGAGCAGATCTTCTGCTGTTTGAAATGACTAACTTTGAGATCATCCTGGGCATGGACTGGTTACCTCCATATCATGCCATCTTAGATTGCCATGCTAAGAGTGTTACCTTGGTGATTCCAGCATTGCCTAGGTTAGAGTGGAAGGGTTCGTCTATCAGCGCATCTAACCAGGTTATTTCCTTTCTAAAGGCTCGACACATGGTCGAGAAGGGTTGTTTGGCTTATCTAGCCTATGTTCGAGACACTACTATAGAGACTCCGGCAATTGATTCAGTGCATGTAGTCCGGGAGTTCTCCTATGTATTTCCTTTAGATATTCCAGGCATGCCACCAGATCGTGATATTGATTTCTGTATTGACTTGGCTCTAGATACCCAGCCTATATTTATCCCACCGTATCGTATGGCTCCGAAAGAATTAAAGTAGTTGAAAGAACAACTTGAGGAGTTACTAGCCAAATGGTTCGTCAGACCGAGTATATCGCCTTGGGGTGCAACAGTATTATTTGTGAAGAAAAAGGATGGAACTATGCGAAAGTGTATTGATTATCGCCAGCTGAACAAAGTTATCATTAAGAACAAGTACCCGTTGACGCGTATTGATGACCTATTTGACCAGTTGCAGGGTGCTAGGGTGTTCTCTAAGATCGACTTGAGATCGGGGTACCATCAGTTGAAGATTTGGGTTTCGGATGATCCGAAGACTGCTTTCCTGACTAGATATGGTCATTATGAGTTTCTAGTGATGTCTTTCTGTTTGACTAACGCCCCAGTGGCATTTATGGATTTGATGAACAGGGTGTTCAGACCATATATTGACTCGTTTTTCATTGTCTTCATTGATGATATTTTGATCTACTCACGTAGTAAGGAGAAACACGAGTGGTGCTTCAGACGTTGCGAGAACAAAAGCTATATGCTAAGCTCTCCAAATGTGAGTTCTGGCTAAACTTTGTAGCAGTTTTGGGGCATATTGTATTGGGTGAGGGTATTAAAGTTGATCCCAAAAACATCGAGGCAGTTCAGTATTGGCATTCTCCCACTTCGGCGACTGAGATCAGGAGTTTCCTAGGGTTATCAGGCTATTATCGTCGGTTCGTAGAGGGTTTTGAATCTATTGCAGCACCTTTGACCAAATTAACCCAGAAGGGTGCTCCGTTTCAATGGTCCGATGATTGTGAGGTGAGCTTTTAGAAGCTCAAGACAGCATTGACTACAACACCAGTGTTAGTATTGCCTTTCAGATCAGGGATGTACACAGTGTATTGCGACGCTTCACGCCTTGGCCTTGGTTGCGTATTGATGCAGGAAGGGCGAGTTATTGCATATGCTTCACGACAACTGAAGCCTCACGAGAAGAATTATTCGGTGCATGATTTGGAGTTAGATACGATTGTTCACACTCTTAAGATTTGGAGGCATTATCTTTATGGGATGTCTTGTGAAGTTTACACGGATCATTGCAGCTTACAACATTTGTTCAAGTAGAGGGATCTAAATTTGAGGTAGCACAAATGGCTTGAGTTACTAAAAGATTATGATATTACTATCCTTTATCATCCGGGCAAAGCAAATGTAGTTGGAGACGCCTTGAGTTAAAAGATGGAGAGTATGGGTAGTTTGGCTTTTATTTCAGCAGAGGAGAGGCCATTAGCTTTGGATATTCAGTCATTGGCTAACAGACTTATGAGGCTGGATATTTCAGAGCCCAACCGAGTTTTTGCATGTGTTGTTGCCCAATCTTCACTATTTGAGCAGATCAAGGCTCGCCAGTTTGATGATCCACACTTATTGGTTCTTCGAGAAACGGTACTATGGGGTGGTGCCAAGGAAGTTACTATTGGCAAGGATGGTGTTCTACAACTCTAGGATCATCTATGTGTTCCTAATGTGGATGGACTGAGGGAAAAGATCCTAGAGGAAGCACACAGTTCTCGGTATTCTATTCATCCAAGTGCTACAAAGATGTATCGTGATCTGAGGCAACACTATTGGTGTCGGAGGATAAAGAAGGATATAGTTGAGTATGTAGCTAGGTGCCTAAATTGCCAGCAAGTTAAATATAAGCACCAGAGGCCAGGTGGCCTACTTCAGTAGATGACTATACCGGAGTGAAAATGGAAACGCATTACTATGGACTTTGTAGTTGGGTTGCCGCGGACCTTGCAGATGTTTGATGCAGTTTGGGTCATTGTCGACAAGTTGATCAAGTCGGCACACTTTATTCTGGTTGTGACTACGTATACTTCAGAGAGGTTGGCCCAGATTCATATTCAGGAAATAGTTCAGTTGCACGGTGTGCCAATTTCCATCATATCAGATAAAGGCCCTAAGTTTACTTTATATTTCTGGAGAGCAGTACAGAGTGAATTGGGGACCCGTGTAGAGCTCAGCACAACCTTTCATCCGTAGACTGACGGGCGGTCGAAGCGGACAGTTCAAATTTTGAAGGATATATTCAAGGCATGTGTGATTGACTTTGGAGGTCAGTGGGATCATTTCTTGCCTTTGGTCGAGTTTTTTATGACAACAATTACCAATCCAGTATCGAGATGGCCGCATTTAAGGCTTTTTATGGCCGGTGATGTCGTTCACCCATCGGATGGTTTAAGCCCGGTGAGGCTAATTTATATGGTACAGATTTGGTGAAAGATGCCTTGGAAAAGGTAAAGTTAATTCAGGACTGACTTCGTACAGCACAGTCCAGACAGAAGAGTTACGCGGATCAGAATGCGTGTGATTTATCATTTATGGTGGGTGAGAAAGTTCTCTTGAAGGTTTCGCCGATGAAGGGAATCATGAGATTTGGGAAGAAGGGCAAGTTGAGCCCAAAGGTTTATAGGCCCATTTGAGGTGTTGAGATGAGTTGGGGAGGTTGCTTGCGAGCTTGCTTTGCCTCCCAGTCTATCGGGAGTTCATCCGGTTTTCCATATATCTATGCTCCGAAAGTATCATGCCGACCTGTCACATGTGTTAGATTTCAGCACAGTTCAGCTAGATAAGAGCTTGGGTTAAGAAGAGGAATCAGTTGCCATTGTTGATAGATAGGTTCGCTAGTTGAGCTCCACGGAGATTTCTGCGGTAAAAGTTCAGTGGAGGGGCCAACTAGTAGGGGAAGCGACTTGGGAGGCCGAGGAGGACATGCCGGGCAGATATCCACACTTATTCAGTACTCCAGGTATAATTCTAAAATCGTTCGAATACGAACGTTTGTTTAAGAGGTGGAGAATGTAACGACCCAATCGGTCGTTTTGCCTTCTAGAACCCCGTTTGCCTAAATAAGACTCCCCGTATGTGCTTTTACTGATTTATGACTTGCGGGGATGGTTAGTTCGGGATTTGGAAGGGTTCGGATTGAAATCGGAATACTTGGTTCCTTAGTTGGCTTTAAAAAGGTTAAGTTTGACTTCGGTCAATATTTTGAGAAAACGACCCCGGAATCGGGATTTGATGGTTCCAATAAGTTTGTATGATTATTTTGGACTTGGGCGTATGTTCGAATCGGGTTTTGGACAACCCGAGAGCATTTCAGCGCTTAATAGTGAAAGTCAGCTATTTGGAGGTTTTAAGGTTCTTTAAATTTGGTTTGGATTAGGTTTTGGAGTAATCGAGGTCCATTCGGAATTCCGAGTTTGGGAATAGATCTGTATGGTGATTTGTACGTTTTGGCACGTTCGGAGTAAGTTTGAAGTATTTGAATTTCTAAGTTGAATCAAATTGGTTTGGGGTATGATTTTTAGTTTTGATGTTGTTTTACACGTTCTGAGGGTTCAAGTGAGTCCGTTTTATGATAGCAAACTTGTTGGTATGTTCGGGCGGTGCCCCGGGGGCCTCAAGTGTAACGACCCGACCAGTCATTTTGAGCTTTAATGCATCGTTCGGTAGTTTGAGGCCTTGAATAGCTTCACTTAAGGTATTATGACTTGTGCGCGTGGTCGGAATTGAATTTCGGGAAGTTCGGAGTTGATTTGGTAAGAGAATTCTAATTTCGGAAGCCTTAAGTTGGAGAAATTGACTAAAGTGTGATTTTTGCGTAAACGACCTCGGAATCGAGAATTTAAGGCTCTAACAGGTTCGTATGATGCTTTTGGACTTGGATGTATGTATGGATCGGGTTTTGGATGACCCAAGAGCGTTTCGGCTCCTAATAACTCTGTATGGTGATTATGGTACTGGGAGCGCGTCCGGATGTGGATTTGGAGGTCCGTAGGTCATATTGAGGTCCTTTGGCGAAAGTTGAAATTTGAAAGTTTTTGAGAAGTTTGACTGGGAGTGGACTTTTTGATATCGGGGTCGAATTTTGATTTCGGAAGTTGGGGTAGGTCTGTAAGGTCAAATATGATCTGTGTGCAAAATTTGAGGTCAATCGGATGTGATTTGATAGGTTTCGGCATCGATTGTAGAAGTTGAAGTTTCAAGGTTTGCTAAGGTTGAATTGGAGGGTGATTCGTGTTTTTAGCGTTGTTTGACGTGATTTAAAGGCTCGACTAAGTTCGTAATGTGTTTTGGGACGTGTTGGTATATTTGGTTGAGGTCCCGAAGGCCTCGTGTGGATTCCGGATGGTTAATGGATCAAGATTGGACTTGGAAGTAATGATGAGGCAGCTGATATCTGGTGCAATCGCACCTGCGTGAAAAGGGCCGCATGTACGAGATCGCAAGTGCGAAGGAGAGGAGGATGGCCAGCGACCGCAGGTGTGGAACATTTGAGCGCACCTGCGAAGGCGCAGGTGCGAAGGAGGCAGCGTAGAAGCGAAGGTTGGCCAAAAGGCCTGGGGCCGCAGAAGCGGACACAAATGCGGAGATGCACATGAGGATCGTAGGTGCTCCGTATGGGACGCAGATGCGGAGCTGTACTAGGAAAAGGGAATGCGCAGGTATGAGGTTTTGGCCAAACCTGTGAGACCGCAAATCCGATGAAGCGGCCGCAGGTGCGGGAGTCGTTGGGCAGATTTGTTTTAAAGACGGGAATTGGCCATTTTTCCTCCTTGTTTCATTTGGTTAGGTGATATTTGGAGCTCTTGGAAGGGAGATTTTCGTTATATATGTCAAGGTAAGTTATTCCCACCTATTGCAAGCTAGATACTTGGATTATATATGGATTTAGACATTGAAACTTTATAGAAATTTGGGATTTTAAGAGGAAAACCTAGAATTTATAATTTTGGATTTTGAACACGAATTTGGGCGTAGAATTGAGAACAAAATATATATTTGAGTTCATGAGGTTATGGGTAATAGTTATTTTAGAAATTTTTCAGAATCCGGGCACATGGGCCCCAGGGTGATTTTTATTGACTTTTCAAGCAGACTTGGGAATTTGTCTAAATTGATTAATTATGAGTATTAGAGTATATTTTTATTGGGTTGCATCTTATTTGACTAGTTTTGGAGCGACATGCATCGATTTGAGGTGTTAGAAAGGCTTTGGAGACGGTTATGGAATTTCGGAGTGACGTAAGTCTCCTGTCTAACTCTGTGAGGGGGATATTACCCCTATGTGATATATTTGATGTGTGCTTTATGTTGTGGGGGCTACGTGCGTGCGAGATGAAGAGAGCCCGTACGTAGCTACATTCATGTCATTGTCCGAGTAGACTTATATTCACATCATGCTATAACTGTACTATTTGAGTAGTCTCTCGCTTATTAATTCCCCTGCTGTACATTTTATTTGGGACTAGACTTGCTATTGGAAAGACTTCCCGGGTTCATGATTAGCCATCGGATATTATTTCTCCTCTTACGGCATGTCTCTGATATATATATATATATATATATATATATATATATATATATATATATATATATATATGTTTTATTGAAATGTTTTCCCATATCTATTATTGTGTGTTTATCTTCTTGTTTCCTGAGGAAGGTTCATAACATCCTTTCGGTTGTTTAATTAGTTACGCGGGTTGAGTAGTTCTTTCCAGAGCTCATTTTTCCTTATGTATCGCTTTCGAGTCTGTAGCTTGTTGGCACGTTGTGGCATTATACGAGATTTGTTTGGCAGTGTTTGAGGTGGCTTATTGCCTGAGCAGCTTGTACTGGGTGAGATGAGATTATTAGACCTGGGATCAGTGCGATCAGATTTATATGAAGCATATTAAAGAGTAAATATTGTTATTCAGTCCAGAATGAGGTAATGGCTCTTGTCAGGAGGAGAGACTCCATAAATTGTGATTTGGCAGGTGGTTATGAGTTCTACACATATTCTCTATCGTGGTAGTATTGCAAGAGTTGGAACATGACTTATATGGGTCATGAGGTGTGTTGTGAGCATCAGATTCATGGGATTTCGGTTGATGTTATCAGGGGATGTTATTATGGTCATGTGAATTATACGGTGCATGGTGTGGATTCCGCGAAGGTATGCAAACATGTATTGGTGCATCGTGTAGTGAGTAATACGGTGTTCGTATGTTGGAAACAGACGTGGAAGAGGATTTCAGATGTTGGAATTTGGCTCCGAGGCTTATTTGACTAGATAAAAGGGAGGATTTTCAGGTTTGCTCGAGAAAATTTGCTCAACTGGGTTATGGTAGCACGGGTAGGTGCACAATGTGTTAAACAACGATTTCAGACAACTTTAGAGCAGTTCTTAGCACTTTCGCAGACGAACGTATGTTTAAGTGGAAGAGAATGTAATGACCCGACCGGTCGTTTTGAGCTCTAGCGCATCGTTCGGAGGTTTGAGGCCTTGATCAGATTCACTTCAGGTATTATGACTTGTGTGCGTGGCCGGAATTGAAGTTCGGGAAGTTCAGAGTTGATTTGGAAAGAGAATTCTAATTTCGGAAGCCTTAAGTTGGAGAAATTGACTAAAGTGTGATTTTTGAGTACATGACCTCAAAATCGGGAATTTAAGGTTCCAATAGGTTCGTATGATGATTTTGGATGGACGTATGTACAGATCAGTGTTTGGATGACCCAGGAGCGTTTCGGCGCCTATTGTGGAAGTCGGTATTTTGGAAGAATTTCATAAATTTGATTGGAAGTGGATTTCAATGTTATCAATGTCCGTTTGGGATTTCGAGCCTCGAAATAGCTCCGTATGGTGATTTTGGTACTGGGAGCGCGTCCGGATGTGGATTTGGAGGTCCGTAGGTCATATTGAGGTCCTTTGGCGAAAGTTGGAATTTGAAAGTTTTTGAGAAGTTTGCCTGGGAGTGGATTTTTTGATATCGGGATCGGATTCCAATTCCGAAAGTTAGGGTAGGTCTATAAGGTCAAATGTGACTTGTGTGCAAAATTTGAGGTCAATCGGACGTGATTTGATAGGTTTCGGTATCGATTGTAGAAGTTGAAGTTTCAAAGTTTGCTAAGTTTCAATTGGAGGGTGATTCGTATTTTTAGCGTTGTTTGACGTGATTTAAAGACTCGACTAAGTTTGTAGTATTTTTTGGGACGTGTTGATATATTTGGTTGAGGTCCCGAGGGCCTCGGGTGGATTCCGGATGGTTAACGGATCAAGTTTGGACTTGGAAGAAATGATGAGGCAGCTGATATCTGGTGCAATCGCACCTGCGTGAAAAGGGCCGCAGGTGTGAGCCACGAGTCGCATGTGCGAAGGAGAGGAGGCTGGCCAGAAACCGCAGGTGCGGAACATTTGAGCCCACCTGCGAAGGCGTAGGTGCGAAGGGGGCAGCGCTGAAGCGAAGGTTGGTCAAATGGCCCGGGGGCGCAGAAGCGGACAAAAATGTGCAGGTGCGCGAGCGCAGATGCGCATAAGGATCGCAGATGCGGAAGCGCAAGTGTGCTCTATGGGGCGCAGATGCGGAGCTGTGCTGGGAAAGGGAATGCAAAGGTGCGAGGTTTTGGCCGCACCTGTGAGACCGCAGATGCGATGAAGCGGCCGCAAGTGCGGGAGTCACTGGGCAGATTTGTGTTAAAGACGGGAATTTGCAATTTTTCCTCCTTGTTTCATTTGGTTGGGTGATTTTTGGAGCTCTTGGAAGGGAGATTTTCGTCTTCTATGTCAAGGTAAGTGATTCCCACCTGTTGCAAGCTAGATACTTGGATTATATATCGATTTAAACATTGAAATTTTGTCAAAATTTGGGATTTTAAGAGGAAAACCTAGAATTGATAATTTTGGATTTTAAACACAAATTTGGGCATAGAATTGAGAACAAATTATATATTTGAGTTCGTGAGGTTATGAGTAATAGTTATCTTCGAAATTTTTTGAAATCCGGGCATGTGGGCCTGATGTAGATATTTATTGACTTTTCAAGCGGAGTTGGGAATTTGTCTAAATTGATTACTTATGAGTATTAGAGTATATTTTGATTGAGTTTCATCTTATTTGACTAGTTTTGGAGCGACGGACATCGATTTGAAGTGTTAGAAAGGCATTGGAGCCGGTTATGGAATTTCGGAGCGAGGTAAGTCTCATGTCTAACTCTGTGAGGGGGATATTACCCCTAGTTGATATATTTGATGTGTGCTTTATGTCGTGGGGGCTACATGCGCATGAGGTGACGAGAGCCCGTATGTAGCTACAATCATGTCATTGTCCGGGTAGACTTAGGTTCACATCATGCTGTAGCTGTACTATTTGAGTAGTCTCTCGCTTATTAATTCCCCTGATGTACATTTTATTTGGGACTAGACTTGCTATTGTAAAGACTTCCCGGGTTCATGATTAGCCATCAGATATTATTCCTCCTCTTATGGCATATATATATATATATATATATATATATATATATATATATATATATATATATATATATATATATATATATATGTTTCATTGAGAGTATTTATATTTTTCTGTCCAATTTGTATTGCAGACAGTTGTTGTATTTTATTTTATTTTCCTAGATAATGCTCATGCACTTGTGACACCGGATTTTTGGATGATTATGGGATGTGCTGTATTGTAATAGTCAAAAATATTTTCATTTATTCTGTAAATTTTATCTCTTATTACTTAATTGAAAGAAATTACGATTTCAAGATATACAAAAATGAGTAACTAAGTCAATTACTTAATTTTGGCTTACCTGACAGCGGTGTCCGGTGCCATCACGACCTTTAATAAATTTTGGGTTGTGAAATCGGGTGTTAACCGGACGGGGCTCGGACAAATTTTGGAATTTGGAGCAGCAGCTGAAGCTTCCATCTTCTGTTGCAACCGCACCTGCGCTTGGTCAGCCACAGGTGCAAGTTTGCAGGTGCGAGCCACGAGTTGCAGGTGCGAAGAAGGGGAGACAGGCCATCAACCGCAGGTGTGGAATATTTGAGCGCACCTGCGAGCACGCAGGTGCGAAGGAGGACGCGCAAAAGCGGAAAGGACGCAAGTGTGGCTCTTGCACCGCATAAGCGGTCTCACAGAAGCGAGCCGCTAATCGCAGAAGCAAACGAGCCGGCTAAGGGGGAAGCCTCATCTTCGAGGTCATGTCCGCAGATGTGGAGCCGCAGAAGCGGCTGTTGATCCAGAGATGCGAAAATGCTGTTTGGGCAGAATGTTTAAAAGAACGGGAGGTAAGTTATTTTAGCCCATGTTTCTTCATTTTTGGGCGATTTTGGAGCTTTTTGAGAGGAGTATTCACCTACCAACTTGGAGGTAAGTTAATTCTATCTAATGTGAGTTAAATACATAGATTATGGTTAGATTATAAATGTAAATTGTGAAAATCAAGGGTTTAGATAAAAAACCTAGGTTTTGATAAAATGAGATTTTAACCACGAAAATGGTTATGGAGTGGGACGGAAATTGTATATTTGAGTTCTTGAGATTATGGGTAACGATTTCTTCCGAAAATTTTCAGAATCCGGGCACGTGGGCCCGGGGTAAATTTTAGAAATTTTACCATTTTGGGTGGGGTAATTAATCTAATACTCTAATTTCGAATTGTTAAGCATGTATTAATTATTTTATATAACCTTTGGCTAGTTTCAGATTTTTCGGCACCGAATTGAGGCTTTAACGCGTAATTGAGATAGGAAAGTGAACTTTGAGACGAGGTAAGTCTCTTGTCTAACCTTGTAAGAGGGAATTTACCCCATAGGTGATTTTAATTAATAATTGTTGCTAATTGTGGGGGCTACGTACGCACGAGATGATGAGAGTCTGTGCGTAGCTACTAATTATGCTATGTCCGGATAGTTTATGACTCAAAATCATGAATTTCTTGTAATAATTGCATCATTTATTTTATTAAAGTACTGGAATTAAATTGGAAACTGTTAGAGGAAATTGTAAAAGACCGAAATTTCATATACTTGAATTTTTGTGCAAATTACTTGACTGTTAATAGAAATTGTACATCCTTATGTGTTAGCCTTATAATATCTTCTCATTCCGGAGGTTCATAAGAAAATGACCTCCTTTTTTGTGGAGTGGGCCGAACGCCTCGGCATTATAAATGCATCTATGGATCGTGTCGCACGTCCCTTGACAGTGTACACGACACTATGGATCGGGTCGTACGACCTCGGCAGAAATCGTGCTTAATAATATTAATTACACGATACCTTGACATCTTATTGCAGCTTGTGAAGATAATTGATTAATTGGAAATTATTGAATTTGGAAGAATTATGTATTCCCGGTTAAGAAGATTATTGTTATTCACATAAACCATGTCTATTTAAATATTTCTATTTTTAAATATTATTGATCCATAGTGAGTGTCAAAGTCGACCTCTCGTCACTACTTCTTCGAGATTAGACTTGATACTTACTAGGTACACGTTGTGTACGTACTCATGCTACGCTTGTTGCACTTTTTGTGTAGGATCTGAGACATGAACCTTAGGCGGTCTCACGCTATCCTGAGGCCTAGTGGTGTCACAGCCCAAAATTCTCACCTTCGGGACCGTGATGGAGCCTAATATTTCACTTGTTAGGCAAGCCAACGTTAGAATATAACTAGCCATGTTAACAAAATTTTAAATTAATTAATAACGAGAAAACAAATGCGGAAATAAAGTGAATAATCCATTATAATCGCGATATCTAAATACCATCCCATAACTGGAGTCATAAGTGCACGAGCTTCTATAATAATACAAATAAAGGTCTAAATAAAATTCAAGCTATTTGAAATATAATACACAGCTAAGATAAGATAGAAGGGGACTTCAGAACTGCGAACGTTGTGCAGTTTTACCTCAAGTCTCCACTGGTAGCTGTATCCGGGCAAATGTACAGTACGCCGCTGGGACCAACTCCAAAATCTACACACGAAGTGCAGAGTATAGTATTAGTATAACCGACCTCATGTACTGGTAAGTGCCGGGCCTAACCCCGACGAGGCTAAGGCAGGTCACTTACATTAACTTGTACACAATATAAACTTTAAATAAATCTGTTGTGGCGCGCAACACGATCCCTCAATATATTTAACAACTCTTAAATGTAATAAAAATACTCCAATAAATACCACGTTCAATGGGAAACTATTAAGCATCAAGGCATACAATAATTATAATTTATTTATGAAACAAACAATGACAAGTAGCAATTTATTGTGAAAATCAGGGAGAAAATAGGTTGTTTAATATTTAATATGTTAAATGTCAAGTAGCAATTAAGACACATAAATCAAATAAGCATGTAACAATTATTGCAGGAATTCTTAAAAAAATTTAAGATGTTTAAATAATTAAGCAAACAATTAATTTGTCAAAGTATAGGCATTCGTCACCTTCCCTATACATCTTTACACATGAAATTCACATAGCAAATAATTCAAGGGTTATATTCCCTCAAGTCAAAGTTAACCACGACACTTACCTCGCTTTGCATCCAAGTTAAAGAATTCAATAAGCCTTTGCCACGCGAATTCTTATCTGAAATCCTCAAATCTAGTCATAAACAATTCAATATACTCAATACAAATCATAGGAATTAATTCTATATGAATTTACTAATTTTCCGGATTAAAATTCAAAATTCATTTAAAAAATCGACAGTGGGGGCCAGGTTTTGAATCTCGAAAAAACTTACGAAATTCGAACACCCTTTTCGATACGAGTCCAACCATACAAAAAATATCAAATTCCGATGTCAAATGGACCTTCAAAACTTAAAATTTTATTTTTGGAAAGTTTTACAAAAATTCCAATTATTTCCATCCAAATCCGAAATAAATGATGAATATAGATATGGATTTATGAAATATAATCACTTTTGGTTATAGAACACTTACCCAATTCAAAGTTATGAAAAATCGCTTTAGAATCGCCTAAATCGGAAACTCAAAACTCCAAAATGAGTAAAAATGGCTAACTCCCGATTTTTATGTGTTCTGTCCAGTATTTTCGCTTCTGCGGAAACTTGACAGCATCTGCGGATTCCGCTTATGTGGAAATTTGACCGCTTCTGCGAGCCCGCATATGCGGTCTAAAATTCGCAGGTGCAATTACACCAGAAGGCCATAATTTCAGATTTTTTCTTTAGTTCAAATTTTGTTTTGTTAACCATCCGGAATCCACCCGAAGACCCCGAAATCCACCCGAAGACCTCGTCTGACCATCTGAATGGGGCACCTTTCTGGGTCAGTCTAGTCAATGGGCTTGCTATAGATGTAAACCCTTCCACGAATCGACTATAATAACCTGCCAAACCCAGAAAACTCTGGATCTCTGTAACTGAAGTAGGTCTAGGCCAATTCTGAACAACCTCAATCTTCTTAAGATCCACCTTTATTCCTTCTGCCGATACAATATTCCCTAAAAAGGCAACTGAGTTTAACCAAAACTCGCATTTTGAAAATTTAGCATATAACTGATTATTCTTCAAAATCTGAAGCATACTCCGAAGATGCTGCTCATGCTCTTGTTGACTGCTGGAGTAAATCAAGATATCATCAATGAATACAACCACAAAAGAATCCAAATAGGGCTTGAACACCCGATTCATCAAATCCATAAATGTTGCTGGGGCATTTGTCAACCCAAATGAAATCACTAGAAATTCGTAATGCCCATACTGAGTCCGAAAAGCTGTCTTAGGGACATCAGATTCCCTAATCTTTAACTGATGGTAACCAAACCTCAAGTCGATCTTTGAAAACACCTTGGCACCCTGAAGCTGATCAAATAAGTCATCAATTCTTGGCAACGGATACTTGTTCTTGATAGTAGCCTTGTTCAACTGTCGATAATCGATACACATTTGCATTGAACCATCTTTCTTCTTTACAAATAACACGGGTGCACCCCAGGGCGAGACACTGGGTCTAATGAATCCCTTATATGTTTATCAGGGATTATGCTCCGTTTATGGGTTAGCTTCGTAATTTTGTGACCCACTTATATGTTTATCCCTGTTGGGAGATTCGAAGATATGAGCCTGTATCTGTCATTTTTATTTTTGTACACCATTGAGGGCTATAAGTCCAAAAGTAATTTTTATTAGCATTATATTGGGTTTGATGTGTTTCGGAATAATTGATTCCAATTTTATGATTTATATTCCCTACCGGTATGAGGGTTCATTATGTGTTATGAAAATTTTTACTAGCTTTATTGAAAAGAAGAAAGAAAGGAAATTGAAATTTCAGTTGGCGCAATGTGCAAAATACTTATGATTCGAAGTTGAGGAAGAGATCCTCGCATTTTTATATGATGTGAAATATTTAAACCGGGCTACAAGCCGCAGTGGAAGTTATATAAGGACTAGGTCCTTGAGGTGAAATATTTATGAGTTTAAATTCTCCCTTTGTGAAGTTTAATTTATACTATAGTACAAATAGAGGATTATGCCTGATAGGCTTATGTGATAATTCTTTTATGTGTTTCTGTGCCATAATTGTGCTGCAATTATTAAGTTTTAGCCTACGAGGTGAGTGCCAAGGTGGTGTTAAATGTGACTTGTTAAGTCGGGTAAATAGTTATGAGGTCTTCATGCCTCACATTCTGTTGTCAGTGTTGTGAAAATTCGAAACGAGGTATTGGTTAATATGAGATTAATTGATGATGCTGGAATTATTTATGAACATCTTTTAAGACCAGATATGTGGTGATGGGCATATATTTGATGTGATTCATGTCCTGATATCATTATGATAACGCAGTGCTTGTAACACTGAGATTAGTGTTGTTGATATATACATTGTGGTGCATTGTTGGGTTGTGTATGTATTCTTAGGAGTTATTTTGGTGTTACTCTAGCAGGTGGATAGGCCCAATTACAGGGGAGACTCTGCCGAAATTTTTGAAAGATTTGGGAGTTAGTAAAAATATTTAGGGGATTGAGACGTGCAAAAGAAGAGATAAGTTATATTATGTGTTTGAGGGCGAATGTTCCTAAGCGGGGGAAAATGCAACACTATCAAGAAAGTTGATGTGTGCGTAGGCACGAGTTGCTATAGTTAGTTGAGACTAATACCGTGTGTTGATGTAAAAATCAGGCCTTTTAAAAATGCTTGGAGTGTAAGAAATTAGTTTTAAGGCTTATAAGTGTAAATAAAAGAAATAATCTCAATTGAGATGGTGTTGTTAGACCCATGTTAAATTGCGGGAACGTAGAATCACCCACAAGTATGTGTGTAAGAATACACTCAGTAATTTAAAGTCCTCAGAAAGATTCTTGGCATGTTCGAGGACGAATGTTTGTTTTAGAGGTGCAAAATGTAATGAGTCGGCCGGTCATTTTGAGAATTTAAGTCTCGTTCGGCGGCATAAGGCCCTGAGCAGTTTCGTATTATGTGTATTGACTTGCGTGCGTGGTTGAATTCAGTTACCGGATGATTCAGAGTGATTTGGGATACTTGGTCCCTAAAATGGAAGCTTAATTACTAGGATTTTGACCGTAGTCAGAACTGTGTGAAGACGACTCCGGAATAGAGTTCCGTCGATTCTATTAGCTCCGTTGGGTGATTTTGGACTCGGGAGCGTGCCCGGATTGTGAATCTAGGTCCGTAGCTGATTTAGGCTTAAAATGGCAAAAGTCGAATTTTTGGAGTTTTGTACCAGAAGTGGACTTTTCGATATCAGGGTCGGAATGCGATTTCGAAAGTTGGAACAACTCTGTTATGTTATTTGGGACTTGCCTTCAAAATGTGACATTATTCCGGGTTAGTTTGATAGGTTTCGGCACGAGTTTTTGAAGTTAGAAGTTTTGAAAGTTCATAAGTTCGATTCACGGTGCAATTCGTAGTTTCGGCTTTGTTTGATGTGATTTGAGGTTTCGACTAAGTCCGTAATATGTTTTGAGACTTATTGGTACGGACGGGGTCCCGAGGGGCTCGGGTGAGTTTCGGGGTGGTTTCGGACCATTTCTAGGCCATTTTGAGCTGCTAGTTTTTGGCCTGTGCTTCGCGATCGCGGATGAGCATTCGCGATCGCGTAGTGGAAACTTCTGTTGTACTGACCCGACTTGGGGAGCTTATATCTCGCAATCTATAAGGAATTTGGAGATGATCCAAAAATAAAAGTTGTAGCCCTTTGTGTCTAGATTTCATAAAAGCAAACCATTTGGCATTTGGAGTTGTGTACAGATAGTTATGGTTGGTATACTACATGCTGTCCGGGAAGATGTTTGGAAATCGCGAAGAAGAAATTTGTGTTGCACGGGGCTGAATTTGGCAGCTTATATCTCGAAATCTATAAGGAATTGAGAAATGACAAAAACATAAAAATTGTAGATCTTGATGTCTAGTTTTGAGAAATATAAACCATTTATTATTTGGAGTTTTGTACAAAGAGTTATGACCATTATATTAGAGGTTGTCTGGAAGAGTTGGAGAAGGTTGTTGGAAAATTTTGTTCTTCGCGATCGCATAGAGTAAAAAAAATGCTAGAATAATTTTGTGCTTTGCGATCACGGGAGTTTGGCCGCGATCGCATAGAGGAAATGACTGGGCAACAAATTTAAGCTCTGAAAACGGGACTTCCCATTTTCCATCTTTGACGATTTGGAGCTTGGGGAGAGGCGATTTTCGGGAGATTTTCAAGGGAAACATCGGGGTAAGAGTTCTTAACTCAATTTTGGTTAAATTACCCGAATCTATTATTGTTTTTATCATTAAATTAGTGTTTTGGGTTGAAAACGGTAGAAATTTTAAAGACTTTAAATTGAAGATTTGGAGGTCGATTCGTTATCGGAATTTGATAAAATTGGCATGGTTGAACTCGTATCGGAATGGGTCTTTGGATTTCGTAAAAATTCCACCGGGTTCCGAGAGGCGAGCCCCGCGTTGACTTTTGTTGACCTTTTGGAATAAATTTGTAAGTCGATATTTTATTATCCGGAATTATTTCCGATGAATTTTAATAAAGTTATACAACTGATTTAGATAGATTTGAGCTGTTCGGAGATCAATTCAAGCAAGGAGGCTATTTTGAAATATCAACCTAACTTCAAAAAAGGTAAGTGTCTTGCTTAACCTCGAGTGGGAGAATTACCCCTTAGGCATTGAGTCTTATGTGTAATTTGTGAAGTGTGAAAAAGCCGTGTACGCAAGGTGATGAGTACGTACTCGGGCTTATATGTGCAAAAGTTATTGAGTTAAAGTCTTAGGCATATTGTGTAGTAAATTAGATAATTGTTAGTATTTATTAAATCATCTATTTGCCATGCCTAAATTCTTGTTGTTGAATTTGTTTTACATGACAATTTGATGTAATTGTAACCTGAATATGTATGTAATTCCGTGAGTTTGTTGGTTTGATATTTCTTTGAATTTAATTTCATTATGGATTTTTTCTTTGTAAATAATTAATTAAATGAGCTTAAGAAGAGGTGTTTATATAATTATTGAGAATTTGTATTAATGAAGGCATTGCCCTATGCTGATTGTTTTCCATCTCTGTTGATTGTTTTTGAGATTTTATATACATTGTGTGGAGCCTTGGGCTATTTGTTGTGAAATTAATTGATTTTTGTTATATCCTTGGAATTGGTTGTGGCCATTGGAAAAATTATGATATGAATTGATTTTGTTATGTTGCCATGTAAATTGTTGTGTTAATTGAGTTATTATTTTGAGGATATAAGGGTGGCATTTCACTGTTGATATTATGTAGGTATAAGGGTGGCATTTCACTGTTGTTATGTTTATTGGAATATTGTCTGGGCGGAGAGATAAGAGTGGCAATAGGAGCGATAAGGGTGGCTATTGATATTGTCAGGGCGGAGGGATAAGGAAGGCTATTATAGGAGTGATAAGGGCGTCTATAGGAGTGATAAGGGTGGCTATTATCAGAGATGATATGTGATGATGTGGAGTTATTGTATTGGTGATTTTCATGTGATGTTGTGATCTTCCTTGTGTTTATTTTTATACCTTGTGCAATTTGTCTTGTTGTTGGTAAATTAATAACAATCTGATTTATGTTGAATTGGGAGCCTGTAGCTATTGCCATGCGGATTATAAAACGAAATGTGGGCACGAGGTGCCGTGAGTAGATAATAATGATATTGGCACGTGAACTGTCCGTGCAGTTATAATATAAAAAGGTGGGCATGAGGTGCTAGGGTAATATGATGATTTAATTATGGGCATGAAGTACCGTAAAAATATGAAAGAGGGTTGAGACCCGTGTTTATGAAAAATATAAAAATGGGTTGAGACCCGTAGTTGTATGACTATGAAATGAAGTGTCACATGGTGACTTTTTAATTGAAAGAATTATATTCAAAATATTTATTTGGAAGGATTTTTATTCAAAAAGAATTATTTGAAAGAAATACATTCGAAAGGTATTTACTTGAAGAAATTATATTAGAGGAAGATTTATTTAAAGGAAGTATATTTGAAAGATATTTATTTGAAGGAATTATATTTGAAAAAGATTTATTTGAAAGAATTATATGTGAAAGATATTTAATTGAAGGACTTGATTTAATTGGGTGTACTTATATTTATTAATCATTGAACGATATTAATGGTGTTCTTATTGCCCTGTTGTGTATATCATTGGTTGATTTGTGTTGCCCTTATTGTTATTTGTTTCCTATTATTTTGAATATCATATTGCGAAGGTTATTAGACTAGTGAGTGTCTTGACTGTACCTCGTCTCTACTCCACTGAGGTTAGTCTTGATACTTAATGGGTATCGACCGTGGTGTACTCATACTACACTTCTGTACATTTTTGTGCAGAGCTAGGTATTAGAGATATCGGACTCGGACAGAGTTATAGTGGGATCGCAATGATTCAAGGTAGAGCTGCTTGGTCGTCGCAGTTCCTTGGAGTCTTTCCATTTTATTGTACTGTTATTTATTATTCGATCCTTGAGATCATTTCATGTATTCAGTTAGAGTTCGTGACTCAGTTGTACCAGTCTTGGGAGGTTGTTATAGTCATATTTGTTCCGCTGTTGGTTTTGATTAACTATTTAATTCATATTAAAAAAAATGGCTTCGAAATATAATAGAAATTGGCTTACCTAGTCTTAGAGACTAGGTGCCATCACGACGCATGTGGTGGAATTTTGGGTCGTGACACTGCTTCTCTTGAGCCATTCCGCAACACCTAGTGTCTCCCTTTGTATTTGTTTTCTGTCTATTTTGTGTTTAGGCAATATTTTGGATTTATTTTGTATAATCTTCTAGATGCTCATATACTTGTGACATCAGGTCTTGGCACACACACTAGTAAAATTACGATTTGAATTATTTTCTTGGGTTTTATTTAATCAGAACATTTTATATTTTCCTTAAATCTTGCAAGTAAGAAGATTTTAATTACTCGGAAATTTATGAAAAGAGGAAGTATATGTTTAATTCACTAGTTGGCTTGCATAGCTGTGATGTTGGGCGCCATCACGACCTATAGGTGAAATTAGGTCGTGACATAAGGAGAACATATAAATTATCTTTGCCGCGTTATTCTTTTGCAAAGTAGAGGTTGTTGTTGAAATTTTTGCTTTAAATTACATATTTAAATATAGAGCGAATGTAACACTAAAAAATAGATGATAGATCAATTCCTATAACATTAATATTATTCGGTTTTGTACCGTCATTTATAACAATTTAGTTACGTAAGAAAAATAATTAGGTTATCGAGTGGTTATTAATGTTTGTTAAAAATTGAATCATGTAAGATGGTCATATGTTTACTAGTTTACTTGAGACGTAATAA
This sequence comes from Nicotiana tomentosiformis, assembly GCF_000390325.3. NCBI lineage: Eukaryota > Viridiplantae > Streptophyta > Magnoliopsida > Solanales > Solanaceae > Nicotiana > Nicotiana tomentosiformis. The sequence goes on along the minus strand of NC_090815.1, from coordinate 108,140,960 downwards.
CAAAATTCAGATAGTATTTTCAATGTCTCATTAATTTTTTTCGTAATAAGAAGAATATCTACGAATCATAATTTATTTCGAATTTTAAGTTTTTGTTAATATTTAGTTAATTTTGTTCTCAATAAAAGGAATATGTAAAAAAAAAGATATTTCTAGATTATATATCCTAACGATATTTATCTTTTTCCAAAGTGGAAGTTGTTATTCATTATGCAAATTTTCACTTAAGTGGCATATTTTAAGTATAAAGTGAATGCATTACCAGAAATAGATGATGGTTAATTCCTATTACATTAATATTATCATATTTGCATCGTTCTTAACAATTGGGCAGAGATAAAGGGGTGCAAGAGAGTTCAGTTATATTATAATGACCCCCTTTCCTCGGAAAGTTATACTATATACATAAGCCAAAAATAAATTTATTTTCTTATACAGAAGTTGTTGAATTTCCTTGACATAAATAAATTTTTTTTAATATTTTTATTAAATTCCTATTTCCGCCACTAAATTTAGTTATATAACAACGATAATTAGGTTAATATAGATGTTTGTTGGAGAACAAAATCCAACAAGATGGTCATATATTAATTATTTTCTTATGATGTAAGTAATAAAATTCAAATAATATTTTCAAGATCTCATTAGTTTCATACTTAATAAGGAGAATATTTGAACCAGACTATTTAATTTTGTAACGACCCGACTTGTCATTTTAATAATTAGCGTCTTGTTCAGCGACTTAAGTTCACGAGCAGCTTTGTGATGTGTATTATGACTTGCGTGTGTGGTCGAGTTTGGTTTTTGGATGATTCGGGATTAAATGGAAAGAGCAATTCTTATTTTTGAAGTTTAAACAAAAAAAAGAGTTGACCGGAGTTTGACTTTTGAGCAAATGACTCCGGAATGGAATTTCGATGATTCCAATAGCTTCATATGGTGATTTCGGATTTAGGAGTGTGTCTGGGTATTTATTTTGAAGTCCATAGTTGATTTGGCTTGAAATGGTGAAAATAAGAAATTGACGGTTTAGAAGTTTGACCGTGGAGTTGACTTTTTTGATATCGGGGTCAGAATCCGATTCTGAAAATTGAAATAGGTTCGTTATGTCATTTATGACTTGTGTGCAAAATTTTAGGTCACTCAGACTTGGTTTGTTAGGTTTCAGCATCGAATATAGAAGTTGGAATTTCTTAGTTTAATTAAGTTTGAATTGAAGTGCGATTCATCGTTTCGATGTTGTTATATGTGATTTGAGGCCTCGAGTAGGTCCGTAATATGTTTTGGAACTTGTTGGTATATTTGGTTGGGGTCCCGGGGGCCTCGGGTGTGTTTCGAATCATTTTGGGCTACTTTTGTAACGAGACTTGCGGGGATGGTTAATTCGGAATTTGGAAGGGTTCGGGTTGAAATCGGAGGAACACTTGGTTCCCTCAGTTGTCTTTAAAAAGGCTAAGTATGACTTTGGTCTACATTTTGAGAAAACGACCCGGGAATCGGGATTTGACGGTTCCAATAGGTTCGTATAATGATTTTGGATTTGGGCGTATGTTCGAATCGGGTTTTCGACAACTCGGGAGCATTTCGGTGCTTAATAGTGAAATTTGACTATTTGAAAGTTTTAAAATTAGTTAAATTTGGTTTGTAGTAGGTTTCTGAGTAATCGAGGTCCGTTTGGAATTTCGAACCTGGGAGTAGTTCCGTATGGTGATTTAAGACTTGCACGCAAATTTTGGTGTTATTCTGAGTAGTTTAAGTACGTTTCGGCACGTTCGGAGTAAGTTCGTAGAATTTGAAATTTCTAAGTCGAATCAATTTGGTTTGGGGTATGATTCTTAGTTTTTATGTTGTTTTATGCGTTCTGAGAGTTCGAGCGAGTCCGTTTTATGATTTCAAACTTGTTGAAATGTTGGACGGGGTCTCTGGGGCTTCGGGAGTTAATCGGACGAGGCTCAGACCAAGTTGGAACTTGGGAGCAACAGCTGAAGCTCCCAGCTTCTGGTGTAACCGCACCTGCGCATGGGCAGCCGCAAGTGCGATCTCGTAGAAGCGAGCCACGAGCCTCAAAAACGGCCAAGAGGGGGGCTACCAGTGACCGCAGAAGCGGGGAAATGGACCGCACCTGCGAAGGCGCAGGTGCGAAGAAGGGCATCGCAGGAGCGGACGAGGTCGCAGGTGCGACACATGCACCGCAAAAGCGGTCTCGCAAAAGCGAGCCGCTGGTCGTAAACGTGGACGAGCCGACTAAAGGGGAGGACCGCATCTACAAGGTCCTTTCCGTAGATGCGGAGCCGCATATGCGGTTGACAAGCCGCAGAAGCAAAAAATCGCTGGGAAGAATATCTTAAAACGGGGCTCAGCCATTCTTGAGCCCATTTTCTCCATTTTTGGGTAAATTTGGAGCTTTTTGAGAGGGGTATTCACCTGGCAACTTGGAGGTAAGTTAATTCTACTTATTGTGAGTTAAATATATAGATTATGGGTAGATTTTAACATGTAAATCAAGGGTTTAGATGAAAAACCTAAATTTTGATAAAAATGAGATTTTAACCATGAAAATAGTTATGGAATGGGATGCAAATTGTGTATTTGAGTTATTAAGGTTATGTGTGATGATTTACTCCGAAAATTTCTAGAATCCGGGTACGTGGGCCCCGGATGAATTTTAGAAATTTTACCAATTTGGGTTGATTAATTAATCTAATGATTTAATTTTGAATTATTGAGCATGTATTGATTAAATTATTTAGCATTTGGCTAGTTTCGGATTTTTCGGCACCAAATTGTAGCTTTAATGCGAGATTGTGATCGGGAAGTGAGCTTTGAGATGAGGTAAGTCTCTTGTCTAACCTTGTAAGAGGGAATTTACCTCATAAGTGTTGTAAATAATTATTTGTTCATAATTGTGGGGGTTACGTACGTACGAGGTGACGAGGGTCCGTGCGTAGCTACTATTATGCTATTGTTCGGGTAGTTTTAGGACCCAATTCATGAACTACTTGGAATTTTCCACTATACTTGTTAAATTAAAATGCCTAAATTATATTAGTACTTGTTAGAGAAATTTTGAGTGGTAGTTAATGAAATTTGTATTACTTTATAAATCATTAATAATGTTTAAGTCAAATGCTTATAAAATATTCTTCTCTTCTTGTGGAGCGGGCCGAACGCCTCGACAGGAGATATATGCATCTATTGATCGTGCCGCACGTCCCTTGGTAGTGTACACTTCACTATGAATCGGGCTGTACGACCTCAACATAAATCGTGCTTAATAATAACAATTACACGATGCTTTGACATTTTATTTCAGCTTGTGAAGATAAACGATTTATTGGAAATTATTAAATTATGAAAGAATTATTTATTCCTTCTTGTTAAGGAAATTATTGCTATTCACATAAACCATGTTTATTTAAATATCTTTTTCTTTATATCATTGACCCATAGTGAGTGTCGAAGTCGACCTTTCGTCACTACTTCTTCGAGATTAGTCTTGATACTTACTGGGTGCACGTTGTTTATGTACTCATGCTACACTTGCTGCACTTTTTGTGCAGAATCTCAGACAAATGCTTCAGGTGGTCCTTCCGGCGCGCACCCCCGATATCCCGAGGCCTAGTGGTGAGCTGCTTCTTGAGTCGTTCTGCAGTGCTAGAATCTCTCTCTTTGGCATTTTGTATTCTGTTTATTTCATATTCAGACAGTGGTTAGAAGTTTGTATAATCTACTAAACACTCATACACCTATGACACCGAGTCTTGGCACATACACTAGTAGAATTGTGGTCTTGAAATTATTATTTTCCTTTTTTTAATCTATTTTGACTTTCTATTTTTCTTAAATCTAGCAAGTAAGGAAAGTTTAATTACTCATAATTTTATTAACGAAAAAAATATATGTTTAATTCACTAGTTGGCTTGCCTAGCGGTGATGTTGGGCTCCATCACGACCCATAAGTGAAATTAGGCCGTGACAACTTTGGATGCTGATTATTTGATGTCTGGTGTTGTTCTTCGCATTCGCGAGGTGTCTCTCGCGTTCGCGAAGAAGGATTTGGCTTCTGGGATTCTGTTTTTCGCGTTCGCGAAGAAAGAAATCTTGTTGTCCGTCACCCGACTTCGGAAGCTTATATCTTGCAATCTACAAGGCATTTGGAGATTATCCAAAAATAAAGGTTGTAGCACTTTGTGTCTAGTTTGTAGAAAATCAAACAGTTTGGAAATTGGAGTTGTGTACAGAAAGGTATGATGGATACACTACAGGCTATCCGGAAGAGTTTGGAAATCGCGAAGAAGAAATTTCTGTTGCACAGGGCTGACTTTGGAAGTTTATATCTTGCAATCTATAAAGAATTAGGAAATGGTCAAAACATGAAAGTTGTAGAATTAGGATTTGTCATTTGTGGTTTTGTACCAAAGGATATGACCATTCTAATAGAGGCTATTGGGAAAGAGTTTGGAAATGGCTGTTGAGAATTTTGGATGTTCGGATTTCGTAAAACTTCTGTCGGTTTCTGAGAGGCGAGCCCCACGTCGACTTTTTGGAATAAATTTTTAAGTTGATGTTTTATTATCCAAAATTATTTCTGATGAATTTTAATGAAGTTATACAATTAATTTGGATAGATTTGAGTTGTCCGGAGGTCAATTCAAGCAAGAAGGATATTTTGGAATATCGGTATAACTTCAAAAAGGTAAGTATTTTGCCTAACCTTAAGTGAGGGAATTACCCCTTAGGTATTGAGTCGTATGTGCCATTTGTGTAATGTGAAAGTCGTAAACGCGAGGTGACAAGTACGTACTCGGGCTTATATGTGCAAATGTTATTCGTTTAAAGTCTTAGGCATATTTATGTATTACATTAGAAATTGCTGGCACTTATTAATCTTTATTTGTCATGTCTCATTATTTGGTTGTCGAATTTGTTTTATATGATAAATTTAGTGTGATTGCTACTTTGATTTTCATGTGAATTTCGTGTGCTTGTTGAGTTGACATTTCCTGAAAATAATTACATTATGGAATTTTTTCCATCTGCAAATAATTTATTCAATAAGTTTAAATTGAGACGTTATTATATTTATCTGAAATTTGGATTTAGGAAGCGTTCGTTCTTGCTGAGTCATTTTTCCATATTTGCGATTGCATATTTACTTTGGGACTACGAGGCAATTCCTCAGGAGATCACCACGTATTGCATATTTACTTTTGGGACTACGAAGCGGTTCCTCGGGAGATCCCCATGTATTGCATATTTACTTTTGGGACTACGGGGCGGTTCCTTGGGAGATCACCCTATATTGCATATTTACTTTGGGACTACGAGGCGGTTCCGTGGGAGATCCCCTTGATATTGCATAATTACTTTTGGGACTACGAGGCAGTACCTCAGGAGAGCCCCTATTGTTTACCTCTATTTGTTGTGTTGTTCTTGTGTTGTTCACTCCTCAGTCATTTCATTATATTATTTTGTCTTCTGCCATGTGAGTTGTCTGTGCGGTTGTGATAGAGATATGGGTATGAGGTGTAGTGAAAATATGAAAGTGGGCTGAGACCGGTAAATTTTGTGATTATGAAATGAGGCGTCACATGGTGACTTTTACTTGAAAGGAATTATATTCGAAAGATTTATTTTTAGAATTATATTCGAAGATATTTATTTGAAAGAATTATGTTCGCAAGATTTATTTGTAAGAATTATATTCGAAAACTTTTACTTGAAAGGAATTTATATTCGAAAGATTTTATTTGAAGGAATTATATTCGATAAATTTTATTTGAAAGAATTATATTAGAAAGATTTTATTTGAATAATTATATTCGGAGAATTTTATTTGAAATAATTATATTCGAATGGTTTTACTTGAAGGAAATTTTATTCGAAAGGCATTTACTTGAAAGAATTATATTCGTAAGATATTTAATTGGAAGGATTTCTATTCGAAAAACTTATAGATAAAAGATGTATATTTTGAAGGAATTGATTAATTGGTTGTGTTGTGTTTATTACTCGCTTGGGCAAGATTTATGGTGTTCTTACTTTCTTGCTGTTTATATCACTAGTTGGTTGTTGTTGCTATAACTGCTACTTATTTTCTATTATTTTTGTATGCTATTGCACAGGTTATTTACTAGTGAGTGTCTTGACTGTACCTCGCCACTACTCCACCGAGGTTAGTCTTGATACTTACTAGGTACCGAATGTGGTGTACTCATACTACACTTCTATATATTTTTTTGCAGAGACATGTATTGGAGATATCGGATACGGGCAGAGATTAAAGTGTGATCGCAAGGATTCAAGGTAGAGTTGCTTGATCGTCGCTGTCCCTTGGAGTCTTTCCATTTTATTGTAATGTCAACTCTTATTCGAACAGTATTGTATATTCGATCCTTGAGATCATTGAATGTATTCAGTTAGAGTTCGTGACCCAGTATTACCAGTCTTGGGAGGTTGTTATTATTATTTTCGTTGTTGGTTTCGACACTTGTATTAAATTATATTTTTAAAAACAAATTCTCGAAATATAATTATAATCGGCTTATCTAGTCTTAGAGGCTAGGTGCCATCACGACGCCAATGGTGGGAGTTTTGGGTCATGACAAGTTGGTGTCATAGCTCTAGGTTCATATGTTCTACGAGTCAGGAACGAGTTTCGTAAAGTCTTGTGGGTCGGTACGGAGACGTTTGTACTTATCTTCGAGAGGCTACGGAACTGTTAGGACATTTCTACTTCTTTCATTCATGTCGTGCAGAAATTGTTGATTTTGGAATTTGTTTTTGAATCTCTATACTCTCACATATGGTGAGGACACGTGCTACCGGGTCAGCTGAGGAGACACCAACTCATCATGCTAGGGCCGCAAGAAGTTAGGGCCGAGGTAGAGGCGGAGGAATGGCACGTATCGTAGCTAGAGCACCTGTCAGAGAAGCAGTCGATGAGCCGCCACACTCTCCGGGATACGTGTCATATAGAGTTTGAATGGTTGCGTCAGGGCACCATGACGGTGTTAGAATATGCTATCGGGTTTAGTGAGTTAGCCCGACATGCACCTATCTTGGTTTCTATAGTTAGAGAGCGAGTCCGCTGATTAATTGAAGGGCTCGTTTATGATTTTAAAAATATGTATAGCTCGAGATTTACATACTGACATTCCATTTCAGTAAGTAGTAGAGATTGCCAGGATGTTAGAACGTGTTCGAAGTAAGGAGGAGGAGTCTAAGGAGGAAAAAGGTCTCGTAACTTTAGAGGATTTAGTGGATTCTACTCTGCAGCTATGACCCATCATGGCAGAGGCTCGGGCAGTCGGTCATCCCAGCCCGTAATTCAAAATACTCGTAGTGCTCCAGTTAATACTTTTAGTTCACCACCGGCATGGGGTTCTTAAAGTGGTTATTCCAGTTATCCGGCATAGACTCAGTATGAGTAGTCGTGCCCGTAGAGGGGTTGTTATGAGTGTGGTGATACTAGGCACATCATGAGAAATTGTCCCAGACTTGGGAAGGGTGGATTTCATCAGAACACTCAGGCTACATGCTTTATTTCAGTTAATACTCTTCGTGCACCGCCAGTTAGCGGTGGAGGACAAGCAGGTAGAGGATACCAATAATTGCTATGACTTGGCTGAGTCCAATTGTAATGACCTGGCCGGTCGTTTTGAGTATTACAACCCCGCTTCCCCATTTAATACTCAAATTATACTTTACAGTTGTTGTGTGACTTGTCGGTGTAATTGGTTCGGGTCCGGTGAGGTTTTGGAATGAATTGGAACACTTAGTTCCAAGGTTTAAAGCTTAAGTTAAAATAGTGACCGGATGTCGACTTATGTGTAAACGACCCCGGAATGGAGTTTTGATGATTCCAATAGCTCCGTATGGTGATTTTGGACTTTGGAGCGTGTCCAGAAAAGTTTTTTGGAAGTACGTAGTGGAATTTGGCTTGAAACGCCGAAAGTTAAATTTTTGAAAAATTTGACTGGGGAATGACTTTTTGATATCGGAGTCGGAATCCTATTCTAAAAATTTGAATAGGTCCGTAATGTGAAATGTGACTTGTGTGCAAAATATGAGGTCAATCGGACGTGATTTGATAGGTTTCGGCATCGTTTATAGAATTTGGAAATTTCAATATTTATTAGGCTTGAATCCGTGTGTAGTTCATATCTCTGAGGTTGTTTGATGTGATTTGAGGCCTCGAGTAGGTCTGTGGTGTGTTTTAGGACTTGTTGGTGTATTTGGAAGGGGTCCCGAGTGGCTCGGGTGAATTTTAGATAGATAACGGACCAAAATCAACTTGAAACATTTCTGGAACTACTGCCTACTGGTGTGATCGCACCTGCGAAGCTTTTGATCGTAGGTGTGAAGCCGCATTTGCGCGAAATCAGTTGTAGAAGCGGCCAAGTGTTGAACTAGGGAGTGCTCGCAGATGCGAAGAATTTTCCCGCATATGCAAGGCCTCATGTGCGAAGGGTTGGCGCAGAAGTGGAAAAGGGTGAGGAAGTCGGGCAGCGCAGGTGCGGAGTCGCATCCGCGCTTGGCTCTCCACAGAAGAGGCCTGGCTCGCAAATGCGTCCATTTGTCCGCAGAAGCGAGGGTCACAGGTGCGACCCCTTGTCCGCAGATGCGGAAATCGACTGGGCAGAACCTTAAAATTTGAGGGTTCAACATTTTCACCCATTTTCGGAGTTTGGAGCTCGGGTTGGGCAATTTTGGAGAGGAAATATTCCACACAACTTGGGGTAAGTGTTATTAACTCCCTTGTGATTATATTCAATGAATTAATCTTTATTTTGGTATAAGATTAATGAATCTTCAGGAGAAATAGAAGGAAATTTCTATAATGTCACAAAAGAAATTTTTCAAGTTTGAATACCGATTTGGAGTCGGATTTGAGTGAAATTAGTATGGTTGAACTTGCAATTGGATGGGTTGTCATATTTTGTGAGTTTCGTCGGATTTCGAGACGTGGTCCCCATGGGTGATTTCTGGGGCGCAATTTCGGATTTTTGGAAAATACTAGTATTTTCATATGGAATTAACTCCTATAATTTTTGTGGGCTGAATCAAATTAATTGTTACTAGATTCCAGCCGTTTGGAAGTTTTTATGCGCAGAATGGAATTTCTGGACCATTTCTTAGCTTGCTCGACATTGGATTTGGCTTGTTCGAGGTAAGTAACTCTTCTAATCTTGGAGTTGAGGGTATGAACCCTGAGGATATGTATTTCGTGAATTGTTGGGAGATGACGCACATGCTAGGTGACGGGCGTGTGGGCGTGCACTATAGAAATTGTGACATAATTGTTTCTGTAGAATTTTGTAGTTAAATGATCTTGGCATTTTTCATGCGTTTTATGAGTTAAAGAAATTAAGCTGAAAAGCATATTAAAAATTATGTTGAGGCTATGTGCCAGTATTATTGGGACCCATAGAGGTCATATTACTATGAATTATTTGGTTTAAATTAAAAATTCATACTCAATCATATTCATTTCATTGCATATCATATTTTAGTCTCTGTTGTTATTCATTGATACAACATATCATAATTTTGGGCTATTTTCATGACATTGTGAGCCCGAGAGACTGGAGAGATTGATGACTGAGTGAGGCCGAGGTCCTGATTGTGAGGATTATTATGGGATCAGGCTTCACGCCGCAACAGGCCATGTTGGCTAAATATATATAATTACTATTATATGGACCGGGGCTGCCTGCCTGTAGCAAGCCTTATTGGCTTAGTATGGCACGTGAGTTGCCCGTGCCGATTCTGATATGATATTATAGCATGTGAGTTGTCTATGCAGATTATAGCGCTTGGGCTGTAGGATCCCCTCTAGAGTCTGTACACACCCCCAGTGAGCGCAGGTACCTACTGAGTGCGAGTGTCGAGTGCTGAGTTACTGTGAGGCATAAATGATTGTGAGGTATGCCCGATTGGCAAGAGTGATTGTGAGGTATGCCCGAGTGGCATGAGTGACTGTGAGGTTTTCCCGAGAGGCTGTATATGAGTGATGTTCTACCCGATAGGATGCTTATGATTTTATCATTGAGTTGCATCACATTGGCATGCACACATGACATACAGGCATAGAGATGTATTTCCTCGTGTTGTACTGCATCACATCATTCATGATTTTTCACAAAATTTTGACAGATGGGCATAGTGATGCATTTGTTTTTACACGGGTTATCCGGAAGGAAAATGAAACATCTCATTTATTATTGACAAGATTTTGAGAGAAATTTATTGATTTCAACTATTCATATTTTTGGCAACTCCGACAAAAGATTTGAGTTTTCACTGATGGATTTGAAAGGAAGAAATATTATTTTTGAAATCATGATTTGGCTGAGCATTTTATCTCTGAGTTACTTCTGGTATTATTTGCTTTATGTTGTTATGGACTGTTGTGGACTATTGGTTTTGGACCCGACCTTGATGGAAGCTCGTCACTACTTTCAACCTACGGCTAGGTTTGTTACTTACTCAGTACATGGGGTCGGTTGTACTGATATTACACTTCTGCACATTGCGTGTAGATGTTGACTGTTGTTGTTGCTGTGCTCGATAGTTTCGGGACTCGAACATGTACCTGCGTTCCTATTGTAGCTGCCTCTTATTCAGGGTAGCCTTAGATTTATAAAAGCTCTGTTTATGTATTATTCAAACAGATTATGTATTTATTTCATTTCCACTTTGTATACTCTATTCTTTGAAGCTCATGATTTGTACTACCAGTTTTTGGGGATTGTATAAGATTAAGAACTTTATTCACTTAAATTGCTTTAATAATTATTATTGGAATTGGATATTTGGTAGTTAGCTTACCTAACGGGTTGGGTTAGGTGCCATCACGACTATTTGGATTTTTGGGTCGTGACAAGGTGGTATCAAAGCTCTAGGTTCATAGGTTCTACAAGTCATGAGCAAGTGTCTAGTAGAGCCTTGCGGATCGGTATGATGATCTCCATACTTATCTTCGAGAGGCTACAGGGCATTTAGGATATATACTTCCTATATTTCTTTCCTTATCGTACGAGATTGATTCAGCTTGGGGTAAGTATTATTAACTCCCTTGTGATTATATTCAATGAATTAATCTTCATTTTGGTGTAAGATTAATGAATCTTCAGGAGAAATAGAAGGAAATTTCTATAATGTCACAAAAGAAATTTTTCAAGTTTGAATACCGATTTGGAGTCGGATTTGAGTGAAATTAGTATGGTTGAACTTGCAATTGGATGTGTTGTCATATTTTGTGAGTTTCGTCGGATTTCAAGACGTGGTCCCCATGGGTGATTTCTGGGGTGCAATTTCGGAATTTTGGAAAATACTAGTATTTTTATATGGAATTAACTCCTATAATTTTTGTGGGCTGAATCAAATTAATTGTTACTAGATTCCAGCCGTTTGGAAGTTGTTATGCGCAGAATGGAATTTCTGGACTATTTCTTAGCTTGCTCGACATTGGATTTGGCTTGTTCGAGGTAAGTAACTCTTCTAATCTTGGAGTTGAGGGTATGAACCCTGAGGATATGTATTTCATGAATTGTTGGGAGATGACGCACATGCTAGGTGACGGGCGTGTGGGCGTGCACTATAGAAATTGTGACATAATTGTTTCTGTAGAATTTTGTAGTTAAATGATCTTGGCATTTTTCATGCGTTTTATGAGTTAAAGAAATTAAGCTGAAAAGTATATTAAAAATTATGTTGAGGCTATGTGTCAGTATTATTGGGACCCGCAGAGGTCATATTGCTTTGAATTATTTGGTTTAAATTAAAAATTCATACTCAATCATATTCATTTCATTGCATATCATATCTCAGTCTCTGTTGTTATTCATTGATACAACATATCATAATTTTGGGCTATTTTGATGACATTGTGAGCCCGAGAGACTGGAGAGATTGATGACTGAGTGAGGCCGAGGTCCTGATTGTGAGGATTATTATGGGATCAGGCTTCACGCCGCAGCAGGCCATGTTGGCTAAATATATATAATTACTATTATATGGACCGGGGCTGCCCGCCTGTAGCAAGCCTTATTGGCTTATTATGGCACGTGAGTTGCCTGTGCCAATTCTGATATGATATTATAGCACGTGAGTTGTCTATGCAGATTATAGCGCTTGGGCTGTAGGATCCCCTCCAGAGTCTGTACACACCCCCAGTGAGCGCAGGTACCTACTGAGTGTGAGTGTCGAGTGCTGAGTTACTGTGAGGCATAAATGATTGTGAGGTATGCCCGATTGGCAAGAGTGATTGTGAGGTATGGCCGAGTGGCATGAATGACTGTGAGGTTTTCCCGAGAGGCTGTATATGAGTGATGTTCTACCCGATGGGATGCTTATGATTTTATCATTGAGTTGCATCACATTGGCATGCACACATGACATATAGGCATAGAGATGTATTTCCTCGTGTTGTACTGCATCACATCATTCATGATTTTTCACAAAATTTTGACAGATGGGCATAGTGATGCATTTGTTTTTACACGGGTTATCCGGAAGGAAAATGAAACATCTCATTTATTATTGACAAGATTTTGAGAGATATTTATTGATTTCAACTATTCATATTTTTGGCAACTCCGACAAAAGATTTGAGTTTTCACTGATGGATTTGAAAGGAAGAAATATTATTTTTGAAATCATGATTTGGCTGAGCATTTTATCTCTGAGTTACTTCTGGTATTATTTGCTTTATGTTGTTATGGACTGTTGTGGACTATTGGTTTTGGACCCGACCTTGATGGAAGCTCGTCACTACTTTCAACCTATGGCTAGGTTTGTTACTTACTCAGTACATGGGGTCGGTTGTACTGATATTACACTTCTGCACATTGCGTGTAGATGTTGACTGTTGTTGTTGCTGTGCTCGATAGTTTCGGGACTCGAAGATGTACCTGTGTTCCTATTGTAGCTGCCTCTTATTCAGGGTAGCCTTAGATTTATAAAAGCTCTGTTTATGTATTATTCAAACAGATTATGTATTTATTTCATTTCCGCTTTGTATACTCTATTCTTAGAAGCTCATGATTTGTACTACCAGTTCTTGGGGATTGTATAAGATTAAGAACTTTATTCACTTAAATTGCTTTAATAATTATTATTGGAATTGGATATTTGGTAGTTAGCTTACCTAACGGGTTGGGTTAGGTGCCATCACGACTATTTGGATTTTTGGGTCGTGACAAGGTGGTATCAAAGCTCTAGGTTCATAGGTTCTACAAGTCATGAGCAAGTGTCTAGTAGAGCCTTGCGGATCGGTATGATGACGTCCATACTTATCTTCGAGAGGCTACAGGGCATTTAGGATATATACTTCCTATCTTTCTCTCCTTATCGTGCGATATTGATTCAGCTTGGGGTAAGTGTTATTAACTCCCTTGTGATTATATTCAATGAATTAATCTTCATTTTGGTGTAAGATTAATGAATCTTCAGGAGAAATAGAATGAAATTTCTATAATGTCACAAAAGAAATTTTTCAAGTTTGAATACCGATTTGGAGTCGGATTTGAGTGAAATTAGTATGGTTGAACTTGCAATTGGATGGGTTGTCATATTTTGTGAGTTTCGTCGGATTTCGAGACGTGGTCCCCATGGGTGATTTCTGGGGCGCAATTTCGGATTTTTTGAAAATACTAGTATTTTCACATGGAATTAACTCCTATAATTTTTGTGGGCTGAATCAAATTAATTGTTACTAGATTCCAGCCGTTTGGAAGTTGTTATGCGCAGAATGGAATTTCTGTACCATTTCTTAGCTTGCTCGACATTGGATTTGGCTTGTTTGAGGTAAGTAACTCTTCTAATCTTGGAGTTGAGGGTATGAACCCTGAGGATATGTATTTCGTGAATTGTTGGGAGATGACGCACATGCTAGGTGACGGGCGTGTGGGCGTGCACTATAGAAATTGTGACATAATTGTTTCTGTAGAATTTTGTAGTTAAATGATCTTGGCATTTTTCATGCATTTTATGAGTTAAAGAAATTAAGCTGAAAAGCATATTAAAAATTATGTTGAGGCTATGTGCCAGTATTATTGGGACCCACAGAGGTCATATTGCTGTGAATTATTTGGTTTAAATTAAAAATTCATACTCAATCATATTCATTTCATTACATATCATATCTCAGTCTCTGTTGTTATTCATTGATACAACATATCATAATTTTGGGCTATTTTCATGACATTGTGAGCCCGAGAGACTAGAGAGATTGATGACTGAGTGAGGCCGAGGGCCTGATTGTGAGGATTATTATGGGATCGGGCTTCACGCCGCAGCAGGCCATGTTGGCTAAATATATATAATTACTATTATATGGACCGGGGCTGCCCGCCTGTAGCAAGCCTTATTGGCTTATTATGGCACGTGAGTTGCCCGTGCCGATTCTGATATGATATTATAGCACGTGAGTTGTCTGTGCAGATTATAGCGCTTGGGCTGTAGGATCCCCTCCGGAGTCTGTACACACCCCCAGTGAGCGCAGGTACCTACTGAGTGCGAGTGTCGAGTGCTGAGTTACTGTGAGGCATAAATGATTGTGAGGTATGCCCGATTGGCAATAGTGATTGTGAGGTATGCCCGAGTGGCATGAGTGACTGTGAGGTTTTCCCGAGAGGCTGTATATGAGTGATGTTCTGCCCGATGGGATGCTTATGATTTTATCATTGAGTTGCATCACATTGGCATGCACACATGACATACAGGCATAGAGATGTATTTCCTCGTGTTGTACTGCATCACATCATTCATGATTTTTCGCAAAATTTTGACAGATGGGCATAGTGATGCATTTGTTTTTACACGGGTTATCCGGAAGGAAAATAAAACATCTCATTTATTATTGACAAGATTTTGGGAGAAATTTATTGATTTCAACTATTCATATTTTTGGCAACTCCGACAAAAGATTTGAGTTTTCACTGATGGATTTGAAAGGAAGAAATATTATTTTTGAAATCATGATTTGGCTGAGCATTTTATCTCTGAGTTACTTCTGGTATTATTTGCTTTATGTTGTTATGGACTGTTGTGGACTATTGGTTTTGGACCCGACCTGGATGGAAGCTCGTCACTACTTTCAACCTACGGCTAGGTTTGTTACTTACTCAGTACATGGGGTCGGTTGTACTGATATTACACTTCTGCACATTGCGTGCAGATGTTGACTGTTGTTGTTGTTGTGCTCGATAGTTTCGGGACTCGAAGATGTACCTGCGTTCCTATTGTAGCCTTAGATTTATAAAAGCTCTGTTTATGTATTATTCAAACAGATTATGTATTTATTTCATTTCTGCTTTAATACTCTATTCTTAGAAGCTCAGGATTTGTACTACCAGTTCTTGGGGATTGTATAAGATTAAGAACTTTATTTACTTAAATTGCTTTAATAATTATTATTGGAATTGGATATTTGGTAGTTAGCTTACCTAACGGGTTGGGTTAGGTGCCATCACGACTATTTGGATTTTTGGGTCGTGACAAGGTGGTATCAAAGCTCTAGGTTCGTAGGTTCTACAAGTCATGAGCAAGTGTCTAGTAGAGCCTTGCGGATCGGTATGATGACGTCCATACTTATCTTTGAGAGGCTACAGGGCATTTAGGATATATACTTCCCATCTTTCTTTCCTTATCGTGCGAGATTGAGGCTATGGTTAGACCGTAGTTTAATCTCGGTAGCTTCAGTTATAACTTGTACATTTGGACTCGTATGTCCGGTAATGTCCCTACGAGTGGAATTTGTGGCTCGATGAGCAGTGGAATGTCCTTGTGATGAATACGATGTAACTGCGAGATGTCTTAAGACGATTTGAATGTGACGAGAAGCGTTTCTGTGAAATGTAAAGGAAAGGCCATTGGGTTCTTGATATTCGTTTTGGTGTGACGTATAGTCTCGCGTACAAATGATTTGAAGGATCTTTCACATTGTTAAATTTTGGGACAGACTAAATTCTCGTGTCTTGTTAATAAGTTTGGACTTGGAAAGATTTAGTGATTGCGTAGAAATTGTGGCTACGAAAATATATAACAAGATGCCAACTTGAGGCTAGAGAGGTGGGTTATCTTCTAGAGAATAATCTACATAGGTGTGTTCCTTGTAATGTGAGTGGAGGTTTCTTTTCTTCCAGTGGAGCGTATGTGTGGAGATTTGAATTTGAATCTGATTGAGAAAGTTGACTTGAGTGTCAAGAGAAGGATTTCGAGCTTAGCGGATGATTTGGGGTATTTTTATGGTTGGCGTTGTATGAGCTTGAGTAGAATTTTTCGTTGAACTGATGGAAGTATTAGGGTTGTAGAGTATGGATATTGTGAGTTAAGGAGTGATTAAATTTATGGCTTTGAGCCAAGTAGGGGAGCCTGCTGCAGACGTCTTAATTTCATGGTTATATATTAAATTTTAGTTTTGGTCTGAGGCATACTTGTGGATTAGTTATGAATTGCAGAGATGGAGTTCGAGAATGACTTGAGTAAACGAATTCTTAAATACAAGTTATATTGTACTTTATGAGTATGTGAAAATCATGGGGTAAGTGAGTTGTTATTTTCAAAATATGTAGTATGCATGGAGTATGAATTTGATTGGGGGTATTAGAGTAGAGTTACTTCTTTGAGTGTTGTTGTGCTAATGAGGCACGTGTCTTTTGACCCATTTGGGCGGTGCAATTAGATTTGAGAAAAGTGGGTGACTCCCAAGAAAACTTCTAGTGGGTTTGAGAATTTTATATAGCAATTGAGAATTTCTCTGGACTTGTGTATGGATAAAACCTGAGATTTACACTGGATGGTGCCTAGACTTGCGGGAATTCTGTATGACTATGAATTCTATATTTTAATATAAGGAGGGTGAGGAGAACAATTTCAAATTCACATAATGTATTTTCAGAGTGAGTGTTACAATTTTGGTATTTTTTAAAAGGGCTTAAGAATAATACAGTTGCTTATGGGCCGTAGGGCGTTGTGGTTCCATACTAGGTTTGTGGGATGAGCCGTGGCTATAGATCATGGCGTTTAGCAAGGAGAAGTATTAATCTGAAGACTGATTCAGAAGAAACTCAGAGAACATAAGACAAATGGGTAGTAGATTGGATCAGTATGGTAATAGATATGATCGGTTCTTTAGGTGCTTATGATGTAGGGGTTTTCTACAGGTACTTTGTGGCAATACACTTGGGCTTGGCGACCTGCGTGGCTTGGTTGATTTAGAGAGATTCAACTCTGATGGCCTGATTATGTGCAAATGGATTCCAAAGCATTCTCGAGATTTTCTACCACGGTTTCAGATGGGTATTTTCCTACCGGCCTGAGGAGCATGTTGAGTATTGTGATTTTATACCGGATGGGATCAAAAGGAAGGCTTCTGGCCGATCAGATATGTATTTTACTTGTGACTCAGAATGATTATGAGGTTCTCGTATTTTTCAAATCATGGCATGATAGATGTAGTGTGTTGTGTGGGATTAAGGTTGGCGTGTGCAAGGTCACAGTTTAGCCTTGAAAGGGAGGTCATAAATTCTTAGAGGCATGAACAGTTTTCGATGTTAGATGAATGCTATAACTATTTGGTATTGCGTGAATAGAGTGTACATTTTAGAAGGCGAACTATGTTTTGAATTATGGAAATTTCATAGGTATTGCGGCATTTTGTTTCCTCGTTGATCGACTGCTGATGTTCAAATTTTGCTTTGTGCCACAGAAGAATTATGAATTTTTCCTCGTGGGATGATCGCGTAATGGAGAAGTGTTAGACATTCAGGCGGTGGAGTTGAGATCAGATATGGTGATTCGTGTGTTCTATGGATTTGGAGACTGGGAATTCCCACGAGTACATTGTTTAGTGGTTGTGGACCGTAAAAGAGTAGCCAAGGTTAGTCAAAAGATAGTATGTGTGGTGGTTCAATTATTGTGGACCTTCGGAGGGATATTTGTCTATTTATGGGTGACCAGAGTTGTTTTGGGGGTCCATTGGTAGGCCCAATTAAGAGATGTATTCTACACTGAGCGGGAATGGTTGGCTCCATACTACTATTATTGAGGGATGTGTCATTCGGTTGATGTTGAACTTATTCATGTTCTGAAATAATCTGTGAGTTACTCCTTTATGCTACGAGGAGTTGTGATTCATTGGTTATGTTCATAGATGGTGTGGTTCTATTTGAGCTTTATAGCAGAATTTGAGCGTGATGAGTATTTGGGTATTGCATGATCGATTGCGTAATGGTTATGTTCTTTCAAGTTTTGTGTGGCATTTTTTTTGTTATTTGCCTCTCTGTGGTTATTTATTTTGAGCGGGGTGGCTCGAGGTATATATTATGGACCAGTGTTTGGATGGGGTCACGTATTGCATTAGAGTTATGTTAAGGTATGAACCTTGTGTTATGATCGGGTGATTGTTCTACGGTGTATGATGAATTTTCAGCATTTCGTTGTGGTGGTACATGTTAATCTGGCGGGGCAGTTCTCTCATTTGAGTCATTTTCCATGACTGAATGCATTTGAATTGTTGCGTATTGGTGCACTGATGGCACAGGTTGTGGCTCTGAGTTATATTGGTGCAGCATGTCTGTGGAAATAGTTGTGTTTAGTAATATAAGGTCATTGGACCTAGAATGAGTACTATCAGGTTTGATTATGGTATGTTCAGAAGGATAATATTGAAAGTCGGCTCAGAAAGCAATTTTGTGGTTCTGGTTGGGGGAAGAGAGCTCCGTGACTTGTTGATAAGGTAAGTGGTCATGAAATTTCGCGTGTTTCTTTTATTATCAACAGTGTACAAAATTTTGGGATGAGGTTTGGTTCGATATGGGTTTAATACTAGTAATTGGTTTGTTTTGGAGTCGTCACTGTGGTCAGGAATGGTGCTACGAGCATGCGAGTTGTGTAATATGTTAGGTGATTATGTTCGTGGTTATGGTGATATTTATGGCTTCATACAGCTTATTCAAACTCATAAAGTGTGTAAATGTAAGATTCGTGCCTTGAAAGAAATTCTAAAGGTTGGAAATTAAATTCCAAGGTTTATGGGCAAGAGTTAAATTAATGATTTCAGTTGGATTGTGCTATCAAGCCTATATGGAATAGGGTGACGTGGGTTCACCCCCGGGTACATATGTGGTAAGATGGAACAGTGATTTGATGGCTTAGAAACAACTCTTGGCACGTTCGAGGACGAACGTATGTTTAAGTGGAGGAGAATTTGACGACTCGGCCGGTCGTTTTGAGTATTACAACCCCGCTTCCCTATTTACTGCTCAAATTGTACTTTATAGTTGTTGTGTGACTTGCCGGGGTAATTGGTTCGGGTCTGGTGAGGTTTTGGAATGAATTGGAACACTTAGTTCCAAGGTTTAAAGCTTAAGTTAAAATAGTGACCGAATGTCGACTTATGTGTAAACGAACCCGGAATAGAGTTTTGATGATACCAATAGCTCCGTATGGTGATTTTGGACTTAGGAGCATGTCTGGAAAATTGTTTTGGAAGTACGTAATGGAATTTGGCTTGAAATGCCGAAAGTTAAATTTTTTGGAAGTTTGACCGGGGGGTTGACTTTTTGATATAGGGGTCGGAATCTGATTTTGGAAATTTGAATAAGTCCGTAATGTGAAATTTGACTTGTGTGCAAAATTTGAGGTCAATCGGACGTGATTTGATAGGTTTGGGCATCGTTTGTAGAATTTGGAAATTTCAAAATTTATTAGGCTTGAATCCGTGTGTAGTTTGTATCTTTGAGGTTGTTTGATGTGATTTGAGGCCTCGAATAGGTCCGTGGTGTGTTTTAGGACTTGTTGGTGTATTTGGAAGGGGTCCCGAGTGGCTCGGGTGAGTTTCGGATAGATAACAGATCAAATTCAACTTGAAACATTTCTGGAACTGCTGCCTACTGGTGTGATCGCACCTGCGAAGATTTTGATCGCAGGTGCGAAGCCGCATGTGTGCGAAATCAGTCGCAGAAGCGGCCAAGTGTGGAACTGGGCAGTGCTCGCAGGTGCAAAGAATTTTCCCGCATCTGTGAGGCCGCATCTGCGAAGGGTTGGCACATAAGCGGAAAAGGGTGAGGAAGTCGAGCATCGCAGGTGCGGAGTCGCATTCAATCTTGGCTCTTCGTAGAAGCGGCCTGGCTCGCAAATGCGTCCATTTGTCTACAGAAGCGAGGGTCGCAGGTGCGACCCCTTGTCCGCAGATGCTGAAATCGACTGGGCAGAACCTTAAAATTCGAGGGTTCAACATTTTCAGCCATTTTCGGATTTTGGAGCTCGGGTTGGGCGATTTTGGAGAGGAAATTTTCCACACAACTTGGGGTAAGTGTTCTTAACTCCATTGTGATTATATTCCATGAATTAATCTTCATTTTGGTGTAAGATTATTGAATCTTCAAGAGAAATAGAAGGAAATTTGTATAATGTCACAAAACGAATTTTTCAAGTTTGAATACCGATTTGGAGTCGGATTTGAGTGAAATTAGTATGGTTGAACTTGTAATTGGATGGGTTCTCGTATTTTGTGAGTTTCATCGGATTTCGAAACATGGGCCCCACGGGTGATATTTGGGGCGCAATATCGGATTTTTGGAAAATATTAGTATTTTGATATGGAATTAATTCCTATACTTTTTGTGGGCTGAATCAAATTAATTGTTACTAGATTCGAGCCATTTGGAAGTTGATACGGGCAGAATGGAATTTCTGGAGCATTGCTTAGATTTCTCGACATTGGATTTGGCTTATCCGAGGTAAGTAACTCTTCTAATCTTGGAGTTGAGGGTATGCACCCTGAATATATGTATTTCGTGAATTGTTGGGAGGTGACGCACATGCTAGGTGACGGGCGTGTGGGCGTGCACTATAAAAATTGTGACATAATTATTTCTGTGGAATTTTGTAGTTAAATGATCTTGGCATTTTTCATGTGTTTTATGAGTTAAAGAAATTAAGCTGAAAAGCATATTAAAAATCATGTTGAGGCTATGTTCCAGTATTATTGGGACCCACAGAGGTCATATTGCTGTGAATTATTTGCTTTAAATTAAAAATTCATACTCATTCATATTCATTTCATTGCATATCATATCTCAGTCTCTGTTGCTATTCATTGATACATCATATCATCATTTTGGGCTATTTTCATGACATTGTGAGCCCGAGAGACTGGAGAGATTGATGACTGAGTGAGGCCGAGGGCTTGATTGTGAGGATTATTATGGGATCAGGTTGCACGCCGCAGCAGGACATGTTGGATATATATATATTATTACTATTATATGGATCGGATGGCACTTGAGTTGTCCGTGCGGATTCTGATATGATATTATAGCACGTGAGTTGTCCATGCAGATTATAGCGCTTGGGCTGTAGGATCCCCTCCGGAGTCTGTACACACCCCCAATGAGTGCAGGTACCTACTGAGTGCGAGTGCCGAGTGTTGAGTTACTGTGAGGCATGAGTGATTCAGAGGTATGCCCGATTGGCAAGAGTGATTGTGAGGTATGCCCGATTGGCAAGAGTGATTGTGAGGTATGCCCGAGTGGCATGAGTGACTGTGAGGTTTGCCCGAGGGTTGTATATGAGTGATGTTCTGCCCGATGGGCTGTTTATGATTTTATCATTGAGTTGCATCGCATTGGCATGCACACATAACATACAGGCATATAGATGTATTTCCTCGTGCTGTACTGCATCACATCATTTATGATTTTTCACACATTTTTTACAGATGGGCATAGTGATACATTTGTTTTTACACGTGTTATCCGGAAGGAAAATGAAACATCTTATTTATTATTGACAAGATTTTGGGAGAAATTTATTGATTTCAACTATTCATATTTTTGGCAACTCCGTCAAAAGATTTGAGTTTTCATTGATGGATTTGAAAGGAAGAACTATTATTTTTGAAATCATGATTTAGCTGAGCGTTTTATCTCTGAGTTACTTCTGATATTATTTGCTTTATGTTGTTATGGACTGTTGTGGACTATTGGTTTTGAACCCGACCTTGGTGAAAACTCATCACTACTTTCAACCTACAGCTAGGTTTGTTACTTACTCAGTACATGGGGTCGGTTGTACTGATACTACACTTATGCACATTACGTGCAAATGTTAACTTTTGTTGTTGCTGTGCTCGATGGTTGCGGGACTTGAAGATGTACCTGCGTTCCTGTTGTAGCTGCCTCTTGTTCAGGGTAGCCTTATATTTATAAAATCTATGTTTATGTATTATTCAAACAGACTATGTATTTATTTCATTTCCGCTTTGTATACTCTATTCTTAGAAGCTCATGATTTGTACTACCAGTTTTTGGAGATTGTATAAGATTAAGACCTTTATTCACTTAAATTGCTTTAATAATTATTATTGGAATTGGATATTTGGTAGTTGGCTTACCTAACGGGTTGGGTTAGGTGCCATCACGACTATTTGGATTTTTGTTACAGGTATGATTTAATTTATAATAAAAAGAGCACTATTCTTATTTTGATTCATTTATGATTATCGAGGTGAGACCTCCTATCGTGCTCCATTTACGACGAGTTTGTGATTTGTACACCACTCACGCTTATTACTTGTGATTCAGAGTTGAGGCCGAGATCCTCGCATTTTCATGTGATTTTGATATGTTTGAACCGGGCTACGTGCCGCGATGGAAGTTATATCAGGATAAGATCTTTTGTGGTTAAATTCATGTGTTTTAAATTCTCCCTTTGTGAAATTTAATTTGTACTATAGTACTAATATGGAGTCATGCCTGTTAGGCTTATTTGATAATTCTTTTATGTGTTTCTGTGCATATTTAACCATATTCGTGTTGTAATTATTGGGTTTTAGCCTACGAGGTGAGTGCCCAGGTGGCGTTATACGTGACTCGTTAAGTCGGGTAAATAATTATGAGGTCTTCATACCTCATGTTTTACTGTCAGTGTTGTGAAAATTTAAAATGAGATTTTGGTTAATATTAGGTTAATTGATGATGCTGAAATTGATTATGAACAGTTTTTATGACCAGAGATGTGGTTATGGGCATACGTATGATGTGTGCGTACGCACAAGTTGCTACAGCCGGTTGAGACTAATACCGTGTGTTGATGTGAAAATCAGGCCTTTTAAAAATATTTGGATTGTAAGAAATTTGGTTTTATAGTTTATAAGTATGGATGAAAGAAATAATCTTCAATAGAGATGGAGTTTTCAGATCCATGTTAAATTTTTGGTGACATAGAATCACACGTGAATATGTGTGTAAGAATACACTCAGTAATTACATGTCCTCAGAATAATTCTTGACACATTTGAGGACGAACATGTGTTTAAGAGGGGGAGAATGTAACGCCCCGACTTGTCGTTTTAAGAATTAGCGTCACGTTCAACTACTTAAGGTCACGAACATCTTTGTGATGTGCATTATGACTTGCGTGTGTGGTCGAGTTTGATTTTTGGATGATTTAGGATTAAATTGAAAGAACAATTCTTATTTTTGAAGCTTAAACAAAAAGAAAAGTTGACCGGAGTTTGACTTTTGAGCAAACGACTCCGAAATGGAATTTCAATGATTATAATAGCTTCGTATGGTGATTTCGAACTTAGGATTGTGTCTGTGTATTTATTTTGAAGTCCGTATTTGAATTTGGCTTGAAATGACAAAAATAAGAAATTGAAGGTTTGGAAGTTTGACCGAGGAGTTGACTTTTTGATATCGCGGTCGGAATCCGATTCTGAAAATTGGAATAGGACCGTTATGTCATTTATGACTTGTGTGTAAAATTTGAGGTCAATCGGACTTGATTTTATAGGTTTCGGCATCAAATATAGAAGTTAGAATTTCTTAGTTTAATTAAGTTTGAATTGAAGTGCGATTCATCGTTTCGATGTTGTTATATGTGATTTGCGGCCTCGAGTAGGTCCGTTATATGTTTTGGGACTTGTTGATATATTTGGTTGGGGTCCCGGGGGTCTCAGGTGTGTTTCAGATCATTTTGGGCTACTTTGGATGCTGGTTTTCTGATGTCTAGTGTTGTTCTTCGCGTTCGTGAGGCGTCTCTCGCGTTCACGAAGAAGGATTGGGCTTTTGGTATTTTGTTTGTAATGACCCGATTTGTCGTTTTAAGAATTAATGCCCCGTTCAGTGACTTAAGGTGCCGAGAAGCTTCGTAATATGTATTATTACCCGCGTGTGTGGTCAGGTTTGATTTTCGAAAGATTCAGAATTAAATTGAGAGAACATATCTCATTTTTGAAGCTTAAATGAAAAGAAGTTTAAGTTGGAAGTTTGACCGGGGAGTTGACCTTTTGATATCGGGGTCGGAATCCAGTTCTGAAAATTTTCACAGGTCCGTTATGTCATTTATGACTTGTGTGCAAAATTTGAGGTCAATCAGACTTGATTTGATAGGTTTCGGCGTCGAATGTAGAAGTTGGAATTTCTTAGCTTCATTAAGCTTTAAATGGGGCATGATTCGTGGTTTTAGCGTTGTTTGATGTGATTTGAGGCTTCGACTAAGTTCGTATGATGTTCTAGGACTTGTTGGTATATTTGGTTGAGGTCCCGAGGGGCTCGGGTGAGTTTCGGACTATTTCTAGGCCATTTTTAGTTGCTGGTTTTTGGCCACAGAGGTATGCATCACGGTCGCGGACAAACGGCCGCGACTGTGAAGAGCAATTTTGCTGTTTGGACACTGTGAATCGTGATCGCGAAAGCCTTTTCACGATCGCGTAGAGGAAACTCCTGCTGCACTAACCTGACTTTGGAGCTCATATCTCGCAATCTATAGGGAATTCAGAGATGATCCAAAAATAAAAGTTGTATCCCTTTTTGTCTAGTTTTCATAAAGGTAAACTATTTGTAATTTAGAGTTGTGTACAAAAGGTTATGGTGAATACACTACAAGCTGTCTGGGAAGAGTTTGGAATATGTTGCATAGGGCTGACTTTGGAAGCTTATATCTCGAAATCTATAAGGAATTGGGAGATGAGCAACAAATAAAAGTTATAGCTCTTGGAGTCTAGTTTTTAAAAAGTTAAACCATTTAGCATTTGAAGTTTAGTACAAAAGGTTATGACCATTAAACAAGAGGTTGTCTGGAAGAGCTGGGGACTTGTTCTTCGCGATCGCGAAAGGCAAATTTTGGGCTGAGAAAAATTGTGCTTCGCGATCGCGAAGAGTAAATACCTGGGCAGTAGCTATATTTCGAGGTTTCAACCATTTGTAACATATTTGGAGCTTTGGATCTCGGATTGAAGCGATTTTTGAGGCAATTTTTAGCATATGGATTGGGGTAAGTGTTCTATATCCTAAAGTGATTACACTTCATGATTCTATGGTTATATTCATAATTTATTTTGGATTTAAATTGAAGACCAAAAACGAAAATTTAAGATTTGGAGGTCGAGTTGTTATCGGAATTTGATAAAATTGGTATGGTTGAACTCGTATCGGAATGGGTGTTCAGATTTGGTGAAATTTACATTAGGTTCTGAGAGGCGAGCCCCGCATTGACTTTGGTTGACTTTTGAGAATAAAATTTTAAGTCGACGTTTTATTATCCGGAATTATTTTCGATGAATTTTAATGAAGTTATACAATTAATTTGGATAGATTTGAGTTGTCTGGAGGTCAATTCAAGCAAGAAGGCAATTTTGGAATATCGACATAACTTCAAAAAAGGTAAGTATCTTGCCTAACCTTGAGTGGAGGAATTACCCCTTAGGAATTGTGTCTTATGTGAAAATTGTGTAATTTAAAATCATGTACGCGAGGTGACGAGTACGCACTTGGTTTATATGTGCATATTATATCGGTTGAAATTCCTAGACGCCCTTAAGTATTAAATTGGAAAATTATTGTAACTTATTAAATCCCTTATTTATCATGCCTCATTCCTTGTTTGCCAAAGTTATTTTTATATGATAATTTGGTGTGATTGCCACTTGACTTTTATGCGAACTCTGTGTTTGTTTGAGTTGCCATTTTTATGGAAAATACTTTCATTATTGATTTTACCTACAGATAATTTAGATGGAAAATTTAGTTAATAAGATGAATAAATCTATTTATTTCTTGAAGTTGTGATTTAAAAGAGGTATTGTTCCTTGATGAATTAATTTTCAGTTCACGTTGTTGAAAAATTGGTATTGAATTATAAAGGTCGTAAATCATATTGAGGTAAAGAGCCAAATTGTGAAATATTATTCGGTTGAGTTGTTCACTCCCGAACATTTTGTTAAGATGTTGTACACATTATGAGTGGAGGAATTACCCCTTAGGCATTGAGTTTTATGTGAAAATTGCGTAATTTAAAACCATGTACGCGAGGTGACGAGTACGTACTTGGTTTATATGTGCATATTATATCGATTGAAATTCGTAGACGCCCTTAAGTATTAAATTGGAAAATTATTGTAACTTATTAAATCCCTTATTTATCATGCCTCATTCCTTGTTTGCCGAAGTTATTTTTATATGATAATTTGGTGTGATAGACACTTGACTTTTATGTGAACTCTGTGTTTGTTTGAGTTGCCATTTTTATGGAAAATACTTTCATTATTGATTTTACCTACAGATAATTTAAATGGAAAATTTAGTTAATAAGATGAATAAATCTATTTATTTCTTGAAGTTGTGATTTAAAAGAGGTGTTGTTCCTTGATGAATTACTTTTCAGTTCTCGTTGTTGAAAAATTGGTATTGAATTATAAAGGTCGTAAATCATATTGAGGCAAAGAGCCAAATTGTGAAATATTATTCGGTTGAGTTGTTCACTCCCGAACATTTTGTTAAGATGTTGTACACATTATGAGTGGAGGAATTACCCCTTAGTCATTGAGTCTTATGTAAAAATTATGTAATTTAAAACCATGTACGCGAGGTGACGAGTACGTACTTGGTTTATATGTGCATATTATATCGATTGAAATTCGTAGACGCCCTTAAGTATTAAATTGGAAAATTATTGTAACTTATTAAATCCCTTATTTATCATGCCTCATTCCTTGTTTGCCGAAGTTATTTTTATATGATAAGTTGGTGTGATAGACACTTGACTTTTATGTGAACTCTGTGTTTGTTTGAGTTGCCATTTTTATGGAAAACACTTTCATTATTGATTTTACCTACAGATAATTTAAATGGAAAATTTAGTTAATAAGATGAATAAATCTATTTATTTCTTGAAGTTGTGATTTAAAAGAGGTGTTGTTCCTTGATGAATTACTTTTCAGTTCTCGTTGTTGAAAAATTGGTATTGAATTATAAAGGTCGTAAATCATATTGAGGCAAAGAGCCAAATTGTGAAATATTATTCGGTTGAGTTGTTCACTCCCGAACATTTTGTTAAGATGTTGTACACATTATGAGTGGAGGAATTACCCCTTAGTCATTGAGTCTTATGTAAAAATTATGTAATTTAAAATCATGTACGCAAGGTGACGAGTACGTACTTGGTTTATATGTGCATATTATATCGATTGAAATTCGTAGACGCCCTTAAGTATTAAATTGGAAAATTATTGTAACTTATTAAATCCCTTATTTATCATGCCTCATTCCTTGTTTGCCGAGGTTATTTTTATATGATAATTTTATCTTATTGCCACTTGACTATTATGCGAACTCTGTGTTTGTTTGAGTTGCCATTTTTTAGGAAAAATACTTTCATTATTGATTTTACCTACAGATAATTTAAATGGAAAATTTAGTTAATAAGATGAATAAATCTATTTAGTTCTTGAAGTTGTGATTTAAAAGAGGTATTGTTCCTTGATGAATTATTTTTCAGTTCACGTTGTTTCAAAATTGGTATTGAATTATAAAGGTCGTAAATCATATTGAGGCAAAGTGCCAAATTGTGAAATATTATTCGGTTGAATTGTTCACTCCCGAACATTTTATTAAGATGTTGTACACATTATGAGTGGAGGAATTACCCCTTAGGCATTGAGTCTTATGTGAAAATTGTGTAATTTAAAACCATGTACGCGAGGTGACGAGAACGTACTTGGTTTATATGTGCATATTATATCGATTGAAATTTGTAGACGCCCTTAAGTATTAAATTGGAAAATTATTGTAACTTATTAAATCCCTTATTTATCATGCCTCATTCCTTGTTTGCCGAAGTTATTTTTATATGATAATTTGGTGTGATTGCCACTTGACTTTTATGTGAACTCTGTGTTTGTTTGAGTTGCCATTTTTATGGAAAACACTTTCATTATTGATTTTACCTACAGATAATTTAAATGGAAAATTTAGTTAATAAGATGAATAAATCTATTTATTTCTTGAAGTTGTGATTTAAAAGAGGTGTTGTTCCTTGATGAATTACTTTTCAGTTCTCGTTTTTTCAAAATTGGTATTGAATTATAAATGTCGTAAATCATATTGAGGGAAAGTGCCAAATTGTGAAATATTATTCGGTTGAGTTGTTCACTCCCGAACATTTTGTTAAGATGCTGTACACATTATAAGTGGAGGAATTACCCCTTAGGCATTGAGTCTTATGTGAAAATTGTATAATTTATAACCATGTACGCGAGGTGACGAGTACGTACTTGGTTTATATGTGCATATTATATCAGTTGAAATTCGTAGACGCCCTTAAGTATTAAATTGAAAAATTATTGTAACTTATTAAATCTCTTATTTATCATGCCTCATTCCTTGTTTGCCGAAGTTATTTTTATATGATAATTTGGTCTGATTGCTACTTGACTTTTATGCAAACTCTGTGTTTGTTTGAGTTGCCATTTTTATGGAAAACACTTTCATTATTGATTTTACCTACCGATAATTTAAATGGAAAATTTAGTTAATAAGATGAATAAATCTATTTATTTCTTGAAGTTGTGATTTAAAAAGGTGTTGTTCCTTGATGAATTACTTTTCAATTCACGTTGTTGAAAAATTGGTATTGAATTATAAAGGTCGTAAATCATATTGAGGGAAAGTGCCAAATTGTGAAATATTATTCGGTTGAGTTGTTCACTCCCGAACATTTTGTTAAGATGTTGTACACATTATAAGTGGAGGAATTACCCCTTAGGCATTGAGTCTTATGTGAAAATTGTATAATTTATAACCATGTACGCGAGGTGACGAGTACGTACTTGGTTTATATGTGCATATTATATCAGTTGAAATTCGTAGACGCCCTTAAGTATTAAATTGGAAAATTATTGTAACTTATTAAATCTCTTATTTATCATGCCTCATTCCTTGTTTGCCGAGGTTATTTTTATATGATAATTTGGTCTGATTGCCACTTGACTTTTATGCGAACTCTGTGTTTTTTTGAGTTGCCATTTTTATGGAAAACACTTTCATTATTGATTTTACCTACAGATAATTTAAATGGAAAATTTAGTTAATAAGATGAATAAATCTATTTATTTCTTGAAGTTGTGATTTAAAAGAGGTGTTGTTCCTTGATGAATTACTTTTCAGTTCACGTTGTTTCAAAATTGGTATTGAATTATAAAGGTCGTAAATCATATTGAGGCAAAGTGCCAAATTGTGAAATATTATTCGGTTGAGTTATTCACTCCCGAGCATTTTGTTAAGATGTTGTACACATTCTGATCGAGTCGTGAGATCCTTATTGTGGAAAAATAATGTATTGTTGATTTCTGTGAAAAGTTGTAATATTTGAGCACTTGATGTATAATTTGTGATATGTTGTAATATTTGAGAACTTGATGTGCCATTTGTGATGTATTGTAATATTTGAGCACTTGATGTACAATTTGGGATATGTTGTAATATTTGAGCACTTGATGTGCAATTTGTGGTATGTTGTATTATTTGAGCACTTGATGTGCAATTTGTGATATGTTGTAATATTTGAGCACTTGATGTGCAATTTGTGATATGTTGTAATATTTGAGCACTTGATGTGCAATTTGTGATATGTTGTAATATTTGAGCACTTGAGGTGCAAGTTGTATTATGCTGTGATATTTGGGCACTTGAGGTGCGATTTGTGAAATATTGTGATATTGATACGCATGCGATGAGATAAGGGTGGCTTGAAACGCGTGGCTAGTAGGGGAACTACTAGTGTAATAACCCAACCGGTCATTTTAACTTTTAGAACCCCGTTCCCTAAAATAAAAATTTTCGGAGGTGCTTGTAATGATTTATGACTTGCGGGGATGGTTGATTCGGGATTTGGAAGTGTTTGAGGTGAAACCGGAACACTTGATTCTTTAAGTTGGTCTTAAAGTTCTAAGTTTGACTTCGGTCAACATTTTTAGAAAATGACCCCGGAATAGAATTTTGATGATTCCAACAGCTCCGTATGGTGATTTTGGACTTAGGAGCGTGATCGAAATTTTATTTGGAAGTCCGTAGTGAAATTTGGCTTGAAATGGCTAAAATAGGAATTTAAAGTTTGAAAGTTTGACCGGGGAGTTGACTTTTTGATATCGGAGTCGGAATCCAATTCCAAAAATTTTCATAGCTCCATTATGTAATTTATGACTTGTGTATAAAATTTGAGGTCAATCGGAGTTGATTTGATAAGTTCCGACATTGAATGTTGAAGTTGAAAACTCTTAGTTTCATTAAGCTTGAATTGGGGTATGATTCATGGTTTTAGCATTGTTTGATGTTATTTAGAGGTTCGACTAAGTTCGTATGATATTTTAGGACTTGTTGGTATATTTGGTTGAGGTCCCGAGGGCCTCGGGTGAGTTTCGGATGGTTAACGAATCAAAAGTTGGACTTAAAAAGCTGCTGCAATTTTCTCTTCTGCTGCATATTCTGGGCTGTGATCGAGCCTCAGATCGAGCCCCAGATATCGAGCCTCAGATCGAGCCCCAGATATCGAGCCTCATATCGAGACCCAGATATCGAGACCCAGATCGAGCCCCAGATATCGAGCCCACGATCGAGGCCTGAGTCGAAGTCAGGGACGAGGCTCAGTATCGAAGCCTCGATCAAAGGCAAGGCTCGATGGCATGATCGATGGTATGGCTCAAGGGCTAGGATCGAGGCCCAACCCTCGATGCCCTGATCGAAGGCACATGTTCAATGCCGCGATCGAGGCCCTGTTCGAGGCCCA
Organism: Nicotiana tomentosiformis; assembly: GCF_000390325.3. Classification (NCBI taxonomy): domain Eukaryota; kingdom Viridiplantae; phylum Streptophyta; class Magnoliopsida; order Solanales; family Solanaceae; genus Nicotiana; species Nicotiana tomentosiformis. The sequence goes on along the minus strand of NC_090815.1, from coordinate 108,109,883 downwards.
GTTTCGAAGTGCTGGGCAGTGTTATAAAGAGAGAACATTCGTCCCATTTGCCATTTTTGACGAACTTGAGCTTGAGCAGAGACGACTTTTGGCAGATTTTCAAGGGAAAAATATTGGGGTAAGTGATTCTAACTCGGATTTGATCAATATACAAGAATATATCATTATTTTCACAATTTAATTAGTGTTTTGAGATTGAAAGTTGGAAGAGTTTAGAAATCTCATAGAAACGAAATTTTGAGATTTCGGTATCGATTCGGAGTCGGATTTGAGTGAAACTGGTATGGTTGGACTCATAATTGAATGGGTTGTCGGATTTCATAACTTTTGTCAGATTCTGAGATTTGGACCCTGCGGGGGAATTTTTAATTAATTTCGGAATTTTTATTAAAAATGTAGTATTTCCTTATAGAAGTTATTTCCTACAATTTTTAGTGATTGTACTGAATTATTTTGGCTAGATTCGAGCCAAACAGAGTTGGATAATCGTGGAAAAGGCAAAATCTTGGATTAAATTAGAGCAAGACGAGGTAAGTCTCTTGTCTAATCTTGTGAGGGGGAAATTACCTCATATGTGATTAAGATTAAATAATTATTGCTAATTGTGGGGGCTACGTACGCACGAGGTGACGAGTGTCCGTGCGTAGCTACTATGAATGCTAAAGTCCGGGTAGTTTAGGACTCAAAGCATGTATTACTTGTGTAAATTGTATTCTTTGATTAATTAATATTAATTGATATATATGAATATATATTGTGAATTGTTTGATAAAGATATTAAAGGATGAAAATCTCATAGGCTTGATTTCTATTTAAATCAATTAATTATCAAAAGAAATTATTCTCCTCCCAAATTTATCATATAATAAACATACTGTCCTTCCGGAGGCACATAAGTAAATGTCCTCCTTTCTTGTGGAGCGGGCCGAACGCCTCGGCAGGATAGATGCATCTATGGATCGCGTCGCACGTCCCTCGACAGTGTACACGACACTCTGGATCGGGCCGTACGTCCTCGGCAGAAATCGTGCTTAATAATAATAATAATTACACGATGCTTTAATAATTTATTTCAGCTTGTAAAGCTACTTAGTAAATTGGAAAATCTTTGGAATTTAATGAATTATTATTCTTGCTTGTTAAGGAATTAATTGTTACTCCTGTAAATGAGATTTAATTGATAAATTAGAATTTGTTTGAATTAAAGGAATTTAATTAATATATTAAAAATTGATACATTTGAAGGAATTTGATTATTTCCGCTGATTAAATAAATTCTGTAAATCACATTGATTTAAATATCCTAGTTTTATTTCAATTGTTATTGACCTATAGTGAGTGTCAAAGTCGGCCATCTCGTCTCTACCACTTTGAGATTAGGCTTGATACTTACTGGGTACACGTTGTTTACGTACTCATACTACACTTGCTGCACTTTTTGTGCAGGATCTGAGACAGGTACTAGTGGAGGACCTATCATCACATACCCATGTCATCCAGAGGCATAGTGGTGAGCTGCCTTTCTGAGCCGTTCTGCAGCTACCAGTGTCTCTTCTGATATTTATATTCTGTCTATTTTATTTCAGACAGTATTGGGAGTTTTGTATAATCTACTAGATGCCCATTCACTTGTGACATCAGGTCTTGGCACACACATTGGTAGAGTTTGGGTTTATATTTTCTTGGAATAAAAGTTTAACCAATGTACGTTTGATTTATTAGTTGGCTTGCCTAGCTGTAGTGTTGGGCCATCATGACCTACAGGTAAAATTGGGTCGTGACAATATGGTATCAGAGCACTAGATTCACGTAGGTCTCACAAGTTATGAGCATACCTAATAGAGTCTTGCGGATCGGTACGGAGACGTCTGTACTTATCTTCGAGAGGCTATATGGTGTTAGGAAGCTACCTTTCTTCATATTCTATCGTGCAATTGATGTAGTACTAAATATCCTTCTCTTATTCTCTCACAGATGGTGAGAACACGCTCAAATGATATTCCAGACCAGGGAAGAGCTACTCCCCTAGTTGCTAGAGGCCGAGGGAGGGCTCCAGCCCGTGGTAGAGGGTGAGGACGTCCCAGGACTATTCCGGTCATGCCGCTAGTGGATCCAGTAGAGAATACCATTATTGAGGAGCAGGGTGAGGTGCCTGTGGTAGAGTCAGCTCTGGTGGACTTCACATCTGCACCGGGATTTCAGGATGTTATGGGTCGTATACTGCGATTCATGGATAATATGACTCAGGCCGATTTATTTCTGGCAGACCCAGCCACATCTCAGGCGGGCAGGGGAGCACAGACCCCTACCGCGCAGGCTCATGGACAAGCAGCTGTTGTATATCAGACCCAGGGTGCACTACCCATGGGTGGAGTCCAGCCAGTGGCAGCAGCTACACCTGAGCCCAGGCCAGCTGTAGCCGCGGATCCTCAGAAACTATTGGACAGATGGACTAGGCTACATCCTCCTATCTTCGGGGGTGAGCGACATGAGGATCCACAGCATCTCATTGATCGTTGCAAGGATAGACTGTATAACGTGAGGATATTGGAGTCCCATGGGGTTGATTTCGCTACTTTTGAACTAGAGGGTAGAGCCCGTAGATGGTGGCAGTCTTATGCTCTTGGAAGACCAGCAGATTCTCCTCCCATGACTTGGGACAGGTTCACCCGTATCTTCTTGGACAGGTATATTCTACCCTCCCAGAGGGAAGAGTTGCAGTTTCAGTTTGAGCAGCTCTAGCAGGGTCAGATGTCAGTGACCGATTATGAGGCGAGGTTTTCTAAATTATCTCGCCATGCACTAATAATACTCCCTACTGAGGCGGAGAGAGTGCGAAGGTTTGTAGCCGGTTTACATACTGGTATTCAGGCTACTATGGCTCGAGAGGTTGAGATGGGTACTTCTTATGAGCGAGTTGTGGAGATAGCCCGGAGGATTGAGGGTGTACGTCAGCGGAGCCGAGAGCAGATTATGAGAGATAAGCTGTTTAGGTACTCTGGAGAGTTCAGAGGTGCTCCGTCCGGGGGCAGAGGTCAGTTCGTGAGGGGACAGTCCAGCAAACCCCCATATCCAGCACCATCACCTCCTCGAGGTGCTCCAGTGCGACCTTATCTCAGTGCTATCCCAGAGAGTTCTTACCGCCCACCAGTTATTCAGTGTCCTCCCAGTGGGTATTCAGGTCCCCAGGACCAGACACTTTGTCAGCAGCCCATCGCACCAAAGAGTTATTATGAGTGCGGGTATCCCAGTCACATGCGGAGGTTTTGCCCCAGGCTTTGAGGTAGACCAGTACAGCAGGGTCAGCAGCCTATGCTTACCAGACCAGTTACTCCACCAGTAGTCCGACCACCCAGAGGTGGAGGACAGGTGGGAAGGGGCCATCCTAGAGGTGGAGGCCAGCCAGGCGGAGGCCAGCCAGTTGGCGCTCTAGCTCGGTTCTATGCTTTTCCGGCTAGACTAGATGCAGAGGCCTCAGATGCCGTGATTACAGGTATTATTTCTGTTTGTGGCAAAGGTGCTTCAGTATTATTTGATCCATGATCTACGTATTCATATGTGTCATCTCTATTTGCTCTATTCTTGGGTGTTTCTCGTGAGTCCTTGAGTACTCCTGTTTATGTGTCCACTCCTGTGGGCGATTCTGTTATGGTGAACCGGATCTACCGGTCCTATATTATTACATTCTGTGGTTATGAAACTAGAGCAGATCTCCTATTGCTTGAGATGACCGATTTTGAAATTATTCTGGGTATGGACTGGTTATCTACATATCATGCTATTCTAGATTGTCATGCCAAGACTGTTACCTTGGCTATTCCAGCATTGCCTCAGCTGGAGTGGAAGGGTTTGCCTGTTAGTTCATTTAATCGAGTTATTTCTTTTATAAAGGCTCAACACATGGTTGAGAAGGGTTGTTTGGCTTATCTAGCCTATGTTCGGGATACTACTGCAGAGACTCCAGCTATTGATTCAGTTCCTGTAGTTCGGGAGTTCCTTGATATGTTTCCGTCAGATCTTCCAGGTATGCCACCTGATCGTGATATTGATTTCTGTATTGACTTGGCTTCAGATACCCAGCCTATATCTATCCCACCGTATCACAAGGTTCCGAAAGAATTGAAAGAACAGCTTGAAGATTTACTAGCCAAAGGGTTTGTCAGACCGAGTGTATCGCCTTGGGGTGCACCAGTATTGTTTGTGAAAAAGAAGGATGGAACAATGCGGATGTGCATTGATTATCACCAATTGAACAAAGTCACTATTAAGAACAAGTACCCATTGCCACGTATTGATGATCTATTTGACAAGTTGCAGGGTGCTAGGGTATTCTCTAAGATCGACTTGAGGTCGGGGTACCATCAGTTGAAGATTCGGGATTCGGATGTTCCGAAGACTGCTTTCCATACTAGATATGGTCATTATGAGTTTCTGGTAATGTATTTTGGTTTAACTAATGCACCAGCAGCATTTATGGATCTGATGAACAGGGTATTCAGGCCATATATTGACTCATTTGTCATTGTCTTCATTGATGATATTTCGATATACTCACGTAGTAAGGAGGAGCATGAGCAGCATATGAGAGTAGTGCTTCAGACATTGCGGGAACAAAAGTTATATGCAAAGTTCTCTAAATGTGAGTTTTGGCTAGAGTCTGTAGCATTTTTGGTACATATCGTATCGGGCGAAGGTATTAAAGTTGATCCCAAAAAGATTGAGGCAGTTCAGAATTGACATCGTCCCACTTCGGCGACGGAGATCAGGAGTTTTCTGGGTTTGGCGGGCTATTATCGTCGGTTCGTGGAAGGTTTTTCATCTATTGCAGCACCTTTGACCAAATTAACCCGGAAGGGTGCTCCATTCCGATGGTCCGATGATTGTAAGGTGAGCTTTCAGAAGCTCAAGACATCATTGACTACAACACCAGTGTTAGTGTTTCCTTCTAGTTCGGGGATGTATGCAGTGTATTGTGATGCTTCGCGCGTTGGCTTGGGTTGTGTATTGATGCAGGAAGGGCAAGTTATTACATATGCTTCACGTCAGCTGAAGCCCCATGAAAAGAATTATCCGGTACATGATTTGGAGTTAGCTGCGATTGTTCACGCTCTTAAGATTTGGAGGCATTATCTTTATGGGGTGTCTTGCGAAGTTTACACTGATCATCGCAGTTTGCAGCATTTGTTCAAGCAGAGGGATCTAAATTTGAGGCAGCGCAGATGGCTGGAGTTACTAAAAAATTATGATATTACTATCTTGTATCATCCGGGCAAAGCCAATGTGGTTGCAGATGCCTTGAGCAGAAAGGCAGAGATTATGGGCAGTTTGGCTTTCATTTCAGCAGAGGAAAGACCATTAGCCTTAGATATTCAGTCTTTGGCTAACAGACTTGTGAGGCTGGATATTTCAGAGCCCAGCCGAGTTCTTGCATGTGTTGTGGCCCGGTCTTCACTATTTGAACAGATCAAGGCTCGCCAGTATGATGACCCACACCTGGTGGTTCTTCGTGAAATGGTACTACGAGGTGATACCAAGGAAGTTACTATTAGAGCGGATGGTGTTCTGCGACTCCAGGATCGTCTGTGTGTTCCTAATGTGGATGAACTGAGGAAAAAGATCCTAGAAAAGGCACACAGTTCTCGATATTCTATTCATCCAGGTGCTACTAAGATGTATCGTGACTTGAGGCAACATTATTGGTGGCGACGAATGAAAAAGGACATAGTTGAGTATGTAGCACGGTGTCTAAATTGCCAGCAAGTTAAATATGAGCACCAGAGGCCAGGTGGCGTACTTCAGTAGATGACTATACCAGAGTGGAAATAGGAACGAATTACTATGGATTTTGTAGTTGGGTTGCCGCGGACCTTGAGGAAGTTTGATGCAGTTTGGGTGATTGTTGACAGGTTGACCAAGTCGGCACATTTTATTCCTGTTGTGACTACGTATACTTCAAGGAGGTTGGCCCAGATTTATATTCAGGAGATAGTTCGGTTGCACGATGTGCCAATTTCTATCATATCAGATAGAGGCCCTCAGTTTACTTCACATTTCTGGAGAGCAGTACAGAGTGAGTTAGGGACCCGTGTAGAGCTCAGCACAGCCTTTCATCCACAGACCGATGGACAGTCAGAGAGGACAATTCAGATTTTGGAGGATATGCTCATAGCATGTGTGATTGACTTTGGAGGTCAGTGGGATCGTTTCCTGCCTTTGGCCGAGTTTGCTTATAATAACAGTTACCAATCCAGCATTGAGATGGCTCCGTTTGAGGCTTTATATGGTCGGCGATGTCGTTCACCTATCGGATGGTTTGAGCCAGGTGAGGCTAAGTTATATGGTACTGATTTGATAAGGGATGCCTTGGAAAAGGTAAAGTTGATTCAGGAGCGACTTCGTACAGCACAGTCCAGACAAAAGAGTTACGCGGATTAGAAAGCGCGTGATACATCATTTATGGTAGGTGAAAAGGTTCTCTTGAAGGTTTCGCCGATGAAGGGAATTATGAGATTCGGGAAGAAGGGCAAGTTGAGCCCAAGGTTTATAGGCCCATTTGAGGTGTTGAAACGAGTTGGGGAGGTTGCTTATGAGCTTGCCTTGCCTCCCAGCCTATCGGTAGTTCATCCGATTTTTCACGTATCTATGCTCCGAAAGTATCATGTCGACCTATCACATGTGTTAGACTTCAGCACAGTTCAGCTAGATAATAGCTTGGGTTATGAAGAGGAGCCAATCGCCATTGTTGATAAACAGGTTCGCCAGTTGAGATCCAAGAGGATTTCTACAGTAAAAGTCCAGTGGAGGGGCCAACCAGTCGATGAAGCGACTTGGGATACCGAGGAAGACATGCGGAGCAGATATCCACACTTATTCAGCGCTCCAGGTACAATTCTAAACCCGTTCGAGGACGAACGTTTGTTTAAGAGGTGGAGAATGTAATGACCCAACCGGTCATTTTAACTTTTAGAACCCCGTTCCCTAAAATAAAAATTTTCGGAGGTGCTTGTAATGATTTATGACTTGCGGGGATGGTTGGTTCGGGATTTGGAAGTGTTTGAGGTGAAACCGGAACACTTGATTTTTTAAGTTGGCCTTAAAGTTCTAAGTTTGACTTCGGTCAACATTTTTAGAAAACGACCACGGAATAGAATTTTGATGATTCCAACAGCTCCGTATGGTGATTTTGGACTTAGGAGCGTGATCGGAATTTTATTTGGAAGTCCGTAGTGAAATTTGGTTTGAAATGGCTAAAATAGGAATTTAAAGTTTGAAAGTTGGACCGGGGAGTTGACTTTTTGATATCGGAGTCGGAATCCAATTTCGAAAATTTTCATAGCTCCATTATGTAATTTATGACTTGTGTGTAAAATTTGAGGTCAATCGGAGTTGATTTGATAAGTTCCGACATTGAATGTTGAAGTTGAAAACTCTTAGTTTCATTAAGCTTGAATTGGGGTATGATTCATGGTTTTAGCATTGTTTGATGTGATTTAGAGGTTCGACTAAGTTCGTATGATATTTTAGGACTTGTTGGTATATTTGGTTGAGGTCCCGAGGGCCTCGGGTGAGTTTCGGATGGTTAACGAATCAAAAGTTGGACTTAAAAAGCTGCTGCAATTTTCTCTTCTGCTGCATATTCTGGGCTGTGATCGAGCCTCAGATCGAGCCCCAGATATCGAGCCTCATATCGAGACCCAGATATCGAGCCTCAGATCGAGCCCCAGATATCGAGCCTCATATCGAGACCCAGATATCGAGCCTCAGATCGAGCCCCAGATATCGAGCCCACGATCGAGGCCTGAGTCGAAGTCAGGGACGAGGCTCAGTATCGAAGCCTCGATCAAAGGCAAGGCTCGATGGCATGATCGAAGGTATGGCTCAAGGGCTAGGATCGAGGCCCAACCCTCGATGCCCTGATCGAAGGCACATGTTCGATGCCGCGATCGAGGCCCTGTTCGAGGCCCAGTTTCGAAGTGCTGGGCAGTGTTATAAAGAGAGGACATTCGTCCCATTTGCCATTTTTGACGAACTTGAGCTTGAGCAGAGACGACTTTTGGCAGATTTTCAAGGGAAAAATATTGGGGTAAGTGATTCTAACTCGGATTTGATTAATATACAAGAATATATCATTGTTTTCACAATTTAATTAGTGTTTTGAGATTGAAAGTTGGAAAAGTTTAGAAATCTCATAGAAACGAAATTTTGAGATTTCGGTATCGATTCGGAGTCGGATTTGAGTGAAACTGGTATGGTTGGACTCGTAATTGAATGGGTTGTCGGATTTCATAACTTTTGTCAGATTCTGAGATGTGGGCCCTGCGGGCGAATTTTTAATTAATTTCGGGATTTTTATTAAAAATGTAGTATTTCCTTATAGAAGTTATTTCCTACAATTTTTAGTGATTGTACTGAATTATTTTCGCTAGATTCGAGCCAAACAGAGTTGGATAATCGTGGAAAAGGCAAAATCTTGGATTAAATTGGAGCAAGACGAGGTAAGTCTCTTGTCTAATCTTGTGAGGGGGAAATTACCTCATATGTGATTAAGATTAAATAATTGTTGCTAATTGTGGGGGCTACGTACGCACGAGGTGACGAGAGTCCGTGCGTAGCTACTATTAATGCTAAAGTTCGGGTAGTTTAGGACTCAAAGCATGTATTACTTGTGTAAATTGTATTCTTTGATTAATTAATATTAATTGATATATATATGAATATATATTGTGAATTGTTTGATAAAGATATTAAAGGATGAAAATCTCATACGCTTGATTTCTATTTAAATCAATTAATTGTCAAAAGAAATTATTCTCCTCCCAAATTTATCATATAATAAACATACTGTCCTTCCGGAGGCACATAAGTAAATGTCCTCCTTTCTTGTGGAGCGGGCCGAATGCCTCGGCAGGATAGATGCATCTATGGATCGCGTCGCACGTCCCTCGATAGTGTACACGACACTCTGGATCGGGCCGTACGTCCTCGGCAGAAATCGTGCTTAATAATAATAATAATTACACGATACTTTAATAATTTATTTCAGCTTGTAAAGCTACTTAGTAAATTGGAAAATCTTTGGAATTTAATGAATTATTATTCTTGCTTGTTAAGGAATTAATTGTTACTCCTGTAAATGAGATTTAATTGATAAATTAGAATTTGTTTGAATTAAAGGAATTTAATTAATATATTGAAAATTGATACATTTGAAGGAATTTGATTATTTCCGCTGATTAAATAAATTCTGTAAATCACATTGATTTAAATATCCTAGTTTTATTTCAATTGTTATTGACCTATAGTGAGTGTCAAAGTCGGCCATCTCGTCTCTACCACTTTGAGATTAGGCTTGATACTTACTGGGAACACGTTGTTTACGTACTCATACTACACTTGCTGCACTTTTTGTGCAGGATCTGAGACAGGTACTAGTGGAGGACCTATCATCACATACCCACGTCATCCAGAGGCATAGTGGTGAGCTGCCTTTCTGAGCCGTTCTGCAGCTACCAGTGTCTCTTCTGATATTTATATTCTGTCTATTTTATTTCAGACAGTATTGGGAGTTTTGTATAATCTACTAGATGCCCATTCACTTGTGACATCAGGTCTTGGCACACACATTGGTAGAGTTTGAATTTATATTTTCTTGGAATAAAAGTTTAACCAATGTACGTTTGATTTATTAGTTGGCTTGCCTAGCTGTAGTGTTGGGCGCCATCATGACCTACAGGTAAAATTGGGTCGTGACAAAATGGTATCAGAGCACTAGGTTCACGTAGGTGTCACAAGTTATGAGCATACCTAATAGAGTCTTGCGGATCGGTACGGAGACGTCTGTACTTATCTTCGAGAGGCTATATGGTGTTAGGAAGCTACCTTTCTTCATATTCTATCGTGCAATTGATGTAGTACTAAATATCCTTCTCTTATTCTCTCACAGATGGTGAGAACACGCTCAAATGATATTCCAGACCAGGGAAGAGCTACTCCCCTAGTTGCTAGAGGCCGAGGGAGGGCTCCAGCCCGTGGTAGAGGGTGAGGACGTCCCAGGACTATTCCGGTTATGCCGCCAGTGGATCCAGTAGAGAATACCATTATTGAGGAGCAGGGTGAGGTGCCTGTGGTAGAGCCAGCTCTGGTGGACTTCACATCTGCACCGGGATTTCAGGATGTTATGGGTCGTATACTGCGATTCATGGATAATATGACTCAGGCCGGTTTATTTCCGGCAGACCCAGCCACATCTCAGGCGGGAAGGGGAGCACAAACCCCTACCGCGTAGGCTTATGGATAAGCAGCTGCTGTATATCAGACCCAGGGTGCACTACCCATGGGTGGAGTCCAGCCAGTGGCAGCAGCTACACCTGAGCCCAGGCCAGCTGTAGCCGCGGATCCTCAGAAACTATTGGACAGATGGACTAGGCTACATCCTCCTATCTTCGGGGGTGAGCGACATGAGGATCCACAGCATCTCATTGATCGTTGCAAGGATAGACTGTATAACGTGAGGATATTGGAGTCCCATGGGGTTGATTTCGCTACTTTTGAACTAGAGGGTAGAGCCCGTAGATGGTGGCAGTCTTATGCTCTTGGTAGACCAGCAGATTCTCCTCCCATGACTTGGGACAGGTTCACCCGTATCTTCTTGGACAGGTATATTCCACCCTCCCAGAGGGAAGAGTTGCGGTTTCAGTTTGAGCAGCTCCAGCAGGGTCAGATGTCAGTGACCGATTATGAGGCGAGGTTTTCTGAATTATCTCGCCATGCACTAATAATACTCCCTACTGAGGCGGAGAGAGTGCGAAGGTTTATAGCCGGTTTACATACTGGTATTCAGGCTATTATGGCTCGAGAGGTTGAGATGGGTACTTCTTATGAGCGAGTTGTGGAGATAGCCCGGAGGATTGAGGGTGTACGTCAGCGGAGCCGAGAGCAGATTATGAGAGATAAGCGGTTCAGGTACTCTGGAGAGTTCAGAGGTGCTCCGTCCGGGGGCAGAGGTCAGTTCGTGAGGGGACAGTCCAGCAAACCCCCATATCCAGCACCATCACCTCCTCGAGGTGCTCCAGTGCGACCTTATCTCAGTGCTATCCCAGAGAGTTCTTACCGCCCACCAGCTATTCAGGGTCCTCCCAGTGGGTATTCAGGTCCCCAGGGCCAGACACTTAGTCAGCAGCCCATCGCACCGAAGAGTTGTTACGAGTGCGGGTATCCCAGTCACATGCGGAGGTTTTGCCCCAGGCTTCGAGGTAGACCAGTACAGCAGGGTCAGCAGCCTATGCTTACCGGACCAGTTGCTCCACCAGTAGTCCGACCACCAAGAGGTGGAGGACAGGTGGGAAGGGGCCGTCCTAGGGGTGGAGGTCAGCCAGGCGGAGGCCAGCCAGTTGGCGCTTCAGCTCGGTTCTATGCTTTTCCGGCTAGACCAGATGCAGAGGCCTCAGATGCCGTGATTACAGGTATTATTTCTTTTTGTGGCAAAGATGCCTCAGTATTATTTGATCCATGATCTACGTATTCATATGTGTCATCTCTATTTGCTCTATTCCTGGGTGATTGTTGACAGGTTGACCAAGTCGGCACATTTTATTCCTGTTGTGACTACGTATACTTCAAGGAGGTTGGGCCAGATTTATATTCAGGAGATAGTTCGGTTGCACGATGTGCCAATTTCTATCATATCAGATTGAGGCCCTCAGTTTACTTCACATTTCTGGAGAGCAGTACAGAGTGAGTTAGGGACCCGTGTAGAGCTCAGCACAGCCTTTCATCCACAGATCGATGGACAGTCAGAGAGGACAATTCAGATTTTGGAGGATATGCTCAGAGCATGTGTGATTGACTTTGGAGGTCAGTGGGATCGTTTCCTGCCTTTGGCCAAGTTTGCTTATAATAACAGTTACCAATCCAGCATCGAGATGGCTCCGTTTGAGGCTTTATATGGTCGGCGATGTCGTTCACCTATCGGATGGTTTGAGCCAGGTTAGGCTAAGTTATATGGTACTGATTTGGTAAGGGATGCCTTGGAAAAGGTAAAGTTGATTCAGGAGCGACTTCGTACAGCACAGTCCAGACAAAAGAGTTACGCAGATCAGAAAGCGCGTGATACATCATTTATGGTAGGTGAAAAGGTTCTCTTGAAGGTTTTGCCGATGAAGGAAATTATGAGATTCGGGAAGAAGGGCAAGTTGAGCCCAATGTTTATAGGCCCATTTGAGGTGTTGAAACGAGTTGGGGAGGTTGCTTATGAGCTTGCCTTGCCTCCCAGCCTATCGGTAGTTCATCCGATTTTTCACGTATCTATGCTCCGAAAGTATCATGTCGACCTATCACATGTGTTAGACTTCAGCACAGTTCAGCTAGATAATAGCTTGGGTTATGAAGAGGAGCCAATCGCCATTGTTGATAAACAGGTTCGCCAGTTGAGATCCAAGAGGATTTCTACAGTAAAGGTCCAGTGGAGGGGCCAACCAGTCGAAGAAGCGACTTGGGAGACCGAGGAAGACATGCGGAGCAGATATCCACACTTATTCAGCGCTCCAGGTACAATTCTAAACCCGTTCGAGGACGAACGTTTGTTTAAGAGGTGGAGAATGTAATGACCCAACCGGTCATTTTAACTCTTAGAACCCCGTTCCCTAAAATAAAAATTTTCGGAGGTGCTTGTAATGATTTATGACTTGCGGGGATGGTTGGTTCGGGATTTGGAAGTGTTTGAGGTGAAACCGGAACACTTGATTCTTTAAGTTGGCCTTAAAGTTCTAAGTTTGACTTCGGTCAACATTTTTAGAAAACAACCCCGGAATAGAATTTTGATGATTCCAACAGCTCCGTATGGTAATTTTGGACTTAGGAGCATGATCGGAATTTTATTTGGAAGTCCGTAGTGAAATTTTGCTTGAAATGGCTAAAATCGGAATTTAAAGTTTGAAAGTTTGACCGGGGAGTTGACTTTTTGATATCGGAGTCGGAATCCAATTTCGAAAATTTTCATAGCTCCATTATGTAATTTATGACTTGTGTGTAAAATTTGAGGTCAATCGGAGTTGATTTGATAAGTTCCGACATTGAATGTAGAAGTTGAAAACTCGTTGTTTCATTAAGCTTGAATTGGGGTATGATTCATGGTTTTAGCATTGTTTGATGTGATTTAGAGGTTCGATTAAGTTCGTATGATGTTTTAAGACTTGTTGGTATATTTGGCTGAGGTCCCGAGGGCCTCGGGTAAGTTTCGGATGGTTAATGAATCAAAAGTTGGACTTAAAAAGCTGCTGCAATTTTCTCTTCTGCTGCATATTCTGGGCTGTGATCGAGCCTCAGATCGAGCCCCAGATATCGAGCCTCATATCGAGCCCCAAATATCGAGCCTCATATCGAGCCCCAAATATCGAGCCCCAAATATCGAGCCCACGATCGAGGCCTGAGTCGAAGTCAGGGACGAGGCTCAGTATCGAAGCCTCCATCGAAGGCAAGGCTCGATGGCATGATCGAAGGTATGGCTCAAGGGCTAGGATCGAGGCCCAACCCTCGATGCCCTGATCGAAGGCACATGTTCGATGCCGCGATCGAGGCCCTGTTCGAGGCCTAGTTCAGAAGTGCTGGGCAGTGTTATAAAGAGAGGGCATTCGTCCCATTTGCCATTTTTGACGAACTTGAGCTTGAGCAGAGACGACTTTTGGCAGATTTTCAAGGGAAAAATATTAGGGTAAGTGATGCTAACTCGGATTTGATCAATATACAAGAATATATCATTATTTTCACAATTTAATTAGTGTTTTGAGATTGAAATTTGGAAAAGTTTAGAAATCTCATAGAAACGAAATTTTGAGATTTCGGTATCGATTCGGAGTCAGATTTGAGTGAAACTGGTATGGTTGGACTCGTAATTGAATGGGTTGTCGGATTTCATAACTTTCGTTGGATTCCGAGATGTGGGCCCCGCGGGCAAATTTTTAATTAATTTCGGGATTTTTATTAAAAATGTAGTATTTCCTTATAGAAGTTATTTCCTACAATTTTTAGTGATTGTACTGAATTATTTTGGCTAGATTCGAGCCAGACAGAGTTGGATAATAGTGGAAAAGGCAAAATCTTGGATTAAATTGGAGCAAGACAAGGTAAGTCTCTTGTCTAATCTTGTGAGGGGAAAATTACCTCATAGGTGGTTAAGATTAAATAATTGTTGCTAATTATGGGGGCTACGTACATACGAGGTGACGAGAGTCCGTGCGTAGCTACTATTAATGCTAAAGTCCGGGTAGTTTAGGACTCAAAGCATGTATTACTTGTGTAAATTGTATTCTTTGATTAATTAATATTAATTGATATATATATGAATATATAATGTGAATTGTTTGATAAAGATATTAAAGGATGAAAATCTCATAGGCTTGATTTCTATTTAAATCAATTAATTGTCAAAAGAAATTATTCTCCTCCCAAATTTATCATATAATAAACATACTGTCCTTCCGGAGGCACATAAGTAAATGTCCTCCTTTCTTGTGGAGCGGGCCGAACGCCTCGGCAGGATAGATGCATCTATGGATCGCGTCGCACGTCCCTCGGCAGTGTACACGACACTCTGGATCGGGCCGTACGTCCTCGGCAGAAATCGTGCTTAATAATAATAATAATTACACGATGCTTTAATAATTTATTTCAGCTTGTAAAGCTACTTAGTAAATTGGAAAATCTTTGGAATTTAATGAATTATTATTCTTGCTTGTTAAGGAATTAATTGTTACTCCTGTAAATGAGATTTAATTGATAAATTGAAATTTGTTTGAATTAAAGGAATTTAATTAATATATTAAAAATTGATACATTTGAAGGAATTTGATTATTTTCGCTGATTAAATAAATTCTGTAAATCACATTGATTTAAATATCCTAGTTTTATTTCAATTGTTATTGACCTATAGTGAGTGTCAAAGTCGGCCATCTCGTCTCTACCACTTTGAGATTAGGCTTGATACTTACTGGGTACACGTTGTTTACGTACTCATACTACACTTGCTGCACTTTTTGTGCAGGATCTGAGACAGGTACTAGTGGAGGACCTATCATCACATACCCACGTCATCCAGAGGCATAGTGGTGAGCTGCCTTTCTGAGCCGTTCTGCAGCTACCAGTGTCTCTTCTGATATTTATATTTTGTCTATTTTATTTCAGACAGTATTGGGAGTTTTGTATAATCTACTAGATGCCCATTCACTTGTGACACCAGGTCTTGGCACACACATTGGTAGAGTTTGGGTTTATATTTTCTTGGAATAAAAGTTTAACCAATGTACGTTTGATTTATTAGTTGGCTTGCCTAGCTGTAGTGTTGGGCGCCATCATGACCTACAGGTAAAATTGGGTCGTGACAACTAGAATTCATGCGGTGTGATAAGGGTGACTAAAATACGGGATGCTATTTCGAGAAAAATGATTTTTTGAAAAATTAAATATGAAGGCTCCCGCGGTGATATAAGAAAATGAGATATTGTAAATTTATTTATGATTTGGGACTACGAGGCGGTACCTCGGGAGTGCCCTGTTGATATTTCTTTATTTATGTTCTTGTCTTGGGTGATTTTGTTTCATTTAATATGTAAATTCTTTTCTTCTTCCGTGATGTACTAGTTGACTTTATTATTATGTGGTTTGTGCTCCTAGTTGTATGGTGTTGGCTTTGGCTTTTTAGCACGAGATTCTGAAGAAGTATATTTCTGGTTTTTCTTACTGATTTTCGATGATTGAGATAATTTAAATAATGAAAATTATTATTATGTTTTAAATAAAATAATTTTACATCCAAATCAGTAGTTTATATGATGCTTTAATTTAACTGCAATGTTATTTTCTTCACCCAAATAATTTCTAAAATAAATTCATTTCTTTGTTAATTTCTTACTTGATTTAAAAATTATAAACTCACTTTAGTGGAAATAAATTGATCATGTGAATCTTATATACATTGATATTATTGGCACGTGACTTGTCTGTGCAGTTGTGATAGAAGCATGGGCACGAGGTGCCGTGGAAATATGAAAGTGGGCTGAGACCCGTATGTTTATGATTTTGAAATGAGGTGTCACAAGGTGACTTTTATTTGAAAGAATTATATTCAAAATATTATTTCAAAGAATTATATTCGGAAGGTATTTATTCGAAAGAATTATATGTGAAAAATTTATATTTGAAGGGCATGTTTAATTGGTTGTACTTGTGTTCCTTATTCGTTCAAGTAATAATTATGGTGTTTTTGTTGCCTAGCTGTTTATATCACCGGTTGATTTTGTTGTTATTATTGCTAGTTATTTTCCAGTACTATTGTATACTACTATATTGAAAAGGTTATTTGACTAGTGAGTGTCTTGACTGTACCTCGTCACTGCTCCACTGAGGTTAGTCTTGATACTTACTAGGTACCGACCGTGGTGTACTCATACTACACTTCTGTACATTTTTGTACAGAGCCAGGTATTGGAGATATCGGACTCGGGCAGAGTTAGTGTGTTGATCGCAAGGATTCAAGGTAGAGCTGCTTGGTCGTCGCAGTCCCTTGGAGTTTTTCCATTTTATTGTACTGTTAATTATTATTCGAATAGTATTGTATATTCGATCCTTGTGATCATTTCATAAATCCAGTTAGAGTTCGTCACTCAGTATTACCAGTCTTGGGAGGTTGTTATATTTGTAATTATTTCCGTTGTTGGTTTATAAAAGTAAATATCTTGAATTGTTATTAGAATCGGCTTACCTAGTCTTAGAGACTAAGTGCCATCACGATGCCTGTGACGGGATTTTGTGTAATGACCCAACTGGTCATTTTGACTTTTAGAACTCCGTTCCCTTTCTTTTAATGATTTATGACTTGCGGGGATGGTTGGTTCGGGATTTGGAAGTGTTTGGGTTGAAATCGGAACACTTGATTCCTTAAGTTGGCTTTAAAAGGCCAAGTTTGACTTCGGTCAACATTTTGAAAAAAAGACCCCGGAATAGAATTTTAAAGATTCCAACAGCTCTGTATGGTGATTTTGGACTTAGGAGCATGTTCGTAATTTTATTTGGAAGTCCGTAGTTAAATTAGGATTGAAATGGCTAAAATCAGAATTTATGTTTGGAAGTTTGACCGGGGAGTTGACTTTTTGATACCGGAGTCGGAATATAGTTCTAAAAATTTTCATAGCTCTGTTATGTCATTTATGACTTGTGTGCAAAATGTGAGGTCAATCGGAGTTGATTTGATAGGTTTCGACATCGAATGTAGAAGTTGAAAATTTTAAGTTTTATTAAGCTTGAATTGGAGCATAATTCATGATTTTAGCATCGTTTTAGGTGATTTGAGGTTTCAAATAAGTTTGTATGATGTTTTAGGACTTTTTGGTATATTTTATTGAGGTTCCGAATGCCTCAGGTGAGTTTCGGATGGTTAACGGATCAAAAGTTGGACATAAAAAGCTGCTGCAATTTTCCCTTTTGCTGGATATTCTGGGTTGTGATCGAGCTCAGATATCGAGCCCAGGGACGAGGCTCAGTATCGAAGCCACGATCGAAGGTCCAGCTCGAGGGCCATAATCGAAGGCAAGGCTCGAGGGCCAGGATTAAGACCCAAGATCGAGGGTCACGATCGAAGTCCCATGCTCGATGCCATGACCGAGTCCCAGACCCGAGGCCATAATCGAGGCCATGACCGAGTCCCAAGCTCGAGTCCATGACTGAAGCCCAGGCTCGAATGCCACGATCGAAGCCACGATCGAGGCCCAATTCCGAAGGCTGCCTGGGCAGTTTATAAAAGAGGGCATTCGTCCCATTTGCCATTTTTGACGTACTTGAGCTTGAGCAGAGGCGACTTTTGACAGATCTTTAAGGGAAAAACATTGGGGTAAGTGATTCTAACTCGAATTTGGTCTACATATACAAGTATATCATTGTTTTCACCATAAATCAGTGTATTGAGATTAAAATTTGGGAAATTTTAGAAATCTCATAGAAACAAAGTTTTGAGATTTCGGTATCGATTCGGAGTCAAATTTGAGTGAAACTGGTATGGTTGGACTCGTAATTGAATGGGTTGTCGTATTTCGTAGCTTTCACTGGATTCCGAGACGTGGGCCTCACGAATGAATTTTTAATTGGATAATCGAGGCAAAATTTAAGCCAATCAAAGTTGGATAATCGAGGAAAAGTCTTACTAGTGGATTAAATTGGAGCAAGACGAGGTAAGTCTCTTATCTAATCTTGTGAGGGAGAAATTACCCCATAAGTGATTAAATTAAATAATTGTTGCTAATTATGGGGGCTACGTACGCACGAGGTGACGAGAGTCCGTGCATAGCTACTATTAATGCTAAAGTCCAGGTAGTTTAGGACTCAAAAGCATGAACTACTTGTGTAAATTGTAGTCTTTACTTAATTAAATTATTTGATATATTTATATATATGTTGTGAATTGTTGGATAAAAACATTAAAGGATGGAAATCTCATATGCTTGAATTTTTGTTTAAATTAATTAATTGTTAAGAGAAATTGTTCTTTATCCCGAATTTTATCTTATAATTAATATACTCTCCTTCCAGAGGCACATAAGAAAATGTCCTCTTTTCTTGTGGAGCGGGCCGAACGCCTCGGCAGGATAGATGCATCTATGGATCGTGCCGCACGTCCCTCGGCAGTGTACACGACACTCTGGATTAGGGCGAACGACCTAGGCAGAAATCGTGCTTGATAATAATAATAATTACACGATACTTTGATAGTTTATTGCAGCTTGTAAAGCTATTTGATAAATTTGGAAATTTATTGAAATTGAATAGCAGCTTGTAAAGCTATTTGATAAATTGGAAATTTATTGAAATTGAATTGCAGCTTGTAAAGCTATTTGATAAATTGGAAGTTTTATTGAAATTGAAGGATTTAATTAATAGATTGGAAATTGTTGCATTTGAAGGCTTTTTATTATTTCTGCTAATTGAATAAAATTATTGTTAACTCTATGAATCATGCTGATTTGAATAATTATAATTTATTCGATTTATTATTGATGACCCTTAGTGAGTGTCAAAGTCGGCCATCTTGTCTCTACCACTTCAAGATTAGTCTTTATACTTACTGGGTACACGTTGTTTACGTACTCATGCTACACTTGCTGCACTTTTTGTGCATGACCTGAGGTAAGTACTAGTGGGGGACCTATCGTCTTACACCCACGTTATCCAGATGCATAGTGGTGAGCTGCCTTTCTGAGCCGTTCTGTAGCTACCAGTGTCTCTCCTTGTATTTTTCATTCTGTCTATTTTTATTTCAGACAGTATTTGAGGTTTTGTATAATCTTCTAGATGCTCATACATTTATGACACCAGGTCTTGGTACACACATTGGTAGAATTTGGTGTCTTATTATTTTTCTTGGATTTAAATTTTATCGATATATGTTTAATTTATTAGTTGGCTTGCCTAGCTATAGTGTTGGGAGCCATCACGACCTATAGGTGAAATTGGGTAGTGACATTTCGGGTCATGACAAGTTGGTATCAGAGCTCTAGGTTCATAGGTACTACGAGTCACAGACGAGTTTAGTAGAGTCTTGCGGATCGGTATGGAGACGTCTGTACTTATCTTGGAGAGGCTACATAATTGTTTCACTTCTTTCATTCCTTATCGTGCGACATTTATTCAGCTTGAAGCATATATCGTATGTTTTTCTTCATCCACTCATGTATGAAATTATGCACTTGGTATCAACTATGCGCCAACGGTTCGTGATACTACAGAGGGGTTATAAGAGAGAAAGGGTTGCTCAACCATTGTTATAACGTGTCGTCCAGATCGAGGATGCGGAAGTATTGAGAGATCATTCAGCTGTGCACATGAGGGTGCAACAGATTCTGACATTTGGTTGATAAGTATGATCTTGAAAAGGTTTAATTAATTGCCTAATTGTCACAATTGTGGTAGGTTCATGAGGTGGATGTAGATCTGAAGATAGTTTGTGGAATTAGAGACTATGTAGTTCGTATGGGATTTCTATTTAGGGAAGGGTACATACTAGCAACCAAGGCACTGGAGAAAGCAAGTTTAACTGTCACGAGGATGACATGCACCAAAGATATGGCTTGAGGTGTCTTATGACCGGTGTCGTACGAGCGATTAAGGTTAGTGTTGTGGATCATCGGACTGTGTCCTATAGCTTCGCGCAAAGTGAGGGGAGTCCACTATCAACGATCAGATTGTGGGGTCATGTGTTATATCAGTTTTGGCCTGAGATGTATTTATGTGGTATTGAAAGGTTCTCCGAAATTTGTATATGATTAAGAATTGAGATTTGTATGGGATGATACTGGGACTTGAGGTATTCCCGCTTCCTTAATAATTCAACATTTTAGTACCAGCGGTGTCACAAAAACAATTTCAGAATACTCGGGATGATATAGTAAGTTCTTTTAATGCATCACCGGCACGGGGTTCCTATAATGGTTATTCCAGTTATCCGACAGATACTTAGTATGAGCAGCCGAACCCGCAGAGGGGTTGTTATCAGTGTGATTGTACTAGGCAATTCATGAGAGAATGTCCCAGACTTGGGAGATACGGATTTCATCAGAATACTTAGGCTACAATCTTTATTCCAGTTAATACTCCACGTGCGCAGCCAGTTAGGGGAGGAGGACAGGCGGGTAGAGGGCGCCCAAGAGGGGGAGGCCCGTCCCGTTGATATAATTGCTATGACTTGGTTTAGTCCAATACACCAGATGGTGTCGTACATGCATGATTTAATTTATAATAAAAGGAGCACTATTCTTATTTTGATTCAATTCTGATTATCAAGGTGAGACCTCCTATCATGCTCCATATAGGGAGAGTTTGTGATTTGTACACAACTCACGTGTTTACCCATGTTGGGAGATTTGATGATGTTAGCCCGTGTCTATCATTTTTGTTTTTGTTCACTATTGAGGGCTATAAGTCCAAAAAAAAGACTTTCTATTGCTCACTACATTGGGTTTCGATGTGATTTCGGAATAATTAAATTAAATTTTATGAATTATATGCCCTATTGGTATGAGGATTCATTATTTATTGAAAAACAAAATTGTTTACGAAATTTATTGAAAGGAAGAAAGAAAGGAAATTAAAATTTTCAGTTGCCACAATGTGCAAAATACTTGTAATTCGGAGTTGAGGACGAGATCCTCGCATTTTTATATGATGTAAAATATTTATATTGGGCTACAAGCCGCGGTGGAAGTTATATAAGGACAAGATCCTTATGATGAAAAACCTATGAGTTTAAATTCTCCTTTTGTGAAATTAAAATTTGTACTATAGTAATAATAAGAAGTTATTCCTGTTAGGCTTATTTGATAATTCGTTTATGTGTTTTTGTGAATATTTATCCATAATTATGAGGAAAATATTGAGTTTGAACCTACGAGGTGAGTGCTCAGGTGGCGTTAAATGTGATTCGTTATGTCGATTAAATAGTTATTAGGTTTTCATGATTCACATTTTGCTGTCGGTGTTGTGAAAATTCGAAACGAGGCTTTGGTTAATATGAGGTTAATTGGTGACGTTGTAATCGATTATGAACAACTATTAAGACCAAATATATGGTGATGGGCATACATATGTTGTGCGTAGGCACAAGTTGCTATTGCCAGTTGAGACTAATATCGTGCGTTGATGTGAAAATCAGGCCTTTTGAAAATGTTTGGAGTGTAAGAAATTGGTTTTAAATTTTATAAATGTGGATCAAAGAAGTAATCTCAACTGAGATGGTATTGTCGGACCCCTGTTAAATTTATGGTGACATAGAATCACCCGCGAGTATGTGTGCAGTAAATATATTCAGTAAATTAAGACCTCAGAAAGATTCTTGGCACGTTCGAGGACGA
This sequence comes from Nicotiana tomentosiformis, assembly GCF_000390325.3. NCBI lineage: Eukaryota > Viridiplantae > Streptophyta > Magnoliopsida > Solanales > Solanaceae > Nicotiana > Nicotiana tomentosiformis. Next base: position 108,087,995 of record NC_090815.1, on the reverse strand, counting down.
ACGTATGTTTAAGAGGGGGAGAATGTAACGATCCGACTTGTAGTTTTAAGAATTAACACCTCGTTCAGTGACTTAAGTTCTCGAGAAGTTTCGTAATATGTATTATGACCCGCGTGTGTGGCTAGGTTTGATTTTCGAAAGATTCGGAATTAAACTGAGAGAACATATCTCATTTTTGAAGCTTAAATGAAAAGAGTTGACCGGAGTTTGACTTTTGAGCAAACGACTCCGGAATGGAATTTCGATGATTCCAATAGCTTTGTATGATGATTTTGGATTTAGGAGTGTATCCGAAAACTTTTTTGGAGGCCCGTAGTTAAATTAGGCTTGAAATGGCGAAAATATGAAGTTTAAGTTGGAAGATTGGCCGGGGAGTTGACTTTTTGATATCGGGGTCGGAATCCAGTTCTAAAAATTTTCATAGGTCTATTATGTCATTTATGACTTGTGTGCAAAATTTGTGGTCAATCAGACTTGATTTGATAGGTTTCGGGGTCGAATGTAGAAGTTGAAATTTCTTAGTTTTATTAAGCTTAAAATGGGGCATGATTCGTGGTTTTAGCGTTGTTTGATGTGATTTGAGGCTTCGACTAAGTTCGTATGATGTTCTAAGACTTGTTGGTATATTTGGTTTAGGTCCCGAGGGGCTCGGGTGAGTTTCAGACCATTTCTAGGCCATTTTTAGTTGCTGATTTTTGGCCACAAAGGTATGCATCGCGATGGCGGACAAACGGTCGCGACCGTGAAGAGCAATTTTGCTGTTTGGACACTGTGAATCGCGATCGCAAAAGCCTTTTCGCGATCGCGTAGAGGAAACTCCTGCTGCACTAACCCGATTTTGGAAGCTCATATCTCGCAATCTATAAGGAATTTGGAGATGATCCAAAAATGAAAGTTGTATCTCTTTGTGTCTAGTTTTCAGAAAGGTAAACCATTATTCATTTGGAGTTGTGCATAAAAGGTCATGGTGGATAAACTACAGGCTGTCTGGGAAGAGTTTGGAAATCTCTGTTGCATAGGGCTGACTTTGGAAGCTTATATCTTGAAATCTATAAGGAATTGGAAAATGATAAACAAATAAAAGTTATAGACCTTGGAGTCTAGTTTTTAGAAAGTTAAACCATTCATCATTTAGAGTTTTGTACAAAACGTTATGACCATTATACTAGAAGTTGTCTGAGAGGCAAATTTTGGGCTGAGAAAAATTTTGCTTCGCACTCGCGAAGAGTAAATACCTGGGTAGTAGCTATATTTCGAGGTGTCATCCATTTTTAACATATTTGGAGCTATGGAGCTCGGATTGAAGCGATTTTTGAGGCGGTTTTCACCATATGGATTGGGGTAAGTGTTCTATATCCTAAAGTGATTATACTTCATGATTCTATGGTTATATTCATCATTTATTTCATATTTAAATGGAAGAAATCAAGATTTTTGCAAAATCTTTCAAAAATAAAAATTTAAGATTTGGAGGTCGGGTTGTTATCGGAATTTGATAAAATTAGTATGGTTGAACTCGTATCGGAATGGGTGTTCAGATTAGGTGAAAATTACATCAAGCTCCGAGAGGCGAGCCCCGCGTTGACTTTTTAGAATAAAATTTTAAGTCGACGCTTTATTATCCGGAATTATTTTTGATTAATTTTAATGAAGTTATACAATTAATTTGGATAGATTTGAGCTGTCCGGAGGTCAATTCAAGAAAGAAGGCGATTTTGGAATATCGGCATAACTTTAAAAAAGGTAAGTATCTTGCCTAACCTTGAGTGGAGAAATTACCCCTTAGGCATTGAGTCTTATGTGAAAATTGTGTAATTTAAAACCATGTACGCGAGGTGACGAGTACGTACTTGGTTTATATGTACATATTATATCGGTTGAAATTCGTAGACGCCCTTAAGTATTAAATTGGAAAATTATTGTAACTTATTAAATCCCTTATTTATCATGCCTCATTCCTTGTTTGCTGAGATTATTTTTATATGATAATTTGGTATGATTGCCACTTGACTTTATGCGAATTTTGTGTTTGTTTGAGTTGCCATTTTTATGAAAAACACTTTCATTATTGATTTTACCTACAGATAATTTAAATGGAAAATTTAGTTAATAATATGAATAAATCTATTTATTTTTTGAAGTTGTGATTTAAAAGAGGTGTTGTTCCTTGATGAATTACTTTTCAGTTCACGTTGTTGAAAAATTGGTATTGAATTATAAAGGTCGTAAATCATATTGAGGCAAAGTGCCAAATTGTGAAATATTATTCGGTTGAGTTGTTCACTCTCGAACATTTTGTTAAGATGTTGTACACATTATGATCGAGTCATGAGATCCTTATTGTAGAAAAATAATGTATTGTTGATTTATGTGGAAAGTTGTAATATTTGAGCACTTGATGTGCAATTTGTGATATGTTGTAATATTTGAGAACTTGATGTACAATTTGTGATATGTTGTAATATTTTAGCACTTGATGTGCAATTTGTTATATGTTGTAATATTTGAGCACTTGATGTGCAATTTGTTATATTTGAGCATTTGATGTGCAATTTGTGATATATTGTTATATTTGAGCATTTGATGTGCAATTTGTGATATGTTGTAATATTTGAGCACTTGATGTGCAATTTGTGATATGTTGTAATATTTGATCACTTGATGTGCAATTTGTGATATGTTGTAATATTTGAGCACTTGAGGTGCGAGTTGTATTATGCTGTGATATTTGGACACTTGAGGTGTGATTTGTGAAATATTGTGATATTGATACGCATGCGGTGATATAAGGTCAGGGTGTTAAAACGCATTCGATGAGATAAGGGTGGCTTGAAACGCGTGGCTAGTAGGGAAACTACTAGAAGTCATGCGGTGTGATAAGGGTGGCTAAAACGCTGGATGTTATTTCGGAAAAAAAAGATTTCTTTAAAAATTAAATGTGAAGGCTCCTGCGGTGATATAAGGAAATGAGATATTGTGAATTTATTTATGATTTGGGACTACGAGGCGGTACCTCGGGAGTGCCTTGTTGATTTTTCTTTATTTATGTTCTTTTCTTCGGTTATTTTATTTCATTTAATATGTAAATTCTTTTCTTCTTCCGTGATGTACTGCCCATGAGCCTGCGCTGTCGGGGTCTGTGCTCCCCCGCCCGCCTGGGATGTGGCTGGGTCTGCCGTAAATAAACCGGCCTGAGTGATATTGTCCATGAACCACAGCATAGGACCCATAACATCCTGGAATCCCAGTGCAGATGTGAAATCCACCGGAGCTGGCTCTGCCACAGGTACCTCATCATGTTCCTCAACAATGGGGTTGTCTGCTGGACCCACTAGCGGCATAACTAGAACAGTCCTGGGACGTCCTCGCCCTCTACCATGGGCTGGAGCCCTCCCTCGGCCTCTGCCTCGGCCTCTAGCAACAGGGGGAGTAGCTCTTCCCTGGTCTGGAACCTCATTAGAGCGCGTTCTCACCATCTGTGAGAGAATAAGAGAAGGATATTTAGTACTACATTAATTGCACGATGGAATATGAAGAAAGGTAGTTTTCTAACACCCTATAGCCTCTCAAAGATAAGTACAGACGTCTCCGTACCGATCCGCAAGACTCTATTAGGTCTGCTCGTAACTTCTGAGACCTACGTAAACCTAGTGCTCTGATATCATGTTGTCACGACCAAATTTCACCTATAGGTCGTGATGGCGCCCAACACTATAGCTAGGCAAGCCAACAAATAAATTAAACCTATATCAATTATTTTCAAACTAATTTTCAAAGTAATTTTATTCTTTTAATAGCAATATTAAAGAGAATAGAAAAGATACCGGTTAATTTAAATTCAAGAAAAATAATACCAATTCCAAATTCTACCAATGTGTGTTCCAAGATCTGGTGTCACAAGTGTATGAGCATCTAGTAGATTATACAAAACTCCAAATATTGTCTGAAATAAAAATAGACAGAATAAAATGGAAGAAGAGGTACTGGTAGCTGCAGAACGGCTTAGAAAGGAAGCTCACCACTACGCCTCTGGATAACGTGGATGTGCGATGAAAGGTCCTCCACTAGTACCTGTATGTGTACCTGCACAAAAAGTGCAGCAAGTGTAGTATGAGTACGTAAACAACGTGTACCCAGTAAGTATCAAGCCTAATCTCGAAGTGGTAGAGACGAGATGGTCGACTTTGACACTCGCTAAGGTTCAATAATAATAAATAATAAAAATAGGAATATCTAGATCAAAATGATTCATAGAATTTATAATGATTTTCTTTAACAAGAAGAAATAATTAAATCCTTCAATTCCAATAAATTTCCAATTTATCAATTTGCCTCATTTACAGGAATAACAATAATTCCTTAACAAGCAGAGATAATAATTCTTTAAATTCCAAAGATTTCCAATTTATCAATTAGCTTGACAAGCTGCAATAAACTATCAAAGTATCGTGTAATTATTATTATTAGGCACGATTTCTGCCGAGGTCGTACGGCCCGATCCAGAATATCGTGTACACTGTCGAGGGACGTGCGGTGTGATCCGTAGATGCATCTATCCTGCCGAGGTGTTCGGCCCTCTCCACAAGAAATGAGGACATATTCTTATGTACCTCCGGAAGGAGAGTATATTTATTATAAGATCAATTCGAGAGGATGAACAAATTCTTTTAACAATAATTAATTTAAACAGAAAATTAATCATATGAGATTTATATCCTTTAATATATTTATCTAACATTTTACTATATGCATATATATATATATATATATATATATATATATATATATATATATATATATATATATATATATATATAAACAAAGAATACAATTTACACCAGTTTCACTCAAATCCGACTCTGAATCGATACCGAAATCTCAAAAATTCGTTTCTATGAGATTTCTAAAATCTTTCCAAAATTTCAATCTCAAAACACTAATTAAATGGTAAAAACAATGATATATTCGTGTATATAGACCAAATCTGAGTTAGAATCACTTACCCCAATGTCTTTCCTTGAAAATCTATCAAAAGTCGTCTTTGCTCAAGCTCCAATTTGTTAAAAATGGAGAATGGGACAAAGTCCCCTCCTTTAAAGTTCTGCCCAGGCAGCCTTCGGAACTACCTCGATCATGAGCTCGATCCTCGTCCTCGATCGTAGCTTCGATCATGTCCATCGAGCTTGGGCTTCGATCGTAGCTTCGATCATGGCCCTCTAGCTTGGGCCTCGATCGTTGCTTCGATCATGGCCCTCGAGCCTGGGCCTTCGATCGTGACCTTCGAGTCCTGCCTTCGAATCTGGGCTTCAATCATGACCCTCCAGCTCTGCCTTCGATCATGGCCTCGATCTTGGGTCTCGATCTTGGGCACGATCTTGGGCTCGATCACAACCCAGGTTTGAAACCTCACCCGAGGCCCTCGGGACCTCGACCAAATATACCAATAAGTCCTAAAACATCATACGAACTTATTTGAAACCTCAAATCACATAAAACGACGCTAAAACCACGAATTATGCTCCAATTCAAGCTTAATGAAACTTAAAATTTCCAACTTCTACATTTGATGTCGAAACATATCAAATCAAGTCCGATTGACCTCAAATTTTGCATACAATTCATAAATGACATAACCGAGCTATGAAAATTGTCAGAACGACTCCGATATCAAAAAGTCAACTACCCGGTCAAACTTCCAAACTTAAATTCTTATTTTAGCTATTTCAAGCCTAATTTAACTACGGTCTTCCAAATAAAATTCCTAACATGTTTCTAAGTCCAAAATCACCATACGGATCTGTTGGAATCGTCAAAATTCTATTCCGGGATCGTTTTCTCAAAATGTTGACCGAAGTCAAACTTGGCCTTTTAAAGACAACTTAAGGAACCAAGTGTTCCAATTTATACCCAAACACTTCCATATCCCGAACCAACCATCCCCGAAAGTCATAAATCATTAAAAGCACATACGGAAAGTTTTATTTTAGGAAACGGGGTTCTAAAAGTCAAAATGACCGGTTGGGTCATTACGTTCTCCACCTCTTAAACAAACGTTCGTCCTCGAACAGGTTTCGAATTGTACCTGGAGTGCCAAATAAGTGTGGATATCTACTCCGCATGTTTTCCTCTGCCTCCCAAGTTGCTTCCTCGACTGGTTGGCCCCTCCACTGGACTTTTACTGCAGAAATCCTCTTGGACCTCAACTGGCGAACCTGTTCATCAACAATGGCAATTGGTTCTTCTTCATAGCCCAAACTATTATCTAATTGAACTGTGCTGAAGTGCAACACATGTGACAGGTCGGCGTGATACTTTCGGAGCATAGATGCATGGAAAACCGTAAGAACTCCCGATAGACTGGGAGGCAATGCAATCTCATAAGCAACCTCCCCAACTCGACTCAACACCTCAAATGGGCCTATAAACCTTGGGCTCAACTTGCCCTTCTTCCGAATCTCATGATTCCCTTCATCGGCGAAACCTTTAAGAGAACGTTTTTACCCATCATAAAGGATAAATCACGCACTTTCTGATCTGTGTAAATTTTCTGTCTGGACTGTGTTGTACGATGTCGCTCCTGAATCAACTTTACCTTTTCCAAGGCATCTTTCACCAAATCAGTACCATATAATTTAGCCTCACCGGGCTCAAACCACCCGATGGGCGAACGACATCGCCGACCATATAAAGCCTCAAATGGAGCCATATCGATGTTGGATTGGTAACTGTTATTATAATCAAACTCGACCAAAGGCAAGAAACGATCCCACTGACCTCCGAAGTCAATCACGCATGCCCTGAGCATATCCTCCAAAATCTGAATTGTCCGCTCTGACTGCCCGTCGGTCTGTGGATGAAAGGTTGTGTTGAGGTCTACACGGGTCCCTAATTCACTCTGTACTGCTCTCCAGAAAAGTGAAGTAAACTGAGGGCCTCTATCTGATATGATGGAAATTGGCACAACGTGCAACCGAACTATCTCCTGAATATAAATCTGGGCCAAACTCTCTGAAGTATACGTAGTCACAACCGGAATGAAGTATGTCGACTTGGTCAACCTGTCAACAATGACCCAAACTGCATCAAACTTCCACAAAGTCCGCAGCAACCCAACTACAAAGTCCATAGTGATGCGTTCCCATTTCCACTCTGGTATAATCATCTACTGAAGTAGGCCACCTGGCCTCTGGTGCTCATATTTAACTTATTGGCAATTTAGACACCTAGCTACATACTCGACTATGTCCTTTTTCATTCGTCGACACCAATAATGCTTCCTCAGGTCACGATACATCTTTGTAGCACCTGGATGAATAGAAAACCGAGAACTGTGCCTCCTCTAGGATCTTTTTCCTCAGTCCATCCATATTAGGACCACATAGATGATCCTAGAGTCGCAGAACACAATCCGCTCCAATAGTAACTTTCTTGGTACCACCCCGTAGTACCGTTTCTCGAAGAACCATTAAGTGTGGATCATCATACTGGCAAGCATTGATCTGCTCAAATAGTGAAGACTGAGCTACAACACATGCAAGAACTCGGCTGGGCTCTGAAATATCTAGCCGTACAAGTCGGTTGGCCAAGGACTGAATAGCTAAAGCTAATGGCCTCTCCTCTGTTGAAATGAAAGCCAAGCTACCCATAATCTCCGCCTTTCTACTCAACCTTTATAGTTCTATCCAGGCAACCTTCGGAACAGCCTCGATCCTCGGCCTCGATCGTGGCTTCGATCATGGCCATCGAGCCTGGGCCTCGATCGTGGCTTCGATCATGGCCCTCAAGCCTAGGCCTTCGATCGTGATCCTCGATCATGGCCCTCGAGTCTGGGTTTCGATCGTGACCCTCGAGCCCTGTCTTCGATCATGACCCTCGAGCATGGACTCGATCTTAGGGTCTTGATCTTGGGCTCGATCACAGCACAGAATTTCTAGCAGAAGAGAAACAATTGCAGCAGCTGTTTTAAGTCAAACTTTTGATCCGTTAATCATCCGAAACTCACCCGAGGCCTTCGGGACCTCAACCAAATATACTAACAAATCCTAAAACATCATACGAACTTATTTGAAATCTCAAATCACATAAAACGGCGCTAAAACCACGAATTATGCTCCAATTCAAGCTTAATGAAACTTAAAATTTCCAACTTTCACATTCGATGTCGAAACCTATCAAATCAAGTCTGATTGACCTCAAATTTTATACACAAGTCATAAATGACATAACTGAGATATGAAAATTTTCGGACTGGATTCTGATTTCGATATCAAAAAGTCAACTCCCCGGTCAAACTTCCAAACTTAAATTGTTATTTTAGCCATTTCAAGCCTAATTTAACTAAGGACTTCCAAATAAAATTTCGAACACGTTCCTTAGTCCAAAATCACCATACGGAGCTGTTGGAATCGTCAAAATTCTATTCTGGGGTCGTTTTCTCAAAATATTGACCGAAGTCAAACTTGGCCTTTTAAAGCCAACTTAAGGAACCAAGTGTTCCGATTTCAACCCAAACACTTCCAAATCCCGAACCGACCATCCCTGCAAGTCATAAATCATTAAAAGCACATACGGGAAGTTTTATTTTAGGGAACGGGGTTCAAAAAATCAAAATAACCGGTTGGGTCATTACATTCTCATTTTAGTATTTCTGAAAATATGAATTTTCTTCAATTTACTAGTAACAAATACGAACTTTACAGAAAATAGTAAAGTTTTTCAAATTTCAAAACTAAATATCCCATAATCATCCCAGAACCCGCTGTCACAAGTGCATGAACATTTAGTAGGAAATAAAATAAATTACGATAACTATCCGGAATACAAATTTGGACAGGAAAAATGTAAGTACAAGTACTCTGAAGGAGACTCTGTTTGCTACGAATAGTCTCACAAAATGCAGCTCACCTAAGTCCCCGTATCGACCACGCCGTTGTGCCCACAAGGCCAATAATATATATGTGTCTGCACATTAAAATGTGCAGCAATTGTAGTATGAATACAAAAATCAACGTGTACCTAGTAAGTATCCCGCCTAAACTCAAAGAAGTAATGACGAGGGGTCGACTCGGACACTTACTATGGCCAACAATAATATACCGATAAAATGATGATTTTTGAATTTTATAAGGCAACTGTAAACTCGGTACATGAAGCAGGTAAATAATTCTTTTTATTAATAGCGGATTGCCAAATTCCTATTTCATTATTTATCAATTTACCTCAGACCAGGGAGGCAATATCATTATTTATAAATTTCAAGACAAGCAATACAAGCATGCGCAAATCATACTGAGGTCGTACGGCCCGTTCCAACATAATATTTAAATTGTGCACTGCCAGAGGGTCGAATGGCGCGAACCATAGATGCATCTATTAAATCTACCGAGGCATTCGGCCCGTTCCACAAAAGATAACATATTCAAACAATCAATCAAGAATTCATCAAGGGGAAATTATCCAAGAAAAGGCAATTTCTCTTTTAAAAGTCAAGAAAATGATGTTTAACCTTTTTGAAATTAATTAACCAAGTTCGATATGATTTAAGCAATTTACATTTGACAGTGAGGTTACAAATATCGCAAGTATAGCATGCTTTTGGGTTCTAGACTACCCGGACATAAGCATAATAGTAGCTACGCACGGACTCTTGTCACCTCGTGCGTACGTAGCCCCCCCACAAATAGAAGCACGTATTGATTTAATTCACCTATGGGGTTAATTCCCTCTTACAAGGTTAGAAAGGAGACTTACCTCACTCCAAAGTTCCATAACCGGCTCCAAAGTCGCTCCAACAACTCAAACTGAAGTCCGTTGCTCCAAAACTAGTCAAATATGATGCAACCGAATCAAAATATACTCTAATACTCATAATTAATCATTTTATAATAATTTCAACTCCGTTCGAAAAGTTGATAAAATCACCCTCGGGCCCACGTGCCCGGACTCCGAAAATTTTCAAAGGTAACCATTACCCAGAACCTCATGAACTCAAATATATGATTTATTCCAAATTCCGTGACCAATTTCGTGGTCAAAATCCAAAAATATAATTTTTTAGGTCTTCTACCAAAACCCACAATTTCTACTAATTTACATGTTCCAATCCATGTATAATTCATGTATTTAACTCACAAAGGGAAGGAAATCACTTACCTAGTGATGGGTAACGAAGAAGCTCCTCAAAATTCGCCCTAAGCTCGGCTCCCATGAAAGATTTTGAGATAAAATGAGCCAAAACCCGTTTTTTTAAAACACCCACTGCCCTTCTTCGCGATCGCGGAAACACCCTCGCGATCGCGAATGCCAAAAGCCATCCGCCCAGAAAACCTTCTTGGCGTTCGCGTACCCAGGCTCGCGCTCGCGTAGGCCAAACATCCTCAGGCCCAGTCCCAATTTCCTTCTACGCGTTCGAGACTCCCCCCCCCCCCCCCCCCGCATTTGCGTAGGTTCCTCATGTTCTTCACCGCATTCGCATCTCACCTTTCGCATTCGCATAAGGCAAAAAAAATCCATGGTCCATAAATTCCTTCTTCGCGATCGCGTACATCTACCCGCGATCGTGATGCACAACACCAGATGCCCAAACAACTCTACGCGATCGCGGACTTCCTATCGTGATCGCGTATAAGGAAACCAACAACAACCATGATAGCAACTTCAACAGATCTCCCAAGTCGAATTTCAATTCATTAACCATCCGAAATTCACCTGAGGCCATCAGGATCCCAACCAATCATACCAACCAATCCCATAACACATTATAAACTTGCTCGAGCCTTCAAATCACATAAAACAACATCAAAATTATGAATCGCACCCCAATTCAAACTTAATAAACTTTGAAACTTCAAATTCTACAATCGATGTCGAAACCTATCAAATCACGTCTGATTATCCTCAAATTTTTCACACAAGTCATATTTGACATTACGGACCTACTCTAACTTCCGGAATTGGATTCTGACCTTGATATCAAAAAGTCCACTTCCGGTCAAACTTCTCAAAAATCTTCAAATTTCTAACTTTTGCCAAATGGCCCCAAAATGACCTACGAACCTCTAAATTCACTTCCGGATGCGCTCCCAATATCGAATCACTACACAGAGATATTCCTAGACTCATAACCCCAAATGGACATTGATAACATTGAAATACACTTCAACCCAAATTTATGAAATTCTTCTAAAATGCCAACTTCCACGATAGGCGCCGAAACTCTCTCGGGTCATCCAAAACCCGATACAGACATACACCCAAGTCCAAATTCATCATACGAACCTGTTGGAACCTTCAAATCCCAATTCCGAGATTGTTTACTCAAAAATCACACTTTAGTCAATTCCTCTAACTTAAGGCCTCCGAATTTAGAATTTTCTTTCCAAATCAACTCCAAACTTTCCAAAATTCAATTCCGACCACGCGTACAAGTCATAATACCTGAAGTGAAGCTGCTCATGGCATCAAACCTCCGAACAACGTGCTAGAGCTCAATACGACCTGTCGGGTCATTACAAATGTTATTTTCTTCACCCAAATAATTTCTAAAATAAATTCATTTCTTTGTTGATTTCTTACTTGATTTAAAAATTGTAAACTCACTTTAGTGGAAATAAATTGATCATGTGGATCTTATATACATTGATATTATTGGCACGTGAGTTATCCGTGCAGTTGTGATAGAAATATGGGCACAAGGGGCCGTGAAAATATGGAAGTGGACTGAGACCCGTATGTTTATGATTTTGAAATGAGGTGTCACAAGGTGACTTTTATTTGAAAGAATTATATTCAAAATATTATTTCAAAGAATTATATTCGGAAGGTATTTATTCGAAAGAATTATATGTGAAAGATTTATATTTGAAGGACATGTTTAATTGGTTGTACTTGTGTTCCTTATTCGTTCGAGCAATAATTATAGTGTTCTTGTTGCCTTGTTGTTTATATCACCGGTTGATTTTGTTGTTATTATTGCTAGTTATTTTACAGTACTATTGTATACTGCTACATTGCACAGGTTATTTGACTAGTGAGTGTCTTGACTATACCTCGTCACTACTCCACCGAGGTCACTCCTCAGTCATTTCATTATATTATTTTGTCTTCTGCAACGTGAGTTGTCCGTGCAGTTGTGATAGACATATGGGCACGAGGTGCCGTAAAAATATGAAGGTAGGCTGAGACCCGCAATATTTGTGATTATGAAATGAGGCGTCACATGGTAACTTTTATTTGAAAGAAATTATATTCGAAAGATTTATTTTAAGAATTATATTCGAAGATATTTATTTGAAAGAATTATGTTTGCAAGATTTATTTGTAAGAATTATATTCGAAATATTTACTTGAAAGGAATTTAAATTCGAAAGATTTTATTTGAAGGAATTATATTCGAAAGCTTTTATTTGAAAGAATTATATTCGAAAGATTTTATTTTAAGAATTATATTCGGAGCTATTTATTTGAAAGAATTATATTCGAAAGATTTTATTTGAAGAATTATATTCGGAAATATTTATTTGAAAGAATTATATTCGAAATGTTTTACTTGAAGAAAATTTTATTCGAAAGACATTTACTTGAAAGAATTATATTCATAAGATATTTAATTGAAATGATTTCTATTCGAAAAACCTACAGATAAAAAGATGAATATTTTGAAGGACTTGATTAATTGGTTGTGCTGTGTTCATTACTCGTTTGGGCAAGATTTATAGTGTTCTTGCTTCCTTGCTGTTTATATCACTAGTTGGTTGTTGTTGCTATCACACATACTTATTTTTTATTATTTTTGTATGTTATATTGCACAGGTTATTTGACTAGTGAGTGTCTTGACTGTACCTCGTCACTACTCCACCAAGGTTAGTCTTGATACTTACTAGGTACCGACTGTGATGTACTCATACTATATTTCTGCACATTTTTGTGCAGAGTCGGGTATTGAAGATATCGGATTCGGGCAGAGATTAGAGTGTGATCGCACGGATTCAAGGTAGAGTTGCTTGGTCGTCGTAGTCCCTTTGAGTCTTTCCATTTTATTGTACTATCAACTCTTATTACAGTATTGTATATTCGATCCTTGAGATCATTGCATGTATTCAGTTAGAGTTCGTGACTCAGTATTACCAGTCTTGGGAGGTTGTTATTATTATTTTCGTTGTTGATTTTGACACTTGTATTAAATTATATTTATTTTTAAAAATTGGCTGGAAATGTAATTGTAATCGGCTTACTTAGTCTTATAGACTAGGTGCCATCACGACGCCTGTGGTGAAATTTTTGGATCGTGACAAATTTAATAATCTCTTTAACTACACTTCCAATTTCTATTCTCTATGTATTATTTGTATCTATACTGGTGATTTAACAATTTAGATTTGCGTGAATTATTATTAGGTATCAAGGGACTGTAGGTGTTTGTTGGAAAACGAAATCATATAAGATGGTCATATTTTACTAGTTTGATTGTAATGTAATCAACACAATTCATATATCATTTTCAACATCTCTGTATTTTCATCCTTAATAAGGAAAACATATGAATCATAATTTAGTTCTATTTGCATCCTCTAAAATAATATAGAATAATTAAATTTATGTATCCACCTACACTAATACACATGTAAAATTAAAGAATTTTCTTTTACAACAATATATTTATTTCATCACAATCCATATGAAAATTAAATAAATAGGTGGCATGAAAAGAAAATATTTCACTTAATTTAATCATATTTAGCATACAAAGCACTCACAAATGAATGTGATATTTGATCCTTATATGTTTTTATTTTTTAACAATTAAATCAATGTTTAACAAAACATTATTATTAGTGATGTAAAAATATTTTATTGTTCGAATTTCTAGTATCGTTTCTGACTTACAATCGCACCTACATGAATCATATGAAAATGAGTAGAGAAAACCAATTTCAGTGAAATTCAATCGGGAATTTCAGAGAGAGTAAGACCCACCTCTCTCTAACTAGACACTAGCCACCCAGGTATGGCCACATCCATACTCCCAATTAATGACCCACCCATTGAAAAACAACCGGAACCCCTGAACCATCTTTAGATCCAAACTCTGCTATGGATGAAGAAAACACTGATAAAAATTCCTTCAAGGAAACCTTACTCGATAAAAATCCGGTCTCCTCCACAAGCTATGATCCATTCCAATCCGGTTTGCATACACATGCCTTTGAATTAAACCCGGGGAACATGCCAATCCCATTGTCTGTTGAGGACAAAATCAGGCTCTACAAACCTTGGAAATACTCCTTGATTATCAAACTGTTTGGAAAAAAAAAATCCCACACCACCTACTCAAGGCCAAACTCTCCAAGCTATGGAAACCAAATGAACCTCTCACCCTAATTAATCTATGTTGGGATTTCTTCATCGTCACATTTAACAAGGAGGAGAGTATGAGCAAACTCCTAAGTGAGGGGCCAAGGTTTGTAACAGGGAACTTCCTATCAATCCGCAGATGGGAACCAAATTTTGTCCCAGTAGAATCTAAACTAGCCATTATAGAGGTTTGGATAAGACTCCCACAGTTGCCAACGGAGTTCTACGACAAGAAAATTTTAGAACAAGTAGGCAACATAGTGGATAAGCTTCTAAAAATTGATACCTGCACCTCCTCTACCATACGAGGAAGGTACACAAGAATATGTATCCAGGTTCCTTTGAACATTCCGGTAACAACGAATGTCGCTATTGGCACCCACAACCAATCACCCGTTTACGAAGGGGATGGGATACTTTGTACGGGATGTGGCAGAATTGGCCACACCCTGAGAAGCTATGAATTTTTCCCAAGGAAACCGTAAAGCAACACCCACCGGCGACACCATCAGTGAGGGTACCATAAGAGACCAAACCTCTCAATGGCGGATTGTTTCCTTTTCCAAATACAGACGTCATACAAATAAAGCAACCCAAGCTAACACCCAGGTAAAGAGGTTCAATGCCTCATCAGGTACGTTCCTTGACCTCAACCCAAAATCAACCATTGATTCTGGCAAAGGTAATCCAAAATCAAAGGAGACTACAGATGTCATGGGCCCTAATGGGCAGCCATCAAATCTAAACAAAAGTGGCAAAGAGGAAGACCGAAATTTGGGCCTGGCATACCTTAGCCCATCTCCTATCAGTTCCACGGGAAAAGCACACGCCAACCCAAACCAAAGATACTCTGGGTCAAAAAGATATTTAAATGCCTTTAACCTATTGACAAAATATCCCTTATTTGGGAATAGGGCAGCCTGTCAGGGAGAAGGAAAAGGGGTGGAGCCCACCCAAATTTTGGAAAATGCCACCCCCAAATCTAGTAATATCCTGACGTCTGATATCCCCCCAGATTTGGGTAATTATACTCTGACAAACACAAACCCAAATATATTTGCTATAGTGGGTCACCACTCTAACCCAGCAACTCGACCCAACTCTATCCCAAACCCACACTCTAATAATACCCACACCCTATCCGACTGCGCTTCTCTCAATAGAGGCAATCAATTGCCTGTGAAAGATCAAACACACCATCTCAATCGTGAAGTGACACTGAGTGTCAATCCTTCAGGATTGAGCGAAGATCTCAAACATACCAACACGAATTCAACCAGCCTCCAGACAGATTATATTTAGGAAACTGAACAGATGTCTCAGTTTACAAGCATAACCGGTGATCTCTCCCAAAACTCATCTCTTAATGGCGAACCCAAACAACCATAACCCTCAATAGAATAACAACCCCCTCACAATGTCCACCCTTTCATTACCGTCAGATTTGATATCGGAATCCTGGTTAGAGATGGCTCTACAGTGCCACTCCCAGACCCTGCAAATGATGGTTGGGCCAGTCCCAATCTCCATCCCCATCCCAAACCCATACTACCTGGCATTACTGCAGACCCACATCCTCCACCAGGGTTTGTCCAATTTTGTCCACCAACTATGGTTGTCCACTCTCCTCCAAGCCCATTACATGGGCACACAACAACCCCTTTCTATGGATGAGCTCAATACTCTGATGAGTCAACTTTGTCAAACAATGCCGTTTTTACTAATGGACCTGAACAGTTCTCTTCCATCACCGGCCTTTACCTTGTGGTCATAGGTGAACCATCACACTCCCCCACCATTGAATCAGTCCACAACCATGGACTAGCTAATCAAGGAGAAGAACCAGACCCTAGTGTACCTCAAAGAGTCCAAAGTAGACATAGAAAACATCCTGGAAAAGCTAGGAGTCCCAAAAACAACAGTTTTCCTCACGCAAGAAGACCAAGTGATCAAGTTCAATGAGCTGTTTGGAGAAATGCTTATTGTACTCTGCCCCAGAAAGCTAGTAAGCTGCAAACTAAATCTCCAAATTCCCTCATCTCCAAGCTTAGGAAAGTCGGTATTAGCTATAAGCCCTGTGTTGGGAAGAGTGAAAGCGACCCCTATGGGAAAGGGGAAGGGCCTCAAGAGGAAAGCCCTATCTCAAAACCCTTTACTGATGAACTTCATACTATAGAATGCGAGATGAGCCAACAGTGTTAAATTCCGCAAACAATGCATCTCCATGGTCAAGCTGCACAACCCTATTGTTCTTGTTCTCCTAGAGACAAGAATGGTTGACTATACGCACTTGACTGTTGAGCTGCAATTCAATGCTCAATTCCAATCCCCTGCCGATGGGAAATCTGGAGGTATAGTCGTCTTGTGGAAGGATGACCTAGTAAAGCTTGAAGAGGTCTGTACCACACCCCCAGGGTGTGCATGTCATAGTGAAGGTAACCCCTAATGACTCTAAATGACTTTTCTCAGCTATTTATGCTAGTAGTCACTTAAATGATAGAATTAGATTATGGCAGTCCCTTGAGGACATGTCCTCTATTTATAAAGGTAGCTGACTGGTAGGAGGTAACTTCAATGAAGTCCTAAAATCCAGAGACAAATTTAGGGGCAACAACATTGACAATAGTAGAAGCAATAATTTTTGGAGTTGTTTGAATCAATGTAGACTAGTTGACCTAGGTTTCCTAGAAAGACTGGATAGGTGCTTTGCCACTGATGACTGGATTGAGTCATATCCAGAATCAATTGTTACCCACCTCCCTTGGATCCACTCTAACCACTGTCCTCTACTCCTAAACATTACTAGTCAACAGTACAATGATCATAGTAGGCCCTTTAGGCTCGAGACTATGTGGTGTGGTCACCCTGACTTTCCCTCCATTGTTCAAAATAGCTTCAGCTCTACTAAAGATCTGTTGGGGGACACCAACATTTTTAAATTCAATGTGACCACCTGGAATATGCTAGTCTTTTGCAACATCTTCCATAAGAAGAAACACATTCTTGCTAGGCTGAATGGTATCCAAAACTCTAATGCCTAACCTTTTAGCACCTACATTCAAAACATAGAATCAAATCTCCAAGTTAAGTTCTCAGCTATCCTTAAAAATCAAGAGGATTTTTTGAAGCTGAAATCCAGAATTAGGTGGTTATGTGAAGGGGATGCTAACACTAGGATCTTCCATACAACCACCCTTAACAGAAGAAGGAAAAATATGATTTTTAGTTTAACATATGAAGTATGTAATCAGATCAAAGACCCTATCCTCATTAAGGAAACTACCAGAGGCTACTTTGAGTATCTCTTTACAACATCTCATACCTCTTCCACCTACAAGAGATTCTACAATGAAAACAACCCTTTAGTCCTTACTGATAGCATGAGGGTTTCCCTTGATCAACCCCTTAGGTACTCTGAAATCAAAAAAGCCATGGATTGTTTTAAGCCCTTTAAGGCACCTAGGCCTGATGGGCTGCACCTTTTTTTCTACCAGAAATACTGGACCATCCTGTTTACCCATGTCAATCATTTTTGCCAGAAAGTATTCAATACCTCAACCATGCCCCTTGAAGTTAATAGGACCCTCTTGTGTTTGATTCCTAAATACCTAAATGCCACTATACTCAAGAACTTTAGACCTATTGGGTTGTACAACACTATGTACAAGTTTGTCATCAAAATCATAGTGAATAGGATTAAGCCTTTCCTTCAGACCATTATTGGGCCATCGCATGCCAGTTTCCTCTCTAACAGAAGGGCTGCTGATAATGCCATAATTGTCCAGGAATATATCACTCATTTTCAAAAATGAAAGGGAAAAATGCCAATATGATCCTAAGGAATCCCTTATGTTCTTCCAGTTCCCACTTAAACTGATCAAACTAATCCTCTCATGTATCTCCACTAGCTCCATATCCATCCTGGTCAATGGGAGCCAAACTGAGCCTTTCAATCCTACGAGAGCTATCAGGCAAGAGGCCTCATCCCCCCTACCTATTCACTATTTGCATGGAGAGGCTCTCAAGGAAAATTGACCGGGCAGTCCTGAGAAAAGACTGGATTCCAATCACCATCAGTAGGAATGGTCCAAAAATCTCTCAACTATTTTTTGTTGATGATCTCACTCTATTTGGTAGAGCTAATAAAAAATGTTGTGAAGCCATACTCGCTACCCAAGAAGAGTTTAATAGTGCATCAGGCCAAAAGGTCAACTTTCAAAAATCCAAGGTTATCTTTTCAACCAACTGTTATGATGATTGGACCAATAGTTGCAGTTCATTGTTAGGAATTAGGAAAAGTAGAGATTTTGGTAAATATCTAGGTTTCTCCATCTTTCATAAAAAGCCTACCAATAGCGATTTCTAATTCATCATTGATAGTATGAATACTAGGTCGGCGGGCAGGAAAACAAAAATGTTAAACATAGCTAGCCGCACACAACTTTGGCAAAATCTAGCATGGGGAGCATTCCCAGCCATGTTGATGAGCTATATAAAGTTACTCTCACACATCATCAACCAGATAGATAAATCCAAAGGAACCTTATATGGGGAACAACGGCTGAAAAAAGAAATTTGTACATGATTAAATAGGATACTATTACTAAGCCGAAGAACAGGGGGAATAAGCCTTCAACAGGCACACATGAAAAACAAACTAGCCTGACCAGTCTAGCTTGGAGACTCTACAAGAACATTAACACCATGTAGGCTAGGGTACTGATTGGGAAGCACTGTAGTGGTAACAATTCTAGAGCTAAACCTAAAATAGGACTTAGCAGTGTATTCAGGAAGGTTGGAAAGTCTGTCTTAAGGCCTCTAGATGGGTTGTCCATAAAGGGGATAGAGTCAACTTTCTTATGACAATTGAATCCCCAATATGCATCCCCTCGACACAATCCTCCAGGGGCCTTGGCACATCTCTAACTTGACCATTAAGATCAACTCTATCTTAACAATGGGGAATGGACATTTGATGTTATCCACTACCCCATTACCAGAGACATTAAGTGTGTTATTCAATCCACCTCCATCCCTGTTTCTACCAACTCGGAGGATAAACTCATCTGGAAACTCAATGGTAATGGGTTGTTCAGCTCCAAATCTTCCTACAACCTGATTAGCTGATTGCTAGACTCAATTCAAACCATGATGATACCTTCAACTGGATTTGGAAGCTAAAAGTCCATAATAAGATAAAATTCTTCATTTGAATGATGCAACATAACAACCTTCCTACTGCCAAGAACTTAAGCAACATATACTTAAATGTGCCATTTCCGCTCCTCTGGAGTCGAAGACATCAATCATATATTCTTTGAATGCTCAAATGTCAGAGCATTCTGGCAATCCATAACACTAGAGTGTACTAACAAGACCTCCCATCCATACCTTGTGTTCTCAATGATCCACTGGGAAGATACATGGCACAAGATCAAGAACATGCAATTCAACAATGCTATCAACTGGAAAACCCTTCTGCCTTCTTGTTTTTGGAGCCTATGGCTCACAAGAAACAACAATCTTTTTTAAAAGAAAAAGAACCTTGCCCCTGTTAAACAAACCATTGCCAAAGCCACTGAATACTACCATGTGGCTATCCAACACATGGATAAATGTGCATCAACTGTAATCCACATCAATTGGGAGCCACCTCCTTCAGGCTCCAACAAGATTAACACTGATGGGGCTGCATGCCCAAAATCAAGAGTAGGAGGATTTGGGGTGACTGGGTACTAGGTTATATGAGAGGACTACCACATACCACCAGCTTAGAGGCTGAACTACAAGCTTTATGGCAGGATCTCACAATAGCACTTAAACACAAAGTCACACCTCTACAAATATGCACAAATTCTGAACAGGTTGTGAGAATGCTAAATGAGGGAAACCTGTATTATAACTCTATTATCTTTGAATGCAGGTCATTGATGGAGCAGCTGGGAATCCAGCACTAGGACATAATTTCAGAGAACTAAACCAGGTGGCGGACCTCCTCGCAAAGGAAGGAGCAGAAAAAAAGTTATTTGATAGGACATAAATTTTGACAGTTCCTTCGGTATTTGTAAATAAGGCCATGTGGACAGATATCCTAGGAACTGTTTTTGTACGCAAAATCAGGGGGAACCCCCTTGCAATGCAAAACAATGTTAGCGCAGCAATCGGGTGCAATAGCTCTCAAACAATGATATAACTATTTTTGCTATATTATATAATTATCTAGTTCACCCAAAAAAAGAATCATATGAAAAGAATATTATTTGAGAAGTACTTGGACCATTGAAATTATTATCTGTTTCACTTATTGTGTGTAATGGATCTAGTAATTTCATTAGCTTATATACTCATCATAATTTGTGAGTATAGACAACAACAACAACAACAAATCTAGTAAATTTTCACAAGTGGGGTTTAGGGATGATAATGTGTACGCAGACCTTACCCTTACCCTGGACGAGTAGAAGGATTGTTTTCGATAAATCTTAGGCTAAATAATTTGTGAGTATAGAATCACTAAAAAATCAAGAACTGAAGAAACTTCAATTAATAATTAAAGATAGAAAACGTAACAAACTAATATTTTGATAAGTAATTTCTTTCGTAGAAAACACAAATTTATATGCCTAAAACAATTCATTTCAAATTGAATTTAACTATAATTACCCGACCCTTCTCATCTAATTCGAGAGCATATCTGTACCGGATATTCAGCTTTGCATGTGTCTCATTAATGCTTATTTGAAATTCCAATTTGACTCCGACTGTCATAATAAAACTTTGCTATTAATATTAAGTCCTCTTTACTCTTTAGACTAGTCCGAACTATAATAATGACCTCCCAGGAAAGCGATAAATCATCAATGGAGAATATGTGACATATTGATTGATTTCATAATTTCATTTACTCTTTGTATCTTTTGTCCATAATGCTGTTAATTTTTATAGGAGAAAATTTTATTTTACTGCCTTTGCTCTTCGAATTTATAAAACAAGAGTCATCACAAGGACATTCTTTCCTCGTTCCAAATGTCATTGCCTGTTTTTTTTTCGGAGGGAATTACACATAAGTACAACTCATACACACACATTATAACTAAGCAGCCCAGTTATAACTTTGCAAATTTATAGCCCAAAGACAATAGGCCCACATCCGAAAAACCCATCATTTTTTCAACGATCAGCATTTCTTGCGGCCTATGCTATTGAACATTCCTATCGAGGAGAGTTTTTGTACTTATCTCCTACTAAAACCAGTGTTTTACTATTAACTTTACGAGACAATTATTAAAAACACATTTAAATATAAAAAGACAAAGAAAAAAAAGAACTAGTAGCGTTAAAAAAAGAACTAGTAGCGTTTTCCCTTTGTTAGTGGCAGAGAATTTCCTGGGTTTCAATTAAATAGTTACTAAATATATAGTATATGAATATAAAAGTAAAAGAACTCGATTAAACAATTAGTAAAATATATATTCAAATATAAACAAACAAATAAAAATAAATTTGGCAGCTTTTTGCTTTGTCAATGGTAGAGCATATGGTAATTCCTTCTCATACACACATCATTGCTAGATTTTAGTTCTTTATTTTTTTCTTCTTCAATGGTGCCGTTAATAGAGTTTAACCCAATATAGAGAATAAGTTAAAAACAAGTAAAAAAGGTTGTCCAGCTTGAGAAAAGGTAAGAAAACACACAAAAATTATTTTAGAAGAAGAAGAAGAATCAGCTTGGTAAATTAAAATAGTGTATAAGATATGTTTATATACTCATATACACTATCATACATTATTATATATTATTATACAAATGAATCCTATCAATGGGACTTCACGGGTTCTTCTTCTTCTTCTTCTTTTCTTGAGCCTCTTCTGAAAGTTGACTTAAATTTAGTTCAAATCTGTTCCAAATCACTTCAAATTTAAGTTTTGAACTACTCTTGATATTTCCAATAGATTGGAACAACACCCAAAGATGTTTTTAAGCAAACACAGTAACACCCTATACAAAATTAATCTCAAATCTTAGATTTGAGTTTGCTTTCAAACTCAAAATCTCATATATGGTTCAAACATAAAGCTTCGGCCTTCATTGGAGTTTTTCTTTAATCAATTAAATTTTAGATTTGAGAAATTCGAGCTCCAATAATGGAGGTTTTATAATTGTATACAATGGAAGGATAGAATACTAAACCTAGTATCAAGGATGAGGCAAATTCGTAACTGAACAACTTCAAATCTTGTTCAAAAATGTAGCTTCGCACTTGTCATTGAAGTGCGCTTATATGATAAGGCAGAATACGCATAAAAGAGATGTATCAAGAAGCTTAGGTGGGCTATGGACTGTGGAGGAAGACAGTCTTTAATGTTGGGCTAAATGATGAAAAGATTCTATCAGGTTATGTACAGCTTGGCCAAACAAAATAAGAGCTTCAAAGCTGAGCCATTTTCAGTTAGGTTGTTGTCCCGAGTGACAATGGACGGACGTAATTCTTCCAAAGGGCCTCACAGGAAATCGATGAATCATCAATAGAGAATATGTGACATATTGATTGATTTCATAATTTTATTTACTCTTTGTATCTTTTTGTCCAGAATGCCATTAATTTTTATAGGAGGAAATTTTGTTTTACTCCCTTTACTCTTCGAATTTATGAAACAAGAGTTACCACAAGGACATTCCTTCCTCATTCCAAATGTCATTGCCTGCTTCTTTCTTCTTCTTTTTCCTTTCTTAATGTTACACGTATCATGTTGAGAAACCTCTCCAATTCTCATTACTTAAAGGTTTAAAAAACACATTACGGCATATTTGAAAAGAAAAAAATCGTAGAATTTATTAAAATCAATTCTTAATAGGGGTTTTAAGAAATGCAATATCACAAGCAACACAAGAAAAATGTAAAAATTAAAAGGAGGGGAAATAAAAGGGGAATGGTTATATTTACGTTGAATTCCCTCATTAAGAATTTAAAGTTTTATGTGTCTATCTTTTGAATTAAAAGGTTATTTAAAAATAATATATTACTATGTCACAAATACACCATTTTGACTTGAACTATTCAAAAACTTGTTTTAAATAAGAAGTAAAAAATTTGATTGGTGCTCAAGTTTACGACGCATAAGTTACTCTTAGGGACAATTTACTAGTACGTTTCCTTATCACCCTTAATATTATATCCTTATGTCACAAACTCACAATTATATACCAACTGCTTCATTTTATGTTCTAGTTTACGAAACGATGTTTAAAACCATTTAAGAGCTCATCAAACGAGAAGTTTGTGATGACCCAAAAGGTCATCATTAAATTTAATAGTTATTTCTATGTTCTGAGACCTCAAATAGTACTATTCAGCTTTCCTCCACTTGCATGCGCAGACCGTAATTTTTTTCGGAAAGTTTTTATCTGAAAAATTGATTAAAATGTAAAATAGAGCTTTAAAACTCAATTAGGTTGACTTTGGTCAACATTTTGAGCAAACGGACTCGGATCAGTATTTTGACAGTTTTAGTAGGTCCGTATCATGATTTGGGACTTGGGCGTATACCCGGAATCGAATTCGGAGGTCCCTAACTCGAGTTATCGCATGTTGTCGAAATTTTGAAGTTTAAAGGCTTAATGACTTTAAAGAATTGACCAATGTTTGACTTTGTTGATACCGGGTCCGTATTTTGGTTTCGAAATTCGGTATAGTTCTGTTACTATATTTATGACTTGTTTGTCAAATTTGGAGAGAAACGGAGTTGGTTTGACGTGATTCGGACGTCCGATTGTTTAAATAGAAATTCTAAAGTTTTCTTAAAAATTTCATTTGATTTGGTGTCCGATTCGTAGTTCTAGGTGTTATTTTGGTATTTTGATTACGCGAACGAGTTCGTATTAAGTTTTTGGACTGGTGTGCATATATGGTTTGGAACCTCGAGGGCTCGGGTGTAATTCGGATCATGATCGGCATATTTCAGAACCATGAAACTGCTGAACCTGCTGCTACTGGTTTCCTTCTATGTGATCGCATGACTGTGTCCGCGATCACGAAGGCTTAATGGTCACTGATGAAATTTGTACTATGCGATCGCATAGTGAGGTTCGCGATCACACAGTTGCAGCAACTAAGTCACCGCGAACGCGAGGGCCAAGCCGCGTTCGTGAAGAAGGAACAAGGCAGAAGCTGAAGCACAAATTTTGTGCTACGCGATCGCACAAGGTAGTCCGCGATCGCGGAAGACTGAGAAGTCGTGCTTCGCGTTCGCGAGAGCACTGCCGCGTTCGCGTAGAGCAAAAGCTGGGCAACCTAAAAATGTGCTTCCCGATCGCGAAGCATTATCTGCGATCGCATAAGGGAAAAACCTAGGCAAACAGAACTTAAATTCTATAAATGGGATTTCGCCCCATTTCCTACCATTTACGATTTTGAGCTCGGGTAAGGCGATTTTCATAGAAAAATATTGGGGTAAGTTTTCCGTGTCCTATATTGATTATATTTCATGTTTTCATACTCATTTACATCATGAATCCGTGAATTTATGGAAGAAAAATTATTTTTTTTATAAAATCTTCCAAAAATATAAAATTAAGATTTTTGAGGTCAATCTGATGTCAGAATTTGATAATATTTGTATAGTTGAACCCGTATCGGAACGGGTGTTCGATTTTCGTAAGTTTTTCCGAGATTCGAGACGTGGGTCCCACAGTCAATTTTTAAAATAAATTTCGGATTTTAATCCGAAAAATTAGTAAATTCATATGGAATTAATTCTTACGATTTGTATTGAGTATATTGAATTGTTTATGACTAGATTTGAAGATTTCGGACACGAATTCACGAGGTAAAGGTTTATTGGAATCTTGAATTTGGTTGCAAATAGAGGTAAGTGTTGTGGTTAACCTTGACTTGAGGAAGTAGGATTTATTTATTTATTTGCTACGTGATTTATTGTGCGGGTACAACATATATATGAGGTGACAAGTACTTATGTGTTGTGGTTGAGTCAAAGCATGTTGGAGGAATTTAATTCATTTTGAATAATTATTTGTTTAATTAAGATATTCATGTTTATGTTTAGTATTGATTATTTGAACATTATTTATGGAATTTTTATTGATTTAATTATTGTTGAATATGGTGAGAAAGAGCGTAAAAGCACGAAGGGTGATGTCGTGCCATTTTTATTATTTATACTATCATTGTCATTGTGAGGAAGAGTGTAAAAACATGAAGGGTGTTGCTGTGTCATTTTTTTCTGTAAAAGCACGAAGGGTGATGTCGTGCCATTTTCATAGAGTGTAAAAGCACGAAGGGTGATGCCGTGCCAAAAGAGAGTTAAAGCACGAAGGGTGATGTCATGCCAATGATTATTATTTATTTATCAGTTTATGGGAGAAATGAGAGTAAAAGTACGAAAAGTGGTACCGTGCCATTTTCATATTATCAGTTGCTCATTTTATTGTTGATGAATTAATTGGCTGCTACGTGGCACTTCTCCTGTTGAAATTTCTATATCATTCCCCTTCGCATGTTCTCTTCCAAATTTATAAATTATTATTTATTGTGTTATTATTGCTTCGTATTTGTATATACTTGTACAAGTTATTTACGTACGTGTCTTGTCATAGCCTCGTCACTACTTCGTCGAGGTTAGGCTCGACACTTACGGAGTACACGGAGTCGGTTGTACTCATACTATACTCTGCACTTCTTGTGCAGGTTTTGGAGTTGGTCCCAGCGACGTACCATAGACTTGCTCGGATTTAGCTACTCAAAGGAAACTTGAGGTATAACTGCACAGCGTTTGCAATTCTGAAGTCCCCTTCTATCTTGTCTTAGTTGTGTATTATCTTTCAAACATCTTGAATTTTGTTCAGACCTTTATTTGTATTATTCTAGTAGCTCGTGCACTTGTGACACCAGATTTGGGGATGTATTTTGATGATTCGGTAGTTATGGTCTTCCGCACTTTATCTCAGTAATTGATTTCTGTTTAATTTAATTTGCTTTAAAATGGTTAAGATTATTTTAACGGTGGCTTGCCTAGCAAGTGAAATGTTAGGCGCCATCACGGTCCTGAAGGTAGGAATTTCGGGTCGTGACAAAGTTGAAAAAATAATAATAAGGAACTACAAGCTTTTAAATCTATCATGTATTGTCACGGCCCCAAATTTCCTCCGTAGGATGTCGTGATGGCAACTAGTCTCGAAAACTAGGTAAGCCTATCAATGCGGAATAACTGAATATAAATTGAAATTTAATCCTAATAGTCGAATAAATAAGAACTGCAAATTTAACAATTTCAACTCCCAAAACCCGGTAGGAATAAGTCACAAGTTTCTAAGAATTTATTTTTCTATGTCTCTATACATCAGAGTCTAAAGCAAATAAGGAAGACAACATAAATAAGATAGAATGGGACTCCAAAGTCTGCGAAAACTGGCAGATATACCTCGAATTCTCCTCGTACGGCTAATTCACTGATGTTTGGTCTGATAAGATATACCTGAATCTGCACAAAAGAATGTGCAGAAGCGTAGTATGAGTACACCACAGCGGTACCCAGTAAGTGCCAAGCCTAACCTCCGTAGAGTAGTGACGAGGTCAGGTCAGGCCCTACTGAAATAAGAAAAGACATGGTGAAATATTTAACAATATAATAACAATAAATGACAATAAAAATGAATCAAGTAAGTAGTATGTCACCATTAAATTACACAGAATAAGGGCAAATAATACCTCGCATATAGAAAACATAAATTTACAACTTTAACAAAATCATAACAATAATCAAAGGCAAATGCAGCCATAAAGAAATATCAACAAGGGCACTCCCGAGCTACTGCCTTGTAGTCCCAAAATCATAAATAAATTCACAATATCTCATTTTCTTATATCACCGCGGGAGCCTTCACATTTAACTTTAAAGAAAATATTTTTTTTCGAAATAGCATCCCGCGTTTTAGCCACCCTTATCACACTGCATGACTTCTAGTAGTTCCCCTACTAGCCACGCGTATCAAGCCACCCTTATCTCACCGCATGCATTTCAAAACCCAGACCTTATACCACCGCATGCGTATCAATATCACAATATATCACAATCTGCACCTCAAGTGCTCAAATATTTTAATTTACAAAAATTAAATCAACAACAACAATATTTTCCACAATAAGGAGCTCACAACTCAATCATAATGAGTACAAAATCTCACAAAGTATTCAGGAATGAATAACTCAGCAAAATAATATTTCACAAATTTAACACCTTACCTTAATATCAAAAATTTTAAATGTAAAATACTTTATTTTAATAATATTTAAATTAAGAAATCCAGCCTTCAAATAATGCACAGAATAAAAGAAATACGGTTTCAACTAAACAGGTAAAACAATTAACAGGAAAGTGTCAGGCAAATTTAAGAATATAAAATAGATTAATGATGATGAATATAACCGGATAAAATAATTTAATTAATATGAATCAATAATCTACACAATTTAAAGACATAATCTTCCACATTTAGCCTGTGTACACACTTGTCACATCGTGTACATGACTTTTCACACATTACAATTATCACATCAATACCAATCCTAGGAAAAATTTCCCCCACACAAGATTAGACAAGTCACTTACCTCAAACCGCGCTCAATCAGTCAAGTAGTATGCATTTTCCTCGCTTTTTCCGACTCTGATCGTCTCGAATCTAATCATAATTAATTTGATTCAATCAATACAAATTATAGGAAATAATTACATATGAAAATACAAATTTTCTAACAAAATCTAAAATTTAGCTCAAAAATTACCCGTGGGGTCCATATCTCGGAACCCAACAAAAGTTACAAAACCGAATGCCCATTCAACCACGAGTCTAACCATACCAATTTTACCAAAATTCGACCTCAACTCGACCTCCAAATCTTCAAATCTTATTTTTAAATCCCTAAGTTCTAATCCCCGATTTACACCTCAAAAATATGTAATGTAGTCAGATTATTCGATGATAATTAAATATTATGGAGTAGAAATGATCGCAAGTGACTTACCTCAAGATTTTCCGTGATTTATCTCTGAAAATCGCCCCAAAACCTTGCTTGAAAGTCCAAAAATGGAAAAACTCGAAACCCTTTCGAAATGTATACTGTCCAGGGGTTCCGCACCTGCGACTCACTTAGCCCCTTCTACGAACTCGTAGGTGCGAGAAACCAACCGCTTCTGCGGTTTGCCAAAACCTCCACTGCCTCCGCTTCTGCAAGCTAGAAGCCGCTTCTGCGGGCTCGCATTTGTGAGCTCGCTCCGCTTCTGCGGAGAATTCGCTTATGCGCCCATCCGTCCGCATCTGCGATCACGCGGGTACGAAAATTCCCTCACATCTGCAACCACTGCCTCACAGCTCCCTTCCCACACCAGCGATTTCCAAGTTTGCTTCTGCGAGCTCGCACCTGCGATCCCATTTCCGCAGGTGCGATTGCATCAGATGACAGCAGGTTTCCAATTTTTCCTCTACGTCCAAATTTGATCCGTTAACCATCTGAAACTCACCCGAGACTCTAGGGACTTCAACCAAATACACCAAGAAGTCCTAAAACATCATACAAACTTAGTCAAGCCTTCAAATCACATCCAACAACGCGAAAAATATAAATCACACCCTAATTCAAGCCTAATGAACTTTGAAATTTCCAAATTCTATAAATGATGCCGAAACCTATCAAATCAATTCCGATTGACCTAAAATTTTGCACACAAGTCATAAATGACATAACGAAGCTATGAAAATTATTAGAACTAGATTCCGACCCGGATATCAAA
This sequence comes from Nicotiana tomentosiformis, assembly GCF_000390325.3. Taxonomy (NCBI): domain Eukaryota; kingdom Viridiplantae; phylum Streptophyta; class Magnoliopsida; order Solanales; family Solanaceae; genus Nicotiana; species Nicotiana tomentosiformis. The sequence goes on along the minus strand of NC_090815.1, from coordinate 108,058,837 downwards.
AAGCCAAATCCCCAGTCCTACTTCCCAAAAATTTAACTTTCGTCATTTCAAGCTTAATTCCACTACGGACTTCCAAATAATTTTCCAGACATGCTACTAAGTCCAAAATCACCATACAGAAATGTTGGATTCATCAAAATTCCATTCCGGGGTTATTTACTATAACGACCCGACTGGTCATTTTGAGTATTATAATCCTGTTTTCCCATTTACTGCTCAAATTGTGAATTTCAGTTATTATTTGGCTTGCCGGGGTAATTGGTTTGGGTCCGGTGAGGTTTTGAAATGATTTGGAGCACTTAGTTCCAAGGTTTAGAATTTAAGCTGAAAAGGTTGACCAGATGTTGGCGTATGTGTAGTGACCCAGAAAGTTTTGCTATGGAAATTAAGGTTTTGTGGCATCGAGGTAGATCAATTAGTACAAAGTTTTGCTTGGACTTTTTGGGTTGAACAATGCACCGATGTGTAAAGGAAAGTTTTTGTCGAAAAAGGGTCATTTCTGCGACCACTATGCGGTCGCAGAATCACTCTGCGGACCGCATAATGGTCGCAAAATGGATCAGTAGAGGGGCAAGATTTGAGGAAAATCTGCGGTGCACTATGCGACCGCAGACCTATTTTGTGTTGCATTATGCGATCGCAGAACAAGTATGCGGATCGCATAATGACCGCAGACCGGGTCAATAATGCCTAGCTTTGGAGGCCAAATTATACGGCCGGTATGCGGATCGCATAACTGTTATGCGATCGCATAACTGCGTTGGGGCTTTCATTCTTTCTAATTTTTGACCCAACCCAATTTCGATTTATAGCCCTTGAAGCTCATTATTGAGCTAAAATCTGATATTTTAGAGAGAAGTGAGAGCATTTTTAGAGAAAGAAAGTGAAGACTTAGTCATTTATCCATCAATTCTCGTTCAAGGTTTGAAGATTTCACAAGGATCTTGTTAGGGCTTCAAAGAGGTAAGAATTTCTTTCCTCAATTCTTTAATTTCGGGTTTGGAGTAAAGATGGGTGATTAATAGTATGATTCTTGGGTGTAAGAGTATTATGTATACATACCAATAAGGTTGTGGAAAGAATGTTAAGTTCAAATGGGTAAAGATTGGGTTGAAAATGGTAGAAATCTTCATAGACTTTAATTGAAGATTTAAGGTTCGAGTTGATGTCGGATTTTGGTGAAATTTGTATGGTTGGACTCGTGGTTGGATGGGCGTTCATATTCTGTAACTTTTGTTGGGTTCTGAGAAATGGGTCCCACGGACGATTTTGAGTTAATTTCGGAATTTTCGTTAAAATGTTGATTTCGTTAATTAGATGAGTCTATTATTGTTGTATTTATGATATGTAATTGCTTTTGGATAGATTTGGGCCATTCAGAGTCGGATACTCGTGGAAAAGGCATTGTGACCGATCGATTGATCTTGGTTCGAGGTAAGTGGCTTGCCTAACCTTGCGTGGGAGAAATTCCCTTAAGATTTGGAACTATTGTTCTATGTGAGCGCCGTGTACGTGAGGTGACGAGTATGTACACGGGCTAGTTGTGGTAAAAACTCGATTTTCTTGCCGAGCAGCAACATGTTTTCCTGTTATTTTGAGTTATACCATTTTAATGAATACTAATATATTTTCATTCTTAATTGAGTTATTCCAATATGTGTAGCTATCATATTTAGTCTAATACAACATGTCTACATGTATTAATTATTAATGTGAATTATGTGCAACACGCTTAGTGAATTTTCCTGCTTCTTCCCTGACTGGTACTTAGGCTAAATTGTAAGAATTTCGTGATGTAGTTGTATTTCTATCACTCGCGCTGCATATTTACTTTGGGACTATGGAACGGTATTCCGGGGGATTCCCCTGCACATTTACTTTGGTACTACGAAACGGTATTCCGGGAGATTCCCCTGCACATTTACTTTGGGACTACGGAACGGTATTTCGGGAGATTTCCTTGCACATTTACTTTGGAACTATGGAATGGTATTCCGGGAGACCCCCTGCACATTTACTTTGGGACTACGGAACGGTATTACGGGAGATCCCCCTATACATTTACGTTTAGGACTACGAGACGGTATCTCGGGAGATCCCCTGTTGTGTTTTTTTGTGTACTGAACTATTACCTTCCATGATTCCATTGCTGCTAAATTTTAACCTTTATTTTATTGCGGTATTACACTCTATTGTTTTATTATATATTTACCAGTAAGGCCCCGACTGACCTCGTCACTACTCGACCGAGGTTAGGTTTGGCACTTACTGGGTACCGATTGTGGTGTACTCATGCTACTCTCTGCACATATTTTTCGTGTGCATATCCAGGTGCACCTTATCAGCCGCACTTTCAGTGAGCCGGGACAACTTTGGAGACTTCAAGGTATATCTGCCGCGTCTGCAGACCTCGGAGTCCCCTTCTACTCTTTCTCATATTTATTATCTTCTGTATTTTTCCTTATTAGAATTCTGATATATAGAGACACTAGATGTTTTTCCTTCTTTAGGTTGTGATTCACGATGTTCCGGATTTTGGGATTTGCTGTGTATTTTTGAACAGTTAGGTGTTAAAATTTATTTTTTTATTTTATTATTCCACGAATGTTAGGCTTACCTAGTCGTAGGGACAAGGTGCCGTCACGGCATTATACGAAAGGGAAATTTGGGTCGTGACATTTACATATAAGTCGACATTCGGTCATTATTTCAACTTAAATTTTAAACCTTGGAACTAAGTGTTTCAATTCATTCCTAAAACCTCACCCAAACTAATCACCCCGGCAAGTCACATAATAACTATGAAACATAAATTGAGCAGAAAATGGGGGAATGGGGCTACAACTCCCAAAATGACTGGCCAGGTTGTTATATCCTCCCCCTCTTAAACAAATGTTCGTCCTTGAACGGGTTTAGAATTATACCTGAAATGGTGAAAAGATGAGGATAGAAGCTACGCATATCATGCTCAGTCTCCCAAGCCGCCTCCTTCACCGGATGACCCCTCCACTGTACTTTTACTGAGTTGATGCTCTTTGATCTCAACTTTCTAACTTGTTTGTCCAAAATGGCCATTGGTTCCTCGACATAAGATAGATCCTTGTCCAACTGGACTGAGCTGAAGTCTAACACATGATATGGGTCGTCGTGATACTTACAGAGCATGGAAACATGGAACATTGGCTGAACTGCAGTGAGATTAGGTGGTAGTGCGAGTCTATAAGCCATCTCTCCAATTCTTTCAATAATCTCAAAAGGCCCAATATATCTCGAGCTCAACTTGCCCTTCTTCCCGAACCTCATAACACCCTTCATGGGCGAAATACGGAGCAACACCCGCTCACCAACCATGAATGTAACATCACGAACCTTCCGATCCGCCTAACTCTTTTGTCTAGATTGGGCTGTATGAAGTCGATCTTGAATCAATTTAACCTTTTCCAGAGCATCTTGAACCAAGTTCGTACCCAATAGCCTGGCTTCACCCGGTTCGAACCAACCCACTGAAGACCGGCACTTCCTACCATATAAGGCCTCATATGGCACCATCTGAATGCTCGACTGATAACCGTTATTGTACGCAAACTCCGCAAGTCCTAAGAAATGATCCCAAGCACCCCCAAAATCTATCACACACGTACGAAGAAAATCCTCTAGTATCTGAATAGTGCGTTCGGACTGCCCATCCGTCTGAGGGTGAAATGTTGTACCTAACTCTACCCGAGTACCCAACTCTCATTGTACGGCCCTCCAGAATAGTGATGTAAAATGCGTACCCCGGTCAGAGATGATATATACCAGTACTCCATGAAGCCTAACAATCTCGCGAATGTAAACCTGAGCCATTTGCTCCTAAGAGTAAGTAGTAACCACAGGAATGAAAGGAACTGACTTGGTCAATCTATCCACAATCACCCAAACTGCATCGAACTTCCTCTGGGTCCGTGGGAGCCCAACAACGAAATCCATAGTGATCCGCTCCCATTTCCATTCTGGAATCTCTAACTTCTGAAGCAATCCACCCGGTCGTTGATGCTCAAATTTTACCTGCTGACAATTTAGGCACCGAGCTACATATTCTACTATATCTTTCTTCATCTTCCTCCACCAATAGTATTGTCTCAAGTCTTATACATATTCGCAGCACCTGGATGAATGGAGTACCGCGAACTGTGAGCCTCCTGGAGAATCAACTCACGCAAACCATCTACATTAGGCACACATAGCCTCTCCTGCATCCGTAATACACCGTCATCTCCAATACTGACTTCCTTGGCATCACCGTGCTGAACTGTGTCCTTAAGTACAAGCAAATGGGGGTCATCATATTGACGCTCCCCTGATACGATCATACAGAGAAGACTGAGAAACCACACATGCCAAAACTCGACCTGGCTCGGAAACATCCAATCTAACAAACTGGTTGGATAAGGCTTGAACATCCAACGCTAAAGGCCTCTCTACTACTGGTAAGTATGCTAAGCTGCCCAAACTCTCCGGCTTACGACTCAAGGCATCGACCACCATATTGGCCTTTCCGGGATGACAGAGAATGGTGATATCATAATACTTAAGCAACTCTAACCACCTCTGATGTCGTAAATTAAGATCCTCTATTTAAAGAGATGTTGTAGACTCCGGTGATCAGTGTAGACCTCACAATGGACACCATACAAATAATGTCACCAAATCTTTAAGGCATGAATAATAGCTGCTAACTCAAGGTCATGGACCAGATAATTCTTCTCATGTACCTTTAAATGTCTGGATGCATAGGCAATCACCCTACCGTCTTGCATCAACACTACGTCGAGACCAATGTGCGACGCATCACAATACACAGTATAAGACCTTGAATCTGTAAGCAATACCAATACTGGGGCTGTAGTCAAAGTTGTCTTGAGCTTTTGAAAGCTCTCCTCACATTCCTCGATCCACCTGAACGGAGCACCCTTCTGGGTCAATTTGGGCATAGGTGCAGTAATAGAAGAGAAACCCCCTACAAATCGGCGATAATACCCTGCCAAACCAAGGAAACTCCGGATCTCCGTAGCAGAGGACGGTCTGGACCAACTCTGCACTGCTTCAATTTTCTTCGGATCTACCTGGATCCCCTCGCACAAAACTATATGACCCAAAAATCCAACTGACTTAAGCTAGAATTCACACTTCGAAAATTTTGCATATAACTTCTTTTCTTTCAAAGTCTGAAGCACAGTCCTCAGGTGCTGCTCATGGTCTTCCCAACTCCGGGAGTACACCAGAATGTCGTCAATAAACATAATGACGAATGAGTCAAGATAGGGCTGAAATACATTGTTCATCAAATGCATAAATGATGTTGGGGCATTGGTCAACCCAAAAGACATCACAAAGAACTCGTAATGACCATACCGAGTCTTGAAAGCAGTCTTCGGGATATCTGGCTCCTGAATCTTCAGCTGTTGATAGCCTGAACGCAAGTCGATTTTAGAAAATACCCTGGCACCCTGAAGCTGATCAAATAGGTCATCAATACGTGGCAATGGATACATATTCTTTACTGTAATCTTGTTCAACTGGCGGTAATCAATACACATCTGCATTGAACCATCCTTCTTTTTCAAAAATAAGACAGAAGCACCACAAGGCGATACACTGGGCCGAACAAAACCCTTACCAAGCAGCTCTTGAAACTGCTCTTTTAATTCTTTCAATTCTGTTGGGGCCATACGATATGGTGGAATAGAAATGGGCTGGGTGTCCGGTAACAAATCAATGCCAAAGTCAATATATATGTCGGGTGGCATACCCAGAAGATCCGCTAGGAATACATCTTGAAAGTCCCTTACTACCGGCACTGACTCCACGGTAGGAGTATCAACACTAACATCTCTCGCATAGGCTAGATACGCATTACACCCCTTCTCAACCATTTGCTGACCTTTAAGAAATAAAATAACCCTGCTAGGAACATTATCCAAGGTACCTCTCCACTCTAGCCGCGGTAGACCTGGCATAGCCAACGTCACCGTCTTGGTGTAACAATCAAGAATAGCATGATAGGGTGACAACCAGTCCATGATCAAAGTAATATAAAAATCCACCATACTGAGCAATAATAAATCAGTTCTGGTCTCAAAACCATTGCTAACAATTAAACACGACCGAAACACGTGGTCAACAATAATAGATTCACCCACGGGTATAGATACATAAATAGAAGAACTCAAAGAATCACGGGATACGCCCAAATACGGGGCAAAATAAGATGACACATAAGAATAAGTGGATCCTGGATCAAATAAGACTGATACATCTCTATGACAGACTGGAATAATACATGTGATAACAGAATCGAATGTAACCGTCTCTGTCCTAGCAGGAAGGGCATAATATCTAGCTTGGCCTCCCCCTCTAGGGCAACCTCTACATGTCTGACCTCCACCTCTAGCTGGTTGTGTAGGTGGAGTGGTAACTGGTGCAGTGATCATGGCCTGAGAAGCCTAAGGGCCCTGTGGAATGGGTGGGGCTTGAGAAATCTATGGAGGTGCACCCCTCCTAAGTCTGGTGCAATCCCTCATTATATGACGAGTGTCACCACAATCAAAATAATCCCTCGAAGGACATAGCTGTTGGGACTGGCTTGGCCTGATCGATTAGACTTCCCGCTGAAGGCACCCCATACAGGAGGTATAATAGACATTGGCGGTGCATAATATGGAACTTGAGGTCTGGAGTAGTCGCAATACCACTGGAAGCTGGAAGTGCTGAATGAATAGGACATCTCACATAACCACTACCATGACGGGCTGCAGCTGGGGCAGAAGAATTATTATATGCGCCAGAATCTCGGGGTCTCTTAGCTTCCCTTTCTTCTCTCTCCCGAGTCCGCATACCCTCCAATCTCCTAGCAATTGACACCACCTGTTGGTATATGATGTCCATCTCCAGTTCTCGGTCTATACTGAATCTGATACTAGGGTGGATCCCCTCAATAAATCGGCGAACCCGCTCACGAACAGTAGCAACTAAGGATAGTGTATGCCTAGCCAAATCACTGAACCGGACCGCATATTCTGACACAGTCATAGAACTCTGGCGCAACTGCTCAAAGTCTGCGCGCCATGAATATCTAAGACTCTGAGGAACATACTCCCTCAAAAACATATCTAAAAATTGAGTCCAAGTGAGTGAAGCTGCCTCAGCTGGACTATCCAACTCGTATGCCCGCCACCACTGGTCAGCCGCTCCTCTAAGCTGGAATGCCTTGAAAGAAACCCCATAGGAATCCACAATACCCATAGTACGGAGGATATGGTGACATTCCTCAAGAAAACCCTGAGCATCCTCTGAAGCTAAACCATTGAATGTGGGAGGGTGGTACTTCTTGTACATCTCGAGCTTGAGCTGTTTCCCCTCTGAAACTGTTGCCCTGACCTCAGGCCGAACTGGAACAATTGGTTGCACTAGTATAACCTCTAGGGCATGGTAAAACTGGGCCCGTAGCTCTGGGGTACGGGCAGCGGGAGTGTATGCTCTTCCCCCAGCCTGAGATGTGGCAGGAGCAAGTGGAATTAGCCCTGCCTGAGCTAGAGTGCCAAATATGCTCAAAAACTGGGCAAGAGTCTCCTGAAGTGCAGGGGTAGTAACAGGCGTCTCAGGTGCCTGCTCTCCAACTGGAGCTACTGTTGGCTCCTATGCAGAAGCTCGTGCAGGTTCCCTGGCTGTACCACGTGGTCTTCCTCGGCCTCTGGCACGGCCTCTTCCCCGACCCTGGCCTCTTGCGGCTCCAACAAGGAGCGCGGGTGCCTGATCATCAGATCCAGTTGTGTGTGTCCTCACCATCTGTGAGAGAATATAAAGACAATGCTTTAAAATTTTGAAGTTAACAAATGTGCACGATAAGGAATCAAAGAAGTGAATATTTTCCTAACAGTTCCATAGCCTCCCGAAGATAAGTACAGATATCTTCGTACCGATCTGCGAGACTCTACTAAACCTGTTTGTGACACATAATACCTATTAACCTAGGGATCTGATACCAACTTGTCACGACCCCAAATTCTCTCCATAGGATGGTCGTGATGGCACCTAGTCTCTAAGACTAGGTAAGCCTATCAATTGCAGAATAACTGAATATAAACTGAAATTTAATCCTAATAATCAAATAAATAAGAACTGCAAATTTAACAATTTCAACTCCCAAAACCTGGTAGGAATAAGTCACAAGCTTCTAAGAATTTATTCTCTATGTCTCTATATATCAGAATCTAAAGCAAATAAGGAAGACAACATAAATAAGATAGAAGGGGACTCCGGAGTCTACGGACGCTGGCAGATATACCTCGAAGTCTCCTCGTATGGCTAATTTACTGATGTCTGGTCTGATAAGATGTACCTGGATCTGCACAAAAGAATGTGCAGAAATGTAGTATGAGTACACCACAGTGGTAGCCAGTAAGTACCAAGCCTAACCTCGGTAGAGTAGTGACGAGGTCAGGTCAGGCCCTACTGGAAATAATAAAAGACATTGTGAAATGTTTAACAATATAGTAACAATAAATGACAATGAAAATGAATTAAGTAAGTAGTATGTCACCATTAAATTACACAGAATAAGGGCAAATAATACCTCGCAGAAAGAAAATAGAAATTTACAACTTTAAAAAAATTACAACAATAATCAAAGGCAAATGCAGCCATAAAGAAATATCAACAAGGGCATTCCTAAGGTACCGCCTCGTAGTCCCAAAATCATAAATAAATTCACAATATCTCATTTTCTTATATCACTGCAGGAGCCTTCATATTTAATTTTATAGAAAACATTTTTTTCGAAATAGCATCCTGCGTTTTAGCCATCCTTATCACACCGCATGACTTCTTGTAGTTCCCTTACTAGCCACGCGTATCAAGCCACCCTTATCTCACCGCATGCATTTCAACACCCAGACCTTATACCACTGCATGCGTATCAATATCACAATATATCACAATCTACACCTCAAGTGCTCAAATATTTTAATTTACCAAAATTAAATAAAAAATAATAATATTTTTCACAATAAGGAGCTCACGGCTCAATCACAATGAGTACCAAATCTCACAAAGTATTCAGGAATGAATAATTCAGCAAAATAATATTTCAGAAATTTAACACCTTACCTTAATATCAAAAATTTTAAATGTAAAATACTTTTTTTTAATAATATTTAAATTAAGAAATCCAACTTTCAAATAATACAAAGAACAAAAGAAACATGGTTTCAACTAAATAGGTAAAATAATTAACAGAAAAATGTCAGGCAAATTTAAGAATATAAAATAGATTAATGATGATGAATTTAACAGGATAAAATAATTTAATTAATATGCATTAGTAATCTACATAATTTAAAGACATAGTTTTCCACATTTAGCCCGTGTATACACTCGTCACCTCGTGTATACGACTTTTTATACATTACAATTATCACATCAATACCAATCCTAAGGGAAAATTTCCCCACACAAGGTTAGACAAGTCATTTACTTCAAAATTTCCCGTGATTTCTCTCTCAAATCGCCCCAAAAACCGTGCTTGAAAGTCCAAAAATGGAAAAACTCGGAACCCCTTTGAAATGTATACTGTCCAGGGGTTCCGCACCTGCGACTCACTTAGCCGCTTCTGTGGTCTCGCAGGTGCGAGAAACCAACCGCTTCTGCGGTTTTCCAAAGCCTCCACTGCCTCCGGTTCTGCGGGCTCGCATTTGTAAGGCTCGCTCCGCTTCTGCGCCCATCTGTTCGCATCTGCGATCATGCAGGTGCGTAAATTTTCTCGTACCTGCGACCACTGCCTCACAACCCCCTGCCCGCACCTGCACTCTTTAGGCTCGCTTCTGCGAGCTCGCACCTGCGAGCCCATTTCCGTAGGTGCAATTTCATCATATGACAGCAGGTTTCCAATTTTTCCTCTAAATCCAAATTTGATCTGTTAACCATCCGAAACTCACCCGAGACCCTCGGGACTTCAACCAAATATACCAACAAATCCTAAAATATCATACGAACTTAGTCGAGCCTTCAAATCACATCCAACGCGAAAAACACAAATCACACCCCAATTCAAGCCTAATGAACTTTGAAATTTTCAAATTCTACAAACGATGCTGAAACCTATCAAATCAATTCCGATTGACCTCATATTTTGCACACAAGTCATAAAAGACATAACGAAAATATAAAAATTTTCAGAATTGGATTCTGACCCCGATATCAAAAAGCCAAATCCCCGGTCAAACTTCCCAAAAATTCAACTTTAGCCATTTCAAGCCTAATTCCACTACGGACTTTCAAATAATTTTCCGGACACGCCCCTATGTCCAAAATCACCATACGGAGCTATTGGAATCATTAAAATTCTATTTCGGGGTCGTTTACATATAAGTCAACATCATGTCACTATTTCAACTTAAACTTTAAACATTGGAACTAAGTGTTCCAATTCATTCCCAAAACCTCACCGGACCTAAACTAATCACCCCGGTAAGTCAAATAACAACTCTAAAGCATAAGTTGAGCAGTAAATAGGGGAATGGGGCTACAACTCTCAAAACGACTGGCCGGGTCGTTACAGGTATATCATTAATTGTAAGTTTTATTCTCTCTTTTTCACCGAAAAATCTCATGTGAGTTATCTTGCCAAACTCCAATTCTGGTCACAAGTTTTACATTCAAGAATATGAGTTCACCTCTCTGCTATACTAGATTCCAGTTAGTAGAGTTTAAAGTGTTAATTGCACCTAATTCATGTCAATCACATTTTCTTTAACTTCAACCTTGCAGAAGAATACTTACTACATGAGACAGTAATTTTCTTCTTGTATTGGTAAAAAATAGACTTAGCATGTGGACTAATCAAATTTCAATACGTGTCAAGAATGTTACAAAAGGGCTGAAGGTTGGTATTTGAGAGACACTTAGTACCAGATATATTGATACTGTAACTACTAGTAACAGGACTTTCATAGCGAAACCACTCCAAATTAAGTACGAGAGATCTCTCTTTAATACAAAAAGGAAAAGAATCCGCCAATCCATGATAAAACGAAATTAGGTATAAATTTCCCATCAGTTACAGATTCTCGGCATAACTGGCAGATAATACAATTAATGGATGTAACAGGCAAACGTGGTATCAGAAGAACGATTATGAGTAAATTCGCTATTTGCACCCCTCTTTCCCTTCAATTGTATTGTATCCCACCTGAAAATTATTCTTCCATTTTCTAAAGGGAAAAGGTCCAAATTTACCCCTCTATTTTTTGAATATTGTCTACATCTAATCAGTTATACAATTCAGTCAAATTTATTTTTACATTTATACTATTCGGTCAAATTTATCCCTACCATCAGTAAACTTTTAAAAATTACCCCTCAGTCTGTTAGGTAAACCCAAAATTCCCCAACTTTTAAAAAGCAAAGTTGAATTCGGACAATGTAAAATCCTCAAGGAACTTCAACTTTTATCACTAATACTTCCAAATTCTTCATACTTAATTCATTAAAGTTGAGGTGTTGTAAATACTTTAAAATTTAGACAAACTACCTAATTTAGATTCTTCAATTTACAATACTTTGTTTACTAAGCGCTGCATTATTTTCATATTACTTTCTCTTATTTATTTTTTCAATTAAGTAAGCAGATAAATGCCAACTATTTTGAAAATAGTGGATCAAGAAGAAGAATAAGTGATTTAACTGAAATGATTTGAGAGATTCTGGGTCACATGTCGGACTGAGGGGTAATTTTTAAAAGTGTATTGATGGCACGGGTAAATTTTACCGGATAGTATAACGGTAGGGACAATTTTGACTAAATAGTATGACGAATGTTAAATGTAGACAATATTCAAAAATAGAGGGATAAATTTGCACCTTTTCCCTTTCCTAAAACATATCATTGTATTTTTGTCAACTCAAGCTTTAAGAAATACGAGAAAAGAGCTGTTCTAATAAAAAAAATTCTATTCTCTGTTACTTTACTTTTTATTACTTTGTTCATCATTTATATTATTTTGTACGGCTCTTATTTGAGAAAGTGAATTAAATCGATTGCTAGTGCCCTTGTGATGATCAGATATATTATCTAGAGTTTTAAACCATAATTTTATATTTTGAAGCCTTCAATAGCTTCTTTAAGCCTTTCTCGATTTGCGTGCGCTCCAGGTATTTTCCGGAAGGATTTTATGTTAAAAATTTATAAAATATGAAATTTTTTCTTAAAACTCTATTTGAGTTGATTTCGGTCAATATTTTGAGCAAACAAACCCGGATTCGTATTTTGATGGTCCTGGTGGGTACGTGTCGTGATTTGGGACCTGGGCGTATGCCTGGAATCGAATTCGGAGGTTCCTAACTTGAGTTATCGCTTTTTATAGAAAATTTGAAGTTTAAAGGCTTAGTGAATTTCAAGGTTTGACTAATGTTTGACTTTGTTGATACCGGATCCGTATATTAGTTTCAGAACTCGGTATAGGTCCATTACTATATTTATGACTTGTGTGCCAAATTTGAAAAGAAACAGAGTTGGTTTGACGTGATTCGGACGTCCGGTGGTAAAATAGAAGTTCTAAAGTTTTCTTGAAAACTTCATTTAATTTGGCGTGTGATTCATAGTTCTAGGTGTTATTTTGGCGATTTGAACACACAAGCAAGTTCGTATGATATTTTGGACTTGTGTGCATGTTTGGTTTGGAGCCCCGAGGGCTCATTTGAGTTTCGGATAGGCCACCGAGTGAGTTTGGACTTAGAAACAATGCTGGTATGCTTCAGTTCTGGTGCAGGTCTCTGACCCTGCAATTGCAAGGTCAGTGTTTGCAATTGTGAAGAACCCAATTTCCTGCTTGGGTCGCAATTGCGAAGAAAATCTTCGCATTTGCGAAGAGGAGTGGGTCAGCCAGGGTTCTCATTTGCGATCAAAGGACCACAGTTTGCATTTGCGAACAAATCATCGCAAATGTGATGATAGCAGAGATGGGGGACATTCGCAATTGCGAAGGGTTTCTCGCAATTGCGACATGTGCGCCTGGTCAAAAGCTGAGTTAGACGGGAATTTTCTCATTCTTTTAATTTTTCAAACCGAGAGAACCCTAGAGGCGATTTTCCCAAGAGCCCTTCTTCCCCAATTCAATGGTAAGTGATTCTAACCTCTTTTCTTTCAATCTTCCATTACATTTCATAGGTTTTTAACCTAAAACCTAGGATTTTCATAGTGGAAATTGGGGGTTTGGGTAGAATTATGGATTTTTGTAAAATTGGAATTTAGACCTCAAATTGAGGTCGAATTTTGAAATAAATTTCATAACCGGGCTCGGAGATGAATGGGTAATCGAATTTTGGTCCGAATTATATGTTTGGACCAAGCGGGCCCAGGAGTTGACTTTTGTTGACTTTTTCAATAATGACCTAAATTGAACCTTTTTCATTCGTGGGTAGTTCCTAAGGGTTATTTTGAATCGTTTGGTTAATAATTTGCTAGATTTGGTTGGTTCGTAGGTTTGTTCGAAAGGCAAATCTGTGGTTGAGCTTTGAGTTGGTCTTTGGAGTGAGGTACGTATCGTGGTTAACCTCTACTTGAGGGATTAGGACTTGTTTGCCTATTTGCTATATGTCTAAATGTTGGATACAACATATATGTGAGGTGACGAGTACTTATGCGTTGTTGTTGTGTCAAAGCAAGTAGCTGGGCCCTGTTTCTTGTAATTTATCTCTTTCTTTTATCATGATATCCATGCTTAGACTAGTTAATTGATAAATTGATCATTCCTTCCGTAATTATGAGCTATCTGTGATAATTGAGTATTGTTTCTCAAGTTGATATTGGTATTGTGAAACCATTTTTGACGTAAGACTTGATATTGCTTATTTCATCTCCCTGTTGTTATATGTTCATTGTTACATGGTTAGGGATAGTGTTAAAGCACGAAAGGTGATGTCTTGTTGTACTTGAGTGTTAAAGCACGAATGGTGATGTTGTGCTATATCTGAGAGTTAAAAGAACGAATGGTGATGTCGTGCCGTATTTATTGATTCATGATGAAATTGAGAGGAAAATCACAAAGGGTGATGTCGTGTTGTATTTATCATTCTATAGTGAGATTGAGAGTAAAAGCACGAAGGGTGATGCCATACTGTTATTACTGTTTCATGGTGAGGCTGAGAGTAAAAGCACGAAGGGTGATGTTGTGCAGTTTTATTCATTATGTTTGTTCATTTTGTTGGTTAAAGGTTTATGGACTGTTTCTTATTATTTTTTGTTATGTTGTACGTATATTTCTGTTTGTACAGGTTTATTTACGTGGGTGTCATGGCATAGCCTCGTCACTACCTCGTCGAGGTTAGGCTCGATACTTACGGAGTACATTGGGTCGGTTGTACTCATACTACACTCTGCACTTCTTGTGCAGATTTTAATATTGGTCCCAGCTGTACGTGAGGTGCATCAGTTCGGATTAGCATTTGGAGACTCTAGGTAGATCTGCTGGCGTCTGCAGACCTTGAAGTCTCCTTCCATTTCCTTTATTTAATGTTCTTTTCATCCGATACAGTTGTATTTATTTCAAACCCTATTTGTAGAGACTCTAGAAGCTCGTGAACTTATGACTCCAGATCCGGGTTATACTTAGATATTATTGGTTTTTATGTCATTTCGTACTTCGTTTTAGTTTCATTTCAGTTTAATTGGTTTAACTTATTTGAAATGATTAAAATTGGCTTAAGGATCCTCTAACGTTGGCTTGCCTAACAAGTAAAATTTTAGGCGCCATCACGGTCCCAAAGGTGGAAATTCTGGGTCGTGACAATTTGGTATCATAGCACAAGGTTGCCTAGGTCTCACACGACACGAGCAGGCTTTGTAGAGTCTAGAGGATCGGTACAGAGACGTCTGTACTTATCTTCTATAGGCTATAAAGTTTATGAACAATTTCACTTCTATTCTTCTGTGTCGTGTGATTTTATTCTATCATTGCTGATTGAACTCTTCTATTTTTGTCCTCCCGTAGATGGAGAGAGCACGTACTGCATATTCAGCTGGACATCAGTTGGAGCCCCCAGTGGCAACTCCTCCTAGGGGCAAAGGACGGGGTCGAGGTCGCACCAGAGGCCGGGGCAGAGGCAGAGGCAGAACAAAACCTAGAGCTCTAGCAGCAACACCAGCAGTGAAGCCTCAGGTGGAATTTGATGAGGAGGTTCCAGCTCAGACTGTACCTGTTGGACCAACTCAGGTCCCGTAGGAGTTCATCACCACCCTAGTATTTCAGGACGCTCTAGTCCATTTGGTGAGCCTTATCGAGAGTGTGGCCCAGACCGGTACCTTCCAGGTGGCACCAGCCATCTTTTAGGCTGGGGGAAGAGCACAGACTCCCGCTACTCACACTTCGGAGCAGATGGCTCCCCAGTATCAGACACAGCAGCCCCGCTAGTTAGGGTAGTTCAGCCGGTTGTTGCGGCACAGGCAGGTGATAGGCCAGCCATGTCTTCTGAGGGCTTATTGAGATTGGACAAGTTCACCAAGATCTTCCTAGTTCATTTCAGTGGTGCACCTTCTGAGGACCCACATGATTATCTTGGCCGTTGCGAATGAGGTGTTGCGGAACATAGGGATAGTTGAGACCAATGGGGTCGATTTTGCTATTTTTCGATGAGGGGTTCCGCGAAGAAGTGGTGGAGAGATTATATATTGTCCAGACCAGCTGGGTCGCCTGCTCTTACTTGGGACCAGTTCTCTCAGCTTTTCCTAGAAAAGTTCCTCCCTATCATATTGAGATAGGATTACCGCCGGCAGTTCGAGCATCTCCAGCACGGTAGTATGACCGTTACTCAGTACGAGACCCATTTTGTGGACCTAGTCCGTCATGCTCTTTTTTTACTTCCTACTTAGAGAAAGAGGGTGAGGAGGTTTATTGACGGACTCGCTCACCCTATCAGGCTTCAGATGGCCAAGGAGACTGGGGGTGAGATATCTTTTCAGGCAGTTGCCAATGTTGCCAGGTGGATCGAGGTGGTTCTAGCACAGGAGAAAGGGTAGGGGTATGATAAGAGGCCTTGCCATTCCGGTGCTTTCAGTGGTGCCTCGTCTGGAGGCAGGGGTACTTTTGGTAGAGGCCATCCTCCCAGGTCATTTCATTTAGCGCTCCAGCCATCCCACGGTACTTCAGGTGGTCGCGGCCCTCATAAGTCTTATTCCGATCATCTAGCCTACAGTGCACCATCAGCTCCTATTAGTGCACCTCCGCTCTAGAGTTTTCAGGGTGGTTACTCAGATCGACAGGGTCAGCAGTCACATCAGCTGAGGTCCTGTTATACTTATGGTGACCCGAGGCACATTGCACGGTTTTCCCCTCGGGCACCAGGCGACTCACATCAGCAGGGTTCTCGTGTCATGGTCCCGGCACCAGTGCTTCACCGCCTGCTCAGTCAGCCAGAGGTAGGGGTTAGACAGCTAGAGGTGAAGGTCAGATCGTTAGAGGTGGAGGCCAACCAGTTAAAGGTCATCCCAGGGACGTGGTTCAGAATGGTAGGGCCCAGACCCAATGTTATGCTTTCCAAGCCAGGCCTGAGGCTGAGTCATCTGACACTGTTATCACAGGTATTGTTCTAGTTTTCCATAGAGATGCTTCTGTTCTATTTGATCCGGGCTCTACTTATTCCTACGTGTCATCCTATTTTGCTTCCTATCTGGTTGTGCCTCGTAATGCTTTGAGTGCTTTTGTGTATGTGTCCACACCTGTCGGAGATTCTATTGTAGTAGAATGTGTCTATCATTCGTGTGTGGTTACCATTGGGAGTCTCAAGAGTAGCTTGGATCTCCTAATTCTCGACATGGTTGACTTTAATGTCATCTTGGGGTATAGATTGGTTGTTACCTTATCATGCTATATTGGATTGTCACGCTAAAATGGTGACCTTAGCCTTGTCGGGGTTGCCCCGATTAGAGTGGTGGGGGACTCCTGGCCATTCTACCAGTAGGGTTATCTCTTATGTGAAGGCTCGGCATATGGTCGAGAAGGGGTATCTAGCTTATTTAGCTTATGTCCGTGATTCTAGTATGAAGGTTCCTTCCATGGATTCCGTACTAATGGTTCGTGAGTTTCCAGAGATGTTTCTTGCAAATCTACCGGGGATGCCACCTGGCAAAGATATTGACCTCTGTATTATTTGGCTCAAGGCACTCAACCCACATCTATTCTACCATACCGTATGGCCCCACTAGAGTTGAAAGAATTGAAGGTGTAACTTCAAGATTTGCTTGATAAGTGTTTCATTAGACCTAGTGTCTCGCTCTGGGGTGCGCCTGTGTTGTTTGTGAAGAAGAAGGATAGATCGATTAGGATGTGCATAGATTACAGACAGTTGAACAAAGTCACCCTCAAGAACAAGTATCCATTGCCGAAGATTGATGACTTATTTGATTAGCTTCAGGGTGCCAAGGTATTTTCAAAAATTGATTTGAGGTCTGGCTACCATCAGTTGAAGATTAGGGCATCCGATGTCCCTAAGATAGCTTTTCGGACTTGGTACGGGTATTATAAGTTTCTAGTAAAGTCATTTGTGTTGACAAATACACCAGCAACATTTATGGAGATGAACCAGGTGTTCAAGACCTATCTGTATTATTTTGTAATTGTGTTTATTGACGATATCTTGATCTACTCCCACAGTCGAAAGGAGAACGAGCAACATCTTCAGATTGTACTTCAAACTCTGAGGGATACCCAGTTATATGCCAAGTTTTCAAAGTGCGAGTTTTGGTTGGACGCAGTCGCTTTCTTGGGGCATGTCGTATCGGCAGAGGGCATTCAGGTGGATCCTAAAAAGATTGAGGTAGTTCATAACTAGCCTAGACCCACTTTAGCTATGGAGATCCGGAGTTTCTTGGGTTTGGCGGGTTATTACCGTCGATTTGTGGAGGGGTTCTTATCTATAGCAACACCATTGACCAGGTTGACCTAGAAGGGTGCCCCGTTCAGATGGTCAGACGAGTGTGAGGGGATCTTTTAGAAGCTCAAGACCTCTTTGAATACAGCGCCAGTGTTGGTGATGCCCATAGGTTTATGATCTTATACGGTATATTGTGATGCATCTCGTGTTGGGCTCAGAGCAGTATAAATGCAGGATGGCTGGGTGATCGCATATGCGTCGCGGCAGTTGAAGGTCCATGAGAAGAATTACCCAGTTCATGATCTAGAGCTCATAACCATTGTTCATGCGCTGAAGATCTGGAGGCATTATCTTTACGGTGTGTCGTGTGAGGTTTTCACGGATCATCGGAGTCTACAGTATTTGTTTAAACAAAAGGATCTCAATTTGAGGCAGAGGAGGTGGTTGGAGCTATTAACAGACTATGATATCACCATCTTGTATCATCCCGAAAAGGCCAATGTGGTGGCTTATGCCTTGAGTAGAAAGGCAACGAGTATGGGCAGCCTTGCATACATTCCAGTCGGTGAGAGACTGCTTGCATCAGATGTTCAGGCTTGGGCCAATCAGTTCATGAGGTTGTATGTTTCAGAGCCCGGTCGTGTTCAAGCTTGTACATTTGCTTGGTCTTCTTTGTTTGAGCACATTAAGGAGCGACAATATGATGACCCTCATTTGCTTGTTCTTAGGGATACAGTGCGACACGATGCTTCCAAGCAGGTTACTCTTGGAGATGATGGAGTTTTGAGGATGCAGGGTCATATTTTCGTGCCCAATATAGATGGACTTCGGGAGTTGATTCTTGAGGAGGCTCACACTTCCCGGTATTCTATTCATCTGGGTGCCGCCAAGATGTATCAGGACTTGCGGAAGCATTACTGGTGGAGAAGGATGAAGAAGGACATAGTGCATATGTAGCTCAGTGTCTAAATTTTCAGCAAGTAAAGTATGATCATCAGACACCTGGTGGTTTGCTTCAGAATTTAGAGATTCCTCAGTGGAAGTGGGAGCGCATCACTATGGATTTTGTTATTGGACTCCCACGAACTCAGAGGAAGTTCGATGTGGTATGGGTCATTGTGGACAGGCTGACCAAGTCAGCGCATTTCATTTCTATGGCAGTTACCTATTCTTCAGAGCGGTTGGCTAAGATCTACATCCGCGAGATCGTCCGTCTTCATGGTGTGCCCGTGTTTATCATTTTTTATCGAGATATGCAATTCACCTCACATTTTTGGAGAGTAGTACAGTGTGAGTTGGGCAGAGAGGTTGAGTTTAGCACAACATTTCATCCTTAGATGGATGATTAGTCCTAGCGCACTATTTAGATATTAGAGGATATGATCTGTACTTGTGTTATAGATTTCGGGGGTGTGTGGGATCAGTTATTGCCACTTGCGGAGTTTTCCTACAACAACATCTACCAGTAGAGCATTCAGATGGCCCCCTCTGATGCATTATGCAGGTGGTAGTGTCGTTCGCCAGTTGGATGGTTCAACACGCGTGAGGCTCGGTTTTTGGGAACATATTTAGTATAGGATGCCTTGGATAAGGTCAAGATTATTCAGGATCGACTTTGCAAAGCTCAGTCCAAGCAGAAGAGTTATGCCGACCGTACAGTTTGTGAAGTTGCATTCATGGTCAGAGAGAGGGTTTTGCTCCGGGTTTCACCCATAAAGGGTGTGATGAGTTCGGAAAAAAGGGCAAGCTGAGCCTTAGGTACATCAGACCTTTTGAGATTCTTCAGAGAGTGGGTGAGGTGGCTTACAAGCTTGCATTTCCACCCAGTTTATTAGCAGTCCATCCGGTGTTCCATGTGTCTATGATCCAGAAATATCACGGTGATCCGTCCCATGTGTTAGATTTCATCTCAGTCCAATTGGACAAGGATTTGACTTATGAGGAGGAGTCGGTGGCTATTCTAGCCCGACATGTTTGATAATTGATGTCTAAGAGTTATCCTACAGTTTGAGTTCAGTGGAGAGGTCAGCCCGTCGAGGCAGCTACTTGGGAGTCCGCGTCGGACATGCGTAGTAGATATCCACACCTTTTCACCAGTCCAGGTACTTTTCTATGTCTGTCGAGGACAAATGGTTGTTTTAGAGGTGGATTGTGATGACCTGATAAGTCATCTAGAGTTTTAAACCCTAATTCGGTGTTTCTAAGCCTTCAATAGCTTTTTAAGCCTTCCTCGATATGCGTTCGCTGTTCAGGTGTTTTTTCGGAAGGCTTTTATGTTAAAAATTGGTAAAATATGAAATTTTACCTTAAAATCTATTTGAGTTCACTTCAGTCAACATTTTGAGCAAACAAATTTGGATCCATGTTTTGATGGTCCTGGTGGGTCTGTGTCGTGATTTGGGACCTGGGCGTATGCCCGGAATCAAATCCGGAGGTCCCTAGCTCGAGTTATCATTTTTATCGAAATTTGAAGTTTCAAGGCTTAGTGAATTTCAAGGTTTGACCAATGTTTAACTTTGTTGATACCGAGTCCGTATTTTGGTTCCGTAACTCGGTATAGGTCCATTACTATATTTATGACTTGTTTGCCAAATTTGGTGAGAAATAGAGCTGGTTTGACTTGATTCGACCGTCCGGTGGTTAAAATAGAAGTTCTTCAGTTTCTTGAAAATTTCATTTGATTTGGCATCTGATTCGTAGTTCTAGGTGTTATTTTGGCGATTTGATCACACGAGCAAGTTCGTATGATTTTTTGGACTTGTGTGCATGTTTGGTTTGGAGCTCCGAGGACTCGGGTGAGTTTCGGATAGGCCACAGAGTGAGTTTGGACTTAGAAACAATATTGGTGTGCTTCAGTTCTGGTGTAAGTGTCTAACCTCGCAATTGCGAGGTCAGTGTTAGCTATTGCGAAGAACCCAATTTCCTGCTTGGGTTGTAATTGCGAAGAGGGGTGGATCAGCCAGGGTTCGCATTTGCGATCAAAGGGGTCACAAATGCAGAGGACCACAATTCGCATTTTCCAACAAATCATCGCAAATGCGATGATAACATATCAGGTCACAATTACGACATCTGCGCCTTGTCAAAAGCTGAGTTAGATGGGAATTTTCTCATTCTTTCAATTTTTCAAACCTAGAGAACCCTAGAGGCGATTTTCCCCAAATCCCTTCTTCCCCAATTCATTGGTAAGTGATTCGAACCTATTTTCTTTCAATCTTCCATTACAGTTCATAAGATTTCAACCTAAAACTTAAGGTTTTCATGGTGGAAATGGGGGTTTGGGTAGAATTAGGGATTTTTGTAAAATTAGAATTTAGACCTCAAATTGAGGTCGGATTTTGAAACAAATTTCATAACCGGGCTCGGGAGTGAATGGGTAATCGAGTTTTGGTCTGAATTTCGGGTTTGGACCAAGCAAGCCCGCGAGTTAACTTTTGTTGACTTTTTCAATAATGGCCTAAATTGAACCTTTTTCATTCGTGGGTAGTTCCTAAGGCTTATTTTGAATTGTGTAGTTGATAATTTGCTAGATTTGGTTGGTTCAGAGTCTTGTTTGAAAGGCAAAGCCGTGGTTGAGCTTTTAGTTGGTCTTTGGAGCAAGGTAAGTGTCGTGGTTAACCTTGACTTGAGGGATTAGGACTTGTTTGTCTATTCACTACATGTCTAAATGTTGGGTACAACGTATATGTGAGGTGACGAATACTTATGCATTGTTGTTGGGTCAAAGCATGCAGGTGGGCCCTATTTCTTGTAATTTATTTCTTTCTTTGATCATAATATCCATGCTTAGACTAGTTAATTGATAAATTGATCGTTCTTTCCATAATTATGAGCTATCTGTGATAATTGAGTATTGTTTCTGAAGTTGAGATTGGTATTGTGAAACCATTGTTGACGTAAGACTTGATATTGCTTATTCCATATCCCTATTATTATATGTTCATTGTTACATGGTAAGGGAGAGTGTTAAAGTACGAAGGGTGATGTCGTGTCGTACTTGAGTGTTAAAGCACGAAGGGTGATACTGTGTCATATCTGAGAGTTAAAAGCACAAAGGCTGATGTCGTGTTGTATCATTAATTCATGATGAAATTTAGAGTAAAAGCACGAAGGGTGATGTCGTGCCGTATTTATCATTTTATGGTGAAATTGAGAGTAAAAGCACGAAGGGTGATGTCGTGCCCTTATTACTATTTCATGGTGAGGCTGAGAGTAAAACCACGAAGGGTGATGTCGTGCAGTTTTATTCATTATGTTCGTTTATTTTGTTGGTTAAGGGTTTATGGATTGTTTCTTATTATAATTCCCTCTTGTAGTTACCGTATCTTGTACCCCTTTCGCATGTCCCCTCCTAATAGTACTTGTTAATTCTTTAATTGTTGTAATGTTATACATATATTTCTGTCTGTACAGGTTTATTTATGTGGGTGTCCTGTCATAACCTCATCGAGATTAGGCTCGACACTTACGGATTACATTGGGTCTGTTGTACTCATACTACACTTCGCACTTCTTGTGCAGATTTTGGTACTGGTCCCAACTGTACGTGAGGTGCATCAGTTCGGATTAGCATTTGGAGACTCGAGGTAGATCTGCTGGTGTCCGTAGACCTTGAAGTCCCCTTCCATTTCCCATATTTACTGTTCTTTTCATTCAAGAAAGTTGTATTTATTTCAAACTCTATTTGTAGAGACTCTAGAAGCTCGTGAACTTATGACTCCGAATCCGGGTTGTACTTAGATATTATTGGGTTTCATTTCAGTTTAATTGGTTTTACTTATTTGAAATGATTAAAATTGGCTTAAAGATCCTCTAACGTTGGCTTGCCTAGCAAGTTAAATGTTAGCCGCCATCACGGTCCTGAAGGTCAAAATTTCGGGTTGTGACAAGTTGGTATTAGAGCACTAGGTTGCCTAGGTCTCACAAGTCACGAGCAGATGTAGTAGAGTATGGAGGATCAGTACAGAGATGTCTGTACTTATCTTCTAGAGGCTATGAAGTTTAGGAATAATTTCACTTCTATTCTTCTCTGTCGTGCAATGTTATTCTATCATTGCTGATTGAACTCATCTATTCTTCTCCTCCCGCAGATGGCGATAACATGTACTGCATCTTCAGCTGGACATCAGTCGAAGCCCCAATGGAAGCTCCTCTTAAGGGCAAAGGACGATGCCGAGGTCGCGCCAGAGGCCAAGGCAGAGGCAAAACTCGAGCAGCAGCACCAGCAATGGAGCCTCAAGTGGATTTTGATGAGGAGGTTTTAGCTCAGACTGTACCTATTGGATCAGCTCAAGTACCAGAGGGGTTCATTGCTACCCAGTACTTCAGGACGCTCTAGTCCGTTTGGTGGGTCTTATGGAGAGTGTGTTCCAGATCGGTACTTTCTCTGTGGCACCAGCCGTCTCTTAGGTTGGGGGAGGAGCATAGACTCCCGCTACTTACACTCCAGAGCAGATGGCTCCCCAGTATCATACAACAGTAGCCCTACTAGCTGGGGTAGTTCAGCCGGTTATTTCGGCACAGGCCGGTGATAGGCCCACCATGTCTTCTGAAGGCTTATTGAGATTGGACAAGTTCACCAATCTCTTCCCAGTTCGCTTCAGTGGTGCACCTTCTGAGGACCCACAGGATTATCTTGTCCGCTTCCATGAGGTGTTGCGGAACATAGGGATAGTTGAGACCAATGGGGTCGATTTTGCTATTTTTTCGATGAGGGGTTCCGTCAAGAGGTGGTGGAGAGATTATATGTTGACTAGGCCAGCTAGGTCGCCTACTCTTACTTGGGACTAGTTCTCTCAGCTCTTCCTAGATTTGTTCCTCCCTATCACATTGAGAGAGGATTACGACCCACCGTTCGAGCGTCTCCAGCAGGGCAGTATGACTGCTACTCAGTACGAGACCCATTTTGTGGACCTAGCCCATCATGCTCTTCCGGTACTTCCTACTAAGAGAGAGAGGGTGAGGAGGTTTATTGACGGACTCGCTCACCCTATCAGGCTTCAGATGACCAAGGAGACTGGGGGTGAGATATCTTTTTAAACGGCTGCCAATGTCTCCAGGCGGATCGAGGTGGTTATAGAATAGGAGAGAGGGCAGAGGTCTGATAAGAGGCCTCGCTATTTTGGTGCTTTCAGTGGTGCCTCGTCTAGAGGTAGGGGTACTTTTGGTAGAGGCCATCCTCCCAGGATATTTCATTCAGCGCTCTAGGCATCCCATGGTGCTTCAGGTGGTCGCGACCCTCATATATTTCATTCTGATCAGCTAGGCCTGAGGCTAAGTCATGTGGCGTTGTTATCACAGGTATTGTTCCAGTTTGACATAGAGATTCTTCTATTCTATTTGATCCAGGTTCTACTTATTGCTACGTGTCATCCTATTTTGCTTCATATCTGGTTGTGTCTCGTGATTCTTTGAGTGCTCTTGTGTATGTATCCACACCTGTGGGAGATTCTATTATAGTATATCATGTCTATCGTTCGTGTGTGGTTACCATTGAGAGTCTCGAGACTAGCATGGATCTGCTACTTCTCGACATGGTTGACGTTGATGTCATGTTGGGTATGGATTGGCTGTCACCTTATCATGCTATATTGGATTGTCATGCTAAGACGGTTACCTTAATCTTGCTGGGGTTGCCCCGATTAGAGTAGAGGAGACTCCTGGCCATTCTACCAGTAGGGTTATCTCTAATGTGAAGGCTCGACATATGGTCGAGAAGGGATGTCTAGCTTATTTGAATTATGTCCGCGATTCTAGTGTGGAGGTTCCTTCTATGGATTCAGTACCAGTTGTTCGTGAGTTTCCAGAGGTGTTTCCTACAGATCTGCTGGGGATGCCACATGGCAGAGATATTGACTTCTGTATTGATTTGGCTCCGGGCACTCAGCCCATTTCTATTATGCTATACCGTGTAGACCCACTAGAGTTGAAACAATTGAAGGAGCAACTGTAAGATTTGCTTGATAAGGGCTTCATTAGACCTAGTGTCTCGCCCTGGGGTGCGCCTGTGTTATTTGTGAAGAAGAAGGATGAATCGATGAGGATGTGCATAGATTACCAGCAGTTGAACAAAGTCACCATCAAGAATAAGTATCTATTTGCCAAGGATTGATGACTTATTTGATAAGCTTCAGGGTGCCAAGGTTGTTTCGAAGATTGATTTGAGGTCTGGCTACCATCAGTTGAAGATTAGGGGATCCGATGTCCCTAAGACAGCTTTTCGAACTCGATACGGGCATTATGAATTTCTAGTAATGTCATTTGGGTTGACAAATGCCCCAGCAACATTTATGGATTTGATGAACCGGGTATTCAAGCCCTATATGTATTCTTTTGTGATTGTATTTATTGATGATATCTTGATCTACTCCCACAGTCGAGAGGAGCATGAGCATCATCTTCCGATTGTACTTTTGACTCTAAGTGAGAGCCAGTTATATGCCAAGTTTTCAAAGTGCGAGTTTTGGTTGGACGCAGTCGCTTTCTTGGGGCACGACTTATCGGCAGAGGGCATTCAGGTGGATCCTAAGAAGATTGAGGCAGTTCACAAATGGCCTAGACCCACTTCACCTACGGAGATCCGGCGTTTCTTGGGTTTGGCTGGTTATTACTGTCGGTTTGTGGAGGGGTTCTATAGTAGCCCCATTGACCAGGTTGACCCAGAAGGGTGCCCCGTTGAAATGGTCAAACGAGTGTGAGACGAGCTTTCATAAGCTCAAGACCGCTTTGACTACAACACCAATGTTGGTGTTGCCCACAGGTTCAGGATCTTATACGGCATATTGTGATGCATCTCGTGTTGGGCTCGGAGCAGTATTGATACAGGATGGAAGGGTGATCGCATATGCATCGCGACAGTTGAAGGTTAATGAGAAGAATTACCATGTTCACGATATAGAGCTGGCATCCATTGTTCATGCGCTGAAGATCTGGAGGCATTATCTTTACGACTTGTCGTGCAAGGTTTTCACGGATCATCAGAGTCTACAGTATTTGTTCAAACAAAAGGATCTAAATTTGAGGCAGAGGAGGTGGTTGGAGCTATTGAAAGATATCACCATCTTGTATCATCACGGGAAGGCTAATGTGGTGGCCGATGTCTTGAGTAGAAAGGCAGTGAGTAAGGGCATCCTTGTGTTCATTCCAGTCGGTGAGAGACCGCTTGCATCAGATGTTTAGGCTTGGGCCAGTTAGTTCGTGAGGTTGGATGTTTCAGAGCCCAGTCATGTTCTAGCTTGTACAGTCGCTTGTTCTTCTTTGTTTGAGCGCATCAGTAAGCGGTAGTATGATGACCCCCATTTGCTTGTCCTTAGGGACATAGTGCGGCACGGTGGTGCCAAGCAGGTTACTGTTGTAGATGATGGAGTTTTGAGGATACAAGGTCGTATTTGCGTGCCCAATGTAGATGGACTTTGTGAGTTGATTCTTGAGGAGGCCCATAGTTTCCGGTATTCTATTCATCCGGATGATGCCAAGATGTATCAAGAATTTCGGTAGCATTACTGGTAGATAAGGATAAATAAGGACATAGTGGCATATATAGCTCGGTGTCTAAATTGTCAGCAAGTAAAGTTTGAGCATCAGAGACCTGGTGGTTTGCTTCAGAAGTTAGAGATTCCTGAGTGGAAGTGGGAGCGCATCACTATGGATTTTTGTTGTTGGACTCCCATGGACTCAAAGGAAGTTTGATGTCGTATCGGTCATTGTGGACAGGCTGACCAAGTCAACGCATTTCATTTCTGTGGCAGTTACCTATTCTTCAAAGCGGTTGGTTGAGATCTACATCCGCGAGATCGCCCGTCTTCATGGTGTGCCCGTGTCTATCATTTCTAATCGAGGTACGCAGTTCACCTCGCACTTTTGGATAGAAGTACATAAGTTTGGCACGCAGGTTGAGTTGAGCATAATATTTCATGATGGTCGGTCAGTCCGAGCACACTATTTAGATATTGGAGGATATGCTCCGCGCTTGTGTTATAGGTTTTGGGGGTTCCTGGGATCAGTTTTTGCCACTTACGGAATTTGCCTACAACAACAATTACCAGTCGAGCATTCAGATGGCCCCCTATGAGGCATTGTACGGGAGGCGGTGTCGTTCGCTAGTTGGATGGTTTGAGCCACGAGAGGCTCGGTTGTTGGGTATAGATTTAGTACAGAATGCCTTGGATAAGGTCAAAGTTATTCAAATGCAACTTCACACAGCTCAATCCAGGCAGAAGAGATATGCCGACCGTAGAGTTCGTGATGTTGCATTCATGGTCGGATAGAGGGTGTTGCGCTGGGTTTCACCCATGAATGGTGTGATGAGGTTCGGATAGAAGGGCAAGTTGAGCCCTAGGTACATCAAACTTTCTGAGATTCTTCAGAGAGTGGGTGAGGTGGCTTACAAGCTCGCATTGCCACTCAGTTTATCAGTAGTCCATCTGGTGTTCCATGTGTCCATGCTCCGGAAATATCACGGTGATCCGTCCCATGTGTTAGATTTAAGCTCAGTCCAATTAGATAAGGATTTGACTTATGAGGAGAGCCGGTAGCTATTCTAGCCCGACAGGTTTGACAGTTGAGGTCTAAGAGTTATCCTTCAGTTCGAGTTTAGTGGAGAGGTTAGCCCATCGAGGCAGCTACTTGGGCATCCGAGTCGGACATGCGAGTAGATATCCACACCTTTTCACTAGTCCAAATACTTTTCTATGTCCGTTCGAGGACGAACGATTATTTTAGAGGTGGAGAATGTGATGACCCGAAAGGTCATTTAAAGTTTTAAACCCTAATTTTGTGTTTCTAAACCTCCAATAGCTTCTTTAAGCCTTCTTCGATTTGCATGCGCAACCCGGGTGTATTTTTGAAAGGCTTTTATGTTAAAAATTAATAAAATATGAAATTTTGCCTTAAAAATCTATTTGAGTTGACTTCGATCAAAATTTTGAGAAAACTGACTCGGATCCGTATTTTGACAGTCCTAGTGGGTCCGTGTCGTGATTTGGGACCTGGGCGTATGCCCGGAATCGAATTCAGAGGTCCCTAGCTCGAGTTATTGCTTTTTATTGAAAATTTAAAGTTTAAAGGCTTAGTGAATTTTAAGGTTTGACCAATATTTGACTTTGTTGATACCGGGTCCGTATTTTAGTTTCGAAACTCGGTATAATTCTATTACTATATTTATGACGTGTCTGCCAAATTTGGTGAGAAACAGAGTTGGTTTGACGCGATTCGGACGTCTGGTTGTTAAAATAGAAGTTCTAAAGTTTTCTTGAAAATTTGTCGTGCCGTATCTATTGATACATGATGAAATTGAGAGTAAAAGTATGAAAGATGATGTTGTGCCGTATTTATCATTCTATGGTGAGATTGAGAGTAAAAGCATGATGGGTGATGTCGTGTCATTATTACTGTTTCATGGTGAGGCTGAGAGTAAAAGCACGAAGGGTGATGCCGTGCAGTTTTATTCATTATGTTCGTTCATTTTGTTGGTTAAGGGTTTATGGACTGTTTCTTATTATCCTTCCCTGCTGTAGTTACCATATCTTGTACCTCCCAATAGTACTTGTTAGTTCTTTATTTGATGTTATGTTGTACGTATATTTCTGTCTGTACAGGTTTATTTACGTGGGTGTCCTGTCATAGCCTCGTCACTAACCTCGTTAGGTTCGACACTTACATAGTACATTGGGTAGGTTGTACTCATACTACACTCTGCACTTCTTGTGTAGATTTTGGTACTGGTCCCAGCTGCACGTGAGGTGCATCAGTTCAGATTAGCATTTGGTGACTCGAGGTAGATCTGCTAGCGTCTGCAGATCTTGAAGTCTCCTTCGATTTCCCCTATTTACTGTTCTTTTCATTCGAAACAGTTGTATTTATTTCAAACCCTATTTGTAGAGACTCTAGAAGCTCGTGAACTTGTGACTCGAGATCCGGGTTGCACTTAGATATTGTTGGTTTTTATGTCATTTCATACTCCGTTTTAGTTTCATTTCGGTTTAATTGGTTTTATTTATTTGAAATGATTAAAATTGGGTTAAAGATCTTCTAACATTGGCTTGCCTAGCAAGTGAAATGTTAGGCGCCATCACGGTGCAGAAGGTGAGAATTCCGGGTCGTGACCGCCCTAAAATACAAATTTAATTGATTTGACATAGTGGTCCAATTTTGGGTTAAACACTTCTATCCGAATATGTCACAATGAACTCTTCAATTTTTCTAGCAGAATAGCCTAATAAACACTTCTACTTGTCCTGTTTTATCATCCCGATCCCAATACTCTACGAAGTTTCATCCAGACACTCGTAGTTTTTAAAACACATTACTTTAAACCCCTCCAGCATCGCGTGTTCTTCAAACACACGATGTGGATGACACATCATAGTCCACATCAGATTTTTAATGACACATCATTCTTTTTTTAACTTTAATTTCAAAAATTTAATTCTTTTCCTTTTTTTTTTGCTCTACTCCTCCCCCACCCTTGGCCAACTGTTGAAAACATCAAACATGACATCTTTCGTCTTACATTCGTCTCTTTGATAGTCAAACATGTCCCTCCGTCAAAGCACCTTTACCAAAAATCAACTTCGTTAGAGAACTATAAGCTTGCAATGGATCCCTTAAATTGGTTTAAACTCGTTAATCTGAGATCCTTAAACCAAGTAGCTGAAGCTAAGAAATCTTGATAGATAAGCTGCTTGAGCACAAAAGGGGGGGGGGGGAGGGGGGAAATCAAGACCTCAGATAACCAAGAGGAATAAGGAAATGCAAACAACTTCTCTGCAATTAATGAATGGATATATTATAACATTTTTCAAAATTTGAATCTTGGAAAGAGGGAAATTTAATCCTACAGCCTGCATATTACCATCTTTACCGGCGGTAGCACCACGGTGGACAACTAAACTGGATCTCCAACACCTCACCATAAACTGCCCAAAAAATTAGATTTTCAGCTTCTCTCATCAAATAAAATTCCACCATTAAATATCCATTCCACCACCTGAGAATCTATTAGTTCTTAAATAATTGTTACCCAAACCAGATTCAATACCGCCAATAGACATAGATCTAATTCATCTCAGAAACATCAATGGCGATTGCTCTTAAAAAAAATTACTATTTTTTTCTCAAATATTGACTGAAGGTTTGTAAAAATGGGTAGGAGAATAACGGGAAAGGAATAAGGGGAGAAAGAGAAAAGAAAAATGGAGGAGGGGAATAACGGGAAAGGAATAAGGGAGAAGAGAAAAGAATGAAGGAGGGGTGGGGAAAGAACGAGAAAGGGGAATGGTAGAAAGAGAAAAAGAAATGGGGGAGGGGAGGGGAAAAGAAGAAAGAACAGATATATTTTATTTTTTATTATATTATTTTTTTTGTCTTTTACTTTTACTTTTACTTTTTATTTTTTCTTCTTATTTTAATCATTTTTAGTCTAACTTTTTTATGTTTACTCTCGTTATACGCGTGAAGTTCACGTATTTTGTCCAACTCGGTCATGAAGTTGCCACGTATGCTTGGTCAACGATCAGAGAAGTTTAAAGTAATGTGTTTTAAAAACTAATAGTGTCTCGATGAAATTTCGTAGAGTATCGGGACCGGAATGATAAAACGGGACAAATAAAAAAAATTATTAGGCTATTCTGCCATTTTTTCTAGCGCTCACATCTTGGTAATACAATGAAAATTTTCATATACTCCATATATTCGATGACAATGATTTGTTTTCCATCAGTGAAATATATTTTCATTATTTAACCACTCTAAATAGATAAGCATTGCAAAGTGAAGCGCAAATATTGATTGTTTACCGCAATAGAGTTGGAAAGATAGACGTTCCATCACTCGCAATCGCATATTCCTTTCAGGCCAATGCCCTTAAATTTGCCCTTTATTTGTCTTTTTTTCTTCTTCTTATATTTTAGGATGGGGTCAACACAAATGTGATAGCTCTAGCAAAAACGTTTTTAACTTTATTTTTTGTTTTGTTGATATTAGGACTGCATATTACTTGAAAACCCCATAGGGCCTACAACCCATTTTTCTACTTGAAATCATAAAAGGAGACTTCGGTTATAGTCAACGATTCCAACTTGCAAATAATCACGAATTATTTGTCAAACGGTCAAAAGAAGAATTTCAAAACAATAATTGAGTGTCTATCGCACGATTGGATTTGGTTAATTGCGCCAATAAACAAGGTAGAACTAGCCATTATCCTTTCTGTATGAGAATTTTCATACAGAAAATCACAAAAAACATTTAGGACTTAAAGCTATATATGTTAATGACAATATAAAGTTTTGTTACGCTATCAACGTAAATCAAAAGTTAGTCACCATTTTTACATAATTACCAGTTAATGGTTATCATAGAAAATTACCAATAATGATCTTATAAGTGATCTAATTGCATAAATATTTTTTATACCAACAATGTATGTAAACTCAAACATCAATATCGAAGCTCATGTCAAGACTAAGTGTACTATACAAGGCAAATCATGGTACAATAGCACAGAAAGTCTGGCCAATATCCAAGCCTTCATTGACTGAAACTTCGGCAGATATAGCTGTGTTTAACAAAAGCAACAACAATCCAGTGGAATCCCACAAGTGGGGTGTGGAGAGGATAGTCTGTACGCAAACCTTACCCTTACTCCAGAGGAGTAGAAAGGCTGTTTCCGATAGACCCTCGGCTCACGGTGATGGTAAAAGACAGTGGAGCAGTAACATCAAATGTCAATTAAAGTGCAGAATCGAATTTTCAATTTAGTTTCTTTCGAGATTCATATATACACTAGTGGGCATATACGCGGATCGGATTCAAGCTACAGAAGGAAGGGGAAAAGTATCCTCCTGGTAACAATATGTAGTGCTCATCGGTATTTATGAGTGGTTAGGAAATTTCACTAATCTAAACTTTCATGCTATGAACCAGTATATTTTCCTTTAGACTTTCTGCCTCAGATGTACCAAACTTGTTCTCTTTGATTTCCATTTCCTTTTATAAAGTCCTATCAGTAGCCAGCTACAACCAAGGATTTCTTTGAGCAGAGGCAGATATTTTCTAATCGTCACTCATTGACTACGTAATTGAATTACTCTTGACACACCATAAAAGTCAAATGTGATTAAAATAATGTGTCAATGATTTCGTGAGCATCACACGAGTAGCTGCAACTCTTACTCGACTAATATGCAGCACTAGAGCCAATACATTATATCCTCCTACATTAGCTTGCAATGTCAACCTCTCATCAACCATGACAGGAACCAATCTATTTTTTAAAAAGAAAGACCATGAAAGGAACCAGTCTTAAACCATAGGATCTACAGCTAGTATATCCTGATATGACTATATGAGTGCTGCAAAGCTGCAAACTTGATGGTAAAAATCAAGCTAGTCAAATTCAATATTAATTTCGAAAATTTTCTTTACCAAGGACTTTTATAGTTAGTAGTATCAGCTGTCAAACAAGCTTGAACAGTCGATATCAGTAAAGAAGAAATAGATATCTAGCAGTAACACAAACACACACAAGATATACTCGCAACCCGGAAATACAGATATACTTGTGTCTCGCCATAATGAAGTCGTGAAATATTTCAGTAATCTAAACTTGAGTAGCAGCACAAAAATGTTTCAGTAATCTAAACTTAAAACATAATAAGTCTGTGAACTATTGAAACTTAAAACTTGAAATCTAAAATCCAAAAGAACTGTAAGATGAAAACATGATAAGAGTACTGCAAGGCCTCTAACTTTGGTGAATGACTGTATTTTCAGCCCTTAGCACTACAGTCCTGCAAAAACATATTGAGCAGAGAGAACATATTTTAGAAGTCTTATAATAGTAAAGTACCAATATAACTCTTTCAAACAGAATAGAAGTTTAAATTTTACCTTTGCAGTTCTGAGAGCAACAACTGCCCTATAAATATCCGGCGCCACAACTATAATAGCTGCCCAATCGGTTTTGGATATATCCGATTTCACATGACGATCCATCGCGTTGCAGTATGCAGTCTGAATTAATGCCTCGAGATCAGCTCCGCTAAATCCTTCTGTATCTGTAACTGCATATTGAACATGTATTTACTCCCTGAAAACTTATTTTCTTAGAGCACAATATCTTAAGATACAAAATATTACTCCCTCCGTTTCAAATTAGATGAGGTAGTTTGACTGAGTACGGAGTTTAAGAAAAAAACAAAACAAGACTTTTGAAACATGTGATCCTAAAAGTTTAAGGGGCAAAAGTTTGGTGGGATCATGACATTTGTGTGGCTATTTATTTTTTAACTGAATGCTATAAAAGTTTTTTATTAAGAGTAAAGTGGGTAAAATATGTCATTCTTTTTGGAATAGACTAATAAGGAAAGTATATTATTTAAATTGAAACGGAGGTAGTATTAAACTAACCTATCTTCTGGAGTTCCAGATGTGGATCTATCATCCCCCTCCATTGAAGTCTCTTAACATTAATCCTCAGAATCTCCAGTCGTCCCGCTTCATCGGGAAGACCAATTTTCAGATGTAACTCGAATCTACCCGGCCTAAAATCAAATCATATTATGTTAAAATTAACTAAAGTTTATTGATATAGAGGATAGTAGAGGGCTAAGTATTGGATCATGATAAGGAAATAAAAAGTATACCTCGTCAATGCAGTGTCAATTAAATCTATCCTGTTCGTCGTCCCAATTAGCAATATATTGCTTAAGCTAGTGTATCCATCAATCTAGCAAGACATTAATAATTAGGCATAATATAGAGAGCTTAGATTAAGAAAAACGAATGCATAGAGAGACTAGAGTGTTTGAGGCCCACCATAGTGAGAAGCTGGTTCACAATCCGATCACCCGTGGTGTTAAATGGATTAGTTCCTCTTTGCCTTGAAATGGAATCTAACTCGTCAAAAACTATCACATGCAGAGGACTCTCCTCACCTAAACAAAAAAAAAGCGTCATATAGAGAGTCGATGATAAAGGTGATCGGATTTTGAATCAAAAACTGTAATGTACAACTCAATGATTACAATCAGTAACTAAGAACTAGAACGAACTCCATTGATATCTATAAGCACATCTTAATTCTTAAATGATAAAGAATTGGATTAGGAAGAGAAGAGAGAAGGAAAGAGACCGAGAGAGAAGGGAAGGGAGATATAGCCACAGAGAGAAGGGAGAGAATTAGGATAGGAAAGATTGAGAGAAAGGGGAATTTTTCATATTTTCATTCTTGGTCCTTTACTTATGTGGCTCGAATTATTTATAGGCTGGTGTTTAAACTGATTTCCCAACTAATTTCACTAACAACTAACTAATCTTGATTTCCTAATTACTATTTCTCCTGTACATGACATTCCCCACTGCTTGAAAACTGCCTTGTCCTCAAGGTCAATGTTGCAGTCACTTTCATTTGCTGAAACAACTCTTTCACTTGATTCAGTAGATCAAACACCATATTGGTAGCTTCAACTTCGTAACCAGTGGAAAAGACAGAATAAAAACACTCAAACATGCTGGAAATTGTGATATCCACATTCAGAACCAGAGCAACCTGATTATCCCAACTGAGAGCACACACTTACTATGAAGGAAAGAATTGAGTCCTTAGACAGGATAGAGCTGCGAGCGGACACCTCGATTATATTACCTCCTGGATCAAAGATCAAAATTGGTTTTGTATTTCCCCTTTTAGAACCATAAGCAACAGAGAAACATTTGCTTGACAGGAGGAAAGACATTCATGTAAACTTCCATGGACTATGAGTCTATCAAATATCCAGAGACACAAATCTTCATCATGCACTGCATTTAGCAGAGAACTGATTAACCTTATGCTTTGAGCAACATCCAGGCTTGGTATTCCCAAAGGATAAAAACTCTCATCGGCATATCCCCAATCAACAATCATTTCTAAATTTGACAGCAGACTTCTTTTCATTGTATCATTTGGGCAAGAGGTCAACCAAAAACCAATAGTGTTACACCGTTAAGTTTGATTTCCTTCTCTAGTGTGGTCCTTCATTAATGTGGCTCGAATTATTTTATAGACTGGTGTTTAGACTGATTTCTCAACTAATTTCACTAACAACTAACTAATCTTGATTTCCTAGCTACTATTTCTCCTGTACATGACAAAAACTACAAACTAATCTAAAGCAGACTAAAATACTTACCTTTTGCTTCAAGATCATTAATGGCTGAATAAAACACCTCCCTTATCTTGGCCTCACTTGATCCTGTAAGTTGACTAAATATTTCGGGTCCTCTGACAACCTGAAAACAAAGTCAAAGGCTTTAAAGAAAGCAACTGATTTAAAGAAGAAATAATTTTCCTGAAATAAAAGCATTCACAAACCTGTAATTTTCCATTGAGAATTTTCGCAATGGCTCGTGCTATCGAGGTTTATCCCGTTCCAGGTGGCCCATGAAGGATTAAACCTTGTTTGTTTTTGAAGCGAATCCTACATTAGAAAAACACAAAAATTTTGTTACAACAGACAAGTTTACATTAAAATGGAGAACAAATTAAAAAACTTACTCTCTTGTGATGGCACGTGGTATAAAGCAAGGGACAACTAGCATGGAGAAGATATGGTTGAGTTCATTCCCTAGACCCCCAACTCCCAAGGATTTCATTTCAGCGGCAAGATCACGAACATCGATATCTCTTCTTAAAACCTCTTTGAGTTCTTTTTGACCACTTACCTATCAAGTGACTCAGCATTGTTAAAAGCAATTAAAAACTCATATAAGAATGCACTGAAACTTCTTTTCTCAAGCTTAAATGTTAAAATATCATTTCTTCTAGCACTATATATGCAGTTTGTGAAGGGTCTCCTCCATATTACACCCTCTAGTGTCATTTTAGTCATCTTCGTCTCTCTTTCTTCTAGATGCAAAGAACATCAACATTCAGATTTAGAAAAAAACTTAGAATGAACTAACGGAGTTTCCCCCTAAAGTAAAGATTTCTACTGTAAACTTAAATCAACCTTTGGGATACTAGTCTGTAACAAAGAGTACATTACTTCTTTCAGATAGAGGCTATAACCAATGAAAGTATGAGATGTAAGATAAAAAAACTTAACAACTCATGAAGCATATTACTTATCGGAATAATCCACATCAGAAAAGAATTTCTACTAAAACCCCAAGGAAGACTGAATCTCCAATGTGCAAGTTAAACAAGTCTTTTATCGAGTTGACTGTTGTCATGTGAAGTTTCAGAAAAGAAACAGTGCAAACTAAAAGGAAGCAGAAATCTACATGATTCTAAGAATTCTTCAGTGCCATTTGAACTTTACTTCACTATTCAAAATCAGTTAAATTGCACAGCTAGTACATCACATATCAAAATCAAATAGAAAAAACTAAATACATTCTAAGAAGTACTCATACTAGTAATAAAAATAGGTATGCTGGTGCCAAAATTTACAGAAGCTTGAAAATCTATTAAAATGCAGCTAAAAGAATTAGTAACTATAGTACAGTAATTGTTACTTCGTGGGTGAGCAAAGTAAAAACATTAACATTTAGCAGCACACCTGCATACTATAATTATAAATATTAAGCTTTATTTTGGTTAATTGACATTTAAGCTGGTTCCAAGTTATAATGAGCTGACGGAGTTTTCCCCCCTAAGGTAATGATTTATACCAAAAACATAAACCAAACTACGGCATACTCGTCTGAAATAAAGGGTACATTTACTTGTTTTCAATAGAGGCTATAACCAATTAATGTATGACATGCAGCATAAAACTCTTAACAACTCATGAAGCATGCTACTTATCAGAATAATCCATCAACAATTCCTAAGGTCAGCATGTCAACAATCTTCAGAAAAGGGCTGATCTTAGCTCCTTCGGGCAGCAAACTCCAACACAGGTTCCATCAAAGGGACTACCGCGATTTCACGTGCACAACAATGTACATCGTGCACAACAATGTACATACAAACAACATTTGAAGATGGATGGTAGATACTCAGCAAATAAGATTTGGAAAGAACTAATTTTGCATAGTTAACACATGCAGTGGCACAAAACAATGCTATGGAGCCAAAAGTCAGCAATCATGACTAATCAATAAATGAATGACTGACTAACAAAGAAAATATACTCCACTATCTAATAGATATAACCATCATTAAAGATGAACATATGATGACCCAAAAAGTCATCTTATGTTTTAGAACTCGAATCTGCACTCTTAAGCCTTAAAAATCTCATTTTACTCTCCTCGATTTTAGTGCGTAGCCCGGACAGGTTTCCGAAAAGCTTTATGTTGAAAACTAATGAAAATAAGAATTTTTGCCTTAAAAGTTGATTTTAGTTGACTTCGGTCAACATTTTTGGTAAACGGGCCCTGATCCATGCTTTGACGGTCTCGGTAGGTCCGTATCGAATTATGAGACCTGGGTGTATGCCCGAAATCAAATTCGAAGGTCCCTAGCTCAAGATATGAATTTTTGATGAAAATTAAAAGTTTGAAAATTATTTGTTTTTAAGAATTGATTGATAGTTGGCATTTTTAGTATCGGGTCCGTATTTTGGTTCCGGAGCCGAGTACAGTCTCATTATGATATTTAAGACTTGTCTGTGAAATTTGGTGAGAAACGGAGTTGATTTGACATGATTCGACCGTCCAGTTGAGAAGTTATGGATTTTAAAGTGCTCTTGAAAATTTCATTTTAATTGGTGCTATATTTAAACTTCTAGGTGTTTTGGCAATTTGATCGCGCGAGCAAGTTCGTATGATGTTTTTTGACTTGTGTGCATGTTTAGTTTGGAGCCCCGAGGGCTCGGGTGAGTTTCGGATAGGCCACGAGATGTTTTGGACCTAGGAAAAAATCTAATTTTCTGCAGATTCTGGTGTCTGTCAAATCCTTCTTCGCGTTCGCAAAGATCCTCTCGCAAACGCGAAGAGTAATCTGATGAGGCTGACACTTCTTCTTCGAGAATACGAAGGTCTACTCGCAAACGCGAAGTGATGGGGGATTTACCCTTCGCGAACGCGACCGGCTCAACGCGAACGCGAAGCACTTGGGGACCTGGGGGAGGGTTGGTCGTTCCTTCATCGCGAACGCGAGCAACGTCACGCGAACGCGAAGGCCAGAGGGGCGTAGCCATTGCGAACGCGATCTGGGTCTCGCGAATGCGAAGGCTTGGCAGCCAGTACCCTTCGTGAACGCGACAGTGGCCTCGCGAACGCGATGCACACTGTCGCCCAGTGCATAAAACAGAATCAAACACGGGTTTAAGCCATTTCTTCAACATTTTTCAAGAACCAAACGGGTAGAGGCGATTTTCAAGAGCCATTTTCTTCCCCAAAGTATTGGTAAGTGATTCTAACCATTTTCTTTTAATTACCCATTACATTCCTTGAATTATTAACCAAAACTCTAGAGTTTTTATGGTAGAATTAGGGGTTAGGGTAGAAAATAGGGATTTCGGGAATTTGGGGATTTAGACCTCAATTTGAATTCGGATTCCAAAACTAATTACATATTCGGGAACGGGGGTGAATGGGTAAAAAGGTTTTGGTCCGAACCTCGGTTTTTGACCATGCGGGCCCGGGGTCGATTTTTCGACTTTTGAAGGAAAAATCAAAAAATTTAACTTAAGCATATAATTGATTTCTTTAGCAATATTTGATATTATTGAGTCATTTTTGAATAGATACGAGTGGTTTGGAGGTGAATTCCAAAGGAAAAGTTGTGATTGAGAATTAAGTGGCCTTCGGAGCGAGGTAAGTGTTGTGTCTAACTCTGACTTGAGGGAATTAGGAACCTTAGATTATTTGCTAATTGAAATTCATGTGAGCGGCGTATTTGTGAGGTGACGTGTACCTATGCGCCGCCAATTTACCTGTTTTTTTCCATGTTTCTCTGTTTTTCTGATATTGTCTCATTCCTATGCCAAATTGCTACGTGTTATACTAGTGTTGTTCAAATTATCGTTCTTATCATGTTTACGGAATTTTCTGGTGATAATTGAGTTTTTATTTCAAGTTGAGATTGAAATTATGGAACCAAATGTTGAAGTAAGGTTTGTACTAGTTATTCTATATCTCTGTTGTTATTTATGCATTGCATTATGGTAAGGGAGAGTGTTAATGCACGAAGGGTGATGTCGTGCCATATTGTGAGTGTTAATGCACGAAGGGTGATGTCGTGCCATATTGTGAGAGTTAATGCACGAAGGGTGATTCCGTGCCATATTGTGAGTGTTAATGCACGAAGGTGATGCCCTGCCGTATTGTGAGTTTTAATGCACGAAGGGTGATGCCATTCCATGATATGAGAGTAAAAGCACGAAGGGTGATGTCGTGTCGTTTCTATTAATTTTATGGTGAGATTGAGAGTAAAAGCACGAAGGGTGATGCCGTGCATTTTTCTTTACTGTGTTCACTATTCCTGTTGATTCATGGTATATGGACTGCTCCGGTGATCATTTTGTTGTAGTTCTTTATCTTGTATTCCCCTCAGTATGTTTCCCCTCCCGACATTTTCTGTTTAGTTCTTCATTCCTGTTATTTGCGTATACACTGTTAAATTGTACAGGTTGATTGTAGGTGCCTTGTCTTAGCCTCGTCACTACTTCGTCGAGGTTAGGCTCGACACTTACCAGTACATGGGGTCGGTTGTACTGATGTTGCACTCTGCACTTTCTGTGCAGATTTTGATACCGGCTCGGGTTGATCGAGATCTTGCTATTGGTCCCTTATCCGGAGACTCAAGGTAGGTCTGTCGGCGTTCACAGACCTTGAAGTCCCCGTCTATCATTTCTGTTCTACTTTTTCTTTTATTAAGACAGTTGTATTTCTTTCAGACTATTACTTGTAGTAAATTCTAGAATGCTCGTGAATTGTGACTCCAGATCCGGTTTGTAGTAATTAATACAGTTTTTATGAT
Source organism: Nicotiana tomentosiformis (assembly GCF_000390325.3). NCBI lineage: Eukaryota > Viridiplantae > Streptophyta > Magnoliopsida > Solanales > Solanaceae > Nicotiana > Nicotiana tomentosiformis. The sequence goes on along the minus strand of NC_090815.1, from coordinate 108,019,020 downwards.
AATTCGCACTTATTATATTTTATTTTAGTTAATTATTGTTACTTAATGAATGAAAATAAGGAATTGGTTTAATGACTCTCTGACATTGGCTTGCTTGGCAAGTGAAATGTTAAGCGCCATCACGGTCCCGTCGGTGGAAAATTTCAGGTCGTGACTGTTGGTATCAGAGCACTAGGTTGCCTAGGTCTCACGATTCACGAGCTAGCTTAGTAGAGTCTGGAGGATCGGTGCGGAGACGTCTGTGCTTATCTTCCAGAGGCTATGAAGTTTAGGAACAACTTTCACTTCTATTCTTCTCTGTCGTGCGATTTTGCTTTCTCAATACTGATTGAATTTTTCTACTCTTATTCTCTCGCAGATGGCGAAAAAATGTACCGCTTCCTCAGCTGAGCAGCAGCCAGAACCTCCAGTGACAGCTCCTACGCAGGGTAGAGGTCGAGGCAGGGGTAGGGCTCAGACTAGGGCCCGAGCAGCAGCCCCAGCAGTGGAGCCTCAGATAGAGATTGACGAGGAGGTTTCAGCCCAGACTGTTCCTGTCGGACCAGCTCAGGTTCCGGAGGGGTTCATTGCTACCCCAGTACTTCAGGACGCCTTGGTCCGTTTGGTGGGCCTTATGGAGAGTGTGACCCAGACTGGCGCATTTCCCATGGCACCAGTAGCCCAGCCAATCAGATTAGTTCAGCCGCTTATTGCGGCACAGGTAGAGATGGGTCAGCTATGTCTTCTGAGGCTCTATAGAGATTGGACAGGTTTACCAAGCTCTTTCCTGTTCACTTCAGTGGTGCTCCTTCAGAGGACCCCCAAGAGTATCTTGACAGTTGTTACGAGGTTCTATGGAACATGGGTATGGTGGAGAACAATGGGGTCGATTTTGCTGCATTTCAGATGACTGGTTCCGCCAAGAAATGGTGGAGAGATTACTTGTTGACCAGACCAGCTGGGTCGCCTTCTCTTACTTGGGACCAGTTCTCTTAGCTCTTCATAGAGAAGTTTCTGCTTATCAAATTGAGAGAGGAGCGTCGCCGTCAGTTTGAGCGTCTCCAGCAGGGCTGTATGACTGTTACTCAGTATAAGAACCGTTTTGTGGATTTGGCCCGTCATGCCATTCTTCTACTTCCCACCGAGAGAGAGATGGTGAGGAGGTTTATTGATGGACTTGCTCAGCCTATCAGATTGCAGATGGTTAAGGAGACTGGGAGTGAGATTTCTTTTTAGGCGGCTGCTAATGTCGCCAGACGAGTCGAGATGGTTCTTACTTAGGGAAGTCAGGGCTCTAACAAGAGGCCTCGTCATTCCGGTGAGTTCAGCGGTGCCTCATCTAGAGGCAGGAGTACTTTTGGTAGAGGCCATCCTCCCAGGCCGTTTCATTCAGCACTCCAGGCATCCCACGGTGCCTCAGGTGGTCGTGGCCCTCAGATGCATTATTCCGACTAGCTAGCCTACAGTGCACCACCAGCCTCTATTAGTGCACTTCCACTCCAGAGTTATCAGGGTGGTTATTCAGGTCGACAGGGTCAGTTTCATGGTCAGCAGTCACAACAGCCGAGGTTATGTTATACTTGTGGTGATCCGAGGCACATTGCTAGATTTTGCCCTCAGGCAACGGGCAGCTCACAGCATCAGAGTTCTCGCGCCATGGTTCCGGCACCAGTTGCTGCGCCACCTGCTCAGCCAGTCAGAGGCATGGGTCAGGCAGTTATAGGTGGAGGTCAGGCCGTTAGAGGTGGAGACCAGCCAGCTAGAGGTCGTCCAAGGGACGTAGTTCAGGGAGGTGGGGCCAGCCCCGGTGTTATGCTTTCCTAGCCAGGCCTGAGGCTGAGTCATCTGACGCTGTTATCACAGGTACTGTTTCAGTTTGCAGTAGAGATGCTTCAGTTCTATTTGATCCGGGATCTACTTACTCCTATGTGCCATCCTATATTGCTTCCTATTTGGTTGTGCCCCGTGATTCTTTGAGTGCTCCTGTGTATGTGTCCACACCAGTGGGAGATGTTATTGTTGTAGATCTTGTTTATCGTTCGTGTGTGGTCACCATTGGGAGTCTTGAGACTCGTGTAGATATTCTACTTCTCGACATGGTTGATTTTGATGTCATACTGGGTATGGATTGGCTGTCACCTTATCATGCTATATTAGATTGTCACGCCAAGACGGTGACCTTAGCCTTGCAGGGTTGCCTCGATTAGAGTGGAGAGAGAATCTTGGCCATTCTGCCAGCAGGGTTATCTCTTATGTGAAGGCTCGGCATATGGTCGAGAAGGGGTGTCTAGCTTATTTGGCCTATGTCCGCGATTCTAGTGCGGAGGTTCCTACCATAGATTCGGTGCCGGTTGTTCGTGAGTTTCCATAAGTGTTTCCTGCAGAGCTGCCGGGGATGCCACCCGACAGGGATATTGATTTCTGCATTGATTTGGCTCCGGGCACTCAGCCTATTTCCATTCTGCCATATCGCATGGCCCCGCCAGAGTTGAAAGAATTGAAGGAGCAGTTGCAAGATTTTCTTGATAAGGGCTTCATTAGACCTAGTGTCTCGCCCTGGGGTGCACCTGTGTTGTTTATGAAGAAGAAAGATATATCGATGAGGATGTGTATAGATTATCGGCAGTTGAACAAAGTCACCACCAAGAAAAAATATCCATTGCCGAGGATTGATGATTTATTTGATCAGCTTCAGGGTGCCAAGGTGTTTTCAAAGATTGATTTGAGATCTGGCTACCATCAGTTGACGATTAGGGCATCCGATGTTCCTAAGACAACTTTTCGGACCCGGTATGGGCATTATGAGTTTCTAGTGATGTCATTTAGGCTGATAAATTCCCCAAGCAGCATTTATGGATTTGATGAACTGGGTGTTCAAACCCTACCTGGATTTCTTTGTGGTTGTGTTTACTGATGATATCTTGATCTACTCCCACAATCGAGAGGAGCATGAGCAGCACCTTCGGATCGTTCCTCAGACTCTGAAAGACAGCTAGTTATATGCTAAGTTCTCAAAATGCGAGTTTTGGTTGAGTTCAGTTGCTTTCTTAGGTCACGTTGTATCAGCAGAGGGTATTCAAGTGGATCCCAAGAAGGTTGAAGCATTCCAGAATTGGCCTACACCCACATCAGCTACAGAGATCCGTAGTTTCCTGGGTTTGGCAGGCTATTACCGTCGATTCGTGGAGGGATTTTCATCCATAGCAGCCCCGTTGACCAGATTGACCCAGAAGGGTGCCCCATTCAAGTGGTCAGACGAGTGTAAAGTGAGATTTCAGAAGCTCAAGACAGCTTTGACTACGGCACCGGTAGTATCAGCAGAGGGTATTCAGGTGGATCCCAAGAAGGTTGAGGCAGTCCAGAATTGGCCTACACCCACATCAGCTACAGAGATCCGTAGTTTCCTGAGTTTGGCAGGTTATTACCGTCGATTCGTGGAGGGGTTTTCATCCATAGCAGCCTCGTTGACCAGATTGACCCAGAAGGGTGCCCCGTTCAGGTGGTCAGACGAGTGTAAAGTGAGCTTTCAGAAGCTCAAGACAACTTTGACTACGACACCGGTATTGGTGTTACCCACAGGTTCAGGATCTTATACAGTATATTGTGACGCATCTCGTATTGGTCTGGGTGCGGTATTGATGCAGGGTGGCAAGGTTATTGCCTATGCTTCACGACAGCTGAAGGTTCACGAGAACAATTACCCTGTTCATGACCTAGAGCTGGTAGCCATTGTTCACGCGCTGAAGATTTGGAGGCACTATCTTTACGGCGTGCCATGTGAGGTATTCACTGATCATCAGAGCTTGTAGTATTTGTTCAAGCAGAAGGAACTCAATTTGAGGCAGAGGAGGTGGCTGGAGCTATTGAAAGACTATGATATTACCATATTGTATCATCCCGGAAAGGCCAATGTGGCGGCCGATGCTGTGAGTAGAAAGTCAATCAGTATGGGTAGCCTTGCATATATTCCAGTTGATGAAAGGCCGCTTGCATTGGATTTTCAGGCCTTGGCCAACCAGTTCGTGAGGTTGGATGTTTCTAAGCCCAGCCGTGTTCTAGCTTGTACAGTCGATCGATCTTCCTTGTTTGAGCGCATTAGAGATCGGCAGGATGACGATCCTCATTTGCTTGTCCTTAGAGACACAGTGCGGCACGGTGGTGCCAAGCGGGTTACTGTTGGAGATGACGGAGTTTTGAGGATGCAGAGTCATATTTGTGTGCCTAATGTGGATGGACTTCGTAAGTTGATCCTTGAGGAGTCCCACAGTTCCCCGTATTCTATCCATTCGGGCGCCGCCAAGATGTATCAGGACTTGAGGCAGCATTATTGGTAGAAGCGAATGAAGAAGGACATAGTTGCCTATGTAGCTCGGTGCCTAAATTGCCAGCAGGTAAAGTGTGAGCATCAGAGACCCGATGGTTTACTTCAGAGGTTAGATATTCCTGAGTGGAAGTGGGAGCGTATCACTATGGATTTTGTTTTTGTTGTTGGACTTTCATGGACTCAGAGGAAGTTCGATACAGTTTGGGTCATTATGGATAGGCTGACTAAGTCAGCGCATTTCATTCTTGTGGCAATTACCTATTCCTCGGAGCGGTTGGCATAGATTTATATTCGTGAGATCGTCCGTCTTCACGGTGTGCCCGTGTCTATCATTTCTGATCGAGGTACGCAGTTTACCTCGCACTTTTAGAGGGAAGTTCAGCGTGAGTTGGGTATGCGGGTTGAGTTGAGAACAACATTTCATCCTCAGACGGACGGGCAGTCCGAGCGTACTATTCAGATTTTGGAAGATATGCTCTGCGCCTGTGTTATTGACTTTGGAGGTTCTTGGGATCAGTTTTTGCCGTTAGCAGAGTTTGCTTACAATAATAGCTACCAGTCGAGCATTCTGTTGGCTCCCTATGATGCATTATATGGTAGACGGTGTAGGTCGCCAGTTGGGAGGTTCGAACCGGGGGAGGCTCGGTTATTGGGTACAAATTTAGTTCAGGAGGCCTTGGACAAGGTCAAGATTATACAGAATCAGCTCAGTCCAGGCAAAAGAGTAATGCTGACCGTAAAGTTCGTGATATTGCATTCATGGTTGGAGAAAGAATATTGCTTCGGGTATCACCCATGAAGGGTGTTATGAGATTTGGGAAGAAGGGCAAGTTGAGCCCAAGGTATATCGGGCCATTTGAGATCCTCGAGAGAGTGGGGGAGGTAGCTTATAAACTTGCGTTGCCTCCAGGGTTATCCTCAGTTCATCCGGTATTCCATGTGTCCATGCTCTAGAAATATCATGGTGACCCGTCCCACATGTTAGATTTCAGCTATGTCCAGTTGGACAAGGATTTGACTTACGAGGAGGAGCCGATGGCCATTCTAGACCGGCAGGTTCGTCGGTTGAGGTCAAAGAGTTACCCTTCAGTTCGAGTGCAGTGGAGAGGTCAGCCTATTGAGGCAGTTACTTGGGAGTCCAAGTCCGATATGCGGAGTAGATATCCCCACTTTTTCACCAGCCCAAGTATTTTTCTATGTCCGTTCGAGGACGAACAGTTGTTTTAGAGGTGGAGAATGTGATTACCCAAAAGGTCATCTTATGTTTTAGAACTCGAATCTGCACTCTTAAGCCTTAAAAATCTCATTTTTACCCTCCTCGATTTGCATGCACAACCCGAGCAGGTTTTCGGAAAGCTTTATGTTGAAAACTAATGAAAATAAGAATTTTTGCCTTAAAAGTTGATTTTAGTTGACTTTGGTCAACATTTGTGGTAAACAGGCCCGGATCCGTGCTTTGACGGTCTCGGTAGGTCCGTATCGAATTATGGGACCTAGGTGTATGCCCAGAATCGAATTCGGAGGTCCCTAGCTCAAGATATGAATTTTTGATGAAAATTAAAAGTTTGAAAATTATTTATTTTTAAGAATTGATTGATATTTGGCATTTTTAGTATTGGGTCCGTATTTTGATTCCAGAGCCCGATACAGTCTCATTATGATATTTAAAACTTGTGTGTAAAATTTGGTGAGAAACGGAGAGAAGTTATGGATTTTAAAGTGTTCTTGAGAATTTCATTTGAATTGGTGCTAAATTTAGAGTTCTAGGTGTTATTTTGGCGATTTGATCGCGCGAGCAAGTTCGTATGATGTTTTTAGACTTGTGTACATGTTTGGTTTGGAGCCCCGAGGGCTCGGGTGAATTTCGGATACGCCACGAGATGTTTTGGACTTTGGAAAAATCTGGTTTTCTGCAGATTCTAGTGTCTGTCAAATCCTTCTTCGCGTTCGCGAAGGTCCTCTCGCGAACGCGAAGAGTAATATGATGAGGATGAAACTTCTTCTTCGCGAACGCGAAGATCTGGTAGCGAACGCGAAGTGATGGGGGATTTACCCTTCGCGAACGCGACCGGCTCAACGCGAACGCGAAGCACTTGGGGACCTGGGGGAGGGTTGGTCGTTCTTTCATCGCGAACGCGAGCAACGTCTCGCGAACGCGAAGGCCAGAGGGGCGTAACCATCGCGAACGCGATCTGGGTCTCGCGAACGCGAAGGCTTGGCAGCCAGTACCCTTCGCGAACGCGACAGTGGCCTCGCGAATGCGATGCACACTGTCGGCCAGTGCAGAAAAAAGAATCAAACACGAGTTTAAGCCATTTCTTCAATATTTTTCAAGAACCAAACGGGTAGAGGCGATTTTCAAGAGCCATTTTCTTCCCCAAAGTGTTGGTAAGTGATTTTAAACCATTTTCTTTCAATTACCCATTACATTCCTTGAATTATCAACCAAAAATCTAGAGTTTTTATGGTAGAATTAGGGGTTAGGGTAGAAAATAGGGATTTCCGGAATTTGGGAATTTAGTCCTCAATTTGAGGCCGGATTCCAAAACTAATTACATATTCGGGCTCGGGGGTGAATGGGTAAAAAGATTTTGGTCCGAATCTCAGTTTTTGACCAAGCGGGCCCGCGGTCGATTTTTCGACTTTTGAAGGAAAAATTAAAAAATTTAATTTAAGCAATATAATTTATTCCTTTAGCAATATTTGATATTATTGAGTCATTTTTGAATAGATACGAGTGGTTTGGAGGTGAATTCCAAAGGAAAAGCTGTGATTTAGAATTAAGTGGCTTTCGGAACGAGGTAAGTGTTGTGTCTAACTCTGACTTGAGGGAATTAGGAACCTTAGATTATTTGCTAATTGAAATTCATGTGAGCGGCATATTTGTGAGGTGACGAGTACCTATGCGCCGCCAATTTACCTGTTTTTTTCCATGTTTCTCTGTTTTATGATATTATCTCATTCCTATGCCAAATTGCTACGTGTTATACTAGTGTTGTTCAAATTATCGTTCTTATCATGTTTACGGAATTTTCTGGTGATAATTGAGTTTTTATTTCAAGTTGAGATTGAAATTATGGAACCAAATGTTGAAGTAAGGTTTGTACTTGTTATTCTATATCCCTATTGTTATTTATGCATTGCATTATGGTAAGGGAGAGTGTTAATTCACGAAGGGTGATGTCGTGCCATATTGTGAGTGTTAATGCACGAAGGGTGATGTCGTATCATATTGTGAGAGTTAATGCACGAAGAGTGATGTCGTGCCATATTGTGAGTGTTAATGCACGAAGGGTGATGTCGTGCCATATTGTGAGTGTTAATGCACGAAGGGTGATGCCGTGCCATGATATGAGAGTAAAAGCACGAAGGGTGATGTCGTGCCGTTTCTATTAATTTTATGGTGAGATTGAGAGTAAAAGCACGAAGGGTGATGCCGTGCATTTTTCTTTACTGTATTCACTATTCCTGTTGATTCATGGTATATGGACTGCTCCGGTGATCATTTTGTTGTAGTTCTTTATCTTGTATTCCCCTCAGTATGTTTCCCATCCCGACATTTCCTGTTTAGTTCTTCATTCCTGTTATTTGCGTATATTGTAGGTGCCTTGCCTTAGCCTCGTCACTACTTTGTCGAGGTTAAGCTCGACACTTACTAGTACACGGGGTCGGTTGTACTGATGCTGCACTCTGCACTTTCTGTGTAGATTTTGATACCGGCTCGGGTTGATCGAGATCTTGCTATTGGTCCGTTATCCGGAGACTCAAGGTAGGTCTGTCGGTACACTATTACTTGCAGTAAATTCTAGAATGCTCGTGAATTGTGACTCCAGATCCGGGTGGTAGTAATTAATACAGTTTTTATGATATTTCGCACTTATTATATTTCATTTTAGTTAATTATTGTTACTTAATGAATGAAAATAAGGAATTGGTTTAATGACTCTCTAACGTTGGCTTGCCTGGCAAGTGAAATGTTAGGCGCAATCACGGTCCCGTCGGTGAAAAATTTCGGGTCGTGACTGCACAATGAATCAATTTGAAGAAAGTTGAAACATATGAAAGATTTCAATGATGAGACCATATTATCTAACATGTAACTAAAATATTTAGTCCACAGAAAGATAATATTAGAGAAAACAAGGGAATTTGCATCCAAGACTCTATTATTTTAACTTACAAATATCAGCTTAAACACCATTGAACCAGAGAAATGAGAAACAGATCATTGCTCATTTTGCCAAGGGAGCAGTCATCCGCATGAGTGCACATACAACCAAGAAAGAGAGATAAAATCTCAAGTGCTTTTAATTCTAAGGCAACATGTAATAAGATAATATTGGTGTTGCCTCTAATTCACTATTTTGCGCACCTCAAATGCATCTGACTCGAAGAAGTGTATCTCTGTCTTCTTCGAAAGTTTTCCTCTACCACCTTCGCCAGCTCGTGGATGACAAATGACACTCTCATATGTATCATTACACCGTTGTGGTCGAAGAACAGTAATTGTTTCTTACAAAATATTTGTCCCTTGAATTTCCCGATGAAACTTTTTGCAATATCTTGATGAGAAGCCTATAACACCAAAATCGTTAGTTATACTTCATCAACAACAAATAAGAGCAATTAAAGAACAAATCAGATGCAACTATAAAAATAAGAGCAATTAAAGTAAAAATCAGATGCAACTATGATTTACCGTGACACGTCTTCCTCCGGTGTCTTCAACTTCGAGCCCAAGTGTGCTTAATTCCAAATCTGGAGGTGGAGAGATAGTGAACCTACGGAAATATTGTCATTAATTATTGATGGAGCTTTAGATTTCAAACAATAAAATTAAACTCGACTGCTTAAAAGGAAAATGACTATATAGATCTGAAACTCACGATTTCAAACGAACAACTTCTCCATACAACATATCCAAAAAATCTGCGTGGAGATAATTAATAGCAACATGGTTATCTGGAACCGAATTATCCGCTGTAAACTAAAAGAGTTAGGAAAGACGACGTGGATTGTTTGTGCTCTATCTGCATTCTCTTAATCTCCATCATAATATATACTCCTACTAATAAAAGAAGAGCAACAGTAAAGTTTAGCTCGGAGCTTTTGAACTTTCAAGAATAACAATAATAATCCTATTTTGTGAAATGAAAAGTATCTTATCTAGTGAAACATGAACCCCTGCCATTTTGTCCTAGTTCAACAAGCCCAAAGGCAATTTTTTTTTTACCACTGTATTATAACCAATTTTCCCCCAAAGGCCATTTTTTATAGAATAAGACCAGATGTCCCTCTAAAATTCTTTGCATGTTCTTCCAAGTGAGCAATTATATGCTAATAACGAAAGCTTATCTTATGCGCTAAAAAAAAAAGAATTGATACTACACTTGAAGAAATTAAAAAACTACTCCATTATTGGTAAAAATGGCAGCTAGAAAGGGCAAAAGCAATCACAACCCCAATACACAGATAAAGTCATATCAGAATGGGCAATGAATATAAAACATACAGTTTCCAAAAGATCAATATCCACTAAAAAAACCCGAGGATGATTGAGATAATTAAACAAGTCTTATATCGAAAGAATGCAAATAAAAGGAAGAAGAACCTTCTGAGTTATATTTCAACTTTTATATCAATTAACAAAATCAAAAATAGGTACGACGTACGGTGCCAAAACTTCCAGAAGCTTGAAAATCCATTACAACTTTGCTAAAAGAACTTGTAAACGATTTTAAGAGTAATTATTGTACTTTGCGAAGAAAAACATTACACCCTATTTCAAGAGCAAAATAAAATGTGGCACTGATTAATTAGCTCGAGAAGAAAATAACAAGTGTGACAGTGGAGTAATACATGCACAAATTATCAAATAAAGGGAGTAAATAAATTTGAAAGAATAAATTAAATAGGTAGAGAATATTTTTGAAAGAATAAGCTTAAAAGACAATTAAAAAAAAATATAGAACGATTTTATCCCGGAAACAAAATATAGGGATGAGGAGGCTGAATACGGAACCGTCAGCTTAAGAACCCATGGCAGCAAATCAATAGAAGAAACTAGAGTTTTTTGAAAGAATAAAAACAAAAAAGATGGAGCAGTATACTATACTGAAAAGGCAAATCTAGGTAGAGTAGACCAGTTTCATGGCGGCAGCAGGTAGCAACACGTCAGATCATGAAAAGTGGTGAAATAGTACTTAATAATCATGGCTAAGGCTAATAGAAAAATCAACAGAAACCATATGTACATAATTAAGAAATCTATATCTATAGACAAAGATAATAGGTAGTAGAGTGGAGTATTAATTAAAGGAATGAATAAAATAAAAGGATATCTTATTTGCAGGACCAGCTTGTCATTAATTTGTGCAACGTAGGCAACCTTGTTATCCTTTAAGAATCTCTTCTTCAAGAGCTGAAGAGGGAAAAGTTTTAACGTCTTGCTGTTCACGTAAGCAAAATTCTCATAATGTGGTTCTTTTCTAGAAACTTGAAATGTTATTTGGACATCATTGGGAGAAGAAGCTGCAGGTTGAATCTCTGGAGCTGGAGCTGGAGCTGAAGAAGAAGAAGAAGCTGCCATGCTAGCTGGTAGTGGTGAAGAATGCAAATGGCAAGAAATTAGAAGCGGAATATTATGTTGCTGCTGCACAGCTACTGCGCTCGTATACGGAAGTGGCCGTTTTTCACCACACAGCTAATTGGTTAGCTTATTTTGTTTTATTTGTCTTTTTTACCATTACCATGCTTACATTGCCTATCTAATTTTGAGTATTAGAATTATTACTTCCAGCTTTTTTAACGTAAACATATACTCCTCTTTATGCTTATATCTCTAAATTATAGGCACTTGAAAATGAATTACTAGTATTTAAGATAGGATTAGTAAGTAAATAGTTCCTAAAATTGCACTACTATTTATTAATTGTGGCAGATGAGCTTCATTATTCTGGCTCATTTTCTGATTAAAAAGGCTTCTGTATGTACTAAGGTTACTTGAGAGTATGTTCTTAATCACTGCGTTTTCAAGTCGACAATTTATTTCAATTTTCACCTTAATTTATTGAGGTTAATTGGTCTTTTAATTTCTGCAAGACTCATCTCTTTTCATTTCACTTATGGCGTTAAGCTATTATTTACTCATACAATTAGACTATTATGAAAAGATAACTAAGTGCAATTTAACCTGGAATAAATTAAAAAGTTAGTAACCTATTAAGTACTATATAACAAACTAATAAATCAGATTAATAATGCAAAACAGCGGTCTAAATTTTTTGTATAGTTGTTAAAGAAATTACACACCATAGGTTATTAAATTGTTATAGGTACTCTTAAGTGGAAACCATGAACTAAGAGTAAGCTCCCGTTTAGTCATAAATTTTGGTAACTTTTTTCAATATTTTTTTAAAAAATATTGTTTGTTTATGGAATATGATCAATTTTTGAATAAGAAATTGAAAAAAAAATCAAGTTCCCAAAATTGATTTAGAACAGTTTTTTGGTGAAACTTTTTCTTCCACTAACAAAAGTTCAACCTTTTTAAAAAATAAAATGCATGTCCAAACCCAACTTCAAATTTTAAAAATTATTTTTTCACACAACTTCAAAAATTCTTTTTTCAAGTTTCAATTAAATCTATATCCAAATGCTAGCTAGGTAACATGGTATAGCAAATTAAAAATTACATTGGTAATGTAAAATAATTTACACTATCATAACATATAATTTACTTAAATTGTTTTGTATTAATCACCTTTTCCCAACTAGTGTATTAATCACCTTTATATACTTCATTATTCAGACGTAAAAAAAATTGTATTAATCACCTCATGAATTTTAAAGTTTTCTTTCTCATTTGGATCTTTAAAAGCTGTGTTCTGAAGTTTCTTTTCTGTTTGCCTCTAGTTGTCAAATTAGCGTGGGTATTCATTAGTTTGAAAGAAGCTAAGGTCTTCTGTCGACTAACTTTCTTTTGGATAGTCATTAAGTTCATAACCATATATAACTTAAATAGTTTGTGTTTAATCCATCCATTTTCCATTTTTTAGCTCCTTTATTATTATTATTATTATTATTATTATTATTTATTTATTATTTTTTTTTTATTTTTTTTTCTCAATTTCGAAATTAGTCTGTGTAATCGAAGGTGTAAACCGTTTAACTATTTAGTTAAATTGACTAAATTCATTTTAGGCTTCCTGGTCTTATACAATAGTTAGGGAGACACTAGAGGATCAACTTGCTTGGCGTCCAATTGTCTTTGCCTCTTTTTTCCTTTCATTTTTTATTTGGTCTTTGATTTTTCAGAAATTATGGTAAACAACTTTGACGATATTATCTTGGAAATTTTAACTTAGAAATTCTTGTTAAAATTTCCTTATGACAAAATTTTTACTTTGACAAAAATATGTGAATACAAACGAAAATTTATTAACATTAAACAGAAAATGTTAAATACGTTTCAAGATTAGTACTTCCATTATATTACTCTCCCTGTATATATTTCCTTTATACCTTGTGCATGAAGAAGCAGAAGTGAGAATTTCTCAATTGTATTGTTGCAGCACACCACAACCTGCAACCTGGGAAAGGGATTGAGACAAATACTGATTAATTTGTCGTTTTCCTCTTTCTGACATCTTGATCTCCTTTTCTGTCTATTACATTTTTCTTTTACTTTTTAATTTTACCTTTCTGTTTGTCCTTATAACGTGTTAAATTGCCGCACATCGAAACATGCTGTATATGTGTTGCTATTTTTGATAATCACTTCATACATTTAGCCCAAATGAATTGGAAATTTATTTTGACATTCAAAATTTCCCTCCAACCCGTTGTACCGCCGTGCAAACTAATTTACTGTAACGTTACCGGAAATAGGAAAAACGATAAAAGAAAGAGAAAGGTGAAAAATAAGATAAACTTTTGGATAATCATTCGTAGAAAGCAACAGTTGATTTTTTTTACAGCGCCTAAGGACATAGTTGTCTAATCATTCGTAGAAAGCAACAGTTGATTTTTTTTACAGCGCCTAAGGACATAGTTGTCCAATACTTAACAACCCAAATAGGAAATTGCCACGTAGCACATACCATCTAACAACTAATTAAACAACAATAATATAACGATGACTCAAACTTAACACAAAAACAACAATTTATGATCAAACCAGGACCTCCTTCGTTACGGTTACATGCTTGAATTATGGCAAAATTCTCGTTAAAAGTTCCTTATGACAAAGTTTTTTACTTCGAGAAACAAGTTTAGTGAAATTATTTGTCCAAAGTTCATTTTTGGACATTCAGAAGTAATTTTGAAGCCATTTTAATTTGCGCTTGTCAAAATTGGTCCTTTTTTAATAGGATCTATGATCCTTTTAATACCTGAACAAATGAACTTTTCACATATCCCACAGCCCACAGGAGCTTGTTTAATTGGTCCTTGTTTGAAATTTTCATATATTTAGAAAATATATTTAGTAAATACTACTATATTTAAAGAATATTTTTGTTAGAACAGATTTATTGCGAAGCTTCTGTTTGGGCAATCAAAATTTTGGCGCTTCTTTAAGGCACTCTACTAAAATGCTGATCATTTCCGATAGGAACTACTCTACTATAAGCCATTTATTTGCCTAAACTAAATAAACTTCTCATATCTGAATATAAAAGTAAAAGGCAAAATACATAAGTTGGCACCTAAACTATACCTCAAATCCCTGTTATGCACTTTTTGATAACATATATCATATTACACACGCAACCCTTCAAAATTGTGCCTAGTACACACCAATGTTTTCTTGACCAATTTTTGAGAATAAGCGTAGTATCACACACCAATAACGTCATGACACGTGTTAATAATTTTTTTTAAAAAAAAAAGATTAAACACTTAAACCAATTTCTCTTTCCTCGTCTCTTTCTCCCTTAGAAGAAAGCCACCCTACTTAATAGGTACCTGCGCTCACTGGGTGTGTGTACAGACTCCGGAGGGGCTCCTTCAGCCCAAGAGCTATATCAAGCCAAATCATGGCATAAATCACTCAGGCCCTCGGCCTATATAAAACATGCTGCGGCGTGCAGCCCGATCCCATAAATATGCAACATGCTGCGGCATGCAACCCGATCCCATAAATATGCAACATGCTGCGGCGTATAGCCCGATCCTATAAATATTCTCACAAATCAGGCCCTCGGCCTCACTCAGTCATAAACCTCTCAAGCCACTCGGGCATTTCAGTAAAATAGGGCATTCGGCCCAAAACATTTATATATATCAAAATAGAGTCATAAAACTGAGTTATGCGGTAAACAAGTATAAACATGACTGAGTATATATTTTCAATCGAAAACAGTGAGAGGATAGTAAGAAAAGTCCCCTAAGGGTCCAAACAGCACTGGCACAAGCCCCAAACATGGCATTCAACCTAATTTACAGAAACTCTTTCTAAAACATATAAGTATCATATAGTTTCAACAAAATATGAAAATTTATAGTTGCTACGGGACGGAGCAAGTCACCAATCCCCAACAGTGCACACCCACACGCCCGTCACCTAGCATGTGTCACTAAAAATAGTTGAATGATACAAAAATCCTGGGTTTCGTACCCTCAGGACTAGATTTACAATCGTTACTTACCTCAAACCAGTCAAATCTCTACCCCGCAATGCTCTTGCCTCTGGACTCGGCTTCCAAATTCTCCGAATCTATTCACAATCAGTGCAATACCATCAATACGCGCTAATGAAATGAATTTCACAAGAAAACCTACAAAATTAGACCAAAACCCGAAATTGGCTCAAACCCGTCCCCGGGCCCACGTCTCGAAATCCGACAAAATTTACAAAACTAGAAAGCTCATTCACTCACGAATCTAACCATACCAAATTCATCAAAATCCGACATCGTTTGGTCCTTCAAACCCTTAAATTACTCTCCAAAAATTCCAAGCCCTAACCCCTCATTTTCACTAATTGCATGATTAAATAACGAGAAATCATCATATATACGAGTATTAGGGCTCAAGAAACTTACCTCACTGATAGTCCTCGAATCACCCTTTAAACATCACTCTAAAAGCTCCAAAAAACCGACTTGAAAATGGTGAAAATGAACCAAATTCGCGAAGGGTTCAATTTATGGTTTCTGTCCAGGTTTTTCGCACTTGCGGAAAATTTCAATCTTCTGCGCCACCGCACCTGTGAAAAAATCTAACGCAGGTACAAAACTCACTTAGGAGCCTAGCTTCCGCATCTACAGCCCAAAACCCCGTGCCTGCGAAGGTGCACCTGTGCGTTTCCTCCGCTTCTGCGAAGCCTGCCTAGCATTCCCCTTTCCGCATCTGCGCCCCAGGTTTCGTACCTGCGGGCTCGTAGATGAGACCTCCAACTCGCATCTGCGCATCCTGCCTAGCCCCGCATTGCCCGCACTTGCGAACCCCCCACGGGCACCAGCGGCCTCGCACCTGCGACTCTTCCTTCCGCAGGTGCGGAAATAGCAGAAGCAGCAGCTTCAGCTGCATTCCAACTCCGACACATCCGTTAACCACCCGGAATCACTCCGAGGCCCTCGGGACCTCAACCAAAAATACCAATAAGTCATATATCAACATACAATTTAGTCGAACCTTCGAATCACTCAAAACAACATCCAAACACCAAATTACCCTCGGATTCAAGCCTAAGAACTTCTAAATTTCTAAATTTAGCAACCGATGCCGAAACTAACCAAACCATGTCCGAATGACCTCAAATTTTGCACACACATCACAAATGACACTACAAACCTATTCCAACTTCCGAAATTCCGTTCCGACCCCGATATCAAATTTTCCACTGCAGACCAAAATTGCCAAATTTCCAACTTCGCCAATTCAAGCCTAATTCTACCACGAACCTCCAAATTTAATTCCGGACGCACTCCTAAGTCCAAAATTACCTAACGGAGCTAGCAAAACCATTAGAATTCAAATCCGAGATCGTTTACACATAGGTCAACATCCGGTTGACTTTTCCAACTTAAGTTTCTACTTAAGAGACTAAGTGTCTCAATTCACTCTGAAACCACTCCGGTCCCGAACCAACTAACCCGATATAACATAATATAGTTGAATAATACAAAAAGAAGTAGAAATAGGAAAAACGAGGTAATAACTCTCGAAACGACCGGCCGGGTCGTTACAAGAACTCCTGTTAATTATTTCGATCGTTTGACACTTAGCCACAAGTGCTTCATCCCATATTATCAATTTTGTTTTTTCTTATAAATTTAGCACCATGGCCCTGCTTTGATATATTTGTGATGGTTATTTAAGTTGTTTGAAGAGGTATATCAAATCTAAAGTGGGTGGTCTCACAATAAAATCGTTATTGGTACACCACTTATTATTATTGCTAACAGTGTCATGCCTCTTGATATGATATTTGCAAGTAATGCATGACATAGAAATATTATTTCGATTCCGCCGGAGGCATCTACAAAGAATAATCGCGTTGTACCAGAGTTCGACTCTTTATAATATAGTTTTGAAAACTTGTTCTTGTTTAGGATTTAACTTTGATTGTGCTTCCTTAGACACTTGTATAGCATTTTGATTCTTAATAATATACTAACTTTATTACTTTGTGTTCTAACACTCTTTTTATGGAACAGATTTATGTACCCTAAGATTGTTTTAAACTTGAATAAGAATTTTACTCATATGATGAATTTAAAAAATAATTAAATTGGATTCTCTTGCTAAATAAATAATTAAAAAATTTAATTATTTGGTTTTAACATAAAAAATAATTTATTCTATATTGATTCAGATCTTAATATTAGTTCATCTCTTGTTTTGAATATTTAATCTTAATTGTAATTTTATCCACCATAAAATTTATTATCAAAGAGTAAAAAATTGATATGACATTTCCCTTTTAGATCTTTATATTTGTACAATCATTAGTGGTATTGACTCTTACCAACCATTTTTTTTCTCTTTCTCACACATTTATATTCTTAAATATTTTCTTAGTTGTTGTTTAATAATTGGGTATTTTTAACATTACACGAAAAATTGATAAAACAATATTACTATTTGAGTAGTAATACAATATAAAAATATATTATCGTGGTGGTATTTGTTTTCTCAATTTTAACTTTTTATGCATTCCATTTAATATTACTTTTATTTTTTCTTCGTATTGGACATTATGTAGTGGTAATGTATTGCCAATACTGAGGATTCTTATGAAATTGATTTTATTAAACCTTTCTACATGTTTTTAATAAGAATTTAATATACAAAATTTTATTAATTTTAAAATATTAAATATTAAAAATTAGCATATAAGGTATTGTAGTCCAAAAAATAGGTTATTATAGTTATGTCATTTTCCTATGAGTTCTTCCTTTTAATATTTTAGGTCTATTTTGATATATTAATATTGTATTTATGCTTTTATAATAATTATGATGACCCAAAATGTCATCTTTAAATTAATAATTAAGTCTTATGTATACTGGATTGCCCCTTTGTGTATTAGTCCCAACTCTATGGAATGCTGCTTTAAAGTCTACTTTAAACATGTTTCATGTTGTCCTGATTTTTAAGAGATAAATACTCTAATTTTCTATTAACTATGACTTTTCTCCTATGCTAATATGTTTTCCAGCATGCTTTGGTTCATTTTCTACCCTATCCTTTCTGTGATTATCAAAATGTGTGTCCCTCCATCATGTCTAAATACTGATTAATATGGCATTAGGCTAGACTTAACTTAATTTGGATCTATAGGTCTCAACTAGTTCAACTTCATGCATCTTTACATGATAACCTATGTATGTCTGCAAACCTATTTTTTTTCTCCTAAGTCCTGTGAGGTTGTCTATGTAGTACTTTGCTATGTAAACATTGCTGAATCTACTGGTCTGCTTGACCAGTTGTACTGTATGCTCAATTTGGTATATTACTTGATTTCTGTCCACTCTTCTTACTTGCTACTCTCATATTCTGAATTCCCATTCTTAGCCGGCTGAAAGCCAAGGCTATCTAGGTTCCATTGTTGGCCTCCCTAGTGTGAGCACTGCTCGGGGTCCAATTGAGGCCCTTGTGAACTCTGACACACTAGGGCTTGGTCCTAGTCATTCTCTCAACCTCCAAAACTGTCCCTAATACTCTACTTCCCTGTCATGTACTGTATATCTTTATTGGTTGTTCCAAGTGGTGCAACACTTGGTGCTGTGGCTCATTGACTTGGTATGGGCTCTTCTATGGACCCATGATCGTGTATTGAACGTGGCTCTTTGTTGAAGGCCCAGTAAGACTGGGTATTTAGTTCTTTTATTTGGGACTACTGTGTGCCCGTTCACTGTTATGTAACATTGTTACTTTACTAATTATTGGGCCTGTAATAATTTTTGTATAAATAATTGGGGTTATCAGTAAAAGGGAATATGGTAGATTTTAATATTAATATGCGATGGGTAGATAACATGCCTATAGGACTGAATGATATGTTTGCTATATATGTCGTTCAGTCTCTATGCACACTATAAAAATCATGCCATTAGGAGAAGTACACACTTGCACTACTTGTCTACTAGCAAAGCATGAACTCAAATGCTTCAATTATCCTTGTTGCTACATGTTGTTAGAAAATCTGCCCATAGGAAATAAATACCTTTGAACTTTCCTTTAATTTGCATTGCTGCAACATATCCACTAGAGATCATGCCTATATGACTCTAATCATTTCATTTGTTATTGCATCACATTGTTCACCTAGAAAACCTGCCTATAATTTAAAGTATAACAATAAAATCAGGTTCCCAAGTGCTAATTGTTAGAATCCTGTCTATAGGATACCACTGTTCGCCTTGATAACTGTTAATGACGCCCCCTCTCAACATTGTTCATCGCTCACTTAGGCTATTATCAAGGGCATGAGTAATTCTGGGTTTCTCTCGATAGATTTCACTGTCTTTGTTACATAATCACCTAGGCGCAATATCTACAGGACTAATAACTGGGAATCTTCCATTTCAATAATCATTGTGCAACACCCTTTATAATCCTGTCTATGAACAACGTTGGTTCTTGATACTGCTTGCATGCCTTGATGCCTTATCACATAGAAATCATGTCTATAGGGATTTAAGTTCTTTAATTTTGAATTGCCTAACATTAAAAACCTGTTTCACTTGCATTTGTTATTTAAGTGTGGAGGCTAACTTGAGCCCTTAACTGCCTATATGTGAGGTCCAATGTGCTTTCTGTATGTTGCTTAGTTTTAACATTTCTGAGCAGCCTAAGTGAGGTCTAGAACCACCCAAAATAGAGGTCTAATACCTCCTGGACCATAGGTTTGGGACTTGTAGTGCACGTATAAGGTACGAATTATAATTGAATTAGTGATCATTAGGTAACAACTTTAATATAGTAATCGGGTAACATGAGATGATACTCTGTGCCCGCTGAATAATATGAGTAACATCCCATCTTAAGGGAGTTACGAAGTATTATTTATGTTGTACGGGGTGATCCTTTAGGATAAAAAACTTAGGACCCCCTCCTCTTTATATGTTGTTATTAGATCTAAATAGTTGTATCCCTATATTCGCACTAAGATCTGTATTAATCATGTTTTAATAAAGTTGTAACGACCCAACCGGTCGTTTTGAGTATTTATACTCTATTAAACTATTTGAAGTCTTGAATAACTTCCTTCGAGGTATTATGACTTGTGTGAATTGTCGGTTTTGGTTTTAAGGTATTTCGGAGTTAACTTAGAAGAATGAATTTCATGTTGGAAGCTTAAGTTGAAATAGTTGATCAGATATTGACTTATGTGTAAACAACCCCGGAATAGAGTTTTGATGATTCCAATAGCTTCGTAGGGTAATTTTGGACTTAGGAGCGTGTCCGAAAAATTATTTGGAAGTCCGGAGTAGAATTTGGCTTGAAATGACTAAAATAGAAAGTTAAGTTTGGAAGTTTGACCGGGGAGTTGACTTTTTTATATCGGGGTCGGAATATGATTCTGGAAATTTGAATAGATTCGTTATGTAATTTATGACTTGTGTGCAAAATTTAAAATCATTCCGGACTGATTTGATGTGTTTCGGCACAAGATATAGAATTTGAAAGTTAAAAGTTCATAGATTTTGATTTGAGGTGCGATTCGAAGTTTTGATATTATTTGATGTGATTTGAGGCCTCGAGTAGGTCCACGTTATGTTATGGAACGTGTTGGTATATTTGGTTGAGGTCCCGAGGGGCTTGGGTGTAGTTTGGGATCATTGGTTGAGAGATTAGTAAAGTTAAGAAATTTGGGAGTTTGGCCATGGTCAATATTGGGTCAAGATGACCTCTTTTTGGTGTTTTGAGTGCGCAAGCAGGTCCGTAGTGTGTTTTATGATTGAAATTCATATATGGTTTGTGTCCGGGAAGTTCCAGATGAGTTTCGGGGTGAGTTTTGAGCGAGTTCGGGCATTTCGACACTCAAATATTTTTCTGGCACTTTTGGGTATGCAGACCACACATTTTGGGGTGCTGAGGCAAAGGAGAGATGCGGACCGCACACAAGAGTTCCGACCGCAGCAAAAATGTGCGGACCTCAGAGGATGAGTGTGGACCGCACAATTCTGTCCGCGACCGCACTCTATGGAGTTTTGCAGATTCACTGGTCCGACTTCGGAAGCTTATATCTTTTGATCCACAAGGAATTTTGAGATGATTGAAAAACGAAAGTTGTAGCCCTTCGTGTCTAATTTCCAGAAAAATAAAGAAGTTATCATTTGGACATCTGTAGAGAATGTTATTTCCAAAATACTAAGGCATGGCAGTGTAGTCACCAAAAAGGTGCGGCCGCACCATTTTTGTGCGACCGCAGGAGCTGGGATGTGCGGCTGCACTTGGAATTGTGCGGGCCGCATATGGTGAGTTCAGAGAATGTACTATATAACCGAGGCTTAGGTTATTATTTCATTTTTGGACCTTGGGAGCTCGGTTTGAGATGATTTTTCGTGGGTTTTTCAAGAAATTCATCGGGGTAAGTGATTCTAACTCAGATTTGGTTAGCATACATGAATATGTCGTTGTTTTCATCATGTAATCAGTATTTTGAGATGAAAATTTGGTGAAAATTGTAGAAATTTCATAAAACGAAATTTTGGAAGTTGAACACCAATTCGGAGTCGGATTTGAGTGAAATTAGTATGGTTGAACTCGTAATTGAATGGGTTGTCAGATTTTGTAACTTTTATCGGGTTCCGAGACGTGGGTCCCACGGGCGATGTTTGAGCTAAATTTCGGATTTTTATGGAAAATTAGCATTTTTTTATGGAATTAATTTCAATAAATTTTATTGACTGAATCGAATTATTTGTGGCTAGATTAGAGGCGTTTGGAGGCCAATTCATGAGGAAAAGACATTGCAGAATAAAGTATTTCACGGGCTGAGGTAAGTAACAGTTTTAAATTTGGTCCTGAGGGTATGAAACCTCAGATTATGTGTTATGTGAGTGGTTTTGAGGTGACGCACATGCTAGGTGACAAGCGTGTGGGCGTGCACCGTAGGAATTGTGACTTGGTAAAATTCCATGGAACTGTGTAGTTGAATTATCTGTTGATGTCCGTACATTCTCTACGTGATAGGGAAAATTGAGCTGAGACTCGTATTAAAAAATCATGTTTAGACATATGCTGTTATTATTGGTACCCACTGGGGTCATTTTAGTGGTTGAATAATATGTTCAAATTGTAATTTTTCACTCAGTCATGTTTATTCATTTTATATCATACCTCAGTCTCTCTTATTTATTATTGATGCACCATATTACTATTTTTGGGCTGCTTTTCATGATTTATGAGAGCCCGAGAGACTGGAGAGGTTGATGACTGAATGAGGCCCAGGGCCTAATTGTGAGGATATTTATGGATCGGGTTGCACGCTGCAACATGTTTATTGATTTATGCCATGATTGTCTTGATATAGCGCTTGGGCTGAAGGAGCCCTGTTGGAGTCTGTACACACCCCTAGTGAGCGCAGATACCTACTGAGTATGAGTGCCGAGTGTGAGTGATGAGTGATGAGTGGGTGTGAGGAAAGAGTGATTGTGAGGAAAGAGTGTCTGTGAGGAAAGAGTGATTATGAGGAAAGAGTGACTGTGAGGTTGGAGTGAATGGGAGGACTGAGTGACTGTTACTTTGAGAGGATGCATTGATCTCATTATTTGCTGCATTTCAGCTGTCATATATCACTCTTTTGGGAATTTCGTAAAAACATTATTTTCTATTTCGGTCAAACTTGATATGAAATTTTAGTGAAATCTTAAATGTTGAACTTGAGAGCATGCCTACTCTTTTATATTGGAAAGTATTGTATTTGGACTTAGCTAAGAAGCTCGTCACTACTTTCAGTTCTTTATTTATTATTATTAGTTACTGAGTTGGTTGTACTCATACTACACCCTGCACTTCGTGTGCAGATCCAGGTATTCCCGGGCATAGAGGGTGTTGATTCTCTCGCACGGTTGAATTTCCGGAGATTCAGAGGTAGCTGCCGTGTTTCGCAGACCTTGTCTCTCTTTCCCTATCTCCTTGTTTAATGTATTTGGTCTTAGATTGTTATAGACCATATTTTCCAGACTTGTATTATACTAGATGCTCATGTACTCAATGACACAGGGTTATATGTATTTGTGAGTTTTTCTTCCGCTAAATTTAGATATTATATTTTCAAACTTAAAGGATATGGTGGTTTATTGAGATTATCGGCTTACCTAGTATTGAGATAGGCGCCATCACGACGAGTGAGATTTTGGGTCGTGAAAAGTTGGTAACAGAGCTCTAGGTTACATAGGTCTCACGAGTCATGAGCAGGTTTAGTAAAGTCTTGCGGATCGGTATGGAGACGTCTGTACATATCTTCGAAAGGCTTTCGAACCCTTAGGAAAATTTTACTTTCTTGTATTCTATCATGCGGAATTGATTCAGCTTGCAACATAACTCTTTGAATTCCTTCCACGCATTTCGTATGCGTATATGAGCGCTCGGTATCAGTTGTGCATCGCCGGCTTGGGATTCTATGAACGAGGTTCAAGATGTGTATTCTGTGTTTTGGTGATGGGCCAGTTTGGAGGACTTGAGGCCAGGTTTAGACCGCAGCTTAGGCTCGGTAGCTTCAGTTGTAACCTGTAGATTTGGACTCATATGTCCGATAATGTCCCTACGAGTGGAATTTGTGGCTTGATGAGCGGTGGAATTGCTTTATGATGAGTATGATGTAACTGCGGGATGTATTAAGACAATTTGAATGTTCTTTTATTCCAGCTCAGTATCTGTTTTTTTATGATTTCTAGACTATGCACGGGTTGCTACGATGGCTATGCGTTGTTATCGCACAATATTGGTGTAATGGTAAGGTGCTCGTTATGTGTTGAGGTGGTGAATGGCTCGAAGAGATGATTTCTCAATACATGATTAAGGGGTTCAACAATTAATTCCAGCGGAGGAAAGGCAGTCGGACTATAGATGTCCAAGTTTGGTTGTTAAAGTAATAAGACTTGGTATTTGCGAGCATGGTCGAATTTTCATTGCGATGCTGTGTCGCCATCCTTGTTTGAACGCATTATGGTCCGTCGGTGTTACAGTCTTCTTGGATTTCGCCTTCGGGGCAGGGTGTTATGAAATGGTGCATGAGGGGCGATTGCTAGAGATAGCTGTGTGTATCGATTCAGAATCGAATGGGTATTTCTAATGTTGATGGCTCGAGAAAGATGATCTTCTAAGAGGCTTAGGGTCGATAAAAATTTATTGGTTCATGTGCTACAGAGGTGCATTTTGATTTAATGCAATAGTTGGTCAACAAATTATGAGGGGAGAAATGACGGGAAGTGTTTCACGGTGGTTGAAGTACTAGCAGGTCAAGTAGGAGAAGTAGAGGTTGAGAAGTTGCTTAAAAGAGATGGTTTAACCGAAGTAAGAGTGACAAATTAGCATATGGATTCACTGGTAGGGTAGTCGCGCGCCTTGAGAAAGTGTAGAACAGTTTAGAATCATGATAGAATGTGAATTGGCCTACAGACTTTATTTAGAGTGATGGTTACTGTACAGAGAAAGATTGAATATGGCAGAAAGGGGTTTGTTTGAAATGAAGAGGGATGTGAAGATCTGATTATCGTTTCAGGTGCAATATGACTTGAGTTCGAAAGGTTTTGTTGAACTTTTAGTTATTGTCAATAGGGGAAGTACAAACTATACAAATGGTGGGTGAGCCTAAGCTCAGGAGAATTTACTGATTACGTAGTCGTTGCACTCAATGCGGCGTCGTTGGAAGATGCCGGGAAGGAATTCCACAGGTGGATTATCACTTATGAGCAGTTAGCGGTGGCATGATGTTGATGAAGCTTATGCGAGGAATATTACTTGCTACCCGGTGAGAGGCCGAGTGTGTGATTGTGGCTGGTGATTCAGAATGTTTATGAAAAGCTTAATAAAAGACTTCGAGAAGTCTGGACGGTTAACAGTGCGAGATCATGGTAATTGAGAAGGAGAAATCTTTGTAGGTTCTAAGTTTATATAATTGCAGCTTAAAGCTAAGTGGGGGAGCCTGCTATTGACAATTTGATTTTATGGTTATGTGTTAAAATTTTATTTGTCGGAAGCATACTTGTGGATCAGTTATGACTTGCAGGGATGGAGATTGAGGATGACTCGAGTAAGGAAATTCCTGAATACGGGTTATATGGCACTTTATAGAAATACGGAAATGATGGAATGATTAAATTGTTATTTTGAAGAACGTAGTGCGCACGTAGTATGAATTTGACTGGTGGTGTTAAGGCATGGTTACTTCTTTGGGGGTTATTGTGCTAATGGGGCTTGTGCCTTTCGGCCCGTTTGGGAGGCGCAATTTATATTTGAGTAAAGTGGGTAACTCCCGAAAAAATTCAATTGGGTTTGAGAATTATATATAGCAATTGAGAATGTTTCCGGACTTGTGTATGGATAAAATATGAGATTTGCATTTGAATGTGTCGGGACTTGCGGTAATTTTGTATGACTATGGATTCTACATTTCAGTATAAGAAAGGAATGAGGAATAGTTTTAAATTCACATAAGGTATTTTCAGAGTGAGTGTTACGGTTGTGGTATTTATGTGGTAATTATGATGTTGTAAGACTTTACAGAAATTTTGGTGGCAATATTCTTGGGTTTGGTGACCTGCGTGGCTTGGTCGAGTTAGAGGGATTCAGTTCTGATAGCTTGGTTATGTACAAATGGATTTCAAAGTGTTATTAATGTTTTCTACCATGGGTTGAACCGGATATATCCTACCGGTGTAGGGAACATGTTGTGTATTATGAATTCCTCCTGGAAGGAAGCAAGACGAAGGTTACTGAATGACCGGGTATGTAATTTGTTGGTTACCCAAAGTTGATAATGAGATTATCGTGCTTGTCAAATGACGACATGATAGATGTGGTGTGTGGCGCGGGATTAAGATTTAC
This sequence comes from Nicotiana tomentosiformis, assembly GCF_000390325.3. Classification (NCBI taxonomy): domain Eukaryota; kingdom Viridiplantae; phylum Streptophyta; class Magnoliopsida; order Solanales; family Solanaceae; genus Nicotiana; species Nicotiana tomentosiformis. The sequence goes on along the minus strand of NC_090815.1, from coordinate 107,993,210 downwards.
ATGTACAAGGTGGCAGTTCATTCTTGAAAGGAAGATCATGAATTTTGGACAGAATGGTCAATTTCAGATAATTAGATGAATGTTATAACTGCTCGGTAATCCCTAAAAAGGGTGCGCATTTCAAAAGGCGCATTGTGTTTTGACTTACGAATGTTCATTGGTATTGCAGTACTCACCTGGTTGATAGACTGTCGATATTTAAATTATTGCTATGTGGCACGAAAGAATTATGTAATTTTTCCTTATGGGAAGATCGTGAATGAAAGATGTGTTAGTCATTCTAGTGCTAGAGTTGGGATCAATTACGGTGATTCATGTGTTTGATGAATTTGGAGATTGGGAGTTCTCAGAAGTATATTAGTTTAGGTTGCGGCCTGTTTGAGGTGAGTATTTTATGTTAACTCAGTGGAGGCACTAGTTGCGTTAATTATTTGTGATAGCTACGCTCTATAAGTGTGCATATATGTGAGGTTTGAGCCAATGTGCGGGCATCGAGGCAGGTATTCATACTCGAAAGAATGCTTAGGCTATGATATGCCTAGAGTTGACTATTAAGCGCAAAGTTATAACGTTTCTCGTGTTCGTACCTTTGTTGAGAACTATCTGGGCTACATTTGAGGTTACAAAGAGGCTAATTCCCCTGAATAAACGGGGTAGTTACTATTTATGCGATAACTTGCCGATTTGAAGTGTAATAGCAAACTTTGCACATGCTTACGCTATGGCGTGTTATTTATACCAGTCCGGGAGCATGAGAATCTTATTTCATTATCATATACAAGTGTTCTTGTTTAATTTCTCCTGTATGATATGCTGGGACTGGAGGCCTGTGACCATGCCAGGCGATTTATATTATTGGCACGTGAGTTGTCCGTGCCATGTGTGGGAATTCTATTTCTATAATAATTTATCTGATTTATTAATTTCCTTTCTATACAATTGTGCACATGCACCTACGGTTATCCTATTCACGAAATTTGAGGAGTTGGTTGTAACAGTGCGATTGTGGTGGTGCTTGTTGAACTTGCAATATGGTTGTCTTCCTTGAGACATCTCCCATATTTGGGTACAAGGATTGCGTAATTGTGGCTTGAGTTATATTGATTTGGCGTATCTGTGGGATAGTTGTGTTTAATAATATAAGGTTATTGGACCTAGAATGGGTACTGTCAAGTTTGATTACGGTATATTCGGGAGGATAATATTGAAAGTCGGCTTAGAAACTGATTATGGTTATAGTTGGAGCAGGAGAGATCCATGACTTGTTGATCTGATGAGGGGTCATAAGATGTTTTTGCATGTTTCTTTTATTATTAGTAGTGTACGAAGGTTTTGGAAAGAGGTTTAGCTTGATATGAGGTTTAATACTTGTACTTGGTTGGTTTGGAGTAATTACTGTGATCGGGAATGGTTCTGCGAGCATGTGAGTTGTGTAGCATGCAATGTCATTATATTTGGGGTTATGGCTATGGCTTGATACAACTTTTTCAGACTTATACGGTGTGTGAGATTTAGATCTTGGAAAGAATTCTAGGTGTTAGAAATTGGGCTCCAGGTTTTGGGCTAAGGTTAAATTAATAATTTTCAGTTATGTTATGTTGTCAGACCTATATATAATAGGGTGACGTGGGATCACCCCCAGTTATGTGCATGGTAAGGAGGAACAATGATTTGAAAGCTTAGGAACAACCCTTGGCACGTTCGAGGACGAACGTATATTTAAGTGGGGGAGATTGTAACGACCCGACCGGTTGTTTTGATCATTTATGCTCCTTTAAACTATTTGAAGTCTTGAATAACTTCCTACGATGTATTATGACTTGTGTGAATTGTTGGTTTTGGTTTTAAAGTATTTCGGAGTTAGCTTAGAAGAATGAATTTCATGTTGGAAGCTTAAGTTAAAATAGTTGATCGGATGTTGACTTATGTGTAAACGACCCTGGAATAGAATTTTGATGATTTCAATAACTCTGTATGGTGATTTTGGACTTAGGAGTGTGTCCGAAAAATTATTTGGAAGTCCATAGTAGAATTTGGCTTGAAATAGCTAAAATAGAAAGTTAAGTTTGGAAGTTTGATTGGGAGTTGACTTTTTGATCTCGGAGTTGGAATCTGATTCTAGAAATTTAAATAGCTTCGTTATGTAATTTATGACTTGTGTGAAAAATGTGAAGTCATTCCGGACTGATTCGATGTATTTCGGCACAAGATGTAGAATTTAAAAGTTCAAAATTCATAGATTTTGATTTGAGGTGCGATTCGATGTTTTGATGTTATTTGAGGCCTCGAGTAGGTCCGTGTTATGTTATGGAACGTGTTGGAATATTTGGTTGAGGTCCCGAGGGGCTTGGGTGTATTTTTGGATCATTGGTTGAGAGATTAGTAAAGTTAAGAAATTTGGGAGTTTGGCCATGGTCAATATCGGGTTAAGATTACCTCTTTTTAGTATTTTGAGTGCGCGAGCAGGTCCGTAGTGTATTTTATGATTGAAATTCATATATGGTTTATGTCTGGGAGGTTTCGGATTAGTTTTGGGGTGAGTTTTGAGCGAGTCCGGACATTTCGGCACTCTAATATTGTTCTGGCACTTTTGGGGTGCAGACCACACATTTTGGGGTGCTGAGGCAAAGGAGAGATGCTGACCGCACACAAGAGTGCCGACCGCAGCAGAAATGTGCGGACCTCAGAGGATGAGTGTGGACCGCACAATTCTGTCCGCGACCGCACTCTATGGAGTTTTGCAGATTCACTGGTCCGACTTCGTAAGCTTATATCTTTTGATCCACAAGGAATTTTGAGATGATTGAAAAACGAAAGTTGTAGCCCTTCGTGTCTAATTTCCAGAAAAATAAAGAAGTTATCATTTGGAAATCTGTAGAGAATGTTATTTCCAAAATACTAAGGCATGGCAGTGTAGTCACCAAAAAGGTGCGGCCGCACCATTTTTGTGCGACCGCAGGAGCTGGGATGTGCGGCCACACTTGGATTTGTGCGGACCGCATATGGTGAGTTCAGAGAATGTACTATATAACCGAGGCTTAGGTTATTATTTCATTTTTGGACCTTGGGAGCTCGGTTTGAGACGATATTTCGTGAGTTTTTTAAGAAATTCATCGGGGTAAGTGATTCTAACTCAGATTTGGTTAGCATACATGAATATGTCGTTGTTTTCATCATGTAATCAGTATTTTGAGATGAAAATTTGGTGAAAATTGTAGAAATTTCATAAAACAAAATTTTGGAAGTTGAACACCAATTCGGAGTCGGATTTGAGTGAAATTAGTATGGTTGAACTCGTAATTGAATGGGTTGTCAGATTTTGTAACTTTTGTCGGGTTCCGAGATGTGGGTCCCACGGGCGATGTTTGAGCTAAATTTCGGATTTTTATGGAAAATTAGCATTTTCTTATGGAATTAATTTCAATAAATTTTATTGACTGAATCGAATTATTTGTGGTTAGATTCGAGGCGTTTGGAGGCCAATTCATGAGGAAAAGACATTGTAGAATAAAGTATTTCACGGGTTGAGGTAAGTCACAATTTTAAATTTGGTCTTGAGGGTATGAAACCCTGAATTATGTGTTATGTGAGTGGTTTTGAGGTGACAGGCGTGTGGGGGTGCACTGTAGGAATTATGACTTGGTCAAATTCCATGGAACTGTGTAGTTGAATTATCTGTTGATATCCGTATGACTTGGTCAAATTCCATGGAACTGTGTAGTTGAATTATCTGTTGATATCCGTACATTCTCTATGTGATAGGAAAAATTGAGCTGAGACTCGTATTAAAAATCATGTTTAGACATATGCTGTTATTATTCGTACCCACTGGGGTCATTTATGTGGTTGAATAATATGTTCAAATTCTAATTTTTCACTCAATCATGTTTTTTCATTTTATATCATACCTCAGTCTCTCTTATTTATTATTGATGCATCATATCACTATTGTTGGGCTGCTTATCATGATTTCTGAGAGCCCAAGAGACTAGAGAGGTTGATGACTGAGTGAGGCCGAGGGCTATATGTGAGGATATTTATGGATCGGGCTGCACGCTGCAACATGTTTATTGATTTATGCCATGATTGGCTTGATATAGCGCTTGGGCTGAAGGACCGCTCTGGAGTCTGTACACACCCCTAGTGAGCGCAGGTACCTATTGAGTGCGAGTGCCGAGTATCGAGTGATGAGTGACTGTGAGGAATGAGTGACAGTGAGGAAAGAGTGACTGTGAGGTTGGAGTGAATGGGAGGACTGAGTGACTGTTACTCTGAGAGGATGCATTGATCTCATTATTTGCTGCATTTCAGCTGTCATATATCACTATTTTGGGAATTTCGGAAAAATATTATTTTCTATTTCAGTCAAACTTGATATGAAATTTCAGTGAAATCTTATATGTTGAACTTGAGAGCATGCCTACTCTTTTATATTGGAAAGTATTGTATTTGGACTTAGTTGAGAAGCTCGTCACTACTTTCAATTCTTTATTTATTTCTGTTACTTACTGAGTTGGTTGTACTCATACTACACCCTGCACTTCGTGTGTAGGTCCAGGTGTTCCCAGGCATAGTGGGTGTTGATTCTTTCGCACGGTTGAATCTCCGGAGATTCAGAGGTAGCTTCCATGTTTCACAGACCTTGTCTCTCTTTCCCTATCTCTTTGTTTGATGTATTTGATCTTAGATTATTATAGACCCTATTTTCCAGACTTGTATTATACTAGATGCTCATGTACTCAGTGACACCAGGTTTTGGGAGTATTTATATATATATATATATATATATATATATATATATATATATATATATATATATATATATATATATATATATATATATATATATTTGTGAGTTTTTCTTCCGCTAAATTTAGATATTATGTTTTCAAACTTAAAAGATATGGTGGTTTATTGAGATTGTCGGCTTTCCTAGTATTGAGATAGGCGCCATCACGACGGGTGAGATTTTGGGTCGTGACAAAAGTTCTTTGACTTCTGAATTCCCTTTGTTTACTTGATCACCTAGCTTAATCGTAACCCACATAATCTTAAGTTTGTCCGGGACCCACAGTTGTGGACCTCTATGAGTGCCTAACACCTTCTCTTTGAGGTAACTTGAGCCCTTACCCGATCTTTGGTGGCGTTGACTAGTCAAACAGAGTTATCTACATAATAGAAGCCCTAATACACCTTAAAATCGTTAGGTGGCGACTCTTCTCCTTTACCACTCTATTTCCCATTCTAAAAGGAGTTGTCATGTGTCGAAGCCCGTTTTTTGCGAGAAAAATGGGGCCGTGACAGCATGGCGACTCTGCTGGGGATTTACACTTAGGCTCTTACCATAATGAACTTAGCTTATGTGGATTAGTTTTCTTTGTTATAAAACGCACATTCCTTTTCCATCTTTATTTGTTAGATTTGCTATTACATGCTCATCCCTTTCCCGTTCACCTTTACTTGTTTAAAACCGATATAACATGCACATCCCTTCCCTTCTCCACCTTTATTTGCTTAAATTTGTTATAACATGCACATCCCTTTCCCTATTCGCCGTTAGTTGCTCTAACTACTATTTATTAGCTATATCATGTCTCTCCTACCCCTACTCCCTTGCTTACTTTATTATATTCCCTATATTCCACGAACTAACTTCTTCTTTTGTCTTTCTTTTTATGTCCTTTATGTAATATCTTAATACTGCGTTTATTGCTTTCACATATTTATCATGCAAATACTTGACAATGTGTTATTATTGCTGCATAAATCATGCTCCATATCATATTCCACTCGTGCCCAACTAATACCATAGTGACACTTGATGAGTGTCCACGCTCTTCCAATATTACCCTTTAAATTGGAAAGGCTTATTTGCAGTAAACTAGTCGATCAGCGGTGCAGTCGACGGTTCCGTGCCTTTCCCTCTCAAGTTGTCCACTTGAGAGTACCAGTCTAGACCCTTCTAGAAATCTCGCTCCAATATCAACTGTGCATGCATCATGTCAAACCTAGTATGGGTTAGAATGTTGTCCGCATGACAATCCACTAAGATAAGCCTTATCCAAAGCCCGACGAGATTTCCATAATCCCAATGGACACCATCACGTTATGTGCATTACTTGGAGAAAACATGCCGGTATGTTGATCATTAATGTGTAAATAGTCAGACCCGGAGGGGGAAAGGGCTAACTCTATTTGTTTTGCATAAAATGAGGCATGAAGTCCCCGGGTTCGGCATGGTTCAAAACATCCCACCTTTGCTGTTTGATTGGTGGAAGAACCTCTCACATAGTGACAAGAATCATGTGAAAAGGGTCCTCGGAAATTTACCTTCCTTATTGGACATTCGGCCAAATAACGCCTTGATTGAGGCCGCCACTATGTTTTGGGAAGAGAAAAGAGTTGTCTTCCGCTTTGGTTATGTAGAAATGACTTCTCTCTTATAGGAAATAGGAGGCTTCGCTAGGCTGCAATGGGATAGTCCGGGTTTATTAGTACCAGAAAATCGCACTCCCCGCAGTTTTTTAAAAATGATGATTTTCAAGAAAAATGACGAGTTTCTCTGTCTGAAGGAGTCATACACACCATTTTAATTCCTTTATGAAAGTTATGGGCATAACAAGTCATATTGCCTTCACCGTGATGAACTTGCCGTTACTTCTTTGGGTTGGACGCACCACCGAGTTTTTGTGTTCATTGTCTGTTTCTTGGGGTTGCTGATATTTTCAATGAAAGGGGGGAAGATCCACACTCGCTTAGCCATGGTCGCTAGGACTCTAATGGAAGGAATTGAGGGACAAACTTACACTATCATCCCCATGATCTTGGCCGAAATGTACTGAGCTCTAGATCGATGCAAGCAGGGGTATGGGCACTTCGAGGGCTGTAATCTGTTGCTGCAGGTTTGGTTATTTGAGCATTTCCAGAGAGGTGAATATCATCAGGAGCTTCTGCGATGACCATTGAATAACTACATAGCCTACCATCATCCAAAAAGAATGACATTTATCCTAGATAGGTTCTCGCAACCTGGAAGTGCTATGAGCTGGGTGCGTTTCTTCAGCAGTTTGACTGACAAAAAGGTACATTGGATGTTCGAATGGTTCCCTAGCAGCGAGTTCATCATCAGGTCAAAAGAAACCACTCATTTAGTGCTGATCGGGTTAAGAGGAATCTATCCTTATACTCCTATAAGGGTAATGAGGCAAGCGGGAAGAAAGCAGATTATACCTCGGGTTTCCAACATGGTCTAGTACAAAGAAGACTTTAAAGAGAACATCATTCCATTCAAGTTTGAGGCACATCATATGTGGAATCAAAAGGTCATTGTAGAGAAAGACACTATCGAGCCACACAGGTACCATGCCGACCATGTATACTTCTACCCATCATGGTTGGTAGATGATATAGCTGGAGATGTCAAGCCAGGGATTAATCTAAAAAATAGGGTTATAGATGACACTATTGACGCACAAGTCAAGTATAGGATGCTACGCAAAAGGGTTTTCGAGTCTGAAGCTAGGCATTTGGAACAACACAAAGTGGATATGGAAGAAATCAACGAATGGAAAGAAATTGCCACTAAATCAACAGAAAGATTGGAATATTTGGAGCAAGGGTTAATGGAACTTGAGGGGAAGATGAGGAATAGGCTCTCAGATTGTCAGAATACGGAAGGCAATGAGGGAGGGCATCTAGCAAGGGCTTACCTACTATTGGACATGCGCGACCTGGGAAACTTGATTGATGGATCCAAGAAGGCCAATCATGGAGAAGGTCCCTCTGGGGCCAAGTAGATTAGGAAATGCTGTTCTTTACTACTTTTTAGCTTAATTTTAAATTTCAATTATAATAAGACAAATGTCATTAGTAATTTTCTTATTATTGTCGTTTTAGTAAGGATCTGATTCATTTCCGCATTAATGAAATGACACAATTATTGGAATCAATTTTCTCCAAGTCTATGTGTCACTTAGGCCTACCTCGGGCCTAACAAGGTCCCCCAAATTAGGACACAAATCTGTTACATGATTTTGCAAAGCATGTTCAATATTGCAAGCATTCTTTCAATATCCCTTACTGACTTGGTTACCTTTTTATTTTTCTTTTCTTTTGTTTATTCCCATTCTCCAAAGGTTGGTTCGCGCATACTGGCATCATCCGCATATCACACTATCCAGAGGTCCTCCACCTCCTCCTCCACCAAGTGATCCTAAAGGCAGAAGCAAAGGGAAAGGAAAGATGGACGATTTAAGTAGTATCAGAAAGGACAATGCAGAGAACCTTGAAACTTCGGAGGGTTGAAATACTCCAGCACAAAATGAATTAGTCATACGACTGGAATAACAAATATTGGAGCTACAAGGGGAACTTGAGCAGGTCCTGAACTTGGCAAACCTTTCCCTCACCCTAAAAGTCCCCGATATTAACCAACAAAACACAAACGCCCAAAACCCGGTACCTCCCCAAAACACACAAAATCAAAATCCGCAAAATCCTCCTGCACCACATCAATATGCCACACCTCCTTAGAATCACAACCCTCCACCGATACCTACTCCTCAACAACACCATCACTACCCAACTCAATACCCACAAACAATCACATACCGCACCTCTTAGAATGCACTATAGCCTACTCCTGACCCGCAAAACTCAACCAATGATCACCATTATGCCCAGATTCCCCGAGTCCACCACAACAATCCCATATATGTGGAAAACTTACCCCACATCCCACAACAGACCCTATACATACCCGAATCCACCGAGAAGGACATGCTCATCAAGAACATGGCGGAAGAACTCAAGAAACTTACTAGCAGAGTTCAAAGTGTCGAAGGGGGAAAATGCATTGGGGGTTTGAATATTAAAGATTTGTGTATTCAACCAGATGTAGAACTACCAGAAGGTTATAAACCTCCTATGTTTGAAATGTTTGACGGGACTGGTGATCCGAAGGTGCACTTGACAACGTATTGTGACAAGCTTGTAGGAGTTGGCAAGGATGAAAGAATCCGTATGAAGCTGTTCATGAGGAGCCTCACCGGAGATGCTCTATCTTGGTACATCAGTCAGAACCCCAAGAAATGGGTTAATTGGGTGAGCATGGCATCGGATTTCATGGATCGGTTAAGGTTTAACACAGAAAATGCACCAGATATTTTCTATATTTAGAATCTCAAAAAGAGGCCAACGGAAAATTTCCGCGAGTATGCTACTCGGTGGAGGTCTGTAGCTGCAAAAATAAGGCCAGCACTAGAAGAAGAACAGATGAATAAGTTCTTTGTCAGAGCTCAAAATCCGAAATACTACGAAAGACTAATGGTTATTGAAAGTCATATATTTTCTTACATCATCAACTTGGGAGAAAGAATAGAAGAAGGGATCAAAAGTGGATGGTGACAAATTTTGAAGCACTCCAAGCCACAAATAAAGCCTTACAGTCAGGAGGTATCTCCAAGAAGAAAGAAGTAGGTGCGGTGATGGTAGCCCAAGGTCCAAAGTCTCCCCTTATATACCAAACACCCCCACCCAATATCAGCCTTCACCTCCTAGATACCAACAACATGCCGGCACTTACCATACTTATAACACCTAACCAACGTACTACCACTCACCACCAGCCCGCCAAAACTACCAAAAACCTAGACCGAATTTCGACCGCATACCACCTAGACAATATACCCCAATTGTTGAACCCACATACCAACTGTACGAGAGACTGAAGGTTGCTAGTTATGTCACTCCCATTCACGCTGTTGCTAGGGAAAACTCCTCCCAGTGGATTAATCCAAATAAGACATGTGCCTATTACTCATGCATGAAGGGTCATACTATTGATGAGTGTCGTACTTTGAAGGATAAGATTCAGACATTAATTGATACCAAAGTCATACAGGCAAAGGAGGCTACACCCAATGTCCGTAACAATCCTCTCCCGGATCACAGAGGTGAAGGGGTAAACGTAATAGATACCGATGTGAGGATATCTCCAGTAACTCTTAAACCTATCGTGGTACAGACTCAGGCATCGATTGAAGTTGAGGTAGCCGCACAAACTCCATTTGAGGTTGAGGTAATAACACCTTTCACCGTGATGGTGGAACCCACACCGTCTTTTAAGTCTAATGCTATACCTTGGGATTATGTTGCGGAAGCAAGAAGGAAAGGAAAGGCAAAAATGGAAGAAACGGTTGCAGCGCAATGCATGACCAGAACTAGTATGGTTTATATACCTGAGCATTTGGCAGGAACAAGCAAAGAAGCCGCATGTCATTGAGACTGGCCCAGATGATCTTTGGAGAAAGGTGCACGCGAGAGAGTATTCTGTGGTTGATCATCTGAACAAAACCCTTGCTCAAATATCCATTTTATCACTGCTGCAAAACTACGAGGCATATAGGAATACCTTGATGAAGGTGTTGAATGAAGCTTATGTACCAAATAATATCACCAGTGGAGAGATGGCCAACATGGTAGGGACAGTGTTAGAAAGCAACAAGATCGCTTTTCATGAAGATGAGTTGCCACCGGAAGGACTAAGTCACAACAGGGCACTACATATCACCGTGCAGTTTGAGGACAAATTCATTGCCAGTGTCCGGATAGATGGGGGTTCGAGTCTCAACATCTGTCCACTAACTAATTTGAAAAGGTTGGGTAAAGGTCTCCATGAGATACAAGTAGGGAGTATGAGTGTGAAAGCATTTGATATGTGTCAAAGGGCGATAATTGGGGAGACCAACCTCATCCTACAGATAGGCCTGACCTGGTTCGTTGTTGAGTTTCAAGTATTGGATATATCTGCTATATACAATCTGTTATTGGGCGACCGTGGATACATGCCGCTGTGGCCATGGTTTCTACTCTACATAAGGCCGTGAAGTTTGAGTGGAACCATCATGAAGTGATCATCCATGGGGACGGAAGTAATCCCATTTACACCAATCAAATTGTTCTGGTCGTCGAGAATAGAAGGAAGTTGGGTGGAGAAACATACCATCGCGTCGAGCGAGTCAACACAATTGAAAAAGACAAATGGTGGAGCAATAAGATAAAAGGCATATTGGTATGGACAGGGTATGAACCTGGCAAGGGTCTCGGTAAGAATCTCCAGGGGATCACTAAACCGATACAACTAAAGCGTCACAGCACAACTTTTGGGCTTGGGTATGAATACACCTGGCACGAGTATCAAAATTGGTCGCCACCATGGTGTGGTCCTTATTACCCTCTAGAGCAGCCAATACCACATTTGAGCCAGTCGTTTCATCAAGCTGACATGATTTAGGGGTCCGAAGAAGATGAAGCTCTAGCTGGCATAAGGAAGCTATTTCTGGATGACAAAAACATGGACTGCAGTGTGATAGTTGAGGAGGAGGAGGAGGAAGACCTTATTATTCAGATAATGGAGAAGGGAGCTGTTCTCAAGAATTGGACTATTGCACCATCAAGGACCCGTCGAGTTCCTGGGTAGCCTGGCAGTTAGCATCACTTATTTTTAAAAGCAATTTTATGAGCATCTAAGACATTTTCAATATTTTGTTCTGAACGTATTTTGTTTTGAAATAATTGCTCGATTCATCGATCCATACTTATGTGACATTTTCAAGATTTATTTAATGCATTGTTATTTTTAGTATTTATTATTATTTTTTACATTTCTTTTCTCTATAGCATTATTATTACCTATCCCGATGAACCTACGACTGTGACATGTAACGAGACAACGCAACATAAGGATAGTGATTCAGAGGATCTAAAAAAGGATATAATACCAGAGAAAATTGTCAGAGAAGTGGAAAATTTTGAAAACAAGCCTAAGTCCAATTTGGATGAGACTGAAACCGTTAATTTGGGAGACTCCGAAACAATCAAGGAAACTCGTGTAAGCATTCACCTATCACCGTTAGAGAAAGAAAAATATATCCGGTTCTTGAAAGAGTATGAGGTTATTTTTGCATGGTCATATGATGATATGACCGGTTTGATCATGTCCAGAGTGGCTCATAAACTACCTACCAACCCTATGCCTGTAAACTAGAAGCTTAGAAAGTTCAAACTAGATATGAGTATGAGAATAAAGAAGGAAGTCACCAAGCAGATCAAAGCCAAGGTTCTCAAAGTGGTTGAATATCCGACCTGGTTGGCTAACATTATGCCGGTTCCAAAGAAAGATGGGAAGGTCAAAGTGTGTGTCGACTATTGGGATTTAAACAAAGCAAGTCCCAAAGATGATTTCCCTTTGCCCAATATACACATACTAATTGACAACTGTACCAAGCATGAACTTCAATCCTTTGTGGATTGCTTCGCGGGATATCATCAGATCTTGATGGATGAAGAGGATACCGAAAAGACAGGGTTTATTACACCATGGGGATTATTTTGTTACAAAATGATGCCGTTTGGCCTAAAGAATACTGGAGCCACCTATATGAGGCCATGACAACCATTTTCCACGACATGATACACAAAGAGATAGAGGTGTATGTGGATGACGTCATTATCAAATCCAAGAGAAGCACAGATCATATAGCAGATTTGAGGAAATTCTTTGATCCACTTCGAAGGGATAACCTGAAACTGAATCCCGCAAAATATTCCTTCGGAGTCCCTGCTGGAAAGCTATTAGAGTTCATTGTCAGCCGCCAAGGAATTGAGCTAGACCCGTCAAAGGTCAAGGCTATCCAAGATTTGCCACTTCCGAAGAACAAGAAATATATGATAAGTTTCTTAGGGCGTCTCAATTACATCAGTCGTTTCATAGCACAATCAACTGTGATCTGCGAACCGATTTTCAAAATATTGAAGAAAGACACTGCAAGAAGTTGGACTGAAGAATGCCAGAAAGCCTTTGACAAGATCAAAGAATATTTATCCAAACCACCGGTTCTGGTCCCACCGGAACCTGGGATACCTCTAATACTCTATTTATCTGTACTAGATGTGGCTTTCGGCTGTGTCTTGGGACAACACGACGAGACGGGAAGAAAGGAACATGCCATATACTATCTGAGTAATAAGTTCACACCCTACGAAGCACGATATTCTTTGTTGGAATGCACCTGCTGTGCTTTGACGTGGATAGCTCAAAAGTTGAGGCACTACTTCTGTGCCTACACCACATATCTCATATCAAGGATGGATCCGTTAAAATACATCGTCCAGAAACCCATGCCCACAGGGAAGTAAGAAAAATGGCAGATATTACTAAGTGAGTTCGACATCATCTATGTAACTCAAAAAGCTGTCAAGGGGCAAGCATTGGCGGATCATCTGGCAGAAAATCTTGTAGACGGAGAGTACGAACCACTGAAAATGTATTTTCCCGACGAAGAGGTATCATTCGTAGGAGAAGATATCACCGAAACCTATGATGGTTGGAGAATGTTCTTTGATGGAGCTGCAAATTTCAAAGGAATGGGTATTGGAGCAGTATCCGCAAAGCTCAGGTTTCCATGTACCAACAATAAGGCAAAATATGAGGCTTGCATCTTAGGACTCAAGTTGGCCATTCACATGAACGTTCAGGAATTGGTGGTAATTGGTGACTCGGACCTTTTGGTACATTAGGTTCTAGGAGAATGGGCTACAAAGAATACCAAAATACTGCCGTATTTGTACTATGTACAAGAATTGAAGAAGAGATTCACAAAGATAGAATTTAAACATGTTCCGAGAGTCTAGAATGAGTTCGCATATGCATTGGCCACTCTATATTCCATGATATAACACCCAGACAAGAATTTCATCGACCCTATCCCGGTAGGGATTCATAACCAGCTAGCTTATTGTGCTCACATTGAAGAAGAAATTGATGGAAATCCATGGTTCCATGACATTAAAGAATATTTGGCAAAAGGAGAATACCCTAGAGAATGCAAATCATACTAAAAACGCACACTCCGAAGATTATCAAACCACTTATTCCAAAGCGGAGGGATTCTGTACAGAAGGACTCCAGATCTGGGGTTATTACGGTGTGTCAACGCCAAGGAAGCATCCAAATTGCTCGAAGAAATACATGCCAGAATCTGCGGACCACACATGAATGGCTTTATCTTAGCTAAGAAGATATTAAGAGCAGGGTAGTTTTGGATGACCATGGAAACAGACTACATCAGGTATGTCCAAAAGTGTCATCAATTCCAAGTACATGCTGATATGATACGAGTGCCACCCAATGACTGAATGCAACAAGTGCACCCTGGCCTTTCTCTGCTTGGGGGATGAATGTCATCGGTCCAATTGAACCCGCCGCGTCAAAAAGGGCACATGTTAATTCTAGTGGCCATAGACTATTTCATAAAATGGGTTGAAGCTGTATCTTATAAGGCTATAACTAAGAAGGTCATAGCAGATTTCGTTAAGGATTGTATTGTCTGTCGATTCGGGGTACCGGAGTCAATCATCACCAATAATGCCGTCAACCTTAATAGTGATTTGATGAGATCCATGTGTGAAACCTTCAAAATCAAGCACAAGAATTCCACGGTATACAGGCCACAAATGAATGGAGTTGTGGAAGCCGCCAATAAGAACATCAAGAAGATACTAAGGAAAATCATAGATAATCACAAAAAATGGTTACCATTTTCCCTACTTGGATATCGCACCACGGTTCGCACATCAACTGGGGAATCTCCTTATTTGCTGGTCTATGGTATTGAAGCCGCCATTTCCGTCGAAGTAGAAATTCATTCTTTGTGAATCATATAACAGACTGAACTCAGTGATGCAGAATGGATACGAAGTAGTTATGAACAACTGGCTCTCATTGACAGAAAAAAGGATGAACGCAGCATGTCACGGTTAACTTTACCAGAACAGAATGTCCAGAGCTTTCAATTAAAGGGTCAGGCCCAGGCAATTCACACCAGGGCAGTTGGTGCTAAAGCGAATCTTTCCTAAGCAAGATGAAGCCAAAGGGAAATTTTCACCCAATTGGCAAGGGCCCTATATGGTTCACAGAGTACTAACAGGAGGGGCGCTCATACTTGCAGAAATGGACGGAGAAATTTGGCCAAAACCTATCAACTCAGATGCAGTCAAGAGATACTATGTTTAGAGTATTTACATTTCTTCATTCGATGTACCTGAACTACGCTTGACCTGATTCCCATTTAAGAGGGGATACGTAGGCAGCCCTGTGGGTTCGATCACATTTTAATAAGATCTTCATTTTTCCATGGTCAGAATCTGGGGCAGAATTTTAAGAAGGACCCTCAAAATTTTGAAGCAAGTCCAGCCAACTTCGTCATACACAGAACAGTCAAAGAATTGCTTTTAAACTGGGGCAGGATTTTGAGGAGGACCCTCAAAATTCTAAAGCAAGGAAGTCGCAATATTTCCAAAATATGTTATAGTCATTGGTTCATCTAAATTTACTTGATATTACATACTACTATATTTAAATAATAACATTCATCAAAAGCACGCATATTTTTCAGAAACTTTTATAAATACCAGATGTTACCCAGGGTAACTCAAACAGAATCTCAAGACAGGAGCAAAAGCAAAGCGAGAAGGTGAAAGCATGGACCAACCTTCCCCGCAAGCTCATGATTTTTCTTTGGATGCAGGCAAAATGAACATAATAGGAATATGTGCAAATACATACACACGTCATAACCACTACCTTCATAATGACAAAGTTTCTAAACACAAACACATCTTCAGCTAAGAAATACTCTGCTATCACTCATTGTTTTCCCGCATAAGGCTAAGCACTGCCTTTCTTTGCATGAGACTAAGCATTGTCTCTTCTTCTTGCATGAAGCTAAGCATTGCCTACCCAAATTGCATGAGGCTAATCATTGCTTTTCTTCGCATGAGACTAAGAATTGTCTCTTCTTCTTGCATGAGGCTAAGCATTGGCTCCCCAATTGCATAAGGCTAAGCACTGCCTTTCCCCGCATGAGACTAAGCATTGCCTCTTCTTCTTGCATGAGGCTAAGAATTGCCTCCCAAATCGCATAAGGCTAAGCATTACCTTTCTTTGCATGAGACTAAGTACTGTCTCCTATTTGCATGAGGCTAAGCCCTGCCTCTCCAATTGCATAAGGCTAAGCATTGCCTTTCTTTGCATGAGGCTAAGCCTTGTCTCCTCTCCTAGCATAAGGCTAAGCACTGCCTTTCCTTTCATTGAGACTAAGTATTGTCTCCTCTTCTTGCATAAGGCTAAGCACTGCCTCCTCAATTGCCTAAGGCTAAGAATTTCCTTGTCCTTGCATAAGACCAAATACTATCTCCACCACGCCATTTAAAACCTAGCAGTATC
Organism: Nicotiana tomentosiformis; assembly: GCF_000390325.3. Lineage (NCBI taxonomy): Eukaryota > Viridiplantae > Streptophyta > Magnoliopsida > Solanales > Solanaceae > Nicotiana > Nicotiana tomentosiformis. The sequence continues at coordinate 107,976,925 of NC_090815.1, read as the reverse complement.
CTCTATTCCCCTGGGGCTAAATACTGCCCTAATCTTATACAAGGCTAAGCTCTGTATTGTTTTACTTTGCATATGACTGAGCATCATATCTTTGCATCTCATGGGCTGAAACATCGCCATTTTGTCCAAAGGGGTCATAGTCCAAAGGCATCATCCTCAGAGATGGACCATTCCATGGCTTGAGGATCTCTCAATATTGCACATCATTGTTCAAAGGCGTCATGGTTCAGAGGCACCATTTTCATGACCCGAGGACATCATTTCATGGCATGCGAGTCCCTTATCACATGATTCATGGCCTAGGACGTCATGGTCTAAGGACATCATCCTCATCGTCCAAAGACAACTTTCATGGTCCAAAGGGAATTTGCATCATGTTTAATCCATATATGCTCGCATGCATCGGGTTTTAAGTTTTTCAGGTAATCCAAGAAGTAACCGTTCTCCTAACAGGAGCAATCTTCGCTCCGGTTTCCGTTCAACGTTCATATCCTGCAATTACTTCAAATACAACTAATCACCATCAGTTACCCACTCTTACTTGATAACCGTTCAGATACTCGTTTTGAGACACATCCATAACGTTGAGATTCGCATTCATGATTTAGTATAAACTCATCCGATATTGTCCTACCCAAAGCAACCCTTTCTGAAATATGCGACCAATCCTATAACAACTCCATCGGTTCAGTTCACCGTTGGATCTAGAACTACACACAACATGATTCCCGTAACACCAGGGATATGTAGGCAACGCAGAAACAAGGGTTCGGCCTCCATTTTTTAAATCACCTCATTCGGTCAAAATCGATCATAATTTCTTTTACCCGACAACCGTTTCATCATTCTCGGGTAAAGAGGGACAGCTGTTGATACCCAATTTGCCCTCATATTTTTTAAAATATATATCTACTTTAAAAATAGCATATTTGCATCATTATTTAGTATAAAAACCTATACAAGCATTTTTCTATAATTTTCCATAATTATTAGAGCTTTAAATTAATATTTCTTTTATTTAAATTATATAGAAATATCTAGTAATTATCCTTTTAAATTATTTTGTGATGACTTAGTTACCTAAAATAACTATTTTGCACCTATAATATATGTTTCAAACATTTTATTTCATTCCATATAATTACAGTAGCATTTTTAAGCTATTTATCCAATTTTGTAATAATGACCTATATTCATACATAAAAGCTCTTTATTTTATATTATTTATGTCAAAATAGCATATTTATATTTTTATAATACAAAGTTATTATTTTAAGTATTTCAGTATATAAATAATATTTTATTTTATTTATTAAGCATTTATATAAATCATTTTTGATAAATTTTGGGGTATTTAAATAATAGCCCAATTTTTATCTATTTTCGGACCCAAATTAACCCAAACCTTAGCCCATCTTACCCAAGCCCAAAACCAAACTACCCTTTTAAAATACCCGGCTGGTACCCGCTCCAAATAACCCGCCCAATTCCCCTTACTATCCTGGCTGTTGATCTCGAGTGATTAACGACCCATAATAATCCAAACTTTTTTAATTACCTAAAAATACCCAAAACCCTAACCCATTTTCCCCCTGCCCAGCCGCCTTCACACCCTCTCTCATATCTCTTCTTCTTTATTAAACCCTAGCCGACGTAACGCTAACCTTCACCGATTCCGATTCAAACATGGAATCAATCCATGATCTACTTACCTATTTTGTGATACTCTATCATTATACGCGTGTTTATGGTGTTACTTAGTTCTTGCCCTATTTTTGGCAAGAACTACTTCTCAAGAACGGACCGATTTACTTTGATTCTGTCAAGATCTGGACGATCTTTTGTCTATATACATGTTATATTGAACGATTCTTGCATTATTGGTTCGATTCAAGTCGTCAGTCCCAACTAGGGTTTGAGACTTTCCTTTTTTTTCTTTATTGATTTTCGATTGATATTCTTCCCTTTCTTGTGTTTGACTGATATTTTCCTTATTCTCTGTTTAATCTATTGTACTTCCTTATTCTATGTGTTATTTGCCCTAAAACTGACTTTAATTGATTCTCGCATGCTATATTTTCCATATTCTCTGTTTAATCTATTGTACTTCCTTATTCTATGTGCTATTTGCCCTAAGACTGATTCTAATTGATTCTGGCATGCCATATTTTCCTTACTCTGTGTTTAATTTACCGTGTTTCCCTATTTTATGTGTTAAATATGCTACTATATAAACCCCTCCCCTAAAACTCCTTAAACAGACCTTTTTGAATCTCCTAATTCATGCTATTGTTCTCACTACTCTCCTCTCTCACTCACTCACTCACTCACTGTTACACTCGAACACTCTCTAAAATCATTGAATTCGGGGCCGGCTGAAAGCCAAGGCCATTAAACAACCTCCTCCGGTGCAAGCACTGCTCGGAGCCCATTCTCGAGGCTCTTGTGAACTCTGAATCATCGGGGACTTGGGGTTTTTGCTATTACGCTCTTTACTCTTTTGATTCTGCTATTGGTTAGTGTTTTAAACCTTAGCAATGTTCAATTTCTTTCTTTCTTTCTACATATGTATTTGAATTACATGAGCATGATAACGTTCAATACTCTGATGTCATTCTGTGATAAGTAAATGCATGGGATAGTTTACTGTTGTGTTATGCTAATACGTATTCTTCACTATGATTTGCATTCTATGATTTCTTGTCTTTTGAAATGGGTTCTGTACCATTTGGCATCTTAGCATGTTTAGTTTTGAACTTCAGTGAAAGTCTATTTTGATATGAGCCTGACTACTATGATTGTATGTTGTTAGTCACAAAATTTCTTCATACTTTGTTTTGGGTGCTACCATAACTCTATGGGAACCGTCCCTACTTGAATGAATCTTTTAGTGCTAAGTCCTGTGTATACTGGATTTTCCCTTTGTGTATTAGTCCCAACTCTATGGAATGCTGCTTTAAAGTGTTCTTTAAACATGTTTCATGCTGTCCTGATTTTTAAGAGATAAATACTCTATTTTTCTATTAACTATGACTTTGCTCCTATACTAATATGTTTTCCAGTATGCCTTGGTTAATTTTCTACCCCTATCCTTTCTGTGATTATCTCAATGTGTGTCCCTCCATCATGTCTAAATACTGATTAATATGGCATTAGGTTAGACTTAACTTAATTTGGATCTTTCGGTTTCAACTAGTTCAACTTCATGCATCTATACATGATAAGCTATGTATGTCTGCAAACCTGTTTTCTTCTCCTAAGTCCTATGAGGTTGTCTATGTGGTACTTTGCTATGTAAACCTTGCTGAATCTATTGGCCTGCTTGACCAGTTGTACTATATGCTCAATTTGGTATATTACTTGATTTATGTCCACTCTCCTTACTTGCTACTCTGATATTCTGAATTCTCATTCTTAGCCGGCTGAAAGCCAAGGCTATATAGGTTCCATTATTGGCCTCCCTAGTGTGAGCACTGCTCGGGATCCAATTGAGGCCCTTGTGAACTCTGACACACTAGGGCTTGATCATAGTCATTCTCTCAACCTCCAAAACTGTCCTTAATACTCTACTTCCTTGTCATGTACTATATATCTATATTGGTTGTTCCAAGTGGTGCAACACTTGGTGTTGTGGCTCATTGAATTGGTATGGGCTCTTCTATGGATCCATGATCATGTATTGAACGTGGCTCTTTGTTGAAGGCCCAGTAAGGCTGGGTATTTAGTTATTTTATTTGGGCGTACTGTGGGCCTGTTCACTGTTATGTAACATTGTTACTTTACTCATTATTGGTCCTGTAATAATTTTTGTATAAACAATTAGGGTTATCAGTAAAAGGGAATGGGGTAGATTTTAATATTAATATGCGATGGGTAGATAACATGCCTATAGGATTGAAGGAAATGTTTGCTATATAAGTCGTTCACTCTCTATGCACACTATAGAAATCATGCCATTAGGAGAAGCACACACTTGAACTACTTGTCTACTAGCAAAGCATGAACTCAAATGCTTCAATTATCCTTGTTGCTATATGTTGTTAGAAAACCCGCCCATAGGAAATAAATACCGTTGAACTTTTCTTTAATTTGCATTGCTGCAATATATCCACTAGAGATCATGCCTATAGGACTCTAATCATTTCATTTGTTATTGCATCACATTGTTCACCTAGAAAACCTGCCTATAAGGTTAAAGTATAACAATAAAATCAGGTTCCCAAGTGCTAATTGTTAGAATCTTGTCTATAGGATACCACTGTTCGCCTTAATAACTGTTAATGACGCCCCCTCTCAACATTGTTCATCGCTCACTTAGTCCATTCTCAAGGGCATGAGTAATTCTGGGTTTCTCTCGATAGATTTCACTGTCTTTGTTACATAATCACCTAGGCGCAACATCTACAGGACTAATAACTGGGAATCTGCCATTTCAGTAATTAGTGTGCAACACCCTTTATAATCCTGTCTATGAACAACGTTGGTTCTTGAAACTGCTTGCATGCCTTGATGCCTTATCACATAGAAATCATGTCTATAGGGATTGAAGTTCCTTAATTCTGAATTTCCTAATACGAAAAACCTGTTTCGCATGCATTTGTTGTTTAAGTGTGGAGGCTAACTTGAGCCCCTAATCCCTATATGTGAGGTCCAATGTGCTTTTTGTATGTCACTTAGTTTTAACATTTCTGAGCAGCCTAAGCAAGGTCTAGAACCACCCAAAATAGAGGTCCAATACCTCCTGGACCATAGGTATGGGTCGGGTAGTGCACTCATAAGGTATGACTTATAATTGAATTAGTGCGCTTTAGGTAACAACTTTAACATAGTAATCGGGTAGCAGGAGATGATAGTCTGAGTCCACTGAATAATATGAGTAACACCCTATCTCAAGGGAGTTACGAAGTATTATTTATTATGCACGGGGTGATCCTTTAGGCTAAAACACTTAGGACCCCCCTCCTCTTCATATGTTGTTATTAGATCTAAATGTTGTAATAAAGTTCTTTGACTTCTGAATTCCATTTGGTTACTTGATCACCCAGCTTAATCGTAATCCACATAATCTTAAGTTCGGCCGGTACCCACAGTTATGGACCTCGAGGAGTGCCTAACACCTTCTCTTTGAGGTAACTTGAGCCCTTACCCGATCTTTGATGGCGTTAACTAGTCAAACAGAGTTATCAGCATAATAGGTGCCCTAACGCACCTTAAAAATCTTTAGGTGGAGACGTTTCTCCTTTAGCATTCTATTTCCCATTCTAAAAGGTGTTGCCACGTGTCAAAGCCTGCTTTTTGCGAGAAAAACAGGGCCGCGACAAAGATCAGACCGTTAGAGGTAGAGGTCAGGCCATTAGAGGTGGTGGCCAGCAAGTTATAGGCCATCCTAGGGACACAATTTAGAGTGGTGGGGCCCAGCCCCGATTTTATGCCTTTTCAGCTAGGCCTGAGCCCGAGTCATCCGATGCTGTGATTACAGGTATTGTTCTAGTTTGCCATAGAGATCCTTGTGTTCTATTTGATCCAGGATCTACTTATTCCTATGTGTCCTCTTATTTTGCTTCAAATCTGGTGATTCCTCGTGATTATCTAAGTGCTCATGTGTGTGTGTCCTCTCTGGTGGGAGATTCTATCATGGTAAATCATGTCTATCATTCATGTATAGTTACTATTAGGAGTCTTGAGACTAGTGTGGATCTTTTACTTCTTGATATAGTAGATTTTGATGTCATCTTGGGTATGGATTGGCTGTCACCTTATCATGCTATATTGGATTGTCATTCCAAGACGGTGACCTTATCCATACCGGGGTTACCTCGATTAGAGTGGAAAAGAACTCTTGTTCATTCTACCATCAAGGTTATTTCTTATATGAAGGCTCTGCGTATGGTCGAGAAAGGGTGTCTAACCTATTTGGCTTATATTCGCGATTCCAGTACGGATGTTCCTTCTATTGACTCAGTACCAATTGTCCGTGAATTTCCAGAGGTATTTCCTGCAGATCTGTCGGGAATGCCACCCGACAGAGATATTGACTTCTGTATTGATTTAACTCCGGGCACTCAGCCCATTTCTATCCCACCATACTGTATGGCCCCGCCAGAATTGAAAGAATTGAAGGAGCAGTTACAAGACTTGCTTGATCAGGGATTTATTAGACCCAGTGTCTCACCCTGGGGTGCACCAATAATATTTGTAAAGAAGAAAGATGGTTCAATGCGAATGTGTATAGATTATCGGCAGTTTAACAAGGCTACTATCAAGAACAAGTATCCACTGCCAAGAATTGATGACTTATTCGATCAGCTTCAGGGTGCCAAGGTATTTTCTAAGATCGACTTGAGGTCTAGTTACCATCAGTTGAAGATTAGGGCATCTGATGTCCCTAAGACAGATTTTTGGACTCGGTATGGGCATTACGAATTCCTAGTGATGTCATTTAAGTTGACAAATGCCATAGCAACATTTATGGATTTGATGAATCGGGTGTTCAAACCCTATCTGGATTCTTTTGTGGTTGTATTCATTGATGATATCTTGATTTACTCCAACAGTCGAGAGGAGCATGAGCAGCATCTTCAGAGTGTGCTTCAGATATTGAAGAATAATCAATTATATGACAAATTTTCAAAATATGAATTTTTGTTAGACTTAGTTGCTTTTTTGGGGCATGTTGTATCGGCAGAAGGCATAAAAGTGGATCCTAATAAGATTGAGGCTGTTCATAATTGGCCTATACCTACTTCAGTTATAGAGATCCGCAGTTTTTTGGGTTTGGCAGGTTATTATCGTCGGTTCATGGAAGGGTTTTCATCTATAGCAAGCCCATTAACCAGACTGACCCAAAAAGGTGTCCCATTCAGGTGGTCAGACGAGTGTGAGTTGAGCTTTCAGATGCTCAAGACTGCTTTGACTACGGCACCAGTGTTGGTATTACCCACAGGTTCAGGATCTTAAACGGCATATTATGATGCATCTCACATTGGGCTTGGTGCAGTATTGATGCAAGATGGCAGGGTGATTGTATATGCGTAGCGACAGTTGAAAGTTCATGAGAAGAATTATCCTATTCATGACTTAGAATTGGCAGCCATTGTCCACGCTTTGAAGATTTGGAGACATTACCTTTACGGTGTCTAGTGTGAGGTATTTACTGATCATCATAGCCTGTAGTATCTGTTTAGGCAAAAAGATCTCAATTTGAGGTAGAGAAGATGGTTGGAGTTGTTTAAAGATTATGATATCACAATTTTGTATCACCCTGGAAAGGCCACTGTGGTGGCTGATGCTTTGAGTAGAAAGGTTGTGAATATGGGTAGTCTTGCGTATATTCTGGTTGGTGAGAGACCGTTAGCTGTAGATGTTTAGACTTTGGCTAATCAATTCGTGAGGTTAGATGTTTCAGAAGTCGGGTTCTAGCTTGCACAGTCGCCCGGTCTTCTTTATATGAGCGCATCAGAGAGCGGCAGTATGATGATCCTCATTTACTTGTCCTTAAGGACACAGTGCGGTACAGTGATGCCAAACAGGCTGTTGTGGGGGAAGATGGAGTTCTGCGAATGCAGGGTCGTATTTGTGTGCCTTATGTGGATGGGCTTCGTGAATTAATTCTGGAAGAAGCCTACAGTTCCAAGTATTCTTTTCATCCAGGTACCGCCAAAATGTATCAATATTTGCGGCAACATTATTGGTGGAGGAGAATGAAGAAGGATATAGTTGCATATGTAGCTCGGTGTCTGAATTGTCAGCAAGTTAAGTACGAGCATCAGAGACCTGGTGGTTTGCATCAGAAGTTAGAAATTCCTGAGTGGAAGTGGGAGCGTATTACTATGGATTTTGTTGTTAGACTCCCACGGACTCAGAGAAAATTTGACGCAGTATGGGTCATTATGGACAGGTTGACCAAGTTAGCACATTTTATTCCAGTAGAAGTTATCTATTCTTCAGAGCGGTTAGCTGAAATTTACATTCGTGATATTGTCCGCCTTCACGGTGTGCCCGTGTCTATTAGTTCAGATCGAGGTATGCAGTTTACCTCACACTTCTGGAGGGCTGTACAACGTGAGTTAGGCACGCGGGTTGAGTTGAGTACAACATTTCATCCACAGACAAACGGACAGTCAGAGCGCACTATTCAGATATGCTACGCGTTTGTGTTATAGACATTGGAGGTTCTAGGGATCAATTCTTGCCACTTGCGGAGTTTGCTTATAATAATAGCTACCGGTCGAGCATTCAGATGGCTCCATATGAGGCATTATACGGAAGCCGATGTCGTTCTCCAATTGGATGGTTTGAACCGTGAGAGGCTCAGTTGTTAGGTACCAATTTGGTACAGGATTCCTTGGATAAAGTCAAAGTTATTCAGGATCGACTTCGCACAGCTCAGTCTAGGCAAAAGATTTATGCCGATCGTAAGGTTCGTGATATTGTATTCATGGTTCGAGAAAGAATATTGCTCCGGGTTTCACCTATGATGGGTGTAATGAGGTTCGGAAGGAAGGGCAAGTTGAGCCCTAGGTATATTGGACCCTTTGAAATTCTTGAAAGGGTGGGTGAAGTAGCCTACAAGCTTGCATTACCACCTAGTTTATTAGCGGTTCATCTAGTGTTCCATGTATCTATGCTCCGGATATATCATGGTGATCCGTCCCATGTGTTATATTTCAGCTAAGTCTAATTGGACAAAGATTTGACTTATGAGGAGGAGCCGATAACTATTCTAGCCCAGCAAGTCCGATAATTGAGGTCTAAGAGTTATCCATCAGTTCGGGTGCAAAGGAGGGGTCAGCCGTTAGAAACATCTACCTGGGAGTCCGAGTCGAACGTGCGGAGTAAATATCCACACCTTTTTACTAGCTCAGGTACTTTTCTAATTCCGTTCGAGGACGAACGCTTGTTTTAGAGGTGGAGAATGTGATGACCCAAAATGTCATCTTTAAATTTAATAATTAATTCTGTGTTCTAAGACCGCGAAAAGCACTATTTATTATTTCATCGACTTGCGTGCGCAGTCCGTATAATTTTCCGAAAGGTTTTTATATGAAAAATTGATTAAAATGTGAAATAGAACCTTAAAACTCAACTGAGTTGACTTTGGTTAACATTTTGAGCAAACTGATCCAGATCAGTGTCTTGACTCCAGTAGGTCCGTATCATGATTTGGGACTTGGGCGTATGCCCGGAATATAATTTGGAGGTCCATAGCTCAAGTTATGACCATTTAACGGAAACTAGGAATTTAAAGGCTAAAGATTTTCAAGTTTGACCACGGAGTTGACTTTTTGATATCGGGGCCGGAATCATATTCTAGAAATTGGAATAGCTATGTATTGTTATTTATTACTTGTGTGCCAAATTGGAAATTATTCCGGATTCATTTAACATGTTTCGGCACAAAGATTTGGAAATTGAAAAGTTTGAATCGAGGTGTGAATTGTAATTTTAGCGTTGTTTGGCATGATATGAGACCCTAAGTAAGTCTGTATTATGTTACGGGACTTATTAGGATATTTGGATCAGGTCCCGAGGGGCTCGGGTGAGTTTCAGACATATTTCACATCATTTTTGCAAAAACTATCAGTTCTGGTTCTGGTGTTTCGCACCTGCGACTTTTGGAACGCAGGTGCGGCACCGCTTCTGCTGCTTGGCCTTCGCAAATGCGGAAGGCACTGCTTCTGCGGCTCCTTCATACGCTTCTGCGCAGCCGCAAATGTAGCTCAAGTTCCGTAGATGCGGACACACGCTGAACCAACTATTTCGCAGATGCGAGTCCGCTTATGCGGAATTTTGTCCGCAGATGCGGAAAAGACTGGGCAGAGCCCATAAATTTGGAAGTCACCATTATTACTCATTTTTGAGTTTTAAGTCTCGGATTTGGGCGATTTCAAAAGGGAATTTTCATGACTTTGAATTGGGTAAGTGTTCTATAACCAAATGTGATTATATTTCATAAATCCATATCTATATTCATCATTTATTTCGGGTTTAGATAGAAGAAATTAGATTTTTTGTAAAACTTTCCGAAAACGAAAATTTTAGATTTGAAGGTCCATTTGGAATCGGAATTTGATAATTTTTGTACGGTTGGACTCGTCTCGGAATGGATGTTCGGATTTCGTAAGTTTTCTGAGATTCGAGATGTGGGCCCCACTGTCTATTTTTGAGATGAATTTCGGAATTTAATCTGAAAGATTAGTAAATTCATATGGAATTAGTTCCTACGATTTATATTGAGTATATTTAATTGTTTATTACTAGATTGGAGGATTTCGGACACGAATTCGCGAGGTAAAGGTTTATTGGATTCTTGAATATTGGTTGCAAAACGAGGTAAGTGTCGTGATTAACTTTGACATCAGGGAATAGAACCCTTGAATTATTTGCTATCTGAATTTCATGTGTAACGATGTATAGGCAAGGTGACAAGTGCCTATACTTTATTAAATTATTTGTTTTCTTAATTATTTAATCATCTTAAATTGATTTAAGACACGAATTAATCGTAATAGTAATTGTTTCACTCATATTCCTTGTCAAATATTAATTTTTGAATTCCTGCAATAATTGTTACATGCTTATTAGGCTTATATGTCTTAATTTCTGTTTGACATTTAGTATATTAAATATTAAACTGCCTATTTTCTCCCTGATTTCCACAATTAATTGCTACTTGTCATTGTTTATTTCATAAATAAATTATAATTATGGTATGCTTGTTGTCTTATAATCTCATATTAATTGTTGCATTTATTGGAGTAAATTCTTTTATAAGAATTGGTAAATGAATATATTGGACGAATGGGTTGCACGCCGCAACGGAAATGAAAGTCAATATATTGGAGGAGCGGGTTGCACCCCGCAAAAGAATTGATTGAAATGAATATATATTGGAAGAGCGGGTTGCACGCCGTAACAGAATTGCTTGAAATGAATATATATTGGAGGAGCGGGTTGCACGCCGCAACAGAATTGATCGAAATGAATATATATTAGAGGAGCGGGTTGTACGTCGCAACAGAATTGATTGAAATAAATATATTAGAGGAGCGGGTTGCACGGCGCAACAGAATTTATTGAAAAGATATAATGGGATCGGGTTGCACGCTGCAACGGAAATTAATGGAAATAATAATTGGTTATGACTGCTGAGTTGGTTTCAACTGTTAAACTGAGTTACCTGATTTATTTCTATTATTGTTGTTATTACTATTATTGCATACAACTTAATGTAAGCGACTTGCCTTAGTCTCGTCACTACTTCGTCGAGGTTAGGCTCCGCACTTACCAGTACATGTGGTAGGTTGTACTGATACTACACTGTGCACTTCTTGTGCAGATTTCGGAGTTGGTCCCAGCGGCGTACCAAAGACTTGCTCGAATTTCAGCTATTCAGAGGAGACTTGAGGTATAACTACACAGCGTCCGCAGTTCTGAAGTCCCCTTCTACTTTATTTTAGCTGTGTGTTTGCTTTCAGACAGCTTTATTTTATTCAGACCCTTATTTGTATCCTCTAGAAGCTCGTGCACTTGTGACTCCAATTCTGGGATGGTATTTCGACATCGCTGTTATTATGGATTATTCACTATATTTCAGACTTTCCTTTCGCATTTGTTTCTTTGTTATTAATTAATAAATTTTTTGTTAAAATGGCTAATTATACTCTAACGTTGGCTTGCCTAGCAAGTGAAATGTTAGGCGCCATTACGGTCCCGAAAGTGGAAATTTCGGGCCGTGACAATAATATAGGCTCTCATTTTTCTAAATGAATTTGGACAATATAATACATTCTCAAATTAATGTAGTAATATGACATTATAATACGTTTTCAAATTAAATTGGTAATAGAAATTTTTAAGAAGTATATCCTAAAAGTAATACGATTTAATGACTAAAGATATTTACTTGTTCAATTTTATATAAATTAGACAGCCCGAAAGTAATTATACTAATAGGATTCCTAAAGGTAATCATGTAGAATTCCTAACGTGTAGTATTATGTCCTAAAACTAATAGGATTATAAGGCTAATATCTAGAATTTCGGTTATGTCATTTTATTATGAGTTATTATGCCTAATATTATAAGGTTATTTTTATAAACCGACATTGTATTCATGATTTTATAATAATATAGATAGATTAATGGATTGGTAAAAGATAGAAGGAACATAAAGAACAAATGTATTGTTCAATTTTCAAGCTTTAATATATTTGATGATTAATCATCTAATAATCTATACTATATTAAAAGCACGAAGGCCCTTAGCGAAATGTCATTCTCCTTTTTTACCCTTTTAAAATAGAGTTCACACTAGAAAAAATAGTCATTTAATTAGTTTTCATATATTTAAAAATATTTATTTTATTAATTCTCTAAGATTTAGGATTAATAATTTAATTATTTTCTTACTTGTTAGTCTTTCATTTTTCAATTCCTTTTAATTTTAGAAGTCCTTATTTTTAACTAGATTTAAATTTAAAAGCATTAAAATTCAAGAACTCTCAACTTATAGTAGGAAAGTTTCGACTACTTTATACCACTTTTAGAGTTGGTTTTCTTTTTTTTGGTTAATAAATTTTTTATCACTTTCAGCTCCATTTAATAAGGACTTGGTATTCTATTCAAACAATTATTTCTATAAAATTTGAGAAAGAATTTTAAAAATATATTTGATTATCGGGGTATACAACAGTATACTATTAAAAGTACGAAGACCCTTAACGAAATATTGTTTGTCTTTTCTACCCTTTTAAAATAGTCATCACAATAGATAAAATTGTAGTTTAATTTTTTTCCTAAGATTTAGGACTTTGAAATCAACAAAAATTTTCGTTATTAAATCTTTACTTATTTTGAATTAAAATTACTATCTTAAATATATTTGAACTACTATCCTTTTGTGTATGAACTATGTATTATGTAAGACTTTTGTTTCCTTATAGTTACTCACGGTAATTTCCATGTAAAATATGTTTAGACATTCATTCTTCTTATAAGGAGAAACTTCTATAGATTGTAACTATTAAAAGCAAGAGGTATGTACTTTATTACATATTTTTTTAATTATTGAATGTAATTTTAAAATATTATTCAAAAATTAATTAAGATACAAATAACTGTTTGAGAAGTAATAGAGTTAAAAAATTATCTATATTTTCTAAGTTATTTTAACAGTACAAAGCCCCAATGCAAAATCAAAAAAAAAAAGTTAAAATCACTGAATTAACTAATTAGAAAAAAATCTTATTCAATTCTTTTCAAAATCTTCATGTAAGTAAAATTTATCTTTAAGTTGATAAATCTCCTAAGTTACATAAATTTATTTCCACAAAAAGAGCATTAGCGGTGAAAGTAATTAGAAAATAGAGCAAAATTAGCTATATCATAGTATTGTTTGTTACTTGTTTTCAGCATAAGTAGCAATAATAACAGTACTTTTCATCATATATTCCTACATGAGTTATCAAAAATCACAATAAAGCATATAAGAATTTTTATAGGGTAGTATTCTTTATTTATGGTACTACCTAAATTTGACCAGCATTTATCAATTTTAGGAACTTATATTTTCTTTTAATTTTTTTAATAACTCAAACATATTATTTAATAATAATTACTTAATTTTATAAGATCGTATATTCACTTATATAGGGTACACGCGCAAAGCGCTTACTCTTACGTAAAATATGAATAACTATATCGAGAGGAACATAACGTTTAATGTAACGACCCGGCCGGTCGTTTTGAGTATTATAACCCTGTTCCCCCATTTACTGCTCAATTTATGCCTTACCATCGACTTATGACTTGTCGGGTTAGTTGGTTCGGGTCCGAAAAGAATTCGGAGTGAAATGAGACACTTAGTCTCATAATTTAAAATTTTAAGTTAGAAAAGTTGACCGGATATTGGCTTATATGTAAACGACCTTGGAATTTAATTCTGATGATTTTAATAGCTCCCTATGGTGATGTTGGACTTAGGATCATGTTCAAAAAATTATTTGGAGGTCCGTAGTGGAATTTGGCTTGAAATACCGAAAGTTGAATTTTTGAAAAGTTTGACCGGGGGTTTGACTTTTTGATATCGGTGTCGGAATCTGATTCTGAAAATTTGAATATCTGTATTATGTCATTTATGACTTGTGTGCAAAATTTGAGGTTAATCAGATGTGATTTGATACATTCTGGCGTCGTTTGTGGAAACTTGAAATTTCAAAGTTCATTAGGCTTGAATTGGGATATGATTTGTGGTTTTAGCGTTGTTTGAGGTAATTTGAGAGTTCGACTAAGTTCGTATGATATTTTAGGACTTGATGGTATGTTTGGTTGAGGTCCCGGGGGGTTAGCGGATCATTTTTTGCCTTGGTGAGATTGCTGATATTTGCTGCTGCATTCTTTTGGTTTCCTCTTTCGTGTTTGCAAGTGGGCCTTCACGTTTGCGAAGAGTGTTTTCGGAGAGGTGAGATTTTGTTCTTCGCGTTCGCGAAGGGGAGGAAGCGAACGCGAAGGTATGGTCTGTGTGTGCATCGTGAACGTGGGACTGGTGTAACGTTCGCGAAGATGAGCTAGGCAATTGGGGACCTCAGGTCCTTGTTCTACGCGTTCGCGAGGTTGTGGTCACGTTCGCGAAGGTCTGAGCTAGTAAAGCATCGCGTTTGCAAATCCATGGTCGCGCTCGTGAAGGGTAAGATTGGTAAAGATTCGCGTTCGCGAAGCCATGATCACGCTCGCGAAGGGTTAAATTCTGGGCAGTCGAGTTTGTGCTTCGCCAACGCGAGGGACCTGTCGCGTTCGCGAAGAAAAGAGGTCTGGACAAAAAGATTAAGTTCAGAAAATGTGACTTCGTCCCATTTTCCATTTTTAATGATTTGGTGCTCGGATTGAGGCGATATTTTGGTGAGTTTTAGAGGAAACAACGGGGTATGTGTTCTTAATTCAATATTGGTTAAATTACCCGAATCCAGGGTTGTTTTTATCATTTAATTGGTGAATTAAGTTGGAAAAGTTTCAAAACCCTCTTGGATAAAATTGAGGATTTGAGGGCCAAATTGTTATCGAGATTTAGTAATTTTGGTATGGTTAGACCCGCGGTTGAATGGGCGTTCATATTTTGTAACTTTTGTCGAGTTTCGAGACGTGGGCCCCACGAGCGATTTTTGGAGTTAAAATTCGGATATTTATGAAAAATTTATATTTTCATATGGAATTAATTCCAATAAATCTTATTGACTGAAACGAATTATTTATGGCTAGATTCGATGCATTTGGAGGTCAATTCACGAGGAAAAGCATACCGGAGTAAAGAATTACACGGTTTGAGGTAAGTAACACTTCTAAACTTGGTTCTGAGGGTATGAATCCCCGAATTTGGTATGATATAAATTGTTTGGAGATGACACAAATGATAGGCGACGAGCATGTGGACATGCACCATATAAATTATGTCTTGGATAAATCCAATGCAGTTGTAAGATTAATGAATCTTGTTATTATCTGAACATTCTCCACGTGTTAGAGAAATTGAGCTGAGGCTCCTATTAAAGATCATGTTTAGGCTACGTGCCAATATTTTTGGACCCATGGGGTCGTGTTGTTGTTGAATTAATTTTTCAAAAATGTTGTGATGACCCAAAATGTCATCTTATGTTTTAGAACTCGAATCTGCACTCTTAAGCCTTAAAAATCTATTTTTTTACCCTCCTCGATTTGCGTGCACAGTCCGGGAAGGTTTCCGGAAAGCTTTTATATTAAAAATTGATGAAAATAAGAATTTATGCCTTAAAAGTTGATTTTAGTTGACTTCGGTCAATATTTTTGGTAAACGGGCCCGGATCCGTACTTTGACGGTCTCGGTAGGTCCGTATCGAATTATGGGACATGGGCGTATGCTCGAAATTGAATTCGGAGGTTCCTAGCTTGAGTTATGAATTTTTGATGAAAGTTAAAAGTCTAGAAATAAATTATTTTTAAGAATTGATTGATATTTGGCATTGTTAGTATCGGGTCCGTATTTTGGTTCCGGAGCCCAATACAGGTTCCTTATGATATTTAAGACTTGTCTGTGAAATTTGATAAGAAACGGAGTTGATTTGATGTGATTCGGACGTCCAGTTGAGAAAATAGAAATTTCAAAGTGTTCTTGAGAATTTCATTTGATTTGGTACTAAATTCGTAGTTCTAGGTGTTATTTTGGCGATTTGATCGTGCGAGAAAGTTCGTATGATATTTTTAGACTTGCGTGCATGTTTGGTTTGGAGCCCCGAGGGCTCGGGTGAGTTTTGGATAGGCTACGGAGTGATTTGGACTTAGAAAAATAGCTGGTGTGCTTCAGCTGTGTTGCAGGCCTCAGACCTCGCAAATGCGAGGTCAGGTTGGCATTTGCGACCACTGTTGAGGTCGCATTTGCGAGCTTCTCATCGCCAATGCGAAGAGATGCTGGGCTAGCCGGTGTTCACAATTGCAAACTTTTCTTCGCATTTGCGAAGGGAGTCTGGGAGGGGTATAGATCGCAAATGCGATATTTTGACCGCATTTGCGAGGTCAGTGATCGCAAATGCGACACTTTCCTCGCATTTGCGAAGGGCAGCAGGATTGTGAAGGCTTCGCAATTGCGATAGCCTCTTCGCAATTTCGAGCTTCGCATTTGTGAAGCTCAGGTCGCAAATGCGACGTGTGCAGCTCAACAAAATGACTTTTGGACGGGAATTTTCATTCATTTCCAAAATTTTCAAGACCTAAAACACAAGAGGCGATTTTCCAAAGACCATATCTTCCCCAAATCATAAGAAAGTGATTCTAAACTGGTTTCTTTCAATCTTTCACTACATTTTACAAGACTTCAACCAAAAATCTAAGGTTTTCATGGTAGAATTAGGGATTTTGGGTAGAAACTAGGGATTTTGGAAATTTGGGGATTTATACCTCAATTTGAGGTCAGATTCCAAAACCAATTATATATTCGGGCTAGGGGGTGAATAGGTAAATAGAATTTGGTTCGAACCTCGAGTTTTGACCAAGCGGGCCCGGGGTCAATTTTTGACCTTTTGGAGGAAAATTTAGGAAATCTAAATTTATGAAATATAACAGACTCCTTTAGCAATATTTGATATTATTGATTCATTTTTGAATAGATACGAGTGGTTTGGAGTTGAATTCCAAAGGAAAAGTTGTGATTGAGAATTAAGTGGCATTCAGAGCAAGGTAAGTGTTGTGTCTAACCCTGACTTGAGGGAATTAGGAACCTTAGATTACTTGCTAAGTGAAATTCATGTGAGCAGCGTATATGTGAGGTGACGAGTACTTATGCGCCGCCAATTTACCTATTTTCCATGTTTCTCAGTTTTTCTTATATTGTCTCAACCCTATGCCTAATTGCGATGTGTTATACTAGTGTTGTTCAATTTATCGTTCTCATTATGTTTACGGATTTTCTGGTGATAATTGAGTTTTTATTTCAAGTTGAGATTGATGTTATGGAACCAAATGTTGAGGTAAGGTTTGTACTTGCTATTCTATCTCCCTATTGATATTTATGCATTGCATTGTGGTAAGGGAGAGTGTTAATGCATGAAGGGTGATGCCGTGCCATATTGTGAGTGTTAATGAACGAAGGGTGATGCCGTGCCATATTGTAAGTGTTAATGCACGAAGGGTGATGCCATGCCATATTGTGAGTGTTAATGCACGAAGGGTGATGTCGTGCCATGATATAAGAGTTAATGCACGAAGGGTGATGCCGTGCAGTTTCTATTGATTTTTATGGTGAGATTGAGAGTAAAATCACGAAGGGTGATGCCGTGCATTTTTCCTTACTGTATTCACTATTCCTGTTGATTCATGGTATATTGACTGCTCCGGTGATCATTCTGTTATAGTTCTTTATCTTGTATTCCCCTCAGTATGTTCCTCTCCTGACATTTCCTGTTTAGACCTTTATTTATGTTATTTGCATATACACTGTTAAATTGTACAGGTTGATTTGTAGGTGCCTTTCCTTAGCCTCATCACTACTTCGTCGAGGTTAGGCTCGACACTTACCGGTACATGGGGTCGGTTGTACTGATACTGCACTCTGCACTTTCTGTGCAGATTTTGATACCGGCTCGGGTTGATCGAGATTTTGCTATTGGTCCGCTGTCCGGAGACTCAAGGTAGATCTGTCGGCGTTCACAGACTTTGAAGTCCCCATTTATCTTTTCTGTTATACTATTTCTTTCATTTAGATAGTTATATTTCTTTCAGACTATTGCTTGTAGTAAATTCTAGAATGCTCGTTATTTATGACTCTAGATTCGGGTGGTAGTAGTTAATACAGATTTATGATATTCTGCACTTATTATATTTCATCTTAGTTAATTATTGTTAATTACTGAATGAGAATAAGGAATTGGTTAATTATTCTCTAACGTTGGCTTGCCTAGCAAGTGAAATGTTAGGCGCCATCACGGTCCCGTCGGTGGGAAATTTCGGGTCGTGACAGTTGGTATCAGAGCACTAGTTTGCCTAGGTCTCACGATTCACGAGCAGGCTTAGTAGAATCTGGAGGATCGGTACAGAGACATCTGTGCTTATCTTCCAGAGGCTATGAAGTTAGGAACAAGTTTCACTTCTTTTCTTCTCTGTCGTGTGATCTTGTTTTCTCAATACTTATTGAACTCTTCTACTCTTATTCTCTCGTAGATGGCGAGAACACGTACCGCTTCCTCAGCTGAGCAGTAGCCAGAGCCCCTAGTGACAGCTCCTACGTAGAGTAGAGGTCGAGGCGGTGCTAGAGGCTGAGGCAGGGGCAGGGCACAACCTAGAGCCCGAGCAGCAGCCCCAGCAGTGGAGCCTCAGATAGATCTTGACGAGGAGGTTCCATCCCAGACTGTTCCTGCCGGACCAGCTCAAGTTTTGGAGGGGTTCATTGCTACTCCTAATACTTCAAGACGCTTTGGTCCGTTTGGTGCACTTTATGGAGAGTGTGGCCCAGACTGGCGCATTTCCCATGGCACCAACAGTTTCTCAGGCTGGAGGAGGAGCCCAGACTCCTACCACTCCCGCTCCGAAGTAGGTAGCTCCCCAGTATCAGGCTCCACCAGCTCAGCCAGCCGGAAGTTCAGCCGGTTATTGCGTCACAGGTTGGAGATGGGCCAGCTATGTCTTCTGAGGCTTTATGGAGATTGGACAGGTTTACCAAGCTCATTCCTGTTCACTTCAGTGGTTAGATGATGAGCAGAGAAGACTTGAGAGATTTGAGAGGCTTCGACCTCCACCATTTAGTGGTGCTGAGTCAGAGGATGCTCAAGGTTTTCTGTATAAGTTCCAACGGATGCTTCGGATAACAGGTATTCTGGAGACCAGTGTGGTCTCATTCACTACTTTTCATTTTTCTAGGGTATAACGACCCGACGGGTCGTTTCGGGAGTTATACCTCTGTTTCCCCCATTTCTGCTTCTTTATGTGCTATTTAGCTGTATTGTGTTGTATCGGGTTGGTTGGTTCGGGTCCGGAGTGGAATGAGACACTTAGTCTCTTATTTAGAACCTTAAGTTGGAAAAGTCAACCAGATGATGACCTATATGTAAACGATCTCAGATTTGAATTCTGATGGTTCCATTAGCTCCGTTAGGTGATTTTGGACTTAGGAGTACGTCCGGAATGTGATTTGGAGGTCCGTGGTAGAATTAGGCTTGAATTGGCGAAATTGGAAATTTGGCAATTTTCAGTCGGCAGTGGAAAATTTGATATCGGAGTCGGAATGGAATTCTAGAAGTTAGAGTAGGTTCGTAGTGTCATTTGTGACATGTGTGCAAAATTCGAGGTCATTCGGACGTGGTTTGGTTTGTTTCGGCATCGGATGTCGAATTTGGTAGTTTAGAAGTTCTTAGGCTTGAATCCGAGGGTAATTTAGTGATTTGATATTGTTTTGAGTGATTCAAAGGTTCGACTAAGTTTTTATGTTGATATAGTTGGTATGTTTGGTTAAGGCCCCGAGGGCCTCGGGTGAGTTTCGGATGGTTAACAGATAGTTTTTGGACTTTGCAAAATGGTTGATCTGCTGGTATGAACTTTTTGGTTTCCTTATACGCGATTGTGTGGGTAGGTCCGCAATCGCGTAGGCTTATTTTGGGGCAGAGGCGAGTTGTTATCTGCGATCGCAGAGTTTGGGATGCGATCACATGAGTGTATGAAGTTGTGCTTCGCGAATGTGTGGCTAGTGCCGCGTTCGCGTAGAGGTATCGAGCTGGTGAAGAGGCAAGGTGATTGCTCTACACGATCGCGTGAGTTAGGATGAGATCGCCTAGGTTTGGGAAATAGTGATACGCGTTCATGTGGGAGATTCCGCATTCGCGTAGAGTAAATTTCTGAGGGGGCGAAGTTGTTCTTCGCGATCGCGAAGACTTTTCCGCGATCGCGATTAAGGAAAATCTGGGCAGTAGTGTTAAATTCCAAAACCGAGGGTTTGGACTCATTTTTCATATTTTGAGCTAGAGACCACGGATTTAGGCAATTTTTGAAGGGATTTTCAGGGAGTTGATTGGGGTAAGTGTTTCTCACTTGGTTTTGGTTAAATTCCATGATTTTATCTTTATTTTTATCATCTAAATTGTGATTTGGGGTGAAAAATTGGGGAAAAAGTGGAAGAGTTCTTGAGATGGAATTTTGAGGTTTTGAAGGGGATTTTGTTGTCGTATTTTGGTAAATTTGGTATGACTAGACTCGTGAGTGAATGGGCTTTCAATTTTGTAAATTTTGTCGGATTTCAAGACGTGGGCCCGGGGGGCGAGTTTGAGCCAATTTCGGGTTTGGGGCTAATTTGATAGTTTTTCTTGTGGAATTCATTCCATTTGCGTATATTGATGGTATTGTACTGATTGTGAATAGATTTGGAGCATTTGGAGGCCGAGTCAAGAGGCAAGAGCATTGCGAGGTAGAGATTTGACCGGTTTGAGGTAAGTAACGATTGTAAATCTAGTCCTGAGGGTATGAAACCCCGGATTTCGTATCATTCTACTATTTTTGAAGTGACGCACATGCTAGGTGACGGGCGTGTGAGCGTGCACTGTTGGGGATTGTGACTTGGTCCGTCTCGTAGCAACTGTAAAGTTGCATATTTTACTGAAACTATATGATACTTATATATTTTAGAAAGGGTTTCTATAAATTAGGTTGAATGCCATGTTTGGGCCTTGTGCCAGTGCTGTTTGAACCCTTAGGGGCCTTTTCTTACTATTCTCTCACTGTTTTCGATTGAAAATCTATACTCAGTCATGTTTAAACTTGTTTAGTGCATAACTCAGTTTTTTGACTCTATTTTGATGCATATAAATGTTATTTTGTGCTGAATGCCTTGTTTTTACTGAAATGCCCAAGTGGCTTGAGAGGTTTATGACTGAGTGAGGCCGAGGGCCTGATTTGTAAGGATATTTATGGGATCGGTCTGCATGCCGCAACATGTTTGATATAGGTCGAGGGCCTGAGTGATTTATGCCATGATTTGTCTTGATATAGCGCTTGGGCTGAATGATCCCCTCCAAAGTCTGTACATACCCCCAGTGAGCACAGGTACCTACTGAGTGCGAGTACAGAGTGCTGAGTGACTGGGAGACATGAGTGATTGTGAGGTATGCCCGAGGGGCATGAGTGATTGTGAGGTATGCCCGAGTGGCATGACTGACTGAGAGGTTTGCCCAAGGGGCTGTATATGAGTGATATTTTGCCCGAGGGGCTGTCTATGATTTCATCATTTTTTCTCACCTTTGCATTGAGCCTTTGTTTGAAAAACTGTTGAAAAATATCTTTTAATGATTTTTACTAGAACTAGGTTTAAACGAGATGATTTGATTCAAACACTGATTTTTAAAGCATATTGTACTTTACTGAATTTTTGTGATATAAACTTGATATGATTTATTGCTCGTTACTACTGCTCAGTCTTTATTTATTGTTGTTACTTACTGAGTTGGTGTACTCACGTTACTCTCTGCACCTTGTGTGCAGATCCAGGTGTAGCTGGGCACGGTAGCGGTTGTTGATTAATTTGGTTGCAGATTTTCTCGGGGATAGCAAGGTAGCTTCTTGGCGATCGCAGTCCCTGCTCTTCTCCCTCTTATCTTCCTTTAGTTATATTTAGCTATTTTCCATACTATGTTAGTCTTGATATTGTTAGACAAATGGTAGTAGCTACTCATGACTAGTAACACCCCGATGTCGGGCTTTTCTTTTTCGTATTTTTGTTCGATTTGAACTCCTTTACGAAGGTTTTTTTATATTAAATAGCATTGAAATTATCTTTGAAATGAAAATATCGGTTTGTTTTGGAAATGAGTCGGCTTGCCTAGTTCCACGATAGGTTCCATCACGACAGGTGTTAGTTGGGCCGTGACACGGGGCTGCCTTCAGATGTTGGAGGCATATGAGAGGCGCAGGCCGGTTGATGCAGTACCACTTACATGGAAGGAGTTCTCTGTTCTCTTTCTGAAGAAGTTTGTGCCATAGTCTCGCCGAGAGGAGTTGCGCAGACAGTTTGAGTAGTTACATCAGACAGTTTGAGTTGGCTCATCATGCAGTTTGGTTGGTCCCCACTGATAGGGAGAGGATTAAGAGGTTCATTGATGGCCACACATATCAACTGCGGTTGCTTATGAATAGGGAGAGTGTATCTGGTGCCACTTTTGACGAGGTGGTTGACATTGCTCGACAGGTAGAGGTGGTCCATAGCCAAGAGCGTGGTGATAGGGAGGGTAAGAGGCCCCGAGATTCGGGCAGTGTTGGTGGGGTACCTTCTGGAGGGCAGTTCTACCATAACAGGGGTCATCCAGTTCATCATCCAGCCATGGTTCATATAGTTCTCATCAGAGTCAGTCGTCTCTCAGTGCACTTCCAGCCCCGAGTACGCTCCGTGCACCATCAATTCAAGGATCATATGTACCAGGTCCTTTTGGTAATTATTCTGGTTCCCGAGGTCTGCCTCAGAACTCGCCACCATTCTTCGAGATGGAGTGCTATGAGTATGGAGAGCTGGGCCATGTGAGGAAATATTGTCTCCGCCGTACGCGAGGTACAGTTCAGCAGAGGAGTCAGGCTACTACTTCTGCACCAGTTGCTCCACCACCCGCTCAGCCAGCTCAGGGTAGAGCTCAGGGTGGAGCTCAGTCAGCTGGGGGTCACCCAAGAGGGGGAGGCCGATCCGGTGATTGTCAGGGCCGATTCTATGCTTTTCCTGCCAGACCAGATGTTGTTGCTTCAGATATAGTAATCACATGTATTGTATTAGTTTGCCATAGGGAGGCATCTATATTATTTGACCTTGGTTTCATAAATTCGTATGTTTCATCATATTTTTATTCATTTTCTGGATATGCCCCGTGAGTCCTTAGTTTCACCTGTTCATGTATCTACACCAATGGGCGATACAATAATTGTATACCGAGTGTATCGGTCGTGTCTGGAAATTATTGGGGGACGAGACTAGAGTTGGTCTTTTATTGCTTAGTATGGTCAATTTAAATATTATCTGGGTATGGTGAGATATCAGATGTTTTGTTATATGGCCTTGGGCCAAGTGGGGGAGTCTGCTATCGACGATTTGATTGCGTGCTTATGTGAGGTATCGGTTTCGTTCCGAGATACACTTGTGGATTAGTTATGACTTGTAGAGTTTCAGATCGGAATGATTAAAAATCATGAGATGATTAAATTATTATTTTGAAGGATGTAGTGCGCACAGAGTATGAATTTGATTGGTGCTGTTAAGGTAGGGTTATTTCTTTGGGGGCTTGTGTCTTTTGGCCCGTTCGAGCGGTGCAATTTAGATTTGAGCATAGTGGGTGACTTTCAAAATGGTTATAATGGATTCAAAATCCGGATTCGTATATCGCTATAATCGGTTATTTACATTGGATGGTGTCAGAACTTGCGGTAATTATGTATGACTATAGATTCTACATTTTTAATATAAGAAAGGAAAGAGAAATAATTTTAAATTCACAAAGGGTATTTTCAGAGTGAGTGTTACGGTTGTGGTACTTTTGTGGTGCTTAAGAAGAATACAATGGCTTATGGACCTTAGGAGAGTATGTTTTTATGTTGGGATGTCTTATAGTGAGCTTTGGGTAAGGGTAGTAGTGTTCTGATAAGGAGGAACGTCAACTTGAGGGTAATTCAGGAGAACATCGGAGAAAATAGGACCACTGGGTAGTAGGCTAGACCAATATGGTAGTGGCATGCTCAGTTCTTTTGGGTAATAATGTTGTGGAAGCTTTACAGATGTTTTCGTGGCAATATGTTTTTGGTTTTGGTGACCAGTGTGGCTTGGACGAGATAGAGGAAATTAGTTCTGATAGCTTGATTAGGTGAAAATAGATTTGAAAGTGTTCTTCATGGTTTCTACGATGGTTTGAACCAGATATTTTCTACCGGTGTGGGGAACGTGTTGTGCATTGTGATTTCCTCCTGGAAAGAAGCAAGAGAAAAAGTTTCCAACTAATAGGGTACGTAATTTGCTGGTGACTCAGAGTCTATAATGAGATTCTAGTGCTTTTCACGTGATAGATATGGTGTGTTGTGAGGGATTAAGATTTATATGTATGAGGTGGCAGTTCATTCTTGTAAGGAAGATCACAAATTCTGAACGGAATGGTGAGTGTTATATATTTAGATGAATGTTATAGTTGCTCGGTAATCCCTGAGAAGGGTGTGCGATTGAAAGGGGCATTGTATTTTGATTTACAGATGTTCATTGGTATTACAGTACTCTCCTGGTTGATAGACTGTTGATATTCAAATTATTGATATTATTGGCACGTGAGTTGTCCGTGCAGGTTTAGATATTGATACTATAGCACGTGAGTTATCCGTGCGAGTGATGTTAATGTGAGCTCTAGAAGAGCTGGTTACTATTATTAAACTTGTGTGCAATGGTTCTGCTATATTAATAAGCTTATAGCATTACAATCGTGGTGGTTCTTGTTGAACTTACAATACGGTTCTTTACTTTGAGACATTTTCCATTTTTGGGTACAAGGTTGCGAGTTGTGTAGTATGTTAAGTAATTATATCTAGGGTTATGGTTATGACTTGTACAGCTTGTTCAAACTCATACAACGTGTAGATGTGAGATTTAGGTCTTCTGAATGTTGGAAATTGAATTCCAAGGTATGGGCTAAGATGGAAGTAATGATTTTCAATTATGTTGTGTTGTCAGGCCTATACAATTTACACAGAATAGGGTGACGTGGGATCACCCCCGAGTACATGCGTGGTAAGATGGAATAGTGATTTGGTGGCTTGGAAACAACTCTTGGCACGTTCGGGGACGAACGTATGTTTAAGTGCGGGAGAATGTAACGACCCGGCCGTTCATTTTGAGTATTATAACCCCGTTCCCCTATTTACTGCTCAATTTATGTAAACGATCTTGGAATTTATTTCTGATTATTCCAATAGCTCCGTATGGTTATTTTGGACTTAGGAGTGTGTTCGAAAATTATTTTTAGAGGTCCGTAGTGGAATTTGGCTTGATATGCCGAAAGTTGAATTTTTGGAAAGTTTGACCGGGGGGGGGGGATTGACTTTTTTATATCGGGGTCGAAATTTGATTCTAAAGATTTGAATACCTCTGTTATGTCATTTATGACTTGTGTGCAAAATTTGAGGTTAATCGGACGTGATTTGATAGGTTCCGACGTCGTTTGTGTAAACATGAAATTTCAAAGTTCATTAAGCTTGAATTGGGGTATGATTTGTGGTTTTAGGGTTGTTTGAGGTGATTTGAGGGTTCGACTAAGTTCGTATGATGTTTTAGGACTTGATGGTATGTTTGGTTGAGGTCCCGGGGGAGGGGGGGGCTCGGGTGAGTTCCGGGGGGTTAACAAATTATTTTTGGCCTTGGTGAGATTACTGATATCTGTTGCTGCATTCTACTGGTTTCCTCTTTCGCGTTCGCGAGTGGGCCCTCGCTTTCGCGAAGAGTATTTTTGGAGTGGTGAGATTTTGTTCTTCACGTTCGCGAAGGGGAGGACGCGAACGCGAAAGTGTGGTCTATGTGTGCATCGCGAACGTAGGAGTGGTGTCGCGTTCGCGAAGCCATGGTCGCGTTCGCGGAGGATAAGATTGGTAAAGTTTCGCATTCACGAAGCCATGATCGCGTTCGCGAATGGTTAAATTCTGGGCAGTCGAGTTTGTTCTTTGCGAACGCGAGGGACTTGTCGCGTTCGCGAATAAGAGAGGTCTGGGCAGAAAGTTTAAGTTCAGAAAATGGGACTTTTCCATTTTAACGATTTCAAGCTCGAATTAAGGCAACTTTTGGTAGATTTTCAGAGGAAACAACGGGTTAAGTGTTCTTAACTCAATATTGGTTAAATTACCCGAATCCAGGGTTGTTTTTATTATTTAATTGGTGAATTAAGTTGGAAAAGTTTGAAAACCCTCTTGGATAAAATTGAGGATTTGAGGGCTGAATTTTTATCGGAATTTAGTAATTTTGGTATGATTAGACTCGTGGTTAAATGGGCGTTCATATTTTGTAACTTTTGTCGAGTTCCGAGACATGGGCCCCACGGGCGATTTTTGGAGTTAAAATTCAGATTTTTATGGAAAAATTATATTTTCTTATGGAATTAATTCCAATAAATTTTATTGACAGAAATGAATTATTTATGACTAGATTCGAGGCATTTGGGGGCCAATTCACGAGGCAAAAGCATATCGGATTAAAGAATTACACGGTTTGAGGTAAGTAACACTTCTAAACTTTGTTCTGAGGGTATGAATCCCCGAATTTGGTATGATATAAATTGTTTGGAGGTGATACACACAATAGGTGATGAGCATGTGGACGTGCACCATATAAATTGTGTCTTGAATAAATCCTGTCCAGTTGTAAGATTAATGAATCTTGTTATTATCTTAACCTTCTCCACGTGTTAGAAAAATTGAGCTGAGGTTCCTATTAAAGATCATGTTTAGGCTACGTGCCAATATTTTTGGACCCATGGGGTCGTGTAGTTGTTGAATTAGTTGTTCAAAAATATACATTTCATACTCAGTAATAATTGTCCATTGTGAGGATATTTATGGGATAGAGCTGCATAACGCAGCATGCCATAATGGCTTTATACATTATTATTGTTCTGGATCGGGGATGCCCGCCTGCAGCAGGCCTAATTGGCTTTACTCTTTTATGGATCGGGGTTGCCCGCCTACAGCAGGCGTTATAGGCTTTGTTATTATACGGATCGAGACTGCCCGCCTGCAGTACGCCATAATGGCTTTGTATTACGCTTGGGCTGAAAGAGACCCTCCGGAGTCTGTACATACCCCCAGTGAGCGTAGATGATTATATATATTCGGGATGGACTTCCCAAGGCATGAACTTGCCTTACTTACTAATTATATATATATTCGGGATGAATTTTCCCAGGGCATGGACTTGCCTTAATTATTTGTATTGTAATGAATTTACTTGGACATGGATCTTGTCCGTATCATTTATATTTGGGGATGAATGATTCCGGAGCTGGATTGGTCTTATACGGTACTGAATGACTAACTGTCAATCGATGTGTATATATATACGAGTTGGAACACCCCTGGGCTGGATTGGCCATAAACAGTACCGAGTGACCGGATAATTTGTGACCAGTATTTACATGAGGTCTTTCTACTGAGATGTCAAATTTCTCATATCATGCAGCATTGATCTATTTCACTTGTACTGAGTTTAACTGTTGAACTTGAAAGCATGCCTATATTTCTGTACCATTATTTATACTGGATTGTACCTACGGAGCTCATCATTACTTTCAGCCCAGAAGTTAGTCTTGTTACTTATTGAGTTGGTTGTACTCATACTATACTCTGCACCTCGTGTGCAGATCCAAGTGCTTTCGGACACGGAGATTTTTAGATTTCAGAGTACTATCAGTTGGAGACTATCGAGGTATCCGCTTGGCGTCCGCTGACTTTGTCTCTCTTTCCTTCAGTTATTGTACTGTTTTATACTTTCAGACAGTAGTTTTTATCAGTCAAATATTGTATTCATATTAGATGCTCATGTACTCAGTGGCACCGAGTTTTGTGAGTATTACATTTGAAACTGTGAGATTTCTTCCGCTGAATTTAATTATTTTATTTTCAAATTTAAAAGATATGGTGGTTTATTGAGATATTCGGCTTGCCTAGTATTGAGATAGGCGCCATCACCGCATGTGAAATTTTGGGTGGTGACATTTAAGTAGCTCTAAGTAGTGCTGACATTTAATTAGCTCTAACCATTCAGATTCCCTTTTTTGGTCAACAACTTTGATCTCCTTTTATGTCCTTTCATTTCTTTCCCTTTTATTTCATTTTTTTTGTCCATTCAGTTTCCCATTGTAATTTTTTTTGGTGGGGGAGGGGGATCCAAAAGAACAGTCAGGTCAAGCCAAACTTCAAAAAAGAAAAAAAAGTTCCTTTTTATATTTCCAGTCCTCTATTAAGCCCTTTTTAGCTTCTGAAGTATTTGCCAAAACAAAAAAAACTGCTTAAAAAAGTTAAAAAGAGCTCTAAAAACCCAAAAGCCAAAACAAGACTTATTCTTCATATGTCCGTTTCTTCTAAACATTTTCTTTTTTCATTTGCCCAAATGTCAGCAATTTAATTTCCCTCCATATAAATGCGTCCTAGCTCAAGCATAGTTCGTATAACCTTCTTTAAGTCTATTGATTTCCACGAGTAGGCATTTGTATTGTAAAGCCGTTTTATAATTTCTTGTTGCGATGCCAGTAAGTATAAATTTATATGTAAATATTCATTGAAATTTAAAAAAAATTATAGATATGAATCCATAATAATCTAAAAGACAATTAGTTCAATACTAAGAACCTTAAAGACTGTACCTAAATTTAAATTTTGATTCCTTTGCAAACAATAATTTTAACATGTAATCTTACTTAAAAGAAGCATTATAATACATTACAAATACGTTCTCACCAGTAGTTTCATACCTCAGAATTTTGAATCTTTGGACAAAATCTGAATACTTCATATCCCTGTGACTATTATCTTACATAAGATAAGTATTTTTTATTTATGTTGGGTGTGCGCACAAAGTACCACATTGGTAGCTGGAAAGATTGAGAATCTACATATAAGGTGTAGGGATCTCTTAATGGTATGAGGCCTTTTGGAAAAGAATCGTGCGGGCTTAATCCAAAGCAGACGATATCACATCATGTTAATAACCTGTTTGGCCAAGTTTCTCAGCATACCAAAAGTATTTTTTTTAAGAAGTGCTTTTTTCCTCAATTTGAGGTGTTCGGCCAAGTTTTTTTTTTTTTGAAAAATAAGTGCTTTTGGCTTGAATCAGAAGCAGTTTTGAAGAAGCAAAAAAAAGTAGTCTCTCCCCAGAAGCAGAAACAAAAATAGTTTTGACTTTTCTTCCTACTAAAAATGTCACGATCCCAAATTCCCTCCGTAGGATGTCGTGATAGCACCTAGTCTCTAAGACTAGGTAAGCCTATCAATCCGGAATAACAATAGAAATCTGAAATAAATAAATCTTCAAATTTACATAATTACAACTACCAAAACCTGGTAGAAATTAGTTACAAGCTTCTAAGAATTTATCCCCAATGTATCTATATATCAAGGTCTAAAGAAAAATAAGGAAGCAATATAATAATGATAGAAGGGGACTCCGGAGTCTGCGGACGCTGGCAAATATACCTCGAAATCTCCGTACACAAGAAGCTCATTGATGTCTGGGCTAGTAAGATGTACCTGGATCTGCACAAAAAGATGTGCAAAAACGTAGTATGAGTACACCACAGTGGTACCCAGTAAGTGCCAAGCCTAACCTCGGTAGAGTAGTGACGAGGTCAGGTCAGGCCCTACTGGAATAATAAAAGGCAAGGTGACATGTTTAACAATATAATAAAAATAAAATGACAATGAAAATGAATCAGGTAAGTAGCATGTCACAAATTAACTAAGCAAAATAATGACAATTAATAACTCGTGAAAACAAAACAGAAGTCTTTTCAACTTTAAGAAAATCACCACAATAGTTAAAGGCAACCGCGGCCATAAATCAATATCAACAAGGGCACTCCCGAGGTACCGCCGCGTAGTCCCAAATCATAAATAAAATTACAATATCTCATTTTCTTATATCACCGCGGGAGCCTTCTCATTTTATTTTTAAAGAAAAATATTTTTTCCGAAATAGCATTCCGCGATTTAGCCACCCTTATCACACCGCATGACTTTTAGTAGTTCCCCTACTAGCCACGTGTATCAAGTCACCCTTATCTCACCGCATGCGTTTCAACACCCATACCTTATACCACCGCATGCGTATCAATATCATAATATATCACAATATGTACCTCAAGTGCCCAAATATTCAATTTGCCAAAATAAATAACTTCAACAATATTTTTCACAACAGGGAGCCCACGGCTCAATCACATTGAGTATAAAATCTCACAAAATATTCAGTAATAAATAACTTAGGAATTTTTTTTTTAATACGTTGCCTCAGTTCCAAATTTAAAATATCAAATACTTCATATTAATAATATTTAAATTAAAGAAATTCCACCTTCAAATAATGCACAGAATAAAAGAAATCAAGTTTCAGCTGAACAGGTAAAAATAATTAGTAGGAGAAAGTCAAGCAAATTTAAAGAATATAAATCAGATCAATGATGGAGAATATATCAAGATTTAATAATTTATTTAATATGCAACAATGATCTACACAATTTAAAAACTGTGATGACCCAAAGTGTCATCTTTAAATTTAATAATTAATTATGTGTTCTAAGACCTCAAAAAGTACCATTTATTATCCCTCGACTTACGTGCGTAGTCCGTATCATTTTTTCGGACAACTTTTGTGTGAAAAATGGATTAAAAATGTGAAATAGAGTTTTAAAACTCAACTAAGTTGACTTTAATCAATATTTTGAGCAAACAGATTCGGATTAGTATTTTGACAGTTCCGGTAGGTCCGCAACGTGATTTGGGACTTGGGCGTATGCCCGGAATCGAATTCCGAGGTCCCTAACCCGAGATATGGAATTTTGATAAAATATTAAAAGTTTGAAAGCTTAATAATTTTTAAGAATGTACTGATATTGGATTTATTGACACTGGGTCCGTATTTTGGTTTCGGAGCCCGGTATAGGTCCACTATAATGTTTATGACTTGTCTGTCAAATTTGGTGAGAAACGAAGTTGATTTGACGTGATTCGGACGCCCCGTTGTGAAAATATAAGTTTTGAAGTTTTCTTGAAAATTTCCTTTGATTTGGTGTCCGATTCGTAGTTCTAGGTGTTATTTTGGCGATTTGGTCGCGCGAGCAAGTTTGTATGATATTTTAGGACTTGTGTGCATGTTTGATTTGGATCTCCGAGGGCTCGGATGAGTTTCGGATACGCTATGAGATGATTTTAAACTTAGAAAATCTAGTTTTGAGCTTCTGCTATCATCTGGTGCATTGTGCTTCGCGATCGCAAAGCCATTCCTGCGATCGCGAAGAGGAAATTGTAAGCCGTGGGTTTTATCCTTCGCGTTCGCGAAGATAGGCACGCGAACACGGAAAGTTAGCTTCCAGTGCACTGCTAACGCGAGGACCAAGCTGCGATCGCATAGAAGGAATGAGGCAGAAGGTGAAGCACTGAATTTGTTCTACGCGATCGCATAAGCCTGTACGCGATCGCGTAAGTTTGAGAAAATGTTCTCTGCGACCGCATGGCCATTTACGCAATCGCGTAGAGTTAATAAAATGGGCAGCCAAAATGTGCTTCACGATCGCAATCAATTAACTGCGATCGCAAAGATTAAAATGGACATGGCAGAAGTTGTTCTACACGATCGTGAACGAATTTTCGCAATCGTGATGAATAAAAAATCTGAAAAACAGAACTTAAGTTTTGGAAGTGAGATTTCGACCCATTTTCAACCACTTTCAATTTTTGAGCTTGGGTAAGGCGATTCTTGGGCGATTTTCACGGAATAACATTGGGGTAAGTGTTCCTTATCCTATATTGATTATATTTCATGTTTTCATACTCATTTATATCACGAATCCGTAAAATTTTGGGAGAAAAATCATATTTTTATAAAATCTTCCAAAAACAAAAATTTAAGATTTGAAGGTCCATTTGACATCGGAATTTGATAAATTTTGTATGGTTGGACTCCTCTCGGAATGGGTATTCAGATTTCAAGTTTTTTCGAGATTTGAGACGTGGGCCCCACTGTCAATTTTTAAAGTGAATTTTGGATTTTATCTGGAAAATTAGTAAATTCATAGAGAATTAATTCCTACGATTTGTATTGAGTATATCGAATTATTTGTGAATAGATTTGAAGCTTTTGGAGACAAATTTAAAAGGAAAAGTTGTGATCGAATAATTGATTGAAATTGCAAAGCGAGGTATGTGTCGTGGTTAACCTTGACTTGAGGGAATAGAACCCTTAAATTATTTGTTATGTGAAATGCATGCGAACGACGTATAGGCGAGGTGACGAGTGTCTATACGTCGTCAAATTAATTATTTGCATAATTATTTGAAAATCCTAAATATTTTTTAATATACAAATTAATTATTATAATAATTATTTCTCTCCTATTCTTTGTTAAATATTAATTCTTGAATTCCTGAAATAATTGCTACATGCTTACTTGATTTATGTGCATTAATTGCTACTTGACATTTAGCATATTAAATATTAAACTGCCTATTTTCTCCCTGATTTCCATAATAAATTGCTAATTATCATTGTTTGTTTCATAATTAAATCATAATTATTGAATGCTTGTTATTTTAAAATTGTATATTAATTGTGGCATTTATTGGGGCAATTTCTTCTATAAGAATTGGTAAATGAATATATTGGAGGATCGGGTTGCACGCTGCAACAGACTTATTAAAAGTCCATATTGGGGGATCGGGTTGCACGCCGCAACAGACTTATTAAAAGTTTATATTGGGGGATCGGGTGGCACACCACAATAGACTTATTTAAAAGTCTATATATACTTGATTAAAATAAATATATGGGAGGATTGAAAATGAATATGTTGTGGGAGCGAATTGCACGCTGCAACGGAAATTGATTGAAATAATAATTGGTTATGACTGTTGAGTTTACTTCAACTATTAGAAATGAGTTACCCGATTTAATTATATTATTGTTGTTATTACTACTATTGCGTACAGGTTAATGTAAGTGACCTGCCTTAGCCTCGTCACTATTTCGTCGAGGTTAGGCTCGGTACTTACCAGTACATGGGGTCGGTTGTACTGATACTACACTCTACACTTCTTGTGCAGATGTCGGAGTTGGTCCCAGCGGCGTACCATAGACTTGCTCGGATTTCAGCTACTCAGAGTAGACTTGAGGTATAACTGCACAGCGTCCGCAGTTCTGAAGTCCCCGTCTACTTTACTTTAGCTGAGTGTTTGTTTTCACACAACTTTATTTTATTCACACCTTTATTTGTATTATTCTAGAAGTTCGTGCAATTGTGACACCAATTCTGGGATGGTATTTATACACTGTTATTTTATGGACTCTTCACTATATTTAGATTTTACTTCCACATTTAATTCTTTGTGATTAATAAATTAAAATTTTGTTTAAAACAGATAATATTATTTGTAACGTTGGCTTGCCTAGCAAGTGAAATGTTAGGCGCCATCACGGTCCCGAAGGTGGGAATTTCGGGTCGTGACAGTTGGTATCCGAGCACTAGGTTACATAGGTCTCACAAGTCACGAGCAAGCTTAGTAGAGTCTGAAGGATCGGTACGGAAACGTCTGTACTTATCTCTCAGAGGCTATGAAGTTTAGGAACAATATCACTTCTTTCTTATTCTATCGTGCGATTTTATTCTATCATCGATGATTGAACCATTCTACTCTTATTCTCTCGCAAATGGTGAGAACACGTAATACCTCTACCGATGGATAGGGACCAGAGCCCTCGGTGGCAACTATGGCCAAGGGTTGAGGTCGAGGCCGAGGTCGTGCTAGAGGCGGAGGCAGAGGCAGAGGTAGAGCTCAGTTTAGAGCTCGAGCAGCAGCACCTATTGTAGAACCTCATGTGGATCTTCAGGAGGAGGTTCCAGTTCAGAATGTACTAGTTGGACCAGTTCAGGTCCCGGAATGATTCATAGCCACTCCAGTGCTTCAGGATGCTCTAGTCCGTTTGGTGAGACTTATGGAGGGCGTGGCCTAGAATGGTACATTTCCAGCGGCACCAGCCATCTCACAGGCTGGGGGAGGAGCACAAACTCACACTACTCCCGCTCCGGAGCAAATGGCTCTCCAGAATCAGGCTCCAGTAGCCCCGCCGGTTGGGGTAGTTCAGCCAGTTGTTGCGGCACAGACCGGTGATAGGCCCGCCATGTCTTTTGAGGCCTTTTTGAGACTGGATAAGTTTACAAAGCTCTTTCCAGTTCACTTCAGCGGTACACCTCCTGAGGACCCATAGAATTATCTTGACCGCTGCCATGAGGTGCTGCGAAACATGGGTATAGTTGAGACCAATGTGGTTGATTTTGCTGTATTTCAAATGACGGGTTCTGCCAAGAGGTGGTGTAGAGATTATACATTGGCCAGACCAGTTGGATCGCCTGCACTTACCTGGGAGTAGTTCTCTCAGCTATTTCTGGAGAAGTTCCTTCCTATCATACTGAGAGAGGATTACCGCAAGCAATTTGAGCGTCTACAGGAGGGAAGTATGACTGTTACTCAGTATGAGTCCAGTTTCATGGATTTGGCCTGTCATGCTCTCCTTTTACTACTTACTGAGGGAGAGATTGCTAATGTGGTAAGAAATTTCGTCAGAATTGTTTTGTTGCAAGAATTTTGTTGAAAGCTTGTCGGATGGAGTTTTAGCATCTGGTTTGGAAATGTCTTGAGTTTGAATTAGAAGGAAATCAAACTTGGAATGTCTTATGAGACCAACTTATAAGAATTTCTAACGTTTTTTATAATAATACTTTTGTATACAAATTCTAAGGATTTAAGTGTCTTTTAACTATCAATTCGGTTGCCACCTAATCAGAAGTGGCTAAGAGTCACTTATTTGGAAAGTGGCTTGCTGCCACGTTCCTTTTTCTTGCTTATCTTTAAAGACTTAGTGAATTAGTATTATCTTATTTAACTAATTAATCCCCCATTAACCAATAATTAAACAATTATCCACATAATTAAGAATTATCTCAACTTACTTAAAATACTATCACTTTTAACATACCTTGTACACCTTACTATCATGGTCATGTAGTAGCTTGTATGGAACTAGTACAGAAATATCGGGTATTATGGCTCAGATCATATTTTATCCCAAAATGTCAAACTTTGACGAAATTCCTTTTCTTCGATTTGCTTAGCCTTTCTCCTTCACGAATTTACTCATCGCGTGTTTGAAATAGCATAATGCTTATAATTTCAAAATAACCTCGTTCCCGAATTCATGTCGATTAACTTAAGACGAAATTTTAACGTACAAAAATGTGAGATGTAAGATCTCATTTTCGAGCTGTCATCAATTTATTTGTGGCATACTTTCACGTACGAAAATATGGGGTGTAATATCATTTCCCCCTTTGGAACATTCATCCTCGAATGTTGATTGATGCACTTATCATTCTCATAACCCATAGCTCTTGCGAATACTTTAGTACTCCTCTTGCCATCTAGGCAACTATTTTGTGAATGAATCTCAAACGCTAGGGCATTCCCCCCTTTTGGCCTCTTTCTCACACCACGACTCGTGGTCGAAATCATTCCAATCTTGTAGCTGTTACTATCTTTTATCATGCAGCATGTACGACTCTTACTTTGTAAGTGCGCCTATGCGCCTCTTCTCTCTTTTTTCCTCCAGCTTTTAGCCAATCCCTAGGTCTCATTTTGTGAACATATACAGAGCTTAATAGGATGTCCCTCTGCGCATCTATAAGTACAATGAAGTTCTTCGCTCGATACTTTGTTGAACTTACGAAAATTGTTATATCTTATTTTATTGACCCGGTTATCCATTCGTATGACTTTACTGCATCTAGGTAGGTCATACTACCATAACTCTTACTTTGATTTATCGTTACTGAGGTCTTTTA
This sequence comes from Nicotiana tomentosiformis, assembly GCF_000390325.3. NCBI lineage: Eukaryota > Viridiplantae > Streptophyta > Magnoliopsida > Solanales > Solanaceae > Nicotiana > Nicotiana tomentosiformis. Next base: position 107,940,821 of record NC_090815.1, on the reverse strand, counting down.
CCAAAATCCAGGTTACTATTTCGCTGCTTATCATATATGTATAAATCTAAGTCCTTTAATGCTTCCTCATTACTGTTCGTCTTATGAATGATGGCCTACTTTCATCTCATATTTTGTAACCCTTATTCATCCATTGTTGATTCACCTCAATATTGATCTACACTCTACCACTGATAACTTGAAACCTCTTTGTCACGACCCGAATTTCCCACCGACGTGCCCGTGATGGCGCCTAACATTTCACTTGCTAGGCAAGCCAATGTTAGAGAATCATTAACTAATTCCTTATTTCCATTCAGTAATTAATAATAATTAACTAAGATGAAATATAATAAGTACGGAATATCATAAAACTGTATTAATTACTACCACCCGGATATGGAGTCACAATTCATGAGCATTCTAGAATTTACTACAAGTAATAGTCTGAAAGAAATACAACTATTTGAATGAAAGAAACAGTAGAACAGAAAAGATAGACGGGGACTTCAAGGTCTGTGAACGCCAACAAATCTACCTTGAGTCTCCGGACAGCGGACCAATAGCAAAATCTCGATCAACCCTAATCGGTATCAAAATTTGCACAGAAAGTGCAGAGTGCAGTATCAGTACAACCGACCCCATGTACTGGTAAGTGTCGAGCTTAACCTCGGTGAAGTAGTGACGAGGCTACGACAACACACCCACATATAACCTGGACAGTATAATCATGTTAATGGCAACAACAGTAAATAAAGAAATAACGCAAAAATAATGGGAGGGGAATACAACATAAAGAGTGAGAATAATGAAAAGACAGAATTAAACCGGAAATTCTTAAACGAATTGAGCAATTAAAACAACAAGGAAAACTGCACGGCATCACCCTTCGTGCTTTTACTCTCATAATATACACGGCATCACTCTTCGTGCTTTAAACCTCTCATAATATACACGGCATCACCCTTCGTGCTTTTACTCTCTTCCTCACAATATAAATAATTCATGCAAGGCATCACCCTTCGCGCTTTACACTCTTCCTCACCATGTAAATAAATCACGCACGGCATCACCCTTCGTGCTTTACACTCTTCCTCACAATATAAATAAATCATGCACGGCATCACCCTTCATGCTTTACACTCTTCCTCACAATTCACAGAATCAATAACAACGGATAGAGAGAAGTTTCACAAAGAAATCAATATTTCATCAATGATTACTTTCACAATTTAATATCTCAACCTCGAATCAATATTCACAATTTAATCAACCTTGGTAGAACCGGATACAAGTCTCCCAACATTTCAACAACAACAATAAGTATGGATAACAAGATTTAAGACTACAGATTTGCAAGAATGGAATTTCACTCGCATGCTATGACTCGACCACAATGCATAGATGCTCGTCACCTAAAATATACATCGTATTCAACAATAAAACACGTAGCAAATACTCACACAATACCTATTCCCTAAAGCCAAAGTTAGATACAACACTTACCTCAATTTCTCAAGCCACTCACTGCTCAAGTACTGCTTTCCCTTTAGAATTTACCTCCAACCCACTCGTATCTAATCATAATTAATTTAATATCATCAATTATCGCTAAAGGAATCAACTTTAATGCATAATTATAGTTTTCCTAAGTTTTCCCAACAAAAGTCAAAAACCGACCCCGGGCCAGCTTGGTCAAAACCCGAGGTTCGGACTAAAATCCATTTACCCATTAACACCCGAGCCCGAATATGTAATTAGTTTTGGAATCCGACCTCAAATTGGGGCCTAAATCCTCAAATTTCCGAAATCCCTAGTTTCTACCTAAAACCCCTAATTCTACCATGAAAACCTTAGATTTTTGGTTGAAATCTTGTAAAATGTAGTGAAAGATTGAAAGAAATCAGTTTAGAATCACTTACCTATGATTTGGGGAAGAAATGGTCTTTGGAAAATCGCCTCTTGTGTTTTAGGTCTTGAAAATTCGGGAAATGAATGAAAGTTCCAATCCAAAAGTCATTTTGATCAGCTGCAGATGTCGCATTTGCGACCTGAGCTTCGCAAATGCGAAGCCCTTCACACTTCTGCTGCCTTCAGAAATGCAAAGATAAGTTCGCAAATGCGACCTTGAATCTTCGCAAATGCGACTAAATGATCGCATTTGCGATCACTGCCCTTCCCCGACTCCCTTCGCAAATGCGAAAACTATTGGCTCAGCTTCTCTTCTTATTTGCGATGAGAAGCTCGCAAATGCGAACCTCTCAGAGGTCGCAAATGCGAGATCAAAGGCCTGCAATAATATTAGATGCCCAACAATGTTTTCCAAGCCAAATCTCACTCCGTAGCCTATCCGAAACTCACTTGAGCCCTCGGGGCTCCAAACCAGACATGCACACAAGTCTAAAAACATTATACGAACTTGCTTGCACGATCAAATCGCCAAAATAACACCTAGAACTACGAATTTAGTACCAAATCAAATGCAATTCTCAAGAACACTTTAAAATGTCTATTTTCTCAACTGGACGTCCGAATCACGTCAAATCAACTCCGTTTCTCACCAAATTTCACAGACAGGTTTTAAATATCATAATGAACCTGTACCGGATTCCGAAACCAAAATACGAAACCGATACTAACAATGCCAAATATCAATCAATTCTTAAAAACAAATAATTTCCAAACTTTTAATTTTTATCAAAAATTCATAACTCAAGCTAGGGACCTCCGAATTCGATTCCGGGCATACGTCCAGGTCCCATAATTCATAACTCAAGCTAGGGACCGCCAAAGCACAGATTTGGGCCCATTTACCACAAATATTGACCGAAGTCAACTAAAATCAACTTTTAAGGCAAAAATTCTTATTTTCATTAGTTTTCAATATAAAAGCTTTCCAGAAACCTGTCCGGACTGTGCATGCAAATCGAGGAGGGTAAAAATGAGGTTTTTAAGGCTTAAGAGTGCAGATTCGAGTTCTAAAACATAAGATGACCTATTCGGTCATCACATTCTCCACATATAAAACAACCGTTCGTCCTCGAGCGGACATAGAAAAGTACCTGAGCTGGTGAAAAGGTGGGGATATCTACTCCGCATATCGGACTCAGACTCCCAAGTAGCTGCCTCAATAGGCTGACCTCTCCACTACACTCGAACTTAAGGGTAACTCTTTGATCTCAACTGGCGAACTTGCCGGGCTAGAATTGCCACCGGCTCCTCCCCGTAAGTCAAATCCTTGTCCAACTGGACAGAGCTGAAATCTAACACGTGGGACGGGTCACCATGATATTTCTAGAGCATAGACACATGGAATACCGGATGAATTGAGGATAACCCTGGAGGCAACGCAAGTCTATAAGCTACCTCCCCCACTCTCTCGAGGATCACAAATGGCCCGATATACCTAGGGCTCAACTTGCCCTTCTTCCCAAATCTCATAACACCCTTCATGGGCGATACCCGAAGCAATATTCTTTCTCCAACCATGAATGCAATATCACGAGCTTTACGGTCGGCATAACTCTTTTGCCTAGACTAAGCTGTGCGAAGTCAATCCTGAATAATCTTGACCTTATCTAAGGTATCTTGTACCAAATCGGTACCCAATAACCGAGCCTCTCTCGGTTCAAACCAGCCAACTGGCGAACGACATCGCCTTCCGTATAATGCCTCATATGGAGCCATTTGAATGCTCGACTGGTAGCTATTATTATAGCAAACTCTGTAAGTGGCAAGAACTGATGCCAAGAACCTCCAAAGTCTATAACACAAGCGCGAAGCATATTTTTTTCAATATCTGAATGGTGCGCTCTAACTGTCCGTCTGTCTGAGGATGGAATGATGTGCTCAACTCAACCCGCGTACCTAACTCACGCTGTACTGCCCTCCAAAAGTGCGAGGTAAACTGCGTACCTCAATCAGAAATGATAGACACAGGCACACTGTGGAGACGGACGATCTCATGAATGTAAATCTCTGCCAACCGCTCCGATGAATAGGTAACTGCCACAGGAATGAAATGCGCTGACTTAGTCAGCCTATCCATAATAACCCAACTGCATCGAACTTCCTCTAAGTCCGTGGGAGTCAAACAACAAAATACATAGTGATACGCTCCCACTTCCACTCAGGAATATCTAACCTCTGAAGTAAACCACCAGGTCTCTGATGCTCACACTTTACCTGCTGGCAATTTAGGCACCGAGCTACATAGGCAACTATGTCCTTCTTGATTCTCCTCCACCAATAATGCTGCTGCAGGTCCTGGTACATCTTGGCAGCGTCCGGGTGAATAGAATACCGAGAACTGTGAGCCTCCTCAAGGATCAACTCACGAAGCCCATCCACATTAGGCATACAAATACGACCCTGCATCCTCAAAACTCCGTCATCTCCAACAGTAACCTGCTTGGCACCACCGTGCCGCACTGTGTCTCTAAGGACAAGTAAATGAAGATCGTCATCCTGCCAATCTATGATGCGCTCAAATAAAGAAGATCGAGCAAATGTACAAGCTAGAACGTGACTGGGCTCGGAAACATCTAACCTCACGAACTTGTTGGCTAAGGCCTGAACATCCAATGCAAGAAGTCTCTCACCAACTAGAATATATGCAAGACTACCCATACTGACGGACTTTCTACTCAAAGCATCGGCGACCACATTGGCCTTCCCGGGATGATACAATATGGTGATATCATAGTCTTTCAATAGCTCCAGCCACCTCCTCTGCCTCAAATTGAGTTCCTTCTTCTTGAATAAATACTGCAAGCTCCGATGATCAGTGAATACCTCACATGGCACGCCGTAAAGATAGTGCCTCCAAATCTTCAGCACGTGAATAATGGCTACCAGCTCTAGATCATGAACAGGGTAATTCTTCTCGTGAACCTTTAGTTGCCGTGAAGCATATGAAATAACCTTGCCACCCTGCATCAATACCGCACCAAGACCAATACAAGATGTGTCACAATATACTGCATAAGATCTTGAACCTGTGGGTAACACCAATACCGGTGCCGTGGTCAAAGCAGTCTTGAGCTTCTGAAAGCTCGCTTCACACTCGTCTGACCACCTGAATGGGGCACCTTTCTGGGTCAATCTGGTCAACGGGGCTGCTATGGATGAAAACCCCTCCACAAATCGACGGTAATAGCCCGCCAAACCCAGGAAACTACGGATCGCTATAGCTGATGTGGGTTTAGGATAGTTCTGGACTGCCTCAATCTTCTTAGGATCCACCTTAATACCCTCTGCTGATACAACATAACCCATGAAAGCAACTGAACTCAACCAAAACTCGCATTTTGAGAAATTACCATATAATTGGTTGTCATTCAGAGTCTGAAGAACGATCCGAAGGTGCTGCTCATGCTCCTATCGACTGTGGGAGTAGATCAAGATATCATCAATAAACACAACCACAAAAGAATCCAAGTAGGGTTTGAACACCCGGTTCATCAAATTCATGAATGTTGCTGGGGCATTTGTCAAGCCAAATGACATTACTAGAAACTCATAATGCCCATACTAAGTCCGAAAAGCTGTCTTAGGAACATCGGATGCCCTAATCCTCAACTGATGGTAGCTAGATCTCAAATCAATCTTTGAAAACACCTTGGCACCCTGAAGCTGATCAAATAAATCATCAATCCTCGGCAATGGATATTTTGTTCTTGATGGTGACTTTGTTCAACTGTCGATAATCTATACACATCCTCATCGATCCATATTTCTTCTTCACAAACAACACAGGTGCACCCCAGGGCGAGACACTAGGTCTAATGAAGCCCTTATCAAGCAAATCTTGCAACTGCTCCTTCAATTGTTTCAACTCTGGCGGTGTAATACGATATGGAAGAATGGAAATAGGCTGAGTGCCCAGAGCCAAATCAATGCAATAATTAATATCTCTGTCGGGTGGCATCCCCGGCAGGTCTGCAGGAAACACCTCTGGAAACTCGCGATCAACCGGTACCAAATCTATGGAAGGAACCTCCGCACTAGAATCGCGGACATAAGCCAAATAAGCTACACACCCCTTCTCGACCATATGCCGAGCCTTCACATAAGAGATGACCCTGCTGGCAGAATGCCCAAGATTCCCTCTCCACTCTAATCGAGGCAACCCCTTAAGGCTAAGGTCACCGCCTTGGCGTGACAATCTAATATAGCATGATAAGGTGATAGCCAATCCATACCCAGTATGATATCAAAATCAACCATGTCAAGAAGTAGAAGATCTACACGAGTCTCAAGACTCCCAATGTTGACCACACACGAACGATAAACACGATCTACAATAATAGCAGTTCCCACTGGTGTGGATACATACACATGAGTACTCAAAGAATTACGGGGCACAACCAAATAGGAAGCAAACTAGGATGACACATAGGAGTAAGTAGATCCCGAATCAAATAGAACTGAAGCATCTCTACTGCAAACTAAAACAGTACCTGTGATAACATCGTCAGATGACTCAGCCTCAGGCCTGGCTGGGAAAGCATAACACCGGGGCTGGGCCCCACCACCCTGAACTACGTTCCTGAGATGGCCTCTAACTGGCTGGTCTCCACCTCTAACGGCCTGACCTCCACCTCTAACTGTCTGGCCCCTACCTCTGGCTGCCTGACCCCTAACCCTGGCTGGCTGAGTAGGTGGTGCAACAACTGGTGCTGTAACCATGGCACGAGAACTCTAATGATGTGAGTTGCCCGTTGACCGAGGGCAAAATCTAGCAATGTGCCTCGGATCACCACAAGTATAACATAGCCTCGGCTGATGTGACTACTGGTCCTGAAACTGACCTTGTCGACCTGAATAACCACCCTGATAACTCTGGAGTGGAGGTGCACTAATATGAGCTGGTGGTGCATTGTAGGCTAGCTGGTCGGAATAATACATTTGAGGGCCATGACCACCTGAGGCACCGTGGGATGCCTGGAGCGCTGAATGAAATGGCTTGGGAGGATGGCCCCTACCAAAAGTACTCCTGCCTCTAGATGGGGCACCGCTGAACTCATCGGAATGACGAGGTCTCTTCTCAAACCCCTGACCTCCTTAAGTAAGAACCATTTCGACTCGTCTGGCGACATTAGCAGCCGCCTGAAAAGAAATCTCACTCCCAGTCTCCTTAGCTGTCTGCATTCTGATAGGTTGAGCAAGTCCATCAATAAAACTCCTCACCCTCTCTCTCTCGGTGGGAAGCAGAAGAATAGCATGACAGGTGAAATTCACAAAACGGGTCTCATACTGAGTAACAGTCATACTGCCCTGCTGGAGACACTCGAACTGACGGCGACGCTCCTTTCTCAATGTGATAGGCAGAAACTTCTCTATGAAGAGCTGAGAGAACTGGTCCCAAGTAAGAGCAGGCGAACCACCTGGTCTGGTCAACAAGTAATCTCTCCACCATTTCTTGGCAGAACCAATCATTTGAAATGCAACAAAATCGACCCCATTGGTCTCCACTATACCCATGTTCCGTAAAACCTCGTGACAACTGTCAAGATACTACTGGGGATCCTCTGAAGGAGCACCACTGAAGTGAACAGGAAAGAGCTTGATAAACCTGTCTAATCTACAAAAAGCCTCAGAAGACATAGCTGGCCCATCTCCGACCTGTGCCGCCATAACCGGCTGAGCTGCTGGAGCCTGATACTGGGGAGCTATCTGCTCTGGAGCGGGCATGGTAGGAGACTGGGCTCCTCCTCCAACTTGAGAGTCTGCTGATGCCATGGGAAATGCGCCAGTATGGGCCACACTCTCCATAAGGGCCACCAAATGGACCAAAGAGTCCTGAAGTACTGGGTAGCAATGAACCCCTCCGGAACCTGAGCTGGTCTGGCAGGAACAGTCTGGGCTGGAACCTCCTCGTCAAGCTCTATCTGAGGCCCACTGCTGGTGCTGCTGCTCAGGCTCTGGGCTGAGCCCTGCCCCTGGCCCGGCCTCTGGCATGGCCTCGGTCTCGACCTCTGCCCCGTGTAGGAGCTGCCACTGGAGGCTCTGGCTGCTGCTTAGCTGAGGAAGCGGTACGTGTTCTCGCCATCTGCGAGAGAATATGAGTAAAAGAGTTCAATCAGTATTGAGAAAGAAAAATCGCATGATAGAGAATAATAGAAGTGAAACTTGTTCCTAAACTTCATAGCCTCTGGAAGATAAACACAGACGTCTCCGTACCGATCCTCCGGACTCTACTAAGCTTGCTCGTGAATCGTGAGACCTAGGCAATCTAGTGCTCTGTTACCAACTTGTCATGACCCGAAATTTCCCACCGACGGGACCATGATGGCACCTAATATTTCACTTGCTAGGCAAGCCAATGTTAGAGAATCATTAACCAATTCCTTATTTCCATTCAGCAATTAACAATAATTAACTAAGATGAAATATAATAAGTGCGGAATATCATAAAACTGTATTAATTACTACCACCCGGATCTGGAATCACAATTCACGAGCATTCTAGAATTTATTACAAGTAATAGTCTGAAAGAAATACAACTGTCTGAATGAAAGAAATAGTAGAACATACAAGATAGACGGGGACTGCAAGGTCTGTGAACGCCGACAGATCTACTTTGAGTCTCCGGACAGCGGACCAATAGCAAAATCTCGATCAACCCGAACCGGTATCAAAATCTGCTCAAAAAGTGCAGAGTGCAGTATCAGTACAACCTACCCCATGTATTGGTAAGTGTCGAGCCTAACCTCGCCAAAATAGTGACGAGGCTACGACAAGACACCCACATATAACCTGAACAGTATAATCATGCTAGTGGCAACAACAGTAAATAAAGAAATAACGCAAAAATAATAGGAGGGGAACATATAGTGGGGGAATACAACATAAAAAGTGAGAATAATGAAAAGACAGAATTAAACCGGAAATCCTTAAACAAATTGAGCAATTAAAACAGTAAGGAAAACTGCACGGCATCACCCTTCGTGCTTTTACTCTCATAATCTACACGACATCACCCTTCGTGCTTTAAACCTCTCATAATATACGCGACATCACCCTTTGTGCTTTTACTCTCTTCCTCACAATATAAATAATTCACGCACGACATCACCCTTCGTGCTTTACACTCTTCCTCACCATATAAATAAATCACGCACGGCATCACCCTTCATGCTTTACACTCTTCCTCACAATATAAATAAATCATGCACGGCATCACCCTTCGTGCTTTACACTCTTCCTCACAATTCACAGAATCAATAACAACAGATAGAGAGAAGTTTCACAAAGAAATTAATATTTCATCAATGATTACTTTCACAATTTAACATCTCAACCTTGAATCAATATTCACAATTTTATCAACCTTGGTAGAACCGGATACAAGTCTCCCAACATTTCAACAACAAAAATAAGTATGGATAACAAGATTTAAGACTACAAAATTGCAAGAATGGAATTTCACTCGCATGCTATGACTCGACCACAATGCATAGATGCTCGTCACCTCAACTATACATCGTATTCAACAACAAAACACATAGCAAATACTCACACAATACCTATTCCCTCAAGCCAAAGTTAGACACAACACTTACCTCAATTTCGCAAGCCACTCACTGCTCAAGTACCGCTTTCCCTTTAGAATTCACCTCCAACCCACTCGTATCTAATCATAATTAATTTAATATCATCAATTATCGCTAAAGGAATCAACTTTAATGCATAATTACAGTTTTCCTAAGTTTTCCCAACAAAAGTCAAAAACCGACCCCGGGCCAGCTTGGTCAAAACCCGAGGTTCGGACCAAAATCCATTTACCCATTCACCACCGAGCCCGAATATATAATTAGTTTTAGAATCCGACCTCATATTGGGGTCTAAATCCTCAAATTTCCGAAATCCCTAGTTTCTACCCAAAACCCCTAATTCTACCATGAAAACAATAGATTTTTGGTTGAAATCTTGTAAAATGTAGTGAAAAAATGAAAGAAACCAGTTTAGAATCACTTACCTATGATTTGGGGAAGAAATGGTCTTTGGAAAATCGCCTCTTGTGTTTTAGGTCTTGAAAATTTGGGAAAAGAATGAAAATTCCCGTCCAAAAGTCATTTTGATCAGCTACAGATGTTGCATTTGCGACCTGAGCTTCGCAAATGCGAAGGAGTCATCGCAAATGCGAAGCCTTTCACACTTCTGCTTCCTTCACAAATGCGAAGATAAGTTCGCAAATGCGACCTTGAATCTTCGCAAATGCGACTAAATGATCGCATATTGCGATCACTGCCCTTCCCCGACTCCCTTCGCAAATGCGAAAACTATTGGCCCTGCTTCTCTTCGTATTTGCGATGAGAAGCTCGCAAATACGAACCTCTCAGAGGTCGCAAATACGAGATCAGAGGCCTGCAATAATATCAGATGCCCAACAATGATTTCCAAGACAAATCTTACTCCATAGCCTAACCGAAACTCACCTGAGCCCTCGGGGCTCCAAACCAGACATGCACACAAGTCTAAAAACATCATACGAACTTGCTCGCACGATCAAATCGCCAAAATAACACCTAGAACTATGAATTTAGTACCAAATCAAATGAAATTCTCAAGAACATTTTAAAATTTCTATTTTCTCAACTAGACATCCGAATCATGTCAAATCAACTCCGTTTCTCACCAAATTTCACAGGCAGGTTTTAAATATCATAATGAACCTGTACCGGTCTCCGGAACCAAAATACGGACCCGATACTAACAATGCCAAATATCAATCAATTCTTAAAAATAAATAATTTCTAAACTTTTAATTTTCATCAAAAATTCATAACTCAAGCTAGGGACCTCCAAATTCGATTCCGGGCATACGCCCAGGTCACATAATTCGATATGGACCTACCGGGATTGTCAAAGCATGGATCCGGGCCCGTTTTACATAAATATTGAACGAAGTCAACTAAAATTAACTTTTAAGGCAAAAATTCTTATTTTCATTAGTTTTTAACATAAAAGCTTTTTGAAAACCTACCCGGACTGCGCACACAAATCGAGGAGGGTAAAAATGATATTTTTAAGGCTTAAGAGCGCATATTCGAGTTCTAAAATATAAGATGACCTTTTGGATCATCACACTCTTACGTAATCACTAGGGCTCACGTTGCATTGAGGATCATTTGAAGTGATTTTCCTGATCCACATGGGGGCAATACAATGCTATATTTCCATAATCCTATTTCATAGCATCCTAATGTGATTTACCTTACGTGGACAATCAAAGACCCACACGTCATCCTTCATCTATCACAATTACTCCTTCATTCTACTACCAGGGCAGCATTCCATCTCTTCTAAATGCTACTAGTCTTAGACTTCTTTGAGTATATTCAGGCTATACTGAGCTTTTTATAATTCTTGTTCTCATGGGCTTAATACCGAGGACTTATCCCTTCTCGTCACCTTCTCACTTGTATATTCTTATCCTTACTCCTGTCTTCCTAAAACCTTATCGCTTTACCATACTTTAGCTTGCGACCTACACATATCTATTTATGTTACTCATAACTTTCCTTCAACTTGCTTGCACCATAAATTTCCTTGTGTTATTCTGTAACATCAAGTGTGACATCACATCTTCTATAACTCTTCTTTACTCTCTTGACTAGGCCTCTCGATACCTAGAAACCATAGGCTGGAAGATATTCCACCAATGACGTCTCAATCATTCCTGGATACTGAATCCCAGCGCTTCTAGCCCTCTATCCGAGGTATGGGCTATTCACAACCTTTTGTATTTGAGTATCTCATATATTATTCACCTTTATCTTACTACTTTAAAATCATGCATCGTATCTTCTATCTCTTTCATTACCTCCCTTACACATAGGTATAATTCACGTCCATAACTTAAAGATCTATTATAATACTTGCAACTCTGGTGCATACACAATCCGATAGGAGCTTCATACTGACTTCTTATGAGGCTAGTACTTTTTCTAACTGGCTTTATCGTAGAGCCATTATAGGATATGGCTACTGTACTATCTTTCTTGTATCTCTGATATTAAGAGTGATTCTATAATGTTCTAAATCATGATGTCTAAAATTTTCTGGGTCCAATAATCAGACTCCTGATTTGTTTCTTTGATGTAACTCTTTAGTTTCCTCTTCCTTCTGATCATCCTTTGTGTAGGCTTAAGCTATCTTGTGATCTGCGGCTCCTGGTATTAGTTATTACTTTAGTCTTTCATAGCCGCTACGGAATATCCGTACTACTATCATCTAACAATTCAATCCCTTGTCTATGACCTGAACTCAATTCATACTTTTAACTTATACCAGAGTCTTCTACAGTTGTATGATTGTCAACATATATGCTGCATAGATAATACTCCAAAATATAAAGTGAATTCATAACGTAACTCACACTGGATCACTGATAGAATAATTCCTTTCGTTCCTTCTCAACTTTATTTAAATGTAAGCAATTACTTTTCCTGGTCGTTTTTCCACTAGTTGTATGCATACTTAGCTTATCTTAGTTCCCACGCATGCCGAATTTTTCGTGCAACTCATATGATCTCGAATATTACTTTTGATTTTTCTTCCCATTCCTTTGCCACGGTAAGTGCACTTTCTCATGGAGTGTATACAATGTTGTAGTGAGACTGCCTTTTTTTTTTTACATGATCATTTTCTCTTTAGGTCACTGTGTTTATCTTGAAGCCTTCTTCCTTGTTTCCCCAGCTAGTCTTTCGTTGTAGTACTTAGGGAAGACCTTCTGACCCTTGTAAAGCACGAGCTTATTACATCGTATACTTGACGAAATTTTTATGTTCTTCATTGCCTATAATTATCTGTAGTTACTTATTTCCACGCTCTTGTGCTTGTAGGGTCACTCTTGAATTAAAGTTTTGAGTGTATTCCAGTGAGACTATATTTTATTTTCATAACATTCATACGGTACCTTTAACTACCCCAGCTCTTGTCTCAATATTTCCCAAGGGTCACGATGTCGTATCTGTGAGACTGAATCCCAGGTTGGGTTCACTATGTTTATCTTGCACGATCTGTTGATTTGTCTATAACCTCTTGTCTAGCCATAACTAGACTCTTCCTGAATCAACTAGTAACTGCTCGTTAGTCCATTCCCATATTAATATTCCGCGTAATATTTCTTGGGTTATTTCCTTTGTCTTAACTTATATCTCGCACTGGCTCCTTATCTATTAATAACATCTCGGGCAGGAATTATTACTTCCTCTACTTGACGTCGTGTTTGTATAATGTCCTGGAATCGTTGCATGTCTGTAGGATTTGAATGAGTGCAATCTCATCCCTTTCTCATTTTTATCGCATTCTCCCTTTACCATTCTTTAGTTACTAAAACCACTTAATTCTGACTTAATGTCACATCACTCCATATTCCCCCCTTTTAGGGGAGTACTAATATTTAGAGCTACGATGCCTATAGATGTTTTACCTTTTCATCTTTGGCATCCTTTCACATCATCGATGACCTTTACCAGCCTTTTGGTAATCCTTCTGTACCAAGGATAACAAAGTTCCTTACTCACGAGGATAACACCTAGTATAACTGGCACACATAGTCCCTTAAGCTTAACTTTGCTCACATTGCTTGCTTTAGGGAATCGTCTTCCTGAATGATCATTCTCTGAATTTCTCATAAATTTTCTTCTGTTTTCCATTCTATTATCATCAAAACGCAATCTGAAATCCTCATGATGCCGACCATTATCAATTCACTCAGTCCCTAATTCATGTTTAGTTTATCTTGTTCACCAGCCTATACTGATTTTTATTATTCTGGGGTCTAACTTTTCTTTCTGGTAGTCACGTTAGAGTCACAAACTTATTTCTCAAAATTAGGATATGACTTTATGGCCTATACTCTTTTGTTGTCTCAAGGCTTATCACCTCGCGTCTTTTACTTTACTTGACTATAGACTCTGTAATACTGTCATCTTTTTTATCTACCGTTGTCATCCATGTATCACATCTTACTCATAATGATTCATTAATTCTCTTCTTATTTCTCTGCTAACATTTACATCTATCACTTTATTCTGAAAACTCCAACGAGACATTCTTTTACTTTTAGCTCCCCTTACTCCATCCCCTAGCTCATCAGGTTGCCTAACATTCCCGTTCTACTAGGGATGGGAGCCACACTACGGTCATATTTATCCCTTCAAGGCTTGTAGTGATTATCTTTGTAGTACTCATATATAGCTATACTATTTTAGAGTGCACCATCTGGGTGTCTCACATGGAGATCTATTACTACATTTGCAATATCCTTCAAAAATGTCAACTAACACAAACAATCCATTCACCATTTTGGGTTACTCTAACCCCAGCCGGATCCTGATATCCCGTCCTTCTCTTAAACTACACCTGTTAGCCCCCATAGGGCATAACTGAAATGGGTGTGATCAATTGTATATATCTCTGTTACTCTTGAAAGTAACTCAGAATACTTATATTTCTCTGCTTGAATTGTAAATACTATTAACCTTTATTAACTGGGTACCTCATACCATTTTTCATCTTGCTTCTTTTACTTCCTGAAACTTGTGTCTACCTTCTGATTCTTTTATTCTTTTTTTTACCGTAAGAGTGGATAGACATTCTTGTCTTAAAGATACTTATCAAGAAGCTAACACATCTTAGTAAAGACATGATCTATTGAATACCTCATATTTATCCATCATAATCATGATGCAAAAATTGAGTTTCTCTGACTCAACTCTTCCACAGCCACATCTCTTACCAACCGTCTCTCTGGATGGAGGCATCATCGTATTATTAATAAGATAGAGTTTAGGAAATTGAGTTCTTACAACTGAGCTCTACCACACGATCTAGAGTAAGAAGAAAGAGTGATAGTCCTAAATTCCCTGTAGCCTTCTGCTTATAAGTGTGGTGCACAACAAACCCATAAACAAGACTCTACTAGACACAGCTTGTAGACTCCCTAGGACAGAACTGCTCTGATACCACTTTTGTCACGACCCAGACCGATGGTCCGCGATGGACACCCGGTACCTCACTCAACCGAGTACTAACCTAACATATCTTTCTCATTACTTTATCATGTACAGGTGACATACGGGCCTAATAGGCCAACATGATCATTTATAAACTCAAAACATAGGCCGACAAGGCCGTACAATCTTTCACGTACACAACATATGTCTACGAGCTTCTAAGAGTACATAATTGTCATAAAGGTCGGAACAGAGCCCCGCCATACCAAACCATACACATCTAAATCATACTGACCAAACAAGCAACTCCGGAGCAAATGGAGTGCAGCAATATCTTCTGCTGAGCTGATCGCCTACTTGGAGGACTCTTGACCTGTCTATCGAGACCTGCGGGCATGAAACGCAGCGTTCCCAAGCAAAAGGGACGTCAGTACAAATAATGTACCGAGTATGTAAGGAATGAAAATCAGTAAATAATAAACATGAGAGAAACATGGAGTAAAAGACTCGACATGTACGCCTGCATAGCTCTGTGAATCATTTCATTTTTATAATGTCATGCATATGCGTATAAATGTCATACCATGCATTGGTATATGCGTTCATAACATCATCAAGCCTCTGAGGGCACCCCATCATATCATCTTGGCCACTGTGGGCAAATCATCAACGTATATCGGCTGATCAGGTGGTGGTGCGTATATCACGCCATAACCTTTTTCCATATCCCTTATACATATAATATACATATATACGCGTATATAATGCCATCTGGTCATGGGTGAATGTATATGTATAAATTCATGAAATTCATAAGAAATACGTTAATAATATTTTCTCGGAATGTCATAAAAATAATATGCCTTAAGAAATACGTTAATAAGATTTTCTCGAAATGTCATAAAAATAATATGCCTGTCAAATAAATTTTATCAAATACATATTTTTCTGAGACCCGTGAACAAAAGATATAATAATAATTCACATGGAGAATCAAGAATATAGACACCCCTAATATTTCTATGAATAGAGTCGTTTATGGAAACTGTGCGTTTGCATGTTTCTTTCAGTATCATTTGGGTCATGCCAAAAAGAAAGAAGGTATAGCCTTAATATACCTGGAGTACGGAAAAATTCGTATGATATTCTTGGAAAATGTTGCACCATACTCTCTTAGAATCACAAAATCTCGCGTTGCTAATGTGCTAAGAAATTTCGTCGGAATTGTTTTGTTGAAAGAAATTTGTTGAAAGCTTGTCGGATGGAGTTCTAGCATCTGATTTGGAAATGTCTTGAGTTTGAATTAGAAGGAAATCAAATTTGGAATGTCTTATGAGACCAACTTATAAGAATTTCTAACGTTTTTTATTATAGTACTTTTGTATACAAATTCTAAGGAATTAAGTGTCTTTTAACTATCAAATAGGTTGCCACCTAATCAAAAGTGGCTAAGAGTCACTTATTTGGAAAGTAGCTTGCTGCCACGTTCTTTTTTCTTGCTTATCTTTAAAGAGTTAGTTAATTAGTATTATCTTATTTAACTAATTAATCCCCCATTAATAAATAATTAATCAATTATCCACATAATTAAGAATTATCTCAACTTACTTAAAATACTACTCACTTTTAACAGACCATGTATTCCTTACTATCATGGTCATGTAATACCTTGTATGGTACTAGTCCAAAAATATCAGGTATTATGGCTCAGATCGTATTTTATCCCAAAATGTCAAACTTTGACAAAATTCCTTTTCTTCGATTTGCTTACCCTTTCTCCTTCACGAATTTACTCATCACGTGTTTGAAATAGCATAATGATTATAATTTTAAAATAACCTCATTCCCGAATTCACGTCGATTAACTTATGATAAAATTTTAACATACAAAAATACGGGAGGTAACATCTCATTTTCGAGCTTTCATCAATTTATTTATGGTGTACTTTCACTTACGAAAATATGGGATGTAACATTCATTCAGCACTTCATGCATCTCCCAGTGCTTCAGGGAGTCACGGTCCTATGATGCATTACTTTGGGCAGCCAACATTTAGTGCACATTCAGCTCCTATCAGTGCACCACCACTCCAGAGTTACTATAGCGGTTATCCGGCCCATTCAAGTCAGCTTCAGCTTTAGCAACCACGACATCAGGATGGGTGTTATGAGTGTGGGAACGTTGGTCACATCAGGAGATATTGCCCTAGGTTGGCGAGTAATAGATCTCGACAGGATTCTCGTGCCATCATACCAGCACAGGTTGCTTCCCCGCCTGCTCAGGCAGCTAGAGGTAGGGGTCAGGTAGCTAGAGGTGGAGGTCAGGCCATTATAGGTGGAGGCCAGACCATTAGAGGTAGAGGTCAGACCATTAGAGGTGGAGACCATCCAGTTAGAGGTCGTCCCAGGGACGTAATTCAGAGTGGTGGGGCTCAGCCCCGATTTTATGCTTTTCCAGTTAGGCCTAAGGCCGAGTCATCTGATGCTGTGATCGCAGGCATTATTCTAGTTTGCCATAGAGATGCTTCAGTTCTATTTGATGCAGGATCTACTTATTCCTATGTGTACTTCTATTTTGCTTCATCTTTGGTTGTGCCTTGTGATTCTCTGAGTGCTTCTGTGTGTGTGTTTCTACACCGGGGGAGACTCTGTTGTAGTAGATCATGTCTATTGTTCATGTGTGGTTACTATTGGTAGTTTTGAGACTAGTGTGGATCTTCTACTTCTTGATATGGTAGATTTTGATGTCATCCTGGGTCTGGATTGATTGTCACCTTATCATGCTATATTGGATTGTCATGCCAAGACAGTGACCCTAGCCATGCCAGGGTTACCTCGATTAGAGTGGAAAGGATCTCCTGGTCATTCTGCCAGCAGGGTTATCTCTTATATGAAAGCTCGGCGTATGGTCAAGAAATTATGTCTAGCCTATTTGGCTTATATTCGCGATCCCAGTGCGGATGTTCCTTCTATGTACTCAGTACCAGTTGTTCGTGAATTTTTAGAAGTATTTTTCTGAAGCTTTTTCGGGGATGCCACCGGACAAAGATATTGACTTCTATATTGATTTGGCTCTGGGAACTCAGCCAATTTCTATTCCACCCTACCGTATGGCCCCGCCAGAGTTAAAAGAATTGAATGAGCAATTACAAGACCTACTTGATTAGGGATTCATTAGACCTAGTGTCTCGCCCTCGGGTGCACCAGTACTATTTGTAAAGAAGAAAGATGGCTCTATGCGGATGTGTATAGATTATCGGCAGTTGAACAAAGCTACTATTAAGAACAAATATCCGCTGCCAAGAATTGATGACTTATTTGATCAGCTTCAGGGTGCCAAGGTATTTTCGAAGATCGATTTGAGGTCTGGTTATGATCAGTTGAATATTAGGGTATCTGATGTCCCTAAGACAACTTTTCGGACCCGGTATGGGCATTACGAATTCCTAGTGATGTTATTTGGGTTGACAAATTCCCCAGCATTATTTATGGATTTGATGAATCGGGTGTTCAGGCCCTATTTGGATTCTTTTGTGGTTGTATTCATTGATGATATCTTTATTTACTCCAGTAGTCGAGAGGAGCATGAGCAGCATCTTCGCAGTGTGCTTCAGACTTTGAAGAATAATCAGTTATATGCCAAATTTTCAAAATATGAATTTTGGTTAGACTCAGTTGCCTTTTTGGGGAATGTTGTATCAACAGAAGGCATAAAGGTGGATCCTAAAAAGATTGAGGTTGTTAGAATTGGCCTAGACCTACTTCAGTTACAGAGATCCGGAGTTTCTTGGGTTTGGCCGGTTATTATCGTTGGTTCGTGGAAGGGTTTTCATCTATAGCAAGCCCACTTACTAGAATGACCCAGAAAGGTGTCCCATCCAGATGGTCAGATGAGTGTGAGTTGAGCTTTCAGAAGCTCAAGACCGCTTTGACTATGGCGCCAATGTTAGTATTACCCAAGGGTTTGGGATCGTATACAATATATTATAATGCATCTCACATTGGGCTTGGTGAAGTATAAATGCAAGATGGCGGGGTGATTGCATATAAGTCGCGGCAGTTGAAAGTTCACGAGAAGAATTATCTTGTTCATGACTTAGAATTGGCAATCATTGTTCATGCACTGAAGATTTGGAGGCATTACCTCTACGGTGTCTCGTGTGAGGTATTTACTGATCATCGTAGCCTTCAGTATTTGTTCAAACAAAAAGATCTTAATTTGAGGCAGAAAAGATGGTTGGAATTGTTGAAAGACTATGATATCACCATTTTGTATCACCCCGGAAAGGCCAATGTGGTGGCCGATGCTTTGAGTAGAAAGGTTGTGAGTATGGGCAATCTTGCAAATATTCCGGTTGGTGAGAAGTCGCTAGCTGCAGATGTTCAGACTTTGGCTAATTAGTTCGTGAGGTTAGATGTTTAAGAACCCAGTCGGGTTCTAGCTTGCACAATCGCTCGGTCTTCTTTATATGAGCGCATCAGAGAGCGGCAGTATCATGATCCTCATTTACTTATTCTTAAGGACACTGTGTGGCACAGTGATGCCAAACAGGTTGCTGTAGGGAAAGATGGAGTTCTGCTAATGCAGGGTTGTATTTGTGTGCCTAATGTTGACGGGCTTTGTGAATTAATTCTTGAAGAGGAACACAGTTCCAGGTATTCTATTCATCCAGGTATCGCCAAAATGTATCAAGATTTGTGGCAACATTATTGGTGGAGGATAATGAAAAAGGATATAGTTGCATATGTAGCTCGGTGTCTGAATTGTCAGCAAGTTAAGTACGAGCATCAGAGACCTGGTGGTTTGCTTCAAAAGTTAGAAATTCCTGAGTGGAAATGAGAGCGTATCACTATAGATTTTGTTGTTGGACTCCCACGGACTCAGAGAAAATTTGATGCAGTTTGGGTCATTGTGGACAGATTGACCAAGTCAGCACATTTCATTCTAGTGGCAGTTACCTATTCTTCAGAGAGGTTAGCTAAAATTTACATTCGTGTGATTGTCCACCTTCACGGTGTGCCCGTGTTTATTATTTCAGATCGAGGTACGCAGTTTACCTCACACTTCTGGAGGGCTGTACAGCATGAGTTAGGCACGCGGGTTGAGTTGAGTACAACATTTCATCCACAGACAGACGGACAGTCAGAGCGCACCATTCAGATATTGGAAGATACACTTCGCGCTTGTGTTATGGACTTTAGAGGTTCTTGGGATAAATTCTCACCACTTGCGGAGTTTGCTTATAATAATAGCTACTGGTCGAGCATTCATATGGATCCATATGAGGCATTGTGCGGAAGGCGATGTCGTTCGCCAATTGGCTGGTTTGAACTAGGATAGACTCGGTTGTTGGGTACCGATTTAGTACAGGATGCCTCGGATAAGGTCAAGGTTATTCAAGATCGACTTCGCATAACTCAGTATAGGCAAAAGAGTTATGCCGACCGTAAAGTTTGTCATATTGCATTCATGGTTGGAGAAAGAATATTGCTCCGGGTTTCACCTTTGAAAGGTGTAATGAGGTTCAGAAAGAAGGGCAAGTTGAGCCCTAGGTATATTGGGCCCTTTGAAATTCTTGGAAGGGCGGGTGAAGTAGCCTACAAGCTTGCATTACCATCTATTTTATTAGCGGTTCATTCGGTGTTCCATGTGTCTATGCTCTGGATATATCATGGTGATCCGTCCCATGTGTTAGATTTCAGCTCAGTCCGATTGGACAAAGATTTGACTTACGAGGAGAAGCCGGTGGCTATTGTTTTTACCTATTTAGCTAAAACTATGTTTCTTTTATTCTGTGCATTATTTGAAGGTGGAATTTTTTTAATTTAAATATTATTAATATGAAGTATTTGATATTTTAATTTTGGAACCGAGGCAAAGTATTAAAAAAATTTAAACATTATTTTTTTGCTGAGTTATTTATTCCCGAATATTTTGTGAGATTTTGTATTCATTGTGATTGAGCCGTGAGCTCCCTTTTGTGGAAAATATTGTTAATGTTGTTTATTTTCGCGAATTGAATTATTTGGGCACTTGAGGTGCAAAATGTGATATATTGTGATATTGATACGCACGCGGTGATATAAGGTCTGGGTGTTGAAACGCATGCGGTGAGATAAGGGTGGCTTGATACGCGTGGCTAGTAGGGGAACTACTAGAAGTCATGCGGTGTGATAAGGGTGGCTAAAACGCGGGATGCTATTTAGGAAAAAATATTTTTCTTTAAAATTAAATGAGAAGGCTCCCGCGGTGCTATAAGGAAATGAGATATTGTGAATTTATTTATGATTCGGGACTACGAGGCAGTACCTCGGGAGTGCCCTTGTTGATATTGATTTATGGCCGTAGGTGCCTTTGATTATTGTTGTGATGTTTTTTAAAGTTGAAAAGAATTATGCTTTGTTTCCACGAGGTATTATTTGCCCTTATTTTGTGTAATTAGATGGTGACATACCACGTGATTCATTTCCATTGTCATTTTATTGTTATTATATTGTTAAATATTTTTCCATACCTTTATTATTTCAAGTAGGGCATGACCTGACCTCGTCACTACTCTACCGAGGTTAGGCTTGGCACTTACTGGGTAGCGCTGTGGTGTACTAATACTACGCTTTTGCACATCTTTTTGTGCAAATCCAGGTACATCTTACCAGCCCAGACATCAGTGAGCTACCTATGTATGGAGACTTCGAGGTATATCTGCCAGCGTCCGCATACTCCGGAGTCCCCTACTATCATTATTATGTTGCTTCCTTATTTTTCTTTAGACCCTGATATACAAATACATTGAGGATAAATTCTTAGAAGCTTGTGACTTATTTCTACCGAATTTTGGGAGTTTTAATTATGTGAGTTTGAAGATTTATTTATTTCAGATTTCTATTATTATTCGGCATTGATAGGCTTACCTAGGCTTATAGACTAGGTGTCATCACGACATCCTACGGAGGAAATTTGGGGTCGTGACAAGTTGGTATCAGAGTTCTAGGTTCATAGGTATTATGAGTCACAAGCATATTTAGTAGAGTCTCGCGGATCGGTACAAAGACGTCTATACTTATCTTCGGAAGGCTATGGAACTATTAGGAAAATATTCACTTCTTTGATTCCTTATCGTGCGCATTTGTTGACTACAAAATTTTAAGCCATTGTCTTTCCATTCTCTCACAGATTGTAAGGACACGCATAACTGGATCTAATGATCAGACACCCGCGCCCCCTGTTAGAGCCGTAAGAGGCCGGGTCAGGCCAGAGGCTGAGGAAGACCATGTGGTGCAGCCAGAGCACCTGCAGGAGCTGCTACAGCAGAGCCACCAGTAGCTCCAGTTGGAGAGCAGGCACCTGAGATTATTGTTACTACTTCTGCACTTCAGGTGACTCTTTCCCAGGTTTTGAGCATGTTTGGCACTCTAGCTCAGGCATGGCTAATTCCATTGCTCCTGCCACATCGCAGGCCGAGGGAGGAGCACAGACTCCTATCGCCTTTACTCCAGAGCCACAGGCCCAAGTTGACCATGCCCCAGAGGTTATACCAGTGCAACCATTTGTTCCAGTTCGGCCCGAGGTTAGGACAACCGTTTCAGAGGGGGAGTAGCTCAGGCTCGAGAGGTACAAATAGTACCACCCTCCCACTTTCAGCAGTTCAAGTTCAGAGGATACTCAGGGTTTTCTTGAGGAGTGTCATCGTATCCTTTATACTATGGGTATTGAGGATTCTAGTGGGGTTTCTTTCGCGACATTCCAGCTTATAGGAGCAGCCTACCAGTGGTGGCGGGCATATGAGTTGTATATTCCGGCTGAGGCAGCTTCACTCACTTGGACTCAATTTTCAGATATGTCCTTAAGGGAGTATGGTCATCAAAGTCTTAGAGATGTATGGCGCGCAGAGTTTGAGCAGCTGCGCCAGAGTTCTATGACCCTATCAGAATATGTGGTCTGATTCAGTGATTTGGCTAGGCATGCACCAGCCTTAGTTTCTACTGTTCGAGAGCGGGTTCGCTAATTTATTGAGGGTCTCCACCATAGTATCAGATTCAATATGGCCCAAGAGCTAGATATGGATATCACATATCAACAAGTGGTGTCAATTGCTAAGATATTAGAAGGTATGCAGATCCGAGAGAGGGAAGCTAAGAGACCCCGAGATTCTGACACGTATAATAATTCTCGTGCCCTAGTTGTAGCCCGTCATGGTAGAGGTTATGTGAGCCATCCTATTCATTCAGCACTTTCAGCTTCTAGTGGTATTTCGGCTACTCCCAAACCTCAGGTTCCATATTATGCATCGCTAGTATCTTCTGTACCTCCTGTACGGGGTGCTTTCAGCGGGCAGTGTAGTCGATCAGGCCCGAGCCAGTCCCAATAGCCACATCCTCCGGGGGCTTATTTTGAGTATGGTGACACTTGCCATATCATGATGGATTGCTCCAGACTTAGGAGGGTGCACCTCTACAGATTTCTCAGGTCCCACCTATTCCACAGGGCCCTCAGGCTTCTCAGGCCTTGATTACTGCACCAGTTGCCACTCCACCTGCACAGCCAGCTAGAGGTGGAGGTCAGACAGGTAGAGGGAGAGGCTAGGCCAGATATTATGCCCTTCCTACTAGGACAAAGGCTGTTGCATACGTTTCTTTTATCACAGATATTACTCCGGTCTGTCATAGAGATGCATCAGTCTTATTTGATCCAGGCTCCATGTATTCTTATGTGTCATCTTATTTTGCCCCGTATTTGGGCGTATCCCGTGATTCCTTGAGTTCTTCTGTTTATGTATCTACACCCGTGGGTGAATCTATTATTGTGGACCGCGTGTATCAGTCGTGTTTAATTGTTATTAGTGGTTTTGAGACCAGAGCAAATTTATTATTGCTCAGTATGGTGGATTTCGATATTATTTTGGGCATGAACTGTTTGTCTCCCTATCACGCTATCCTTGATTGTTACGCCAAGATGGTGATGTTGTCTATGCCAGGTCTACCGCGGCTAGAGTTGAGAGGTACCTTGGATCATATTCCTAGCAGGGTTCTCAACGAATTGTTGAGAAGGTGTGTGATACGTATATGGCCTATGTGAGAGATGTTAGTATTGATACTCCTACAGTGGAGTCAGTTCCTATAGTAAGGGATTTTCCTAATGTATTTCCAGCGAATCTTTCGGGTATGACACCCGACAGGGATATTGACTTTGGCATTGATTTGTTACTAGGCACTCAGCCCATTTCTATTCCACCATATCGTATGGCCCCAGCAGAGTTAAAAGAATTAAAAGAAAGAATAGTTACAGGAGTTGCTTGATAAGGGCTTCATTCGGCACAGTGTATCGCCTTGGGGTGCTCATGTCTTATTTGTGAAGGAGAATGATGGTTCTATGCGGATGTGTATTGATTACCGCCAGCTGAACAAGGTTATAGTGAAGAATAGGTATCCATTACCACGTATTGATGACCTATTTGATCAGCTTCAGGGTGCCAGAGTGTTTTCTAAGATCGACTTGTGTTCAGACTATCATAAGTTGATGATTCGGGATCCAGATATCCCGAAGACTGCCTTTAGGACTCGGTATGGTCATTATGAGTTTCTTGTAATGTCATTTGGGCTGACAAACGCCCCAGCAGCATTTATGCATTTGATGAACAGTGTATTTTAGCCCTATCTTGACTTCTTCGTCATTGTATTTATTGACGACATTCTGGTGTATTCCCGGAGTCAGGAGGATCATGAGCAGCACTTGAGAATTGTGCTTCAGACTTTGAGAGAAAAGAAGTTATATGCAAAATTTTCAAAGTGTGAATTCTGGCTTGATTCAGTGGGATTTTTGTGTCATATAGTTTCATGAGAAAGGATCAAGGTGTATCCGAAGAAGATTGAAGCAGTGCAAATTTGGTCCAGACCATTTTCAGCTACGAAGATCCGGAGTTTTCTTGGTTTGGTAGGATATTATCGCCGATTTGTATAGGGTTTCTCTTATATTGCTTCACCTATGACCAAATTGACCCATAAGGGTGCTCCGTTCAGGTGGACCGAGGAATGTGAGGAGAGCTTCCAAAAGCTCAAGACAGCTTTGACTACAGCCCCAGTATTGGTATTAGCTACAGGTTCAGGGTCTTATACTGTGTATTGTGATGCGTCACGTATTGGTCTCGGCGCAGTATTAATGCAAGACGGTAGGGTGATTGCCTATGCGTCCAGGCAGTTAAAGGTACATGAGGAGAATTATCCGGTCCACGACCTTGAGTTAGCAGCTATTGTTCATGCCTTGAAGATTTGGCGGCATTATTTGTATGGTGTCCATTGTGAGGTCTACACCGATCACCGGAGTCTACAGCATCTGTTTAAACAGAAGGATCTTAATTTGCGGCAGCGATGATGGTTGGAGTTGCTTGAGGATTATGATATCACCATTCTCTATCATACCGGGAAGGCCAATGTAGTGGCCGATGCCTTGAGTCGTAAGGCGGAAAGTTTGGGCAGCTTAGCATATTTACCGGGAGCAAAATGGCCTTTAGCCTTGAATGTTCAGGCCTTGTCCAATCAGTTTGTTACATTGGATGTTTCCGAGCCAAGCCATGTTTTGGCTTGTGTGGTTTCTCAGTCTTCTCTTTATGATTGTATCAGGGAGCGTCAGTATGATGACTCCCATCTTCTTGTCCTTAAGGATACAGTTCAGCATGGTGATGCCAAGAAAGTCACTATTGGAGATAACTGTGTATTGCAAATGCAGGGCAGGCTATGTATACCCAATATAGATGGCTTGCGTGAGTTGATTCTCCAGAAGGCTCACAATTTTTGGTACTCCATTCATCCGGGTGCCGCGAAGATGTATCAGGACTTGAGGCAACATTACTGGTGGAGGAAGATTAAGAAAGACATAGTGGAATATGTAGCTCGGTGTCTAAATTTCCAGCAGGTGAAGTATGAACATCAGTAGCCAGGTGGGTTGCTTCAGAAGTTAGAGATTCTGGAGTGGAAATGAGAGCGGATCACTATGGATTTCGTTGTTGGACTCCCATGGACTCAGCAGAGGTTTGATGAAGTCTGGGTGATTGTGGATAGGCTGACCAAGTCAGCTCATTTCATTCATGTAGTTACTACTTACTCTTCGGAATGGTTGGCTCAAGTCTATATTCGCGAGATTGTCAGACTTTATGGCGTACCGGTATCTATCATCTCTGACCGGGGTACAAAGTTTACATCATGGTTCTAGAGGGCAGTACAACGGGATTTGGGTATTCGGGTAGAGTTGAGTACAACATTTCACCCTCAGACGGACGGGCAGTCCGAACGCACTATTCAAATACTGGAGGATATGCTTCGTGCGTGTGTGATAGATTTTGGGGGTGCTTGGGATCAGTTATTTCCACTTGCGGAGTTTGCTTACAACAATAGTTACCAGTCGAGCATTCAGATGGCTTAGTATGAGGCCTTGTATGGTAGGTGGTACCAGTCTCCAGTGGGTTGGTTCGAACCGGGCGAGGCTAGGCTATTGGGTACAGACTTGGTTCAGGATGCCTTGGAAAAGGTTAAATTTATTCAGGATCGACTTCGTACAGCCCAATCTAGACAGAAGAGTTATGCGGATCAGAAGGTGCGTGATGTTGCATTCATATTTGGTGAGTGGGTCTTGCTCCGAGTTTTGCCCATGAAGGGTGTTATGAGGTTCGAAAAGAAGGGCAAGTTGAGCCCGAGGTATATCGAACCTTTTGAGATTCTTGAAAGAATTGGAAAGGTGGCTTATAGACTTGCACTACCATCTAATCTCACTGTAGTTCATCCAGTGTTCCATGTTTTCATCCTCCGGAAGTATCACGGCGATCCGTCTCATGTGTTAGACTTCAGCTCGGTTCAGTTGGACAAGGATCTATCTTATGTTGAGGAACCAGTGGCTATTTTGGACAGGCAGGTTCGAAAGCTGAGGTCAAAGGATATTGCGTTCGTGAAGGTTCAGTGGAGAGGTCATCCGGTTGAGGAGGCGACTTGGGAGACCGAGCATGATATGCGTAGCTATTATCCTCATCTTTTCACCACTCCAGGTATAATTCTAAACCCGTTCGAGGATAAATATTTGTTTAAGAGGGGAAGGATGTAACGACCAGGCCAGTCGTTTTAAAAGCTGTAGCCTGGTTCCCTTATTTAATGCTCATTCTGTAATTTATAATTGTTATATGACTTGCTGGGGCAATTGGTTCGGGTCCGATGAGGCTTTTAGAATGAATTGGAACACTTAGTTCCAAAGTTTAAAACTTAAGTTGAAAAGGTTGGGTGGATGTCGACCTATGTACAAACGACCCCGGAATAGAATTTTCATGATTCTAACAGCTCCATATGGTGATTTTGGACTTAAGAGCGTGTTCGAAATTTTATTTGGAAGTCCGTAGTTAAATTAGGCTTGAAACGGCTAAAATAGGAATTTAAATTTGAAAGTTTGACCGCGGAGTTGACTTTTTGATATCGGGATCAGAATCCGATTCTGAATATTTGAATACCTCTATTATGTCATTTTTGACTTGTGTGCAAAATTTGAGATCAATCGGACGTGATTTGATAGGTCCCGGCGTCATTTGTAGAAATTGGAAGTTTCAAAGTTCATTAGGATTGAATCTATGTGTGATTCGTGTTTTTAGTGTTCTTGGATGTAATTTGAAGACTCGACTAAGTTCGTATGATATATTAGGACTTGTTGGTATATTTGGTTGAGGTCCCGGGGGCCTCGGGTGAGTTTCGTATGGTTAACGGATCAAAATTTGGACTTAAACAACTGCTGGAATTTTAAAATATTTGTATCTGGTTTCCTTATATGCGATCGCGTGAATGTGTCTGTGATCGCGTAGGCTTAGTTGGACAGTGGAGGTTTTGTTCTATGCGATCGCGTGGGGATATCTGCGATCGCGTAGGGTTAATTGGGGGTAGCTGAGTTTTGTTCTACGCGATCGCGTGAAGAGGGATGCGATCGCGCAACTCTGGAATTTGGTGACTCGCGAACGCGTGGCTATGGTTGCGTTCACGTAGAGTAAGTGTAGCAGAAGTGGAGGTCACGCATTTGTTGTATGCAATCGCGTGAAGAGGGCCGCGATCGGGTAGAGCCGGGAACTCTGTGCTTTGCGATCGCATGGGGATATACGCGATCGCGTAGAGTTAATTTGGGCAGTGGAACAATTGTGCTTCGCGATCGCGTGTGATTGTTCGCGATCGCGTAGAGAAAATGACTGGGCAGAGAGTTTAAGTTCTGAAATCCATTTTTATCGATTTGGAGCTTGGATTGAGCTGATTTTTGTGAGATTTTCAGAGGAAATAACGGGGTAAGTGTTCTTAACTCAATACTGATTAAATTACCCGAATCCATGGTTGTTTTTCTCATTTAATGGGTGAATTAAGTTGGAAAAATGTAGAAACCCCTCTTGGATAGATTTGAGGGTCGAATTGTTATTGGAAATTAGTCATTTTGGTATGGTTAGACTCGTGGTTGAATGGGCATTCATATTTCATAACTTTCGCCGGATTCCGAGACGTGGGCCTCATGGCTGATTTTTGAGGTAATTTCGGATTTATTGAAAAATATAGTATTTTCTTATTAAATTGATTCCTATAATTTTTCCTGACTGTATCGAATTATTTTGGCTAGATTCGAGCCATTCAGAGTTGGATAATTGAGGAAAAGGCCAACTAGTGGATTAAATTGGAGCAAGTCGAGGTAAGTGACTTGTCTAACTTTGTGTGGGGGAAATTTCCCTTAGGATTTGTATTGATGTGATAATTGTAATGTGATGATAGTCGTGTACACGAGGTGACGAGTGTGTACACGGGCTAAATGTGAAAGATTATATTTTTAAATTGTGTAGATCACTGTTGCATATTAATTAAATTATTTTATCTTGTTATATTCTTCATCATTGATCTGATTTATATACTTTAAATTTGTTTGACCTTCTCTTGCTAATTGTTTTTACCTGTTTAGCTGAAACTTGCTTCCTTTTATTCTGTGCATTATTTAAAGGTGCAATTTCTTTAATTTAAATATTATTAATATGAAGTATTTGATATTTTAATTTTGGAATCGACGCAAAGTATTAAAAATTTTAAACATTATTTTTTTTGCTGAGTTATTTATTCACGAATATTTTATGAGATTTTGTAATCATTGGGATTGAGCCGTGAACTCCCTGTTGTGGAAATATTATTGATGTTGTTTATTTTGGCGAATTGAATTATTTGGGCACTTAAGATAAAAATTGTGATATTGATACGCATGCGGTGATATAAGGTCTGGGTGTTGAAATTCATGCGGTGAGATAAGGGTGGCTTGATACACGTGTCTAGTAGGGGAACTACTAGAAGTCATGCGGTGTGATAAGGGTGGCTAAAACGCGGGATGCTATTTCGGAAAAAATATTTTTCTTTAAAATTAAATGTGAAGGCTCCCGCGGTGATATAAGAAAATGAGATATTGTGAATTTATTTATGATTCGGGACTACGAGGCGGTAACTCGGGAGTGCCCTTGTTGATATTGATTTATGATCGCAGGTGCCTTTGATTGTTATTGTGATTTTTTTTAAAGTTGAAAAGAATTATGCTTTGTTTCCACGAGGTATTATTTACCCTTATTTTGTGTAATTAAATGGTGACATACTACGTGATTCATTTTTATTGTCATTTTATTGTTATTATTTTGTTAAACATTTTTTCATACCTTTATTATTTCAAGTAGGGCCTGACCTGACCTCGTCACTACTCTACCGAGGTTAGGCTTAGCACTTACTGGGTACCATTGTGGTGTACTCATATTATGCTTCTGCACATCTTTTTGTACAGATTCAGGTACATCTTACCATCCGAGACATCAGTGAGCTACTGGTGTACGGAGACTTCGAGGTATATCTGCCAGCGTCCGTAGACTGTGGAGTCTCCTTCTATCATTATTATGTTGCTTCCTTATTTTTCTTTAGACCCTGATATACATATACATTGAGGATAAATCCGTAAATTTGCTAACTGACAGGAATGTTATTCTATGGGAATTAGCTCAATGGGTGAAGGAAATTAAACAAGGTCTACAAACCCATTATTTCAAAATTCAACACTGCTTTAGAGAAGCAAATACTGTGGCAGATGTTCTAGCAAAAACTGGGAGCAACTTATTAGATGGTACTACTGTCTTGTTTGGTGAATGAAAAGACCTCCCTAAGAAGGCTAGAGGATGCTCCGGAATGGATCAAAATCAAATTCCTAATTTCAGAATTAGGAAAAAGCACAAGAATGGAACTTCCTGAAGCTATGTTTTTACACATCGATAATAGGGAGTTGTGTTCCCTCATTTTTTGGAAGCTTCACTGTTTATTCCTAGTCAATCCGACACTAGGATCAACTAATTTATTTGGTGATCAATATGGGAATGACCTTACATCATACAATATTTTGCTAACTTTACGGTTAGGAATACATAACTTACTTGTTGTAGAAGGAGAGGTAAGGTTTTATATCCCCCGTCTCCATGTATTTCCTTTTTGGATTCTAATATACAAGTTGGGGTCAGCCTAAACCCCCCGTGATGGTGAGATTAAATAAATAAAAAAAATCACACTAGTGTGAATTGGCTAGGCACCAATATATAGTATTACTTACTCATTTACAAGCATCAACATTTACACTTGCATGGATCCATTCCAAATTAACAGGGTGGAGTTTGAAATGGTAATATATATCTCTCTGGAAAAAGGAGATGTCACTGCAATCGGGGTATATATGTTACAACAATAATATAATTACGAGCTGTCAACCTGTGGAAGCTAAGGTTTCAAATATTAGCAAGGAGAACTACTTTATTTCTGCTAACTATCGTGTTTTAAAGAATCAAAACTTACTAGTCAAAGTTTGTTGGAATGTCAATTTCAGTTTTTGGAAGCATTTCCAAAATCAACTAGCGTTTCCTGCAGATCAGAAATTTCAGTGACAAAATGCATGCATTCTACAGATTAACAGATATCATTTGGACTAAAAAGATTGAAAGAATCACTCATGAATAATAAAGCTGTGCAATAGTGCTCAAAACTACTTTTACCTGCTCGACAAGATTAATTACCAGAAGAAATAACGATACCCACAGGCCACAGGTATGTCATTTGTAAGATTGCTCCCAGTGCTGAATATATTCTGAACCAAAAACTTAACGCTAAAAGGTATTGTAAGGTAAAAACATTTAACTAAAAATAGAGTTGCCTATTGCCATTCAAAGTATTTATGCATCCAGTGTCAAGACAGTAGCATGTGACACCCAAATTGAACTGAAGAGCATCATAGAAACGAGATGATTAAATAGACACCATCTGGTTAGTGATAAACGACCAAAAATGCATATTTTTCGGTATATTTTTATCTCATAACATGTGTGGTTACAGTAGGTTACATGAGTTTTTATAGTGAATCATGCTCATTACTTGCATTCTTATGTGTAGGAGCAAGTTGGACGAAAAATGAGCAAAAGAAGTTGATTCGGGACTAAAAGACAAAAGAAGGACTTTGCTCGTTCACTCTCGCGTGCACACGAGAGAGTGAACGAGCTAGCTGAGGAAAAGCTTGAGAAAAAAACAGCGGATTATGGCAAAAAGGAATGGAAGTGCACGAGAGACCTAGAAGGAAAAGAAAAGGAGAAGAACTTCGCTCGTTCACTGTCGCGTGCGCACGAGAGAGTGAACGAGCTATCCTAAAAAGGCTATTTCAAAGTGGGCTTGTATTATTTCGCCCCATGCTAACCCTGTCCCATATAAATAGTCTTTAAACTCACTTTTGAGAGAGGGGGGATATTTTTAGAGAGGATCGACCAAAGGAGGCAAGAACACACTAGGAGCAAGGCGGAGAATTATTCTACGAGTTTTTCACTTCCTTCTTCCTATTTTCATTATTGGTTAAAATTCTAGTATTGTAGTTTTGCATACTATTGTGAATAACTAATTCGTTATCTAGGGTTTTGATGGAACCTTTTGTAGGGTGAATTTTTATTATGTTTTTATATAATTGAGCCGTTGGATTTCTCTACTTATTCAACTACGTGTTTATTATTGTTGATTGAATGGCCATCAATTAACTGTGCCTATTTAGTGTGTATATTGCTCTAGAGAGAGTACGCACTTAGGTAGTTGTTGAATAACATCACTCCTAACGTATGTGAGAGATCAATACGGAGGGTTTAAAGGCGGGATTAGAGATAACGAAACCTTGGTGCGATCGTAGTGAGCGGTGAATTAGTGCCAGCTAGCGTAGTTCGAGAGAATATGTCTAGTAAATTATAGTAGTTGCTCGAGAGAGAGCTACGACAACCAAAGTACTCACGATCGGCAGAGAATACTTAGGCAAAATTATAGAAGACATATCGGGAAGGATTCCGACAATTGGGGAAATCATAACTCTAGACCTCCTTAATCTTGTCTCCACCCCTTAGTATATTTAGTTATTAGTTCAATCCTTTAATTTATTAGTTAATTAGTTTAACATAAGAATCTTTATATTTATAACTTAGAAATTGTTCGAGCTTGTCTTCTTAGTGATAGTCAACAGTTGTAGTTAAACCTTAGTTCTCTGTGGGATTCGACTCCGGACTCTTAGACCGGATTATATTTGCAGCGACCGCTTATCCTTTTTAGGACTAGAATTGGGCGTGATCAAATTTTGGCGCCGTTACCAGGAAACTAACGGTGTAGCTGTAGGTGTATATATTGCTAGGTTGCAAGTTTGAACTTTTATTTTTGTTTTCTTGTATTTGATTTTTTTTTACGAGTTGATTTTAGAAACATGGCATCTTCGAATTATGAGAGTTTTGAGGTTGGTAATTCTACTTTTGATCCTCCTTATGCATATTGTGGAGGAAATCACACATGTCAAAATTATCAAAATAGTCCCGAGAGTGAGTTATGTGCACCAACTCAATCTTATGTGTGGAATGTGTGTGATATGTGTGGTGGTCAACATGGTTACTTTCATGGTTGTGATTATATGTCGTATCCTCCCCCAACCCCTTACTATGATGGTTCTAATTTTTCTGGTGAAGTTGATAGGAACAAAGAACCCAGGGAAGATGATCTGAAGAAGATCAAAGATATGTTAAAGTACCTCATGGAACGAAGTAATGAGAAACAACTGCAAATTCAAAGGCTAGGGGATACTAACCAAAGGCAATGGGATACTATCCAAAGACAAGAGGCAACTATTCTTAAACTGGAGGCACAAGTGAGGCAATTGGTTCAGGCTTTAAATGCTCAACAAGATAATATTATGAATAGTAGCTAGGAGCCGTGTGCGTTAGAGACAGAAATTGAGGTACCAATAGAGGGGTATATAGTACAACACCAACAATCAATTAAACTAGAATTTGAGAATGCCGATGTTGTAGAAGAGATACTAGAGTCAACCAAGGACATTGAGGATACATATTTAGTTGACTCTAGTGTCATTGGTGTTGAGGATGTTGATAGTCCCAAAGTTCATGTAGTTGAGCGCATTGGTCCACACTCCAAACATTTTTCCATATTGTGTTTGGATGATGATATAGAGATAGAGTCATCCGAGCCACTTGAGGAGTCAAGGAATGAGGAACAATGTGCCTACATTCTAGAATTCTTCTTGCAAGAAAGTTGGGATGACACACCTCATCTAAAGGCCAAGAAGTGCAGAATACTACATTATTTTCTCAGGCCAGTTAGATTCGTTCCACCACCCCATGAGCATAATCATAAGCTTGAAGCAAAACTTGGGGCTCAATTCATAAGCTCGAGGTGAAGGCAAAAAATGATTCATATCGTGTCGCGACGTTAAATCAAACGCTTGTTGGGAGGCAACCCAACTTTACTTCTTTTTTTTTTTAATTCTTTATTTTTTATTATTGTATTATTCTTGTAGTGTTGATTTTGATTTTTTAGGAGCATGGAAAGCAAATACATTGGAAGGGTGCAACAACAAACAAGATAGTTGGAACTAAGTGTGAGGCACCCGCACGAAGGACCAGGCCAGGGAGAAATCTGAGTATCCCATAACCTGCTAGTGTTTCGGCCTTTGGCCTACCAGGGAGTTTCTTTTAACCTCTTATTAATATGGTGTGCATTGGGGACAATGCACAATTTTAAATGTGGGGTAGGAGAAGACTGTCTGGGTAATTTCTTGTGCTATGTTATGTGTGTTAAAAAGAAATTAGGTAGAAATAATCCCCCTTAATTTTTCTTATGGCTACGGTTCTTTTCCAAGGGATGACTCTTTGAACCGGGTAGTAATATTTTTTTAGGTAGAATTTTCATAAACGTTTTGGACTTTTCCCGACGATGGACTTCGTTGGCAATTTTCTTGAGGGAGTAAAGGCTAAAGAAAAAAAAACAAAAAGATTTCCCTTTTCTTTTTAGAACCGACAATGGAATGAGACGGACTTGAGTATCTGTGTTTTTTGACATCTTTTATGCCGGGACTTAGAGTTGTAATATTTGAATTAATTATCTTCTTCGTGCTCTATATGCCCACATGCCTTGAGAATATATTTGACTTTTCTTTGACACTTAAGTTCATTTGTTGACTCCTGTGATTACTTCCCATGTGTTGAGTTTATATGATGACTATGCTTAGTTGTTTAACTTGAGTGTCGGGTCTGAACCGTCTGGAGTGAATCATGTGTATTGTGTGAGGTGAGGCTTGATTACATTATGTGCTATCCCGTGTTAGTCTAGAACTTGCCCCGTGTGTTACTCGAAGCGAAATAAGTAAGTTTTGTGAGTCTAGGAGATGATGTAGGCATTTCTTTGATTGTTCATTGAGCTAGGATGCCATCATAAATAAAATTATCCATAGATAGCCTATTTGAGCTTATAAACCTTTTCTTTGGTACCCACATTACAAGCCAATTCCCTTTTTTTTCTTAATTAGATCTTTTTTAACCTTTATCTCCGAAAGCACTAAAGTCGCTACAAGAGTAAGGTGAGAGTTGGGGTAGCTTTTGAGTGGAACTACAGAAAGGCCAAAAAGTGCACATATGTTTTGAAATATCATTAGCCGGGTAACCTAAGTATGGAGTTGAAAAAAAATGGAAAAAAAAAAGAACAAATAAAAAACAAAAAGAAAAATGAAAAAAAATAGAAATACACCTCTTATTCCTCTTAATCTGAGCTAGTGAATGCATAGTTGTGCTTAAAGAAGAAGGGCCAAATTTTATATGATTTCGTGGCATTGCCTGAATTGGTCATGAAAAGTATGTATTTGAAAGTAAGTGTAGTGTATTCAAGTGCTTAGGAGGGTTAGTCACTGATAAGTGGGGATTTTGACTACTTATTAACGCCTTTTAGCTTTCGTTTTAGTCCAAAAGAGCTTAATACTATTCCCGAAAACTGATGAAATGTACTTAACTGCAGGAATATTGGGAGATGAGCTCCCGAAATAAAATTCAACTCAAGAAGGAGTAATCTAAACTTAAGGATAAAACCAGGCACAAAAGCTCAAAGTAAGGATAAAACCAGGCACAAAAGCTCAAAGTGCGGACCGCAGAATTTCATCTGCAGCCACAGGTCGTGAAGCAATTCCATCAGAGAATGTTGCAAGATGCGGACCGCACATGAATTATACGGCCGCAGAAGCTGGGTCCGAGAAAGATTTCAGAGAACCTGCACCTCCATTCCAACACAAGTGCGGACCACATAATTATTGTGCGGTCCCAAAAGAAGAGCTAAGCGGCTGCACAATTCCATGTGCGGACCGCAGAAGAACAAAGTGTGGCCGCATACATTATTGTGCGGACCACAGAAAGAGGGCAGTGCGGCCGCACTTTATTATTATGCGGCCGTAGATTTCCAACCTTTTATATCATTTGAAAAACAACAAAAACAATTTTATAGATTCATTCTTTGAATCGCAATGGTAGTTTAGTTTAGATTTTTAAACAATACCAAATATTACGGAAGTGAAAATTTAGATATACAAACTCATGCGCTAAGGTATATACTGCTAACACCCATTCATATAGCTCCCTGCGGAATTCGGTCCTGACTCTTGTTGGGTATTACTATTGCATCGACCGTTTTCATAACCTCAAAGTGAGGAGTGAAATTGGACGAGATCAATTTTTGGCGTCGTTGTCGGGGAGCTAAAAAATAGTGTTAGCTATATAGTTAGGTGTGTGTTTGGGATATCTTCTTTTCCTTTCTTGTTACTAACGTGTGAGTGTTATAGGTGCAACATGACAAACAACGATCTCGGAAACATAGCCGTGGGGGATGTGGATGTTGAGGATGATCAAATGGATGAAGTCCCTCTTGAACCTCAGGCCAATAGACGAGGTTGACCGCCTCAAGACAATGTACCCGCTCCACCACCACCTACACCATGAGAGGCTCCACGCCGGGTATCACCGAATGAAGGGTATGCAAGTGCTATAGTCCCTCCCTGTATTAGGGCGGGCAACTTCCAAATAACCAACATGATGCTCACTTTGCTCGAGCAACGAGGGTTCTTCACTGGTGCACCGGGTCAAAATGCATATACACATTTGAAGGGGTTCGTAGATACGTGTTGGGGGAGAAAAAAACAAATGTCTCCGAGGATGCTTTGAGGCTAAGGATTTTTTCCTTCTCTCTACAGGGAAAAGCTTTAGATTGGTTGGAACGTTTGCCAAATCATTCCATTCATAATTGGGATGAACTAGCGGAGAAATTTATTTCAAAGTACTTCTCTCCCGAGCACATGGCTATTCTTCGGAATGAAATTCTAGCATTCAAGCAAGAGCCCAATGAACCACTGCACGATATACGGGAAAAGGTATAGAATCGTGAAAGAGTGCCCCAACAATGATATGACGGAGAACATGATTCAATAAACTTTATATCGGGGGAACAATACCACCAACCAATATGTAGTGAACCAACTTGTCAGTGGGAATTTCATGACTATGCCCTATGAGGAGGCGTATGATATTTTGGATGAGATAGAAGATACTTCATCGGCGTGTCAATCTAGAGCCAATGTTCCACAAGGTGTTCCAAATGTGATTCTTTTTCATAAAGAGTTACATGACCATGGACAAGCCATAGCCGAGTTGACAACCACCATGAACCAATTGGCAAAGGCTCAACTTCAACAAGTATGAAACCCGAGGCAACTTAATTCTATGGAGGGAGTCAATATGATGGTAAACAAGAGAAGAATAAGAAGTTGACAAGTGCAACAAAGAGTAGACAATCTTGTGCAAGATGATAGTGGATTTGATTAAGTTAATTCTTACAATGATCAAGAGGAAGAGGTCCAATATGTGAACAACTTTTAAAGGCAAAGAAACAACTTCCAATGCCCTAGTCAACAACAATGGAGACCTTCAAATAATCAAGGCAATTAGAATTCTAACAACCATGGTAATTGGAATAGTGGAAACAATCAAAGAAATTGGAGTGGAAGCAATAACCAAGGGAATTGGCAAAACAATAACAATCAAGGAAATCGGGGAGGCAACAACCAAGGTGGGTGAAAAAACAACCAAGGAAATCGGGGGTAGGGTTTTCAAAGGCCCCCGATAAATCAACAATTGAGCAACCCACCTCCTTATCCTTCTCATGGTCCTAGTTCCTCCAACAATGAAATGAGTCGTATTGAGAACATATTCAAGCAAATGATGGAGAATAATGACGATTCTGATGCCCAACTTGCTTCACACAACAAGTCAATTCGAAACTTAGAAGTGCAAATGGGTCAAATCTCTCGAGCTTTAAATTCTTGTCCTAAAAGGGCACTACCAAGTGATACGGTGGTGAATCCGAAGGGTGGGAACAATACGGGGCATGCCATGGCCGTTACTATAAGAAGTTGAAGAGGTGGGAATGCACCTACCTCAAGTCAAAGGCACCTTTTGGATGATGAGAACTGTAGAGGAAGAGGAGATCCCAAACAATATTGTGCACACAAATGAGAAAGTGCGGATTGATATTGATGACACGGTGGAAGAGACTCAAGAGGATGTGAACT
The DNA here is from genome assembly GCF_000390325.3 of Nicotiana tomentosiformis. Taxonomy (NCBI): domain Eukaryota; kingdom Viridiplantae; phylum Streptophyta; class Magnoliopsida; order Solanales; family Solanaceae; genus Nicotiana; species Nicotiana tomentosiformis. The sequence continues at coordinate 107,902,900 of NC_090815.1, read as the reverse complement.
CATCTAGGGATCATGTGATTGACATACCGGAACCGGTAGTGCAAAAATCTAAGGCACCATTTTCTAAGACACCTCTTCCCTATCCTCAATGACTTGCCAAGAAAAACGGCGAGAATCAATTCAAAAAATTCATTGATATGATGAAGCGTCTCTCGATAAATGTGTCATTAGTTGAAGCCTTGGAGAAAATGCCCGGATATGCAAAATTTATGAAGGACTTGGTGACAAAGAAGCGGTCGATGAATTTTGAAACTATCAAAGTCACTCACCAAGTGAGTGACATTGTGCATTCGATGCCTCCTAAGTTGGAAGATCCTTGTGCATTCACAATACTTTGTACCATTGGAAGTGCGTAGTTTGCAAAGTCTCTTTGTGATCTTGGGGCTAGTATCAATTTGATGCCCTATTCGATTTTCAAGATATTGGGAATTGTGCAACCAAAACCCACATCTATGATATTACAGATGGCCGATCGTACAATGAAGATACCGTCGGGGGTGATTGGGGATGTATTGGTTTGAGTTGACAAGTTCATTCTCCTGGCGAATTTTGTTATTCTTGATTGTGAAGTGGACTATGAGGTCCCGATTATTCTTGGTAGACCTTCTTTGCTACAGGGAAGGCTTTTGTTGATGTGGAAGCCGATGAACTCACTTCCGGGTGGGTGATGAAAAGGTAGTGTTTCACGTGTGCAAATCTATGAGGCAACCGAATAGCAATGAAGTGTGTTCGTTCGTGGACTTGGTGACTGATGTGATTATTGATGATACAAGTGCCGCGATTAATGTGGGTGACATGTTGGAGGCCGTATTGCTAAATTTTGATGATGACGAGATGGATGGCTTCATGAGATGTGTTAATTCTTTGCAAGGAATGGGGTCGTACGACTATGCACCCCGGAAGCTTTCCTTGTATCTTGAGAATAGGAAAACTCCTCCTACAAAGCCTTCAATTGAAGAGCCTCCTATCTTAGAGTTGAAGCTATTACCTCTACATCTCAGGTAGTAATTCCTTGGCCCTTGTTCTACTTTACCAGTTATTCTTTCCTCTTGTTTGACTAACGTGCAAGTTGACTCTACATTGGCGGTGCTCCACAAGAGGAAGAAAGCTATTGGGTGGACTTTGGCGGATATTCGGGGAATAAGTCCCGCATTTTGCATGCACAAGATTAACTTTGAGGAAGATGCCAAACCCTCCATTGAGCATCAAATGAGACTCCATGAAGCCATGCAAGACGTGGTAAAAAAGGAGATCATAAAGTGGTTAGATGCTAGGGTTGTCTACTGCATTTCGGGCAGTTCGTGGACTTCTCCGGTGCAATGTGTTCCGAAGAAGGGGAGCATAACTGTAGTCACCAATGATAAGAACGAGTTGATTCTATCAAGAACGGTTACCGGGTGGAGAATGTGTATGGACTATCGGAAGCTAAACAAAGTCACAAGGAAAGACCATTTCCCACTACCTTATCTTGACCAAATGCTTGATAGGTTGGCCGACCGGGCATTCTATTGCTTTCAAGATGGATATTCGGGCTATAATCAAATCCTTATTGCCCCGGAAGATCAAGAGAAAACAACTTTCACTTGTCCCTATGGCACTTTCGCTTTCAAGCGGATGCCATTTGGCTTGTGCAATGCACCAACCACTTTTTAACAGTGTATGATGTCGATCTTTACGGATATGGTAGAGGACTACCTTGAAGTCTTCATGGATGACTTTTTGTTAGTCGGGGATTCCTTTGATGATTGCTTGAAAATTTTGAATAAAGTATTGGCAAGGTGTGAAGAAACAAACTTGGTATTGAATTGGGAGAAATGTCATTTCATGGTCAAGGAGGGCATTGTCCTTGGCCACAAAATTTAAAATAAAAGCATTGAGGTCAACAAGGCGAAAATAGAGGTGATTTCTAAACATCCACCTCCGACATCCGTGAAAGGAGTGAGATTTTACCGGTGCTTCATAAAAGATATTTCCAAAGTGGTGAACCCCTTGTGCAAGATTTTGGAGAAAGATGCTAAATTTTACTTCAATGATGATTGCATGAGAGCCTTTGAATTGCTCAAGTTCAAGTTGACAATAACCCCTATCATCAATGTTCCTAATTGGAGTATTCCTTTTGAGCTCATGTGCGATGCTAGTGACGTAGCGGTTGGAGCACTTTTGGGGCAATGTATCAACAAGATTTTTAATTCGGTCTACTATGCTAGTAAGACCATGAATGATGCCCAAGTCAATTAACCGTTAGCAAAAAAGAGCTCATTGTCATTGTGTTTGTTATTGAGAAGTTCTGCACATACTTGATGGGTGCAAAAGTTATTGTTCATACAGATCATGCGGCACTTCACTATCTTATGAGCAAGAAAGAATCAAAAGCTCGGTTGATGAGATGGGTGCTATTGTTGCAAGAGTTTGATATTGACATCCAAGATCAAAAAGGGAGTGAAAATCCAGTGGCGGACCACTTGTCTCGTTTCGAGGAGGAGGGGAGGCCGCATGATGGCCTTGAAATCAATGACTCCTTCCCCAACGAGAAACTCTTGGCTATTTCAATGAAGGAGGTGCCATGGTTCGCAGATCAATAAAACTACCTTGTGTGTGGAATCATCCTGGATGAGTTCTCTTCAAATCAAAGGAAGAAGCTCAAATGGGATTGTCAAGATTATTATTGGTACGAGCCTTACCTCTTCCGGATTTGCATGGATGAGGTAATTAGAAGATGTGTACCGGATGAAGAGCAAAATTTTATTCTTGAAGCTTGTCACTTTTTGCCTTATGGTGTTCACCATGGCGGAGCAAGAACGACGGCTAAAGTGGTAAGTTGCAGTTTCTATTGGCCCACTCTCTACAAATATGCAAATGATAAGGTTAAAAGATGTGATGTATGCCAACTGGCCGGTGGAATCTCGAAGAAGAATGAAACACCTCTCACTACCATTTTAGAGATTGATATCTTTGATGTGTGGGGTATTGACTTCATGGGGCCCTTTGTGAGTCCTTGTGGAAACACCTACATCTTGGTCGCGGTTGATTATGTGTCTAAATGGGTTGAGTCTGTTACTATACCCAACAATAAAGCGAGAAGTGTGGTGGCATTTTTGAAGAAGAATATTTTCACAAGATTTGGTACTCCGCGAGCTATCATATGCGATGGGGGGTCACATTTTTGAAATAAGGCTTTTGACACCTTGCTTAGAAAGTATGGTGTCACTCATAAAGTTATGACTCCCTGTCATCCTCAAGCTAGCGGTCAAGTGGAAGTCTCCAACCGGGAGATAAAGAGTATCTTGTACAAATATAGTGAATACAAATCGAACGGATTGGTCAAAGAAGCTTGATGATGCACTATGGGCTTATCGGACTGCTTTCAAAACTCTTATCGGGATGTCTCCATACCGATTGGTGTTTGGCAAAGCTTTTCATCTTCTAGTGGAACTCGAGCACAAAGCCAAGTGGGTTTTAAAGAAGTTAAATCTTGATTGGGATGCGGCCGCTAACTTGCGGGTTGAACAATTGAATGAATTAGATGAGTTACGGTACCATGCATATGCAAGTTAGTCCTTGTACAAAGAGAAAATGAGTACCTTTATGACAAATACATCTGAAACAAGGAGTTCAAGGTGGGAGATCTTGTTTTATTGTTCAACTCACGATTGAAGATGTTTCCCAGAAAGCTGAAATCCAAATGGAGTGGTCCCTTTGAAATTGTGGGTGTGACACCTTTTGGTGCATTGAACTTGAAGAACAAAAATGATGAGGTATTCTGAGTCAATGGTCATTGGGTGAAGCATTATTTGGGACAAGTTGATGATGGGCACGTGGTGGCAGTGATTCATTTGAAGTGATGGTAATTTGCGTCGTGCCGCGACGTTAAATCATGCGCTTCATGGAAGGCAACCCATGTTTATTTTCTTTTTCTCTTCTTCTTTTATAGATAGGTGTTATTTTGTGCTACTGGATTTGAAGTGTGTTGCAGGACTGAGTGTGCTTTAAAGGAACTGTGCTCAGAAAAAATTGGCTAAGTATGAGAAAAGTATGGACCACACAATTTTGAATGCTACAGCAGAAGGCAACTACGGCAGCACAAATCTTGTGCGGACCGCACAAATTGAGATTAAAAATGCAAACTCTCTTAAGATTGTTTGTCAGAGAAACAGCCAAAGTGCGGCCGCACAATGAAATCTGCGGTTCCCACCAAATTCTGCGGCCACACAGCTAAATCTACGATCCGCAGATGATCAAAGGCAATTAAACTACCAGGTAGCAGAGTGCGGACCGAAGAAGTAATTATACGGCCGCACTCGATCTTTTTTCCCTTAAGTTTGGCCCTTCAATATAAATAGTACTTGTGGGGCTATTGTTAGACTTTTTTCCTCTCTGAGTTCAAATTCGTAAAAATTGATATTTCTTGCTAAAGTAGATATTCTCAAGCCTAACATTTGTGATCACTCGTCTGCATTACTTCAAATCTAGTATGCTCAAATCACTTCTAGGATTCTTCAATTTTCTTAGTTTAATTTATAATTTGTTAGTTATTTTAGACCATTTGTCACTAGAGGTCAATTTTATGTCTATGTGGGGGTTTAAATTGTGTTGGGTCAACTCCTAATTGCTATCTGGGGAACGGGTATCTTGATTATCATGTTTTATTGCTATTACCATGTCGAATTTGTGCAAAAATTGAAATCCTTAGAAAGTATGCCCGATTTAATTTTAAAATCTGTGGCCGCACAAGAAGTTGTATGATCCGCAGAAGTGAAGTTTAGGGAAGTTGGTGAAGCATGATTCTGCGGACCGCACTTGAAATTGTGCAGACCGCATGAATTCCACTGCGACCGCAGATCATACCAATCTCTGTCTTCAGAGAATTGTTATTTTGAGGTATCCAATATGCGGCCGCAATAAAAATTGTGCGGACCGTACTTCATATGTGCGGTCACACTCAAAATTATGTGGACCGCAGTTTCATCACTACGGCCGCACTTCCAAATTGTGTGGTCCGCACAACCCAGTCTGAGGCCACACTTGCAATTGTGCGGCCGCATTTCCCCACCCTACACTCTGATTTTACATTATGATCACTGCTTGTGTTCAATTGAAAATAGTCAGATCTCGAGGTCGCGGTGACACGTCAAAGGGGAGGGGTAAGCCTTCCAGAGTTAGAGGCAAAAGCAGTTTACCCCTCGCCCTCCAAAGGGTAATCAGCAAGAAAGCCAGAGTAGGCTGAGAAAGACAACCTGAGACCTCTGAATCTAGTTCATATGCCCCATCTCGAAAAGCATCGGAGGGCGACTTAGTGCAAGAGAAGCCTCCGGGTCAATCACACCCACATCAGTCGCAGGGAAGGTACCAACTTAGAGACGAACCTTCCTCCTCATGTAGCACTTTTGAGGGTTCGGGGAGTGCAAGTCAGGCTTCAGAGCCCTCTTCTACACAAGCAACTAGTGTGGATAATATTCCGGATGATAGTAGATGAGGTGATACTACAGTTGTCGGCCTTGAGAGGTTGAAGAAGAAAGAGGTCTGGAAGGACCGATTTGTGAGTCTGGCTACCTTCACTAGTTTTCGTGAGTGGTGGTCGGTGAGATCGCTCACTCTTGAGCGACAATTCCAACTCAGAGATCTTGACAAGTGCAATCCAGAAGTGTTGAGGCAGTTCTGAGAGAGAAAGGGGTGGATGTGGTTCCACAGTTAGTTGTGGATGTAAAGGAATATTTGGTCTGGGAGTTCTATGCCAATGTGGCACTTATCAATAAAGGGATCAAAGTTACAAAAGTGAGAAATCTGAAGGTGCGGTTAGACCAGATCACACTGAACTCCTACTTGGGGGGTTGTGGAGCCAGTGCAGTACTTGGAGAAGTTGGCGATGGGTGATGCAGCTCGCCCTTGGCTAGCTGAGATTCTTGCAGCCCCGGGGCCACCACCACCATAGATCACTGCATGGGCTCCTATTCAGTGGAACACACTAAATTTTTAGGCGAAGGGATAGCAGACCTTCGTATGCAGTAGACTAGACCCGTGCCAGAACGAGATAAACTTACCTATTCCACGGGCAGTTCTAGTCGCCTCTATTATGGTCGGGTACCCGATCAATGTGGGTGTCGTGATGTTGGCCAACATGCCAGTGGTTGCCAGGTAGGCTGATACTTCCTACCCATATCCCAACACAATCATTGAATATATTACGGATGCACAAGTAGAGCCTAGAGACTATGACACGAAAGTTCGGGCAAAGAAACACTTCTCTTGGTATTCTATGATGGATGCACACAACCCAAGAGAAAGGGTCAGCCGACTACTACCGTAGGCTAGTCTGATGAACCTTCTGTAGAAGCTGCAGAGTCCGCAGATGTGCCTTCCACTTTAGCAGTGCTATCTTCCAGTACAGTTTCCATTCCTCCACCTTCAGCCTCAGTACCTCCCTCCTCGGCTTTGAAGCCGGTACCGATGCCATCTGCTCCAAAATCTGCGCAGCGAGTCTCCCAGACACTGGCGAGTCTCAACAACTAGATTCAGACAACTACTGCGAAGCTGGCTGACATATCCAGTCAGGTTGCAGCACAATCATCCTCTCCGACACCCCAGTTCCTCCCACAGTTGAAGAAATATTAAAGAAGATCCTGGACAACCAGAACACTATCATGGCTACTCTTGTACAGCATGGGTCCGTGACTGAAGAATTGGGAAAAGAAGTAAAGAAGATGCAAAAGTCACAGGCTTCGAATAAATCGGTGGATAAGATCCGACGAGAGGTCACCAAGCTTGCAGCAGCCGGAGACATTCCATTCGACATGTTGATAGACCCGCACCACCCAGGCCCAGTTACCACAGAGCACCACAGCCAGCTGGCCAGTCATTTTAACTTTTAGAAACCCATTCCCTAAAATAAAACTCCCCAAACATGCTTTTATTAATTTATGACTCGCGGGGATGATTGGTTCGAGATTTGAAAGTGTGTGGGTTGAAATCGGAACACTTGGTTCCTTAAGTTAGCTTTATATGGACAAGTTTGACTTCGGTCAATATTTTTAGAAAACAACCACGGAATCGGGATTTGACAGTTCCAATAGGTTCGTATGATGTTTTTGGACTTGGGCGTATGTCCGAATCGGGTTTCGGCTAACCCGGGAGCGTTTTGACGCTTAATAGTAAAACTAAACTATTTGAAGGTTTAAAATTCTTTAAATTTGGTTTGGAGTAGGATTTTGAGTAATTTAAGTCCGTTTGAATTTTGAGTTTGGGAATAGTTCTGTATAGTGATTTAAGACTTGCACGCAAATTTTCGTGTCATTCCGAGTAGTTTAAGTATATTTCGACGCATTGGAAGTAAATTGAAGAACTTGAAATTCTTAATTTTGAATCAATTTGGTTTAGGGTATGATTCTTAGATTTGATGTTGTTTTACGCGTTCCGAGAGTTCGAGCGAGTCTATTTTAAGATTTCAAACCTGTTGGTATGTTCGGGCGGGGCCCCGGAGGTCCCGAGTGTTAACCGGACGAGGCTCGGACCAATTTTGGGAAATTGAGCAAGGACGGAAGCTCCCAGCTACTGTCATAATCGCACCTGCGCTGGACAGCCGCAAGTGCGAGCCACCAATCGCAGGTACGAAGGAGAGGAGCCTGCCCAGCCATCGTAAGTGCGGGGTATTTTGGAGCACCTACGAACGCACAGGTGCGAAGGCCTGATGCGCAAGTGCGAAGGAATGCGCATGTATGAAGGAATGGGCGCACATGCGCTTGCGCAGAAGCGAGCACTTCTTCCGCAGAGGCGGAACCAGGAAAAGAGGGAAAATGCGCACCTGCGAGGAATTTCCACAGGTGCAAAAAACGCATGTGCGAAAACCACTATTGGGCAGAACGGTTAAAAGTCTGGGCTCAGACATTTTGAGCCCTATTTTCCTCCATTTCCGGGCGATTTCAGAGCTTTTGAGAAGGGGGTTTCAACTAGCAATTGAAAGGTAAGTTAATTTCACACCCCTTGAGTTAAATACATAGATTATAGGTGGATTATAACTAGTAAATCTTAGAAATCAAAGATTTAGATGAAAAACCTAAATTTTTATAAAAGTAAGATTTTAACCCCAAAAATAGTTATGGAATTGGGTAGAAATTATATATTTAAGTTCTTGAGATTATGGGTAACGTTTTCATCCAAAAATTTCTAAAATTCGAGCATGTGGGCCCGGGGTGAATATTAGGAATATTACCATTTTGGATAAGGTAATTTATTTAATAGATAAATTTCGAATCATTTAGCATATATTAATTATTGTGTATAATATTTGGATAGTTTCAAATCCTTCGGCGTCGAATCAAGAATTCAACGCAATGTGGTAATCGAAAAGTGGACTTTGAGACGAGGTAAGTCTCTTGTCTAATCTTGTGAGGGAGAAATTACCCCATAAGGATTAAATTGATTAATTGTTGCTAATTGCGGGGGCTACGTACGCACGAGGTGACGAGAGTCCATGCGTAGCTGCTATTAATGCTAAAATCCGAGTAGTTTACGACTCAAAGCATGAATTACATGTGTACATTGTATTCTTTGTTTAATTAATATTAATTGACATATATGAATATATTGTGAATTGTCAGATAAAGATATTAAAGGATGGAAATCTCATATGCTTGATTTTCTGTTTAAATTAATTAATTATTAAAAATAATTATTCTTCCTCCCGAATTTATCTTATAATAAATATACTCTCCTTCTGGAGGTACAGAAGAAAATGTCCTCCTTTCTTGTAGAGCGGACCGAACGCCTCGGCAGGATAGATGCATCTATAGATCGCACCGCACGTCCCTCGGCAGTGTACACGACACTCTGGATTGGGCCGTACGTATGAATTATTATTCCTGCTTGTTAAGGAATTAATTGTTATTCCTGTAAATGAGATTAATTGATAGATTGGAAATTATTTGAATTTAAGAAATTTAATTAATATAGTGAGAATTGTTGCATTTGAAGGAATATGATTATTTCCGCTGGTTAAATAAACTATTGTAAATTCTGTGAATCATGCTGATTTAGATATTCTAGTTGTATTTCAGTTATTATTTGTGCAGGACCTGAGACAAGTACTAATGGGGGACCTATCGTTTTTACACCCACGTTATCCAGGGGCATAGTGGTGAGCTGCCTTTCTAAGCCGTTCTGCAGCTACTAGTGTCTCTCCTTATATTTTTCAATCTGTCTATTTTTATTTTAGATAGTATTTGAGGTTTTGTATAATCTACTAGATGCTCATACACTTGTGACACCGGGTGTTGGCACACCCATTGGTAGAATTTGGTGTTTTATTATTTTTTTGGTTTTAAATTTTGTCAATATATGTTTAATTTATTAAGTTGGCTTGCCTAGCTGTAGTGTTGGGTGCCATCACGACCTATAGGTGAAATTGGATCGTGACAACATGGTATCAGAGCACTAGGTTCACGTAGGTCTCACAAGTTATGAGTAGACCTAATATAGTCTTGCGGATCGGTACGGAGACGTCTGTACTTATCTTCGAGAGGCTATAAGATGTTAGAAAATTACCTTTCTTCATTTTCCATCCTGCAATTGATGTAGTTCTAAATATCCTTCTCTTATTCTCTCTCAGATGGTGAGAACGCGCTCGGATGAGGTTCCATGCCAGGGAAGAGCTACACCCCCAGTTGCTAGAGGTCGGCCTGTGGTAGAGGGAGAGGACGTCCCAGGACTGTTCCAGTTATGCCGCCAGTGGGTTCAACAGAGAACCCCATTGTTGAGGAACAGGATGAGGTGCCTGTGGCAGAGCCATCTCCGGTGGATTTCACATCTGCACCGGGATTTCAGGATGTCATGGGTCGTATGTTGCGGTTCATGGACAATATGACTCAGGCTGGTTTATTTCTGGCAGACCCAACCACATCTTACGCGGGCTGGGGAGCACAGACCCCTACCGCACAGGCTCATGTACACGTAGCTTCTGTATATCAGACCTAGGGTGCACTACCCGTAAGTGAAGCCCAGCCAGTGGCAGCAGCTACACCTGAGCCTAGGCCAGCTGTAGCGACCCGATTTGTCGTTTTAAGAATTTATGCCCCGTTCAGTGACTTAAGGTCCTGAACAGCCTAGCAATATGTATTATGACCGCGTGTGTGGTCAAGTTTGATTTACGGATAATTCGGAGTGATTTGGGACACTTAGTCCCTAAGACGGAAACTTAAGCCTTAGGATATTGACCGTAGTCGGAACTGTGTGAAGATGACCCCGGAATGGAGTTTTGTCGGTTACGTTAGCTCCGTTGGGTGATTCTAGACTTAGGAGCGTGTCCAGACTATGAATCTGAGGTCTGTAGCCAATTTAGGCTTGAAATGGTGAAGGTCAATTTTTTGGAGAATTGGACCGGAAGTGGACTTTTTGATATCTGGGTCAAAATTCGATTTCGGAAATTGGAGTAGGTCCGTAATGTCAATTATGACTTGTGTGCAAAATTTGAAGTCATTCTGAATTGATTTGATGTGTTTCGGCACAAGTTATAGAATTTGAAAGTTCAAAGTTCATAGATTTTGATTTGGGATGCGATTCATCGTTTTGATGTTGTTTGAGGTGATATGAGAATTTGACTAAGTTTGTATGATGTTTTAGGACTTGTTGGTGTATTTGTTTGAGGTCTCGGGGGGCTCGGGTGTGTTTTGGGGTGGTTTCAGATCATTTCGGGTTGTTTCGGAATTGTTGTATCTGGTATCTGACTTCCTTCTTCGTGAACGCGAAGAGAGTCACGCGAACGCGAAGAGGAGTTTTGAGGCTGCTGGGATTTGGCCTTCATGAACGTGAAGCTATGCCTAAAGAACCTACGTGAACGCGAGGGGCCAGTCGCAAACGCGTAGAAGGAAGGAGGGGACTGCGCCTGGAATCATCAGCCTTCGTGAACGCGAAGTTTCAATCGCGAACGCGAAGCAGTAGGACCTGAGTGCAACGCAAATGCGAACGCGATAATATGCATGGCAGGCCTTCGCGAACGCGACGCTGGTAATGCGAACGCGAAGAAGAATTTGAGGTAGCGAGATTTTGCCTTCGCGAACGCAAGACAGAGGCCGCGAACGCGAAGAAGGCCTATCTAGGCAGAATTAAAAGTCCCAAAAATAGGGGTTTGAGTTCATAACTCAAAATCTAATTGGGAGCTCGGTAGAAGGCGATTTTTGGAGAAATTCTTGCGTGGGTGTTTGGGGTAAGTGATTCTTATCCAGTTTTGATTAATTTACATGATTATGTCTTTGAATCCATCATTTAATTTAGATTTAATGGAGGAAAATCAAGATTTTTGTAAAAATTATCCAAAACCGAAACTTTAAGATTTGGAGGTTGAGTTATTATTGGAATTCGATAAAATTGGTATGGTTGAACTCGTATTGGAATGGGTATTCGGATTTCATAAAAATCATGTCGGGTTTCAAGGGGCGAGTCTCGCGTTGACTTTTGTTGACATTTTGGAATAAATTTTTAAGTTGACGTATTATTATCTGAAATTGTTTCCGATGATTTTTAATGAAGTTATACAATTAATTTGGATAGATTTGAGCTATCAGGAGGTCAATTCAAGCAAGAAGGCGATTTTGGAATATCGGCATAACTTCAAAGAGGTAAGTGTTTTGCTTAACCTCGAGTGGGGGAATTTCCCCTTAGGCGTTGAGTCTTATGTGCAATTTTTGTAATTGAAAACCATGTACGCGAGGTGACGAGTACGTACTTGGTTTATATGTGCAAATTTTATTGAGTTAAAGTCTTGAGCATATTGTATAGTAAATTGGATAATTGTTGGCATATATTTAATCATCTACTTCTCTACCTAAATCCTTGTTGTTGACTGTGTTGTTATATGACAATGTGATGTGATTGTTTATGAAATTTCGTGAATTTGCTGGTTCGATAATTATTGGAATTTAATTTAATTTTGGATTTTCCCTCTGCAAACAATTAATTAAATGAGCTTAAGAAGAGGTGTTTATATAATTATTGAAAATTTGATTTTTATGAAGACTTTGCTTTATGTTGAGTAATTTCTATCTCTATTGATTGTTTTTGGGTGTTGTACACATTGTGTGGAGCTTTTGGCTATTTGTTGTGAAATTAATTAACTTGGTTGTAGCTTTGGAATTTGGTTGTAGCCATTGGGCAAATTGTGAAATGAATTGGTTTTTGTTATGTTGCTGTGATAATTTCCCCTGTAAATTGTTGCGTTATGTGAGTTGTTATTTTCAGGAGATAAGGGTGGTATTTCATTGTTGATATTATGTGGTTATAAGGGTGACATTTCACTGTTGTTGTGTTTGTTGGAATATTATCTGGGCGGAGCGATAAAGGTGGCAATAGGTGCGATAAGGGTGGCAATAGGAGCGATAAGGGTGGCTATAGGAGTGATAAGGGTGACAATAGGAACGATAATGGTGGCTATTGTCAGGGATAATATGTGATGATGTGGGGTTGTGGTGTTGATGATTTTTATGTGATGTTGTGATTTTTCTTGTGTTTATTTTTATGCCTTGTGCAATTGGTCTTGTTGATAGTAAATTGATAACAATCTGTTTTATGTTGAAATTGAGAACTTGTGGCTATTGCCAGGCGGATTATAAATTGAAATGTGGGCACGAGATGCCGTGAGTAAATAATGATGATATTTGGCACGTGAATTATCCGTGCAGTTCTGATATGAAATGTGGGCACGAGGTGCTGTGATGAAATGGTAATGATATTTGGTACGTGAATTGTCCGTGCAGTTGTGAGATGAAATGAGGGAACGAGGTGCCGGAAAAATATGATAATTTAATTATGGGCACGAGGTGCCGTGGAAATATGAAAATGGGCTGAAACCCGTATTTACGAAAAATATGAAAATGGGCTGAGACCCATATTTTTATGATTATGAAATGAGGTGTCACATGGTGACTTTTTAATTGAAAGAATTATATTCAAAATATTTATTTGGAAGGATTTTTACTTAGAAAGTATTATATGAAAGAGTTTTATTTGAAAGATATTTATTCGAGGAAATTATATTTGAATAGATTTATTGAAAGAATTATATTTGAAAAATAATTATTTCAGAAAATTATATTTAAAAGAGAGTTATCTGGAAGAATTATATGTGAAAGATATTTATTTGAAAGACTTGATTTAATTGGGTGTAATTGTGTTTAATAATTGTTGAGTGATATTAATGGTATTCTTATTGTCTGTTGTGCATATAACTGGTTGCTTTATCCTGCCCTTATTATCATTTGTTTTCTATTATTTTATATATTATATTACACATATTATTAGGCTAGTGAGTGTCTTGACTGTACCTCGTCTCTACTCCATTGAGGTTAGTCTTGATACTTACTGGGTACCGACCATGGCGTACTCATACTACACTTCTGCACATTTTCGTGCAGAGGCGGGTATTGAAGATAACGAACTTGAGCGGAGTTAAAGCGGGATCGTAAGGATTCAAGGTAGAGCTGCTTGGTCGTCGCAGTCCCTTGGAGTCTATTCATTTCATTGTACTGTTAACTTGTAATCAAACAGTATTGTATATTCGGTCCTCGTGACCATTCTATGTATCCAGTTAGAGTTCGTGACTCAGTACTACCAGTCTTGGGAGGTTGTATATCGTAATTATTTTCGCTGTTAGTTTTGATTAGTTTAAAAAAAAGCTTCAAAATGTAATTGAAATCGGCTTGCCTAGTCTTAGAGACTAGGTGCCATCACGACGCCTGTGGTGGGATTTTGGGTCGTGACAAGTTGGTATCAGAGCTCTAGGTTCTTAGGTTCTACGAGTCACGAACGAGTCTAGTAGAGTCTTGTGGATCGGTACAGAGACGTCTGTACTTATCTTCAAGAGGCTACAGAACTATTAGGAAATTTCCATTTCTTTCATTCCTGTCATGCGAAATTAGTTGAATTTGGAATTTGAACCTTTGTATCTCCATTCTCTCGCAGATAGTGAGGACACGTACTGCTGGGTTAGCTGAGCTGGCATCCGCACATACTGCTAGGGCTGCAAGAGGCCAGGGCCGAGGTAGAGGCCGAGGTAGAGGTCGAGGAAGGGCACATGCTGCGACTAGAGCACCTGTCAGAACAACAGTTGAGGAGCCACTAGTAGCTCCAGTTGGGGGACAGGTACCAGAAGCTCCTATTGTTACCCCCGGACTTCAAGAGTCTTTGGCACTGTTCCTGAGTATATTTGGTACATTAACTCAGGCGGGATTGATCTCTATTGCACCAAACATTCCGCAGATTTGGGGAGTAGCTCAGACTCCTATCACAACTCCAGAGCAGCAGGTTCACGCTGGTCAGGTTCCGGGTGTAGTACCGGTACAACCTGTTATTCCGGTTCGACTTGAGGTCAGGCTTGAGGCATCAGAAGAAGAACAAAAGAGACTTGAAAGGTTTAAGATGTATAGTCCACCTACTTTCAGTAGCACAGCTACAGAGGATGCCCAAGAAGTTTTGGAAAATTATCACCGTATTCTCCGCACCATGGGTATTGTGGAGGTGAGTGGAGTTGCCTTTACTACATTTTAACTGTCAGGTGCAGCGTATCGGTGGTGGCAAATCTATGAAGAAGGTAGACCAGCCGATGCCACACCACCAACTTGGGCTCAATTTTCGGAAATGTTCTTGAAACAGTTTGTTCCCCAGACTCTCAGAGATGTGTGGCGCGCAGAGTTTGAACGGTTGCATCATGGCACTATGACAGTATTAGAATATACTATCAGGTTCAGTGAGTTAGCCCGTCATGCGCCTATCTTGGTTCCTACAATTAGAGAGTGGGCCCGTAGATTCATTGAGGGGCTTGAATATGATATTAAAATATGTATGGCTCGAAAGTTGCAAACCGATGCTCCATTTCAACAAGTAGTGGAGGTTGCAAGGAAGATTGAGGGTGTTTTAGGCAAGGAAATAGAGTCTAAGGGGGCCAAAAGGTCTCGAAGATATGGAGGGTTCAATGGATTTTACTCTTCAGCTAGAACCCATTATAGCGGAGGCTCGAGCAGCCGGTCAGCTCAGTCCGCACATCAAATTACTCGGGGTGCTCCAGTTTATAATAGTGCACCACCGACACGAGATTATTATAGTGGTTATTCCAGTTATTCGGCACAGACTCAGTACGAGCAGTCGCGAACTCAGAGGGGTTGTTATGAGTGTGGTGATACTAGGCATATCATGAGAGATTGTCCCAGACTTGGGAGGGGTGGATTTCATCAGAACACTCCAGCTACAAGCTTTATTCCAGTTGATACTCCACGTGCATAGTCAGCTAGAGGTGGAGGACATGCGGGTAGCGGGCGCCTAAGAGGTGGAGGCCCGACCCGTTGATATAATCGCTATGTTTTGGCTGAGGCCAATACACAAGATGGTGTTGTTACATGTACGATCCTGATTTTATTATAAAAGGATATTTTCCTTAATTCGATTCAGTTCTGAATATTGAGGTGGGTCCTCCTATTAGGCTCCACTTATGGGTGAGCTTCGTAAATTTGTGATCCACTTATATGTTTATCCCTGTGGAGAGATTTAAAGGTGTGAGCCCGTGTATGTCATTTTATTTTTGGTACACCATTAAGGGCTATAAGCCCAAAAGTAATTTTTATTATTCATTACAGCGGGTTTAATGTGTTTCAAAATAATTGATTCCAATTTTTATGAATTATATGCCCTACTGGTATGGGGTTTATTATATGTTGTGAAAATTATTTATGAAATATATTGAAAATAAGAAAGAAAGGAAATTGAAAATTTTAGTTGGCACAATGTGCAACATACTTGTGATTTGGAGTTGAGGATGAGATCCTCGCATTTTTACATGATGTGAAATATTTAAACCGGGCTGCAAGCCGTGGTGGAAGTTATGTAAGGACGAGGTCCTTGTGGTGAAATATTTATGAGTTTAAAAATTTTCCCTTTGTAAAATTTAATTTTACAATAGTATTAATAGGGAGTCATGCCTGTTAGGCTTATTTGATATTTCTTGTATATTTTTCTATGCATATTCAGCCATTTCTGTGCTATAAACATTGAGTTTTAACCTATGAGATGAGTGCCTAGGTGGCGTTAAATGTGACTTATTAATCCGAGTAAGCAATCATGAGGTATTCATGCCTCACATTCTGTTGTCAGTGTTGTGAAAATTCAAAATGAGGTGGTGGTTAATATGAGATTAATTGATGATGCTGGAATTAATTATGAACAACTTTTAAGACCAGAGATGTGGTGATGAGCATACATATGATGTTCTTCATGTCCTGATATCATTATGCTAATGCAGTGCTTGTAATGCTGAGATTGGTGTTATTGATATATACCTTGTGTTATTTTGTTGGGTTGTGGATGTGTTGTTAGGAGTTGTTTTGGTGTTACTCTAGCAGTTGGATAGGCCCAATTACAGGGGAGACTTTGCTGAAATTTTTGAAAAATTTGGGAGTTAGTAAAATTTGAAGGATTGAGAATTGCAAAGGAAGAGATAAATATGTTATGTGTTTGAGGGCGAATGATCCTAAGCGGGGGAAAAATGTAGCAACCCAGAGAAAGTTTTGAAGTACTTCAACACTATCAAAAAAGTTGATGTGCATATAGGCATGAGTTGCTATAGCCAGTTGAGACTAATACCGTGTGTCGAAGTGAAAATCAAGCATTTTGGAAATGATTGGAGAGTTAGGGATTTTTCTTTAAATCTTACAAGAACGGAGAAAAGAAATAATCTCAAATGAGATGGTGTTGTCGGGATTATCTCAAATGCAGTAACGTGGGATCAACCATGAGTATATGTGTAAAAGTAAACTCATCAATTTGGTAACCACAGAATAATTCTTAGCACGTTCGAGGACGAACGTTTGTTTAAGAGGTGGAGAATGTAGCGACCCCACTTGTCATTTTAAGAATTTACGCCCCGTTCAGTGACTTAAGGTCTTGAGCAGCCTCGCAATATGTATTATGACCCGCGTGTGTGGTCGAGTTTGATTTACGGATGATTCGGAGTGATTTGGGACACTTAGTCCCTAAGACGGAAGCTTAAGTCTTAGGATTTTGACCGTAGTCGGAACTATGTGATGACGACTCCAGAATGGAGTTCCGTCGGTTCCATTAGCTCCGTTGGGTGATTTTGGACTTGGAAGCGTGTCCGTACTGTGAATCTGAGGTCTGTAGCCAATTTAGGCTTGAAATGGCAAAGGTCAAGTTTTTGGAAAATTGGACAGGAAGTGGACTTTTTGATATCGGGGTTGAAATCCGATTCCGGAAGTTGGAGTAGGTCCATAATGTCAATTATGACTTGTGTGCAAAATTTGAAGTCATTCCGGATTGATTTGATGTGTTTCGGCACAAGTTATAGAATTTGAAAGTTCAAAGTTCATAGATTTTGATTTGGGGTGCGATTCGTCGTTTTGATGTTGTTTGAGGTGATTTGAGAATTCGAATAAGTTTGTATGATGTTTTAGGACTTGTTGGTGTATTTGGTTGAGGTCCCGGGGGAATTAGGTGTGTTTCGGGGTGGTTTCAGATCATTTCGGGCTGTTTCGAAACTGCTGTAACTGGTATCTGACTTCCTTCTTCGCGAACGCGAAGAGAGTCACGCGAACGCGAAGAGGAGTTTTGAGGCTACTGGAATTTGGCCTTCGCGAACTTGAAGGTATGCCTGAAAAACCTACGGGAACGCGAGGGGCCAGTCACGAACGCGTAGGAGGAAGGAGGGGACTGGGCCTGGAGTCATCAGCCTTCGCGAACACGAAGCTTCAATCGCGAACGCGAAGCAGTAGGACCTGAGTGCATCACGAACGCAAGAGCTTGAACACGAACGCAATGATATGCATGGCAGGCCTGCGCGAACGCGACACTGGTAATGCAAACGCGAAGAAGAATTTGAGGCAGCGAATTTTTGGCCTTCGCGAACGCGAGACAAAGGTCGCGAACTCGAAGAAGGCCTATCTGGGCAGAATTAAAAGTCCCAAAAATGGGGGTTTGAGTTCATAACTCAAAATCTAATTGGAAGCTCGGTAGAAGGCAATTTTTGGAGAGATTCTTGCGTGGGTGTTTGGGGTAACTGATTCTTATCCAGTTTTGATTAATTTCCATGATTATGTCTTTGAATCCATCATTTAATTCAGATTTAATGGGAAAAATCAAATTTTTTGTAAAAATCTTCTAAAACCGAACATTTAGGATTTGGAGGTCGAGTTGTTATTGGAATTCGATAAAATTGATATGGTTGAACTCGTATCGGAATGGATGTTCGTATTTCATGAAAAGCTTGTCGGGTTCCAAGGGGCAGGTCCCGCGTTCACTTTTGTTGATTTTTTAGAATAAATTTTTAAGTCGACGTATTATTTTCCGAAAGTGTTTCCGATGGATTTTAATGAAGTTATACAATTAATTTGGATATATTTGAGCTGTCAGGAAGTCAATTCAAGTAAGAAGGTGATTTTGGAATATCGGCATAACTTCAAAGAGGTAAGTGTCTTGCTTAACCTCGAGTGGGGGAATTTCCCCTTAGGCATTGATTCTTATGTGCAATTTGTGTAATTGAAAACCATGTACGCGAGGTGACGAGTACGTACTTGGTTTATATGTGCAAATTTTATTGAGTTAAAGTCTTGAGCATATTGTGTAGTAAATTGGATAATTGTTGGCATATATTTAATCATATACTTGTCTTGCCTAAATCCTTGTTGTTGACTCTCTTGTTATATGACAATGCGACGTGATTGTTATTTGATTGTTTATGAAATTTTGTGAATTCACTGGTTCGATAATTATTGGAATTTAATTTTATTTTGGATTTTCCCCTCTGCAAGCAATTAATTAAATGAGCTTAAGAAGAGGTGTTTATATAATTATTGAATATTTGATTTTTATGAAGTCTTTGCTTTATGTTGAGTAATTTCTATCTCTATTGATTGTTTTTCGGTGTTGTACACATTGTGTGGAGCTTTTGGCTATTTGTTGTAAAATTAATTGACTTGGTTGTAGCTTTGGAATTTGGTTGTGGCCATTGGGCAAATTGTGATATGAATTGATTTTTATTATATTGTTGTGATAATATCCCGTGTAAATTATTGTGTTGTGTAAGTTATTATTTTGGGGAGATAAGGGTGGCATTTCACCATTGATATTATGTGGTTATAAGGGTGGCATTTTATTGTTGTTGTGTTTGTTGGAATATTGTCTGGGCGGAGCGATAAGGGTGGCTATAGGAGCGATAAGGGTGGAAATAGGAGCGATAAGGGTGGCTATAGGAGTGATAAAGGTGGCAATAGGAGCGATAAGGGTGGCTATTGTCAGGGACGATATCTGATGATGTGGGGTTGTGGTGTTGATGATTTTTATGTGATGTTGTGATTTTTATTGTGTTTATTTTTATGTCTTGTGCAATTGATCTTGTTGATAGTAAATTGATAACAATCTGTTTTATGTTGAAATTGAGAACCTGTGGCTATTCCCAGGCGGATTATAAATTGAAATATGGGCACGAGATGCCATGAGTAAATAATGATGATATTTGGCACGTGAATTGTCCGTGCAGTTGTGATATGAAATGTGGGTACGAGGTGCTGTGATGAAATGGTAATGATATTTGGCACGCGAATTGTCCGTGCAGTTGTGAGATGAAATGAGGGCACGAGGTAACGGGGAAATATGATGATTTAATTATGGGTACAATGTGCCGTGGAAATATGAAAATGGGTTGAGACCCGAGTTTAGAAAAATATGAAAATGGGCTGAGACCCATATTTTTATGATTATGAAATGAGGTGTCACATGGTGACTTTTTAATTGAAAGAATTATATTCAAAATATTTATTTGGAAGGATTTTTACTTAGAAAGTATTATATGAAAGAATTGTATTTGAAAGATATTTATTCGAGGAAATTATATTTGAAAAGATTTATTGAAAGAATTATATTTGAAAAATAATTATTTCAGAAAATTATATTTAAAAGAGAGTTATCTGGAAGAATTATATGTGAAAGGAATTTATTTGAAAGACTTGATTTAATTGGGTGTAATTATGTTTATTAATTGTTAAGTGATATTAATGGTATTCTTGTTGTCTGTTGTGCATATAACTGGTTGCTTTATCCTTCCCTTATTATCATTTGTTTCCTATTATTTTGTATATTATATTTCACAGATTATTAAGCTAGTGAGTGTCTTGACTGTACCTCGTCTCTACTCCATTGAGGTTAGTCTTGATACTTACTGGGTACCGACCGTGGCGTACTCATACTACACTTTTGCACATTTTCGTGCAGAGCAAGGTATTGAAGATAATAGACTTGAGCGGAGTTAAAGCGGGATCGTAAGGATTCAAGGTAGAGCTTCTTGGTCGTTGCAGTCCCTTGGAGTCTTTTCATTTCATTGTACTGTTAACTTGTAATCAAATTATTGTATATTCAGTCCTCATGATCATTCTATGTATCCAGTTAGAGTTCGTGACTCAGTACTACCAGTCTTGGGATGTTGTATATCGTAATTATTTCCGCCGTTAGTTTTGATTAGTTTAAAAAAAATGGCTTCAAAATGTAATTGAAATCGGCTTACCTAGTCTTAGAGACTAGGTGCCATCACGACGCCTGTGGTAGGATTTTGGGTCGTGACACCAGCTGTAGCCGCCGATCCTCATAAACTATTGGACCAATGGACTAGACTACATCCTCCTGTCTAATGGGGTGAGCGACATGAGGATCCACAGGACTGCATTGATCGTTGCAGAGACAGACTGCACAACATGAGGATATTGGAATCTCATGGGGTTGACTTCGCTACTTTTCAACTAGAGGGCAGGGCCCGTAGATGGTGGCAATCTTAAGTTCTTGGTAGACCAACAGATTCTCATCCCATGGCTTAGGACAGGTTCACCCGTATCTTCCTGGAAGATATATTCCACCCTCCCAGAGGGAAGAGTTGCGGTTTCAGTTTAAGCAGCTTCAGCAGGGTCAGATGTCAGTGACCAATTATGAGGCGAGGTTTTCTGAATTATCTTGCCATACACTTATGATACTCCCTACTGAGGTTGAGAGAGTGCGGAGGTTTGTAGCCGGTTTACATACTGGCATTCAGGCCACTATGGCTTGAGAGGTTGAGATGGGTACTTCTTATGAGCTAGTTGTGGAGATAGCCCGGAGGATTGAGGGTGTGCGTCAGCGGAGCCGAGAGTAGATTATGAGAGATAAGCGGTTCAGGTACTCTGGAGAGTTCAGAGGTGCTCCGTCTAGGGGCAGAGGTCAGTTCGTGAGGGGGCAGTCCAGCAGACCCCCATTTCCAGCACCACCACCTCCTTGGGGTACTCCAGTGCGACCTTATCTCATTACTATACCAGAGAGTTCTTACCGCCCACCAGCTATTTAGGATCCTCCCAGTGGATATTCAGTTCCCCAGGGCCAGACATTTAGTCAGCAGCCCATCGCACCGAAAAGTTGTTACGAGTGCGGGGATCCCAGTCACATGAGGAGGTTTTGCCCCAGGCTTTGGGGTAGACCAGTACAGCATGGTCAGCAACCTATGCTTACCAGACTAGTGGCTCCACCAGTAGTCCGACCGCCAAGAATTGGAGGACAGGTGGGTAGGGGTCGTCCTAGAGGTGGAGGTCAGTCAGGCGGAGGCCAGCTAGTTGGCACTCCAGCTCGGTTCTATGCTTTTCCGGCTAGACCAGATGCAGAGGCCTCAGATGCTGTGATTACAGGTATTATTTCTGCTTGCGGCAAAGATGCCTAAGTATTATTTGATCCAGGATACACATATTCATATGTGTCATCTCTATTTGATCCATTCTTGGGTGTTTCTCGTGAGTCCTTGAGTACTCCTGTTTATGTGTCCACTCATGTAGGCGATTCTGTTATTGTGAACCGGATCTACCGGTCTTGTATTATACATTCTGTGGTTATGAAACTAGAGCAGATCTCTTATTGCTCGAGATGACCGATTATGAAATTATTCTGGGTATGGACGAGTTATCTCCATTTCATGCTATTCTAGATTGTCATGCCAAAACGGTTACCTTGGCTATTCTATCTTTGCCTAAGCTGGAGTGGAAGGGTTCGTCAGTTAGTTCATTTAATCGGGCTATTTCTTTTATTAAGGCTCAGCACATGGTTGAGAAGGGTTGTTTGGCTTATCTATCCTATGTTTGGGATACTAATGCAGAGACTTCGGCTATTGATTCAGTGCCAGTAGTTCTGGAGTTCTCCGATATATTTCCTGCAGATCTTCCAGGTATGCCACCTGATCGGGATATTGAGTTTTGTTTTGACTTGGCTACAGATACTCAGCCTATATATATTCCACCGTATCACATAGCTCCGAAAGAATTGAAAGAGTTGAAAGAACAGCTTGAAGAGTTACTAGCCAAAGGGTTCGTCAGATCGAGTGTATCGCCTTGGGGTGCACCAGTATTATTTGTGAAGAAGAAATATGGCACAATGCGAATGTGTATTGACTATCGCCAATTGAACAAAGTTACTATTAAGAACAAGTACCCGTTGCTGCGTATTGATGACCTTTTTGACCAGTTGCAGAGTGGTAGGGTGTTCTCTAAGATCGACTTGAGGTCGGGGTATCATCAGTTGAAGATTCGAGATTCGGATGTTTCGAAAACTGCTTTCTGTACTAGATATGGTCATTATGAGTTTCTGGTAATGTCTTTCGGTTTAACTAATGCCCCGGCAGTGTTTATGGATCTGATGAACAGGGTATTCAGGCCATATATTGATTCGTTTGTCATTGTCTTCATTGATGACATTTTGATCTACTCGCGCGGTAAGGAGGAACATGAGCAACATATGAGAGTAGTGATTCAAACATTGCGGGAACAAAACCTATATGCTAAGTTCTCTAAATATAAGTTTTGGCTAAAGTCTGTAGCATTTTTGGGACATATTGTATTGGGCGAAGGTATTAAAGTTGATCCCAAAAAGATTGAGGGAGTTCAGAATTGGCATCGACCCACTTCGGCAACTGAGATCAGGAATTTTCTGGGTTTAGCAAGTTATTATCGTCGGTTTGTGGAAGGTTTTTCATCTATTGCAGCACCTTTGACCAAATTAACCCAGAAGGGTGTTCAGTTCCGATGGTCCGATGATTATGAGCCAAGCTTTCAGAAGCTCAAGACATCATTGACTACAGCACTAGTGTTAGTGTTACCTTCCGGTTCGGGAATGTATATAGTGTATTACGACGCTTCACGCGTTGGTTTTGGTTGTGTATTAATGCAGGAAGGGCGGGTTATTGCATATGCCCCACGAGCAGAATTATCCGGTACATGATTTGGAGTTAGCTATGATTGTTCACGCCCTTAAGATTTGGAGGCATTATCTTTATGGGGTGTCTTGTGAAGTTTATACTAATCATCATAGTTTGCAGCATTTGTTCAAGCAGAGGAACCTAAATTTGAGGCAACACAGATAGCTGGAATTACTAATAGATTATGATATTACTATCCTATATCATCTAGGTAAAGCAAATGTAGTAGCAGATGCCTTGAGTAGAAAGGCGGAGAGTATGGGTAATTTGGCTTTCATTTCAGCAGAAGAGAGGCAATTAGCTTTGGATATCCAGTCCTTGGCCAACAGACTTGTGCGGCTAGATATTTCAGAGCTCAGCCGAGTTCTTGCATGTGTCGTAGCTAGTCTTCACTATTTGAGAAGATAAAGGCTCGCCAGTATGATGACCCACACTTAATGGTTCTTCGAGAAACGGTACTACGACGTGGTGCCAAGGAAGTTACTATTGGTGCAGATGGTGTTCTGCGACTCTAGGATCGTCTGTGTGTTCCTAATGTGGATGAACTGAGGAAAAAGATCCTGGAGGAGGCACACAATTCCCGGTATTCTATTCATCCAGGTGCTACGAAGATGTATCGTGACTTGAGGCAACATTATTGGTGGCGACGAATGAAAAAGGACATAGTTGAGTATGTAGCTAGGTGTCTAAATTGCCAGCAAGTTAAATATGAGCACCAGAGGCCATGTGGCCTACTTCAGCAGATGACCATACCAGAGTGGAAATGGGAACGAATTACTATGGACTTTGTAGTTGGGTTGCCGCGGACCTTGAGGAAGTTTGATGCAGTTTGGATGATTGTTGACAGGTTGACCAAGTCGGCACATTTTATTCCTATTGTGACTACGTATACTTCAGAGAGGTTGGCCCAGATTTATATTCAGGATATAGTTCGGTTTCACGGTGTGCTAATTTCCATCATATCAGATAGAGGCCCTCAGTTTACTTCATGTTTTTGGAGAGCAGTACAGAGTGAATTAGGGACCCGTGTAGAGCTCAGTACAGCCTTTCATCTACAGACCGACGGGCAGTTAGAGCAGATAGTTCAGATTTTGGAGGATATGCTCAGGGCATGTGTGATTGACTTTGGAGGTCTGTGTGATCGTTTCCTGCCTTTGGCCGAGTTTGCTTATAATAACAGTTACCAATCCAGCATCGAGATGGCTCCATTTGAGGCTTTATATGATCGTTGATGCCGTTCACCTATCGGATGGTTTGATCCCGGTGAGGCTAAGTTATATGGTACTGATTTGGTAGAGGATGCCTTGGATAAGGTAAAGTTGATTCAGGAGCGACTTCGTATAGCACAGTCCAGACAGAAGAGTTACGTGGATCAGAAAGCGCGTGATTTATCATTTATGGTAGGTGAAAAAGTTCTCTTGAAGGTTTCACCAATGAAGGGAATTATGAGATTCGGGAAGAAGGGCAAGTTGAGCCCAAGGTTTATAGGCCCATTTGAGGTGATGAGACGAGTTGGGGAGGTTGCCTATGAGCTTGCATTGCCTCTCAGTCTATCGGGAGTTCATTCAGTTTTCCATGTATCTATGCTCCGGAAGTATCATGCTGACCTATCACATGTGTTGGACTTCAGCACAGTTCAGCTAGATAAGAGTTTGGGTTTTGAAGAAGATCCATTTGCCATTGTTGATAAAAAAGTTCGCCAGTTGAGGTCCAAGAGGATTTCTACAGTAAAGGTCCAGTGGAGGGGCCAACTTGTCGAGGAAGCGACTTGGGAGGTCGAGGGACATGCGGAGCAAATATTCACACTTATTTAGCACTCCAAGTATTATTCTAAACTCGTTCGAGGACTAACGTTTGTTTAAGAGGTGGAGAATGTAATGACCCAACATGTCATTTTAACTTATAGAAACCCGTTCCTTAAAATAAAACTCCCCGAACATGCATTTATTCATTTATGACTCGCGAGGATGGTTGGTTCGAAATTTAGAAGTGTGTGGGTTGAAATCGGAACACTTGGTTCCCTAAGTTAGTTTTAAATGGACAAGTTTGACTTCGGTCAACATTTTGGGAAAATGACCCCGGAATCGGGATTTGACAGTTCCAATAGGTTCATATGATGATTTTTGACTTGGGCGTATGTCCGAATCGGGTTTTGGATAACCCGGGAGCGTTTTGGCGCTTAATAGTAAAAATTAACTTTTTGAAGGTTCAAATTTTGTTTGAAGTAGGATTTTGAGTAATTGAAGTCCGTTTGGAATTTCGAGTTTAGGAATAGTTTCGTATAAGGATTTAAGACTTGCACGAACATTTTCGTGTCATTCCGAGTAGTTTAAGTATATTTCGACGCATTGGAAGTAAATTGAAGAACTTAAAATTCTTAAGTTTGAATCAATTTGGTTTAGGGTATGATTCTTAGATTTGATATTGTTTTACGCATTCCGACAGTTCGAGCGAGTCCGTTTTATGATTTCAAACCTGTTGGTATGTTCGGGCGGGGCCCCGAGTGTCCCGAGTATTAACTGGACTAGGCTCGGACCAATTTTGGGAAATTGAGCAAGGACGGAAGCTCCAAGCAATAGCAGGTGCGAGGTATTTTGGCGCACCTGCGAACGCGCATGTGCGAAAGCCTGATGCGCAGGTGCGAAGGAATGGGCGCACCTGCGCTTGCGCAGAAGCGAGCACTTCTTCCGCAGGTGCGGAATTATTAAAAGAGGGAAAATGCACACCTGCGAGGAATTTCCGCAGGTGCGAAAGCCACATGTGCGGTACCTCTTCCGCAGGTGCGAAAATCATTGTTGGGTAGAATGGTTAAAAGTCGGGGCTCAGAAATTTTGAGCCCATTTTTCCTCCATTTCCGGGCGATTTCAGAGCCTTTGAGAAGGGGGTTTCAACTAACAATTGAAAGGTAAGTTAATTCCACATCCCTTGAGTTAAATACATAGATTATAGGTGGATTATAACTAGTAAATCTAAGAAATCAAAGATTTACAATTGAAAGTGAGATTTTAACCACGAAAATAGTTATGGAATTGGGTAAAATTTATATATTTAAGTTCTTGAGATTATGGGTAAAGTTTTCATCCGAAAATTTCCAGAATCCGAGCACGTGGGCCCGGGGTGAATTTTAGGAATTTTACCATTGTGTATAATATTTGGATAGTTTTGGATCTTTCGACGTCGAATCAAGAATTCAACACGACGTGGTAAACGGAAAGTGTATTTTGAGACAAGCTAAGTCTCTTGTCTAATCTTGTGAGGAGGAAATTACCCCATAGGGATTAAATTGAATAATTGTTGCTAATTGCGGGGGTTACGTACGCACGAGGTGACGAGAGTCCGTGCGTAGCTACTATTAATGCTAAAGTCCGGGTAGTTTAGGACTCAAAGCATGAATTACATATGTACATTGTATTCTTTCTTTAATTAATATTAATTGATATATATGAATATATTGTGAATTGTCAGATAAAGATATTAAAGGATGGAAATCTCATATGCTTCATTTTCTGTTTAAATTAATTAATTGTTAAAAGAAATTGTTCTTCCTCCCGAATTTATCCAGAGGTACATAAGAAAATGTCCTCCTTTCTTGTGGAGCGGGCCGAATGCCTCGGTAGGATAAATGCATCTATGGATCACGCCACACGTCCCTCGGTAGTGTACATGATACTTTGGATCGGGTCGTACGTCCTTGGCAAAATCGTGCTTAATAATAATAATTACACGATACTTTAATAGTTATTTCAAGCTTGCGAAGCTAATTGATAAATTGGAGAATCCTTGAAATTTAATGAATTATTATTCCTGCTTGTTGAGGAATTAATTGTTATTTCTGTAAATGAGATTAATTGATAAATTGGAAATTATTTGAATTTAAGGAATTTAATTAATATATTGAGAATTGTTGCATTTGAAGGAATATGATTATTTTCGCTGGTTAAATAAACTATTGTAAATTCTGTGAATCATGCTGATTTAGATATTCTAGTTGTATTTCAGTTATTATTATTGACCCATAGTGAGTGTCAAAGTCGGCCATCTCGTCTCTACCACTTCGAGATTAGGCTTGATTCTTACTGGGTACACATTATTTACGTACTCATACTACACTTGCTGGAATTTTTGTGCAGTACCTGAGGTAAGTACTAGTGTGGGACCTATCGTCTTACACCCACGTTATCCAGGATCATAGTGGTGAGCTGCCTTCCTGAGCCGTTCTGCAGCTACTAGTGTCTCTCCTTGCATTTTTCATTCTATCTATTTTTATTTCAAACAGTATTTGAGATTTTGTATAATCTACTAGCTACTCATACACTTGTGACACCAAGTCTTGGCACACATTTTGATAGAATTTGGTGTTTTATTATTTTCTTGGTTTTAGATTTTGTCAATATATGCTTAAATTATTAAGTTGGCTTGCTTAGCTATAGTGTTGGGCGCCAGCACGACCTATAGGTGAAATTGGGTCGTGACATTGCTGCTGATACTGCTGAGGAAATTCGTCAGATGTTCACCAACCCAGCTACTGTTGGGGACACAGAGATGGCCACAAAGCCATAGGGAGTTTTCTTCATTCTCACCCTTCTTATACTCTTATTTTGTTAAGCATTGATTTTTATTCAGGGGTGGAATTTCTTTGACATTTTGATGATTCTGATTCTGTATTTTGATAACTATGACACATTTGGCCTGTAATTAACTTAGTACTATTTTCTTCTTCTTTATCATTATGTATATATTCTCTTATTCCCTATATATATATATATATATATATATATATATATTCTCTCTATTCCCTCATTATGTATATTCGTTTAGCTTTCAATAGTTTTTGTTTTATAGCTTCTTTATCTTTTTGTTTGTCTTCCTTTTGACTTAGTAGCTTCTTTTGGATTTTCTTTTTTTGAATTAGTAGCTTCTTTTTGCTTTAATAGTTTATGATTTAGTGGATAATAAGCCTTTGGTTTTTTAATGCCACGGTTCTTTTCAAAAGGTGTTTTGTGTGAACCAAGTGACCCTTCCCAACGATGGATGGTGTGGCAACCTTCTTAAGGGATTGAGTCTGTTTTTTGTGTTTGGGTAAGAATAGTAGTAATAATGAATAAAAAGACCTAATTGAGTCATGCTCGAAGAGTCAAACATGCTTCACTTGGTACCAACACACTTAACTACATGCTTATGGTTAAAAACAAGGATTTTGGAAAGAAATAGCTCTAGTTAGTGACATTTTGACTCTTGTGTTGTCTTAGGCAATCGTCAAGTGGTTTAGTCTAACTATAATGATTCTCAATCTTGAATATGGTCATTATGGGCCCTCGACTCTATCCTCTTTAACAATCCAGCTACATGAGAGGTGAGATGTTGTTGTTGCTAGTCCAAGTACCCGTGCGAATGGTCTAGAACTTGCCCTGAATGTGTTTCTAGGCAAAATTTTAAGTTTTGTTTGGCTTGAGAAGTGATTGTAGGCTCTCCTTGACCCGCTTAAAATTTTGCATTTCCCACCAATGTTGTTATTCCTATTCAACCCATTTGAGCCTAAAACCTTTCTCACTTGATAACCATGTTATAAGCCTTTACCCCTTTTTGTTGTGACCCTCTCTTGGCACCCGACCTTTCCCTAACACTCTTGTGAAATAATTGGCTAAAAACGTAAGTATGGGGGAGAGACGAGGAATTTGAAAAAGGTATCAAGACAAAAGAGAAATGAAATGAGGAAAATGAAAGGCAAGAAAAAGAAAGAACAAATAGAAAAATGAAAAAAGAAGGTGAATAAGTTGAAAAATTGAAGGGATTCAAAGAAACGTAATGATGTGAAGCATGGAAAAAAGTAAAGAAGGAGAAAGTGAATATCATGACCAAGAAAGAGTGATGTTAAGTCTCTCTAGTTCCCCTAAGGAAAAGAAAATTCCTCAAAGAGTTGGCAAAAACATGAGCCGATAAAAGAAAATGGAGTGCTTAAGGAAATGTGAACCCGTTCTATCATAGCATATTCAACCTTAGTCCAAAAGCCTTCATTGCATCCCGAAAAACCCTACGTAATTTCAAGCCGAGTAAGCTTACATTAGTGGTCATTTACATGAGGGGCAAGCCTATGGTACTTAAAGACGTACTTGCGACATTATTTTGAGAGATATGAATGAACCTTTCACAAATCTTTGAATTGAGTGCTATATTCTTAAGTGAGATAGGCAAACAGAGAGTAGAGGATGAGGAGTTTGGGATCCACAATGACCTACATGAAAGAGCGATCTTCCTTGATTAATAAAGTCAACTCTTGATGCTCAAGTATCATATTAGAACCATTCGTGCTTAAAAGTTTAACTTGTTGCCTTGTTGATAATTCATAAGTGTCGTACGTAATTGTTTGTCCCAACTGATGTGTGATTAATTTACCTTTGATTAGATGGAATGGCTCTTAACTTGTGGAGGAGGGAACTACTTTATTTACATGAAGACAAGCAAAAGCTTAAGTTTGGTGGAGTTGATAAGTGGGGATTTTGACTACTTATTAGCGCCTTTTAGCTTTCGTTTTAGTCCAAAAGCACTTAATTGTGTTCCCAAAAACTGATGAAATGTACTAACTGCAGGAATATTGGAAGATGAGCTCCCGAAATGAAATTCAACTCAAGGAGGAGTAATCTGAACTCAAGGACAAAAACAGGCACAAAAGCTCAAAGTGCGGACCGCAGAATATCATCTGCTGCCGCAGGTCATGAATCAATTCCATCAGAGAATGTTGCAAGATGCGGACCACACACGAATTGTGCGACCGAAAAAGCTGGGTCAGAACAAAAGTTCAGAGAACCTGCACCTCCAGTACAACACAAGTGCGAATCACACAACTATTATGCGGCCACAAAAGAAGAGCTAAGCTGCCGCATAATTCCAGGTGCGGACAGCAAAAGAACAAAGTGCGGCCGCAGACATTATTGTGCGGACAGCAGAAAGAGGGCAGTGCGACCGCACTTCAGTATTATGCGGCCGCAGATTTTTAACCTTTTCAAGCTGAAGCAAAGTGCGGACCGCACATGGAATTGTGCGGTCGCAAAACCTCCAAAAGGGCATTTTTGTCCAAGAATTCCAACTTGTATAAATAGAAGAGTTTCACTTTTTTAGGTAAATGTTTGACATCAACTGCTACAGTAGATGGTTTCTTTTACTCTTTTTAGTAGTTTGTGCTATTTTGAGCTTTTTGAATATTGATTTCATCATTTTAATTATCAATATGGGTTTAATTATCATTTCTTCTCCTGTTTCTTCTAGTTTAAGCATTTTTTACTAGGGTTGTGACTCAACCCTAGTGTGTAAAATTAATCAGTGTTTGATTTATTGCTTGTTTATGGTTGGGTGTTTATTATCTAGCCTTGTTCTTGTTTTTATTTGAAGAATTAATGGTTGCGAACATTAATTTATGCCTATTTGACTTAGTCTCTACTTGAGAAAGAGAGACATAGTCAAGGAAAACTTGGCTAGCAAGAAATTGGGTCAATCGAGAGATTGATAAGCCCAATTAAAGGGTTGAACCTAGAGATAGTAAAACCTGACTTGAGCTTCTTATCAACTATTCTGTTCAATACCCATTTGGACTTGAGAAAGCCAAATTGGGCAAAATCACTCTCTGACCGAGAGGTATTTAGGGGGTACTTGAGTGTTAATAGCCATAATACACCCCGACCAATAAAACAAGATTTAAAGTTTATAACCCATTAGGCAAACACCTAGGTGAAGGTCATAGCCCTTGGCCTTTTATATCATTTGGAAAACAACAAAAACATTTTCCTAGTTTCATTCTTTGAATCACAATCGTGGTTTAGTTTAGATTTTTAAACAAAACCAAATATTGTGGAAGTGCAAATTTAGATATACAAACTCACGCGTTAAGATATATACTACTAACACCCATTAATATAGCTCCCTGCGGAATTCGACCCCGACTCTTGTTGTGTATTACTATTGCATCGACCGTTTTCATAACCTCATGAAATTGGACGAGATCAGTCACTATACACTAATATATCCTAGCCACCCCTTAGCCTACACTACAACCTGGAAAGACCTAATTGATCCTGGACATCACAAGCTTAGATTAGTAGAGACATATACTATGGGCAAGCCTATGGTACGACCTCTGGATGCACATGAATTTATTTGTGAGAGTGAGCGAATTCTTTCGATGTGTAAGTTCTTAAATTATACTTGAATGCATATTTGAGTGTGTGGGCTAATTTCTCTCTTTAATTGTGGTGAGAGCACATGATTTACAAAGGATTGGTAAAGTCCAAGCATTTTCAGTTAACACAAGAAGTGAGTCATAGTAAGGAATTTATTGGAGTCATCTCTTGAGGTTAGGATGTTAGAAGAAGTCGCACAAATATTTTAAATAGTCTTGGCATGGGTCTACTTTTGAAGAAAAATGTCAATAGTTCTTATGTTGAATTCTAAGTGTTGGCATAAGCCATTGTCATTGGTACGATGCTTGAGTATATTTTGAAAATGTGTTTCTTGCCATTGTGCTTAATTTGAAAGTTTCTCGAGGACGAGCAAGCGTTTAAGTATGGGGTGTTGATAAACAGCCAAAAATACATATTTTTCGGTATTCTTTCATCTCATAACTTGTGTAGTTACAGTAGGTTACATGAGTTTTTGAAGTGAATTATACACATTACATGAATTCTTATGTGTAGGAGCAAGTTGGACGAAAAATGAGCAAAAGAAGTTAATTCGGGACCGAAAGACAAAAGGACTTTGCTCGTTCACTCTCGCGTGCACACGAGAGAGTGAACGATCTAGTTGAGGAAAAGCTGGAGAAACAAATAGTGGATTATTGCAAAAAGGTATAGAAGTGCACGAGAGACCTATAAGGAAAAGAAAAGAGAAGAACGTCGCTTCGCTCGTTCACTCTCGCGTGCGCACGAGAGAGTGAACGAGCTATCCTAAAAAGGATATTTCAAAGTGGGCTTGTATTATTTCTCCTCATGCTAACCCTATCCCATATAAATAGTCTTTAAACTCACTTTTGAGAGAGGGGGGACGTTTTTAGAGAGTATTTTCGACCAAAGGAGGCAATAACACACTAGGAGCAAGGCGGAGAATTCTTCTACGGATTTTTTACTTCCTTCTTCCTATTTTCATTATTGGTTATGAATTTAAGCATTGTAGTTTTGCATACTATTGTGAATAACTAATTCGTTACAATAGGGTTTTTATATAATTGAGTCGTTGGATTTCTCTACTTGTTCAACTACGTATTTATTGTTGTTGATTGAATGGCCATCAATTAACTGTACCTATTTAGTGTATGTATTGCTCGAGAGAGAGAGTATGCACTTAGGTAGTTGTTGAACAACATCACTCCTAACGTATGTGAGAGATCAATACGGAGGGTTTAAAGGCGGAATTAGAGATAACGAAACCTTGGTGCGATCGTAGTGAGCGTTGAATTAGTGCCATCTAGCGTAGTTCGAGAGAATACGTCTAGTAAATTGTGGTAGTTGCTCGAGATAAAGCTACGATACCCAAAGTACTCACGATCGGTAGAGAATAGTTAGGCGAAATTATAGAAGACGTAGCGGGAAGGATTCCGACAATTGGGGAAATCATAACTCTAGACCTCCCCAAATCAGCGTTTGTTCATAAAATTTTCAATTTTCACTTGAAGATGCATTTTGGAAATTTCCAAAATTTGAAAAACTCCAAAAAGCTGTTTTTCAAAATTTTCACTTAAATCACTCACAAAATTTCAAAAACAATCCAAAATTATATTCATGTTCAACCACAACTCTGAAATTCAAATACCATTTTCACTTGAAAATTATTTTCACCCTTTTTTGAAATTTTACAATTCTTATGTCCAAACGCCCACTAAGTGCCCATCAAACTAGACATCAAACTAGACGTCTAGGAATTTTGAATATAAACTTCTCATTTTATCCTTAATGAGATAATTTATACTGCACAAGTGTTTATGACTAGACGTCTCCACCTTACTATAGACGTTATACATATCGTCCTCCAGCCCGCTAAGAATGTAATTCTTGAACAAAAAATCAGAATGCTTCCACGCCTCAGTCACAAGAAAGCGTACATTGTCTGGAGTTTCATCAGGCAGAGCAGGAACATCTTCCTTAATAAATTTTTGTAGACTTAAAGTCGTTAAGTAGAACATCTTCTGCTGCCACCGCTTGAAATCACTACCAGAAAATTTTTCGTGCTTTTCTGCCAATGCCGGTGTTGTTCGGCCTGCCGATGCATTAGCCGTCACCATAGGAACAGCCAAATTTTTGTTCTCAAAATGGATAAAACTAGAGTAGAAAATCACGAAGATTTTAATTTCCAATGGAGCAGAAAATCGCTAGGATTTTAATCTCCAAATAATAGATGTAAACCAAAACATAATATACGTTAAAGTAAACAAATGGGGTAGAAAACCACGAAGGCTTTAATATCTAAAACGGGAGTAGAAACCCGCACAGGTTTTAGTCTCCATAACGGTATGTATAATCCAAATACAAAATATAAAATTAAGTTCCTTAAGCATGTTAGTATACTGTATTTGTAAAATAATTCTAGAGAAGAAAACAACATATAAACAAAAATGTAGAAGAAATAGTGTAACTACCCGACCGGTTGTTTTGAGTATTTTAACCCTGTTCCCCTATTTACTGTTCAAGTTGTGCTTTACAGTTATTTTATGACTTACCGGGTTAGTTGGTTAGGGTCGGGAAGGATTTCGGAGTGAAATGAGACACTTAGTCTCATAATTAAAACTTTAAGTTAGAAAAGTTGACAGGATGTGGATTTATGTGTAAACGACCTCGGATTTGAATTTTAATGATTCCAATAGCTCAGTATGGTGATTTTGGACTTAGGAGCGTGTCCGGAAATTTATTTGGAGGTCCGTAGTGGGATTAGGCTTGAAATAGCGAAAGTCAAATTTTTGGAAAGTTTGACCGGGGGGTTGACTTTTTAATATCGGGGTCGGAATTCGATTCTGGAAATTTGAATAGGTGTGTTATGCCATTTATGACTTGTGTGCAAAATTTGAGGTCAATCAGAGGTGATTTGATAGGTTCCAGCCTCGTTTGTAGAAATTGGAGGTTTCAAAGTTCATTAGGCTTGAATTGAGGTATGATTCGTTGTTTTAGCGTTGTTTGATATGATTTGAAGGCTCGACTAAGTTCGTATGACATTTTAGGAATTGTTAGTGAATTTAGTTCAAGTCCCGAGGGTCTCGGGTGAGTTTCGGATGGTTAACAGATCAATTTTTGAATTTGGAAGGCTGTTGAAGTTTCAGCCTTCTGGTGCGATCGCACCAGCGGAACTTGGCTCGCAGGTGCGAGCACGCAAAAGCGCAATGGGCATCGCAGGTGTGCAAGGTCCATAGAAGGGGACAGAAAACGTGTACAAGAGAGCTCGCAGGTGCGAGCTGGGATGCGCAGAAGTGGAGGCTGGGCTGGTGACTGTGGAGCGCAGATGCGGAAGGCATCTCGTAGGTGCGACCCGCACCTGCGCGTGGGGGATCGCATAAGCGATAATGTGCGCAGAAGCGGGGGAAAATCCGCAGAAGCGGTTGCGCAGAAGCGGAAATCCCTGAACAGTACAAAAACTGAGGGGTTCCGAGCTTTTGCCATTTTTGGGCATTTCAAGCTCGGGTTGGGCAATCTGTTAACGAGGTTTTCACAGGAAATCTTGAGGTAAATCACTTGTGATCATTTCTACTCCATAATATTGAATTATCATCGAATAATCCGACGAGATTACATGTTTTTGAGGTGTAAATCGGGGATTGGAACTTAGGGATTTCAAAATGAGAATTTTTTGATTTGGAGGCCGAGTTTGTCACGACCCAAAATCCAAAAAAGGCCGTGATGGCGCCGGACACCACTGTCAGGCAAGCCAACCATAATCAATTAACTTAATTATCCATTTTAATATTTTTGAAATAACAATTTCTTTAATGAAGTTGTAAAGATAAAACTCATAGAGTAAATAATAAATATTTTTAGCAACTAAATTTCTAAACAATTCACAACCATTCCCAAAACCCGGTGTCACACGTGCATGAATATTTACTAGGAAATTTAAAATAAAATACAGCATCTGTCCAGAATACAAATTAGACAGGAAAATATAATAACTCTGAAGGAGACTCTGTTAGCTGCGGATCGTAATATAGAATGCAGCTCACCTATGTCCCCACAATTATTAACCACACCTCTGCGCCCACAAGGCCGCTATACATATATGTACCTGCACAATAAAATGTGCAACAAGTGCAGTATGAGTACGAAAATAATGTGTACCCAGTAAGTATCAAGCCTAATCTCGAAGTGGTAGAAACGAGATGGTCGACCTTGACACTCACTAAGGGTCAATAATAATAAGTAACATAAAAGCAGAAATATTTTTATCAAGATGATTCACAGAGTTAACAATAATTTTTATTGAACCAGCAGAAATAATTAAATTACTTCATATGCAACAATTCTCAATATATTATTTAAATTTCTTCAATTCAAATAATTTCATATATATCAATTAATCTCATTTACGGGAATAACAATTATTTCCTTAACAAGCAGAGATAAATAAATTCTTTAAATCCCAATAATTTCCAATCTATCAATTAGCTTCACAGGCTACAATAAATTATCAAAGTATCGTGTAATTATTATTATTAGACACGATTTCTGTCGAGGACGTATAGCTCAATCCAGAGTGTCGTGTACACTGCCGAGGGACGTGCGGCACAATCCATAGATGCATCTATCCTGTCGAGGCGTTCGGCCCGCTCCACAAGAAAGGAGGACATTTTCTTTTGTACCTCCGAAAAGAGAGTATATTTATTATAGGATAAATTCGAGAGAAAGAACAATTTATTTTAACAATTAATTAATTTAAACAGAAAATCACAATATATCTTTATCTGACAATTCACAATATATTCATATATTTATCAATTAATATTAATTAAACAAAGAATACAATGTACACATGTAATTCATGCTTTGAGTCCTAAACTACCCGGACTTTAACATTAATAGTAGCTACGC
Organism: Nicotiana tomentosiformis; assembly: GCF_000390325.3. Classification (NCBI taxonomy): domain Eukaryota; kingdom Viridiplantae; phylum Streptophyta; class Magnoliopsida; order Solanales; family Solanaceae; genus Nicotiana; species Nicotiana tomentosiformis. The sequence continues at coordinate 107,866,612 of NC_090815.1, read as the reverse complement.
ACGGACTCTCGTCACCTCGTACGTACGTAGCCCCCGCAATTAGCAAACATTATTCAATTTAATCCTTCTGGGGTAATTTCTCCCTCACAAGATTAGACAAGAGACTTACCCTGTCTCAAAGCTCACTTCCGATCACGATGTCGTGTAAAAACATCAATTCGATGCCGAAAAATCCGAAACTATCCAAAAGTTATATAAAATAATTAATACATGTTCAATAATTCGAAATAGGGCTATTAATTCAATTACCCAACCCAAAATAGTAATATTCTTAAAATTCACCCCGGGCCCACGTGCTCGGATTTCGGAAATTTTCGGAGGGAATCGTTACCCATAATCTCAAGAAATCAAATATATCATTTCTATCCAATTCCATAACCATTTTCGTAGTGAAAAATCAAAAATACTAATTTTTAGGTTTTTCTTCAAATCTACAAATTTTTTTACAAATTTTCATGTCTAAATCCATGTATAGACCTTGTATTTAACTCACAACTAGTAGGAATCACTTACCTCATGGTTGATGGTGGAAAGGGTGCTCACAAATCGTCCCCAAAATCGGCTGCCATGAAGAAATGGAGTGGAGATGAGTCCAACCCCCGTCTTTAACAGAGCACTGCCCAGAACCATTCTTCTTCGCGTTCGCGACAAATGCCTCGCATTCGTGAAGGCCAAATGTTCCTGCCCCAGTATTTCCCCTTCACGTTCACGTGACCAATGTCGCATTCGTGAAGGCCTGTCCATGCAAGGCATCGCGTTCGCATTTAAGCCATCGCGTTCGCGTAAGCCAAATAGCCTTAGGCCCGTCTCCTCCTTTCTTCTACGCGTTCGCGATTGACCCTTCGCATTCGCATAGTTTTCTCAGTCAATCCCTCCGTGTTCGCGAACTACACCTCACGTTCGCGAAGGCCAAAACCCAACGGCCTCAAAAATCCTCTTCGCGTTCGCGACCCATTGATCGCATTCGCGAAGCACAAGATAGCAGCCACCATTTTCCTTCTTCGCGTACGAGAGACTCCCTTCGCGTTCGCGAAGAACAAAACCAGAACCAGCAAACCAACAACAACTTTCCATCCAAATTCGATATGAAACCACCCCAAAACACATTCGAGGCCCCCGGGACCCCGTCCAATTATACCAACCTATCCCAAAACACAACACGATCTCGCTTGAGGCTTCAAATCGCATAAAACAATACTGAAACTATGAATTGCGCATCGATTCAAACCTAATAAACTATTGAACTTCTAACTCCCACATCCGATGCCGAAACCTATCAAATCAAGTTCGATTGACCTCAAATTTTGCACACAAGTCATAATTGACATTTCGGACTTGCTCTAACTTTCGGAATTGGAATCCGACCCCGATATCAAAAAGTCAACTCCCTGGTCAAACTTCCAAACTTAAATTCTTGTTTTAGCCATTTCCAGCCTAATTTCACTACGGACTTCCAAATAAAATTTCGATCATGCTCCTAAGTCCAAAATCACCATACGGAGCTGTTGGAATCATCAAAATTCTATTCCGAGGTCGTTTGCACATAATTCGACATCCGGTCACTATTTGAACTTAAATGTTTTAATTATTTTCATCAAAATTCCATATCTCGGGTTAGGGATCTCGGAATTTGATTCCGGGCATACGCTCAAGTCCCAAATCACGATGCGGACCAACTGAAACTATCAAAATACTGATCCGGGTCCTTTTGCTCAAAATATTGACCAAAGTCAAACTTGGCCTTTTAAGCCTAACTTAAGGAACCAAGTGTTCCGATTTCAACCCGAACACTTCCAAATTCCGAACAAACCATCCCCGCAAGTTATAAATCAATAAAAGTACATTCGGGGAGTTTTATTTTAGGGAACGGGGTTCTAAAAGTTAAAATGAACAGTTGGGTCATTATATTCTCTCCCACTTAAATATACGTTCGTCCTCGAAAGTGCTCAGTACTATTCCTGAATTGTACAAAATCATGCACCTCGTGCACCTACCCGTGCTACCACACCCAGTCGAGCATATTAACTCGAGCCAATCTGAAAATTCTCCCCTTTATTTAGGTAAATAAGCCTTAGAGCCCAATTCTAACATCCAGAATTCTCCACCATGCATGTTTCCAACCTATGAATATCGTATCAATCACTACACGATGCACCAATACAAGATTGCATACCTTTGTTGAATTTAGACCATGCACCGCATCATTCACATGACTATAATAATATCCTCCGATAACAATAGCCAAATTTCACGAATCTGATGTTCAAAACACACCTCATAATACCTATAATTCCTGTTCCAACTCTTTAACTGCTTCCACGATGGAAGAAATGTGTAGAAATTCATAACCAATTGCTGAGTCAACAAATTATTGAGTTTCTCCTTCTGACAAGAACCATTGCCTCATTATGGACCAAATAATAGTATTTGCTCTTTATTATACTTCATATAATCCGATCGTACTGATCCCGGATCCAATAACCTCGTCTCACTTAGTATAAGCTGCTCAGGCAATAAGCCACCTCAGACATGACAAAAAAAGTCTCATATGACGCCACAATGAGCTAATAAGCTACGGACTCGATTGCGATACATAAGGAAAACAGACTATGGAAAAGATTATTCAACCCACGTGACTAATTAAACAACTGAAAAGGTGTCATGAACCTCCCTCAGAAAATGGGACACAAAACATACAAAATAGAATATAGGGAATTGTACTCAACATCACACTGTTGCGGCATGCAACCCGATCCGCACAAAAAGAATCTATAAAAAAAAATACTTACCAAGCTAGAATGATCATTACTTACAAAATATCCGAATATCGGACACAAGCATGCTCAATGCATAATATCATCCCTGGAAGGACCGACGGCGCCATACGCTACAAAACTCAAGCACAACTAAGGTGCGATATATGCTCTGAATCTCGAGAGCCATCCTGCTCACATAACACCATCACTACGCAAAACCTCATCACATAAGAAATTTATCAAGCCATTTCATAACTCACATGGCACAATATAGTATTACATGAAATAACCGACGACGAAACGACATCCAACGTCCGAATAGTCCTCCATAGGGAGCTTTTATGCTGAAATGAACACATCTGGCCTGATATAGAGCCCGTATTCATATTTAAATCCATCCACAGACCTCAAGTTGATTTTTATCGCACCGTACTAGGCTAATAACCTTTCAAGGATCCATAATAACCCTTTTTCCCTTAACACACAAGAATAATCGTCATAATCGGAACAAACTTCCATGGTCCACAACCAAATGGACTGAGCGCCCTCTAGGCATAAATTCTCGAATCAGCGATATTACCACAATATTCATACTTGGTTTCAATCTTCACTAAATCAAGTGACTACATGTCACTCTTACATAATCTTTTCATGAGACACGCTCCCACGACCTTTCGCACCAGGTAACAAGTCTGCACATCCATGCTACCGGTTACACTAATATTGTAAAGCATATCAAGAATCCACAAATCAATACAAAAGGTCTCTTACACCTGACATCGACCTTAGATGATGCCAAAAACAATACCATCTTACTTTAAACATCTAAATCCCTTTCCTGCTCATCCGAGCTCATGACATCCATGTCAACACCGAACCGAAATCTTAAATCCTCAACTTTCTAATCCCATGCTACTTAGTGCACTTAACCACGCCAATGCACAGGAGTACAGGAATTCCATCATAACTCCTGAACCACTAATAAGGTAAACACTTCATCATATAGAAACCTTCTTCTTAACTCATTTCAAGAGAACCATTGCAACACCTGACTGAATTCCCATATTCGTAGAAAATACCGGCCTCAAGTAGTGATCTAAACCACCATAACTCTCCTGGGATCCCTCTACACATAACATGCCCTAATACTTGAATTCCTCCAAATAAAATCAATTGCGGTGGCCGTCAAGCCTCGCACGTACCGCCGCAAACCACACGCATAACTCAATGCGCTGAAAGGAACTGATCATTGCCACCATCATGCCAATTTCACCATTGTTAGCCGACCCGTCTTTTCTCAATTTATTCTCAACTTGCCTTAGAAATAATAATATCTCCATTCATTACATCACGAACACAAATCCGCACTCATCCCGAGTGCCTTATTTCACGAGACCACGTTGTTTCAAAATCCACGAATCTCATACTCTTCCTTGTGCCCATTTTTACATCTTAAATTGGTACACCCATTCTCATACTTCTTTTATGAATCCGAAGTTATTTTCTTTCATTTCTCAAATGCTACACCACAACCTGAAGATAACGCAGAGTACTCCAAGCCCCGTTTCATAATCTGCTGCAAAAGCTCGATACTCAACCACACTACGGATCGAGATCCTTAGACATCGCACTTTAAATTTTTGAACCCGCTAAGACCGTTATTGAGAGTCACTTGCTCTGACTTGTTCCCAAACATGATCAAATCCAAGGCCCTGTTAGCACATGGACACTTTCTCAAGGAAACACCTGACTGTCTCACCTTCCCTGTACATTACATCTACACAAAGCATAAACTCTAAGTCTTCCAAAAACCTTAATATGAATCGATAAGGCCAAATATGGCACACATTCCTCAAATCCTTTGCTCAGATTATCACCGATGTTTTCTTTTCTTAGTCATAATGACCCACCAATATAGCGATAACCAGAAACCGCACAAGTTGACACTACGCAATCCAATCATAGACAGTGGGGCTCTCCCACTTATCTTGAAGCTACAAATTACAAAATTTTGGAATCCACCGAGATTCTTTCTTCATCGTCGACATGATCCTGCACACAAAACTTGCCAAATTTCTCGAAATTCTTCTATTAACCTTTAATAAACACTCCGAACCACTAGCCACATTTACATATTAAATCTCTTACCGGGTAGCCAGTAGAATTCTTCGTAGAAGCTTCGTCAATACCACGCAACCACTAACCTGCTCACATGAGATAACCCACCTGTGAAAATTACATGCCGACATATTCCAACGCCGCTGCACTGGGTATAAATACTACAAAATTAGTAGATCATCCTGAGTCTGAGCTCATTCACCAGCTGCACTAGTCCGTTCACTCCTCATGAACGTCAACTAAAGGTGCGACAATACATTCCAATCCAAAGTCATGTTGTATCATTCTTCAAATCAAGCAACTCCCTCCTATTGTATCCAATCTTCCTCAATATAGCAGCTAATATTACAACTTAAATCAGTAGACCTAGTCATTGTCCATCCTAAATCCCAAATCACTTCAAACTTTCCTCAAGCCGTGTAGTTATCCTACCACGTAATTCATATGCTACCTTGCCACTCTTGTTTTAAACAACTACTCGACTTCTGTTTCTCACACTTGGCCTCCTAGGAACTTAACCGCCAGAAGACACCTTCCACGTGTCCTTTCTCATCCTTCACTGCCCAGTTGTTGCCTTACTAAAAATCCGTCTCTGTAGCACTTGAACCAATAGCTCGTTACCAGCTTTAAACCTTTCTTACGATCATCCTTCTCGAGACATCAATACTAGGAACACTGCTTCGATCCTGAATCACTGCACACCGCGATCTCTAACCACTACTTCCCCTATACCAATTCCTAACACCCCGTCGTAAAGGTTAGTTGAAGAAAACTATAACACCGGCAAACCTTAATATATTTAACAAGGCGATGACACCACATCAAAACTGAGAACTCTACCACACTCGAAAATATCAGGCTTCGTTACTCTATCAAACCCAAACGTGAACATTCATAGCCCGATTTCCTTTTTCCTTGCTGGAAATAAAATATGGAACCTCTGAATCATGTACTGAGAAAAACCTTCTTTCAAGTTGTTTACTGTCCTGACACATAGACGGGCATTTTACCATTTCATCAACATTGTGCGATAACAACGCACGAATCATCATAACAATCAATGCCAAATCTCAAAACCTTAGGTAGTACTAATACTTAATTTGAAATGACAGAGCGGCCTTTCACAAGGCGAAAACAATAGCCCAATTAATTACACAGGAAGAAGCATCTTGTACTACATTTGTAGTACCATTAAAAATTTCCTCCATCCCCAATTTATAACAAGCGCTTCACGTCGTATAAGATTAAATAGGAAGGAAATGTAGGCATAAGACTCAAAAGAATCGAATCGCACGATGAAGAATCAAAAAGGAAAGTATTCCTAACAGCCATGTAGCCTCTCGAAGATAAGCACAGACGTCTCCGTACCGATCCACAAGACTCTACTAGACTTGCTCATGACTCGTGAGACCTACGTGAACCTAGTGCTCTGATACCATGTTGTCACGACCCAAAATCCAAAAAAGGCCGTGATGGCGCCGAACACCACTGTCAGGCAAGCCAACCATAATCAATTAACTTAATTATCCATTTTAGTAATTTTAAAATAAAAATTTCTTTAATGAAATTGTAAAGATAAAACTCATAGAGTAAATGATAAATAGTTTTAGCAACTAAATTTCTAAACAATTCACAACCATTCCCAAAACGCGGTGTCACGCGTGCATGAATATTTACTAGGAAATTTAAAATAAAATACAGCATCTGTCCAGAATACAAAGTAGATAGGAAAATATAATAACTCTGAAGGAGACTCTGTTAGCTGCGGATCGTAATATAGAATGCATCTCACCTATGTCCCCACAATTATTAACCACACCTCTGCGCCCACAAGGCCTCAATACATATATGTACCTGCACAATAAAATGTGCAACAAGTGCAGTATGAGTACGAAACAACGTGTACCCAGTAAATATCAAGCCTAATATCAAAGTGGTAGAGACGAGATGGTCGACCTTGACACTCACTAAGGGTCAATAATAATAAGTAACATAAAAGCAGAAATATTTTTATCAACATGATTCACAGAGTTAACAATAATGTTTATTGAACCAGCAGAAATAATTAAATTACTTCAAATGCAACAATTCTCAATATATTAATTAAATTCCTTCAATTCAAATAATTTTTAATTTATCAATTAATCTCATTTACAGGAATAACAATTAATTCCTTAACAAGCAGAGATAAATAAATTTTTTAAATCCCAATAATTTCCAATTTATCAATTAGCTTCACAAGCTACAATAAATTATCAAAGTATCGTGTAATTATTATTATTAGGCACGATTTCTGCCGAGTATGTACGGCCCGATCCAGAGTGTCGTGTACACTGCCGAGGGATGTGCGGCACGATCCATAGATGCATCTATCCTGCCGAGGCGTTCGGCCCGTTCCACAAGAAAGGAGGACATTTTCTTATGTACCTTCAGAAAGAGAGTATATTTATTATAGGATAAATTCAGGAGGAAGAACAATTTCTTTTAACAATTAATTAATTTAAACAGAAAATTAAGCATATGAGATTTCCATCCTTTAATATATTTATCTGACAATTCACATATATATATATATATATATATATATATATATATATATATATATATATATATATATATATATATATATTAATTAAACAAAGAATACAATATACACATATAATTCATGCTTTGAGTTCTAAACTATCCGGACTTTAACATTAATAATAGCTACACATGGACTCTTGTCACCTCGTGCGTACGTAGCCCTTGCAATTAGCAAACATTATTCAATTTAATCCCTATGGGGTAATTTCCCCCTCACAAGATTAGACAAGAGACTTACCTTGTCTCAAAGCCCACTTCCGATCACGATGTCGTGTAAAAACTTCAATTCGATGCCGAAAAATCTGAAACTATCCAAAAGTTATATAAAATAATTAATGCATGTTCAATAATGCGAAATAGGGCTATTAATTCAATTACCCAACCCAAAATGGTAATATTCTTAAAATTCATCCCGGGCCCACGTGCCCGGATTTCGGAAATTTTTGGAGGGAATCATTACCCATAATCTCAAGAACTCAAATATATCATTTCTATCCAATTCCATAACCATTTTCGTAGTGAAAAATCAAAAATATCAATTTCTAGGTTTTTCATCAAAACTCCAAATTTTTTACAAATTTACATGTCTAAATCCATGTATAGCCTTGTATTTAACTCACAGCTATTAGGAATCACTTACCTCATGGTTGATGGTGGAAAGGGTCCTCAAAAATCGTCCCCAAAATCGGCTCCCATGAAGAAATGGAGTGGAAATGAGTCCAACCCCCGTCTTTAACAGAACACTTTCCAGAACCATTTTTCTTCGCGTTCGCGAAGACCAAATGTTCCTGCCCCAGTATTTCCCCATCGCATTCACATGACTAGTGTCATGTTTATGAAGGCGTGTCCATGAAAGGCATCGCTTTCACGTTCAAGCCATCGCGTTCGCGTAGGCCAAATAGCCTTAGGCCCGTCTCCTCCTTTCTTCTACGCATTCGCGATTGATCCTTCGCATTCGCGTAGTTTTCTCAGTCAATCCCTCCGCGTTCGCGAACTACACCTCGCGTTCGCGAAGGCCAAAACCCAGCGGCCTCAATACTCCTCTTCGCATTCGCGACCCACTGATCGCGTTCGTGAAACACAAGATAGCAGCCACCATTTTCCTTCTTCGCGGACGTGAAGAACAAAACCAGAACCAGCAAACCAGCTTTTCATCCAAATTCGATCCGAAATCACTCCAAAACACATTCGAGGCCCCCGGGACCCCGTCCAATTATACCAACCTATCCCATAACACAACACGAACTCGCTCGAGGCCTCAAATCAGATCAAACAATATCGAAACCATGAATTGCGCATCGATTCAAGCCTAATAAACTATTGAACTTCTAACTCCCACATCCGATGCCGAAACCTATCAAATTAAGTCCGATTGACCTCAAATTTTGCACACAAGTCATAATTGACATTTCGGACCTGCTCCAACTTCCGGAATCAGAATTCAACCCCGATATCAAAAAGTCAACTCTTCGGTCAAACTTCCAAACTTAAATTCTTGTTTTAGCCATTTCAAGCCTAATTTCACTATGGACTTCCAAATAAAATTCTGATCATGATCCTAAGTCCAAAATCACCATATGGAGCTGTTGGAATCATCAAAATTCTATTCCGGGGTCGTTTGCACATAATTTGATATCCGGTCACTATTTGAACTTAAATATTTTAATTGTTTTCATCAAAATTCCATATCTCGGGCTAGGGACCTCGGAATTTGATTCCGGGCATACGCCCAAGTCCCAAATCATGATACGGACCTACCAAAACTGTCAAAATACTGATCCGAGTCCGTTTGCTCAAAATGTTGACCAAAGTCAAACTTGGCCTTTTAAGGCTAACTTAAGGAACCAAGTGTTCCGATTTCAACCCGAACACTTCCAAATTCTGAACCAACCATCCCCGCAAGTCATAAATCAATAAAAGCACATTCGGGGAGTTTTATTTTAGGGAACGGGATTCTAAAAATTAAAATGACCGGTTGGGTCATTACAAAGTTGAGGTCGAGTTTTGATAAAATTGGTATGGTTAGACTCGTGGTTGAATGAGCTTTCGGATTTTGTAACTTTTGTCGGGTTCCGAGACGTGGGCTCCACGGGCAATTTTTTCAGTTAAATTTGGGATTTTGTTGGAAAATTAGTATTTTCTTATGATATTAATTTTAATAATTTTAATTACTGAATAAGATAATTTGTGGCTAGATTTGAGGCGTTCGGAGGGCGATTCGCGAGACAAAGGCTTATTAGAATAAAGAATTGCTCGGATTGAGTTAAGTAACAGTTCTAAATTTGGTCCTGAGGGTATGAAACCCCCGAATTATGTGTTATGTGATTGGTTTTGAGATGATGCACATGCTAGTGACGGGCGTGTGGGCATGCACCGTAGGAATTGTGACTTGGTCAAATTTCATGGAACTGTGCAGTTGAATAATCTGTTGATACCAGTATATTATCTATGTGTTAGAGAAAATTGAGCTGAGACTCGTATTAAAAATCATGCTTAGACATATGATGTTATTATTGGTACCCACTGGGGTCATTTCTGTGGTTGAATAGTATGTTCAAATGATAATTCCACACTCAGTCATGTTCATTCATTTCATATCATATCTCAGTCTCTGTTGCTATTTATTAATATATCATATTATCATTTTTTGGGCTGATTTTCATGACATCTTGAGTCCGAGAGACTGGAGAGGTTGATGACTGAGTGAGGCCGAGGGCCTAATTGTGAGGATATTTATGGGATCGAGCTGCGCGCCGCAGTATGTTTCATTGTTATATGCCATGATTAGCTTGATATAATGCTTGGGTTGAAGGAGCCCCTCCAGAGTCTATACACACCCCCAGTGAGCTAAGGTACCTACTGAGTGTGAGTGCCGAGTACTGAGTGACTGTGAGGAATGAGTGACTGTGAGGTTGGAGTGAATGGGAGGATTGAGTGACTGTTACTCTGAGAGGATACATTGATTTCATTATTTGCTGCACTTCAGTTGTCATATATCACTATTTTGGAAATTTCGGAAAAACATTATTTTCTATTTCAGTCAAATTTGATATGAAATTACTGTGAAATTTTAAATGTTGAACTTGGAAAGTACTATATTTGGACTTAGCTGAGAAGCTCCTCACTACTTTCAATTCCTTATTTATTATTGTTACTTGCTGAGTTGGTTGTATTCATACTACACCCTGCACTTCGTGTGCAGATCCAGGTGATCCCGGACACAGTGGGTGTTGATTCTTTCTCACAGTTGATTTTTCGGGGATTCAGAGGTAGCTGATATGTTTCGCAGACCTTGTCTCTTCTTCCCTATCCTTTTGTTTATTGTATTTGCTCTTAGATTATTATAGATCCGGTTTTCAAGACTTGTAATGTATAGATGCTCATGTACTCAGTGACACCAGTTTTTGAGAGTGTTTGTATTAGGATTTGCAAGCTTTTTGGTATTATATGTAAACATCATGTTTTCAAACTTAAAAGAAATTGTGGGTTATTGATGTTGTCGGCTTGCCTAGTATTGAGATAGGCTCCATCACGACAGGTTAGGATTTTTGGGTCGTGACAAGTTGGTATTTGAGCCTAGGTTACATAGGTCTCACGAGTCATGAGCAGGTTTAGTAGAGTCTTACAAATCGGTACGTAGACGTCTGTACTTATCTTCGAGAGGTTGCCTAACCCTTAGGAAAACATCACTTTCTTGTATTCTGTCGTGAGAATTGTTGATTCCGGAAACTAATTGTTGATCACTTTCTGAATTGTTGATCCTAACCCTTTCTGAATTGTTGATCACTTTCTGTTATTCTATTCTCTCAGAGATGGTGAGGATACGTACTACTGATCGGACGGTCAGCCACCAGTTAGGGCCGCGAGAGGTTGGGGCTGAGGTAGAGGTCAAGGTGTAACTCGTACAGCAGTTGGAGCAGCACCTGTAGCACCATCAGTTGCTCCAGCTCAGGAGTAGATTCCAGATATAGCTATCAGGCACCAGTTGTGCCCATTGTGATTCCAGGCCTTCAAGAGGCTTTAGCCCAGATTTGTCAATTTGTACTGGCCTTGCTCAGGTGGTTTCAACTCAGGACGCACCTGCCACTTCTCAGGCCGATGGAGGTACTCATACCCCTATTGCCCGCACTCCAAATCAGGTAGTACAGAGACTTCATATACCGGGACAACTACCAGCCCAACCAGTTGCAGCTGCTCAGGCCTCGGTAGTCCCTGTTATGGCATATGATGAACAGAGAAGACTTGAGATATTTGGGAGGCTTCGACCTCCATCATTTAGCGGTGTTGATTCAGAGGATGCTCAGGGTTTTCTAGATAAGTGCCAGCGGATGCTTCGGAAAACGGGTATTTTAAAGACCAGTGGGGTCTTGTTCACTACTTTTAAATTTTCAGGAGCTGCCTTGAGATGGTGGGAGGCTTATGAGAGGCGCAGGCTGGTTGGTGCAGTACCACTTACATGGAAGGAATTCTCCGTTATCGTTTTGGAGAAGTTCATGCCGCGGTCTCACAAAGAGGAGCTGCATAGACAGTTTGAGTAGTTACGTCAGGATGGCATGTCTGTGATGCAGTACGAGACAAGATTTTTTGAGTTGGCTCATCACGCAGTTTGGCTGGTTCCCACTGATAGGGATAGGATTAAGAGGTTCATTGATGGCCTAACATATTAGCTACGGTTACATATGACTCGGGAAAGAGTATCTGGTGCTACTTTTGATGAGGTAGTTGACATTGCTCGGCAGATTAGAGATATTCTGTAGTTAGGAACGTGGAGAGAGGGAGGCCAAGAGGCCTCGTGGTCCAAGTGATTTCAGCAGTGTTCCTTCAAGGGGTCAGTTTTACTGCAATAGTGGTCGTTTTTACAGACACGCTCAAACTGCTCGTCCAGTTCACCGTGGTGTGTCATCTGGCCATGGTTCATATAGTTTTCATCAGGGCTAGTCATCTCTCAGTGCCCTTCCGGCCCAGAGTTCGTCCCATGCTCCTTTAGTGTAGGGTTCATTTGCACCGGGTGCTTCTAGCGGTTATTCTGGTTCTCGGGGCCCGATTCAGTCTGCACCACCACCAGTACCGGGGAGCTGCTTTGAGTGCGGGTATTTTGGGCATATATGGAGATAGTGTCCTCGTCGCTCGGGAGGTCCAGTATAGTAGAGGAGTCAGACTACGACTTCAGCACTAGTTACTTCACCACCTGCCCAGCCAACTTGGGGTGGGGGTCAATCAGCTAGGGGTCGCCCAAGAGGGGGAGGCTGATCAGGTGGCGGTCAAGCCCGATTCTATGCTTTTCCTGCTAGGCCAGATGCCATTGCCTCAGATGCAGTGATCACAGGTATTGTCTCAGTGTGCCACAGGGAAGCTTCTTTATTATTTGACCATGGTTCTACTTATTCGTATGTATCATCGTACTTTACTCATTATCTGGATATGCCCTGTGAGTCCTTAGTTTCACTTGTTCATGTATCTACGCCGGTGGGCGATACTATTATTGTGGACCGTGTATATCGGTCTTGTGTGGTAACCATTGGGGGACTGGAGACTAGAGTTGATCTCTTATTGCTCAGTATGGTTGATTTCGGTGTAATCCTGGGTATGGATTAGTTGTCTCCATGTCATGCTATTCTGGACTGTCACGCAAAAACTGTGATGTTGGCGATGCCTGGGTTGCCGAATGTCGAATGGAGAGGTTCTCTAGATCATGTTCCTAGCAGGGTAATTTCTTATTTGAAAGCCCAACGTATGGTTCGGAAGGGATGTTTGTCATATTTGGCTTTTGTGAGAGATGTTGATGCAGATACTCTTACTATTGATTTAGTACCAATAGTGAAAGACTTTACGGATGTATTTATTGTAGACCTGCCGGGTATGCCGCCCGACAGGAATATTGATTTTGGTATTGACTTGGTATAGGGCACTCTGCCCATTTATATTCCTCTGCATCGTATGGCACCAGCTGAATTGAAATAATTGAAAGACAACTTCAGGAACTTCTTGATAAGGGGTTTATTAGGCCTAGTGTGTCGCCTTGGGGTGCACCAGTTCTGTTTGTAAAAACAAAAGATGGTACTATGCAGATGTGCATTGATTATAGACAATTGAACAAAGTTACAATCAAGAATAATATCCTTTGCCATGTATTGATGACTTATTTGACCAGCTTCAGGTAGCGAAGGTATTCTCTAAAATTGATTTGAGATCTGGGTATCACCATTTGAAAATTTGGGATTCGTATATTCTAAAAACGGCATTCAGGACTCGTTATGGTCACTATGAATTTCTTGTGATGTCATTTGGGCAAACCAATGCCCTAGAAGCATTTATGCACCTGATAAATAACGCATTCCAAATGTATCTTGACTTTATCATGGTATTTATTGATGATATCCTGGTGTACTCACGTAGCCAGGAGAAGCATGTACAACACTTAGGAATTGTATTGCAGAAGCTGAGAGAGGAGAAACTATATGCCAAATTCTCCAAATGTGAATTCTGGCTTAGTTCGGTGGTATTCTTGGGATACATAGTGTCCATTGAAGGGATTAAGGTGGATCCGAAGAAAATAGAGGCAGTTCAGAGTTGGCCCAAACCATCTTCAATTGCTGAGTTTTAGAGTTTTCTCGGCTTGGCTGGTTATTATCGTCGCTTCATGGAGGGTTTCTCGTCTATTGCAGCACCTATGACTAAATTGACCCAGAAAGGTGCTTCGTTCAGGTGGTCGGATGAGTGTGAAGAGAGCTTTCAGAAGCTCAAGATAGCTTTGACTACAGCCCCAGTATTTTGCCTACTGGTTCAGGGTCTTATACTGTGTATTGTGACGCGTCGCATATTGGTCTTAGCGTAGTGCTGATGCAAGATGGTAGGGTGATTGCCTATGTGTCCAGACAGTTAAAAGTACATTATAAGAATTATCCGGTCCACGACCTTGAGTTAGCAGCTATTATTCATGCCTTGAGGATTTGGCGGCATTATTTGTACGGTGTCCATTGTGAGATTTATACCGATCATCGGAGTCTACAACATCTGTTCAAATAGAAGGAGCTTAATTTGTTGCAACGGAGGTGGTTGGAGTTGCTTAAGCATTATGATATCACCATTCTCTATCATCCCGGAAAGGCCAATGTGGTGATCGATGCCTTGAGTCATAAGGTGGAGAGTTTGGGCAACTTAGCATACTTACCGATAACATAGAGGCCTTTAGCCTTGGATGTTCAAGCCTTGGCCAACTAGTTTGTTAGATTGGATGTTTCCGAGGCGAACCGAGTTTTCACTTGTGTGGTTTCTCAGTCTTCTCTTTATGATCGTATCAGAGAACGTCAGTATGATGATCCTCATCTACTTGTCCTTAAGGACACGGTTCAGCACGGTGATGCCAAGGAAGTCACTATTGGAGATGACGATGTATTACAGATGCAGAGCAGGCTATGTGTACCTAATATAGATGGGTTGCGTGAGTTAATTCTCCAGGAAGCTCACAGTTCTCGATACTCCATTCATCCATGTGCCGCGAAGATGTATCAGGATTTGACGCAGCACTATTAGTGGAGGCGAATGAAGAAAGATATAGTTGGGTTTGTAGCTCGGTGTTTAAATTGTCAACAAGTGAAGTATGAACATCAGAGACGGAGCAGATTACTTCGAAGACTTGAAATTCCAGAGTGGAAGTGAGAGCGTATTACTATGGATTTCGTTGTTAGCTTCCACGGACCTTGAGGAAGTTTGATGTTGTTTGGGTGATTGTGGATCAGTTGACCAAGTCTGCGCATTTAATTCCAGTTGGTACTGCTTATTCTTCGGAGCGGTTGGCTGAGATTTATATCCGCAAGATTGTTCACCTACACGGGGTGCCCGTGTCTATCATTTCGGACGGGCACGCAGTTTACATCAAAGTTTTGGAGAGCAGTACAGTGAGAATTAGTAGACAGATTCAGCTAAGTACAACATTTTACCATCAGATGGACGGGCAGTCCGAGCGCACTATTTAGATATTAGAAAATATGCTACGCACTTGTGTTATAGATTTTGGAGGTTCTAGGGATCCGTTTCTACCACTCGCGGAGTTTGCTTACAGTAACAGCTACCAATCGAGCATTCAGATGGCTCCGTATGAGCCTTTATATGGGAGACGGTGTCGGTCTCAGGTGGGTTGGTTTGAGCCGGGTGAGGCTAGGCTATTGAGCACTGACTTAGTTCAGGATGCTTTGGAGAAGGTCAAATTGATTCAGGAGCGGCTTCGCATGGCGCAGTCTAGGCAGAAGAGTTATGCCGATAAGAAGGTTCGTGATGTTGCTTACATCGTTGGGGAGAAGGTTCTGCTTAATATTTCACCCATGAAAGGTGTGTTGAGGTTCGGGAAGAAGGGAAAGTTGATCCCTCGGTATATCGAGCCTTTTGAGATACTTAAGAAGATTTGAGAGGTGGCTTATGAACTTGCTTTGCCACCAAGTCTATCAGGTGTTCATTCAGTGTTCCATGTATCCATGCTCCAAAAGTATGTCGGGGATCCGTATCATATTCTGGATTTTAGTACAGTGCAGTTGGACGGTAATTTGACTTATGATGTGGAGCTGGTGGCTATTTTAGACCGGCAGGTTAGAAAACTGAGGTCAAAGAATATAGTATTAGTGAAGGTACAGTGGAGAGGCCAGCCAGTTAGAGAAGCTACTTGGGAGATTGGGCAGGAGATGTGGAGCAAATATCCACACCTATTTGAGACTCCAGATATGATTCTAAACTCGTTCGAGGATGAACGTTTGTTTAAGAGGGGGAGAATGTAACGACCCGGCCGGTCATTTTGAGTATTTTAACCCCGTTCCCCCATTTACTGCTCAAGTCATTCTTTACAGTTATTTTATGACTTACCAGGTTAGTTGGTTCGGGTCCGGAAGGATTTCGGAGTGAAATGAGACACTTAGTCTCATAATTAAAAATTTAAGTTAAAAAGTTGACCGGATGTGGACTTATGTGTAAACAACCTCGAATTTTAATTTTGATGATTCCAATAGCTCCGTATGGTGATTTTGGACTTAGAAGCGTGCCCGAAAAATTATTTGGAGGTCCGTAGTGGGATTAGGCTTGAAATGGCGAAAGTCGAATTTTGGGGAAGTTTGACCGGGGTTGACTTTTTGATATCGGAGTTGGAATCCAATTTTGGAAATTTGAATAGGTTCGTTATGCCATTTATTACTTGTGTGCAAATTTTGAGGTCAATCGGACGTGATTTGATAGGTTCCGACCTCGTTTGTAGAAATTGGAAGTTTCAAAGTACATTAGGCTTGAATTGGGATATGATTCATAGTGTTAGCATTGTTTGATGTGATTTGAAGGCTTGACTAAGTTCGTATGACGTTTTAGGACTTATTGGTGAATTTAGTTGATGTCCCGAGGGTCTCGGGTGAGTTTCGGATGGTTAACGGATTAATTTTTGAATTTGGAAGGTTGCTGAAGTTTCTGACTTCTGGTGCAATCGCACATGCGAGAATTGGCTCGCAGGTGCGAGCACGCAGAAGCACAATGGGCATCACAGGTGTGCAAGGTCCGCAGAAGCGGACAGAAAACTCGTACAAGCGAGCTCGCAGGTGCGAGCTGGGATGCGCAGAAGCGAAGGCTGGGCTGGTGACTATGGAGCGCAGATGCGGAAGGCATCTTGCAGGTGCGGACATGCACCTTCGCGTGGGGGATCGCATAAGCGATAATGTGAGCAAAAGCGGGGGAAAATCCACATAAGTGGTTGCGCAAAAGCAGCAAAAAATTCCGCAGCAGCGGAAATCCTTGGACAGTACAAAAACAGAGGGGTTCCGAGCTTTTGCCCTTTTTGGGCTTTTCAAGCTCGGGTTGGGCAAATTTTGAATGCGGTTTTCACCGGAAATCTTGAGGTAAGTCACTTGTGATCATTTTTAATCCTTAATATTGAATTGTCATTGAATAATCCGACTAGATTACATATTTTTGAGGTGTAAATCGGGGATTGGAACTTAGGGATTTCAAAACAAGAATTTAAGATTTGGAGGCCGAGTTGAGGTCGGATTTTGGTACAATTGGTATGTTTAGACTCGTGGTTGAATGCGCTTTCGAATTTTATAACTTTTGTCGGGTTCCGAGACATGGGCCTCACGGGCATTGTTTTGAGTTAAATTTCGGATTTTTGTTGGAAAATTAGTATTTTCTGATGGAATTAATTTCAATAATTTTAATGGCTGAATCGGATTATTTGTGGCTGGATTCGAGGCGTTCGGAGGCCGATTCACTAGGCAAAGGCTTATTGGAATAAATAATTGCTCGAATTGAGGTAAGTAATAGTTGTAAATTTGGTCCTAAGGGTATGAAACCCCCGGATTATGTGTTATGTGATTGGTTTTGAGGTGATGCGCATGCTAGGTGACGGGCGTGTGGGCGTGCACCGTAGGAATTGTGACTTGGTCGAATTCCATGGAACTGTGTAGTTGAATAATCTGTTGATACCAGTACATTCTCTATGTGTTGTAGAAATTTCTCTATGTGTTAGACATATGTTGTTATTATTGGTATCCACTAGGGTCATTTCTATGGTTGAATTATATGTTCAAACTATAATTCCACAATCAGTCATGTTCATTCATTTCATATCATATCTCAGTCTATGTTACTATTTATTAATACATCATATTATCATTTTTGGGCTGATTTTCATGATATCTTGAGCGCGAGAGACTGGAGAGGTTGATGACTGAGTGAGGTCGAAGGCCTAATTGTGAGGATATTTATGGGATCGAGTTGCACGCCGCAGTATGTTTCATTGTTATATGCCATGATTGGCTTGATATAGAGCTTGGGTTGAAGGAGCCCCTTCAGAGTCTGTACACACCCCCAGTGATCACAGGTACCTACTGAGTGCGAGTGCCGAGTGCTGAGTGACTGTGAGAAATGAGTGACTATGACTAAAGAGTGACTGTGAGTTAGAGTGAATGGGAGGGCTGAGTGACTATTACTCTGAGAGGATGCATTGATTTCATTATTTGCTACATTTCAGCTGTCATATATCATTATTTCAAAAATTTCGGGAAAATATTATTTTCTGTTTCAGTCAAATTTGATATGAAATTACTGTAAAATTTTAAATGTTGAACTTGAGAGCATGCCTACCCTTTTATATTGAAAAGTACTGTATTTGGACTTAGCTGAGAAGCTCGTCACTACTTTCAGTTTCTTATTTATTATTGTTACTTGCTGAGTTGGTTATACTTATACTACACCCTGCACTTCGTGTGCAGATCCAGGTGATCCCGGATACTGTGGGTGTTCATTCTTTCATGCATTTGATTTTTCAAGGATTTAGAGATAGCTGATATATTTCACGGACCTTGTCTCTCCTTTCCTATCCTTTTGTTTATTGTATTTGGTCTCAAATTATTATAGACCGGGTTTCCCAGACTTGTAGTGTATAGATGCTCATGTACTTAGTGACACCAGATTTTGGGAGTGTCTGCGTTGGGATTTGCGAGATTTTTGGTATTATATTTAAACATCATGTTTTCAAACTTAAAGGAAATCGTAGGTTATTGATGTTGTCGGCTTGCCTAGTATTGAAATAGGCGTCATCACGACAGGTTAGGATTTTTGGGTCGTGATAAGTAAAAATTAATCTGAGCCCACTGAATTCACAGTGTTTCCTTAAGGAACTTATTCCCCTCCTAGTACCCGAGGTTGTGGATTATTTCTTCCAAGGATAGAATGGATTACACACTGGTCTAGCGGTACTTCAAACTTCAGTGTTTCAACGAACATGGCAGCAAATTATACTTACGTTGTTTGTTTTGTAAGAAAACAATGCAAAAAGGAAGAGGAGAATTCAGAATTTTTGTAAGAAAAATCTGAGGGAACGGTCTACTATTTATAGCCAATATGTTGAGTTTAAACGAAGAGGTGCAACTCTTCAGAATATCTGTTATGACTGTTCACATAAAACGGCCATTACATAAATGGCTATTTACGCAAAATAAAATGAAAAATCAAAGCGCGGGGCTGAAGTCGAGCGCGGAATTGAGGAAAATGAATTTACTGTTACAAAAACGGCTAATTTGGTCCAAAAAATTAATTAATCAATCAATCATTTGACCGAAGCTGAAGTCGAGCGAGCGCCGACGACGACACGAGGATTGCCTTCTTCTTAACTCTTTAAGAGCTAGAAGAAGAGCAATTGTATATATACCCATCAAAAGTATTTTTCTCCTCCAATATGGGACAATGTCCGTTTGTCAAGGAGGAAAAATTAAAATTTTATTTTTCCCTTCATTTCTCATTCACTCTCTTTTAAGCTAAACTAAACTTAAAACTCAATAATGCCCCACACGAATGGGGAATGGCTATATCATGGAAATATGCATGAAAACTGTGTGATTTGCAAGCAAGGATTAATTGCATCTGAATAAGTAGGTTTCCCTTTAAACTTTCTGTAGTGAACTTATGTCGGATATACTCGGTCGATCGGTAGATTTGATATATTTGAACTGTCAAACTTTGGTGTATACCTAGACACCCATAAGTCACACAATCAACCCTTAACTATCTTTGTTTTCTCATTGTTTTGTTCGTTTCAGCCATGAACACCGTCTGGTTTCATAAGTGCATAGAGAACTGGCCTTACAAAATTCTACTTGAAGCGACTAACACTTCACACTTACATAGGTTATTTCTAAACGTGTCATCCCGTAAATACACTATTTGATATACCCCGTATAAAATTTAGAAACAATTAAAAAGCCTTAATATTTTATCCTTGGTACTAAACATTGTCTCATCACAAGAATGGACCAAAATTTTAGTTGACAATGTTGAACCGTCATTAATGACTTTGTTTGATCTCCTTGAACCTAGATCTTGGGATCTCCAGTCTTCTAGGTAGAGTTACCGCCACAATGACTTGTCCTCGGCCATAGTCCCATTCCTTTCGATGATTTCTCAACTACCTCTCTAGTTAGGCCTTTCGTAAGTAGATCCGACACATTATCGCTTGACTTTATGTAGTCAATCGTGATAATTCCTCTAGAGAGTAATTGCCTAACGGTTTTATGTTTTTGTCATATATGACGAGATTTACCGTTTTACATAATGCTTTCAACCTTTCCAGTTTCCGTTTGACTATCACAATGTATACATATTAGGTTAATGTTAATACTTTCATAGTGACATAAATATTTATATCAAGTCTGCAATTTCATAAATATGAAACACCATATCAATGTAACAAATACCAAATATTTCTAAAGAAAATAACTTTTATTATTGTATCAAAAGAACAAAGTGATGATCGAATAAGCGTACTCTTTACAATTTTGATGACGTCAAATCAAATCATCTCTCCATTATTAACTAAATCAGAAAAGATAAATCTAAAAACTAATTAAATCATAAAAGACATTGAATCCAACGTACACCTATGTTACGATCACTCCTAATTGGAGCTAATTCCCTTAACTTCCAGAATAAATTATGCAATAAAGCTTTATGGATGCATCTTTCCAAAAGTCGAGCATTCCCATGCTAGTAATTGATCGCACATCCACCAAAAATGATGTACAAGAAGTCCATATAAAAAAATTATAAATATATAACAAAGTACAAGAAGAGTGCATTTATTTTTTTTTAAATTTATCCTCTTCTTTTTCTTCGTGCCAACTCCATTGTTTGCAGTTCTTGATTATGTTAACCTGATAAAAAATATTACACTATTCAAAACTTAGATTTGGTTATCAAGCTATATTAGAAAAACATCAAGCACTAGAATTCAGAGACCAGACTTCCCAAAAAAAGCAGAACAAGTTGATCCCAAAGAAATAAGTTCTTTCAGTAAATTAAGAATGCTAAAAATTGTTCCTAAGTAGAATAAATTGCTACTTAATAATATCAACCCCAGTTCTTTCTCAAACATTTAAACGGGATAACAACATAAACAAAAAACAGAACTTGAATCCAGTAACTAGTTATACATCACCACTCTTGCACTCTAAGGAAAGGCCTCCCTTGTATATACAAATTGAGTTCAGAGTCAAGAGTTAATACGGGAAAATGATATGAATTATTGAGCAGAAATAAAGATAACACAAAAGTACTTAACCAAAAGAACACCACACGAAACAAATCCACATATATAACTATAGCAACTTGAAACAACCAATGATGCTTAACCAAACTTGCCATCCAATGCTCGGAAATCACGTACAAAGAATAAGGAAAGAAGAAATACCTTGTAGGTGATGTTTTATGGAGTAGAATTCTATCTTTTGTCACAACTTTATGTTTCTTTCTCTGTCAGGGAAGAGAGCTAAATAACAATCGCTATCAAATTCCAAAAGTAATTTAGGTAGTTTTCTTGGCTGAAAATTCATATTTATGCTTAATATATTCATTAAATTAGCTCAGGACCATTTTAGCAAGAGTATATTAAGAATATGATATGCTAAAGCACACATTTTGCCTATTATACAATGAATGTTACCTCAACTGAATGTTCAAATGAACAATTCACCAGCTCTTTCCATCTCATGGTAGATAAGAATAATGGCCTACAATACACAAATCAAAGTGCAAACGTAAAAATAAGATGTAAATAAAATTTGAAAGAATTATGAACCCAACCTGACTAGAATGCCAAATGTGTTGTGCTACGCAAAAGAGGCTAAGAATAATCTTCTTAACTGAACCATAAATTGAAACTACTTGAAATCCCAATGAAATATTGGACTACTTGAAATTGCAATGAAGCAGAGTTTAATAGCCAGAACCCATAGATCATCATTCACATGAATCTACTATCTCATTCCAAAGCAGGTCGAAAAGAAATCCTCTAAATAGAACTCGTACTCGAGCATCCAATTTAAATTTAAAAATATAGTGCTAAAATTACTCTTCTCAGTGTCCAACATATCATATTTGCGAAGTGTAGTAGTGTACTTAGCAGATACAAAGTTTAAATTAAAAACTGAAAGTAGAGTTCGGCAGAAACGAAGGCAGTTCCTAAAATTGTCCTGCGTCATAGAACCAGTTCACAAGTATAAAGGTGGAAAAGATATCGATTACAACTTTTTATAGAAAACCCAAATGCTACACCTAAAACTCAAAACTGAAGTAATATTAATTGGCAAAATTATCAAAAACAAAAAATAAAAAATAGCAAACAATACGTCAATTAGCCATGACGATACTCAAAAATCTTGTTCTCTAATCTTATTTTATAAAGATAAAAAATTACAAGGGTGGAAACCCTTCATAGAAACATAGATCTCCGATTCAAATAGAAAACGCAGAATTCAGAAAAGAGATGGGTAGTTTATATATATATATATATATATATATATATATATATATATATATATAGAGAGAGAGAGAGAGAGAGAGAGAGAGAGAGATGAGTTGGGTTGCCTGGAATGGTTGCCGGTGATGGTGAGAGAGAAATAAGTTGGGCAGAGGCTTTTTGCTTTATTCATTTATGTCTAAAATTTTCACTTATGGGAGGGAATGGGTAATTGTTGTGGGGAAAATGGGAGGGAAAGATAAAATACTAAAATTTTTGTTCAATTACCGAAAACAATGTAGAGAAATTTCTAACATTTGTTGTAAATGTTGCTAATTACCGACAAATAACATGACATTTGGAATAAATGTCATTATAATTGTGACATTTTGTATTAAATGTTGTTATTTTTGCAACTCTTTCTTATAAATGTCATGAAATTCCCTTTTTCCGACATTTATTTTTAAAATCACTAAATAAATATCGTTGTATCCTACTTTTCTTGTAGTGATTCCTAGTGTAGCGATTGTAATACATAATGCAAATTTTAGTAATATATGGATAATGAATTGTAACATATGAACTATTACACGAGTATTAATATACAATTTAAAATGTATTTTGTTTAGTTATTAGAAAGAATTGTTTAAAACATGAGAGTTATTTCGGTTATTTTAGTAGTTTTAATCTGTTAATTATTACTTTATTATTTTTATTTTATCTTTTATCTCTTTCTCTCTCTCTCTCTCTCTCTCTCTCTCTCTCTCTCTCTCTCTCTCACACACACAGTTATTTCGGTTATTTTAGTAGTTTTAATCTGTTAATTATTACTTTATTATTTTTATTTTATCTTTTATCTCTTTCTCTCTCTCTCTCTCTCTCTCTCTCTCTCTCTCTCTCTCTCTCTCTCTCTCTCTCTCTCACACACACACACATACATATATATATATATATATATATATATATATATATATATATATATATATATATATATATATATATACTCCCTCTATCTCATATTATGTGTTGTGTTTCTCTTTTATACGCCCCTTAAAAAATATTAATTAGGAAAAGGAATGGACTATTCTACCTTTATTTATATCTTAAGATATAATCTCTTTTCACTAAATATTTATTCTATTTATGTGTTATCTCCATCTTCAAGAATAATTATTACTAAGGGTAAAAAAGGAAAAAAATAATTAATTTTGTCTCGAACTTCTAAAATGATAAATAATTTGAGACAACTATTTCTACTAATCACGACTATTAATACGAGACGGAGGAAGTACATGAATAGAAATTGAGAATCAAAGGGCGTAAAAATATGAAGTTTATGGAATTAAAGTCCATATTAAATTTGAAAACAAATTCTTAATCCAAGAAATATCAATCCCAAATCAAGATTAATTATTTAAAGAGGAATTTTCATAAACCATTATAGTTAGGGGTGCGCATAAAATCCGAAAATCCGAATTTCGAACCGGACCGAATTAATTCGGTATTTCGGTTTTGATTTTTTCGGTATTTCGGTTTAATTCGGTACTAAATTTTCGGTATTTCGATATAACGGTACGGTCCTCGATATTAAGATCTTGACAATTCGGTATACCGAAATACCGAATTTTTAAAGATCATGTAGGACCTATACACTGCCCGACCCAAAATTTTAATTCTCTAGGAGCCCAACCCAATAAGACTACCCAGACCCCAGTTAGGCAGTTACCCTAGTTTCAAACTTTCAGTCTTTTACTTGGAATTGGTAATTAGAAACCTAAGAGATCGGCTTACGGGCCACGGCTGTGACCTGTGACAGAACTCAGAGAAGTGAGAATTGAGAAACAATCTTCAATCTTCAACTCTTCAAGACTTCAACAGGTTCGTAACTTTTACCCACATGTTGAAACAATCTCTTGAGAGAGAATTTTGTAATCAAGAGATAGTTTTCCTCTTCATACATTGTTCAGAAAAAATTAAATTATTTTAATTTAGAAAAAAAAAATTGCTGCTACTGTTAATTCAAAAATTAATTTTGTTCTCATTCTGCTGCTACTGTTAATTCTGCTACTGCTACTGTTATTTCTGCTACTATTAATGTTGCTACTGTTAATTCTGCTACTGTTAGTGCTGCTACTGTTACATATATTTTCTGCCAAAAGATTACATTAAACTTGGCCATTTTCAGAGAAAAGAATTGCAGCATGTTAATGCTGCTACTGTCGCATATTTGTTGAATAGTGGATTAAGGCATTAAGCCACAAGAATATGAGTTGGCTCCAAATGCCACCATTAGAAAATGCATCATGTCTATTTACTTCTTTCTGAAGAAATGACTGATCAATTTTATTGTATTTCTTGGCTGAACAGTTAGGCAGGGCATTGAAACATATGAGAATTATCACTCGTTAGTGTTGCTTATTTAGCGAATATTAAACCGAAACCGTACCGAACCAAAATAAGAAATACCGAACCGTATCGAAATACTTTGGTACGGTATTTGGTATACACAATTGATAAATCAAATACCGAAATACCGAATGCCCACCTCTAATTATAGTTTAAAGCCTAATAACTATGATTTGCCTAATTACCATTCGTAGCTGCTATTCAATTATTACTAATTTTTATCACTTGTATTCAAATGCGCAACGAATAGAACCTGTGTCAACTGTATTCGTGCGCGCACCGAATACAACGTGTATCAACTGTATTCGTTCGCGTATTCATTTGTGCAACGAATACAATATGTATCAATTGTAACCAAGGCGAAATACATAGGTGTTGTAACGACCCGACTTATCATTTTAATAATTTAAGTTCCGTTCGGTGGCTTAATGTCTCGAGCAACTTTGAAATGTGTATTATGACTTGCAAGGGTGGTCAAGTTTGGTTTTCGGATGATTCAGGATTTAATTGAAAGAACAATTCTTGTTTTGGAAGCTTAAGTTGAAATAGTTGACCGGATGGTGAATTATGTGTAAACGGCCCCGAAATAGAGTTTTGATGATTCCAATAACTCTGTGTGGCGATTTTGTACTTAGGTGCGTGTCCGAAATTATTTTTGGAAGTCTGTAGTGGAACTTTGCAAGAAATGGCGAAAGTTGAATTTTTGGGGAGTTTGATCGGGGAGTTGACTTTTTGATATCGGAGTTAGAATACAATTTTGAAATTTTTTATAGATTTGTTATATCATTTATGACTTGTGTGCAAAATTTTAGATCAATCGAAATTGAATTGATAGGTTTCGGCATCGAATGTAGAAGTTGGAAATTCTTAAGTTCCTTAATCTTGAATTGGGGTATGATTCATAATTTTAGCATTGTTTTATATGATTTGAGGTTTCAACTAAGTTCGTATGATATTTTAGGACTTGTTGGTGTATTGGGTTGAGGTCCCGAGGGCCTCGGGTGAGTTTCGGAGAGGTTTCAGATCAATTTTAAATGCTGATTTGTTTTACAGCAATGTGAAAAATTTCTAATGCGCAGAGTTGAATTTGGAAGCTTATATCTCGAAATCTATAAGGAATCTGTAAATTATCAAAACATGAAAATTGTAGCCCTTTGATTTTAGTTTCCAGAATGATAAACCATTCATCATTAAAAAATTTGTACAATAAGTTATGATCGATTAACTGAAGCTAGTACTGCAGATTTTGGCTACAGCAGTGTGCATCGCCAGAAATATCTGCTGCACAGGGCTGCCTTTGAGAGCTTATATCTCGTAATCTATAAGGAGTTGGGCGATGAGAAAAACATGAAAGTTGTATTTCTTTGTATATAATTTGCAGAAATTTAAACCGTTTGGCAGTTGAAGTTGAGTACAAGAAGTTACGATTGATACACTATAGACTATCGGGGAAGAGTTTTGGAAGAGTTGGATATTTTCAACATAAGCATGTAATGATCCAAAGGTCCATTTTTAGTTCTAGAGATCGAAATTTGATTTCGAGACTTCCCGAATTTTGATAAGGAATTATAGGAGTGATCTAATTCCATCAAGTCACGGTTGGGTTTTTAGCGCGAAACATGAGTTAATTGTTTAACGAGCGAAATTGGTATCATATTGAGCAAATGAGCTCCGAATTGAGTTTCGATTGAATGTATAGGTTCATATTATTATTTGTGACTTATAGGAACAAGAATCGTCGAACTCCGAGTTTGTATGATGGTGTAAGAGCCTTTTTAGTGGAAACAAAACTGTTGGTGTAAACAGTTCTTGTGCGGACCTTTTACCAGATTTGACACTTTTAGCGACGGGATAGGATTTTTAGCGACTAGAATAGTGTCTTTTTGGGCAAAAACTAAAGGACCAAAAATAGTCATTTCCTTCATTTCGTTTTGGATTTTTGGAGCACGGTTCTTGGGCGATTTTGAGAATTTCTTCTTGACTTCAACTTGGGTAAGTGTCATATATCCAAAAGTGATTATATTTCATAAATCCATGGTTATATTCATCATTTAATTCGGATTTAAATTGAAGAAATTGAAATTTTTGCAAAATCTTTCAAAAATGGAAATTTTTGATTTGGAGGCCGAGTTGTTATCGGAAATTAGTATGGGTGGACTCGTAATTGAATGGGTTGTCGGATTTATTAAGTTTCATCAGATTCCGAGACGTAGGCCCCACGAGCTATTTTTGAGTTAAATTTTGAATTTTGTTGGAAAATTAGTATTTTCAAACGGAATTAATTCTTATAATTAGTATTGACTGAATTGAATTAATTTGCTTAGATTTGAGTTGTCCAGAGGTCAATTCAAGCAAGATGACAATTTTGGAATATCGGCCTAACTTCAAAAAAAAGTAAGTATCTTGCCTAACCTTGAGTGGGGGAATTACCCCTTAGGCATCGAGTCTTATGTGACATTTGGGAAATGTTAAAAGATATGTACGCGAGGTGACGAGTACGTACTCGGGCTTATATGTGCAAATGTTATTAAGTTAAAGTCTTAGGCATTATTGTGTAGTAAATTGGATAATTGTTGGCATTTATTAAATCGTCTATTTGCCATGCCTCAATCCTTATTTGTTGAATTTGTTTTTATATGACAATTTGATGTGATTGTTACTTGAATATTTATGTAAATTCCGTGAGTTTGGTGATTTGATATTTTCTGGAAATAATTATATTATGGATTTTTCATCTGCAAACAATTAATGAAATAATTTTAAACCAAGACGTTATATAATTATCAAGAATTTGGATTAATGAAGGTATTGCACTATACTGAGTATTTTCCATCTCTGTTGTTATTTTGAGGTATTATACACATTGTGTGGAGCCTTGGGCTATTTGTTGTGAAATTAATTGATTTTGTTATATCTTTGAAATTGGTTGTGGCCATTGGGCAAATTGTGATATGAATTGATTTTGTTATATTGTCGTGATAATATTCCGTGTAAATTGTTGTGTTATTTGAGTTATTATTTTGAGGATATAAGGGTGGCATTTCACTGTTGATATTATGTGGGTATAAGGGTGGTATTTCACTGTTGTTATGTGTATTGGGATATTGTCTGGGCTGAGCGATAAGGGTGGCTATAGGAGAGATAAGGGTGGCTATAGGAGTGATAAGGGTGGCTATTGATATTGTCAGGGTGGAGGAATAAGGGTGGCTATAGGAGATATAAGGATGGCTATTGATATTGTCAGGGATGATATGTGATGATGTGGGGTTATTGCGTTGGTAATTTTCGTGTGATGTTGTGATTTTTCTTGTGTTTATTTTTATACCCTGTGCAATTTGTCTTGTTGTTGGTAAGTTGATAATAGTCTGATCTATGTTGAAATTGGGAACATGTGGTTATTGCCAGGCGGATTATGAAATAAAATGTAGGTACGAGATGTCGTGAGTAAATAATGATGATATTGGCACGTGAACTGTCCGTGCAGTTGTGATATGAAATGTGGGTACGAGGTGCTGTGAGTAAATAATGATGACATTGGCACGTGAACTGTCTGTGTAGTTGTAATATGAAATGTGGGCACGAAGTACCGTGAGTAAATAATAATGATATTGGCACGTGAATTGTCCGTACAGTTGTGATATGAAATGTGGGCACGAGGTGCCGTGGTTAAATGATGATGATATTTGGCACGTCAGTTGTCCGTGCGGTTTTGTTAAGGAAAGTGGCATGAGGTGCCGTGGAAATATGAAAGTGGGTTGATACCCGTATTTTATGATTTTGAAATGATATGTCACAGGGTGACTTTAATTCGAAAGATATTTATTTGAAAGAATTTTATTTGAAGGAAGTATATTTGAAAGAGATTTGAAAGAGATTTATTTGAAAGTATTATATCCTGAAGATTTCTATTTGAAAAACATATAGGCGAAAGATTTATATTGGAAGGACTTGATTAGTTGGTTGTACTTGTATTCATTATTTGTTGCGCAATATTTATGGTATTTTTGTCGCCTTGCTGTGTATATCACTGGTTGATTATTGTTGCCATCATTGTTATTTGTTTCCTATTATTTTTGTATACTATATTGCACGGGTTATTAGACTAGTGAGTGCCTCGACTGTACCTCGTCACTACTCCACTGAGGTTAGTTTTGATACTTACTGGGTACCGACTGTGGTGTACTCATACACTTCTGTACATTTTTGTGCAGAGCCAGGAATTGGAGCTATCAGACTCGGACAGAGTTAAAGTGTAATCGCAAGGATTCAAGATAGAGCTGCTTGGTCGTCGCAGTCCCTTGAAGTCTTTTCATTTTATTGTACTATTAATTATTAATCAAACAATATTGAGTATTTGATCCTTGAGATCATTTCATGTATTCAGTTAGAGTTCGTGACTCAGTATTACCAGTCTTAGCAGGTTGTTATATTTGTAATTATTTCCGCTATTGGTTTATATATATATATATATATATATATATATATATATATATATATATAAAAATGGCTTGAATTGTTATAAAATCGACTTACCTTGTCTTAGAGTCTAAGTGCCATCACGACGCCTGTGGCGGGATTTTGGGTCGTGACAAGTTGGTATTAGAGCTCTAGGTTCATAGGTTCTACGAGTCACAAACGAGTTTAGTAGAGTCTTGCGAATCGGTACGGAGACCTCTGTACTTATCTTCGAGAGGCTACAGAGCTAGTAGGAAATATTTTTACTTCTTTCATTCTTTATCGTGCGGTATTTATTCAGCTTGAAGCATATATCTTTTGTTCTTTTGCATCTACTCGTGTATGAAATTGTGCACTCGATATCAACTATATGCCAACAATTCGTGATATTACAAAGTGGTCATAAGGGAGCCAGGGTTGCTCAACCATTGTTACAACATGTCGTCTAGATTGAGGATGCAAAAGTATTGAGAGATCATTCAGTTGTGCACATGGGGGTGCAACAGGTTCTGACATCTGGTGGATAAGTATGATCTTAAGAAAGTTTAATTAATTACCTAATCGTCACAATCGTGGTAGGGTCACGAGGTGGATGTAGATCTGAAGATAGTTGGTGGTATTAGAGACTATGTAGTTCGTATGGGATTTTCATTTAGTGAAAGGTACATACTAGTAGTCAAGGCACTCGAGGAATCAATTTTGACTGTCACTAAGATGACATGCGCCCAATAAATGGCTTGATGTGTCTTATGACTGGTGATGTACGAGCGGTGAATGTTAGTATTATGGATCATCGGATTGTGTCCTATGACTTTGTGCCAAGTGAGGGGTATCCAATATCAACGATCAGATTGCGGGGTCATGTGTTATATCAGTTTTGGCCTGAGATGTATTTATGTGGTATTGAAAGGTTCTCCAAAATTTGTATATGATTAAGAGCTGAGGTTTGTATGGGATTATGCTGGGACTTGTGGTATTCCTGCGTCCTTAATAATTCTACATTTCAGTATCAGCGAGGTCATGGAAACAATTTCAGAATACTCTGAGTGTTCTAGTAAGTTCTTTGAATGCACCACCGGCACGGGGTTCCTATAATGGTTATTCCAGTTATCCGGCACAGAATCAATATGCAGCCGAACCTGCAAAGGGGTTGTTATCAGTGTGGTGATACTAGGTACATCATGAGAGATTGTCCAGACTTGGAAGAGGTGAATTTCATCAGAATACTCAGGCTACAAGTTTTACTCTAGTTAATACTCGACGTGCACAACCAGTTAGGGGTGGAGGACCGACGGGTAGAGGGCGCCTAAGAGTGGGAGGCCCGGCCCGTTGATATAATTGCTATGATTTAGCTGAGGCCGATACACCAGATGGTGTCTTTACAAGTATGATTTAATTTATAATAAAGGAGCACTATTCTTATTTTGATTCGACTTCGATTATCAAGGTGAAAGCTTCTTTTATGCTCCTT
This sequence comes from Nicotiana tomentosiformis, assembly GCF_000390325.3. NCBI lineage: Eukaryota > Viridiplantae > Streptophyta > Magnoliopsida > Solanales > Solanaceae > Nicotiana > Nicotiana tomentosiformis. Next base: position 107,835,561 of record NC_090815.1, on the reverse strand, counting down.
ATATGGTGAGTTTGTGAATTTGTACTCCACTCGCGTGTTTATCCCTGTTGGAAGATTTGATGGTGTTATCCCGTGTCTATCATATTATTTTGCACACTATTGAGGGTTTTGAGTCCAAAAGTTACTTTATGTTACTTACTACAGTGGGTTTTGATGTAATTTCGGGATAATTGATTACACTGTTAGGAATTATATGCCTTACCGGTATGGGGGTTCATTATGTGTTGTGAAATTATTTCACGGAATTTTTTTTTTTTAAAATAGAAAATTTCAGTTGGCACAATATGCAAAGTACTCGTGAGTTAGAGTTGAGGATGGGATCCTCGCGGTTTAATGTGATTTGATATGTTTCACCCGGTTTACGTGCCGCAATGGAAGTTATATCAGAATGAGATCCTTGTGGTTAAATTCATGTGTTTTAACCCTTTGTGAAATTAACTTTGAACTATAGTATTAATGGGGAGTCATTCCTGTTAGGCTTATTTGATAATTCTTTTATATGTTTCTGTGCATATTTAGCCATATTCGTGTTGTAAATATTTCGTTTTAGCCTATAAGGTGAGTACCCATGTGGTGTTAAATGCGACTCGTTGATTCGGATAAATAATTATGAGGTCTTAAGCCTCGCGTGTTGCTGTCAGTGTTGCAAAATTTTAAAATGAGATTTTAGTTAATATGAGATTAATTGAGGATGCTGGAATTAATTATAAACAGTTATTATGACCAGAGATGTGGTTATGGGAATCCGTTGATATGTGTGTAGGCACGAGTTGCTATAGCTGGTTGAAACTAATATCGTGTGTTGATGTGATAATAAGGACTTTTGAAATTAATTGGAGTGTAAGAAGTTGGCTTTAAAGTTTATAAATGAAGATAAACGAAATAATCTCAATTAAGATGGTGTTGTCGGACCCATGCTAAATTGTGGTGATGTAGAATCACCCGCAAGTATGTGTGTAACAATACACTCAGAAATTTAGTGTCCTTAGAATAATTCTTGGCACGTTCGAGGACGAACGTATGTTTTAAGAGGGAGAGGATGTAACGATCCGACTTGTCGTTTTAAGAATTTACGCTCCGTTCGATGGCTTAAGGTCTCGAGCAGATTTGAAATGTGTATTATGACTTGCGAGGGTGGTCAAGTTTGGTTTTCGGATGATTCAGTATTTAATTAAAAGAACAATTCTTATTTTGGAAGCTTAAGTTGAAATAATTGACCGGATGGTGAATTATGTGTAAACGACCCCGAAATGGAGTTTTGATGATTCCAACAGCTCCGTATGGTGATTTTGTACTTAGGAGCGTGTCCGAAAAAAAATATTTAGAAGTCCGTAGTGAAACTTTTCTTGAAATGGCGAAAGTTGAATTTTTGAGAAGTTTGACCGGGGAGTTGACTTTTTGATATCGGAGTCGGAATTCAGTTCTGAAATTTTTTATAGATCTGTTATGTCATTTATGATGTGTGTGAAAAATTTGAGGTCAATCGGAATTGAATTGATAGGTTTCGGCATCAAATGTAGAAGTTGAAAATTCTTAAGTTCCTTAAGCTTGAATTGGGGTATGATTCGTAGTTTTAGCGTTGTTTTATATGATTTGAGGTTTCAACTAAGTTCGTATGATATTTTAGGACTTGTTGGTGTATTGGATTGAGGTCCCGAGGGCCTCGGGTGAATTTCGAAGTGGTTTCGGGTCAATTTTAACTGCTGATTTCTTTTATAGTAATGTGCAAATTTTCTGATGCGCAGGGCTATTATCAAAACATAAAAATTGTACCCCTTTGATTCTAGTTTCAAGAATGATAAACCATTCAACATTCAAACATTTGTACAATAAGTTATGATCGATTAACTGAAGCTAGTACTGTAGATTTTGGCTACAGCAGTCTGCATCGCCAGAAATATCTGCTGCACAGGGCTGACTTTGGGAGCTTATATCTCGTAATCTATAAGGAGTTTGGCGATGAGAAAAACATGAAAGATGTAACCCTTTGTATGTAGTTTGCAGAAATGTAAACCGTTTAGCAGTTGGAGTTGAGTACAAGAAGTTATGATTGATACACTACAGACTATCGGGAAGAATTTTGGAAGAGTTTGATATTTTCAGCATAAGCATGTAATGATCCAAAGGTCCATTTTTAATTCTAGAGATCGAAATTTGATTTCGAGACTTTCTGAATTTTGATAAGGAATTATAGGAGTGATTTGGAAAGTTTGGTCTAATTCCATCAAGTCGCGGTTGGGTTTTTAGCGCGAAACATGAGTTAATTGTTTAACGAGCGAAATTGGTATCATATTGAGCAAATGAGCTCCGAATTGAGTTTCGATTGAATGTGTATGTTTGTATTATTATTTGTGACTTATAGGAATAAGAATCATCGAATTCCGAGTTTGTATGATGGTGTAAGAGCCTTTTTAGTGAAAACAAAACTGCTGGTGTAAACAGTTCTGGTGCGGATCTTTAGCGACCAGATTTGACACTTTTAGCGATGGGATAGGATTTTTAGCGACTAGAATAGTATTTTTTGGGCAGAAACTTAAGGACCAAAAATGGTCATTTCCTTCATTTCGACTTAGATTTTTGGAGCACGGTTCTTGGGTGATTTTGAGGATTTCTTCATGACTTTAACTTGGGTAAGTGTCCTATATCCAAAAGTGATTATATTTTATAAATCCATGGTTATATTCATCATTTAATTCGGATTTAAATGGAAAAAATTGGGATTTTTGCAAAATCTTTCAAAAATAAAAATTTTAGATTTGGAGGTCGAGTTATTATCGGAATTTGATAAAATTGATATGGGTGGACTCGTAATTGAATGGGTTATCGAATTTTGTGAGGTTCGTCAGATTCTGAGACATGGGCCCCACAAGCTAGTTTTGAGTTAGTTTTTAAATTTTGTTGGAAAATTAGTATTTTCGTACGTAATTAATTCTTATAATTAGTATTGACTGAATTGAATTAATTTGGATAGATTTAAGCTGTTCGGAGGTCAATTCAAGCAAGATGGCAATTTTGAAATATCGACCTAACTTCAAAAAAAAATAAGTATCTTGCCTAACCTTGAGTGTGGGAATTACCCCTTAGGCATCGAGTCTTATGTGACATTTGTGAAATGTGAAAAGTTGTGTACGCAAGGTGATGAGTACGTACTCGGGCTTATATGTGCAAATTTTATTGGGTTAAAGTCTTAGGCATTATTGTGTAGTAAATTGAATAATTGTTGGCATTTATTAAATCATCTATTCTCCATGCCTCAATCCTTGTTTGTTGAATTTGTTTTTATATGACAATTTGATGCGATTGTTACTTGAATATTTATGTAAATTTCGTGAGTTTGGTGATTTGATATTACCTGAAAATAATTATATTATGGATTTTTCATCTACAAATAATTAATGAAATAAGTTTAAATCGAAGCGTTATATAATTATCAAGAATTTGGATTAATGAATGTGTTGGTATATCTCTGTTGTTATTTTGAGATGTTATACACATTGTGTGGAGCCTTGGTCTATTTGTTGCGAAATTAATTGATTTTATTGAATCTTTGGAATTAGTTGTGGGCCATTGGGCAAATTGTGATATGAATTGATTTTGTTATGTTGCCGTGATAATATTCCATGTAAATTGTTATGTTATTTGAGTTATTATTTTGAGGATATAAGGATGGCATTTCACTGTTGATATTATATGGGTATAATAGTGGCATTTCACTGTTGTTATGTGTGTTGGAATATTGTCTGGGCTGAGCGATAAGGGTGGCTATAAGAGCAATAAAGATGGCTATTGATATTGTCAGGGCGGATGGATAAGGAAGGCTATTATAGGATTGATAAGGGTGGCTATAGGAGAGATAAAGGTAGCTATTATCAGGAATGATATGTGATGATGTGGGGTTATTGCGTTGGTAATTTTCATGTGATGTTGTGATTTTCCTTGTGTTTATTTTTATACCTTGTGCAATTTGTCTTGTTGTTGGTAAATTGATAATAGTCTGATCTATGTTGAAATTGGGAGCATGTGGTTATTGCCAGGCGGATTATGAAATGAAATATGGGCACGAGATGTCGTGAGTAAATAATGATGATATTAGCACGTGAACTGTCCGTGCAGTTTTGATATGAAATATGGGCACGAGGTACCGTGAGTAAATAATGATGATATTGGCACGTGAACTGTCCGTGCAGTTGTGATACGAAATGTGGGCATGAAGTGCCATGAGTAAATAATGATGATATTGGCACGTGAATTGTCCGTGCAGTTGTGATATGAAATATCGGCACGATGTACCGTGGTTAAATGATGATGATATTTGTCACGTGAGTTGTCCGTGCGGTTTTGATAGAGAAATTGGCGTGAGGTGCAGTGCCGTGGAAATATGAAAGTGGACTGAGACCCGTATTTTATGATTTTGAAATGATATGTCACAAGGTGACTTTTATTCGAAAGAGATTTATTTGAAAGAATTTTATTTGAAAGATATTTATTTGAAGGAACTATATTTGAAAGAGATTTGAATGAGATTTATTTGAAAGTATTATATCCTGAAGATTTCTATTTGAAAAACATATAGGCGAAAGATTTATATTGGAAGGACTTGATTAATTGGTTGTACTTGTATTCATTATTTGCTGTGCAATATTTATAGTATTTTTGTCGCCCTGCTGTGTATATCACTGGTTGATTATTGTTGCCATCATTGTTATTTGTTTCCTATTATTTTTGTATACTATATTGCATAGGTTATTAGACTAGTGAGTGTCTCGACTGTACTTCGTCACTACTCCAATGAAGTTAGTTTTGATACTTACTGGGTACCGACCGTGGTGTACTCATACTACACTTCTGCATATTTTTGTGCAGAGCCAGGTATTGGAACTATCAGACTCGGATAGAGTTAAAGTGTGATCGCAGGGATTCAAGGTAGAGCTGCTTGGTCGTCGCAGTCCCTTGAATCCATGGAAAGATTTATATTTGAAGGACTTGATTAATTGGTTGTACTTGTATTTATTATTTGCAGTGCAATATTTATGGTATTTTTGTCGCCCTGCTGTGTATATTACTGGTTGATTATTGTTTCCATCATTGTTATTTGTTTCCTATTATTTTTTTATATTATATTGCATATGTTATTAGACTAGTGAGTGTCTCGACTGTACCTCGTCATTACTCCACTGAGGTTAGTTTTGATTTTTACTGGGTACCTACCGTGGTGTACTCATACTACACTTCTGTACATTTTTGTGCAGAGCCAGGTATTGGAGCTATCAGACTCGGATAGAGTTAAAGTATGATCGCAAGGATTCAAGGTAGAGCTGCTTGGTCGTCGCAGTCCCTTGAAGTCTTTTTATTTTATTGTACTGTTAATTATTAATCAAACAATATTGAGTATTCGATCCTTGAGATCATTTCATGTATTCAGTTAGAGTTCGTGACTCAGTATTACCAGTCTTGAGAGGTTGTTATATTTATAATTATTTCCGTTGTTGGTTTATATATATAAAAAATGACTTGAATTGTTATAAAATCGGCCTACCTAGTCTTAGAGACTAAGTATCATCACGACGCCTGTGGTAGGATTTTGGGTCGTGACATGTGTATACAAAGGATACAACATGTATCGACTTATTTGTTCGTGCAATGAATACAACTAAGGCGAAATAATTTTTTTGAGAGTCAAACTTAAGACCTTCGCTGACTAAGTTAGCGCTCTAATCAACTGAGCTACGAGAGCTTGTTGCTCTCTTGTTTTAGTTCAAAACAATTAATCTCTTATTTCATGGATTTGCTATAGAACTCAAATATAGCTACGAATGGTAAATTTACTGAAAGTATAGCTACGAATAGTAAATACAGTATAAATGTATGATGTGTCGCGTAATTTTTTTTTATTTAAATTCACCATGATTTTTAATTGAAGTACAATTTTATTTGAGCTAATACATTTAGTTGGACTCCAAGAGACGAGTCCTTTTCACTAAGACCGATGTTCAAATGGCTATTAGCTCATTTTAAAATCCAAACTAATGATCGAATGTCAAATGTTCCATGTCGCCATGGTAGTAATAGTGTGGGATATGCGATTGAAAAATAGCTAATGTTATGGAGTTTTCAATTTCAAAGATGAAATTTCATGATAGTGTCCTGGAATTTAATTTTATTTGTGAAATTTGAAACTATATGACAGTTTAAAATTTTTTAACTAGTATACCCAAAATTTAAACAAAGTCATGCCTTTTTCTCCTTTTCTTCTTCTTCTTCTTCTTCTTCTTCTTCTTCTTCTTCTTCTTCTTCTTATTACAATAATTTTATATGGTGTTTGTAAAATATTTTAAGGTAGTTTATGATATTTTATAATGGTGAGCTACTGTGTCACTTTATTTTTTACTACTGCTTAGGGTTTTTTCTTCTTCATTTTTTTAATTGAAAAATGGATTCATTAGATTTACTGTTGTTTTGACAAATACTGGGGTTTGTTCTTGATGATATTTGAAGGTTATGTTTCAAATTTGAGCTCATTTGAAGTAGATTTAGGGATAATCCCAAACAACAATACTCATACTTATACAGACTTCATTTTTGTTTATATAAAATTGTAAGCAAATATGAAAATTTGTCCGCCAACCCAAAGTTTACGTAGTTGTGCCTCTAATAATTGATTATCTGGGCTAATGAGGTGACATTTTGTGATAATAGGTGGGATGTTTCGCTGAATAGTCACCTATATATATTATGCCATTGTATACATACAACGTTCCATACTTTGATTGTTTCATGAAACTTTTATTTTATGCTGCAATTATTTACTTGATAAAGGTTAAGTGGTTATCTGCTTAGATTTTAACAAAAAATCAATGAAATCAGCACTATCAACAAATATTCTCCCTTTTTTGCTTCTCGTATTGATAAATATTCAAGACTCGCTACCAAATAATTTTAATTTCTGAAGTAATTATCAGTTTAATTATTCGAAAACTATTCCTACACATTTTGGTACTTCCTCCGTTTCAATTTATGTGAACTTGTTTAACTGGGCACGAAGTTTAAGAAAAGATGAAGACTTTTGAAATTTGTGCTCCTAAGCAATTCAAAAAGGAGCCTAGAGTATTTGTGTGGTTATAAAAACTTCTCATTAAGGGTAGAATTATAAGTTTAAGCAAAATTATTTCCAAATTTAGAAAAAGATCATTCTTTTTTGAACGGACCAAAAAGGAAATAAGTTCACAAAAACGGAAAGGGTTAGTAATACGTTCAATTTGTCCCCTCCAGAGAAAGAAGAAAAGAAATTCCTTTGAATTGTACTACGTGATTTGGACAGTCGAATTGTTATGTACTCAAATGTATAGCACATAAAATAAAATGGTACGTAATTCATGCATTACACGTACCTGGATAAGGATGCTCTGAAACATCAGCAAAAGGACCCTACCAAATTAATCTTATCGCATATAAAGTATAGTTTCTTACTTATTAATGACTTAACTGCTGGCCTATTATCCAAATAAGAAAGAAGGAAGGGGAAGAACAAAAGTAGTCAATCCTTTGGGAATAGGGAGGGTAGAGAAACGGCAAATGAAGAATAGTTAAAGAAGAGAGGAGCATCTCAAGAGACATACAAATTCTGACACAAATCACACAACAATTTCTTCGGTCAACAAGATAATCTATAAAGTTAGCAGTCTTCTCTCATTTTGTTGTTGCTGGCCACTAAAGTTCCTTTTCGTTCTTCATTAGAAGTAAAACAGATGAATACTTCTTCATTAGAAGCAACAAAAAAAGAGTATAAGATTTTACTAGAAGAGTCAAAATTATAGAGAAGATTTTTGCTTCAACCATATATATTAGATGTTGCCTTAACTTTCTCACTAAAAAACCAAACCCTTCACATCCCCAAAACAGTCTTGTAAAGTGGAAAACCATGGCCCAACACCCCGACGGAAAATTCCTCCCAAACCACTGGACATTAAATCGCCTCAGCCATTAAATAAGCCTGAAACCAACTCCTTCAAGGATAGGTTATTGACCAATGAACAGGAAAAAGCATTTCAATATCAGTCCCACCTCCTCACCTAGCCCCAATGGATGTTGTTACTAATGAAGAAGAAGATGAACGGGACACTGACGCCGAGGAAAAAAACTACAATGTCCCTATAACTTGGGAGGATAAACAGCGTATTTATTACCCATGGCGATTCACGATAATAATTAAACTACAAGGAAAGAGACTTCTTCACCAAATCCTAAAGCGTAAATTGACAGACCTTTGAAAACCAACAGAGGCCTTCCGACTAATTAATCTTGGGGAAGACTAGTACATAGTGAGATTCAACAAGGAGGAGAATATGGAAAACGCACTACAAAATGGACCTTGGTGTTAAATTTTGACAAGATTAATGTGAACTAGTGTGAACATTTGAAACCTACTTTCAGGAATAAAAATTGGTAGATGCATTTTTCATGCATATTCATACTTAATATGATGTCATGCATGACATTATTAAGGTCATTTCTCTTCTATAAATAGCAAAGGTTTTGTTCATTTGTAAACAACTCTCACTTGTCTTCTTATCTCCTAAGGCATTTGAATCTTCTTTTTCTCTTGTAGTATTTCACTTGTATTTTTGGAGTGAAATAAATTTGAGTTGATTGTGTCCGAGGACTAGGCAAAAATCAAATTTTGATGAACCTCGTTAATTTCTGGTGTTCATTTTATTATTGTCTCATTTACTATTTATTAGCTACCTTTAGATATAGTAGTTATGATTTAATCACTCTCTATATATTCGGCTTCCGCAACAATTGGTATCAAAGCCAATGTTCTATCTTAGTATGCTCTGTGGTTGCAGCATAGACTGAACTTCCACATCAGAAAAGAATTATTTTGGTGTTCTGTACTGTCAGTAAATAAATAGTATCTGTAGCAAAAATGGGAGATAATAATAACGAAGAGTCCACATCGGGTGTCAGTAATACGTCGTTGGCATCTTCGCTTATGAAAAGAATTATGTCAAATGCGAAATTTGCGGTTGAAATTTTTGACGGGTCAGGATATTTCTGGATGTGGCAAGCTGAGGTTCTTGATGTCCTTTTTCAACAAGGGCTAGATATTTCCATAGAAGAAAAGAAATCAGACAATATCGGAGAAGGAGATTGGAAGATTATCAACCGCGTTGTTTGTGGTACCATTCGATCTTACCTCGCAAGAGAACAGAAGTATCCATACACAAAAGAAACTTCTGCAAGTAAATTGTAGAATGCGTTGGAGGATAAATTCTTGAAGAAAAACAGTCAAAATAAACTTTACATGAAAAAACGATTGTTACGCTTCACATATGTTCCTGGTACTACAATGAATGATCATATCACCAGCTTTAATAAGTTGGCGACAGATTTGCAGAATATGGACGTGACTTTTAGTGATGGAGATATGACCTTAATGTTATTAAGTTCACTTCCCGATGAGTACGAGCACCTCGAAACTACTCTACTTCATAGGAATGATGAAGTGTCTCTCAAAGAAGTTTGTTCTGCCTTGTACAGCTATGAACAAAGAAAGAGAGAAAAACAATAGAGTGGAGAAGGAGAAGAACTGGTCGTGAGAGGTCGTTCTCAAAATCATATGAGAACGAAGAAAGGAAGATCCAAGTCAAGATCCAGACCCAGCAAAGATAAATGTGCCTTTTGCCGAGAAAAGAGGCGTTGGAAGAAAGACTGTCCAAAGTTAAAAACAAGGCCAAACCTAACAATGGAAAGGCTGTCATGGATTCAAATGTAGCTGATTGTGACGACTCTGATTTCTTGCTAGTTACAACTGAGCCATTCAAACCATCTGACATATGGCTGATGGATTCAGCTTGTAGCTATCATATGTGTCCCAACAAGGACTGGTTCGTTGATTTTCAAGAAGGAGAATGTGGAGTTATTCACATCGCAAATAACAATCCTCTTACCGCATATGGTATTGGTTCAATCCGATTAAGGAACCATGATGTATTTATCAGAACATTAATAGATGTTCGATACGTACTAGAATTGAAGAAAAATCTCATTTCTGTAGGAGCCCTAGAGTCAAAGGGGCTCAAAGTCGTTGCAGAAAATGGGGTAATGAGAATATGCTCTGGTGCACTAGTGGTAATGAAGGGAATCCGGCGAAATAATAACATGTACCACTATCGCGGTAGTACAATTATTGGGACAGCAACAGTGACATCCAGTGATGACAAGGAGGCAGAAGCAACCAAGCTATGGCACATGCGCTTGGGACATGCTGGAGGAAAATCCTTGAAGATTTTATTAGATCAAGGATTGTTAAAAGGAGTAAAGACTTGCAATTTGGAGTTTTGTGAGCATTGTGTTAGGGAAAAACAGACAAGGGTTAAATTTGGAACAGTAATCCACAATACTAAAGGTATTTTGGATTATGTTCACTCTGATGTTTGGGGTGCTTCCAAAACACCTTCATTAGGTGGAAAATACTATTTTGTAACCTTTATTGATGACTTTTTCTGGAGAGTATGGGTGTATACTATGAAAACCAAAGATAAGGTGCTGGGAATTTTTCTCAAATAGAAGGCGATGATAGAGACTCAAACAGGCAGAAAGATAAAGTGTCTTCGCACAGATAACGGTGGAGAATAGAAAAATGATCTTTGCAATAAGATTTGTGAAGATGATGGCATTTTGAGACATTTCACCGTAAAAAAAATACCATAACAAAATGGAGTGGAAGAATGCATGAACCGGACTTTGTTAGAGAAGGTTCGGTGTATGTTATCCAATGCTGGCTTGGGCAAAGAATTTTAGGCTGAGGCAATAACATATGCATGCCACCTCATTAATCGTCTACCATCTGCCGCTATTGGAGGCAAGACACCATTTGAAAAATGGTATGGAAAACCTACTGAAGATTATAATTTTTTGCATGTGTTTGGCTCAATTGCATACTATCATGTGAAAGAGTCAAAATTGGATCCGAGGGCAAAGAAAGCTATATTTATGAGGATTACTTTCGGAGTCAAAGTATATCGATTATGGTGTCCAGAGACAAGAAAAGTTATATTCAGCAGAGATGTTACATTTGATGAATTTGTCATAATAGATAAGGTGACATTTGAAGATGTCAAACAAACTGATGGTGCTTTAAAGCAGGTGGAGTTTGAGGGAAAATTAATTTTTCCAACACAGGGAGAAAACGAGGAAACAATAGAAGATTTTCCCCTGGAAGAAGAGTCAGTGGAAGGGGAGATTTCAACTCAGGAACCCCAACAACAACTTGAATCAATAGCAACCAGTAAGCCAAAAAGAACAATAAAGAAACCTATTCGTCTCATAGAGATGGTGGCTTGTGCAGCCTCAATTGTAGCTGATGGTGTTACTACCACTTATAAAGACGCAGTCCAAAATTCAGAAGAAGATAAGTGGAGGATTACAATGAATGAAGAAATGCAGTCCCTTAATCAGAATTGCAGATGGAAATTGGCCAATCTCCCAAAGGGCAAGAAAGCAATTGGGTGCAAATGGGTATTCGCAAAGAAAGAAGGATTTCCTAACCAAGAAGATGTTCGCTACAAAGTAAGATTGGTGGACAAAGGGTACGCTCAAAAGGAGAAAATTGATTACAATGAGGTATTTTCTCCAGTCGTGAAACACTCCTCCATTAGAGTTTTGTTGGCTTTGGTAGCACAGTTGAACTTGGAATTAGTTCAGTTAGATGTAAAAACTGCATTTTTACAAGGAGACTTAGAAGACGAAATCTATATGACTCAGCCAGAAGGATTCAAAGTTGCTGAAAAGAAAACTATGGTGTGCAAACTTGAAAATCGTTGTACGGATTGAAATAATCTTCTAGACAATGGTACAAACGATTTGATAAGTTTATGTTGCGGCAGAAGTACAAAAGAAGCAAATATGATCATTGTGTGTATTTGCGCAAGCTTGAAGATGGATCCTTCATATATCTTCTCCTATACATTGATAATATGTTGATAGCTTCCAAAAGTCAAGAGGAAATTGAGAAGTTGAAGATTCAACTAAGAAAGGAGTTTGAGATGAAGAATTTAGGTGAGGCGAAGAAAATTCTTGGCATGGAGATAAAAAGAGATAGACATTCAAAGAAACTCTATCTATCTCAGGAAGAATACTTGAAGAGAGTAATAGATCGATTTGGCATGAATGAGAATACGAAGTCGGTTAGCACTCCTCTTGCTCCTCACTTTAAGCTTAGTGTTGCTATGTCGCCGAAGAATGAAGCTGAACAAGAGTATATGTCAAGAGTGCCATATGCGAATGCCGTTGATAGCTTGATGTATGCAATGGTTTGCACAAGATCTGATATTTCACATTCTATCGGAGTTGTAAGCAGGTATATGCATGATCCAGGAAAGGAGCATTGGCAAGCTGTGAAATAGATTTTATGGTATATTTGTAATACTGTAGATGTTGGATTGATTTTTGAGCAGGAAGATAGTCAGTATCTGGTTGGATATTGTGACTTGGATTATGCGGGTGATTTGGACAAGCGTAGATCAACTACTAGTTATGTTTTCACTATTGCAAATGCACCAGTTAGTTGGAAGTCTACTTTGCAGTCAACGTTTGCTTTGTCTACTACTGAGGCAGAGTACATGGCAATTACGGAGGCTGTAAAGGAGGCAATTTGGCTTCAAGGGTTTCTTAGAGATCTTGGTATTGGTCAATAAAATATCACACTATTTTGTGATAGTGAGAGTGCTATCTAATTAGCAAAGAACCAAGTTTATCATGCAAGGACGAAGCACATTGATGTTCGATATCACTTTGTACGAGATATTATAGAAGAAGGTGGAGTCATGATGCAGAAAATTGGGACTACAGACAACCCTGCCGATATGCTAACAAAAGTAGTGACTGCGATCAAGTTTCAACATTGTTTGAATTTGATGAACATTGTTCAACTTTGAAGATTGGAGTTGAAGACACAATCAAAATTTATCAGTAAGAGAAAATTGCAAAAGTGGAATCTTGCCAAGGTGGAGATTTGTTGAATTTTGACAAGATTAATGTGAACTAGTATGAACATTTGAAACCTCCTTTTAGGAAGAAATTGGTAGATGCATTTACATTACATGTTCACACTTAATATGATGTCATGCATGACATTATTAAGGCCATTTCTCTTCTATAAATAGCAAATATTTTGTTCATTTGTAAACATCTCTCACTTACCTTCTTATCTCCTAAGGCATTTGAATCTTCTTTCTCTCTTGTAGTATTTCACTTGTATTTTTGGAGTGAAATAAATTTGAGTTGATTGTGTCCGAGGACTAGGAAAAAATTAAATTTTGATGAACCTCGTTAATTTTTGGTTTTTATTTTATTATTATTTCTCATTTACTATTTATTAGCTACCTTTAGATATAATTGTTGTGATTTAATCACTCTCTATATATTCGGCTTCCGCAACACTTGTTCATCTTTGGACATTTTCTATTAGTGCTCTTTGGACATTTTCTATTAGTGCAACGTTGTGAACCAAATTTTGTTACTTCGACTACTAAACAAACATTCACAGCTATTTGGTTACGCCAACCCCATCTCCCCACAGAGTTCTATGATGGGAAAATCCTAAAAACAGTGGGTAACACAATTGGAAGATTGCTCAAAGTCGTAGCTTGTACATCGGCTGCTCTACGAGGACGATATGCCAGACTCTGTCTAGAACTGCCTCTAAACAAACCTATGAAACCATTTGTGTTGATAGGTTCCCACAAGCAACAAATCCTATATGAAGGCGACAAGCTACTTTGCAAAAATTGTGGTCATCTTGGTCATTCAACAGGGCAGTGCACAAACTCTCGACAGCAATCAACCAATCAAGTAACAAAGGAAAAGGGTGACAAGGAACATGGTGGACTGATACAAGATCGACCATCTAACGAAAATGGAGAATGGAAAACTGTTACATTCCACAAAGGGAAGAAAAAGACACCAAAAAATGAGATCTCAGAAGCAGCACAAGCAGCAGGTATTGATGTCAACATCTTTGATGCCATTACATGCAAGTTTCTTACCTCTTAAAAACTAAACTGCAAAACTCGTCAAAAACACCACCCATTGGTTGAAAATAGAATAGGTAAAACACCTATCTCTGGGGAATACTCCACAGACATAAACAATATCCAAACAAAAAACCACTTTTCGGCTATAATGGAACATGACATGGTTTTGAAAAATACCACCAACCAGTCGACTGGAAAAATAAAAGAAAATTATTTCATAACCAATGAGTCACAAAACAGACACATCAAAGGAACACGTGTCCACCACTTACAGTAACTCCTCTACTTGCATGCACTATGACAACAACGTATTAAGCGGCAGTAATCAACAAATTCACCTCCATGATAATAATCATGACACTAACCCAAATCACTCAACTAATCTCCATAATTACTCCATGCATGCCATTAATGACATAAAACACCTGTCATGCCAACAACTTTCTACTAACCAAATGGCCAATGCCAAGGAACACGTACCCCAAAACCAATCTGCATCCATCCTCAATAAATCCCTCACGCTATCCCTCTCAAATGGCATGCAAATAGAACCCACAATCATTGAGGAACATCCAGTGAATATTCAGGAACATCAGTGAATATTCATTGGTAACAGTGTTCTATTACCACCTATAAAAACATCCTCCACAATAAACAATGCCAAGAATACCAATTTCTACCAGAAGACTCTATCGTCTTATCCAAATCCAGAGCACAAACCATGGCAAACCAAACACCCCCACAGTCCAAGACCATGAACACTCCCACAATATTTGTTCAACCTCCACTACCGGAGAACCATCAACCTCTATCTTAGGTAGAGTTGGGACTGATGGGCCATGCCATCTCCTTCAACATCATGTTGAATGGAAGAGAGACAGTGATTTTGTTGCAAAACACCCACTATCTCACTCAACTAATCTCGGAGGGTATCCATATAGCAATAAACAACCACATGAACCATGTTTGGCTGAACAATGTTCTCCAAACCATAACCCCAAATGTAACACCCAATGTTACTCAGATGATGATGGGAGAGTGGAGTTTGCCACCACACTTTGTCCCGATCCAAAACCTAAACCTAGTGACAGAACTACCATTCTTCACTCTGGAGATTGTAACAAACATCAACCCAACATTCACACCTTGGGGTGCACATGCAAACCAAACACTGACTCACAATGCTCAACATGCACCACCAATGGCTCATCAGGGCCCACCACAGCCACATGCACACACAAATATGGCACACCAGGAGGAAATAATGGAGGAGGCAGTGGAACCCATCAACTTAATACAAAAATCGATAATTGAAGATTCAAATCTCGACGAGGTAAAAATCTTTCTCTTGGAGATGCAAGAACAGAGGCAAATTCTCAATTGTCCGATGGCACTTTACAAGTGCATAATCGGCATAAGACCACCAACAGACCCAACAGTAGGGCAACATACAATGATCTTGGGTCCCTTTTAGCAAAGGAATCCAGTGCATGCACCAAGAGTGCTGGAGAATGGGGATCTACACAACTGGAACATCAACATGAATAGGGCTATCTCTTTTATCATATCGCCCTTGCATGTTCACCCTCTTGGAATTTAGAATGGATAACCACATGCCCCTTCTAAAGCCATATGGTTTTTCTGACATGATTGAAATTCCAGCTGAAGGCCAATCTGGTAGTATGGTCATTCTCTGGGATCACACACTTGTCAATGTTCATAGCTTTGTCCGTAGAAGCCAAGAAATTAGTGCTACCATTGAGGTAATTTCTACTCACAAATCTTGGTTATTTAGCTTCATTTATGCTAGCACTAATGTTAACTGTAGAAATCAGCTTTGGAACAACTTAGTTGATATGCATGCTAACTATAAAGGCCCTTGGTTTGTAGGCGGGGATTTTAATGATGTATTAACTTCAAATGAAAAATTAGGTGGTAACCGTGTCAATAGAAATCGTGCTAAGTACCTTTGGGACTGTATAAATAAATGTAATCTTATTGATCTAGGCTTCAAGGGATGCAAATTCACTTGGTCGAATCATAGGAGGAAAAACAAAAGACTTATTATGGAGAGACTAGACAAAATATTTGCCAATAACGATTGGTTTAGTTACTTTCCAAATGCAATAGTGACTCATCTACTAAAAACGCACTCTGATTATAATCCCTTACTCCTTCAAATAATCCCTAAAACTAACATGCCCTTCAGAAACCCTTTAGACTGGAAACGTTTTTGGTGCAGACATTCAGATTTCAGTAACCTTGTTAAGGATAGTTGGAAAGGGTCTATCTACCACCAAGCATCCAACATCTTTCTAGGAAATGTGAGAACCTGGAAGAACAAAGTCTTTGGAAATATCTTTAAAAAGAAAAGAAGAATCGTATCTAGGCTTAAAGGAATTCAAGAATCTGAGCACTACCCTAACAGTGACTTTCTTCAAAACTTGGAACAATCCTTACAAGCAGAATACAATAACTACCTCAAAATAGAAGATGACTACTGGAAACTTAGAGCTAGAATCTCTTGGATTCAAGACGGAGACGCAAATACTAAATTCTTTCACATTATGGCTTCTAACAGAAAACGATAAAACAAAATCACGTACTTCAAAAATGAGGCGGAGGACTGGATCAATGACCCCTTGGCAATTCTTCAACATACCTATCAATATTTTCGCAATGTATTCACGACCTCTCACCAAAATACTGACTCGCAAAGTATTCGCCAAGATCCCACAAGCTTCACAAAAATTAATCTCGCATCCTTGGACAAACCTATACTGCCGTTTGAAGTAGTAAATGCCATATTCTCCTTCAAACCTTTTAAAGCACCAGGGTCCGATGGTATACACCCCTTTTTCTACAAAAAATATTGGAATATCGTTGGCCCATCTGTTATCAACTTTTGTCTCCAAGTGTTCCACACCAAAACCCTTCCAATAGGTATTAATAATACCTACATTTGCCTTATACCAAAAATCCATAATGCTAATAACCTAAAAAATTTCCGTCCAATTGGCCTTTGCAATACGATCTATAAAGTTATCACTAAAATAATTGATAATAGATTAAAACCTTTTCTCAATGACCTCATTAGCCCATTCCAAGCTAGCTTAATAAAAGGAAGGAGAACTAGCGATAATGTTATCATCATCCAGGAAATAATCAATAATTTTAAAAACATGAAAGGGAAAAAGGCCAATATGATCCTCAAACTTGATTTATAAAAGGCATTCGATATGCTTTAATGGTCATTCATTTACCTTACCCTCAAGTACTTCAATTTCCCTTCATCTATCTCCAAACTAATCATGCACTGCATCTGCACAAGCAATATTGCAATCTTAGTCAATGGTACAACGATTGAATTCTTCAGCCCTAGCAGAGGTATTAGACAAGGGTGCCCTTCCCCCCTACATCTTCATACTCTGTATGGAAATTTTCTCGCGACTCATCTCCCATCAAGTAGACACTTATCAATGGGACCCCATGCACCTTAGCCCACGAGATCCTGGCATATCTCACTTATTATTTGCGGACGGCCTTACATTAATAGTTAGGGTGAATGAGAAATCTTGAAACTCCATCAAAAATAACCTCTCCCTCTTGTAAACTATCGGGCCAAAATATTAATCTCCAAAAATCCAAGATCCTTCTATCAAAAAATTGTCAACCTAATATTGCCAAAAATGTTGCAAGCAAATTCAACATTAAAGTAAGTAACACGTTTGGGAAATATTTAGGATTACCAATCCTACACAAACATCCAAAACCAACTAACTACCAATTCATAATTGATAACATGCAAAGTAGACTGACCACTTGGAAAGCCAACTTTCTCAATATAGCTGGCAGAACAACTCTAGCAATCTCCACACTTAACTCAATTCCGAGTTATGCCATGCAATACACTCATCTACCTATTAAAATTCTCAAACAAATCGAACGCATCCAGAGTAACTTTATCTGGGGCTCCACTAATGAAACCAAAAAGGTCCACTACATGAGTTGGAAAAATATCACCAAAACTAAAGAAGAAGGTGGGCTTGGGCTAAAAACAATCAACACCAAAAATATGACTACACTAAGCAGTCTAGCTTGGAGGCTTCTCACCAACCCCACGACTACATGGTCAAAAGTTAACACCTCCTTCATTTGGAAGAGTATCTTCAAAGGATGGACGATTTGTTCAAAAGGAATCACATGGCAACCAGCAAAAAATTCGAGTCTTAACATTTGGTCATCAAAATGGATCCCGGACCTTCCGCCACTAAGACATTGTATAGAAGGCTCCCTCGGTAGAAAAGAGGACAACACCAAGGTAAAAGATATCCATTCCGATGGTCAGTGGGACCTCACAAAAATTTCCTTTGAAATACCTAGGGATATTAGGACCAAAATTGATCAAATTCCATTACCTTTAAAGACTGGCAACAAAAACACACCAATCTGGAACCTCAATAACAATGGATGCTTCACCAGCAAATCGTGTTTTAGTATCATCAACAACACACATGATCGACAACATGACCTCATGTGGATTTGGAAATTGCACTGTCCAAGCAAAATAAAATATTTCTTATGGAAATGTCTCCATAACAGGCTGCCTTATCGAGAATACCTGCAGCACATAGGAATTAATATTGATTGTACTTGCCCCATGTGCCACAAGGAAGTAAAGTCTATTGTACATATCTTCATTCGATGCCCCCTAGTTCAACCTCTTTGGAGAAAACTTGGAATCGAATCTCTACCCTTAACCTTCACAACTCACTGGCTCATCTACATTAAAAACCTTAACCCAAAATTAGAATCACAATTCATCAGCTGGACAAATCTTTTTCCGTTTCTGATTTGGGGGATATGGATCAACAGGAACAATAACAATACTAACCTTTGTCCTTCTTTCCACAAAATCCTAAACCATACCCCGGAATACCATTTCGTGGCATCCAAGGGCACACCCACCCAGACCAATATAACTATTCAAATAAAATGACATTCACCTCAGAAAGGATAGATAAAGCTTAACATAGACTATGCAATCCAAAAACATCAAGCAAAATGTGGCTTAGGTGTAGTATTTAGAAACGACTTGAGCAAATGGATACTAGGATTCCAAAAATATTGTAATGGTCTCTTTCCTTTACATGTTGAACTGCAGGCACTCCAGGAAGGGCTGCAACTGGCGACAAGGTTTGATCTATTCCCATTAGAAGTGGAAACTGACTGTCGAGGTGATAAATGCACTAAACAATTGGCACGATGTTCTTGCTAATCTTATCTACTCTTGCAGGTCATTAATGCGCCAGGAGAAGGGCGGCATAATTTCAGACAAGGAAATGCAGTAGCTGATGCACTAGCTAAAGATGCCAAAAAAATCTTAGAAAACAAGCAATATAAATCCGAAAGATCAAAACTGTTTGCTGAACCGCCCTTTTTTGTGATGCAACAATTAAGTACGGACATGAGCGGGGAATGCAACTTTTCTAAACAACTACCTACTTCAGATTGTCATATGCTTACAACTCTAGGAAATAAAAATATTGTATGTGATAATCACGTGTTTTCTAAGAGGATACCTAACCCCAATGTCACCACAGGTGACTCTACGGATTGTAATATGTTAAACTCTTTTTAGTAAATAATATATAAAATCGTGTTAGTACTAAAAAAAAAAGATGGAGCCTTAGCTTTCATTGCAACTTTCTCTCATATCTCACGAATGCCTTCTAATATTGGTTATTCTCAAAACTCCCAAAATATTGTATAATAAATATTAAATTAAAGATGACAAACTGAAAAGCCAGTAATTCTCTTCACCTTCTAAACTTTCGATGGAATGGTTGGAAGGGTAATAGTATGTTGGAACTGTTTCTTTTACTAATGGACATGATCAAAAGACATGACTTTTGGGCTTGTTATACAAAACGAAGAGGAAAAAGTATAAGCATGAGGAAAGAATAGATGTATTTCCTAGTGTTAGAGAGTGCAACATATATATAGGATTTTGGTAACCTACTACATTAGCATTATATATGATTTGCTTTCTCATAATCCCAAACAACACTTTAAATAAGAACAATGATAGGGACTTTGTTGTCTTTTCTCCAAAAAGTGAAAACTCCTCCACCATCTGTTTTTCCTCCTCCTTTCCATCGGCTATGGTTAAACCGTTAAACGAAAGCAAAAAGTTTAGCAATGATAAAGCAATACCGAATAAAATATCGAACTCCATAATAATAGTTCTAAATAACATTCTGCCTAAAAATTTGACTGTGGGATTTTGCGGGAGGTTTGTTTAATCGTAAAATGATATAGTTAAATTTAAACGTGGTTTATAGGTAAGCGAATCGATTTAATCCCAAAATAATAAATAAATTAAATAAGAATACAAAACTTAGCGTTGAAGTCGAGATAAGACAATAGATAGCTTGGTTCCGGGAGCAGAGCTTTCGAAGGCAGCAATAGCAATATTAATAAGCAAAAAATAAAATGTTAGTGAGCTTTTGAATAGTATATAGCATGAGTTTGTCAGAAAATTCGTCCCCCTCTAATGGCTGTTGAACTCGCTATTTATAGTTGCACCTAGGAAACAAGATCCTAGGATCAAGCCTCCCTTAAATGACAATTATGGGGGGCATTGAAGAATGTATAACGACAAGTTATGAATTCCTTGCTCTCTATAATGGACTATGTATTTAATACTGCAGAATATTCTTCATTGAATGCTACCGGATGGCAGACATTTATTTGTTTTTATGAGCAACATTCCCTTCGGGGACAACCGAGATTGCTGCTCCCGGACTTAATTTTCACCTGCCTCATTTTCCATCTATATTCGGCTCCACGTGCCGCTCTATTATGCGAGCATTTAATGTGAAAAGATTTTGCCCTATAGAGATAGTCCCCCTGCTTTCCGATGGCACATCCTTATGTCACCGGGAAGTTGGTGAAGATACCAATACCTTTCTTGGCGGGAAATTCTCTGATCCCCTCTGAAAAGTTTCTGACGCTTGATTAGATGCACATCTCTCCGCATTTAACGCATTTAATGCTCCAAAAACGTGTCATCCCATGATTCAACAATATTTTTGCCGGTTCTCGAGGTAATCATGGCCATAATTTTAGTTGCATATCCCTTTACTTGTACACTTAAATCTTCTTCTTTTACACTTTATAGTTTTTCGAACTCTCTCAAACTTTCTTTACTCAACTCACTCTTGCTTTCAACTTCTTTTAACCTTCTTTTTCAGAGAAACCCTTACTTCCTTCTGTTAACTATGGCCTCCTCTTCGAAAAACTAAATGTTCATCAAAGAACAAGGAAGAATTGATGATGTTGCTCTTCTTACAGTGAGAACCATTATCCCCAGAAAGCTTACTACGGCTAAGGACTTCAAAAAGAAGTTCCCTTCTGCTAACTCCCGCACCTGGGATGTTGGTGTATATCCTTCTTCTATCCGTCCTTCTAGCATCCCTGCTGTGAAGGAAGACTATGATTGCTATGATTTGAACCTTATCGCTCCTGATCTAGCGGAGTGGTTAACCTTCCCCAAGAAGGGTTATATATACGTTTATACATATCCTTTCACTTTGGGACCATTCTCATTGAGCGAGGGACTTGACTCCATAATCTTGGAGTTTTGCTTCCGTTACCAGGTCTGCTTGGCACAGGTGAGCCCTTCTGTGTGGTAGACGGTAGCCTATCTTCGACGTCAATGCCAGGAGACGGGGGAAGAGCTCTCCCTGGCTCGACTGATGAAAGATTCCCCAAGATTTTCCGTGAGGGAATGATTAACTTCAGCAAACGTGGTCATCATGCGTTGCTCACCAGCATGGATGATGACAACGATTGTGGATGGATGGAGCGGTTCGTTGTAGTTGCCACCGAGGACATCATCCCGACCGAAACTCCATCCTTTCCTGAATCATGAATGGTACACGTAAGTTCAAGGTCTGTCCTTTCTTCTGGTTAAAGGTTGTCCCATGCCATCACTGATCCTTCTTTTTTCATTATTTTAGCAAATCGGTGGACACCACCAAGGGTTGAAGGCTTGAACCAGTGGGTCCAGAAGATTTTGGGGATCACCATGCCTGAGACCCGCCGGTGGAAAGATTTGGCCCTTACAGGTGGAAGCAAAAAATCATGGCAAGTTGAACTTGTTTTGTTTTTATCTCACATATAGGAAAAGTGGCTAACTTTTCTTCTTTATGTTGAATTCAGGTCTTCTGCAGGGCTCTGTTACCGTCCCCGAGGAGGATGTTTTGGCTGATCACGCAGATGCGATGAGGTTACTGCAGAAGGCCTTTACCCGAACGGATATCATCGGACCTGCTTCCGGTGCAAGTGCTTCCTCGCGGAGTCCCCATTCAATTACGAGTCCAACCATACTAGTTTCACTCAAATCTGACTTCGAATCGACATTCAAATCCCAAAAATTCATTTTATGAAATTTCTATAATTTTTCCCAAATTTCCATCTCAAAATACTAATTGATAGAGCTACAACTTTTGTTTTTGAATCATCTCCAACTTTCTTGTAGATTATAAGATATAAGCTTCCGAAGTCGGACTAGCGAACCTGCGAAATCACCTTTCTGCGGCCGCGAGAAGAATTCTGCGGACCACACAATTTCAACAGCGGTCCGCAAAATTCCTGCTGACCCAGCACTTTGGGAGTTTGCGGCCGCACTTTTGCGCTCTAAAATGTGCCCTCCGCACTTCAACTGCTCCATAACATCGTCAGAGTGCCGAAATGCCCGGACTCGCTCAAAACTCACCCCGGAACTTATTCGAGCCACTCGAAACTCTGTCTGAATGTACCAACAAGTCCTAAAACACGATACGAACTTAGTCGGGCCTCAAATAAATCAAAAAGTGAATCGCATTCCAATTCAAGCCTATTAAAACTAAGGAAATTCCAACTTCTACGATCGATGCCGAAACCTATCAAATCAAGTCCGATTCACCTCGAATTTTGCACACAAGTCAAAAATGACATAACAGAGCTATTTCAATTTTCAGAATTGGATTTTGACCCCGATATCGAAAATTCAACTGCTCGGTCAAACTTCCAAACTTAACTTTCTATTTTATCCATTTCAAGCCAAATTCAACTACATACTTCAAAATAATTTTTCGGACACGCTCCTAAGTCCAAAATCACCATACGGAGCTATTGGAATCATTAAAACTCCAATCTAAAGTCAAATACTAAAACTCAAACTTGATCGACTCTTCCAACTCAAAGCTTCAACATAGAAAATTCATCCTTCCGAACAAATTCTGAAACTTCATGGAGGTCCTCATCAACCAAGATACCTAACCTATTCCTTCCCCCACCCTCCCAGAATACCATAGTTTGAACTTGTCTATATCACGCATCTTATCTCCTACCCACCTAGTCTCATGTACACAATTTATATTAATCTTCTTTTTCTCGAGAATCTTTGCTAACTCTATAGATTTTTCAGTCAAAATTCCTATGTTCCAAGACCCCACTCTCAGCGTAGTATCCAAGACAACCCTTATATTACTATACTATGCTTATGTTCCACTTCATTTCTGGCCATCGGCATGTCAAGCAGCCATATACTTGATCAATCCAACACCCACACCCACTCTTAAAAATAAATTTCCATATGAAGCGTTTGCTCCAAACTACTCACAACTCCACGTATTATGTTTTTTATGCTATTAATGGATCAAGCCATAAATAAACCACAAATTAGATAGCAAATCAAATCCATGTATCGTTATGGGGTATGCAAACATGTGAAGTGGATACATCTGCTACGACCCTAAAATTCAGAATTTATATTCTTCTCGACATGTGATTTTTGTAGAGTCAGTGTTTCCTTTAACTAACTACCAAAATTATCTTCCTCGCGTCAATCCTACAGATCTGAAGTCTTGTCTAATCCATACCACTGAACCTTCTCCACCTACGGGAGAAGTGGCAATTCCTTCTACAAGTTCCTTGCCTAATGACATATCAACAGTTCCAGCAAGCAGAGTTTCCCGTAACTCTGCCTTGACTAGTGACGAGATCACTGTCTCACCATCACATGTAACTTCTTCATCCCTATCGTCTCCTTTATCGGCTTCACTTGCTGCATATACTAGTCCTACTTCTACAGCCGACACTACTGGAAATGAAACTTTTCAACCTCAGGACTCAACTCAGCCACATATCCTTCCTCTTCCGGTACTTGCATCTCAGACTCTGCTATCTAACTAGCATGATTCATCACTCAATCGACCAGTGACACGGTTAATGAACAATATTTTCAAACTAAAAGAGGTGTTTGGTAATTTGGCTACAACATGCTCATCCCTCTTTTGTTGGCACCTAGTACATATTGTCAAGCTAGTCGACATCCTCAATGATGTTTACATTACAAGCAGAATTTGATGCTCTGCAGTGCAGTCAAATATGTTTTTTGGTACCCCCTCTCCTCATCATAATGCCATAGGATGAAAATGGATTTTCAAAATCAAACACAATCCTGATGGCACAATAGAACGCTACAAAGCTCGACTTGTCGCTAAAGGATATACCCAACGACCAGGCCTTGACTTCAACTCCACATTCAGCCCCGTAGCTAAGCACACAACTAATCATGTCATTATCTCCATTGATTGACTCCATCTTAGGTTGGCCTATCCACTAGTTGTATGTTAATAGTTCCTTTTTACAAGGCTCTTTACATGACACTGTTTCTACAAAACAACCTCAAGGCTTTGCGGATCCTCATTTTCCTGATCATGTATGCTCATGAAGAAAGTTATTTATGGTCCCCGCCAAGCTCCTCGTGCTTTGTACATGGAGCTTCGTTCTTACTTACTTTCATAATAATACTCATTCTGAAACTTCACTGTTCATCTATCATTGTGGTGACTCTCTTCTCTTCCTTCCAGTTTATGTAGACGATATTATTATCACATGCAACTCAAAGTATGTTGTCCAGTCTATTATAGCAAAGTTGGCACCTCGATTCTCTCTTAAAGATCTTGGTTGCTTGCACTATTTCGTTGGAGTAGAGGTTACTCCCTACAATAGTGGATTAATTCTTACACAACGCTAGTACATTTTTGATATACTGGATCCACAATATGTTAGATGCCAAAGGGGCATCCATTCCATTGTCTTCCTTATCAGATTTGTCTCTCAATGATGGCTCCGCCCCAACAGATGCCAAAGAATATCGAAGAGCTATTGGTGCCTTACAATACTTATCACCAACTCATCCAGCTATCTGCTTTGCAATAAATAAATTAGCTCAATTCATGCATTCTCCAATAGTTAACCATTGGCAAGCTGTCAAAATGCTTCTTAGGTACCTCAAACACACTATTTCCTATGGCTTACACTTCAAGAAGTCTTCGTCTCTATCGCTAACAACATTCTCAAGACGCCGACTGGCGATTGGGCTGACAGTTATGACGATCACATGTCCACATCAGCCTACTTAATTTTCTTGGATCTAATCCATTAGTTGGTCTTCCAAAAAGCAAGTACAGTTGCTAAACCATCCACTAAAGAAGACTATGAAGTAGGGGCTACAACCGTTGCAGAAATAAATTGGCTATCTAATCTTTTGCATGAACTTTCGCCAATCCAGTTAAAATTACTTGTTGTATGTTGCGACAATATTGGTGCCACTTATCTTTGTAAAAATCCTTTTTTTCCATATTAGGATGAAGCATATGGCCATTGACTTTCATTTTCTGCGCGATTAAGTTTCCAAGGGAAATTTTGTCGTGAAACATATACCAACAGGTGAACAATTAGCGGATCCACTAACAAAGGCTCTTCCTAAGCGGCAATTCTTCCAACAAGTCAACTAGATAATGCGGGGCAATGATAAAGATAATCCAAATCCTAACAAATTAGTCTCGTCAACGTGAATATCTCTATTTTGTTGTGAATATTGTTTACTAAGTTCTAGTTTTACTCATTCTTAAACTCTTGTGAATATCTCTATTGTATTTAACTATTTAGATTTACCTTCCGAATGTACTATAAAAAGGCACATAGTTGAGTCAATGAAATCATCCCTTTCCTGTAGATATTGAGATTCATAAGATGTCCGCATAGTAGTATTTATATCATAGTAGATGAGACTTAGGGTGTGTTTGGTACCAAGGAAAATATTTTTCAATTTTTCCATGTTTGGTTGGCTTAAATATTTTGAAAAACGTTTTCCTCGTTATCTCATTTTTCTCCAATTGAAGAAAAATAATTTCCTTATCAACAGAAGGGAAAACATTTTCCAAAACTCTTTCTCAACCTTCCCTACCTTATTTCACATCCCTACCAACCCCCACCAACCCACCCCCATACCCCAACCCCACCCACCTCACCCCGACCCAACCCATTAATCTCTGGGCGGGTTGGATGGGTTTGGGCTCAAATTGCCACTCACATGATGCACACCTTAAAATCTTAGATTATTATTAGTTTAAACCACAAAATAATACAAATTGTGGAGCAAATATAGTTTGAATCATTATTGTTTTGCCTTCCCTGCGGATGTAGGGCAGGGGCGGGAAGGAGAAATCTCAAAATCTTACAACTTTAGGAACCAAGATCCAGTTCCCTTCGCATCATACTCAACAGTCATACTAGCCTGCACATACAGCATACAACATTATAAAGGGGGGAAAGGAAGGAAAAGGAGAAATCAAGTTTCGGTGAAAATGAGAATTCTTCTACAATATAGTCACACTATATGACAGAAAAAGACCATAAATAACAAGTTGAATAAAAAACTAAACCAGCAAAGAAACAGATATCTTTGCTGATAAGAATTCTTATCAAACCATCTAATTTGATAAGAATACTTACTCTCTTGATAAATCCCGCGGTAAGGTACGAGGGAGAACTAATTTCAAAATGATATCTTTGAAATGGTTGTTAGGTCCCCCAAAACCCAAGGATGCCATTTCTTCTTCAAGCTCCTTCATAGTGAAATATCTCCTTAAAACTTCTTTCTTAACTTCTTTTTGACCACGAGCCTAGCAAAAAAGTGAATGACTCAACAACAACAAAATCGGTATAATCCTACGAGTGATTTTTGGGGGTCTAGTGTGTACGCAGACCTACCTACCTTGATGTAGTGAATGACTCCATATACTTAAAAAACAATTGGTATTTGATTTACGTACCTGCTGAAATTTCTTTCTTAATTTTACGTGGTTAAGCACCTTTAGTTAAAAACTTTATCCTCCAAGTACAAGCTTTACCAAAATATTAAGAGACTTGAAAATGGTCTATGAATAGAAAATTAGCAAAAGAAGTGTATGTTGGGATTTTAAGCTTGTGTAGCTTAAAGAGGGTGAATGAGAAATGGAGGGAAAATGAAATATTTGAGTTTTTCTTGGGAAAAGGACATTGTCCCATATCGGAGGAAGAAAAGGCTTTTGATGGGTATATATATAATTGTTCTTCTTCTAGCTCTTAAAGAGTTAAGAAAAAGGCAAGTCTCGCGTCGTCGCTCGCTCGGCTTCGGATTTGGATTTGGTCAAAGATCGATTGATTGATTAATCTTTTTGGACAAAATTCCTTTTAATTATTTAATTAATTAAATAATTAACGAAAAATTCAATCCGGAATAACCTATGACCCGCGACCCGGTTCGATCAGGCCCGTTTTCTTTCCCAGATTATTTTAAATACATTTATTCCCGCAATATTTTAAACACTCCTTTTCCAACAGCCATGGCTGTTTCTGAAAGGTTGCAAACCTTTTCAGAAACAATGCCAACAACTCTATAAATAGAGTTTGAATCCCAGAATCTTTCCTTACGAAATTTTCTGAGCTTCTTCTTCTTCTTCTTCTTCTTCTTCTTCTTCTTCTTCTTCTGCACAAAAATTCCAGTGTGTTTTACAGCCTTCGAGTGGCTCGCTGTTCATCGGCATTTTGGTACCAACACTCCGGTGAGTTAAATCGTTCTATCCTGGGAGGATATATTTCAGCACCTCGGGTACTTGAGGGGAATAATTTTCTTAAGAACACACTGTGTATTCAGTGAGCTCGATTTATTCCTATACTGTTTTTCCAGAATTTATTTCGTTAAACAAGTATTACTAACTTTCTGTTTTGTTTTTCCAGAAAGTTTAATTGTTTATTACAGCAATACAGAATTATAACATTCTTAAGGAAATTAATTTTTTTTATATTCTGTATTTTATTTGTGGAGATTAAAACCTGTGTGATTTTCTACTCCTTCTGAATTTTACTATTCTGATTTGAAGATATAAAAACTTCATCAGAGTATTGAAATTCGTAAAACGATTTGAAGAACATAAAAACTTCATCATTTTTCTGTGAAACAGTATATAAAACCTTCGGTTTTATTTGTTATACATACTGCTTTTGTTAATAACAGTATTGTTTACTGTTCTGATTTTGTCATTAATTGAACTCTTCTATTGTTTACAGTGAGAATTGGCAATTGATAACAGAAATTTTTTCTGCGACTATTGCGGCAACGACGATAGCCTCGTCATGTTGGACTGCTGTTCCACCGGCAGAGAAATCGGGAAAATTTTTCGGAGCCAACTTCAAAGGATGGCAGCAAAGGGTGTTCTTCTGGCTTACCACACTTGGTATACAGAAATTCACTAGCGAAGAACCTCCAGTGCCTGCTGCGGACATGCCGGACAATGAGAAATTCATGATTGTTGAGGCGTGGAAGCAGGCAGATTTTCTTTGCAAAGGCTATATCTTAAGCGCTTTAGAGGATGACTTGTACAATGTGTACAGTGCGATGAATACTTCGAAAGAATTATGGGACGCACTTGAGAAGAAGTACAAGACTGAAGATGCATGCTTGAAGAAGTTCGTGGTTGCCAAGTTTCTAGACTATAAAATGATAGACAGTAAAACTATTGGAACCCAAGTTCAGGGGCTTCAACTTATTTTTCATGACCTTATTGCTGAAGGTATGGTCGTGAATGAAGCATTTCAAGTGGCTGCAATGATTGAAAAATTGTCTCCTTCGTGGAGAGATTTCAAGAACTATCTTAAGCACAAGCGCAAAGAAATGAAGTTGGAAGATCTTGTGATTCGTCTCAAGATTGAGAAAGACAACAAAACAGCCGAGAAGAAGTCTCGTGGAAATTCAATGATCATGGGAGCTAATATCGTTGAGGAGACTGCTCCAAAAAGTAAGAAGAGAAAGAGGTCTTCTGGATAGACTAAGGAGCAAAACAAAAAGAAATTCAAGGGCAGCTGCTACAATTGTGGAAAAACCGGTCACAAAGCTCCTAATTGTTGTCTCCCGAAAAAGTATAAGAATAAGGGACAGGCCAACATAGTGGAGAAGAATGATGACATTGATGATCTATGTGCAATGCTTTTGGAATGCAACCTAGTTGAAAATCCGAAGGAGTGGTGGATTGACTCTGGAGCCACACTACATATTTGTGTTGTCAAGGAAGCATTTGCGACTTACTCTACTGCTGGTCCCGAAGAAGAGCTTTCCATGGGAAATACTGCAACAGCCAAGATTGAAGGTTATGGGAAGATATTCCTGAAGATGACTTCCGGCAAGGTGTTAATGCTCAACAACGTTCTTCATATTCCTACTATTATGAAGAATTTAGTTTTTACTTCTTTGCTTGTTAAGAATGGATTCAAATATGTATTTGTTTATGATAAAGTTGTTGTAAGCAAGAATGAAATGTATGTTGGAAAGGGCTACCTCACAGAGGGCCTCTTCAAACTAAATGTAATGGTTGTTGACAGTATGAATAAAATTGCAGCTTCTTCTTATTTATTGGAGTCAAATGATTTATGGCATATTCGTTTAGGACATGTCAATTACAAAACCTTGCGGAAGTTAATTAATTTAGAAGTGTTGCCTAAATTCGAGTGTAATAAATCAAAATGTCAAATATGTGTTGAGTCTAAGTTTGTAAAACATCCTTATAAGTCTATTGAAAGGAATTCAAATCCTTTAGACTTAATTCATACTGACATTTGTGATATGAAGTCGACACCATCTCGAGGTGGGAAAAAGTATTTTATTACTTTTATTGACGACTGCACTCGATATTGTTATGTTTATTTTCTTAATAGTAAGGATGAAGCAATTGAAGCATTTAAGCAATACAAGAATGAAATGGAGAATCAATTGAATAAAAAGATCAAAATGATTAGAAATGATAGGGGTAGAGAATATGAATTTTCATTTGCAGAAATATGTTCGGAATATGGAATTATCCATCAAACTACTGCACCTTACACACCTCAATCCAATGGAATTGCGGAAAGGAAAAATCGGACAATAAAGGAAATGATGAATTCTTTATTAATAAGTTCCGGATTACCGCAGAGTTTGTGGGACGAAGCTATCCTTACAGCTAACCGAATACTCAACAGAGTACCCCACAGCAAAACGCAATCTATTCCATATAAAAAATGGAAAGGAATAAAACCCAACTTGAAATATTTCAAAGTGTGGGGGTGTCTAGCAAAGGTACAAGTTCTTTTACCTAAAAGGGTTAAAATCGGACCAAAAACTGTTGATTGTGTTTTCATTGGATAATGCTGAATTCTTTGAAAGTATCTATCCATATAAAACTGAATGTGAGTCATTAAGTGAAAGACCCAAACGACCTCGGGAAGAACCAAAGGAAAATACTCCAAGTATAGAAGATCCAAGGCGTAGCAAACGTCAAAGAACATCTACCTCCTTTGGACCAGATTTTGTGACATTCTTGCTTGAAAATGAGCCTCAAACTTTTAAAGCAGCTATGTTATCTTCTTATTCAACATTTTGGAAAGAGGCAGTCAATAGTGAGATTCAATCAATTTTGGATAACCAACATGGGAATTGGTAGATCTTCCTCCGGGAAATAAGCCTTTAGGTTCGGAATGGATCTTTAAATGGAAAGTGAAAGTTGATGGCACTATTGACAAATATAAGGCAAGACTTGTTGTCAAAGGTTATAGATAAAAGGAAGGCCTTGATTACTTTGACACTTACTCGCCAGTAACGAGGATAACATCTATTAGGGTGTTAGTGGCACTAGCGGTCGTGTATGGTCTTGAAATCCATCAAATGGATGTTAAAACAACTTTCTTAAATGGAGAATTAGAGGACGAGATTTACATGGAACAACCTGAGGGTTTTGTGGTAACTGGTAAAGAAAAGAAAGTGTGCAAACTTGTTAAGTCGCTTTATGGACTTAAACAAGCACCCAAACAATGGCATGCCAAATTTGACCAAACAATGTTGGCAAGTGGGTTTAAAATCAACGAGTGCGACAAATGTGTTTACATTTAAAACACTCCAGGTCATGAAGTTATTGTTTGTTTATATCTTGATGACATGTTGATAATGAGCAAAAACATGGCAGATATAAATGCTACTAAGCGCATGTTGGCTAGCAAATTCGATATGAAAGACTTAGGAGTTGCTGATGTGATCTTAGGAATCAGAATTCACAAGACTCCACAAGGTCTAGCATTATCACAGTCTCACTACATTGAAAAGGTACTTGACAAGTTCAAGTATTTGGATTTCAAAATTGCCAAGACTCCAATTGACGTGAGTTATGCACTTCAAAAGAATGAAGGTGAAAGTGACTCACAACTGGATTATGTAAGAGTATTGGGAAGTTTGATGTATATCATGAATTGTACACGACCAGATATAGCATGTGCTATTAGTAAACTGAGTCGGTTTACAAGTAATCCCAATCACATATATTGGATGGCAATGAAACGAGTTTTGGGGTATCTCAAACATATCCAAAATTATGCTTTGCATTATAACAAATATCCCTCCGTGATCGAGGGATATAGTAATGCAAATTGAATCACTGGATCATCTGAAGTTAAATCCACGAGTGGATATGTTTTCACAATTGGGGGTGGAGCAGTGTCTTGTAAATCATCCAAACAAACATGCATCGCCCGTTCTACAATGGAATCTGAATTCATAGCTTTAGATAAGGCCGGTGAAGAAGCTGAATGGCTCCGAAATTTCTTGGAAGATATTCCATTTTGGCCCAAACCTTTGGCACCTATTTGTATACATTGTGATAGTCAAGCGGCAATAGGCAGGGCAGGGAGCGTTATGTATAACGGAAAATCTCATCATATACGACGGAGACACAATACCGTTAGACAACTACTCTCTAGTGGTGTTATCACAATTGACTACATAAAGTCAAGAGATAACGTGTCGGATCCACTTACAAAAGGCCTATCTAGAGAGGCAGTTGAAAGATCATCAAAGGGAATGGGGTTAAGGTCTAGGACAAGTCATCATGACGGTAACTCT
This sequence comes from Nicotiana tomentosiformis, assembly GCF_000390325.3. Taxonomy (NCBI): domain Eukaryota; kingdom Viridiplantae; phylum Streptophyta; class Magnoliopsida; order Solanales; family Solanaceae; genus Nicotiana; species Nicotiana tomentosiformis. Next base: position 107,803,224 of record NC_090815.1, on the reverse strand, counting down.
ACCTAGCAGACTGAAGATCCCACGAGCTAGGTTTAAAGAGATCAAACAAAGTTATGAATGATGGTTCAACATTGTCAAATAACTCAACCCATTCTCGTGATGAAGACAATGTTCAGAAATGGAGGTAAAGCATTAAGGCTTTTTGATGAGTCAACAAAGCTTAAAGGTTTTTTAATGATTTGCTAAGTCTGGCAGGATATGAACAGATAGTGTGTCTACAGGATTACACGTTTAGAAATCACCTATGTGAGTGTAAAGTGTAAGTCGCTTCAAGGGGAATGAAAGTAAAGGCCCATTCTCTAAGCACTCATGAAACCAGGCGGTGTTCATGGCTGAAACGAACACAATCGTGAGAACCATAGATGGTTAAGGATTGATTGTATGACTTATATTGTCTAGGCATACAACAAAGCTCGACGGTTTAAAGATATCAAATCTACCAATTGACCGAGTATATCCGATATAAGTTCACCACGAAAAGTTCAAAGGGAAACCTACTTATCCAGATGCAATTAATTCTTGCATGTAAAACACACACGCGTCCGTGCATTCCTTTATTTTATAGCCATTCCCCATTCATGTAGGGGATTGTTGGGATTTTAAGCTTGTGTATCTTAAAGAGGGTGAATGAGAAATGGAGAAAAAATAAAATATTTGAGTTTCCCTTAGAAAAGGGACATTGTCCCATATCGGAGGAAGAAAAGGCTTTTGATGGGTATATATATAATTGCTCTTCTTCTAACTCTTAAAGAGTTAAGAAAAAGGTAAGCCTCGCGCCGTCATCGTCGTTGCTCGCTCAGCTCGGCTAGTCAAAGATTGATTGATTAATCTTTTTGGACAAAATTTCTTTCAATTATTTAATTAATTAATTAAATAATTAACAAAAAATTCAATCCGGAATAACCCATGACCCGCGACCCGGTTCGGTCAGGCCCGTTTTCTTTCCCGGATTATTTTAAATATATTTATTCCCGCAATATTTTAAACACCCCTTTTCCAACAGCCATGGTTATTTCTGAAAGGTTGCAAACCTTTTCAGAAACAATGCCAGCAACTCTATAAATAGAGTTTGAATCCCAGAATCTTTCCTTATGAAATTTTCTGAGCTTCTTCTTCTTCTTCTTCTTCTGCACAAAAATTCTAGTGTGTTTTACAGCCTTCGAGTGGCTCGCTGTTCACCGATATTTTGGTACCAACACTCCGGTGAGTTAAATCGTTCTATCCTGGGAGGATATATTCCAGCACCTCGGGTACTTGAGGGGAATAATTTCTTTAAGGACACACTTGTATTCAGTGGGCTCGATTTATTCCTATACTGTTTTTCCAGAATTTATTTCGTTAAACAAGTATTACTAACTTTCTGTTTTGTTTTTTCAGAAAGTTTAATTGTTTATTACAGCAATACAGAATTATAACAGTGTAATCATAAGTTATAATTCACCTTAAATCCCGAGGATATCATTTCTGCTTCAAGATCCTCCATACCGAAATCTCTCGATAAAACTTCTTTCTTCACTTTTCTTTGTCCATGCACCTAGAAAAAAAGTGAATGACCCCATATTCGTAAATAAAACACTCAAAATTTGATTTACAAACTTGCTGAAATTCATTTCTTAATGTTACATAGGAAGGCGCTTTTAGCTCAAAATTTTATCCTTCAAGCACAAGCTTTGCAAAATTTTAAGGGCTTTGAAACTGAAAATTGGAAAAAAGAAGTGTAGTTATAATTTACCTCAATATGTTTTTTGTTGAAGATATGCCATTTCCTGCGCTTCAGTACTTTGAATTCGTGAAAACTAGAGATCTTAGTCGGGTCTATGGTGTCTTCTATGTCAAGGCTTAGTTCAAAATCCTCAGGTTTAGTGAACCTCAAACAAAATTTTCCATTCCTTCTCGGACATTTTAGGTAATGCCAGTTCCCAAGTGACCAACTGCAAAAGCTAGGCAACAATGCAAATTTTGCTTTCCAAAAAAGTTGTTACTTGTAAAATCCTTAAACTATGGTCTTAGTTTGTACATAGCAATTGAGAGATCTGGAAAGTCAGGTTGTTTACCCGAAAAATAGATAGAGTTGAATTTATACGTAGTTCTAAGGATACGTGGTATAACTTGGCACAAATCGTAAATATAAGTAAAAATATATTAGGTATTGACTGTGTAAAGGATGAGATACAAACCAAGTTGAATAGAGAATTATTTATGGATAAGCGAGATAAATCGATGTATAAAGCTCACAAAAGAATAATCTCTTAGAATATCAGTAATTTTTGAAGATAAGGGTGTATCAATGCATTGGATGTCCCCCTTTACAGAAATAGTACCCATCCTTCTTATAGTGGAAGGATCCTACTTTAGATATAATAAAAAATACATAATGGGGATCCTATGATAGATTAGTTTTTCCCTAATTTTCGCTGAGATTCTCTCTCTTAGTGCGGCTGTAACGGCTCTTGTCTCTTGGCTCAATCTTGATCGTACTTGGTATTGGTTGGTTTCCAGGTTTGGAGCTCGATGTGGGTTCGAGCTCGATATTGACGCGGGGCCCGGTATTGACTCGGGCTTGGTATTGGTTGGTCTCTGGCTCTTAAGCTCGATATCACCGCTTCTCATCATAGTTCGATTTGGACTCGAGCTCGATAATGACTTCGAGCTCGATATTTGATCGGTCCATGAAACTCGAAGTACGCATGTGCCTTCTTTAGATCTCATCCCGATATTATGAAGATGCTCTTCGGTCCATTATGTTCCCATCTTCACCAATCGTACAAAGGTCGAAACCAGTTTTGACCATATACAGATAGTCCCCTCGTTTCTCAGGAAGGATGTGGCGAGAAATGACATGATTTTTCAACGGCTCGATTAGATATACACTGACATTTGTATCGAGCCCGAACATGACGTACGTGTGATAGTTGTCCCGTTGGTTCAGTTTACCAAGGCATTAAATGTACGTCAGACGATGGTCGGCCACTACTCATATTGAACCTCCATTGCCCAATCTATAAATAGCTCCTCTTTTTACCATTTATCACTTTTACATCTCCAGTTTCCAAATTTTCTAAGTTCTTTCTTGCATCTTCTGAGTTTCTCATCTGCGAATCTGTGATTCTCACTTGCAAAATTTCTCTTCAAAATACCAAATCTTTGTCATCTCTTTCTAAATGGCGAAAACCACAAAGCCCATTCCTCAAAAAGAGAAAGCTTCTTCTTCGCGGCCCGCCGGCGACAAAAAGCTAGTGGAGCCACGACCTGAGGAGTACGTTCCTGGGGGGTGCGTCCTTACCTCTAATTTTAAGATCGACAAAGCCTCGCCGGTTTTCGGTTGATGTGAGACCGTATCGAGGTATATGTGCTCGATAACCAAAGGACATCTTGATAAGTTAAAGAAAGATTGCAACTGGGAGAACAAGGAAGTGATAATCCTGGCTCCCGAAGAAGATATTACTACATTTTTAAGTATGTATACTTACCCTTTTACGTTGGGCCCGCTCGACCTTGTTGTCATCGACTTTTGCCGCCAATACCGAATAAACCTAGGCCAAATCCATCCTTCTTTTTGGCAGATCGTTATTTTGATTCGCTTCTTTATGAACAAAATCGAGGGGATGCATTTCATCCTCGACCATCTCATCAGATTGTACAGCCCCCGCCTCTATCGAGGTGGGTTAATAAAACTCCAGCGCCGGGCTAACAAAGTGATGTTCTCGAGCATAGACGAGGACAAGGACCGAGGTTGGATGGGTAGGTTCGTTCGAGTGATGATCTCTGATCTGATCCCGGCCGAGAAGATGTCATTTCCCGAGGAATGGAACATGAAGCGTAAGTATAATTCTACTTTATTTTTATTTTCTTATCGATATCGTTTTTCGTGATATAGCGGTTGCTTGGATGCCCGGTGTTGTTCCTAACCTTAAGAGCTGGGTACAGGACCTGGCTTCGACCTTCACCTATGCCGAGCACTCATGACGCGATTTATCAAAGGGCCGATGGGAGGCCAAAAATCATGGTAAGCTTCTTTCACATGCCTCTGACGATTCGAATAAGATGTTTCTATTATACTTAACCAATTTTCTTGTGTGTAGGCCTGGGCTAAGATGCGGTTATGAGGGCCCCGTCTGGTGAGGAAGATACTTCGGCCCCAGTTCCGAAATTGATGAAGGACAACAAGAGAAAAAAGGCCTCTACTTTCGAGGATCCAGAGCTTAAGACAAAGACATACCTCTGACCGAAGAATCTGTTCAGCGTCTAAGGGATGAAGACGAAGAAGAAAAAAAGACGACGGCTCCATATTGGTGGCCCGGGTGAAGAAAACCATTGATGCCCCAAAGGCAGCTGAGGATGCCTCCCACCTAAGTCAACAATCGGTGGGTATATCTGAAAGGGCTGTTCCTGAAGCTCTTCGAAGTGAGGAGAACGCCCCAAGAGACTCGCTTGGTGCAATAGTAATCAAAGACTCGCCTGCTCTCCCTGCTTTTTCTGAAAGGGGCGATTCGGGAAGCCCAAGCTTTGGGGACCCTCGAGGTAAGCCGGTCTCATGAGGGAGAGGACCCGTTTCATGATTTGTTTACTGGTGTCGAGGATGTTTCTGGCCCTAGTGATGTGTCAGGACATTTCTACGAAGTGCAACAAGCTCTGAATCGGGTAAGTTTTAACTCCCTTCGTTGATACCACTTTTATGTTTGTTTTTATTTTCTAACTTCTTTTCTTCTTTCTTCATAGGCTCAATGGTTCATCGAGAAGCATGTTCTCGGTCTCGAGATGAGCTGAGTCGGTATGAGGCCGACCTCCGAAGGGTCACGGAGGAGAGAAACGCCCTTAAACTCCTCTGCGGGCAAAGGGAAGAGGAAATCAGGGACCTCCGAGCCGAGTTGGCCAAGGCTCATCAAGACCAGACCGACCTGATTGAGCAGGTAATGATAATCTTAAAAACCCATGGGCTCAATTCTGGAACGGTGGATAATATTTCGATCTCACAGCTGCAGCAGAAGCTTGAGGTGATTGGGAAGCTTTGTGATAAGGGCGGAGACCTTGGGATGGAAAGATGGCATGGACCGCCTAGCTGTAGAAAAGAAACTTCTCGAGCCCAATTATCATCGACCGAAAGTCAACTTCAAGGCATGAAGGAGAGGAGCTCGGTTCAAGCAAGAAACATATAGGAGCTTGAGGCTCAGTTGGGTTCCGAACTTGCCAAGGCCAAATCTGAAGCCGAAAAAGAAAAGGCCGATGCGGATGCATTCGTGGCCGTCTATCGGGCCGATGCTGAGGTCGCTCAGGTAAAAGCGAGAGAGGCAGCTGAGACCTCTCAAACTCGAGCACATTGGGTTGCTTAACACGCTCGATGCCAATCTCGAAGGGAAACCCTCGAGGAGATCCATGCTCAAGATTTCGATCTTACCGAAGATATAAAAAGGCTAAAGAGCTTGAAGCTGATGCTGAAGTCCGAGCTTCCGATGATGATGATGATGGGAGCAAGAGTGGGTCTGAGAGTGGGGAGGGGCCCGATGTAGAAGAGACCACCCGTGGTGATAACCAGGAAACTTAGGATTTTTTCTATTTTGGTTTTTTGTGTAGGGTCCTGATCGGACGTTGTAAATACTCTTATATATATATATATATATATATATATATATATATATATATATATATATATAAAGATCTTTTCCTTTCCCGACTTGTCTTTGTTTCTGCCTTATGAAGATTTTGTTTCATTCATGCCTTATGAAATTTTTCATAAGTTCGAGGTTTTAGGCAATTCGATCGAAGTCGGAATTTGTGGTCTCTATAACTAAGTGAGTGTTTGCTCGAACTCGAAGTGAGAGTAGCCCTTAGGCTTAATAGTCGAGTGAGTGCTTGCTCGAACTCGAAGTAAGAGTAGCCCGTAGGCTTAGTAGTCGAGTGAGTGTTAGCTCGTACTCGAAGCGAATGTAGCCCTTAGGCTTAATAGTCGAGTGAGTGCTTGCTCGAACTCAAAGTAATGTAGCATGTAGGCTTAGTAGTCGAGTGAGTGATTGCTCGAACTCGAAGTAAGAGTAGCCCTTAGGCTTAATAGTCTAGTGAGTGATTGCTCGAACTCGAAGTAATGTAGACTGTAAGCTTTATGCCCGAGTGAGTGGTTGCTCGAACTCGAAGTGAAAGTATCCCTTAGGCTTAATAGTCGAGTGAGTGCTTACTCGAACTCAAAGTAATGTAGCCCGCAGGCTTAGTAGTCGAGTGAGTGATTGCTCGAACTCGAAGTGAGAGTAACCCTTAGGCTTAATAGTCGAGTGAGTGATTTCTCGAACTCGAAGTGAGAGCAGCCAGTAGGCTTTATGCCCGAGTGAGTGATTGCTCAAACTCGAAGTGAAAGTAGCCCTTAGGCTTAATAGTCGAGTGAGTGATTGCTCGAACTCGAAGTAATGTAGCTCGTAAGCTTTATGCCCGAGTGAGTAATTGCTCGAACTCGAAGTGAAAGTAGCCCTTAGGCTGAATAGTCGAGAGAGTGATTGCTCGAACTCAAAGAAATGTAGCCCGTAAGCTTTATGCCCGGGTGAGTGATTGCTCGAACTCGAAGTGAAAGTAGCCCTTAGGCTTAATAGTCGAGTAAGTGCTTGCTCAAACTCGAAGTAATATAGCCCGTAGGCTTAGTAGTCGAGTGAGTACTTTCTTGAACTCAAAGTAATGTAGCCCGTAGGCTTAGTAGTCGAGTGAGTGATTGCTCGAACTCGAAGTGAGAGTAGCCCGTAGGCTTTATGCCTGAGTGAGTGATTGCTCGAACTCGAAGTGAAAGTAGCCCTTAGGCTTAATAGTCGAGTGAGTGATTGCTCGAACTCGAAGTAATGTAGCGCGTAAGCTTTATGCCCGAGTGAGTGATTGCTCGAACTCGAAGTGAAAGTAACCCTTAAGCTTAATAGTCGAGTGAGTGCTTGCTCGAACTCAATATAATGTAGCCTGCAGGTTTAGTAGTCGAGTGAGTGATTACTTGAACTCAAAGTGAGAGTAGCCCTTAGGCTTAATAGTCGAGTGAGTGATTGCTCGAACTCGAAGTGAGAGTAGCCCGTAGGCTTTATGCCCGAGTGAGTGATTGCTTTTACGAGTAGCCCATAGGCTTTATAGCCCTTGCATGTGCTTTTACAAACAAATTTGCAAGCATAACAAAAGAATCGATAGAGTTAGGCGGTAAATTATGATACCATATCATTGCTCCCTTCGAAAGGGTTTCGCCGAATATTTTCAATAACACAGATTCGATTTTGTCATCTTCTAGATCGTTCCCTTTAATGGCACATGTGTAAGAGGTGACATGTTTGTTAGGGTCGGTCGTCCCACTATATTTAGGAATCTCGGGCATGCGAAATATTTTGGGGATCGGTTTTGGAGTTGCACTCGGGGGAAAAGGCTTTTGCATGAAGTTTTTGGAATCCAACCCTTTTAACACTAGTGGTGCCCCTGGGATCTGATCGACCCGGGAGTTATACGTTTCCACTTTTTTGTCGTTTGCTTCGATCCTCTTCTCTCTTGACTCTATTCGTTTTGTTAGTTCTTCGAACATCTTAACAATTTCGGGATTAGTCCCCGATTCTTACTCATTTGACCTTATTATGGTTGGCCCCGTTTTGTGGGTGACTTCTTGGGGTGGACTAGGCTCGAGTCTGGTTGGTTCCTGGGTTTGGCTTTGCCACTGCATTATTGCTATTTGTTGAGCTTGCAGCATTTCGAAAATCATACGCAAATTGATTCCGTTTTCCTTAGCATTTTGGGTATTTCGAGCTGCAGACCGAGTTCTACCATGAATACTATTTTCAGGGTCGGAATTTTGGTTCGCTTCGATGGCCGCATGTGAGTTAACATATATTGGCTCTTAGACCCGAGCTCATACGGGATCAATGAGTGGCCTTCCACCTCCGGGAGTTAAGTTGTTATTTTCATCTTGAAGGTCAGCTTCGTTGTCGATAGGCAGGGCCATTAATTGAGAATTCGTTGTTTCTAACCTGAAATCAAAGACACTTCCAAGAGCAAGCGTAAAATAGTGCGTTTTACAGAGATTTGTACCAAATAACCACTGTTGTCCTTAGTCCCACGGTGGGTGCCAAACTGTTTACCCGAAAAACGGATAGAGTTGAATTTATATGTAGTTCTAAGGATACGTGGTATAACTTGGCACAAATCGTAAATATAAGTAGAAATATATTGGGTATTGACTGTGTAAAGGATGAAATACAACCCAAGTTGAATGGAGAATGATTTATGGATAAGCGAGATAAATCGATGTATAAAGCTCACAAAAAAAATAATCTATGAGAATATCAGTAATCTTTGTAGATAAGGGTGTATCAATGTGTTGGATATCCCCCTTTACAGAAATAGTAGCCATCCTTCTTATAGTGGAAGGATCCTACTTTAGATATAATAAAAAACGCATAATGGGGATCCCATAATAGATTAACTTTTTCCTAATTCCCGCCGAGATTCTCTCTCTTAGTGCGGCTGTAACGGCTATTGTTTCTTGGCTCGATCTTGATCGAACTTGGTATTGGTCGGTTTCCAGGTTTAGAGCTCGATGTGGGTTCGAGCTCGATATTGACTCGGAGCCCGGTATTGACTCGGACTCGATATTGGTTGGTCTCTGGATCTACTCGATATCACCGCTTTTCATCATAGTTCGATTTGGACTCAAGCTCGATAATGACTTCGAGCTCGGTATTTGATTGGTCCCCGAAACTCGAAGCACACTTGTGCCTTCTTTAGATCTCATCTCGATATTATGAAAACGCTGTTCGGTCCATTATGTTTCCATCTTCACCAATCGTACGAAGGTCTAAACCAGTTTTGACCGTATATATAGGCTAATGGTTTACGATTTACCTTTCCACCATGGCTCCCTGCACTGTCTTCTGAATGTACATCCCTGCATTTGCCATCTGACTTCCAGCAAGGGCAAGCTTAAGTTTCATAGCCTTCTTCAATGTTAAGCACCCCTTATATGCTAAGATAAATGGTTGTCCCAAAACGGTCCTCAAAAAGGAAGGATCATTAGTTACATTCCACCTTATTTAGGGGGTTTAGATCATTCGAAGTTGTGATTTCTTAAGCGTCTCCTGTTCTAAACATATGCGCTGCACTAACTAAATTCAAAAAGTTAGGGTGATTGTTTTGCCGTTTTCCCTTGTTTGGTTGGTTTAAATATTTTGAAAAATATTTTACTCACGAACTCATTTTACTCCAATGGGAGAAAAATGGCTTTCCTGCCAAAATAAGGAAGAGTTTTTAGTCACCCAAATTTGAGCCCCAAATGTAAAAGTTAAACCAATTGGTTATCTATTAAATATCTATTTTTTAATTGGATAATATGGATCTTATTCATATTTGACCCATTTTTAAGAAGTTCATTATCCAATCCATATTTAGTGAATAATATGGATGAATAATTATTTTTTTAATCCATTTTTGCCGCCACTAGTATCAAGTAACAACCTCTGCTATCAAAGCAACCTAAACAAAAAAGGTATTGTATTCACAGCGAATGCATTAAAACACTTACCATCTTAGCTTCTAGTGTTGAGGATGCAGCAGTGAACGTCACAATAAACTGAATGATCTGATGCAAGCAGGAAGACGAAATTAAGCCTGCATTTTGTTTCCATTGGGTGAACACTTGTTAAAGCTACAAATTGTGCCCTTATATAGTGTGGCTCAATAAATATGACGGTTTCAGATCCTCTCCTTCATATACATTTAGTGATTGAGTCTAACTATAACAGGTACCTTCTCCATTAAGTAAACAATTCATACAGATAATTAAGCTACAAATTGTGCCCACAGTTTGCATGCAACTTATTTCCCTGCTTCCTAGCTAGTCCTAATGTGATTGGGTTCTAATTGGCTAATTGTTGGATAAAATTGTACTTAGTACGTTGTCGTTAGGTTGGTGGAAGTTTGGGATATCCAGTTATCTATCTCACCTTTTAAAATAATTCCATATTTTATTATTCTTTATCCCACCATCAACTAATAATAGAATTTAAAACTAATATATTTATTTTCAAAGAGATAATGCTGGTTGGATAAAATTGTAATTAATAATGAGAATTTGAAGTCAAGTTAAAATAGGATTTTTTAAAATTTCTCATGAAAGGTGAAGTTTCAATATTATATAAATCCCCACTTGGACAACTAAATAACGTAATGTGAATTGTTTCTGACACCTTATTTGTACTTCTACTAGATCTCAAATTAATCTTCCACCTAAGAACGACACTGAAATGTAGTCCTAATCTTTGATTGTTGGGTTTACATTTTCGATTATAATAATTCCATATTTTATTATTTCTTATCCCAACAACCAAACTCCCATCAAATATTTTAACAAACAATGAGGTGATGATCTAGGGAAACACTAGCAATGGCCTCTTCAGCACCAAATTGGCCTACACTCTTCTTGCCAACAGTGCCTCCTCGAAGGGGACAATATTAGCAAAAAATACTTATCGATCTGGAAACTGAAGGTCCCCCAATAAGATCAAATCCTTCATATGACTTCTCTACTATGAAAGGCTCCCAACTAGGACTTTCCTCCACCATATTGGGGTCCAATGTGATCCAATGTGTTGCTGGCTCTTGAGACCTCTGCCCACATCTTCTTTGAGTGTCCAAACGCAAAATCTTTCTAGCAAAATCTAACCTCAAAGAGGGACGCGGCTCCCCTCCATTGCAGTATCCCTCCAGTTTATCAAGTGCACCTTTAATTTTATTACACCTGGCAACTTTTAGATCTAATGGTCAATACTTGTTTAACTAATACACTATCTTAAACCATGGTTAAGACCCACTAATTGTAAATTTTATTCTTTCCCTATTGGCACATAATATCTAGGCTAAAACTCTTGTTGCTCCTCCTGGAGATTCACTACTTACCAACAAGAATAATAAAACTCATTTTCATGATTTTTTTTTATTTATGGTTCATGTCTCCAAAAATCAGTAAACCCCCTAAACCCCCCACCCCCCACACACGAAAAAATAAACCCATTGATCCTTCTATATTCAGTTGCCAGATCAAATAAAAAAAACATGGAGTAGGCTCATCAAATTTATGATTCTTGTAGTGAAAATTTAATATATAAATATATTTTTCACATGTAAATTTATTTGGTACGGTTCGGTATTTTTTCGATTTATTTTCATAAAATAAAAAACATTCCCTAATTATCGGTACAAACCTACGATTTATATAAAAACCTATGGATATTTAAAACCGAACCGAACTGATTTTTAGGTTTTTTTAATAAAACCGTAGATTTTTATATAAATCTATAACCGTACCGATAATTAGGATATGTTTTTTATTTTATGAAAATAAACCGAAAAAATACCGAACCGTACCAAATAAATTTACATGTGAAAAATATATATATATATATATATATATATATATATTAAATTTTCACTACAAGAATCATAAATTTGATGAGCCTACTCCATATTTTTTTTATTTGATCTAGTAACTGAATATAGAAGGATCAATGGGTTTATTTTTTCGTGTGTGGGGGGTGGGGGGTTTACTGATTTTTGGAGACATGAACCATAAAAAAAAAAAAAAATCATGAAAATGAGTTTTATTATTCTTGCTGGTAAGTAGTGAATCTCCGGGAGGAGCAACAAGATTTTTAGCCTAGATATTATGTGCCAATAGGGAAAGAATAAAATTTATAATTAGTGGGTCTTAACCATGGTTTAAGATAGTGTATTAGTTAAACAAGTATTGACCCTTAGATCTAGAAGTTGCCAGGTGTAATAAAAATTAAAGGTGCACTTGATAAACTGCAGGGATACTGCAATGGAAGGGAGCCGCGTCCCTCAAAGAGTACCAGTGCATCACAAATCCAAAACCCCACCTTCAATTGCAGGGACGGCCTGCCACATGGGCTACTCTCAAAATAAAGCCTTTCAATAACATCCTCACTTGGGAAGATTTATTCCCGTTTAGCTTCTGGCAAATCTGAATTACTAGGAATAATAATACAAAAAGAAAGATATGGTCCTTGCTACCATTGTTTTGGCAAATGCTACTGAGTATATCACTATCTCACTAAACAAACACCCACAAAAGAGACCAGTATAAGTTCAACACTGATGGGGCTGCTATTGGGAATCCCCGAAAGGGAGGCGTGGGGGGAGTTTTCAGAAACTCTAGCGGAAACTAGGTCCTAGGTTTCCTGGGAAGCCTGCAACACACCACTAATACACAAGCAGAACTTCTTGTTGTTCTAAGAGGATTGCAGATTGCTGAACAAAGAGGGCTCACACCACTAAAAATCAACATAGATTCTACTGAGGTAATAAGAATGCTTAACTCAGGAAACTATGTATTTGACTCAATTATTTTTGAATGCAGGTCAATCATCCTAATACTATGAGACGTGGTGGTGAAGTACAGCTACATGGAGACGAACAAAGTAGCTGACCTGATGGCAAAAGAGGGTGCTAAGAAGGAACTTTCTGATAGCCTTAGTTTAACGATAATTCCTCCGGTGTTTGCAAATCATGCTTTTGAGCAGACATCGCAGGAACTGTTTTCTCTAGACAAATTTTGGACTGTAATATTATTATTTTTGATCATAGCGCAGGGGAATCATCATATCCTCTGAAAACAATGTTATTGCTTTACCTTAATAGGTAATTTTTAATATATATATATATATATATATATATATATATATATATATATAATAGCACAGTTAACCAAAAAAAATAGAATTTGAAACTAATTTTCTTTTTCAAAGAGATAATGTTTGTTGGATAAAATTGTAACTAATAATGAGGATTTGAAGTCAAGTTAAAATAGGATTTTTAAAATATTTCAAGAAGAGGTTTTGATATTACACAAATTCCTACTTGGACAACTAAATAACGTGATGTGAATTATTTTGGCACCTTATTTGTACTTCTACTAGATCAAAAATTAATCTCCCACCTAAGAACGGCACTGAAATATAGTCTTAATCTTTGATTGCTGAGTTTACATTTTTTATTATAATAATTCCATATTTTATTATTCATTATCTCACCAACCAAACCTCCCCTCAAAAATTTTAACAAACAATGATGTTTTAAAGTCAACTAATAATAGAATTTGAAACTAAAATATTTTTTTTCAAAGAGATTATGTTTGTTGGATAAAATTGTAACTAATAATGAGGATTTGAAGTCAAGTAAAAATAACAATTTGTCATGAAAGGTGAAGTTTCGATATTATACAAATCCCACTTAGACAACTAAATAACGCAATGTGAATTGTTTCGACACCTAATTTGTACTTATTTTAGATCTCAAATTAATTTCCCACCTAAAAACGACATTGAAATGTAGTCCTAATCCAACATTAACTTAAAGAACATTCATATTCACATGAAGCTTAAATCCAAAGTTGTTCCGAACCAAATTTCAATGTCAGGGACTCGGGGTATGTTTTATATATATATATATATATATATTATATATATATATATATATATATATATATATATATATATATATATATATATATATATATATATATGTATTTATGTTGCTGATATATATATAGGATTTTGCTAATTTACTAGCGTTGTTACATATTTGCTTTCTCATAAATACTCCTAATATCATATCAGCAGCATATGAACAAATGGGGTTTTTTTTTATCCTTCCAAAATTTCACTCGTCCATTTCTCTTCTTTCTCCTTTCCATCCAGCACTAGAATTTCTTCAGAAAGAGAATATCAAATCTTTGCTTTCCTTATAATGCAATTTCGATTTTAACTCCTTTACAGGAAACTCCATTAATATTAATCCAAAAACTAAAGTGTATCGTTTTTGACTCCTCCTCCCTAAGAAGAAGCTCCAAATTAAACATTAAACTCAAACAACATCCTCTGTTAATTATGTAAACCAGTAATCAAAAGCTTAAACAAAACTAACCAATTTCATTATTATAATCGGAAATATAAACCCACCAATCGAAGATTAAACTAAATCTAACCAATTTTATTTTGCAACGTGGTTTCTTTAACAAAGATATTCCTCCATAAAGAGATTAAGGAATTGCAGGGAATGAAAATAGAAAATTTATCTCTAATCTTTTCATTCTACTAATGGATACTGAAATTTCCATCTCCAAACGAAAAGATTGGGCAAAAGGGATTTCCAAAAGAAAGGTAGGTGCAAATTTTACACCCTTGTATAGGATAAAATATGTTCGCATTAAATGCTCGTATAATAGAGCGACACATGGAGCCGAAGACAGATGGAAAGCGAGGCAGGTGGAAATCAAGTCCGAGAGCAGCAATCTTGATTGTTCCCGAATGGAATATTGCTCATAAAGACAAATAAATGTTTGTCATCCGGTAGCATTCAATTGAGAATATTCTGCAGTATCAAATACAGTCCATTATAGAGAGTATGGCATTCATAGCCTGCTATTACACAACCTTCAATGACCCCCATAATTGTCATTTAAAGAGGAGTTTGATTCTAGGACTGTAACGGCCAGGCCAGTCATTTTGAGTATTTACGCTCCTTTCAACTATTTGAAATCTTGAATAGTTTCATACGATGTATTATGACTTGTGTGAATTATTGATTTGCGTTTTCAGGTGTTTCGGAATTTATTCGGAAGAATGAATTTTTATGTTGAAACTTTGAGTTGGAAGAGTCGACCAAGTTTGAGTTTTAGTATTCGACCTCAGATTGGAGTTTTGATGATTTCAATAACTCTGTATGGTAATTTTGGACTTAGTAGCGTGTCCAAAAAATTATTTTGAAGTGCGTAGTTGAATTTGACTTGAAATGGCTAAAATAGAAAGTTAAGTTTGGAAGTTTGACCGGGGAGTTGACTTTTTGATATCGGGGTCAAAATCCGATTCTGAAAATTAGAATAACTTCGTTATGTCATTTATGACTTGTGTGTAAAATTCGAGTTCAATCGGACTTGATTTGATAGGTTTCGGCATCGATCGTACAAGTTGAAATTTCCTTGGTTTTAATAGGCTTGAATTGGAATGTGAATCGTGTTTTTGATGTGATTTGAGGGCCCGACTAAGTTTGTATCGTGTTTTAGGACTTGTTGGTACATTCGGACGGAGTTCCGAGTGGCTCGAATGAGTTTTGGGGTGAGTTTTAAGCGAGTCCGGGTATTTTCGCACTCTAATGATGTTATGGAACAGTTGACGTGCGGAGGGCACATTTTAGAGTGCAGAAGTGCGGTCGCAAACTCCCAAAGTGCTGGGGCAGTAGGAATTGTGTGGACCGCACTTGAAGATGTGCCGACCGCAGTTGAAATTGTGCGATCCGCAGAATTCTTCTTGCGGCCGCAGAAAGGTGATTTCGCAGGTTCGCTGGTCCGACTTCGAAAGTTTATATCTTTTAATCTACAAGGAATTCGGAGATGATTCAAAAATAAAAGTTGTAGACCTTTGAATCTAGTTTCCAGAAAGATTTAGAATAAATCATTTGAACATTTTTACAAAAAATTATGGGCATTTTACTGAAGCCTAGTAGTGCATCCATTGTGAAGTACGGCCGCACAATTTGGATTGCGGACGCAGAGCTTGGAAATGTGCGGACAACACTTGAAAATGTGCGGATCGCATATTAGGAGATCAGACGTGGTACTATATAGCCGAGAGTTAGGGTATTATTTTACATTTGGACGTTGGAAGCTCGGTTTATGACGATTGTTCGTGGGTTTTTCAAGAAATTCACCGGGGTAAGTAATTCTAACTCAGACTTGGTTAATATATATATATATATATATATATATATATATATATATATATATATATATATATATATATATATATATATATCATTGTTTTCATCAATCAATTAGTATTTTGAGATGAAATTTTGGGGAAAATTGTAGAAATTTTATAAAATAAATTTTTGGGATTTGAATGTCGATTCGAAGTCGGATTTGAGTGAAATTTCATATCTGTACCTTGTTGAGAACTACCTGGGCTATACTTGAGGTTTTAGAGAGGCTAATTCCCTGAATAAACTTGATAATTTCTATTTATGCATTAACTTGCCGAATTGGGTTGTGATAGCGCACTTTGCACCTGCCTACTCTATGGCGTATTATTTATACCAGTCCAGGAGCATGAGAATCTTAATTCATTTATCATATATGTGTGTACTTATTTTATTGCTCATGTACGATATGCTTGGACTAGAGTCCTGTGACAATGCCAGGCGGATTATATTATTGGTACGTGAGTTGTCCTTGCAGATCTATATACTGATATTATTGGCACGTGAGTTGTTCGTGTGGGTCCAGATATTGATATTGTAGCAGGTGAGTTGTCTGTTCGAGGCTGGTTACTGTTATTAAATTCGTGTGTCTTGGTTCTATTTTATATTATGAGCTTATAGCATTGCAGTTGTGGTGGTGCTTGTTGAACTTGCAATACGATTCTCTTCTTTGAGACATTTTTCATTTTTGGGTACACCGATTGCGCAGTTGTGGCTTGCGTTATATTGGTGCGGCATGTCTGTGGGATAGTTGTGGTTAATAATATAAGGTCATTGGACCTAGAATCGGTACTATCAGGTTTGATTACGGTATATTCGGAATGATAATATTGAATGTCGGCTTAAAAAGTGATTATGGTTCTAGTTGGGGCGAGAGAGCTCCATGACTTATTTATCTGATAAGGGGTCATGAGATTCCGCTTGTTTCTTTCATTATCAGCAGTGTACGAAGGTTTTGGAATGAGGTTTTGTTTAATATGGGATTTAATACTAGTACTAGGCTGGTTTTGAGTAGTTACTATGATCGGGAATGGTGCTGCTAATATGCAAGTTGTGTAGTATGTTATGTGATTGTATCTTGGGTTATGGTTATGGCTTGATACAACTTTTTCAAACTTATAAAGTGTGTAGATGTGAGACAAGAGTCTTGTAAGAAATTCTGGATGTTGAAAATTAGGTTCTAAGTTTTACGAACTAAGGTTAACGTAATGATCCTCAATTGAGTTGTGTTGTTAGGTCTATGGAATAAGGTGGCGTGGGATCACCCCCGGATATGTGCGTGGTAAGGTGGGATAGTGAACTGATGGCTTGAAAACAACTCTTGGCACGTTCGAGGACGAACGTATGTTTAAGTGGCAGAGAATGTAACGACCCGACTGATCGTTTTGAGTATTTACGCACCTTTTAACTATCTAAAGTCTTGAATAACTTCATACGATGTATTATGACTTGTGTGAATTGTCGGTTTGTGTTTTAATGTGTTTCAGAATTTGTTCGGAAGGATGAATTTTCTATGTTGAAACTTTGAGGTGGAAGAGTCGACCAAGTTTGAGTTTTAGTATTTGACCTTAGATTGGAGTTTTAATGATTTCAATAGCTCCGTATGGTAATTTTGGACTTAGGAGCATGTCCGAAAAATTATTTTGAAGTATGTAGTTGAATTTGGCTTGAAATGGCTAAAATAGAAAGTTAAGTTTGAAAGTTTGACCGAGGAGTTGACTTGTCAATATCGGGGTCAAAATCCGATTTTGGAAATTGGAATAGCTCTGTTATATCATTTATGACTTGTGTGCAAAATTTGAGGTCAATCGGACTTGATTTGATAGGTTTCGGCATCGATCGTAAAAGTTGGAATTTTCTTAGTTCTAATAGGTTTGAATTGGAATGTGATTCGTGTATTTAATGCGATTTGAGGGCCCGACTAAGTTCTTATCGTGTTTTAGGACTTGTTTGTATATTCGGATAGAGTTCCGAGTGGCTTGAATGAGTTCCGGGGTGAATTTTGAGCGAGTCCGGGCATTTCGGCACTCTGACGATGTTATGGAACAGTTGAAGTGCGGAGGGCACATTTTAGAGTGCAGAAGTGTGGCCGCAAAATCCTAAAGTGCTGGGACAGTAGGAATTGTGTGGACCTCACTTGAAGATGTGCGGACCGCAGTTGAAATTGTACGGTCCGCAGAATTCTTCTCGCGGCCGCAAAAAGATGATTTCGCAGGTTCGCTGGTCCGAGTTCGGAAGCTTATATCTTTTAATCTACAAGGAATTGGAAGATGATTCAAAAATAAAAGTTGTAGCTCTTTGAATCTAGTTTCCAGAAAGATGTAGAATAAATCATTTGAACATTTTTACAAAAATTTATGGGCATTTTACTGAAGCCTAGTAGTGCAGCCATTGTGAAGTACGGCCGCACAATTTGGATTGCGGACGCAGAGCTTGGAAATGTGCGGACAACACTTGAAAATGTGCGGACCGCATATTAGGAGATCAGACGTGGTACTATATAGCCGAGAGTTAGGGTATTATTTTACATTTGGACGTTGGAAGCTCGGTTTATGACGATTGTTCGTGGGTTTTTCAAGAAATTCACCGGGGTAAGTAATTCTAACTCAGATTTGGTTAATATACATGAATATATCATTATTTTCATCAATCAATTAGTATTTTGAGATGAAAATTTGGGAAAAATTGTAGAAATTTCATTAAAAAAAAATTTGGGATTTGAATGTCGATTCAAAGTCGGATTTGAGTGAAATTTCATATCCGTACCTTATTGAGAACTACCTGGGCTATACTTGAGGTTTTAGAGAGGCTAATTCCCTGAATAAACTTGATAATTGCTATTTCTGCATTAACTTGCCGAATTGGGTTGTGATAACGCACTTTGCACCTGCCTACTCTATGTCGTGTTATTTATACCAGTCCAGGAGCATGAGAATCTTAATTCATTTATCATATACGTGTGAACTTATTTGATTGCTCATGTACGATATGCTTGGACTAGAGGCCTGTGACAATGCCAGGTGGATTATATTATTGGCACGTGAGTTGTCCTTGCGGATCTATATACTGATATTATTGGCAAGTGAGTTGTTCGTGCGGGTCCAGATATTGATATTGTAGCAGGTGAGTTGTCCGTGCGAATGATGTTAATGTGAGCTCTAGAAGAGCTGGTTACTGTTATTAAATTCGTGTGTCTTGGTTCTACTTTATATAATGAGCTTATAGCATTGCAGTTGTGGTGGTGCTTGTTGAACTTGTAATACGATTCTCTTCTTTGAGACATTTTCCATTTTTGGGTAAACGGATTGCGCAGTTGTGGCTTGAGTTATATTGGTGCGGCATGTCTGTGGGATAGTTGTGGTTAATAATAAAAGGTCATTGGACCTAGAATCGGTACTATCAGGTTTGATTACGGTATATTCGAAATGATAATATTGAATGTCGGCTTAGAAAGTGATTATGGTTCTGGTTGGGGCGAGAGAGCTCCAACCAGTACGTTAGGAGGGTGAATGAAAAGGCTAATGACTATTAAGCTAGTTGTTGGAGGTTTTACTTTGAACATAATCAGTACGTACGCACCCCAAACAGGCTTGGATGAGAAAGTCAAGAGGCATTTTTGGGAGGATTTGGATGAGATGGTGCGTGGTATCTTGCATACCGAGAAGCTTTTCATATGTGGAGATTTCAACGGCCACATTAGGGAGCTTTTCATATGAGGAGATTTCAACGACCACATTGGGGCGACGACTGTGGGGTATGATAATGTGCATAATGGCTTTGGTTTTGGAGATAGAAACGGTGGAGGAACGTCTCTGCTGGACTTTGCTAGAGCATTTGATTTGGTGATAGCAAACTCGAGTTTCCTGAAGAAGAGGGAGTACTTGGTCACCTTTAGGAGTTCGGTGGCCAAGACTCAGATTGATGGTTCATGTATACAAAAATAAGGGTGATATCCAAAATTGCAATAAATATTGATGTATCAAGTTGCTTAGCCATACTATGAAAGTCTGGGAGAGAGTAGTAGAGCTAAAGGTGAGTAGGTGTGTGTTTATTTCTGAGAACCAATTTGGGTTTATGCCGAGGCGTTCAACTACAGAAGCCATCCACCTTGTTAGGAGATTGATGGAGCGGTATAGGGAGAGAAAGAAGGACTTGCATATGGTGTTTATCAACTTAGAAAAAACATACGATAAAGTTCCTAGAGAGGTTTTGTGGAGATGTTTGGAGGCTAGAGGTGTCCCTGTTGCCTACGTTAGGTTGATTAAGGACATGCATGATAAACCAAAGACCCGAGTGAGGATGGTGGGTGGGGACTCAGACCATTTTCCGGTTATGATGAGGTTGCATCAGGGGTCGACACTCAGTCCTTTTTTGTTTGTTCTGGCGATGGACGTACTGGCGCGCCACATCCAAGGGTAGGTGCCATGGTACATGCTATTTGCAGATGATATTGTATTGATTGAAGAGACGTGAGATGGTATGAACTCGCAATTAGAGGTATGGAGGTAGACCCTGGAGTCTAAAGGTTTCAAGTTGAGCAGGACCAAGACAGAATACTTAGAGTGTAAGTTCAGTGGTGAGACTCAAGGAGGGGAAGGGGAGGTGAGGATGGACTTACAGGTCATCCCTAAGAGAGAAAGTTTTAAGTACCTTGGGTTTATTATTCAAGGGGATGGGGAGATTGACATAGATGTCACACATCGTATTGGGAAGGGATGGATGAAATGAAGACTCGCTTCCGATGTTTTGTGTGATAAGAAGGTTCCATCTCAACTTAAAGGTAAGTTCTACAGAGTGGTGGTCAGACCGATGATGTTGTATGGGGTTGAATGTTGGCCAATCAAGATCGCTCATGTACAGAAGATGAAGGTAGCATAGATGAGGATGTTGAGATGGATATGCGGGCACACTAGGTTAGATAGGATCAGAATGAGGTTATTTGAGACAAGGTGGGTGTGGACCCTATTGAGGACAAGATGCGGGAAGCGCGGCTTAGGTGGTTTGGTCATGTAAGGAGGAGGAGCACAGATGTCCCGGTGAGGAGGTATGCGAGGTTGACATTGGAGGGCTTACAGAGAGGTAGAAGTAGGCCAAAGAAGAGGTGGGGAGAGGTGATTAGGCAAGATATGGCACAACTTCAGCTGACCTAGGACATGACACTAAGGTATGTAGGTCGAGAATTAGGTTAGTAGAGTAGGTAGTATAGGGCGTTCATAACAGTAGTATTGGCACGTAGTCTCGCTTTCTGTTGGTAGTATGTTTTTATGACTAACCGTCATTTTGTTTCATTGTTTATCACCTTACTATCTTGTTGTCTTTATTTAGCTTTTATATGGCTTTTTGATACTTTCCCTTCTTGTCTATATTTTAAATAATGCGGTGTTTATGATTTCCTGAGCCAAGGGTCTATTGGAAACAACCTCTCTATCCTCATAAGGTAGGGGTAAGGTCTGCGTACACACTACCCTTTCCAGACCCAATGGTGTGAAATAATACTGGGTATGTTGTTGTTGTTGTGAAAAGCCAAGAATACTTAGTGAAGTGATCGAAAAACACAATATAGTAACGAGATTTATCAAAAGATAGAATAGGAGAAGGTCCCAAACATTCGAATAAAGAATGTCAAGAGGTCGAACACTTTGTAAAGTATTAATTCCAAATGCGAAGCTATGGCTCTTATTAAAAGCAAATCACAAAAGGTAAAGGACTTGGATGTAGAGATTGGAACGTTCAATGTGGAGACCATCAACTTTGTGATGCCAGGTTGAGGATGACCAAAATGGACATGCCACAGATGTAGTGGTGTATGAGTGGTTGATACTGTAAACTGAGTGGAATATGGTGATGACCATTCATAGAGATCCTCGTTAATCTGACCTTGAAGAAGTGATGCCCTCGTTCTCAATCCTTCACAAGAACACAATTTGAAAAAAATTCAAGGCTACTAAAATTAGATTTTTTGGTGTGTGAGGTGCACACAAAATATTATTAAGCACAACTAGACTATTAGAATTAGACTTTGAGGGTAGTATGTCTGATATGTGAAATAGGGATACCATTATCATCCACAATGATGATCTCATCTATTCCAGTGAAGTCTGATGCAGACATGAGGTTTTGAGGATAATTTTCTATGTAGTGGGAAGCACCCGAGTCAATTACCCAATAATTATTTGATGAGTTGATATGAGCAGCAAAGTTGTCTTGTATTTTAGCAGCTGAGTGAGACTTTGAGCGACTAAACTTTGGCGATATGGCTGAATTTGTCATAGAGTTGACATTGCCTTGGCGGATATCCATTTTGTTGTCTTGATTGATTGCCTAACTATCCATTTGCGGAGGATGATCTGCAGTTGGTATTAAGATTATTACCACGATATCGATTGTTTGAGGAGCTTCTCTGGTTAAGTTGAGCAGTGATATTGAGTTGTTCCTTTTTGGCATCTTCATTCATGACCAAATAGTTTATCATATAGTTCTTCAAGGCTGATGGGTGTGTCCCGGACTCGGATGACTGCTAAGATTTCCTTTTATTATGAACCTAGACCACTAAGAACTTTAATAGTCAACTCCTCACAAGTAAGAGGGGAGCCAATCACTGTCAGTTCATCTGCTAGAGATTTTATTTTACCCTGAAGTCAGCAATAGATCTGAAATTTCTTTGAAGTGTAGATAGTTCTCGCATGCCAAAAATACGAGTTTGGGATTTGTTGGCATATGTGTGGGATCCCAATTAGAATAATTAAAATAATAAAAATGAAAGATAGCAATAACGGCAGAAACAAGAATCTTGCAAGTTGCAACAAGTTATTGAAACCAAAACCAAGTCTGAACGGTGGCAATTTGCAAAGCAAATTACAAAAGAAATCAAGCATTCTGATTGGCCCAAAGTTTGGCAAGTCTCCTATAAATAGGAGCTCCATTTTCCATTTCAGCACAAAAATTTGAGAGAGCAAGAATCATTAGGGAAAAAGATCCATTCAAGTACAATTACTTCAAGTAATATTCAAGGTCCTTTTAAATTTACGCCATGTGGACCATAATATAATCCATGGCTTGAGATTTATCCAAATCTTATACTTATCCCATGGTTCTTTTATCTTTTTTTTTCTTTTTAATACGTTTCTTACGTTTAAACTGCAAACTAAAGCAAATGTACCAAACAAACAACTACAAAAATCAGTACTAAATTTATTTACTTTTTACTAATATCAACTCAAGAAATGTCTGCCATCTCACATGATGGAAAAACCTCCAGATGATCATAAGTCACAAAGACTTGTACTCGGGCTACAATGTATTCAAATCTAATGTAAAACACAATTAAAGTTTCATACTTAACCAAAATGTTTTGCCACACTACAAAGTACTGTTGTGGGAATAGGAGTACTGTCATGAGTAACAACAGTACTTCACTTAATTAAGTACATTTATAAAATGCTTAGTATGGCAAATGGGTTCTTTGACGGGTCAAAAAAGTAGGGAAGCCGATGCTCGCCATCTTAATTTCTTTGTTGAGAAAATTCATGTGGTGCTTTATTTAGTATTGCAGTAAAAAGAAGAGAGAACGTGGGTTCATTTTTAACTAGTGCCGTTAGTATAAATATTGCCCTTTTTAGTTCTTTCGACAATTATGAGATTTGAATAGATCTCAGCCATGGATTATATTATGGTCCATATGGCATAAATCTAAAAGGCCCTTGCAGTGGTTTCTGAGTTTATTTAGTGTAAACACCTCTACGGAATCCTTCAGTAAATTGCATGATTCTCTGCAGTATATTTTGCAAAATGTAGTATGCTTTCAAATTTCTATTATCTAGTGATCTTAATTTTTACCGCTAAATAGAAAATTAAAAATATTTTAATATACTTCGAATTGTTCAAATCTATTTTGAATTGAAAAAAATAGTCTTGTCTACTATGTATAAAGTAATCAACTCCAAAGGACTATTCGAAAGATTTTGAGATTTTATTATCTATATTCTAATCAAATCGTTACTTCCTATATATCATACGTTTCTTACGAAATTCGGGTTCGATATTCATTTCAAGTGCAATTTTCGTGGCAGAAATCATACCAGTTGCAAATCCTCTCTATACTTGTTAAAGAAAGAAATCAAACTTTTTCATTTCAAATAACCTTTTTTAAACTTATACATAGCCTATTAGTTGTAATGAAAAATGGGCCTTTACGTGGGGCCTAAAACAGTTGTTTTACTTGCTTTATGAAAGGGCGCCGCCCTTGATCTAGAGCGGATATCTCTGTGTCATCTGCTATTTTGAAAACTGAAAATGCTACCAGCTATCTAGTGGCACTTCCTAGCAAGGTGGCTGAAAGTTTAACCCTTAATTTCTTGCATAGCAAAAGCTTTTTTAGGGAAATTGGTGGTTATCCTAGGGATCGATTGCCTAAAGCAATAAAAAAACAAAAAAGAGAAATGAGAAAAAGGTATGAAACAAGTTAACTTTTTTAACAATAAAAAAGCAAGTCAACTATTTCATTAGCGTAACTATAAACTATATGAAATGACAGCAAACATTTAGAACTACTCAACTATTAACTAATTCAAATGAAAACTTGACTTCTGGGCTCCAAAATGACGAAATAAGTTGAAATGGAAAGGTCTTCAACATATAATGTAGGAGGCAAAGTACTAATGGAACTTTAGGATTGAAATATATATAGAAATGAGAGGAAAGAAGAGTACATCAACAACAACAACAACAACATACCCAATGTATTCCCACGAGTGAGATCTGAGGAGGGTAGTGTATACGTAGACCTTACTGTAGACATTTAAATTTTATTGGATTTAAATCCATAAAATTATTTGAACTGTACATTAAATTCAAGATATATTAGTCCAAATAAATATTATAGGCTAATATAATTAGATTAATTATATTAGTCAAATGCATATGAGTTAAATAAATGAGTCCAAATCTACTAGGCTAGCCCATTCGATTGGTCTACAAATGATGAGCCGACTTCATTAGGCCCAATATGCCATCTTCTTAGAGGTCTAGTTTAATGCCACGTGTCAAATGACGTAGCACGTTAAGCAAACGGAAGATCCAATAGGATCACGCCACATGTCAAAATTACAAGGTATGCCAAGTCACATTAAAAGGCCAATGAAACCGTGCCATGTGTGCAAGTGACATATTCTAACCAATCAAATGCATCCTTGTCATACTTCAATTTGATTAGTCAGAAAGAGTTTATTTTTATCATAACTCTTTCCTCCAACAATTATAAATAGGTATCTTCATAACCCAGAAAATATACCAGAAGTTATAACAAGAAGCAAGAGAGAGCTCATGGATCAAACGCCGCAAATTTTTCTACAAGTTTCAAGTTTCAAGAAATCAAGTTCAAGCTCAAGAACGAATAACAGATCAAGATTCAAGGAGTACGAATTCAAATCAAAGTTCGTGCTAGTTGAATTCAAGATCATTGTTCATGGCAACAACTACATATTCAAGATCAAGATCAAAGACCCTTAGATTTATTTACTATTGGAAAGAAGAATCAGATGATTCATAGAGATTGTACACTCATATTACTTGAAATCAATTGATTGTCTACACTTACCCCTACCTTTAAGAATGCAGAGAGGTTATTTCTGATAAACCGTTGGCTGAGAAAAGATAAAGGGAATGGGTAATAACAAGCAAACCAATCGAAATCCGAAGCGAAAATACAAACTAACATAAGGTAATGCAATCAAAAACCCAAGCGAAGGCAACAAGTAATAACAGAAGTCTAGGAAGACGAAAATACACAAAAGTCACTAAGTGATGTACTAGAGATACTGTAACAAACAAGGACATCACTCGGATACCTAACCTTTTGCCTTTATTCTCAACCTCCACGCCTTCCTATCCATGATCACGTCCTCAGTAAGCTGGAGAAACGTCATATCTTGCCTAATCACCTCTTTCCAATACTTCTTCGGCATGCCTTTACCTCTCCGTTGGCCCTCCAAAGTCAACCTGTTACACGTTCTCACTGGTGCATTTGTGCCTCTCCTCTTCACATGCTCAAAATATCTATGTATCGCCTCCCACATATTTTCCTCCACAGGGGCCACGCCTACCTTATCCCGGATAACTTCATTTCTAATTATATCTAACCTGGTATGCCCGTACATCCATCTCAATATTCTTATTTCAGCCACCTTCATCTTCTGGACATGAGAGTTCTTGACTGACTAACATTCCTCTCCATACAAAATAATCGGTCTGACCACCGCTTTATAGAACTTACCTTTAAGTCTTGGTGGCATATTCTTATCACACAAAACACCGGAAGAAATCTTTCGTTTCATCCATCCCGCCCCAATACGATGTGTGACATCCTTGTTGATATCCTTATTCCCTTGTATAGATGACCCAACAAGTATAGCTGACCCAAGGTACTTAAAACTTTCTCTCCTAGGGATGACTTGTGAATCAAACTTCACGTCTTTGTCCACTACCTGAATCGCACCACTGAACTTTCACTCCATGTATTCTATTTTGGTCTTGCTTAACTTGAAACCTTTAGGCTCCAGGGTCTGCCTTCAAACCTCTAACCTCTCATTTACACCACCTTGTGTCTCGTCAATCAGTACAATGTCATATACAAATAACAAGCATTATGGCACCTCCCTTTGAATGTAGCGTGTCAGTGCCTCGATCGTCATGTTAAATAGAAATGGACTGAGGGCTAACCCCCTAGTTGTCACCACCCAAAATTCTAACCTGTCGTGATGGCGCCTAACGTGGTACTAGGCAAGCCGATTTCTCACAAATATTTCTAACACTTTTAACAAAAATAAATTTAAAGCACTTTTAATAGTAAAAGTTGTCAGAACAGAGATAGAAAACCCAAAACATAATGCAGAATTCCCAACTATCGGGGTGTCACAGAGTACTTGAGCATCTATAGATCACAAGTCTGGAAAACACGGTCTATAGTAGTCTGAGACAAAATACAGTAATAAAGAAGATAAGGAAGGAGAGACAAGATCTGCGAAATATCGGCAACTACCTCGGAATCTCCGGATAATCAACTGTGCGAAGAAAATCAACACCTATTGTGTCCGGGAACACCTGAATCTGCACACAAAGTACAGGATGTAGTATGAGTACAACCAATTCAACAAGTAACAATAGTAAATAAAGAACTGAAAGTAATGACGAGTTTCATAGCTGAGTTCAATTATAGTAATTTCCCACATAACAAGGTAGGCATGCTTCAAGATCAACATTTAATGCCAAAACAGTAATTTCATGTCAAGTTCAACTGAAACATAAGATAATATCTCTAAAATTTTTTCAAAACTGTGGTATAAGACATCTGAAGTGCAACAATAATGAAATCAAATGCATCCTTTTCGGACCACAGTCACTCAGCCATTCCTTCACTCAACACTCAGCACTCGCACTCAGTAGGTACATGCGCTCACTGGGGGTATGTACAGACTCCGGAAGGGCTCCTCCAGCCCAAGCGCTACGATCCGCATGGACAACTCACGTGCTGCACGGACAACGCACGTGTTATAATATCAATATCTGGATACACACGGACAACTAACGTGCTATAATATAATATCTGGATCCGCACGAACAACTCACGTGATGCACGGACAACTCACATGTTGCACGGACAACTCACGTGCTATTGTATAATATCTCACAATCAGGCTCTCGGTCTCACTCAGTCATAAATCTCTCCAGTCTCTGGGGCTCTCAAAAATCATGAAAACTCATCCCAAACAACAATGATATGATGCATCAATAATGAACAATAGAGACTGAGATTAAATAAATAGATAAACTGTGACTGAGTATAAAATAATAATTTAACAGATAGTTCAATATGTACATGACATCTATGGGTCCCTACAGTGCCAACACATAATCTAAACATGATCTGTGGTTTAATTTCTCTACTACATGGAGAATGTATAGATTACAACAGATTATTCAACTACACAATTACATGGAATTTGACCAAGTCACAATTTCTACGGTGCACGCCCGTCACCTAACATATGCGTCACCTCTAAACAGATCACATAACACATAATCCGGGGTTTCATACCCTCACGACCAAATTTAGAACTCTTACTTACCTCAAACTGCGTAATTCTTTATTCTGCTATGCCTTTTCATCGCGAATCGGTCTCCAAACACCTCGAATCTAGTCACAAATAATCCGATTCAGTCAATACTAATTATAGGAATTGGTTCCATATGAAAATATTAATTTTTCAAACAAAATCTAAAATTGCACCCAAGTATCGCCCGTGGGTCCCATGTCTCGAAACCCAATAAAAGTTACAAAATATGAACGCTCATTCAACTACGAGTCCAACCATATAAATTTTACCGAATTCCAACATCAACTCGACCCTCAAATCTTCAAATTAAACCAAGAGGATTTTCTAAATTTTTCAACTCAATTCACCAATTAAATGGTAAAAACAACCATGGATTCGAGTAATTTAACCAATATTGAGTTAAGAACACTTACTCCATTATTTTTCTTGAAAATCTTCCAAAAATCGCCTCTTCCTGAGCTCCAATTTGTCAAAAATGAAAAATAAAAAATGGGATAAAGTTCCATTTTCAGAACTTAAAGTTTCTGTCCAAGCGTTTCTTCTTCGCGAACGATGAAGCTTCCTCACGTTCGCGAAGCACAAAATTATGCTGCTCGAATTTCCTCCTTCCCGAACGCGATCCCGGTCTCGCGAATGCGAAGACCAAATTTCCCCCAGGCCGGATTTCTCTTTCGCAAACGCGAGGCATTGATCGCGAACGCACAGCCTTGCCCCTCGACCCTTTGCGAACGTGTGCTCTAGGTCGCGGACGCGTAATTTTGCCCCTCGATCCTTCGCGAACGCGTGCCCTCGATCATGAATGCGAAGCATAAAATGGGTCAATCCAAATTTCCTCTTTGCGAACACGAGACTCTCCTCGCGAATGCGATGAAGAAAATCATATACATGCATCAGAAAATTCCAGCAGCTGTTTAAGTCCAAATTTCGATCCGTTAACCATCTGAAACTCACCTGAGGCCCCCGGGACCTCAACCAAATACACCAACAAGTCTTAAAATATTATACGAACTTATTCAAACCTTAAATCACATCAAACAATACTAAAATCACAAATCAGACCCAATTCAAGCTTAACGAAACTAACAAATTCCAACTTCTACATTCGATACCGAAACCAATCAATTCAATTCCGATTGACCTCAAATTTTACACACAAGTCATAAATGACATAACGGAGATATAAAAAATTTTAAAACTGAATTCCGACTCCGATATAAAAAAATCAACTCCCCGGTCAAACTTCCAAACTTAAATTTTTATTTTCGCCATTTCAAGCCTAATTTAGTTACGGACTTCCAAATAATTTTTCGGACACGCTCCTAAGTCCAAAATCACCATACGGAGTTATTGGAATCATCAAAACTCTAATTTGGTATTTTTACCCATAAGTCGACATCTGATCACTAATTTAACTTAAACTTTAAACCTTGAAACTAAGTGTTCCAATTCATTCCAAAACCTTACCAGACCCGAACCAATCACCCCGGCAAGTCACATAACAATTGCAAAGCATAAATTGAGCAGTAAATGGGGGAACGGGGTTGTAATACTCAAAACGACCTGCCGGGTCGTTACACTGGTGCAACCCCATCATAACTGGGAAGTGTTTCGAGTCCCCTCTAAGTGTTCTCACATGAGTTTTAGCTCTATCATACATGTCCTTAATAGCCCTAATTTATACAACATGAACACCTCTAGTCTCTAAATATCTCCACATAACTTTCCTCGATACTTTATCATAAGCCTTTTCTAAATCGATAAGCACCATATGTAAATCAGAGGAAATAAGAGTACGTAATTTATTTATTTTTGCTCGGAATGGGTTTTTAGGAATAGAAAGGGAGGAGGGAAGAGGGAGTTAAGTTCGTTAACACAATGTTTTGTCCAAAAGTGGGTGAAACAAAGAAAAACATGACATGCTGTTGTGAAACTTTTGTAGCATTAAAAGAAAGCTCAGGATTATGAACACAATAACTATTAAGGGAATTAGTGTAGGGATGTGCATAATTTGGTAAATACCGAATTGTTGTATTGAAATTAAAAATTTTGGTATTTGGTATTCGGTGTGGTATTTGGTTTAAGTTTTAAGCAAGCAACACGACATTTCTAATGATCAAATTTATTCATTTATGTATAGTTTTCTCTCTCTGGGTTGATATTTATTAGTTTTGGACAAAATTTTTATCAACAAACGTTTTTGTTTTGTACTTTTGAGTACTTTAATTAAGAATATTACAGTATATAGCTCTTGCACTAGTTAATATTCAAATCGAATAACCCGAAGTTACCGAACCGAATAAACCGAAACCGAAAAGAGAAAAATTGAACCATACCGAATTTAATTAGGTACGGTATTGGTATAACATTTTAAGAAATCGAATACCGAAAATATCGAACCGAAATATCTAAATACCATACCGTACCTACCAATGAACACCCCTAAATTAGTGTCAATTAATACACATTCTTTTATATTTCCTTATTCCATCAATTTGAAGATAGAAAAGTAACACTCTGCTCTCCTTTTCTTTCGTTTTCTCTACATCATCTCCATTCTTCTGCTTTCCCTTTTCTCAATCCAAAAGATCAGTGTTAAATAGTTTAAGTAGATTAATAGAGGAAATAATTCATTTAGCCTAGTTACTTTGTTGATGAATTCAATAATATACTGATATTATGGGCAGATTCCCATATGTATCCAAATCCCTGCAAAGAGCATTCGGTCATCAATACTGATTGAGATACCATACATTCTCTAAACACAGTACATCCCTTATGTAAATACCGAAGTGACAGGGATTGTCCATTTTCCTCTCAAATTCTTTGTTGTTAGGGTATCTCCAACCCTCCACTATAACGTTTCGACCGGCCGTTTTGAGTATTACAACCCCATTTTTTCATTTACTACTCAAGTTATGCTTTACAGTTATTTTATGACTTACCGGATTAATTGGTTCGGGTCTGGTTAGGTTTTGGAATGAATTGGAACCCTTAGTTCCAAGGTTTAAAGCTTAAGTTAAAATAGTGACCGGATGTCGACTTATGTGTAAACGACCCCGAAATGGAGTTTTGATGATTCCAATTGCTACGTATGGTGATTTTGGATTTAGGAGCATGTCCGGAAAATTATTTGGAAGTCCGTAGTGGAATTTGGCTTGAAATGGCAAAAATTAATTTTTTCGGGAAGTTTGACCGGGGAGTTGACTTTTTTGTATCAGGGTCGAAATCTAGTTCTGAAAATTTTTGTTATGTCATTTATAATTTGTGTGCAAAATTTAAAGTCATTACGGATTGATTTGATGTGTTTCGGCACAAGATATAGAATTTAAAAGTTCAAAGTTCATAGATTTTGATTTGAGGTGCGATTCGACATTTTGATGTTGTTTGATGTGATTTGAGGCCTCGAGTAGGTCCGTGTTATATTATGGAATGTGTTGGTATATTTGAAAGGGATCATGAGTGACTCGGTGAGTTTCGGGGTGAGTTTTGAGCGATGTCCGAGCATTTCGGCACTCAAATGTTGTTCTCGAACTTTTGGAAAAGTGCAGACCACACAATTTTGTGTGCGGCCGCACTTCAGGGGTTCTGCGGGTTCGATGGTCCGACTTCGAAGGCTTATATCTTTTAATCAATAACGAATTTGGAGATGATTTAAAAACGAAAGTTGTAAACCTTTGAATCTAGTTTTCATTAAAGTATAGCACGAATTATTTGGACATTTGTACAGATTGTTATGGGCATTTTACTGAAGTCTAGTATGTTGTCACAGTGAAGTGCGGCCACACTCAAAATTGTACGGCTGCAGGACTTGAAAACGTGCGGCAGCACTTGAAAATGTGTGGACCCCACATTGGGAGATCAGACGTGGTACTATATAACCGAGGGTTAGGGTATTATTTCACATTTGGACTTTGGGAGCTTGGTTTGTGGGATTTTTAAGAAGTTCATCGGGGTAGGTGATTCTAACTTGGATTTGGTTAACATACATGAACATATCATTGTTTTCATCATTGAATTAGTAGTTTGAGATGGAATTTTGGGAAAAAATGTAGAAATTTCATAACATGAATTTTTGGGATTTGAATGTCGATTCGAAGTAGGATTTGAGTGAAACTAGTATGGTTGGACTCGTAATTGAACGAATTGTGGGATTTTGTAAGTCATCGGATTCTGAGACGTGGGCCCCACAGACAAGTTTTGAGTTAAATTTCGGATTTTGTGGGAACATATTAGTATTTTGATATGGAATTAATTCCTATATTTGTGTGGACTGAATCAAATTTATTGTTGCTAGATTTGAGCCGTTCAGAAGTTGATACGTGCAGAAAGGGATTTCTGGAGCATTGTTTAGCTTGCTCGACATTGGATTCGTCTTGTTCGAGGTAAGTAACTCATCTAATATTGGAGCTGAGGGTATGAACCTTGATTATACGTGTTATGTATTTGGTGGTTAGGTGACGCACATGCTAGGTGACTAGCGTGTGTGCGTGCACTGTGTGAACTGTGACTCCGTTAATTCTATGGTACTGTGTAATTACTTGAACTTATTTGAAATCATGAAAATATCTACGTACTAAAGCTATTGAGTTGTGATTCATGTTAGAAACTATTTCTAGGCTACATGCTTATATTGTTGGGACCCATTGAGGTCGTTACTGCTGTTGAGTTGTTTGCTTACATTGCAATTTCATACTCAGTCATATTCATTCATTACATATCATACCTTAGTCTCTGTTGTTATTCATTGATACATCATATCATCATTTTTGGGCTAGTTTCATGACATTGTGAGTCTGTGAGAGAGAGAATGGAGAGATTGCTGACTGAGTGAGGCCGAGGGTCAGACTGTGAGGATACTTTTTTGGATTGGGTTGAATGCCGCAGTAGGCCATATTGTCTTTATATATATTATTATTATGTGGATCGGGGCTGCCTGCCTGCATCATGCTTTATAGGCTTTATTGTTAAGGGATCCGACTGCACATCATAGTAGGCCATATCGGCTTTATATAGCGCTTGGACTGAAGGAGCACCTCCCGAGTCTGCACACACCCCCAATGAGCGCGGTTGATATTATTAAGGGATGGATCTTCCCTGGACATTGATCTTGTCCGAAGCATTATATACCTGGAGATGGATCTTCTCCACGGGCTGGATTGGCCCTACTTGGTATAGAGTGACTGATGATCAGTTGATGTGTATATTTCGGGATGGATCTTCTCTGGGCCAGATTGGCCATATACAGTACCGAGTGATTGAGCATGATGAATGGAATGTGTGAGACAGTGAGATTGAGTTCTCTGAGAGTGTGAGTACATGAGTTCATCTCTGAGATACATTGTATTGACATGCACACATGACATACATGCATAGAGATGTATTTTTTTCCTCATGTTGTACGGTATCACGTCATTCATGACTTCTCACACATATTGGCATATGGACATAGTGATGCATTTGTTTTACACTGGTTATCTGGAAAGAAAATGAGACATCTTAATTATCATTGAAAGGATTCTGGAAAAATTACTGTTTTCAAACTTATTCATATTTTTGGCAACTTCGGTAAACGATTTGGATTTTCACTGATGTACTTGAAAGGCGAAACTATTTTCAGAAATCATGATTTAAGCCGAACATTTTATCTCTGAGTTACTTTTTGTATTACTTGCTTTATGTTGTTATGAACTGTTGTTGGTTATGGGAGTTGAACTCTGACCTTGGTACAAGCTCGTCACTACTTTCAACCTAAAGTTAGGTTTGTTACTTATTGAGTACATGTGGTCGGTTGTACTCATACTACACTTCTGCACCTTGCGTGCAGATATTGGATGCTGATGTTGTTATACTCGATGGGAGCTGGAATTGAAGACCTACCTGCATTCCGGTTGTAGCTGCCTCTTGTTCATGGTAGCCTTAGATTTATAAGAATCTGTTTATGTACATTTCGAACAGATGATATATTTATTTCATACCAGTTTTGTAAATTCTAATCTTAGAAACTCATGATTTGTACTACCAGTCCTCGGAAAATGTATAAGATTTAGATATTCTCTTTTACTTACATGTCTTGTTAAATTTCAGTGGAATTGGATAGTTGATAAATGGCTTACCTAGCGAGCTGGGTTAGGTGTCTGCACGACTAGTTGGATTTTGGGTCGTGACACCCCCCATTTCTCCATAATGAAGTCCTTTTTTGCCAAAATGTGGCTCCAATGTGAAGGAAAAATATTTTATTATTAATCTCTGAAATCTCTCTACTTTTCTAACAAATCTCCACACATAAAATAAGTTAGTAATACCCCTATTTATAATAATATGAAATATATGTCAACTAGAAACATGAAAGCCTATTCCTATATTAATTCTGATTACAAATCCTATTTAGACATGAATTAAATAAATTAAATCTTAAATAACTAAGGTTTCCTACTACAAATTTAAATTAGTTTTCCAACATTCTCCCCTAATTCAAAGTTGTATACGTCTCACTTGTTTGTATTGTTATCTTGGAGAACTTTTCTCCAAATTCTACTTTTGTTGAAGCATATGTCACGACCCGAAATTCCTACCTTCGGACCCTGATGGTGCCTAATATTTCACTTACTAGGAAAGCCAACGTTAGAATAATATTATCTATTTTATAACAATTTTTAGATTTATTAATACCAAAGAATTAAATGCGAAAGTAAAGTCTGAAATGTAGTGAATGAATAAAATAACGGTGTCTAAATACCATCCCATAATTGGTGTCACAAGTGCATGAACTTCTAGAATAATACAAATAAAGGTCTGAATACAATAGAGCTGTCTGAAACAAATACACAGCTAAAGTAAGTAGACGGGGACTTCAGAACTTCGGACGCCATGCAGTTATACCTCAAGTCTCCTCTGGGTAGCTGAAATCTGAGAAAGTCTATGGTACGCCGCTGGGACCAACTCCGAAATCTGCACAAGAAGTACAAAATGTAGTATCAGTACAACTGACCCCATGTACTAGTAAGTGCTGAGCCTAACCTCCGACGAAGTAGTGACGAGGCTAAGGCAGGTCACGTACATTAACCTGTACGCAATAATAGTAATAACCATAATAATAGAAATAAATTCGGTAACTCATTCTTATAGTTGAATTCAACTCAACAATGATATCCAATTATTATTTCAATCAATTTCTGTTGCAGCGTGCAACAGACCGCTCCCACATATATTCATATTCAATTCTGTTGCGGCGTGCAACCCGATCCACCAATATGGACTTTTAATCAAGTATGTTACGGTGTGCAACCCGATCCATCAATATGAACTTTTAATCAAGTCTGTTGTGGCGTGCAACCCGATCCACCAATATGGACTTTTAATCAAGTCTGTTGCGGCGTGCAACCCGATCCCCCAATATATATTCATTTTCATTTCCGTTGCGGCATGCAACCTGCTCCTCCAATAGATTCATTTACCAATTCTTATAAAAATAATTGCCCCAATAAATGCAACAATTAATATGAAATTACAAGACAATAAACATACAATAATTATGATTTATTTATGAAATAGACAATGACAAGTAGCAGTTTATTTTGAAAATCAGAGAGAATTTAGGCAGTTTGATATGCTAAATGTCAAGTAATAATTAAGACACGTAAATCAAATAAGCATTTAACACTTATTGCAAGAATTCAAGAATTAATATTTGACAAAGAATAGGAGAGAAATAATTATTATAATAATTAATTCGTGTCATAGAACAATTTATGATTTTCAAATAATTATGCAAACAATTAATTTGACGACGTATAGACACTCGTCACATCGCCTATACGTTGTTCACGTGCATTTCACATAACAAATAAATTAGGGTTCTACTCCCTCAAGTCAAAGTTAACCACGACACTTACTTCGCTTTGCAATTTCAATCAATTACTCGACCACAACTTTTTCTTTTGAATTTATCTCCAAAAGCGTCAAATCTATTCACAAACAATTCGATATAGTCAATACGAATCATAGGAATTAATTCTATAATAATTTACTAATTTTTCGGATAAAATCCGAAATTCACTTTAAACATTGACAGTGGGGCCCACATCTCAAATCTCGAAAAAACTTATGAAATCGAACACCCATTTGGAGACGCGTCCAACCATATAAAAATTATCAAATTCCGATGTCAAATAGACCTTCAAATCTTAAATTTTTGTTTTTGGAAGATTTTATAAAAAACTGATTTTTCTCCCAAAAATTTACGGATTCATGATATAAATGGATATGGAATCATGAAATATAATCAATATAGGATAAATAACACTTACCCCAAATATTTTTCCATGAAAATCGCTCAAGAATCGCCTTACCCGAGCTCAAAAATGGAAAAGGGTTGAAAATGGGACGAATCCCATTTTCCAGAACTTAAGTTCTGTTTCTGGAATTTTTACCCTTCGCGAACGCGGTCTGTGCCTCGCGTTCGCGAAACACAAATCTGGACTGTCTAATTTTATCCTTCGCGAACGCGAGGGCTATCTTGCGAATGCGAAGCTTGCCTAGCTTGGCCTTCGCGAACGCGAGATGCCCTTCGCAAAAGCGAAGGCAATTTTCCTGGCCGGTCTCTTTCCCTTCGCGAACGCAAGACTTGAATCGCGAACGCGAAGTTTTGCACCTCGATCCTTCGCGAACGCGTTCCCTCTGTCGCGAACGTGAAGCACAAAACATGACAGTCCAATTTACTCTTTGCGTTCGTGAAAGTACCTTCGCGAACGCGAAGAAGAACACACCAAAAGCCCGAAGTCTGCAGAAAACTAGATTTCCTAAGTTTGAAATCATCCTGTAGCCTATCCGAAACTCACCTAAGCCCTCGGGGCTCCAAACCAAACATGCACACAAGTCCTAAAATATCATACGAACTTGCTCGCGCTATCAAATCACCAAACTAACACCTAGAACTATGAATCGGACACCAATATCAAAGGAAATTTTCAAAAAAAACTTTAAAACTTATATTTTTACAACAGGACGTCCGAATCACGTCAAATCAACTCTATTTCTCACCAAATTTGACAGACAAGTCATAAATATTATAGTGGACCTATACCGGGCTCCGAAACCAAAATACGGACCCGGTGTCAATAAATCTAACATCAGTAGATTCTTAAAAATCATTAAGCTTTTAAACTTTTAATGTTTCATCAATATTCCATATCTCGGGCTAGGGACCTCGGAATTCGATTCCGGGCATGCGCCCAAGTCCCAAATCACGATACGAACCTACCGGAACTGTCAACACACTAATCTGAGTCCGTTTTCTCAAACTGTTGACTAAAGTCAACTCAATTGAGTTTTAAAGCTCTATTTCACGTTTTATTCCGTTTTTCACACAAAAACTTTCCGAAAAATTTTACGGATTGCGCACCCAGTCGAGGAATGATAAATAGTGCTTTTTAAGGTCTTAGTATACATAATTACTTATTAACTTTAAATATGATATTTTGGGTCATCAAATTCTCCACCTCTAAAACAAACGTTTGTCTCGAACAGAGTTAGAAAAGTACGTGAGCTGGTGAATAAGTGTGGATATTTACTCCGCACGTCTCCCAGGTAGATGCCTTTACCGGCTGACCTCTCCAACGCACCTGAACTGAAAGATAACTCTTAGACCTCAACTGTCGGACCTGTCGGGCTAGAATAGCTACCGGCTCCTCCTCATAAGTCAAATCCTTGTCCAATTGAACTGAGCTAAAATCTAACACATGGGACGAATCACCATGATATTTCCGGAGCATAGACACATGAAACACCGGATGAACCGCTGATAAACTAGGTGGTAATGCAAGTTTGTAGGCTACTTTACCCACCCTTTCAAGAATTTAAAAGGGTCCAATATAACTAGGGCTCAACTTGCCCTTCTTTCTGAACCTCATTACACATTTGTGTCCTCGCTCTTGATGAAACTCGCAGAGGGCGTCTGATTTTCTAGTATTTGGGTATGATCTCATCTTTTGCGGCCACTTCACCTTCGGTCCGAGCTTCTCTAAGGCGTAGACTATATCTGTAGGTGACATGCAAAAATTATGAGTAGATAATAAAGAGGGCATACTGATCGCGTCCAAATGCACACCTCTAAACAAGACATAAAACGGTCGATTGCAATTATAGTAACCCAACGAAGAGTCAAGGTCGAATCCACAGGGAGCTAGATGGGAGTTAGGGGTATATATTCTAATGCGTGAAATTGAATTATCTTAATTTGCACTTCCACAAAAAGGGTTTTGTTTCAATTTCTAATTTTACACTAAAGTTTGCAGAATAAAGAAATAAGACTAGGATTGTTGTTTTTGATGTTTTTTAAATTGATAAAAACTCTAGGGTTGTGACCATCACCTAGGTGTTTGCCTAATGGGATAAAAACCTTAATACTTGTTTTGTTGATCTGGGTGTATTATAGCTATCAACTCTCAATTACCCACTTAATACCATAGGTGAAACCTGGAGCAATATTCTTTCTCCAACCATGAATGCAATATCACGAACTTTACGGTCGCCATAACTCTTTTTCCTAGACTGAACTGTGCGAAGTCGATCCTGAATAATCTTGACTTTATCCAAGGCATCTTGTACCAAATCGGTACCCAACAACTGAGCCTCTCCCGGTTCAAACCACCCAACTAGCGAACGATATCGCCTTCCGTATAATGCCTCATATGGAGCCATCTGAATGCTCAACTGGTAGCTATTATTATAAGAAAACTCCGCAAGTGAGAGGAATTGATTCCAAAAACCTCAAAAGTCTATAACAAAAGCGCGAAGCATATCTTCCAATATATGACTAGTACGCTTTAACTATCCGTCTGTCTGTGGATGAAATGATGTACTCAACTTAACCCGCGTGCCTAATTCACGCTGTACAGCCCTCCAGAAATGTGAGGTAAATTGCGTACCTCGATATGAAATAATAGACACGGGCACACCGTGTAGGCGGACAATCTCACGAATGTAAATTTCAGCTAACCGCTCTGAAGAATAGGTAACTACCACTGGAATGAAATGTGCTGATTTGGTCAACCTG
Organism: Nicotiana tomentosiformis; assembly: GCF_000390325.3. Taxonomy (NCBI): domain Eukaryota; kingdom Viridiplantae; phylum Streptophyta; class Magnoliopsida; order Solanales; family Solanaceae; genus Nicotiana; species Nicotiana tomentosiformis. The sequence goes on along the minus strand of NC_090815.1, from coordinate 107,764,296 downwards.
TCCACAATGACCCAAACTGCGTCAAATTTTCTCTGAGTCTGTGGGAGTCTAACAATAAAATCCATAGTAATACGCTCCCACTTCCACTCAGGAATTTCTAACTTCTGAAAAAAACCACCAGGTCTCTGATGCTCGTATTTAACTTGCTGACAATTCAGACACCGAGCTACATATGCAATTGTATCCTTTTTCATTCTCCTCCACCAATAATGTTGCCACAAATCTTGATACATTTTGGTGGTACCTGGTTGAATAGAATACCTGAAACTATGTGCCTCTTCAAGAATTAATTCACGAAGCTCGTCAAAATTAGGCACACAAATACGACCCTGCATTCGCAGAACTCCATCTTCCCCCACAGCAACCTGTTTGGCATCACCGTGCCGCACCGTGTCCTTAAGGACAAGTAAATGAGGATCATCATATTGTCACTCTTTGATGCGCTCATATAAGGAAGACCGAGTGACTGTGCAAGCTAGAACCCGACTGGGTTCTGAAAAATCTAAACTCACGAACTGATTAGCCAAAGTCTGAACATCTGCAGCTAACGGCCTCTCACAAACCGGAATATATGCAAGATTTCCCATACTCACAGCCTTTCTACTCAAAGCATCGGCCACCACATTGGCCTTTTCTGGGTGATACAAAATGGTGATATCATAGTCTTTCAACAACTCCAACCATCTCTCTGCCTCAAATTGAGATCTTTTTGTTTGAATAGATACTGAAGGCTACGATGATCAGTAAATACCTCACACGAAACACCGTTGAGGTAATGCCTCCAAATATTTAGCGCATGAACAATGGCTGTCAATTCTAATTCATGAACGAGATAATTCTTCTCGTGAACTTTCAATTGCCGTGATGCATATGCAATCACACTGCTATCTTGCATTAATACTGCACCAAGCCCTGTGAGATGCGTCACAATATACCGTATACGATCCTGAACCTGTGGGTAATACCAACATTGGTGATGTAATGACCCAACCTGTCATTTTAACTTTTAGAAACCCGTTCCCTAAAATTAAACTCTCCGAGCATGCTTTTATTAATTTATGACTTGCGGGGATGGTTGGTTCGGGATTTGAAAGTGTGGGTTGAAATTGGAACATTTGGTTCCTTAAGCTAGCCTAAAAAGACCAAGTTTGACTTCGGTCAACATGTTTAGAAAACAACCCCGAAATCGGGATTTGATGGTTCCAATAGGTTCGTATGATGATTTCAGACTTGGGAGTATGTTCGAATCGGGTTTTGGATCACCCGGGAGCGTTTTGACGCTTAATAGTAAAAACCAACTATTTAAAGGTTTAAAATTCCTTAAATTCGGTTTGGAGTAGAATTTTGAGAAATTGAAGTCCGTTTGGAATTCCGAGTTTGGGAATAGTTCCGTTTAGTGATTTAATACTTGCACGCAAAAATTTGTGTCATTCCGAGTAGTTTAAGTATATTTCGGCGCATTGGAAGTAATTTGAAGATCTTGAAATTCTTCAGTTTGAATCAATTTTGTTTAGGGTATGATTATTAGATTTGATTTAATACTTGCACGCAAAATTAGGGTATGTTGTTTTATGCATTTCAAGTGTTCGACCAAGTCCGTTTTATGATTTCAAACCTGTTGGTATGTTCGGGCGGGGTCCCCGAGACCCCGAGTGTCAATCGGACGAGGCTCAGACCAAGTTAGAAGTTGGGAGCCAAAACTGAAGCTTCCAGCTACTATCAGAATCGCACCTGCGCTTGGCCAGTCGCAGGTGCGACATTCGCAGATGCGACAGAAGCTCGCAGGCGCGGCCCTCGCATATGCGAGATTTTGAGCGCAGAAGCGGAAGAAGAGAAGGGGCAATCCACCGCAGATGCGGACGATTTGCGCACCTGCGAATGCGCAGGTGCAAAGCTTTGTGCGCAAATGCGAAAATTGGCCAGGCAAGTGAAACTCGCACCTGTGAGGATTTTCCATAGGTGCGGTAATCTGTCCGCAGGTGCGAAAGACCTGTTTGGCAGAAGGCTTAAAAGAACGGGATTTCACCATTTTTGGCCATTCTTCTTCCATGTTTGGGCGATTTCAGAGCTTTTTGAGAGGAGATTTCAACTAGCAATTTGGAGGTAAGTTAATTCTACATCCCTTGAGTTAAATATATAGATTATAAGTAGATTATAACTAGTAAATCTTAGAAATCAAAGGTTTAGGTGAAAAACCTAGATTTGTATAAAAATGAGATTTTAACCACGAAAATAGTTATGGAATTGGGTAGAAATTATATATTTGAGTTCTTGAGATTATGGGTAACGTTTCCATCCAAATATTTCTAGAATCCGGGCACGTGACCCCGGTGTGAATTTTAGAAATTTTACCATTTTGGATAGGGTAATTTATTTAATAGATGAATTTCGAAATATTGAACATATATTAATTATTTATATAACTTTTGAATAGTTTCGGATTTTTCAGCATTGAATCGAGAATTTTACGCGACACGATAATCGAAAAGTGAACTTTGAGACGAGGTAAGTCTCTTGTCTAATCTTGTGAAGGGAAAATTACCCTATAAGGATTAAATTGAATAATTATTGATAATTGTAGGGGGCTACGTACGCACGAGGTGACGAGAGTACATGCGTAGCTACTATTAATGCTAAAGTCCGGGTAGTTTAGGACTCAAAGCATGAATTACTTGTGTAAATTATATTTCTGGTTTAATTAATCTTATTTGATATATTTTTATATATATATATATATATATATATATATATATATATATATATATATATATTGTTAATTGTTAGATCAAAATATTAAAGGTTGGAAAAATTTATATGTTTGATTTTTTGTTTAAATTAATTAATTGTTAAAAAATATTGTTCTTCCTCCCGAATTTATCTCACAATAAATATACTCTCCTTCCGGAGGTACATAAGAAAATATCCACCTTTCTTGTGGAGCGGGCCGAACGCCTCGGCAGGATAGATGCATCTATGGATCGCGCCGCACGTCCCTCGTCAGTGTACACGACACTTTAGATCGGCTCGTACGTCCTCGATAGAAATCATGCTTAATAATATTAATAATTACATGATACTTTAATAATTTATTTCAGCTTGCGGAGCTAATTGATAAATTAAAAAAAATCCTTGGAATTTAATGAATTATTATTCTTGCTTGTTAAAGAATTAATTGTTATTCCTGTAAATGATATTTAATTGATATATTGGAAATTATTTGAATTGAAGGAATTTAATTGATATATTGAGAATTGTTACATTTGAAGAAATTTGATTATTTTTCGCTGATTAAATAAATTATTTTAAACTCTGTAAATCATACTGATTTAAATATCCTAGTTGTATTTCAATTATTACCATTGACCCATAGTGAGTGTCAAAGTCGGCCATCTCGTCTCTACCACTTCGAGATTAGGCTTGATACTTACTGGGTACACGTTGTTTACATACTCATACTATACTTGCTGCACTTTTTGTGCAGGAATTGAGTCAAGTACTAGTGGGGGACCTATCGTCTTGCACCCACGGTATCCATGGGGCATAGTGGTGAACTGTTTCTCTGATCCGTTCTGCAGCTACTAGTGTCTCTCTTTGTATTTTTTCATTCTATCTATTTTTATTTCAGACAGTATTTGCGGTTTTGTATAATCTACTAGATGCTCATACACATGTGACACCAAGTCTTGGCACACACATTGGTAGAGTTTGGGTTTTATTATATTTTTAAACTTTATCAATGTATGCTTAATTTATTGGTTGGCTTGCCTAGCTGTAGTGTTGGGCGCCATCACGACTTATAGGTGAAATTGGGTCGTGACAACATGGTATCAGAGCATTAGGTTCACTTGGGTCTCACAAGTTATGAGCAGGCCTAATTGAGTCTTGCGGATCGGTACAGAGACATCTGTACTTATCTTCAAGAGGCTATAGGATGTTAGGAAATTACCTTTCTTCATATTCCATTGTGCAATTAATGTAGTACTAAATATCTTTCTCTTATTCTCTCACAGATGGTGAGAGCACGCTCGAATTAAGTTCCAGACCCGGGAAGAGCTACTGCCCCAGTTGCTAGAGGCCGAGGCCGTGGGTGAGGACGTCCCAGGACTGTTCTAGTTATGCCGCTAGTGGGTCCAGCAGAGAATCCCATTATTGAGGAGCAGGGTGAGGTGCCTGTGGCACAGCCAGCTCTGGTGGATTTCACATCTGCACTGGGATTTCAGGATGTCATGGGTCGTATGTTGCGTTTCATGGAAAATATGACTCAGGGGTTTATTTCTGGCAGACCCAGCCACATCTCAGGCGGACGGGGGAGCACAGACCCCTACCGCGCAGGCTCATGGACAGGCAGCTGTTGTATATCAGACCCAGGGTGCACTACCCATGGGTGGAGCCCAGCCAGTGGCAACAGCTACACCTGAGCCCAGGCCAGTTGTAGCCGCCGATCCTCAGCAATTATTAGACAGAACGGACTAGACTACATCCTCCTGTCTTTAGGGGTGAGAGACATGAGTATCCACAGGACTTCATTGAGCGTTGCAGGGACAAACTACACAACATGAGGATATTGGAATCTCATGGGGTAGACTTTTCAGATAGAGGGCAGAGCCTGTAGATGGTAGCAGTCTTATACTCTTGGCAGACCAGCAGATGCTCCTCCCATGACTAGGGACAAGTTCACCCGTATCTTCCTAGACAGGTATATTCAACCCTCCCAGAGGGAAGAGTTGTGGTTTCAATTTGAGCAGCTCCAGCAGGGTCAGATGTCAGTGACTTATTATGAGACGAGGTTTTCTGAATTATCTCGCCATGCACTTATGATACTCCCTACTGAGGCGGAGATAGTGCGGAGGTTTGTAGCCGGTTTACATATTGGTATTCAAGCCATTATGGCTTGAGAGGTTGAGATGGGTACTTCTTATGAGAGAGTTGTGGAGGTAGCCCGGAGGATTGAGGGTGTGCGTCAGCGAATCCAAGAGCAGATTATGAGAGATAAGCGGTTCAGGTACTCTGGAGAGTTTAGAGGTGCTCCGTCTGGGGGCAGAGGTCAGTTTGTGAGGGGGCAGTCTAGCAGACCCCCATATCCAGCACCACCACCTCCCTGAGGTGCTCCAGTGCGACCTTATCTCAGTGCTATACCAGAGAGTTCTTACCGTCCACTAGCTATTCAGGGTCTTCCCAGTGGGTATTCAGTTTCCTAGGGCCAGACACTTAGTCAGCAGCCTATCGCACCGAAGAGTTGTTACGAGTGCGGGGATCCCAGTCACATGCGGAGGTTTTGCCCCAAACTTTGGGGTAGACCAGTACAGCAGGGTCAGCAGCCTATGCTTACCAGACCAGTTGCTCCACCAGTAGTCCGACCACCAAGAGGTGGAGGACAGGTGGGTCCTAGAGGTGGAGGTCAGCCCGGCGGAGGCCAGCCAGTTGGCGCTCCAGCTCGGTTTTATGCTTTTTTGGCTAGACCAGATGCAGAGGCCTCAGATGTTGTGATTACATGTATTATTTCTGTTTGCGGCAAAGATGCCTCAGTATTATTTGATCCAGGATCCACGTATTCATATGTGTCATCTCTATTTGCTCCATTCTTGGTTATTTCTTGTGAGTCCTTGAGTACTCCTATTTATGTGTCCACTCCAGTAGGCAATTCTGTTATTGTGAACCGGATCTACCGAACTTGTATTATTACATTCTGTGGTTATAAAACTAGAGCAGATCTCTTATTGCTCGAGATGATCGATTTTGAAATTATTCTGGGTATGGACTGGTTATCTCCATATCATGCTATTCTAGATTGTCATGCCAAAACTGTTACCTTGGCTATTCCATCTTTGCCTAGGCTGGAGTGGAAGGGTTCGTTGGTTAGTTCATTTAATCAAGTTATTTCTTTTATAAAGGCTCAATATACGGTTGAGAAGGGTTGTTTGGCTTATTTAGCCTATGTTCGGGATACTACTACAGAGACTCCGGCTATTGATTCAGTGCCAGTAGTTTGGGAGTTCTCCGATGTATTTCCTTCAGATCTTCCAGGTATGCCACCTGATCGTGATATTGATTTTTGTATTGACTTGGCTCCAGATACCCAACCTATATCTATCCCACCTTATCGCATGGCTCAGAAAGAATTAAAAGAATTAAAAGAATAACTTGAAGAGTTACTAGCCAAAGGGTTCGTCAGACCGAGTTTATCACCTTGGGGTGCACCGGTATTATTTATAAAAAAGAAGGATGGAACAGTGCGGATGTGTATTGATTATCGCCAATTGAACAAAGTCACTATTAAGAACAAGTACCCGTTGCCACGTATTGATGACCTATTTGACCAGTTACAGGGTGCTAGGGTGTTTTCTAAGATCGACTTGAGGTCGAGGTATCATCAGTTCAAGATTCGAGATTCGGATGTTCCGAAAACTGCTTTCCGTACTAGATATGGTCATTATGAGTTTCTGGTAATGTCTTTCGGTTTAACTAATGCCCCGACAGCGCTTATGGATCTGATGAACAGGGTATTCAGGCCATATATTGATTCGTTTGTCATTTTCCTAATTGATGACATTTTGATCTACTCGCGCAACAAGGAGGAACATGAGCAGCATTTGAGAGTAGTGCTTCAGACATTGCAGGAACAAAAGCTATATGCTAAGTTCTCTAAATGTGAGTTTTGGCTAGAGTCTGTAGCATTTTTGGGACATATTATTTTGGGTGAAGGTATTAAAGTTGATCCCAAAAAGATTGAGGCAGTTCAGAATTGGCATCGTCCCACTTCGGTGACTGAGATCAGGAGTTACCTGGGTTTAGCAGCTTATTATCGTCGGTTCGTGGAGGGCTTTTCATCTATTGTAGCACCTTTGACCAAAATAATCCAGAAGGGTGCTCCGTTCCGATGGTCTGATGACTGTGAGGTGAGCTTTTAGAAGCTCAAGACAGCATTGGCTACAACACCGGTATTAGTGTTGCCTTCCGATTCGGGGATGTATACAGTGTACTGCGACGCTTTACGCGTTGGTTTTGGTTGTGTATTGATGTAGGAGGGGCGAGTTATTGCATATGCTTCACGTCAATTGAAACCCCACGAACAGAATTATCCGGTACATGATTTGGAGTTAGCTGCGATTGTTCACGCCCTTAAGATTTGGAGGCATTATCTTTATGGGGTGTCCTGTGAAGTATATACTGATCATCACAGTTTGCAGTATTTGTTCAAGCAGAGGGACCTAAATTTGAGGCAGCGCAGATGGCTAGAATTACTAAAAGATTATGATATTACTATCCTATATCATCCAGGTAAAGTAAATGTAGCTGCAGATACCTTGAGTAGAAAGATGGAGGGTAGTTTGGCTTTCATTTCAGCAGAAGAAAGGCCATTAGCTTTAGATATCCAGTCCTTGGCCAACAGACTTGTGCGGTTAGATATTTCAGAGCCCAGCCGAGTTCTTGCATGTGTCATAGCTCAGTCTTTACTATTTGAGCAGATTAAGGCTCGCCAGTATGATGATCCACAATTAATGGTTCTTCGAGAAACATTACTATGAGGTGGTGCCAAGGAAGTTACTATTGGTGCAGATGGTGTTCTGCGACTCCAGGATCATCTGTGTGTTCCTAATGTGGATGAACTGAGGAAAAAGATCCTGGAAGAGGCACACAATTCTTGGTATTCTATTCATCCAAGTGCTACGAAGATGTATCGTGACTTGAGGAAGCATTATTGGTGGCGACGAATGAAAAACGACATAGTTGAGTATGTAGCTAGGTGTCTAAATTGCCAGCAAGTTAAATATGAGCACCAGAGGCCAGGTGGCCTACTTCAGCAGATGACTATACTAGAGTGGAAATGGGAACGAATTACTATGGACTTAGTAGTTGGGTTGCCGCGGACCTTGAGGAAGTTTGATGCAGTTTGGGTGATTGTTGACAGGTTGACCAAGTTGGCACATTTTATTCCTATTGTGACTACGTATACTTCAGAGAGGTTGGCCCAGATTTATATTCAGGAGATAGTTCGGTTGCACGGTGTGCCAATTTCCATCATATCAGATAGAGACCCTCAGTTTACTTCACATTTCTGGAGAGCAGTGCAAAGTGAGTTGGGGACCCGTATAGAGCTCAGCACAGCCTTTCATTCGCAGACCGATGGGCAGTCAAGGCGGACAGTTCATATTTTGGAGGATATGCTCAGGGCATGTGTGATTGACTTTGGAGGTCAGTGGGATCGTTTCCTGCCTTTGGCCTAGTTTGCTTATAATAATAGTTACCAATCCAGCATCGAGATGGCTCCATTTAAGGCTTTATATGGCTATCGATGCCGTTCACCTATCTGATGGTTTGAGCCCGGTGAGGCTAAGTTATATTGTACTGATTTGGTAAAGGATGCATTGGAAAAGGTAAAGTTGATTCAGGAGCGACTTCTTACAGCACAGTCTAGACATAAGAGTTACGCGGATCAGAAAGCGCGTGATTTATCCTTTATGGTAGGTGAAAAAGTTTTCTTGAAGGTTTCGCCGATGAAGGGAATTATGAGATTCAGAAAGAAGGGCAAGTTGAGCCCAAGGTTTATAGGCCCATTTGAGGTGTTGAGACGAGTTGGGGAGGTTGCTTATGAGCTTGCATTGCCTCCTAGTCTATCGGGAGGTCATCCGGTTTTCCATATATCTATGCTCCGGAAGTATCATGCTGACCTATCACACGTGTTGGACTTCAGCACATTTCAGCTAGATCAGAGTTTGGGTTATGAAGAAGAGCCACTTGCCATTGTTGATAAACAAGTTCGCCAGTTGAGGTCCAAGAGGATTTCTGCAGTAAAGGTCCAGTGGAGGGGCCAACCAGCCGAGGAAGCAACTTGGGAGGCCGAAGAGGACATGCGGAGCAAATAATCACACTTATTTAACACTCCAGGTATTATTCTAAACCCGTTCGAGGACAAACGTTTGTTTAAGAGGTGGAGAATGTAATGACCCAACCGGTCATTTTGACTTTTAGAAACCCGTTCCCTAAAATAAAACTCCCCGAGCATGCTTTTATTAATTTATGACTTGCGGGGATGGTTGGTTCGGGATTTGGAAGTGTGGGTTGAAATCGGAACACTTGGTTCCTTAAGTTAGCCTTAAAAGGTCAAGTTTGACTTCGGTCAACATTTTGAGAAAATGATCAGGGAATCGGGATTTGACGGTTCCAATAGGTTCGTATGATGATTTCGGACTTGTGAGTATGTTCGAATGGAGTTTTGGATAACCCGGAAGCGTTTTGACGCTTAATAGTAAAAATCAACTATTTGAACGTTTAAAGTTCCTTAAATTTGGTTTGGAGTAGGTTTTTGAGAAATTGAAGTCCGTTTGGAATTCCGAGTTTGGGAATAGTTCCGTTTAGTGATTTAAGACTTGCACGCAAAATTTCGTGTCATTCCGAGTAGTTTAAGTATATTTCGGCGCATTAGAAGTAATTTGAAGAACTTGAAATTTTTAAGTATGAATCAATTTGGTTTAGGGTATGATTATTAGATTTGATGTTGTTTTAAGCATTCCGAGTGTTCGAGCGAGTCCGTTTTATGATTTCAAACCTGTTGGTATGTTCGGGCGGGGTCCCGGGGACTCCGAGTGTCAATCGGACTAGGCTCGGACCAAGTTGGAAGTTGGGAGCCAAAACTGAAGCTCCCAGCTACTGTCAGAATTGCACCTGCACTTGGTCAGTCGCAGGTGTGAGATTCGCAGATGCGACAAAAGCTCGCAGGCGCGGCCCTCGCATTTGCAGACGATTTGCGCACCTGCGAACGCGCAGGAGCGAAGCTTTGTGCGCAAATGCGAAAATTGGCCAGGCAAGTGGAACTCGCACCTAAGAGGATTTTTCGCAGATGCGGTAATCTATCCGCAGGTGCGAAAGGCCTGTTTGGCAGAAGGCTTAAAAGAACGGGATTTTACTATTTTTGCCCATTCTTCTTCCATGTTTGGGCGATTTCAGAGTTTTTTTAGAGGAGATTTCAACTAGCAATTTGGAGGTAAGTTAATTCTACACCCCTTGACTTAAATACATAGATTATAAGTAGATTATAACTATTAAATCTTAGAAATCAAAGGTTTAGGTGAAAAACCTAGATTTTTATATGGAATTGGGTAGAAATTATATATTTGAGTTCTTGAAATTATGGGCAACGTTTCCATCCGAAAATTTCCAGAATCCGGGCACGTGGGCCCGGGGTGAATTTTAGTAATTTTACCATTTTGGATAGGGTAATTTATTTAATAGATGAATTTCGAAATATTAAACATATATTAATTATTTATATAACTTTTGAATAGTTTCAGATTTTTTGGCATTGAATCGAGAATTTTACGCGACGCGATAATCGGAAAGTGGACTTTGAGACGAGGTAAGTCTATTGTCTATTCTTGTGAGTGAGAAATTACCCTATAAGGATTAAATTGAATACTTATTGATAATAGCGGGGAGGCTAATTGTGGGGGGCTACGTACGCACGTGGTGACGAGAGTCCGTGCATAGCTACTATTAATGCTAAAGTCCGGGTAGTTAAGGACTCAAAGCATGAATTACTTGTGTAAATTATATTTCTGGTTTAATTAATATTATTTGATATATATATATATATATATATATATATATATATATATTGTGAATTGTTAGATCAAAATATTAAAGGTTGGAAAAATTTATATGTTTGATTTTCTGTTTAAATTAATTAATTGTTAAAAGAAATTATTCTTCCTCCCAAATTTATCTTATAATAAATATACTCTCCTTTCGGAGGTACATAAGAAAATGTCCTCCTTTCTTGTGGAGCGGGTCGAACGCCTCGGCAGGATAGATGCATCTATGGATCGCGCCGCATGTCCCTCGGCAGTGTACACGACACTCTGGATCGGGCCGTACGTCCTCGGCAGAAATCGTGCTTAATAATATTAATAATTACACGATACTTTAATAATTTATTTCAGCTTGCGAAGCTAATTGATAAATTTAAATAAAATCCTTGGAATTTAATGAATTATTATTCTTGCTTGTTAAAAAATTAATTGTTATTCCTGTAAATGATATTTAATTGATAAATTGGAAATTATTTGAATTGAAGGAATTTAATTGATATATTGAGAATTGTTACATTTGAAGAAATTTGATTATTTCCGCTGATTAAATAAATTATTTTAAACTCTGTAAATCATGCTGATTTAAATATCCTAGTTGTATTTCAATTATTACCATTGAGCCATATTGAGTGTCAAAGTCGGCCATCTCATCTCTACTACTTCGAGATTAGGCTTGATACTTACTGGGTACACGTTGTTTACGTACTCATACTACACTTGCTGCACTTTTTGTGCAGGAACTGAGGCAAGTACTAGTGGGAGACCTATCGTCTTGCACCCACGTTATCCAGGGGCATAGTGGTGAGCTGTTTCTCTGATCCGTTCTGCAGCTACTAGTGTCTCTCTTTGTATTTTTTCATTCTGTCTATTTTTATATCAGACAGTATTTGAGGTTTTGTATAATCTACTAGATGCTCATACACTTGTGACACCAGGTCTTGGCACACACATTGGTAGAGTTTGGGTTTTATTATATTTTCTTGGTTTTAAACTTTATCAATGTATGCTTAATTTATTGGTTGGCTCGCCTAGCTGTAGTTTGGGAGCCATCACGACTTATAGGTGAAATTGGGTCGTGACAGGCGACGTAGTCAAAGCGGTCTTGAGCTTCTGAAAGCTCAACTCACACTCGTCTGACCATCTGAATGGGACACCTTTCTCGGTCTGTCTAGTCTCTATAGTTGTTCATAATCAATTACAGAATCGTAAATTAACTTCATGTTAACAAAAATGTTATTTCAAATGTTCACAATACTGATAACGAGATGCGAGGCATGATGACCTCATAATTATTTACCCGGATTAACGAGTCACATTTAATGCCACCTGGGCGAGCACCTACCTCGTAGGTTAAAACTCAATAGTTACAACACGAATTTGGGAAGTATGCACAGAGAATTTCATACAAGAATTTTCAAATAAGCCTAATATGCATGACTTCCTATCATTGCTATAGTACAAATTTAATTTCACAAGGGAGAAATTAAACACAAGAATTTTCCTCACATGATCTGGTCCTTATATAACTTCCACCGCAGCTCGTAGCCCGATTTAAACATATCAATTTATATTAAAATGTGAGGCATCTTCAGCTCTGAATCACAAGTAATATGCACATCGTGCCAATCAAAAATTTCCTTTTTCTCCTTTTAAATAATTTCGGTTACATAAAATCACAACACATAATGAACCCCACACCGGTAGGGCATATAATTCACAATTTGTAAATAATTATCTGGAAATTACATCAAAACTTACCAAAATAATTACCAAAAAGCCACCTTTAGCCTCGCAACTCTTATTAGTGACCAACACGGAATGATAGGCGTAGTTATCTCCATAGAATCTCCCAATAAGAGTAAACACATAAGTAGATTATAGAATTATGAAGCTCGCTCATAAGTGGAGCACAATAGGATGACTCGTCTCGATACTCAGAACTGAATCAAGTAAAGGAAATTATTCTTTTATATTAAATCGAGGTCGTACCTATAGCGACACCATCTTATGTAGCGACCTCCACCATACCATAAAATATTTATATCAACGGCTGTGCCTCCACCTCTAGGAGGCCTTCTACCCGCCTGTCCTCCACCCCTAACTGGTCGTGTGGATGGTGTAGTAATTGCAATGGGCACGTAGCCTGAGTGCTTTGATGAAATATGTCTATCCTAAGTCTGGGACAATTTTCTCATGATGTGCCTAGTATCACCGCATTCATAACAACCCGTTTGCGGGTTTGGCTTCTCATACTGAGTATGTGCCAGATAACTAGAATAACCATTTTAAGAAACTCATGTTAGTGGTGCATTAAAAGAACTTATTGGAGTACCTCGATTAATCATATGTGTGAACTGGGCTGACCGACTGCCCAAGCCCCCGTCATAATGATTTATACTCGCAGAGTAGAATCCACCGAATCCCCAGAACCTCGAGACATCTTGGTCTCCTTAGTTTCTTTTTTTTCCTCATCCCGAACACGTTCTAATATCTTGGCAATTTCTACCACTAGTGGAAATGAAGTATCAGCCTATAAATCCCAAATCGTACAAAATTTTACGATCATAATTGAGTCCTTTAATGAGTCTGTGGACTCGCTCCCTGGCTGTAAGAAGCAAAGTAGGAATATGACGGACTAACTTATTGAACCTGATGGTATATTCTGACACGGTCATGGTGACCTGACGCAACTGTTCAAACCTTATGCGCCACGCATTACGGAGAGTCTAGGAAACAAGCTCTTTCAAAAGCAGTTCTGAGAACTGAGCCAAGTGGGCGGTGTTGCATTGGCTGGTCTGCCCTCTTCATAGGCTTGCCAAGAACACCTGTGGAGAATTATCTCTCCCAAGGCCAATTTCTTCTTTTGTTATGCTGACTCAACACCGTTGAGGTGACCCATTTCTTATCATACTCTTCGATTCTTCTTTGGGGTAACCTTTACCCCTATTTATATATAACGACCACAAAAGTAGAGCTATATACAGACAATTCTTAGAACGAACCACATAGTCCAGAATCTCGTCAACCACTATACTTCCTCCGAAGCACCCCAAAATCCGCAACCATGACGTCCACGCTGAGTAGACCTTCTGTAAATTTAAAGTTGTTTCTATAACTCCTTTGGTACTGAAGTATATGATTATTAAGCAGGCATACATACCGCAAGTCCCAACCTTATCCTCTACAAAATCTCAGGCCTTAAACATGTGTAATTTGTTTTTTGGGAACCTTTCAGTACCACATATATACATTTCAGGCCAAAACTGATATAACACATGACCCCGTAATCCATCCATTGATAGTGGACTCCCCCTCACTCGGCGTGAAGTCATAGTTCACCACGTCCGATGATCCACAATATTAACCTTCACAGCTCATATAAATCAACTAGATGTCATTGTCCGTTGCACACCCCACATGATTCACTGGGTGGTCTCTCAATGCGTCCGCATCTTCAGTCGGAAACATACGTTGAGGCAATGCTTGAGCATCTCTGGCTCCCTCGTTTTCCATCTGCGGCATCACAAACCATCGACGCAAAACTGATACTGAGTGTGTAATGTCCTACACGAGTAGATACAAAGGAATACGAGATATATGTTTCAAGCTAAATCAATGTCGCACGATCAGTAATGAAATAAGTGATATTGTTCCTAAACTTCATAGCGATGTCTCCGTATCGATCCTTCAGGCTCTACTAAGCTTGCTCATGAATCGTGAGACCTATGTAATCTAGCTCTCTAATACCAAATGTCACGACCCGAAATTCTCACCTTCGGATCGTGATGGCGCCTAATATTTTACTTGCTAGGCAAGCCAACGTTATAATAATATTATCCATTTTAAAACAATTTTTAGATTTATTAATAACAAAGAATTAAATGCGGAAGTAAAGTTTGAAATGTAGTGAATAATTCATAAAATAACGGTGTCTAAATACCATCCCAGAATAGGTGTCACAAGTGCACGTGCTTCTAGAATAATACAAATAAAGGTCTGAATAAAATAGAGCTGTCTGAAACAAATACACAGCTAAAGTAAATAGATGGGGACGCCGTGCAATTATACCTCAAGTCTCCTCTGGGTAGCTGAAATCCGAGAAAGTCTATGGTACGCAGCTGGGACCAACTCCGAAATCTGCACAAGAATGGCAGAGTGTAGTATCAGTACAACTGACCCCATGTACTAGTAAGTGTCGAGCCTAATCTCAACGAAGTAGTGACGAGGCTAAGGCAGGTCACTTACATTAACATGTACGCAATAATAGTAATAAACACAATAATAGAAATAAATCTGGTAACTCATTCTTATAGTTGAAGTCAATTCAGCAATCATATCCAATTATTATTTCAATCAATTTCCGTTGCAGCGTGCAACCCGCTCCCACAATATATTCATATTCAATTATGTTGCGGCGTGCAATCCGATCCACCAATATGGACTTTTAATCAAGTCTGTTGTGGCGTGCAACCCGATCCACCAATATGGACTTTTAATCAAGTCTGTTGCGGCGTGCAACCCGATCTACCAATATGGACTTTTGATCAAGTCTGTTGCGGCGTGTAACCCGATCCCCCAATATATATTCATTTTCATTTCCGTTGCGACATGCAACCCGCTCCTCCAATAGATTCATTTACCAATTCTTATAAAGAAATTGCCCCAATAAATACAACAATTAATATGAAACTATAAGACAACAAGAATACAATAATTATAATTAATTTATGAAACATACAATGACAAGTAGCAATTTATTTTGGATATCAAAGAGAATTTAGGCAGTTTAATATTTAATATGCTAAATGTCAAGTAACAATTAAGACATATAAATCAAATAAGCATGTAACAATTATTGCAGGAATTCAAGAATTAATATTTGACAAAGAATTGGAGAGAAACAAATATTATAATAATTAATTAGTGTCATAGAACAATTTATTATTTTTAAATAATTATGCAAACAATTAATTTGACGACGTATAGACACTCGTCACATCGCCTATACGTCGTTCACATGCATTTTACATAACAAATAAATTAGGGTTCTATTCCCTCAAGTCAAGGTTAACCACGAAACTTACTTCACTTTGCAATTTCGATCAATTACTCTACCACAACTTTTCCTTTTGAATTTTTTCCAAAAGCGTCAAATCTATTCACAAACAATTCAATATACTCAATACGAATCATAGGAAGAATTTACTAATTTTTCGGATAAAATCCGAAATTCACTTTAAAAATTAACAGGGAGGCTCACGTCTCAAATCTCGTCAAAACTTACGATATCCGAACACCCATTCTGAGACGAGTCCAACCATACAAAAATTATCAAATTCCGATGTCAAATGGACCTTCAAATCTTAAATTTTCATTTTTGGAAGATTTTATAAAAATTTGATTTTCCCCCCAAAATTTTACGTATTCATGATATAAATGAGTATGGAATCATGAAATATAATCAATATAGGATAAGGAACACTTACCCCAATATTTTCACGTGAAAATTGCCCAAGAATCGCCTTACCCGAGCTCAAAAATGGATTTTGGTAAAATTAGTATGGTTAGACTCGTGGTTGAATGGGCTTTCGTATTTTGTAACTTTTGTCGAGTTCCAAGATGTGGGCCCCACAGACGATTTTTGAGCTAATGTTTGGAGTTTTATGGAAAATTATTATTTTCTTATGGAATTAATTCCAATGAATTTTATTGACTGAAACGAATTATTTATGGCCAGATTTGAGGCGTTTGGAGACCAATTCACGAGGAAAGGACATTGCGGAATAAGAATTTCACGGCTTGAAGTAAGTAACAGTTTTAAATCTGGTCCTGAGGGTATGAAACCCCGAATTTTGGTATCATGCGATTATTTTGGAGGTGACGCACATGCTAGGTGACTGGCATGTGGGCGTGCACCGAGGGGATTGTGACTTGGTCCATCCCGGGAAACTGTAAAGTTGAATAATTTGTTGTAAGCTGTATGCTCTCTATGTATTGATAAAAATTTGACTGTAAACCATGTTAGAAATCATGCTTAGGCTATGTGATAGTACTGTTGGGACCCACAAAGGTCGCGTACTTGTTGAATTGCCTGCTAAATGCTATATGTACCCAGTCTCAGTTTTTACTTGCACATTTTATCTTAGTCTCTGTTATTATTATTAATACATCATATCATTGTTGTTTGGGATGATTTCATGATTATTGAGATCCCGAAAGACTGGCGAGATTTATAACTGAGTGAGGTCGAGTGCCTGAATGTGAGATATTGATACTATAGCACATGAGTTGTCCGTGCAGCACGTGAGTTGGCCGTACGGATTCTTATATTATACTATAGCACGTGAGTTGGCCGTGCAGATCCTTATATTATACTATGGCACATGAGTTGGCCATGCAGCATGTGAGTTGGCCGTGCGGATCTAGATATTTATATTATGGCACGTGAGTTGTCCATGCAGCACATGAGTTGTCCGTGCAGATTATAGCGCTTGGGCTATAGGAGCCCCTCCGGAGTCTGTACACCCCTAGTGAGCGCGGGTACCCATTGAGTGAGTGTTGAGGGCTGGGAGCCCAGGGAGTGATGAGGGCTGGGAGCCCAATGAGTGATTGTTGTTCTGAGAGGTTGTACTTGAATTCCATTTGTTGTTGCATTTAGTTGTTATCTGTCATTGTTGTGAAACTTTTGAAAAATTATTGATATACGGATTATATGAACATGAACTGTATAAAAATTGATTTGACATTAAACTGCCAGATTTGATAGCATGTCTATTCTTCGTTGGGATTACTGGAAATGAACCATAACTGTGTAGCTCGTAACTATCTTTAGTTCCTTATTTATTATTGTTACTTGCTGAGTTGGTTGTACTCATACTACACCCTGCACTTCGTGTGCAGATCTAAGTATTTCCGGACATAGCGGATGTTGATTCTTCCGTACAACTGATTTTCTGGAGATTCAGAGGTAGCTGCCGTGTTTCGCAGACCTTGTCTCTCCTTCCCTATCTCTATATTACTATACCTTTGGTCTTAGACTATTGTAGACCGTACCTTTCCAGATTTGTATTCATATTAGATGCTCATGTACTAAGTGACACCAGGTTTGGGGGAGTGTTCGTATTTGTATTTGGGAGATTTTGTATTGTATTTAAATATTATATTTTCAGATATAAAAGAAATTATGGTTTAGTGACATTAACAACTTGCCTAGTATCGAGATAGGCGCCATCACGACGGGTGAGATTTTGGGTCGTGACAAGTTGGTATAAGAGCCTAGGTTACATAGGTCTTACGAGTCATGAGCAGGTTTAGTAGAGTCTTGCAGATCAGTACGGAGACGTTTGTACTTATCTTTGAGAGGCTGCATAAACCTTAGGAAAATTTCACTTTCTTGTATTCTGTTGTGCGAATTTGTTGATTCTGGAAACTAAATTTCTGCTATTCTATTCTCTCACGGATGGTGACGTCACGTACTACCGGATCGGACGATCAACCACCAGGGCCACCAGTTAGGGCCACGAGAGGCCGGGGTCATGATAGAGGTCGGGGCCGAGGTAGAGGTCGAGGTGTAGCTCGTACCACAGTTGGAACAGCACCTATAGTACCACTAGTTGTTCCAGCTCAGGAGCAGATTCCAAATATAGTTGAGCTGATAGGATCAGCTCAGGCACCAGTTGTGCCCATTGAGATTGCAGGCATTCACGAGACTTTGGCCCAGATATTGGCAGCCTACACTGGTCTTACTCAGGTGGTTTTGGCTCAGGACACACCTTCCACTTCTCAAGCTGGGGGAGGTACTCATACCCCTATTGCCCGTACTCCAGACCAGGTAGTACAGGGACTTCAGATACAGGGGGCACTACCAGCCCAACCGGTTGCAGCTGCTCAGGCCCCGGTAGTTCCTTTTATGGCAGATGATTAGCAGAGGAGACTTGAGAGATTTGAGAGGCTTCGACCTCCACCCTTTAGCGGTACTGAGTCAGAGGATGCTTAGTATTTTCTGGATAGGTGCCAACAGATGATTCGGACAGCAGGTATTCTGGAGACCAGTGAGGTCTCATTCACTACTTTTTAGTTTTATGGGTCTGCACTCAGATGGTGGGAGACTTGCGAGAGACGTAGAACTATTGGTGAAGCCCCTTACTTGGCATCAGTTCTCCATGGTCTTTTTGGAGAAGTTCGTACCTCAGTCCCGTAGAGAAGAGCTGCGCAGACAGTTTGAGCAGTTTTGCCAGGGTGATATGTCTGTGATGCGGTACGAGATGAGATTTTCTGAGTTGGCTCGTCATGCAATCTGGTTGGTTCCCACTGATAGGGAGAGGATTAGGAGGTTCATTGATGGCCTCACATATCAGTTGCGGTTACTTATGACTAGGGAGAGAGTATCTGGTGCTACTTTTGATGAGGTAGTGGTTATTGCTCGGAAGATAGAGAAGGTTCATAGCCAGGAACGTGGAGAGAGAGAGAGAGGCTAAGAGGCCTCGTGGTCCGGGTGATTACAGTGGTGTTCCTTCAAGGGGTAAGTTTCACCGAGGTAGGGGTCGTTCTTACAGACACACTCAGACGGGTCGTCCAGCTCATCGTGGTGCATCAGCTACCATGGTTCATACAGTGCTCACTCAGGCCAGTCTTCATTCAGTGCACTTTCAGTGCAAAGTTCTCATCATGCCTCGTTCGCACATGCTTCTGCATGTCATCCCTCGGGATATCAGGAGCAGCAATTCCATCAGAGGGAGGGTTGTTTCGAGTGCGGAGAATTTGGTCATTTTAAGAGAGAGTGTCCTAGGCTGTTGAGTGGGGTTTCACAGTAGAGTTCTCAACCGACGGCACCAGCACCAGCAGTTATACCACCCGCCCTGGCATCTCGGGGTGGGGGTCATGCAGCTAGGGGTCGCCTTAGAGGGGGAGGCCGATCAAGAAGCAGGCAGGCTCGATTTTATGCTTTTCCTGCCAGGCCAGATGTTGTTGCTTCAAACGCAGTAATCATAGGTATAGTTTCAGTATGCCACAGGGAGGCTTCTATATTATTTGACCCCGGTTCCACTTATTCATATGTATCATCGTATTTTTCTCATTATCTGGATATGCCCTGTGAGTCCTTAATTTCACATGTTTGTGTATCTACACCGGTGGGCGATATTATTAATGCGGATCGTGTGTATCGGTCGTGTGTAGTAACTATTGGGGAACTGGAGACTAGAGTTGATCTCTTATTACTCGGTATGGTTGATTTCGATGTAATGCTAGGTATGGATTGGTTGTCTCCATGTCATGCTATTCTGGACTGTCACGCAAAAATCGTGACATTGACGATGCTGCAGTTGCCAAAGGTTGAATGGAGGGGTTATCTAGATCTTATTCCTAGCAGGGTAATTTCTTATTTAAAGGCCCAACGTATG
Source organism: Nicotiana tomentosiformis (assembly GCF_000390325.3). Lineage (NCBI taxonomy): Eukaryota > Viridiplantae > Streptophyta > Magnoliopsida > Solanales > Solanaceae > Nicotiana > Nicotiana tomentosiformis. The sequence continues at coordinate 107,744,309 of NC_090815.1, read as the reverse complement.
GTTGGAAAGGGATGCTTGTCATATTTGGCCTTTGGGAGAGATGTTGATGCATATGCTCCTATTATTGATTCAGTACCGGTCGTGCGAGACTTTCCGGATGTATTTCCTGCAGACCTATCGGGTATGCCACCCGAAAGGAATATTGATTTCGGTATTGACTTAGTGTAGGGCACTCAGCCCATTTCTATTCCTCTGTATCGTATGGCACCAGCTGAGTTAAAAGAATTAAAAGAGCAACATCAGGAACTCCTTGAAAAGGGATTTATTAGGCCTAGTGTGTCACCTTGGGGTGCACCGGTTCTGTTTGTGAAAAGGAAAGATGGTACTATGCGGATGTGCATTGATTATAGGCAGTTGGACAAAGTTACAATCAAGAATAAATACCCATTGCCGCGTATTGATGATTTATTTGACCAGCTTCAGGGAGCGAGGGTATTCTCCAAAATTGATTTGAGGTCTGAGTATCACCAATTAAAAATTCAGGATTTGGATATTCTAAATACGGTATTCAGGACTCGTTATGGCCACTATGAATTTCTTGTGATGTCTTTTGGACTAACCAATGCCCCAGCTGCATTTATGCATTTGATGAATAGTGTATTTCGGCCATATCTTGATTTATTTGTCGTGGTATTCATTGATGATATTCTGGTGTACTCACGTGGCCAGGAGGAGCAGCACACCACTTGGGTATTGTATTGCAGAGGCTGAGAGAGGAGAAACTTTATGCCAAATTCTCTAAGTGTGAGTTTTGGCTTAGTTCGGTGGCATTCTTGGGACATATAGTGTCCAATGAAGGTATTAAGGTGAATCCAAAGAAAATATAGGCAGTTCAGAATTGGCCCAGACCATCCTTAGTTACTGAGATTCAGAATTTTCTCAGCTTGGCCGGTTATTATCGTCATTTTGTGGAGGGTTTCTCGTCTATTGCATTGCCTATGACTAAATTGACCCAGAAAGGTGCTCCGTTCAGGTGATCGGATGAATATGAAGAGAGCTTTCAAAAGCTCAAGACAACTTTGACTACAGCTCCAGTATTGGTGTTGCCTATAGGTTCAGAGTCTTATACTATTTTGTGACGCATCGCGGATTGGTCTCGGCGTAGTACTTATGCAAGACGGTAGGGTGATTACCTATGCGTCCAGACAGTTAAAGGTACATGAGAAGAATTATCCAGTCAATGATCTTGAGTTGGTAGCTATTGTTCATGCCTTGAAAATTTGGCGGCATTACTTGTACGGTGTCCAGTATGAGGTGTATACAGATCATCAGAGTCTGCAACATTTGTTTAAACAAAAGGATCTTAACTTGCGGCAGCGAAGGTGGTTGGAGTTGCTTAAGGATTATGATATCACCATTCTCTATCATCCTGGAAAGGCCAATGTAGTGGCTGATGCCTTGAGTCGTAAGGCGGAGAGTTTGGGCAGCTTAGCATACTTACTGGTAGTAGAGAGGCCTTTAGCCTTGGATGTTCAGGCCTTGGATAATCAGTTTGTTAGATTGGATGTTTCCGAGCCGAATTGAGTTTTGGCCTGTGTGGTTTCTCGGTCTTCTTTATATGATCGCATCAGAGAGCGCCAGTATGATGATCCACATCTACTTATCCTTAAGGACAAGGTTCAACACGGTGATGCCAAGGAGGTCACTATTGGAAATAACGGCGTATTACAAATGCAGGGCAGGCTATGTGTACCTAATGTAGATGGTTTGCGTGAGCTGATTCTCCAGGAAGCTCACAATTCACGGTACTCTATTCATCCAGGCGCTGCGAAGATGCATAAGGATTTGAGACAACACTATTGGTAGAGGCGGATGAAGAAAGATATAGTTGGGTTTGTATCTCGGTGTTTAAATTGTCAACAGGTAAAGTACGAGCACCATAGACTGGGCGGATTACTACAGAGACTTGAAATTCCGGAGTGGAAGTGGGAGCGTATTACCATGGACTTCGTAGTTTGACTCCCACGGACTTTGTGAAAGTTTGATGTTGTTTGGGTGATAGTAGATTGGTTGACCAAATCTACGCATTTTATTCCAGTCGGTACTAATTATTCTTCGGAGCGGTTGGCTGGGATTTATATTCGCGAGATTGATCGCCTTCACGGTGTGCCGGTGTCCATTATTTCAGATCGGGATATGCAGTTTACCTCACAGTTTTGGAGGGCAGTGCAGCGAGAATTGGGCACACAGGTTCAGTTGAGTACAATATTTCACCCTCAGACGGACGGACAGTCTGAGCGCACTATTCAGATATTGGAGGATATGCTACGCGCTTGTGTCATTGATTTTGGGGGTTCTTGGGATCAATTTCTGCCACTCACAGAGTTTGCTTACAATAATAGCTACCAGTCAAGCATTCAGATGGCTCCGTATGAAGCTTTATATAGGAGACGGTGTCGGTCTCTGATGGGTTAGTTTGAGCCTGGTGAGGTTAGACTATTGGGTACTGACTTGGTTCAGGATGCTTTAGAGAAGGTCAAAGTAATTCAGGAACGGCTTCGCACGACACAGTCTAGACAGAAGAGTTATGCCGACAGGAAGGTTCGTGATGTTGTTCACATGGTTGGGGAGAAGGTTCTGCTCAAGATCTCACCCATGAAGGGTGTGTTGAGGTTCGGGAAAAAAGACAAGTTGAGCCCTTGGTATATTGGGCCTTTTGAGATACTTAAGAAAATTGTGGAGGTGGCTTATGAACTTGCTTTTCCACCTAGTATATCAGGTGTTCATCCAGTGTTCCATGTATCCATGCTCCGAAAGTATATCGGGGATCCGTCTCACATTCTGTATTTCGGTACAGTACAGCTGGAGGGTAATTTGACTTATGATGTGGAGTCGGTGGCTATTTTAGACCGGCATGTTTGAAAGGTGAGGTCAAAGAACATAGCATCAGTGAAGGTGCAGTGGAGAGTCCATCTAGTCAGAGAAGCAATTTGGGAGACTGAGCCGGAGATGCGGAACAAATATCCACACTTATTTGAGACTCCAGGTATTATTCTAAACCCGTTCGAGGACGAATGTTTGTTTAAGAGGGGGAGCATGTAATGACCCGGCCAGTCATTTTGAATATTGTAACCCCGTTCCCCCATTTACTGCTCAATTTATGTCTTGCAATTGATTTATGACTTAGCGGTTTAGTTGGTTTGGGTCCGGAAGAAACTCGGAGTGAAATGAGACACTCAGTCTTATAATTGAAAATTCAAGTTAGAAAAGTGGACCGGATATGGACTTATGTGTAAACGACCTCGGATTTGAATTTTGATTATTCCAATAGCTCCATATGGTGATTTTGGGCTTAGGAGCGTTTCCGAAATATTATTTGGAGGTCCGTAGAGGAATTAGGCTCGAAATGCCGAAAGCTTAATTTTTGAGAAGTTTGACCGGGGGGTTGACTTTTTGATATCAGGGTCGGAATCTGATTCTGAAAATTGGAATACCTGTGTTATGTCCTTTATGACTTGTGTGCAAAATTTGAGGTCAATCGAATGTGATTTGATAGGTTCCGGAGTCATTTGTAGAAATTAGAAATTTCAAAGTTCATTAGGCTTGAATTGGGGTGTAATTCATGGTTTTAGCATTGTTTGAGGTGATTTGAAGATTCGACTAAGTCCGTATGATGTTTTAGGACTTGTTGGTATATTTGGTCGAGGTCCCGAGGGGCTCGGGTGAGTTTCGGATGGTTAACGAGTTGGATTTTTGATTTGAAACTCTGCTCGAATTTTTCTGATGCACCATCTGGTTTCCTTCATCACATTCGCGAATGGAGCCTCGCGTTCGCGAAGAGGAACTGAGAGACTGGAAATATTTTCTCTTTGCATTCGCGAAGAGAAGCACGCTTTCACGAAGGGTGGACTGTGTGTGCATCGCGAACGCGAGAGGTGTTACGCATTCGCGAAGAAGAAAGGAAGCAGCTGAGGACCCCAGGCAATTGGTCTACGCATTGACGTAGGGGATGTCGCGTTAGCATAGTGAGGGGGAACGAATCATCGCGTTCGCAAGGGGTTGAATGCGTTCGCGTAGAAGACATTGAGGCAGTGGTATTTTTGTGCTTCGCGAACGCGAGTGGTGATGTCGCGTTAGCGAAGGAGGAATTTGGACAGGAGCTATTTTGTTCTTCGCGAACGCGAGGCACTGACCGTGTTCGCGAAGAAGAAAAGCCTGGGCAGTAAGTTTAAGTCTAAAAATGGGACTTCGTCCCATTTTTAGTTTTTGACGATTTAGAGCTCGGAGTTGAGGCGATTTTGGGTGATTTTCAGAGGAAACAACGGGGTAAGTGTTCTTAAATCAATATTGGTTAAATTACCCGAATTCATTGGTGAATTGAGTTGGGAAAAATTGAAAACCCTCTTAGTTTAAATTGAAGATTTGAGGGTCGAGTTGGGGTCGGATTTTGGTAAAATTGGTATGGTTAGACTCGTGGTTGAATGGGCTTCCGTATTTTGTAACTTTTGTCGACTTCCGAGATGTGGGCCCCACGGACGATTTTTGAGCTAATGTTTGGAATTTTATGGAAAATTATTATTTTCTTATGAAATTAATTCCAATGAATTTTATTGACTGAAACGAATTATTTATGGCCAGATTCGAGGCGTTTGGAGACCAATTCACGAGGAAAGGACATTGCGGAATAAGAATTTCACGGCTTGAAGTAAGTAACAGTTTTAAATCTGGTCCTAAGGGTATGAAACCCCTGATTTTGGTATCATGCGATTATTTTGGAGGTGACGCACATGCTAGGTGACGAGCGTGTGGGCGTGCACCGAGTGGATTGTGACTTGTTCCGTCCCGGGAAACTGTAAAGTTGAATAATTTGTTGTTAGCTATATGCTCTCTATGTGTTTATAAAAATTTGACTGTAAACCATGTTAGAAATCATGCTTAGGCTATGTGATAGTACTGTTGGGGCCCACAGAGGTCGCGTACTTGTTGAATTGCATGCTAAATTCTATATGTACTCAGTCTCAGGCTTTACTTGCACATTTTATCTCAGTGTCTGTTATTATTATTAATACATCATATCATTGTTGTTTGGGCTTATTTCATGATTATTAAGAGTCCGAGAGACTGGAGAGATTTATAACTGAGTGAGGTCGAGGGCCTAAATGTGAGATATTGATACTATAGCACGTGAGTTGTCCGTGCAGCACATGAGTTGGTCGTGCAGATCCTTATATTATACTATAGCATATGAGTTGGCCATGCAGATCCTTATATTATACTATGGCACGTGAATTGGCCGTGCGGATCCAGATATTTATATTATGGCACATGAGTTGTTCGTGCAGCACGTGAGTTGTCCGTGCAGATTATAGCGCTTGGGCTGTAGGAGCCCCTCCGGAGTCTGTACACCCACAGTGAGCGCGGGTACCCATTGAGTGAGTGATGAAGGCTGAGAGCCCAGTGAGTGATTGTTGTTCTGAGTGGTTGTACTTGAATTCCATTTATTATTGCATTTAGTTGCTATCTGTCATTGTTGTGAAATTTCTGAAAAATTGTTGATAAACGGATTACATGAACAGGAACTGCATAAAAATTGATTTGACATTAAACTGTCAGATTTGATAGCATGTCTATTCTTTGTTGGGATTACTGGAAATGAACCATAACTGTGTAGCTCGTAACTATATTCAGTTCCTTATTTATAATTGTTAGTTGCTGAGTTGGTTGTACTCATATTACACCTTGTACTTCGTGTGCAGATCCAGGTATTCCCGGACATAGCGGGTGTTGATTCTTCCATACAGCTAATTTTTCGGAGATTTAGAGGTAGCTGCCGTGTTTCGCAGACCTTGTCTCTCCTTCCCTATCTCTGTATTACTGTACTTTTGGTCTTAGACTATTGTAGACCGTACTTTTCCAGATTTGTATTCATATTAGATGCTCATGTACCCAATGACACCAGGTTTGAGGGAGTGTTCGTATTTGTATTTGGGAGATTTAGTATTGTATTTAAATATTATATTTTCAGACATAAAAGAAATTGTGGTTTAGTGACATTAACGGATTGCCTAGTATCGAGATAGGCGTCATCACGACGGGTGAGATTTTTGTTCGTGACAGTTAGCCTTATTCATCAGTGCTGCAGAATCACCAATGTCAGCACTCAGAGCTGCATTATTTTTCCTTTCACTTTTAACATTAACTACCATAGCATAGACAATTGATTGACATTTGGAAGTGGTCGAATCATAAGAATCAGATCTTTAGCATTATCAAAGGGGTCATTTAGGCCAGTCAAAAACTGATACAATTTCTTTAGTTGATAGTGTTCTGCATGTTGCTTGGATTCAGGGCATCCACATGAGGGAGGAGAAGCTAAGGCTTCATATTCATCCCATAACTCCCTAAGTTTCGAGAAATATTCAGATACAGTTAGCAGGTTTTGAGTTAGCTTTTGTCACGACCCAATTTTCCCTCCGTTAGGTATCGTGATGGCACTTAGTCTTAGGGACTTGGTAAGCCTACTATTTACTGAATAACAACAATAATAAAGGAAATCTAACCGTCTCGATTTTGAAATCTTTACAGAATTTACAATTTCCCAAAACCGGTAGTACAAGTCATAAGCTCTATAAAGTTTACTATAATTTTCTAAATAATTGTTTGAAATAAAGTAAACAATATGACTACAAAATAGGAAGGTGACTCCGAAGCTTGCGAACGCAGCGACAGGTTTGCCTTGAGTCTCCTCAGCAAGGATCCACACAACTACTAATGATCGACACCTGGATCTGCACAAAATGTGCAAAAGTGTAGTATGAGCAAACCACAGCGGTGCCCAGTAAGTATCAAGACTAACCTCGGTGAAGTAGTGACGAGGACTAGTCAAGAGACCCACTGGTCTAATAAACTGAATAAGCATAAGTATAGGGATGGCAGAACATGACATCTATCTAAGGACCCCGCGATATGGCTAACGACATAGCAACTGCAATAAGGAAGGAAAAATAGCAAGTAACAGCGGAACACCAGAATAAGACACAGAAGAATGAACGAAAACACAACCCAAATCCGAAAATCACAATATAGTAAAGGCAAGTAGTAACTCAGCAACTGTAATAGTTTTCACATCAGGTCTCAGCCAACAAACCCCAATAAATTAGTCAAATCCTTCAAGTGTAAACTTTCACCCGTAAGTTTTTATTTTAAATTGAGATCTTTAGGATATATTCCTTTCCAATATGAAATTATTTTTGAAATATACTTCCTTCAAATAAATATCTTTCAAATATAGTTCTTTCAAGATAAAAGACTTTCAAATATGAACTTTTCAAATAATTAGCCTTCAAACATAGTTCCTTCAAGATAAATACTTTTCAAGTATAACCCTTTCAAATATATATCCTTCGAGTATAAGTCACCCTGTGACACCTAAGCATATAAGATTAGCAGCTCCGAACACAGATATAACCACAGGGGAAATCTACGGGATACTGTTCCATAGTACCGAATTAATTATGCAGTACGGGGGATCTCCCGGAATACGTCCGTAGTCCCAAAGTAAATATGCAAGATATGGGATCTCCCGGAATACGTCCGTAGTCCCAAAGTAAATATGCAAGACAAGGGGATCTCCCGGAATACGTCCGTAGTCCCAATTAAAATATCCAGTGCTGGGGATCTCCCGGAATACGTCTGTAGTCCCAAAATAAATATACAGTGCTGGGGGATCTCCCGTATTACGTTCGTAGTCCCAAAATAAATATGCAGCACAAACAACAGAGATAACAACTATAACACGACAGAAAGATCGTACATCACCACAGCAAGTACAAAAGCAACAATGACATAAATGCAAAGTACGGCGAGCGAATCAACTCAAGAATTTAAATCACAAGAACGGTAGAACTCATTCACAAGGAATAACCACACTAAAGAATGCTAGGCACAAGGAGAACAATTTAACAAGGGAAAACAAAACAAAACAAATGTAGCAACGATTTCACAATATTGAAGTCAACAATAAGAAGCCAACACGAGTCAAATGGTTTCAAATAAAGGCAAGTCAACTAAGATATATGTTATCTAAACTCCTTTTGAGGTTGAGCAATTACGAGGGATATTCAACAATTCAAGTAAGGGTAAGCAGAAAAAGATAATCATAAATCCAATTAAGATTAAACAATTATAGAATGAGATAATAATAATTTCAATTAACAGTAAGGATGAATCCTAAAGCAATTATCTCTAATCAAATCATGTAGAGGTGAAACTAGCAAATAGGGACTTAAACTTATCAAGAACAACTTCATACACGGTGAATATAAGGACCTAAGAACCCTAAAAGGCTAACTTCCCACAAATAGGTTCGAATACGCACTCGTCATCTCGCGTACACAGACTACAATCAACATAGATGACTCAAATCCTAAGGTGTAGTTTCCTCCACACAAGGTTAGGCAAGATACTTACCTTTTTGAAGTTAGGCCGATATTTCAAAAATTGCTTTCTTGCTTGAATTGACCTCCGGACATCTCAAATCTAACAAATTAATTCAATTCAGTGAATACTAATTACAGAAATTAATTCCAAATAAAAATACTAATTTTCTAACAAAATCCAAAATTTAACTCAAAAATTATCCGTGGGGCTGACGTCTCGGAATCCGACAAAACTCACAAAATCCGACAACTCATTCAATTACGAGTCCACCCATGCCAATTTTATCGAATTCCGATATCGGATTGACCTTCAAATCTTCATTTTATATTTTGGAAGATTTTACAAAAATCTGATTTTCTTCCATAAATTTACGGATTCATGATATAAATGAGTATAAAATTATAAAATATAATCAATATAGGATAAGGAACATTTACCCCAATGTTTACCCGTAAAAATAGCCCAAAAATCGCTCAAACCGAGCTCCCAACTCTATTTTTTGTCAAAAATGGTGAAAAAACATGTTTATAGAGTATCTGGTGTTTTTGAGCGTCACATATAGCGTGGGGCGCTGCCTGTGGCGCAGTTTCCAGTACCCAAAAATTCCCAGAACCAGGGCTAGCGCCCCATGCTACCCTGGGCGCTCGTGGCGACGGAAAATCTTTTCCGATAAGAAATGGGCATAACTCTCTCATACGATGTCCGAATTCGACGATTCTTTTTGCTATGGCTCTAAATTTTCAATACATATCTAATGCTTCAATCAAAAGTGAATTTGGAGCTCGTTTGCTTAATAGGATACCACGTATTCTTGAAGAATCGATGTCGAAATATAGCAAAACAAGTCCGATTGACCTCAATTTTTGCATACAAGTCATAATACATCATATGAAGCTATTCGAGACTTCAAATAGTAAAGAGGAGAGTAATTACTCAAAACGACAAGCCGGATCATTATAACTTTGCAATTTCCTTGTGAAGGTAGAATGATCTAGAAGCATTCACTTTATCAAATCTCTCACAAAGATCTTCCTAGACCTTGTGTGCATTACATGCATAGATCACATTGCTCAGTATATTAGGAGCAACAATGTTCATTATCCATGCCAGAATAATAGTATTATATCGATCCCAGAGTTCATGAAGACTTGCATCATGTAGCTCTTTCCTACAGGTTCTTAGCACAAAACCTAACTTGTTTTTGCCATGCAACACAATTTTCATATATCTACTCCAAAGAGAATAGTTTTCTGAACCTCGAAGTTGAAACGAGATAAGGACAACACCTTGAGTGTCAGAAGGATGAATATACAAAGGATGATTGTGATTAATTAAATCGAGATTCTGAGTATCTGCTGATGGCAATGTAACAATAGTCGAAGCAGATTCATTTTCATTAATTTCCATAGTAACTTCGTAGATTTGTAAATGGAAGAAAATTACACACTCAAATTGTTGCAGGAACTCAGAAAAGTTGTTGAATTTGCTCAAAATCAGCAAACCCAAGCTTGAGAAGAAGTTGTATCTTCCGCTGTAATTTGAAGCAAGTTATGGATTCGAGTAGCTCAATTGTACTTTTTTCTCACTAGTGTGCCATTGTTGAACTCGCCGGAGTTGAGTCGAGCTCTGATACCATGTTAAAGAGGCACAACCATTGGAGAAGCAGAGATGAAACAAAGGAGGAAGGAGAGAGAAAGAGAGCTGCCTTTAGGAAATATCGAATCTCATCCATAAACATGTACTGTACATGTATATATATATATATATATATATATATATATATATATATATATATATATATATATACACATACTATCACTAACTACTAACTGCTTAATAATAAAATAATAGTTGTTGACAAGCTGTACACTAATCCACTAACTAACTTCTAACAGTCCAACTAACTCTACAATGTATATACTTCTCAACACAAAACAACCTCTCTGAAATACTCCCATCAAACACTTAACTAATCTAACAGGAGGAATATCATTTCAAAAACATATTGATATATGTTATAAATATATTATACTATGGATGTTCATTTAGTACTCCGTTGTAAATAAGCTTCCTAAAGAAACTTATCTATATGAGACTCCGCCGTAAATATGTTTATCTATTTAGCACTCTATTGGAAATAAGTCTCCTGAAGAAGCTTATCATTTCGGTACCCCGTTATGGATAAACATCACCCCCAATAGAAGATTATCTATATATGATACAATGAGCTTATCCTTTCAGTACCCCGTTATGGATAAACATCACCCCTGATAGAAGATAATTCATATCTGGTATAATGAGCTTATCCTTTCAGTACCTCGTTATGGATAAATATCACCCCCGGTAGAAGATTATCTATATCCGGTATAATGAGCTTATCCTTTCGGTACTCCGTTATGGATAAACATCACACCCGGTAGAAGATTATCTATATCTAGTACAATGAGCTTATCCTTTCGGTATCCCGTTATGGATAAAAATTACCCCCGGTAAAATTTTATCTATATCTGGTACAGTAGCAGCTTACATAGTAGCTTGCAGAAACAACTTACACATCAGCTTACTTTCTTTTATAAATAAAAGAGATTTCAGTTAATTATGTACATAAGTTTGAAGCTTGAATAATATATTAGTTTCTCTCTATACTTGTCTTTACTTTAATATCTTTATTTATAACAATATATAGTTTTTGTTCTGTTTCTTTAGAAAATATGAACTTTTAATAAATAGACATGTTGGACATGATATTCTATTTCACTGTTTTTATGTTCTTCTGTTATCACGTTAATAAAAATTGCACTGGACTCTATAATTTTATTGTTTTTGTTATTCTTCTGTAATTGGATTCGACAATGTTCCAACTTTATCCAAATTGATTCAACAAGAAAAACTTTTGCATAGAGAATCACTCTGCTAGTGCTTTTCCTATTTCTGGTGACCCATGAAGAATTGACCCTTATTTATATTTGCATCGAGTCATGTATTAGAACAAACATCAAAGTTATTTTATTTGCCAAGTTTGCTTTAGAATGGAAAAAGATCAAAATAACTACTCTCTTGCAATATCATGTGGCAAATAGCAATGAAAATCTAGTTTAGAATGTCTATAATTAGTTCCTTCCTGAGTCCCTTAAGTCCCAAGGGCATTCATTTCTACTGCGAGCTCATCAATGTTGAAATTTCTTATAAAATATCCTTCTATTCTTGTGGAGCGGGCCGAACGCCTCGGTAGTAGATAGATGCATCTATGGAACGTGTTGCGCATCCCTCAGCAGTGTAAATGTCACTCTGGATCAGGCCGTACGACCTCGGTATAAATCGTGCTTAATAATAACAATTACACGATGCTTTGACATTTTATTGCAGCTTGTGAAGATAAGCGATTTATTGAAAATTATTAAATTATGAAAGAATTATTTATTTCTGCTTGTTAAGGAAATTATTGCTATTCACATAAACCATGTTTATTTAAATATCTTTGTCTTTATATTATTGACCCATAGTGAGTGTCGAAGTTGACCTCTCGTCACTATTTCTTCGAGATTAGACTTGATACTTATTTGGTACTTGTTATTTACGTACTCATGCTACACTTGCTGCACTTTTGTGCGGGATTTGAGACAGGTGCTTCAGGTGGTCCTTCCGGCGCGTACCCCCGATATCCAGAGGCCTAGTGGTGACCTGTTTCCTGAGTCGTTCTGCAGCCCTAGAGTCTCTCTCTCTTTTGTATTTTTGTATTCTGTCAATTTTATATCGAGACAGTGGTTAGAAGTTTGTATAATCTACTAGATGCTCGTGTATTTGTGACACCACATCTTGGCACACACACTAGTAGAATTGTGGTTTGAACCATTACTTGGTTTTATCTATTTAAACCTTTTATTTTCTTAAAATTTTGCTAATAAGGAAAGTTTAATTACTCGAAAACTTATTAAAAGAAGAAATGCATGTTTAATTCTCTAGTTGGCTTGCCCAGCGGTGATGTTGGGCGCCATCATGACATATAGGCGAAATTGGGTCGTGGCAGCATGGTATCAGAGCACTATGTTCACGTAGGTCTCACAAGTTATGAGCGTGCCTAATAGAGTCTCGTGGATCGGTACGAAGACGTCTATACTTATCTTCGAGGGGCTATAGGGTGTTAGGAAACTACCTTTCTTCATCTCCTATCGTGAAGTTGATGTAGTACTAAGTATCTTTCTCTTATTCTCTCACATATAGTGAGAACGCGCTCTACGGAGGTTCCAGACCAGAGAAGAGCTGCTTCCTCTGTTGTTAGAAGCTGAGGGAGGGCTCTAGCCCATAGTAAGGGACAAGGACGTCCCAGGATTACTCCAACTATGCCACCATAGGTCCAACAAAGGATCCTATTATTGAGGACAAGGAGAGGTGCCTGGAGCAGAACTAGCCCCGGTGGATTTCACGTCCGCACTGGAATTTCAGGAGGTTATGGGCCGTATGTTGCGGTTCATGGATACTATGACTCATGCCGATTTATTTCCGGCAGACCCAACCACATCTTAAGCGGGAGGGGGAGCACATACCCCTACCGTGCAGGCTCATGGGCATGCAGTTGTAGTATATCAGACACAAGGTTCACTACCCGTAGACGGAGCCCAACCAGTGGCAGCAGCTACCCCTGAGCCCAGACCAGTTACGGTCGACGAGCCGTAGAAGCTATTGGACAGATGGACCAGGCTACATCCTCATGTCTTTGGGGGTGAGCGACATGAGGATCCCCATGACTTGGTTGATCGGTGCAGGGATAGATTGCACAACATGAGGATATTAGAGTCTCATGGGGTAGACTTTGCTACCCTTCAGTTGGAGGGCAGGGCCCGTAGATGGTGGCAGTCCTATCTTCTTAGCAGACCAGCAGATTCTCCTCCCATGACTCGAGACAGGTTCACTCGTATCTTCCTGGATAGCTATATTGCACCCTCCCTGAGGGAATAGTTGTGGTTTCAGTTCGAGTAGTTCCAGCAGGGTCAGATGTCAGTGACCGATTATGAGGCGAGGTTCTCTGAGTTGTCTCATCATGAACTTATTATATTACCTACTTATACAAAGAGAGTATGGAGGTTTGTTGCGGGTTTGCACATTGGTTTTCAAGCCACTATGGCCCTAGAAGTTGATATGGGGACTTCTTATGAGCTGGTTGTAGAGATACCCTAAGGATTGAGGGTGTGCGTCAGCGTAGCCGAGAGTAGGCTATGAGAGACAAGCGATTTTGATAATCGGGAGAGTTCAGAGGTGCCCCGGCTGGGGGTATAGGTCAGTTCGTAAGAGGTCAGTCCAGCAGGTCCCCATACCCAGCACCACCACCTCCTCGGGGTGCTCCAGTGCGACCTTATTTCAGTACTATGCCAGAGATTTCTTACCGCCCACCAGCTATTCAGGGTTCCTCCGGTGGGTATTCAGGTCATCAGGGTCAGACTTCAGGTCAGCAATCCACCGTATCGAGGGATTATTTAGAGTGCAGGGATTTCTGTCATATGCGAATGTTCTGCCCCAGGCTTCAGGGTAAGCCAGTGAAGTAGAGTCAGCAGCCCATAATTACAGCACCAGTTGTTCCACCAGCCATCCGACCGCCTAGAGGCGGAGGGCAGGTGGGTATGGGTGGTCGTCCTAGAGGTGGAGTCCAGTTAGGTGGCGCTCTAGCTCGGTTCTATACTTTTCCGGTTCAAACTAGATGTAGTGGCCTCAGATGCCGTGATCACATGTCTTATTTCTATCGGCAGTAGAGATTCCTCAGTATTATTTGATCCAGGGTCTACGTATTCATATGTGTCATCTCTGTTTGCTCATTTCCTGGGTGTTTCTCATGAGTCCTTGGGTACTCCTGTTTATGTGTCCACTCCTGTGGGCGCTTCTGTTGTTGTGGATCGGATCTACCGATCCTGCATTGTTACATTTTGTAGTTACAAAACTAGAGCACATCTTCTGCTGCTTGATATTACCGACTTTGAGATCATCCTGGGCATGCATTGGTTATCTCCATATCATGCCATGCCAAGACTGTTACCTTGGCGATGCCAGTGTTGCCTAGATTGGAATAGAAGGGTTCGTCTGTCAGTGCATCTAGTCGGGTTGTTTCCTTTTTAAAGGCTCGACACATGGTCGAGAAGGGTTGTTTATATTATTTGGCCTATGTTCGGGTCACTACTGCAGAGACTTCGGCGATTGATTCAGTGCCCATAGTCCGGGATTTCCCTGATGTGTTTCCTTCTGACTTTCCAGACATGCCACCAGATCGTGATATTGATTTCTGTATTAATTTAGCTCCAGGTACCCAACCTATATCTATCCCACTGTACCGTATGGCTCCAAAAGAGTTGAAGGAGTTGAATGAACAGATTGAGCAGTTGTTATTAAAGGGGTTTGTCAGGGCGAGTGTGTCATCTTGGGGCGCACCGGTATTATTTGTGAAAAGGAAGGATGGGACTATGCGAATGTGTATTGATTATCGCCAATTGAACAAAGTTACCATTAAGAACAAGTACCCGTTGCCGCGTATTGATGATTTGTTTGACCAGTTCCAAGGTGCCGGGGGTTTTTTCTAAGATCGACTTGAGATCAGGGTACCATCAGTTAAAGATTCGGGATTCAGATGTTTCGAAGACTGCTTTCCGGACTAGGTATGGCCATTTTGAATTTTTGGTAATTTCCTTCGGTTTGACTAACGCCCTAGTAGTGTTTATGGATTTGATGAACCAGGTGTTCAGTCCATATATTGATTCGTTTGTCATTGTTTTCATTGATGACATATTGATCTACTCGTGTAGTATGGTGGAGCACGAACAAAATTTGAGAGTGGTGCTACAGACCTTGCGGGAACAAAAGCTATATGCTAAGTTCTCTAAGTGTGAATTTTGGCTAGACTTTGTAGAATTCTTGGGACATATTGTATCGGGCGAGGGTATTAGAGTTGATCCCAAAAAGATCGAGGCAGTTCAAAATTGGCATCGTCCCACCTCGACGACTGAGATCGGGAGTTTTCTGGGGTTAGCAGGTCATTATCGTCGATTTGTGGAGGGATTTTCATTTATTGTAGTAACTTTGACCAAATTGATCCAGAAGGGTGCTCCATTACGATGGTCCGATGATTGTGAGGTGAGCTTTCAGAAGCTCAAGACAACATTGACTTCAACATCGGTGTTAGTGTTTCCTTCCGGTTCCGGGATGTATACAGTATATTGCGACGCTTCACGCGTTGGCCTGAGTTGTGTATTGATGTAGGAGGGGTGAGTTATTGCATATGCTTCGTGTCAGCTGAAGCCCCACAAGAAGAATTATCCTGTGCATGATATGGAGTTGGCTGCGATTGTTCACGTCTAAATAATTTGGAGGCATTATCTTTATGGGGTGTCCAATGAGGTTTACACCAATCATCGCAGCTTACAGCATTTGTTCAAGCAAAGGGATCTAAATTTGAGGTAGCACAAGTAGCTTGAGTTACTAAAGGATTATGATATTACTATCCTTTATCATCTGGGCAAAGCAAACGTAGTTGCAGACACCTTGAGCAGAAAGGCAGAGAGTATGGGTAGTTTGGCCTTCATTTCAGCGGAGGAGAGGCCATTAACTTTGGACATTCAGTCCTTGACTAATAGACTTGTAAGGCTGGATGTTTCATAGCCCAGTTGAGTTCTTGCATGTGTTGTTGCTCAGTCTTTACTATTTGAGCAGATCAAGGCTAGACAATTTGATGATCCACACTTGTTGGTTCTCTGAGAGACGGTACTATGGGGTGGTACCAAGGAGGTTACTATCGATGAAGATGATGCTCTGCGACTACAGGGTCGCCTATGTGTTCCTAATGTGGATGGGCTGAGGGAAAAGATCCTAGAATAAGCACACAGTCATTGGTATTCTATTCATCCAGGTGCTACGAAGATGTATCGCGACCTGAGGCAGCATTATAGGTGGCGGCGGATGAAGAAAGACATAGTTGAGTATGTAGCTAGGTGCCTAAACTGCCAACAAGTAAGTATGAGCACCAGAGGCCAGGTGACCTACTTCAGCAGATGACTATACTGGAGTGAAAATGGGAGCGCATTACTATGCAATTCGTTGTGACTACGTATACTTCAGAGAGGTTGGCCCAGATTTATATTCAGGAGATAGTTCTGTTGCATGGTGTGCCAATTTCTATTATATAATATAGAGGCCCTTAATTTACTTCACATTTCTAGAGAGCAGTACAGAGTGAGTTGGGGACCCGTGTAGAGCTCAGCACAGCTTTCCACCCACATACCGATGGGCAGTCAGAGCGGACAGTTTAGATCTTGGAGGACATGCTCAGAGCATGTGTGATTGACTTCGGAGGTTAGTGGGATTGTTTCTTGCCTTTGGCCGAGTTTGCTTATAATAACAGTTACCAATCCAATATCGAAATGGCTCCATTTGAGGCTTTATATGGCGGCGATGTCGTTTTCCCATCGGATGGATTGAGCTCGGCGAGGCTAAGTTGTATGGTACTGATTTCGTGAAGGATGCCTTGGACAAGGTAAAGTTGATTCAGGAGCGACTTCATACAGCATAGTCCAGACAGAAGAGTTACGCGAATCAGAAAGCACGTGATTTATCATTTATGGTGGGTGAGAATGTTCTCTTGAAGGTTTCGCCGATGAAGGGAATCATGAGATTCGGGAAGAAGGGCAAGTTGAGCCCAAGGTTTATAGGCCCATTTAAGGTGTTGAGACAAGTTGGGGAGGTTGCGTACGAGCTTGTATTACCTCCTAGTCTATCGGGAGTTCATCTGGTTTTCCATGTATCCATGCTCCGGAGGTATCATGTCGACCTGTCACATGTGCTAGACTTCAGCACAGTTCATCTAGATGAGAGCTTGGGTTATGAAGAGGAACCAGTTTCCATTGTTGATAGGCAGGTTCGCCAGTTGAGGTCCAAGAAGATTTCTGCGGTAAAAGTTCAGTGGAGGGCCCAACCAGTAAAGGAAGCGACTTGGGAGACCGAGGAGGACATGCGGAGCAGATATCGACACTTATTAAGCACTCCGGGTATGATTCTAAACTCGTTCGAGGACGAACGTTTGTTTAAGAGGTGGAGAATGTAACGATCCAATCGTTCGTTTTGCCATCTAGAACCCTGTTCCCCTAAATAAGACTCCTCGTATGTGCTTTTACTGTTTTATGACTTACGGGGATGGTTAGTTCAGGAATTGGAAGGGTTCAGGTTGAAATCAGAAAACTTGGTTCCTAAGTTGGCTTTAAAAGGGGTAAGTTTGACTTCGATCAACATTTTGAGTAAACGACCTCGGAATCGGTATTTAACAATTCCAATAGGTTCATATGATTATTTTGGACCTAGGCGTATGTTCGGACCGGGTTTTGGATGACCCAGGAGCGTTTCGGCGCCTAATAGTGAAAGTTGGCTCTTTGAAGGTTTTAAAGTTCTTAAAATTTTGGTTTGGAGTAGGTTTTGGAGTAATCGAGATCCGTTTTGAATTCAGAGCCTGTCAATAGTTTCGTATAGTGATTTAAGACTTTCACGCAAAATTTGGTGTCATTCCGAGTAGTCTAAGTATTATTCGGTGCGTTCGGAGCAAATTGAAAACTTGAAATTCATATTTTGATTCAATTCGATTTTGGGGTGCGATTCTTGGTTTCGTTGTTGATTTACGAGTTTTGAGAGTTCCGAGCAGGTCAATGTTATGTTTACAGACTTGTTGGTACATTTGGACGGGATCTTGAGTGGCTCAGGTGAGTTTCGGACTGCCCGGAGTAATTTTGGAAAAATCCTATTTTCCAGTTCTGGTTTCCTTCTTCACGAACGCAGAAGGACTCTCGCGTTCGCGATGAAGGATTTGGGGAGCTGGGCAGTTACCCTTCGCATTCGCGGGAATGGGGTCGCGTTCTCGAAGCTTGGGAATCCCAGGCCTACATGTTCGCGAAGGTCTTCTCGCGTTCGCATAGAAGGACGGGGCCTGGGAGGGGTCAGCATATTTTACCCTTCGCGTTCGCGAAGGGTAGGCCAAGTATGACTTCGCGTTCATGAGAACCCTGTCGCGTTCGCGAAGGGCATTTTCAAGGCCTGGGAAATTTTTCCTTCGCGAACGCGAGGCAATTACCGCGTTCGCGAAAAAGGATTTTACTGTGTCGGACAGAATGTTTTAAAAATGGGGCTTAGTCATTTTTAGCCCATTTTCTCCATTATTGGGCGATTTTGGAACTTCTTGAGAGGGGTGTTCACCTAACAACTTGGAGGTAAGTTAGTTCTACCTATTGTGAGTTAAATACATAGATTATGGGTAGATTATAATATGTAAATTATGAAAATCAAGGGTTTAGATGAAAAATCTTGGTTTTGATAAAAACAATGAGATTTTAACCACGAAAATGGTTATGGAATGGGATGAAAATTCTATATTTGAGTTCTTGAGGTTATGGGTGATGATTGTCTCCAAATATTTTTGGAATCCGAACACGTGGGACCGGGGTGAATTTTAGGAATTTTACCAATTTGGGTTGGGTAATTACTCTAATAGATAAATTATGAAATTTTGAGTAGTTATTGACTAAATTATATAACATTTGGCTAGTTTCGGATTTTTCGGCACCAATAGAGGCTTTAACGCAGAATTTTGATCGGGAAGTGAACTTTGAGACGAGGTAAGTCTCCTGTCTAACCTTGTAAGAGAAAATTTACCCCATAGGTATTTTAAATAAATATTTGTTTCTAATTGTGGGAGCTACGTATGTACATGGTGATGAAAGTCCGTGCGTAGCTACTATTATACTATTGCCCGGGTAGTATTAGGACCCAATTCATGAACTATTTAGAATTTTTCACTATACTTGTTAAATTAAAATGGCTAAATTATATTAGAACTTGTTAGAGAAATTTTAAAAATAAATGAAAATTTTATTACCTTGGATATAAATCATTAATAATGTTTAAGTCAAAAACTTATAAAATATCCTTCTATTCTTGTGGAGTGTGCCGAACGCCTTGGCAGTAGATAGATGCATTTATGGATCGTGTTGTACGTCCCTCGGCAGTGTACACGTCACTCTGGATCGGGCCGTACTACCTCAGCATAAATCGTGCTTAATAACAACAATTACACGATGCTTTGACATTTTATTGTAGCTTGTGAAGATAAGCGACTTATTGAAAATTATTCAATTATGAAAGAATTATTTATTTCTGCTTGTTAAGGAAATTATTGCTATTCACATAATCCATGTTTATTTAAATATCTTTTTTTTATATTATTAACCCATAGTGAGTGTCGAAGTCGACATCTCGTCACTACTTCTTCAAGATTAGACTTGATACTTACTGGGTACACGTTGTTTACGTACTCATGCTACACTTGCTGCACTTTTGTGCAGGATCTGAGACAGGTGCTTCATGTAGTCCTTCCGGCGCGTACCCCCGATATCCCGAGGCCTAGTGGTGAGCTGCTTCCTGAGTCATTCTGCAGCCCTAGAGTCTCTCTCTCTTTTGTATTATTGTATTCTTTCAATTTCATATCCAGACAGTGGTTAGAAGTTTATATAATCTACTAGATGCTCATGTACTTGTGACACCAGGTCTTGGCACACACACTAGTAGAATTGTGGTTTGAACCATTACTTGATTTTATCTATTTAAACATTTTATTTTCTTAAATCTTGCAAATAAGGAAAGTTTAATTACTCGAAAACTTATTAAAAGAAAAAATGCATGTTTAATTGACTAGTTGGCTTGCCTAGCGGTGATGTTGGGCGCCATCATGACCTATAGGTAAAATTGGGTCGTGACAATTTTCACATAAAATACATATAAAATAACTTCAATAAAAAAAACTTACCTGAATCCATGATGCGTTTTCTTGATAATACTGAGCGGAAGCCTTCTTCAGAGTTGTTGTTCTTCAGAAAATTAGTACTTCTCTCTCTTTACATTTTCTGTGTTCTTTTCAGAATAGAATCTGATGGAGTTACGCTGTTCTTCTTTTAACATGCAGAGAGAGGGACCATCGATTAATTCCACTTTTCATCAAAGTAGGTTAGTGGGGAGTTATAACCATAATTAACTTCCCCTAATTTTATCCAAATATTAATTTAACAAAATATATTTATTAAACCAAATTATTTATAAACCACACGTGGGCCATATTTTACATTCTCCCACTTGCCGCACGCGATGTTACTCACTTAATGGTTTAATAAATATTTCAATCATTATGTGCACAATAAAATATTAAGTTCTCCTTCATTGGAAATATCACTCGTTTTTATTGAATAAGTAAACTAATATGAGTCATGGCGGTTGTACATCACTTACTCGATATAATCCCTTCCTCTTCCGGTACTTGCATCTCAGACTTTGCTATCTAACTAGCATGCTTCATCACTCAATCGACCAGTGACACGGTTAATGAACAATATTTTCAAACTAAAAGAGGTGTTTGGTAATTTGTCTACAACAAGCTCATCCCTCTTTTGCTGGCACCTAGTACATATTGTCAAGCTAGTCGACATCCTCAATGGTGTTTACAATACAAGCAGAATTTGATGCTCTGCAGTGCAGTCAAACATGGTTTTTGGTACTCCCTCTCCTCATCATGTCATAGGATGCAAATAGATTTTCAAAATCAAACGCAATCCTGATGGCACAATAGAACGCTAAAAAGCTTGACTTGTCGCTAAAGGATATGCCCAATGACCAGGCCTTGACTTCAACTCCACATTCAGCCCCGTAGCTAAGCACACAACTAATCATGTCATTATCTCCATCGATTGACGCCATCTTAGGTTGGCCTATCCACTAGTTTCTACAAAACAACCTCAAGGCTTTGTGGATCCTCATTTTCTTGATCATGTATGCTCATGAAGAAAGCTATTTATGGTCCACGCCTAGCTCCTCGTGCTTGGTACATGGAGCTTCATTCTTACTTACTTTCATGTGGCTCTAATAATACTCATTCTGATACTTCACTGTTCAAATATCGTTGTAGCTACTCTCTTCTCTTCCTTCAAGTTCATGTAGACGATATTATTATCACATGCAACTCAAAGTATGATGTCCAGTCTATCATAGTGAAGTTGGCATCTCGACTCTCTCTTAAAGATCTTGGTTGCCTGCACTATTTCCTTGGAGTAGAGGTTACTCCCCACAATAGTGGATTAATTCTTACACAATGCTAGTACATTTTTGATATACTGGACTTCCACAATATGTTAGATGCCAAAGGGGCGTCCATTCCATTGTCTTCCTTATCAGATTTGTCTCTCAATGATGGCTCCGCCCCAACAGATGCCAAAGAATATCGAAGAGCTATTGGTGCCTTACAATACTTATCACCAACTCGTCCAGCTATCTGCTTTGCAATAAATAAATTAGCTCAATTCATGCATTCTCCAATAGTTAACCATTGGCAAGCTGTCAAAATGCTTCTTAGGTACCTCAAACACACTATTTCCTATGGCTTACACTTCAAGAAGTCTTCGTCTCTATCGCTAACAACATTCTCAAGACGCCGACTGGCGATTGGGCTGACAGCTATGACGATCACATGTCCACATCAGCCTACTTAATTTTCTTGGATCTAATCCATTAGTTGGTCTTCCAAAAAGCAAGTACAGTTGCTAAACCATCCACTGAAGCAGACTATAAAATAGGGGCTACAACCGTTGCAGAAATAAATTGGCTATCTAATCTTCTGCATGAACTTTCGCTAATCCAGTTAAAATTACTGGTTGTATGTTGCGACAATATTGGTGCCACTTATCTTTGTAAAAATCCTTTTTTCCATATTAGGATGAAGCATATGGCCATTGACTTTCATTTTGCGCGCGATTAAGTTTTCAAGGGAAAAATTGTCGTGTGAACAATTAGCAGATCCACTAACAAAGGCTCTTCCTAAGCGGCAATTCTTCCAACAAGTCAACTAGATAATGCGGGGCAATGATAAAGATAATCAAAATCCTAACAAATTAGTCTCATCAACGTGAATATCTCTGTTTTGTTGTGATTATTGTTTACTTAGTTCTAGTTTTACTCATTCTCAAACTCTTGTGAATATCTCTATCGTATTTAACAATTATAGATTTACCTTCCGAATGTACTATAAAAAGGCACATAGTTGAGTCAATGAAATTATCCCTTTCCTGCAGATATTGAGATTCATAAGATGCCGGTATAGCAGTATTTATATCGTAGTAGATGAGACTTAGTTCCAGAATGTAATGTAATGCTTAATCTGTCAGTAGCTGGTAGTTTCGAGTAGACAAGATGTGTTGCAAGAGCTTGGGGCATGATATCCAAATTCTTCTTGCTTTTTAAAACTGGTGCTGTACATATCCCTTTGAAAATTTGCTTACCAAATAATAAAAAAATTGCAGCAGTTAAAGATTGAGTTTTTACGTCGTAAAATAGATTGCAATTAGGTCCTACCTGAGAATGAAAGCATAGTCTGCCAAATGCCAATGTAAATAGGAATAAGTGGTGATTAAGGGGCGATGAATGATTTGAGTGAGGTTGAATATAGATATGATAACATGATAGATAATAAATGAAGGAATGAATAAAATATATCACTCGTGTTGCAGTAAATAGTAAACTTGACCAAGGGAAGCCATACTAGTGTAAATAAGATGAAGAACAACATGCATTATGGGCAACGAACAAAACCTGAGTAGCAGCGCAAAGATGTTTCAATAATCTAAACTTGAAACATAATGAAGTCGTGGAATTTTGAAACGTAAAACTTTAAATCTAAAATCCAAAAGAACTGTAAGCTAAAAACAGGATAAGAGTATTGCATAGCCTCTAACTTTAGTGAATGACTGTATTTTCAGTCCGTAGCACCTCGATCTCCAGTGCTGCAAATAAACATATTGAGCGTACAAAACAGATTTTAGAAGAGTCTTATGATAACAAAGTATCAATTTGAAAAATAGAAGAACTCTACTGGATATCTTTGGTTGCTCAGTAACAAGACAAAACCACTTTAAAACAAACATAGTAAATTTATAAAATTCTCCAAATTTTCATGGACTTGTCATATATTATCATTAGGCTGCTCTCTGCCTCAAACTCAAATAGTAGCTAATATTGCAGATTTAAAACAAAATCCTCTTGAAAAAGTAATCCTGGGCAGCTGCAGTGTCTTATTCACAGAAGACCAATTTACTAATATTGATATATTGTTTGTGCTGTACGGGTTTCTTTCGGTTTCTCAATAAAGCGGGAGAAAGCACCCTCCACTTCCAACCAAGAGGTTGTGAGTTCGAGTTACCCCAAGAGCAAGGTGGGGAGTTCTTGGAGGGAGGGAGCCGAGGGTCTATCGGAAACAGCTTCTCTACCCCAGGGTAGGAGTAAGGTGTGCGTACACACTACCCTCCTCAGACCCCACTAGTGGAATTATACTGGGTTGTTGTTGTTGTTGTAATAAAGCGGGAGAAACAAACCTCTCCTAAGAGACACCAACAACCTTTCAAACAAGCACCCACTTTACCCTCTTAATATAGTTATAGACTCAATCCATTCTAATTGGAGATATTTGTGCCAGTCAAACAACGTATCTTCAACTATACAAAGAACAAAAGCAGATATTTCCATCAACTCAAAAGGAGTACTCAAATGAACCAAGTGAATTAGAGTTAAAAGTAATATCAAAAGCTTGTTAGTTCTTCAATTTTAGTTTGCTATTTGTTTCTCAAACATACATATATATTGCTTAAAACCATCAACTTCATCCAATTCAATTGATTCAAGATGGAAAGTTAGCAGTTTGCAGTGGTAAGATCAGAGATGGGAATTGAGCTTTCATTTAATAATCTTCTACTTTTAGTTTGATTATCTTTCGGGAATAACCAATCTTTGTTCAAACTCCATTTACTGCCCTCTCAATATACTATATGTATATATCCCGAGGATGACTTACCTATTCAAAGATCTCTGCCAAAACCTTTAAGGGCCATTTGAATGTCCACCTTCATAATTTGAATATCCTCCGCCTTGAAGTGACGTCCTTCAGAACTACGAAACAATGCATTTTCCAATGCTGTCTGTAACAAACCCTCAATATCAACTATGCTTAATCCCTGTGTTGCAGAAGCTGCACATCAAACGTTTATTCAGTATCTTAAATATTCATATGTTCCCAAATCTTAGGACACAAAATAATGATACATCATATAGAACTAACCTATGGCTGAAAGGTCTATGTCAGAATCAAAAGAGATCCATCTCTGCATCCTTTTCGAGTTGATTTGCAGAATCTTCAACCGTGCATCTTCATCTGGTAGATCTACTCGCAAGCGCAACCCAAATCGCCCTAGTCTACAATCACACCAAGATATGTCAAGTAAAATATATTGAATATATAGAGGGACAGAGGGGCCAGGTAAATCGGACAAGCTATTTTAGTTTCCACTTCAAAACTATTTGGAATAATATATGAAAACCAAATTTAAAAGATAAAGAGAGATTATTGGAGAAATGTATACCTCAACAAGCCATCATCAATCAATTCAATCCTACTAGTTGTCCCCACAAGCAACAGATTGGTTTGTCTGCTAACGCCATCAACCTAGTCTCGTCAAACCACCATTCGTTAGTCATATATAATACTTAAGAAGCAAAATCGTTCATAGAGTTGGGGAAGGTGAAAAACATAAAGGATTTGAAGCCGACCAATGTTGACAGTTGACTCGCTATCCTATCAGTTGCCATGTTTACTCCTCTTTTCTGATGTCAACAGCCAAATTATAAGTTAAACACTAAAATAAGCACAAAAAGATGAAATCAAGCTAAGCAACTAGGAAATGCTTACCCCTGCGATGGCATCGATTTCTTCAAATATGATTACATGAACAGGACTTTCATCACCTAATGAAGCAATATGTATCATCAAATAACTAAATATATCTACTATATAAACAGCAACATAAGAATTATTATCTTACCTTGATAGACAGTAAAAGCTAATAATGAGAAAGTTCTACCCAAAGACTGCCCATGGGCTGAAGAAATAAATTCGCTGCTTAGGTCTTTGTCTAATATTTTATCCAATACAAGATTGGTCACCGAAAATGTATTTCCAGTGTGTTACTTGGCACCCTGTGCAGCCTCTTCATTTTAATTCATTCCTATAATCTCTAACATCACTTTAATGATTGCTAATGGAAACAAACTGTACAGCTGATATTAGCTCTACAACTGCCACCAATTTGCCTAGAGGGAGATACATATGCATTTGAACAAACCAAGAGTCGGATCATACAATTTAAAGTAGCTAGAAACAGACATCTTATTGTAGACCCCAAATTCTAACCTTTCAAATCTAGAGAAAAGAAAGGATGAGGAAGAAATAGAAAACACAGGAGACATCATACTCTTACCCATTTGCTCAAAATCTTTAATCGATGGAGCAAAAACATCTCTCAGATTCTTTTCACCTGATCCTACCAGAGTGCCTATGATCTCCGGCCCTCTAACAACCTAGGAAAAAAAAATAGAAGAAAGTCAGCAATAAAAAAAAATATAATGGACTTCCCTTAAAATTACAACCTTTAATTTTGCATTGAGAATTTTCGCTAAGCGTCTCGCAACCAGTGTTTTTCCTGTTCCAGGTGGTCCGTGAATGATTAAGCTTTTTATAGGTTGGAGCCTAATCCTTCATTCATTAAAACAACAATCAAACATTTGATAGTAAGCTCATCAAGTATGCAGAAAAATCTAATTTGATAAGAATACTTACTCTCTTGATAAATCCCGCGGTAAGGTACGAGGGAGAACTAATTTCAAAATGATATCTTTGAAATGGTTGTTAGGTCCCCCAAATCCCAAGGATGCCATTTCTTCTTCAAGCTCCTTCATAGTGAAATATCTCCTTAAAACTTCTTTCTTAACTTCTTTTTGACCACGAGCCTAGCAAAAAAGTGAATGACTCAACAACAACAACAACAACAATATCAAAACCAATATAATCTCACGAGTGGGGTCTGAGGAGCGTAGTGTGTACGCAGACCTTACCCCTACCTTGAGGTAGTGAATGACTCCATATACTTAAAAAAAAAACAATTGGTATATGATTTACGTACCTGCTGAAATTTCTTTCTTAATTTTACGTGGTTAAGCACCTTTAGTTAAAAACTTTATCCTCCAAGTATAAGCTTTACCAAAATTTTAAGAGATTTGAAAATGGTCTATGAATAGAAAATTGGCAAAAGAAGTGTAATCATAAGTTATAATTCACCTCATATCCCGAGGATATCATTTCTGCTTCAAGCTCCTCCATACCGAAATCTCTCGATAAAACTTCTTTCTTCACTTTTCTTTGTCCATGGACCTAGCAAAAAAGTGAATGACCCCATATTCTTAAATAAAACACTCAAAATTTGATTTACAAACTTGCTGAAATTCATTTCTTAATGTTACATGGGAAGGCACTTTTAGCTCAAAATTTTATCCTTCAAGCACAAGCTTTGCAAAATTTTAAGGGCTTTGAAACTGAAAATTGAAAAAGGAAGTGTAGTTATAATTTACCTCAATATGTTTTTTGTTGAAAATATGCCATTTCCTGCGCTTCGGTACTTTGAATTCGCGAAAACTAGAGATCTTAGTCGAGTCTTTGGTGTCTTGAATCCCAAGTGACCAACTGCAAAAGTTAGGCACAATGCAAATTTTGCTTTCCGAAAAAGTTGTTACTTGTAAAATCCATAAACTATGGTCTTAGTTTGTACATAGCAATTGAGAGATCTGGAAAGTCAGGCTAATGGTTTACGATTTACCTTTCCACCGTGGCTCTTTGCACTGTCTTCTTAATGTACATCCCTGCATTTGCCATCTGACTTCTAGCAAGGGCAAGCTTAAGTTTCATAGCCTTCTTCAATGTTAAGCACCCCTTATATGCTAATATAAATGGTTGTCCCAAAACGGTGCTGAAAGAGGAAGGATCATTAGTTACATTCCACCTTCTTTAGGGGGTTTAGATCATTTGAAGTTGGGATTTCTTAAGCGTCTCCTCTTCTAAACATATGCGTTGCACTAACTAAATTCAAAAAGTTAGGGTGATTGTTTTGCTATTTTCACATGTTTGGTTGGCTTAAATATTTTGGAAAATATTTTAATCACGAACTCATTTTACTCCAATGGGAGAAAATGACTTTCCTACCAAAATGAGGAAAAACATTTTCAAAAACTCTTTTTCAGCCTTCTCCACCCTATTCCCCCTACCCCCACTCCCATTCACCACCACCACCACCCCCAAACCCCCACACCAAAATATAGCCACTGCCACTCCGGCCCTAGACCTCAACCTACTACCCTCTCCCACCTTTATCCATATCATCTCATATAGTGTTTGCCTAAATTATATATTTTTCAAAAATATTTTTTATTACCTAACCAAACACTGAAAAATAAGTAAACAAATCATTTATTTTCCAAGAAAACATTTTCCAAGAGACCAAACACACCCATAATCTTTTAATTTCTATTTTGACTCAAAATCATGAAAGCACAAAGGTAGTTAAAAAGCCAATTCAGTGTAGCAACATTTACTTCTCTGGCTGGTGGAGGTTTATTTTTAATAGTCCTCTGGTGCATCTCGTTTTGCTTCTCATCACAGTACTTTCTTTGGAAAGGTAAGTAATAAAAACAGAAAGCAACATCAAAATGTTTCTCATCTGAGTCTTTTGCAACGATCAAGAGACCAAGGGAACTAAGCAAAGCATATGAAAATCTGAATGCCTTTAATTTCTTAAATATGAAAATAAGGATTCAGTATTCGTCCTAAACTATGAGGGCGTCACGTCATAAGTAGACTTTGACACCACAAGTCATGTAACGCTAGCTTACCAAACAGTAATAGTAATACTGCAGCACTGAGGTCAAAATCTTGATATGGCAAGTATACTAGATGATGCACACCTTAAAATCTTAGATTATTATTAGTTTAAACCACAAAATAATACAAATTGTGGAGCAAATATAGTTTGAATCATTATTGTTTTGTCTTCCCTGCGGATGTAGGGTGGGGGCGGGAAGGAGAAATCTCAAAATCTTACAACTTTAGGAACCAAGATTCAGTTCCCTTCGCATCATACTCAACAGTCATAGTAGCCTGCACATACAGCATACAACATTATAAAGGGAGAAAAGGAAGGAAAAGGAGAAATCAAGTTTCAGTGAAAATAAGAATGCTTTTTCAATATAGTCACAGTATATGACTAAAAAAGACCATAAATAACAAGTTGAATAAAAAACTTAACCAGCAAAGAAACAGAAAAAAGCTTCATTTTGTTAGCAAGTAAAGAAACATAGCTCATTCTGAGGTGGAACCATATACCCAGTAGCGGAGCCACATTGAACCAAGGGGTCGCCGGAAAATTACACTATATTGCTAGATAAGTTTTTTTATTTTATGTATATTTACTATACGTTGACTCCCCTTGATTTTATTATTTATATTTTGACACCCCTTGATGAAAATTCTGGCTCCGCCACTGCATATAACGCTGCATTATATTGATGCTTGAAATAGAAAAGGCAATTCATGTAAAATTCAAAGGTAATTGGTATTTGAAAGTAATACAGAATCACTGTTCACAACTATTCGATTGTTAGAGCTACATATTGTGCCTATATAATAAATCGTGATCATCTGACTGATTAAAAAGCAAGGGGGAATCAAACTATGGTTAAATTTGAATATTTTTTCCTTTGACCCATAAAAGAAAAAAGGAAAAACATGAATTCCAAGGGAAAAACAAGAATAAACACGCACCTCGGCACCCAAGTACAAAGGTTTCCCTGTTTGCTGCTCCCAGAAACTTGCCAGTCAGTTTCGCTTAGGGTATCTATAAATACCCGTTTGTGGACCCCACAGTTTGCATGCAACTTATTTCCCTGCTTCCTAGTCCTAATGTGATTGGGTTCTAATTGGCTAATTGTTGGATAAAATTGTACTTAGTACGTTGTCGTTAGGTTGCTGGTAGTTTTGGGATATCCAGTTATCTATCTCACCTTTTAAAATAATTCCGTATATTTCTGCTTTTTCTACCAGGCACATCTCCACTAATTGGCAAGATATCAACAAGAGTCCTATAAGCTTCAACACTACTAACCTTTCAACACTACTAAACTTTCTGAGCTAGATAGACCTCTAGGAGACCAAGAAATCATATCTGCTTTGTTAAGTTTCAAAGTTTCAATTATGACAATTCCATCTTATGTTAATTTGTAGGATTGCACGATTCGAAACAAGCAAAAAAGAAAGAATGAGATGCTATCCAATAATATGATTGCTAAATTAATGGACAAGAAAAAAGGACTACATTGCAGCACATTTATTAGACCTCAATCAAAGGAGTTCAGATTTCTAATCAAGGAATCCTTCGCCAGCAAATATTCTGTATCCAAAAATAAGCTCTCAATCAAGGCTTGAATAACTCCCCAATACAAGCATGTGACAAGGAAAGTCACAATCGAATCTGCGCTCTCCCAAGAGCAGGATTCGAAGAGGCACCCCTTGGGTCAAATCCCTTTGATGATCTCGTGCCTCTAATTTCGGTCAAGACTCAACGACCCTTTTCCCCTCCTATAAGAAGACTGCTAAGATCAAATGGAAGGCTTGCACAACTACACACATTGTTTTCTAAGTCTCTCTACTTCTTAGCCTAAACACTGTAATCCTTAGTTTATTAGTGTCTCAAAAGATAGGAAGAATTAGAACACAAAAGAGAGTTGTGTCAAACATTCAGAATTCACTGTTGCCATTTTTCGTTGGTGGAGAACGAGTCAAAACCATCTGTATTGTAATACTTTCAAGATCTAAAGGGAACCCTTGTGACCCAAGAAAAACTGGATGTAAGTACCACAATGGCACCGAACCAGTATAAAATTGTTGTATGTTATTTACTTTTTAAGTATTGTTATCTTTCATTCAGCACTGTGTATAGTTAACTAAAATCATTGTTAGTCGACTAATTTTTAATAAACCACAATTCACCTCCCCCCCCCCCTTTTGTACTTTTAATTAGTATTAGAGCAATGCTCACAATCTTTGCTTAACAGCTTGTGAGAAAAAGATCATGGGATCTAACACTGTTGTTGGTGCTCTATTTCAAGAAGGAACCTCTCAGGTTCGACCTCCTTATTTCAATGGTCAGCATTTTTCTCACTGGAAAGTGCGCATGGAAACTTACACAATGTCTTATGACATCAAAGTTTGGCGTATGATCAAAAAGGAAAATCTTCCAATCCCTCCTAAGAAGGATGCAAATGGTCAAGTCATCGTATCAACTGATCTTCTGGACTTGGATGATTACACTGATGAACAAGCTGCTGTCATAACTGTAAATGCCAAAGCAAAAAATCTATTGTACAATGTTATCAGTGCAGAAGAGTATGAAAAGATATCAAGTTGTAAAACGGCCAAAGAAATATGGGACAAACTGTAGGTTACTTACGAAGGAACCAACAAAGTGAAATAAACTAGGATAAATCTTCTGGTTCGGGACTACGAGTTATTCCAAATGAAGGATGGAGAATCAGTGGACGAGATGTTCTCCAGATTTAGCAAAATTCTTGGAGATCTGAAATCTTTTGGTAGACCTATCAAGAGTGGTGAACAGGTTAGAGAGATTCTCAGGAGCTTACCCACCATTTGGCAGCCAAAAGTTATCGCCTTGGAATGTCAAGATCTAGACAAAATATCCTATGATGAACTCAGAGGTGATCTAATTGCTTTTGAAAAAACTCACTTAGATAGACAAATTCAAGAGAAGAAGAAAACTGTTGCTTTTAAGGCAACTGTGGCTAAACCAGAAAATGAAGAGGAAGAAGGATGAGGAGAACAAGACGAAAAAATTGCCATGCTCTCTCAAGTTTTAACAAGCATGATGAGGAAAAATAGGAATAGCAGAAGAGGGAAGCCTAACTTCAGGAAAGGAAGGATAAGCAATGAAGCTGATAAAAATGATTGAAGGTGCTACCAATGTGAAAAGTTTGGTCACATTCTAGCTGATTGTCCGGAACTAAAAAAGAAACTCAGCAGAAACATGCAAAAGAAGAAATCCTTCGGAGCATGGAGTGATGAAGAAGAGTCTGATCATAAGGAAATTGCTAACATATGTTTCATGGCTATGAATGAAAATGAAGATTCAGAAGACCTTGGACTAATGGCAGACAACAATGATGAGGAAGACGACTCAAGAGAACTTGGTCTCATGGCGGACAAAGGAACTAGTAAGGTACGTACTCCCTTATGCTCTAATTGTTATAAACTCCAAGAATTTGTTTATATTACTCTTGCAGATATAGAAAGAGTCGTGAATGAACTTAGAAGAATCAAGAGAGAAAAGAAAGACTGGGCCTTGAAACTAGAAGTATGTGAGATTGAGCGTGATATGCTACATGATGAAGTAAATAAACTTCAACTTCAATTAAATGGATTACAAAAATCCATGAGTCACAGCTCAATCAAATCAAATCAGACTGTTCATCACAAACAGAAAATTTCTACTTGTTCCTTTTGTGGTAAAAATGGCCATAGTACTAACCAATACAGGAACGAAATTAGAGCAGAAAGAGGCTCTGGTAACTCTAACAGTCCATCATGTTTTTATTGTGGTAAAATAGGTCATACCTCAAATCGTTGTAGGTTCAAAGATAACCGGAGATGGGTTTGGAGACCTAAATCTTCAAATCAAACTAACACTCAGCATTCTAACCATTCAGGACCCAAGCAAGCTTGGGTACCTAAAAATAAGTAATTTTATTTTGCAGGAACACCGCAAGAAGAATCGAAAAGGAAAATGGTATCTCGACAGCGCGTGTTCCAGACATATGACTGGTGACAAATAATTGTTCAAATCAGTCACCAAACTAGATGGAGGAACCGTTACTTTTGGAGACAAATCCAAAGGATATGTAATTGGTGTTGGAAAAGTTCCTCTAATCTCAACATGTGATGTAGATGAAGTCTACCTGGTTGATGAACTTGGCTATAATCTTCTAAGCATAAGTCAACTATGTGACAATGACTATGAGGTTCGTTTTAAGAAAGATGGTTGGTTTATAGAAGATGAATTAGGTAAAATCATTCTTTCAGGTAACAGAGACAGAAATGTCTATACGATGAGTAACTTAGAAAATCTTAGGGATCAAATTTGTCTTACTTCCATGATTGATGATCCCTGGGTTTGGCATAGAAAACTTGGTCATACCAGCATGCATACTATTCAAAAACTTTCTAAACATGATCTTATAATTGGACTTCCAAAACTAGATTTTTCAAAAGATCATATCTGTGATGCATGTCAACTAGGAAAACAAACGCGTTCTTCTTTCAAAGTTAAAAACATTGTTTCCACCTCCAAACCTCTTCAATTATTGCATATGGATTTATTTGGTCCTACTAGAACTACTAGCATAGGTGGTAGGAAATATGCATTTGTCATTGTAGATAATTTCTCTAGATTTACCTGGGTTATGTTTCTAAGTCAAAAAGATGATGCTCTAAAGAATTTTGAAGTTTTCTGTAAGAAGGTTCAACGAGAAAAGGGATACTACATCTCTACTATCAGGAGTGATCATGTAAGAGAATTTAAAAGCAGAGCTTTTGAAATTTTTTGCAACGATCAAGGAATCTCTCACAACTTCTCTTCACCAAGATCACCGTAGCAAAATGGAGTAGTAGAGCGTAAAAATAGAACTTTACAGGACATGGAAATAACCATGATTGTGAAAAACTCTCTTCCTCATCATTTCTAGGCAGACGTTGTGAGTACATAATGCCACATCATCAATAGGTGTCTGACTCGACCAATTCTGAAAAAGACTCTGTATGAGCTGTGGAATTGTAAGAAACCAAATATCAGCTATTTTCACCCTTTTGGATGCAAATGTTTTATCCACAACAATGGAAAAAATAATTTGGGTAAGTTTGATCCAAGTTTGATCCTAGGAGTGATGAAAGTATATTTCTTGGTTACTCTCCTTCAAGTAGAGCATACAGAGTCTACAATAAAAGAACTTTGTGCATTGAAAAATCTATTCATATTGTTTTTGTTGATACTAACCCTCGCCCAAGGAATGAACAAACTCCTGAAGATGAGGATTCTTGTGTCCCTAAATCCGTTATTGTAGGAAATGATCATCAAAATGAGTCAGTTGTTCAACAAACTCAACTAGCTGAAGTACCCACAGAAGATCTCAAACTGCCTCAAGCAGATCAGTCGACTACTGAAGAAAGAGAACCTCCCTCAAACACTCCAAATGAATGGAAAAGTGAACCGGGATATCCTCACAAATTCATTATAGGAGATCCACGGGAAAGAATCACTACAAGAAGGTCACAAAAGAACAAATCTCATGTAGCTCTTATTTCCCAATTTGAGCCAAAGAAAGTGGATTAATCTCTCAAAGATACTCACTAGATAAGTGCTATGAAAGAGGAACTAGATCAATTTGAAAGAAATAAAGTATGGGAATTGGTTCCAAGACCTCCAAACTTCTCTATCATTGGAACTAAGTGGGTTTTCAGAAACAAATTGAATGAATCAGGTCAAGTGGCTCGAAATAAAGCAAGACTGGTTGCTCAAGGTTACTCTCAACAAGAAGGAATCGACTACGATGAAACCTTTGCGCCTGTAGCAAGACTTGAATCCATACGAATATTACTTGCTTTTGCTGCTCACAAAGGATTCAAACTATTTTAAATGGATGTTAAAAGTGCGTTCCTAAATGGCTACATCTCTGAAGAAGTATATGTGAAGAAACCACCCGGATTTGCAAACGTCACCTTTTCTAATCATGTATACAAGTTGACTAAAGATTTGTACGGTCTCAAACAAGCCCCCCGTGCATGGTATGAAAGGTTAAGTTCTTTTCTTCTAAATCAAGGGTTCAAAAGAGGTAATATCTATACAACTCTTTTTATTAAGCACTCCAGTTCAGGAAATCATATTACTCAAATCTATGTAGATGATATTATTTTTGGCAGCCCTAACTCTGTTCTTTGTGAAGAATTTGCTCTTTCCATGAAAGGAGAATTTGAGATGAGTATGATGGGAGAACTGACTTTCTTTCTTGGTCTTCAAATCAAGCAGTCTACTAAGGAGATTTTCATTAGCCAAACCAAGAACACTAAGGAGCTTTTCAAAACATTTGGCATGGAAAATGCTAAGTCAATTGGCATTCCAATGAGTCAACTACAATGCTCGATGAAGACAACAATGGAAAAAGGTTGATGAAACCATGCATAGAGGGATAATTGGATCTCTATTTATATCTAACTGCTAGTCGACCGGATATTATGTTTTGTGGGTGCAAATGTGCAAGATTTCAGTCGTCTCCTAAGGAATCCCATATTTCTACTGTTAAACAGATTATTAGATACTTAATTGGTACCTCTGAGCTAGGATTATGGTATGATCGTTCTAACAATTTTTCTTTAAAAGGCTTTTCAGATGCAGATTATGGGACATGTCAATTGCTAGGAAATGCCTTAGTATCTTGGCATAGCAAGAAACAAAATTGTGTTGCACTATCCACAACTGAGGTAGAATACTTAGCCGTTGGAAGATGTTGCACACAAGTTCTATGGATTATGCATCAACTTCTGACTATAATTTATCTTTTACATCTACTCCTATATTCTTTGATAATACCAGTTCTATTTGTTTATCAAAATATTCTGTGCATCATTTTAGAGCAAAGCATATAGAAATTAAACATCATTTTATACGTGATCATGTTGCAAAAGGTGACATTATTTTAGAATTTATTAGTACCGATTCTCAACTTGCTGATATTTTTACAAAATCACTTTTGGAAGAAAGATTTTGTCTACTCCGAAAAAGGATTGGCATTGTGCCAAATTGGTAAATCAAATATTTTACCATGCTTTTAAATATTTTACATTATTCTAAAATATTTTATTTTCTTAATTATGTGTGGCTTTATTAATTTTATGTGTAAGTGTAATAACTGCCTCTTCTCGGTACCGCTGATCAGTCAATTCAGAAGTATCACTTCTTTCTGAACCTGCTCTTTCCTTTAACCAAGACATCCCTTCGTTCCTCCCAAAAGCATCCATAAAACCCTTCCTTCTCCAGTACTCTCCTCATTCTCTTCAAAGCAATCCTTCACAATATGGCCAAAAGAAATCCCTCCTCTTCTGCTGCAACCAGACTAGTCGAAGATTTCAAAAACCCCTTAACACTGAAGAGCCTATGGATGTGAAGTCGTCTATTGACTCAGATTTCCTCAAAACGGACAATGAAAGTAGTGAATCTTCTGAAAATCCTCCCATTAGTCAGAAAAAGGCCGTCAAAAGACCAATGGAGCAAACCCCCAAAAAGGTGTCATGCAAGAAAGGTAAAGTGGAGAACATGGAATTTGGTCCTAAAGATAAATTAATCTTATATGGCCCCAGTGAAAAATCAAGGTTTGAGTCCTATAAGTCAAAATATATGGCTTATGGATGCTCTGTAAGTCTCTCTCTCATGAAAAATCTTCATTGTGATGTGACTGCTATTTTCAATTTTCAACACTTTTTCTCTCTGTTTGATACAATTGGAAACTCTGTTTATGAAGAACCAATAAGGATGTTTTATGCAAACCTTTTTGTGAATAATAAAGATGACTTGGAATCTATGGTTTTAGGCATCAAAATTGTTTTGGACTCTTATCAATTTGAAAAGATTTTCTCTGCTAAGTTTAGTGGGTTTGATGTGTTTGTACAAAATTCGTGGCCCAAAGACTTTGAAGTTTCCTTTGATGAAGCAAAAACTTTTTTGTCTGATAATCCTCCTGACATTGGTCCCAAGAATCTTATGTTTGAACATCGTGTCTTGGCCCATATGATTGTTACTACTATCCTCCCCATAATTGGGTCCCTTAGCTCTTTGTCCACTAAAGATGTTTTTGTCATTTACTGTCTGGTTAACAATAAAAGAATCGATTGGTTTATGTGGATTCATCAATACATGCTTGAAAGCATCAGGGATATATCTTCTTCTGCTGCATTTTTGCCCTATGATCTTCTCATCTCACATGTTCTCGAGGTCATGAAGGTAGATTTGGCACTCTTTACACCCAAGCACATTACCAACACTTATGATAAGGCAGCCTTCTCAATGATGGGTTACACCCTGGGTGATGATGGATGGGTGAAGCACGCCAAAGTTAAAAGTATTTCAGTGCCAGTTGAAGTTCAAACTGAACAACCAGCAAAATCTTCAGCAAATTCAGCATTTTCTAGATGCGGTAAAACTACTACTAGTTAAGATGAGGGAACAGGTAGACAAAATCAGGGAAGTTACCAAGGAGACAGGTACAGATGTGGCTAAACTTAGGATGGATATGAGAGCCACATAGAGGCAAGGAACCAGGACTTTCAATTCCATGAGTGAAAAGATGGACAAACTTGTCAAAGATGTTGAAAATTCCTATGACTTCTTCTGCCCCAAAGTGATCAACACTCTCAAGTACTTCCTGGAAAGAAGTTAATGAGACTCTATGTGATGGTGTTACAAACAATGTTTTTTGCTTTTTGCTTATGCTTTCTTGTTTTTTTTTTAAACAATCGTTTGCTTGGGTTTGAACTAGCTAAGCCTCTGCTGAAGGCACTATTTTTGCTGCTCTAATCCCCTAACTAGTATGTATATTATTTCATATATTATTTGTTCTGTGTGTTTTTCTTTCCTTTTTGATTGATGTCAAAGGGCGAGAAATATGTAGAGAAGTAAACACCTCAGCAGGAGAAACTCAACACATCAGGAGACAACATTTATTCAATTATTCAGGGGGAGCAACATATAAAAAAAGGTAAGTCTCATAGTTTATGTTTACTTTATGTTTACTCTCTCCTTATTGTCATTATCAAAAAGAGTGAGATTGTTAAGTTTCAAAGTTTCAATGATGACAATTCCATCTTATGTTAGTTTGCAGGATTGCAGGATTCAAAACAAGTAAAAAGGAAAGAATGAGATGCTATCCAAAGATATGATTGGTAAATTAATGGACAAGAAAAAGGGACTTCATTGCAGCACATTTATTAGACCTCAATCAAAGGAGTTCAGATTGCTAATCAAGGAAGCCTTCGTCAGCAAATATTCTGTATCCAAAAATAAGGTCTCAATCAAGTCTTGAATAACTCCTCAATACAAGCATGTGACAAGGAAAGTCACGATCGAATCTGTGCTCTCCCAAGAGTAGGATTCGAAGAGGCACCCCTTGGGTCAAATCCCTTTGATGATCTCGTGCCTCTAATTTCGGTCAAGACTCAACGACCATTTTCCCTCCTATAAGAAGGCTGTTAGGATCAAATGGAAGGCTTGCACAACTACACACATTGTCTTCTAAGTCTCTCTACTTCTTAGCCTAAACACTGTAATCCTTAGTTTATTAGTGTCTCAAAAGATAGGAAGAATTAGAACACAAAAGAGAGTTGTGTCAAACATTCAGATATCATTGTTGCCATTTTTCGTTGGTGGAGAACGAGTCAAAACCATCTTTATTGTAATCATATGCGCCAAGACACGATGTTCAAACTTAAGATTCTTGGGACCAATGTCAGGATGATTATAAAACAAAAAGGTTTTTGCTTCATCAAAGGAAACTTCAAAGTCTTTGGGCCACGAATTTTGTACAAACACATCAAACCCACTAAACTTAGCAGAGAAAATCTTTTTAAATTGATAAGAGTCCAAAACAATTCTGATGCCTAAAGCCATAGATTCCAAGTCATCTTTATCATTCACAAAAAGGTTTGCATAAAACATCCTTACTGTTTCTTCATAAACAGAGATTCCAATGGTATCAAACAGAGAGGAAAGGTGCTAAAAATTAAAAATAGCAGTCACATCACAGTGAAGATTTTTCATGAGAGTACAGAGCGTCCATAAGCCATAGATTTTGACTTGTAGGACTCAAACCTTGCTTTTTCACTAGGACCATAGAAGATTAACTTATCTTCAGGACCAAATTCCATGTTCTCCACTTTATCTTTCTTGCATGCAACCTTTTTGAGAGTTTGATCCATTGGTCTTTTGCCGGCCTTTTTCTGACTAATGGGAGGATTTTTAGAAGATTCACTGCTTTCATTGTCCGTTCTGAGGAAATCTGAGTCAATAGACGACTCCACATCCACAGGTTCTTCAGTGTTAAGGGGTTTTTAAAATCTTCGACTAAGTCTGGTTGCAGTAGAAGAGGAGGGATTTCTTTTGGCCATATTGTGAAGGATTGTTTTGAAGAGAATGAGGAGAGTACTGGAGAAGGAAGGGTTTTATGGATACTTTTGGGAGGAACGAAGGGATGCCTTGGTTAAAGGAAAGAGCAGGTTCAGAAGGAAGTGATGCTTCTGAAGTGACTGATCGACGGTACTGAGAAGAGGTAGTAATATCACTTACACACAAAATTAATAAAGCCACACATAATTAAGGAAATAAAATATTTTAGAACAAGGTAAAATATTTAAAAGCATGGTAAAATATTTGATTTACAAATTTGGCACAATGCCAATCCTTTTTCAAAGTAGACAAAATCTTTCTTCTAAAAGTGGTTTTGTAAAAATATCAGCAAGTTGAGAATCAATACTAATAAATTCTAAAACAATGTCACATTTTGCAACATAATCACGGATAAAATGATGTTTAATTTCTATATGCTTTGCTCTAGAATGATGCACAAATTTTTTTGATAAATAGATAGCACTGTTATTATCACAGAATATAGGAGTAGATATAAGAGATAAATCATAGTCGAGAAGTTGATGCATAATCCATAGAACTTGTGTGCAACAGCTTCCAACGGCTAAGTATTTTTCCTCAGTTGTGGATAGTGCAACACAATTTTGTTTCTTGCTATGCCAAGATACTAAGGCATTTTCTAGCAATTGACATGTACCACTAGTGCTCTTTCTATCAATCTTGTCACCTGCAAAATCTGCATCGGAAAAGCCTTTTAGAGAAAAATTGTTAGAACGATCATACCATAATCCTAGCTTACAAGTACCAACTAAGTATCTAATAATCTGTATAACAGCAGAAAGATGGGATTTCTTAGAAGCCGACTGAAATCTTAGACATTTGCACCCACTAAACATAATATCCGGTCGACTAGAAGTTAGATATAAATAGAGATCCAATCATTCCTCTATGCATGGTTTCATCAACTTTTGTTCCATTGTTGTCTTCATCGAGCATTGTAGTTGGACTCATTGGAGTGCCAATTGACTTAGCATTTTCCATGCCAAATATTTTGAAAAGCTCCTTCGTGTACTTGGTTTGGATAATGAAAATCCCCTTAATAGACTGCTTGATTTGAAGACCAAGAAAGAAAGTTAGTTCTCCCATCATACTCATCTCAAATTCTCCTTTCATGGAAAGAGCAAATTCTTCACAAAGAACAGATTTAGGGCTGCCAAAATAAATATCATCTACATAGATTTGAGTAATAAGATTACCTGAACTGGAGTGCTTAATAAAAAGAGTTGTATCTATATTACCTCTTTTGAACTCTTGATTTAGAAGAAAAGAACTTAACCTTTCATACCATGCACGGGGAGGGGGGGGGGTTGTTTGAGACCGTACAAATCTTTAGTCAACTTGTATACATGATTAGGAAAGGTGACGTTTGCAAATCCGGGTGGTTTCTTCACATATACTTCTTCAGAGATGTACCCATTTAGGAACGCACTTTTAACATCCACTTGAAATAGCTTGAATCCTTTGTGAGCAGTGAAAGAAAGTAATATTCATATGGATTCAAGTCTTGCTACAGGCGCAAAGGTTTCATTGTAGTCGATTCCTTCTTGTTGAGAGTAACCTTGAGCAACCAGTTTTGCTTTATTTTTAACCCCTTGACCTGATTCATTCAATTTGTTTCTGAAAACCCACTTAGTTCCAATGATATAGGAGTTTGGAGGTATTGAAACCAATTCACATACTTTATTTCTTTCAAATTGATGTAGTTCCTCTTTCATAGCACTTATCTAGTGAGTATATTTGAGAGCTTCATCCACTTTCTTTGGGTCAAATTGAGAAATAAGAGATACATGAGATTTGTTCTTTTGTGACCTTCTTGTAGTGATTCCTTCATGTGGATCTCCTATAATAAATTTGTGAGGATATTTCGGTTCACTTTTCCATTTATTTGGAGTGTTTGAGGGAGGTTCTCTTTCTTCAGTAGTCGACTGATCTGCTTGAGGCAGTTCGAGATCTTCTGTGGGTACTTCAGTTGGTTGAGTCTGTTGAACAGCTGACTCATTTTGATGATCCTTTGTTCATTCCTTGGGCGAGGGTTAGTATCGACAAAAATAACATGAATAGATTCTTCAATGCACAAAGTTCTTTTATTGTAAACTCTGTATGCTCTACTTGAAGGAGAGTAACCAAGAAATATACCTTCATCACTCTTAGGATCAAACTTGCCCAAATTATCTTTTCCATTATTGTGGATAAAACATTTGCATCCAAAAGGGTGAAAATCGCTGATATTTTGTTTCTTACCATTCCACAGCTCATAAGGAGTCTTTTTGAGAATTGGTCGAATCAGGCTCCTGTTGATGATGTGGCATGCTGTACTCAGAGCTTCTGCCCAAAAATGATGAGGTAGAGAGTTTTCCACAATCAAGGTTCTTGCCATATCCTGTAAAGTTTTATTTTTACGCTCTATTACTCCATTTTGCTGCGGTGATCTTGGTGAAGAGAAGTTGTGAGAGATTCCTTGATCGTTGCAAAAAATTTCAAAAGCTCTGCTTTCAAATTCTCCTCCATGATCACTCCTGATAGTAGAGATGTAGTATCCATTTTCTCGTTGAACCTTCTTACAGAAAACTTCAAAATTCTTTAGAGCATCATCTTTGTGACTTAGAAACATAACCCAGGTAAATCTAGAGAAATCATCTACAATGATAAATGCATATTTCCTACCACCTATGCTAGCAGTTCTAGTAGGACCAAATAAATCCATATGCAATAATTGAAGAGGTTTGGAGGTGGAAACAATGCTTTTAACTTTGAAAGAAGAACGAGTTTGTTTTCCTAGTTGACATGCATCACATATATGATCTTTTGAAAAATATAATTTTGGAAGTCCAATTACAAGATCATGTTTAGAAAGTTTTTGAATAGTATGCATGCTGGCATGACCAAGTTTTCTATGCCAAAACCAGGAATCATCAATCATGTAAGTAAGACAAATTTGATCCCCAAGAGTTTCTAAGTTACTGATAGTATAGACATTTCTGTCCCTGTTACCTGAAAGAATGATTTTACCTGATTCATCTTCTATAAACCAGCCATGTTTCTTAAAACGAATCTCATAGTCGTTGTCACATAGTTGACTAATGCTGAGAAGATTATAGCCAAGTTCATCAACCAGGTAGACTTTATCTACATCACATGTTGAGCATAAAGGAACCTTTCCAACACCAATGATATTTCCTTTGGATTTGTCTCCAAAAGTAATTGTTCCTCCATCTAGTTTGGTGACTGATTTGAACAATTATTTGTCACCAGTCATATGTCTGGAACACGCGCTGTCGCGATACCATTTTCCTTTTTGATAATTCTTGCGGTGTTCCTGCAAAATAAAATTACTTATTTTTAGGTACCCAAGCTTGCTTGGGTCCTGAATGGTTAGAATACTGAGTGTTAGTTTGATTTGAAGATTTAGGTCTCCAAACCCATCTCCGGTTATCTTTGAACCTCCAACTATTTGAGGTATGACCTCTTTTACCACAATAAAAATATGATGGACTGTTAGAGTTACCAGAGCCTCTTTCTGCTCTAATTCTGCTCCTGCATTGGTTAGTACTATGGCCGTTTTTACCACAAAAGGAACATGCAAGAATTTTCTGTTTGTGATGAACAGTCTGATTTGATTTGACTGAGCTGTGACTCGTGGATTTTTGCAATCCATTCAATTGAAGTTGAAGTTCATTTACTTCATCCTGTAGCATATCACGCTCAATCTCACATACTTCTAGTTTCAAGGCCTAGTCTTTCTTTTCTCTCTTGATTCTTCTAAGTTCTTTCACAACTTTTTTTATATCTGCAAGAGAAATATCAACAAATTCTTGGAGCTCATAATAATTAGAGAATAAGAGAGTACGTACCTCACTAGTTCCTTCGTCCTCCATGAGACCAAGTTCTCTTGAGTCGTCTTCCTCGTCATTGTTGTCTGCCATTAGTCCAAGTTCTCCTGAATCTTCATTTTCATTCATAGCCATGAAACATATGTTAGCAATTTCCTCATGATCATACTCTTCTTCATCACTCCATGCTCCGAAGAATTTCTTCTTTTGCATGTTTCTGCTGAGTTTCTTTTTTAGTTCAGGACAATCAGCTTGAATGTGACCAAACTTTCCACATTCGTAGCACCTTCCATCATTTTTATCAGCTTCATTGGTTATCCTTCCTTTCCTGAAGTTAGGCTTCCCTCTTATGCTATTCCTGTTTTTCCTCATCATGCTTGTTACAACTTGAGAGAGCATGGCAATGTTTTCGTCTTGTTCTCCTCCTTTTTCTTCCTCTTCATTTTCTGGTTCAGCCACAATTGCCTTAAAAGCAACAGTTTTCTTCTTCTCTTGAATTTGTCTATCCAAGTGAGTTTTCTGAAAAGTAATTAGATCACCTTTGAGTTCATCATAGGAAATTTTATCTAGATCTTGACATTCCAAGGCAATAACTTTTGGCTGTCAAATGGTGGGTAAGATCCTGAGAATCTTTCTAACTTGTTCACCACTCTTGATAGGTCTATCAAAAGATTTCAGATCTCCTAGAATTTTGCTAAATCTGGAGAACATCTCTTCCACTGATTCTCCATCCTTCATTTCGAATAACTCATAGTCCCGAATTAGAAGATTTATTCTAGTTTCTTTCACTTTGTTGGTTCCTTCGTAAGTAACCTCTAGTTTGTCCCACATTTCTTTGGCCATTTCACAACTTGATATATTTTCATACTCTTATCCACTGACAGCATTGTACAGTAGATATTTTACTTTGGCATTTACAGTTATGACAACAGCTTGTTCATCAGTGTAATCATCCAAGTCTAGAGGATCAGTTGATACGATGACTTGACCATTTTCATCCTTCTTAGGAGGGATTGGAAGATTTTTCTTTTTAATCACATGCCTAACTTTGATGTCATATGATATTGTGTAAGTTTCCCTACGCACTTTCCAGTGAGAAAAGTGCTGACCATTGAAATAAGGAGGTCGAACCTGAGAGGTTCCTTCTTGAAATAGAGCACCAACAATAGTGTTAGATC
The DNA here is from genome assembly GCF_000390325.3 of Nicotiana tomentosiformis. NCBI lineage: Eukaryota > Viridiplantae > Streptophyta > Magnoliopsida > Solanales > Solanaceae > Nicotiana > Nicotiana tomentosiformis. The sequence goes on along the minus strand of NC_090815.1, from coordinate 107,700,686 downwards.
CCATGATTTTTTTCTCACAAGTTGTTAAGCAAAGATTGTGAGCCTAGATCTGATACCAATTGAAAGTACAAGGGGGTGGGGGGGTAGGGGTGAATTGTGATTTATTGAAAATTAGTCGACTAACAATGATTTTAGTTGGCTAAATATCGTGCAGAATGAAAGATAACAGTAATTAAAAAGTAAATAACATACAATAATTTTATACTGGCTCGGTACCATTGTGGTACTTATATCCAGTTTCTTTTGGGTCACAAGGGTTCGCTTTATATCTTGAAAGTATTACAATACAGATGGTTTTGACTCGTTCTCCACCAACGAAAAATGGCAACAGTGAATTCTGAATGTTTGACACAACTCTTTTTTGTATTCTAATTCTTCCTATCTATTGAGACACTGATAAACTAAGGATTACGGTATTTAGGCTAAGAAGTAGAGAGACTTAGAAGACAATGTGTGTAGTTGCGCAAGCCTTCCATCTGATCTTAGCAGTCTTCTTATAGGCGAGAAAAGGGTCGTTGAGTCTTGACCGAAATTAGAGGCACGAGATCATCAAAGGGATTTGACCCAATTGGTGCCTCTTCGAATCCTGCTCTTGGGAGAGCCCAAATTCGATCGTGACTTTCCTTGTCACATGCTTGTATTGAGGAGTTATTCAAGCCTTGATTGAGAGCTTATTTTTGGATATTGAATATTTGCTGGCGAAGGCTTCCTTGATTAGCAATCTGAACTCCTTTGATTGAGGTCTAATAAATGTGCTGTACTGAAGTCCCTTTTTCTTGTATATTAATTTAGCAATCATATCTTTGGATAGCATCTCATTCTTTCCTTTTTGCTTGTTTCGAATCCTCTAATCCTGCAAACTAACATAAGATGGAATTGTCATCATTGAAACTTTGAAAGCTTTATTTTCATTTAAGCCCTTTAAGTCCCCAGGTCCGGATGAATTCCATCATTTCTTTTACCAAAAAAACTGAAATATTGTAAGGCCCTCTATTACAAAGCTTTGTCATGAGATATTTAGGACCCAATCAATTCCCAACTATATTAATAAAACCTACTTATGCCCCATCCCCAAGTTCCATATTGCTAACAATCTCAAATATTTTAGGCCTATTGGACTTTGCAATACTATTTACAAGATCATTACAAAGATTATTGCCAACCGTATTAAGCCCCTACTTGAAAAAATCATTAGTCCTTACCAAACTAGCTTTCTTAAAGGGCGTAGAGCGAGTGACAATGCTATCATCATCCAAGAAATCATTAGTCATATTCAAAAACTTAAAAGCTCTAGAGGTAAATTCATCCTTAAAATAGACCTTGAAAAATCCTTTGACAGACTTGAATGGTCCTTTGTCTATCGTGCCCTGAAATTCTTTAAATTAACTCCAAACATCACTAGATTAATTATGAGTTTTATATCTACTAGCACCATCGCAGTTCTTGTAAATGGAGCCAAAGCTAACTTCCTTGCTCATACTAGGGGCATCCGACAAGGAGATCCCATGTCCCCTTACATCTTTATTCTATTCATGGAACTTCTATCAGTCTATATTAACCACCAAATCGATGTTGGCCTTTGGGACCCCATAAAATTATGCCCCACTGGTCCCCAACTATCACATCTCTTTTTTGCAGACGATCTCAAACTTATGTGAAATGCCACTACTGAGTCCGCTAACTCAATTCATCATTGCCTTACCCGCTTTTGCTCTCTCCCTGGACAAAAAATCAATATCTCCAAGTTCAAAATTATCTTCTCCAAAAACTGTAATAATTCTATCATTGAAGCCATTACTTCAAAATTTAATATCAATTCTACTGACACTTTTGGTAAATATATTGGTTTTTCTATATTAAATAAGAGGCCAAAAGCTTCTGACGTCCAATACATTATCGACAACATGCAAAGCAAACTTTCGAGATGGAAAACCAACTTTCTTACCCAATCGGGTAGAATGACCCTTGCTCTAGCAACTTTGAACACTATTCCAAACCACTCCATGCAATATATTCAACTCCCCACAAAAACCCTTAAGAAAATAGACAAAATCCAGCGAGATTTTATATGGGGCTCTATTAATAGCCGTAAAAAACTTCACAACCTTAGCTGGGAAACTATCACCCGTCCTAAAGCTTAAGAAGGTCTTGGACTTAGACTTGCTTCCTAAAAAAATACAGCTTCTTTAGCCACCCTCTCCTGGAGACTCTATATGAAGCCAAACTCCCTTTGGGCTATCACTCTTATCACAAAATATGGTAAAGCAATTGTTCCCACAAAACTCCTTTATTTGGCAGAATATTCTCCGTGACTAGGACATTTGCTCCCAAGGTTTAGCCTGGGTAGTAGGCAACGACAAAAATATTAATCTCTGGAATTCAAAACTGATTCCTCACTCAAACAGCCTACGCTTCATTATCTACGGGCCATTACACCACTCGGATATCAATTCTACAGTTGAGTCTCTACGCCAAGATAATAATTGGAATTGGTCTAACATCTCCTTTGAAATTTCAGAGGAGATTAAAAACAAGATCATGTCCATCCATTTTCCAACTACTCCTAATTGCACAGACACCCATATCTGGGCACTTAACACCAATGGAATATTCACTATTAATTTAGTCTACAAGCTTTTACAACAAGATACTCATATTAGACACTCCTTCCAATGGATATGGAAGCTTCCTATGGCAATGTCTTCACGACAAAATTCCTACTCGTGCCTATCTACACAGACATGGAATTATTGACAATGCTATTTGTCCAGTGTGTAAAAACGGGAACGAATCAGCCAAACATATCTTTATCGAATGCCCCATTGCCCTTCTTTTTTGGAATTCTATAGGGATAGATTTGAACACCCTCCCCTCCCCCGATGACCACTGGCTTTTAAGTATAAAAATATCAATGCACAAATCCACTTTCCCCAAGTAACCTGGATCCTCTTTTTTCCTTTTGCACTTGACATATTTGGCTAAACAGGAATCGTAATATCTTTGAAAACCGTTCAAACCCAATTCACATCTATACTGTGTTAATGCATGCACAAGAATTCACCCTTATAGCTAATAAAATCACGAGCACGCTGCATCCTCGTTCCATACATATCAAATGGTACCCACCCGCAGCTGGCCGATTTAATTAAGCTCAACATCGATGGCGCTTTCAAAAGCAGTGACACTCAAGGAGGCGTAGGAGGAGCGATAAGAGATGACCAAGGCAACTGGGTAGTTGGGTTTACTAAAGAAACTTATGGTCACATCCATACACACATGCAACTCCTTGCTCTTCACTCAGGCCTTCAGGTGGCTTACCAAATGAGCACACTCCCATTGGAAGTAGAAATTGATTCTACGGAAATCCTACACTTGTTATAAAATGATTATCCGACTTTCACTAACATTCTCTCTGATTGTAGGAACTTGATGAGGAAGTTGGGGAATCCAGCACTCCCCCATAACTTTCGTGAATGCAACGAAGTGACGCACCTTTTGGCTCAACATGGAAGAAAAAACTTAACAATCAACCAACTTCACATCCTATCAGAGGCGGCAAATTTTATTTTTGTTAGACTACAAAGGGACAAACATGGTCATGTAATATCCAAGAAAGTTTCCTCTAGTACTTGTAATATTTTAGCACAATTGGGTAATGCCTGTATTATTAGGAACCTCAGGGACACTAACCCTAGTCCCCATGTAATATCTACCTAGTATTAATAATATTTTTCCTTTTTGCTAAAAAAAATCATATTTTATTAGTCCTTATCCCACCATCAACTAATAATAGAATTTAAAACTAATCTATTTATTTTCAAAGAGATAATGTTTGTTGGATAAAATTATAGTTAATAATGAGAATTTGAAGTCAAGTAAAAATAGAATTTTTAAAATTTCTCATGAAAGATGAAGTTACAATATTATACAAATCCCCACTTGGACAACTAAATAATGTAATGTGAATTGTTTCTCACACCTTATTTATAATTCTACTAGATCTCAAATTAATCTCCCACCTAAGAACGACACGCAAATATAGTCCTAATCTTTGATTGATAGGTTTACATTTCCGATTATAATAATTCCATATTTTATTATTTCTTATCCCACCAACCAAACCTCCCATCATATATTTTAACAAACAATGAGGTGATGATCTAGGAAAACACTAGTAATGTGTCACGACCCAAAATTCCACCACATGCGTCGTGATGGCACATAATCTCTAAGACTAGGTAAGCCGTTTTCAATTGCATTTTGAAGTCATTTCTTTTTTGAAATTAAGTAATAAAAACTAACAACGGAATAAATATGAATATACAACCTTCCAAGACTGGTAGTACCGAGTCACGAACTCTAACTGGATACATGGAATGATAACGAGGGCCGAATATACAATACTGTTTGATTACAAATTAACAGTACAATGAAATGAAAAGACTCCAAGGGACTGCGACGACCAAGCAGCTCTACCTTGAATCCTTAAGATCCAGCTTTAACTCTGCTCAAGTCCGATATCTCCAATACCTGGCTCCGCACAAAAATATACAAAAGTGTAGTATGAGTACACCACGGTCGGTACCCAGTAAGTATCAAGACTAACCTCAGTGGAGTAGAGACGAGGTACAGTCAAGACACTCACTAGTCTAATAACCTATACAATATATATCATACAAAATAATAGAAAATAAATAACAATAAGGGCAGGATAAAACAACCAGTGATATGCACAACAGACAACAAGAGTACCATTAATATCACTCAATAATTAATAAATACAACTACACCCAATTAAATCAAGTCCTTCAAATAACTGTCTTTCACATATACTTCTTCCAGATACCTCTCTTTCAAATATAATTTTTCTCAAATAATTATTTTTCAAATATAATTCTTTCAATAAATCTTTTCAAATATAATTTTCTTAAATAAATATATTTCAAATACAATTCTTTCATATAATTTTTTTTGAATAAAAATCCTTCCAAATAAATATTTTGAATATAATTTTTTCAATTAAAAAGTCACCATGTTACACCTCATTTCATAATCATAACAATACGGGTCTCAGCCCATTTTCATATTTCCACGGCACCTCGTGCCAATAGTTTAATCATCATATTTCCCCGACACCTCGTGCCCTCATTTTATATCACAACTGCACGGACAATTCACGTGCCAATTATCATTTCATCACAGCACCTCGTGCCCACATTTCATATCAACTACACGGACAATTCACGTGCCGAATATCCTCATTATTTACTCACGGCACCTCGTGCCCACATTTTATTTTATAATCTGCCTGGCAATACCCACAGACTCTCAATTTCAACATAAATCGGATTGCTATCAATTTACCAACAATAAGATAAATGGCACAAAGTATAAAAATAAACACAAAAAAATTCCAACATCACATGAAAATCATCAACACCACAACCCCACATCATCACATATCGTCCCTGACAATAGCCACTCATATCGCTCCTATTGCCGCCCTTATCGCTCCTATAGCCACCGTCTTCGCTCCGCCCAGACAATATCAATAACCACCCTTATCGCTCATATTGCTACCCTTATCGCTCCTATAGCCACCCTTATCGCTCCACCTAGACAATATTCCAACAAACACAACAACAGTGAAATGCCACCTTTATACCCACATAATATCAACAGTGAAATGCCACCCCTATATCCTCAAAATAACAACAGTGAAATGCCACCCTTATATCCTCAAAATAACAACTCACACAACACAATAATTTATACGGGAAATTATCACGACAACATAACAAAATCAATTCATATCACAATTTACCCAATGGCCACAACCAAATTTCAAAGATACAACCAAATCAATAAATTTCACAACAAATAGCCGAATGCTCCACGAAATATGTATAACACCACAAAAATAATCAACAGAGATAGAAATTATTCAGCATAAATCAAAGCCTTCATTAATCCAAATTTAGATAATTATATTAACGCTTCTTCTTAAACTTGCTTAATTAATTATTTGCATAGGTAAAATTCAAAATTAAATTAAATTCCCTGAATTATCAAACAAACAAACTCACGGAATTACATAAATATTAAAATAACAATCACATCAAATTGTTAAATAAAAACAAGTTCAACCAACAAGGATTTAGGCATGGCAAATAGATGATTAAATAAATGACAACAATTATCCAATTTAAACCCAATATATTTTGCACATACAAGCCCGAGTACGTACTTGTCACCTCGCGTACACAACTTTTCACATTTCACAAACGTCACATAAGACTCGATGCCTAAGAGGTAATTCCTCTCACTCGAGGTTAGGCAAGACACTTACCTTTTTGAAGTTAGGCCGATATTCCAAAATAACCTTCTTGCTTGAATTGACCTCCGAACAGCTCAAATCTATCCAAATTTATTGTACAACATTATTAAAATTTATCGGAAGCAATTCCGTATAATAATACGTCGACTTAAAAATTTATTCCAAAAAGTCAACAAAAGTCAACGCGGGACTCGCCTCTCGGAAACAGACATAATTTCATAAAATCCGAACACCCATTCCGATACGAGTTCAACCATACCAATTTTATCGAATTTCAACAACAAATCGGCCTCCAAATCTTAAATTTAAACCAAGAGGGTTTTCTAAATTTTTCAATCCAATTCACTAATTTAGTGATAAAAAAAAATAATAGATTCATGTAATTTAACCAAAATCAAGTTAGGAATTCTTACCCCAATATTTTCCTTGAAAAACTTTCAAAAAATCGCCTTACCCGAGCTTCCTTGGTCCAAAAATGGAAGAATGACACGAATTTAGACTTTATTCTGCTGCCCAGAGGTTTGTTCTTCACGTTCACGAGACTCCCCTCGCGTTCGCGTTGAACAAATTCTTCAAAAGTCATTTTCAAACTCTTCTAAGACAACGTCTAGTATAATGGTCATAACGTTTTGTACAAAACTCCATATGATGAATAGTTTGACTTTCTGAACACTAAACTCCAAGAGCTATAACTATCATTTGTTACTCATCTCCCAATTCCTTATAGATTACGAGATATAAGCTTCCAAAGTCAGCCTTATATAACAGAGATTTTCAAACTCTTCCCGGACAGCCTATAGTTTATCCACCATAACCTTTTGTACACAATTCTAAATGCCAAATGGTTTACCTTTCTGAAAACTAGACACAGAGGGCTACAACTTTCAGTTTTGGATTATCTCCAAATTTCCTTATAGATTGTGAGATATGAGCCTCTAAATTCAAACGACGAACAACAAAATTTCCTTCTTCGCGAATGCGAGAACCTCTTCGCGAACGCGAAGAATAAAGTCCCAACAGCAAAATCCTTCTTCGTGAATGCGAGAGGCTCCTCGCGAACGTGAAGAACAATACCAGAACCAGCAACCAGCAGCATCAAAATACCCAAACTTAGTCCGGAATCACCCCGAATTAAACTCGAGGCCCCCGGGACCCTATCCAATCGTACCAACCAGTTTCAATACATAACATGAACCTGCTCGAGGCCTCAAATCACAACAAAAAATATCAAAGCCACGAATCATACCCCAATTCAAGCCTAATAAACTTTAAAATTTCAAATTCTATATCTTGTGCCGAAATATATCAAATCAATCTGGAATGACTTTAAATTTTGCACACAAGTCATAATTGACCTAACGAAGCTATTTCAATTTCCAGAATCGGATTTCGTCCCCGATATCAAAAAGTCAACCCCCCGGTCAAACTTCTCAAAAATGCATCTTTCGCCATTTCAAGCCAAATTCCTCTACAGACCTCCAAATAATTTTCCGGACACGCTCCTAAGTCCATAATCACCATACAGAGCTATTGACATCATCAAAATTCTATTCCGGAGTCGTCTTCATACAGTTCTGACTACGGTAAAAATCCTAAGACTTAAGCTTCCGTTTTGGGGACCAAGTGTCCCAAATGACTCCAAATCATCCGGTAACTGAATTCAACCACGCACGTAAGTCAATACACATAATAAGAAGCTGCTCAGGGCCTTATGCCGCCAGACAGGGCTTAAATTCTTAAAATGACAAGTTGGGTCGTTACACAATGGCCTCTTCAGCACTAATTCAGCCTACACTCTTCTTGCCAACAGTGCCTCCTCGAAGGGGACAAATATTAGCAACAAATACTTGTGGATCTAGAAACTGAAGGTCCCCCAATAAGATCAAATTCTTCATATGGCTTCTCTACCATGAAAGGCTCCCAACCGAGGCTTTCCTCCACCATATTGGGGTCCAATGTGATCCAATGTGTTGCTTCTGCAATCAGGCTCTTGAGACCTCTGCCCACATCTTCTTTGAGTGTCCAAACACAAAATCTTTCTGGAAAAAATCTAACCTCAAAGTGTACCAGTGCAGCACAAATTCAAAACCCCACCTTCAATAGCAGGGACTGGCTTGCCACATGGGCTACTCTCAAAAGAAAGCCTTTCAATAACATCCTCACTTGGGAAGATTTATTCCCCTTTAGCTTCTGGCAGATCTGGATTACTAGGAATAATAACCCCTTCAACAAGAAGAAAGATATGGTCCCTGCTACCATTATTTTGGCAAAGGCTATTGAGTATATCACTATCTCAGTAAATAAAATACCCACAAAATAGAAAACCATCTGGGTCAAATGGATACCCCCATCAAGAGACCAGTTTAAGCTCAACACTGATGGGGCTGCTATTGGGAATCCCAAACAGAAACTCCAGCGAAAACTGGGTCCTGGGTTTCCTGGGAAGCCTGAAACACACCACTAATACACAAGCAGAACTTCTTGCTGTTTTGAGAGGATTGCAGATTGCTAAACAAAGAGGGCTCACACCACTGGAAATGAACATAGATTCTACCGAGGTAATAAGAATGTTTAACTGAGGAAACTTTGTATTTGACTCAATTATTTTTGAATGCAGGTCAATCATCCTAAGACTAGGAGACGTGGTGATGAAGCACAGCTATATGGAGACGAACAAAGTAGCTGACCTGATGGCAAAGGAGGGTGCAAAGAAGGAACTTTTTGATAGCTTTAGTTTAACGATAGTTCCTCCGGTGTTTGCAAATCATGCTTTTTGGGCAGACATCGCAGGAACTATTTTCTCTAGACAAATTTTGGACTGTAATATTATTACTTTTGATCATAGCACAGGGGAATCATTATATCCCACTGAAAACAATGCTACTGCTTTACCTTATATATATATATATATATATATATATATATATATATATATATATATATATATATATATATATATATATATATATATATATATATATATATATATATATATAGCACAGTTTAAAAAAAATAGAATTTGAAACTACTTTTTTTTTTCAAAGAGGTAATGTTTGTTGGATAAAATTATAACTAATAATGAGGATTTGAAGTCAAGTGAAAATATGATTTTTAAAATTTGTCAAGAAAGGTGAAGTTTCGATATTACACAAATTCCCACTTGGACAACTAAATAACGTAATGTGAATCATTTCGGCACCTTATTTGTACTTCTACTAGATCAAAAATTAATCTCCCACCTAAGAGTGGCATTGAAATGTAGTCTTAATCTTTGATTGCTGGGTTTACATTTTCGATTATAATAATTCCATATTTTATTATTCATTATCTCACCAACCAAACCTCCCCACAAAAATTTTAACAAACAATGAGGTTTTGAAGTCAACTAATAATAGAATTTGAAACTAAAATATTTTTTTTTCGAAGAGATAATGTTTGTTGGATAAAATTGTAACTAATAATGAGGATTTGAAGTCAAGTAAAAATAATTTTTAAAAAATTTGTCATGCAAGGTGAAGTTTCGATATTATACAAATTCCCACCTGGACAACTAAATAACGTAATGTGAATTGTTTCGACACCTTATTTGTACTTCTACTAGATCTCAAATTAATATCCCACCTAAGAACGACACTGAAATGTAGTCCTAATCCAACATTAACTTAAAAGAACATTCATATTCACATGAAGCTTAAATCCAAAGTTGTTCCGAACCAAATTTCAATCTCACGGACTCGGGGTATGTTATATATATATATATATATATATATATATATATATATACTAGTGTTGTTACATATTTTCTTTCTCATAAATACCCCTAATATCATATCAGCAACATATGAACAAATGGGGGTTTTCGATCCTTCCAAAATTTCACTCGTCCATTTCTCTTCTTTTTCCTTTCCATCCAGCACCAGAATTTCTTCAGAAAGAGAATATCAAATCTTGTCTTTCCTTATAATGCAATCTCAATTTTTAACTCCTTTACAGGAAACTCCATTAACATTAATCCAAAAACTAAAGTGTATCGTTTTTTACTCCCCCCTCGGAAGAAGCTCCAAACATTAAACTCAAACAACCCCCTCTGTTAAGTATGTAAACCAGCAATCAAAAGCTTAAACAAAACTAACCAATTTCATTATTATAATCGCAATTTCATTTTGCAATGTGGTTTCTTTACCAAAGATATTCCTCCATAAAGAGATTAAGGAATTGCAGGGAATGAAAATAGAAAATTTATCTCTAATCTTTTCATTCTACGAATGGATACTGAAATTTCCATCTCCAAACGAAAAGATTGGGCAAAAGGAATTTCCAAAAGAAAGGTAGGTGCAAATTTTACACCCTTATATAGGGTAAAATCTGTTCACATTAAATGCTCACATAATAGAGCGACACGTGGAGCCAAAAATAGATGGAAAGCGAGGCAGTTGGAAATCAAGTCCGGGAGCAGTAATCTAGGTTGTCCCCGAAGGGAATGTTGCTCATAAAGACAAATAAATGTCTGTCACCCGGTAGCATTCAATTGAGAATATTCTGCAGTATCAAATACATAGACCGTTATAGAGAGTATGACATTCATAGCCTGCCGTTACACATTATTCAATGGCCCCCATAATTGTCATTTAAGATGGCTTGATCCTAGGACCTTGTTCCCTAGGTGCAACTATAAATAGCGAGTTTAACAGCCATTAAAGGGGGATAAATTTTCTGACAAACTCATGCTATATATTATTCAAAATCTTAATAATTTTTTTTTTTGCTTATTAATATTGCTATTACTTCCTTCGAAAGCTCTGTTCCCGGAACCAAGTTATATGTTGTCTTATCTCGATTTCAGCACTAAGTCTTGTATTTTTATTTAATTTATTTATCATCTTGGGATCAAATCGATTCGCTTGTCTATAAATTACATATAAATTCAACTGTACCATTTTACGGGTAAACTGTTTGGCACCTACCGTGGGGCTTATACAATTGCGTAATTGATTTAATCTTTGCATCTATCACTAACTTGTTTAAATTCTTTGTCTCTTAGCAAAAAATCATAAAAAGTGGCAGATAACGATGTCAACATCGCACACAACATTGTATCTCAAGGAAATCAGGCTCAACACAAAAATTCGATCAGTGATACCCACAACGAGCGGGATGAGGCCACGCCGGTCTATGGCGGGCAATATCCACGAACTGTTCGGCAAGAAACTCCTGATAATGCTGAAGACGAGCGCGTCGCAGAGACAGTAAGAATCCTGAGGGAACAACAAAAAGTCATTATGGGTCATCTCTCGCGGTAGGATCAGGTCATGACAGAGTTGAGGAAGACATTGTCGGGTGCTTCCAACAACGCGAATGGACGAGATCCAGTTCCTCCTAATGCTCCCACAAATCAAACAACACAGAGAGCTGATAACAATACCCCCATGGGTAAGGTCTGCTTCGACAAGGCCGGGGGAAACCGCAGCAGACCCGGTAACAACAATGAGAATGATCCCTTTAAAATCGAACTCATGCGGTTTATGAGGGAAATAAACTCCTGAATAGACCAAATCCTGGGTGCACCGCCAATATTGAAAGGACTGGATTCAAAGAAATAGCAGTTCAACTTGCTAGATGTGCCAAAATATGATGGGACTTCGGATCCTCAGGAGCACATTGATAAGTGGGTATTTTGACTACTTATTAGCGCCTTTTAGCTTTCGTTTTAGTCCAAAAGTGGTTAATTATGTTCCCGAGGTCCAATTAAGAAACCCTTGAAAAAAAGAGAAAGCTGATGAAATGTGCTTAATTGCAGGAATATTGGAAGATGAGCTCCCAAGATGAAATCCAACTCAAGAAGGAGTAATCTGAACTCAAGGACAAAAACAGGCACAAAAGCTGAGAACTGCGGACCACAAAATATCATCTGCAGACGCAGGTTGTGAAGAAATCCCCATCAGAGAAATGTACAAAGTGTGGTCCGCACATAAATTATGCGGCCGCAGAAGCTGGGTTAGAGAAAATGTTCAAGGAACCTGCATCTCAAAGTGTGGACCACACAATTATTGGGCGACCGCAGAAGAAGAGCCACGCGGTCGCACTCACATTTGTGCGGACCACAGAAGAGCAAGGTGCGGCCGTACTTAGAATTGTGCGGACCGCAGAAAGAAAGCAGTGCGGCCGCAGATCAAAATTATGCGACCGCAGATTTACACTTCCGTCAAGCTGAAGAAAAGTGCGGACCGCGCATGGAATTGTGCGGCCGCATAACCTCCCAAAGGGCATTTTTGTCCGAAAATTCCAGCTTTGTATAAATAGAAGAGTTTCAGTTTTTTAGGTTAACTTTTGACATCAGCTACTACATTGGATGGTTTCTTTTACTCTTTTTAGTAGTTTTTGCTATTTTAAATTATTTGAACATAGATTTTTTCATCTTAATTATTAATATGGGTTTAATTATCATTTATTCTCCTATTTCTTCTAGTGTAAGTATGAGTAGATAATTTTTTATTAGGGTTGTGATCCAACCTTATTGTGTAAACTTAATGGGTGTTTGATTTATTGCTTGTTTATGGTTGGGTATTTATTATCTAGCCTTGTTCTTATTTTTATTTGAAGAATTAATGGTTACAAATATTAATTCATGCCTATTTGACTTGGTCTCTACTTGATAAAGAGAGACTTAGTCCAGGAAAACTTGGCTAGCAAGAAATTGGGTCAATCGAGAGATTTATAAGACCAATTAAAAGGTTGAACCTAGAGATAGTAAAACCCGACTTGAGCTTTTATTCAACCGTTTTGTTCAATACCCATTTGAACTTGAGAAAGCCAAATTGGGAAAAATCACTCTCTGACCGAGAGGTATTGAGTGGGTAACCGAGTGTTGATAGCTATAATACACCCCGACCAATAGAACAAGCTTTAAAGTTTACAACCCATTAGGCAAATACATAGGTGAAGGTCATAGCCCTAGACCTTTTATATCATTTGAAAAACAACAAAAATAATTTCCTAGTTTCATTCTTTGAATCGCAATCGTAGTTTAATTTAGATTTTAAAACAAAACCAAATATTGTGGAAGTGAAAATTTAGATATACAAACTCATGCGCTAAGATATATATTACTAACACCCTATTCATATAGCTCCATGCGGAATTCGACCCTGACTCTTGTTGGGTATTACTATTGCATCGACCATTTTCATAACCTCAAAGAGAGGAGTGAAATTGGACGAGATCAATTTTTGGCGTCATTGCTGGGGAGCTAAAAAATGGTGTTAGATATATATTTAGGTGTGTTTTTAGGATATCTTCTTTTTCTTCCTTGTTACTAACGTGTGAGTATTGTAGGAGCAATCATGGCAAACAACGAGTTCGGAAACATAGTCGTGGGGGATGTGGATGTTGAGGATGATCAAATGGATGAGGTTCCTCTTGAAACTCAAGCCAACAGACAAGGCCGACCGCCTCAAGACAATTTACTCGCTCCACCCCCACCTCCACCACAAGCGGATCCACACCGGGTGTTGCCGAATGAAGGGTATGCAAGTTCTATAATCCATCCCCGTATTAGGGCGGGCAACTTCGAAATAACCAACGTGATACTCACTTTGCTCGAGTAACAAGGGTTCTTCACCGTTGCACCGGGTCAAAATGCATATAAACACTTGAAGGGGTTTGTAGATACGTGTTGGGGGAGCAAACAAACAAATATCTCCGAGGATTCTTTAAGGCTAAGGCTTTTTCCCTTCTCTCTACAGGGAAAAGCTTTAGATTAGTTGGAACATTTGTCAAATTATTCCATTCATACTTGGGATGAACTAGCGGAGAAATTTATTTCAAAGTACTTCTCTCCCGGGCACATGGCTATTCTTCGGGATAAAATTCTAGCATTTAAGCAAGAGCCCAATGAACCACTGCACGAGATATGGGAAAGGTATAGAACAATGGTGAAAGAGTGCCACAACAATGATATGACGGAGAACATGATTCAACAAACTTTCTATCAGGGAATCAATACCACCAACCAATGTGTAGTGAACCAACTTGCCAGTGGGAACTTCATGACTACGCCCTATGCGAAGGCATGTGGTATTTTGGATGAGATTGCGGATACTTCATCGACATGGCAATCTAGAGCCAATGTTCCACAAGGTGATCCAAATATGATTCTTCTTCATAAAGAGTTACATGACCATGGGCAAGCCATAGCCGAGTTGACAACCACCATGAACCAATTGGCAAAGGCTCAACTTCAATAAGTACAAAACCCGAGGCAAGTCAATGCTTTGGAGGGAGTCCATATGATGATAAACAAGAGAATAACAAGAAGTCCACAAGTGCAACAAAGAGTGGACAATTATTTGCAAGATGATAGTGGATTTGATCTAGGTGATTCTTATAATGATCAAGAAGAAGAGGTCCAATATGTGAACAACTTTCAAGGGAAAATAAACAACTTCCAAGGCCCTAGTCAACAACAATGGAGACCTTCAAATAATCAAGGTAATTGGAATTCTAACAACCAAGGTAATTGAAATAGTGGAAACAATCAAGGCAATTGGAATAACAACAATCAAGGTAATTGGAGTGGAAGCAATAACCAAGGGAATTGGCAAAACAATAATAACCAAGGTAATTGGGGATACAATAACCAAGGCGGGTGTAATAACAACCAAGGAAATCGGGGGTTGGGTTTTCAAAGGCCCCCGATGTATCAACAACCGAGCAAGCCACCTCCTTATCCTTCCCATGGTGCTAGTTCATCCAACAATGAAATGGGCCGTATTGAGAACATGTTAAAACAAATGATGGATAAGAATGCCGATTCTGATGCCTAACTTGCTTCTCACAATACATCGATCCCCAATCTAGAAGTGCAAATGGGTCAAAATCTCTCAAGCTTTAAATTCTCGTCCTAAGGGGGGACTATCAAGTGATAAGGTGGTGAACCCAAAGGGTGGGAAAAATACGGGGCATGCTATGGCCGTTACTACAAGAAGTGGAAGAGGTGGGAATGCACCTACCTCAAGTCAAAGGCAACTTGTGGATGATGAGCAACTGGTAAAGGAAGAGGAGATCCCAAACAATGTTGTGCACACAAATGATGAAGTGTGGATTGATATTGATGACATGGTGGAAGAGACTCAAGAGGATGTGAACCCGTCTAGGGATCATGTGATTGACATACTGGAACTGGTAGTGCAAAATGCTAAGGCACCATTGCCTAAGCCACCTCATCTTTATCCTCAAAGGCTTGCCAAGAAAAATGGCGAGAATCAATTCAAAAAGTTCATTCATATGATGAAAAGTCTCTCGATAAATGTGTCATTAGTTGAAGCCTTGGAGTAAATGCCCGGATATGCAAAGTTTATGAAGGACTTAGTGACAAAGAAGCGGTTGATGAATTTTGAAACTATCAAAGTCACTCACCATGTGAGTGCAATTATGCATTCGATGGCTCCTAAGTTAGAAGATCTCGGTGCTTTCACAATCCCTTGTACTATTGGAAGCGCCGAGTTTGCAAAAGCTCTTTGTGATCTTGGGGCGAGTATCAATTTGATGCCCTATTTGGTTTTCAAGACATTGGGATTTGGGCAACCAAGACCCACATCTATGATATTACAATGGCCGATCGTACAATGAAGAGACCGTTGGGGGTGATTGAGGATGTATTGGTTTGAGTTGACAAGTTCATTGTCCCAGCGGATTTTGTTATTCTTGATTGTGAAGTGGACTATAAGGTCCCGATTATTCATGGTAGACCTTTCCTTACTACGGGAAAGACTCTTGTTTATGTGGAAGCCAGAGAACTCACTTTTTGGGTGGGTGATTAAAAGGTAGTGTTCCACGTGTGCAAATCTATGAGGAAACCGAATGGCAATGAAGTGTGTTCGTTCGTGGACTTGGTGACCGATGTGATTATTTATGATACAAGTGCCACGATTAATGTGGGTGACATGTTGGAGGCCGTCTTGCTAAATTTTGTTGATGACGAGATCGATGGCTTCATGGAATGTGTTAATTCTTTGCAAAGAATGGGGTCGTACAACTATGAACCCCTGAAATGTTTCTTAGATCTTGAGAATGGGAAAACTCCTCCTAGAAAGCCTTCAATTGAAGAGCCTCCTATCTTGGAGTTGAAGCCATTGCCTCTATATTTTAGGTATGAATTCTTTGGCCCTTGTTCTACTTTATCGGTTATTCTTTCCTCTTGTTTGACTAATGTGCAGGTTGATTCTACATTGGAAGTGCTCCACAAGAGGAAGAAAGCTATTGGGTGAACTTTGGCGGATATTCGGGGAATAAGCCCCGTGTTTTGCATGCACAAGATTAACTTGGAGGAAGATGCAAAACCCTCCATTGAACATCAAAGGAGACTCAATGAAGCCATGCAAGACATGGTAAAAAAGGAGATCATAAAGTGGTTAGATGTCGGGGTTGTCTACCCTATTTCTGATAGTTCATGGACTTCTTCGGTGCAATGTGTTCCGAAGAAGAGGGGCATAATTGTGGTCACCAATGATAAGAATGATTTAATTCCCAAAAGAACGGTGACCGGGTGGAGAGTGTGTATGGACTATCAGAAGCTAAACAAAGTCACAAGGAAAGACCATTTTTCACTCCCCTTTATTGACCAAATATTTGATAGGTTGGCCGGCCATTCTTACTATTTCTTTCTAGATGGATATTCGGGCTACAACAAAATCCTTGTTGCCCAGGAAAATCAAGAGAAAACAACTTTCACTTGTCCCTATGGCACTTTCGCTTTCAAGATGATGCCATTTGGCTTATGCAATGCACCGACAACTTTTCAATGGTGTATGATGGCGATCTTTACGGTTATGGTAAAGGACTACCTTGAAGTCTTCATGGATGACTTTTCGGTAGTCAGAGATTCCTTTGATGATTGCTTGGCAAATTTGGATAAAGTATTGGCAAGGTGTGAAAAAATGAACTTGGTGTTGAATTGGGAGAAATGTCATTTCATGGTCAAGGAGGGCATTGTACTTGGCCACAAAATTTCAAAGAAGGGCATTGAGGTCGACAAGGCTAAGATAGAGGTGATTTCTAAACTTTCACCTCCAACATCAGTGAAAGGTGTGAGAAGTTTCTTGGGTCACTCGGGGTTCTGCCGGCGCTTCATAAAGGATTTTTCCAAAGTGGTAAACCCCTTGTGCAATCTTTTAGAGAAAGATGCTAAGTTTCACTTCAATGATGATTGCATGAGAGTCTTTGAATTGCTAAAGTTCAAGTTGACAACAACTCCCATTATCACCGCTCCTAGTTGGAGTATTCCTTTTGAGCTCATATGTGATGCAAGTGATGTAGCGGTTGGAGCAGTTTTGGGGCAACGTATCAACAAACTTTTTTCATCTGGTCTACTATGCTAGTAAGACCATGGATGATTCCCAAGTAAATTACACCGTTACTAAAAAAGAGCTCCTTGCCATTGTGTTTGCTATTGAGAAGTCCCGCCCGTACTTGTTGGGTGCAAAGGTTATTGTTCATATGGATCATACGACACTTTGGTATCTTATGACCAAGAAAGATTCAAAAGCTAGGTTGATGAGATGGGTGCTATTGTTGCAAGAGTTTGATATTGATATTCAAGATCGGAAAGGAAGTGAAAATTAAGTGGCGGACCACTTATCTCGATTGGAGGAGGAGGGGAGGCCGCACGATGGCTTTGAAATCAATGACTCCTTCCTAGATGATCAACTCTTGGCCATTTCAATGATGGAGGTGCCATGGTTCGCCGATCTAGCAAACTTCCTTGTGTGTGGAATCATCCGGGATGAGTTCTCTTCAAATTAAAGGAAGAAGCTCAAATGGGATTGTCAAGATTATTATTGGGATGGGCCTTACCTCTTCCGGATTTGCACGGATGGGATAACTAGAAGATGTGTACCGGATGAAGAGCAAAATATGGTTACCATGGCGTAGCAAGAACAACGGCTAAAGTGCTAAGTTGTGGCTTCTATTAGCCCACTCTCTACAAAGATGCAAGTGATATGGTGAAAAGATGTGATGAATGCCAACGGGCCGGTGGAATCTAGAATAAGAATGAAATACCTCTCACTACCATTTTGAAGATCGATATCTTTGATGTATGGGGTATTGACTTCATGGGTCCTTTTGTGAGTTCTTGTGGAAACACCTACATCTTAGTCGCGGTTGATTATGTGTCTAAATGGGTTGAGGCCGTTGCTCTACCTAACAATGAAGCGAGAAGTGTGGTGGCATTCTTGAAGAAGAATATTTTCACAAGATTTGGTACTCCGCGGTCTATCATAAGCGATGGGGGGTTGCATTTTTGCAACAAGGCTTTTGATACTTTTCTTAGCAAGTATGGTGTCACTCATAAAGTTACAAATCCGTATCATCCTCAAGCTAGAAATCAAGTGGAAGTATCCAACCGGGAGATAAAGAGTATCTTGTCCAAAACAGTGAATGTTAATCAGACGGATTGGTCGAACAAGCTTGATGATGTATTATGGGCTTATCAGACTACTTTCAAAACTTCTATCGGGATGTCTCCATACCGGTTGGTATTTGGAAAAGCTTGTCATCTTCCAGTGGAACTTGAGCCCAACTCCATGTAGGATTTAAAGAAGTTGAATCTTGATTGGGATGCAACCACTAACTTACGGGTTGAACATTTGAATGAATTGGATGAATTCTGGTACCATGCATATGCAGGTTCGTCCTTGTACAAAGAGAGAATGAAGCACCTTCATGACAAATATCCAAAATAAGGAGTTCAAGGTGGGCTATCTTGTTTTGTTGTTCAACTCACGATTGAAGATGTTTTTCGGAAAGCTGAAATCCAAATGGAGTGGTCTCTTTGAAATTGTGGGTGTGACACCTTTTGGTGCATTGGACTTGAAGAACAAAAATGATGAGGTATTCCGAGTCAATGATGACCGGGTGAAGCATTATTTGGGACAAGTTAATGATGACCACGTGATGACAGTTATTCATTTGAAGTGATGGTAATATGCGCCGTGCCGCGATGTTAAATCAGGCACTTCATGGGAGGCAACCCATGTTTTCTTTTTCTTTTCTTCTTTTGTAGATAGGTGTTATTTTGTGTTAATTGTATATGAAGTGTGTTGCAGTAATAAGTGTGCTTTACAGGAACTGTGCTCAAAAAAATTGGCTAAGTGTGGAGAAAGTGCGGACCGCACAATTTTGAATGCTACAGCAGAAGGCAACTGCGGCCGCAGAATTCTTGTGCGGACCGCACAAATTGAGATGGAAAATTGCAAACTCTCTGAAGTTTGGTATGTCAGAGAATTGGCCATTTTGCAGCCACACATCGAATTATGCAGTCCGCAGCCAAAATCTGCGGTCACACCACAAATTGTGCGGACCGCAGATCAACAAGGCTATTGAGCCTTCAGGTAACAGAGTGCGGACCGTAGAAGGAATTTTGCGGCCGCACTCTTCCTTTGATTCCCCAAGGCCGCGTCTAAGTATAAATAGTAACCTTGGGCTATTGTACAAGTTTTTCCCTCTCTGAGCACTCTAAATTCTAAAAGTTGGAAATAATCTGTTCAATCATCTGTCACACTCCATACACATTTGTGATCACTTAGTTGCACTCCTTCATATCTGGTATGTTTAATTACTCAAAGAATTTATAACTTTTTAGTTAAATTTATAATTTGTTAGATAGTTTTAGGCCATTTGTCAATTGATTTCAATTTTACTACCATGTGAGGGTTAATCTGTGTTGGGTCAGTTGCTAAATGCTTTATGGGGATTGGGTAACTTGATTTGCATGCGTAATTGTTAATATCATGTTGACACTGTGAAAAAACCTGAAAACCCTAGAGGTCTAATCGAGTTGATTTTGAAATCTGCGACCGCACAAGCAATTATGCAGTCCGCAGAGTTGAGATCTAGGGTCCTTGGTCAAGTAAGATTCTGCGGCCTCACTTGAAATTGTGCAGACCGTTGAAATTCCACCGCGGCCGCAGAAAAGTATGTGAGGTCACAGATTAGGCCAATCTCTGTCATTAGAGAGTTGGCACTTTTGGCAATTCTAATGTGCGACTGCAATGAGAAAAGTGCGGACCGCACTTTAATTTTGCGGTCGCACTCCAAATTGTGCGGACCGCAGTTCTATCTCTGCGGCCGCACTTCCAAATTATGCGTTCCGCATAACCTAGTCTGCGGCCGCACTTGCAATTGTGCGGACTGCACTTCCCCACCCTGCACTCATGTGCTACAATGTGATATAATGTTTGTGTTCAACTGAATTACAACTCACTTCTGCTGTTGGTCAGATCTCGAGGTCGTGGTGACACTTCAAAGGGGAGGGGTAAGCTTTCTAGAGGCAGAGGCAAAAGCAATTTACCCCTCGCCCTCCAAAGGGTAATCAACAAGAAAGTTACAATAGGTCGAGGAAGACAGCCTGAGCCCTCCGAATCTAGTTCATATGCCCCATCTTGGGAAGCATCGGAGGGAGACTCAGTGCAAGAGCAGCCTGCTATTCAATCACAGTCGAAACAGCCACAGGGAAGGTACCAACTTAGAGACGAACCTTCCTCCTTACATAGCACTTCTGAGGGTTTGGAGAGTGCAAGTCAGGCTTCAGAGCCCTCCGCTACACCTGTCTCTGAGGCATCCATCATGGGGGTCTCATTTTTGCAACAAGGCTTTGGACACCTTGCTTAGAAAGTATGGTGTCACTCATAAAGTTACGACTGCCTATCATCCTCAAGCTAGCGGTCAAGTGAAAGTCTCCAACCGTGAGATAAAGAGTATCTTTTCCAAAACAGTGAGTGCTAACCGGACGGATTGGTCAAAGACTTGACGATGCACTATGGGCTTATCGGACTGCTTTCAAAACTCATATCGGGATGTATCCATACCAGTTGGTGTTTGGAAAAACTTGTCATCTTCTGGTGGAACTCTAGTACAAAGCCAAGTGGGCTTTAAAGAAGTTAAATCTTGATTAGGATGAAGCCGCTAACTTGCGGGTTGCACAATTTAATGAATTAGATGAGTTCTGGTACCATGCATATGCAAGTTCATCCTTGTACAAATAGAAAATGAAGTACCTTCATGAAAAATACATCTGAAACAAGGAGTTCAAGGTGGGCGATCTTGTTTTGTTGTTCAACTCACGATTGAAGATGTTTCCTGGAAAGCTAAAATCCAAATGGAGTGGTCCCTTTGAAATTGTGGGTGTGACACCTTTTGGTGCATTGAACTTGAAGAACAAAAATGATGAGGTATTCCGAGTCAATGGTCATCGGGTGAAGAATTATTTGGGACAAGCTGATGATGGCCACGTGGTGGCAGTGATTCATTTGAAGTGATGGTAATCTGCATCGTGCCGCGACGTTAAATCAGGCACTTCTTGGAAGGCAACCTATGTTTATTTTCTTTTTCTCTTATTCTTTTATAGATAGGTGCTATTTTGTGCTAACAATATTTGAAGTGTGTTGCAGAACTAAGTGTGCTTTAAAGGAACTATGCTCAGAAAAAATTAGCTAAGTATGGAAAAAGTGCGGACCGCACAATTTTGAATGCTACAGCAGAAGGCAACTACAGCCACACAAATCTTGTGTGGACCGCACAAATTGAGATGTAAAATGCAAACTCTTTGAAGTTTGTTTGTCAGAGAAACAACCAAAGTGTGGCCGCACAACGAAATCTGCGGTTCGCACCAAATTCTGCGGCCGCACAGCTAAATCTGCGGACCGCAAATGATCAAAGGAAATTGAACTACCAGGTAGCAGAGTGCGGACCGCAGAATTACTTGTCCCTTAAATTTGGCCCTTCAGTATAAATAGTACTTGTGGGGCTACTGTTCGACTTTTTCCCTCTCTGAGTTCAAATTCGTAAAAATTGATATTTCTTGCTAAAGTAGTTGTTCTCAAGCCTAACATCTGCGATCACTCTTCTGCATTACTTTAAATCTGGTTTGCTCATATCACTTCTAGGATTATTCAATTTTCTTAGTTTAATTTACAATTTGTTAGTTATTTTAGGTCATTTGTCACTAGAGGTCAATTTTATGTCTATGTGGGGGTATAAATTGTGTTGGGTCAACTCCTAATTGCTATTTGGGGAATGGGTATCTTGATTATTATGTTTTATTGCTATTACCATGTCGAATTTGTGTAAATATTGAAACCCTTAGAAAGTCTGCCCGATTTAATTTTGAAATATGTGGCCGCACAAGAAATTGTACGGTCCGCAGAAGTGGAGATTAGGGTAGGTGGTGAAGCATGATTATGCGGACCGCACTTGAAATTATGCGGACCGCAAAAATTCCACTGCGGCCGCAGAAATGTGTGTGCGGCCGCAGATCATACCAATCTCTGTCTTCAGAGAGTTATTATTTTGAGGTATCCAATGTGAAGCCGTAATAAAAATTGTGTGGATTGCACTTCAGATGTGCGGTCGCACTCAAAATTGTACGGATTACAGTTTCATCACTATGGCTGCACTTCCAAATTGTGCAGTTCGCACAACCCAGCCTGCGGCCGCACTTGCAATTGTGCGGATATCACTTCCCCATCCTGCACTCTTATTTTACACTGTGATCATTGTATGTGTTTAATTGAATTACAACTCATTTCTGCTATTGCTTGTTACAGAAAATGGTTAGATCTCGAGGTCATGGTGACACGTCAAAGGGGAGGGGTGTGCCTTCCAGAGGCAGAGGTAAAAGAAATTTACCCCTCGCCCTCCAAAGGGTAATCAGCAAGAAAGCCACAGTAGGCCGAGAAAGACAGCCCGAGCCCTTCGAATCTAGTTCATATGCCCATCTCGGGAAGCATCGGAGGGCGACTTAGTGCAAGAGAAGCCTGCGGGTTAATCACACCCACATCAGCGCAGAGAAAGTACCAACTTAGAGACGAACCTGCCTCCTCACGTAGCACTTCCGAGGGCTCGAAGAGCGCAAGTCAGGCTTCAGATCCTTCTTCTATAGCTATCCCTAAAGCACCAGCAGCTGTTATGGATGATATTCCGAATTATGGTAGATGAGGTGATACTATAGTTGCCGGCCTTGAGAGGTTGACTAACAAAGAGGTCTGGAAGGACCGGTTTGTGAGTCTGGCTTCCTTCACTAGTTTCTGTGAGTGGTGGTCAGTGAGATCACTCACTCTTGAGCGACAATTCCAACTTAGATATCTTGACAAGTGCAATCCAGAAGTGTTGAGGCAGTTCCAAGAGAGAAAAGGGTGGATGTGGTTCACCTAGTCAGTTATGGATGTAAAGGAATACTTGGTCCGAGAGTTCTATGCCAATGTGGCACATATCAAGAAAGGGACCAAAGTTACAAAAGTCAGAAATCTGAAGGTGCGGTTCGACCAGATCATACTGAACTCCTATTTGAGGTTTGAGGATGTGGAGACAGTGCAGTACTTGGAGAAGCTGGTGATGGATGACGAATCTCGCCCTTGGCTAGTTGAGCTTCTTGCAGCCCCGGGGTCACCACCACCATGGACCACTGCAGGGGTTCCTATTCAGCGGAACACCCTAAATTTTTAGGCGAAGGGATGGCAGGCTAGACCCGTGCCAGAACGAGACAAACTTACCTATTCCACGGGTATTTCTAGTCGCCTCTATTATGGCCGGGTACCCGATCAATGTGGGTGCGGTGATGTCAGCCAACATGTCACTGGTCGCCAGGAAGGCTAATACTTCCTACCCATATCCCAACACCATCATTGAGTACCTTACGGATGCACAGGTAGATCCCAGAGACTCTGACATGAAGGTCCGGGCAAAGAAGCCCTTCTCTTTGTATTCTCTGATGGATGCACACAACCCGAAGAGAAAGGGTCATCCGACTACCAACGTAGGCCAATCTGATAAGCCATCGGTGGTGAGTACCGAGACAACTAATATGCCATCCACTTCAGCAGAACCTTTTACCAGTGCAACTGCCATGCTTCCACCTTCAGCCTCAGTACCTCTCACCCCGGCTTTGAAGCCGGTACCAATGCCATCTGCTCCACTCTCTCCGGTGCGAGTCTCCCAGACACTGACAAGCCTCAACAACTGGATGCAGATAGCTACTACAAAGCTGACTGACATATCCAGTCATGTTACAGCACAATCATCCTCTCTGGAACCCTAGATTCCTCCCACAGTTGAAAAAATATTGAAAAAGATCCTGGACAACCAGAACACTATCATGGCTACTCTGGTACACCATGGGTCTGTGATTGAAGAATTGGGAAAAGAAGTAAAGAGGAAGTGGAAGTCACAAGCTTCAAAGAAATCGGTGGATAAGCTCCGGCGACAGGTCGCCAAGCTTGCAACAGCTGGAGACATTCCATTCGACATGTTGATAGACCTGCACCACCTAGCCCAGATCCCACAGAGCCCACCATATCAGCTGGCCAGTCTGAGGAGCCAGACCTTGTTGCTGACACTGCTGAGGCAGTCCGTCAGATGTTCACCAACCCAGCTACTCACAGACTTAAGGATGATGAGATCCAATTGGAGACTGAGGTCGATGCCACTGCTGGGGACGCAGAGATGGCCATAGAGCCATAGGGAGTTTTCTTCACTCTCACCCTTCTCATACTCTTATTTTGTTAAGCATTGGGGACAATGCTTATTTTTATTTAGGGGGTGGAGTTTCTTTGACATTTTGATGATGTTGATTCTGTATTTTGATAACTATGACACATTTGGCCTGTAATTAACTTATTACTATCTTCTTCTTTATCGTTATGTATATATTCTCTCTATTCCCTCATTATGTATATTCGTTTAGCTTTCAATAGTTTTTGCTTTATAGCTTCTTTATCTTTTTGTTTGTCTTCCATTTGACTTAGTAGCTTCTTTTGGATTTGCTTTTTGAATTAGTAGCTTCTTTTTGATTTAATAACTTCTTTTTATGATTTAGTGGATAATAAGCCTCTAGTTTTCTTAATGCCACGGTTCTTTCCAAAGGTCTATTGTGTGAATCGGGTGACCCTTCCCAACGATGGATGGCGTGACAACCTTCTTAAGGGATTTAGTGTTTTTTTTGGTGTTTAGGTAAGAATAGTAGTAATAATGAATAAAAAGACCTAATTGAGTCATGCTCGAAGAGTCAAACATGTTTCACTTGGTACCAACACACTTAACTACATGTTTATGGTTAAAAACAAGGTTTTTGGAAAGAAATAACTCTAGTTAGTGACCTTTTGACTCTTGTATTGACTTAGGAAATCATCGAGTGGTTTAGTCGAACCATAGTGATTTTCAATCTTGAATATGGTCATTGTGGGCCCTCGACTCTATCCTCTTTAACAATCCAGCTGCATGAGAGGTGAGATGTTGTTGTTGTAAGTCCAAGTACCCGTGCGAATGGTCTAGAACTTGCCCTGAATGTATTTCTAGGTGAAATTTTAAGTTTTACTTGGCTTAAGAAGTGATTGTAGGCTCTCCTTGACCCGCTTGAAATTTTCATTGACCACCAATGTTGTTATCCCTAGTCAACTCATTTGAGCCTCAAACCATTCTCATTTGATAACTATGTTACAAGCCTTTACCCATTTTGTCGTGACCGTCTCTTGGCACCCGAGCTTTCCTTAACACTCTTGTGAAAAAACTAGCTAAAAAAGTATGTTTGGGGGAGATACGGGGAGTTTAATAAAAGTATCAAGGAACAAAAGAGAAAAGAAATGAAGATAAGGAAAGGCAAGAAAAAGAAAGAGCAAGAAAAAGAAAAATGCAAAAAAAAAAGTGAATAAGTTGAAAAGTTGAAGGGATTCAAAGAAAAGTAATGATGCAAAGCATGGAGAAAGCAAAGAAGAAGAAAAATGAATATCATGACCAAGGAAGAGTGATGTTAAGTCTCTCTAGTTCCCCTAAGGAAAAGAAAATGCCTCAAAGAGTTGGTAAAACATGAGCCGATAAAAGAAAATGGAGTGCTTAAGGAAAGATGAACTCATTCTATCATAGCATATCCAACCTTAGTTCAAAAGCCTTCATTGCATTCCGAAAAAGCCCTACGTGATTTCAAGCCGAGTGAACTTACATTAGTGGTGATTTATATGAGGGGAAAGCCAATGGTACTTAAAGTCGTACTTGTGATATTCTTTTAAGAGAGATGAGCTAACCTTTCACAAATATGTGGATTGGGTGCTAAACTCTTAAGTGAGATAGGTAAACGGAGAGTAGAGGAGGAGGAGTTTGGGATCCACAATGACCTACATGAAAGAGCAAGCTTCCTTGATGAATAAAGTCAACTCTTGGTGCTCAAGTGTCGCATTAGAACTATTTGTGTTAAAAGTTTAACTTGTTGCCTTGTTAATAATTCATAAGTAGTGTGGGTAATTGTTTGTCCTAATTGATGTGTGATTGATTCACTTTTGATTAGCTGGAATGGCTCTTTAACTTATGGAGTTAGGAACTTCTTTATTTGCTTGAGGACAAGCAAAAGCTTAATTTTGGGGGAGTTGATAAGTGGAAATTTTGACTACTTATTAGCGTCTTTTAGCTTTCGTTTTAGTCCAAAAGCGGTTATTGGTGTACCCGAAAGCTGATGAAATGTGCTTAATTCTAGGAATATTGAAAGATGAGCTCCCAAGATGAAATCCAACTCAAGAAGGCGTAATCTGAACTCAAGGAAAAAACGGGCACAAAAGCTCAGACGTGTGGACCGCATAATATCATTTGCGACCGCAGGTTATGAAGAAATCCCCATAAGAGAAATGTGCAAAGTGCGGTTCACACAAAAATTATGCGGCCGCAGAAGCTGGGTTAGAGAAAAAGTTCAAAGAACCTGCATCTCAAAGTGAGGACCGCATAATTATTGGGCGGCCGCAGAAGAAGAGCCACGCGATCGTACTCACATTTGTGAGGACCGCAGAAGAGCAAGGTGCGGCTGCACTCAGAATTGTACGGACCACAGAAAGAAAGCAGTGCGGCCGCAGATCTGAATTATGCGACCGCAGATTTCCACTTCGGTCAAGTTGAAGAAAAGTGCGGACCATGCATGGAATTGTGCGGCTGCAGAACCTCCGAAAATGCATTTTTGTCCAAAAATTCCAGCTTTATATAAATAGAAGAGTTTCACTTTTTTAGGTTAACTTTTGACATCAACTGCTACAGTAGACGGATTCTTTTTAGTAGTTTTTGCTATTTTGAATTATTTAAACATAGATTTTGTCATCTTAATTATAAATATGGGTTTAATTATCATTTCTTCTCCTATTTCTTCTAGTTTAAGCATGAGTAGCTAAATTTTCACTAGGGTTGTAACCCAACCCTAGAGTGTAAATTTAATGGGTGTTTGATTTATTGCTTGTTTATGGTTGGGTGTTTATTATCTAGCCTTGTTCTTGTTTTTATTTAAAGAATTAATGGTTGCAAACATTAATTCATGCCTATTTGACTTGAGAAAGAGAGACTTAGTTCAGGAAAACATGACATTTGGTCAATCGAGAGATTGATAAGCCCAATTAAAGGATTGAACCTAGAGATATTAAAATCCGACTTGAGCTTTTATTCAACCATTTTATTCAATACCCATTTGGACTTGAGAAAGCCAAATTGGGAAAAATCACTCTCTGACCGAGAGGTATTTAGTGGGTACTTGAGTGTTGATAGCTATAATATACCCCGACCAATAAAATAAGATTTAAAGTTTACAACCCATTAGGCAAACACCTAGGTAAAGGTCATATCCTTAGGCCTTTTATATCATTTGGAAAAAAGCAAAAATAATTTCCTAGTTTCATTCTTTGAATCACAATCGTATTTTAATTTAGATTTTCAAACAAAACCAAATATTGTAGAAGTGCAAATTTAGATATACAAACTCACGCGCTAAGATATATACTACTAACACCCATTCATATAGCTCCCTGCGAAATTCGACTCCGACTCTTATTGGGTATTACTATTGCATCGACCGTTTTCATAACCTCAAAGAGAGGAGTAAAATTGGACGAGATCACACATCACCACCTATACAACAACCGTAAAGGGAAATGACTTAGCTCCACATGGTTTTCACTCTTACCCGAGCACTTAATAGATTCCTTCGAGATGCTAGCAAATTCTTTTATCAAGGCCCATGCCGGGCCCAGGAAGGTATAGACCCAAAAGGCCGACATATTCAGGATTCTGTAAGGAGAGTCTAAATTACTGCGGGAATTCGTGACCAGATTTCAGAAGGAAAGGATGCTTCTACCGGTCGTGCCAGACGAATTGACAGTTGAGGCATTTACTAGGACTGAATCTGAGGAGTTTCGACACTTCCCGAAAATTGAAAAAGGTCTGCTCGAGTTACAAGCAACAACGTGGGTAGACATACACAACCGCTACTAGTCGAAGATAAGAATAGAAGATGACCAGCTTGGTTTTCCGGCATCAACCAAGGGTCGGGACCGAGAAAAGAATAAGTAAAAGTTGGAGGATGATTTCGATGTAGATCGACGGTCTTCTAGAGGTTGGTTTTACCCAATGAAAGAGCCGAAGGATGCGACAAAGATTTTTGGTTGGCGGATAGATTCGCAACTGATAGGAGAGCTGATCGCGACCAGAATAACAGATCATTACATGACAAAGATGTATCGGGCTCCCGAGACTCCACCTATACCATGTTGTCGAGTACCAATTTCAACGTCAGTGTAGTGAAACTGGTATTGACAATTAGAAACATTAAGGAAGCATGGTTTCCGAAGTCGATGAGATACGACCCCAGTCAGAGGGATCCTAATCTATGGTGCGAGTACCATGGGACCAACGTCCATCAAACTGGGGACTGCCGGTATATGCGCAAGGAGGTGGCGACATTGCTGAAAAATGACCATCTTAGAGAATTCTTAAGTGACTGGGTTAAGAACAATTACAGTCGCAATCAAAATAACGCGGAACCTTCAAAAGCAGGAGAGGATCCCCCTCGTCTAACGATCAACATGATTTTCGGGGGGAACGAGATCAATTGTGTCATTTTTTTGGTAGCAAAAAAGACTAAGGTATTGGTGACCCATAGTAAGAGATTCCGGGAAGTCACCGAGGACAACATCACCTTCACAGAGGAAGATGCGAATGGACTCTTACTACCGCATAATGATGCCTTGGTAATCTCTCTCAATGTTTTAGATTTAAAATTAAACGCGTTTTGGTAGACCTAGGGAGTTCAGCCAGCATTATCTAATAGAGAGTATTGGAACATGCCAAGCTAACCGGAAGCACTATTCCGGCCACAAAGCTCCTCGCTGGGTTCAATTTGGCAAGCATAACAACCTGATGGGAAATCCCGCTGCCCACAAATGCCAAAGGGGTAATGAAGACGACCTTTTTTGAAGTAGTAGATGATGATATAGGTTACAATATTATTCTTGGAAGATCATGGCTGCACGAGATGAAGGTTGTGCCGTAAACATCCCATCAACTTCTGAAATTCCCAACTCTGGAGGGAATTAAACAGATAAGAGGAGATCAACTGGCAATAAGGGAGATGAACATGATCTCAGTTTCCAATAGCAAAGGGAAGGAGCATGCAGTATAGCAATTACAAGAATTGACGCCTGATCCCGAGCCGAATAAAGACAACATGGAGGAGGAGGAGTCAGAATTCTATCAAGTACCAAGATATTTCCAGGTACCAGAAGAAACAAACGCAACCAAATCCACAGTAGAAGAACTCGAGCAAGTTGCATTGTTTGAGAAAATCTTGGAGAGGAAGTTCCACTTGGGGATAGGACTAAACCTCGAGCTCAGGTAAGGATTTATTGAATTTCTTAAATTTAACATTGATTGTTTTGTGTTATCACATGCGGATATGATAGGTATTCTGCCAGAAGTGATCGTGCACAAGTTAAGCTTGGATCTAATATCCCTCCGGTAAGGCAGAAGAAACGCCCTATTGCCCAGGTCAGAAACAAATTCTTCAAAGAAGAGGTAACTCGATTGCTTGATATTGGTTCAATCCGGGAGGTAAAGTATCCTGACTAGCTAGCTAACATAGTAGTAGTTCCAAAAAAGAATAACAAATATTGATCCAAAAAAGATTTTGGGCACGCCTTATAAAGATCTGAATAAGGCGTGCCCAAAAGACTCGTTTTCATTTCCAAACATTGATCAGATGATTGATGCGACGGCCAGGCACGAGTTCATGAGTTTCCTCGATGCCTATTCCGGGTACAACCAGATCAAAATGAACTTGGAGGATCAAGAAAAAAATTCATTCATAACAAACTTCGGCACATATTGCTATAATGTGATGCCTTTCAGGCTTAAGAACGCTGGATCCACTTATCAGAGGCTTGTGAATAAAATGTTTGAAAAACAAATAGGGAAAACCATGAAAGTTTACATAGATGATATGGTGGTTAAGTCTTTGAATGTGAGTGATCATCTTAAGCATCTGCAAGAAACTTTTGACATCCTAAGAAAGCACAACATGAAGCTTAACCTCGAAAAATATGCATTCGGAGTCAGCTCTGGTAAGTTTTTGGGGTTCCTAGTGTCACAAAGGGGGATTGAGGTCAATCCCGATAAAATTAAAGGCATCGAAGACATCCCCGACCAGCTATCAAACGTGAAAGAGGTTTAAAGGTTAACAAGAAAACTGGACGCTTTAAGCAGATTTATTTCCCGGTCTTCGAAAAAATGTCATTATTTTTTTTACTTCTGAAAAAGAAGAACAATTTCGAATGGACTCCGGAATATCAGCAGGCTCTAAAGGATTTAAAAAGGTATTTATCGAGTCATCCATTATTATCGAAATCGGAGGAAGGCGAACATTTACTGATTTACTTAGCGATATCGGAGGTAGTGGTAAATGTCGTTTTAGTACGTGAAGATGAAGGTACGAAGTCTACTATCTATTATGTTAATAAAATTTTAACGGGAGCGGAAACCCGCTACCCACATCTAGATATATTGGACTTATCTCTCGTAGTCGCTGCTCGAAAGCTTAGGCCTTATTTCTAATATCATCTGATAGTCATATTGAAAACCTTTCCCATACGGAATATTCTTCACAAACATGAACTTTCAGGTCGACTAGAAAAATGGGCAGTGGAAATGAGTGAATTTGACATAGAGTATAAATCTAGGACTACGATCAAGTCATAAGTTTTAGCCAACTTTATGGCTGATTTCAGTCCGGGACTACTGCTATTGGCTACCAAAGAAGCGATGATGCTGTCGGAATCGACATCGGGGGTCTGGACCTTGTTCACAGATGGATCTTCCAATGTGAAGGGGTTCGGGCCCGGTGTAGTACTAATAACGCCTACAGGAGAAACCCTGATGCAGGCCATAAGAACTGTTCCTTTGACTAACAATGAAGCCGAGTATGAGGATTTAATTGTAGGATTAGAGCTGGCCTGGGGACTGGACCCCGAGGTCATTAAATCAAATGCGATTCCCAATTAGTAGTAAATCATGCCTATGGGATCTTCGACACCAAAGAGGAGCGCATGCAACAATATGTAGTGAAAGTCTAGACTCTGCTCACACGGTTCAGAGAATGGCCGGTTACCCACATTCAGAGGGAAGAAAACACGGAAGCAGATGCACTGGCTAATCTGGTCTTGTCCACGAAAATGAAAGGATCGGACTCCGATGCAGTAGTATAGCTTATACATTCAGTATTAGATATGGACAACTATTATGAAGTAAGAGCGACCAATTTGTTATAGGACTAGAGGAATGATATCATTGACTATCTCGAGCAGGAAAGCTACTTGAAGATCCTAAGGCACGTCGGTCACTGCGCAATAAAGTAGCTCGATACTGCTTTAGGGGAGGTCAATTGTATAGAAAATCTTTTCAAGGCCCGTTGGCCCGATGTTTAGGAGCCTACGAAGCTAATTACATCATGAGAGAAGTTCACGAAGAGATCTATGGAAATCACTCAGGTGTGGACTCCTTGGTATTAAAGATGATTAGGGTCGGATACTACTGGCCCCGGATTGAACAGGATGCTAAGGATTATGTTCAGAAATGCGATAAGTGTCAACATGGTGCACTAACCAGCAGAGTTATTGCACTCGATTTTGTCACCCTGCCATTTATGAAGTGGGGGATGGACATAGTCGGACCGCTATCGCCGGCTTCCGGTAAGGTAAGATTCTTTTGATTTTAACTAACTACTTTTCTAAGTGGGTTGACGCAGGTCCTTACCAGACGGGAAGTGGTAGATTTCCTGCGAGAGAACATAATTTGCAGGTTCGGAATACCAAAAGAGATAACCTGCGACAACGGTCCACAATTTATAGGCGCAAAGGTCACAAAATTCCTTGAAGACCTAAAAATCAAAAGAATCACATCATCGCCTTATCACCCGAGCGCAAATGGTCAAGAAGAATCAACAAACAAGGTGATTATCCAAAATCGCAAAAAGAGATTGGAAGAAGCTAAAGGTAAATGGCCCTAAGAGCTACCATAGTGTTATGGGCTTATCGAACAACGACCAAATCAAGCACGAGGGAGACACATTTCTCTCTCGTATACGGAGAAGAAGCCATGATCATGGTAAAAGTAGGAAAACCTACCATGAGATACTTCTGGGTTGATAAAGAAGCAAATAACTAAGCATTATTGGTCAGATTAGAACTGCTCGACGAACGAAGGGACTTGACGCATATAAGGATGGCAGCCTAAAAGCAAAGAATGGAAAGATACTATAATCAAAGGGCCAATCTCCGTTATTTCAAAGTAGGAGGCTTGGTTTGAAGGAAAGTAACTCAAAACACCCGAGAGCTCAATGCAGGAAACTGGGTCTGACGTGGTAAGGCCCCTACCGGGTTTCAACTGTCACCAAGAAAGGATTATACGAATTGGAAAATCAAGACGGATTAAAACTTCTGAGCAACTGAAATGTGGCACACCTCAAAAGATACTATTGATGATGAGCACCTCCTATATAGAAAGTAAGTGATGCACTCTTTTTTCCTTCATCCAGCTTTTGTCCCAATTGGGTTATCTGGAAAGGTTTTTAACGAGGGAGCAACGGAAAGCATACTACGAAGGAAGAATCATCAACACAAATAATACCTATAAATGACAAGGCATACAAGCAATGAGCCACTACTGGACAGTTAGATATTCTTTTGCTCGATAGTAAAGTTCCTACTGGGAAACAAAGATTGCTATCAGGCCAAAGGTTACCCGATCGTTCATGAGTGCAAGCCACTGAGGGGGTGGTTAGATAATCATTGGCTCTATAGCAAAGTTCCTAATGGGAAGTGAAGCTTATTATCGAACCAAAGATTTTTTACCATTCACTAGTGGAATCTTTTAAGGAGTAAGACTTCTAGTGTTCGAATTCGCATTAGACACTGGGGGAATGATATGAGAATACGGCAACATTACTGCCACATAAACCGAGACTACAAAATTCGGGAACAAAGTTGTAGCGCGGCCATCCCCATAGAAACAAGTTGTACAAATTAGCCACAAGTAATAACAATTTCTTTTTAGCACGACGAGTGCTTATGTACTTTTGAAAATGGAAGGAATAAAGTAAAGTCCTTTTATTTTTATCTTGTTTTTTGTCTGAACGATGAATTAATTTTATTATTTGAAAATTAAACAAGTACTTAAAAAGCTAGTGCCAGAATGAATAGGAGACGTACTCTTTAAGAGCACCGTAAACATAAGAGGTGCCTCCCTTATAAAACTTTCACAGTAAAGGGTTAATTTCGAAAGAGCTTATGCCCGAAATCCAAATGTTATCGGGAAAAAATGCACCCGAAGCCTTGCATAACTCGACGCAAAGAGAAACATTTCTACAATACTTAAACGAAAAAGCACTTCTATATAACAACATTCCAAGTAGCACAAATACAAAAGTATGAAGTAAAAAACAAAAAGGAAAGAAAAAACTAAACTACTACATCCCCAAAATCCGAGAGCAGAGAAGCATTTGCGCCCCCAGGAGAAGTAGGTAGATCTGCCGCCGGATCAAGGTCAAGACCTTCATCATCATCCCCTTCAGGTTCTTCTTCGATTCCTGAGAACTCAGAACCGGAACCAGAAGAATAAGTCGCATCAGTTTGGACCGGGAGACCCCTTGGGGCAGTTGACTCCAGCTCACGGGCCTTGGCGATCTCGGCATCAAAGTCAATGATACCCTCTTTGGCCTCTTCCAAGGTTTTTATCCTCATGTTATACATATAATATATTTTTTAACAATGAGGGAAGCCGCTCAGCACTGAAGCTCTTCCTTAAGCAAGTCAACCTCGGTCGAATGTTTATTCTGCTCGGATCTAGTGGCTTGAATTCTAACATCATGGCCACGGATAGTGGAGTTATAAACTTTATTATGCTCCATGTCATTCTTATACCTCTCTTCCATCCGGGCATGCTTCTCTTCCACGGCAACAACTTCTTCAGCTTTGGAGTTCAAGGCCGCCTCCAAATTATTTATTCTTTTAGTAGAGGTAGCCTTGCGATCGGCAGCAGCAAGAATAACATTTTGGACCTCGACCCACTTTGCCTTGTCCTCTTCAAATTGTACACATAACAGGGCGGCCTCTCGGCTGAGGATCACCACCTCTTACTCACTTTGCTTCAACCGAGCCTCCAACTCAACGGCCTCGACAACTTATGCTTCCAATGCAGGGAGGTGAGGAACAATTTGATCCCGCTCGGCCAACAGTTGATCCCGCTCAGATGTGAGTTTTTCTTTATCAAGGATCAACCTCTGAAGGTCTTGGAAGCAAGGAAGTTAGCCTGCAAAGAAAAAGTTCAAATTAAAAATCTTGTCATCGCAAAGATAGAAGGAATAGCAAAGGGAACAAATATCATACCGCTGCTACATTATGAATGGTATTGTTTACCATACACTCTCCCGAGAGACACTATATTGTATTCCTATCTTTCTCTGAAGCCAGAGGCTTCGAGTAATTGGCAAGTTCCACTGACCGGGACAGCAGATGGCACCTAGTAGAGACCAAGAGGGAAACGATCCTCCTCCTCTGAGGATCTTCGGAGGGGGATGAGTAGTTATGCCCCAAATTCCCATGGACTAGGGACTGGGGATGAAGAACATCCTCCTCTCGAGTGTCTGCAGCTGGTGGAGTTGTTGGTAGAGAAGCAGCTGCGGCAAAAGCAGTGCTATCTATTGGTTGCTCATCAACCGAAGACGGAAAAAGCCCGGTACCTAGCCTCACAGTACTGGGAGAAGCGAAGGGGTCCCAGAAGCAAGAGTTGGCATCTTTCATTCTATCACACTCTCCCCAGAGCGCCTGGACATCATCCTCGGTTGATATAACTTGCTCAAAAGATTGAGGAGTCTGTTCAGCTAATGAAGGTGTCGTCTTCTATGTAGAGAAGCCCCTTCATCACTGGCTTCCCCATCTGTGATGACCCGATAGGTCATCTTATGTTTTAAAACATGATTCTGCGCTTTGAAGCCTTAAAATCTCATTTTTAATCTTCTCGATTTGCGCACGCAGTACGGGCGTGCTTTCGAAAAGCTTTTATGTTAAAAACTGTGAAAAATAAGAATTTTTGCCTAAAAACTTCATTTGAGTTGACTTCGGTTAACATTTTTAGCAAATGGACCCGGATTCATGTTTTGACGGTCCCTGTGGGTAGTTGGTTTAGAGCCCCGAGGGCTCGAGTGAGTTTCGGATAGGCTACGGAGTGAAAATTGGACTTAGAGCATTGATGGTGTTTCAGTTTCTGGTATAGGCCTCTGATCTCGCAAATGCGAGGTCAGGCATCGCATTTGCGACCTCTGCAGGTTCCGCATTTGCGAATAATAACTGGTCCTCATGACTTTCCCATTTGCAACAATCCTTCACAATTGCGAAGTGGGACTGGGGAAGGTAGGGATCGCAAATGCGATCGTTTGGTCGCAATTGCGGAAGTGGTCAGGCTCGTATTTGCGAGATTTTCTTTGCATTTGTGATGATAGAAGGAATGTGGAAACCTTCGCATTTGCGATAGGTTCTTCGCATTTGCGGGGCTCGTATTTGCGAACCCCTGGTCGCAAATGCGACACCTGCAACTGATCAAAATGACCTTAGACGGGATTTTTTGTTCATTTCTCAAATTTTCAAAACATAAAACATTAGAGGCAATTTTTTCAAGACTTCTTCTTCCCCAAATCGTTGGTGAGTTATTCTAACCAATTTCCTTTCAATATTTCACTACATTTCACAAGGTTTCAACCTAAAATCTAGAGTTTGTATGGTGGAATTAGGGGTTTTCAGGTAGAAATTAGGGATTTGGTAAATTGGGAATTTAGACCTCAAATTGAGGTCGGATTCCAAAACAAATTATATAACTGGGCACGGGGGTGAATGGGTAATCGGGTTTTGGTTCGAACTTCGGGATTGGACCAAGCTAGCCCGGGAGTTGACTTTTGTTTACTTTTTTAACAATGACCTAAATTGAATTCTTTACAATCGTGGGTATTTCCTAAGGCTTAATTTGAATCGTTTGGTTGGTTCAGAGGCTTGTTTAAAGGGAAAAGTCATGGTTGAGCTTTAAGTTTGGTCTTCGGAGCGAGGTAAGTGTCGTGGTTAACCCTGCCTTGAGGGACTAGGAATTGTTTGTCTATTTGCTGCTTGTTTAGATGTTGGGTACAATGTATATGTAAGGTGACGAGTAATTATGCGTTGTTGTCGGGTTAAAGCATGCGGATGGAACTTGTTCCTTGTAGTTTATTGCCTACTTGATCTTGTTATCCATGCTTAGACTGGTTACTTACTAAATTGATCGTACTTATCGTGTTTACGGGTTCTATGATAATAGAGTATTGATTTCAAAGTTGAGATTTGTATTGTGGAACCATTGTTGAATAAGGCTTGTTCTTGTTGATTCTATCTCCCTGCTATTACTTGTTCATTGATATGCGGTAAGGGAGAGTGTTAATGCACGAAGGGTGATGCCGTGCTATATTGTGAGTGTTAATGCGCGAAGGGTGATGCAGTGCCATATTGTGAGTGTTAATGCACGAAAGGTGATGCCGTGCTATAATGTGAGTGTTAATGCACGAAGGGTGATGCCGTGCCACGTTATGAGAGTTAATGTACGAAGGGTGATGTCGTGTCGTATCTATTGATTTATATTGTGAGGCTGAGAGTAAAAGCACGAAGGGTGATGTCGTGCAATTTTCTTCATTGTGTTTAGTTTTTTTCACTAGTTAAAAGTATGTTGACTATTCTGGTTATCATTTTCGATGTATCTCCTATATCATGTGCCCCTTTAGCATGTCCCCCTCCCAATAGTACATGTTTAGTTGTTATTGTTGTTTTCTTGTACATATACTGTTATCTGTATAGGTTTATTATGTGGGTGTTTTGTCATAGCCTTGTCACTACTTCATCGAGGTTAGGCTCGACACTTACCAGTACATGGGGTCGGTCATACTGATACTTCACTATGCACTTCTTGTGCAGATTTTAGTACCGGTCCTAGCTGATTGTGAGGCTTAGCAGCTTGGATTTGCTGTCAGGAGACCCAAGGTAGATCTGCTGGCGTCCGCGGACCCTGGAGTCTCTTCCTAGTTTTATCATTTACTGTTTCCTTACTTCAAAATAATGTATGTTTCCTTTTCAGACTCTGTTTGTAGTAAATCATAGTAGCTCGTGAGTTGTGACTCCAGATCCAGGTGGTAGTAATTAATGAAGTTTTTACATCGTTCCGCGCTCGCTGTATTTCATTTTAACTTATTTGTTGTTATTTACTAAATTGAATAAGGATTGGCTTAATAACTCTCTAATGTCGGCTTCCCTAGCAAGTGAAATGTTAGGCGCCATCACGGTCCCGACAGTGAAAATTTTTGGTCGTGACACCATCATCGTTGATCACCACGGTATCTGCGGCTGGCTCGGGCGCGGTGCTCTTTACCTTTTTATTTTTACCCTCGGCCGTAGAGGAACGCCAACTTTTTTGTTGCTTGTTCTCCAGCCGGGGACTCCGCGAGGAAGCACTTGCACCAGAAGCAGGTCCGATGACACCCGTTCGGGTAAAGGCCTCCTGCAGTAACCTCACCGCATTTGCGGTATCAGCCAAAACGACCTCCTCGGGGACGGTAACAGAGCCCTGCGGAAGACCTGAATTCAACAAGAAGAAAAGTTAGCCAGTTTTCCTATATGTGAGATAAAAACAAAACAAGTTCAACTTTCCATGATTTTTGGCTTCCACCTGTAAGGGCCAGCTTTTTCCACCGGCGGGTCTCAGGCGTGGTGATTTTCAAAATCTTCTGGACCCGAGTGGTGTCCACCGAGTTGCTGAAATAATGAAAAAACAAGGATCAGTGATGGCATGGGACAACCTTTAACTAGAAGAAAGGACAGACCTTGAACTTACGTGTACGATTTCATGATTCAGGAAAGGATGGAGTTACGACCGAGATGATGTCCCCGATGGCAACTACAACAAACCGCTTCATCCATCCACGGTCATTGTTATCATCCATACTGGTGAGCAACACATGGTGACCACGTTTGCTGAAGTTTACCATTCCCCTACGAAAATTCTTGGGGAATAAAGATTCATCAGTCGAGCTAGGGAGAGCTCTTCCACCGTCTCCTGGCATAGACGCCGAAGATAGGCTACTGTCCGCCACACAGAAGGGCTCATCTGTGCCAAGCAGACCTAGTAATGGAAGAAAAACTCCAAGATTACGGAGTCAAGTCCCTTGCTCAATGAGAACGTGCCCAAAGTGAAAGGATACGTGTAAACGTACGTATAACCCTTCTTGGGGAAGGTTACCTGCTCCGCTAGATCGGGAGCGATGATGTTCAAATCATGGAAACCACAGTCTTCCTTCACAGCAGGAATGCTAGAAGGACGGATGGAAGAAGAATATACACTAACAGCCTATGTGCGGGAGTTAGCAGAAGGGAACTTTTCTTCAAAGTCCTTAGCCGAAGTAAGCTTTCTGGGGATAATGGTGCTCACCGTAAGAGGAGCATCATCATCAATGATTTCCTTGTTCGTTGAAGAACTGGAGTTTTTCAAAGAGGAGGTCATAGTTAGCAAAAGGAAGTAAGGGTTTCTCTGAAGAAGAAGAAGAAGAAGAAGAAGAAGGCTAAAGGAAGTTAAAAGCAAGAGTGAGTTGAGTAAAGAAAGTTTGAGAGAGTTCGAAAAATTATAAAGTGTAAAAGAAGAAGATTTAAACATATAAGTAAAGTGATAGGCAGCTAAAATCGTGGCCATGATTACCTCGAGAACAGGCGAAAGTATTGTTGAATCATGAAATGACATGTGTTTGGATCATTAAATATGTTAAATGCGGAGAGACATGTGTCTAATCAAGTGTCAGAAACTTTTCAGAGGGGGTCAGAGAATTTCGCGCCAAGAAAGGTATTGGTATCTTCACCAACTTCTCGGTGACACAAGGATGTGCCACCGAAAAGCATGGAGATTATCTCTATAGGGCAAAATCTATTCGTATTAAATACTCGCATAATAGAGCGACACGTGGAGCCAAAGACAGATGGAAAGCGAGGCAGGTGGAAATACTACAAAAAAATGCTAAATTTGCGGAGGTTTTATTTACATATTGCGGCGGTCAGAAATCTCAGTAATATGTTGTTACGGCAGTTTTCAAAACCCCCGCAATAATGTTCGCCGCAATCAATTTGCGGGTTTTTTTTTGGAGACCGCAGTTATCATATAGCTGCGGGTATTTAGTGTCGGTCTAACCTCCCCAATTCGATAGTTTGAATTTTTAAGAACCTACTTGTAAAATATTAGCGGCAGTCAAAACCCCTATAATATTTTTATTTAACCCCCGCAAGTTTTAACACAATATTATTTTAGATTAAATTGCGACAGTTATAACATCCGCTATTCATTGAATTTTTTTTTAATTTTTTTTTGGAAATTGTTATCCATAACTGATCCGATTTTAATTATGTTAATATAATGAAGCATCAACAGATTATATAAATTGCTTACTAGAATCAAGTAACATCAATATATTAAAAATCATAAAAAATA
Organism: Nicotiana tomentosiformis; assembly: GCF_000390325.3. NCBI lineage: Eukaryota > Viridiplantae > Streptophyta > Magnoliopsida > Solanales > Solanaceae > Nicotiana > Nicotiana tomentosiformis. The sequence goes on along the minus strand of NC_090815.1, from coordinate 107,660,473 downwards.
TTAAAGTAAATTATCATTAGTCTCAAAAACTTGCTTTAAACACAACTACTCCATCCATTAAACACAAAATATATAGTTAGTCTTAAAACTAACTTTAAACAGAACATCTACTCCAACTATTATGGACAAAAGATCTACTATGACCATTCAATCGAGTACGATACATTTGCAAGCAACTTCAATGGTTGTCGTTAAGATTACTTTCACCAGATGATCTTCTTACATCCATGGGTGAAATGGATCCGCTAGCCGCATTACTTGGCTAAAAAAATCAAAATAAAATATAATTAGCGAAAAGTACCTCAACAATATCCTAACTAATAAGTATCAGTAATGGTGGAACTGATGACTATTGGATGAAAGTCTCATATGTTGTTGTACTCTGTATAACATGCATGTTTATTGTTTTGAGTTCTGAGGGAATTCTCTGAACTACTATATTTCTGGCTCTGTGATAAAGAATAATGACTACGAGTTTAGTTTGCAGTTTTAATACATTTCAGTTTTTCAGCACTTACACATTTGGTATTATTCATAGAAAGCATATGTATGTATATCACAGACCATTCAAGGAATCAAATTAAGTTAGCAGCAGAACCTTACTGAAGAAGAAGAAGAATCTAAAGCTCAAAACTTTAAATCAAAACCTCACAAAAACTTAACTTTTGGAGAGAGCAATAGCTAAGCACAAGCTTAAATTGGAAAAAAAAAAAAACACTGACAACAAAATGAGAACGCATATGTAGATATAGGAATGAAGAAAGTGAGAAAAAGAGTCAAACACCACATAGCACAAAAGTTTTCTTCTTTCTCAATTCAGGGTCACATTTGGACTGATCAATCATACTTTCAAAATTAAATAAGAAAGTTATGAACTTTTCTTACCGTTGAATAAGGAGGAGAAACAAAGATCCCTGTAAATTCTTCAGGTATCCTCCCTTCTTTCATTATCATATACGCCTTAAAAGCATTCATCATTTGGGTGTGAACATTCATCATTTCTCTGTAGTTCTTTTGACTTTGATTGTGAGCATTCAACATTTGATTGTACTTCTCTTGGTATTGGGAAGAACATGAACCATTATTATAACTTGAAGCATTCAAATCACTATAACGAGGTCTTGTTTGTCTAAAAGCTCTGCCAGGAACAACACCTAATCCCAAGCACCTTACCTTTTCAGAGTGCTCTTTTCCCAGCACCTTACCAAAGGTATTATTTGGCAAAATTTCAGACTCATCCACGGTGCTTTGGCTCAATGCTAGTTTAATTTTTTCCTAAATACATTACACACTAAAAGTCAGTGTCCTACCTTCAATACAGTGATTGACAAGTTATTAAAAAAGAAAAACAAGAGAAGAAGAATATCTTTTTCTTTTCATAGCACAATTACAACAGCAAATTTATCATACTTACCAGCTTCTCATGACTAAACTCTAAAATTAGCAACAGATAAGATGTTTACTGAAATTTTAATACACATGCAAATTTGGTAAAGATGAAACCTTTTCCATAAATCTAACGCGTGCATAGTTGTCATACAAATATGACAGAAGCAACACATTGGTAAATATCACATGAAAATTCAATTTGCAGTAACAAAAATATCTTCACAACCTAAAGTTTTCATCTAAAACTTTGGTAAGATTCAGATGCTTACTTCTGAAAATAAGTGTCAAAAGAAAAAGGAAAGCACTTCCAAAATGTAGTAGACCTTTGCTACTTTTCCTTACATAGACCTATTTTTCTATTCGATAAAAACCAATTGGTAGATTCCTTCTTTTTTAAAGCATTTCACTTTTTTTAAGTTTTTCAAGGACTTATAACGTACTTCTGTCAAATGTTTTAAACCAAATGATAATCAAGCTTTAAATCTATCTAACAAATGATAAATTAAAGGGTGAAAACCAAGTAGGAGAAAAAAAAGAGTTAATCAAGCTTAAGTCAAGAACTCGATATAACGCCTATAATCTGCTGCCTATCATCAGTCGCGGATCAAGAAATCAGAGAAAAGACATACAACGCATATTGCTTGTTACAACATACTTTAGAACCAATCACCGATTACTAGGTACTAAATGATTGCAAATTTGATGGAAGAAACTAAAAACTTACACATATCTCTTTTGCCACATCATTAATGTATGATCCATCTTCATTCCTATGTGTAGCTAGATAAAGTTGTCCTCGTCCAGGCTTTTGTCCAGTCTCAGCTATCTATAAATGAAAAAGTTAAAGTCGCATTAACTCAACTAACTAAGAATAGTTGCTAGTTTAATTAAAATATTCAAAATGAATCAATACCATTTCAGCCTTTCTTCTGGAGTTAGGTTTGGAGCCACCGATATGTTAAACAATTTGTTTCTTTCGAATTTCAGCATTTCTTTTACAAGTTTCCTTACAAAAAGATACCAAGAATTATACATACTTGCCTATTGTATTCTCCCTCTGTTCCAGTTTATATGAACCTATTTTCTTTTTGGTCCGTTCCAAAAAGAATGACCCCTTTCTAAATTTGGTAACAATTTAGCTTAAATTTATAATTCTACCCTTAATGAGAAGCTTTTATAACCACACAAATACTTTGGGTCCCTTTTTGATTTGTTTAGCACCACAAATTCCAAAAGTCTTCATTTTTTCTTAAACTTCGCGTCCAGTCAAACAGATTCACATAAATTGGAACAGAGAAAGTACTTATAAAACCATAATATTTGTTTAACGAAAAAGATACCACGAATTATACATGCTTGCCTATTGTATACTTGTAAAACCATAATATATGTTTAACGAAACAACAAAGGCACAGACGATGCCAAGAGAAGGAAGAACGTTTTAACAAATACGTGTGTTTTCTCTTTAAAGCGGTAATCAACATAAGAAATCCATTGATCCAGTGGAATTCCCAGTGGAACGCTATCCATTATCTCAGCTCTGCTCTTAAGTGTATCATAGACCTTATCAAACAACTTTAGCCTTTTTGCGCCCCACTTCCTACACATAGAATTATAAACATATCGTCTTGCATTTGACTCAGTTGTCCTAAAACAAAATCGTGGCTTCAAGAATAAACCAATGGTTAGATAATTATTACATGCAAATATAAATTCTAATGACATAAAACAAAGATATTGTATGCCTCAGGAATACCTTTATAAATCGATCATAATAACGGTTAAATATTGTCACAGGTAAATCCGGCCATTTCTCAAAGTGAATTGGAAAAATGGAACAGTCAGTTGCTAAAATTCCAAATGCCTGCAAGAACGCCTTGTCCTTCACCAATGGAAGAATATGTGTCGTTAAAATCAACCACAATACGTTTTCCATTAGATAAATTTAACACGTCTCTTTTCTTCACTTTAAGTATCTTGGTAGCTCCTTGTGAATATTCAAAGATAAAAACAAAAATCAATGCGGTTCTCTATTCTTCAAGGTAACAGATTATTAGTTGCAGCGTAAAATAGGCAGAATGTATAAATGAGTGGCAATAACATACCTATTGCATCTACAATCCAATGTTGCGTACACACACGTCCACTACGCTTTTTAGATGGTGGGTATTGTGACGCGGCCCGGACTGATGGAACCTGCTGTGGTGTTGTCTCATCTGACAGAATCAGATTTGCTTCAACCTGACCTAAAGGTGTTGGTCGTGCTGTCGGTTGAATAAATGAAGTCAGGTGTAATGTATTATCAAAATGCGAAGGTGTTGATTCAGTTGATAAAGGTTGTGCTACACGTTGTGATGTAGATGTTGACTGAATTAAGTTCTGGAAGTTCTTGTAATGCTTGGGCTTCGGCATACCTGCAAGAAATAAAAGAAAAGCAGGAGTTCACAAAATTAGTAGAAGAAAAGTCCAATAATTTAAGAAGAAACAATTCACACATGCATCCTGTTAAACTTGAATAAGAAAGGCATATACTCATCTCCAGAACTAAAACATGGGAAGATATGAGAGGAGTATAAGGCTGACCCAACAGACTTTCATGGAATAAATATACTGGACAATATAATCATAATGGCAAGTAAATGCAAATCTGATGCAAATTCTATGGGATGAAAAATACTCACCATGAAGAACTGGAGGAAAACCTAAGGACTGACCTAATTCCTATTCAAACATGCAGAGATGCAAATGGCAGAAGAAAAATACTGTTGGAAGAAAAATCACAAATGGCATGGACCTTGCCACTACTCTCACAAATATAGCCAACATTGCAAGCACTATTTTGGAGCTAAATATGGAATTTGTAAGAAATATCAATGGGGGACACAAACATCATCACTGGGCAAAACATGCTTGCTACTGCTATTCTCCTTACCATTAATTAATCATGAGTAATTAACTTTTAGAGTCTAAACTATTAGCTTGACTGCTATATGTATAAATAAATGCAGACTAACAGTTGATGTGAATTGTGTGTGTGTGTGTATGTGAAAATATAATAAGTTTTATGAGCGGAGAATTTGACGCAGCAAATTCATAAAAGCCGAGAACAAAAATTGAAGCTTCAAAACAAAGAAGTGGTAATAAGGCTGAGAATTCATGGTAGTTCATAAACCCATTCTTTACTCATAGCACCAAATGATTTATTTATCAAATTTCAACTCTACAAATGCCAAATAATTTCGGCAGCATAGTCCTAATTCCTCAATTATGAAGTAGAGTTCTGTAGATGCACCATAAAGCCAGATGCAGTGTAGAAATCACAAGAGACTGAAATAACTGCAATTAATATTCAAGCATCTACATACTCAAGCAGGTATAAAAGTAAAAACTTTTTGTTTGGAGCTCTATAAGGGTGCACAAACTTTACTGAGAAGAAGATTATCTTGTCAGTAACTAATGGAATTTCCAAAAAATCAACAGAGCTTATTGACAATCAAGAATGTTGAATTCTAAATCCCAGAAATAACACATTTCGAAAATTGCATACTCGTAAACATCACCAACCAAATCGCAACTCCAGAAAAATAATTTTCAAACACATAAAGCACATCTACAACAAAGCCAATTCTAATCTGGAAAGAAAATGATTTAATATTCAACACTACGAAGAAAACTAAAAATTTGCTTATACTTTAGTTGTGCTCTTTGAACAATCCTAAAATAGTACCTTGAGATGGATTCAAACACAACGCAGAGCAGAAAGAGGAAAAGCAGCCAGTGACAATTGTGTCTTCTCTGAAGTCCCCAAGAGTTCTAAAATACACATGCAAAAGGAAATGTTTCAATTAAGACCCAAATCACAGAAATTAACCTACAAAATACACAAAAATCTAAATTTTACAACCTATAATACCTAATGCAGAAGGAGAAAGAGGACTTACATCTCGATTTCAACAAAGAGTGTTATATCCTTCTTCAAAATACACCGATTCTACCAAATTTCTGCTACTTTATGTTGACAATCGAAAAACATCAAGATGAAAGAAGGAGAAAAAATCAGCAAAGGGAAAACACAAATTAACAGAGAAAATAAACTTAAAATCCACATGCAAGAAGAAAGAAAGACAGAAAAGCAAAATCAAAGAATGGGGAAGAGGAATTACCATAGATCTGAAGTTTGATTGTATAAAACTATTTCGCATGTTCTCCTTTACAAATCTCTTTCATTTGTATCTGAAAAATGCGTAATTTTTTTTTTTAATTTGAAGCTGAAAATGAGCAAGGGGGAGAGAGAAGGGTAGCTGAAAATGCGGAAGGGGTTTAGGAAAAAAAGAGAGGGAAAGGACTAAAAAAATGAGGAAAAATTTGGGGTTAGTGGGCGCTATTTTTTTTTTTAAGGTGGCGTGCCGTAAATATAATATATTTGCGGGGTAAATAAATCCCCCACAATTTGATATAGATTGCAGAGGTTATAGTAACCGCCGCAATAAAACCTCCGCAAATTTAGTATTTTTTTATAGTGAAATCAAGTTCGGAAGCAGCAATCTCGGTTTTCCCCGAAGGTAATGTTGCTCATAAAAATAAATAAATGTTTGTCACCCAATAGCATTTAATGGAGAATATTCTACAGTATTAAAGACATAGTCCATTATAGAGAGCATGAAATTCATAGCTTGTCGTTACACATTTTTCAATGCCCCCCATAATTGTCATTTAAGAGAGACTTGATCTTAGGACCTTGTTCCCTAGGTGCAACTATAAATAGCGAGTTCAACAGCCATTAGAGGGGGACGTAATTTCTGACAAACTCATGCTATATACTATTCAAAAGCTCAATAACATTTTATTTTTTGCTTATTAATATTGTTATTACTGCCTTCGGAAGCTCTGCTCTTGGAACCAAGCTATCTGTTGTCTTATCTCGACTTCAATGCTAAGTTTTGCATTCTTATTTAATTTATTTATTATTTTAAAATTAAATTAATTCACTTGTCTATAAACCACATTTAAATTTAACTGTACCGTTTTACGGGTAAACAGTTCTCCCGCAAAATCCCACGGTCAAATTGTTAGGCAGAATATTATTTAGAACTATTATTCTGGAGTTCGATATTTGATTCGGTATTGCTTTATCAGTGCTTAATTTTTTGCTTCGTTTAACGTTTTAACCATAGCCGATGGAAAGGAGGAGGAAAAACAGATGGTGGAGGAGTTTTCATTTTTTGGAGAAAAGACAACAAAGTCCCTATCATTTTTCTTCTTTAAAGTGTTGTTAGTGATTAAGAAAGCAAATATGTATACAATGCTAACCTAATACATGATTGTAATAAGATATTAAAACCCTATATATAATTGTGAGACATAAGGGAGGTGATGTTGCACTCTCTGACACTAGGAAATACATCTATTTTTTTTCTCATGCTTATACTTTTTTCCTCTTATTGTTTCCTCCTCGTTTTGTGTAACAAGCCCAAAAGTCATGTCTTTTGATCATGTCCATTAGTAAAGGAAACAGTTCCAACATAACTATTATCCTTCCAACCATTCCATCGAAAGTTTAGAAGGTGAAGAGAATTACTGGCTTTTCAGTTTGTCATCTATTATTTAATATTTATTATACAATATTTTGGGAGTTTTGAGAATAACCAATATTAGAAGGCATTCGTGAGATATGAGAGAAAGTTGCAATGAAAGCTAAGGCAACGTCGTTTTTTTTAAGTACTAATACGATTTTATATATTACTTACTAAAAAGAGTTTAACATATTACAATCCGTAGAGTCACCTGTGGTGACATTGGGGTTAGGTATCCCCTTAGAAAAAAAGTAATTATCACATACAATATTTTGATTTCCTAGAGTTCTAAGCATATGACAAACTGAAGTAGGTAGTTGTCTAGAAAAGTTGCATTCCCCGCTACTGTCCGTACTTAATTGTTGCATCACAAAAAAAGGCGGTTCAGCAAACAGTTTTGTTCTTCCGAATTTATATTGCTTGTTTTCTTGGTTTTTGGCATCTTTAGCTAGTGCATCAGCTACTGCATTTCCTTGTCTAAAATTATGTCGTAGTAGAAGGCCCTTCTCCTGGCGCATTAATGACTTGCAAGAGTAGATAAGATTAGCAAGAACATCGTGCCAATTGTTTAGTTTATTTATCACCTCCGCCGAGTCAGTTTCCACTTCTAATGGGAATAGATCAAACCTTGTCGCCAGTTGCAGCCCCTCCTGGAGTGCCTGCAGTTCAACATGTAAAGGAAAGAGACCATTACAATATTTTTGGAACCCTAGTATCCATTTTCCCATGTCGTTTCTAATTGCAGTACTAGAAATTCGGCAAAAACCGATCAACTTTGGTCGGTCAAAAAAAGGCCAAAAAACTGACCAAAGTTGGTCGGTTTTTCAAAAAAAAAAATTTCTTTTTTACGAAACCGACCAACTTTGGTTGGTTTTCTTTGGCGCAAAAATGCGGGAAACTATTTTTGAGTCCCGCGAAATTTATTTTTCAAGAAACCGATCAACTTTGGTCGGTTTTTCAATTAAAATAAATAAAAATTAATATTAAAAAAACCGACCAAAATTGGTCGGTTAATTCGGCCGGTCATTTTAAAAAACCAACCAACTTTGGTCGGTAATTTTATTTTTTAATAAAACCGACCAACTTTGGTCGGTTATTTTCGTGCGAAAATACAATTAAAGAGTATAAATCAAATAAAAGACAGTCTTAAAATAAAATGCATCAATGGTCTAGTGGTAGAATAGTATCCTGCCATAGTACAGGCCCCGGTTCGATTCCCAGATGATTAATCTTTTGATTACATAATTAAAAAACCGACCAACTTTGGTCGGTTTTTTTTTTGCAATATTTGTTTTTTAATTTAATTAAATAGTTATGTTGGTCTGGGTGGGTGTGCCCTTGGATGCCACGAAATGGTATTCCAGGGTATGGTTTAGGATTTTGTGGAAAGAAGGACAAATGTTAGTATTGTTAATATTGTTATTGTTCCTATTGATCCATATCCCCCAAATCAGAAACGGAAAAAGATCTGTCCAGCTGATGAATTGTGATTCTAATTTTGGGTTAAGGTTTTTAATGTAGAAAAGCTAGTGAGTTGTGAAGGTTAAGGGTAGAGTTTCGATTCCAAGTTTTCTCCAAAGAGGTTGAACTAGGGGCATCGGATGAATATGTGTACAATAGACTCTACTTCCTTGTGGCACATGGGGCAAGTACAATCAATATTAATTCCTATGTGCTGCAGGTATTCTCGATAAGGCAGCCTGTTATGGAGACATTGCCATAAGAAATATTTTATTTTGCCTGGACAGTGCAATTTCCAAATCCACATGAAGTCATGTTGTCGAGCATGTGTGTTGTTGATGATACTAAAACAAGATTTGCTGGTGAAGCACCCATTGTTATTGAGGTTCTAGATTGGTGTGTCATTGTTGCCACTCTTTAAAGGTAGTGGAATTTGATGAATTTTGGTCCTAATATCCCTAGGTATTTCAAAGGAAAGTTTTGTGAGGTCCCACTGACTCTCGAAATGGATATCTTTTACCTTGGTGTTGTCCTCTTTTCTACCGAGGGGGCCTTCTATACAATGTCTTAGTGGCGGAAGGTCCGACATCCATTTTGATGACCTTGTTAAGATTCGAATTTTTGCTGGGTTGCCATGTGATTACTTTTGAACAAATCGTCCATCCTTTGAGGATACTCTTCCAAATGGAGGAGGTGTTACCTTTTGACTTATTATTGGCATATTTAAAGATAAGAAGCCTGGACCATGTAGCTGTGGGGTTGGTGAGAAGCCTCCAAGCTAGATTGCTTAGTGTAGTCATATTTTTTGTGTTGGGTGTTTTTAGCCCAACCCCACCTTCTTCTTTAGTTTTGGTGATATTTTTCCAACTCATGTAGTGAACCTTTTTGGTTTCATTAGTGGAGCCCCGGATAAATTTACACTGGATACGGTCGATTTGTTTGAGAATTTTAATAGGTAGATGAGTGTATTGCATGGCATAACTCGGAATTGAGTTAAGTGTGGAGATTGCTAGAGTTGTTCTGCCAGCTATATTGAGAAAGTTGGCTTTCCAAGTGGTCAGTCTACTTTGCATGTTATCAATTATGAATTGGTAGTTAGTTGGTTTTGGATGTTTGTGTAGGATTGGAAATCCTAAATATTTCCCAAACGCGTTACTTACTTTAATGTTGAATTTGCTTGCTATCATTTTTGGCAATATTAGGTTGACAATTTTTTGATAGAAGTATCTTGGATTTTTGGAGATTAATATTTTGGCCCAATAGTTTACAAAAGAGGGAGAGACTATTTTTGATGGAGTTGCAAGATTTCTCATTCACCCTAGCCATTAAGGTAAGGTCATCCGTAAAAAATAAGTGAGATATGCCAAGATCTTGTGGGCTAAGGTGCATGGGGTCCCATTGATAAGTGTCTACTTCATGGGAGATGAGTCACGAGAACATTTCCATACAGAGTACGAAGATGTAGGGGGAGAGGGGGCACCTTTGTCTAATACCTCTGCTAGGGCTGAAGAATTCAGTCGTGGTACCATTGACTAAGATTACAATATTTCTTGTGCAGGTGTAGTGCATGATTAGTTTGGAGATAGATGGAGGGAAATTGAAGTAGTTGAGGGTACGGTAAATGAATGACCATTCAAGCCTATCAAATGTCTTTTCTAAATCAAGTTTTAGGATCATATTGGCCTTTTTCCCTTTCATGTTTTTAAAATTATTGATTATTTCCTGAATGATGATAGCATTGTTGCTAGTTCTCCTCCCTTTTATGAAGCTAGCTTGGAATGGGCTAATGAGGTCATTGAGAAAAGGTTTTAATCTATTAACAATTAATTTAGTTATAACTTTATAGATCGTATTGCAAAGGCCAATTGGACGAATTTTTTTTAGGTTATTAGCATTATGAATTTTTGGTATAAGGCAAATGTAGGTATTATTAATACCTATTGGAAGGGGTTTGGTGTGGAACACTTGGAGACTAAAATTGATAACAGATGGGCCAACGATATTCCAATATTTTTGATAGAAAAAGGGGAGTATACCATCGGGCCCTGGTGCTTTAAAAGGTTTGAAGGAGAATATGGAATTTACTACTTCAAACGGCAGTATAGGTTTGTCCAAGGATGTGAGATCAATTTTTGGGAAGCTTGTGGGATCTTGGCGAATACTTTGGCAGTTAGTATTTTGGTGAGAGGTTGTGAATACATTGCGAAAATATTGATAGGTATGTTGAAGAATTGCCAAGGGGTTAATGATCCAGTCCTCCCGCTGATTTTGTTTTTTTCCTTTTCTGTTAGAAGCCATAATGTGTAAGAATTTAGTATTTGTATCCCCGTCGTGAATCCAAGAGATTCTAGCTCTAAGTTTCCAGTAGTCATCTTCTATTTTGAGGTAGTTATTGTATTCTGCTTGTAAGGATTGTTCCAAGTGTTGAAGGAAGTCACTGTTAGGGTAGTGCTCAGATTCTTGAATTCCTTTAAACCTAGCTAGGATTCTTCTTTTCTTATTAAAAATGTCTCCAAAGACTTTGTTCTTGCAGGTTCTCACATTTCCTAGAAAGGTGTTGGATGCTTGGTGGTAGTTAGACCCTTTCCAACTATCCTTAACAAGGTTACTGAAATCTGGATGTCTATATACCAAAAACGTTTCTAGTCTAAAGGGTTTCTGAGGGGCAATGTTAGTTTTAGGGATTATTTGAAGGAGTAAGGGATTATGATCAGAGTGTGTTTTTGTTGGTAGATGAGTCACTTTTGCAATTGGAAAGTAACTAAACCAATCGCTATTGGCAAATATTGTGCCTAGTTTCTCCATAATAAGTCCCTTCTTTTTCCTCCTATGATTCGACCAAGTGAATTTGCATCCCTTTAAACCTAGATCAATAAGATTACATTTATTTATACAGTCCCAAAGGTACTTAGCACGATTTTTATTGACACGATTACCACCTAATTTTTCATTTGAAGCTAATACATCATTAAAATCCTCGCCTACAAGCCAAGGGCCTTTATAGTTAGCATGCATATCAACTAAGTTGTTCCAAAGCCGATTTCTACAGATAACATTAGTGCTAGCATAAATGGAGCTAAATAACCAAGATTTGTGAGTAGAAATTACCTCAATGGTAGCACTAATTTCTTGGCTTCTACGGACAAAGCTATGAACATTGACAAGTGTGTGATCCCAGAGAATAACCATACCACCAGATTGGCCTTCAGCTGGAATTTCAATCATGTCAGAAAAACCATATGGGTTTAGAATGGGCATGTGGTTATCCATTCTAGTTTCCAAGAGAGTGACTATGCAAGGGTGATGGGTGTCGACCATTTCCCTAAACTTTAATCTAAAGTTCTCATTGTTTCCACCACGAATATTCCATATGATAAAAGCGATAGCCCTATTCATATTGATGTTCCAGTTGTGTAGATCCCCATTCTCCAGCACTCTTGGTGCATGCACTGGGTTCCTTCGCTGAAAGGGAACCAAGATCATTGCATGTTGCCCTACTGTTGGGTCTGCTGGTGGTCTTATGTCCATTATGCACTTGTAAAGTGCCATCGGACAATTGAGAATTTGCCTCTGTTCTTGCATCTCCAAGAGAAAGATTTTTACCTCGTCGAGATTTGAATCTTCAATTATCGATTTTTGTATTAAGTTGATGGGTTCCACTGCCTCCTCCATTATTTCCTCCTGGTGTGCCATATTTGTGTGTGCATGTGGCTGTGGTGGGCCCTGATGAGCCATTGGTGGTGCATGTTGAGCATTGTGAGTCAGTGTTTGGTTTGCATGTGCACCCCAAGGTGTGAATGTTGGGTTGATGTTTGTTACAATCTCCAGAGTGAAGAATGGTAGTTCTGTCACTAGGTTTAGGTTTTGGATCGGGACAAAGTGTGGTGGCAAACTCCACTCTCCCATCATCATCTGAGTAACATTGGGTGTTACATTTGGGGTTATGGTTTGGAGAACATTGTTCAGCCAAACATGGTTCATGTGGTTGTTTATTGCTATATGGATACCCTCCGAGATTAGTTGAGTGAGATAGTGGGTGTTTTGCAACAAAATCACTGTCTCTCTTCCATTCAACATGATGTTGAAGGAGATGGCATGGCCCATCAGTCCCAACTCTACCTAAGATAGAGGTTGATGGTTCTCCGGTAGTGGAGGTTGAACAAATATTGTGGGAGTGTTCATGGTCTTGGACTGTGGGGGTGTTTGGTTTGCCATGGTTTGTGCTCTGGATTTGGATAAGACGATAGAGTCTTCTGGTAGAAATTGGTATTCTTGGCATTGTTTATTGTGGAGGATGTTTTTATAGGTGGTAATAGAACACTGTTACCAATGAATATTCACTGATGTTCCTGAATATTCACTGGATGTTCCTCAATGATTGTGGGTTCTATTTGCATGCCATTTGAGAGGGATAGCGTGAGGGATTTATTGAGGATGGATGCAGATTGGTTTTGGGGTACGTGTTCCTTGGCATTGGCCATTTGGTTAGTAGAAAGTTGTTGGCATGACAGGTGTTTTATGTCATTAATGGCATGCATGGAGTAATTATATATGGAGATTAGTTGAGTGATTTGGGTTAGTGTCATGATTATTATCATGGAGGTGAATTTGTTGATTACTGCCGCTTAATACGTTATTGTCATAGTGCATGCAAGTAGAGGAGTTAGTGGTGGACACGTGTTCCTTTGATGTGTCTGCTTTGTGAGACTCATTGGTTATGAAATAATTTTCTTTTATTTTTCCAGTCGACTGGTTGGTGGTATTTTCCAAAACCATGTCTTGTTCCATTAGAGCTGAAAAGTGGTTTTTTGTTTGGATATTGTTTCTGTCTGTGGAGTATTCCTCAGAGATAGGTGTTTTACCTATTCTATTTTCAACCAATGGGTGGTGTTTTTGACGAGTTTTGTAGTTTAGTTTTTAAGAGATAAGAAACTTACCTGTAATGGCATCAAAGATGTTGACATCAATACATGCTGCTTGTGGTGCTTCTGAGATCTCATTTTTTGGTGTCATTTTCTTCCCTTTGTGGAATGTAACAGTTTTTCATTCTCCATTTTCGTTAGATGGTCGATCTTGTATCAGTCCACCCTGTTCCTTGTCACCCTTTTCCTTTGTTACTTGATTGGTTGATTGCTGTCGAGCGTTTGTGCACTGCTCTGTCGAGTGACCAAGATGACCACAGTTTTTGCAAAGTAGCTTGTCGCCTTTATATAGGATTTGTTGCTTGTGGGAACCTATCAACACAAATGGTTTCATAGGTTTGTTTAGAGGCAGTTCTAGACAGAGTCTGGCATATCGTCCTTGTAGAGTAGCCGATGTACAAGCGTCGACTTTGAGTAATCTTCCAACTGTGTTATCCACTGTTTTTAGGACTTTCCCATCATAGAACCCTGTGGGGAGATGGGGTAAGCGTATCCAAATAGCTGTGAATGTTTGTTTAGCAGTCGAAGAAACAAAATCGGGTTCCCAACGTTGCACTGATAGAAAATGTCCAAAGATGAACCAAGGTCCATTTTGTAGTGTGTTTTCCATATTCTCCTCCTTGTTGAATCTCACTATGTAGTAGTCTTCACCAAGATCAATTAGTGGGAAGGCCTCTGTTGGTTTTCAAAGGTCTGTCAATTTACGCTTTAGGATTTGGTGAAGAAGTCTCTTTCCTTGTAGTTTAATTATTATAGTGAATCGCCATGGGTAATAAATACGCTGTTTATCCTCCCAAGTTATAGGGACATTGTAGTTTTTTTCCTGGGCGTCAGTGTCCCGTTCATCTTCTTCTTCATTAGTAACAACATCCATTGGGGCTAGGTGAGGAGGTGGGACTGATATTGAAATGCTTTTTCCTGTTCATTGGTCAATAACCTATCCTTGAAGGAGTTGGTTTCAGGCTTATTTAATGGCTGAGGCTAGTTAATGTCCGGTGGTTTGGGAGGAATTTTCCGTCGGGGTGTTGGGCCATGGTTTTCCACTTTACAAGACTGTTTTGGGGATGTGAAGGGTTTGGTTTTTTAGTGAGAAAGTTAAGGCAACATCTAATATATATGGTTGAAGCAAAAATCTTCTCTATAATTTTGACTCTTCTAGTAAAATCATTTGTTGCTTCTAATGAAGAAGTATTCATCCGTTTTACTTCTAACTAAGAACGAAAAGGAACTTTAGTGGCCAGCAACAACAAAATGAGAGAAGACTGCGGCATCAACGACTTCTACTAACAAGCTAACTTTATAGATTATCTTGTTGACCGAAGAAATTGTTGTGTGATTTGTGTCTGAATTTGTATGTCTCTCGAGATGCTCCTCTCTTCTTTAACTATTCTTCATTTGCCGTTTCTCTACCCTCCCTATTCTCAAAGGATTGACTACTTTTGTTCTTCCCCTTCCCTCTTTCTTATTTGGATATTAGGCCAGCAGTTAAGTCATTAATAAGTAAGAAACTATACTTTATATGCGATAAGATTAATTTGGTAGGGTCCTTTTGCTGATGTTTCAGAGCATCCTTATCCAGGTACGTGTAATGCATGAATTACGTACCATTTTATTTTATGTACTATACATTTGAGTACATAACAATTCGACTGTCCAAATCACGTAGTACAATTCAAAGGAATTTCTTTTCTTCTTTCTCTAGAGGGGACAAATTGAACGTATTACCAAAAAAGTGTAGGAATAGTTTTCGAATAATTAAACTGATAATTTGTCACGACCCAAAATCTCACCCGTCGTAATGACGCCTATCTCAATACTAGGCAAGTCGAAAATCTCAATAAACCACAATTTCTCTTAAGTTTGAAAATATAATATTTCAATAAAATCCACAAATCTTACAATTACCGATACAATCACTCCCAAAACCTGGTGTCACTGAGTACATGAGCATCTAATATGAATACAAGTCTGAAAAATACGGTCCATAATAGTCTGAGACCAAATACTATAAATAAGGAGATAGGGAAGGAGATGCTAGGTCTGCGAAACATGACAGCTACCTCAGAATCTCTGTAAAATCAACTGTGCGAGAGAATAAACATCCGCTATGACCGGGAATACCTGGATCTGCACACGAAGTGCAGAGTGTAGTATGAGTACAACCAACTCAGTAAGTAACAATAATAAATAAAGAACTGAAGATAGTAACGAGCTACACAGCTACAGTTCATATTCAGTAGTTCCAGCAAAGAATAGACCTGCTTTTAAATCTGGCAGTTTAATGTTAAATCAATTTTTATACAGTTCATATTCATGTAATCCGTATATACAATCTTTCAGAGATTTCACAACAATGACAGATGGCAACTAGGTGCAACAACAAATGGAAATCAAGTACAACCTCTCACGACAACAATCACTCACTGGGCTCCCAGCCCTCATCACTCGTTGGGCTCCAAACCCTCATCACTCATACTCAATGGGTACCCGCGCTCACTGGAGGTGTACAGACTCCAGCGGGGCTCCTACAGCCCAAGCGCTATAATCTGCACGGACAACTCACGTGCTGTACGGACAACTCATGTGCCATAATATAAATGTCTGGATCCGCACGGCCAACTCACGTGCTTCACGACCAACTCACATGCTATAGTATAATATAAGAATCTGCACGGCCAACTCACGTGCTGCAAGGACAACTCACGTGCTATAGTATCAATATCTCACAATCAGGCCCTCGGCCTCACTCAGTCATAAATCTCTCCAGTCTCTCGGGGTCTCAAAAATCATGAAATCAGCCCAAACAACAATGATATGATGTATCTATAATAAAAACAGAGACTGAGTTAAAATGTGCAAGTAAAAATTGAGACTGAGTACATATAGAATTTAACAAGCAATTCAACAAGTGCGCGACCTCTGTGAGTCCCAACAGTACTATCACATAGCCTAAGTATGATTTACAGTCAAATTTTATCAACACATAGAGAGCATATAGCTAACAACAAATTATTCAACTTTACAGTTTTTCGGGACGGACCAAGTCACAATCCCCTCAGTGCACGCCCACACACCCGTCACCTAGCATGTGCGTCACCTCCAAACTAATCACATGATACCAAAATCCAGGGGTTTCATACCCTCAGGACCAGATTTATAATTGTTATTTACCTCAAACCGTGTAATTCTTTATTTTGTTATGCCCTTGCCATGAGAATTGGTCTCCGAAAGCCTCGTATCTAGCCACAATTAATTCGATTCAGTCAATACCAATCATTGTAATTAATTCCATAAGGAGATACTAATTTTCTAATAAAATCCAAAATTATCTCAAAAATCGCCCGTGAGACCCACATCTCAAAACCCGATAAAAGTTATAAAATATGAACGCTCATCCAACCACGAGTCCAACCATACAAATTTCATAAAATTCCGACATCAACTCGACTCTCAAATCTTCAATTAAAGTCTTTGAAGATTTCTACCATTTTCAACCCAATCTTTACCCATTTGAACTCAATAATCTTTCCATAAACCTTATTGATATGTATAAATAATACTATTACACCCAAGAATCATATTCTTAATCACCCATCTTTACCCAAACTCGAAATTGAAGACTAGGGGTTAGAACCTTAGCTCTTGGGTGAAGATCTTGTGATATTTCCTTGTTGGATTTCAAAGCTTGAACAAGATCTTGATGAACTTCAAACACCGGAGGCATCACCAGCCCAGCCGGTTGCAGCTGCTTAGAATTATGTGGTTCCTGCTATGCCTGAGGATGATCAGTGTAGGTTGGAGAGGTTTGGGAGACTCCAGCCTCCACCTTTCAGTGGCACAGAGAGAGAGGATGCTCAGGACTTCTTGGACAAGTGTCAAAGGATACTCCATACTGCTGGTATTCTGGAGACTTGTGGCATCTCATTCACTACTTTTCAGTTTTCCGTGGTTGTACTCAGATGTTGGGAGACTTACGACAGGCGTATGCCTGTTGGCGCAGCACCCCTTACTTGGCAGCAGTTCTCCATGGTCGTTTTGGAGAAGTTCGTGCCCCGGTCCCATAGAGAAGAGCTGCGCAGATAGTTTGAGTGGCTTCGCCAGGGTGATATGTCTGTGACGCAGTATGAGATGCGATTCTCGGAGTTGGCTCGTCATGCTATATGGTTGGTTCCCGCAGACTGGGAGAGGATCATGAGGTTTATTGATGGTCTTACTTTTCAGCTATAGTTGCTTATGACCAGAGAGAGGGTGTCTATTGCTACCTTTGATGAGGTTGTCGACATTGCTCGGTAGATTGAGATGGTTCGCGGTCAGGAGAGAATTGAGAGGGAGGGCAAGAGTCCTCATGGTCAGGGCAAGAGTCCTCATGGGGGTCAGTTCCAGCACGGTAGAGGTCGTCATTTCAGACAGGCTCAGTCAGCTCGACCATTTCACCGTGGTGCATCATCGGGCTATAGTTCTTACAGTTCTTATTAGGGCCACTCATCACTCGGTGCCCTTCCAGCCTAGAGTTCATTCCGTTCTCCATCAGTTTAGGGCTCCTCCATGCCAGGTTCTTCTACCAGTTATCCCGGCGCTAGGGGTTCCCTTTAGTTCCCGCCACCAGCACCAGGGAATTATTTTGAGTGTGGGGAGTTTGGGCATATATGGAGGCAGTGTCCTCGTCGTCATGGAGGTCTATCTCAGTAGAGGATTCAGCCTTCGACTTCAGCACCAGTTACTTCACCACCCGCCCAGTCAGCTCAGAGTGGAGGTTAGTCAGCTAGGGGTCGTCCTAGAGGGGGAGGCAGCTCAGGGGGTGGCCAGGCCCATTTCTATGCCCTCCCTTCCAGACCAGATGCTATTGCTTCAGATGCTGTGATTACAGGTAGTGTCTCAGTTTTTCACAGAGATGCCTCTATATTATTTGACCCTGTTTCCACGTATTCATATGTTTCCTCATATTTCACCCATTTTCTGGATATGCCCCATGGGTCTTTAGTTTCATCTGTTCATGTATCTACTCCTGTGGGTGATACTATTGTCATGGATCGCGTATATCGGTCATGTGTGGTGACTATTGAGGGTCTGGAGACCCAAGTAGACCTTTTGCTGCTCAGTATGGTTGACTTTGATGTGATATTGGGTATGGATTGGTTATCTCCATGTCATGCTGTTCTAGATTGTCACGCAAAGACCGTGACCTTGGCGATGCCGGGTTTTTTGAGGGTTGAGTGGAGCGGTTCTATATATTACGTACCTAATAGGGTGATTTCATTCTTAAAGGCTCAACGAATGGTTGGGAAGGGTTGTCTATCCTATTTGGATTTTGTGAGTGATGTTAGTGCAAAGGCTCCTACTATTGATTCTGTTACAATAGTACGTGATTTTCCGGATGTGTTTCCTGCAGGCCTGCCGGACATGCCGCCCGACAGGGATATTGACTTTGGTATTGATTTGGTGCCGAGCACTAAGCCCGTTTCTATTCCACCATATCGTATGGCACCGACGGAGTTGAAGGAATTAAAAGAACAGCTTCAAGAACTCCTTAATAAGGGGTTTATTCGGCCTAGTGTGTCACCTTGGGGTGCACCAGTTATATTTGTGAAGAAGAAGGATGGTTCCCTGAGAATGTGCATTGATTATAGGCAGCTGAACAAGGTCACAGTCAAGAACAAGTATCCTTTGCCTCATATTTATGATTTATTTGACCAGTTTCAGGGAGCGAGGATGTTCTCCAAGATTGATTTGAGGTCCGGTTATCACCAGCTGAAGATTCGGGATTCAGATATCCTTAAGACAGCTTTCAGGACCCGATATAGCCATTATGAGTTCTTAGTGATATCTTTTGGGATGACCAATGCCCCAGCAACATTCATGTATTTGATGAACAGTGTATTCCAACCCTATTTGAACTCATTCGTTGTTGTATTCATTGATGACATCCTCTTGTACTCTTGTAGCCAGGAGGAGCACGCTCAGGATTTGAGGATTTTATTACAGAGATTGAGGGAGGAGAAACTTTATACAAAGTTCTCCAAGTGTGAGTTTTGGCTCAGTTCAGTAGCATTCTTGGGACACATGGTGTCCAGTGAGGGTATTCAGGTGGATCCGAAGAATATAGAGGCGGTGCAGAGTTGGCCTAGACCTTCCTCAGCCACGGAGATTAGGAGCTTTCTTGGTTTGGTGGGTTACTACCATCGCTTTGTGGAGGGATTTTCATTTATTGCATTGCCCTTGACCAGATTGACCCAAAAGGGTGCTCCATTCAGGTGGTCGGGCGAGTGTGAAGAGAGCTTTTAGAAGCGCAAGACTACTTTAACCACAACTCCAGTGTTAGTTCTGCCATCAACTTCAGGTTCTTACATCATGTATTATGATGCCTCGATGATAGGCATTGGATGTGTTCTGATGCAGGAGGGTAGGATGATTGCCTATGCCTCACGCCAGTTGAAGACCCATGAGAAGAACTATCCTATCCATGATCTTGAGTTAGCAGCCATTGTTCATGCCTTAAAGGTTTGGCGTCATTATTTGTATGGGGTTCATTGTGAGATTTATACTGATCACCGGAGTCTGCAACATCCGTTTAAGTAGAAGGATATTAATTTGTGTTAGCGGGGATGGTTGGAGCTTCTTAAGGACTATGATATCACTATTCTATACCATTCGGGGAAGGCCAATGTGGTGGCCGATGCTTTGAGTCGCTGAGCAGAGAGTTTGAGGAGTTTAGCATATCTTCCAGTAGCATAGAGACCTTTGGCATTGGATGTTCAGGCCTTAGCAGTCCAGCTTGTGAGATTGGATATTTCGGAGCCTAGTCGGGTATTGGCTTGCGTGGTCTCCAGGTCTTCTCTTTATGACCATATTAGGGAGCGCCAATATGATGACCCTCACTTTCTCGTTCTTTAGGATATGGTCCGGCGAGATGATGCTAGAGATGTGACTATTGGCAGTGACGGTGTGTTGAGGATGTAGGGCCGGATATGTGTGCCTAATGTAGATAGGATTCGGGAGTTGATTCTTGAGGAAGCCCACAGTTCGCTGTATTTCATCCATTCGGGTACCGCGAAGATGTACTAGGATTTGAGGCAGCACTATTGGTGGAAGCGGATGAAAAAGGATATAGTGGGGTTTGTAGCTCGGTGTCTCAACTGTCAGTAGGTTAAGTATGAACATAAGAGACCGGGTGGCTTGCTTCAGAGGTTAGAGATCCCAGAGTGGAAGTGGGAGCGGATCACCATGGACTTCGTAGTTGGGCTCCCACAGACTTTGAGAAAGTTCGATGCTATTTGGGTTATTGTGGATCGGCTGACCAAGTCCGCGCACTTCATTCTAGTAGGTACTACATACTCTTCAGAGCGGTTAGCTGAGATTTACATCCGAGAGATTGTTCGCATGCATGGTGTCCCAGTTTCCATCATTTCCGATAGGGGGACTCAATTTACATCGCAGTTTTGGAGGGCCATGCAGCGAGAGTTGGGTACTAAGGTTGAGTTGAGCACATCTTTTCACCCTCAAATGAACGGGCAGTCCGAGCGCACTATTCAGATATTGTAGGACATGTTGTGCGCGTGTGTCATTGACTTTGGGGGTTCATGGGACCAGTTCTTGCCGCTCACGGAGTTTGCATATAACAACAGTTATCAGTCGAGTATTCAGATGGCTCCGTACGAGGCTTTATATGGGAGGAGGTGTAGATCCTCGGTTGGATGGTTTGAGCCAGGTGAGGCTAGGATCTTGGGTACAGACTTGGTCCAGGATGCATTAGATAAGGTGAAATTAATTCAGGAGCATCTTCGCACGACGCAATCTAGGTAGAAAAGCCTTGCGGACAGGAAGGTCCGTGATGTATCTTTCATGGTTGGGAGAAGGTTTTGCTGAAGGTATCACCCATGAGGGGTGTTATGAGGTTTGGGAAGAGAGTCAAGTTAAGCCCCCGGTTCATTGGGCCTTTTAAGGTGCTTCAGAGGATAAGGGAGGTGGCTTATAAGCTTGCCTTGCCACCCAGCTTGTCGAGTGTGCACCCAATGTTTCATGTTTCCATGCTCCAGAAGTATATTAGAGATCCGTCCCATGTTTTGGATTTCAGCACGGTTCAGTTGGAGGGTGATATGACTTATGATGTGGAGCCAGTGGCTATTTTGGATCGGCAGGTTTAAAGGTTGAGGTCAAAGAACATAGCTTCAGTGAAGGTGCAGTGAAGAGGGCAGCTTATGGAGGAGGCCACCTGGGATACCGAGCGGGAGATGCGGATCAGATATGCACACCTATTCGAGACTCCAGGTATGTTTCTAGACCCGTTCGAGGACGAGCGGTTGTTTAAGAGTGGGAGGATATAATGACCCGACCGGTCGTTTCGAGAGTTATAGCCCTGTTTCCCCCATTTCTGCTTCCTTTGTGCTTTTCAGCTATATTATGATATACCGAGTTAGTTGGTTCGGGTCCGGAGTGGTTTCAGAGTGGATTGAGACACTTAGTCTCTAAAGTAGGCAAACGTCAACTGGATGTTGACCTATGTGTAAACGATCTCGTATTTGAATTCTTATTGTTCAGTTAGCTCCGTTAGGTGATTTTGGACTTAGGAGTGCGTCCGGAATGTGATTTGGAGGTCAGTAATGGAATTAGGCTTGAATTGGCGAAATTGGAAATTTGGCGATTTTCGGTCGGCAGTGGAAAATTTGATATCGGAGTCGGAATGGAATTCCAGAAGTTGGAGTGGGTTCGTAGTGTCATTTGTGATGTGTGTGAAACATTTGAGGTAATTCAGACGTGGTTTGGTAGGTTTTGGCGTCGTTTGCGGAATTTGGAAGTTAAGAAATTCTTAGGCTTGAATCCGAGGTTAATTTAGTGTTTTGACGTTGTTCTGAGTGATTCGGAGGATCGACTAAGTTTGTATGTTGATATATGACTTGTTGGTATTTTTGGTTGAGGTTCCGAGGGCATCGGGTGTGTTTCGGATGGTCGACAAATTGGATTTTGGTGTTTGAGAGCTGCTGGTGTGAATTCTGGTGGTGTTTCTTCACCTGCGGAAGCGGAGTCGCGGGTGCGAGGTCGCAGGTGCACGTGGGAGTTCGCAGGTGCAGTAATTTCTGGGCTAGGCATGATGGGCAGGTGCGAGATAGTGGTCGCATTTATGAGCCCGCAGGTGCGAGACCTAGAACGCAGATGCGAAGAAGGGGATTTGGGCAGGTTTCGCAGAAGCGAAGGGAGATGCGCAGGTGCACTTCCGCAGGTGCGAGATTTGGAGCGCAGATGCAAAAATTGGAGGTTAAGGCTAGAGCGCAGGTGCGAAGGCTTGGCCGCATCTGCGAGCCCTCAGGTGCGAGACCTGGGCGCAGGTGCGAAGGCTAAGAGTTTAAGTGATTCTCGCAGGTGCGAGGATCTTGACCGTAGGTGCGGTCCCGCATGCGCGGAAAATAGGCCGCGACTGCGGAAAGCCTGGGCAGAAAGTATAAATTGCACACTTCGCAAATTTTGGTCCATTCTTCACCATATTCAGTCGGTTTTGAAGCTTTTGGGAGTGATTTTGAAGAAGGATTCAAGGGGATATAAGTGAGGTAAGTTTCTTGAGCCCTAATACTCATATATATGGTGATTTCCCGTAGTTTAATCATGTAATTAGTGGAAATTGGGGGTGAAAATGAGGGGTTAGGGCTTGGGATTTTTGGAGAGTTTGATTTGGGGATTTGAGGGACCAAATGAGGTCGGATTTTGATAAATTTGGTATGGTTGGACTCGCGAGTGGATGAGCTTTCTAGTTTTGTAATTTTTGTCCGGTTTTGAGACGTGGGCCCGGGGGGCGGGTTTGAGCCAATTTCGGGCTTTTGGTTTAAATTGGTAGTTTTGCTTATGGAATTTATTTATTTATCATAAATTGATGGTATTGTACTGATTGTGAATAGATTCGGAGCATTTAGAGGCCGAATCGAGGGGAAAGAGCATCGCGGAGTAGGGATTTGACCGGTTTTAGGTAAGTAACGATTGTAAATCTAGTCCTGAGGATATGAAATCCCGGATTTCGTATCATTTACTATTTTGAGGTGACACACATGCTAGGTGACGGACGTGTGAGCATGCACTGTTGGGGATTGTGACTTGGTCCGTCACGTAGACACTGTAAAGTAGCATATTTTGTTGAAACTATATGATACTTATGTGTTTTAGAAAGAGTTTCTGTAAATTGGGTTGAATGCCATGTTTGGGCCTTGTGCCAGTGCTATTTGGACCCTTAGGGACCTTTTCTTACTATACTCTCACTGTTTTCGATTGAAAATCTATACTCAGTCATAGTTATACATGTTTACTGCATAACTCAGTTTTTATTACTTTGTTTTGATGCATATAAATGTTGTTTTGGGATGAATACCTTGTTTTACTGAGAGCCCGAGTGGCTTGAGAGGTTTACGATTGAGTGAGGCCGAGGGCCTGATTTGTGAGGATATTTATGGGATCAGGCTGCACGCTGCAGCATCTTTGATATAGGCCGAGGGCTTGATTGATTTATGCCATGATTTGACTTGATATAGAGCTTGGGCTAAAGGAGCCCCTCCGGAGTCTGTACACACCCCAGTGAGCACAGGTACCTATTGAGTGTGAGTGCCGAGTGCTGAGTGACTGGGAGGCATGAGTGATGGTGAGGTATGCCTGAGGGGCTATTTACGAGTGATTGTGAGGTCTGCCCGAGGGGCTGTTTATGATTTCATCATTTTTGTTCACCTTTGCATTGAGCCTCTGTTTGAATCTGTTGGAAAAATATTTTTAAATGATTTTACTGGAACTGGATTTAAAAGAGCTGATTTGATCCAAACCCTGGTTTTAAAAGCATGCTGGATTTTACTGAATTTTTGTGATATGAACTTTACTTACATTACTGCTCGTCACTACTTCTCAGTCTTTATTTACTGTTGTTGCTTACTGAGTTGGCGTACTCACGTTACTCCCTGCACCTTGTGTGCATATCCAGGTGTAGCTGGACACGGTAGCGGCTGTTGACTATTCCGGTTGCAGTTTTTCTCGGGGATAGCAACTAGCTATCGCAACCCTGCTCTTCTCCCTCTTATCTTCCTTTAGTTGTAACTAGCTATTTTCCAGACTATGTTAGTCTCGATATTGTCAGACAAATTATAGTAGATGCTCATGACTAGTGACACCCCGATGTCAGGCTTTTATTTTTCGCACTTTTGTTTTGATTTGAACTCCTTTACGAAGCTTTTTTATGTTAAATAGCCTTGAAATTTTTCTTTGAAATGAAAATATCAGTTTGTTTGAAAATGAGTCGGCTTTCCTAGTTCCTCGATAGGTGCTATCACGACAGGGGTAGTTTGGGTCGTGACAAGTTGGAATCAGAGCCTAGGTTACATAGGTCTCACGAGTCATGAGCAGGTTTAGTAGAGTCTTGCGGATCGGTACGGAGACGTCTGTGCTTATCTTCGAGAGGCTGCAGAACCCTTAGGAAAATTTCACATTCTTGGATTCTTGTCATGTGAATCTGTTTATTCTGGTAATTAAACACCTGTTGTTTCATACTCTCACAGATGGTGAGGACTCGTACTACCGGTTAGGAGGGCCAGCCACCAGTACCGCCAGCCAGGGCCACAAGAGGCCGTGGTATGGGCAGAGGTGCAACCCGTACAATAGCTGGGGCAGTACCTGCAGATCTACCAGTTGTCCCAGATCAGGACCAGATTCCAAAAGCTTCACTTTGTTTCACTGTTTTGTCTAGCAGTATATATTCAGCAGTATGTATTCAATGTATTGTAGAATGTATTCATATATTTTTTTAATTAATATAATTTATATATTCAGATGTATATATGTATTCAAATGTATATGCAGTATGTATTCATATGTTTTGCACTACAGATGACCTGCTATACTTCATATCTATATATAAATCTATTTGTAAGAATACCACTAAAAAATATGTTTAGTAATTTGTACTAAAAAAATTCATCACGTAAGAATTCAATACACCAATAAATCAATATGTAATATAAAACTTGAAGAAATCTATGACATATCGTTATTGCAGTAATTGAAATCAGAACATGAACTAATTACGTGGAGCATTTCTACAAGTACGCTTATTATGTCTTTCCTGCCCACATATACTACACAAATGTTGATTTTTCTTCTGCAACAATTCACTGAACAGCTTATCGCGCTTCTTCTTTGGCCTTCCAGGAGGTCTTTTCCATTTGGGTGGTAAGACTACTTCCTTTGATATACATGCTGGTATATTCCATTCAATTCGGTCAGGCAGCGGATACACAGGCACCTCGTATGTCATTACAACAGACTTTGGTTTATAATAATCCGAGCAATAATCTTCTGGCACTAGAAACTTGCTTTTCAAGACAGCCCAAGCATGTGGGCATGGTAATTCGTCAACTTGGAACCGCCCACAACTGCACTTTTTCTCTAGGAGGCAAACAGTGTAATGCCTTCCTTCATCATTCACCATATGCAAGTGTTCAGTCGATGGTACAACCTACATTAAACAGAGAAATATAAGTTTTGGACATTTGTAAAAGTCATGTATCTCTCAAAGAATAGACGCATTAAATACAGTATACATGTATACAATAAAAAAAGTTTAAATATGTAGCATGTCAACAAATTTTAATCTGTCAGAATATTCAATATAATATATGTATGTATGAAATATAATGACATACAATATACTTATATAAAATGAAAATACATTAAAATACAGACAATATGACAGACTACAAACAAATATTTTAACAGTCAATAAAATGAAAATACATTACAATACACTCACTAAAATGAAAATACATTAAAATACACCAACTACAAACAATATTTTAACTGACATACTATTAAAGGTCAATACATTTAACTGAGGAATACATTGAAATACATTAAAACACAGTCAATTCAGAAACAAAGCCATTGAATACAACCAATGAAATGCAAATGTATTAACAAGTAATGTATACATATAATAACCAGTGTTTAAAACCGTATTATAAAACAGAATACATGCACAAGTGCTATAATATAATGAGCATGCAGTATGTTACTAGTAGAAATTATATCAGAAATAAATACATGTTATACCAGGAATAAATACATGATGCAAGGACTTACAACAAAAATAAACTTACAGTCATACGTATAGACATTGCCTCATTCAAAGTAAGAATCTCCTGGTATTTTTTCCCAAGCATTGTGTATGTGTGTGAAGCTTCTTTCCGATTGCGGCAATTCCAATGTCCATACATCTTCCTAACTTCTTCTAGGAAGTCGTATATTGGCAATTCTCTTGCTGATACAAGTGCGACATTGATTGATTCAGCAATATTTGACGTCATAGTCCATCTCCGGTTAACATGTGCAGACATCCTAGCTCACTTTTCGTATCCAGCTAAATCAAAGTATTCTTTCACCCGAATATCTACCTTCTCTACCATTTCCATTAGACTATCAAATTCATCCTGAGTGTATGCTTTTGCCATCGAGAAGTATATCGCGCTCAACTTTGAATGACTCTTTTTTGAATTTCTTATATGCGTTGTTCCATAGATGCCATATTTAAGAAAAATGGGGTACCGTAGTGTCACGACCCAAAATCCTACCACAGACGTCGTGATGGCACTTAGTCTCCGGAACAGAATACACTCTCGATACAGATTTGATGATGCTCTCATTCCTATCTGAAACGATGCACATATTTTTCCTCTCACCGTATGCTTCCTTGAATTGCTCAAAGAATCACGACCAAGCAGCATCGTTCTCTGAATCAACAACACCATATGTTAGTGACATTATATGTCCTATAAATACAATTGCATACATATAACAAAAATATCATTGAATCTGTATTAGGCAGTAAACTTAACAAATTTTATTATAATTTGTATATATATATTTTTAACAGACTCACCTGCACCATCCAACGTGCTAGCCGAGACGAATGTCCTTGTGTATGCCGATTTTTGGTGGTTCGTATCCACAACCACGATGGGTCTACAGTGATCGAACCCCTTTATAAAAGCATACAACGATATATACAAATACATGAACTCATTTTTGGTGATTTTACCATTGTAATATGTGAACCAGGATATGTCATATCCAGTGTATATAAGTACCCTGGTAATTTATTGTATGAATCAGTTGGTTCACCTCTCAAAAAATTCATTGCCTTTTCTTTAGCCCTCCACGCCAACATATAACTAACATATACACCAAAGTCTAATTTCACATCATCAATTATATACTTTGGGGTGTATTTCCTCTTATGATTAGTAAACTTGGACCTAATCATACCACCAATAAAGCTACTACTTGCTTGATGTTGCTTATCATTGAACTCCCTCACTTTGAACATTTGTGACTTGTTAATGCTAGAAGCCTTAAATCTCCATTCACAATCCTCTTGTCACGACCCAGATTCTCCCTCTGTGAATCGTCGTGACAGCACCTAGTCTCTACGACTAGGTAAGCCTAACTCTTGCGGAAATATGATGAAAAACATGAAAATTAACAACTAACAGTAATAGCAATTGAGATGCCGCTCGACATATACAATAATCAACTCTCGAAATATACATAACACTCCCAAGACCCGGAACACCCTAAGTCACAAGCTTCTACAAAGTTCTAATTGTTCTATACGTCAATGTCTATAAAAATAAGAGAAGAATCAACATAGGGGGATAGATGGGGACTCCGAGGATCTGCGGGCGCGGGCAGATATACCTTGAAGTTCTCCAAAATAGCAACGACTTCAACTAAGGACGAGGCTGATAAAAGGAACCTGGAACTGCACACGAAAAACATGTGCATGAAAGGGCGTGAGTACACCACAACGGTACCAAGTAAGTGCCGAGCCTAAACTCGGCCGAGTAGTGACGAGGTCTGGTCAGGCCCACTAGTATATAATAATAAGAATAGGAGAATGAGTAGTATAATAAGATACTAAAGTTCAACAAAGGAAAGCACAGTGAAGTAACATATCAGTGCACGGAATTAAGCGACAGGGGATCTCCCGAGATACCGTCTTGTAGTACCAAAAGTAAATATGCAGGGAGAACTCTTGAGGTACCGCCTCGTAGTCTCAAAGTAAATGTGTAAAGGGATACCGTCCCGTAGTCCCAAAAGTAAATATGCATGGGGATCTCACGGGATACCGTCCTGTAGTCCCAAAAGTAAATATGCAGGGTGAACACCCGAGATACCGTCCCGTAGTCCCAAAGTAAATACACATCGCAATCAATTACAAATGACAAGTACAATAAGAGAATCTATAGTCTAGACTAAGTACAAGTTGGGAAAGAAGCAGGAATTCAATAGGCAAGCTACAAAGAGTTCAATTAAGCAAATAAGGCACACAGACATGTTATTCTAAGCTAACATGGTAACTACGCATGCTAGTATATTCAATTAAGGTGGAAACAACGAATTTCTCAGTAAATATTAGGTTTTCAACAAATAGCCCGTGTACGCACTCATCACCTCGCGTACACGGTGCTCACATAGTAAAATCCGTACCAAATTCTAAGGGGATTTCCCCCACACAAGGTTAGGCAAGCCACTTACCTCGAACCAAGCTAAATCAGTCGGTAACAATGCTCTTCCCACGAATATCCAACTCCGAATGGCCCAAATATAGCCAAAATCAATTACATACCATAAATATAGCTATAAAAAACTAATCTAGTCAATGAAATCTAATCTAAAGCGAGAAATTAGGAAATCGCCCCAAAAAGCCTCTCCGGGCCCATGTCTCGGAATCGGGTAAAAGTCACAAAATATGAACTCCTATTCACTCACGATTCCTACCATATAAAAATTACTCAAATCCGGCCATGAATCCCCTTTCAACACTAGAAATCTTAGTTAAAGAACTTCTCCCAAATTTTCCTAAATTTCAACCCCAAAATCCGAAATTAAAGATGATATTAATGATAGATTAGTGGGATATAACCAAAATAGAGTGTAGAATTATTACCCAATCGATGTCTCTGAAAATCTCCCAAAATCTCGTCCAAATCCGAGCTCCCACACTCAAGTGTTGATAAAAATGGCCAAACCCTCATTTTTGAAATGTTTAATACTGCCCAGTGATTCCTTAATCGCGATCGCGGTAATAGCCTCGCGATCGCGAAGGACAATTTCGCTGCCGAAGAATTTAACCCTACGCGAATGCGGAAAACTCAATGCTAACGCGATTCACAGGCTCTCATACTTACGCGATCGCGAACAACCCAACGCGTTCGCAAAGAACAACACTTGAATTCCACTGCTGCTTTACTTCCTCTTTGCGAACGCGGCCTAGCCCACGCGTTCACGATGCACAGCCTGACCAACCTACGCAGTCACATCCCCATATTTGCGAACGTGAAGAAAAACTTTAGCTGGCCTCTCAGATGCCTTACGCGATTGTGAGAACTCTCTCGCGATCGCGATGAAGAAAAAGTCTGCAACAAAAGACTAGAAAGTCTGCTATCTTCCACAAGTCCAAAATGATCCGTTAATCATCCAAAATCAACCTGAGGCCCCCGGGACCTCAACCAAACATACCAACCAATACTAAAACACCATACGAACTTAGTCAACCCCTCAAACCACATCAAACAACGCTAAAATCATGAATTGCCCTCTAATTCAAACTTAAAGAACTTGAAACTTCCAAATCCGACAACCGATGCCGAAACCAACCAAACCACGTCCGATTGACCCCACATTTTGCACACAGGTCATATTCAACCCTACGGACCTATTCCAACTTCCAAAATCGTAATCCGACCCCGGTATCAAAATTCCACTACTGGTCCAAGTCTCCATAACTTCGACTTTAACCATTTCAAGCCTAAATGAGCTACAGACCTCCAAACCACTATCCAGACACGCCCCTAAGTCCAAAATTACCTAACGAAGCTAACGGAATCGACATAACTCCATTCCAGAGTCGTCTTCACATAATTCCGACTACAGTCCAAATCCTATAACTTAAGCCTCCATTTAGGGACTAAGTGTCCAAAAACACTCCAAAAACCAAAACGAAACCTCCCGGCAAGTCACAATAGCTGACAAGGATACAAGGAAAACAGTTAATAGGGGATCAGGGATATAACTCTCAAGACGACCGGCCCGATCGTCACATCCTCCCCCTCTTAAAAAAATTGTTCATCTTCGAACGAGTATAGAGACATACCTGAAGCTATGAAAAGATGAGGATAACGACTACTCATATCCTGCTCAGTCTCCCATGTCACCTCCTCGACCAGCTGACCCCTCCACTACACCTTCACGGAAGCAATGTTCTTTGACCTTAGCTTTCTGACCTGCCTGTCCAAAATAGCCACTGGCTCTTCAACATAATATAGATCCTTGTCCAACTGGACTGAGCTGAAATCCAGTACATGAGCCGGATCACCGTGATACTTCCGGAGCATAGAAACGTGAAATACCGGATGAACCCCTACAAGGTTGGGAGGCAAGGCAATCTCATAAGGAACCTCCCCAACACGCCTCAACACCTCAAAAGGACCAATGTACCTTGGGCTCAGCTTACCCTTCTTCCTGAACCTCATAATGCCCTTCATAGGCGATACCCGAAGTAAGACCCACTCTCCAACCATGAATGCTACATCGTGAACCCTCCAGTCCGTATAACTCTTCTGTCTGGACTGGGCTATGCGAAGTCGATCCTGAATCACCTTCACCTTATCAAGGGCATCTTGAACCAAGTCTGTAGCCAATAATCTAGCCTCACCCGACTCGAACCAACCCATTGGAGACCGACACCGCCTACCATACAGAGCCTCATACAGTTCCATCTGGATGCTCGGTTGATAACTATTGTTGTAGGCAAACTCCACAAGTGGTAAGAACTAATCCCACGACCCTCCAAACTCCATTACACAAGCACAGAGCATATCTTCTAATATCTGAATAGTGCGCTTGGACTGTCCGTCCGTCTGAGGGTGAAATGTTGTGCTCAGCTTTACTCGAGTACCTAACTCATGCTGTACGGCCCTCCCGAATCATGATGTAAACTGCGTACCCCAGTCAGAGATGATAGATATTGTTACGCCATGATGCCTGACGATCTCACGGATGTAGATTCGAGCCAGTTGCTCGGAAGAATATGTAGTCATAACAGGAATGAAATGATCTGACTTGGTCAGCCTATCCACAATCACCCAAACTGTATCAAACCTCCGCTGAGTCCATGGGAGCCCAACAACGAAATCAATAGTGATTCGCTCCCATTTCCATTCTGGAATCTCTAGCTTCTGAAGTAACCCACCCGGTCGCTAATGCTCATACTTCACCTGCTGACAATTTAGGCACCGAGCCACATACTCCTCTATGTCCTTCTTCATTCTCCTCCACCAGTAATGCTGCCTCAAGTCCTGATACATCTTTGCGGCACCCAGATGAATGGAGTACCGCGAGCTCTGAGCCTCCTGAAGAATCAACTCACGCAAATCATATACATTAGGCACACATAGCCTGCCCTGCATCCTCAATACGCCATCATCCCCAATAGTGACCTCCTTAGCATCACCGTGTTGAACCGTATACTTAAGGACAAGCAGGTGGGGGTCATCATACTGACGCTCCCTGATATGATAATAAATAGAAGATCGAGAGACCACACAAGCCAACACTCGACTCGGCTCAGAAATATCCAATCTCACAAACTGGCTGGCTAAGGCCTGAACATACAATGCTAAGGGTCTCTCTGCTGCTGGAAGATATGCTAAACTCCCCAAACTCTCCGCCCGGCGACTCAAAGCATCAGCCACCACATTAGTCTTCCCCGGGTGGTACAAAATGGTGATATCATAATCCTTAAGTAGCTCCAACCACCGCCGCTGATGCAAATTAATATCCTTTTGCTTGAACAAATGCTGCAAACTTCAATGATCAGTGTAAATCTCACAAGGAACACCGTACAAATAGTGGCGCCAAATCTTCAGGGCATGAACAATAGCTGCTAACTCAAGGTCGTGGACAAGATAGTTCTTCTGATGCACCTTTAGTTGTCTGGACGCGTAGGAAATCACCCTACCGTCCTGCATCAACACCACACCAAGACCAATCCGTGACGCATCACAATATACAGTGTAGGACCCTGAACAGGTAGGTAATACCAAACCTGGGGCTGTAGTCAAAGCTGTCTTGAGCTTATGAAAGCTCTCCTCACACTCCTCTGTCCACCTAAATGGAGCACCCTTCTGGGTCAGCCTGGTCATAGGTGGTGCAATAGATGAGAATCCCTCAACAAAATGATGGTAATACCCAGCATCCCAAGAAATCTGTAGATCTCTGTAGCTGATGAATGTCTAGGCCAGCTCTGCACTGCCTCCACCTTCTTCGATATTACATGACCCAAGAATGCCATTGAGTCTTGCCAAAACTCACACTTCGAAAATTTTGCATAAAACCTCTACTCTCTCAAAGTCTGAAGCACAGTCCTCAGGTGTTGCTCATGATCCTTCCGAGTCCAGGAGTAAACCAGAATGTCGTCAATAAACACAATGAAAATAGTCAAGATAAGGCCGAAATACACTGTGCATCAAATGCATAAAGGCTGTTGGGTCATTGGTCAGCCCAAAAGACATAACAAGAAACTCATAGTGACAATATCGGGTCCTGAAAGAAGTCTTCGGAATATCTGGCTCCCGAATCGTTAACTGATGATAGCCTAAACGTAAGTCAATCTTTGAGAATACTTTAGCACCCTGTAACTGATCAAATAAGTCATCAATATGAGGCAATGGATACTTGTTCTTTACTGTAACTTTGTTCAGCTGGAGATAATCAATACACATACGCATAGAACTATCCTTCTTCTTTACAGACAAGACCAGAGCACTCCAAGGTTACACATTGTGACGAATGAAGCCCTTATCAAGAAACTCCTGCAACTTCTCCTTCAACTTCTTCAACTCAGGAGGAGCCATACAGTATGAGGAATAAAGATGGGCTAAGTTCTCGGCAACAAATCATTACCGAAATCAATATCTCTGTCGGCGGCATGCCCGGAAGATCAGCTGGAAACACATCTGGGAAATCCCTCACTACTGGAACTGACTCAACTGTAGGGGTATCAATACTGAGATCTTTCACATAAGCTAAATACGTGTCGCACCCCTTCTCAACCATTCGTTGAGCCATAAGAAATGAAATAACTCTGCTAGGAATATACTCTAAGGTACCTCTCCACTCTAATCGCGGTAAGCCTGGCATAGCCAGCATCACGGTCTTAGCGTGACAATCAAGAATAGCATAATGGGGCGACAACCAGTCCATGCCCAAGATAACATCAAAATCTACCATGCTGAGCAATAATAAATCGGCTCTGGTCTCAAAACCACTAAGAGAATTTAAACACGACCAATACACGCGGTCCACAACAAGAGAATCTCCCATAGGAGTAGACACATAAATAGGGGAACTCAAAGAATCCCAAGATACGCCCAAATATGGGGCAAAATAAGAGGACATATAGGAATACGTAGAGTCTGGGTCAAATAATACTGATGCATCTCTATGACAGATGGGAACAATACCTGTAATGATAGAGTCAGAAGCAATTGCCTCTGTACGGGCCGGAAGAGCATAATACCTAGCCTGGCCTCCCCCTCTAGGGCGACCTCGACCTCCAACCCGAGCTGGCTGAGCAGGTGGGGTGGTAGATGGTGTTGGAATCATGGCCTGAGGACCTGGTAGAGCACGTGGTGGCTGAGAAGTCTGTGGAGGTGCAACCCTCCTAAGTCTGGGGAAATCCCTCACTATATGGTAGGTGTCGCCACACTCAAAGCAACCCCTTGAAGGGCGTGGCTGCTGTGATTGACGCGGGTCAGGTCTGTTGGACTGGCCGCTAAAAGCACCCCGAGCAGGAGGCACACTAGATACTGGCGGTGCATAATAAGGCTCATGGGGCCTAGAAGAGGCTGAAACACCACTGGTGGCTGGAAGAGCTGAATGAACGGGGCGACTCACATAACCCCTACCATGGCGAGTTGCTGGGACATGAGCTCCAGAATAAGAACCAGTCTCTCGAGACCTCTTGGCCTCTCTCTCTTCTCAGTCCCGGGCAAACATGCCCTATAATCTCTTGGAAATACTCACAACCTGATGATAAGGGATATCCATCTCCAACTCCATGGCCATACTAATCCGGATATTGGGGTGGAGTCCCTCAATACACCGTCGAACCCTCTCTCGAACTTTGGCAACCAAGTCCGGTGCATATCAGGCCAAATCACTGAAGCGGAGTGCATACTCTAACACAGTCATAGCACCCTGTTGCAACTACTCAAACTCCATGCGCCATGCGTCCCTGAGGCTCTAAAGGACATATTCTCTAAAAAACATGTCCGAGAACTGAGTCCATGTAAGTGAAGCTGCCTCTTACAGACTATGCAACTCATAAGCACGCCACCACTGATAGGCTGCTCCTTTAAGCTGGAAAGTGGTAAAAGAAACCCCACTCATCTCTGCTACGCCCATAGTATGGAGAATATGATGACACTCCTCCAGAAAACCCTAAGCATCATCTGTGGCCAATCCGCTGAAGGTAGGTAGGTGGTACTTCTTGTACCTAACAAGTCTGAGCTACTGCGCCTCAGAAGTGGTTGTCCTAGTCTCGTGCTGAACCGGAGCTACCGGCGGCATAAGAATGAACTCTGGGGCTTGATCAACCTGGATCCTCTGCTCAGGAGTACGGGTTGTGGGAGTCTGTGCCCCTCCCCCGGCCTGATATGTGGCGGGAGCTAACAGAATCAATCCAGCCTGAGCTAAGGTGCTGAACATGCTCATGAACTGTGCTAGACTCTCCTGGAGGGCTGGTGCAACAATAGGAATCTCCGGTGCCTGCCCTCCAGCTGGAGCTGCTGGGGGATCCTCTATCGCAGCTTGCGCGGGTGCTCTGGCTACACCGCGTGGCCGTACTCTACCCCGGCCCTGGCCTCTGGCAGCTCTAGCAGGGGGTGCGGGTGCCTGGTCATCAGATCTTCCGGTACAGGTCCTCACCATATGTGAAAAAGAATAGAATAGAGAATATGTTTTTAGAATTTGATGTCAATAACTCACACGACAAGGAATAAAAAATAAGTATGATTGTTCCTAATAGTTCCATAGCTTCCCGAAGATAAGTACAAACGTCTCCGTACCGATCCGCGAGACTCTAATAAATTGGCTTGTGACTCAAGACACCTATGAACCTAGAGCTCTGATACCAACTTGTCACGACCCAAATTCTCCCTCCGTGAATCGTTGTGACGGCACCTAGTCTCTATGACTAGGTAAGCCTAACACTTGCGGAAATGAGATGAAAAACATGAAAATTTAACAACTAACAGTAATAGATATTTTAATAAGCAATTGAGATGTCGCTCGGCATATACAATAATCAACTCTCGAAATATACATGACACTCCCAAGACCCAGAATACCGTAAGTCACAAGCTTCTACGAAGTTCTAACTGTTCTATACATTAGTGTCTATAGAAATAAGAGAAGAATAGATGGGTACTCCGAGGATCTGCGGGCTCGGGCAGATGTACCTTGAAGTTCTCCGAAACAGCAACGACTGCTACTAAGGACGAGGCTGGTAAAAGGAACCTGGATCTGCACACAAAATATATATGCAGGAAAGGGCGTGAGTACACCACAGCGGTACCCAGTAAGTGTCGAGCCTAACCTCGTTCAAGTAGTGACGAGGTCAGGTCAGGCCCACTGGTATATAATAATAAAACAGGAGAATGCGCAGTATAATAAGAGACTAAAGTTCAACAAAGGAAAGCATAGTGAAGTAACGTATCAGTGCACGAAATTAAGCGACAGGGGATCTCCCGAGATACCATTTCGTAGTCCCAAAAATAGGGAGAACTCCTGAGGTACCACCTCGTAGTCTCAAAGTAAATGTGAAGGGGGATCTCCCGGGATACCGTTTCGTAGTCTCAAAAGTAAATATGCAGGGGGATCTCCCGGGATACCGTCCCGTAGTCCCAAAAGTAAATATGCAGGGAGAACTCCCGAGATACCGTCTCACAGTCCCAAAGTAAATACACAGCGAAATCAATTACAAACGACAAGTACAACAAGAGAATCTACAGTCTGGACTAAGTACAAGTCGAGAAAGAAGCAGGAATTCAATAGGCATGCTGCAAAGAGTTCAATTAAGCAAATAAGGCACGTAGGCATGTTATTCTAAGCTAACAGGGTAACTACGCATGCTAGTATATTCAATTAAGGTGTAAAAAGGGAATTTCTTAGTAAAAATTAGGTTTTTCAATAATAGCCCATGTACGCACTAGTCACCTCACGTACACGACGCTCACATAGTAAAATCAGTACCAAATCCTAAGGGGATTTCCTCCACACAAGGTTAGGCAAGCCACTTACTTCGAACCAAGCTAAATCAGTTGGTAACAATGCTCTTCCCACGAATATCCGGCTCCGAATGGCCCAAATCGAGCTAAAATCAATTACATACCATAAATATAGCTATAAGAAAATAATCTAATCAATGATATCTAAGCTAAAGCAAGAAAATAGGAAATTGCCCCAAAAAGCCTCCCCGGGCCCACGTCTCAGAATAGAGTAAAAGTCACAAAATATGAACACTCATTTACTCACGAGTCCAACCATATAAAAATTACTCAAATCTGACCATGAATCCCCTTTAAAAACTCGAAATCTTAGTTGAAGAACTTCTCTCAATGCTTAACAAATTTCAACCCCAAAATCTGAAATTAAAGATGAAATTAATGATAGATTAGTAGGATATAATCAAAATAGAGTGTAGAATCATTACCCAATCGATGTCTCTGAAAATACGCCAAAATCTCGTCCAAATTCGAGCTCCCAAACTCATGTTTTGATAAAATGGCCAAACCCTCATTTTTGAAATGTTTAATACTACACAGTGATTCCGTAATCGCGAGCGCAGAAATAGCCTCGCGATCGTGAAGCACAACTTCACTGACCCAGAATTTAACCCTATGCGAACGCAGAAAAATCAACACGAATACGATTCACTAGCTCTCATACTTACACGATCGTGAATAACCTAACGCGTTCGCGAAGAACAACACTTGAATTCCACTGCTGCTTTACTTCCTCTTCGCGAACGCGGCCTAGCCCACGCGTTCGCGATGCACAGCCTGACCAACCTATGCGATCGCGTCCCCATATTCGCGAACGTGAAGAACAACTTCAGTTGGCCTCTCAGATGCCTTACGCGATCGCGAGACCTCTCTCGCGATCGCGATGAAGAAATAGTCTGCAACAAAAGACTAGAAAATCTGCTATCTTCCACAAGTCCAAGATGATCCGTTAATCATCCGAAATCAACCCGAGGCCCCCCGGGACCTCAACCAAACATACCAACCAATCCTAAAATACCATACGAACTTAGTCGAGCCCTCAAACCACATCAAACAATGCTAAAATCACGAATCTCCCTCCAATTCAAACTTAAATAACTTGAAACTTCTAAATCAGACAACCGATGCCGAAACCAATCAAACCACGTCCGATTGACCCCAAATTTTGCAAACAGTTCATATTCAAACCTACGGACCTATTCCAAATTTCGACCCCGGTATCAAAATTCCACTACCGGTCCAAATCTCCAAAACTTTGACTTTCACCATTTCTAGCCTAAATGAGCTACAGACCTCCAAAACACTATCCGGATACGCCCCTAAGTCCAAAATCACCTAACGGAGCTAATAGAACTGACAGAACTCCATTCCGGAGTTGTCCTTATATAGTTCTGACTACGGTCCAAATCCTAAGACTTAAGCCTCCATTTAGGGACTAAGTGTCCCAAAATACTCCAAAAACCAAAACGAAACCTCCCGGCAAGTCACACTAGCATAAAGGGATACAAGGAAAACAATTAATAGAGGATCGGGGCTATAACTCTCAAGACGACTAGCCGGGTCGTCACACCTCTGAAATACACAATAATGTATAGATGCAAATAGATTTGTGTAATACATATGATCAGTTATGTATGGATATAAAATATAAACAGAAACTACAACTGATTTGTCTACATACATCGAGCATTTTCATTTGCCAACAAAGTTGTCTATATGAAAACATATAACGAAATACAATGTTTTCTGAATATACTATAAATTTTCACACCGAGCCTTCGGGGTGCATTTTCACATGTTTTTTGAATATACTATAAATATTTTTTGAATACATGTAAATACAGTGTTACATATGTATACATGAATTTAGAATACACTTAAATACATGTGAATATAGTATTACATATTTATACATGATTACAGAATACACATATATACATGTGAATACACTGTTACATATGTATACATGATATAATTGTTTCAAAACATTCAAGTACAGAAACACTTATACATGAAAAATAGAATGAAGGAAATCATATATTATGAATACTATTATACATGCTGTATTTTTTAAAATTCTGCCATGAATACATTATACAAAAATTCAGAATACATATCCATACAAATGAATAAAACATATTCTTCAACAGGTTGTAAGTAAGAACACTCAAACCTGATAGCATTAGACCTATCAACCCGGAATTGAAACCTTTCATCAATAACATAATGCTCTATCACCACTTTCAATATGGCCTTATCCTTATATACTTGTCCAGCCATGACCTCTCTTTGATTAGTTTTGAGGTAATCAAATCCCTTTCCGGTTCGAACACCTCAATTGGTTCACCTGAATTGTCTGATTCAAGAGTAAGTGTATCAATTGTATCAAATTTACTCACCCCATCTGCTTCACCTATTTGCATTAGGTCGCCTTGAAGTAAACTACCTCCAGCTACAACTTGTTTATCCATTGTTGTTATACACAAAGGATACATCCCGAATTCTCTGTTTTCTTTTTTCAACTCTACATACACCCTGTAACCCATGTCGTTGTGTATTTCCATTGGCGTACAATTTCCTTCCACTTTGTATTCAATTTTAATTGACCTTGAGCTCAAATCTATGGCAAGTTGCTTCGAAATTGAAGCAACCAAATCATTGTACGACACATACTCCTTTATCAGTATCCCCTCAATCGAATAATCAACATAGTTATTCTCACTGTTTCACTTGCCAGAATGACGCAGTAGCACGGTTAAACTTGCCATATGTAAAATCGAATTTTAGTATATACTTGTATGAATTCGAACAATATCAGTGTGCCTGAAATTCCACGAACGATACCAAAAAAGAAAGGATGGATTGAATCTCTGAAGATTGCTCTATTTTGGGGTGTTTTTCAACTGAGAATCTTTTCTATAATTGGAAATACAAATTGTGCGTGTTATAATTGAGTTTCTTGAGTTATATTAGGAGTCTATCGCGTTAATTGATTAACTTACCATTTTTAAACAGCTGAAGGGACCTTTTTTTCCGTAGATTTACGTTACTGTATTCACGAATACATATGAATATAGTTTATGTTTAGCTGGACTTCCCTATTTTCCGCCGAGTTTTTATATTGTATTCATGAATACAATAGCTTGAATACCTCAAATACAGTCTATAACAAGTGAAAACATAGCTATAGGAAGTAATTTAATAAATGATAGCTATAGCAAGTTAATAACCACCAAACAATAGTGATTTTTAAAAATATTTCAATAAAAATTGAGAATCAAAGGGGGATTTTGGGTCGTGACACTATGGTACCCCATTTTGCTTGTATATGGCATCTATGGAGCAACGTATATAAGAAATTCAAAAAGAGTCATTCAAAGTTGAGCGAGATATACTTCTCGATGGCCAAAGCATACACTCAGGATGAATTTGATAGTCTAATGAAAATGGTAGAGAAGGTAGATATTCGGGTGAAAGAATACTTGGAATTAGTTGGATACGAAAAGTGGGCTAGGATGTATGCACATGCTAACCGGGGATGGACTATGACGTCAAATATTGCTGAATTATTTATGATATAATTTCTACTAGTATCATGTATTTATGCATGGTATAATATGTATTTATTTTTGATACAATTTCTACTAGTAACATACTGCATGCTCATTATATTATAGCACTTGTGCATGTACTCTATTTTATGAAACGGTTTTAAACACTGGTTATTATATGTATACATTACTTGTTAATACATCTGCATTTCATTGGTTGTATTCAATTGTTTTGTTTATGAATTGACTGTATTTTAATGTATTTCACTGTATTCTCCAGTTAAATGTATTGACCTTTAATAGTGTGTTAGTTAAAATATTGTTTGTAGTTAGTATATTTTAATATATTTTCATTTTATTAGCTGTTAAAATATTTATTTGTAGTCTGTCATATTGATTGTATTTTTATGTATTTTCATTTCATATAAGTATATTGTATGTCATTGTATTTCATACATACATATATTATATTTAATAGTTTGACAGATTAATATTTGTTGACATGCTGCATATTAAAACTTTTTTTTTATTATATACATGTATATTGTATTTAATACGTCTATTCTTTGAGAGATACATGACTTTTACAAATGTCCAAAACTTATATTTCTCTGTTTAATGTAGGTTGTACCATCGACTGAACACTTGCATATAGTGAACGATGAAGTAAGGCATTACACTGTTTGCCTCCTAGATAAAAAGTGCAGTTGTGGGCGGTTCCAAGTTGACTGTCACGACCCAAAATCTCATCAATCGTGATGGTGTCTATCTCAATACTAGGCAAACCCACAATCTTAATAAACCACCATATCTTTTAAATTTGAAAATAAAATAATTAAATTCAGCGGAAGAAATCTCACAAATATAAATATAACATTCCCAAAACCTGGTGTTGCGGAGTACATGAGCATCTAATATGAATACAATATCTGACTGCTAAAAACCAATGTCTGAAAGTATAGAACAGTACAATAACTAAAGGAAAGAGAGACAAGGTCAGCGGATGCCAGGCAGCTACCTTGATAGTCTCCAACTAGTAACACACTGAGGTCTAACAGTCGCCATGTCGGGAAGCACCTGGATCTGCACACATGGTGCAGAGTGTAGTATGAGTACAACCAACTCAATAAGTAACAAGACTAACCTCTGGGCTGAAAGTAGTGACGAGCTCCGCAGGTACAGTCCAGTATAATTAATGGTACAAAATGTAGGCATGCTTTCAAGTTCAACAGTTAAACTTAGTACAAGTGAAATAGATCAATGCTGCATGATATGAGGAATATGACATCCAAGTAGAAATAACTCATGTAAGTACTGGTCACAAATTATTCGGTCACTTGGTACAGTTTATGGCCAATCCAGCCCAGGGGTGTTCCAACCCGTATATATACACACATCGACTGACAGTCAGTCACTCAGTACCGTATAAGGCCGATCCAGCCCTGGGTAATTTATCCCCAAATGTAAATAATACGGACAAGATCTATGTCCAGGTAAATTCAGTACAATATAAATAAGTAAGGCAAGTCCATGCCTTAGAAAAATACATCCCGAATTTATATATAATCAGTAAGTAAGGCAAGTCCTGGAAAGTCCATCCCGAATATATATGATCATCTACGCTCACTGGGGGTGTGTACAGACTCCGGATGGGCTCCTTCAGCCCAAGCGAGATATAAAGCTAATATGGCCTACTACAGGCGGGCAGTCCCGATCTGTATAAGAATAAAGCCTATAAGTCCTGCTGCAGGCGGGCAACCTCGATCCATTAAATAGTAAAGCCAATAAGGCCTTCTGCAGGCGGGCAACCCCGATCTATAAAATAGTAAAGCCTATAAGGCCTGCTGTAGGAGGGCAGCCCCGATTCATGTAATAATAATGTATAAAGCCATTATGGTCTGCTGCAGACGGGAGCCCCGTTCCATGTAGGTATCATATATGTAAAGCCAATATGGGCTACTGCGTCGCGCAACTCAATCCCATAAATATCCTCACAATGGACAAATATTACTGAGTGTGAAATGTATACTTCTGAAAAATTAATTCAACAGCAACACGACCCCATGGGTCCCAAAATATTGGCACATAGCCTAAACATGATCTTTAATAGGAGCCTCAACTCAATTTCTCTAACACGTGGAGAATGTTCAGATAATAACATGATTCATTAATCTTACAACTGCAAAGGATTTATTCAAGACACAATTTATATGGTGCACGTCCACATGCTTATCACCTATCGTGTGTGTCACCTCCAAACAATTTATATCATACCAAATTCTAGGATTCATAACCTCATAACCAAGTTTAGAAGTGTTACTTACCTCAAACCGTATAATTCTTTACTCCGCTATGCCTTTGCCTTATGAATTGGCCTTCAAATACCTCGAATCTAGCCACAATTAATTCGATTTAG
Source organism: Nicotiana tomentosiformis (assembly GCF_000390325.3). NCBI lineage: Eukaryota > Viridiplantae > Streptophyta > Magnoliopsida > Solanales > Solanaceae > Nicotiana > Nicotiana tomentosiformis. The sequence continues at coordinate 107,617,801 of NC_090815.1, read as the reverse complement.
TCAATAAAATTTATTGGAATTAATTCCATAAGAAAATACTAATTATCCAACAAAGTCCGAAATTTAGCTCAAAAATTGCCCGTGGAGCCCACGTCTCAGAACCCGATAAAAGTTACAAAATACGAACACTCATTCCGATACGAGTTCAACCATACCAATTTTATCAAATTCTGATAACAACTCGACCTCCATATCTTAAATTTTTGTTTTTGGAAGATTTTGCAAAAATCTTGATTTCTTCCATTTAAATCCGAATTAAATGATTAATATAGCCATTGAATCATGAAGTATAATCACTTTTGGATATAGAATACTTACCCCAATCCATATGGAGAAAATCGCCTCAAATATCGTTTCAATCCGAGCTCCATAGCTCCAAATATGTTAAAAATGGTTGAAACCTCGAAATAGCTACTGCCTAGGTATTTATTCTTTGCGATCGCAGAAAATTCTTCGCGATCGCGGAAAATTCTACGCGATCGCGGAAAATGCTTCGCGATCGCGAAGCATAAAAATTTCCAGCCCAAAATTTGCTTTTCGCGATCACGGAAAATTCTTCGCGATCGCGAAGAATAAGTGCCCAGCTCTTCCAGAAAGCCTCTAGTATAATGGTCATAACCTTTTGTACAAAACTCCAATATTCAAATGGTTTACCTTTATGAAAACTAGACACCAAGAACTATAACTTTTATTTGTTGCTCACCTCCCAATTCCTTATAGATTGCGAGATATAAGCTCCCAAATTCAGCCTTGTGCAACAGACATTTCCAAACTCTTCCCAGACAGCCTATAGTTTATCTACCATACCTTTTTGTACACAATTCCAAATGACAAATGGTTCACCTTTATGAAAACTAGACACAAAGGGCTACAACTTTCATTTTTTGATCATCTCAAAATTCCATATATATTGCGAGATATAAGCTTCCAAAGTCGGGTCAGTGCATCAAAAGTTTGTTCTACGCGATCGCGAAATAGCTTCCGCGATCGCGATTCACAAGGCCCCAAATTGCTGTTTACTCTTCGCGAACGCGACCTGATGTTCGCAATTCACACCTCTGTGGACAAAAACCAGCAATTTAAAATGGCCTAGAAATGGTCCGAAACCAGTCCGAAAATCACCCAAGCCCTCTGGACCTCAACCAAATATACCAACAAGTCCTAAAACATCATACGAACTTAGTCGAAGCCTCAAATCATATCAAACAACGCTAAAACCATGAATCATGTCCCAATTCGAGCTTAATGAAACAAAGAAATTCCAACTTCTACATTTGATGCCGAAACCTATCGAATCAAGTACGATTGACCTTAAATTTTGCACACAAGTCATAATTGACATAACAAAGCTATTCCAATTTTCAGAATCGGATTCTGACCCCGATATCAAAAAGTCAACTTCCGGTCAAATTTCCCAAAAATTCAACTTTCGGCATTTCTAACCTAATCCCACTACGGACCTCCAAATAATTTTTCGGACAGCTCCTTAGTCCAAAATCACCATACGGAGCTATTGGAATCATCAGAATTTAATTCCGAGGTCGTTTACACATAAGTCAATTTTTGGTCAACTTTTCCAACTTAAGTTTTCAATTATGAGACTAAGTGTCTCATTTCACTCCGAAATCCTTCCGGACCCGAACCAACTAACCCGATAAGTCATAAATCAATTGTAAGGCATATATTGAGTAGTAAATGGGGAAATGAGGTTATAATACTCAAAACAACAAGCCAGAACGTTACATTCTCCCCCACTTAAACATACGTTCGTCCTCGAACGTACCAAGAATTGTTTCCAAGCCATCAAATCACTATTCCATCATTCCACGCACGTACCTGGGGTTGATCATCAGGTCACCCTATTCTATATAGGCCTAACCACACAACATAACAAAAAATATCATTAATTTAACCTTAACCCAAAAACCTTGGAGCCAAATTTCTAACATCCAGAATTCTTTTCAAGACCCAAATCTCACATCTACACACTGTATAAGCCTGAACAAGTTGAACCTAGCCATAACCATAACCCCAGATACAATCACATAACATACTGCACAACTCCCATACTCGTAACACCATTTCTGATCATAGTAACTACTCAAAACCAACCAAGTACTAGTATAAAACCCCGCATTCAACAGAACCTCATTCCAAAACCTTTGTATACTGCCAATGATGAAAGAAGCAATCAAAAACTCATAACCACTCATCAGATCAACTAGCCATGGAGCTCTCTCGCACCAACCAGAACCATAATCCTCTCAAATATACCATAATCAAGCCTGATAGTACCTATTCTAGGTCCAATGACCTTATATTATTAAACACAACTATCCCACATAAACGCCACATCAATATAACTCCAGCCACCACTACGCAATCCGTGTACCCAAATATGGGAGATGTCTCATGGAAAAGAACCATATTGCAAGTTCAACAAGCACCACTACAACTGTAATGCTATAAGATCATTATATATAGTAGAACCAAGACACACAAATTTAATAACAGTAACCACCTCTTCTAAAGCTCACATTAACATCACTCGCACGGACAACTCACGTGCTATAGTATCAATATCTGGACCCGCACAGACAACTCACATGCCAATAATATAAATATATGAACTTGCACGGACAACTCACGTGCCAAAAATATCAGTACATAGATCCGCACGGACAACTCATATGCCAATAACATAATCCGCCTGGCGCGGTCACATGCCTCTAATCCAATCATATCATACAGGAGCAATCAAATAGGTACGCATGAACCATCGTAACTTATCACAACTCCAGCACTCGCATGGCTATCACATCCTTCATACACGATCTTCCCACTAGGAATATTTCCATAATTCCTACGTGCAATATATAAATAACTCGTATATCAGTAATCTATTAACTAGGTGAGTATCGCAATACCGATGACATCTGAAAGTCAGAACACAATGCGCCTTTTGAAATGCGCACCCTTCTCAAGGATTACCGATCAGTTATAACATTCATCTAAATATCTAAAATTGAACATGCTGTCCAACATTCGTTACCTTCTCTTCAACACTGAACTGTCACCTTGTACATGTAAATCCTAATCCCGCACAACACACCACATCTATTATGCCATAATGTGACAAGCACAAGAATCTCATTATAAACTTTGAGTCACCAGCAAATTAAATATCCTATTAGTTAGAAACCTTTCTCTTTCTTCTTTCCAGGAGGAAATCACAATACACAACACGTTCCCATACCGGTAGAAAATATCTGGCTCAAACCATGGTAGAAACCATCAAGAATACTTTGAAATCCATCTGCACATAACCAAGCTATTAGAACTAAATTCCTCTAACTCGACCAAACCACGTAGGTCACCAAAACCCAAGAATATTGCCACCAAAACATCTGTAGAGTCTCACTACATCATAATTACCCCTATAAATACCACAACCGAAATGCCCACTCTGAAAATACCTTATTTGAGTCTAAGGTCGTTTCATTCACCTTCCTGATACCGAAATATAAAATCCATAATGATATACAAAAATGCCACAAGTCTCGACACCATTCAACTTAAATTTTAGATTTTTGCCATAAACAAATCCGCTAAAAATTCTCAATTGTTACATATTAATACTCGAATCCATTAGAACTTTCTCGAAAGTCACCCCCTTTGTTCAAATCCACATTACACCGCCCAAATGGGCCAAAAGACACGTGCCCCATTAGCACAATAACACTCAAAGAAGTAACTCTACTTTAATACCACCTATCAAATTCATACTCCGTGCGCACTACATTATTCACAAGTAACAACTCACTCATCCCACAATTTTCATATACTCATAAAGCGCAATATAACCCGTATCAAGAAATTTCCTTACTTCGAGTCATTCTCGAACTCCACCTATGCAAGTCATCACTGATTCCCAAGTATACTTCAGACCAAAACAAAAAATTGACACATAACTATGAATTGAATTGTCAATAGCAGGCTCCCCCACTTGGCTCAACGCCATAGATTAAAATACTTGATATCTCACAATACCCATACTTTATTACTACCTTAATACCACAGTCAGTTCAACAAAAATTCTTCTTAAGCTCAAGACACACCAACTCTCTAATCACATCATAAGGAACACACCAACTCTCTAATCACATCTAAAATACCTCAATCATCCGCTAATCTCACATTTATTCTCTTAACACTCAAGTCAACTTTCTCAACCAGATTCAAATTCAAGTCTCAACACATACGCCTCGCTGGCAGAAAAGAAACTCTCTAATCACATCATAAGGAACACACCTACACAGATTACTCCGCAGGAGATAACCTACATGCTTAGTCTCAAATTGGCATCTTGTTATACCCTTTCTCAGCCACAATTACTATGAAATCACTTAATCTTTCTAAGTTTGAACTCATCAACATGACATGAAAATCTACTTAGCTCCACAACTAAACAACATGGCAGATCCCTCAACGCACTTACAACTCAAGATTGTACGTCACATCAAAACATGTATCAAGTACCCAATAGCAGACTCTTGAGTCATAAGTAAACTTTATTCGTCTCATTCAACCCATCTGAACACATCATACTTAACATATAGCCATTCAACCTCTCATCGAGCCATAAATTCCACTCATAGGGACATTATCGCACATGTGAGTCCAAATGTACAAGTTCATATAACTGAAGGTACCGAGCTTAAGCTGCGGTCTAAGCTTGGCCTCAAGTCCTCCAGACTGGCTCATCACCAAAACACAGAATACATACCACGAATCTCATTCATGGAATCACAAGTCGGTGATGCACAACTAATATCGAGCGCTCATATGCGCATACGAAATGCGTGGAAGGAATTCAAAGAGTTATGTTTTAAGCTGAATCAATTATGCACGATAGAATACAAGAAAGTGAAATTTTCCTAAAGGTTCGACAGCCTTTCTAAGATAAGTACAGATGTCTCTCTACCGATCCACAAGACTCTACTAAACCTACTCATGACTCGTGAGACCTATGCCACCTAAAGCTCTAATACAAACTTGTCACGATCCAAAATCTCACCTGTCCTGATGGTGTCTATCTCAATACTAGGAAAGCCCACAATCTTAATAAACCATCATATCTTTTAAATTTGAAAACAATAATTAAATTCAGCGGAAGAAATCTCACAAATACAAATATAACGCTCCCAGAACCCGGTGTCACAGAGTACATGAGCATATAATATGAATAAAATGTTTGACTGCTAAGAACCACTGTCAGAAAGTCTAGAACAGTACAATAACTGAAGGAAAGAGAGATAAGGTCAGCGGACGCCAGGCAACTAACATTGATAGTCTCCAACTGGCAACACACTGAGGTCTAACAGTCGTTGTGCCCGGAAGCACCTGGATCTGTACACAAGGTGCAGAGTGTAGTATGAGTACAACCAACTCACTAAGTAACAAGACTAACCTCTGGGCTAAAAGTAGTGACGAGCTCCGCAGGTATAGTCCAGTATAATTAATGGTACAAAATGTAGGCATGCTTTCAAGTTCAACAGTTAAACTCAGTACAAGTGAAATAGATCAATACTGCATGATATGAGGAATATGAGATCCCAGTAGAAAGACCTCTTGTAAGTACTGGTCACAAATTATTCGGTCACTCGGTACAGTTTATGGCCAATCCGGCCCAGGGATGTTCCAACCCGTATATATACACACTTCTACTGACAGCCAATCACTCAGTACCATATAAGGTCGATCCAGCCCTGGGTAATTTATCCCCAAATGTAAATAATACAGACAAGATCCATGTCCAGGTAAATTCATTAAAATACAAATAAGTAAGGCAAGTCCATGCCCTGGGAAAATTCATCCTGAATATATATATATATATATATATATATATATATATATATATATATATATATATAAAATCAATACGTAAGGAAAGTCCATGCCCTGGGAAGTCCATCCCGAATATATATAATCATCTATGCTTACTGGGGGTGTACAGACTCCGGAGGGGCTCCTTCAGCCCAAGCGTGATATAAAGCCAATATGGCATACTGCAGGCGGGCAGTCATGATCCGTATAAGAATAAAGCCTATAAGGCCTGCTGCAGGCGGGCAACCCCGATCCATAAAATAGTAAAGCCTATAAGACCTACTGCAGGCGGGCTACCCCGATCCATAAAATATTAAATCTTATAAGGCCTGCAGCAGGCGGGCAGCCTCGATCCATGTAATAATAATGTATAAAGCCATTATGGCCTGCTGCAGGCGGGCATCCCCATTCCATGTAGTAATCATATATGTAAAGCCAATATGGCCTACTGCGTCGCGGATCTCAATCCCATAAATATCCTCACAATGGATAAATATTACTGAGTGTGAAATGTATACTTTTGAAAAATTAATTCAACAGCAACACGACCCCATGGGTCCCAAAATATTGGCACGTAGCCTAAACATGATCTTTAATAGGAGCCTCAGCTCAATTTCTCTAATACGTGGAGAATGTTCAGATAATAACATGATTCATTAATCTTACAACTGCAAAGGATTTATTCAAGACACAATTTATATGGTGCACGTCCACATACTCATCACTTATCGTGTGTGTCACCTCCAAATAATTTATATCATACCAAATTCTTGGATTCATACCCTCATAACCAAGTTTAGAAGTGTTACTTACCTCAAACCGTGTAATTCTTTACTCCGCTATGCCTTTGCCTTGTGAATTGGCCTTTAAATGCCTCGAATCTAGCCACAATTAATTCGATTCAGTCAATAAAATTTATTGGAATTAATTCCATAAGAAAATACTAATTATCCAACAAAGTCTGAAATTTAGCTCAAAAATCGCCCGTGGGGCCCACGTCTCGGAACCCGACAAAAGTTACAAATCTGAACACCCATTCCGATACGAGTTCAACCATGCCAATTTTATCAAATTCTCATAACAACTCGACCTCCAAATCTTAAATTTTTGTTTTTGGAAGATTTTTCAAAAATCTTGATTTCTTCCATTTAAATCCGAAATAAATGATGAATATAGCCATATAATCATGAAGTATAATTACTTTCGGATATAGAACACTTACCCTAATCTATATGGTGAAAAACGCCTCAAATATCATTTCAATTCGAGCTCCATAGCTCCAAATATGTTAAAAATGGCTGAAACCTCAAAATATAGCTACTGCCCAGGTATTTACTCTTTTTGATCACGGAAAATGCTTCGCGATTGCGAAGCACAAAAATTTTCACCCCAAAATTTGCCTTTCGCGATCGCAAAGAACAAGTACCCAGCTCTTCCAGACAGCCTCTAATATAATGGTCATAAGTCTTTGTACAAAACTCCAAATTTTAAATGGTTTACCTTTATGAAAACTAGACACCAAGGACTATAACTTTAATTTGTTGATCACCTCCCAATTCCTTATAGATTGCGAGATATAAGCTCCCAAAATCAGCCCTGTGCAACACATCTTTTCAAACTCTTCCCAGACAGCCTATAGTGTATCCACCACAACTCTTTGTACACAATTCCAAATGACAAATGGTTAACCATTATAATAACTAGACACAAAGGGCTACAACTTTCACTTTTGAATCATCTCCAAATTCCTTATATTATGCGATATATAAGCTTTCAAAGTCGGGTCAGTGTAGCTTCCAAATTCCGCGATCTCGATTCACAAGGCCCCAAACTGCTGTTTACTCTTCCCAAATGCAAACTGATGTTCGCGATCGCGATTCACACCTCTATGGACAAAAACCAACAATTTAAAATGGCCTAGAAATGGTCTGAAACTACCCCTAAACTCATTGGAGCCCCTCGGGACCTCAACCAAATATACCAACAAGTCCTAAAATATCATATGAACTTAGTCGAAGCCTCAAATCATATCAAACAACGCTAAAACCATGAATCATGCCCCAATTCGAGCTTAATGAAACTAAGAAATTTCAACTTCTACATTCGATGCCGAAACCTATCGAATCAAGTCCGATTGACCTCAAATTTTGCACACAAGTCATAATTGACATAAAGAAGTTATTCCAATTTTCAGAATCGGATTCTGACTATAATATCAAAAAGTCAACCCCTTGTCAAACTTCCCAAAAATTCAACTTTCGGCATTTCAAGCCTAATCCCACTACAGACCTCCAAATAATTTTTTGGACACGCTCCTAAGTCCAAAATTACCATACGGAGCTATTGGAATCATCGAAATTCAATTCCGTAGGTCATTTACACATAAGTCAATATTCGCTCAACTTTTCCAACTTAAGTTTTCAATTATGAGACTAAGTATCTCATTTCACTCCGAAATCCTTTCGGACCCGAACCAACTAACCCGATAAGTCATAAATCAATTGTAATTCATAAATTGAGCAGTAAATGGGGGAACGAGGTTATAATACTCAAAACGACCAGCCGGGATGTTACATTGACGAATTACCATGCCCACATGCTTGGGCTGTCTTGAAAAGCAAGTTTCTAATGCCAGAAGATTATTGCTCGGTCTATTACAAACCAAAGTCTGTTGTAATGACATACGAGGTGCCTGTATATCCGCTGCCTGACCTAAATGAATGGAATATACCAGCACATATGTCAAAGGAAGTTGTCTTACAAACCAAATGGAAAAGACCTCCTGGAAGGCCAAAGAAGAAGCGCGATAAGCCGTTGAGTGAATTGTTGCAGAAGAAAAATCAACATTCGTATAATATATGTGAGCAGGGAGGACATAATAAGCGTACTTGTAGAAATGCTGCACGTAGGAATTAGTTCATGTTCTGATTTCAATTACTACAATAATGATATGTCATAGATTTCTTCAAGCTTTATATTACATATCGATTTATTCGTGTATTGGATTCTTACGTGATGAATATTTTTAGTACAGATTAATAAAAATATTTTTTAGTGGTATTCTTACAAATAGATTTATAAACAGATATGAAGTATAGCAGGTCATCTGTAGTGCAAAACATATGAATACATATTGCAGATTGTCACGACCCAAATTAACCCTCCGTAATATGCGGTGATGTCACCTATTCTTTACGACTAGGTAAGCCTAATATTACGAAAAATGTAAAGAAAACACAACATTTTAAAGATAAACAGCATATTGTGAATAACCAAAAGTAGTACCACTCGGCATATACAAAGTAATTTCCCAAGACCCGGAATATCACTAAGTCACAAGCTGCTATAATCTATGTAGCTCTATACAAAAGTCTGAAGATAATAAGAAAAATCTCTAAGCGAGGGAGTAGAAGGGGAGTCTGAGGATCTGCGGACGCAAGCAGAAGTACCTTGAAGTCTCCTAGAATCAGCAGCACGTACTAACCCCCAGGCTGATACCTCGCACCTGGATCTGCACACAAAAACATGTGCAGGAAAGGGCATGAGTACACCACAATGGTACCCAGTAAGTGCCAAGCCTAACCTCGATCGAGTAGTGACGAGGTCAGGTCAAGGCCCTTCCGGAGTAAATATAATAACTTAAACAATAAAAGATATAAGTAAAGTTTATGGTAATACAATTAGAGAAATTATCACAAATTTAACAGTTAAGGGAGCCCTCTGTCACGACCCAACTGGAGGGTCATGACTAGCACCCGGGCCATACTTGCCGAGCACCAACGTACATTTTATCTAACCCTCCTTATTATCTTTAAGGGCCGACAAGACCAATATAAATGAAAGACATGGATCATGAACATCCAACAATGAAAGATAATGTCATGAACATACGTAACATGGGACGACAAGACTGTCAAGAAACTATATATAAGGTACGAGCTATCATGATGCCATGAAAGACTATACAACAAAAATCAGCCGAAAAGGCATTCTAAACCATACATAAGTCGACACCTGTCTATGAGCCTCTAAAAGAACATAAGTGCTACAACATTGCCGGAACAGGGCCCCGACATACCCATAAGGTCTATAACAAAAATGCATACCAAGACCACGGCAAGTCCGGAGAAGGGATCTCGCCAATAACCGCTGAACTGGACAGCCTACTGTGGTGGGGGAGCTACGTCTACCTGTCTATCAGGACCTGCAGCACGACATGCAGCGTCCACAAATAAAAAGGACGTCAGTACGAATAAAGTACTGAGTATGTAAGGCAGAATAGCATAAGTAAGAACAATAATGTAAACAGTGATAGGGAATATACAACCTGTGACATCTGGGTACCTCTGAGGGCTACTGACATGAAATACATGATACATACATATATATATACATAAACGTTTAAAACATATGCCTTTGTGGGCATCATCATCATCATATCGTACCCGGCCATAATAGGCTCGGTAAAACGTACCCGGCCATCATAGGGCTCGGTAGAATCGTACCCGGCCACGTGGAGCTCGGTAAAACCCAACTGATCAGTGGTTGCACAATAGGTGCCGTACCCGGCCGACTATAGCGCGGCTCGGTAGAGTAAAATAGATACATATATATGATGCATGCTGGACTCATTGGAATCACATTTTGAACCTTTCGGAGTGACATAAGGTTGGTATCCTTCGTACACATTATTAGGATTAACTCTTCATCAAGAATCTTATAAGAATCAGAAACTACCAACAACATTGATAATATAAGAATAAGAGAAGTACCATCAATATCAATCGTTTCGTAAGAAGGGCAGCAATGTAAGTACTGCTAGCTTCTAAGAGTAGAGTATCTTTGGGAGCTCGTTCATTCCATTATGTACAATCGGAGTCGTGCAAAAGAATGAAGGGGATAGACTCACATACCTTGTATATACTGCCCAACCTCAAGCTATGCAAATATCACGACTCCTTAGTCTACAATAAGACAAATGACACTATCATTATCGTTTAAGCGTCGTAACTATTATGTATCGACCACATCCTATTTTACGATGAAACGGACAGCACCTCCCCTATTTATATGACTTCCCACAAGTCAATACAATCACCAAACAGCCCAAACAACATCATTAATAATCATATTGAGCCTCCAAAACAGTCCACCAACCAACAACATTACTACCAAGCTTTTCGATTTATATTTCACAAGTTCTAGCTTCAACGACTTAGCTGCAACTTGGATAATCTTAAATATATATAGAGTAAGAGGTTCCTTACCTTTAAACAGAAATAACAACTCCAATTTGACCTTAATTTTCCACGAAATATCCCTTCAATTCTGCCACAAGAACAAGGAAGCGAAACTAGCAATTAATTCGGGTTTTTCGGCACTAGAATTACTTTAGAAGACTTGAAATCACCTAGGGTTGATATTAAAAACTTGAAGGTGTATTTACAGGACATAAAACACTTAAAACAACCTCCCACACGAGCTGGAACAACACAAAAATCAGCAACAACAAGAAGAACAAGAAACTTACTAGCGCCACGGGATTCCCGACATTTGATTTGTGTTGTTTGCCCTTTGTTTGGGTCTTGGATCATGAGAGAACCTTGAGAGAATGTTTTTAGGGTTATAAGGTCTGAATATACTGAAAAATAATGACTTAAAACGGGGTTGAGTTATCTTATATATGTCCAAATGTCTTAAACCGCCTTTGTGGGCCCCATAGAGAGCAGCTTGGCGCACTCTCGCGAAAACGGGAATATCTCTCTATTTCGAGATCGTATCGACGAACGGTTTAATGCGTTGGAAACTAGACTCATAGATCTTCAATTTGATAGGTAGATCACCCCATAATTCCAAGCAAATTGGGAGTAAAATGCAGTAACATTTGACCTAAAGTTTAAGTAAAATTATAAACCTAAGTTGCGACAACTTTTATCGACTTTTATTTCATAACTCGCTTGACTTCAAGACTTATGATGCGGATATTATATGATTCAAATACATTAAAACAAGACCTCTTGGGACAGTTAATCACCTCTAGTGTTATCCGAAAATACGGGTTACAACATCCTTGATTAGCTTAACTTCAAATACTTGTTAACCACTCTTATACACCCTTGTATCGTTTAAGACCAATAGGATTAACTTATTATCATCTCAAAGATAATCTCTTCTTGGATTTACGTCGACTACCTTACGGCGTGATCTATGATATGCGAATTTGGGTTGTAACATCCTCTCCCCCTTAGGAACATTCGTCCTCGAATGTAAGGGTTTATGGGGTGTCTAACTCATCGTGGATTCCGACGGAGATTTCCGGCTGAGTTTCCCTTATAAAATGGACACTAGCCAAACTTGCAAGCAGTTAAACCCAACCTATGGCCATACAAGACTATACAAAGCATTATGGATATGTACATTATCTGCATATCACCATTTTGTATTAAAAAAAGAGTATTCACAAGCTATTGCTTACCTCATAGAGCCGTTTCACCTTATAATGCGTCCTTCTTTTCCCCGGCATCCTCGTTATCTTCACTCTGGAATAGGTAAGGGTATTTAGACTTCATCTCCTCTTCTGCTTCCCATGTCATTTCTTTTATATTCTTGTTCCTCCATAATACTTTCACGGAAGCTACATCCTTTGTTCTCAGCTTGCGGACTTGTCGATCTAATATAGCCACTGGCACTTCATCATATGATAGATCCTTTGTAACTTGTACATCTTTGATAGGGACGACCCGAGAAGGGTCTCCAATACATTTCCTCAACATAGATACATGGAATACCGGGTGGACAAATTCCAATTCAGATGGCAATTCTAACTCGTAAGCAACCTGTCCAATTCGTCGAAGAATTTTGTACGGCCCAATATACTGCGGACTCAACTTACCCTTCTTCCCAAAACGCATAACACCCTTCATCGGCGAGATCTTCAGGAAAACCCAATCACCAACCTCAAATTCCAGATCACGACGTCGGACGTCGGAATAAGACTTTTTCCTGCTTTGTGCCGTCCTCAGTCGCTCTTGTATCACTTTCACCTTCTCAATGGCTTGGTGAATCAAATCTGGCCCATATAATTCTGTCTCACCGACTTCGAACCATCCAACTGGTGATCTACATCTCCTCCCATACAGTGCCTCATACGGGGCCATTTTAATACTGAAATGGTAGCTATTATTGTAGGCAAATTCTATAAGTGCCAGATGGTCATCCCAATTCCCTTGAAATCTAGAACACATGCTCATAGCATATATTCAAGCGTCTGGATGGTACGTTCAGCCTGTCCGTCAGTCTGCGGATGGAATGCAGTGCTGAGATTTACTTGTATGCCTAAACCTTTTTGAAAAGACCTCCAAAAGTTAGACGTAAATTGAGCTCCTCGGTCTGATATAATAGATACCGGCATACCATGAAGCCTAACAATCTCCTTGATATACAACTTCGCATAATCTTCAGCCGTGTAAGTTGTCTTAACTGGTAGAAAATGGGCAGATTTTGTAAGTCGATCAACTATCACCCAGATGGAGTCAAACTTATGATAAGAGAGAGGTAATCCAATAATGAAGTCCATATTAATCACCTCCCATTTCCAGGTCGGAATCTCTATATTCTGAATCAATCCACTAGGTTTCTGATGCTCGATCTTTACTTGTTGACAATTAGGACACTGGGCTACAAATTCTGCAATAGACTTCTTCATGTTATCCCACCAATATTGCTCCTTAACGTCATGATACATCTTTGTCGAGCCAGGATGGATAGAATATCGGGACTGGTGAATCTCAATCATAATCTTCTCTCGCAACCCTGCCACACTAGGTACACATAATCGGCCCTGGTATCTCAGTGTCCCATCTCCTCCGATCTTGAAAGCTGTAATCTTACACTGCTGAATTCCTCTCTCAATCTTACTAAGGTAGGATCTTCATATTGCCGTGCTTTTACTTCGGCTACCAAAGATGATTCTGCTGTATTCTGTACAGTAACACCTCTGTCATCAGAGTCCAACAATCTGATTCTCATATTGGCCAGCTGGTGAAGCTCTTTGGTCAACCCTTGTCTACCTGCCTTAATATGTATTAAGCTTCCCATTGACTTACGGCTGAGAGCGTCTGCCATAACATTGGCTTTACCGGGATGGTACAATATCTCGACGTCGTAGTTTTTCAGTAATTCAAGCCACCTACGCTGCCTCAAATTCAACTCCTTCTGCTTGAAGATGTATTGTAAACTCTTGTGATCTGTGTAGATGTCAACATGGACGCCGTATAAGTAGTGTCATCATATCTTCAAAGCATATATTACTGCAGCCAATTCCAAATCATGAGTCGGGTAATTCTTTTCATGCTTCTTTAATTGTCTTGATGCATAAGCAATCACCTTCCCACGTTGCATCAATACGCACCCCAAACCTATACTTGAGGCATCACAATATACCACATAACCTTCTGTTCCTTCTGGGAGAGTGAGCATTGGCGCGGATGTCAATCGATTCTTTAGCTCCTGAAAACTATGTTCACAAGCATCAGACCACTGGAACTTGGTAGTTTTCTATGTTAACTTAGTCAATGGTGCTGATATAGAGGAAAACCCTTCTACAAACCGCCTATAATATCCTGTTAGCCCCAGGAAGCTGCGAACTTCTGACGGTGTTGTAGGTCTCGGCCAATTCTTCACTGCATCGATCTTCTGAGTGTTGACCTTAATACCCTCATCAGATATCACATGGCCAAGGAATGCTACTGAGTTCAGCAAGAATTCACATTTAGAGAGCTTAGCATATAACTTATGATCCTGAAGGGTCTGGGCATAAGCCTGAATACGGGAAATATCCATGCCCTCTACCAAGGAGGCTGTTGTGCACTCATTTATCAGATGTGGTCACCCTATCACTCATCTCGGCCACCATATGGGGAGTATACCTTGATAAAGAATCAAACTATATACTATACTCTCATGCACTCATATTACCCTGTCGAAGGTTCAAGAACTTATCAGCTCTAGCTCATCGTATCTCAGCTGGTAAGTAGTGATGAAGAAAGGCCTCAGAAAATTCCTTCCACACGGCTGGAGGAGCGTTCGGACCCCTAGATCTCTCCCAACTATCATAGCATAAAATCGCTAAATCCCATAACCGATAAGAAGCCAACTCTACTGCCTCTGTATCACTAGCATGCATAACACGCAATGTACAATGAACCTGATCAATAAATGTTTGCGGGTCCTCCTTGGGGCTTGATCCGGTAAACACTGGAGGGTCTAGATTAATAAAATCACGAACTCCTGCACTAACCGGTTTATCAGCAGCACCGGTATTCTGCCTCTGAGCCTGAGCAGCTACTAAGCTACTCAACAACTGCACTGCACTGCGCATATCGTGGTCTGTAGTGCCAGACGGAGGAACTGGATGTACTGGGTGCCTCCTAATATCCTCTGGAGGAGACAGAGAGGTATGAGACGGCATCTCACTCTGAGGCTCACTTTGGCCTGCTATGGCTGGAGGCACCTGAATGTTACCCTCTCCTACAGCTGTATCAAGCCGTTTACTAATCGCTTGCTTCCTAGTCGAAGGCATCGCTAAAAGAAAACAAGGTGAATATTAGATATGAACACTTATGACTCAACTCTACGCACGATCTAGATTCAGGAAGAAGGTAACAACCCTAGATGTCACGTAGCCTCCTGATTATAAATGTGGCGCGCTACACATCCATAATCAAAACTCTACTAGACACGGCTCATAGACAACCCCTAGGACAGACTTGCTCTGATACCAAGTTTGTCACGACCCAACTGGAGGGTCATGACTAGCACCCGGGCCATACTTGCCGAGCACCAACGTACATTTTATCTAACCTTCCTTATTATCTTTAAGGGACCACAAGACCAATATAAATGAAAGACATGGATCATGAACATCCAACAATGAAAGATAATGTCATGAACATACATAACATGGGACGACAAGACTGTCAAGAAACTATATATAAGGTACGAGCTATCATGATGCCATGAAAGACTATACAACAAAAATCAGCCGAAAAGGCATTCTAAACCATACATAAGTCGACACCTGTCTATGAGCCTCTAAAAGAACATAAGTGCTACAACATTGCCGGAACAGGGCCCCGACATACCCATAAGGTCTATAACAAAAATGCATACCAAGACCACGGCAAGTCCGGAGAAGGGATCTCGCCAATAACCGCTGAACTGGACAGCCTACTGTGGTGGGGGAGCTACGTCTACCTGTCTATCAGGACCTGCAGCACGACATGCAGCGTCCACAAATAAAAAGGACGTCAGTACGAATAAAGTACTGAGTATGTAAGGCAAGAATAGCATAAGTAAGAACAATAATGTAAACAGTGATAGGGAATATACAACCTGTGACATCTGGGTACCTCTGAGGGCTACTGACATGAAATACATGATACATACATATATATATACATAAACGTTTAAAACATATGCCTTTGTGGGCATCATCATCATCATATCGTACCCGGCCATAATAGGCTCGGTAAAACGTACCCGGCCATCATAGGGCTCGGTAGAATCGTACCCGGCCACGTGGAGCTCGGTAAAACCCAACTGATTAGTGGTTGCACAATAGGTGCCGTACCCGGCCGACTATAGCGCGGCTCGGTAGAGTAAAATAGATACATATATATGATGCATGCTGGACTCATTGGAATCACATTTTGAACCTTTCGGAGTGACATAAGGTTGGTATCCTTCGTACACATTATTAGGATTAACTCTTCATCAAGAATCTTATAAGAATCAGGAACTACCAACAACATTGATAATATAAGAATAAGAGAAGTAACATCAATATCAATCGTTTCGTAAGAAGGGCAGCAATGTAAGTACTGCTAGCTTCTAAGAGTAGAGTATCTTTGGGAGCTCGTTCATTCCATTATGTACAATCGGAGTCGTGCAAAAGAATGAAGGGGATAGACTCACATACCTTGTATATACTGCCCAACCTCAAGCTATGCAAATATCACGACTCCTTAGTCTACAATAAGACAAATGACACTATCATTATCGCTTAAGCGTCGTAACTATTATGTATCGACCACATCCTATTTTACGATGAAACGGACAGCACCTCCCCTATTTATATGACTTCCCACAAGTCAATACAATCACCAAACAGCCCAAACAACATCATTTATAATCATATTGAGCCTCCAAAACAGTCCACCAACCAACAACATTACTACCAAGCTTTTCGATATATATTTCACAAGTTCTAGCTTCAACGACTTAGCTGCAACTTGGATAATCTTAAATATATATAGAGTAAGAGGTTCCTCACCTTTAAACAGAAAGAACAACTCCAATTTGACCTTAATTTTCCACGAAATATCCCTTCAATTCTGCCACAAGAACAAGGAAGCGAAACTAGCAATTAATTCGGGTTTTTCGGCACTAGAATTACTTTAGAAGACTTGAAATCACCTAGGGTTGATATTAAAAACTTGAAGGTGTATTTACAGGACATAAAACACTTAAAACAACCTCCCACACGAGCTGGAACAACACAAAAATCAGCAACAACAAGAAGAACAAGAAACTTACTAGCGCCACGGGATTCCCGACATTTTATTTGTGTTGTTTGCCCTTTGTTTGGGTCTTGGATCATGAGAGAACCTTGAGAGAATGTTTTTAGGGTTATAAGGTCTGAATATACTGAAAAATAATGACTTAAAACGGGGTTGAGTTATCTTATATATATCCATATGTCTTAAACCGCCTTTGTGGGCCCCATAGAGAGCAGCTTGGCGCACTCTCGCGAAAACGCGAATATCTCTCTATTCCGAGATCGTATCGACGAACGGTTTAATGCATTGGAAACTAGACTCATAGATCTTCAATTTGATAGGTAGATCACCCCATAATTCCAAGCACATTGGGAGTAAAATGCAGTAACATTTGACCTAAAGTTTAAGTAAAATTATAAACCTAAGTTGCGACAACTTTTATCGACTTTTATTTCATAACTCGCTTGACTTCAAGACTTATGATGCGGATATTATATGATTCAAATACATTAAAACAAGACCTCTTGGGACAGTTAATCACCTCTAGTGTTATCCGAAAATACGGGTTACAACATCCTTGATTAGCTTAACTTCAAATACTTGTTAACCACTCTTATACACCCTTGTATCGTTTAAGACCAATAGGATTAACTTATTATCATCTC
Source organism: Nicotiana tomentosiformis (assembly GCF_000390325.3). NCBI lineage: Eukaryota > Viridiplantae > Streptophyta > Magnoliopsida > Solanales > Solanaceae > Nicotiana > Nicotiana tomentosiformis. The sequence continues at coordinate 107,599,692 of NC_090815.1, read as the reverse complement.
AAAGATAATCTCTTCTTGGATTTACGTCGACTACCTTACGGCGTGATCTATGATATGCGAATTTGGGTTGTAACATCCTCTCCCCCTTAGGAACATTCGTCCTCGAATGTAAGGGTTTATGGGGTGTCTAACTCATCGTGGATTCCGACGGAGATTTCCGGCTGAGTTTCCCTTATAAAATGGACACTAGCCAAACTTGCAAGCAGTTAAACCCAACCTATGGCCATACAAGACTATACAAAGCATTATGGATATGTACATTATCTGCATATCACCATTTTGTATTAAAAAAAGAGTATTCACAAGCTATTGCTTACCTCATAGAGCCGTTTCACCTTATAATGCATCCTTCTTTTCCCCGGCATCCTCGTTATCTTCACTCTGGAATAGGTAAGGGTATTTAGACTTCATCTCCTCTTCTGCTTCCCATGTCATTTCTTTTATATTCTTGTTCCTCCATAATACTTTCACGGAAGCTACATCCTTTGTTCTCAGCTTGCGGACTTGTCGATCTAATATAGCCACTGGCACTTCATCATATGATAGATCCTTTGTAACTTGTACATCTTTGATAGGGACGACCCGAGAAGGGTCTCCAATACATTTCCTCAACATAGATACATGGAATACCGGGTGGAAAAATTCCAATTCAGATGGCAATTCTAACTCGTAAGCAACCTGTCCAATTCGTCGAAGAATTTTGTACGGCCCAATATACCGCGGACTCAACTTACCCTTCTTCCCAAAACGCATAACACCCTTCATCGGCGAGATCTTCAGGAAAACCCAATCACCAACCTCAAATTCCAGATCACGACGTCGGACGTCGGAATAAGACTTTTTCCTGCTTTGTGCCGTCCTCAGCCGCTCTTGTATCAGTTTCACCTTCTCAATGGCTTGGTAAATCAAATCTGGCCCATATAATTCTGTCTCACCGACTTCGAACCATCCAACTGGTGATCTACATCTCCTCCCATACAGTGCCTTATACGGGGCCATTTTAATACTGAAATGGTAGCTATTATTGTAGGCAAATTCTATAAGTGCCAGATGGTCATCCCAATTCCCCTTGAAATCTAGAACACATGCTCATAGCATATATTCAAGCGTCTGGATGGTACGTTCAGCCTGTCCGTCAGTCTGCGGATGGAATGCAGTGCTGAGATTTACTTGTATGCCTAAACCTTTTTGAAAAGACCTCCAAAAGTTAGACGTAAATTGAGCTCCTCGGTCTGATATAATAGATACCGGCACACCATGAAGCCTAACAATCTCCTTGATATACAACTTCGCATAATCTTCAGCCGTGTAAGTTGTCTTAACTGGTAGAAAATGGGCAGATTTTGTAAGTCGATCAACTATCACCCAGATGGAGTCAAACTTATGATAAGAGAGAGGTAATCCAATAATGAAGTCCATATTAATCACCTCCCATTTCCAGGTCGGAATCTCTATATTCTGAATCAATCCACTAGGTTTCTGATGCTCGATCTTTACTTGTTGACAATTAGGACACTGGGCTACAAATTCTGCAATAGACTTCTTCATGTTATCCCACCAATATTGCTCCTTAACGTCATGATACATCTTTGTCGAGCCAGGATGGATAGAATATCGGGACTGGTGAATCTCAATCATAATCTTCTCTCGCAACCCTGCCACACTAGGTACACATAATCGGCCCTGGTATCTCAGTGTCCCATCTCCTCCGATCTTGAAAGCTGTAATCTTACACTGCTGAATTCCTCTCTCAATCTTACTAAGGTAGGATCTTCATATTGCCGTGCTTTTACTTCGGCTACCAAAGATGATTCTGCTGTATTCTGTACAGTAACACCTCTGTCATCAGAGTCCAACAATCTGATTCTCATATTGGCCAGCTGGTGAAGCTCTTTGGTCAACCCTTGTCTACCTGCCTCAATATGTATTAAGCTTCCCATTGACTTACGGCTGAGAGCGTCTGCCATAACATTGGCTTTACCGGGATGGTACAATATCTCGACGTCGTAGTTTTTCAGTAATTCAAGCCACCTACGCTGCCTCAAATTCAACTCCTTCTGCTTGAAGATGTATTGTAAACTCTTGTGATCTGTGTAGATGTCAACATGGACGCCGTATAAGTAGTGTCATCATATCTTCAAAGCATATATTACTGCAGCCAATTCCAAATCATGAGTCGGGTAATTCTTTTCATGCTTCTTTAATTGTCTTGATGCATAAGCAATCACCTTCCCACGTTGCATCAATACGCACCCCAAACCTATACTTGAGGCATCACAATATACCACATAACCTTCTGTTCCTTCTGGGAGAGTGAGCATTGGCGCGGATGTCAATCGATTCTTTAGCTCCTGAAAACTATGTTCACAAGCATCAGACCACTGGAACTTGGTAGTTTTCTATGTTAACTTAGTCAATGGTGCTGATATAGAGGAAAACCCTTCTACAAACCGCCTATAATATCCTGTTAGCCCCAGGAAGCTGCGAACTTCTGACGGTGTTGTAGGTCTCGGCCAATTCTTCACTGCATCGATCTTCTGAGTGTTGACCTTAATACCCTCATCAGATATCACATGGCCAAGGAATGCTACTGAGTTCAGCAAGAATTCACATTTAGAGAGCTTAGCATATAACTTATGATCCTGAAGGGTCTGGGCATAAGCCTGAATACGGGAAATATCCATGCCCTCTACCAAGGAGGCTGTTGTGCACTCATTTATCAGATGTGGTCACCCTATCACTCATCTCGGCCACCATATGGGGAGTATACCTTGATAAAGAATCAAACTATATACTATACTCTCATGCACTCATATTACCCTGTCGAAGGTTCAAGAACTTATCAGCTCTAGCTCATCGTATCTCAGCTGGTAAGTAGTGATGAAGAAAGGCCTCAGAAAATTCCTTCCACACGGCTGGAGGAGCGTTCGGACCCCTAGATCTCTCCCAACTATCATAGCATAAAATCGCTAAATCCCATAACCGATAAGAAGCCAACTCTACTGCCTCTGTATCACTAGCATGCATAACACGCAATGTACAATGAACCTGATCAATAAATGTTTGCGGGTCCTCCTTGGGGCTTGATCCGGTAAACACTGGAGGGTCTAGATTAATAAAATCACGAACTCCTGCACTAACCGGTTTATCAGCAGCACCGGTATTCTGCCTCTGAGCCTGAGCAGCTACTAAGCTACTCAACAACTGCACTGCACTGCGCATATCGTGGTCTGTAGTGCCAGACGGAGGAACTGGATGTACTGGGTGCCTCCTAATATCCTCTGGAGGAGACAGAGAGGTATGAGACGGCATCTCACTCTGAGGCTCACTTTGGCCTGCTATGGCTGGAGGCACCTGAATGTTACCCTCTCCTACAGCTGTATCAAGCCGTTTACTAATCGCTTGCTTCCTAGTCGAAGGCATCGCTAAAAGAAAACAAGGTGAATATTAGATATGAACACTTACGACTCAACTCTACGCACGATCTAGATTCAGGAAGAAGGTAACAACCCTAGATGTCACGTAGCCTCCTGATTATAAATGTGGCGCGCTACACATCCATAATCAAAACTCTACTAGACACGGCTCATAGACAACCCCTAGGACAGACTTGCTCTGATACCAAGTTTGTCACAACCCAACTGGAGGGTCATGACTAGCACCCGGGCCATACTTGCCGAGCACCAACGTACATTTTATCTAACCTTCCTTATTATCTTTAAGGGACCACAAGACCAATATAAATGAAAGACATGGATCATGAACATCCAACAATGAAAGATAATGTCATGAACATACATAACATGGGACGACAAGACTGTCAAGAAACTATATATAAGGTACGAGCTATCATGATGCCATGAAAGACTATACAACAAAAATCAGCCGAAAAGGCATTCTAAACCATACATAAGTCGACACCTGTCTATGAGCCTCTAAAAGAACATAAGTGCTACAACATTGCCGGAACAGGGCCCCGACATACCCATAAGGTCTATAACAAAAATGCATACCAAGACCACGGCAAGTCCGGAGAAGGGATCTCGCCAATAACCGCTGAACTGGACAGCCTACTGTGGTGGGGGAGCTACGTCTACCTGTCTATCAGGACCTGCAGCACGACATGCAGCATCCACAAATAAAAAGGATGTCAGTACGAATAAAGTACTGAGTATGTAAGGCAGAATAGCATAAGTAAGAACAATAATGTAAACAGTGATAGGGAATATACAACCTGTGACATCTGGGTACCTCTGAGGGCTACTGACATGAAATACATGATACATACATATATATATACATAAACGTTTAAAACATATGCCTTTGTGGGCATCATCATCATCATATCGTACCCGGCCATAATAGGCTCGGTAAAACGTACCCGGCCATCATAGGGCTCGGTAGAATCGTACCCGGCCACGTGGAGCTCGGTAAAACCCAACTGATTAGTGGTTGCACAATAGGTGCCGTACCCGGCCGACTATAGCGCGGCTCGGTAGAGTAAAATAGATACATATATATGATGCATGCTGGACTCATTGGAATCACATTTTGAACCTTTCGGAGTGACATAAGGTTGGTATCCTTCGTACACATTATTAGGATTAACTCTTCATCAAGAATCTTATAAGAATCAGGAACTACCAACAACATTGATAATATAAGAATAAGAGAAGTAACATCAATATCAATCGTTTCGTAAGAAGGGCAGCAATGTAAGTACTGCTAGCTTCTAAGAGTAGAGTATCTTTGGGAGCTCGTTCATTCCATTATGTACAATCGGAGTCGTGCAAAAGAATGAAGGGGATAGACTCACATACCTTGTATATACTGCCCAACCTCAAGCTATGCAAATATCACGACTCCTTAGTCTACAATAAGACAAATGACACTATCATTATCGCTTAAGCGTCGTAACTATTATGTATCGACCACATCCTATTTTACGATGAAACGGACAGCACCTCCCCTATTTATATGACTTCCCACAAGTCAATACAATCACCAAACAGCCCAAACAACATCATTTATAATCATATTGAGCCTCCAAAACAGTCCACCAACCAACAACATTACTACCAAGCTTTTCGATATATATTTCACAAGTTCTAGCTTCAACGACTTAGCTGCAACTTGGATAATCTTAAATATATATAGAGTAAGAGGTTCCTCACCTTTAAACAGAAAGAACAACTCCAATTTGACCTTAATTTTCCACGAAATATCCCTTCAATTCTGCCACAAGAACAAGGAAGCGAAACTAGCAATTAATTCGGGTTTTTCGGCACTAGAATTACTTTAGAAGACTTGAAATCACCTAGGGTTGATATTAAAAACTTGAAGGTGTATTTACAGGACATAAAACACTTAAAACAACCTCCCACACGAGCTGGAACAACACAAAAATCAGCAACAACAAGAAGAACAAGAAACTTACTAGCGCCACGGGATTCCCGACATTTTATTTGTGTTGTTTGCCCTTTGTTTGGGTCTTGGATCATGAGAGAACCTTGAGAGAATGTTTTTAGGGTTATAAGGTCTGAATATACTGAAAAATAATGACTTAAAACGGGGTTGAGTTATCTTATATATATCCATATGTCTTAAACCGCCTTTGTGGGCCCCATAGAGAGCAGCTTGGCGCACTCTCGCGAAAACGCGAATATCTCTCTATTCCGAGATCGTATCGACGAACGGTTTAATGCATTGGAAACTAGACTCATAGATCTTCAATTTGATAGGTAGATCACCCCATAATTCCAAGCACATTGGGAGTAAAATGCAGTAACATTTGACCTAAAGTTTAAGTAAAATTATAAACCTAAGTTGCGACAACTTTTATCGACTTTTATTTCATAACTCGCTTGACTTCAAGACTTATGATGCGGATATTATATGATTCAAATACATTAAAACAAGACCTCTTGGGACAGTTAATCACCTCTAGTGTTATCCGAAAATACGGGTTACAACATCCTTGATTAGCTTAACTTCAAATACTTGTTAACCACTCTTATACACCCTTGTATCGTTTAAGACCAATAGGATTAACTTATTATCATCTCAAAGATAATCTCTTCTTGGATTTACGTCGACTACCTTACGGCGTGATCTATGATATGCGAATTTGGGTTGTAACATCCTCTCCCCCTTAGGAACATTCGTCCTCGAATGTAAGGGTTTATGGGGTGTCTAACTCATCGTGGATTCCGACGGAGATTTCCGGCTGAGTTTCCCTTATAAAATGGACACTAGCCAAACTTGCAAGCAGTTAAACCCAACCTATGGCCATACAAGACTATACAAAGCATTATGGATATGTACATTATCTGCATATCACCATTTTGTATTAAAAAAAAGAGTATTCACAAGCTATTGCTTACCTCATAGAGCCGTTTCACCTTATAATGCATCCTTCTTTTCCCCGGCATCCTCGTTATCTTCACTCTGGAATAGGTAAGGGTATTTAGACTTCATCTCCTCTTCTGCTTCCCATGTCATTTCTTTTATATTCTTGTTCCTCCATAATACTTTCACGGAAGCTACATCCTTTGTTCTCAGCTTGCGGACTTGTCGATCTAATATAGCCACTGGCACTTCATCATATGATAGATCCTTTGTAACTTGTACATCTTTGATAGGGACGACCCGAGAAGGGTCTCCAATACATTTCCTCAACATAGATACATGGAATACCGGGTGGAAAAATTCCAATTCAGATGGCAATTCTAACTCGTAAGCAACCTGTCCAATTCGTCGAAGAATTTTGTACGGCCCAATATACCGCGGACTCAACTTACCCTTCTTCCCAAAACGCATAACACCCTTCATCGGCGAGATCTTCGGGAAAACCCAATCACCAACCTCAAATTCCAGATCACGACGTCGGACGTCGGAATAAGACTTTTTCCTGCTTTGTGCCGTCCTCAGCCGCTCTTGTATCAGTTTCACCTTCTCAATGGCTTGGTAAATCAAATCTGGCCCATATAATTCTGTCTCACCGACTTCGAACCATCCAACTGGTGATCTACATCTCCTCCCATACAGTGCCTTATACGGGGCCATTTTAATACTGAAATGGTAGCTATTATTGTAGGCAAATTCTATAAGTGCCAGATGGTCATCCCAATTCCCCTTGAAATCTAGAACACATGCTCATAGCATATATTCAAGCGTCTGGATGGTACGTTCAGCCTGTCCGTCAGTCTGCGGATGGAATGCAGTGCTGAGATTTACTTGTATGCCTAAACCTTTTTGAAAAGACCTCCAAAAGTTAGACGTAAATTGAGCTCCTCGGTCTGATATAATAGATACCGGCACACCATGAAGCCTAACAATCTCCTTGATATACAACTTCGCATAATCTTCAGCCGTGTAAGTTGTCTTAACTGGTAGAAAATGGGCAGATTTTGTAAGTCGATCAACTATCACCCAGATGGAGTCAAACTTATGATAAGAGAGAGGTAATCCAATAATGAAGTCCATATTAATCACCTCCCATTTCCAGGTCGGAATCTCTATATTCTGAATCAATCCACTAGGTTTCTGATGCTCGATCTTTACTTGTTGACAATTAGGACACTGGGCTACAAATTCTGCAATAGACTTCTTCATGTTATCCCACCAATATTGCTCCTTAACGTCATGATACATCTTTGTCGAGCCAGGATGGATAGAATATCGGGACTGGTGAATCTCAATCATAATCTTCTCTCGCAACCCTGCCACACTAGGTACACATAATCGGCCCTGGTATCTCAGTGTCCCATCTCCTCCGATCTTGAAAGCTGTAATCTTACACTGCTGAATTCCCTCTCTCAATCTTACTAAGGTAGGATCTTCATATTGCCGTGCTTTTACTTCGGCTACCAAAGATGATTCTGCTGTATTCTGTACAGTAACACCTCTGTCATCAGAGTCCAACAATCTGATTCTCATATTGGCCAGCTGGTGAAGCTCTTTGGTCAACCCTTGTCTACCTGCCTCAATATGTATTAAGCTTCCCATTGACTTACGGCTGAGAGCGTCTGCCATAACATTGGCTTTACCGGGATGGTACAATATCTCGACGTCGTAGTTTTTCAGTAATTCAAGCCACCTACGCTGCCTCAAATTCAACTCCTTCTGCTTGAAGATGTATTGTAAACTCTTGTGATCTGTGTAGATGTCAACATGGACGCCGTATAAGTAGTGTCATCATATCTTCAAAGCATATATTACTGCAGCCAATTCCAAATCATGAGTCGGGTAATTCTTTTCATGCTTCTTTAATTGTCTTGATGCATAAGCAATCACCTTCCCACGTTGCATCAATACGCACCCCAAACCTATACTTGAGGCATCACAATATACCACATAACCTTCTGTTCCTTCTGGGAGAGTGAGCATTGGCGCGGATGTCAATCGATTCTTTAGCTCCTGAAAACTATGTTCACAAGCATCAGACCACTGGAACTTGGTAGTTTTCTATGTTAACTTAGTCAATGGTGCTGATATAGAGGAAAACCCTTCTACAAACCGCCTATAATATCCTGTTAGCCCCAGGAAGCTGCGAACTTCTGACGGTGTTGTAGGTCTCGGCCAATTCTTCACTGCATCGATCTTCTGAGTGTTGACCTTAATACCCTCATCAGATATCACATGGCCAAGGAATGCTACTGAGTTCAGCAAGAATTCACATTTAGAGAGCTTAGCATATAACTTATGATCCTGAAGGGTCTGGGCATAAGCCTGAATACGGGAAATATCCATGCCCTCTACCAAGGAGGCTGTTGTGCACTCATTTATCAGATGTGGTCACCCTATCACTCATCTCGGCCACCATATGGGGAGTATACCTTGATAAAGAATCAAACTATATACTATACTCTCATGCACTCATATTACCCTGTCGAAGGTTCAAGAACTTATCAGCTCTAGCTCATCGTATCTCAGCTGGTAAGTAGTGATGAAGAAAGGCCTCAGAAAATTCCTTCCACACGGCTGGAGGAGCGTTCGGACCCCTAGATCTCTCCCAACTATCATAGCATAAAATCGCTAAATCCCATAACCGATAAGAAGCCAACTCTACTGCCTCTGTATCACTAGCATGCATAACACGCAATGTACAATGAACCTGATCAATAAATGTTTGCGGGTCCTCCTTGGGGCTTGATCCGGTAAACACTGGAGGGTCTAGATTAATAAAATCACGAACTCCTGCACTAACCGGTTTATCAGCAGCACCGGTATTCTGCCTCTGAGCCTGAGCAGCTACTAAGCTACTCAACAACTGCACTGCACTGCGCATATCGTGGTCTGTAGTGCCAGACGGAGGAACTGGATGTACTGGGTGCCTCCTAATATCCTCTGGAGGAGACAGAGAGGTATGAGACGGCATCTCACTCTGAGGCTCACTTTGGCCTGCTATGGCTGGAGGCACCTGAATGTTACCCTCTCCTACAGCTGTATCAAGCCGTTTACTAATCGCTTGCTTCCTAGTCGAAGGCATCGCTAAAAGAAAACAAGGTGAATATTAGATATGAACACTTACGACTCAACTCTACGCACGATCTAGATTCAGGAAGAAGGTAACAACCCTAGATGTCACGTAGCCTCCTGATTATAAATGTGGCGCGCTACACATCCATAATCAAAACTCTACTAGACACGGCTCATAGACAACCCCTAGGACAGACTTGCTCTGATACCAAGTTTGTCACAACCCAACTGGAGGGTCATGACTAGCACCCGGGCCATACTTGCCGAGCACCAACGTACATTTTATCTAACCTTCCTTATTATCTTTAAGGGACCACAAGACCAATATAAATGAAAGACATGGATCATGAACATCCAACAATGAAAGATAATGTCATGAACATACATAACATGGGACGACAAGACTGTCAAGAAACTATATATAAGGTACGAGCTATCATGATGCCATGAAAGACTATACAACAAAAATCAGCCGAAAAGGCATTCTAAACCATACATAAGTCGACACCTGTCTATGAGCCTCTAAAAGAACATAAGTGCTACAACATTGCCGGAACAGGGCCCCGACATACCCATAAGGTCTATAACAAAAATGCATACCAAGACCACGGCAAGTCCGGAGAAGGGATCTCGCCAATAACCGCTGAACTGGACAGCCTACTGTGGTGGGGGAGCTACGTCTACCTGTCTATCAGGACCTGCAGCACGACATGCAGCATCCACAAATAAAAAGGATGTCAGTACGAATAAAGTACTGAGTATGTAAGGCAGAATAGCATAAGTAAGAACAATAATGTAAACAGTGATAGGGAATATACAACCTGTGACATCTGGGTACCTCTGAGGGCTACTGACATGAAATACATGATACATACATATATATATACATAAACGTTTAAAACATATGCCTTTGTGGGCATCATCATCATCATATCGTACCCGGCCATAATAGGCTCGGTAAAACGTACCCGGCCATCATAGGGCTCGGTAGAATCGTACCCGGCCACGTGGAGCTCGGTAAAACCCAACTGATCAGTGGTTGCACAATAGGTGCCGTACCCGGCCGACTATAGCGCGGCTCGGTAGAGTAAAATAGATACATATATATGATGCATGCTGGACTCATTGGAATCACATTTTGAACCTTTCGGAGTGACATAAGGTTGGTATCCTTCGTACACATTATTAGGATTAACTCTTCATCAAGAATCTTATAAGAATCAGGAACTACCAACAACATTGATAATATAAGAATCATCACCTGCGCTCCATCACCATCCCCACTAGTTTCGCATCTGTGCACTCCCTCCGCACCAGCGGCTCTCGCATCTGCAGCCTCCCTTCCGTAGGTGCGAAACACCAGAACCAGCAAAGGCACCAAATGTTTCTAAGTCCAATTCCATTCAGTTAAGCATCCGAAACACATCCGAGGCCCCCGGGACCTCCACCAAACCTACCAACAAATCCTATAACACCATATGAACTTAGTCGAGCCTTTAAACCACATCGAACAACACCAAAATCATGAATTAAGCACGGATTCAAGCCTAAGAATTTAGAATTTTCCAAATTCTACAAATGACGCCGAACCACATCAAATCTAGTCTGAATGACCTCAAATTTTTACACACAGGCCACAAATGCCACTACGACCCTACAGCCAATTTCGGAATTACATTCCGAGCTCGATATCAAAATTTTCACTATCGGCCTAAATTGCCGAAAAACTATCTTTCGCCAATTCAAGCCTAAATCTATTACAGACCTCCAAAATATATTCCAGACGCGCTTCTAAGTTGAAGATCACTCAACGGTGCTAACGGAGCCAACAGAATTCCATTTCGGATCCTTCTTCACACAGTTCCGACTACGGTCTAATTTGTAAGGCTTAAACTCACAACTAGGGACTAAGTGTCCCAAAACTCCCCGAATTCCATAACCAATCACTCCGGCAAATCCCAAAAGCAGAACCAAATGTGGGGAAATCAGATATTAGGGAATCGAGGCTCTAATTCTCAAAACGACCGGCCAGGACATTACACCGATACATTTGAATACATATAAACATCTGAATACATAAATTATAGTATTAATTAAAAAAACATATGAATACATTCTACAATATATTGAATACATACTGTTGAATATATACTGCTGGACAAAACAGTGAAACAAAGTGAAGCTTTGAAATTATATAATTACATTGAATACAATTAAATACAATGAACATATTGAAAAATAGAACAAACTAAAGACAGTGAATACATATCTAATAATATATATATTTTTTAAATATAGAAAAAAATAAACACATTTAATACAGTGCATAAAGTGAATACATGACTTGTAATACAAATTTACTGCTGAACATATATTGGAATAACTTAATTGCTATTAATAAAAAATACATCTGAATACATATCTAATAGTAATTAAAAAAACATAAGAATACATACTGAAATACACTGAATAAATGTTGTTGGAAACTTATTGATGGATAATTAAGAGAAACACGGTGAAGCTTTAGATAAAGTGATACAGAAAAAACCGACATCAGTTGACAGCTTAACTTAAAGGCTGTTACGTATTCCTTCTTCAACATCTTAAAGATAAAAAAGACATTCATGTATTCCAAAAACAAATAAGGTTGAGTAAAACCATCATGTATTATGTAATAAGCTTCAAAAACTATTCTCACAGAAGACTGTTCTTCACAGAAAACTATCTTCACCAAAACTATTTTCACAAAAAACTATCTTCAAAAACTATCTTTACCGAAAACTATTCTAAAATTATCTTCACAGAAGTATCTGAATCTGTCATTTGTCTAACAATCTTTGTGGGTACTTCATTGTCGCTTACGACATCGGCGTCTATCTTCCGCATAGCATAGTTCCAAAGGAGGGAACCATATCTTTGACAGAGTAAACTGACATCAAATTTTGTTTGTGGAACCAATCCATAAGTGCTCAAATACTTTGCGTATGCCGCGACATGCAACTCACTATCCCTGAAAATGTAGATTGACACAATTCAATATAAGTCATATTATTAGTATTATAAATGATACAATAATAAGAAAAATGATTGAATTCATACATGCTCTCAGCCTTTTGTTGAGGCACATTCGAAATAAAAACAACATCAAAGGGATCGGTTTGTGCTTTGTCATTGTATGCTGGTTCATGAGACCAATCTATGCCTTGTTTATCTCTGTAGAAATCACTGATCGATAGGTACAGAGATACAAGCTTAGCAAACTTATCTATCTCAGTACCCACATAAGCATCATGGCCTGCTGATCGGTAGGAATCATATACGTTGATACATTTCTCCTTAAATGAGACAACTGCCAATATCCAATGAAGTTTGTCCTTCAAGTTGAATGGTATCAAGACATTATCAACCGTATGCCATGGTACATTAGCTATCAATCTGTAACCCTTATTCATATACAACATCTTCTTCTGTGGCTACACTTGCATTACCATCTGTATCATTATACTTTTCGAATATTTCAGCAACTCTTATCTTGAATATACAATCAACAGTTGTATATTTGAACTTGGTGGTTTGGTTGTACTTGCCCTTCTTTCTCAGGTAGTAAAATATAACATCAATATGATGTATATAAAATTAAATACATAGCGTCAGTACATTGAATTAAAAACAAGAAAAATAAACCTCATTGAAGAAACTGAATATATACAGGTATTATGTATTGAGAAATTAACTTGCTATAGTTATCATTTACTAAATTATTTCCTATAGCTATGTTTTCACTTGTTATAGACTGTATTCGAGGTATTCAAGCTATTGTATTCATGAATACAGTCTATAACAATTGTATAGCTATAGGAGGTAAAATTTTCATTTTAAATTGAAGTACAATTTTATTTGGGCTAATACATTTAGTTGGACTCCAAGAGATGAGTCCTTTTCACTAAGCTCGATGTTCAACTGGCTATTAGCTCATTTTAAAATCCAAACTAATGATCGAATGTCAAATGTTCCATGGCGCCATGGTAGTAATAGTGTGGGATATGTGATTGAAAAATAGCTAATGTTATGGAGTTGTAAATTTCAAAGATGAAATTTCATGATAGTGTCCTAGAACTTAATTTTATTTTGAAATTTGAAACTATATGACAGTAACTATTTTTAATTATATGACCAGAAAGTAAATTTTTGTAAAGTTTATTGAGGCACATCAAATGAAGTAACCCATAAAATCGTAAAAATTACACGAGGCCTTATTTGGTTACCCCGTTTAGCATGTACCCACTTTTAATTTTTTTTTAACTAGTACCCAAAATTTAAACAACTTCAGACTTTTTTCTCCTTTTTCTTCTTCTTCTTCTTCTTCTTCTTCTTATTATTATTATTATTATTATTATTATTATTATTATTATTATTATTATTATTATTATTATTATTATTATTATTATTATTATTATTACAATGATTTTATATGGTGTTTGTAAATATATTTAAGGGTAGTTTATGATATTTTACAATGGTGAGCTGCTGTGTCACTTTATTAAACAGGTCACAACCCGAAACAATATACTTCTGAGAACTCTCAGTCTCCAAATTCATCAAACACATGAATCATCGTAACTGATCCTAACTCCAGCACTAGAATGACTAACACATCTTCCATTCATGACCTTCCCATAAGGAATACTTTCATAATTCTTCCGTGCCACATAGCAATAATTTGAATATCAGCAGTCTATCAACTAGGTGAGTACTGTAATACCAATGAACATCCGTAAGTCAAAACACAATGAGCCTTTTGAAATATGCACCCTTCTCAGGGATTACCGAGCAGTTATACCATTCATCTAATTATCTGAAATTGACCATTCTGTCCAAAATTTGTGATCTTCCTTTCAAGAATGTTCTGCCACCTTGTACATGTAAATCTTAATCCCGCGCCACATACCACATCTATTATGTCATCATGTGACAAGCACGAGAATCTCATTATCAACTTTGGGTAACCATCAAATTACATACCCGGTCATTCAGTAACCTTCATCTTGCTTCTTTCGAGGAGGAATTCATAATACACAACACGTTTCCTACACCGGTAGAATATATCCGGTTCAATCCATGGTAGAAACCATTAAGAACACTTTGAAATCTATTTTCACATAACCAAGCTATCAGAACTGAATCCCTCTAACTCTACCAAGCCATACAAGTTGCCAAATCCAAGAGTATTGCCACCAAACACCCGTAAAGCCCCACATCATCATATGAACCAAAAGAACCGAGCATACCATTACCATACTGATCCATCATGTTAACCATTTATCCTATTTTCTCTGAGTTTCTTCTGAATCACCCTCAGGTTGATATTTCTCCTTGTTAAAACACTATTATCCTTACCCAAGATCACTACAAGACATCCTAACATAAAACCACATTACCCTAAGGCCCATAAGCTATTGTATTCTTCTTAAGCACCTTCATAAATACCCCAACCGTAACACTCACTCTGAAAATACCTTATGCGAATTTAAAATTGTTCCTCTTTCTTTTCTTATACTGAAAATGTAGAATCCATAGTCAAACAGAATTACTGTACGTCCCCATACCATCCAATGTAAGTAACTGATTCTAGTGATATACAAATTTGAAAATTTTCAATTTCCCATATACATTTTGAATCCATTAGAACCTTCTCGAAATCATCCATTCTACTCAAATCTAATTTACTCCGCCCCAAACGGGCCAAAAGACATGTGCTCCTTTAGCACAATCAACACTCAAATAAGTAACCATGTCTTAACACGACCAATCAAATTCATACTTCGTGTGCACTACATCCTTCAAAATAACAACTTAATCATTCCAAAATTTTCATATTTTCGTAAGTGCATTATATCCCGTATTCAGGAAATTTCCTTACTCGAGTCATTTTCGAAGTCCACCTCTGCAAGTCATCACTGATCCCCAAGTATACTTCAGACCAACTAACATTTTAACATATAACCATGAACTGAAGTGTTAATAACAGGCTCCCCCACTTGGCTCAAAGCCATAGATTAAAATACTTGATAACTCACAATACCCATACTTTATTACTGTCTTAATACCGCAGTTAGTTCAATGAAAATTCTTCTCAAGATCAAGACACACCAACCATAAAATACCTCAATCATCCGCTAATCTCGCATTCATTATCTTAACACTCAAGTCAACATTCACAACCAGATTCAAATTCAAGTCTCAACACATACACCCCGTTGGAAGAAAAGAAACTCTCTATTCACATCATAAGGAACACACTTACATAAATTACTGCGCAGGGGATAATCCACCTGCTTAGTCTCAAATTGGCATATTGTTATACCCTTTCGCAACCACAATTACTATGAAATCACTTAATCTTTCCGAGTCCAAACTCATTAATCACACACGAAAAATTAATTTGCCCCAAAATTTAACAACGTGAAAGATCTTTCAAAACATTCACACTCGAGATTGTACGTCACATCAAAACAAAAATAAAGCACCCAATAGTCTTCCTTTACATTTCAAGCAAACACTTCTCATCACATTCAAATTGTCTTAACACATCCCGCAGTTACATCATTCTCATAAAAAAAAACCATTCCATCGTTCATCGAGCTACAAATTCCACTCGTAAGGACATTACCGGATATATGAGTCCAAATGTACAGATTACAACAGAAGCTACCGAGCATAAGCTACAGCATAAACCTGGCCTCAAGTCCTCCAGACTGGCCAATCACTAAAACACAGAATACTCATCTTCAACCTCGTTCATAGAATCACAAGCCAGCGATGCATAGCTGATACCGAGCACTCATATGCGCATACGAATGCGTGGAAGGAATTCAAAGAGTTATATTTCAAGTTGAATCAATTCTGCACGATAGAATACAAGAAAGTGAAATTTTCCTAAGTGTTCTGCAGCCTCTCGAAGATAAGTACAGATGTCTCCGTACCGATCCGCAAGACTCTACTAAACCTGCTCATGACTCGTGAGACATACGTAACCTAGGCTCTGGTACCAACTTGTCATGACCCAAAATCTCACCCGTCGTGATGGTGCCTATCTCGATACTAGGCAAGCCAAAAATCTCAATAACCAAAACTTCTCTTTAAGGTTGAAAATATAATATTCCAATAAAATCCACAAATCTTACAATTACCGATACAACCACTCCCAAAACCTGGTGTCACTAAGTACATGAGCATCTAATATGAATACAAGTCTAAAAAATACGGTCGATAACAGGCTGAGACCAAATACTGTAAATAAGGAGATAGGGAAGGAGAGGTAAGGTCTGCGAAACATGACAGCTACCTCAGAATCTCCGTAAAATCAGTTGTGCGAGAGAATAAACACCCGCTATGACTGGGAACACATGGATCTGCACACGAAGTTCAGGGTGTAGTATGAGTACAACCAACTCAGCAAGTAACAATAATAAATAAGGAACTGAAGATAGTAACGAGCTACACAGTTATGGTTCATTTCCAGTAATTCTAGCAAAGAATAGACATGCTATCAAATCTGGCAATTTAATGTCAAATCAATTTTTATACAGTTCCTGTTCATGTAATCCGTATATCAACAATCTTTCAGAGATTTCAGAACAATGATAGATAGCAACTAAGTGCAACAACAAATGGAAATCAAGTACAACCTCTTAGGACAACAATCACTCACTGGGCTCCCAGCCCTCATCACTCACTCTCAATGGGTACCCGCATTCACTGGGGGTGTACAGACTCCGAAGGGGCTCCTACAGCCCAAGCGCTAGCGCTATAATCTACACGGACAACTCACGTGCCATAATATAAATATCTAGATCCACATGGCCAACTCACATGCTGCACGGCCAACTCACGTGCTATAGTATAATATAAGGATCCGCACGACCAACTCACGTGCTGCACGGCCAACTCACGTGTTGTACGGCCAACTAATGTGCTATAGTATAATATAAGGATCTATACGGCCAACTCATGTGCTGCACAGACAACTTACGTGCTATGATATCAATATCTCATAATCAGGCGCTCGGCCTCACTTAGTCATAAATCTCTTCAGTCTCTCGGGCTCTCAATAATCATGAAATCAGCCCAAACAACAATGATATTATGTATCAATAATAATAACAGAGACTGAGATAAAATGTGCAAGTGAAAACTGAGACTGAGTACATATAGCATTTAGAAGGCAATTCAATAAGTACGCAACCTCTACGGGTCCCTACAGTACTATCACATAGCCTAAGCATGATTTGTAACATGATTTACAGTCAAATTTTATTAACACATAGAGAGCATATAGCTAACAACAAATTATTCAACTTTACAGTTTCCCCGACGGACCAAGATATAATCCCTTCGGTGCACGCCCACACGCCCGTCACCTAGCATGTGCGTCACCTCCAAAATAATCACATGATACCAAAATCCGGGGTTTCATGCCCTCAGGACTAGATTTAAAACTGTTACTTACCTCAAAAGGTGAAACTCTTTACTCTGCTATGCCTTTGCCGCGCAAATCGGCCTTCGAATGCCTTGAATCTAGTCACAAATAATTTGTTTCAGTCAATAAAATTTATTGAAATTAATTCCATAAGAAAATACAAATATTTTCATAAAAATGCGAAATTTAGCCCAAAAATCGCCCGTGGGGGCCATGTCTCGGAACACGATAAAAGTTACAAAATCCGAATGCCCATTCAACCACGAGTCTACCCATACAAATTTTACCAAATTCGACCTCAACTCGACCCTCAAAATCTACAAATCTTATTTCCAAATTTCTAAGTTCCAATCTCTAATTTACACCTTAAAATCATGTAATCTAGTCGGATTATTCGATGATAATTCAATATTATGGAGTAGAAATGATCACAAGAGACTTACCTCAAGTTTTCCTTGAAAATATATCAAAAACTCGCCTCTCCTCAAGCTCCAATTTGTCAAAAATGGGGAATGGGACGAAGTCCCTATTTTTATAATTCTGCCCAGACTACCTCGGTTTTGCCTCGATCTTGGCCTTCGATCGAGGTCCTCGATCTTGGGCCTCGATTCTGACCCTCGATCATGGCTCTCGACTCTGATCTTCGATCCTGCCTTCGATCGTGGCCCTAGACCCTAGGCTCGATCGTGGCCCTAGACCCTAGGCTCGATCGTGGCTTCGAGCCTGATCCTCATCCCTGCCATCGATCGTGGCCCTCGACCCTGGGCTCGATTTATTTCGGCTCGATTCGTAAATTCATGGAAATTTATAGAAATTTGGGATTTTGAAGAAAACCTAGAAATTGGTATTTTTGGATTTTTACCATGGAATTGGACATGAAATTTGGAATAAGTAATACAATCAAGTTCGTGGTATTATGGGTAATGATTATCTCCGAAAATATTTAGAATCCGGGCACGTGGGCCCGAGGGTGATTTTTATCGACTTTTCGAGCGGAGTTAGAAATTGTTGTAAATTGAATTATAATGAGTATTAGAGTATATATTTATGGGTCTGCATATTTATTGACTAGTTTTGGAGCGATGGGCATCGGTTTGAGTTTTTGGAAAGGCTTTGGAGCCGGTTAAGGAATTTCGGAGCGTGGTAAGTCTCTTTTATAACCTTGTAAGAGGGAATTGACACCATAGGTAAATTGATTTAATATGTGCTCCTATTTGTGGGGGCTACATATACACGGGGTGACGAGAGTCCGTGCATAGCTACTGTTATGCTTATGTTTGGGTAGTCTAGGACCCAAATCATGTTATACTTGCGATGTTTGCGCCCTACTTGTTAATTTAATTGCATAAATCATATTGAAATTTGATAAAGGAATGGTAAAAGGTTAAACTTCATTTTCTTGACCGTTAATGAGAATTGGTATTCCCTTGGATAATTGCCCGTAATAAATCTTGAATTGGTTGTTGTAAATGTATTTTTGTTTCTTTTGTGGAGCAGGCCGAACACCTCGGTAGCAGATAGATACATCTATGGTTCGACCCGTTCGACCCTTGGCAGTGCATAGTTTAAATATTTATGTTTGATCGGGCCATACGACCTCGACATGATTTGCGCATGCTAAATCTTTGGAATTAATAGTAATTGATATTGCTTCACTAGCTTGAGATACAAAAAAATGCGAAATAACGAAAATAGATTTGGAAGATTCCTATGAACAAAAGAACTGTGTACTTACTTCATGTTATTGAGTTTACAATTGTTCTATACAATCCATGCTTAATTATAATATCAATAATTTATTGTTAGCCCATAGAATGTTTTGGAGTCGACCCCTCGTCACTACTTCTTCTAGGTTAGACTGGATAATTGCTGGGTAAGCGTTGGTTTACGTACTCATAATACAGTTGCGGCATATTTTTGTGCAGGTGCATATATGTCTAGTGGCCTTTTGGGTGCAGAGGCGCGGTTATTGCAGGGACTTAGGTGAGCTGCATTACATGTTACGAGTCTGCAACATGCACATAGTCTCTATCCGAGTTACTTACACACTCCTGTCTAATTGTACTTTTAGACAAATGTTGTATTTCTAATATATTTCCTAGTTGATGCTCATGTACTTGTGACATCGAGTTTCAGGGGCGAATATGGGCTGTTCAGTATTATAGTTGTGAAAATACTATCATTTACTTTGTAAAGTTTATCTTTTACTATTTAATTGAACGAAATTATGATTTCAAAAATACTTAAATGAGTAATTAAGTTAATCAATTATTGTTGGCTGGCCTGATAGCGGTGTTAAGCGCCATCATGACCTCTAATGGAATTTGGGTCATGACATCTTGGTATCAGAGCACTAGGTTCACTTAGATCTCACGAGTCATGAGAAAATCTAGTAGAGTCTTGACGATCGGTACGGAGACGTCTGTACTTATCTTCGAGAGACTACAGGGCTGTTAGGAGCACTTCCCTTCTTAATTCCTCATTGTACGACTTGATTCCTTTGGGGCTTATGCCTTTATTTCTTTCCTATTCAATCTTATGCGACGTGAAGCTCTTGTTATAAATTGGGAATCGAGGAATTTTAATGGCACTACAGATGTAGTGTAGGATGTTTCTCCCTGCATATTCAATTGGGCTAATGTCGTCTCCTTGCGGAAGGATATTCTTTTGTTCCAGCTCAGTATCGGTATTTTCTATGGTTTAGAGACTGTGCACAGATTACTACAATGACTATGAGTTATTATAGCACAGTATTGAGGTAATGTTAGGATACTTGTCTACGTGTCGGGGCAGTGAATGATTCGAAATGAGGTGTTTCTCAATGCATGATTCAGTGGTTCAGTGTTTTATTTCTAGCGGAGGAAAGGCAATCAGACTAAGAATGGTTAGGTTTGGGTTGATGGATTAATCAGGCTTGGTATTTTCGAGCATGGTGGAATTGTCATCTGAGATGTGGTGTCACTGTCCTTGTTGAATTTGTTAAGTTCGTCGGTGTTATGGTCTTCTTCAATTCGCCTTCGGGGCAGGATATTATGAAATGGTATCGGGGAAGCGACTGTTAGAGAATGCGATGTGCAGTGGTTCAGAATCGAATCGGTGTTCCTAATGTTGATGGCTCGAGAAGGATGATCCCCGGAGAGGTTTAGAGTGGTAGCGATCTATTGGTTCAAGTGCTACAGAGACATATTTTGATTTAAGGCAATAACTGGGCAGCGGAGGATGAGGAAGTACATGTGGGAGGTGTCTTGTGGTGTCAGGCGGGTGCTTCTTTGAGAAGGTGTTCATGTGCTAGCAGGGCCTTGGAGTTGGATCACATTTGGGAGCAAGACAGAGTGGGTGACTCTCAACAATGGTCCTAATGGATTCACAAATTTAAAGTGTGGTGTCTAAGTACTTCGAGTCCGTGGTATGATTAAGTATCGAGCATTGCAGCGGATTACGATAAGGGGTTTGGAGTGTTCCATTATCATCGGTCTGCAGTGTAGCACTGGAGGAATGGGAGAAAATAACTTTAGATTCATAAAGGAAATATCAGAATGGGTGTACCAGTTAAAGATGCGAATGTGCGCACAAGGAGGGTATGCGATGGTTTGTGGGTTTTGAGACAATGTGGTCTTGTGAAATAGGGTCCTTCTGGATGAGTGGGAATTGGGTTTGTCATGTTTTGAATGGAGCTATTATTATTACTAAGGCACGTCCGAAGTAAATTAGAAGAAGTCGGATCGGCTAGCAATGGCTGAATTGGCATGATGTGGCAATGATTAGTTCCTTCAACGTGTTACGTTTTACAGGTGGTAGTGGCGGTACATGCGAGGCTTGACGGCCACCGTAATTGATTTTACTTGGAGGTATTCGAGTTATTATAGCACGTTATGTGTAGATGGATCCCGGAAGGGTCATGGTGGTTTAGACCACTACTTGGGGTTGTATTTTCTATGGTTATGAGAATTTGGTCGCGCGTTGCAATGGTTCTCCTGAAATTAATTAAGTGAAAGGTTGCTATATGATGGAGTGTTTATTCTATTAGTGGATCAGGAGTTATTATGGAATTCTTGTACTCTCACGTATTGTCATGTTAGATGCAGTGAGCGGCATGGAAACTGGAAGGTGAGGATCACAGTTGCGATTCGGTGTTGACAAGAATGTCACGAGCTCGGACGAGCAAGAAAGAATTTAGATGGTTAGAATCAGCTGGTATTGTATTTAGTGCCACCTGAGATTGGTTTCCTATGTAAGAGTCTTTGTGTACTAATTTGCGGATTCTTGATTTGCTTTACAGCATTAATGTGGCTGGTGGTATGGAGGTGCAAACTTGTTACCTGGTGCGGAAGGTCGTGGGAGCGTATCCCACGGGAAGATTGTATTAGTGTGACATGTAGTCACTTGATTGATTAAAAATTGAAATCAAGTATGGAGATTTTTGTACTAATCGCTAATGTGAGGGTTTAGGCCTGAAAAGGTGCTCTATTCAAATGGTTGTGAATTGTGGAAGTTTGTTTCGGATTCGACAGTTGTTCTTTCATGTCATGGGAAAGGGTCATTGTAGATCATTGAGAGGTTATTTGACCAAGCATGGTATGATCAGAATTGGTTTGAGGTCCGTTGATGTTTCCAAATGTGGATGTGTACTCTACACCAGCCTGGGTGTGTTCATTCAGCATAACATTCCTTATGGAAGAGTATTCGGGTGTGGGATGTTAGTTTCGTTGCCAACTATTTCATGTAATACTCTATTGCACCATGTAGGTTGTGAGACAACTTGATTATTTGTACAATGTGTTGAGGTCCCGCGTAGCGGTGGTGTTATGTGAGCAGGATGGCTCTCGAGATGCAGATCATATATCGCACCTTAGTTGTGCTTGAGTTTTATAACGTATGACGCTACCCGTCTCCCCAGGATTTGTATTTTACACTTGGCTTGCTTATGCTGATATTCAGGTATTTTGTGAGTATAAGCGTTACAGCTCGATGTGTGTTTTCTTTAGATTATTATGGGTGGATGGGGTGGCACGCTGCCACAGGTATGTTGTTTGGATCAGGTGGCACGCCGTAACAGGTATCATGGTTGGATTGGGTTGCACGCCACAACGGTGTCATGTCTGGATTAGGTTGCACGCCGCAATAGTGGGATGTAGAGTACAGTTCCCTATATCTATTCTCCTGTGTTTTGTCCCTCATTTTCGGAGGAAGGATCATGACATCTTTTCAGTTGTTTAATTAGTTACGTGGGTTGAGCAGTTCTCTCCAGAGTTCATTTTTCCTTATGTATCACATTCGAGTTTGTAGCTTGTTGGCACATTGTGGCATCATGCGAGACTTTTGGCAGTGTCTGAGGTGGCTTATTGCCTGAGGAACTTGTACTGGATGAGACGAGATTATTGTACCTGAAATTAGTGTGACAAGATTTATATAAGGTGCATTAAAGAGAATATATTGTTATTCAGTTTAGAATGAGGTAATGGTTCTTGTCAGGAGGAGGGACTCCATAAATGGAGATTCGGCAGGTGGTTATGAGTTTCTAGACATCTCTTCCATCGTGGCAGTATTGCAAGAGTTGAAACATGACTTATATGCGTCATGAGGTGTGTTGTAGGCATCATATTCGTGGGATTTCGGCTATTGTTATCGGAGGATGTTATTATGGTCATGTGAATTATGCAGTGAATGGTGTGAATTCAGCAAAGGTATGCAATCATGTATTGGTGCATCGTGTAGCGATTGTTACGGTGTTCGTATGTTGAAAACATGCATGGTGGAGAATTCCGGATGTTAGAATTTGGCTCCAAGGTTTATTTGACTAAATTAAAAGGAAGATCTTTAGACTGACTCAAGCTAATAAGCTCAACTGAGTTGTGGTAGCACGGGTAGGTGCACGAGGTGTTAAACAGTGATTTTGTACAACTCCAAAACAGTTCTTAGCACGTTCGAGGACAAAAGTATGTTTAAGTGGGAGAGAATGTAGCGACCCGACTGGTCATTTTGAGCTCTAGCGTGTCGTTCGGTGGTTTGAGGCCATGAGTAGCTTCACTTCAAGTATTATAACTTGTACGTGTGGTCAAAATTGAGTTTCGGGATGTTCAAAGTCGATTTGGAAAGAAACTTCTAAATTTGGAAGCTTTAAGTTGGAGGAATTGACTAATGTTTGACTTTTGAGTAATCGACTTCGGAATCGAGATTTGAAGGTTCCAACAGGTTCGTATGATGATTTTGGACTTGGACGTATATCCGTATCGGATTTTGGATGACCCGGGAGCGTTTCGGCACCTATTATGGAAAGTTGGCATTTGGAAGAATTTTATAAATTTGGGATAAAGTGCATTTCAATGTTATCGATGTCTGTTTGGGATTCCGAGTCTGGGAATAGCTCTGTATGATGATTCTGTCCTTAGGAGCGCGTCTGGAAGTCGATTTGGAGGT
The DNA here is from genome assembly GCF_000390325.3 of Nicotiana tomentosiformis. Taxonomy (NCBI): domain Eukaryota; kingdom Viridiplantae; phylum Streptophyta; class Magnoliopsida; order Solanales; family Solanaceae; genus Nicotiana; species Nicotiana tomentosiformis. The sequence goes on along the minus strand of NC_090815.1, from coordinate 107,575,316 downwards.
CTGTAGGTCATTTTGGGGTCATTTGGCGAAAGTTGGAAAATTTGGATAATTTTGAGAAGTTTGACCAGGAGTGGACTTTTTGATATCGGGGTTGGATTTCGATTCCGGAAGTTGGGGTAGTTCCGTAATGTCAATTATGACTTGTGTGAATATTTTGAGGTCAATCGAACGTCATTTGATAGGTTCCGGCATCGATTGTAGAAGTTTGAAGTTTCAAAGTTCATTAAGTTTGAATTGGAGGGTAATTCATGTTTTTGCATTGTTTGATGTGATTTAAAGGCTCGACTAAGTTCGTATGATGTTTTAGGACTTGTTGGTATGTTTAATTGGGGTCCCGGGGGCCTCGGGTGAGTTTCGGATGCTTAACGGATCGATGTTTGAACTAAGGGAATGCAGGGATTTTCTGGTTGCTGGTGGAATCGCACCTGCGGAAAAAGGGCTGCATGTGCGATGCCGCAAAAGTGGCAAGGAAAGCGCAGAAGTGGAGGTTGGCCAAAAGGCCTGGGGCCGCAGAAGCAGGCACAAATGCGTAGATGCGCATGAGGATCGCGGAAGCGGCAGCGCAGATGCGCTGCATGGGGCACAGGTGCGGGGACGGTTGGGCCGAGCTTAAACCACACCTGTGATGGAATTTTCGCAGGTGCGGAGCCGCAGGAGCGGCTATTGGACCGCATAAGCGGAAATTGTGGTTGGGCAGTAAGGTTTCTTAATAAAACGGGGTTTGGCCATTTTCATTTAATTTCCTCCATGAGGGCTAACCTTGGAGCGATTTTTGGAGCATCATTTTCACTGTCAATAATGAGGCAAGTGATTTCTACCACTTGTGAGTTAAATATACGAATTTAGGCTTGTAAATTCATGATAATTTGTAAAAATTTGGGATTTTGAAGAAAAACATAGAAATTGGTATTTTTCGATTTTTACCATGAAATTGGACATGAAATTTGGAATAAGTAATACAATCGAGTTCGTGGTGTTATGGGTAAATATTATCTCCGAAAATATTTGGAATCCGGGCACGTGGGCCCGAGGGTGATTTTTATTAACTTTTCTAGCGGAGTTGGAAATTGAATTACAATGAGTATTAGAGTATATATTTATGGATTTGCACATTTATTGACTAGTTTTGGAGCGATGGGCATCAGTTTGAGTTGTTGGAAAGGCTTTGGAGCCGGTTAAGGAATTTCGGAGCGAGGTAAGTCTCTTTTCTAACCTTGTAAGAGGGAATTGACCCCATAGGTGAAATGATTTAATATGTGCTCCTATTTGTGGTTGCTACGTACACACGAGGTGGCGAGAGTCCGTGTGTAGCTACTGTTATGTGTATGTTCGGGTAGTCTAGGACCCAAATCATGTTATACTTGAGATGTTTGCGCCCTACTTGTCAATTTAATTGCTTAAATCATATTGAAATTTGATAGAGGAATTGTAAAAGGTTAAACTTTATTTTCTTGACCGTTAATGAGAATTGGTATTCCCTTGGATACTTGCCCGTAATAAATCTTGAATTGGTTGTTGTAAATGTATATTTTTTTTTTGTGGAGTGGGTCGAACGCCTCGGTAGCAGATAGATGCATCTATGGTTCGCGGCATTCGACTCTTGGTATTGCACAGTTTAAATATTTATGCCGGATCGGTCCGTACAACCTTGGCATGATTTGCGCATGATAAATCTTTGGAATTAATAATAATTGATATTGCTTCACTAGCCTAAGATACAAAAAAATGCGAAATGACGAAAATAGATGTGGAATTTTCCTATTAACAAAAGAATTGTTTACTTACTTCATGTTATTGAGTTTACAATTGTTCTATACAATCCATGCTTAATTATAATATCAATAATTTATTGTTAGCCCATAGTAAGTGTCAGAGTTGACCCCTCATCACTGCTTCTTCGAGGTTCGACTGGATACTTACTGGATACGCGTTGATTTACGTACTTAGACTACATTTGCTGCACAGTTTTGTGCAGGTGCATATATGTCTAGTGGCCTTGTGGGCGCAAAGGCACGGTTATTGCAGGGACTTAGGTAAGCTGCATTCCACGTTACGAGTCCGCAGCACGCACAAAGTCTCCATCCGAGTTACTTACACACTCATGTCTAATTGTACTTTCAGACAGATGTTGTATTTCTAATATATTTCCTAGTTGTTTCTCATGTACTTGTGACACCGGGTTTTGAGGGTGATTATGGGTTGTTTAGTATTGTAGTTGTGAAAATAATATCATTTACTTTGCAAAGTCTATCTCTTACTATTTAACTGAAGGAAATTATGATTTTAAAAATATTGAAATGAGTAATTAAGTTAATCAATTATTGTTGGTTGGCCTGACAGCGGTGTTAGGCGCCATCATGACCTCTAATGGAATTTGGGTCGTGACAACTTGGTATAAGAGCACTAGGTTCACTTAGGTCTCACGAGTCATGAGCAAGTCTAGTAGAGTCTTGCCGATCGGTACGGAGACGTCTTTACTTATATTCAAGAGGCTACATGGCTGTTAGAAGCACTTCCCTTCTTAATTTCTCATCGTGCGACTTGATTCCTTCGAGACTTATGCCTTCATTTCTTTCCTATTCAATCTTATGCGACGTGAAACGCTTATTATAAATTGGGAATCGAGGAATTTTAATGGCACTACGGATGTAGTGCAGGATGATTCTCCCTGCATATTCGATTGGGCTAATGTCGTCGCCTTGTGGAAGGATGTTCTTTTGTTCCAGCTTAGTATCGGCCTGAGCTTTCTGGAATTTGGTGCTATCACAACCTCTAGTGGAATTTGGGTCGTGACAATTGACTACGTAAAGTCAAGCGATAATGTGTCGGATCCACTTACGAAAGGCCTAACTAGAGAGGTAGTTGAGAAATCATCAATGGGAATGGGACTACGGCTGATGACAAGTCATTGTGGCGGTAACTCTACCTAGAAGACTGGAGATCCCAAGATATAGGTTCAAGGAGATCAAACAAAGTCATTAATGACGGTTCAACATTGTTAACTAAAATTTTGGTCCATTCTCGTGATGAGACAATGTTCAGTACCAAGGATAAAGCATTAAGGCTTCTTAATTGTTTCTAAATTTGGTACGTGGTATATCAAATAGTGTATCTACGGGATGACACATTTAGGAATCACCTATGTAAGTGTGAAGTATTAGTCGCTTCAAGTAGAATTTTGTAGGACCAGTTCTCTGTGCACTTATGAAACAAGACGGTGTTCATGGCTGAAATGAACACAACAATAAGAAAACAAAGATGGTTAAGGTTTGATTGTGTGACTTATAGTTGTCTAGGTATACACCAAAGTTCGATAGTTCAAAGATATCAAATCTACCGATTGACTGAGTATATCCGACATAAGTTCACTACGGAAAGTTCAAAAGAAAACCTACTTATTCAGATGTGATTAATCCTTGTTTGTGAATTACACAGTTTTCATGCATATTTCTGTGATATAGCCATTCCCAATTCATGTGGGGGATTATTGGGTTTTAAGCTTAGTTTAGCTTAAAAGAGGGTGAAAAAGAAATGGAGGAAAAATAAAAATTTGATTTTCCCTCCTTGACAAAGGGACATTTTCCCATATTGGAAGAGGAAAAGACTTTTGATGGGTATATATACAATTGCTCTTCTTCTAACTCTTAAAGAGTTAAGAAGAAGGCAAGCCGCGCGTCGTCGCTCGCTCGGCTTCGGCTTCGGTCAAATGATCGATTGATTGATTAGTTTTTTGGACCAAATTAGCCATTTTGTAACGGTATATTAATTTTCCTCCACACTTTGATTTCCCGTTTTATTTTGCATAAATAGCCATTTACGTAATGGACGTTTTACATGAACAGTCATAACAGACATTCTGAAGAGTTGCACCTCTTCGTTTAAACTCAACATACAACAACAACAAAAACAACCCAGTATAATCCTACTAGTGAGGTCTGGGGAGGGTAGTTTGTACGTAGACCTTACCTCTACCCTGGGGTAGAGAGGCTGTTTCCGATAGACCCTCGGCTCCCTTCCTCCAAGAACCCCCCACCTTGCTCTTGGGGTGACTCGAACTCACAACCTCTTGGTTGGAAGTGGAGGGTGCTCACTACTAGAGCAACCCACTCTAGTCATTCGTTTAAACTCAACATGTTGGCTATAAATAGTAGACCATTCCCTCAGATTTTCCTTACAAAAATTCTGAATTATGCTCTTCATTTTTGCATTGTTTTCTTACAAAACAAACAACGTAAGTGTGATTTGCTGCCGCCATTTGTGTTCGTTGAAACACTGGGGTTTGAAATACCGCTACACCAATGTGTAATCCGTTCTATCCTTGGAAGAAATAATTCACAACCTAGGAGGAGATTAAGTTCCTTAAGGAAACACTGTGAATTCAAGGGGCTCGAATTAATTTCTACTTCTTCTACATTTCGGTTTATACGTTGTTTTCTTCTTCAGAATTATTTTACAAGTACGGTATACTAACAAGCTTAAGGAGCTTAATTTTATATTCTGTATTTGTGTTATACATACTGTTCTGGAGACTAAAACCTGTGTGGTTTTCTACCCCCGTTATGGAGATTAAAGCCTTCGTGGTTTTCTACTCCATTTGTTTACTTTAACGTATATTCTGTTTTGGTTTACTATCTGTTATTTGGAGATTAAAATCCTAGCGATTTTTTACTCCATTGGAGATTAAAATCTATGTGATTTTCTACTCTAGTTTTATCCGTTTTGAAGATATAAAAACTCCGTCGTATATTAAACGTTTGTTTGTGTCATTCTTTTATAGAAATGACGACTGAGAACGGAAACCAGGTTGTTCCTATGGTGACTGCCAATGCATCGACAAGCCGAACAACACCGGCATTGGCAGAAAAGGCCGGAAAAGTTTTCGGTAGTGATTTCAAGCGGTGGCAGCAGAAGATGTTCTACTTAACGACTTTAAGTCTACAAAAGTTTATTAAGGAAGATGTTCCTGTTCTGCCTGATAAAATTTCAGACAATGTACGCTTTCTCGTGACTGAGGCATGGAAATATTCTGATTTTTTGTGCAAGAATTACGTTCTTAGCGGGCTGGAGGACGATCTGTATAACGTCTATAGTAATGTGGAGACATCTAGTCGTAAACACTTGCAGTATAAATTATCTCATTAAGGATAAAATGAGAAGTTTATATTCAAAATTCCTAGACGTCTAGTTTGATGGGCACTTAGACTGCATTTGCTAGTCTTTCACCTTTTGGAATACTCGTTCCGTCCCATTTTATGCATGTAGTTTGATGGGCACATAACGCCCGGTCATAAATATTTGTGCAGTATAAATTATCTCATTAAGGATAAAATGAGAAGTTTATAGTTAAATTGTTTTTAATATATACATGTGTAATTCTTTTTAACACGGACTAAAAACTAAAGAGTATCATACAAATTGAGATGAAGGGAGTGCTCAGTTTTCAGTTTCAACTTACAAACGCTAGAAAATGTATTCTATCAAAATCAAAATGTTTAAGACATTTTCGTAGAATTAAGTCAACGGAAAGAAAGAAGCAAAACTAGTTAGAAGCACATTTTGCAAGTGGGCAAACAAGATATGCAAGACAACCTTTTCTTTTTCTTCGTCTTAAAAATGGTCATAAAGTTTCTGATCGTTTGGTTCCTCGCATAACACATAATTTGCGTCTCTCTCTCTGCAGCTGATGAAGTTCTTCTCATTTCTTTTGGGAGTGGATGGTTTAAATAAACTCGCTATTTTCTGGGTCAACTCAAGTCAGCTGATTTGTACATTCTGTTTTATTTTTTGTTCAAGATATATATGTGTAATCTATTTCATTGGATTTAAAACGCTTTTACTCACCCCATATTGTTGGATGTATAGGGAACATTGAAAGATCTAAGGAAAATATGTGTTGAACTGGTATGTTTCACCAGCAAGAATGAGAAATATGTTAGTTGAAATGTTTCCGCATAGGTTATATTGTAGTACACATTAAATTCCAATTGAAAGAACACTGAAATATAATAATAAAACAGGGTGAACGAGAAAGAATAATGGATTCACTTTATGAGTAGTAATAACAAGAACTGTTCTAGTTCCACAGATCCGAATCTGTCAATAAAAACAGGACTCTATAGCAATGTTATATATATTTATAGTAAGTATGCTTTCACCAATTGTCCGACTGATTTTCTTTTGTCCAACTGATTTGAAGTTATCATCATATATATTGTTTAAAGCTCTACTTAACCAATTATCCGGATGCTAACAGATCACGCCCAACTCTAATCCTAAAAGGATAAGCGGTCGCTGCAAATATAATCCGGTCTAAGAGTGCGGCGTCGAATTCCACAGAGAACTAAGGTTTAACTACAACTATTGACTATCACTAAGAAGACAAGCTCGAATAATTCCCAAGTTATAAATATAAAGATTCTTATGTTAAACTAATTAACTAACAAATTAAAGGAGTGAACTATACTAAGGGGTGGAGACAAGATTAAGGAGGTCTAGAGTTATGATTTCCCCAATTGTCGGAATCCTTCCCGGTACGTCTTCTATAATTTTGCCTAAGTATTCTCTACCGATCGTGAGTACTTTGGGTGTCGTAGCTCTCGCTCGAGCAACTACCACAATTTACTAGACGTATTCTCTCGAACTACGCTAGCTGGCACTAATTCACCGCTCACTACGATCACATCAAGATTTCGTTATCTCTAATCCCGCCTTAAAACACTCCGTATTGATCTCTCACATACGTTAGGAGTGATGTTGATCAATAACTACCTAAATATGTACTCTCTCTCTCGATCAATATGCACACTAAATAGGTACGGTTATTTGATGGCCATTCAATCAACAACAATAAACACGTAGTTGAACAAGTAGAGAAATCCAACGGCTCAATTATATAAAAATATAATAATAATTCATCCTGCAAAAGGTTCCATCAAAACCCCAGACAACGAATTAGTTATTCATAATAGTATGCAAAACTACAATACTAGAATTCATATCCAATAATGAAAATAGGAAGAAGGAAGTGAAAAACCTATAGAAGAATTCTCCGCCTTGCTCCTAGTGTGTTCTTGCCTCCGTTGGTCGATAATACTCTCTAAAAATGCCCCCCCCCCCCCCAAAGTGAGTTTAAAGACTATTTATATGGGATAGGATTAGCATGAGGCGAAATAATATAAGACCACTTTGAAATAGCCTTTTTAGGATAGCTCGTTCACTCTCTCATGCGCACGCGAGAGTGAACGAGCGAAGTTCTTCTCTTTTTCTTTTCCTTCTAGGTCTCTCGTGCACTTCCATGACTTTTTGCCATAATCCGCTATTTTTTCTCAAGCTTTTCCTTAGCTAGCTCGTTCACTCTCTCGTGTGCACGCGAGAGTGAACGAGCAAAGTCCTTCTTTTGTCTTTTAGTCATGAATCAACTTCTTTTGCTCATTTTTCGTCTAACTTGCTCATACACATAAGAATGCATGTAATGAGCATAATTCAATACAAAAACTCATGTAACCTACTGTAACCACACAAGTTATGAGATGAAAGTACACAGAAAATTATGCATTTTTGGCCGTTTATCAACACCCCACACTTAAATTCTTGCTCGTCCTCGAGCAACTTTCAAAATTAAACAAAATGGCAAGAAACACATTTTCAAAATATATTCAAGTATCATACCAATGACAATGGCTTATGCCAATACTTAGAACTCAACATAAGAACTATTGACATCTTTCTTCTATAGAAGACCCATGCCAAGACTATTTAAAATATTTGTATGACTTCTTCTAATATCCTAACCTCAAGAGATGACTCCAATAAATTCCTTACTATGACTCACTTCTTGTGTTAACTGAAAATGCTTGGACTTTACCAATCCTTTGTAAATCATGTGCTCTCACCACAATTAAAGAGAGAAATTAGCCCACACACTCAAATATGCATTCAAGTATAATTTAAGAACTTACACATCGAAAGAATTCGCTCACTCTCACAAAGAAATTCATGTGCATCCTGAGGTCGTACCATAGGCTTGCTCGTAGTGTATGTCTCTACTAATCTAAGCTTGTGAAGTCCAGGATCAATTAGGTCTTTCCAGGTTGTAATGTAGGCTAAGGGATGGGTAGAATATATTTGGGTATAGTGACTGATCTCGTCCAATTTCACTCCTCACTTGAGGTTATAAAAACGGTCGATGCAATAGTAATACCCCACAAGAGTCGGGGTCGAATTCCGCAGGGAACTATATGAATGGGTGTTAGTAGTATATATCTTAGCGCGTGAGTTTGTATATCTAAATTTGCACTTCCGCAATATTTGATTTTGTTTAAAAATCTAAACTAAACTACGATTGTTATTCAAAGAATGAAACTAGGAAAATATTTTTGTTGTTTTCCAAATGATATAAAAGGCCTAGGGCTATGACCTTCATCTAGGTGTTTGCTTAATGGGTTATAAACTTTAAAGCTTGTTTTATTGGTCGGGGTATATTATAGCTATCAACACTCATGTACCCACTAAATACCTCTCGGCCAAAGAGTGATTTTGTGCAATTTGGCTTTCTCAAGTCCAAATGTGTATTGAATAAAATAGTTGATAAGAAGCTCAAGTCGGGTTTTACTATCTCTAGATTCAACCCTTTAATTTGACTTATCAATCTCTCAATTGACCCAATTTATTGCTAGCCAAGTTTTCCTAGACTATGTCTCTCTTTCTCAAGTAGAGACTAAGTCAAATAAGCATGAATTACTGTTTGCAACCATTAATTCTACAAATTAAAACAAGAACAAGGCTAGATAATAAACACCCAACCATAAACAATCAATAAATCAAACACCCATTAAGTTTACACACTAGGGATAAGTCACAACCCTAGTGAAAATTTAGCTACTCATTCTTAAACTATAAGAAACAGGAGAAGAAATGATAATTAAACCCATATTGATAATTAAAATGATGAAATCAATATTCAAAAAAGCTCAAAATTGCAAAAACTACTAAAAAGAGTAAAAGAAACCGTCTACTGTAGTAGCTGATGTCAAAAATTTACCTAAATAAGTGAAACTCTTCTATTTATACAAAACTAGAATTTTCGGACAAAAATGCCCTTCCGGAGGTTCTGCGTCTGCACAATTCCATGTGCAGTCCGCACTTTGCTTCAACTTGAAAAGGTTAGAAATCTGCGGCCGCATAATAATGAAGTGCAGCCGCACTGCCCTCTTTCTATGGTCCGCACAATAATGTCTAGTGCCGCACTTTGTTCTTCTGCGGTCCGCATATGGAAATATGCGGCCGCTTAGCTCTTCTTTTGCCACCGCACAATAATTGTGCGGTCCGCACTTTTGTTGGACTGGAGGTAAATATTCTCTGAACTTTTTCTCTGACCCAGCTTCTGCAGCCGCACAATTCGTGTGCGGTCCGCATCTTGCAACATTCTGCGATGGAATTGCTTCACGACCTGCGGCCTCAGATGATATTCTGCGGTCCGCACTTTGAGCTTTGGAGCCTTCTTTTGTCCTTGAGTTTAGATTACTCATTCTTGAGTTGGATTTTATTTCGGGAGCTCATCTTCCAATATTCCTGCAGTTAAGTACATTTCATCAGTTTTCGAGAATACAATTAAGCGCTTTTGGACTAAAACGAAAGCTAAAAGGCGCTAATAAGTAGTCAAAATCCCCACTTATCAACTCCCCCAAACTTAAGCTTTTGCTTGTCCTCAAGCAAATAAAGTTGTTCTGTCCTCCACAAGTTAAGAGCCATTCCAGCTAATCAAAGGTGAATCAATCACACATCAATTGGGACCGACAATTACCTACGACACTTATGAATTATGAACAAGGAAACACGTTAAACGTTTAAGCACGAATGGTTCTAATGTGACACTTGAGCATTAAGAGTTGACTTTATTCATCAAGGAAGATCGCTCTTTCATGTAGGTCATTATGGATCCCAAACTCCTCATCCACTACTCTCCGATTGCCTATCTCACTTAAGAATATAGCACTCAATTCAAAGATTTGTGAAAGGTTCATTTATCTCTCTCAAAAGAATGTCGCAAGTATGACTTTATGTACCATAGGCTTGCCTCTCATGGAAATCACCACTAATGTAAGCTTACTCGGCTTGAAATCACGTAGGTCTTTTTAGGGATGCAGTGAAGGCTTTTGGACTAAGGTTGGATAAGCTATGATAGAACGGGTTCACCTTTCCTTAAGCACTCCATTTTCTTTTATCGGCTCATGCTTTTCCCAACTCTTTGAGGCATTTTATTTTCCTTAGGGGAACTCTTTGAGGCATTTTCTTTTATCGGCTCATGCTTTTGCCAACTCTCTGAACCCTCGAAAGTGCTATGTGAGGAGGAAGGTTCGTTTCTAAGTTGGTACCTTCCCTGTGGCTGTTGTGGGTGTGATTGACCCGTAGGCTGCTCTTGCACTGAGTCGCCCTCCGATGCTTCCCGAGGGCTTGGGCCGTCTTCCTCGGCCTGTTGTGGCTTTCTTGCTAATTACCCTTTGGAGGGCGAGGGTTAAATTGCTTTTACCTCTGCCTCTGGAAGGTTCATCCCTCCCCTTTGACGTGTCACCATGACCTCGAGATCTGATCATTTTCTTTAACAAGCAATAACATAAGTCAGTTGTAATTCAACTGAACACAGACAATGATCATAGTGTAAAACCAGAGTGCAGGGTGGGGAAGTGCAGTCTGCACAATTGCAAGTGCGGCCGCAGACTGGGTTGCATAATTTGGAAGTGCGGCCGCAATGATAAAATTGTGGTCCGCACAATTTTGAGTGCGACCGCACATCTGAAGTGCGGTACGCATAATTTTTATTGCGGCCGCACATTGAATACCTCAAAATAACAACTCTTTGAAGACAAAGATTGGTATGATCTGCGGCCGCACACATATTTTTGCGTCCGCGGTGGAATTTCTGCAGTCTGCACAATTTCAAGTGCGGTCCGCAGATTCATGCTTCACCAACTGCCCTAATCTCCACTTCTGCGGACCGCACAATTTCTTGTGCGGCCGCAGATTTCAAAATTAAATTGGGCAAACTTTCTAAGGGTTTCAATTTTTGCACAAATTCGACATGGTAATAGCAATAAAACAAGATAATCAAGATACCCATTCCCCAGATAGCAATTAGGAGTTGACCCAACATAATTTAAACCCCTACATAGACATAAAATTGACCTCTAGTGACAAATGGCTTAAAATAACTAACAAATTGTAAATTAAACTAAGAAAATTGAAGAATCCTAGAAGTGATTTGAGCATACCAGATTTGAATTAATGCAGATGAGTGATCACAAATTTTAGGCTTGAGAACAGCTACTTTAGCAAGAAATATCAATTTTTACGAATTTGAACTCAGAGAGGGAAAAAGTCGAACAGTATCCCCACAAGTACTATTTATATTGAAGGGCCAAATTTAAGGGACAAGAGATCGAGTGCGGCCATAGAATTACTTTTGCGGTCCGCACTCTGCTACCTAATAGTTCAATTGCCTTTGCTCATCTGCGGTCCGTAGATTTAGCTGTGCGGCCGCAGATTTTGGTGCGGACCGCAGATTTCGTTATGTAGCCGCACTTTGGCTATTTCTCTGACAAACAAACTTCAGAGAGTTTGCATTTTTCATCTCAATTTGTTCGGTCCGCACAATATTTGTGCGGCCGCAATTGCCTTCTACTGTAGCATTCAAAATTGTGCGGCTTGCACTTTTTCCATACTTAGCCAATTGTTTCTGAACACAGTTCCTTTAAAGCACACGTAGTACTGCAACACACTTCAAATCCAGTTAGTACAAAATAACACATATCTATAAAAGAAGAAGAGAAAAAGAAAATAAACATGGGTTGCCTTCCAAGAAGCGCCTGATTTAACGTCGCGGCATGACGCAGATTACCATCACTTCAAATCAATCACTGCCACCACGTGACCATCATCATCTTGTCTCAAATAATGCTTCACTCGGTGACCATTGACTCGGAATACCTCATCATTTTTGTTCTCTTAGTCCAATGCACCAAAAGGTGTCACACCCATAATTTCAAAAGGACCACTCCATTTGGATTTCAGCTTTCTGGGAAACATCTTCAATCGTGAGTTGAACAACAAAACAAGATCGCCCACCTTGAACTCCTTGTTTCGGATGTATTTGTCATGAAGGTACTTCATTTTCTTTTTGTACAAGGACGAACTTGCACATTCATGGTACCAGAACTCATCTAATTCATTCAATTGTGCAACCCTCAAGTTAGCAGCTGCATCCCAATCAAGATTTAACTTCTTTAAAGCCCACATGGCTTTGTGCTCTATTTCTACCGGAAGATGACAAGTTTTGACAAACAGCAACCGGTATGGAGACATCCGATAGGAGTTTTGAAAGCAATCCGATAAGCCCATAGTGCATCATCAAGCTTCTTTGACCAATCCGTCCAGTTAGCATTCACTATTTTCGACAAGATACTCTTTATCTCCCGGTTAGAGACATCCACTTGACCACTAGCTTGAGGATGATAGGGAGTCGTAACTTTATGAGTGACACCATACTTACTAAGCAAGGTATCAAAAGCCTTGTTGCAAAAATGCGACCCCCCATCGCTTATGATAGCTCGCGGAGTACCAAATCTTGTTAAACTATTCTTCTTCAAAAATGCCACCACACTTCTCGCTTCATTATTGGGTAGAGCAACGACCACAACCCATTTAGACACATAATCAACCGCGACCAAGATGTAGGTGTTTCCACAAGAACTCACAAAGGGTCCCATGAAGTCAATACCCCACACATCAAAGATATCAATCTCTAAAATGGTAGTGAGAGGCATTTCATTCTTCTTCGAGATTCCACCGGCCCGTTGGCATTCATCACATGTTTTCACCATATCACTTGCATCTTTGTAGAGAGTGGGCCAATAGAAACCGCAACTTAGCACTTTAGCCGCCGTTGTTGCTCTGCCATGGTGACCACCATAAGGTGAAGAGTGACAAGCTTCAAGAATAATATTTTTCTCTTCATCCGGTACACATCTGCTAATTACCCCATCCGTGAAAATCCGGAAGAGGTAAGGCTCGTCCCAATAACAATCTTGACAGTCTCGTTTGAGCTTCTTCCTTTGATTTGAAGAGAACTCATCCGGGATGATTCCACACACAAGGTAGTTTGCTAGATCGGTGAACCATGGCACCTCCTTCATTGAAATAGCCAAGAGTTACTCATCGGGGAAGGAATCATTGATTTCAAGGCCATCATGCTGCCTCCCCTCCTCCTACGAATAAGACAAGTGGTCCGCTACTTGATTTTAACTCTATTTACGATCTTGGATGTCAATATCAAACTCTTGCAACAATAGCACCCATCTCATCAACCGAGCCTTTGAATCTTTCTTTCCCATAAGATAGCGAAACACCGAATGATCTATATGAACAATAACCTTTGCACCCATCAAGTATGGGCGGAACTTCTCAATAACAAACACAATGGTAAGAAGCTCTTTTTCGGTAACGGTGTAATTGACTTAGGCATCATTCATGGTCTTACTAGCATAGTAGACCGGATGAAAAATCTTGTTGATACATTGCCCCAAAACTGCTCCAACTGCTACATCACTAGCATCGCACATGAGCTCAAAAGGAATACTCCATTTAGGAACGGTGATGATAGGAGTTGTTGTCAACTTGAACTTGAGCAATTCAAAGGCTCTCATGCAATCATCATTGAAGTGAAATTTAGCATCTTTCTACAAAAGCTTGCACAAGGGGCTCACCACTTTGGAAAATTCTTTTATGAAGTGCTGGTAGAACCCTGCGTGACTCAAGAAACTTCTCACTCCTTTCACGGATGTTGGAGGTGGAAGTTTAGAAATCACCTCTATTTTCGCCTTGTCGACCTCAATGCCCTTCTTTGAAATTTTGTGGCCAAGGACAATGCCCTCCTCGACCATGAAATGGCATTTCTCCCAATTCAATACCAAGTTCGCTTCTTCACATCTTGCCAATACTTTATCCAAATTTGCCAAGAAATCATCAAAGGAATCCCCGACTACCGAAAAGTCATCCATGAAGACTTCAAGGTAGTCATCTACCATATCCATAAAGATCGCCATCATACACCATTTAAAAGTGGCCGGTGGATTGCACAGGCCAAATGGCATCCGCTTGAAAGTGAATGTGCCATAGGGACAAGTAAAAGTTGTTTTCTCTTGAACTTCCGGGGCAATAAGGATTTGACTGTAGCCTGAATATCCATATAGAAAGCAATAGAACGCCTGACCGACCAACCTATCAAGAATTTAGTCAAGAAAGGGTAGTGGGAATGGTCTTTCCTTGTGACTTTGTTTAGCTTCTGATAGTCCATACACACTCTCCACCTGATCAACGTTCTTGTTGGAATCAACTCGTTCTTATCATTGGTGACTACAGTTATGTCCACTTCTTCGGAACACATTGCATCGGAGAAGTCCACGAACTATCAGAAATGGGGTAGACAACCACGCCATCTAACCACTTTATGATCTCCTTTTTGACCACATCTTGCATGGCTTCATTGAGTTTCCTTTGAAGTTCAATGGAGGGTTTGGCATCTTCCTCCAAGTTAATCTTGTTCCTGCAACATGCGGGGCTTATTCCCCAAATATCTGCCAAAGTCCACCAAATAGCTTTCTTCCTCTTGTGGAGCACCGCCAATGTAGAGTCAACTTGTACGTTAGTCAAACAAGAGGAAAGAATAACTGGTAAAGTAGAACAAGGGCCAAAGAATTCATACCTGAGATGTGGAGGCAATGGATTCAACTCCAAGATAGGAGGCTCTTCAATTGAAGGCTTTGTAGGAGGAGTTTTCCTATTCTCAAGATCCAAGGAAAGCTTCTGGGGTGCATAGTTCTACGACCCTATTCCTTGCAAAGAATTAACACATTCCATGAAGTCATCAATCTCATCATCATCAAAATTTAGCAAGACGGCCTCCAACATGTCACCCACATTAATCGTGGCACTTGTATCATCAATAATCACATCAGTCACCAAGTCCACAAACGAACACACTTTATTGCTATTCGGTTGCCTCATAGATTTGCATACGTGGAACACTACCTTTTCATCACCCACCTGGAAAGTGAGGTTACCGGCTTCCACATCAACAAGAGCCTTCCTCGTAGCAAGGAAAGGTCTACCAAGAATAATCGGGACCTCATAGTCCACTTCACAATCAAGAATAACAAAATACGCCGAGAGAATGAACTTGTCAACTCGAACCAATACATCCTCAATCACCCCCAACGGTTTCTTCATTATATGATCGGCCATTTGTAATCTCATAGATGTGGGTCTTGGTTGCCCAATTTCCAATGTCTTGAAAACCAAATAGGGCATCAATTTGATACTCGCCCCAAGATCACAAAGAGCCTTTGCAAACTCGGCACTTCCAATGGTAAAAGGGATTGTGAACGCACCGGGATCTTCCAACTTAGGAGCCATCGAATGCACAATTACACTCACTTGGTGAGTGACTTTGATAGTTTCAAAATTCATTGACCGCTTCTTTGTAACCAAGTCCTTCATAAATTTTGCATATCCGGGCATTTGCTCCAAGGCTTCAACTAATGGCACATTTATCGAGAGACTCTATATCATATCAATGAACTTTTTGAATTGATTCTCACTGTTTTTCTTGTCAAGCCTTTGAGGATAGGGAGGAGGTTGCTTAGGCAATGGTTCCTTAGTTTTTTGCACTACCGGTTCCGGTATGTCAATCGCATGATCCCTAAATGGGTTCACATCCTCTGGAGTCTCTTCCACCGTGTCATCAATATCAATCCGTACTTCCTCATTTGCGTGCACAACATTGTTTGGGATCTCCTCTTCCTCTACCAGTTGCTCATCATCCACAAGTTGCCTTTGACTTGAGGTAGGTTCATTCCCACCTCTTCCACTTCTTGTAGTAATGGCCATGGCATGCCCCGTATTATTCCCACCCTTCGGGTTCACCACCGTATAACTTAGTAGTGCCATCTTAGGATGAGAATTCAAAGCTTGAGATATTTGACCCATTTGCACTTCTAAGTTTCGGATTGACATGTTGTTTAAATCAAGTTGGGCATCGGAATCGACATTCTTCTCCATCATTTGCTTGAACATGTTCTCAATACGACTTATTTCATTGTTGGAGGAACTAGAACCATGAGAAGGATAAGGAGGTGGGTTGCTCGGTTGTTGATTCATCGAGGGCCTTTGAAAACCCGACCCTGATTTCCTTGGTTGTTGTTCCACCCGCCTTGGTTGTTGCCTCCCCAATTGACTTGATTGTTATTGTTTTGCCAATTCCATTTTATTTCTCCCCCAACACGTATCTACGAACCCCTTCAAATGCTTATATGCATATTGACCCGGTGCAACGGTGAAGAACCCTCGTTGCTCAAGGAAAGTGAGCATCATATGGTTATTTGGAAGTTACCCGCCCTAATATGGGGAGGGACTATAGCACTTGCATAACCTTCATTCGGCAACACCCGGTGAGGAGCCGCTCGTGGTGGAGGTGGGGGTGGAGCTGGTACATTATCTTAAGGCGGTTGGCCTCGTCTATTGGCCTGGGGTTCAAGAGAGACCTCATCCATTTGATTATCCTCAACATCCACAACCCCCACGACTATGTTTCCGAGATCGTTGTTTGCCATGATTGCACCTATAACACTCACACGTTAGTAACAAGGAAGGAAAAGAAGATATCCCAAATACACCTAACTATATAGCTAACACCATTTTTTAGCTCCCCGGCAACGGTGCCAAAAATTGATCTCATCCAATTTCACTCCTCACTTTGAGGTTATGAAAATGGTCGATGCAATAGTAATACCCAACAAGAGTCGGGGTCGAATTCCGTAGGGAGCTATATGAATGGGTGTTAGTAGTATATAACTTAGCGCAAGAGTTTGTATATCTAAATTTCTACTTCCACAATATTTGGTTTTTTTTAAAAATCTAAACTAAACTACGATTGTGATTCAAAGAATGAAACTAGGAAATTATTTTTGTTGTTTTCCAAACAATATAAAAGGCCTAGGGTTATGACCTTCACCTAGGTGTTTGCCTAATGGGTTGTAAACTTTAAAGCTTGTTTTATTGGTCGAGGTGTATTATAGCTATCAACACTCAAGTACCCACTAAATATCTCTCGGTCAGAGAGTGATTTTGCCCAATTTGGCTTTCTCAAGTCCAAATAGGTATTTAAATAAATAGTTGATAAGAAGCTCAAGTCGGGTTTTACTATCTCTAGGTTCAACCCTTTAATTGGGCTTATCAATCTCTCGGTTGATCCAATTTATTGCTAGCCAAGTTTTCCTAGACTATGTTTCTCTTTCTCAAGTAGAGACTAAGTCAAATCGGCATGAATTAATATTTGCAACCATTAATTCTTCAAATAAAAACAAGAACAAGGCTAGATAATAAACACCCAACCATAAACAAGCAACAAATCAAATACCCATTAAATTTACACACTAGGGTTTAGTCACAACCCTAGTGAAAATTTAGCTACTCATGCTTAAACTAGAAGAAACAGGAGAAGAAATGATAATTAAACCCATATTGATCATTAAAATGATGAAATCAATATTCAAAAAGCTCAAAATAGAAAAAACTACTAAAAAGAGTAAAAGAAACCGTCTACTGTAGCAGCTGAGTCAAAAATTTAGCTAAAATAGTGAAACTCTTCTATTTATACAAAGCTGGAATTTTCGGACAAAAATGCCCTTTCGGAGGTTCTGCGGCAACACAATTCCATATGCGGTCCGTACTTTGCTTCAGCTTGAAAAGGTTGGAAATCTTCGGCCGCATAATAATGAAGTGCGGTCGCACTGTTGTCTTTCTGTGGTCCGCACAATAATGTCTTCGGCCGCACTTTGTTCTTCTGTGGTCCGCACATGGAATTGTGTGGCCGCTTAGCTCTTTTTCTGCGGCCAGACAATAATTGTGCGGTATGCACTTGTGTTGGACTGAAGGTGCAGGTTCTCTGAACTTTTGCTCTGACCCATCTTCTGCGGCCGCACAATTTGTGTGCAGTCTGCATCTTGCAACATTCTCTGATGGAATTGCTTCACGACCTGCGGCCACTGATGATATTCTGTGGTCCGCACTTTGAGCTTTTGTGCCTGTTTTTGTCCTTGAGATTAGATTACTCCTTCTTGAGTTGGATTTCATTTCGGGAGCTTATCTTCCAATATTCCTGCAGTTAAGTTCATTTCATCAGTTTTCGGGATCACAATTAAGCGTTTTTGGACTAAAACGAAAGCTAAAAGGCACTAATAAATAGTCAGAATCCCACTTATTAGTGACTAACCCTCCTAAGCACTTGAATACACTACACTTACTTTCAAATACATACTCTTCATGACCAATTCCGGCAATGCCACGAAATCATCTAAAATTTGGTGCTTCTTCTTTAAGAACAACTATGCATTCACTAGCTCAGATTAAGAGGAATAGGAGGTGTATTTTCTTCTTTTTTCATTTTTCTTTTTATATTTTCTTTGATCTTTTATTTCATTTTTTTTTCAACACTCTCCACACTTGGGTTGCTCGGCTAATGATCTTTTAAAACATATGTGCACCTTTTGGCCTTTCTGTGGTTCCACTCAAAAGCTACCTCAACTCTCACCTTACTTTTTTAGCGACTTTAGTGCTTTCGGAGGTAAAGGTTCAAACAGATCTAATTAAGAACAAAACGGGAATCGGCTTGTAATGTGGGTGCCAAAGAAAAGGTTTATAGGATCAAATGGGCTATCTATGGATAATTTTATTTATGATGGCGTTCTAGCTCAATGGACCATCAAAGAAACGCCTACATCATCTCCTAGACTCACAAAACTTACTTATTTCGCTTCGAGTAACACACGGGGAAAGTTCTAGACTAATACAGAATAACACATAATGTAATCAAGCCTCACCTGACACAATACACATGATTCACTCCGGACGGTACAGACCCGACACTCAAGTTAAACAACTAAGCATAGTCATCATATTAACTCAACACATGGGAAGTAATCATAGGAGTCAACAAATGAACTTAAGCGTCAAAGGAAAGTCACATATATTCTCAAGGTATGTGGGCACATAGAGCATGAAGAAGATAATTAATTCAAATATTACAACTCTAAGCCCCGACATAAAATATGTCAAAAAATACAGATACTTAAGTTCTTCTCATTCCATTATCGGTTCTAAAAAGAAAAGGAAACTCATTTTGTATTTTTTTCTTTAGACTTTACACCCTCAAGAAAACTGTCAACGAAGTCCATCGTCGGGAAAAGTCCAAAACATTTATGAAAATTCTACCTAAAAAATAACTACCCGATTCAAAGAGTCATCCCTTGGAAAAGAACCGCGGCCATAAGAAAAACCAAGGGGGATTATTTCTACCTAATTTTTTTTAACATACATAACATAACACAAGAAATTACCCAGACAATCTTCTCCTACCCCATACTTAAAATTGTGCATTGTCCCTAATGCACACCATATTAATAAGAGGTTAAAAGAAACTCCTTGGTAGGCTAAAGGCCGAAGAACTAGCAGCTCATGGGATACTCAGACTTCTCCTAGGCCTGGTCCTTCGTACGGGTACCTCACACTTAGTTCCAACCATCTGGTTTGATGTTATATCCTTCCAATGGATTTGCTTTCCATGCTCCTAGAAAATAAAAAATCGATACTACAAGAATAATAAAATAATAATAATAATAAAAAAAAAGAAGTAACGTTGGGTTGCCTCCCAACAAGCGCTTGATTTAACGAAGCGGCACGACGTGAATCACTTTTTGCCTCCACCTCAAGCTTATGAATTGAGCCCCAAGTTTTGCTTCAAGCTTTAGATTATGCTCCTGGGATGGTGGAGCGAATCTAACTGGCCCGAGAAAACAATGTAGTATTCTGCACTTCTTGGCCTTTAGATGAGGTTTGTTATCCCGACTTTCTTGCAAGAAGAATTCCAGAATGTAGGCACCTTGTTACTCATTCCTTGACTCCTCAAGTGGCTCGGATGACTCTATATTTATATCATCATCCAAACACAATGTGGAAAAATGCTTGGAGTGTAGACCAATGCGCTCAACTACATGAACTTTGGGACTGTCAACATCCTCAACACCAATGACACTAGAGTCAACTAAATATGTATCCTTAATGTCCTTGGTTGACTCTAGTATCTCTTCTACAACATTGGCATCCTCAAATTCTAGTTTGATTGATTGTTGGTGTTCTACTATGGACCCCTCTATTGGGACCTCAATTTCTGTCTCTATTGCACACTACTCCTGGCTACTATTCATAATATTATCTTGTTGAGCATTTAAAGCCTCAACCAATTGCCTCACTTGTGCCTCCAGCTTAAGAACAATTGCCTCTTGCCTTTGGATAGTATCTCATTGCCTTTGGTTAGTATCCCCTAACCTTTGTATTTGCAGTTGTTTCTCATTACTTCATTTCATGAGGTACTTTAACATCTTTTTGATCTCCTTCAGGTCAGCTTCCCTGGGTACTTTGTTCCTATTAACTTCACCAGAAAAAGTAGAACCATCATAGTAAGGGGTTGGGGGAGGATAAGACATATAAGCACAACCATGAAAGTGACCATCTTGACCACCACACATATCACACATATTCCACACATAATATTGAGTTGGTGCACATAACTCGCTCTCGGGAATATTTTGATAATTTTGCCCTGGGTGATTTCCTCCACAATATGCATAAGGAGGATCAAAAGTAAAATTACCAACCTCAAAACTCTCATAATTCCAAGATGCCATATTTCTAAAATCAACAAGTAAAACAAAAAAAAAAATCAAATGCAAGAAAAAAAGAAGTTCAAACTTGCAACATAGCAATATGTACACCTACAACTACACCGTTAGTTCCCCGGCAACGTCGCCAAAATTTGATCACGCCCAATAACTCTAGTCCTCAAAAGGATAAGCGGTCGCTGCAAATATAATCCGGTCTAAAAGTCCGGAGTGGAATCTCACAGAGAACTAAGCTTTAACTACAACCGTTGACAATCACTAAGAAGACAAGCTCGAACAATTCCTAAGTTAAAAATATAAAGATTCTTATGTTAAACTAATTAACTAAGAAATTAAATGAGTGAACTAACAACTAAAGTGTCACGACCCAAAATCCCAACCTGTCGTGATGGCGCCTATCTTGATACAAGGCAAGCCGATAATCTCGATACACCATAATTTTTCTTAAGTTTAAAAATACAATAATTTAATACAATACAAAATTCCACAAATACTGACATGAACATTCCCCAAAACCTGGTGTCACTGAGTACATAAGCATCTAATATGAATACAAGTCTGAAAAATACGGTCTATAATAGTGTGAAACCAAATACAGTAAACAAGGAGATAGAGAAGGAGAGACAAGGTCTGCTGAACACGGCAGCTACCTCAGAATCTCCTGAAAATAAACTGCGCGAAATGATCAACACCCGCTATGTCCGAGAATACCTGGATCTGCACACGGAGTGCAGGGTGTAGTATGGGTATAACCAACTCAGCAAGTAACAATAATAACTAAGGAACTGAAGATAATGACGAGCTACACAGTTATAGTTCACTTTTAGTAATTCCAGCAAAGAATAGACATGCTTTCAAATCCGACAGTTTAAGTCAAATCAATTTTATACAGTTCAATTTCATGTAATCCGGATATAAAATCTTTCAGAGATTTCACAATAATGACAGATAGCAATCAAGTGCAATAACAAACGCAAAGCAAGTACAGCCTCTCAGGCGATAGTCACTCAACTCATCACAACAGCTCAACCACTCGGCTCTCAGCCCTCAGCACTCACACTCAATGGGTACTCGCGCTCACTGGGGGTGTACAGACTCCGGATGGGCTCCTACAGCCCAAGCGCCATAATTTGCACGGACAACTCACGTGTTGCATGGACAACTCACGTGCTATAATATCCTTACCTCACCGACAGGCCCTCGACCTTACTCTGTCCTAAACCTCTCTAGTCTCTCGGGCTCTCAAAAATCACAAAGAGCAGCCCAAACAAAGATAACATAATACATCAAAAATATCAAGAAAGACTGAGGTATGATACACAAGAAAAATCATAACTGAGCACAAGATAGCAATTAGAAAATAATTCAACAAGTACGTGACCTCTATGGGTCCCAACAGTACTATCACATAGCCTAAGCATGATTTCTAATATGATTTACAGTCAAATTGCTTCAACACATAGAGAGCATATAGCTAACAATAAGTTATTCAACTTTATAGTTTCACGGGACGGACCAAGTCACAATCCCCTTGGTGCACGCCCACACACCCGTCACCTAGCATGTGCGTCACCTCCAAAATAATCACATGACACAAAATCCGGGGTTTCATACCCTCAAGACCAGATTTAAAACTGTTACTTACCTCAGAGTGTGAAATTCTTTCCTCTGTTATGCCTTTGCCTCACAAATCGGCCTCCGAATGCCTCGAATCTAGTCACAATAATTCATTGCAACTCAATAAAATTTATTGGAATTAATTCCATATGAAAAATACAATTTTCCATAAAACTCCGAATTTTAGCTCAAAAATTGCCCGTGGGGCCCATGTCTCAGAACTCGACAAAAGTTACAAAATCTAGAATCCCATTCAACCACGAGTCTAACCATACTAATTTTACCAAAATTCGACCTCAACTCGACTCCCAAAGCTTCAAATCTTATTTTCAAATCCCTAAGTTCAAATTCCCGATTTACACCTCAAAAACATGTAATCTAGTTGGATTATTTAATGATAATTCAATATTATGGAGTATAAATGATCACAAGTGACTTACCTCAAGTTTTCCCATGAAAACCTCGCTCAAAAATCGCCCAACCGGAGCTTGAAATGCCCAAAAATGGCAAAAGCTCGTAACCCTCTATTTTTGTACTGCCCAGGGGTTTTCGCACCTGCGGCAACTTGGCCGCTTCTGTGCCAACCGCATGTGCAGAAAAAGCCATCGCATCTGCGCCTTCTCTCGCATCTGTAAGCCTTTGAGCGCTTATGTGCACGAAGGGCCGCATCTGCGGCTCCTGACCCAAGCATCCATGGCCGCTTCTGCAGGCCCCTTTCTCTCTTCTGCGGCTTCGCACCTGCGGTTCCCACTCCGCAGGTGCGATTACACCAGCAACAGCAAAACTTCAGCTGTTTCTTTAATTTAATTCCAAGTTCGTTAACCACCTGAATTCAACCTGAGGCCCCCCGGACCTCAACCAAACATACCAGCCAATCCTAAATCACGATGCAAACTTAGTCGGGCCTTCACATCACGTCCAACAACACTAAAAACACGAATCGCACATAGATTCAAGCCTAATGAACTTTGAAACTTCCAATTTCTACAAACAACGCAGAAACCTATCAAATCACATCCGATTGACCTCAAATTTTGCACATAAGTCATAAATGACATAACAATACCTATTAAAAGTTTCAGAATCGGATTTTGACCTCGATATTAAAAAGTCAACCCCCGGTCAAACTTTCCAAAAATTCAACTTTCGGCATTTCAAGCCTAATTCCTCTACGGACTACGGACCTCCAAAATAATTTCCGGATACGCTCCTAAGTCCAATATCACTATCCGGAGCTATTGGAATCATCAAGATTCAAATCCGAGGTAATTTACGCATAGGTCCATATCCGGTCCATTTTTCTAACATAAATTTTCAATTATGAGACTAAGTGTCTCCTGAATTCCTTCCAGACCCGAACCAACTAACCCAATTGTAAGGAATAAATTGAGTAGTAAATGGGTGAACTGGGTTATAATATTCAAAATGACCGGCCGGGTCGTTACATTCTCCCCTCTTAAACAAACGTTCGTCCTCGAACGAGTTTAGAATAATACTTGGAGTCTCAAATAAGTGAGGATATTTGCTCCGTATCTCCTGCTCAACATCCCAAGTAGCTTCTCTGGCTGGCTGGCCTCTCCACTGCACCTTCACTGATGCTATGCTCTTTAACCTCAGCTTTCTAACATGTCGGTCTAAAATAGCCATTGGCTCCACGTCGTAAGTCAAATTACTGCCTAGTTGTACTGTACTGAAATCCAAAATATGAGACGCATCCCCGACATACTTTCGGAGCATGAATACATGGAACACTAGATGAACACCTGATAGACTAGGTGGCAAAGCAAGTTCATAAGCCACCTCTCCAATTTTCATAAGTATCTCAAAAGGCCCAATATATCAAGGGCTCAACTTGCCCTTCTTCCCGAACCTCAACACACCCTTCATGGGTGAAATCTTGAGCAGAACCTTCTCCCCAACCATGTGAACAACATCACGAACCTTCCTGTCGGCATAACTCTTTTGTCTAGACTGTGTCATGCAAAGCCGTTCCTGAATTACTTTGACCTTCTCTAAAGCATCCTGAACCAAGTCAGTACCCAATAGTCTAACCTCCCCCGACTCAAGCCAACCCACCTGAGACCGACACCGTCTCCCATATAAAGCTTCATACGGATCCATCTGAATACTTGACTGGTAGCTGTTATTGTAAGCAAACTCCGCGAGTGGCAGAAATTGATCCCAAGAACCCCCAAAATCAATGACACAAGCGCGTAACATATCCTCCAATATATGAATAATGCGCTCGGACTGTCCATCCGTCTGAGGGTGAAATGTTGTACTCAACTGAACCCGTGTGCCCAATTCTTGTTGCACTGCCCTCCAAAACTGTGAGGTAAACTGCGTGCCCCGATCTGAACTAATGGACACCGGCACACCGTGTAAGGACCCATAAAAAAAAATTTAAACCAAAAACTCGGGGTTTCGTGGTGCCAAGTTAAATTCCTACATTATTACTTGGATTGAACAGTACCCTACAGACTGAGAGAAATAGTTTCGTAGAAGAACGCATTTTTGCAGCCCATTATGCGGCTGCATAATCACTCTACGGACCGCATAATGGCCGCAGAGTGAAGCAGAAAGTTTGGCCAATTTGAGGTCAGTTTTGCGGTCGATTAGGCGACCGCATAATCGATATGCGGACCACATATCGATCGCATAATACCTCTTGAGTTTTTGTGGAGGGAGTTCTGCGATGCATTATGCGACCGCAGAATGAGTATGCTGTCCGCATACTGGTCGCATACCTGAGCCGAAAGTTTAGGCCCCTAAAGGCCATTTCTGCAGTCACTTTGCGGACTGCATAACCATCATGCGGTCGCATATGCAACCGCAGACCTGTGTCGGGGCACCATTTTTCTTAATTTAAAACCCGACCCCCATTCCGTTAAAACACCCATTTAGTCTACTTTGAAGCTCATTTCTGAGATTTCTAGTGTGAGAGAGAGAGGGTTCTAGAGGGAGGGCCTAATTCCCATCATTTTATCTTCAACTATCACTCAAAGCTTGGAAATATTCAAGTAGTATACCTAATTCTTCATCCAAAAAGATTGGGGTTGCTAAGGGTTCTGGAAAATTATAGAGTCTAAAGAAGCGCATTTGAGGTATGTATGGCTAACTCTTTCTTCCTAGAATCGAACTCCTGGTGTCCGAATGATTGGTGTAAGTTCTGACTTGATCTTACTAGAATTGTTTGCCTTAGTGTGTTGGGTTGATAGATTTATGTTCCTTAATTGTTTTAGATATTTACCATGTCATCATGCTATTTGAGAACGTAACTATGATTTTCCAAGTTCCTTCCCTTATGTGTGTAATGCCTTATATGATGGTACTTATGGACATGAATGATCGTGTTATTTGAACAAATAAAAAATAAAAAAAGGAAAAGACTTGAATTGTAAATGTGCCCAAGTGCCAAGAACTATTTAATAAATGAGGCTGTTGTGCCATGTAATGAAAGATGGGAAAGAGATGTGAATTGAGTGAACAATTGAAAGAGGTTATGTCTCAAGTGAGATGGCTTAGCCGATCGGGCCGAGATCGGACGCCATGCCGTACACATGGTGGCATTTGTGTTGGAACTATTGATTTACATTGTGGATATGGATATGTCTCACTTGGGATGGCTTAGCCGGTCGGGCCGAGACCGGACTCCATGTAAAAATACGGTGGCATTATGAGTTGTGGCTTTGGCACTAAAGATTATTAACCTAAAAAGATGGAAAGATTGAATTGGAAATTATGTGATCCTTACTTGGTGTTTCTTGTATTTCCATGAAGTACTTATTGATTAGTATGACTGCCTTCTCTTTGTTTCACTGTTCATTCTACTAAGATTGGTGTTTGCCTTACATACTAGTACTATTCGACAGTACTAACGTCCCTTTTGCCGGGGGCGCTACATCTTTGAATGGATGTAGGTGGTTCTATTGCAGATAGTGCCGATCGCAGATAGTGGTGTTCTCTTTCTCTCCTCACAGCAGTCTTGGTGAGCCCCATTTCTCCCAGGGGTTATGTAGTCCTTCTTTTGTATAAGTTTTCATATTTTGAGGTATAGCCGGGGCCTTGTTGCTGGCACTGTCAGGTTGCTCTTTTATATATTTAGAGGCTCTGTAGACGTTTATGTGGGTAATGTATGTATGTTGGGGTGGTCTTTGGATCGAGTTGTATTTTGGAAACTCAACTTTGGCATAATGTACCTTTATAAGGAAAAATGAACTAGTAACATTTATATTATTTTATCACTGATCTCTCCCCTATTTTACAAATGGTGATGCGTTCCCTTTTTGGATTATGAATGAGTCGGGTAGGAATGGTTTAATAGGCTTGCTTGACCGGGTTCACTCGGTTGAGCGCCGGTCATGCTCCCCGAGGTTGGGGCGTGACACACCGTATAGGCGAACAATCTCGCGAATATAAATCCCAGCCAATCGCTCCGAAGAATAATTAGTACCGACTGGAATAAAATGCGCAGATTTGGTCAACCGATCTACTATCACCCAAATAACATCAAACTTTCTCAAAGTCCGTGGGAGTCCAACTACGAAGTCCATGGTAATACGCTCCCACTTCCACTCCAGAATTTCAGGTCTTTGAAGCAATCCTCCTGGACTTTGATGTTCATACTTTACTTGTTGACAATTTAGACACTGAGATACACACCCAACTATATCTTTCTTCATCTACCTCTACCAATAGTGTTGCCTTAAATCCTGATACATCTTCGCGGTGCCTGGATGAATAGAGTACCGCGAACTGTGAGCTTCTTGGAGAATCAGCTCACGCAAACCATCTACATTAGGCACACATAGCCTGCCCTGCATCCGTAATAAACCATCATCTCCAATAGTGACTTCCTTGGCATCACCGTGCTAAACCGTGTCCTTAAGGATAAGCAGATGTGGATCATCATACTGGCGCTCTCTGATGCGATCATATAAAGAAGACCGAGAAACCACACAGGCCAAAACTTGATTCGGCTCGGAAATATCCAATCTAAAAATCTGATTAGCCAAGGCCTGAACATCTAAGGCTAAAGGTCTCTCTACTACCGGTAAGTATGCTAAGCTTCTCAAACTCTCCGCCTTACGACTTAAGGCATCGGCAACCACATTGGCCTTTCCGGGTTGATAGAGAATGGTAACATCATAATCCTTAAGCAACTCTAACCACCTTCGCTGCCGCAAGTTAAGATCCTTTTGTTTAAACAAATGTTGTAGAATCCGATGATCGGTATATACTTCACATTGGACACCGTATAAGTAATGCAGCCAAATTTTCAAGGCATGAACAATAGCAGCTAACTCAAGATCGTAGACTGGATAATTCTTCTCATGTATCTTTAACTGTCTGGATGCATAGGAAATCACTCTACCATCTTGCATCAGCACTGCACCGAGACCAATACACGACGCGTCACAATACACAATATAAGACTCTAAACTTGTAGGCAACACCAATATTGGAGCTATAGTCAAAGCTGTCTTGAGCTTCTGAAAGCTCTCTTCACACTGATCCGACCACCTGAACGGAGCACCTTTCTGGGTCAATTTAGTCATAGGCGATGCAATAGACAAGAAACCCTCCACGAAACGACCATAATAACCGGCCAAGCCGAGAAAACTCTGAATCTCAGTAACTAAAGATGGCCTAGGCCAACTCTTAACTGCCTCTATTTTATTTGGATCCACCTTAATTCCTTCACTGGACACTATGTGTCCCAAGAATGCCACTGAACTATGCCAGAACTCGCACTTAGAGAATTTCGCATAAAGTCTCTCCTCTCCCAGCCTCTGTAATACAATACCCAAGTATTGTGCATGCTCCTCCTAGCTACGTGAGTACACCAGAATATCATCAATAAATACCACTACAAATAAATCAAGATATGGCTGGAATACACTATTCATCAAATTCATAAATGTTGTTGGGGCATTGGTTAGCCCAAAAGACATCACAAGAAAATCATAGTAGCCATAACGAGTTCTGAATGCCGTCTTCAAAATATTCGAATCCCGAATTTTCAACTGGTGATACCCAGATCTCAAATCAATTTTGGAGAACACCCTCGCTCCCTGAAGCTGGTCAAATAAATCATCAATACGCGGCAATGGATATTTATTCTTGATTGTAACCTTGTTCAACTGCCTATAATCAATACACATCTGCATAGTACAATTTTTCTTTTTCACAAACAGAACTGGTGCACCCCAAGGTGACACACTAGGACTAATAAAACCCTTTTCAAGGAGTTTCTGAAGTTGCTCTTTCAATTCTTTTAACTCAGCTGGTGCCATACGATAAGGAGGAATAGAACTAGGTTTAGTTCCCTACGCCAAGTCAATACCGAAATCAATATCCCTGTCGGGTGGCATACCCGGTAGGTCTGCATGAAATACATCCGGAAAGTCTCGCACGACCAGTACTGAATCAATAATAGGATTATCTGCATCAACATCTCTCACAAAGGCCAAATATGACAGACATCCCTTTTCAACCATATGTTGGGCCTTCAAATAAGAAATTACCCTGCTAGGAACAAAATCTAGAGAACCTCTCCATCAACCTTTGGCAACCCCAGCATTGTCAACTTCACGATACCAATCCATACCCAGGATTACATCAAAATCAACCATATCGAGTAATAAGATATCAACTCTAGTCTCCAGTTCCCCAATAGTTACCACACACGACCGATACACACAATCCACAGTAATAATATCGTCCACCGTTGTAGATACACAAACAGGTGAAACTAAGGATTCACAGGGCATATCCAGATAATGAGCAAAATACGATGATACATATGAATAAGTGAAACCAGGGTCAAATAATATTGAAGCCTCCCTGTGGCACACTGAAACAATACCTATGATCACTGCGTCTAAGGCAACATTATCTGGTCTGGCAGGAAAGGCATAGAATCGAGCCTGCCCACCACCTGTTCGGTCTCCCCCTCTTGGGCGACCCCTAGCTGCCTGACCCCCACCCCGAGCTGGCTGGGCGGGTGATGTAACTGCTGGTGCTAGTGCCGTTGGTCGAGAACTCTACTATGGAGCCCCACTCAACAGCCTATGACAATCTCTCTTGAAATGACCCAATTCTCCGCACTCGAAACAACCCCTCCTCTGATAGAACTGTTGCTCCTGATAACCTGAAGAATTACCTGTAGAAGCCTGAGCAGACGAGGCATGATGATAACTCTGCACTGGTAGTGCACTGAATGAAGACTGGCCTCAGTGAGCACTATAAGAACTGTGGCTAACTGATGCACCACGATGAGCTGGACGATCCGCCTGAGCGTGTCTATAAGAACGGCCCCTACCGCGGTAAAACTGACCTTCTGAAGGAACACCGCTGAAATCACCGAAACCACGAGGCCTATTAGCCTCCCTCTCAACCTGCTCCTGGATGCGAACTATCTCAATCTGATGAGCAATGTCAACAACCTAATCGAAAGTAGCACCAGACACTCTCTCTCTAGTCATGAGTAATCACAGCTGAAAAGTGAGGCCATCTATGAATCTCCTGATCCTTTCCGTGTCTATGGGAATCAACCAGATAGCATGACGGGCCAATTCTGAAAATCTCATCTCATACTGTGTCACGGACATATCACCTTGACGAAACTACTCAAACTACCTGCGCAGCTCCTCTCTGCGGGACTGAGGCACGAACTTCTCCAGGAATAGACCGGAGAACTGCTGCCAGGTAAGGGGTGCTGCACCGACCGGCCTACACCTCTCATAAGACTCCCACAATCTGAAGGCAGTCCCAGAAAACTGAAAAGTAGTGAATGAGACCCCACTAGTATCTAGAATACCCGCTATCCGAAGCATCCGCTGACACTTATCCAGAAAACCCTAGGCATCCTCTGACTCAACACCGCTAAATGGTGGAGGTTGAAAACTCTCAAATCTCTCAAGTCTCCTCTGCTCATCATCTGCCATAACAGGAACTACCGGGGCCTGAGCAACTGCAACCGGCTGGGCTGGTAGTGCCCCCGGTATCTGAAGTCCCTGTACTACCTGGTCTGGAGTACGGAAAATAGGGGTATGAGTACCTCCCCCGACCTGAGAAGTGGCAGGTGCGGCCTGAGCCGAAACCACTTGAGCCAGACCAATACAAACTGTCAATATCTGGGCCAAAGTCTCCAGAAGGCCTGGAATCTCAATAGGCACAGCTGGTGCCTGAGCTGGTCCTGTCGGCTCAGCTATATCTGGAATCTCCTCCTGACCTGGAGCAACTAGTCGTACTACAGGTGCTGGTCCAACTGTGGTTCGAGCAACACCTCGACCTCTACCACGGCCCCCGCCTCTCGCGGCCCTAACTAGCAGCACTGGTGGTTGATCGTATGATCCGGTAGTACGTGTCCTCACCATTTGTGAGAGAATAGAATAGCAGCAATTTAGTTTTGAGAATCAACAAATTCGCAAGACAGAATACAAGAAAGTGAAATTTTCCTAAGGGTTCTGCAGCCGCTCGAAGATAAGTACAAACGTCTTTGTATCGATCCGCAAGACTCTACTAAACCTGCTTATGACTTGTGAGACCTATGTAACCTAGGGCTTTGATACCAATTTGTCACGACCCAAAATCTCAACCTTTCGTGATGGTGCCTATCTCGATACTAGGCAAGTTGATAATCTCTATAAGCCACAATTTTTCTTAAATTTGAAAATACAATAATTTAATACAATATAAAATTCCACAAATACTGACACGAACACTCCCCAAAACCTGGTGTCACTGAGTACATGAGCATCTAATATGAATATAAGTCTGGAAAATATGGTGTATAATAGTCTGAGACCAAATACAGTAAATAAGGAGATAGAGAAGGAGAGACAAGGTCTGCTCAACACGGAAGCTACCTCAGAATCTCTTGAAAATCAACTGCGCGAAATGATCAACACCCGCTATAACACCTGGATCTGCACACGGAGTGCAGGGTGTAGTATGAGTACAACCAACTCAGCAAGTAACAATAATAACTAAGGAACTAAAGATAAGGATGAGCTACACAGTTATAGTTCACTTTCAGTAATTCCAGCAAAGAATAGACATGCTTTCAATTCCGGCAGTTTAAGTCAAATTAATTTTATACAGTTCAATTTCATGTAATCCGGATATAAAATCTTTCAGATATTTCACAATAATGACAGATAGCAATCATGTGCAATAACAAATGCAAAGAAAGTACAGCCTCTCAGGCAACAGTCACTCAACTCATCACAACAGCTCAACCACTCGGCTCTCAGCCCTCAGCACTCACACTCAATGAGTACCCGCGCTCACTAGGGGGTGTACAGACTCCGGAGGGGCTCCTACAGCCCAAGCGCCATAATCTGCACGGACAACTCACGTGTTATAATATCCTGTATGGACAACTCACGTGCCATAATATCCTTACATCACCAACAGGCCCTCGACCTTACTCGGTCCTCAACCTCTCTAGTCTCCTAGGATCTCAGAAATCACAAAGAGTAGCCCAAACAAAGATAACATAATACATCAACAAATATCAAGAAAGACTGAGGTATGATATGCAAGAAAAATCATGACTGAGCACAAAATAGCAATTAGCAAATAATTCAACAAGTATGTGACCTCTAGGGGTCACAACAGTACTATCACATAGCCTAAGCATGATTTCTAACATGATTTACAATACTATTTATGATATGTTGTATTTGAACACTTGAGGTGCAAGTTGTATTATACTGTGATATTTGGGTACTTTAGGTGTGATTTGTGAAATATTTTGTGATGTTGAAACGCATGCGGTGAGATAAGGGTGGCTTGAAATACGTGGCTAGTAGGGAAACTACTAGAAGTCATGCGCTGATATAAGGTCAAGGTATTGAAACACATGCGGTGAGATAAGGGTGGCTTGAAATGCGTGGCTAGTACGGGAACTACTAGAAGTCATGCGGTGTGATAAGGGTGGTTAAAACGCGGGATGCTATTTCGGGAAAAATAATTTCTTTAAAAAAATTAAATGTGAAGGCTCACGCGGTAATATAAGTAAATGAGATATTGTGAATTTATTTATGATTTGGGACTACGAGGCAGAGCCTTGGGAGTGCCCTGTTGATATATCTTTTTTGATGTTCTTGTCTGGGGTGATTTTGTTCCATTTAATATTTAAATTCTTGTCTTCTTCCGTGATGTACTAGTTGACTTTATTATTATGTGTTTTGTGCTCCTAGTGGTATCGTGTTGGCTTTGGCTTTTTAGTACGACACTCTGAAGAAGTATATTTCTGGGTTTTCTTACTGATTTTCGATGATTGAGTTGATTTAAATAAAAGAAATTATTATTATATTTTAAATTAAATAGTTTTACAATCAAATCAGTATTTTAACTGATGCTTTAAGTTAAGTGCAATGTTATTTTCTTCACACAAAGGATTTCTAAAATAAATTCATTTCTTTGTTGATTTCTTACTTGATTTAAAAATTGTAAACTCACTTTAGTGGAATAAATTGATCATGTGGATCTTATGTACATTGATATTATTGGCACGTGAGTTGTCCGTGCAGTTGTGATAGAAATATGGGCACGAGGTGTCGTGAAAATATGGAAGTGGGTTGAGACCAGTATTTTTATTATTATGAAATGAGGTGTCACAAGGTGACTTTTATTTGAAGGAATTATATTCCAAAAATATTATTTGAAAGAATTATAGTTGAAAGAAATTTATGTGAAGGGAGTATATTAGAAATATATATTTATTTGACAAGGTTATATTCTAAGGATTTTTATTGAAAAACTTATATTTGAAAGATTTATACTTGAAGTACTTACATTGGAAAGACATTTATTTGAAGAACTTGATTTAATTGGGTGTACTTGTATTAATTATTCGTTGAGCGATATTAATGGTGTTCTTGTTATTTTGCTGTGCACGTCACTGGTTGTTCTATGTTGCCCTTATTGTATTTGTTTCCTATTATTTTGTATATTATATTGCACATGTTATTAGACTAGTGAGTGTCTTGACTGTACCTCTTCTCTACTCCACTGAGGTTAGTCTTGATACTTACTGGGTATCGACTGTGGTGTACTCATACTACACTTCTGCATGTTTTTGTGCAGAGCCAGGTGTTGGAGATATCGGACTCGGACAGAGTTAGAGTCGGATCGCAAGGATTCAAGGTAGAGCTGCTCGGTGGTCGCACATCCTTGGAGTCTTTCCATTTTATTTTACTGTTATTTATTATTCAAACAGTATTGAGTATTGGATCCTTGAGATCATTTTATGTATTCAGTTAGAGTTTGTGACTCAGTACTACCAGCCTTGGGAGGTTGTTATATTCATATTTTTTCCGCTGTTGGTTTTGATTACCTATTTAATTCATATTCAAAAAACAAAAAAAAAAGGCTCCAAAATGTAATTGAAATCGGCTTACCTAGTCTTAGAGACTAGGTGCCATCATGATGCCTGTGGTGGGATTTTGGGTCGTCACAAGTTGGTATCATAGCTCTAGGTTCATAGGTTTTACGTGTCACGAAGGAGTTTAGTATAGTCTTTCGGATCGGTACGGAGACGTATGTACTTATCTTCGAGAGGCTACAGAGCTAGTAGGAAAAAATTTCACTTCTTTCATTCCTTATCGTGCGACATTTATTCTACTTGAGGCATATATCTTATGTTCTTTTGCATCCACTCGTGTATGAAATTGCACACTCGGTATCAACTATGCGCCAACAGTTCGTGAAACTACAGAGGGGTTATAAGGGAGCCAGGGTTGCTCAACCATTGTTACAACCTGTCGTCCAGATCGAGGATGCGGAAGTATTGAGAGAGCATTCAGTTACACACATTGGGGTGCAGAAAGTTCTGACATCTGGTTGATAAGTATGATCTTAATAAGGTTTAATTAACTGCCTAATCATTACAATCGTGGTAGGGTCACGAGGTGGATGTAGATCTGAAATAGTTGGTGGTATTAGAGACTATGTAGTTCGTATAGGATTTCTATTTAGCGAAGGGTACATACGTAGCCAAGGCATTGGAGGAAACGAGTTTAACTGTCACGAGGATGACATGCGCCAAATAAATAGCTTGAGGTGTCATATGACCGGTGTCCTATGAGTGATGAAGGTTAGCATTGTGGAACATCGTAATGTTTACTATGGCTTCGTGCCAAGTGAGGGGAGTCCACTATCAACGATCAGATTGCGGGGTCATTTACTATATTAGTTTGGACCTGAGATGTATTTATGTGGTATCGAAAGGTTCTCCGAAACTTGTATATGATTAAGAGGTAAGATTTGTATGGGATGATGTTGGGGCTTGCAGTATTTCTATAATTTTACATTTCATTACCAGCGGGGTCACAGAAACAATTTTAGAATATTGGGGGTGCTACAGTAAGTTCTTTTAATGCACCACCAACACATGGTTCCTATAATGATTACTCTAGTTATATAGCATAGACTCAGTATAAGCAGCCAAACTTGTAGAGGGTTGTTATCAGTGTGGTGATACTAGACACATCATGAAAGATTGTCCCAGACTTGGGAGAGGCAAATTTCATCAGAATACTCAGGCTACAAGCTTTATTCCAGTTAATACTCCATGTGCATAGCTAGTTAGGGGTGGAGGACAGACGGGTAGAGGGAGCCTAAGAGGTGGAGGCCCGACCCATTGATATGATTGCTATAGTGTGGCCGAGGCCACTACACCAGATGGTGTCGTTACGGGTACGATCCCGATTTGTTATAAAAGAATATTTTCCCTTAATTTGATTCGGTTCTAAATATTGAGGTGAATCCTCCTATTATGCTCCGCTAAAGTGAGCTTCGTAATTTTGTGACCCACTTATATGTTTATCCCTGTTGGGAGATTTGAAGATGTGAGCCCGTGTCTGTCATTTTAAATTTTTTTTTTCGGCACCATTGACGGCTATAAGTCCAAAAGTAAATTTTATTATTCATTACAGTGGGTTTGATGTGTTTTGGAATAATTGATTCAAATTTTATGAATTATATGCCCTACCGGTATGAGGGTTCATTATGTGTTGTGAAATTTAATTTACAAAATTTATTGAAAATAAGAAAGAAACAAAATTAAAAACATTTTGTTGGCACAATGTGCAAAATACTTGTGATACGGAGTTGAGGACGAGATCCTCGCATTTATTTTTTTTATATGATGTGAAATATTTAAACCGGGCTGCAAGCCATTGTGGAAGTTATATAAGGACGATGTCCTTGTGGTGAAATATTTACGAGTTTAAAATTCTCCCTTTGGAAAATTTTATTTGTACAATAGTATTAATAGGGAGTCATGCCTGTTAGGCTTATTTGACAATTCATGTATATTGTTTGTGCATATTTAGCCATTTTCGTGCTGTAAATATTGAGTTTTAGCCTATGAGGTGAGTGCCCAGGTGGCGTTAAATGTGACTCATTAATCTGAGTAAGTAATCATGAGGTCTTCGTGCCTCACATTCTGTTGTCAGTGTTGTGAAAATTCGAAATGAGGTGGTGGTTAATATGAGATTAATTGATGATGCTGGAATTAATTATGAACAACTTTTAAGACCAGAGATATGGTGATGAGCATACATATGATATGCTTCATGTCCTAATATCATTATGTGCAATGCTTGTAATGCTGAGATTAGTGTTATCAATATATACCTTGTGGTGTTTTGTTATGTTGTGGATGTGTTGTTAGGAGTTGTTTTGGTGTTACTCTGTCAGGTGGATATGCCCATTTACAGGGGAGACTCTGCCGAAATTTCTGAAAAATTTGGGAGTTAGAAAAATTTGGGAAATTGATATGTGCGAAAGAAGAGAAAAGTTATGTTATGTGTTTGAGGGCTGACTCTACTTCTCATTCTAGGGCGAATGATCCTAAGCGGGGGAGAATGTAACACCTCAAAATTTTTTTGAAGTACTTCAACAATATCAAAAAAGTTGATGTGTGCGTAGGCACGAGTTGCTATACCCAGTTGAGACTAATACCGTGTGTCGAAGTAAAAATCAGGCCTTTGGAAATGATTGGAGAGTTAGGGAATTTGCTTCAAAGCTTATAAGAATGGAGAAAAGAAATAATCTCAATTGAGATGGTGTTATCGGACCCGTGTTAAATTGCGAGAACGTAGAATCACCCACAAGTATGTGTGTAAGAATACACTCAATAATTTAAAGTCCTCAGAAAGATTCTTGGCACGTTCGATGACAAACATATGTTTAAGAGGTGGAGAATGTAACGACCCGATTTGTCGTTTTAAGAATTAACGCCCCGTTCAACGACTTAAGGTCCCGAGCAACTTCATAATATGTATTATGACCCGCGGGTATGGTCGAGTTTGATTTTTCAGAAGATTTAGAATTTAATTGAAAGAGAAATTCTCATTTTTGAAGCTTAAATGGAAAGAGTTGACCAAAGAGTTCACTTTTGAGAAAACGATCTCAGAATAGAATTTTTATGATGTCGATAGCTTCGTATGATGATTTCGGACTTAGGCGCATGTTCGAATTTGGAATTAGAGGTCTGTAGGAAAATTCGACGCATTTTGGTGAAAGTTGGAAAATAGATGATTTTCGGAAAGCTCGATCGAATGTTGGATTTTTTTATAACGAGGTCGGAATCCAATTATGGAAATTGGAATAGGTCCGTTATGTCACTTATGACTTGTGTGCAAAATTTGAGGTCAATCGGACTTGATTAGATAGGTTTCGACATCGAATGTAGAAGTTGGAAATTTCATAATAGACTATGGTTTCAAGTGAGTTCGCACAAGACCTAACTTCAAACGATCATACCTCTCTTGATATGAAGATTTATATGGTGTATTACCTATCAAAAGAAATGACTATGTGTCTAGTTTCCAACCCTTCAAACCGTTCGTCATTTGAACATTCCTACATGAAGTTATGACCAAATTACCAAAGGCTGACAGAATACGATTATGCGACCACTATACGACCATTATGCAATCGCAAAATGGTTATGGGACCGCAAACTGGTCACAAAATGGTCCAGAACAGCCCAGTTCTGGGCACCGATTTGTGCAATCATTGTGCGACCTGCACACCAATTGTGCGGTCCATTGTGCGACCGCATAACTGAGTTCGGAGGGTTAATTTTCCTATTTTCATAACCCGACCCCATTTTGATAAATAGGCTTTAGAGTTTATTTTAGGGCAATTATCTGAGGTTTTTTTAGAGAGAAGTGAGAGTGTTCTAGAGAGAGGAAGTAGATGAAGTGTTTTGTTCATCAAGATCTTGTCCAAACTTTGAAATCCAACAAGGAAATCTCACAAGTTCTTCATCTAAGAGGTAAGGTTCCATACCCTAGTTTTCAATTTCGAATTTGGGTAGAAGATGATTGATTAAGAGTATGATTCTTGGGTATGAGAATATTATTTATACATGTATGTACCAATAAGATTTGTGGGAAGATTGTTGGGCTAAAATAAGTAAATATTGGGTTGAGGAATGAAGGAAATCTTGTAGAAGAACCTTGTAGCCAGATTTGCACACCTAGTGATTGATAAAATGCTCAAATGAGCTGAAACCATGAAAATCTTTCTAATTATGGTTCACTTTTGTTATGTTTCTAAATAGATAGAAGTTGCTAGTATTTCCGGAACCTCGTAGTAATGTAAGGAAGGCTCAAGAAAGATTGGAGCCGTCCGGAGGTCAATTCACGTGAGAAAACTATTTTGGAATACCGACCTAACTTCAAAAAGGTAAGTATCTTGCCTAAACTTGAGTAGGGGAATTACCCCTTAGGCATTGAGTCATATGTGAAAAATTGTGTAATTAAAAATCATGTACGCGAGGTGACGAGTACATACTTGGTTTATATGTGCATATTATATCGAATGAAATTCGTAGACGCCCTTAAATATTAAATTGGAAAATTATTGTAACTTATTAAATCCCTTATTTGTCATGCCTCATTCCTTGTTTGCCGAGGTTGTTTTTATATGATAAAGTGGTGTGATTGTCACTTGACTTTTATGTGAACTCTGTGTTTGTTTGAGTTGCCATTTTTATGGAAAACACTTTCATTATTGATTTTTCCTACTGATAATTTAAATGGAAAATTTAGTTAATAAGATGAATGAATATATTTATTTCTTGAAGTTATGATTTAAAAGAGGTGTTGTTCCTTGATGAATTACTTCTCAGTTCACGTTGTTGAAAATTTGGTATTGAATTATAAATGTCGTGAATCATATTGAGGCAAAGTGCCAAATTGTAAAATATTATTCTGTTGAGTTGTTCACTTTCGAATATTTTATTAAGATGTTGTACACATTACGATCGAGTCGTGGGCTCCTTGTGGTGGAAAAATGATGTATTGTTGATTTCTGTGCAATTTGTGATACGTTGTAATATTTGAGCACTTGATGTTCAATTTATGATACGTTGTAATATTTGAGCACTTGATGTGCAATTTGTGATATGTTGTAATATTTGAGCACTTGATGTGCAATTGGTGATATGTTATAATATTTTAGCACGTGATGTGTAATTTGTGATATGTTGTAATATTTGAGCACGTGATGTGTAATTTGTGATATATTGTAATATTTGAGCACTTGATGTGCTATTTATGATATGTTGTATTTGGACACTTGAGGTGCAAGTTGTATTATGCTGTGATATTTGGGCACTTGAGGTGTGATTTGTGAAATATTTTGTGATGTTGAAACGCATGCGGTAAGATAAGGGCGGCTTGAAATGCGTGGCTAGTAGGGAAACTACTAGAAGTCATGCGTTGATATAAGGTCGGGGTGTTGAAATGCATGCGGTGAGATAAGAGTGGCTTGAAACGCGTGGCTAGTAGGGGAACTACTAGAAGTTATGCGGTGTGATAAGGGTGGCTAAAACGCGGGATGCTATTTCGGGAAAAATAATTTCTTTTAAAAAATTAAATGTGAAGGCTCTCGCGGTAATATAAGTAAATGAGATATTGTGAATTTATTTATGATTTGGGACTACGAGGCGGAGCCTCGGGAGTGCCCTGTTGATATATCTTTATTTATGTTCTTGTCTGGGGTGATTTTGTTCCATTTAATATGTAAATTCTTGTCTTCTTCCGTGATGTACTAGTTGACTTTATTATTATGTGTTTTGTGCTCCTAGTTGTATCATGTTGGCTTCGGCTTTTTAGTACGAGACTCTGAAGAAGTATATTTCTGGGTTTTCTTACTGATTTTCGATGATTGAGTTGATTAAAATAAAAGAAATTATTATTATATTTTAAATTAAATAGTTTTACATTCAAATTAATAGTTTAACTGATGCTTTAATTTAAGTGCAATATTATTTTCTTCACCCAAATAATTTCTAAAATAAATTCATTTCTTTGTTGATTTCTTACTTGATTTAAAAATTATAAATTCACTTTAGTGGAATAAATTGATCATGTGGATCTTATATACATTGATATTATTGGCACGTGAGTTGTTCGTGCAGTTGTGATAGAAATATGGGCACGATGTGCCGTTGAAATATGAAAGTGGGTCGAGACCCGTATTTTTATGATTATGAAATGAGGCATCACAAGGTGACTTTTATTTAAAGTAATTATATTCCAAAAATATTATTTGAAAGAATTATAGTTGAAAGAAATTTATTTGAAGGGAGTATATTCGAAATATATATTTATTTGACAAGGTTATATTCTAAGGATTTTTATTGAAAAACTTATATTTGAAGATTTATACTTGAAGTACTTACATTGGAAAGACATTTATTTGAAGAACTTTATTTAATTAGGTGTACTTGTATTAATTATTCGTTGAGCGATATTAATGGTGTCCTTGTTGTTTTGCTATGCACATCACTGGTTGTTCTATATTGCCATTATTATATTTGTTTCCTATTATTTTGTATATTATATTGCATAGGTTATTAGACTAGTGAGTGTCTTGACTGTACCTCGTCTCTACTCCACTGAGGTTAGTCTTGATACTTACTGGGTATCGACTGTGGTGTACTCATACTACACTTCTGTACGTTTTTGTGCAGAGCCAGGTGTTGGAGATATCGGACTCGGACAGAGTTAGAGTCGGATCGCAAGGATTTAAGGTAGAGTTGCTCGGTCGTCGCAGTTCCTTGGAGTCTTTCCATTTTATTTTATAGTTATTTATTATTCAAACAATATTGAGTATTCGATCCTTGAGATCATTTCATGTATTCAGTTGGAGTTCGTGACTCAGCACTACAAGTCTTGGGAGGTTGTTAAATTCATATTTGTTCCGCTATTGGTTTTGATTACCTATTTAATTCATATTCAAAAAACAAAAACAAAAGAAAAAAAATGGCTCCAAAATGTAATTGAAATCGGCTTAGCTAGTCTTAGAGACTAGGTGCCATCACGACGCTTGTGGTGGGATTTTGGGTCGTGACATAATAAAATGGATAGAATAGTAAGTAAATATTCCACAGGAAGAGAATTAGTGGGTTTTTCCATGGGAAAATAATTTTTTATTAAAAGTTTTCAAAAATTCCGAGATTTCGGTCGGAAATTGGGAAATACTCTTGTCCCACATCGGCTGAAAGATGTGAGCTTTTCCATCTTATAAGTTGAGCTTTGATGCATAGAGTACAACAGTTGTGGACTAACAAAAAAAAAGCAAATATAGGAAGGGTTGTAGTTAGTGCTTAGTAATAAGATTTAATATTCTATATTTAGAATTAGAATTTAATAAAATAATAATGATAATATATACTAGTACTAATTAGTAATATAGTAATAAGATATAATATTATGGTGCTATGATATCTCGGGCTGGGGAGTATGCATGCGATACAAATATATATCTGGAATATTTCTAAAATTATTATATATTTAAAATTTCAACCGATTGCGGTCGGTATTTTAAAAATTAAATCAATAATAATTAATTAATACCAACAGATTTCGGTCGGTATTTTGAAAATTAATTAATACTAACTGATTTCGGTCGGTATTTTGAAAATAAATAAATAAAAATTAATTAATTCCGACCGATTTTGGTCGGTATTTTAAAAATTAAATAAAAAATATTAATTAATACCGACCGATTTCGGTCGGTAAATGTAGTTTGACTGTCAGTCAACGCATTGTTATTTCCGACCGATTTCGGTCGAAACACCTTAGCGACCATCATTTTTCCGACTAATTAATAGCGGATGAAAATCGGTCGCTTTTTCTCAATTTTCTACCGATTTCGGTCGGTTTTCCTTGATGAAATTAGCCAGTTTTTTAGTAGTGCGATCACTAACCAGATGGTGTCTATTTAATAATCTCGTTTCTATGATGCTCTTCAGTTCAATTTGGGTGTTACATGCTACTGTCTTGACACTGGATGCATGAATACTTTGAATGGTAATAGGCAACTCTATTTTTAGTTAAATGTTTTTACCTTACAATACCTTTTACCGTTACGTTTTTGGTTCAGAATATATTCAGCGCTTGGAGCAATCTTACAAATGACATACCTGTGGCCTGTGGGTATCGTTATTTCTTCCGGTAATTAATCTTGTCGAGCAGGTAAAAGTAGTTTTGAGCACTATTGCACGGCTTTATTATTCATGAGTGATTCTTTCAATCTTTTTAATTAGTCCAAATGATATCTGTTAATCCGTATATTTACCCGAAAAACGGATAGAGTTGAATTTGTACGTAGTTCTAAGAATATGTGGTATAGCTTGATACAAATCGTAGGGATAAATAGAAGTATCAAATATGTATTGTAAAGAATGCAAAATAAACAAGGCTGGAAAGAAGATGATTTTTAGGACTAAGCAGAGTGAATCAATTAATGAACCTTAAAAGAATAATCTTTGAATATCTGAGAATATGGTGGTTGCATTACAATCTAAGCAAAAAACTGTCCTCTATAGAAATGTAGTCATCCTCTTTATAGTGGAGGATCCTACTTTAGATATAATTAAAAATACATAGGGGAGAATCCATGATAAATCAGTTTTTCCCTAATTTCCGTCGAGATTCTCTCCCTTAGTGTGTTTGCAACGGCTCTTGTCTGTGAGCTCGAGGTCGATCGGCCTTGGTGCTGGTCGGTATCGCTTCTAGAACTCGATATGGACTCGGAATCAGGTGATAATTTAGACTCGATCCCGGTTGGCCTCTGTCCTTTAAGCTCAAAATCATCTCACCATAGTTCGATTCGGACCCACGCTCGATAATGACTTCGAACTCGGTGTTTGACCTATACCCGAAATCTGAAGCTTGTTTGTACCATCTTCGGAACCCGTCTCGATATTATGAAGTCTTTTCTTCGATCCATTGCGTTTCGACCTCGATCAATCGTTCGAAGGCCGAAATCTATTTCGACCGTATACAGTTAGTCCTCTCGTTTCTCGGGAAGGATGTGGTGAGAAATGATATGATTTCTCAATGGCTCGATTAGACTATAAGCTG
Organism: Nicotiana tomentosiformis; assembly: GCF_000390325.3. NCBI lineage: Eukaryota > Viridiplantae > Streptophyta > Magnoliopsida > Solanales > Solanaceae > Nicotiana > Nicotiana tomentosiformis. The sequence goes on along the minus strand of NC_090815.1, from coordinate 107,532,508 downwards.
ACGGTCACATTAGACTCGATCATGACGCACATGATAGTTGTCCCGTCGATTTAGTTTTTCAAGGCATTTAATGCATGTCAGACGGTGGTCGGCCACCACTGATGTTGAACCGCCATTGTTTTAATCTATAAATAGCCTTTCCTTTTACCATTTACCACTTTTATATCTCCAATCTTCCAAATTTCCCAAGTTATTTTTCGTATCCTCTGAGTTTATTCGCAAATCTGTGATTCCTCTTTGTAAAAGCCTTTATTCTAAATTACCAAATCTTTGTCACTTTCATCTATTCTCGACCTTTAAATTCGAAAATGGCAAAAATATCACAAACCATTCTTCAAAAAGAGAAAGCTTCATCTTCACAGTCTGCCGCCGACGAAACACCGGTAGAGCCACGACCTAAGGAGTGCGTTCTTGGGGCGTGTGTTCTCACCTCTGATTTTAAGGTTGATAAGGGCTCATCGGTTACTGGCCGATGTGAGCCAGTATCGAGGTACATATATTTGATAAACGGGAGGCACCTCAAAAAGCTAAGGAAAGATTATAATTGGGACAACAAAGAAATAATAATCCCTTCTTCCGACGAAGATATCACCACTTACGTGAAAGGGTTTTTAAGTGTGTATACTTACCCTTTCACATTAGCTCCCCTCGACTCAGTTATTATTGACTTCTGTTGTCAATACCAAATAACCCTAGGCCAGGTCCATCCTTCTTTTTGGTGGATCGTTAATTTGATTCGATACTTTGTGAACAAAATCGAGGGGATGTCGTTCACCCTCGATCACCTCATCCGATTGTATCGTCCTCGCCTTTTTCGAGGAGGGTTAATAAAATTTCAGCATCGGGCTACCAAGGCTTTGTTCTTGAGCATTAAGAGAACAGGGATCGAGGCTGGATGGGCAGGTTCGTTCGAGTAAGGACTTCATACCTGATTCCGACTGAAAAGATGCATTTTCCCGAGGAGTGGAATATGAAAAGTAAGTGTAATTCAGTTGTTACTTCCTTCTATTTTTCCCTTTCATTTCTTTTCTCACCGATATTCCTCCTTTTGTGATGCAGCGGTCCATGGATGACCGGAGCAGTTCCCGATCTCAAGAACTGGGTACGAGCTCTAGTTTCGACCTCCACATACGCCGAGCGCTCATGGCGTGATTTCTCAAAGGGCCGATGGGAGGCCAAAAATCATGGTAAGCCCATTTATCGTACTTTTTGGTAGTTCGAACGAGATGTTCTCCATATACTTTAATAAAAAATTTCCATATGTAGGTATGGGCAAAGATGAAGTTTTGAGGCCCTCGTCCATCGAGGAAGAGGCTTCGGTCTCTGTCCCAAAACTGGTGAAAGATAATAAGAGGAAAAGAGCCTCCGTTCTCGACGATCCAAAACCGAAGAGGATGGCTCGCAAGCCGAACAAGAATACCATTCCTTTGACAGTAGAATTAGTTCCACGTCTAAGGGATGAAGAAGAAGAAGAAGAAGAAGAAGAGAACGATGGGTCCGCGCTGGCGGCCCGAACGAAGAAAACCACTGACGTTCCACAGGCAGCTGGGTCGATGGTGGTTCATAAGGCTCCGCCTCGAACTGAGGATATATCGGAGAAAGATACGGGCAGAGTCCCCGAGTTGTTGGAGATCGAAGATGCTTCCCATCGAAGTCAATGGATGGGGAATGTGTCTGAAGGGGCTCTCCTCGAATCTCTTCGAACCGAAGAGAATGCTCCAAGTGATTCACTTGGGGCAGTAGCAATCGAAGACTCGCCCACCTTCCCTGCTTTTTCCGCAGGGGTGATTCGGGAAGCCCAAGCTTTGGGGGGCCTCGAACTAGACAAGACTCATGATGGAGAAGATCCTTTTTGCGACCTGTTTACTGGTGTCAAGGACGCTACCGGTACAAGTGATGCATCAGATCTTTTTTACGGAGTGCACCAGGCTTTGAATCAGGTAAGCCTTAAATTATATGGCATTACCTTTATGTTTGCTTTTCTTTTCTAACTTCGTTTCTTCTTTATTTGCAGGCCATGATAGTTCATCGAGAATCATGTTCTCGATCCCGAACCGAGCTGCGTCGATATGAGGCCGACCTTCAACGGGTTACGGAGGAGAGGAACTCCCTTAAGCTCCTCTTAGGTCAAAGGGGAGAGGAAATAAAAGATCTTCGAGTTGAATTGGCCAAAGCTTACCAAGATCAGACCGATCTGTCCGAGCAGGTAATGATACTTTTAAAAGCCTATTGGCTCGATACCGGAATGATGGCTAATTATTCAGTCTCACAGATGCAGCAAAAAATTGAGATGATTGGGAAACTCCGTGAGGAGGTCGATGTCATAAAAGCGGAGTCGTTGAAGTGGAAAGAAGGTATGGACCGCTTTGCTGCAGAGAAAGAAGCTGCTCGAGTCCAATTATCATCGGCCGAAAACCAACTTCAAAGTATGAAGGAAAAATGCTCAGTTCAAGCAAGAAGAATAAAGGAGCTCGAGGCTCGGTTGGCCTCTGAACTTGCCAAGGCCGAATCTGACGCTGAAAAGGCAAAGGCCGATGCAGATGCACTTGTGGCCGTCTATCGGGCCGATGCTGAAGTAGCCGAGACCGCCGATGCTCGAGCACATTGAGTTGCTGAACTTGCTAAGTGCCGATTTCGAAGGGAGATCCATGCTCGGGGTTTCGACCTCGCTAAAGAGATAAAAAGGGCTAAAGAACTCGAAGCCGATGCTAAAGCCTTGGTTTCCGATGATGACGATGATGATAATAATGACGATGATGGGAGTAAGAGCAGGTCCGAGAATGGGAGGGAACCCGATAGAGAAAAGACTGCTCCCGGGGATAACCAAGAAGCTTAGACCTTAGCTTCTATGTTGCAATCAACCATGTAAACAATCTTGTATATATAAGAATATCTTTTTCTTTTGCCGACTTGCTTCTATTTTTTTTCCTTCTTTGTGAAGATTTTATCCATGCCTTATGAATGTTTTCATAAGGATTTAGGCAATTTGATCGAATTTGAACTTCGTAGCCTTTATAACCGAGTGAGCGCTTATTCAAGCTTGAAATAAGGTAGCCCATAGGCTTAGTAGTCGAGTTAAGTGATTGTTTGAACTTGAAGTATGATGTAGCCTTTAGGATTATTAGTCGAGTGAGTGATTTGAACTCGAAGTAATATGGCCCGTAGGCGTAATAGTCGAGTGAGTGCTTACTCAAAATCGAAAAAACTATAGCCCGTAGGCTTAGTAGTCGAGTGAATATTTCAAACTCGAAGTAATGTAGCTCGTAGGCTTAACGGCCGAGTGACTGTTTCAAACTTGAAATAATATGGCCCGTAGGCATAATGGTCGAGTGAGTGCTTAATGTATCCCATAGGCATAATGGTCGAACTTGAAATAAAAATAGCCTGTAGGCTTAGTAGTCGAGTGAATGGATCGAACTCAAAATAATGTAGCCCGTAGGCGTGATGGTTGAGTGACTGTTTCGAACTCGAAGTAATGTAGCCCATAGGCTTAATGGTCGAGTGACTGTTTCGAACTCGAAGTAATGTAGCCCGTAGACTTAATGGTCGAGTGAGTGCTTGCTCGAACTCGGAATAAGAGTAGCTCGTAGGCTTATTAGTCGAGTGAATATTTTGAACTCGAAGTAATGTAGCCCGTAGGTGTAATGGTCGAGTGACTGTTTCGAACTCGAAGTAATGTAGCCTGTAGGCTTAATGGTCTAGTGAGTGCTTGCTCGAACTCGGAATAAGAGTAGCCCGTAGGCTTATTAGTCGAGTGAATATTTCGAACTCGAAGTAATGTAGCCCGTAGGCGTAATGGTCGAGTGAGTGCTTGCTCGAACTCGGAATAAGAGTAGCCCATAGGCTTATTAGTCGAGTGAATATTTCGAACTCGAAGTAATGTAGCCCGTAGGCGTAATGGTCGAGTGACTGTTTCGAACTCGAAGTAATGTAGCCCGTAGGCTTAATGGTCGAATGAGTGCTTGCTCGAACTCGGAATAAGAGTAGGCCGTAGGCTTATTAGTCGAGTGAATATTTCAAACTCGAAATAATGTAGCATGTAGGCGTAATGGTCGAGTGAGTGCTTGCTGGAACTCGGAATAGGAGTAGCTTGTCGGCTTATTAGTCGAGTGAGTGATTGCTCGAACTTGGAGATTTATCTCAATCCTATTTGCATGTCATTATACATGTGTTCACAATTTGCGTCAAGGCTCGGGCCAACTACATAGGCATGGCTCATTTTGACCATTTGGCTCTTACAACTTTTCCTATTGGAACCCTGTTGTTACAAAATATCTTTCTTGCATCAGAACTTGATATATTTGAGGGATAATCTCCCCCCCCCCCCAGCATTCGAGGTCGATTGTAAAGAGGCCTTGGATACTGTCGAATTGTCTCTAAGTATAGCACGATCATTGGTTGCCTCATTAAAAACCTTGCCGAAAAATCATTTTGGGATAAAACCGGTGTAAGGGAAAAAGAGTGCAACGCGTGCTTCCAGACCTAGGGCTTCGTATTGAAGGATCCATCCTAGCTCCTGATCGGACTCCTACAGGGGTTAATTTCGAAATGTAAATGAATATGGGAGGGTCGTACCTTAGTAGTAGTATCATCTTAGGTGCGACACATTCCAATTGATTGATAGTTATTTTCCGTTTATAATACCGAGCTTGTATGATCCTTTTCCGACGTTTTCGAGAACCTGATACGGTCCTTCCCAGTTCGGTCCTAGTTTTCCTTCATTTGGATTTAGGGTACTGAGGGTGACTTTCCTTAGCACTAAGTCCCTTAGTTTAAAATGGCGAAGCTTGGTTCTTCGATTATAGTATCTTTCGATTCGCTACTTTTGGGCGGCCAATTGGATGAGAGCATTTTCTCGTTTCTCATCTGATAATTCGAGGCTAGTGTTCATAGCCTCGTTATTTGACTCTTCTGTTATATATCGAAACCTGGAACTGGGTACCCCGACTTTGACTGGAATCAAGGCTTCAGAACCATATACTAAGGAGAACGGGATTGCTCCCATACTAGATTTTGATGTTGTTCGATATGCCCAAAAGACTTCGGGTAGGATTTCTTTCCATTTTCCCTTAGCGTCGTTCAGGCTCTTCTTTAGGTTTTGAATGATAGTTTTGTTCGTTGATTCAGCCTGGCCGTTCCCCCTGAGTGATACGGTGTTGATAATATCCTTTTTATTTTATGGTCTTCAAAGAATTTCGTCACTTTGCTGCCGACAAACTATTTCCCATTGTCACACACTATTTCGGTGTGTATCCCGAATCGACATACGATATGATCCCAGATAATGTCTATGACCTCTTTCTCTCTTACTTTAACAAACGCATGTTCTTCAACCCATTTAGAGAAATAGCCAGTCATAAATAAAATGAACTTAGCTTTACCTGGGGGAGATGGCAGATGGCCGACGATATCCATTCCCCATTTCATGAATGTCCATGGGGATAGGACCGAGTGAAGTTGCTCTCCGGGCTGATGGATCATTGGTGCAAACCTTTGACATTTGTCGCATTTTCGAACAAATTCCTTTGCATCTTTACCCATCTTGATCCAATAATACCCTGCCCTGATTATTTTTCGGACTAATGAATCGGCACCGGAGTGATTTCCACAAGTGCCCTTGTGCACCTCACGTAGGATGTAATTGGTGTCTCCTGGACCTAAGCATATTGCCAATGGTCCATCGAATGTCCTTCAGTATAGCGCTTCATCTGCAGCTACTGTGAATCGAGCAGCTTTGGTTCGTAGGGCCGTCAAATTTTTAGGTTCCGATGGGAGCTTTCCATTCTTTAAGTATTCAATATACTTATTCCTCCAATCACAGGTTAAGCTCGTAGAATTTATCTCGGCATAACCTTCTTCGATCACGGATCTCTAGAGTTAAACGACGGTCCTCGAGCTTATCTCACCTTCCTCGACCGAAGATCCCGTATTTGCAAGTGCATCAACCTCACTGTTTTTCTCTCATGGAACATGCTGTAAAGTCCATTCTTTGAAATGGTGCAAAGTGACCTGCAGTTTGTCCAAATACCTTTGCATTCTATCTTCTCGAACTTCAAAGGTTATGTTTACTTGATTTACCACCAGCAGAGAGTCACACTTGGCTTCAATGACTTATGCTCCCAAGCTTTTAACGAGCTCGAGACATGCAATCATGGCCTCATACTCGGCCTCATTGTTAGTCAACCTAGTAGTTTTGATAGATTGCCTAATAGTGTTACCCGTGGGTGGATTTAAATCGATGCCCAACTCGGACCCCTTCACGTTCGAAGCCCCGTCTGTAAAAAGGGTCCATACACCCGATGACGTACCCGATTTCAATAAGAGTTCTTTTTCGACCTTGGGTACGAGGGTCAGCGAGAAATCTGCCACGAAGTCCGCTTGAATTTGAGACTTGATGGTCGTACGGGGTTGATATTTGATATCATACCCACTGAGTTCGACGGCCCATTGGGCCAATCGGCCTGACAGTTCGGGCTTGTGTAAAATACTACGGAGTGGGTAAGTGGTCAATACGTATATGGGGTGACATTAAAAGTACGGTCTTAACTTTCTAGAGGCGCTTATCAGTGCAAGTGCCAATTTTTCTAGGTGCGGATATCTAGTTTCCGCTTCTCCTAAGGTTCGACCTACAAAATAAATGGGAAATTATGTACCTTGCTCTTCTCGAACTAGGACACCGCTTACCGTGTTTTCCGATACTGCCAAGTACAAGCAAAGCTTTTCGTTTGTTTTTTTGAGTATGAAGCAGTGATGGGCTCGATAGATATCGTTTTAATTCCTCTAATGCTTGTTGGCATTCTGGGGTCTAAGCGAAATCATTCTTATTTCTAAGTAGAGAGAAATATTTGTGACTTCGATTTGACGACCTTGAAATGAATCGGCCTAAGGCTGCAATACCTCCTGTTAGCCTCTGTACGGCTTTAACATTGTCCACGATGGCGATGTCTTCGATGACCTTTATTTTATCGGGGTTAATCTCAATCCCCCGATTTGACACCATGAAGCCGAGGAACTTGCCCGAACCGACCCCGAAAGTACATTTCTTGGGGTTGAGCTTCATGTTGTATTTCCTTAAAATCTCGAATATTTCCTGCAAACGAGTCAAATGGTCCTCTGCGCATAGGGACTTAACTAGCATGTCATCAATATAAACTTCCATTGATTTACCTATTTGTTCCTCAAACATTTTATTTACTAGGCGTTGGTAAGTAGCTCCTACATTTTGTAGCCCGAAGGGAATCACATTATAACAATATGTTCCATACTTTGTGACAAATGAAGTCATTTCCTGGTCTTTTGGGTTCATTTGGATTTGATTATACCCGGAATAGGCATCGAGAAAAGTAAGGATCTCGTGGCCGGCCGTGGCATCGATCATGCGATCGATGTTGGGTAGCGGAAAGGAATATTTGGGGCATTCTTTGTTCAAATCCTTATAATCTACACACATTCTAAATTTGTTCCCTTTTTTAGGCATTACGACTAAATTGGCTAACCATTCAGGATATTCACCTCCCGAATGGATCCTATTTTGAGAAGTTTGGTTACCTCATCCTTTATGAATGTGTGTTTTACCTCGGACTGTGGTCTTCTCTTTTGATTCACCGGTATGAACCTAGGGTCCAAGCTTAGCCGATGCGTTGTTATATCCGGTGGGATCCCTGTTATATCTAAATGGCACCAAGAAAAACAATTTGTATTATCGATAAGAAATCGAATATGCTTTTTCCTGAGTTCGAGGGTTAACCTCATTCCCAGGTATACCTTTCGTTCGAGCCGGTGCTCGATTAGTATGAATTGCTCCAATTCCTCAATCGTTGATTGGGTAGCATCAGAATCATCAGGAAGCATGAAGGATCGAGGGATCCTTTGATCATCATTTTCATTGATCTTCTGATTTTTTGGTTGGGTTAAAGCCGATGTCTGTGACTGCTATTTGGCATCTCGTTCCCCCTTTGAGCCTGAACCCTTTGTCGATGAAGGCAAGGATATCGGAATTGTTACTTCGACGACAAACATTTCCCTTGCGGTCGGTTGTTCCCCGTGTACCATTTTATTTTGTGGATCCACAGCCTTCCAAAAAGGGCGTTGTATCTCATATCGCCTTTTATTACGTGGAACTTCGTTTCCTAGATAGTCCCGGTCACGTTTATTGGCAAAATTATTTTGCCTTTGGTAGTTTCACATGTCATATTGAATCCGTTTAGAACCAGGGTTGCGGGTACGATCTGGCCAAGTTACCTGGATCAATTAACACACGCTTAACTTTAGTTTTATTCATGAGTATGGATATTACCAGTGCATCATTGTGAGGTTGCATGATCCCTTATACATCTTCATCATTAAAGGACAAGGTTCCTATGGGTGCGTAATCCCAAGTTCGAGATCGTTTTTCTCTCATAACTGATGTCTTAGTGTGTTTAAGTACCGGCCCCTGAGGAGTATTGATGCCACCGATGATCATTTGGATGATGTGCCGTGGTTCTTCCTATTCATGTTGTTTACCGAAATCCCTATTTTCGAAATGGTTTTTGGCTCTGTCGCTTAGAAATTCTCGAAGGTGCCCTTTACTGAATAACCGGGCTACCTCCTCTCTTAATTGCCTGCAATCTTCCGTTCTGTGCCCATGGGTGCCATGATATTCACACATTTGATTTGGGTTCCTCTGGGCAGGATAGATCTGCGTGGGTCAAGGCCATTTAGTATCTTGATGCGTCTGATAGCCGACACAATGGCGGATGCGTCAATGCTGAAGTTATACTCCGATAGTCATGGTGCTTCCTTAGGTCCGGTATGCCTATTCCGTTCATCAGTCCTCAAGATCCTTGGCTTCAAGCATTTCTCTTTTCGCCTCGTACGTGGTTGCGTGGAAGTTCATTACCCTGACGATCTCCATTGTATGGCCGATATCGATCCTTGTTTGACCTTGATTATCGATCGACATCCCCTTTAAAACTGGACCCGGAACTCAATTGGTCGTAATCGACCATTATTTTAGATTGATACCGATTGTGCACATCGGCCCATGTAATAGCTGGGTATTCGATCAGGTTATGTTTCATCCGCTGTGAAGCTGTCAAACTTCATTCATTCAAACTTTGAGTGAAGGCCTGAACGGCCCAATCGTCTGTGACTGGTGGCAGATCCATTCGTTCCATTTCAAAATGAGATACGAACTTTCTCAGCATCTCTTTATCCTTTTGTCTTACCTTAAAAAGGTCTGATTTCCTTGTTGCGACTTTTATGGCGCCGACGTGTGATAAAAGAATCTGCTAATATGTCAAATGAGTCGATGGAATTCGGTGGTAGGTTGTGATACCAAATCATTGCTCCCTTCGAGAGCGTCTCTCTGAATTTTTTTAACAACACAGATTCGATTTCACCGTCTTCTAAATCATTGCCCTTGATGGCACATGTGTAAGAGGTGACATGTTCGTTGGGGTCGGTCGTTATGTTATATTTGGGAATTTCGGACATACAGAATTTTTTGGAGATTGGTTTTGGGGCTGCGCTCGAGGGAAAAGGATTTTGCACGAATTGTTTGGACTCTAACCCTTTTATCATTGGTAGAGCTCCCAGGATCTGATCGACCTTGGAGTTATATGTTTCTACTTTTCTATCGTTGGCTTCGATTCGCTTTGTGAGCTCCTCGAGGATTTTAGTAATTTCGGGAGTAGTCCCCGATTCTTGCTCATTGACTTTATTATGGCTGGCTCCGTTCTGTGGGCAATTTCTTGAGGTGGACTGGGCTCCGGTCTGCTCGGTAGTTGGGTCTAGCTCTGCAACTGAGCTATTGCTACCTGTTGAGCTTGCAACATCTCAAAAATTATACGCAAACTGATGCCGTTTTACTCGACGTTATGGGTATCTCGAGCTGCAGACCGAGTGCCACTATGAATGCTATTTTCAGGTTCAGAATGCAGGTTCGCCTCAATGGCTTCATGCGAATTGATATCTATCGGCACTTCGATTCGAGCTCCAACAGCATTGACAAGTGGTCTTTCGGTAGTGGGTGTCAAGTTGTTGTTCTCATCTTGAAGACCAGCTTCGTTGTCAATAGGTGAAGCCATTAGATTGGTAGTTAGTCATTGCTAATCCGAAATCCCAGATACTTTCAGAAACAAGCACAAAACGATGTGTTTATGCAGATTCGTATCAAATAACCACTGTTATCCTTAGCCCCACGGTGGGCACCAAACTGTTTACCTGAAAAACTGATAAGGTTGAATTTGTACGTAATTCCAAGGATATGTGGTATAGCTTGATACAAATCGTAGGGATAAATAGAAGTATCAAATATGTATTGCAAAGAATGCAAAATAAACAAGGTTGGAAAGAAGATGATTTTTAGGACTAAGCACAGTGAATCAATTAATGAAACTTAAAAGAATAATCTTTGAATATTTGAGCATATGGTGGTTGCATTACAATGTAAGCAAAAAACTGCCCTCTATAGAAATGTAGCCATCCTCTTTATAGTGGAGGATCCTACTTTAGATATAATTAAAAATGCATAGTGGAGAACCCATGATGAATAAGCTTTTCCCTAATTTCCGCTGAGATTCTCTCCCTTAGTGTGTTTGCAAAGGCTCTTGTCTGTGAGCTCGAGCTCGATCGACCTCGGTGCTGGTCGGTATCGCTTCTAGAACTCGATATGGACTCGGGATCAGGTGATAATTCGGACTCGATCCCGGTTGGCCTCTGTCCTTTAAGCTCGAAATCATCTCACCATAGTTCGATTCGGACCCGAGCTTGATAATGACTTCGAGCTCGGTGTTTGACCTATACCCGAAATCTGAAGCTTGTTTGTACCATCTTCGGAACCTGTCTGGATTTTACGAAGTCTTTTCTTCAATCCATTGCGTTTCGACCTCGATCAATCGTACGAAGGCCGAAATCTATTTCGACCGTATACACTGTAGAATGCATGCATTTTGTCACTGAAATTTTTGATCTGCAGGAAACCCTAGTTGATTTTGGAAATGCTTCTAAAAACTGAAATTGACATTCCTACAAACTTTGACTAGTAAGTTTTGATTCTTTAAAACACAATAGTTAGCAGAAATAAAGTAGCTCTCCATGCTAATATTTGAAACCTTAGCTTGCACAGGTTGACAACCCGTAATTATATTATTGTTGTAACATATATACCCCGATTGCAGTGACATCTCCTTTTTCCAGAGATATATATATTACCATTTCAAACTAACCCTGTTAATTTGGAATGGATCCATGCAAGTGTAAGTGTTGATGCTTGTAAATGAGTAAGTAATACTATATATTGGTGCCTAGCCAATTCATACTAGTGTGATTAATTAATTGCTTCCTGTAGCTAGTAGGAATTCTACACCTTCCTTGTATATATTATATATAGTTTCACTCTGTGTACAGTATAGTTTAGGAGGTCCGTAGTGGAATTAGGTTTGAAATGCCGAAAGTTAAATTTTGGGAAGTTTGACCGGGGGTTGACTATATGATATCGGGGTCGGAATCCAATTTTGAAAATTGAAATACCTCCGTTATGTCATTTATGACTTGTGTGCAAAATTTGAAGTCATTCCGGATTGATTTGAAGTATTTCGGCACAAGATATAGAATTTGAAAGTTCAAAGTTCATAGATTTTTGATTTGAGGTGCGATTCATTGTTTTGATATTGTATGATATGATTTGAGGCCTCGAGTAGGTCCGTGTTATGTTAAGAAACCTTTTGGTATGTTCGGATAGGGTGCGGAGGGGCTCGGGTGAGTTTCGGATGGTTAACGGATCAAATTCGGGCTTAGGAGAAAAATCTGAAGTTTCTGCCTTCTGGTGCAATCGCACCTGCGGAACTTGGCTCGCAGGTGCGACCACGCAAAAGCGCAATGGACATCGCAGAAGCGGAGGCTGGGCTGGTGACTGTGGAGCGCAGATGCAGATATAATATTTAATTATCATCGAATAATCCGACTAGATTACATGTTTTGGAGGTGTAAATCGGGGATTTGAACTTAGGGATTTGAAAAATAGATTTGAAGATTTGGAGATCGAGTTGAGGTCGGATTTTGGTAAAATTGGTATGGTTAGACTCGTAGTTGAATGAGCTTTCAAATTTTGTAAGTTTGTCGGGTTCCGAGACGTGGGCCCCACAAACGATGTTTTAGTTAAATTTCGGATTTTTATGGAAAATTAGTATTTTATTATGGAATTAATTCCAATAAATTTTATTGACTGAATCGAATTATTTATGGCTAGATTCGAGGCATTTGGAGGACAATTCACGAGGCAAAGGCATACAGGAGTAAAGAATTACACGGTTTGAGGTAAGTAACACTTCTAAACTTGGTTCTGAGGGTATGAATCACCGAATTTGGTATGATATGAATTGTTTGGAGGTGACACACACGATAGGTGAGGAACATGTAGACGTGCACCATAGAAAGTGTGTCTTGAATAAATCCTATGAAGTAGTAAAATTAAAGAATCATGTTATTATCTAAATATGTGGCACGTGTTAGAGGAATTAAGCTGAGGCTAGTAATAAAGACCATGTTTAGGCTATGTGCCGATACTTTAGGACCCATGGGGTCGTGATGCTGTTGAATTAATTATTATAAAATATAAATTTTACACTCAGTAATAATTGTCCATTCTGAGGATATTTATGGGATTGAGCTGCGCAATGTAGCAGGCCATAATTTCTTTATACATCATTATTATATGGATCGGGGCTGCCCGCCTGCACCAGGCCTTATAGGCTTTATTATTTTATGGATCGGGGCTTCCCACCTGCCGCAGGCCTTATAGGCTTTGTTATTATACGGATCGGGACTACTCGCCTGCAGTAGGCCATATTGGCTTTGTATTACGCTTGGGCTAAAGGAGCCCCTCCGGAGTCTGTACACCCCCCAGTGAGCGTAGATGATTATATATTAGGGATGGATTTCCTAGGGCATGGACTTGCCTTACTTATTTGTATTGTAATGAGTTTACCCGGACATGGATCTTGTCTGTATCAGTTATATTTGGGGATAAAATTATCCCAGGGTTGGATTGGCCTTATACAGTATTGGGTGACTAACTGTCAGTCGATGTGTATTTATATACGGGTTGGAACACCCTGGGCTGGATTGGCCATAAACAGTACCGAGTGATCGGATAATTTGTGACCAGTATTTACATGAGGCCCTTTTTACTGAGATGTCATATTCCTCATATCATGCAATATTGATATATTTCACTTGTACTGAGTTTAACTGTTAAATTTGAAAGCATGCCTACATTTTGTACCATTATTTATACTGGACTGTACCTACGGAGCTCGTCATTACTTTCAGCCTAGAGGTTAGTCTTGTTACTTATTGAGTTAGTTGTGCTCATACTACACTCTGCAACTCGTGTGCAGATCCGGGTGCTCCCGGATAAGAAGGCTATTAGAATTCGGAGTTCTTTCCGTTGGAGACTATCAAGGTAGCTGCTTGAAGACCGCAGACTTGATTCCCTTCCTGTTTAGTTATTGTACTGTTCTATATTTCAGACAGTGATTTTTATCAGTCAAACTTTGCATTCATTTAGATGCTCATGTACTTAGTGACACCAGGTTTTGGGAGTGTTATATTTGAAATTGTGAGATTTCTCCTGCTGAATTTAATTATTTGTTTTCAAATTTAAAATATATGGTGGTTTATTGAGATTTTTGAATTACCTAGTATTGAGATAGGCGCTATCACGGCAGGTGAGATTTTTGGTCGTGACAAGTTGGTATCCTGAGCAGGTTTAGTAGAGTGTTGCGGATCAGTATGGAGACGTCTGTACTTATCTTCGAGAGGTTGCCGAACCCTTAGGAAAATTTAACTTTCTTGTATTCTGTCATGCGAATTTGTTGATTCCGGAAACTAAATTCATGTTATCCTATTCTCTCACAGATGGTGAGGACACGTACTACCGGATCGGACGGTCAGCCACTAGTGCCACCAGTTAGGGCCGCGAGAGGCCGGGGCCGTGGTAGAGGTTGAGGTGTAGCTCGTACCACAGTTGGACCAGCACCTGTAGTACCACCAGTTGCACCAGCTCAGGCATCAGTTGTGCCCATTGAAATTCCAGGCCTTCAGGAGACTTTGGCCCAGATATTAACAGTTTTCATTGGCCTCGCTCATGTGGTTTCGGCTCAGGCCACACCCGCCACTTCGCAGGCTGGGGGAGGTACTCATACCGCTGTTGCTCGTACTCTAGATCAGGTAGTATAGGGACTTCAGATACCGGGGGCACTACCAGCCCAACCTATTGCAGCCGCTCAGGCCCCTATAGTCCCTGTTATGTCAGATGATGAGCAGAAAAGGCTTGAGAGATTTGAGAGGCTTCGACCTCCACCGTTTAGCGGTGCTGAGTTAGAGGATGCTCAGGGTTTTCTGGATAAGTGCCAACGGATGCTTTGGACAGTAGGTATTCTGGAGACTAGTGGGGTCTCGTTCACTACTTTTCAGTTTTCTGGGGCTGCCTTCAGATGGTGGGAGGCTTATGAGAGGCACAGGATGATTGGTGCAGTACCATTTACCTGGCAGGAGTTCTCCGTTCTATTTTTGGAGAAGTTTGTGCCATAGTCTCGCAGAGAGGAGTTGCGCAGATAGTTTGAGCAGTTACATCAGGATGGCTTGTCCGTGATGCAATACGAGATGAGATATTCTGAGTTGGCTTGTCACCCAGTTTGGTTGGTTCCCACTGATAGTGAGAGGATTAAGAGGTTCATTGATGGCCTCACGTATCAATTGCGGTTGCTTATGACTAGGGAGAGGGTATCTGGTGCCACTTTTGACGAGGTGGTTGACATTGCTCGATAGATAGAGGTGATCCGTCGCTAGGAACATAGTGACAGGGAGGCTAAGAGGCCCCAAGGTTAGGGCAATGTTGGTGGGTACCTTCTGGAGGGCAGTTCTACCACAACATGGGTCGTCCAGTTCACCGTGGTGCATCATCTAGCCGTGGTTCATACAGTTCTCATCAGAGTCAGTCATCTCTTAGTGCACTTCCAGCCCCGAGTACGCTCCGTGCACCATCAGTTCAAGGATCATATGTACCAGGTCCTTTTGGTAGTTATTCTAGTTCTCGAGGTTCGCCTCAGTACTCGCCATCATTCTTCGAGATGGAGTGCTATGAGTATGGAGAGCTGGGCCATGTGAGGAAATATTGTCCCCACCGTATGCGAGGTCCAGTTCAGCAGAGGAGTCAGGCTACTACTTCTACACCGATTTCTCCACCACCCGCTCAGCCAACTCAGGGTGGAGCTCAGTCTGCTAGGGGTCGCCTAAGAGAGGAAGGTTGATTTGGTGATGGTCAGGGCCGATTCTATGCTTTTCCTGCCAGACCAGATGTTGTTGCTTCAGATGCAGTGATCACAGGTATTGTCTCAGTGTGCCACAGAAATGCATCTATATTATTTGACCCTGGTTTCACATATTCGTATGTTTCATCATATTTTTGTTCATTTTCTGGATATGCCCCGTGAGTCCTTAGTTTCACCTATTCATGTATCTACGCCGATGGGCGATACTATAATTGTGTACCGGGTGTATCGGTTGTGTGTGGAAATTATTGAGGGATGAGACCAGAGTTGGTCTTTTATTGCTTAGTATGGTCAATTTAGATATTATTTGGGTATGGGGAGATATCAGATGTTTTGTTGTATAGCATTGAGCCAAGTGTGGGAGCCTACTATTGACAATTCAATTTCATGGATATATGTTTAAA
Organism: Nicotiana tomentosiformis; assembly: GCF_000390325.3. Classification (NCBI taxonomy): domain Eukaryota; kingdom Viridiplantae; phylum Streptophyta; class Magnoliopsida; order Solanales; family Solanaceae; genus Nicotiana; species Nicotiana tomentosiformis. Next base: position 107,516,787 of record NC_090815.1, on the reverse strand, counting down.
AAATTTAGTTTTGGTATGAGGCATACTTGTGGGTTAGTTATGACTTGCAGAGCCGGAGATCGAGGATGACTCGGGTAAGGAAATTCCTGAATACGGGATATATGGCACTTTATAGAAATACGAAAATCATGGAATAATTAAGTTGTTATTTTGAAGGATGTAGTGCACACGAAGTATGAATTCGATTGGTCGTGTTAAGGCAGGGTTACTTCTTTGAATGTTGATCATGCTAAAGAAGCACATGTCTTTCGGCCCGTTTAGGGTGGGGTAAATTAGATTTGAGCAAAGTGGATGACTCTCGAGAGGGTTCTAATGGATTCAAAATGTATTTGTGGAAATTGAAAAAATTTCGAATTTGTATATCACTAGAATCAGTTACTTACATTGGATGGTATCAGGACGTGCGTTAATTCTGTTTCACTATGGATTCTACATTTCAGTATTAGAAAGGAAAGAGGAACAATTTTAAATTCGCATAAGGTATTTTCAGAGTGAGTGTTACAGTTGTGGTATTTATGGAGGTTCTTAAGAAGAATACAATGGCTTATGGACCTTAGGGCGGTGTAGTTTTATGTTAGGATGTCTAGTAGTGAGCTTTGCGTAAAGTAGTGGTGTTTTGACAAGGTTGAATGGCAACTTGAGGATAATCCAGAAGAAACTCGGAGAAAATAGGACAATTGGATAACATGCTGGATCAATATGGTAATGGTAGGCTCGATTCTTTTAGTTCTTATGATGAGGTGATGCTTTACGGGTGTTTTGTGGCAATACTCTTGGATTTGGCAACCTGTGTGGCTTGGTCGAGTTAGAGTAATTCAGCTCTGATAGCTTGGTCTCGTACAAATGGATTTCAAAATGTTCATGATGGTTTCTACCATGGTTTGAACCGGATATTTTCTACGGGTGTATGGAACGTGTTGTGTATTGTGATTTCCTCTTGGAAAGAAGCAAGAGAGGGATTTCTAACTAATAGGTTATGTAATTTGCCGGTGACTCAGAGTTTATAATGAGATTCTCGTGCCTTTTACATGATAGATGTGATGTGTTGTGCCGGATTTAGATTTACATGTACATGGTGGCAGATCATTCTTGAAATAAAGATCACAAATTTTGGATAGAATGGTCAATTTTAGATATTTAGATGAATGTTATAACTGCTCGATAATCCCCAAAAAGGGTGCGTATTTCAAAAGGCGCATTGTGTTTTAACTTACGGACATTCATTGGTATTACAACACTCACTTGATTGATGGACTGCTCATATTCCAATTATTGCTATGTGGCATGGAAGAATTATGAAAGTATTCCTTATGGGAAGATCGTGAATGGAAGATGTGTTAGTCATTCTAGTGCTAGACTTGGGATCAGATACAGTGATCCATGTGTTTCATGAATTTGGAGACTAGGAGTTCTCAGAAGTATATTATTTCGGGTTACGGCCTGTTTGAGGTGAGTATTTTATTTTAACTCAGTGGAGGCACTAGTTGTGTTAATTATTTGTGATAGCTACGCGCTATAAGGGTGCATATATGTGAGCATCGGGGCAAGTATTCATACTCGAAAGAATGCTAGGCTATGATATTCCTAGAGTTGACTGTTACGCATAGAGTTACAACGTTTCTCGTGTTCGTACCTTTGTTGAGAACTATATGGGCTACATTTGAGGTTACAAAGAGGCTAATTCCCCTTAATAAATGGGGTAGTTACTATTTCCGCGTTAACTTACCGATTTGAAGTGTGATAGAAGACTTTGCACTTGCTTACACTATGGCGTGCTATTTATACTAGTCCAGGAGCATGAGAATCTTATTTCATTATCATATACATGTGTACTTGTTTAATTGCTTCTATATAATATGCTAGGACTGGAGGCATGTGACCATGTCGGGCGATTTATAATATTGGCACGTGAGTTGTCCGTGCCGTGTGTGGGAATTTTATTTCTATAATAATTTATCTGATTCAATAATTTTCTTCCTCTACAATTGTGCATATGCGCCTATGGTTATCCTCTTTATGAAATTGAGGGGTTGGTTGTAACATTGCGGTTGTGGTGGTGCTTGTTGAACTTGCAATACGGTTCTCTCCCTTGAGACATCTCCCATATTTGGGTACACAGATTGCACAATTGTGGCTTGAGTTATATTGATGTGGTGTGACTGTGGGATAGTTATGTTTAATAATAAAAGGTTATTGGACCTAGAATGGGTACTGTCGGGTTTGATTACGGTATATTCGGGAGGATAATATTGAAAGTCTGCTTAGAAGGTGATTATGGCTCTGGTCGGGGCGAGAGAGCTCTGTGGCTAGTTGATCTGATGAGTGTTTATGAGTTTTGATTGTTTCTTTCACCATTGGTATTGTACAAAGGTTTTGGAATGAGGTCTTTTTGAATGCGGGGTGTTATACTAGTACTTGGTTGGTTTGAGTAGTTACTATGATCAGAAATGGTGTTACGAGTATGCGAGTTGTGTAGTAGGTTATGCGATTATATTTGGGATTATGGTTATGGCTGGATACAGCTTGTTGAGACTACTATAGTGGGTAGATGTGAGATTCGGGTCTTGAAAAGAATTCTGGATGTTAGAAATTTGGCTCCAAGGTCTTTGGGCTAAGGTTAAATTAATGATTTTCAGTTATGTTATACGGTCAGGCCTATATAGAATAGGGTGATGTGAGATCACCCCGGGTATGTGTGTGGTAAGGTGGAATAGAGATTTGAAGGTCAAGAACAACTCTTGGCACGTTCGAGGACTAACATATGTTTAAGTGGGGGAGATTGTAATGACCCGACCGATCGTTTTGAGCATTTACGCACCTGTCAACTATTTGAAATCTTGAATAATTTCCTACGAGGTTTTATGACTTGTGCGAATAGTCGGTTTTGGTTTTAAGGTAATTCAGAGTTAGCTTGGAAGAATGGATTTTCATGTTGAAAGCTTAAGTTGAAATAGTTGACCGGATATTGACTTATGTGTAAACGACCTCGGAATTTAATTCTGATGATTCCAGTAGCTCCGTATGGTGATTTTGGACTTAGGAGCGTCTCCGGAAAATTATTTGGAGCTCGATAGTGGAATTAGGCTTGAAATACCGAAAGTTGAATTTTGGGAAGTTTGACCGGGGGGTTGACTTTTTGATATCGGGGTCGGAATCTGATTTTGAAAATTGTAATACCTCTGTTATGTCATTTATGACTTGTGTGCAAAATTTGAAGTCCTTACGGATTGATTTGAGGTATTTCGGCACAAGATATAGAATTTGAAAGTTCAATGTTCATAGATTTTTGATTTGAGGTGCGATTCGTCGTTTTGATGTTGTTTGATATGATTTGAGGCCTCGAGTAGGTCCGTGTTATATTATGGAACTTGTTGGGATGTTCGGACGGGGTCCCGAGGGGCTCAGGTGAGTTTCAGATCCTTAATGGATCAAATTCGAACTTAGGAGAAAAATTTGAAGTTTCTACCTTCTGGTGCAATCGCACCTGCGGAACTTGGCTCGCAGGTGCGACCACGCAGAAGCGCAATGGACATCGCAGAAGCGGAGATTGGGCTGGTGATTGTGGAGCGCAGATGCGGAAGGCATCTCACAGGTGCAGATACGCACCTGCGTGTGGGGGGATCGCATAAGCGATATTTTTCGCAGAAGCGGGGGAAAGATCAGCAGGAGCGGTTCAAATTTCCACTGGTGCGAAAACCCCTGGGCAGTACAAAAATAGAGGGGTTCCGAGCTTTTGCCATTTTTGGGCATTTCAAGCTCGGGTTGGGCGATTTTGAGCGAGGTTTTCACGGGAGAACTTGAGGTAAGTCCCTTGTGATAAAATCTACTCCATAATATTCAATTATCATCGAATAATCCGACTAGATTACATGTTTTGGAGGTGTAAATCGGGGATTTGAACTTAGGGATTTGAAAAATAGATTTGAAGATTTGGAGATTGAGTTGAGGTCGGATTTTGGTAATATTGGTATGGTTAGACTCGTAGTTGAATGAGCTTTCAGATTTTGTAACTTTTGTCGGGTTCCGAGACGTGGGCCCCACAGACAATGTTTTAGCTAAATTTCGGATTTTTATGAAAAATTAGTATTTTATTATGGAATTAATTCCAATAAATTTTATTGACTGAATCGAATTATTTATGGCTAGATTCGAGGCGTTTGGAGGACAATTCACGAGGCAAAGGCATACCGGGGTAAAGAATTACACGGTTTGAGGTAAGTAACACTTCTAAACTTGGTTCTGAGGGTATGAATCCCCAAATTTGGTATGATATGAATTGTTTGGAGGTGACACACACGATAGGTGAAAAACATGTAGACATGCACCACAGAAAGTGTATCTTGAATAAATCCTGTAAAGTAGTAAAATTAAAGAATCATGTTATTATTTGAACATGTGGCACGTGTTAGAGGAATTAAGCTGAGGCTAGTAATAAAGATCGTGTTTAGGCTATGTGCCTATATTTTAGGACCCATGGGGTTGTGATACTAATGAATTAATTATTTTAAAATATATATTTCACACTCAGTAATAATTGTCCATTCTGAGGATATTTATGGGATTGAGCTGCGCAATGCAGCAGGTCATAATGGCTTTATACATCATTATATGGATCGGGACTGCCCGCCTGCAACAGGCCTTATAGGCTTTACTATTTTATGGATCGGGGCTGCCCGCCTGCAGCAGTCCTTATAGGCTTTGTTATTGTACGGATCGGGACTACCCGCCTTCAGTAGGCCATATTGACTTTGTATTATGCTTGGGCTAAAGGAGCCCCTCCGGAGTCTGTACACCCCCGGTGAGCGTAGATGATTATATATTTGGGATGGATTTCCCAGGGCATGGACTTGCCTTACTTATTTGTATTGTAATGAGTTTACCCGGACATGGATCTTGTCCGTATCAGTTATATTTGGGGATAAAATTATCCCAGGGCTGGATTGGCCTTATACGGTATTGGGTGACTAACTGTCAGTCGATGTGTATTTATATACGGGTTGGAACACCTTGGGCTGGATTGGCCATAAACAGTACTGAGTGATTGGATAATTTGTCACCAGTATTTATATGAGGCCCTTTTTACTGAGATGTCATATTCCTCATATCATGCAATATTGATATATTTCACTTGTACTGAGTTTAACTGTTAAATTTGAAAGCATGCCTACATTTTGTACCATTATTTATATTGGATTGTACCTGCAGAGCTCGTCATTGCTTTCAGCACAGAGGTTAGTCTTATTACTTAGTGAGTTAGTTGTACTCATACTACACTCTGCACCTCTTGTGCAGATCCAGGTGCTCCCGGATACGAAGGCTGTTATAATTCAGAGTTCTTTCCGTTGGAGACTATCAAGGTGGCTACTTAAAGACCGCAGACTTGATTCCCTTCCAGTGTAATTATTGTACTGTTCTATATTTAAGACAGTGATTTTTATCAGTCAGACTTTGTATTCATTTAGATGCTCATGTACTCCGTGACACCGAATTTTGGGAGTGTTATATTTGAAATTGTGAGATTTCTTCCGCTTAATTTAATTATTTGTTTTCAACTTTAAAAGATATGGTTGTTTATTGAGATTTTCGACTTGCCTAGTATTGAGATAGGCGCCATCACGACCGGTGAGATTTTGGGTCGTGACAGTATCGCATTGAGCAAATGAGTTGCAAATTGAGTTTCGATTGAACGACTAGGTTCGTATTATTATATTACTCATAGAAACAAGAATCGTCGAATTTCAAGTTTGTATGTTGGAGTTAGAGCCTTTTAGTGAAAAAAATAACTGTTGGTGCAAGCAAGTTCTGGTGTGGACTTTTAGTGGCGAAAAAATGGACTTTTAGTGACGAAAAATGGACTTTTAATGACGGATGGGCAGAAACTTAAGGACCAAAAATGGTCATTTCCTTCATTTCGTTTTGGATTTTTGGAGCACGATTCTTGGGCGATTTTGAGGATTTCTTCACGACTTCGACTTAGGTAAGTGTCCTATATCTAAAAGCTTTCCTAAATCCATGATTTTATTCATCATTTATTTCGAATTTAAATGGAAGAAATCAAGATTTTTGCAAAACTTTTCAAGAACGAAAATTTTAGATTTGGAGGTCGAGTTGTTATCGAAATTTGATTAAATTGGTATGGGTGGACTCATAATTGAATGGGTTGTCAAATTTTGTGAGTTTCGTCAGATTCTGAGATATGGGCCCCATAGACAATTTTTGAGTTAAATTTCAAATTTTGTTGGAAATTTAGTATTTTCATATGGAATTAATTTCTATAATTATTATTGGCTGAATTGAATTAATTTGGATAGATTTGAGCTGTCCGGAGATCAATTCAAGAAAGAAGGAAATTTTAGAATATCGGCATAACTTCGAAAAGGTAAGTATATTGCCTAACCTTGAGTCGGGGAATTACCCCTTAGGCATCGAGTCTTATGTGCCATTTGTGAAATGTGAAAAGCCATGTACGCGAGGTGACGAGTACGTACTCGGGCTTATATGTGCAAAATTTATTGAGTTAAAGTCTTGGATAAATTGTGTATTAATTTGGATAATTGTTGGCATTTATTTAATAATCTATTTACCATGCCTAAATTCACATTTGTTAAATTTATTTTTATATGATCTTAAGAAGGTTTAATTAATTGCCTAATCATCACAATCGTGGTAGGGTCACGAGTTGGATGTAGATCTAAAGATAGTTGGTGTTATTAGAGACTATGTAGTTCGTATGAGATTTCCATTTAGTGAAAGGTACATACTAGCAGTCAAGGCACTCGAGGAAGCAATTTTCATTGTCACGAGGATGACATGCGCCCAATAAATGGCTTGATGTGTCTTATGACTTGTGACGTATGAGCTGTGAAGGTTAGTATTGTGCATCATCGGACTGTGTCCTATGGCTTTGCGACAAGTGAGGAGAGTCCACTATAAACGATCAGATTGCGAGGTCATGTGTTATATCAGTTTTGGCCTGAGATGTATATATGTGGTATTGAAAGGTTCTCCAAAACTTGTATATGATTAAGAGCTGAGATTTGTATGGGATGATGTTAGGACTCACAGTATTCCCGCGTCCTTAATAATTCTACATTTTAGTATCAGCGGGGTCATGGAAACAATTTTAGAATACTCAGGGTGCTCCAGTAAGTTCTTTTAATGCACCACCGGCACATGGTTCCTATAATGGTTATTCCAGTTATCCGGCACTGACTCAGTATGAGCAGTCGAACCCGTAGAGGGGTTGTTATCAGTGTGGTGGTACTAGGCACATCATGAGAGATTGTCCCAGACTTGGGAGAGGCGGATTTCATCAGAATACTCAAGCTACAGGCTTTATTCCAGTTACTACCCCACATGCACAGCCAGTTGTCACGACTCAAAATCCCACCATAGGCATCGTGATGGCACCTAGTCTCTAAGACTAGGTAAGCCGATTTTAATTACCTATTAAAGCCATTTTTTTTAAACTAACAGCGGAAATAATTACAATATACAACCTCCCAAGACTGGTAGTACTGAGTCACGAACTCTAACTGAATACATGGAATGATCACGAGGACCGAATATAGAATACTATTTTATTAAAATTTAACAATACAATGAAATGAAAAGACTCCAAGGGACTGCGACGGCCGAGCAGCTCTACCTTGAATCTTTACGATCGCGCTTTAACTCTGCTCAAGTCCGATACCTCCAATGCCTGGCTCTGCACAAAAATGTGCAAAAGTGTAGAGTAAGCACACCACAGCGGTGACCAGTAAGTATTAAGACTAACCTTAATGGAGTAGAGACGAGGTATAGTCAAGACACTCACTAGTCTAATAACCTGTGCAATATAATATACAAAATACTAGGAAACAGATAGCAATAAGGCAGGATAAAACTGCCAGTGGTATGCGCAGCAAGACAACAAGAATACCATAAATATCACTCAACAATTAATAAATACATGTACGCCCAATTAATTCAAGTTTTTCAAATAAATATCCTTCACATATAATTCTTCCAAATAACTCTCTTTCAAATATAGTTTTCTCAAATAATTATTTTTCAAATATAATTCTTTTAATAAATCTTTTCAAATATAATTTCCTCAAATAAATATCTTTCAAATACAATTCTTTCATATAATTCTTTTTGAATAAAAATCCTTTCAAATAAATATCTTGAATATAATTTTTTCAATTAAAAAGTCGTGACACCTCATTTCATAATCATAAAAATACGGGTCTCAGCCCATTTTCGTATTTTCACGTCACCTCGTGCCCATAATTAAATCATCATATTTTTCCGGCACCTCGTGCCCTCATTTCATATCACAACTGCACGGACAATTCACGTGCCAATTATCATTATCATTTCATCACAGCACCTCATGCCCATATTTCATATCACAACTGCACGGACAATTCACATGCCAAATATCCTCATTATGTACTCACGGTACCTCGTGCCCACAATTCATTTTATAATCCGCATGGCAATGGCCACACGCTCTCAATTTCAACATAAATCAGATTGTTATAAATTTACCAACAACAAGACAAATTGCACAAGGTATAAAAATAAACACAAGCAAATCACACGCGAAAATTATCAACCCCACATCATCACCTATCGTCCCTGACAATAGCCACCATTATCGCTCCTATTACCGCCCTTATCGCTCCTATAGCCACCCTTATCGCTCCTATTGCCGCCCTTATCGCTCCTATTGCCGCCCTTATCGCTCCACCCAGACAATATCAATAGCCACCCTTATCGCTCCTATTGCCACCCTTATCGCTCCTATTGCCACCCTTATCGCTCCTATAGCCACCCTTATTGCTTTGCCCAGATAATATTCTAACAAACATAACAACATTGAAATGCCACCCTTAAACCCACATAATATCAACGGTGAAATGCCACCCTTATCTTCCCAAAATAATAACTCACGCAACACAACAATTAACACGGGAAATTAACACGGCAATATAGTAAGATCAATTCATATCACAATTTTTCCAATGGCCACAACCAAATTTCAAAGATATAACAAAATTAATTAATTTCACAACAAATAGCCTAAGGCTCCACACAATGTATATAACACCCAAAAATAATCAATACAGATAGAAATTACTCAGCATAAAGCAAAGCCTTCATTAATGCAAATTTAGATAATTATATTAACACTTCTTCTTAAACTCGCTTAAATTAATTATTTGCATAAGAAAATTCATATTGGAATTTATTTACAAGAAATATTAAACCAACAATACTCACGAAATTTCATAAATATTTCAAGTAACAATCACACCAAAGTATCATATAAAAACAAATTCAACAATAAGGATTTAGGCATGGCAGGCAGATGATTTAATAATTTTCCACCATTTCCCAATTTACTACACAATAATGCCTAAGACTTTAATTCAATGAATTTTGCACGTATAAGTCTGAGTACGTACTCGTCACCTCGCGTACACGGCTTTTCACATTTCATAAATGGCACATAAGACTCAATGCCTAAGGGGTAATTCCCCCACTCGAGGTTAAGCAAGACACTTACCTTTTTAAAGTTATGCCGATATTCCAAAATTATCTTCTTGCTTGAATTGACTTCTGGACCGCTCAAATCTAACCAAATTAATTGTATAACTTCATTAAAATTCATGGAAAATAATTCTGGATAATAATACGTCGACTTAAAAATTTATACCAAAAAGTCAACAAAAGTCAACGCGGGACGTGCCCCTCGGAACCCAACATAATTTTCATGAAATATGAACAACCATTCCAATACGAGTTCAACTATACCAATTTTATCGAATTCCAATAACAACTCGACCTCCAAATCTTAAATTTTCGTTTTCAAATCCCTAAGTTCAAACCCCCGATTTACACCTCAAAAACATGTAATCTAATCGGATTATTCGATGATAATTCAATATTATGGAGTAGAAATGATCACAAGGGACTTACCTAAAGTTTTCCCGTGAAGACCTTGCTCAAAGATCGCCCAGCCCGAGCTTGAAATGCCCAAAAATGGCAAAAGCTCGGAACCCCTCTGTTTTTATATTGCCCAGGGGTTTTCGCACCCGCGGTAATTTCTTCGCACCTGCGGCTTTGCACCTGCCGTAAGATTCTTCACACCTGCAGCTTCGCACCTGCGGTAAAATTCTTCGCACCTGCGGCTTCGCACCTGCGGTAGAATTCTTCGCACCTGCGGCTTTGCACCCGCGGTAAAATTCTTCGCACCCACGGCAAAAGTTTTCGCACCCGCGGTGCCTGGCCAGCCTATTCATTTTCCGCTTCCGCGACAAATTCCTAGCATTCGCAAGCTCGCACCTGCGGCCCTTTTTTGCGCAGGTGTGATCATACCAGATGCCCAGCTGCTTCAGCTCTTCCTCCAAATCCAAATTCGATCCGTTAGGCATCTGAACTCCCCTGAGGCCCCCCGAGACCTCAACCAAATATACCATTAATTCATAAAATATCATACGAACTTAGTCAAATTCTTAAATCACATCAAACAACATTAAAACGACGAATCACACCTCAAATCAAAATCTATGAACTTTGAACTTTCAAATTCTATATCTTGTGCCGAAACACATCAAATCAATTCGGAATGACTTCAAATTTTGCACACAAATCATAATTGGCATAACGAAGCTATTCCCATTTCTGAAATCAAAATCTTATATTTTCCAACTTTCGCCAAAACGTGTCGAATTGTCCTACGAACTTCCAAATCCAAATCTGAACATACGCCTAAGTCCAAAATCATCATACGAATCTATTGACATCATCAAAATTCTATTCCGAGGTCGTTTGCTTAAAAGTCAATTCTCCGGTCAACTCTTTCCATTTAAGCTTCAAAATGAGAATTTTTCTTTAAATTAAATTTTGAATCTTTCGAAAATCAAATTCGACCACACCCGCGGGTCATAATACATATTATAAAGTTGCCCGGGACCTTAAGTCATTGAACGGGGTGTTAATTCTTAAAATGACAAGTCGGGTCGTTACATTCTCCATCTCTTAAACATACGTTCGTCCTCGAACGTGCCAAGAATCTTTCTGAGGACTTTAAATTACTGAGTGTATTCTTACACACATACTTGCGGGTGATTCTACGTTCCCGAATTTAACACGGGTCCGACGACACCATCTCAATTGAGATTATTTCTTTTCTCCATTCTTATAAGCTTTAAAGCAAATTCCCTAACTCTCCAATCATTTCCAAAAGGCCTGATTTTCACTTCGACACACGGTATTAGTCTCAACTGGCTATAGTAACTCGTGCCTACGCACACATCAACTTTCTTGATAGTGTTGAAGTAGTTAAAAAAATTTTCGGGTTGCTATATTCTTCCCCGCTTAGGATCATTCGCCCTCAAACACAAAACATATTTATCTCTTCCTTTGCAAATCTCAATCCTCCAAATTTTACTAACTCCCAAATTTTTTAGAAATTTCGACAGAGTCCCTCCTGTAATTGGGCCTATCCACCTGCCAGAGTAACACCAAAACAACTCCTAACAACACATCCACAACCCAACAAAATACAACAAGGTATATATCAATAACACCAATCTCAGCATTACAAGCACTGTATTATCATAATAATATTAGGACATGAAGCACATCATATGTATGCTCATCACCACATCTCTGGTCTTAAAAGTTGTTTATAATTAATTCCAGTATCATCAATTAATCTCATATTAACCACCACCTCATTTCGAATTTTCATAATACTGACAACGGAATGTGAGGCATGAAGACCTCATGATTGCTTACTCGGATTAATGAGTCACATTTAATGCGACTTGGGCACTCATCTCATAGGCTAAAATTAAATGTTTACAACACGGAAATGGTTGTATATGAATTAGAAAAATATACAAGAGTTATCAAATAAGCCTAACAGGCATGACTCCTTATTAATACTATTGTACAATTAAATTTCACAAAGGGAAAATTTTAAACTCATAAATATTTCACTATAAGGACCTCGTCCTTACATAACTTCCATCGCGGCTTGCAGCCCGATTTAAATATTTCACATCATGTAAAAATGCGAGGATCTCGTCCTTAACTCCAAATCACAAGTATGTTGCACATTGTGCCAACTGAAATTTTTAATTTCCTTTCTTTCTTCTTTTCAATATATTTCATAAATAATTTCCACAACATATAATGAACCCTCATACCGGTAGCGCATATAATTCATAAAAATTGGAATCAATTATTCCGAAACACATTAAACCCACTGTAATGAATAATAAAATTTACTTTTGGACTTATAGCCCTCAATGGTGTACAAAATAAATGACAGACACGGGCTCACACCTTCAAATCTCCCAACAGGGATAAACATATAAGTGGGTCATAAATTTACGAAGCTCACCCATAAGTGGAGCATAATAGGAGGACTCACCTCAATATTCAAAACCGAATCAAATTAAGGAAAATATCCTTTTATAATAAAAATCAGGATCGTACCTGTAACGAAACTATTTGGTGTATTAGCCTTAGCCAAATCATAGTGATTAAATCAACGGGTCGGTCCTTTACCTCTTAGGCGCCCACTACCTGCCTGTCCTCCACCTCTAGCTGACTGTGCACGTGTAGTATCAACTAGAATAAAGCTTGTAGCTGGAGTGTTCTGATGAAATCCACCCCTCCCAAGTCTAGGACAATCTCTCATGATATGCCTAGTATCACCACACTCATAACACCCCCTCTGAAGTCGCGGTTGCTCGTACTGAGCCTATGCCAGATAACTAAAATGATCATTATAGAAATCTCGTGTCGGTGGTGCACTGTAAATTGGAGCACTCCGAGTAATCTGATGTACGGACTAAGCTGACCGACTGCTCGAGCCTTTGCTATAATGGGTTCTAGCTGAAGAGTAAAATCCACTGAACCCTCCAGATCTTCGAGACCTTTTGGCCTCTTTAAACTCCCTTTCCTTGTCTAAAACACCCTCAATCTTCCTTGGAATCTCCACTACTTGTTGAAATGGAGTATCAGTTTGCAACTCTCGAGCCATGCATATTTTAATAATCGAGCCCCTTAATGAATCTACGAACCCGTTCTCTGATTGTAGGAACTAAGATAGGTGCATGATGGGCTAACTCACTGAACCTGATAGCATATTCTGACACTTCCATAGTTCCCTGATGCAATCGTTCAAACTCTGTGCGTCACGTATCTCGGAGAGTCTGGGGAACAAACTCGTTCAAGAACATTTTCGAAAATTGAGCAAAGTTGGTGGTGTTGCATCGGCTGGTCTACCTTCATCATAGATTTGCCACCACCGATACACTGCACCTGACAGTTAAAATATAGTAAAGGCAACTCCGCTCACCTCCACAATACCCATGGTGCGGAGAATACGGTGACAATTTTCTAGAAATCCTTGGGCATCCTCTGTAGCTGTGCCACTGAAAGTAGGTGGACTATACCTCTTAAACCTTTCAAGCCTATTTCGTTCTTCTTCTGATGCCTCGGGCCTGACCTCAGGTCGAACCGGAATAACAGGTTGTACCGGTACTACACCCGGAACCTGACCAACGTGAACCTGCTGCTCTGGAGTTGAGATAGGAGTCTGAGCTACTCCCCCAATCTGCGGAATGTTTGGTGCAACAGAGATCAATCCCGCCTGAGTTAATGTACTAAACATACTCAGGAACTGTGCTAAAGTCTCCTGAAATCCGGGGGTAACAACAAGTGCTTCTGATACCTGTCCCCCAATTGGCGTTACTAGTGGCTCCTCAACTGTTGATCTGACAGGTGCTCTAGTCGCAGTATGTGCCCTTCCTCGACCTCTATCTTGGGCCCGGCCTCTTGCAGCTCTAGCAGTATGTGCGGATGCCTGCTCAGCTAACCCAGTAGCACGTGTCCTCACCATTTGTGAGAGAATGGAGATACAAAGGTTCAAATTCCAAATTTAACAAATTTCGCACGATAGGAATGAAAGAAATGGAAATTTAAGTTTCCCTCCGATTTTATTTTCCCATTTTGGTTTGCGTAAATAGTTGTTTTACTCGAAAGGTCGTCTTGAAGAGTTGAACCTATTCATTTGAACCCAACCCCATAGCTATAAATACCAGGTCATTCCCTCAGATTTTCCTTATGAAAATTCTGAAATCTCTTCTTCCTTTCTGTATTGTTTTCTTACAAAAATAAAGTTAGTGTGATTTTACTGTCGCCATTTATGTTTGTTGTACGTTGGGGTTTGAAGTACCAGTATCCCAGTGTGTAATCCATTCTATAATGGGAAGTAATAATCCTAAACTTCGAGTATTAGGAAGGGATTAAGTCCCTTAAGAAAATACTGAGAATTCAGTGGGCTCGGATTAATTTCTTCTTCTTCTACGTTTCTATCTTTTCGTTGTTTCTGTTTCCAGAATTATTGTAACGACCCGACTTGTCGTTTTAAGAATTTACGTTCCGTTCGGTGTCTTAAGGTCTCGAGTAGCTTTGAAATGTGTATTATGACTTGCGAGGGTGGTCGAGTTTGGTTTTCGAATGATTCAGGATTTAATTGAAAAAACAATTCTTGTTTTGGAAGATTAAGTTAAAATAATTGATCGGATGGTAAATTATATGTAAATGATCCCGAAATGGAGTTTTGATAATTCCAATAGATCCGTATGGTGATTTTGGACTTAGGAGCATGTCCGTAAATTTTCTTTGAAGTCCATAGTGAAATTTTGCTTGAAATGGTGAAAGTTGAATTTTTAGGAAGTTTTACTGGGGAGTTGACTTTTTGATATCGGAGTCAGAATTCAGTTCTGAAAATTTTCATCGATCCGTTATATCATTTATGACTTGTGTGCAAAATTTGAGGTCAATCAGAATTGATTTGATAGGTTTCGGCATCGAATGTAGAAGTTGGAAATTCTTAAGTTCCTTAAGCTTGAATTGGGGTATGATTCGTGGTTTTAGCGTTGTTTTATGTGATTTGTGGTTTTAACTAAGTTCGTATGATATTTTAGGACTTGTTGATGTATTGGGTTGAGGTCCCGAGGGCCTCGGGTGAGTTTCAGATCATTTTTAACTGCTGGTTCTTTTGACAGCAATGTGCGAAATTTCTTATGCGTAGAGCTGACTTTGGAAGCTTATATCTCGATATCTATAAGGAATCTGGAAATTATCAAAACATGAAAGTTATATCTCTTTGATTATGGATTCCAGAATTATAAACCATTTATTATTCGAAAACCTGTACAAAAAGTTATGATTGATTGATTGAAGCTGGTACTGCAGATTTTGGCTACAGCAGTGTGCATGCCAGAAATTTCTGCTGCACAGGGATGACTTTTGGAGCTTATATCTCGCAATCTATAAGGAGTTGGGCGATGAGAAAAACATAAAAGTTGTAGCCCTTTGTATCTAGTTTGCAGAAACATAAGGGTGACTATTGATATTGTTAGGGCGGAGTGATAAGAGAGGCTATTATAGGAGTAATAAGGGTGGCTATAGGAGAGATAAGGGTGTCTATTGTCACGGATGATATGTGATGATGTGGAGTTATTGTGTTGGTAATTTTTCATGTGATGTTGGGATTTTTCTTGTGTTTATTTTTATATCTTGTGGAATTTATCTTGTTGTTGGTAAATTGATAATAGTCTGATTTATGTTGAAATTGGGAGCTTGTGGCTATTGCCAGGCGGATTATGAAAAGAAATGTGGGCACGAGGTATTGTGAGTAAATAATGATTATTATTGGCACGTGAACTGTCCGTGCAGATGTGATATGAAAAGAGGGCACGAGGTGCCGGAGAAATATGATGATTTAATTATGGGCATGAAGTGCCGTGGAAATATGAAGTGGGCTGAGACCCGTATTTTATGATTTTTAAATGAGGTGCCACAGGGTGACTTTTATTTGAAAGATATTTACTTGAGGAAATTATATTTGAAAGAGATTTATTGAAAGAATTATATTTGAAAAATATTTACTTGAGGAAATTATATTTGAAAGAGAGTTATTCGAATGACTTATATTTGAAAGATATTTATTCGAGGGAATTATATTTGAAAGAGATTTATTTGGAAGAGTTATATTTGAAAGATATTTACTTGAGAAAATTATATTTGAAAGAGAGTTATTCGAATGACTTATATTTGAAAGATATTTATTCGAGGGAATTATATTTGAAAGAGATTTATTTGGAAGAATTATATGCGAAAGGTATTTATTTGAAGAACTTGATTTAATTGGGTGTACTTGTATTTATCATTTGTTAAGCAATATTAATGGTTGATTTGTGTTGCCCTTATTGTTATTTGTTTCCTATTATTTTGTATACTATATTGCACAGGTTATTAGACTAGTGAGTGTCTTGAGTGTACCTCGTCTCTAATCCACTGAGGTTAGTCTTGATACTTACTGGGTACCGACCGTGGTGTACTCATACTACACTTCTGCATATTTTTGTGTAGAGCCAGGTATTGGAGCTATCGGACTCTGAAAGAGTTAAAGTGGGGTCGCAAGGGTTCGAGGTAGAGCTGCTTGGTCATCGCAGTCCCTTGGAATCTTTCCATTTTATTGTACTGTTAATTATTAATCAAACAGTATTGAGTATTCGATCCTTGAGATCATTTCATATATTCAGTTAGAGTTCGTGACTCAGTATTACCAGTCTTGGGAGGTTTTTATATTTGTTTTCGCTGTTGGTTTCGATTACCTATTTAATTCATATTCCAAAAAAAAAATGGCTTGAAATGTAATTGTACTTGACTTACCTATTCTTAGAGATTAAGTGTCATCACGATGCCTATGATGGGATTTTGGGCCGTGACAATTATTTTACAAATACAGATTAATAACAAACACCTTTTAATGATTGTTCATGAACGACTCCCCCCCCCCCCCCCACCCCCCAAATTCTCCATTTTATTTTTCACTCTCATCAGTACTCCTGCCCCTTTATATAGTTGTGTACATCTGAGAAATGCAAAAGTAAAATTGAAAAAAATTAAAAAGTAATAATGAAAGGGACAACACTTATTTTATGCATGTAAACTATTTGTTTGAGTTGCCTGTACATATGGGGTAAGTATCCCATTATTTACTATTGCTGAAGATAAATAATGTTTAAAGAAATTATATCGGGGCATATATAGACTCATGCTTTTGACTGTAGAACATCTTATGTACGTAGTAATAATCAAAGTGTAGAGAACAATTCAATATGAGTATGGAGTAATTGAAAGACAGACAACAAAGAAAGGGCCGGCCAATAGGTGTGAAAAATAGGAAAGCAGAAATAAGCTTCAAATACAATTTAGTAAGTGAAATATGCTTGGGAACCTGAAATTTCTTTAATAAATCAATAGAGGACTAGAAATACTAGGTCTGCCTCCACAGTAGCGAAACCAGAAAATTCAATAAATATGTTCAAATTTTAAACACCCTTTGCCAATGGCTATGCAAGGGTGTTCAAAGTCTATTTTTAATCAATAACAAGTAATTTTTTACCTTATACGTAGTATAATATTTCGGCGAAGAGTGATCAATTGACCACCCTTGGGCCAACATAGCTTCGCCCCTGCCTCCCCTCACTGTTTTTTTTCCCATTTATAATAAGTTGAGTTACATATATATATATATATATTCTTGAGCCATCTTTGCATGAACTGCAATGTAGCATTTACAAGGACAGTCAGACAACACAAAACAAAAAAGGACAAAACGAAAAAAGGAAAGAAAGAAAAGAACCTACTCCTTATAAAAGGAGTTCAGGGTTGTTAGAGAAGAAAGGGTAACTGAATCTTTTTTTTTAATTCATTCTCGGAATTTGTTTCATCAGGCATTAGCAGTACTACCACTCAATGCTAAATATAAGTAAGTTATCCCCTCGATATATTTATTCTCTTTACGTATTTATTTGATGATTCTTCAAATTATATAATGACTTGATAATTAAAACAATGTACATATTATTTTTCTCATCCAATGTCCGATACCTACATTAATATTGAGATTCGATTAAATTCAATTCCTCGTCAAAAAGTTTTACATTTGAGGTAAAATATTTTCTAACAAATAGCTTTACCCACATTTGGGGATAAAGCGTTGTACTTGAAACGATGTATTTGTTGTTTATGTTCCTTTTATCTTTTACAAATTCATTAAATAAAAATACTTATCTTATGTAAGCAAATAGTCACATCGATGATGTATTGTGATTCTCCCATACTTTCAAGCCTTCCTTTTCATGTCAAAATTGTAAAGGAATATCTCATATCTCACACTAATATTTTGTTGTGCTGCTTCTTTTCGTACAGTCTATCAGAAATAGTCACTCTTCCTTCCCAGGTTAGGGATAAGACTGTGTACATCTTACCCACTCTAGACTTCATCTGTGAAAATTTATTGGGTTTGTTATTATTATTGTTTTTTTTTACACTAACGTTGAATAAAGCTATCAATATGGGCGAGGCCGGGTTAGCCCAGCTCAGCCCACGCGGGCTTTAGCAATTGACGGGCTAGCCCACCATTTTGATGGGCCATATAATGATCACCCCACGTCAGCCCTATGTGGGCCAAGGGCCCCACGGGCCCGCCCGTCATTTTTTTTAAATATAATTTTATCTTTTTCTTTAAGTTCCAACCTAAAAAAAGATAAATATTTAAAAGTTAAAAAATATCTTATTGAAAAATTTCGCAAAACTTAATAACTTTTTTTATTGTTCCAATATATCACAATAAACATTAAAAAAGTAAAAGACAAGACTATATTTCATTCACTAAAAGTCAAAACTCAAAACAAACTATTCAAGAGAACGTCCATGACGCTTATGGGATATCCAACACATCATCTTCATCAAGCGTATTTGAATCCGCTTGTGACAAGGTTGTCTTAACATCTTTACTTTCATCTACATCTATAATTTATATGCAATATTAATTAGTTAAATATTAAGAATAAATAAATTTTAAAAACTAATAATATTCAAATTCACATAAAAAAAACATTACGAGTTTGGGAAAAGCTGTGTAGCTAATTTCGAGTAGTAACAAGTGTTTCAATATTTTCAGGATAGATGAAACTTCTGTACTTGGTCAAAACACGCCCACCAATGCTAAATGTTGATTTCGATGCTACAGTGGTAATAAATATACTAAGTATATCACGCGCCATCACTGATAGAATCTAGATATTTTCTAAAATGGTCCTTCTAATAGATGACAACATTCATCTCTTGAAATTTCTCAAGATCAAGCTTTGGTTTCTCTAAGTAAAGATCCAATTCTGACTTTCCATCGCTAGAGGCAGTATACTTTTTATATTATATATATTTTAAATAAATATTTTTATTAGGCCCACGGGCCGGCCCAGCCCAGCTTCAGTCAAGCCTCACGGACCACCGGCTTACTCGGGCCGGGCTTAAAAGCCTCATTTTAAAATGGGCTCGAAATATTCTAGTCCAACCCTGCTAAATCACGGGCTGGATTGGGCTGGACTAGGTTGGCCCAACGGGCCAAGCTCATATTGACGACTCTAACGTTGAACTCCCTCATTTCCATAGTCTTGCCTAGTATTTTAAAAGGCTTTCTTGGAACTTGCCTCGATGCTTGCCCCTGGGCGGGGCACTATCAAAGCGTCCTTACATTTGTAGGGCTTAGTTCTATTAGACTTACGCCCCAAGCGCCCGACTGTGCATCCGAAACACACCTAACGCTCACCGCTCGGGAGTCACCTAGCAGTTCCTACCGCAAATCATGCATCAAATTTCATAATTAGCATTGTTTATACTCATATTCTTTAACAAATGAACGACTAAGAACCCGTTTGTCCATAGATTTATTTTTCTTTTTTCATAATTTTTTTAAAAACGTGCTTCTCCATAAAATTTTGCAATTTTTTGGAGATCTTTTGTAATGATACGATAGGTCATTTTGAGTTCTAACTCCCTTTTCTGTGTTTCAAAACTTTTCATAGCTCAATATGATGATTTATGACTTGCGTGTGTATTCTGTGTCGATTTTGAAAACTTTATGTGTGAAATTTTAAAGAAAACGTAATTTTTGACTTTAAAAATGAGTAGCGTTGACCACAGTCAATATTTTGGAGACGACCTCCGGTAGGTTCGTATGATGATTTTGAACTTGTAAGCATGTTTAGTTGGGGTCCAGGGTGGCCCGAGACCTTTTCAGCGCATTATTCGAAAAGTTGAAAAAATAAGTTTTAAACTTGAAAATCTTGAGTTTTAATGATCGATTCTTGATTTTAGATGTTATTTTGATGATTTGAGCTTGAGAGCAAGTTTGTATAATATTATTATACTTGTGTGAATGTTCGGATTGGAGCTCGAGGGGCTCGGGTAAGTTTCGGATGGGTTGCGCATGGTTTTGGCTTGACTGATGAACTGCTGGTGTGGAATGTATGTAGGTTTCACATTTGTGAGAACCTGTTCGCAAATGCGAGCCTCACATTTGCGATGTCAGGCTCGCATTTGCGAAGATGGGTTAGGGGTTGAGATTTCGCTTTTGTGAAGAAAGCATCGCATTTACGAACTGGAGGGAACTCGCATTTGCGATCTGGGTGTCGCAGCCTGCAGCTGTGTAAACGTTGGGAATTTCGGGACTTTGCTCATTTTATATCATTTTTGAATCCTAGAATCCATAGAGGCGATTTTTTGAGAGCAAACATTTGTCAACTTCTTAGGTTAGCAGCTCTAACTTGTTTTCATTCAATTTTCATTATTTTTTCATGAATTTCATCATCAAATCCTAAATTTTTAGAGTAAAAATTGGGGGATTTTGGGTAGAATTAGGGATTTTATAAAATTGAGATATAGATATCAATTTGAAGTCAAATTTCGAAACAAATCACATATCCGGGCTCGGGGTGAATGGATAATCGGGATTTTGTCTTAATTTCGGATTTTGACCACGTGATCCCATGTTGACTTTTTCAATTATGTTAAAGATAGAATCATTTTAGCATGAGGGTAGTTTTCAAAGTCTGTTTTGACTTGTTTGAATAAAAATTGATTAGATTCGGGTAGTTTGGAGGCTTGTTCTAAAGAAAAAGCCAGGTTGGATTGTTGATCTTGTTTCGGAAAGAGGTAAGTGTCGTGGTTAACCTTGATTTGAAGAATTGGGACTTGATTGGTCTATTTACTACGTGATTTATGTGCGGGGACGGTGTATATGCAAGGCGACGAGTGTATATGCATTGTCATGGGTTCAAGCATGCGGGATTTATTGCATATCTTCAAATATACCATGTCTTCAATTATTTCTTGTGTTACTTGCTATGTGCTTTTACTTGATATATGTCTTTAGTTGCTATATACTTGCCTTCACTTGCTATGTTCCTTTAATTGTTACATGCTTCAATTTATTCATGTCTTTATTTATTGTCCGCTTTTACGGATTATATACTCTCACCTGTATTAGTGTAACGACCCGGCCGGTTGTTTTGAGTATTATAACTCTGTTCCCTCATTTACTACTCAATTTATGCCTTACAATTGATTTATGATATATCGGGTTAGTTGGTTCGGGTACGGAAGGAATTCAGAGTGAAATGAGACACTTAGTCTCATAATTTAAAAAATTTAAGTTAGAAAAATTGTCCGGATGTGGACTTAGGTGTAAACGACCTCAGATCTAAATTTTTATGATTCCAATAGCTCCGTATGGTGATTTTGGGCTTAGGAGCATGTCCGAAAAAAATATTTGGAGGTCCGTAGAGGAATTAGACTTGAAATGCCGAAAGTTGAATTTTTGGAAAGTTTAACCGGGGGGTTGACTTTTTGATATCGGGGTCGAAATCCTATTCTGAAAATTTTAATAGGTCTGTTATGTCATTTATGACATGTGTGCAAAATTTGAGGTCAATCGGACGTGATTAGATAGGTTTCGGCGTTGTTTGTAGAAATGGAAAGTTTTAAAGTTCATTAGGCTTGAATCTATGTGTGATTCGTATTTAGTATTATTGGTTGTGATTTGAAGACTCGACTAAGTTCGTATGATGCTTTAGGACTTGTTGGTATATTTGGTTGAGGTTCCGAGGGCCTCGGGTGAGTTTCAGATGGTTAACAGATAAAAAAATGGACTAAAATAGCTGTTGCAATTTCCTTCTGGTGCAAATTCATTCTCCCAAAATCGAGCCCAGAATCGAGCCTTGAATCGTGCCCAGAATAGGGCCATGATCGAGCCCAGGATCGAAGGCAGGGTCAAGGGCCATGATCGAGCCCAGGATCGAAGCCACGATCGAAGGCAGGGTCGAAGGCCATGATCAAGCCCAGGATCGAAGCCGCGATCGAAGGCAGGGTCGAGGGCCATGATTGAGGGCCAGGATCGAGGGTCAGGATCGAGGAACACGATCAAAGGTCCAGGATCGAGGCAAGATCGAGGGCAGTCTGGGCAGAACTATAAAGCAGGGGACTTCGTCCCATTCGCCATTTTTGACAAATTGGAGCTTGAGGAGAGGCGAATTTTGATAGATTTTTAAGGAAAACTTGAGGTAAGTCCCTTGTGATAATTTCTACCCCATAATACTGAATTATTATCGAATAAGCCGACTAGATTACATGATTTTGAGGTGTAAACCGGAGATTTGAACTTAGAAATTTGGAAATAAGATTTGTAGATTTAAGGGTCGAATTGAGGTCGGATTTTGGTAAAATTGGTATGGGTAGACTAATGGTTGAATGGGCTTTCGGATTTTGTAAATTTTGTCGGGTTCCAGGACATGGGCCCCACGGGCGATGTTTGAGCTAAATTTTGAATATTTATGGAAAATTAGTATTTTCTTATGGAATTAATTCCGATAAATTTTATTGACTGAAATGAATTTTTTGTGACTAGGTTTGAGGCATTCATAGGCCGATTTGTGAGGCAAAGGCATATCAAAGTAAAGAATTTCACGTTTTGAGGTAAGTAACAGTTATAAATTTGGTCATGAGAGTATGAAATCCCGAATTTTTGTATCATCTGATTATTTTGGATATGACGCACATGCTAAGGGACGGGCGTATGGGTGTGCACCAAAGGGATTATAACTCGGTCCCTCCCGTGAAACTGTAAAGTTGAATAACTTGTTGTTAGCTATAATCTCTCTTTGTGTTGAAAAAATTTGACTGTAAATCATGTTTAAAATCATGCTTAGGCTATGTGATAATACTGTTGGGACCCACAGAGGTCGCGTACTTGTTGAATTATTTGTTAATTATTGTCTTGTACTCAGTTATGATTTTACTTGTGCATCATACCTCAGTCTTTTTTGATATTTGTTGATTCACTATATTATCTTTGATTGGGCTGGTCTTAGTGATTTTCGAGAGCCCGAGAGACTAGAGAGGTTGAGGACTAAGTAAGGTCGAGGGCCTGTCGGTGAGGTAAGGATATATGGCACGTGAGTTGTCCGTGCAGGATATTATAGCATGTGAGTTGTCTGTGCGGATTATGGCGCTTGGGCTGTAGGAGCCCCTCCAGAGGCTGTACACCCCCAGTGAGCGTGGGTACCCGTTGGGTGTGAGTGCTGAGGGCTGAGAGCCGAGTGGTTGAGCTGTTGTGATGAGTTGAGTGACTGTTGCCCTGAGAGGTTGTACTTGCTTTTTATTTATTGTTGCATTTAGTTGCTATCTGTCATTGTTGTGAAATTCTGTGAAAGATTCTATATCCGGATTACATGAACATGAACTGTATAAAATTGATTTGACTTAAACTGCTGGATTTGAAAGCATGTCTATTCTTTGCTGGAATTACTGAAAGTGATCTATAACTGTGTAGCTCGTCAATATCTTCAGTTCCTTAGTTATTATTTTTACTTGATGAGGTGGTTGTACTCATACTACACCTTGCACTTCGTGTGCAGATCCAGGTACTTCTGAACATAGCGGGTGTTGATTCTCTCGTACAGTTGATCTTCCGGAGATTTAGAGGTAGCTGCCGTATTTCGCAGACCTTGTCTCTCCTTACCTATCTCCTTGTTACCATATTTTGGTCTTAGACTATTATAGACCGTATTTTTTCATACTTGTATTCATATTATATGCTCATATACTCAGTGACACCAAGTTTTGGGGAGTGTTCGCATCAGTATTTGTGGGATTTTGTATTGTATTTAAATATTATATTTTCTAACTTAAAAGAAAGTGTGATTTATTGATATTATTGGCTTGTCTAGTATCGAGATAGGCGCCATCACGACAGGTTGGGATTTTGGATCATGACAATTAGATAGATGTTTCTACTATTTCGAGCCTTTATTTGGTTTATTGCTTTAACTTATTTCCTGCTTCACTCTATTATGTTACATTGGATTGTCTTACAGAATTATGTGTTTTAGTTCCCTTTTTATGTTATGTTGCGAGATCCGCCGCATTTGGTTGTTACTGATATATATGTGAATCAGGTTGCACGCCAAAACAGTATTATTATATATGTGGATCAAATTCATCGCAACGGTATTAGTATATATGTGGATCGGATTGCACGCCACAATTGTTTTATTATATATGTTGATCGGGTTGCATGCTGCAATGGTATTATTATATATGTGGATCGGGGTTGCACGCCACAACGATATTATTGTATATGTGGATCGGGTTGCACACCACAACGATATTGGTATTGATTTGTGGATCATGTTGCGCGCCGCAATGGAAAGGAAGAATTGTATTATTCTTGGTTGTTTATTCTATCTATTGGGTTATGTTGTTAGACTGTGATTGGGACAATACTCTAGGGCCCTCTGTCATTTATTTTCTTGTTCCATTATCATGATATTCGTTTTTTTCTTTCTTTCTCGTTATTGCTTCTATGCTTATCACCCGTATAGGTTTTTAGTGAGTGCCTTGTCACAATCTGGTCACTATTTTGCCGAGGTTAGGCTCGATATTTACGACGTATATGAGGTCGGTTGTACTCATACTACACTTCTACACTTCTTGTGTAGATCCCTGTATTGGTCCCAATGGCGTTCAACGGTGATTGCTCGGACCTTTCCTTCCAGGAGACTTGAGGTAGTGTTGCACGACGTTCGCATACCCTAAGTCCCCTTGCTATCTTTATTGCTATTTATTTTGTATCAAACAATTTTGTATTTCATTCCAGACTTTATGTGTAGTATTCTAGTTGCTCATGCACTTGTTACGCCATATTCTAGGGGTAGTCTTAGACAACCTTGGTTGTGCTACTATTATTCGTTTATGCTATTTTACCCTTTTATTATTATTACAGTCTCTTTTATTGTTACCGCTTTAGCTATTGTGCTAATATTGGCTTGCCTAGCAAACAAATATTAGGCGTCATCACGGTCCCATGGTTGAGATTTTTGGGTCGTGACATTTTTTGAAAATGAGTTTTTCAAAATCAAAAAAGTGGTTTTGACCACTTTTTCAAAAATTTCAGAAAAATATTTTTCCCACTCACAAAACTGCAATATTTTTTCAAGTGAAATTCATGTCCAAACATAATTTCAAATATCATTTTTCAACTTAACTCCAAAAAATTTTTTTCTTCAAAAATTATAATTTTTATGTCCAAATACCTACTAAAGTTCTATTCATCTATAGAAATATGAAGATTGAGAGTAAACCAAAATAATAAGTTATAGTATTGCATATTTACTAATTGAGAACATTGAAAAGCAAATATCATTTGAATAGCCAAAATTTACATCTTCACTTACTATAGGTATTTATCTTTTAGTTTCACGTCGCTCAAAATTATTAAACTTTTATTATTTTTCTATTTAAAAACAATTTTATATGTACTTATGAGGAGTAATTTTTTAAATTACATTATTAATGGAGTTTAATTTATTAATTATTAACTTTTAGAGAGGTAAATTGTGTAGTTTGATAACATTTTTAAAATATTGTGATCTTTTAATCGTTTGAAAGATAAGACGTTATAGTTGATTTTATCTTATAGTAACTTCAACACTATTGCATTGTTTATAGTTATAAAAAGAATGAAGATATT
The DNA here is from genome assembly GCF_000390325.3 of Nicotiana tomentosiformis. Taxonomy (NCBI): domain Eukaryota; kingdom Viridiplantae; phylum Streptophyta; class Magnoliopsida; order Solanales; family Solanaceae; genus Nicotiana; species Nicotiana tomentosiformis. The sequence continues at coordinate 107,490,830 of NC_090815.1, read as the reverse complement.
TTACTTTCGTGAGTTTTTTTTTTTTTTAAAAAAAATTCTTAAGTTTATAATATATTTTATATATTTTGTGTAGTTAATGTGCTATTTTATTAATTTATAAATTAAAAATATTAATGATCCATGGTGCTATGCTCCATGCCTCGGGGTTTAAGTCGCGCCCCATATTAAATAAAATGTTCCGCCAAACCATCATCTCTAGTACCTGTTGCCGGGCTAAAATAGTCCAAAAATAATCTTAACTAATCTCATTGTCATATTGGCCGCTTTGCACCAAGTTTGCACGGTTTTTCCTAAATTGTCTCACACTATTAAAAGTATCCAATTCCTTATAAATAACTTCTTTTTCTTTTCTATTTTTCATGTGAGACTCCGTAGACACACCCAAGTCAATCTTATCCTATGTGATATATAAAAAGTTCATTAGGTATTAAAAGGCTCTTAGTCCTGTTAGAAAAGACCTACAACAAATTGACACTGCACAAAAACGGCTTCAAAGTTTCTGAATATCAGAAAGTGGACTTTGGACAACAACGTTAACCCGACTTATAAGTTCTTAAAAAATGGCTGCAACACTTTGTTCTTGAGTTGGATTCAATGATCATTAAGAACATATTACAGATCCTCAGGTAATCAAGCTATTTTTAGTCGCGTCAATATCCCGAAATATAAAGCTCACAAGCCAACTATTTGTCTTTTTCAACAAGCTTGAATCATGTATTATCAATCTTAGTGTCAATCATTAGAATCATGACCATAAATATCTCAATTAGTATTACTTGATAACCAATTAAATTTCCACAACCCCCTCTTCCAAATACAGATTTTTTCCTCATAATTAAATTTCATTATTCGGTCTGTTTGGCACAATACTATATTTAAGTATCCAACCTAGCTATTTCATTCAACCCTTTCCATGATAAACAACATATCAAACACTAAATCATAGATCAAAATTCCCATATTCAACCCATGTAATTTACCAAATGCATGCATTAACAAATAATATGAATTGACAATACAACGCGTCGGGGTATTACAATTCAAGTAAATCGGCCTTTTGGGTAAGGGTTACTTTGGCTATAGCTCTGTATAGTGACTTAAGACTTGCACGCAAAATTTGGTGTCATTCCGAGTAGTATAAGTATATGTCGGCGCGTTCGGAGTAAGTTTGAAGAATTTAAAAATTCTAAGTGGAATCAATTTGATTTGGGGTATGATTCTTAATTTTGATGTTGCCTTACACGTTTCGAGAGTTCGAGCGAGTCCGTTTTATGATTTCAAGCCTGTTGGTATGTTCGGGCGGGGCCCCGGGGCCCCCGATTGTCAACCGGACGAGGCTCAGATCAATTTTAAAAATTTGAAGAAGAGCTGAAGCCTTCTGCTTCTGGTACGTTCGCACCTGCGCTTGGACAGTCGCAGGTGCGACTCTCTCAGATGCGAACACGCAGATGCAGAATTTTTACGCACCTGCGAACACGCAGGTGCGAGATAAAATGCCCAGATGCGAGACTGGGCAAGTCGAGTGAAACTCGCACCTGCGAGGATTTTTCGTAGGTGCGGAATCCGCAGGTGTGGTACACCTTCTGCAGGTGCGAGTTTCACTCGTTGGCAGAATGGTTAAAAATCGGGGCTCAGACATTTTGAGCCCATTTTTTCATCCATTTTCGGGCGATTTCAAAGCCTTTGAGAGGGGGGTTTCAACTAGCAATTGGAAGGTAAGTTAATTCTACACCCCTTGAGTTAAATACATAGATTATGGATAGATTATAACTAGTAAATCTTAGAAATCAAAGGTTTAGATGAAAAATCTAAATTTTTATAAAAATGAGATTTTAACCACGAAAATGATTATGGAATTGGGTAGAAATTATATATTTGAGTTCTTGAGATTATGGGTAACATTTTCATCCGAACATTTCCGAAATCCGGATTCGTGGGCCCGGGGTGAATTTTAGTAATTTTACCATTTTGGGTTGAGTAATTTATTTAATAGCCTAAATTTAAATTATTGAACATGTATTAATTATTTATATAATATTTGGATAGCTTCGGATATTTCGGCATCGAATTGAGAAATTTACGCGACGTGGTAATCGTAAAGTGGACTTTGAGACAAGGTAAGTCTCTTGTCTAATCTTGTGAGGGGAAAATTATCCCATGGGTAATTAAATTAATAATTATTGCTAATTGTACGGGGCTACGCACGCACGAGGTGACGAGAGTCCATACGTAGCTACTATTAATGCTAAAGTCCGGGTAGTTTAGGGCTCCAAGCATGAATTATTTGTGTAAATTATATTCTTTACTGAATTAAATTATTTGATATATATTGTGAATTGTTAGGGAAGATATTAAAAGATGAAAATCTCATATGCTTAATTTTCTGTTTAAATTAATTAATTATTAAAAAAAAAAATTTTATCCTCTCGAATTGATCCTATAATAAATATATTCTCCTTCTGGAGGTACATAAGAAAAATGTCCTCCTTTCTTGTGGAGCGGGCCGAATACCTCGGCAGGATAGATGCATCTATGGATCGTGCCGCACGTTCCTCGGCATTGTACACGACACTCTGGATCGGGCCGTACGACCTCGGCAGAAATCATGCCTAATAATAATAATAATTACACGATACTTTGCTATTGTAATTGCAACTTGTGGATTTAATTAATAGATTGAGAATTGTTGCATTTGAAGAAATTTGATTGATAAATTGGAAATTATTGGAAATCTAATGAATTAATTATCTCTGCTTATTAAGGAAATTATTGTTATTCCTGTAAATGAGACTAATTGATAAATTAGAAATTTATTGAAAATGAAGGAATTTAATTATTTATGCTGGTTAAAGAAACTTATTGTAAATTCTATAAATCATGTCGATCTAGATATTTCTATTTTTATTTTTATTTATTATTGTTGAATCTTAGTGAGTGTCAAAGTCGGTCATCTCGTCTCTACCTCTTTGAGATTAGGCTTGATACTTACTAGGTACACGTTATTTTTCGTACTCATGCTGCATTTGCTGCACACTTTATTGTGCAGGTACATATATGTCTAGCGGCCTTGTGGGCACAGAGGTGTGGTTAGTAAGTGTGGGGACATAGGTGAGCTACATTCTACATTACGATCTGCAGGTAACAGAGTCTCTTTTAGAGTTATTATATTTTCCTGTCTAATTTGTATTCTGGACAGATGTTGAATTTTATTTTTAAATTCCCTATAAATGCTCATGCACTTATGCCACCGGATTTTGGGAAATGGTTGTGAATTGTTTAGAAATTTAGTTACTAAAAAAATTTATCGTTTACTCTATGAGCACTATCTTTATTATTTCATTGAAGAAATTTTGATTTCAAAAATACTAAAATGGGTAATTAAGCTAAGTATGTATTGTTGGCTTGCCTGACAACGGTGTCCGGCGCCATCACGACCCTTAATGTATTTTTGGAGCGTGACAACATGGTATCAGAGCACTAGGTTCAGTTAGGTCTCACGAGTCTAGTAAAGTCTTGTGGATCGGTACAAAGACGTCTGTGCTTATCTCAGAGAGGCTACAGGGCTGTTAGGAATACTTTCCTTTTTGATTCCTCATCGTGTGATTTGATTCCTTTAAGGCTTGTGCCTTCATTTCCTTCCTATTCAATCTTATGCGACGTGAAGCGCTTGTTATAAATTGGGGATCGAGGAAATTTTTAATGATACTATAGATAGATTGTAGGATGCTTCTCCCTGTGTAACTAATTGGTCTATTGGCGTCGCCTTGCGGAAGGACGCTCTGTCGTTCAAATTAAGTATCAGTACTACTTAAGGTTTTGAGATTTGGCATTGATTGTTATGATGATTCGTGCATTGTTATCGCACAATGTTTATGAAATGGTAAATCTCACGACCCGAAATCCCGCCATATGCGTCGTGATGGCACTTAGTCTCTAAGACTAGGTAAGCCGATTACAATTACAATTCAAGTCTTTTGTTTTTAAATTGAAACCAACAGCGGAAATAATTATAACACCTTCCCAATACTGGTAATACTGAGTCACGAACTCTAGCTGAATACATGCAATTATCTCAAAGATAAAATATACAATACTGTTCGAATAAGAGTTGACAGTACAATAAAATGGAAAGACTCCAAGGGACTGCGACGACCAAGCAGCTCTACCTTGAATCCTTGCGATCAACACACTAACTCTGCCCAAGTCCGATATTTCCAATACCTGGCTCTGCACAAATGTGTGTGAAAGTGTAGTATGAGTACACCACAGTCGGTACCCAGTAAGTATCAACACTAATCTCAGTGGAGTAGTGACGAGGTACAGTCAAAACACTCACTAGTCTAATAACTCGTGCAATATATTATACAAAAATAATAGAAAACAAATAACAATTATGGCAACACTAATCAACCAGTGATATACACAACGGGGCAACAAGAACACCATAAATATTGCGCAACAAATAATGAATACAAGTACAACCAATTAATTAAGTCCTTCCAATATAAATCTTTCGCCGATATATTTTTCAAATAGAAATCTTCAGAATATAATACTTTCAATTAAATCTCTTTCGAATAAATCTCTTTCAAATCTCTTTCAAATAAATATCTTTCAAATAAAATTCTTTCAAATAGATCTCTTTCGAATAAAAGTCACCCTGTGACACAGCATTTCAAAATCATAAAATAAGGGTCTCAGCACACTTTCATATTTTCACGGCACCTCGTTCCTATTTCTCTATCACAACCGCACAGACAACTCACGTGCCAAATATCATCATCATTTAACCACGACACCTCTATAACGACCCGACTTGTCGTTTTAAAACTTTACGCCCCGTTTAGTGACTTAAGGTCTCGAGCAGCTTTGCAATATGTATTATGACCCGCGGGTGTGGTCGAGTTTGATTTACTAAAGATTCAGAATTAAATTAAAAGAATAATCCTTAATTTGAAGCTTAAATGGAAAGAGTTGACCGGAGAGTTGACTTCTGAGCAAACAACTCCAGAATGGAATTTTAATGATGTCAATAGCTCTGTATGGTGATTTTGGACTTAGGAGCGTGTCCAGAAAATTATTTGTAGGTCCGTATTGGAATTAAGCTTGAAATGCCGAAAGTTAAATTTTTGGAAAGTTTAACCGGGGGTTTGACTTTTGATATTGAGGTCGGAATCCGATTCTGGAAATTTGAATAGGTCCGTTATCTCATTTATGACTTGTGTGCAAAATTTGAAGTCATTCCAAATTGATTTGATGTGTTTCGGCACAAGTTATAGAATTTGAAAGTTCAAAGTTCATTGATTTTGATTTGGGGTGCGATTCGTCGTTTCGATGTTGTTTAATGTGATTTGAGGCTTCGAGCAGGTTCGTGTTATGTTATGGGGTAGGTTGGTATGATTGGACGGGATCCCGAGGGGCTCGGGTGTGTTTTGGGGTGGTTTCGGACCAAATTGGAGCTGTTTGGACTGTTGTTGCTTAAGTCTGTTTCTTTCTTCGCGAACGCGAAGGGAGTCCCGCGTTCGCAAAGAGAAATTTGAGGGACTGATGGTTTGGCCTTCGCGAACGTGAAGCTGTGGACGCGAACACGAAGAAGGAGCAGGGCAAGCCTTCGCGAACGCGGCCCAGTCAATGCAAACGCGAAGAAGAAAGGAAGATTGGGGCCCAGGCAACGCGAACGCGAAGCGTGGAATGCGAACACGGTGGAGTTGGTCAGCTGGTCATCGCGAACGCAACGAGGAGTTCGCGAATACGAAGAGGAAATGATGGGGCAATAACAGTTGTCCTTTGCGAACGTGACGAGGAGGTCACAAACGCGATGCAGGATTTGAGGCAGTTGGATTTTGGCCTTCGCGAATGCGAAGCAATGGTCGCGAACGCGAAGCAATGGTCGTGAACGCGAAGAAGGCCTATCTAGGCAGAATTAAAAGTCCCAAAAACGAGGGTTTGAGTTCATAACTAAAAATCTAATTGGGAGCTCGGTATAAGGTGATTTTTGGAGAGATTCTTGCGTGGGTGTTTGGGGTAAGTGATTCTTATCGAGTTTTGATTAATTTCCATGATTATATCTTTGAATCCATCATTTAATTCAGATTTAATGGAGGAAAATCAAGATTTATGTAAAATCTTCCAAAACCGAAAATTTAAGATTTGGAGGTCGAGTTGTTATTGAAATTCGATAAAATTGGTATGGTTGAACTCGTATCTGAATGTTTGTTCAAATTTCATGAAAATTATGTCGGATTCCGAGGGGCGGGTCCCGCGTTGATGTTTGTTGACTTTTTGGAATAAATTTTTAAGTCGTTGTATTATTAACCGGAATTGTTTTCGATGAATTTTAATGAAGTTATACAATTAATTTGGATAGATTTGAGCTGTCCGGAGGTCAATTCAAGCAAGAAGGCTATTTTGGAATATCAGCCTAACTTCAAAAGGTCAGTGTCTTGCTTAACCTCGAGTGGGGGAATTACCCCTTAGGCATCGAGTCTTATGTGCCATTTGTGAAATGTAAAAAGCCGTGTACGCGAGGTGACGAGTACGTACTCGGCTTATATGTGCAGATTTTTATTAGATTAAAGTCTTAGGCATTATTGTGTAGTAAATTGGGTAATCGTGGATAAGTATTAAATCATCTATTTGCCATGCCTATATCTTTGTTGTTGTTGAATCTGTTGTTATATGATAATTTGATGTGATTGTTGCTTGATTATTTATGTAATTCCGTGAATTTGTTAGTTTGATAATTATTGTAATTTAATTTTATTATGGATTTTTCTTTTACAAATAACTAATTAAATGAGCTTAAGAAGAGGTGTTTATATAATTATTAAAAATTTGAATTTAATGAAGACTTTGCTTTATGTTGAGTAATTTCTATCTCTATTGATTGTTTTTGGGTGTTGTACACATTGTGTGAAGCTTTTGGTTATTTGTTGTGAAATTAATTGACTTGGTTGTAGCTTTGGAATTTAGTTGTGGCCATTGGGCAAATTGTGATATGAATTGATTTTGTTATGTTGTTGTGATAATTTTTCTTGTAAATTGTTGTGTTGTCTGAGTTGTTATTTTGGGGAGATAAGGGTGGCATTTAACTGTTGATATTATGTGGTTATAAGGGTGGCATTTCACTATTCTGTTTGTTAGAATATTGTCTGGGCGGAGCGATAAGGGTGGCAATAGGAGCGATAAGGGTGGCTATTGATATTATCTGGGCGGAGCGATAAGGGTGGCTATAGGAGCGATAAGGGAGGAAATAGGACCGATAATAGTGGCTATTGATATTGTCTGGGCGGAGCGATACGGGTGGCTTTTTTCAGGGACGATATGTGATGATGTGGGGTTGTGGAATTGATGATTTTCATGTGATGTTGTGATTTTCTTGTGTTTATTTTTATACCTTGTGCAATTTGTCTTGTTGTTGGTAAATTGATAACAATCTGATTTATGTTGAAATTGAGAGCCTGTGGCTATTGCCAGGCGGATTATAAAATGAATTGTGGGCACGAGGTGCCGTGAGTAAATAATGAGGATATTTGGTACGTGAATTGTCCGTGAAGTTGTGATATGAAATGTGGGCATGAGGTGCTGTGATGAAATGATAATGATATTTGGCACGTGAATTGTCCGTGTAGCTGTGATATGAAATGAGGGCACGAGGTGCCGAAAAAATATGATGATTTAATTATGGGCACGAGGTGCCGTGGAAGTATGAAAAATGGGTTGAGACCCATGTTTACGAAAAATATGAAAATGGGCTGAGACCCGTGTTTTTATAATTTTGAAATGAGGTGTCACGTGGTGACTCTTTAATCGAAAGAATTACATTCAAAATATTTATTTGAAAGGATTTTTATTCAAAAAGAATTATATTTGAAAGATATTTATTCGACGAAAATATATTTGAAAAAGAGTTTTATTCGTAAGAATTATATGTGAAAGATATTTAATTGAAGAACTTGATTTAACTGGGTGTAATTATATTTATTAATTATTGAGCGATATTAAATGGTGATTTTATTGTCTCACTGTGCATATCATTAGTTGTTTTATGTTGCCCTTATTATTATTATTTGTTTCCTATGATTTTTTATATTATATTGCACAGGTTATTGGACTAGTGAGTGTCTTAACTGTACCTCGTCTCTGCTCTATTGAGGTTAGTCTTGATACTTACTGGGTACTGACCGTGGTGTACTCATACTACACTTCTGCACATTTTTGTGCAGAGCCAGGTATTGGAGACATCAGACCTGAGCAGAGTTAAAGAGGGATCATAAGGATTCAAGGTAGAGCTGCTTAGTCGTCGCTGTCCCTTGGAGTCTTTTTATTTCATTGTACTATTAATTTGTAATCAAACAGTATTGTATATTAGGTCCTCGTGATCATTCCATGTATTCAGTTAGAGTTCATGACCCAGTACTACCAGTCTTGGGAGGTTGTATATTGTAATTATTTCCACTGTTAGTTTCAAAAATAAAATAGCTTCAAAATGTAATTGAAATCGGCTTACCTAGTCTTAAAGACTATGTGCCATCACGACGCCTATGGTGGGATTTTGGGTCGGCACAACCTCGTGCCCACATTTCATATCATAACTACACTAACAGTTCACGTGCCAATATCATCATTATTTACTCAAGGAACTTCGTGCCCACATTTCATATCATAACTGCACGGACAGTTCACGTGCCAATATCATCATTATTTACTCACGGCACATCGTGCCCACATTTTATTTCATAATCCTCCTGGCAATAACCACATGCTCCCAATTTCAACATAGATCAGACTATTATCAATTTACCAACAACAAGACAAATTGCACAAGGTATAAAAATAAACACAAGGAAAATCACAACATCACATGAAAATTACCAACGCAATAACCCCATATCATCACATATGATCCCTGACAATAGCCACCCTTATCTCTCCTATAGCCACCCTTATTACTCCTATAATAGCCTCACTTATCCCTCTGTCCTGACAATATCAATAGCCAACCTTATCTCTCCTATAGCCACCCTTATCACTCCTATAATAGCCTCTCTTATCCTTCTGCCATGACAATATCAAGAGCCACCCTTATCGCTTATATAGCCACCCTTATCTCTCCTATAGCCACCCTTATCGCTCCGCCCAGACAATATCCTAACACACATAACAACAGTGAAATGCCCCCCTTATATCCTCAAAATAATAAGTCAAATAACAAAACAATTTACACGGAATATTATAACGGCAACATAACAAAATCAATTCTTATCACAATTTGACCAATGGCCGCAACCAATTCCAAAGATATAACAAAATTAATTAATTTTACAACAAATAGCCCAAAACTCCACACAATGTGTATAAAACCTCAAAACAATAGCAGAGATGGAAAATATTCAATATAGGGCAACACCTTCATTAATCCACATTCTTGATAATTATATAACGCCTCGGTTTAAACTTATTTTATTAATTATTTGCAGATGAAAAAATCCATAATATAATTATTTTCAGGAAATATCAAATCACCAAACTCACGAAATTCACATAAATATACAAGCAATAATAATACCAAATTATCATAAAAAATAAAATTTCGACAAACAAGGAACGAGACATGACAATTCAAGGATTTACTAAGTTCCAACAATTTTCTAATTTATTACATAAGGGTGTCTACGAATTTTAACTGCTATAGTTTGCACATATAAACTAAGTACGTACTCGTCACCTTGCGTACACGGCTTTCAATCACACAATTTCCACATAAGACACAATGCCTAAGGGGTAATTTCCCCACTCAAGGTTAGGAAGGATTCTTACCTCGGTGAAACTAAACCAAGTCTTTAAATGATCTTCGTGAGTGAAGCCACCTTCGGACAACTCTAATCTAAAATTCGCCCCTTAATAATACTACGATGGTCCACCACACTAAACAAATTTCAATCTCTTGTAGACCAAATCTAGAAAGTCAACTTTTGGGGTGTTCTTGAGATGTTGAAGAAATCCTTAAGTGTGTATTGGAAGCCTTGGCCGGATGTGTGATGGAGAGACAAGCCCTAGTCTTGAAATCCTTTTATTCTTCTCTCTCCCCGCTCATGTATTAATAGGTCCAGGTACAGTATTTTTCCACTTGTGCTATCCCTGTGCTATAAGGCTTTAGCTCATTGTTTTGCTAAAAATCGGACACAATATTTTTCCACTGGTGCTATCCCTGTGCTATAAGGCTTTAGCTCACTGTTTTGCTAAAAATCGGACACAGTATTTTTCCACTGGTGCTAATCCTGTGCTATAAGGCTTTAGCTCATTGTTTTGCTAAAATTTCCTGTTTCCCTCCTGTGCTATAGCTGCGCTATGGGGAGATAGGTCACTGTACTTTCTTTAGTCTTATTAATTTTAAATTAACATCTAAGGATTCCCCATTACGGGTTTTGAAACATCGTGGTCTCATGAAATATGGTCACTCGGGATGAGTGCAAATTTGAGTTCGTGATGTAATGAATGGGAATATTATTATTTCTAAGGCAAGTTGAGAATAAATTGAGAATAAACGGGTCAACTAACAATGGTTGAATTGTCATGATGGTGGCAATGATCAGTTCCTTCAGCGCATTGAGTTATGCATGTGATTTGTGTCTGTACGTGCGAGGCTTGACAGCCGCCATAATTGATTGTATTTGGAGTAATTCAAGTATTATGGCATGCTATGTGTAGATGGATCCCGGGAGAGTGATGGGGGTTTAGACCACTACTTGAGGAGTTTATTTCCTGCGGATATGGGAATTCAGTTGCGTGTTGCAATGGATCTCCTGAATTGAGTTAAGAAAAAGGTTGCTATATGATAAAGTGTTAGGTCTGTTAGTGGTTCAAGAGTTATGTTTGAATTTTTGTACTCTCGAGTATTGGGATGCTAGGTACAGTGAACGACATGGGAATTTGGAAGCTGAGGATCGAGGTCGCAGTTCGGTTTTGACAAGAGTGTCACAAGCTCGGACGAGTAGAAAAGGATTTAGAGGCTTAAAGCAAGTTGGTATTGTCTTCAGCGTCACCTGATATCCGTGTTATGTGTAAGAGGCTTTGTGTATTGATTTGCGGATCCTTGATTCTCCTTACAGCATTAGTATGGCCGGTGGTATGGATGTGCAGACTTGTTATCTATTGCAGAAGGTTGTGGGAGCATATTCCGCGGGAAGATTGTATAAGTGTGACAAGTAGTCACCTGATTTATTAAATATTTAACAACCAATTATGAAGATTGTGGTGGTATCGCTAATTAGAGAATTTATGCCTGGAGGGCGCTCGGTTCATTTGGTTATGGACTGTGAAAGTTTGTTCCGGTTATGATGGTTGTTCTTGTGTGTTATGGGACAAAGGGTTATTATGGATCCTTGAAAGGTTATTAGCCTAGTACGGTGCGATCAGAATCGGCTTGAGGTCTGTGGATGGATTTAAATATGAATACGGGCTCTATATCAGGCCAGATATGTTCATTTCAGCATAAGCACTTCCTATGGAGGAGTATTCGGACGTTGAATGTCGTTTCGTAGTCGGTTATTTCATGTAATATTATATTGTGCCGTGTGAGTTGTGAAACGGCTTGATAAATTTCTTATGTGTTGAGGTTCCACGTAGCGATGATGTTATGTGAGCAGGATGGCTCTCGAGATTTAGATCATATACGCACCTTAGTGGTGCTTGAGTTTTGTAGTGTATGGCACCGTCGGTCCTTCCAGGGATGGTATTATGCACTTATCATGCTCGGTAAGTATGTCCTTATAGATTCTTTTTGTGCGGATCGGGTGGCACGCCGCCACGGGTATGCTGTTTGTATTGGGTTTCACGCCGCAACACTGTGATGTTGAGTACAGTCCCCTATATTCTATTTTTTGTGTTTTGTGTCCCATTTTCTGAGGAAGGTTCATGACACCTTTTTAGTTGTCTAATTAGTCACGTGGGTTGAGTAATCCTTTCCAGAGTTCGTTTTTCCTTATGTATCGCAATCGAGTCCGTAGCTTATTAGCTCATTGTGGCGTCATATGAGGCTTTTTGCCATTTCTGAGGTGGCTTATTGCTTGGGCAGCTTATACTGGGGTGAGACGAGATTATTGGACCTGGGATTAGTACGATCAAATTTTGTTTTATGAAACATATTAAAGAGCAAATATCGTTATTTGGTTCATAATGAGGCAATGGTTCTTGTCAGAAGGAGAAACTCAATAATTTGTTGACTCGGCAATTGGTTATGAATTTCTACACATTTCTTCCATCATGGAAGAATTTCAAGAGCAGGACTTATATGTATCATGAGGTGTGTTGTGAACATCAGATTCGTGGAATTTTGGCTATTGTTATCAGGGATGTTATTATGGGCATGTGAATGGTGCGGTGCATTGCCTAAATTCAACCAAGGTATGCAATCCTGTATTGGTGCATCGTGTAATGATTGATACGGTGTTCGTAGGTTGGAAACAAGCATGGTGGAGAATTCTGGATGTTAGAATTAGGCTCTAAGACTTAATTGCCTAAATAAAGGGGAGAATCTTCAGATTGGCTCGAGCTAATGAGCTCAATTGGCTGTGATAGCACAGTTAGGTGTTTGAAGTGTTAAACTGTGATTTTGGACAACTCCGGAATAGTCCTTAACACGTTCGAGGACGGACGTATATTTAAGTGAGAGAAATTGTAACGACCCAACCGGTCGTTTTGACTGTTAGAACCTTGTTCCCCTAAATAAGACTTCCCATATGTGCTTTTATTAATTTATGACTTGCGGGGATGGTTGGTTCGGGATTTGAAAGTGTTTGGGTTGAAATCGGAACACTTGGTTCCTTAAGTTAGCCTTAAAAGGCCAAGTTTGACTTCGGTCAACATTTTGAGAAAAAGATCTCGGAATCGGGATTTGACTGTTCCAATAGGTTCGTATGATGATTTCAGACTTGGGTGTATGTTCGAATCGGGTTTTGGATAATCCGTGAGCGTTTTGGCGCTTAATAGTGAAAATTAACTATTTGAAGGTTTAATGTTCTTTAAATTTCGTTTGGAGTAGGTTTTGGAGTAATTGAAGTCCGTTTGGAATTCCGAGATTGGGAATAGCTATGTATAGTGATTTAAGAGTTGCACACAAAATTTGGTGTCATTCCGAGTAGTATAAGTTTATTTCGGCGCGTTCGGAATAAGTTTGAAGAATTTGAAAATTCTATGTTGAATCAATTTGGTTTGGGGGTATGATTCTTAGTTTTGATGTTGTTTTACACGTTCCGAGAGTTCGAGCGAGTCTGTTATATGATTTCAAGCCTTTTGATTTCAAGCCGGGGCCCCGAGTGTCAACGGGACGAGGCTCGGATTAATTTTGGAATTTTGAAGAAGAGCTGAAACCTTCTGCTTCTGGTACATTCGCACCTGCGCTTGGACAGCCGGAGGTGCGTCTCTCGCAGATGTGAGGTTTATGCGCAGAAGTGAAAAAGGGAAGGGGAGGCAACTGACTGCAAATGCGAAATTTTTACGCACATGCGAATGCGCAGGTGCGAGACAAAACGCGCTGATGCGAGACTGGGCAAGTCGAGTGAAACTCACACCTGCGAGGATTTTTCGCAGGTGCGGTACACCTTCCGCAGGTGCGAAACCAGTGCTTGGCAGAATAATTAAAAATTGGGGCTCAGACATTTTGAGCCCATTTTTTCATCCATTTTCGGGAGATTTCAAAGCCTTTGAGAGAGGGGGTTTCAACTAGCAATTGGAAGATAAGTTAATTCTACACCCCTTGAGTTAAATACATAGATTATGGGTAGATTATAACTAGTAAATCTTAGAAATCAAAGGTTTAGATCAAAAACCTAGATATTTATAAAAATGAGATTTTAACCACGAAAATGGTTATGAAATTGGGTAGAAATTAAATATTTGAGTTCTTGAGATTATGGGTAACGTTTTCATCCGAACATTTCCGAAATTCGGACACATGGGCCCGAGGTAAATTTTAGTAATTTTACCATTTTGGGTTGGGTAATTTATTTAATAGCCTAAATTTGAATTATTAAACATGTATTAAATATTTGTATAATATTTGGATAGCTTCGGATATTTCGGCAGAAATTTACGCGATGTGGTAATCGTAAAGTGGACTTTGAGACAAGGTAAGTCTCTTGTCTAATCTTGTGAGGGGAAAATTATCCCATGGATAATTAAATTAATAATTGTTGCTAATTGTGGGGGGGCTACGTAAGTACGAGGTGACGAGAGTCCGTGCGTAGCTACTATTAATGCTAATGTCCGGGTAGTTTAGGGCTCCAAGCACGAATTATTTGTGTAAATTATATTCTTTACTGAATTAAATTATTTGATATATATTGTGAATTATTAGGGAAGATATTAAAAGATGAAAATCACATATGATTAATTTTCTGTTTAAATTAATTAATTGTTAAAAGAAATTGTTCATCCTCTCGAATTGATCCTATAATAAATATATTCTCCTTCCGGAGATAGATAAGAAAAATGTCCTCATTTCTTGTGGAGCGGGCCGAACGCCTCGGCAGGATAGATGCATCTATGGATCATGCCGCACGTCGCTCAGCAGTGTATACGACATTTTAGATCGGGTCGTACAACCTCGGCAGAAATCGTATCTAATAATAATAATTACATGATACTTTGTTATTTTAATTGCAGCTTGTGGATTTAATTAATAGATTGAGAATTGTTGCATTTGAGGTAATTTGATTGATAAATTGGAAATTATTGAAAATCTAAAGAATTAATTATCTCTGCTTGTTAAGGAAATTATTGTTATTCCTGTAAATGAGGCTAATTGATAAATTAGAAATTTATTGGAAATGAAGGAGTTTAATTATTTATGCTGGTTAAAGAAAATTATTGTAAATTCTATAAATCATGTCGATCTAGATATTGCTATTTTTATTTTTATTTATTATTATTGACTCTTAGTGAGTGTCAAAGTCGGCCATCTCGTCTCTACCTCTTCGAGATTAGGCTTGATATCTAGCTAACCTTATCTTCTAACAACACTCTAGAATATCTAGATAAGTCTACTAGATAACCTTATCTTCCCACAATATTCTAGAACATCTAGATGCGTCTACTAGATAAATATAAAAAATACTACACTAGGACATTATAGAGAAATCTATGTTTTTCCAAAAAATCAAATTTACCTTATTTTTCTCACTGCCCCTTAAAGTGATTTTTTGGAAGCTATCCCATGCTTGTTCGCGGAAGAACTCAACCGATTCTTTAGGACGTGTCTTGGTGAAGATCTCAGCACTATTTTTCTGGCTTCTCTTTCTTTCCTAATGACTGAAGGTTCTTCCATTGGTCCTGTAAAGAAACATGAGTATGTGCTGACGAAATTTTCTTCTCTGAAATGAGCTGGCTTGACAATAGTTCTTTTTGGCCTTCCTGAAATACTTGAATCATCTCCTTGTTGAGTTTCATGTCATTGAGTTTGCGGGCTCCCCCTTTCTCTTAGCTCCTCGACAACTGTATTATCTAAAGAAGTACTCGTGATGGGAAAATTTGATGCTTTAGGGTTTAAGGGTTTATAACTTGCCCCTTCTTGCCCAATTCTGTAATACAATGAGACTTCATTGAATATGACATCCCTTGAAATAACAAAGAGATGAGTTTTAGGATCCATGCACTTCCATCCTTTTTTTCTTTCATCATATCCGACAAAGATGCATTTCCTTGCCTTGGCATCCAACTTGCTCCGTTGAGAATTCGGAATGTGAATATAACAAATAGAACCAAAACTCTGTGTCACGGCCCAAAATCCCACAACAGGCATCGTGATGGCATTTAGTCTCTAAGACTAGGTAAGCTGATTACAATTATATTTCAAGCCATTTGTTTTTGAATATGAATTAAATAGGTAATCAAAACCATCAGCGGAAACAACTATGAAAAACCTCCCAAGACTCGTAATACTGAGTCACAAACTCTAACTAAATATATGAAATGATCTCAGGGATCAAATACTCTATACTGTTTGAATAATAATTAATAGCACAATAAAATGGAAAGACTCCAAGGAACTACGACGATCAAGCAGCTCTACCTTGAATCCTTGCGATCTCACTTTAACTCTATCCGAGCCCGATAGCTCCAATACCTGGCTCTACACAAAAATATACAGAAGTGTAGTATGAGTACACCACGGTCGGTACCCAGTAAGTATCAATTCTAACCTCAGTGGAGTAGAAACAATGTACAGTCAAGACACTCACTAGTCTAATAACCTGTGCAATATGATATACAAAATAATAGGAAAAAAATAACAATAAGAGCAACACAAATCAACCAGTGATATGCACAGCAGGGCAACAACAACACCATAAATATTGTGCAACAAATAATGAATACAAGTACAACCAATTAATCAAATCCTTCCAATATAAATCTTTCGCCTATATGTTTTTCAAATAGAAATTTTCAGGATATAATACTTTCAAATAAATCTCTTTCAAATAAATCCTTTTCAAATCTCTTTCCTTTAAATAAAACTCTTTCAAATAAAAGTCACCCTGTGACACAGCATCTCAAAATTATAAAATACGGATCTCAGCCCACTTTCATATTTTTACGGCACCTCGTGCCAATTTCTCTATCACAACCGCACGAACAACTGACGTGCCAAATATCATCATCATTTAACCACGACACCTCGTGCCCACATTTCATATCACAACTGCACAGACAATTCACGTGCCAATATTATCATTATTTACTCACGGCACTTCGTGCCCATATTTTATATCACAACTGTACGGACAGTTCACGTGCCAATATCATTATTATTTTGGTCACGGCACCTCTTGCCCACATGTCATTTCATAATCCACCCGGCAATAACCATAGACTCCCAATTTCAACATAGATCAAACTATTATCAAGTTTACCGAAACAACAAGACAAGTTGCACAAGATATAAAAATAAACACAAGGAATACCCCAACAACACATGAAAATTACCAACACAATAACTCCACATCATCACATATCATCCCTAACGATAGCCACCCTTATCTCTCCTATAGCCACCCTTATCGCTCCTATAATAGCCTTCTTTATCCCTCTGCCCTGATAATATCAATAGCCACACTTATCGCTACTATAGCCACCCTTATCACTCCTATAGACACACTTATCGCTCCGCCCAGACAATATCCCAACACACATAATAACAGTGAAATGCCACCCTTATACCCACATAATATCAACAGTAAAATGCCACCCTTATATCCTCAAAATAATAACTCAAATAACACATCAATTCACACGGAATATTATTACAGCAACATAACAAAATCAATTTATATCACAATTTGCCCAATGGCCACAACCAATTCCAAAGATATAACAAAATCAGTTATTTTCATAACAAATAGCCCAAGGCTCCACACAATGTGTATAACACCGCAAAATAACAACAGAGATGAAAAATACTCAGTATAGGGCAACACCTTCATTAATCCAAATTCTTGAGAATTATATAACGCCTCGGTTTAAAATTATTTCATTAATTATTTGCAGATGAAAAATCCATAATATAATTATTTTCAGGAAATATCAAATCCCCAAACTCACAGAATTTACATAAATATTCAAGTAACAATCACATCAAATTGTCATATAAAAATAAATTCAACAAACAAGGATTGAGGCATGGCAAATAGATGATTTAATAAATGCCAACAATAATCCAATTTACTACACAATAATGCCTAAGACTTTAACCCAATAAAATTTGCACATATAAGCCCGAGTACGTACTCGTCACCTCGCATACACAGCTTTTCGCATTTCACAAATGGCACATAAGACTCGATGCCTAAGGGGTAATTCCCCCACTCAAGGTTAGGCAAGATACTTACCTTTTTGAAGTTATGCCGATATTCAAAAATCGCCTTCTCGCTTGAATTGACCTCTGGACAGCTCAAATCTATCCAAATTAATTGTACAACTTCATTAAAATTCATCAGAAACAATTCCGGATAATAATACGTTGACTTAAAAATTTATTCCAAAAAGTCAACAAAAGTCAACGCAGGGCCCGCCTCTTGGAACCCGACATAATTTTCATGACATCCGAACACCCATTCCGATACGAGTTCAACCATAACAATTTTATCCAATTCCAACAACAAATCCTGCTCCAAATCTGGAATTTTTGTTTTTGGAAGATTTTTTAAAAATCTTGATTTCTTGCATTTAAATCCGAATTAAACGATGAATATAACCATAGATTCATAAAATATAATCACTTTAGGATATATAACACTTATCCTAGTTGAAGTCGTGAATAAATCCTCAAAATCGCCCAAAATCCGAGCTCCAAATATCCCAATCGAAAATGAAGAAATGACAGATTTTTAATCCTTAAGTTTCTGCCTAGGTTCGCGTTTGCGAATGAACAGTACCTCCCATGAACAGTGTTTTTGCAATTGCCATAAATGGTTCGCAATTGCGAATGAACAGTGTTTTAGCAATTTCCATAAATGTTTCCCAATTGCGAATGAACAGTGTTTTCGCAATTGCCATAAATGGTTCGCAATTGCGAATGAACAGTGTTTCACCAGAAACCAGCAAACTCAAACTTCTCCGAAATGATCTAAAACCACCCTGAAACTCATCCGGAACCTCCCAGACACAAACCATATATGAATTTCAATCATAAAATATGCTACGGACTTGCTCGCGCATTCAAAAGACTGAAAATAGCTCGTATTGACCCGATATTGATCATGGTCAAACTCCCAAATTTCTTAACTTTACTAGTCTCTCAACCAATAATCCAAAACTACACCGAGCCCCTCGGGACCCGTCAAATCATACCAACAAGTCCTAAAATATCATACGAACTTAGTCGAAACTTCAAATTACATCAAACAATGCTAGAACCATGAATCATGCCCCAATTCAAGGTTAATGAAACTAAAAAATTTCAACTTCTACATTAAATGCCAAAACCTATCAAATCACGTCCGATTGACCTCAAATTTTGCACACAAGTCATAAATGACATAACAGACCTATACAAATTTTCAAAACTAGATTTTGATCCCGCTATCAAAAAGTCAACTCCCCGGTCAAACTTCCCAAAAATTTAATTTTCGCCATTTCAAGCCAAATTCCACTACGGACTTCCAAATAATTTTTCGGACACGCTCCATATCCAAAATCACCATACGAAGTAGTTGGAATCATTAAAACTCCATTTCGGGGTCGTTTACACATAAGTCGACATCCGTTCACTATTTTAACTTAAGTTTTAAACCTTGGAACTAAGTGTTCCAATTCATTCCAAAACCTTACCGGTCCCGAACTAATCACCCCGTTGAGTCACATAACAACCGTAAAGCATAAATCGAGCAGTAAGTGTGGAAACATGATTGTAATACTCAAAACGAACGTCCGGGTCATTATACTCTGAGATGTTTAACACTAGGTTTTTCTCCAAACATTAATTCATAGGGATACTTACTGGTAAATTCTCCAAACATTAAGTCATTAAGTCATTACACGTTGCACATTTCATACCTTCAGCCCACAAGGCTCTAGGTAAATTCTTGGAATGAAGCCAACTCTTACATGTCTCAGTTAAGTGTCGGATCTTCCTTTCAGCCACTCCATTTTGTTGTGGCGTATCAGCGCATGTGAGTTCTCTTTTAATGCCATGCTGACGGCAAAAAGAAATAAATTTATCTGAAGTGAACTTACTGCCAATATCAGTTCGCAACTGCCTTATTAGGTAATCGAGCTCGCTTTCAACTGTTTCTTTGAACTTCACAAACTTATTGAAAACTTCTGACTTATGCGTCACAAAATAAACCCAAGTGCATCTAGTAAAATCATCAATGAAAATTAGCATATAAGAATAGCTTGTGAATGAAGAAGTTCTCGTTGTCCCCATCAAGTCATTGTGAATAAGTTCTAGTGGGGCATTGCACCTTGACAAGGATCTGTCAAATGGAAGACGATGTGCCTTTCCATATTGACATCCTTCACAAGCCTCTCCTCCACCAAAATTTTGTAAGTTAGGCAATCCATTTACTAGATTCAATTTTACTATGACTTTTAATTTATCCATGCTTAGATGTCCAAGTCTAGCATGCCAAAGAAGTGTGTTATCATTGCTACTCATCTTCTCAATATATGAATTAGAGGCAGATAAGACATATAAATCATTAACTCTCTTACCTGAGTGAATGATAACTTCCTTGAGCACCTTTATATTTAGGAGGAACTTCACATCACGTGGGCCAAATAGCAAATAGTTTCCAGCATCTACAGCATTTGCAACTGAAAATAGATGTATCTTTATTCCTGGAACATGAAAGACACTATTGATGGTGATAGTGTCTTTTTGCTTCTCATTGATCACAACAGTACCTTACTTCTCCACATTGTGGAGAATTTGGATTGATCTCCTGTGAGATGGTGCCCACATCCTGAATCCACGATCCAGTCTCTTTCAAAATTTATGGAAGCCATGGCATTTATTGCTCGAGTCTCCACTGCGAAGCACTTTCCCCAGCCTTCTTCTTCAGCATCTTTCTTGGTTTGAGCCATATTGATCTCTTTGGCTCGACAATATCTTGTTATGTGTCCGACTTTGCCACAATGGTAATATTTTAAAGGCTTTTTACCACTGTTGGACGATTCCCCCTTCTTTCTAGGCGAGCTTGAACCACTTAAGGATCAAAAGTTCATGCTATTTCTTAATTTCCCTTTAATGTTCCCTTTATCGGTGACAAGAACCTTTCTTTCTCCTTCTTTGACAGATACACCAGCCATATGTTTGGCTAGTAGCTTCTTTGATGATAGCAAATTCTTAAATTCATCCAAGGATAGTTGTTGAACCCATCTGAATCGATGTAACAAAGGGAATATATTCTGGGTTTAAACCACGAATAATAGTTCTTCTTATTCGTGCTTCAGAGATAGCCTCATCCATATTCAATAAAGAAATTTCGGAACACAGATTTTTAAACTTAAAAAAATACTCGGCGATAAAGAGATTACCTTGAGTGATGTTAGATAACTCATTCTCCAAAATTTGTAGCTGAGCTTCATCATTCTTGTTGAACAGCCGATCAAAGGTCCTCCATATTTCATGAGCTCATTTACACCCTATAATATGGTCAAATAAATTAGGAGAGATAGACCCCTTTAGGATAAACTCCGCATTAGCATTAATCTGCTTCCACTTCTTACGCGCATTGCTATTTTTCGGTGCGTCAGCATGATGACTTATTTTACTCCCATTGACAACTTCCCACAAATCCTCACCAACAAGGTATGACTCCATACATGTCTTCCATACCTTGTAGTTTGACTGGTTCAATAACTCCATCACCAGTCCATTAGCACGACCACCCAAATCCATTTAGAGAAACCAGTTGAATCAATTACAAATTATATTTGAGATGGATTTCCCTGGGCATAGAGTTGCCTTATTTATTTATATTTGGGATGGACTTCCTTGGGCATGGAGTTGCCTTATTTATTTATATTTGGGATGGACTTCCTTGGGCATGGAGTTGGCTTATTTATTTATATTTGGGATGAATTTTCCTGGGCTGAATTGGCCCTATACAGCACTAAGTGACTGACTGTCAGTTGCATTTTATATTGAGGGATGGATCTTCCCTGGGCTAGATATTCCCCGCACAGTACTAAGTGATTGAGTACTCTGAAAGTGTGTGAATACATGAGTTCTATTGTGTTGCATTGCATTAGCCATGCATAATTGATATGTAAGCATAGAGAAGTATTTTTTCTCATGCCATCTGATAATGAAATTTCTTATCTGTCGTTAAAGTTTTTGAAAAAAATTATAGATTTCAGACTTACTCATATTTTCGGCAAAAGATTTGAGTTTTATTGTTATACTTGAAAAGAAAGTGTTTATTTTTCGGAATTGTATACGAGCTGAGCATTTTATTATTGACTTATTACTTGTGTTGCCTTAAATTGTATTGTTATGAGATTTTATTGGTTATTGGTGTGGACTCTCACCTTGGTACAAGCACATCACTACTTTCGACCTAAGGTTAGGTTTGTTACTTATTGAGTACATGGGGTCGGTTGTACTCATACTATACTTCTGTACCTTCCATGCAAATGTTAGATGATGATGTAGCTGTGTACGACAGGAGCTGGATCTGTAGATGTACCTGCGCTCCAGTCATAGTTGCCTTTTGATCTTGGTATCTTTAGTATTTCAGATCTATTAATGTATATTTCAAACAGATGGTGTATTTTATTTTAAACCAGCTTTGTAAATTCTAATCTTAGAAGCTCATGATTTGTACTACCAGTCCTTAGAGGGTGTATTAGAGTCAATTAAATATTAATTGAATCGGATTTTTGTTATTTGGCTTACCTAGCGGGTGAGGTTAGGTGTCATCATGGCTAGTTGGATTTTAGGTAGTGACAAGGTGGTATTAGAGCTCTAGGTTCATAGGTTCTATAAGTCATGAGCAAGTGTCTAGTAGAGTCTTGCAGATTAGTTTGCTGACATCCATACTTATCTTCGAGAGGCTACAGGGCTTTTAGGATAAACTTCACATCGTTTTTCCTTTATTGTGTGTCATTGATTCATCTTAAGGCTATCTCTTTGAATTCGTTCCACGCACGCATATGCATATGTGAATGCCCGGTATCAACTGTGCATATGTGTATTCTGTGTTTTGCTAATGGGCCAGTCTAGAGGACTTGAGGCCAGATTTAGACTGCAGCTTAGACTCGGTAGTTTCAGTTGTGAGAACTTGTACATTTGGACTCATATGTCCGGTAATGTCCCTATGAGTGAAATTTATAGCTCGATGAGCGGTGGAATGACTAAATTATGAGTATGATGTGACTGCAGGGTGTGTTCAGATGGCTGGAATGTGAAGAGAAGTGTTTCCTTGAGATGTAAAAAGGGCTATTGGGTGCTTGATTTCCGTTTTGATGTGACGTATGGTCTCAAGTTGTGAGTGTGTTAAAGGATCTATCATGTCATTTAATTGTGGAGCGAAGTAGATTTTCATGTCTTGTTGATAAGTTCAAACTCAAGAAGGTTAAGTGATTACGTAGTAGTTGTGGCAGTAAAGGGGTATAGAAAGATGCTAGTTTGAGGCCAAGCATACGGGTTATCACCTGCGGGGTAATTTACGGGTGTGTGATCCCTATAATGTTGTATGGAGAATTTCTTTTCTACCAGCAGGTTCTATGTGTTGAGATTTGAATTTGAAGTAGTTAAGGAAGTCGACCTGACCGTCACGAGAATGAAGGCGAGTTTAGCAGATGAATTGAGGTACTATACGGGTTGCGTTGCATAAACTCTTAAAGAATTTAGTTGAATCTCACTGCAGTATCATGGCAGTAATACGGTATGGGTATTGTGAGTTATTGAATGTCATGACTTATGGCTTTGAGCTATGTGGGGGAGTCTCTTATCTACGATTTGATAGCACGGTTATGTGTTGCATTGGTTTTGGTCTGAGGCATACTTATGGATCAGTTATGACTTACAGAGGTTGAGATCGAGGATGACTCGAGTAATGAAATTATTGGATATGGGTTATATTGCATTTTATGAGCATATGAAAATTATACGATGAGTGAGTTATTATTTGTGAAGGATGTAGTGCGCACGGAGTATGTCGCGCCCCGTTTTCTCGCGAAAGCGGGCCTAGACATGTGACAACTCTTTTAAAGGAAGGTATTAAAAGAGAAGAGTCGCCACCTAACGATTCTTAAGGTGCGTTAGGGTACCTATTTGCAAATAACTCTATTTGACTAGTCCGTGTCACCAAAGATCGGGTAAGGGCTCAAATTACCTCAAAGAGAATGTGTTTGGCACTCTTCGAGGTCCACAACTATAGGTCCTGGTCAAATTTTAAACTATATGGAGTATGTGACTAAGCTAGATGATCGAATATACAAAGGGAAATATAGATGCCGAAGAGTCTTATCATAACACATGAGAATCAGTACAAATCTTTAATTATTACAAGGATACAACTGCATTGTTCTATGTTAGGTGACTAAGCAAAAATAAAAAGTATATAAAGAAATGGGGTTCTAAGTTTTTTAACCTAAAGGATCACCCCGTGCAACATAAATAATACTTCGCAACTCCTTTAATATAGGGGTTGCTCATATTATTTAGCGGGCATAGACTATCATCTCCTGCTACCCAATTACTATATTGAAGTTGTTACTTAAAGGCGCTCTAATTCAATTCTAAATCGTACTTTATTCGTGCACTACACGTCCTATACCTGCGGTCCAGGAGGCTTTGGACCTCTATTTGGGTGGTTCTAGACTTTACCTAGGTTGCTTAAAATGATAAAACTAATCCCGCATTCAAAATATATAGGACTTCAGATAAAGACAACAAATGGCTCAAGTTCACCTCCACACATGAGTAAGGAATGCACGCGGGTAGAACTGGCAGTACATATTTTAGGGAATTAAGACGTATTAAAGTCGTTAAGTATTATAGGCATGATCTCTATATGATTCCAGTATTATACAGGTAGTGCTACAATTTCTGGACTAATGAATCTGCAGATGACAGGTGTTATAAACCTTTAGACATGATCTCTAAATTATTTACGTAATGAGATAGTAAAACTGTTTGAAGGCTTGGAGTTAACGACGTTTGATTTATAGACATGCTTTCTGATGAGGGATAATATCCTATAGGTGGGATTTGACAATTGATCTTGACTTTATAATACTTTATTCCTATAGGCATATCATCTAGGCAAGACAGTGTAATGAAAATAACAAAAGTAGTCGATTAATTAATTAGTTAAGACCTTATAGTCATGATATCTAGATGAGCGTTAACAAAGGCATGTATTATTGTAATTATAGGCATGTTGTCTAATAACTAAACAAGTAGTTATTGGTGTTTGGTTCCTATAGACATGATGTGTAATAGTGCGCAGCAATAGACATGGAAACAGGTACAACACTTACTCAAACTAACATGCCTTGCATAGTGTACAGGTAATGGACAAGTTAAGTGAAGTGTGTGATTTCCTATAGGCATAGTTTCTATGTGTGTACAAAAATAAAGCATGTTGAACAAGGTAGCAAACAAAGAAGGTAGATCCTATAGGCATGCTCTCTACCCCGTTTATGCGAGCATTAGAAGGTACCAGTTTCCCTCCAATTTCATTAACACCCTAGTTCTTTGTTTACAAATTATTATAAGCCTAAATTAAAATAATTACAAGATCAAAAGAATGATCACAAGATTAACTAGAAGCACCACACGCCCAACGTAAATACAGAATACCCAGCGGCGACTTCTGGGCCTTCAGCTAATCCTGGAGCCTTTGGTGATGAACAGACCCACACTCCAGCTGGTTATTAACATGCTTCAGTTCTAAGTAACCAACTAGCCCAACAGCTAGGCCCAAACCATAAGACCGTTGCCTTGCTTTCCCATGGAATACTTAAATAGCCATAACGACACAAGCTAAGTACTAGGCCAGCTAAACAAACTTTAAGACTTAGGGACTTTGACCCTTAACACTATAGCTGACAGATAGTAGAGGTTTCCAGACCAAGACACACAAATGAGGCTACAAAAAATCCCTTACATGCACATATGGCGTAGATAGAAACAAGCTCTCAATGATAGGTTTAAACATCATAGGACAACAAAAGCAGAAATTCAAGGTAGGCATGATTCCAAACTAATCTCATTAGGAATCTAGACGTATTATTCTTGACATGGAGTCCAAAAGTCTTAATCAGAAAAAACAAAGGGGAAACAATCTCACAAGAAAAACTTTGACAAGAGAGCCTAATGATCACAACTAACTTGTAGAACTTAACATGTGAAATGTTCAAGCAAATAACACAAAGGTTTTAAATCCAACAGGTAAGCATCCATGACAAATGAGAATAATCTAATCTTCAGATCAATAAGGCAAATATACTTCACATGAAGAGGGCTAGGACTTATTCTAGTTGACATAGGGAGAATAGGCTAGACATATATTGGAATTCACCCTAGGCGTCTTAAGCAGTCAGTGAGCACACAACATTAAAGTAAAGAAACAAGCCAAAATTGTAACAATATTGGCATAGGAAATCAATAAAATCACAGGGTGATTTCAGGGAGGTATCAGGTTGTACATGAAAGTCTTAGCAAACACACATTCAAATAAATTATGGGCATGCATTAATTCCCTAAGAGAATCTAAGTCATGGATTCATGATAAGAAACAGACCTTAAGTAATCAGTTATACTTAAACATGAAGATAAGCAATCAATCAGGTTGGACACATATAAGGGCATGTATTAGGGCTAGCAGTGGCAAAAGAACATATTAGGCTAAGCATTTAGACAATAATGTCACATGATTTGTAGAGAACCAGCAAGTTATGTATAAGGATTCAATAGTAAAAGAGTAATTCTGAGAAAGGACATCGTTTCCTAAGGGTTTTAGTACAAGAAATCAAAACACGGTGCAACAAACATCAATCAGGTTTTAATTACGAATCAGGCAGGCATCATCAATCAACTTAGCTAGCCACATATGACTTAAAATCAAGACCTGAATAGAATTGAAGCTAGTGGAACTACAGAGAAGTACTAAACAAGCAGAATTGTATACGGAATGGCATAATATCAAAATTAACTCAGGAAAATCCAAGTAGCACTAGTGCACATAACATAAACACAAACAGAAAGAAGTAGAATTATGAGAGTATGAGGTACTAACCAGTTGCAAACAAAGCGAATAAAGAATGAGAAACTCAAAATCTCAGGAATAGCAGCAATTGTAGGAGAATAATGAAACCTCAAATCTCCAGTGCTTCAGAGTTCACAAGAGCCTCGAAGTGGGCTCCGAGCAGTGCTTGCACTGGAAGATGCTAATGAATAGATCCTGGTGGCTTTGGCTTTCAGCCGGCCAAAATCGAAGTCTTAGAATAGTATAGAATGAGTGAGAGTGAGAGAATAGTGGTAGTAACAGTAGTTAATTCATAAAAAATCCTCCTCTAGTGGAGACGGGAAAATAGTTTATATAGTGTTGAATCAGGTAAGTAAACAAGGAAAGACATCAAATAAACATGAACAAAAAGAGTAAAATATCACATACAATCAGTAAGTAACCAGAAAGGAAAGAAATCAAACTCCAAACCCTAGTTAGGTTTTAATACTCGAAAATCGGCCAACTGATATGAAGAATGAGGCCCTTTTTCATGTACATGGACGGAATATTGTCCAAATCTACAACATTGAGGTTGATTCCAGTCCGATATAGAGATGGTATTTTCCAAAATTAGGAAAATACCTAAGTAATACCATAAACGTGTGACCAGTAGAGGAGAAACATAGATATGGTAAGAAAATAATGGTGAAATCCCATTATCAACGGGATTAAGAAAGGAAATTAAGGGAGAGGTAGCTAGGGTTCTTCAGAAGACAGAAGAGGAGTAGAGAGGGTTCAGAGGAAGCTGTCTCTGAAGAATGGGGCTAGGGTTTATGGCGGATGTAATTGAAAGGGTGGGGTTATCGTGGACCGTTGATCTTGAGTGATCAACGATCTGGATTAAAGAATAGGCGGGGAGGGTTGTTTGAAGTGGGTCGCGACCGGGTCAATCAAAGGGGTTGTTTGGATTGGGCTTTAGGCTTTGGGCTTATTGGGCTGGCTTGGCGTGTGGTCTGATAGATTGAGCCCGAAATTGGCTCTAAATTGGGCTACAAATTAAATACACGAAAAATAATTTATAAGAGGTAATTAAAAAATAATAAAAATATTATTTATGTATTAAGATGCCTTTAAACTAACAGTTTAACATTATAAAGATATAAAATGCTATTTGGAAAAACTAATATAATAAAAATGTAACTATGCACATCATATAGGCTATTACTGCAAAATTATGTAGAATAGCTTAAAAATGTAAATATAATTATATATGATAAAGTAAAATATTATGACACATATATGTGGGTGAAAATAACAAATTTGGATGATTAAGTCATCACAAAATAATTAAAAGGGGGAATTAATACATGTTCAAGTAATTAAAATGCAAGAAAATCCATTTTAAAGATTCAAAATTATGGAAAGTCATCAAAAATACTTATATGAACCCTGTAAATTAGGTAATAATGCAAAATAAAGTATATGTAACACTTATAAAAATATGACGGTAAAAATGGGTATCAACAGAGTATGAATTTGATCGGTGGTATTAAAGTAGGGTTACTTCTTTGAGTGTTTTTGTGCTAATGGGGCACATGTCTTTTGGCCCGCTTGGGCGGAGCAATTTATATTTGAGCAGAGTGAATGACTCTCAAGAGGGTTCTAAGGAATTAAAGATTTATATGTAAGCAATTGAGAATTTTTTGGATTTGTATATCGCTAGAATCAGTTAGTTACATTGGATGGTGTCGGGACTTGCGGTAATTTTATATGATTATGGGCTCTACATTTCAGTATAAGAAAGGTAAAAATAATAATTTTAAATTCACATAAAGTATTTTCAGAGTGAGTGTTTCGGTTGTGGTATTTATGGGGGTTAATTATGATGTGGTGAGGCGCTACAGATGTTTTGGTGGCAATATTCTTGGGTTTGGTGACCTGTGTGGCTTGCTTGAGTTAGAGGAATTCATTTCTAACTTCTAATAGCTTGGTTATGTGCAAATGGGTTTCGAAGAATTCTCGATGGTTTATACCACGGTTTGGGATGGATATTTTCTACCAGAGTGAGGAACATTTTGTGTATTGTGATTTCCACCTGGATGGGAGTAAATGGAAGGTTTCTAACTAATCGGGTATGTATTCTGCTGGTGACTCAGACTGTTAATGAGGTTCTCATATTTTCATGTAATAGCCTAATTGCGATGACCCGATAGGTCATCTTATGTTTTAAGACCTTATTCTATGATCCGAAGCTTTAAAAATCTCATTTTTACCCTTCTCGATTTGCGTGCACTGTTCGATTTGCGTGCGCTAGCCAAAAAACTTCATTTGAGTTGACTTCGGTCAACATTTTTAGCAAACAGACCCTGATTCATATTTTGACGGTCCCGGTGGGTTCGTATCGTAATTTGGGACCAGGGCGTATGCCCAACATCAAATTCGGAGGTCCCTAGCCCGCGTTTTTGATTTTTGTTGGAAATGGAAAGTTTGAAAGATTTATGATATTTAAGAATCGACTTATGTTTGGATTTATTGATACCAGGTCCGTATTTTGGTTCCGGAGCACGGTACAGGTCCACTATAATATTTATGACTTGTCAGTGAAATTTGGTGAGAAACGGAGATGGTTTGACGTGATTCAGACGTTCGGTTGTGGAAATAGAAGTTTTACAGTCTTCTTGAAAATTTCCTTTGATTTGGTGTGCAATTTGTAGTTCTAGGTGCTATTTTGGCAATTTAATCGCGCGAACAAATTCGTATGATATTTTAGGACTTGTGTGCATGTTTGGTTTGGAGCCCGATGGCTCGGGTGAGTTTCGGATAGGCTACAAAGTGTTTTGAACTTAGAAAACATAGCAGTTGCTGCAACGGATCTGCAGACTTAGCAATTGCGAGGTCTGGCTTGCAAATACGAGCCTCACATTTGCGAAGAGACCATCACATTTGCGAGCAGTGGGCTGGGGGGAAGACCTTCGCTATTGCAAAGTTTGGATCGCATTTGCGATCCTGGCAGTCCGCATTTGCGAAGGCAACAGACATAGCCATTCTTCGCATTGGCGATCACTGGGTCGCATTTGCGATCAAGCATGAGTTTGCATTTGCGAACTATTCTTCGCATTTGCAAAGATTACAGAGGTGTGACATTTCTCGCATCTGCGATGAAATCTTCGCATTTAAATGCGGCATCTGCAGCTGAACAAATATGACTTAGACGAGATTTTTGGTTCATTTCTCAAATTTTCAAAACATAAAACATAAGAGGCTATTTTTTCAAGATTTCTTCTTCACCAAATCATTGGTAAGTGATTCTAAACTAGTTTCTTCCAATCTTTCATTACATTTCACAAGTTTTTAACCTAAAATCTAGTGTTTTCATGGTGGAAATTTGGGGGTTTGGGTAGAGTTAGAGATTTTTGAGGAATTGGGATTTAGACCTCAAATTGAGGTCGGATTCCAAAACAAATTACATAACCGGGCTTGGGGGGTGAATGGGTAATCGAGTTTTGGTCCGAATTTCGGGTTTGGACCAAGCGGGCCCGGGAGTTGACTTTAGTTGACTTTTTCAATAATGACCTAAATTGAATCTTTTGCAATCGTGAGTGATCCCTAAGGCATATTTTGAATCATTTGGTTGGTAATTTGCTAGATATTGTTGGTTTGGAGGCTGGTTTGTAAGGCAAAGATGTGGTTGAGCTTTGAGTGGTCTTTGGAACGAGGTAAGTGTTGTGTCTAACCTTGACTTGAGGGAATTAGGTACCCTGGCTTGGGGGGTGAATGGGTAATCGTGTTTTGGTCCGAATTTCGGGTTTGGACCAAGCGGGCCCGGGAGTTGACTTTAGTTGACTTTTTCAATAATGACCTAAATTGAATCTTTTGCAATCGTGAGTGATCCCTAAGGCATATTTTGAATCATTTGGTTGGTAATTTGCTAGATATTGTTGGTTTGGAGGCTGGTTTGTAAGGCAAAGATGTGGTTGAGCTTTGAGTGGTCTTTGGAACGAGGTAAGTGTTGTGTCTAACCTTGACTTGAGGGAATTAGGAACCCTCGGACTATTTGCTATGTGAATTTCATGTGAGCGGCGTATATGTGAGGTGACGAGTGCTTATGCGCCGCCGAATTATCTGTTTTTCCCTGTTTTCCCATTCTTCTTATATTATCTCTTTCCCTATCTTAGTTGTTATATGCTCTAAATGTGTTTCCATGCCAAATTGCCACTTGTAGTCATTGTTACCTCCTGTTTATGATATTAGTTCATTCCATAGTTTAAAAATCTCCTACTGCTTGCTCAAGTTGGTTTATCTGTACCTTGTAGCTATAAATTTTGGATTTGTCTCGATGTGTACGTTGTAGCTGTAAATTTTGGTTTATTTGTACCTTGGTTTATTCGTATTATCATATTGTACAAGGTTTCCTATTTGTTCAATTTGGTGTTTTGGAATTGTAAAGGGTTTTTCTATGATTTGAATTATGAGTTTTACTGTGCTTATTGAGTACTTGATATTGACATATGGTGGGATCGGGTTGCCCGCCGCAACAGGTGAAATAAGGGTGATATGTTGAGGTAGAATAAGGGTGAATTTATACTATACGGTTGGATCGGGTTGCACGCTGCAACAGGTGGAATAAGGGTGGATTGACATGGTGAAATAAGGGTGAATTATGATTCTGATATTGACATATGGTGGGATCCGGTTGCGCGCCGCAACATATATATATTATTTACTATTATTGATATCATTATGATGAAATAAGCGGAGAATTTGTGTTGTTTGGTGGGATCGGGTTGCGCGCCGTAACAACCTATATGTTTCCATTTCTTGAGCTGTGTTAGTTCTCTTTTGGTATTTGTATCTGAATTATTAAAGATTAGTGATTTTGGATGACACTGGTTTATTCTTGAGGCTGTGGTTATTATTTTTTGTTGGCTGTTTAATTTTGTTCAGTATTTCCATTTTCTGTCATTACTATATATTGCATTCAGGTTGTAGTGTAGGTGACCCGCCTTAGTCTCGTCACTACTTCGTCGAGGTTAGGCTCGGAACTTACCAGTACATAGGGTCGGTTGTACTGATACTACACTCTGCACATTGTGCAGGTTTTGGAGACTATCCCAGTGGCGGCTACTAGAGAGCTCGGATTGGACATCCTGTGGATACTTGAGGTACAGCTGCTCAGTGCCCGCAGCTCCTGAAGTTCCCGTATTTATTTTTATTTAGTTGTGTATATTCATTCAGACAGCTTTGTATTTATTTTAGACCCTTGTATGTATTACTCTAGCAGCTCGTGCAATTGTGACGCCAGGTTCAAGGATTTGTGGCAGATATTTTTACGGTTTTAGCTTCCGCATTTATATTTGGATTATTGCAACTAAATCGGTTCTTCTTCATTAATTAAATTTAAAATGTTAAAAGGGTAAATTATTCTAACATTGGCTTGCCTAGCAAGTAAAATGTTAGGCGCCATCACGATCCCGACGGTGAGAATTTCGGGTCGTGACACTAATAGAGGTGGCGCGTAAGATTGGGATTTGCATGTCCAAGTATACGATTCAGTTTTGAAGGGATGATCATGAATTCTTAGACAACATGAGCTGTTTCATATTATTAGATGAATACTATTACTACTTGGTATTTCTTGCGATGGGTGCGCATTTCAGAAGGCGCATTGTGTTTTGACTTACGGATGTTCATCGGTATTGCGGTACTCACTTGGTTGATAGACTGCTGATATTCAAATTATTGCTATGTGGCACGGAATAATTATAGAAGTATTCCTCGTGGGATGATCGTGCATGAAATATGTGTTAGTCATTCGAGTGTTGGAGTTGGTATTGGCTACGGTGATTCACGTGTTCTATAATTTGGAGGGCTATTTATCCATGCTCGGGAAAATGCTTAGGCTATGATATGCCTAGAGTTGACTGTTAAGCTTAAAGTTATAACGTTCTCGTATTTATACCTTTGTTGAGAATTATCTAAGACATACTTGAGGTTACAAAAAGGCTAATTCCCTGAATAAACATGGTAGTTACTAATTGTGCGATAAATTGCCGATTTGAGTTGTGATATCACACTTTGCACATACCTACATTATGGCATGTTATTTATACCAGTCCAAGAGTGTGGGAGTCTTACTTCATTACCATATACCTATGTACTTGTTTAATTGCTCATGTATGATATGCTTGGACTAGAGGCTTGTGATCATGCCATGCGATTTATATTATTAGCACGTGAGTTGTCCGTGCAACATGTGAATTGTCCGTGCGGATCCAAACATTTATATTATTAGTATGTGAGTTATTCATGTAGCAAGTGAGTTGTCCGTGCGGATTCAGACATTTATATCATTAGCACGTGAGTTGTTCGTGTAGCACGTGAGTTATCCGTGTGGATCTATATATTGATATCATTGACACGTGAGTTGATCGTGTCGCACGTGAGTTGCCCGTACGGATCCATATATTGATATAATTGACACCTGCATTTCCCGTGTCGCACGTGACTTGTCCGTGCAGTGTGTGGAAATTATATTTCCTTGATCATTTATATAATTTCATTGTCTTTCATTTCCTCTACATGTTATGATATTATTTGAGCACATGATGCACCTACGGTTATTCTTTTCACGAAATTTGAGGGTTGGTTGTAAATATTGGGTTGTGTTGGGGTTGAATGTCAATAAAATAGTTGTGTTTGATAAAAATAAGGTCTTTGGACCTAGGATGAGTACTATCGGATTTGATTACGACGTGTTTGGAAGAATAATTATAGAAACCAGCTTAGATAATTGGCTATGGTACTTGTTGAACGAGGGAAAGCTCCCTGACTTGTTGATCTGATAAATGGTTATGAGATTTCGCTTGTTTTTTTAATTATCAGCAGTGTACGAAGGTTTTGGAATGAGGTTTTGTTTGATATGGGGTTTTATACTAGTACTTGGTTGGTTTTGAGTAGTTACTGTGATCGGGAATGGTATTATGAGTATGAGACTTGTGTGGTAGGTTATGCGATTACCACCTGGGTTATAGTTATGGCTTGATACAGCTTGTTCTGACTTATACAATGTGTAGATATGAGATTCGGGTCTTGTAAGAAATTCTGGATGTTGGAAATTGGGTTCTAAGTTTTACGGACTAAGGTTAAAGTAATGATCTTCAATTATGTTGCTTTGTCAGGCCTATATGGAATAGGGTTGCATGGAATCACCCCCGGGTATGTGCGTGGTAAGGTGGAATAGTGATTTGAAGGTTTAGGAACAACTCTTGGCACGTTCGAGGACGAACGTATATTTAAGTAGGGGAGAATGTATAGACCCTACTTGTCGTTTTGTGCATTTACATCCCATTCAACTATTTGAAGTCTTGAGTAGCTTCGTATGATATATTATGACCAGTGTGTATTGTCGCCTTTAGTTTTCCGGTGTTTCGGGATTAGTTCGGATGAATGAAATTCATATTGGAAGCTTTAAGTTGGAAGAGTTGACTAAGTTTGACTTTTGTACAAATGACTCCGTAATGGAGTTTTGATGGTTCCAATAGCTTTGTATGGTGATTTCAGACTTAGGAGTGCGTCTAAATATTTATTTTGAAGTCCATAGTTGAATTTGGCTTGAAATGGCGAAAGTAAGAAATTGAAGGTTTGGAAGTTTGACCGGGAATTTAACTTTATTGATATCGCGGTAGGAATCCGATCTCGGAAATTGCAACAACTCCATTATATCATTTATAACTCGGTTGCAGAATTTGAAGTCAATCCGGATTGATTTATCACATTTCGGCACAAGATATAGAATTTAGAAATTTGAAAAAATTTATAAGTTTAATTCGAGGTGAAATTTGTAATTTCGACGTTGTTTGATGTAATTTGAGACCTCGAGTAAGTCTGTGTTATGTTACGAAACTTATTGGTATATTTGGACGAGGTCTCGAGTGGCTCAGGTGAGTTTCGGACGAGGTTCGGACCATTTCATTACATGATGCACTTGGCTAAGGCTACTGGTTCTGGTGTGGCCGCATCTGCGGACAATTGGTCGCAGAAGTGCCTTCGCAGATGCGGAATTTTCTTCGCAGAAGCATGAAGGGAAGCTAAGCATGAGGATCGCAGGTGCGGGTACTTGGCCGCATCTGTGCGATTGGTACTTGGCCGCATCTGTGCGATCGCAGATGCGGTTCAACGTGCCCAGGAGCGCGATCGCAGAAGCGGGTATCAGATTGCCGAAGCGGTGTTTGCTGGTTTAGAAATTTTTCACAAAAGCAAAACAGGTACCGCAGAAGCAGGGGTCGCAAATGGGACGATTTGATCGCAGATGCGATAATCCCTGGACAGAACCTATAATTCGAGGTCTTTGGTTTCTTTCTTCATTTTCGGATTTCGGAGCTCTGTTTAGGCACTTTGGAGAGGAATATTTCCACACGACTTGGGGTAAGTATTATTGACTTACTCATGATTATATTTAATGAATTAATCTTCGCTTTCGGCATTGGATTAGTGATTTTTAAAAAGAAATCGGAGGAATTGTCTATAGTTTCATAAAACGCATTTTCGAGATTTGAATGTCGATTCAGAGTCGGATTTGAGTAAAACTAGTATGGTTAGACTCGTAGTGGAATGGATTGTCAGATTTTGTGAGTTTCGTTGGATTTTGAGATGTGGGCCCCAATGCCGACTTTTCGAGCGGAGTTGAGAATTTTTATAAATTGTTAAATTGTAAGCATTGGAGTATATTTTGATTAAATCGTACATTGTTTGACTACTTTCGTATCGTTTGGCTTGAATTGAGGAGATAGGAAGGTGTTCAGAGGTTGATGCACACGGAATGAAATTTCAGGAGCATTGTTTAGCTTGCTCGGCATTGGATTCGGCTTGTTTGAGGTAAAAGTAACATTTCTAAACTTGGAGCTGAGGGTATAAACCCTGAATATATGTGTTAGGTGATTTGTTTGGAGGTGACGCACATGCTAGGTGACAGGCGTGTGGGCGTGCACCTTAGAAATTGTGACATAATTGATTATGTGGAATTTTGTAGTCAAATAATCTTGGAACTATCCGTGCACTTTCATGTGTTAAAGATATTGAGCTAAGAATCATGTTAAAAATCATGTTGAGGTTATATGCTGCTATTATTGAGACCCACAGGGATCATATTGTTGTTGAATTGTTTGTTTAAATGGTAATTTCATACTCAGTCATGTTCATCCAGTTGTGAGGATATTTATGGGATCGAGTTGCACTCCGTAGCAGGACATATTGGCTTTATATATATCTTTATTATTATATGGATAGGGCCTGCACGCCACAGCAGGCCTTATAGGTTTTATTATTATGGGATTGGGCTGCACGCCACAGTAGACCAGATTGGCTTATTATAGTGCTTGGGCTGAAGGAGCCCCTCCGGAGTCTGCACCCCCCACAGTGAGCGCATATGATATTATATTTGGGATGGATTTCCCCGGGTATGGAGTTGCCTTATTTATTTACATTTGGGATGGACTTCCGTGGGCATGGAGTTTCCTTATTTATTTATATTTGGGATAAATTTCCATGGGTTGGATTAGCCCTAGACAGTACTGAGTGATTGACTGTCCATTGCATTTTATATTGAGGGATGGATCTTCCTCGCACAGTACTGAGTGATTGAGTACTCTGAGAGTGTGAATATATGAGTTCTAATGTGTTGCATTGCATTAGACATGCATACTTGATATGTAGGTACAAAGAAGTATTTTTTCTCATGCCATCTGATAATGAAATTTCTTATCTGTCGTTAAAAGTTTTGAGAAAAATCACAAATTTCAAACTTACTCATATTTTCGGTGATTTTCGGCAAAAGATTTGATTTTTATTGTTATACTGGAAAAGAAAATATTTATTTTCTAGAATTGTATATGAGTTGAGCATTTTATTATTGAGTTATTACTTTTGCTGCCTTAAATTGTATTGTTATGAGATGTTATTGGTTATTGGTGTAGACTCTGACCTTGGTACAAGCTCGTCACTACTTTCAACCTAAGGTTAGGTTTGTTACTTATTGAGTACATGGGTCGATTGTACTCATACTACACTTATGCACCTTGCGTGTAGTTGTTGGATGTTGATGTAGCTGCGTACGTCGGGAGCTGGATCTGAAGATGAACATGCGTTCCAGTCATATCCGCCTCTTGATCTTGGTAGCTTTAGTATTTCAGATCTATTCATGTATATTTCAAATAGATGGTGTATTTTATTTTAAATCAGCTTTGTAAATTCTAATCTTAAAAGCTTATGATTTGTACTACCAGTCCTTCGTATTAGATTCAGTTAAATATTAATTGAATCGGATTGTTGTTATTTGGCTTACTTAGCGGGTGAGGTTAGGTGTCATCACAGCTAGTTAGATTTTGGATCGTGACATTGGATGACTCTATGTATGATTCTAGATAATGTACAAGGAAGATTCTAGCTAACCTTCTTTCTAACAACACTCTAGAATATCTAGATAAGTCTACTAGATAACCTTATCTTCTCACAATATTCTAGAATATCTAGATGTGTATATCAGATAAATATCAAGGATACTACACTAGGACATTCTAGAGAAATCTATATTTTTTCAAAAAATCAACTTTACTTTATTTTTCTCACAATATGAAGTACTCTAATTCTTCCTACTTGATGCCTTCCTTTAATTTCTCAAAAGATTCAAAATTCTGAGGTATGAAACTACCGAGGAGAATGTATTTGTAAAGCTTTGATACATCGTTTAGTGTCCTTCGCGTATTTCTTTTTATCCCTAGATTGCTATTATTACTTGTTGCTGCCTTGTTTCGATTTTCTATTTGCATTACTTAGTGTTAGTTTTGTATTTCGCTTTGGTTGTTAGATTGATTTGCTTGTTATTGCCTCTTCCCTTTTTTCCTCCCTGAGTTGAGGGTCTACCGGAAATATCCTCTATGCCTTTTAAAGGCAAGGGTAAGGTCTGCATACACTCTATCTGTCACGATCCAAAATCCAAACCTGTTGTGATGGTGCTTATCTCAATACTAAGCAAGCCGACAACATCAATAACCCACATTTTTCTTTTAAATACTGAAAACATAATAATGATGTTTAAGAGAAAATCTCACAAATACAGGATATAAATACACTCTCAAAACCCGGTGTCACTGAGTATATGAGCATCTAAATGATAACAAAGTTTGACTGCTAAATTAAGGACCAGTACAAAAACTGAAAGGGAAGATAGTCAAGGTCTGCGGACGTCAAGAAGCTACCTCGATAATCCCCAAAAGATAAAACTCCGAGAACTAGCAACCGCCGCATACGGAAGTACCTGGATCTGCACACGAGGTGCAGGGTGTAGTATGAGTACAACCAACTTAGCAAGTAACAATACTAAATAAAGAACTGAAAGGAGTGACGAGCTTCACAACTGAGTCCGATTACAGTAATTTCCAACATAATAAGGTAGGCATGCTTTCAAGTTCAACATTTAAGGCCAAAACAGTAATTTTATGTCATGTTCAACTAAAACATAAGATAATATCTCTTAGAAATTTTCAAAACAGTGATATATGACAGTTTAAGTGCAACAATAATGAAATCAAATGCATCCTCCCAGGACCACAGTCACTTAGCCCTTCCACCAGCTCAGGACTGAGCACTCGCACTCAGTAGGTACCTGCGTTCCCTGGGGGTGTGTACAGACTCCAGAGGGGCTCTTTCATCCCAAGCGCTATAATCCTGCACGGACAACTCACATGCTATAGTATAATATATGGATCCGCACAGACAACTCATGTGCTGCACGAACAACTCACGTGCTATAGTATAATATCAGGATCTACACGGACAACTCATGTGCTGCACGGACAACTCATGTGCTGCACGGACAACTCACGTGCTATAGTATAATATATGGATCCACACGGACAACTCACATGCTATAGTATAATATATCACAATCAGGCCCTCGACCTCACTCAATCATAAATCTCTCCAGTCTCCCAGGCTCTCAATAATCATGAAAATCAGCCCAAACAACAATGATATGATGCATCAATAATGTACAATATAGACTGAGATAAAATAAATAAGTAAACTGTGATTGAGTACAAAACAACAATTTAGCAGATAGTTCAACATGTACACGACCTCTGTGGGTCCCTACAGTGCCAACACATAATCTAACATGATTTATGGTTCAATTTCTATACTACATGGAGAATGTACAGATAACAACAGATTATTCAACTACACAGTTCCATGAAATTTGACCAAGTCACAATTCCTACGGTGCACGCCCACACACCCATCACCTAGCATGTGCGTCACCTCAAAACCGATCACATAACACATAATTCGGGGTTTCATACCCTCAGGACCAAATTTAGAACTGTTACTTACCTGAAACCGCATAATTCTTTAATCTGATATGCCTTTGCCTCGCGAATCGGTCTCCAAACTCCTCGAATCTAATGACAAATAATTCGATTTAGTCAATACAAATTAGAGGAATTGATTTCATATGAAAATATTAGTTTTCCAACAAAATTTGAAACTGTACCCAAATATCGCCCGTGGGGCTCACGTCTCAGAACCCGACATAAGTTACAAAATATGAACGCTCATTCAACCACGAGTCTATCCATACTAATTTTACCAAATTCCGACATCAACTCGACCCTCAAATCTTCAAATTAAACCAAGAGGGTTTTCTAAATTTTCCAACTTAATTCACCCATTAAATGTTAAAAACAACCATGGATTCGGGTAATTTGACTATATTGAGTTAAGAACACTTACCCCATTGTTTTACTTGAAAATCTCCCAAACATCTCCTCTTCCCGAGCTCTAGTTCGTCAAAAATGAAAAATGGGACGAAGTCCCATTTTTAGAACTTAAACTCTCTGCCAGACATTTGCTCTACGCGATCGCGGACTTGTCCACATCATCGCGAAGTACAATTCTCCCACTGCCCACATTAACCTTACGCGATCGTGGACCTGTCCACGTGATCGCGAAGCTCATTCTCACAGGCCTACTCGATCGCGGACTCGTCCACGCGATCGCGAAGCACAAACGCGTGACCTCCACTTCTGCTCCACTTACTCTACGCGAACGGGACCTTCTTCACGAGTTCGCGAATCAAAAACTCTCACAGCTACGCGATCACATACCTCTTCACGCGATCGCGAAGAATAATTTCTCCACTGCCCCAGCTAAGCCTATGCGATCGCAGACCTTCTCACGCAATCGCGTAGAAGGAAACCAGATACAGATATCAGAAAATTTCCAGCAACACTCCAAATCTAAAAATTGATCTGTTAACCATCTGAAACTCACCCGAGGTCCCCGGAACCTCAACCAAATACACCAACAAGTCCTAAACATCATACTAACTTAGTCAAAGCCTCAAATCACATCACTCAACACTAAAAATATGATTCATACCCCAATTCAAGACTAATAAAACCGAACATTTTCAACTTCTACATTCGATGCTGAAACCTATCAAATCAAGTCCGATTGACATCAAATTTTGCACACAAGTCATAAATGACATAACAGACCTATTCTAATTTCCAGAATCATATTCTGACCACGATATCAAAAAGTCAACTCCCCGGTCAAACTTCCAAACTTAAAATTCTATTTTCGCCATTTCAAGCCTAATTTAGCTACGGGCTTCCAAATCATTTTCCGAACACGCTCATGTGATGACCAAAAATGTCATATTATATTTTAGACCTCGAATCTGCACTCTTAAGCCTTAAAAATCTTATATTTATCCTCCTAAATTTGCATGCGCAGTCTGAACATTGGGGTAAGTGTTCTTAACTCAATTTTGGTTAAAAGTACCCGAATCTATGGTAGTTTTTAACATTTAATATCACTCCCCGGAATTTCCCACCGACGGGACCATGATGGAGCCTAACATTTCACTTGCTAGGCAAGCCAACATTAGAGAATTATTAAACCAATTTCTTATTTCCATTCAGTAATTAACAATAATTAACTAAGATGAAATACAATAAGTGCCGAATATCATAAAAACTGTATTCATTACTACCACCCGGATCTGGAGTCACAATTCACGAGCAATCTAGAATTTACTATAAGTAATAGCCTGAAAGAAATACAATTGCCTGAATGAAAGAACACTGTAGGACATAAAAGATAGACAGGGACTTCAAGGTTTGTGAACGCTGACAAATCTACCTTGAGTCTCCGGACAGCAGACCAATAGCAAATCTCGATCAACCTGAGCTGGTATCAAAATCTTCACAGAAAGTGCAGAGTTCAGCATCAGTACAACCGACCCCATGTATTGGTAAGTGTCGAGCCTAACCTAGACGAAAAAGTGACAAGGCTAAGGCAAGGCACCTACAAATCAACCTGTACAATTTAACAGTGTATATGCAAATAAGAAAAATAAAGAACTAACTAGGAAATGTCTGGAGGGGAACATACTGAGGGGAATACAAGATAAGAACTACAACAGAGTGAACACCGGAGCAGTCAATATACCATGAATCAATAAGAATAGTGAATACAGTAAGAAAAAATGCACGGCATCACCCTTCGCGCTTTTACTCTCAATCTCATCATAAAATAAATAAAATCGGCACGACATCACCCTTCGTGCATTAACTCTCATATCATGGCACGATATCACCCTTCGTGCATTAGCACTCACAATATGGCACGACATCACCCTTTGTGCATTAACACTCACAATATGGCACGGCATCACCCTTCGTGCATTAACACTCACAATATGGCACGGCATCACCCTTCGTGCATTAACACTCTCCCTTACCATAATGCAATGCATAAATATCAACAGGGAGATAGAATAACAAGTACAAATCTTACCTCAACATTTGGTTCCATAATATCAATCTCAACTTTGAAATAAAAACTCAATTATCACCAAAAAATCCGTAAACATGATAAGAACGATAAATTGAACAATGCTAGTATAACACATCGCAATTAGGCATAGGAATAAGACAATATAAGAAAAACTGAGAAACATGGAAAACAGGTAAATTTGGCGGTGCATAAGTACTCGTCACCTCACATATACGCCTCTCACATGAATTTCACTTAGCAAGTAATCTAAAGTTCCTAATTCCCTCAAGTCAGGGTTAGACACAACACTTACCTCGCTCCTAAGGCCACTTAATTCTTAATCACAGCTTTTTCGTTGGAATTCACTTCCAAACCACTCGTATCTATTCAAAAATGACTCAATAATATCAAATACTGCTAAAGGAATTAATTATATTGAGTAAATTAAATTTCCCAAATTTTCTTCCAAAAAGTCAAAAAATCAACCCCGGGCCCGCTTGGTCAAAACTCGAGGTTCGGACAAAAATTCTTTTACCTATTCACTTCCGAGCCTAAATATGTAATTAGTTTTGGAATCCGACCTCAAATTGAGGTCTAACCCC
This sequence comes from Nicotiana tomentosiformis, assembly GCF_000390325.3. Taxonomy (NCBI): domain Eukaryota; kingdom Viridiplantae; phylum Streptophyta; class Magnoliopsida; order Solanales; family Solanaceae; genus Nicotiana; species Nicotiana tomentosiformis. The sequence goes on along the minus strand of NC_090815.1, from coordinate 107,448,712 downwards.
TAATTCTACCATGAAAACTCTAGATTTTTGGTTGAAAATTCAAGAAATGTAATGGGTAATTGAAATAAAATGGTTTAGAATCACTTACCAACAATTTTGGGAAGAAATGGCTCTTGAAAAATCACCTCTCACCGCTTGGTTTTTAAGGAAAATGAAATTTTGGCTAAAATTCCGTTTTGGATTCTGTTAAGTGCTGGCTGCCAAGCCTATGCGTTCGCGAGACCCAGCTCGCGTTCGCGATAGTTACTCCCTCCTGGCCTTCGCGTTCGCGAGGCATTGCTCGCGTTCGCGTTGAAGGAACGGTTGACTCCCCCCTCCCCAATGCCTAACACTACGCGTTCGCGATGGACTTGTCGCGTTCGCGAAGGGTAACGCCCCCATCGCTTCGCGTTCGCGAAGAAGAAATCCTCAGCTGCCCAGTTTACTCTTCGTATTCGCGAGAGTACCTTCGCGAACGCGAAGAAGGACATGCCAAAACACCTGCTGCAGCAAAATAAGAGATTTTTCTAAGTGCAAATCACTCCATAGCCTATCCGAAACTCACACGAGCCCTCGGGGTTCCAAACCAAACATGCACACAAGTCAAAAAATATCATACGAACCTGCTCGCATGATCAAATTGCCAAAATAACACCTAGAACTCCGAATGTAGTACCAAATCGAATGAAATTATCAAGAACACTTTAAAATTACTATTTTCTCAACCAAAGGTCCGAATCACGTCAAATCAACTCCGTTTCTCCCCAAATTTCTCAGACAAGTCTTAAATATCATAATGAACCTGTACCGGGCTCCGGAACCAAAATACAGACCCGATACTAACAATGCCAAATATCAATCAATTCTTAAAAATAAATAATTTTCAACAAAAATTCATAACTCAAGCTAGGGACCTTCGAATTCGATTCCGGGCATATGCCCAAGTCCCATAATTCGTTACGGACCTACCGGGACCGTCAAAGCACGGATCCGGGCCCGTTTACCAAAAATGTTGACCGAAGTCAACTAAATCAACTTTTAAGGTAAAAATTCTTATTTTCATTAGTTTTCAACATAAAAACTTTTTGCAAACCTTCCCGGGCTGCACACGTAAATCGAGGAGGGTAAAAATGAAATTTTTAAGGCTTAAGAGCGCAAATTCGAGTTTTAAAACATAAGATGACCTTTTGGGTCATCACATTCTCCACCTCTAAAACAATGATACCCGAAGCAATATTCTTTCTCCAACCATGAATGCAATATCACGAACTTCACAGTCGGCATAACTCTTTTGCCTAGACTGAGCTGTGCGAAGTCGATCCTGAATAATCTTGAGCTTATCCAAGGCATCTTGTACCAAATCGGTACACAATAACCGAGCCTCTCCCGGTTCAAACCAGCCAACTAGCGAACGATATCGCCTTTGGTATAATGCCTCATATGGAGCCATCTGAATGCTCGACTAGTAGCTGTTATATAGGCAAACTCCGCTAACGGCAAGAAATGATCCCAAGAACCTCCAAAGTCAATAACACAGGCGCGGAGCATATACTCCAAGATTTGAGTAGTACGCTCGGACTGCCCGTCCGTCTGAGGATGGAATGTTGTGCTCAACTCAACCCGCATACCCAACTCACGCTGTACTTCCCTCCAAAAGTGCGAGGTAAACTGTGTACCTTGATCTGAAATAATAAACACGGGCACCCCATGAAGGTGGACAATCTCATGAATGTAAATTTCAGCTAACCTTTCTGAAGAATAGGTAGCTACCACTGGAATGAAATATGCTGACTTGGTCAACCTGTCCACAATGACCCCAAACTGCATCAAATTTTCTCTGAGTCCGTGGGAGTCCAACAACAAAATCCATAGTGATACGCTCCCACTTTCACTCAGGAATATCTATACTCTGAAGTAGACCACCAGGTCTCTGATGCTCACACATTACCTGCTGGCAATTTAGGCACCGAGCTACATAGGCAACTATGTCCTTCTTCATTCCCCTCCACCAATAATGCTTCCTCAAGTCCTGATACATCTTGGCGGTGCCCGGATGAATAGAATACCGGGAACTGTGGGACTCCTTAAGGATCAACTCACGAAGTCCATCCACAATAGGCACACAAATACGGCCCTGCATCCTCAAAACTCCATCATCTCTGACAGTAACCTGCTTGGCACCACGGTGCTGCACTGTGTCTCTAAGTACAAGTAAATGAGGATCGTCATCCTGCCAATCTCTGATGCGCTCAAATAAAGAAGACCGAGCAACTGTACAAGCTAGAACACGGTTGGGCTCAGAAACATCTAACCTCACGAAATGGTTGGCCAAGGCCTGAACATCCAATGCAAGCGGTCTCTCACTAACTAGAATACATGCAAGGCTACCCATACTGACTGACTTTCTACTCAAAGCATCGGCCACCATATTGGCCTTCCCGGGATGATATAATATGGTGAGATCATAGTCTTTCAATAGCTACAGCCACCTCCTCTGCCTCAAATTAGGATCTTTTTGTTTGAACAGGTATTGAAGGCAACGATAATCAGTAAATACCTCACACGAGACACCGTAGATGTAATGTCTCCAAATCTTCAGTGTATGAACAATGGCTGCCAGTTTTAAGTCATGAACAGGATAATTCTTCTCGTGAACTTTCAACTGCCGCAACGCATATGCAATCACCCTGCCATCTTGTATTAATATTGCACCAAGCCCAATGTGAGATGCATCACAATACACCGTATAAGATCCTGAACCTGTGGGTAATACCAACACTAGCATCGTAGTCAAAGCAGTCTTGAGATTCTGAAAGCTCAACTCACACTCGTCTGATCATCTAAATGGGGCACCTTCTGGGTCAATATGGTCTTAATAGTTGTTCATAATCAATTACAAAATCGTCAATTAACTTCAGGTTAACAAAAATCTCATTTCAAACCTTCACAATACTAATAACGAGATGCGAGGCATGAAGACCTCATAATTATTTACCCGAATTAACGAATCACATTTAATGCCACCTGGGCGAGCACCTACCTCGTAGGTTACAATTCAATATTACAACATGAATTTGGCAAGTATGCACAGAGAATTTCATACAAATATTTTTTTTAAATAAGCCTAGGAGGCATGACTCCCTATTAGTACTATCGTACAAATTTAATTTCACAAGGGAGAATTTAAACACAAGAATTTTTATCATAATGATCTCGTCCTTATATAACTTCCGCCGCAGTTCATATTCCGGTTTAAACATATCAATTTATTTTAAAATACTAGGACCTCGGCCTAAGTTCTGAATCACAAGTATTATGCACATCTTGCCAATCGAAACTTTCCATTTTCTCCTTTTAAATAACATTCGTTAAACAAAATCACAACACATAATGAACCCCACACCGGTAGGGCATATAATTCATAATTTATAATTAATTATCTGGAAACACATCAAAACATACCGAAATAAGTACCAGAAAGGCACCTTTAGCCTCACAGATCTTATTAGAGTCTATCATGGAATGATAGGTGTAGTTATCTCTATAAAACCTCCCAACAGAAGTAGACACATAAGTAGATTATAGAATTACGAAGCCCACTCATAAGTGGAGCACAATAGGAGGACTCGTCTTGATACTCAGAACCGAATCAAGTTAAGGAAATTATTCCTTTATTTTAAATCGAGGTCGTACCTATAACGACATCATCTGATGTAACGACCTCCACCATCCCATAAAACAAATATAACAACGGCTGGGTCTCCTTCTCTAAGACGCCTTCTACCCACCTATCCTCCACCCCTAACTGATCGTGTGGGTGGTGTGGTAACTGCAATGGGGCACATAGCCTGAGTGCTTTGATGAAATATATCTCTCCCAAGTTTGGAACAATTTTCTCATGATGCCTGGTATCACCGTATTCATAACAATCCCTTTACAGGTTTGGCTGCTCATATTTAGTCTGTGCCAGATAACTGGAATAACCATTGTAGGAAACTCATGTTAGTGGTGCATTAAAAGAACTTACTGGAGCATCTCGATTAATCCGATTTTCAAACTGGGATAGCCGACTACCCGAGCCCCCGCCATAATGATTTATACTTGCAGAGTAGAATCCACTGAATCCCCCAGAACCTCGAGACGCCTTGGTCTCCTTAGTTTCCTTTTTTCCCTACCTCGGACACGTTCTAATATCTTGGCAATTTCTACCACTAGTGGAAATGAAGTATCATCATGTAGCTCCCGAGTCATACAAAATTTTACGACCATAATTGAGTCCTTTAATGAGTCTGTGGACTCGCTCTTTGGCTGTAGGAAGCAAAGTAGGAATATGACGGGCTAACTTATTGAACCTGATGGCATATTATGACACCATCATGGTGACCTGACACAATCGTTCAAACCCTATGCACCATGCATTACGGAGAGTCCGGGAAACAAACTCTTTTAAAAGCATTTATGAGAATCGAGCCAAGTGGGCGGTGTTGTATTAGCTGGTCTGCCCTCTTCATAGGCTTGACACAGACACCTGTGGAGAATTATCTCTCTCAAGGCCAATTTCTTCTTTTGTTATGCTAACTCAACACTGTTGAGCTGACCCATTTCTTTTCGATTCTTCTTTGAGGTAAACTTTACCCCTATTTATATACAATGATCATAAAAGTAGAGCTTCATACAAACAATTCTTAGTCCATAATCTTGTCAACCACTATACTTCCTCTGAAGCACCCCAAAATCTGCAACCGTGATGTCCACGCTGAGTAGACCTTCTGTAAATTTAATGTTGTTTCTCCAACTCCTTTGGTACTGAAGTATAGGATCATTATGGAGGCGGACATACCGCAAGTCCCAACCGTATCCCAACGCTGAGTGGACTCCCCCACTCGGCGCGAAGTCAAAGTTTACCACATCCGATGGTCCACAATATTAACCTTCAAAACTCGTATAAATCAACCAGATGCCAAGGTACGTTGCACCCCCCACAGTATTCACTGGGTGATCTCTTTATACGTCCGCATCTTCAGCCGAAAACACACGTTGAGGAAATGTTTGAGCATCTCTGGCTCCCTCGTACTTCATTTGTGCCATCATGAACCATTGACGCATAACTGATACCGAGTGCGCAATGTAATACACGAGTAGATACAAAGGAATACGAAATATAAGTTTCAAGCAAAATCAATGTCGCACGATAAGGAATGAAAGAAGTGATATTATTCCTAAACTTCATAGCCTCTGAGAGATAAGTACAGACGTCTCCGTACTGATCCTTCAGACTCTACTAAGCTTGCTTGTGACTCGTGAGACCTATGTAACCTAGGGCTCTGATACCAACTTTCACGACTCGGAATTTCCCTCCGACGGGACCGTGATGGCGCCTAACATTTCACTTGCTAGGCAAGCCAACGTTAGAGAATTATTAAACCAATCCCTTATTTCCATTCAGTAATTAACAATAATTAACTAAGATGAAATATAATAAGTGCCGAATATCATAAAAATTGTATTCATTACTACCACCCGGATATGGAGTCACGATTCACGAGCATTCTAGAATTAACTACAAGTAGTAGTCTAAAAGAAATACAATTGTCTGAATGAAAGAACACAGTAGGACATAAAAGATAGACGGGGACTTCAAGGTCGGTGAACGCAGACAAATCTAACTTGAGTCTCCGGACAGCAGACTAGTAGCAAATCTCGATCAACCTGAGCCGGTATAAAAATCTGCACAGAAAGTGCAGAGTGCAGCATCAGTACAACTAACCCCATGTACTGGTAAGTGTCGAGCCTAACCTCGACGAAGTATTGACGAGGCTAAGGCAAGGCACGTACAAATCAACATATACAATTTAACAGTGTATATGCAAATAAGAGAAATGAAGAACTAACAAGGAAATGTCGGGAGGGGAACATACTAAGGGGAATACAAGATAAGAACTACAATAGAGTGAACACCAGAGCAGTCAATATACCATGAATCAACAGGAAAAGTGAATACAGTAAGGAAAAATGCACGACATCACCATTCGTTCTTTTACTCTCAATCTCACCATAAAATAAATAGAAACGACACGACATCACCCTTCGTGCATTAGCACTCACAATATGGCACGACATCACCCTTCGTGCATTAACACTCACAATATGGCACGGCATCACCCTTCGTGCATTAACACTCACAATATGGCACGGCATCACCCTTCGTGCATTAACACTCTCCCTTACCATAATGCAATGCATAAATATCAACAGGGAGATAGAATAACAAGTACAAATCTTACCTCAACATTTGGTTCCATAACATCAATCTCAACTTTGAAATAAAAACTCAATTATCACCAGAAAATCCGTAAATATGATAAGAACGATAAATTGAACAACACTAGTATAACACATCGCAATTAGGATAGGAATGAGACAATATAAGAAAAACTGAGAAACATAGAAAATAGGTAAATTTGGCGACACATAAGTACTCGTCACCTCACATATACGCCGCTCACATGAATTTCACTTAGCAAGTAATCTAAGGTTCCTAATTCCCTCAAGTCAGGGTTAGACACAACACTTACTTCGCTCTGAAGGCCACTTAATTCTCAATCATAGCTTTTCCTTTGGAATTCACGTCCAAACCACTCGTATCTATTCAAAAATGACTCAATAATATCAAATACTGCTAAAGGAATAAATTATATTGCGTAAATTAAATTTCCCAAATTTTCCTCCAAAAAGTCAAAAAATCGACCCCGGGCCCGCTGGTCAAAACCCGAGGTTTGGACCAAAATCCTTTTACCCATTCACCCCTAAGCCCGAATATGTAATTAGTTTTGGAGTCCGGACTCAAATTGAGGTCTAAATCCCCAAATTTCCGAAATCCCTAGTTTCTACCCTAACCCCTGATTCTACCATGAAAACTCTAGATTTTTGGTTAAAAATTCAAGAAATGTAATGGGTAATTGAAAGAAAATGGCTTAGAATCACTTAACAACAATTTGGGGAAGAAATGGCTCTTGGAAAATTTCCTCTCACCATTTGGTTTTTGAGAAAAATGAATTTTTGGCTAAAATCCCGTTTTGGATTCTGTTAAGTGTTGGGCGACAGTGTTCATCGCGTTCGCGAGAGCACTATCGCGTTCGCGAAGGGTACTGGCTGTCAAGCCTACTCGTTCGCGAGACCCAGCTCGCGTTCGAGATGGTTAATCCCCCCTGGCCTTCGCGTTCACGAGGCATTGCTCGCGTTCGCGTTAAAGGAATGACAGACTCCCCCATCACCAATGCCTAACAGTACGCGTTCGCGATGGGCTTGTCATGTTCGCGAAGGGTAACACCCCCATCGCTTCCCATTCGTGACCAAGCCTTCGCGTTCGCGAATAAGAAATCCGAATCTGCCCAGTTTACTCTTCGCGTTCGCGAGAGTACCTTCGCGAACGCGAAGAAGGACATGCCAGAACACCCGCTGCAGTAAAATACCAGATTTTTCTAAGTGCAAATCACCCTGTAGCCTATCCGAAACTCACCCGAGCCCTCGAGGCTCCAAACCAAATATGCACACAAGTCTAAAAATATCATACGGACCTGCTCGCGCAATCAAATCGCCAAAATAACACCTAGAACTCCGAATGTAGTACCAAATCCAATGAAACTCTCAAGAATACTTTAAAATTACTATTTTCTCAACTGAAGGTCCGAATCACGTCAAATCAACTCTGTTTCTCACCAAATTTCTCAGACATGTCTTAAATATCATAATGAACCTGTACCGAGGTCTGAAACCAAAATACAGACCCGATACTAACAATGCCAAATATCAATCAATTCTTAAAAACAAATAATTTTCAAACTTTTAATTTTCATCAAAAATTCATAACTTAAGCTAGGGACCTCCAAATTTGATTCCAGGCATACGCCCAGGTCCCATAATTTGATACGGACCTACCGGGACCGTCAAAGCACAGATCCGGGCCCGTTTACCAAAAATGTTGACCGAAGTCAACTAAAATAAACTTTTAAGGCAAAAAATTCTTATTTTCATTAGTTTTCAACATAAAAGCTTTCCGGAAACCTACCCGGAATGCGCACATAAATCGAGGGGGTAAAAATGAGATTTTTAAGGCTTAAGAGCGCAGATTCGAGTTCTAAAACATAAGATGATCTTTTGGGTCATCACATTTAATTGGTGGATTAAGTTGAAAAATTTGTGAAATTCCTAAGTTTAGATTGAAGATTTGAGAGTCGAATTGATGTCGGAATTTAGTGATTTTGGTATGGCTGGACTCGTGGTTGAATGGGCATTCATATTTTGTAACTTTTGTCGGGTTCCGTGACGTGGACCCTACGGGCTATTGTTTAGTTAAATTTTGAATTTTGTTGGAAAATTAGTAGTTTCATATGGAATTAATTTCCAATAATTTGTATTGATTTAATCAAATTAATTGTGACTAGATACGAGACTTTCGGAGTCCAATTCATGAGGAAAGACATAGCAGAGTAAAGAATTATACAAGTCGAGGTAAGTAACTTGTCTAACATTGTATGGTGGCAATTCCCCTTAAGATTGTTATTGATATGATAATTGTGATGTGTGAAAAGTCGTGTACGCGAGGTGACCAGTTGTTTATTATTTCCATTAAGGCCTGACCTGACCAAGTCACTACTCTACCGAGGTTAGGCTTGGCACTTACTGGGTACCGCTGTGGTGTACTCATACTACGTTTCTGCACATCTTTTTGTACAGATCCAGGTACTTCCTATCAGACCAGGCATCAGTGAACTAGTCGTACGCCGAGACTTCAAGGTATATCTGCCAGCGTCCGCAGACCTCGGAATCCCTTCTATCCGTATTATGTTGTTTTCCTTATTCTCTTTAGACTCTGATGTATAGAGACGCTTAGAATAAACTCTTAGAAGCTTGTGACTTATTGCTACCGGGTTTTGGGATTTGTAACTATTCGAATCGCGGCTTGATTTATTTTATATATTGAGATTTGTGTTTCAGTTTTGTATTCTGCATAGTTGATAGGCTTACCTAATCTTAGAGACTAGGTTCCATCATGACATCCTATAGAGGGAAATTGGGATCGTGACAGTTATGTTATGGGACTTGTTGGTATGTTAGGACGGGGTCCCGAGGGTCTCGGGTGAGTTTCGAACCATTTCTAGGCCATTTTTAGTTGCTGGTTTTGGGCCACAGGGGTATGCATCGCGATCGTGGACAAACAGTTTCGATCACGAAGAGCAATTTTGTTGTTTGGACACTGTAAATCGCGACCGCGGAAGCCTTTTCGCAATCGCATAGAGGAAAATTCTGCTGCACTGACCTGACTTTGGAGGCTTATATCTCGCAATCTATAAGGATTTTGGAGATGATTTAAAAATAAAAGTTGTAGCCCTTTGTGTCTAGTTTTCAGAATGTCAAACCATTTGGCATTTGGAGGTGTGTACAAAACGTTATGGCTAATATACTACATGCTGTCTGAGAAGAGTTTGGGAAGAGTAATAGAAATTTGTTCATCGTGATCGCAGAGGGTAAAATTGTTCTAGAAATTTTCGTGCTTCGTGATCGCTAAATATATTCTGCGATCGTGAAAGGTAAATGCCTGGACAACAGAACTTAAGTTATGAAAAATGGGATTTCATCCCATTTTTCATTATCCACGATTTAGAGCTCGAGAAAGGCGATTTTCTAGAGATTTCACGGGAAAACTTTGGGGTAAGAATTCCTAACTCAATTGTGGTTAAAGTATCCGAATCTATTATTATTTTTAGCATTTAATTGGTGCTTTAAGTTGTAAAATTGTGAAAACCCTCATGGTTGAATTGGAGGATTTGATGGTCGAGTTGATGTCGGAATTTTGTAAAAATGGTATGGTTGGACTCGTGGTTGAATGGGCGTTCGTATTTTATAACTTTTTCAGATACTATAATTCGTGTAGAGTATATTGAATTGTTTGTGACTAGATTTGAGGCATTCAGACACCAATTCGCGAGGCAAAGGTTTATTGGAATCTTGAGTTGGTTGCAAAGCGAGGCAAGTGTCGTGGTTATCCTTGACTTGTGGGAGTATGACTTGTTTGTCTATTTGCTACATGATTTAATGTGCGGGTACAATGTATATGTGAGGTGACGAGTACATATGCATTGTGGTTGATTCAAAGCATGCGGGTGGAATTTATTCATTTTGAATAATTGCCTACCTAATTAAGATATTTTTGCTTAAGTTTATTATTGTCTATTTGATCATTTTTAATGAAATTATTGCTAATATAATTATTGTTGCATATTTTGGAAAGTGAGGTCGGTATTCTGGTATTGAATTGATTGATAAGTATAGATCCCCACATTTAAATACTCTTTCGAATTTATATTATCATTTCAATGGTAAGAAAGAGTGTAAAAGCATGAAGGGTGATGCCGTGCCATTTTCACATTATTATTTATTGATTTATAAAGTGAGAAAGAGATTCAGAGCACGAAGGGTGATGCCGTGCCATTTAAATTATTTATTCATCATACTGTGGCAAGAAAGAGAGTTAAAGCACGAAGGGTGATGCCATTCCATTCATATTATTTATTTATCATTTCATGGGAAGAATGAGAGTAAAAGCAAGAAGGGTGGTGCCGTGCCATTTTTATATTTCAGCTACCTATTTTGTTGTTGGTACATTATTTGGCTGCTACGTGATACTTCACTGGCTGAAATTTTTATACCATTTCCCTTCACATGTTCCCTCCCAAATTTGTAAAATTTGTTAATTACTGTGTTCAATATTGCTTCGTATATGTATATACTTACACAAGTTATTTACGTATGTGTCTTGTCATAGCCTCGTCACTACTTCGTTGAGGTTAGGATAAACACTTACGGAGTATATGGGGTCGTTCTACTCATACTACACTCTGCACTTCTTGTGCAGATTTTAGAGTTGGTCCCAGCGGCGTACCATAGACTTGCTCGGATTCAGCTACCCATAGGAGACTTGAGGTATAACTGCATAGCATCCACAGTTCTGAAGTTCCCTTCTACTTTATCTTAGTTGTGTATTATCTTTCAAACAACTTGAATTTTATTCAGAACTTTATTTGTATTATTCTAGTAGCTCGTGCACTTGTGATACCAGATTCGAGGATGTATTTGGATGATTCAGTTGTTATGGTCTTATGCACCTTATTTCAGTAATTGACTTCCGTTTAATTTGATTTGTTAAAAATAGTTAAGATTATTCTAACGTTGGCTTTGTAATGACGCGGCTGGTCGTTTTGAGCATCTACATTTCATTGCTAGTTTGAGGCCTCGGAATGGAGTTTCGTTAGTTCTGTTGGGAGATTGTGAACTTAGGAGTGCATCTGGATTGTAATTTGGAGGTCCGTAGTCGAATTAGTCTTGGATTGGCGAAAATTGGATTTTATGAAAGTTTAACCAGGAGTGGACTTTTTGAAATTGGGTCCGGATTCCAATTCCGGAAGTTTGAGTAGGTCCATAATTGCAAATGTGACTTGTGTACAAAATTTGAGCTCCATTGGGCGTGATTTGATAGGTTTTGGCATCAGTCGTAGAAGTTGAAGTTTCAAAGTTCATTGATTTTGACTTGTGGTGCGATTCACTATTTCAAGGTTGCTATACATGATTTGAAGCTTCGAGTAGGTTCGTTTAGTCACATGGAACTTGTCTGCAAAATGTGGCACCATTTGGAGTTGATTTGGTATGGTTCGGACGTTTGGTTGCGATTCTAGAAGTTCTTGAAGTTTTCTTTGATCATCATGTGTTTTGCCGTCCGATTCATGCTTTTAGAGGTTATTTTGATGATTTGATCATGTGAACGAGTTCATGTTGTGTTTTTGCACCTGGGTGCATGGTTGGTTTGGAGCCTCGGGGGCTCGGGTGAGTTTTGGATTAGTTTCAGAATGATTTTTTCATGATTTTTGACTGCTGGTACTGGTGTCATCACATTTGTGATGTTTTGGTCGCAAATGTGATTATCGCATTTGCGAAGCAGCCTCACATTTGCGAACCCGGGCTGTTGGGCAGGAATTCGCTTTTGCGAAAAATTCCTCGCATTTGCGATGGCCCCCCTTTTCGCACTTGGTCGCAAATGCGATATTAGCAGGAAAACCTCCAGTTCACATTTGTGATATATTCTTCGCATTTGCGAACCCCCTGTCGCAAATGCGACATCTGCAACCTGGTAAATGCTGAGAATTCCGAGATTTGGCTTCATTTTGTTATATTTTGAACCCTAGCTTCGATGGGAGGCAATTTTATGAAGGGCTTTTCATACCAAATCATTGGGTAAGTACCTCTAATCAATTCTCAACTACATTTCATGATTTTATATAAGATTTAACATCAAATTCATGAGAAATCTAGGGAAACATTTGGGGATTTTGTCAAAACTTTGAAAATGAAAATTTAGGATTTGAGAGTTGAATAGGACTCGGATTTGGAAACAAAAGACTTATTTGGACTCGTGAGGCTATGGGTAGTCAAGAGCTACCTTTGGACCCGGGTTCGACCGGGCGAGCCTGGGGTTGACTTCTGTTCACTTTTGAATAAAAATCACAATTTTATTAATTGAAATTGTTTTCCCTTGCATTGTGTGATGTATTTAAGTCATCTTTGGCTAGATTGAGCCGAGCGGAGGTGAATTTGTAAAGGTAAAAGCTAAATGGAGTATTGAGTTAGTCGAATGGAAGTAAGAGAGCCTAACTTTGTTGAGAGAATATTTCCTACTATTTGACATTGTTTGCTACATGCGGGGTTGATACATATGTGAGGTGACGAGCATATATGCATATGCCAGGGTTAACAATGCTCGGGGGTAAATTATGTTATAAATTGTGTTTTGTAGAGACTGACCTTCTTGCTTCATTCCTTACTTGACTCCTAGATACTAAGAACGTAGTATTAGACGTTAGAAACTAAGACTTAGCTTATTATAATTTGAACGAATTTGATGGGATTCTGAGAATACATTTATGTGTCTAATTCGGTTATTACTATGCGTACTCATTAATACATTGCTACGGCCGATATCCTTGAGATACTAAATTCTATACTTGTGTTGTAGATCATTTGTGAGATTTGTTGAAATACTTGAATAATAAGGTTCTTGCGGGTTTATTGAACTATTGTTGGCTTGGAAAGTTGTGATTGGGATTCATTTGGAATATTCGTTTAAACACTCTCCTTGACATTATTTATGCTTACTGCCTTGTTTGTCATTGAGATACATATGCCTGGTAAGGAAGAGTGTAAAGCATTAAGGGTGATGTCATGCCATTGTTTATACATTATCATGTGAGGGAGAGTGTAAAGCACGAAGGGTGATGCCGTGCCATGTTATTGAGAGTAAAAGCACGAAGGGTGATGTCGTGCCATATCATTTATGAGTAAAATCATGAAAGGTGATGCCTTGCCATGTTATGTGAGTAAAAGCACAAATGGTGATGTCATGCCATGCTATGTGAGTAAAAGTATGTAGGGTGATGCTGAACCATTGAAATTTATATTATCATGATTTTGTTTTATTACGAGTTCATGGCACGAAGGGTGTTTCTGTGCAAGTGAGGTCGAGGGTCATGCATTATGTTGTGATATCCTTTTCTTGCAGATATCTTCATGTCTTTACCTTGAATTGTTACTGTCGTACTTACGGTTCTTATGTGACTTATCGTCACTGTTCTGTCTTTATTCTCTATCTCAATTGTTGTTGTGTTTCCCATGCCTTCTACTTGCTTAACTTATAAATATCATGCCTACTTCCTGCTATTATAATTGCACCCATGCCATATCTGCTTTGTTGCACTTAGGTATATGTCTTCTTCCATGTTAGTCATTCATGTCTCTACTTGTTAACTTATAAAGATCATGTGTCCCCTTTCTTATTTGTTATATCTATCTTCCTGCCTCCACCATGCTAGTTAGTTGAAGTTACATTCCTTTTCCTAATTGTTGTCATTACCTTTATTCTTTCCGCCTAGTCTGTTACGGATATCCTTATGTACATTCTCGTTCATTATTACTACTTGCGTATTTCCTACTTTGTCATTTTTGTTATCGGTATTTCTGCCTTTTGGTTGGTACTGTTTTACGCATATTTGGTGAGGATGAGATAAATGCACGAAGGGTGTTGTCGTGCCATTAAATTTGATGTCTTGAATGTTTCTCTCACACTATGAAAGTTTTGAGGTGATTATTGTGGTTCATTGGGTTTCGCTCTAAGGAAATGATTGGTCGAGATATTGGAAACTGCTGGATTGTGATCTCTTCTAGTACTTTGTTATTTCTTTGTACATTCGTTCGTGTGCTCTATTCCGTTATACAGTAGTATAGTGCTATTGTTAATTACATTACAAATTTTATCAGTGAGCATCTTTTAACTAAAAATTCCCGTCACTACTTCGACGAGGTTAAACAAAATACTTACTGGTACATGGGGTCGGTTGTACACATACTACACTTCTGCACCTTGCGTACAGACTTTTGGAGCAGAGCTGCTGTTGAGGTCGGGAGCTGACCCCGAAGATGTTCGTGCATTCCGGATATAGCTGCCACTTGTCCTTGGTAGCTTTAGATTTTGATAATTCGTTTATGTAGCTTTCGAACAGATCATGTAATTATTTGTATCATCTTTGTAAATTCTAAGTCTTAGAAGCTCATGATTTGTACTACCAGTTCTTGAGTTAATTTGTAAAATTTCAGATAATTCTTCATTATTTCCTACAATTTCATTTGGATTGTATTGACTGTTAGTTGGCTTACCTAGCGGGTCGAGTTAGGTGCCATCACGATTAGTGATTTTTGGGTCGTGACAAGTTGGTATCAGAGAACTAGGTTCATAGATTCTACGAGTCATGAGCAAGTGTCTAATAGAGTTTTGCGGATCGGTATGATGACGTCCATGCCTATCTTCGAGAGGTTGAATAGGCATTTAGGATAAACTTCCCATCTTTCTTTCCTTATCGTGCGACATTGATTCAGCTTGAAGCGTAACTATTTGAATCCTCTCCATGCATTCGTATGCGCATGTGAGCACTCAATATCATATGAGCATCGACGACTTGTGATTTCATGGATGAGGTGCGAGATGTGATTTCTGTGTGCTTATGATGGGTCTGTCTGGAGGACTTGAGGCCGGGTTTTGACTTGAACACGGGAATTTCGGTTATGTGTGCATGTGCTTTTGGACTTAAACATTCGGTAGTGTTCCTATGCGTGGAACTTATGGTCGGCGAGTGGTTGGATGACTAAATGATGAGTAGGATGTGACTGCGGGCTATGTTTGGATGACTTGATTGTGAAGAGAAGAGTCTGCTTGAGTTGTAAAAAGGTCTGATGGGTGCTTGATTTCTGTCTCGATGTGATGTGTAGTCGTGAGTTATGAGTGTGTTGGAAGGTTTTCCATGTTGTTTAATTGTGGAACGAATTTGATTCTCATGCCTTATTGATGAGTTCAGACTCAGGAAGACTAAGTTGTGGCTAGAGTTTAAGATTTACATTGGATGGTGTCGAGGCTCGCGGTATTTCTATGTCATTGTGGATTATGTATTTTAGTATCAGGAAGACTAAGTGGTGGAGGAAATTGCTTTAGATTCATAGAAGGACTCTTTCAGAATGGGTGTCTCGGTTGTGGTACTTTGGGGTGCTAAGAGGGAATGCAACAGCTTATGGGCCTTAGGGTGGTGTGGGTTTTATGCTAGAATCTCTTATGGCGAGCTTTGGGGTAAGTATCATGGTGTTATCGCAGGGATGGGTATCAACTTGAGAGTAATTTGGAAAGAACTCAGAGGAAACAAGGCGGTTTGATAGTAAATTGGATCAACACGGTAATGATATGATTGGTTCTTTGGGTACTTATGATATGGTGAGTCTCCACAGGTGTTTCGAGGCAATGCTCATGTGTTTTTGGGCAACTGCATGGCTTGGTTAAGTTAGAGGGATTCAGTTATGATAGCTTGATTATGTGCAAATGGATTCCAAGGGGTTCTTGATGATTTCTATCACGGTTCAAAGTGAATATTTCCTACTGGTGTGAGGAACATATTGCGTATTGGGATTTCCTCCAGATGATATCAAATATAAGGTTTCTGACCGATCGGGATAGAGTTTTGCATGCGCAGGGTCACAGTTCAGTTTTGAAGGGAAGGTCGTGAATTCTTAAACAGCATAGACGGTTTCAGATATCTAAATGGATGCCATTACTACTTGGTATTGCCTCAGAAGGGTGTACATTCCAGAAGACGCATTGTGTTTTGACTTATAGATGCAACATTGATATTGCGGTGCTCGCCTGGTTAGTTGACTGCCGAGATTCAGATTTTGTTATGTGGCACAGAAAAATTATAAAAGTATTCCTCGTGGGATGATTGTATACGAGAGGAGTGTTAGACATTTGTGCGGTGGAGTTGGGATCAGGTAGGTTGATTCATGTGTTCTATGGATTTGGAAACTGGGAGTTCTCAAAAGCAGATTGTCTCGTGTTGTGGACTTTTGGAGGGCTATTTGTCCATTCGGGGGTGACCGGAGTTGATTTGGGGGCCCATTGGTAGGCCCAACGAGGATGTGTATTCTATATCGGATTGGATTTGATTGCTCCTGCGCAGCTGTTACCACAGGTATATCATCGGGCGAAATAGATACTATCCACGCCTTGGTCTGTGTTATGTGTTCCTCTCTTATGCTATGACGGGTTGTGAGGGTTACATGGTTCTTCGTACGCATATTGTAATTTAGTTTAGGCCTCATGGCTCTATGGGCGAGATGGCCTTCGTGATGTTGATTTGCTTATTGCACCCTAGTTGTGCTTGTCCTTCTCAGTATTGTGTGTTCCTAATAATTTTTCCCACAATTATATTTTGTGCACTCTACTGTGTTTGATATTGACGCACATGTGATCAGTGAGCCCGAGTATTATGGCTCAATGGGTACCCTATGTGGATTGATATGATAGGATCGGGTTGCATATCGCAATGGTACTGTGATGAAATGTAACTCCTGATGCTTACTTCGTATAGTTTTTCTTTCACCTTATTGAAAATAGTTAATAGGAAAATGCTAAAATTTCCCTGCCTGCTTAACTTGTTTAGTAGTCTTTTGATTTAGCTCTCTTACTATTATCCGTCATGTCTGAATTGTTATTTTTGGTGTTTGAGGTTGTGCTGTGTGGGGCTCCATATGATTATTGTTGATACTTGTTGGTAGAGTTGCTTGTATTGGCTGAGATGAGGTTTCTAGGCTTGAGATTTGCGCTATCATATTGGGATGAGGAAGGTTTGGGAGAATAACGCTAGATTTTGCTGAGGATTTTGGCAAGGGCCCTGGTCGGATGAAAGGGTTTCTTGGCTTAGTGATCAGATGAGTGGTTAAGAGATTATGCTTGTTTCTTTTATCATCGGTAGGGTATGAAGGTTTTGAACGAGGCTCTAATCGATATAAGGTTTGCTATCGGCACCGCATTTGTTTTCGGGCAGTAATAGTGGTCAGCAGTTCCTGCTGTGAGTGTCTGAGTGATGGGGTGTATCATGTGATTACATCTTGGGGTTATGGTTATGTGTTAATACAACTTGTTCAGATTTATACAATGTGTAGATGGGAGATTCAGGTCTTGTAATGAATTTTGGATGTTAGAGATTGGGTTCTAAGGTTGAAGGACCAATGTTGGAGTAAGGATCTCTAGTTATGCTGTGTTGGCAGTCTTATATGGAGCAGGGTGATGTGGGAGCACCCCGGGTATATGCATAGTAAGGTTACACTGTGGTTTGATAGCTTTGGGACGACCCCTGGCATGTTCGAGGACGAACGTGTGTTTAAGTGGTGGAGGATGTAACGACCCGACTGGTCGTTTTGCTGCACTTCGCTCGGTAGTATGAGGCCTCAGAATGGAGTTTCATTAGTTCCGCTAGCCCCGTTGGGCAATTTTGGACTTAGGAGTGCGTTGGGATTGTAATTTGTAGGTCCGTAGTCGAATTAGTCTTGCATTGACGAAAATCGGATTTTTCGAAAGTTTGACCGGGAGTGGACTTTTTGGTATTGGGTCCGGATTCCGATTCCGGATGTTGGAGTTGGTTCGTAATGGAAAATGTGAATTGTGTACAAAATTTGAGGTCCATTGGGTTTGATTTGATAGGTTTCGGCATCGGTCGTAGAAGTTGAAGTTTCAAAGTTCATTGATTTTGACTTGAGGTGCGATTCGTCGTTTCAAGGTTGCTATATGTTGTTTGAAGTTTCGAGTAGGTTCGTTTCGTCACATGGAACTTTTCTGCAAAATTTGGCGCCATTTGGAGTTGATTTGATATGGTTCGGACGTTTGGTTGCGATTCTAGAAGTTCTTGTAGTTTTCTTTGATCTTCATGCATTTTGGCATCCGATTCATGCTTTTAGAGGTTATTTTGATAATTTGATCATGCGAGCGAGTTCGTGTTGTGTTTCTGGACCTAGGTGCATGGTTGGTTTGGAGCCTCGGGGGCTCGGGTGAGTTTCGGAAAGAATTTTTCATGATTTTTGAGTGCTGGTACTGGTGTCATCGCATTTGCGATGTTTTGGTCGCAAATGCGACTATCACATTTGCGAACCCGGGCTGCTGGGCAAGAATTTGCTTTTGCGAAAAATTCCTCGCATTTGCAATGGTCCCCCTTTTCGCATTTGCGAAACATTTGGTCGCATATGCGACATTAGCAGGAAAACCTCTAGTTCGCATTTGTGATATATTGTTCGCATTTGCGAGGGTCGCATTTGCGAACCCCCAGTCACAAACGCGACATATGCAACCTGCTAAATGCTGAGAATTCCGAGATTTGGCTTCATTTTGTTATATTTTGAACCCTAGCTTCGATGGGAGGCGATTTTATGAAGGGATTTTCATACCAAATCATTGGGTAAGTACCTCTAATCAATTCTCAACCACATTTCATGATTTTATATAAGATTTAACATCAAATTCATGAGAAATCTAGGGGAAAATTTGGGGGTTTTGTCAAAACTTTGAAAATGAAAATTTAGGATTTGAGAGTCGAATAGGACTCGGATTTGGAAACAAAAGACGTATTTGGACTCGTAAGGCTATGGGTAATCAAGACCTACCCTTGAACCTGGGGTTCGACCGGGCGAGCCCAGGGTTGACTTTTATTGACTCTTTAGTAATTGAATAAACATCACAACTTTATTAATTAAAATTGTTTTCCCTTGCATTGTGTGATGTATTTAAGTCGTCTTTGGCTAGATTGAGCCGAGCGGAGGTGAATTTGTAAAGAAAAAAGCTAAATTGAGTATTGAGTTAACACAATTGAGGTAAGTGTCTTGCCTAACTTTGTTGAGGGAATGTTTCCTACTATTTGACATTGTTTGCTACATGTGGGGGTGATACATATATAAGGTGGCGAGCATATATGCATGTGCCAGAGTTAACCATGCTCGGGGGCAAATTTTGTTATAAATTGTGTCTTGTAGAGTCACGTGACCTTCTTGACTCCTAATTACTAAGAACATAATATTAGACGTTAGAAACTAAGACTTAGCTTATTATAACTTAATCAAATTTGATGAGATTCTGAGAATACATTGATGTGTCTAATTCGGTTATTACTATGCGTACTCATTAATACATTGCTACGGCCGATTTCCTTGAGATACTAGATTTTATACTTGTGTTGTAGATCATTTGTGAGATTTGTTGAAATACTTGAATAATAAGGTTCTTGCAGGTTTATTGAACTATTGTTGGCTTGGAAAGTTGTGATTGGGATTCATTTGGAATATTTGTTTAAACACTCTCCTTGACGTTATTTATGCTTCCTGCCTTGTTTGTCATTGATATACATATGCCTGGTAAGGAAGAGTGTAAAGCATGAAGGGTGATGTCGTGCCATTGTTTATACATTATCATGTGAGGGAGAGTGTAAAGCACGAAGGGTGATGTCGTGCCATATTATTGATAGTAAAAGCATGAAGGGTGATGTCGTGACATGTTATTGAAAGTAAAAGCACGAAGGGTGATGTCGTGACATGTTATTGAGAGTAAACGCACGAAGGGTGATGCTGTGCCATATCATTTATGAGTAAAATCACGAAGGGTGATGTTGTACCATGTTATGTGAGTAAAAGCACAAAGGGTGATGCTTTAACGACTCAGCTAGTCGTTTGGAGTATTACAGCCCCGTTCCCCCATTTATGCCTTACAGTTGATTTATGACTTATCGGGTTAGTTGGTTTGGGTCCGCAAGGATTTCGAAGTGAAATGAGACACTTAGTCATAATAAAAAACATAAGTTGGAAAAGTTGACCGGATATTCACTTATGTGTAAACGACCTCAGAATTTAATTCTGATAATTCCAATAGCTCTGTATGGTGATTTTGGACTTAGGAGCGTGTCCGGAAATTCTTTTATTTTGGGGTCGGAATTCAATTTTGAAAATTGGAATACCTATGTTATGTCAATTGTGACGTGTGTGCAAAATTTGAGGTCAATCAGACGTGATTTGATAGGCTCCGACGTCGTTTGAAGAAATTGGAAGTTTTAAAGTTCATTAGGCTTGAATCTATATGTGATTCATGTTTTTAGTGTTGTTGGATGTGATTTGAAGGCTCGACTGAGTTCGTATAATGTTTTAGAACTTGTTGGTATATTTGGTTGAGGTCTCGGGGGGGAGGGGGGCTTGGGTGAGTTCGGATGCTTAATGGATCATATTTGGATTTGGAGGAGCTGAAGCAGCTTGGCATCTTGTATGATCGCACCTGCACGAAAAAGGGCAGCAGGTGCGAGCTCGCAGATGCGAGGAATTAGTCGTAGAAGCGAAAATTGCATAGGCTGGCCAGGCACCGCGGGTGCGAAATATTTTGCCGCGGGTGCGCAGACCGCAGGCGCGAAGAAATCATCGCAGGCGCGGACACCGCAGGTGCGAGAGTTTGGCCATGGGTGTAAAGGCTGCAGGAGCGAAGAAATCATTTCAGGCGTGGACATCGCGGGAGCGAGAGTTTTTCCGCGGATGCGAAGACCGCAGGTGCGAAGAAATCACCGCGGGTGCGAAAACTCCTCGGCAATACAAAAACAGAGGGGTTCCGAACTTTTGCCATTTTTGCGTATTTCAAGCTCGGGTTGGGCGATTTTTGAGTAAGGTTTTCATGGTAAAACTTGAGGTAAGTCCCTTGTGATCATTTCTACTCCATAATATTGAATTATCATCGAATAATCCGAATAGATTACATGTTTTTGAGGTGTAAATCGGGGGTTTGAACTTAGGGATTTGAAAATAAGATTCAAAGATTTGGAGGTTGAGTTGAGGTCGGATTTTGGTAAAATTAGTATGGTTAGACTCGTGGTTGAATGGGATTCCAGATTTTGTAATTTGTCGGGTTCCGAAAAGTGGGCCCCACAGGCGAATTTTGGAGTATAATTTCGGATTTTATGGGAAAATATTAGTATTTTGATATGGAATTAATTCCTATAATTTTTGTGGACTAAATTAAATTAATTGAGGCTAGATTCAAGTTGTTCGGAAGTTGATACACGTAGAATGGAATTTTTGGAGCATTGTTTAGCTTGGTCGACATTGGTTTCGGCTTGTTCGAGGTAAGTAACTCTTCTAATCTTGGAGCTAAGGGTATGAACCCTGAATATATGTATTATGTGAATTGTTGGGAGCTGACAAACATGCTAGGTGACGGGCGTGTGGGCGTGCACTATAGAAAATTTTAACATAATTGTTTCTGTGGAATTCTGTAATTAAATAATCTTGGCATTTTTCCAGCGGTTTTATGTGTTAAAGAAATTGAGCTGAAAAGCATATTAAAAATCATGTTGACGCTATGTGCCAGTATTATTGGGACCCACAGAGGTCATATTGCTATGAATTATTTGTTTTAAATTGCAAATTCATACTCAGTCATATTCATTTCATTGCATATCATATCTCAGTCTCTGTTGTTATTTATTGATACATCATATCATCATTTTTGGGCTATTTTCATGACTATGTGAGCTCGAGAGACTGGAGAGATTGATGGCTGAGTGAGGCCGAGGGCCTGATTTGTGAGGACATTTATGGGATCGGGCTGCACGCCGCAACATGTTTGGTATAGGCCGAGTGCCTCATTGATTTATGCCATAATTGGCTTGATATAGCACTTGAGTAGAAGGAGCCCCTCCGGCTTGGGTAGAAGGAGCCCCTCCAGAGTCTGTACACACCCGGAGTGAGCGCAAGTACCTATTAAGTGCGAGTGCCGAGTGATTTGGGAGGATTGACTGACTGTGAGGCATGAGTGACTGTGAGGATTTAGCGATTGGGAGGACTGAGTGAAATGATACTCTAAGAGTATGCATATGATTTTATCATTGAGTTGCATCGCATTGACATACACACATGACATACAAGCATAAAGATGGATTTTCCTCATGCTGTATAGTATCACATCATTCATGATTTCTCACAGATGGGCATAGTGATGCATTTTTTTTATACGGGTTATCTGGAAAGAAAATGAAACATCTCTTCTATTATTGAAAGGATTTGAGTTTTACTACTATACTTGAAAAGATTTGAGTTTTACTACTATACTTGAAAAGAAAATGTTTATTTTTTCGGAACTGTGAACGAACTGAGGATTTTATTATTGAGTTATTCTTTGTATTGCCTCAATTTCATTGTTATTAGATTTTTGGGATATTGTGGTGGACTATTGGTTTTGGACCCGACCTTGGTAAAAGCTCGTCATTGCTTTCAACCTAAGGTTAGGTTTGTTACTTACTTAGTACATGGGGTCGGTTGTACTGATACTACACTTCTGCACATTGCGTGCAAATGTTGGCTGTTGTTGTTGCTATACTCGATGGTTTCTGTATTTGAAGATGTACCTGCGTTCCTATTGTAGCTGCCTCTTGTTCATGGTAGCCTTAGATTCATAAAACTATGCTTATGTACTTTTCAAACATATGATGTATTTATTTCATACCAGCTTTGTATACTCTATTCTTAGAAGCTCGTGATTTGTACTACCAGTTCTTGGAGAATGTATAAGATTTAGATATTTTCTTTTACTTAATTGTCTTATTAAATTACATTGGAATTAGATAGTGAATAGTTGGCTTACCTAACGGGTTGGGTTAGGAGCCATCATGACTAGTTGGATTTTGGGTTGTGACAAGGTGGTATTAGAGCTCTAGGTTCATACGGTCTACAAGTCATGAGCAAGTGTCTAGTAGAGTCTTGCGGATCGGTATGATGATGTCCAATCTTATCTTCGAGAGGCTACAGGGCATTTAGGATATATACTTCCTATCTTTCTTTCCTTATCGTACGAGATTGATTCAGCTTGAAATATAACTCCTTGATTTCCTTCCACGTATTTGTATGCACACATGAGCGCTCGATATCAGCTATGTATCCGGCTTGTGATTTCAGGGATAATGTGCGAGATGTGTATTCTATGTTTTGGCGATAGGCCAGTCTGGAGGACTTGAGGCCATGGTCAGACCGCAGCTTAAGCTCGGTAGTTTTAGTTGTGTGAACTTGTACAATTGGACTCATATGTCCGGTAGTGTCCCTATGAGTGGAATTTGTGGATCGATGAGCGGTATAATGGCTTTGTGATGAGTATGATGTAACTGCGGGATGTGTTAAGACGATGTGAATGTGGCGAGAATTGTTTCCTTGAAGTGTGGAGGAAGGCCATTGGGTGCTTGGTTTTCGTTTTGATGTAACGTACAGTCTCGAGTATTAATGTTTTGAAAGATCTTTCACGTTGTTAAATTTTGGGAAAAACTAAATTCTCATGTCTGGTTAGTGGGTTTGGACTCCGATAAACTATGTGATTTCATAGTAAATGTAGCCATGAAAAAGGGTATAACAAGATGCCAATTTGAGGCTAAGTAGGTGGGTTATCCCATGCGGAGTAATCTACGTAGGTATGTTTCCTTATATGTGAGCGGAGAGTTTATTTTCTGCCAGTAGGACGTATGTGTGGAGGTTTGAATTTGAACCTGGCTGAAAAAGTTGACTTGAGTGTCAAGAGAATGATTGCGAGCTTAACGGATGATTTGGGGTATTTTTATGGTTGGCATTGCATGAGTTTGAGAAGAAGTTTTGTTGAACTGACTGTGGCATAATGGCAGTAATAGAGTATTGGTATTGTGAGTTATGGAATGTTTTAATCTATGGCTTTGAGCCAAGTGGGGGAGCGTGCTATTGATAATTCAATTTCATGGTTATATGTAAAGGTTTGGTTTTGGACTGAGGCATACTGGTGGATTAGTTATAACTTGCAGAGGTGGAGTTCCAGAATGACTCGAGTAAGGAAATTTCTGAATACGGGTTGTATTGCACTTTATGAGTATATGAAAATCGTGGGATGAGTGAATTGTTATTTCTGAATGATTTAGTGCCCACGGAGTATGAAATTGATCGGTGGTATTAAAAAGTAGAGTTAATTCTTTGAGCATTGTTGCGCTATTAGGGCACATGTATTTTGTCCCATTTGGGCGGTGTAATTTGGATTGAGCAAAGTGGGCGACTCTCGAGAAAGTTCCAATAGGTTCAAGGTTTATATATAGCAATTGAGAAATTCTCCGGACTTGTGTATGGTTAAATCTGAGATTTGTGTTTGGTGGTGCCTGGACTTGCGGAAATTCTGTATGACTATGGATTCTTCATTTTAGTATAAGGAAGGTAAGAAGAACAATTTTAAATTCACATAAGGTATTTTTAGAGTGAGTGTTACAGTTGTGGTATTTATGGAGGTGCTTAAGAAGAATAAAGTTGCTTAAGGGTCGTAGGGCGTTGTGGTTCTATGCTAAGGTTTGTGGGGTGAGTTGTGGTTAAAGATCGTGGTGTTTTAGTAGGGAGAAGTATTAATTTGAAGGCGAATTTGTAAGGGACTCAGAGAAATAGGACAACTTGGTGGTAGGTTGGATCAGTATGGTAATGGATATGATCGGTTCTTTGGGTCCTTATAATGTGGGGGTTTTCTACAGGTGATTTGTGGCGATACTCTTGGGTTTGGTGACCTGTGTGGCTAGGTCAAGTTAGACGAATTTATTTCTAATCGCTTGGTTATGTGAAAATGTATTTCAAAGTGTTCTTGATAATTTCAACCATGGTTTGAGATGGATATTTTCTATCAGCGTGAGGTAGCATGTTGAGTATTGTGATTTTCTACCTTATGGGATCAAATGGAAGGCTTCTGGCTGATCGGATATGTATTCTACTTGTGACTCAGAATGATTATGAGGTTCTCGTATTTTTTATATGATGGCATGATAGATGCGGTGTGTTGTGTAGGATTAAGGTTGGCGTGTGCAAGGTCGCAATTTAGTTTTGAAAGGGAGGTCATAAATTCTTAGAGGTCATGGATGGTTTTCGATGTTTAGATGGATACTATAACTATTTGGTATTGCGTGATTAGAGCATACATTTTAGAAGGTACTCTATGTTTTGAATTATGGATATTTCATAGGTATTGGGGCATTTTACTGGTTGATCGACTGCTGATTTTAAGACGTTTCTATGTGGCACGAAAGAATGGGAGAAATATTCCTCATGGGATGATTGTATATGAGAGATGTGTTAGACATTCGGGCAGTGGAGATGGAATCAGAAATAGTGATTCGTTTGTTCTATGGATCTGGAGAGTGGGAGTTCTCAGGAGCAGATTGTTTTATAGTTGTGGACTGTAAAGTTACGGCCAAAGCTAGCCAGATGATAATATGTGTTATGACTCAGTCATTATGGATTTTCGCTGGGTTATTTATCTATTTGTGGGTAACCAGAGTTGATTTGAGGGTCCATTGGTAGGCCTAATTAGGATGTGTATTCTACAACGAGTCGGATTGGTTGGCTCCATACTGCTTTTTTTAGGGATGTGCCGTTTGGTTGATGTTGATCTTATTCGTGTTCTGGAATGATCGGTGAATAAGTCTTTTATGCTACGAGGAGTTGTGATTCATTGGTTATATGCACAAATGGTGTGGTTCTATTGGGAGCCTTATGGTGGAATTTGAACGAGATGAGCATTTGGGTATTGCATGATTGATTGCATATTGGTTATGTTCTTTCAGGTTTTGTGTGGCATGGTGTCATTTGCCTCTCCGTGGTTATTGATTTTGAGCAAGGTGGCTCGGGGGAAATAATATGGACCAACGTTTGGATGGGGTCACACATTGCAGCGGAGTTATGTTAAGGTATGAACCTTGTGTTAGAATCGAGTAATGGTATTACGGTGTGTGATGGATTTTCAACATTTCATTGTGGCGGTACTTGTTAATCTTGCGGGGAAGTTCTCTCATTTGAGCCATTTTACATGACTGAGTACATTTGAATTGTTGCGTATTTGCGCACGGATGGCACGAGCTGTGGCTCTGAGTTATATTAATGTGGCATGTCTGTGGGATAGTTGTGTTTAATAATATAAGGTCATTGGACCTAGAATGGGTACTATCAGGTTTGATTTCGGTATATTCAGGAGGATAATATTGAAAGGCGGCTTTGAAAGTGAGTATGGTTCTGGTTGGGGTGGGAGAGCTCCATGACTTGTCGATCTGATAAGATGTTATGAGATTTCACGTGTTTCTTTTATTATCAACAATGTGCGAAGATGTTGGGATGAGGTTTTTTTTTATATGGGGTTTAATGCTAGTACTTGGTTGGTTTGGAGTAGTTACTGTGATAAGGAATGGTGCTACGAGCGGGCAAGTTGTGTAATATGCTGGGTGATTATATCCGTGATTATAGCTATAGCTCGATGCAGCTTGTTCAAACTCATACAACGTGTAAATGTAAGATTCGTGTCTTGAAAAGAAATTTTGAAGGTTGGGAATTGAATTCCAAGGTTTGTGGACTAAGGTTAAATTAAGGATTTTCAGTTGTATTGTGTTGTCAGGCCTATGTGGAATAGGGTGGCATGGGATCACCCACAGGTACGTGTGTGGTAAGATGGAATAGTGATTTGATGGCTTAGAAATAACTCTAGGCACATTCGAGGACAAACATATGTTTAAGTGGGGGAGAATGTAACGACTCAGTCGGTCATTTAGAGTATTACATCCCGTTCCCCCATTTACCTCTCAATTTATGCCTTACAGTTGATTTATGACTTATCGGGTTAGTTGGTTTGGGTCCGAAAGGATTTCAGAGTGAAATGAGACACTTAATCTCATAATTAAAAACTTAAGTTGGAAAAGTTGACCGGATATTCACTTATGTGTAAATGACCTCGGAATTTAATTCTGATGATTCCAATAGCTCCGTCTGGTGATTTTGGACTTAGGAGCGTGTCCGAAAAGGTGTTTTGGTGGTCCGTAGTGGGATTAGGCTTGAAATGACGAAAGTTGAATTTTTGGGAAGTATGACCGAGGGGGTTGACTTTTTGATGTCGGGGTCAGAATACGATTCTGAAAATTGGAATACCTCTGTTATGTCATTTGTGACTTGTGTGCAAAATTTGAGGTCAATCGGACGCGATTTGATAGGTTCCAGCGTCGTTTGTAGAAATTGGAAGTTTCAAAGTTCATTAGGCTTGAATCTATGTGTGATTCGTGTTTTTAGTATTGTTGGATGTGATTTGAAGGCTCGACTAAGTTCGTATTTTGTTTTAGGACTTATTGGTATATTTGGTTGAGGTCCCGGGGGGGCCTCGAGTGAGTTCAGATGCTTAACGGATCGAATTTGTATTTGGAGGAGGAGCTGAAGCAGCTGGGAATCTGGTATGATCGCACCTGCACGAAAAAGGCCGATGCGAGGAATTAGTCGCAGAAGAGGGAATTGCATGGGCAGGCCAGGCACCGCGGGTGCAAAAAGTTTTGCCACAGGTGCGAAGACTGCAGGTAAGAAGAAATCATCGCAGGAGCGGACACCGCAGGCGCGAGTGTTTGGCTGCGGGTGCGAAGGCCGCAGGTGCAAAGAAATCATCGCAGGCGCGAGAGTTTTTCCACGGATACGAAGACCGCAGGTGCGAAGAAATCACCGCGGGTGCAAAAACCACGGGGCAATACAAAAACAGAGGGGTTCCGAGCTTTTGCCATTATTTTGGCATTTCAAGCTCGGGTTGGGCGATTTTTGAGGAAGTTTTTTACGGCAAAACTTGAGTTAAATCCCCTTGTGATCATTTCTACTCCATAATATTGAATTATCATCGAATAATACGAATAGATTACATGTTTTTGAGGTGTAAATCGGGGGTTTGAACTTAGGGATTTGAAAATAAGATTTAAAGATTTGGAGGTCGAGTTGAGGTCGGATTTTGATAAAATTAGTATGGTTAGACTCGTGGTTGAATGGGCTTCCGAATTTTGTAACTTTTGTCGGGTTTCGAGATGTGGACCCCACGGGCAATGTTTGGAGTATAATTTTATATTTTATGGGAAAATATTAATATTTTGATACAGAATTAATTCCTATAAATTGTGTGGACTGAATTAAATTAATTTTGGCTAGATTTGTGCTGTTCGAAAGTTAATACGAGCAGAATGGAATTTCAGGAGCATTGTTTAGCTTGGTCGACATTGGATTCGGCTTGTTCGAGGTAAGGAAACTTTTCTAATCTTGGAGCTAAGGGTATGAACCCTGAATATATGTATTATGTGAATTGTTGGGAGGTGACGCACATGCTAGGTGATGGGCGTGTTGGCGTGCACTATAGAAAATTTTGACATAATTATTTCTGTGGAATTCTGTAATTAAATAATCTTGGCATTTTCCATGCGGTTTTATGTGTTAAAGAAATTGAGCTGAAAAGCATATTAAAAATCATGTTGAGGCTATGTGCCAGTATTATTGGGACCCACAAAGGTCATATTGCTATGAATTATTTGTTTTAAATTGAAAATTCATACTCATTTATATTTATTTCATTGCATATCATATCTCAGTCTCTGTTGTTATTTATTGATACATCATATCATCATTTTCGGTCTATTTTCATGACATTGTGAGCTCGAGAGACTGGAGAGATTGATGGCTGAGTGAGGTCGAGGGCCTGATTTGTTAGGACATTTATGAAATCGGGCTGCACGCCGCAACATGTTTAATATAGGCCGAGTGCCTCATTGATTTATGCCATAATTGGCTTGATATAGAGCTTGGGTTGAAGGAGCCCCTCCGGAGTCTGTACACACCCTGAGTGAGCGCAGGTACCTACTAAGTGCGAGTGCCGGGTGATTTGGGAGGATTGACTGACTGTAAGGCATGAGTGACTGTGAGGATTGAGTGATTGGAAGGACTGAGTGAAATGATACCCTAAGAGTATGCATATGATTTTATCACTGAGTTGTATCGCATTGACATACACATATGACATACAAGCATAGCGATGGATTTTTCTCATGCTGTACAGTATCACATCATTCATAATTTCTCACATATATTGACCGATGGGCATAGTGATGAATTTGTTTTACATGGGTTATCTGGAAAGAAAATGAAACATCTCTTTTATTATTGAAAGGATTTTGGGAAAATCACAGTTTTTAGACTTACTCATATTTTGGTGATTTTAGTGAAAAGATTTGAGTTTTACTACTATACTTGAAAAGAAAATGTTTATTTTTTCGGAACTGTGAACGAACTGAGCATTTTATTATTGAGTTATTCTTTGTATTGCCTCAATTTCATTGTTATGCGATTTTCAGGATATTGTGGTGGACTATTGGTTTTGGACCTGACCTTGGTAAAAGCTCGTCACTTCTTTCAACCTAAGGTAAGGTTTGTTACTTACTCTGTACATGGAGTCGGTTGTACTGATACTACACTTCTGCACATTGCGTGCAGATGTTGGTTGTTGTTGTTGTTGTACTCGATGGTTGCCTGATTTGAAGATGTACCTGTGTTCCTATTGTAGTTGTCTCTTGTTCATGGTAGCCTTAGATTCATAAAACTCTGTTTATGTACTTATCAAACAGATAATGTATTTATTTCATATCAGCTTTGTATACTCTATTCTTAGAAGCTCATGATTTGTACTACCAGTTCAAGGGAATGTATACGATTTAGATATTTTCTTTTACTTAATTGTCTTATTAAATTACATTGGAATTGGATAGTGAATAGTTGGCTTACCTAACGGGTTGGGTTAAGTGTCATCACGACTAGTTGGATTTTGGGTCATGACAGATGTCGTGCCATGTTATGTGAGTAAAAGAACGAAGGGTGATGCCGTGCCATTGAATTTATATTTATCATGCTTTTGTGTTACTAGGAGTTCATGGCATGAAGGTTATTTCCGTGAAAGTGAGGACGAGGGTTATGCATTATGTTGTGATATCCTTTTCTTACAGATATCTCCATGTCTTTACCTTGAATTGTTACTGTCGTACTTACGGTTCTTATGTGACTTGTCGTCACTGTTCTGTCTTTATTCTCTATCTCAATTGTTGTTGTGTTGCCCATGCCTTCTACTTGCTTAACTTGTAAATATCATGCCTACTTCCTGCTGTTATAGTTGCATCCATGTCATATCTTTTTTGTTGCACTTAGGTACAGGTCTTCTTCCATGTTAGTCATTCATGTATCTACTTGTTAACTTATAAAGTTCATATGTCCCCTTTCTTATTTGTTATATCTATCTTCCTGCCTCCACCATGCTAGTTAGTTGAAGTTACATTCCTTTTCCTAATTATTGTCATTACCTTTATGCTTTTCGCCTAGTCTGTTACTGATGTCCTTATGTACATTCTAGTTCATTATTACTACTTGTGTATTTCCTACTTTGTCATTTCTGTTATCGGTATTTCTGCCCTTCATTTGGTACTATTTTACGCATATTTGGTGAGGAATAGATAAATGCACGAAGGATGTTGTCGTGCCGTTGAATTTGATGTATTGAGTGTTTCCCTCACACTATGAAAGTTTTGAGGTGATTATTGTGGTTCATTGGGATTCGCTCTAAGGAAAAGATTGGTCGAGATATTGGAAACTGTTGGATTATGATTTCTTCTAGTACTCTATTTGTAACGACCCGACTTGTCATTTTAAGAATTAAATCCCCATTCAGTGGCTTAAGGTCTAGCACAGCTTCGCAATATATGTTATGACCCGTGGGTGTGATCGAGTTTGAGTTACAGATGATTCAGAGTGATTTGGGACACTTAGTCCGTAAAATGAAAGCTTAAGTCTTAGGATTTTGACCGTAGTTAGAACTGTGTGAAGACAACTCCGGAATGGAGTTCCGTCGGTTCCGTTAGCTCTGTTGGGTGATTTTGGACTTAGGAGCATGTCCGGACTGTGAATCTGAGGTGTGTAGCTGATTTAGGCTTGAAATGACGAAAGTCAAATTTTTGGAGATTTGGACCGGAAGTGGACTTTTTGATATTGTGGTCAAAATGCAATTCCGAGAGTTGGAACAGTTCTGTTGTGTTATTTGGGACTTGCCTGCAAAATTTGACGTCATTCCGGGTTGGTTTGATAAGTTTCGGCACGATTTTTTGAAGTTGGAAGTTTTGAAAGTTCATAAGTTCGATTCATGGTGCGATTCGTTGTTTCGAATTGTTTTATGTGATTTGAGACCTCGAGCGAGTCCGTGTTAGGTTATGAAACTTGTTGGTATGTTTGGACGGGGTCTCGGGGGCCTCGGGTGAGTTTTAG
The DNA here is from genome assembly GCF_000390325.3 of Nicotiana tomentosiformis. Lineage (NCBI taxonomy): Eukaryota > Viridiplantae > Streptophyta > Magnoliopsida > Solanales > Solanaceae > Nicotiana > Nicotiana tomentosiformis. The sequence continues at coordinate 107,417,173 of NC_090815.1, read as the reverse complement.
ATGGGCTACGGGTCAATTCCCTCCTATTTTGAACTGCTGAATCTGTCATCTGGTTTTTCCTTAATCGCATTCGCGTCTTCTCCTTCACGATCGCGAAGGTCTGCCTTTCCCTTCTTTGCGTTTGCAGCTCCACATTCATGTTCGTGTAGTATTATTTTGGAAGGGGAATTATTTGTTCTTCGCGTTCGCGAGCTTACATCCGCGTACGCGTTCGCAGCTCCCTCTTCGCGTTCGCGTAGAAGAAAATAGGAGCTGAGCACTGGTGACTACTTCCTCTTCGCGTTCGCGAAGGTATTCCATCCCATTCTCCGCATTTGTGTACCATTTCCACGTTCGCGTAGGCTAGTCATGAGCCATTAGATTTTTCTGCTCCACGTTCGCGTGCGTGTTGTCGCGTTCGTGAAGCACAAGCTGGGCAACATTTTTTTCCTTCTTCACGATCGTGTTAGATGTTCCGCGATCGCGATGCTTTGATGCCTGGGCAGAAACATTAGGAGCTCGGGAAGAGGCGATTTTTGGGAGTTTTTCAAGGAAAACAATGGGGTAAGTGTTCTTAACTCAATATTGGATATATTGCCCGAATCCATGGTTGTTTTTAAAATTTAATCGGTGAATTTAGTTGGAAAAATTGTGAAAACCCTCTAGGTTTAAATTTATGGTTTGGAGGTTGATTTGTTATTAGAATTCGATAAAATTGGTATGGTTGAACTCGTATCGGAATGGGTGTTCGGATTTCATGAAAATTATGTCGGGTTCCGAGAGGCGAGCCCCGCGTTGACTTTTATTGACTTTTTGGAATAATTTTTTAAGTCAATGCATTATTATCCGGAATTATTTTCGATGAATTTTAATGAAGTTATACAATTAATTTGGATAGATTTGAGCTATCCGGAGGTCAATTCAAGCAAGAAGGCTATTTTGGAATATCGGCCTAACTTCAAAAAGGTAAGTGTCTTGCTTAACCTTGAGTGGGGGAATTCCTCTTAGGCATCGAGTCTTATGTGGCATTTGTGAAATGTGAAAATCCGTGTACGCGAGGTGACGAGTATGTACTCGGCTTGTATGTGAAAATTTTATTGAGTTAAAGTCTTGAGCATATTGTGTAGTAAATTGAAAAATTATTGGCATATATTTAATCATCTATTTGTCGTGCCTAAATCCTTGTTGTTGAATCTGTTGTTATATGACAATTTGATGTGATTGTTACTTGATTATTTATGTAATTCCGTGAATTTGTTGGTTTGATAATTATTGGAATTTAATTTCATTATGGATTTTCCCTCTGCAAAATATTAATTAAATGAGCTTAAGAAGAGGTGTTTATATAATTATTGAAAACTTGGATTTAATGAAGACTTTGCTTTATGTTGAGTAATTTCTATCTCTATTGATTGTTTTTGGGTTTTGTACATATTGTGTGGAGCCTTTGGCTACTTGTTGTGAAATTAATTGACTTGGTTGTAGATTTGGAATTTGGTTGTGGCCATTGAGCAAATTGTGATATGAATTGATTTTTTTATGTTGCCGTGATAATTTTCCGTGTAAACTGTTGTGTTGTGTTAATTATTATTTTGAGGATATAAGGGTGGCATTTCACCGTTGATTTTATGTGGGTATAAGGGTGGCATTTCACTGTGATTGTGTTTGTTGGAATATTGTCTGGGCGGAGCGATAAGGCTGCCAATATGAGAGATAAGGGTGGCAATAAGAGCGATAAATGTGGCTATTGATATTGTCTGGGCGGAGCAATAAGGGTAGCTATAGGAGTGATAAGGGTGGCTATTGTCAGGTACGATATGTGATGATGTGGAGTTGTGGTTTCGGTGATTTTCATGTGATATTGTGATTTTTTTGTGTTTATTTTTATACCTTGTGCAAATTGTCTTGTTGGTAAATTAATAACAATATGATTTATGTTGAAATTGAGAGCATGTGGCTATTGCCAGGCGGATTATAAAATAAAATATGGACACGAGGTGCCGTGAGTAAATAATGAGGATATTGGCACGTGAATTGTCCGTGCAGTTGTGATATGAAATGTGGGCACGAGGTGCTGTGATGAAATGATAATGATATTTGGCACGTGAATTGTCCGTTTAATTGTGATATGAAAGGAGGGCACGAGATGCCGGGTAAATATGATGATTTAATTATGGGCACGAGGTGCCGTGGAAAAAAGAAAAATGGGCTGAGACCCGTGTTTACAAAAAATATGAAAATGGGCTGAGACCCGTATTTTTATGATTTTGAAACGAGGTATCACATGGTGACTCTTTAATCGAAAGAATTATATTCAAAATATGTATTTGAAAGGATTTTTATTCAAGAAGAATTATATGAAAGAATTGTATTTGAAAAATATTTATTAGACGAAATTATATTTGAAAAAGAGTTTTATTCGTAAGAATTATATGTGAAAGATATTTAATTGAAGAACTTGATTTAACTAGGTGTAATTGTATTTATTAATTGTTGAGCGATATTAATGGTGATTTTATTGTCTTACTGTGCATATCATTGTTTGTTTTATGTTGCCTTGTTGTTATTTATTTTCTATTATTTTGTATATTATATTGCACAGGTTATTAGACTAGTGAGTGTCTTGACTGTACCTCGTCTCTACTCCATTGAGGTTAGTCTTGATACTTACTGGGTACCGACCATGGTGTACTCATACTACAATTCTGCACATTTTTGTGCAGAGCCAGGTATTGGAAATATCGAACTTGAGCAGAGTTAAAGCGGGATCGTAAGGATTCAAGGTAGAGCTGCTTGGTCGTCGCAGTCCCTTGGGGTCTTTTCATTTCATTGTACTGTTAATTTGTAATCAAACAGTATTGTATATTCGGTCCTCGTGATCATTCCATGTATTCAATTAGAGTTTGTGACTCAGTACTACCAGTCTTGGGAAATTGTTGTATTCATAACTATTTCCGCTGCTAGTTTCTATTTTCAAAAAAACAATGGCTTCAAAAATGTAATTGAAATCGACTTACCTAGCCTTAGAGACTAGGGGCCATCACGACGCCTGTGGTTGGATTTTGGGTCGTGACACCATTATTGCTTTGTACATTCGTTCGTCTGCTCTATTCTGTTATACTGTAGTATATTGCTATTGTTAGTTACATTACAAATTTTATCAGTGAGCATATTTTAACTAAAAAGCCTCGTCACTACTTCAACGAAGTTAGAAAAAAATACTTACTGGGTACATGGGGTCGGTTGTACACATATTACACTTCTGCACCTTGCGTGCAGACTTTTGGAGCGGAGCTGCTAGTGATGTCGGGAGCTGACCATGAAGATGCTCGTGAATTCCGGATATAGCTGCCACTTGTCCTTGGTAGCTTTAGATTTTGTTAATCTGTTTATGTAGCTTTCGAACAGATCATGTAATTATTTGTATCAGCTTTGTAAATTCTAAGTCTTAGAAGCTCATGATTTGTACTACCAGTTCTTGGGTTAATTTGTAAAAGTTCAGATATTTCTTCATTATTTCCTACAATTTTATTTGGATTGTATTGACTGTTAGTTGGCTTACCTAGTGGGTCGAGTTAGGTGCCATCACGACTAGTGATTTTTGGGTCGTGGCAGGCTTGCCTAGCAAGTGGAATGTTAGGTGCCATCACGATCCTGAAGGTGGGAATTAAATTTTTAATTAATTATTTTACAAGGGAATCCAATTCTATTATTTTTTAGCATCATATGAGTAAAATTATTTTTTAAGTTAAGAAAAAACTTAAGGTACATAAATTTATTCCATAAAAAGAGCGTTAGAGATTAAAAGAATTAGACCACAAAGTAAAAAAAAGTTAGTAGAGTATTAAGAATCAAAATGCCATACAAGTGTTTGAAGAAGCATAATCAAAACTAAATCCTGAACAAGAATAAGCTTTCAAGACTATATTATAAAGAGTCGACTCTGGTATAGCGAGATTATCCTGTAGATGCCTCCGGCAGAATCGAAATAATATTTTTATGTCATGCATTACTTGCAAATGTCAGATCAAGGGGTATGATATTGTTAGCAATAATAACAAGTGATGTACCAATAACAATTTTATTATGAGGTCACTCACTTTAGATTTGATATACCTCTTCAAATAACTGAAATAACCATCATAAATATAACAAAGTAGAGTAATAATGCTAAATTTATAAGGAAATCAAAATTGATAATATGGGATGAAGAGTTTATGGCTTAGTGTCAAACGATCGAAACAATTACCCGGAGTTCTAGAGATATATTAGATATCACGGAACCGTTTGGTGAAAAATTAATGATTTAGGAGATGATTTCTGTCAAGTACTACCAGTAGTTCCAAAATCGAAGAAAGTAGAAACTGTAAAAGCTAGATTACCAAAAGTATAATTATGGCCTCAAATGAAAAAAATTCAAGTGATAAGAAATATAAAGTAATAACAAATCCAGTATTCAATGATGTCACGACCCAAAATCCAACTAGTCATGATGGCACCTAACCCAACCCGCTAGGTAAGCCAACTTTCAACTATCCAATTCCAATAACAATTATTAAAAAAATTTAAGTAAATAATTATCTTAACCTTATACATTCCCCAAGAACTGGTAGTACAAATCATGAGTTTCTAAAAATAGAGTATACAAAGCGAAAATAAAATAAATACATAGTATGTTTGAATAATACATAAAAAGAGCTTTTATAAATTTAAGGCTACCCTGAACAAGAGGCAGCTACAACAGGAACGCAGGTACATCTTCAAATTCGGAAACCATCGAACACAGCCACAACGACAGCCAATATCTTCACGCAATGTGCAGGAGTGCAGTATCAGTACAACCGACCCCATGTACTGAGTAAGTAACAAACCTAGCCTTAGGTTGAAAGCAGTGACGAGCTTCTACCAAGGTCGAGTCCAAAACCACTAGTCCACAACAGTCCATAACAACATAAAGTAAATAATACCAGAAGAAACACAGAGATAAAATGCTCAGCCAACACATGATTTCAAAAATAATAGTTCTTCCTTTCAAATACATCATTGAAAATCCAAATTGTTTGCCGAAGTTTCCAAAAATATGAATAATTTGAAAACATTCATTTTTCTAAAATCCTTTCAATAATAAATAAAATATCTCATTTTATTTCCTAGATAAACTGTATAAAACAAATTCATCACTATGCCCATCTGTCAACGTGTGTGAGAAATCATGAATAATGTGATACCGTACAGCATGAGAAAAACACATCTCTATGCATATATGTCATGTGTGCATGTCAATGCAATATATCTCAGAGATTGCACTCATGTACTCACACTCTCTCATAGTACTCAATCTCATTGTCTCGCATTCCCTCTCATTGTGCTCACCACACTCAATCACCCAGCGCTATACAATACTTGCTGCAGCGTGCAGCCCGATCCCTATTTATAGTCGACTGCGCTCACTGGGGGTGTGTACAGACTCAAGAGGGGCTCCTACAGCCCAAGCGCTATAAGCACAGACAACTCACGTGCCATAATATAAATGTCTGGATCCGCACGGCCAACTCACGTGCAATAGTATAATATATATAAAGCGAACATGGCCTGCTGCGGCGTGCAACCCGATCCCAAAAATATCCTCTCAATCAGTCCCTCGGCCTCCTTCTATCATCAATCTCTCCAGTCTCTCTCTCATGGGTTCACAATGTCATGAGAACAACCCAAAATGATGATATGATGTATCAATAAATAATAACAGGGACTGAGATATGATATGTAATGACATAAATATGACTGAGTATAAATTTTCAATTTAAAATAAATAATTCACAATAATATGACCTCTGTGGGTCCCAATAATACTAGCACATAGCCTTAACATGATTTTTAATATGTTTTTCAGCTCAATTTCTTTAACTCATAAAATCGTATGGAAAATGCCAAGATCATTTAACTACAAAATTCCACAGAAACAATTATGTCACAATTTCTATAGTGCACGCCCACACACCCGTCACTTAACATATGCGTCACCTCCCAACAATTCACGAAATATATATATTCAGGGTTCATACCCTCAACTCAAAGATTAGAAGAGTTACTTACCTCGAACAAGCCAAATCCAATGTCAAGCAAGCAAAGCAATGCTCCAAAAATCCCATTATGCGCGTATCAACTTCCAAACGGTTCGAATCTAGTCACAATTAATTTGATTCAGCTCTCAAAAATTATAGGAATTAATTCCAAATCAAAATACTAATATTTTCTTAAAATCCGAAATTATGGCCCAAAAATACCCGTAGGGCCCACATCTCGGAATCCAATAAAACTCACAAAATCCGAACATTTATTCAACCATGAGTCCAACCATACCAAAATTACTCAAATCCGACCACAACTCGGCCTTCAAATCCTCAATTAAAGTCTTTAAATATTTCTACCATTTTCAGCCTAATCTTTACCCATTTGAACTCAACAATCTTTCCATAAACCTTATTGATATGTATAAATAATACTATTACACCCAAGAATCATACTCTTAATCACCCATCTTTACCCAAACTCGAAATTGAAGACTAGGGGTTAGAACCTTACCTCTTGGGTGAAGATCTTGTGATATTTCCTTCTTGGATTTCAAAGCTTGAACAAGATCTAGATGAACAAAGCACTTGAGCTTCTTCCTCTCTCTAGAACACCCTCCCTTCTCTCTAAAAATATCAGATTTTTTCTCCAAAATGAGTCCCCAGGCCTATTTATCAAAATGGGGTCGAGTTATGAAAATAGAAAAATTAACCCTCTGAAAGCAGGTCTGCGGTCGCATAATGGACCACAGAATGGATATGCGGGTCGCAAAATGCACCGCAAAATCGATGCCCAGAAATGTGCTTCACTAGACAGGTTTGCAACTATTTTGCGGTCGCATAACTACTTCTGCGATCGCATAATGGTTCTGCGATCGCAGAATTGGTCACAGAATCGTATTTTTCCAGCCTTTGGTAATTTGGTCATAACTTCTTGTAGGAATGTCCAAATGACAAAAGGTTGAAGAGTTAGAAACTAGACTCAAAAATCTTTCATTTGATAGGTAATACAGCATATAACACTTCGTATCATGAGAGTTATACTCATTTTAAATTAGGTCTTATGCGAACTCTCTTGAAACTTTAGTCTTACAAAATTTTCAACTTCTACATTCGATGCCGAAACCTATCGAATCAAGTCTGATTGACCTCAAAATTTGCACACAAGTCATAAATGACATAATAAATCTATTCCAATTCCCATATTTCCAACCTTGATATCAAAAAGTCAACCCCCGATTAAACTTCCAAAAAATTCAACTTTCGGCATTTCAAGCCTAATTCCACTACGGACCTCCAAACAATTTTACGGACACGCTCCTAAGTCCAAAATCACTATACAGAGCTATTGGAATTATCAAAACTCCATTCCGGGGTCGTTTATACATAAGTCGACACCCGGCCACTATTTTAACTTAAGTTTTCAATTATGAGACTAAGTGTCTCATTTAACTCTGAAATCCTTCCGGACCCGAACCAACTAACTCGATAAGTCATAAATCAACTGTAAGGCATAAATTGAGAAGTAAATGGGGGAAAGGGGTTGTGATACTCAAAACGACCAGTCGGGTCATTACATTCTCCCCCACTTAAACATACGTTCGTCCTCGAACGTGCCAAGAGTTGTTCTTAACCTTCAAATCTCTATTCCACCTTACCACGCACATACCCAGGGGTGATCTCACGTCACCCTATTCTATATAGGCATGACCACACAACATAACTAAAAATTATTAATTCAACCTTAGCCCAAAACCCATGGAGCCAAATTTCTAACATCCAGAATTCTTTTCAAGACCCGAATCTCACATCTACACACTGTATAGGCCTGAACAAGTTGTATCCAGCCATAACCATGATCCCAGATATAATCACATAACATACTACACAACTTGCATACTCGTAGCACCATTCATGATCACAGTAACTACTCAAAACCAACCAAATACTAGTATAAAACCCCGCATTCAACGGAACCTCATTCCGAAACCTTCGTACACTGCCAATGATGAAAGAAACAATCAAAAACTCATAACTACTCATCAGATAAACTTGCCATGGAGATCTCTCGCCCCAACAAGAACCATAATCATCTCCTAAGTTGACTTTCAATATTATCCTCCCGAATATACCATAATCAAGCCTGATAGTACCCATTCTAGGTCCAGTGACCTTATATTATTAAACACCACTATCCCACAGACACGCAACATCAATATAACTCAAGCCATGACTGCGCAATCTGTGTACCCAAATATGGGAGATGTCTCAAGGAAGAGAACTATATTGCAAGTTCAACAAGCACCACTACAACCGCAATGTTACAACCAACTCCTCTAATTTCGTGAAGAGGATAACCGTAGGTGCATGTGCACAATTGTAGAGGAAGGAAATTAATAGATCAGATCAATTATTATAGAAATAGAATTCCCACACACGGCACGGACAACTCACGTGCCAATAATATGAAATCGCCCGGCATGGTCACAGGCCTCCAGTCCCAGCATATCATACATGAGCAATTATACAAGTACACTTGTATATATGATAATGAAATAAGATTCTCAGGCTCCTGGACTGGTAAAAATAACACGCCATAGTGTAAGCATGTGCAAAGTCTGCTATCACACTTCAAATCGGTGATTTAACGCAGAAATAGTAACTACCCCGTTTATTCGAGGAAATTAGCCTCTTTGTAACCTCAAATGTAGCCCAGATAGTTTTCAAAAAGGTAAGAACATAATAAACTTTATAACTTTACGCTTAACAGTCAACTCTAGGCATATCATAGCCTAAGCATTCTTTCAAGTAGGAATACTGGCCCTGATACCCACACATGGACTCAACCTCACATATATGTGCACTCATAGCGTGTAGCTATCACAAATAATTAACGCAACTAGTGCCTCCACTGGGCTTTAAATAAAATCGTCACCTCAAATAGGTCGCAACCCCGAAACAATATACTTCTGAGAACTCCCAGTCTCCAAATTCATCGAACACATGAATCACCGTAATTGATCCCAACTCCAGCACTAAAATGACTAACACATCTTCCATTCACGATAATCCCATGGGGAATACTTTCATAATTCTTCCGTTCCACATAGCAATAATTTGAATATCATCAGTCTATCAACCAGGTGAGTACTGCAATATCGATGAACATCCGTAAGTCAAAACACAACGCGCCTTCTGAAATGCAAACCCTTCTCAGGAATTACCAAGCAGTTATAACACCCATCGAAATATCTGAAACTGACCACGCTGTCCAACATTCGTTACCTTCTCTTCAAGACTGAACTGTCACCCTTTACATGTAAATCCTAATCCCTCACAACACACCACATCTATTATGCTATCATGTGAAAAACATAAGAATCCTATTATCAACTTTTAGTTACCAACAATTTACATACTCTATTAGTTTGAAACCGTTCTCTTGCTTCTTTCCAGGAGGAAATCATAATACACAACACGTTCTCCACACCTGTAGAAAAGTATCTGATTCAAACTATGGTAGAAACCATCATGAACACTTTGAAATCCGTCTGCACATAACAAAGCTATTAGAATTAAATTCCTCTAACTCGACCAAACCACGTAGGTCACCAAAAACCAAGGATATTGCCACCAAAATATCTGTAAAGTCTTACCACGTCGTAATTACCTAAAGGACCGATCCTACCATTACCACACCGGTCTAGCCTACTACCCAGTTCCGCTATTTCTCCAAGTCCCTTCCGAATTTGCCATCAAATTGATACTTTTCAGTGCTAAACACCACAATATTTAACCAAAACTCAGCCCCACAAACCTTAGCATAGAACCACAACGCCCTACGACCCTTAAGAAACCGTGTTCTTCTTAAGCACCTCCATAAATACCACAATTGTAACACTCACTCTGAAAATACCTTATGTGAGTCTAAAGCCATTTCATTCACCTTCCTGATACCTAAATATAAAATCCATAATGATATACAAAAATGCCACAAGTCTCGACTCCATCCAACTTAAATCTTAGATTTTAGCTGCAAACAAATCCGCCAAAATTTTTTAATTGTTACATATAAATCTCGAATCCATTAGAACTTTCTCGAGAATCACCCCCTTTGTTCAAATCCACATTACACCACCCAAATGGGCCAAAGGACCATGCCCCATTAGCACAACAACTCTCAAAGAAGTAAATCTACTTTAATACCACCTATCAAATTCATACTCCGTGCGCACTACATCATTCACAAATAACAACTCACTATCCCACGATTTTCATATACTCATAAGTGCAATATAACCCATATCCAGGAATTTCCTTACTAGAGTCATTCTCGAACTCCACCTCTGCAAGTCATCACTGATTCCCAAGTAAACTTCAGATCAAAACAAAATTTTGACACATAGCCATGAATTAATTTGCCGATAACAGACTCTCCCACTTGACTCAAAGCCATAAATCAAAACATTCGATAACTCACAATAACCATACTCTCTTACTGCCATAATGCTGCAGTCAGTTCAATGGAAATTCTTCTCAAGCTCATGTGACACCAACCATAAAACACCTCGATCATCCTCTAAGCTCGCAATCATTCTCTTGTCACTCAAGTCAAGTTTCTCAGCCAGATTCAATTTCAAATCTCCACACATATGCCTTGCTGGCAGAAAAGAAACTCTCCACTCCTATATAAGGAATATTATCGAACATATGAATCCAAAAGCACAATTTACAACTGAGGCTACCTAGATTAAGTTGCGGTCTAACCATGGCCTCATGTCCTCCAGACTGGCCCATCACCAAAACACAGAATACATATTTCGAACCTCGTTCATGGAATCACAGGTCGGTGATGCACAGCTGATATGGAGCACTCATGTGCGCATACGAATGCGTGGAAGGAATTCAAAGAGTTATATTTGAAGCTGAATCAATTCCGCACGATAAAGAAAGAAAGATGGGAAGTATATATCCTAAATGCCCTGTAGTCTCTCGAAGATAAGTATGGGCGTCATCATATCGCTCTGCAAGACTCTACTAGACACTTGCTCATGACTTGTAGAACCTATGAATCTAGAGCTCTGATACCACCTTGTCACGACCCAAAATCAGACTAGTCGTGATGGCACCTAACCCAACCCGCTAGGTAAGCCAACTTTCGACTATCCAATTCCAATAACAATTATTAAAGAAATTTAAGTAAATAATTATCTTAACCTTATACATTCCCCAAGAACTGGTAGTACAAATCATGAGCTTTTAAGAATAGAGTATACAAAGCGAAAATGAAATAAATACATAGTCTGTTTGAATAATAAATAAACAGAGCTTTTATAAATCTAAGGCTACCCTGAACAAGAGACAGCTACAACATGAATGCAGGTACATCTTCAAATCCGGAAACCATCGAACACAGCCATGATGGCAACCAATACCTGCACGCAATGTGCAGAAGTGCAGTATCAGTACAACCGATCCCATGTACTGAGTAAGTAACAAACCTAGCCTTAGGTTGAAAGAAGTGACGAGCTTCTACCAAGGTCGGGTCCAAAACCACTAGTCCACAACAGTCCATAACAACATAATGCAAATAATACCAGAAGAAACACAGAGATAAAATGCTCAGCCAACGCATGATTTCAAAAATAATAGTTCTTCCTTTCAAATGCATCAGTGAAAACCCAAATCGTTTGCCGAAGTTGCCAAAAATATGAATAATTTGAAAACATTTATTTTTCTAAAATCCTTTCAATAATAAATAAAATATCTCATTTTATTTCCTAGATAAACAGTGTAAAACAAATTCATCACTATGCCCATCTGTCAATGTGTGTGAGAAATCATGAATAATGTGATACCGTACAACATGAGGAAAACACATCTCTATGCATATATGTCATGTGTGCATGTCAATGCAATATATCTCAGATATTGCACTCATGTACTCACACTCTCTCAGAGTACTCAATCTCATTGTCTCGCATTCCCTCTCACTGTGCTCAGCACACTCAATCACCCAGTGCTATACAATACTTGCTGCAGCGTGCAGCCCGATCCCTATTTATAGTCGACTACGCTCACTGGGGGTGTGTACAGACTCATGAGGGGCTCCTACAGCCCAAGCGCTATAAGCACGGACAACTCACGTGCCATAATATAAATGTCTGGATCCGCACGGCCAACTCACGTGCAATAGTATAATATATATAAAGCGAACATGGCCTGCTGCGGCGTGCAACCCGATCCCAAAAATATCCTCTCAATCAGTCCCTCGGCCTCCTTCTATCATCAATCTCTCCAGTCTCTCTCTCATGGGTTCACAATGTCATGAGAACAGCCCAAAATGATGATATGATGTATCAATAAATAATAACAGGGACTGAGATATGATATGTAATGACATAAATATGACTGAGTATAAATTTTCAATTTAAAATAAATAATTCACAATAATATGACCTCTGTGGGTCCCAATAATACTAGCACATAGCCTTAACATGATTTTTAATATGTTTTTCAGCTCAATTTCTTTAACTCATAAAATCGTATGGAAAATGCCAAGATCATTTAACTACAAAATTCCACAGAAACAATTATGTCACAATTTCTATAGTGCACGCCCACACACCCGTCACTTAACATATGCGTCACCTCCCAACAATTCACGAAATACATATATTCAGGGTTCATACGCTCAACTCAAAGATTAGAAGAGTTACTTACCTCGAACAAGCCAAATCCAATGTCAAGCAAGCAAAGCAATGCTCCAAAAATCCCATTATGCGCGTATCAACTTCCAAACGGTTCGAATCTAGTCACAATTAATTTGATTCAGCTCTCAAAAATTATAGGAATTAATTCCAAATCAAAATACTAATATTTTCTTAAAATCCGAAATTACGGCCCAAAAATACCCGTAGGGCCCACATCTCGGAATCCAATAAAACTCACCAAATCCGAACATTTATTCAACCACGAGTCCAACCATACCAAAATTACTCAAATCCGACCACAACTCGGCCTTCAAATCCTCAATTAAAGTCTTTAAATATTTCTACCATTTTCAGCCTAATCTTTACCCATTTGAACTCAACAATCTTTCCATAAACCTTATTGATATGTATAAATAATACTATTACACCCAAGAATCATACTCTTAATCACCCATCTTTACCCAAACTCGAAATTGAAGACTAGGGGTTAGAACCTTACCTCTTGGGTGAAGATCTTGTGATATTTCCTTCTTGGATTTCAAAGCTTGAACAAGATCTAGATGAACAAAGCACTTGAGCTTCTTCCTCTCTCTAGAACACTCTCCCTTCTCTCTAAAAATATCAGATTTTTTCTCCAAAATGAGTCCCCAGGCCTATTTATCAAAATGGGGTCAAGTTATGAAAATAGAAAAATTAACCCTCCGAAAGCAGGTCTGCGGTCGCATAATGGACCACAGAATGGATATGCGGGTCGCAAAATGCACCGCAAAATCGATGCCCAGAAATGTGCTTCACTAGACAGGTTTGCAACTATTTTGCGGTCGCATAACTACTTCTGCGATCGCATAATGGTTCTGCGATCGCAGAATTGGTCACAGAATCGTATTTTTCCAGCCTTTGGTAATTTGGTCATAACTTCTTGTAGGAATGTCCAAATGACAAAAGGTTGAAGAGTTAGAAACTAGACTCAAAAATCTTTCATTTGTTAGGTAATACAGCATATAACACTTCGTATCATAAGAGGTATACCCATTTGAAGTTAGGTCTTTTGGGAACTCTCTTGAAACTTTAGTCTTATGAAATTTTCAACTTCTACATTCGATGCCGAAACCTATCGAATCAAGTCCGATTGACCTCAAAATTTGCACACAAGTCATAAATGATATAATGAAGCTATTCTAATTTCCATAATCGGATTCTGACCTCGATATCAAAAAGTCAACCCCTCGGTTAAACTTTCCAAAAATTTAACTTTCGGCATTTCAAGCCTAATTCCACTACGGACCTCCAAATAATTTTTCGGACACGCTCCTAAGTCCAAAATCACCATATGGAGCTATTGGAATCATCAAAACTCCATTCCGGGGTCGTTTATACATAAGTCGACATCCGGTCACTATTTTAACTTAAGTTTTCAATTATGAGAGTAAGCGTCTCATTTCACTCAGAAATTCTTCCGCACCCAAACCAACTAACTCGATACGTCATAAATCAACTATAAGGCATAAATTGAGTAGTAAATGGGAGAAAGGGATTGTGATACTCAAAACGACCGATCGGGTCATTACAAATGACTTCTTCTTCGTGTCAGAAACGAAAAAGAGCATCCCATAAAGATGGGTTGGTTCTTCTAGAATATTTGGTTGTCAACCCCAATGGAAATAGTAGTGCCTTTAATAAGGAAAATGTTTTCATCATTAGATTAAAACACAATTTGTAAATTGTATGATAGAAACTAAAAAGCTATCGTAGCTAGCAGAAATGGATATATTGATCAACCAAATAAAAGATTGATAGCAAATTTTATGGTATAAACAAAATATTTTTCAGTTTTTGACTCGGCCGAAGATGATACCAATAATTACTACAAAAAAAAATACTTAAATAATTTAATACCAAATGGCCTTCTACCATACATGTTTGTTGTCAAGTTTATTATTACTTATGTATGTTAGTTCACCGTGTGTATAATAGACTAAGTTAAATTGATATTCCATTGTATATAGGTTAATTTTGAAGAAACATATGCTCGTCATGCTACTGAAAGACTTAGATCCGCCGAATAGCTAATGTAATCGCACACATATAGTATATAGAAGTTTTGACAATAACATCATACATGCAAAAATTATGATACTGGTCAATGTGCTTCTTAAGAATATTTTTATCCCTGAATTCAACTTTCATCTTCCGAAACTAAAGAATATCTCTTTAAATTTGTGTGAAAATAATTTCAGTATGTTTATGTTTTGCAATTATAATAAATAAAGTACAAGGATAAACATCCTAAATATTGGACTATATTTATCGCAATAAGTTTTCTTGCACGAACAACTATATGTTGCACTTTCAAGAGGGATATCAATATCGACGACAAGAGTTCTGGTTATGGTAGAGCAACTAAAGAATTAGAAGAAAACATACACAAAAAATAAAATATCATCTACAAAGAATTGTTCGGTAAGATACCATCACATTAAATACTTTTAAACCGTAATACATAATTATCTAACTAACATGATTAAATTAATCATTTGTGTAAGTTCTGATGATGTTCTCTCATTTTGAATTCACGTATTATGCTAATATAATAATATTTTTCGGTATTTAGATGATTGTTATATTATTATACATCAAATTTCTCTCATTAATTAAATTTTGTTGTTCGTTCATATAAATAAATGTTTAAACCATCACGTGACATTATTAACGTGCGTATAATGTATTTATTAATTGATGTAAATGCGTTTTTACCTACTAATGTGACTGATAACACTTCCATAGCTTTTGAGATTTTCTTTAAAAAAATTCAACTATAGCTTGATATCCGGGAAATTCATTTTAAAAGTTCCTTAAAATATCAGTATACGTTTTTAAGAAATAAGTTTGGTCAACGTAGTTGTGCAGAGTCCATCTTTTGATGGCGAAGCCATTTTTGTGCAAGTGTCATTGCTGTTTTTCTAAAACAGGATCTAAGAGCCTTTTAATACCTAAATGAACTTCTCACACATCCCATACGGTAGGAATTGGCTTAAATCCAAAAAGACGTGCTCCTTTTTCATTTATAACTCGCACTTGTATAATTAATATATTAATATAATAGTAAATGAATTAGAGTAGACAAAAGCATACCTCTCAGCCACATAGATAAGATCAAACACAGCAGCGGATGTATTATTCATTTAGACGTAAAATATATATTTATGTATAAACAAGTGTAGATTTGAATCCATTTCTAAAGAAATAATAGGTTCAATACTAAAAAACTTAAAAGTTGGATTTATAGAATTTCAATTCTGGATTCGTCCAAATAATACTAATTCTAACATGTAATCTTACTTAAAGAATATCACGACCCAAAATCCAACTAGTCGTGACGGCACCTAACCCAACCCGTTAGGTAAGCCAATTACCAACTATCCAATTCCAATGAAATTAATTTAAAGAAAATATCTAAAACCAATACATTTTCCCAAGAACTGGTAGTATAAATCATGAGCTTCTAAGAATAGAGTTTACAAAGCGAAAATGAAATAAATACATAGTCTGTTTGAATAGTACATAAACAGAACTTTTATAAATCTAAGGCTACCATGAACAAGAGGCAGCTACAACAGGAACGCAGGTACATCTTCAAATCCTGCAACCATCGAGCACAACAACAACAACAACCAATATCTGCACGCAATGTGCAGAAGTGTAGTATAAGTACAACCGACTCCATGTACTGAATAAGTAACAAACCTAGCCGTAGGTTGAAAGTAGTGACGAGCTTTCACCAAGGTCGGGTCCAAAACCAATAGTCCACAACAGTCCATAGCAACATAAAGCAAATACTACTAGAAGTAACTCAGAGATAGAATGCTCAGCTAAATCATGATTTCAAAAATAATAGTTCTTCCTTTCAAGTACATTAGTGAAAACCCAAATCGTTTACCAAAGTTGCCGAAAATATGAATAAGTTTGAAAACAATAATTTTTCCAAAATTCTTTCAATAATAAATGATGTGTTTCATTTTCTTTCCAGATAACCCATGTAAATGTCACGACCCAAAATCCCACCACAGGCGTTGTGATGGCACCTAGTCTCTAAGACTAGGTGCCATCACAACGCCTGTGGTGGGTAAGCCGATTTCAATTACATTTTGAAGCCATTTGTTTTTAGTTAAATAAATAATCAAAACTGATAGCGAAACAAATATAAATATGCAACTTCCCAAGATTAGTTGTACTGAGTCACGAACTCTAACTGAATACATGGAATGATCACGAGGACCTAATATACAATACTATTTAATTACAAATTCACAATACAATGAAATGAAAAGACTCCAAGGGACTGCGACTGCCAAGTAGCTCTACCTTGAATCCTTACGATCCCGCTCTAACTCTGCTCAAGTCTGATATCTCCTATACCTGGCTCTGCACAAAAATGTGCATAAGTGTAGTATGAGTATACCACGGTCGGTACCCAGTAAGTATCAAGACTAACCTCAATGGAGTAGAGACGAGGTACAGTCAAGACACTCACTAGTCTAATAACCTGTGCAATATAATATACAAAATATTAGGAAACAGATAGCAATAAAGGCAGG
Organism: Nicotiana tomentosiformis; assembly: GCF_000390325.3. Classification (NCBI taxonomy): domain Eukaryota; kingdom Viridiplantae; phylum Streptophyta; class Magnoliopsida; order Solanales; family Solanaceae; genus Nicotiana; species Nicotiana tomentosiformis. Next base: position 107,399,818 of record NC_090815.1, on the reverse strand, counting down.
ATAAAACAACCAGTGGTATGCGCAGCAAGACAACATGAATACCATAAATATCACTCAACAATTAATAAATACATGTACGCCCAATTAATTCAAGTTTTTCAAATAAATATCCTTCACATATAATTCTTCCAAATAACTCTCTTTCAAATGTAGTTTTCTCAAATAATTATTTTTCAAATATAATTCTTTCATATAATTCTTTTTGAATATAAATCCTCCCAAATAAATATTTTGAATATAATTCTTCTAATTAAAAAGTCACCATGTGACACCTCATTTCATAATCATAAAAATACGAGTCTCAAGCCATTTTTATATTTTTCGTAAACACGGGTCTCAGCCCACTTTCATATATCCACAGCACCTCGTGCCCATAATTAAATCATCATATTTTTCCGGCACCTCGTGCCCTCATTTCATATCACAACTGCATGGACAATTCACGTGCCAAATATCCTCATTATTTACTCACGGCACCTCGTGCCCACATTTCATTTTTATAATCCGCTGGCAATGGCCACAGGTTCTCAATTTCAACATAAATCAGATTGTTATCAATTTACCAACAACAAGACAAACTACACAAGTTATAAAAATAAACACAAGAAAATCACAACATCACATAAAAATTATCAACACCACATCATCACATATCGTCCCTGACAATAGCCACCCCTATCGCTCCTATTTCCACCCTTATCACTCCTATAGCCACCCTTATCGCTCCGCCCAGACAATATCAATAGCCATCCTTATCACTCCTATTGCCACCCTTATCGCTCCTATAGCCACCCTTATCGCTCTGCCCAGATAATATTCCAACAAATACAACGACAGTGAAATGCCACCCTTATACCCACATAATATCAACAGTGAAATGCCACCCTTATATCCTCAAAATAACAACGGTGAAATGCCACCCTTATATCCTCAAAATAATAACATACATAATACAACAATTTATACGAAAATTTATCACGACAACATAACAAAATCAATTCATATCACAATTTGCCCAATGGCCACAACCAAATTCCAAAGATACAACCAAATCAATAAATTTCACAACAAATAGCCGAAGGCTCCACACAACGTGTATAACACCACAAAAATAATCAACATAGATAGAAATTATTCAGCATAAATCAAAGCCTTCATTAATCTAAATTTAGATAATTATATTAACGTTTCTTCTTAAACTTGCTTAATTAATTATTTGCATAGGAAAAATTCAAAATTAAATTAAATTTCCAGAATTATCAAGCCAACAAACTCACGGAATTACATAAATATTAAAATAACAATCACATCAAATTGTTATATAAAAACAAGTTCAACCAACAAGGATTTAGGCATGGCAAATAGATGATTAAATAAATGCCAACAATTATTCAATTTACTACACAATATGCCTAAGACTTAAACCCAATATATTTTGTACATACAAACCCGAGTACGTACTCGTCACCTCGCGTACACGGCTTTTCATATTTCACAAACGGCATATAAGACTCGATGCCTAAGGGGTAATTTCCCTCACTCGAGGTTAGGCAAGACACTTACCTTTTTGAAGTTAGGCCGATATTCCAAAATAGCCTTCTTGCTTGAATTGACCTCCGGACAGCTCAAATCTATCCAAATTAATTGTACAACTTCATTAAAATTCATCAGAAACAATTCCGTATAATAATACATCGACTTAAAATTTTATTCCAAAAAGTCAACAAAAGTCAACGCGGGACTCGCCTCTCGGAACCCGACATAATTTTCATGAAATCCGAACACCCATTCTGATACGAGTTCAACCATACTAATTTTATCGAATTCCAATAACAAATCGACCTCCAAATCTTAAATTTAAACCAAGAGGGTTATCTAAATTTTTCAACCCAATTCACTAATTTAGTGATAAAAACAACAATAGATTCATGTAATTTAACCAAAATTAAGTTAGGAATTCTTACCCCAATATTTTCCTTGAAAAACTCTCGAAACATTGCCTCACCCGAGCTTCCTTGGTCCAAAAATGGAAGAATGACACGAATTTGGACTTTATTCTACTACCCAGGGGTTTGTTTTTCGCGTTCGCGACACCCCCCTCGCGTTCGCGATGAACAAATTCTTGAAAAGTTATTTTCAAACTCTTCCCAAACAACCTCTAGTATAATGGTCATAACTCTTTGTACAAAACTCCACATTATGAATGGTTTGACTTTATGAAAACTAGACTCCAAGTTCTATAACTTTCATTTGTTTCTCATCTCCCAATTCCTTATAGCTTACGAGGTATAAGCTTTCAAAGTTCGCCTTGTGCAACAGAGATTTCCAAATGCTTCCCGGACAGCCTATAGTGTATCCACCTTAACGTTTTGTACACAATTCCAAATGACAAATGGTTAACCTTTCTGAAAACTAGACACAAATAGCTACAATTTTCTTTTTTGGATCATCTCCAAGTTCCTTATAGATTGCGAGATATGAGCCTCTAAAGGCAAACAACGAACAACAAAATTTCCTTCTTCGCGAACGCGAAGAACAAGGTCCCAACAGCAAAATCCTACTTCGCGAACGCGAAGAACAACACCAGAACCCGCGACCAGCAGCATCAAAACACCCAAACTTGGTCCGGAACCATCCCGAATCAAACCCGAGGCCCCCGGGACCCCGTCCAATCGTACCAACCAGTCCCAATACATAACACGAACCTGCTTGAGGCCTCAAATCACATCAAACAACATCAAAGCCACAAATCATACCCCAATTCAAGCCTAATGAACTTTGAAATTTCAAATTCTATATCTTGTGCCTAAACACATCAAATCAATCTGGAATGACTTTGAATTTTGCACACAAGTCATTGTTGACATAACGAAGCTATTCCAATTTCCAGAATCGGATTCCGGCCCCGATATCAAAAAGTCAACCCCCCGGTCAAACTTCCCAAAAATTCATCTTTCGCCATTTCAAGCCAAATTCATCTACAGACCTCCAAATAATTTTTCGGGCATGCTCATAAGTCCATAATCACCATACAGAGCTATTGACATCATCAAAATTCCATTACGGAGTCGTCTTCACACAGTTCCGACTACGGTAAAAATCCTAAGACTTAAGCTTCCATTTTGGGGACCAAGTGTCCCAAATCACTCCGAATCATCCGGTAAGTGAATTCAACCATGCACGCAAGTGAATACACATAATAAGAAGTTGCTCAGGACCTTATGCCGCCAGAAGGGGCTTAAATTCTTAAAACGATAAGTCGGGTCGTTACATTCTCCACCTCTTAAACAAACGTTCATCCTCGAACATGCTAATAATTATTCTGAGGTTACCGAATTGATAATTTTTACTTTTACACATATACTCACAGTTGGTCCCACGTTACTGAATTGGAGGTAAGTCCAGCAACACCATCTCGTTTGAGATTATTTCTTTTATCCATATTTGTGAAGCTTAAGACTAATTTCTTACACTCCAAATATTTTCAGAAAGTTCGATTTTTCATCAACGCACGGTATTAGTCTCAACTGGCTGTAGCAACTCGTGCCTACGCACACATCAGCTTTCTTGATAGTGTTGAAGTACTTCAAAAAACTTTTGGGGTGTTACATTCTTCCCCACATAGGATCATTCGTCCTCAAACACATAACATAATTTATCTCTTCTTTCACACATATCAATCTCCCAAATTTTTCTAACTCCCAAATATTTTAGAAAATTTCGGCAGAGTGTCCCCTGTAAATGGGCCTATCCACCTACCAGAGTAACACCAAAACAACTTCTAACAACACATCCACAAGGTATATATCAATAACACTGATCTCAGCTTACAAGCATTGCATTATCATTATGATATCAGGACATGAAGTACATCATATGTATGCTCATCACCACATCTCAGGTCTTAAAAGCTATTCATAATTAATTCCCGCATTATCAATTAATCTCATATTAACCAGTACCTCGTTTCAAAATTTTCACAACACTGACAACATAATGTGAGGCATGAAGAACTCATAACTATTTGCCCAATTTAATGAGTCACATTTAACGCCACCTGGGCACTCATCTTATAGGTTAAAACTCAGTGTTTACAACACGAAAATGGCTGAATATGCACATAAAATATACAAGAATTATCAAATAAGCCTAACAGGCATGACTCCCTATTAATATTATTGTAAAAATTAAATTTCATAAAGGGAGAATTTTAAACTCATAAATATTTCACCAAACGGACCTCGTTCTTTTATAACTTCCATCGCGGCTTGCAGCCCGGTTTAAATATTTCACATCATATAAAAATATGAGGATCTCGTCCTCAACTCCGAATCACAAGTATTTTGCACATTGTGCCAACTGAAATTTTAATTTCCTTTCTTTCTTATTTTCAATAAATTTCGTAAACAGTTTTCACAACACATAATGAACTCTCATACCGGTATGGCATATAATTCATAAAAATTGGAATCAATTATTCTGAAACACATTAAACCCATTATAATGAATAATAAAAATTACTTTTGGACTTATAGCCTTCAATGGTGTACAAAAATAAAATGACAAACACGGGTTCACATCTTTAAATCTCCCAACAGGGATAAATATATAAGTGGGTCACAAATATACGAAGCCCACCCATAAGTGGAGCATTATAGGAGGACTCACCTCAATATTCAAAACCGAATCAAATTAAGAAAAATATTCTTTTATAATAAAAATCAGGATCATACTTGTAACGACACCATTGGGTGTATTGGCCTCAGCCAAATCATAGTGATTAAATCAACGGGTCGGGCCTCCACCTCTTAGGCGCCCACTACCCGCATGTCCTCCACCTCTAGCTGACTGTGCACGTAGAGTATTAACTGGAATAAAGCTTGTAGCTTGAGTGCTCTGATGAAATCCACCCCTCCCAAATCTGGGATAATCTCTCATGATGTGCCTAGCATCACCACACTCATAACAACCCCTCTGAGGTCATGACTGCTCGAACTGAGTCTGTGTCGGATAACTGAAATAATCATTATAGGAATCACGTGCCGATGGTGCATTGTAAGAACTTACTGGAGCACTCCGAGTAATCTGATGTGCGGACTGAGCTGACCGACTGCTCGAGCCTCCGCTATAATGGGTTCTTGCTGAAGAGAAAAACCCACTGAACCCTCCAGATCTTCGAGACCTTTTGGCCTCCTTAGACTCCCTTTCCCCACCTAAAACACCCTCAATCTTCCTTGCAATCTCGACTACTTGTTGAAATGGAGTATCAGTTTGCAATTCTTGAGCCATGCATATTTTAATATCATATTCGAGCCCCTCAATGAATCTGCGGGCCCGTTCCCTGATTGTAGGAACCAAGATAGGTGTATGACGGGCTAGCGCACTGAACCTGATAGCATATTCTGACACTATCATAGTGCCTTGACGCAACCGTTCAAACTCTATGCACCACTCATCAATGAAAGTCTGGGGAACAAACTCTTTCAAGAACATTTCCGAAAATTGAGCCCAAGTTGGTGGTGCGGCATCGGTTGATCTACCTTATTCATAGATTTGCCACCATCGATACGCTGTGCCTGACAGTTGAAATGTAGTAAAGGCAACTCCGCTCACTCCCACAATACCCATGGTGCGGAGAATACAGTGACAATTTTCCAAAAATATTTGGGCATCCTCTGTAGCTGTGCCACTGAAAGTTGGTGGATCATATTTCTTAAACCTTTCAAGTCTCTTTTGTTCTTCTTCTGATGCCTCGGGCCGAACCGGAATAACAGGTTGTACCGGTACTATACCCGGAACCTGTCCAATATGAACCTGCTGCTCTGGAGTTATGATTGGAGTCTGAGCTACTCTCCCAATCTGAGTTAATGTACCAAACATACTCAAGAACTGTGCTAAAGTCTCCTGAAGTCCGGGGGTAACAACAGGTGCTTCTGGTACCTGTCCCTAACAAGAGCTACAGGCGGCTCCTCAACTGTTGTTCTGACAGGTGCTCTAGTCGCAGCATGTGCCCTTCCTCGACCTCTACCTCGGCCTCTACCTCGGCCCGGCCTCTTGCATCCCTAGTAGTATGTGCGGATGTCTGCTCAGCTAATCCAGTAGCACGTGTCCTCATCATCTGTGAGAGAATGGAGATACAAAGGTTCAAATTCAAAATTCAACAAATTCCGCACGACATGAATGAAAGAAATGGAAAATTCCTAGCAGTTCTGTAGCCTCTCGAAGATAAATACAAACGTTTCTATATCGGTCCGCAAGACTCTACAAGACTCATTCTTGACTCGTAGAACCTATGAACCTAGAGCTCTGATACCAACTTATCACGACCCAAAGTCCCACTACAGGCATCGTGATGGAACCTAGTATCTAAGACTAGGTAAGCCGATTTCAATTACATTTTGAAGCCATTTGATTTTTGAATTAAATAAATAATCAAAACTGACAGCAAAACAAATATGAATATGCAACTTCCCAAGATTAGTTGTACTGAGTCAGGAACTCTAACTGAATACATGGAATGATCACGAGGACCTAATATACAATACTATTTGATTACAAATTCACAGTACAATAAAATGAAAAATCTCCAAGGGATTGCGACGGCCAAGTAGCTCTATCTTGAATCCTTACGATCCCGCTTTAACTCCGCTCTAGTCCGATATCTCCTATACCTGGCTCTGCACAAAATTGTGCAGAAGTATAGTATGAGTATACCACGGTCGGTACCCAGTAAGTATCAATACTAACCTCAATGGAGTAGAGACGAGGTACAGTCAAGACACTCACTAGTCTAATAACCCGTGCAATATAATATACAAAATATTAGGAAACAGATAGCAATAAAGGCAGGATAAAACAACCAGTGGTATGCCCAGCAAGATAATAAGAATACAATAAATATCACTCAACAATTAATAAATAGATGTACCCCCAATTAATTCAAGTTTTTCAAATAAATATCCTTCACACATAATTCTTCCAAATAACTCTCTTTCAAATGTAGTTTTCTCAAATAATTATTTTTCAAATATAATTCTTTCATATAATTCTTTTTGAAAAGAAAATCGTCCCAAATAAAGATTTTGAATATAATTCTTCCAATTAAAAAGTCACCATGTGACACCTCATTTCATAATCATAAAAATACGGGTCTCAACCCATTTTTATATTTTTCGTAAATACGGGTCTCAGCCCACTTTCATATTTTCACGGCACCTCGTGCCCATAATTAAATCATCATATTTTTCCGGCACCTCGTGCCCTTATTTCATATCACAACTGCACAAATACTTCACGTGCCAAATATCCTAATTATTTACTCACGACACCTCGTGCCCACATTTCATTTTTATAATCTGCCTGGCAATGGTCACATGCTCTCAATTTCAACATAAATCAAATTGTTGTCAATTTACCAACAACAAGGCAAACTGCATAAGGTATAAAAATAAACACAAGAAAATCACAACATCACTTAAAAATTATCAACACCACATCATCACATATCGTCCCTGACAATAGCCACCCTTATCGCTCCTATTGCCACCCTTATCACTCTTATAGCCACCCTTATCGCTCCTCCAAGACAATATAAATAGACACCCTTATCGTTCCTGTTACCACCCTTACCGCTCCTACAACCACCCTTATCGCTCCGCCCAGATAATATTCCAACTAACACAACAACATTGAAATGCCACCCTTATACCCACATAATATCAAAGGTGAAATGCCACCCTTATATTCTCAAAATAACAACGGTGAAATGCCACATTTATATCCTCAAAATAACAACTCACACAACACAACAATTTATATGGGAATTTATCACGACAACATAACAAAATCAATTCATATCACAATTTGCCCAATGGCCAAAACCAAATTCCAAAGATACAACCAAATCAATAAATTTCACAACAAATAGCCGAAGCATCAACACAACGTGTATAACACCCCTAAAATAATCAACATAGATAGAAATTATTCAGCATAAATCAAAGCCTTCATTAATCTTAATTTAGATAATTATATTAACGTTTCTTCTTAAACTTGCTTAATTAATTATTTGCATAGGGAAAATTCAAAATGAAATTAAATTCCCAGAATTATAAAGCCAACAAACTCACGGAATTACATAAATATTCAAATAACAATCACATCAAATTGTTATATAAAAACAAGTTCAGCCAACAAGGATTTATGCATGGCAAATAGATGATTAAATAATTACCAACAATTATCCAATTTACTACATAATATGCCTAAGACTTAAACCCAATATATTTTGCACATACAAGCCCGAATACGTACTAGTCACCTCGCGTACACGACTTTTCACATTTTACAAATGGCACATAAGACTCGATGCCAAAGGGGTAATTCCCCCACTCGAGGTTAGGCAAGACACTTACCTTTTTGAAGTTAGGCCGATATTCCAAAATAGCTTTCTTACTTGAATTGACCTATGGACAGCTCAAATCTATCCAAATTAATTGTACATCTTCATTAAAATTCATCGAAAACAATTCCGGATAATAATAAGTCGACTTACAATTTAATTCAAAAAAGTCAACGCGGAACCCGCCTCTTGGAACCCGACATAATTTTCATGAAATCTGAACACCCATTCCGATACAAGTTCAACCATACCAATTTTATCGAATTCCAATAACAAATCGACCTCCAAATCTTAAATTTAAACCAAGAGGGTTTTCGAAATGTTTCAACCCAATTCACTAATTTAGTGAAAAAACAACAATAGATTCATGTAATTTAACCAAAATCAAGTTAGGAATTCTTACCCCAATGTTTTCCTTGAAAAACTCTGGAAACATCGCCTCACCCGAGCTTCCTTGGTCCAAAAATGGAAGAATGACACGAATTTGGACTTTATTATGCTGCCCAGGGGTTTGTTCTTTGCGTTCGCGACACCCTCCCCCCCTCCCCCGCGCGTTCGCAATGAATAAATTCTTCAAAAGTCATTTTCAAACTCTTCTCAAACAGCCTCAAGTATAAAGGTCATAACTGTTTGTACAAAATTCCAACTGATGAATGGTTTGACTTTATGAAAACTAGACTCCAAGAGCTATAACTTTCATTTGTTTCTCATCTCCCAATTCTTTATAGATTACGAGATATAAGCTTCCAAAATTCGCCCTGTGAAACAGAGATTTCCAAACTCTTCCCGGATAGCCTATAGTCTATACACCATAACGTGCTTTACACAACTCTAAATAAATATGGTTTACCTTTTTGAAACCTAGACACAAAGGGCTACAACTTTCATTTTTGGATCATCTCCAAAATCCTCATAGATTGCGAGATATGAGCCTCTAAAGTTAGACGACGAACAACAAAATTTCCTTCTTCGCGAATGCAAAGAACAAAGTCCCAACAGCAAAATCCTTCTTCGTGAACACGAGAGGCTCCTCACGAACGCAAAGAACAATACCAGAACCAGCAACCAGCAGCATCAAAACACCCAAACGTGGTCCGGAACCACCTCGAATCAAACCCGAGGCCCCCGAGACCCCGTCCAATCGTACCAACCAGTCCCAATACATAACATGAACCTGCTCGAGGCCTCAAATCACATCAAATAACATCAAAGCCACGAATCATACCCCAATTCAAGCCTAATGAACTTTGAAATTTCAAATTTTATATCTTGTGCCTAAACACATCAAATCAATCTGGAATGACTTCAAATTTTGCACACAAGTCATAATTGACATAACGAAGCTATTCCAATTTCCAAAATCAGATTCCGGTCCCGATATCAAAATGTCAACCCCCCGGTCAAACTTCCCAAAATTTCATCTTTCGCCATTTCAAGCTAAATTCATCTACAGACCTCCAAATAATTTTTCGGACATGCTCCTAAGTCCATAATCACCATACAGAGCTATTGACATCATCAAAATTTCATTCCGGAGTCGTCTTCACTCTGAATCATCTGGTAACTGAATTCAACCATGAACGCAAGTCAATACACATAATAAGAAGATGCTCAGGTCCTTATGCCGCCATACGGGGCTTAAATTCTTAAAACGACAAGTCTGTTCGTTACAGTAAAAAAAATGCATCACTATGCCCATCTGTCAAAAATGTGTGAAAAATCATGAATGATGTGATGTAGTACAACATAAGGAAAATATATCTCTATGCCAGTATGTTATGTGTGCAGGCCAGTGCGATGCAACTCAATGATAAAATCATAAACAATCCCTCGGGCAGACCTCACAATCACTCGTATACAGCTCCTCGATCTTTCCTCACAATCACTCGTAAACAGCCCATCGGGCATACCTCACAATCACTCGTAAACAGCCCATCGGGCATACCTCACAATCACTCGTAAACAGCCCATCGGGCATGCCTCACAATCACTCGTAAACAGCCCCTCGGGCATACCTCACAATAACTCATAAACAGCCCATCAGGCATACCTCACCATCTATCATGCCTCCCAGTCACTCAGCACTCGGCACTCGGCACTCGCACTCAGTAGGTACCTGCACTCACTGGGGGTATGTACAGACTCCGGAGGGGCTCCTACAGCCCAAGCACTATAATCTGCATGGACAACTCACGTGCTGCATGAATAACTCACGTACTATAGTATCATATCAGAATTCGCATGGACAACTCACGTGCCATAATAAGCCAATAAGGCCTGCTGCAGGCGGGCAGCCCCAATCCATATAATAGTAATAATATATATAAAGCCAACATGGCCTGCTACGGCGTGCATCCCGATCCCAAAAATATCCTCACAATCAGGCCCTCGACCTCCCTCAGTCATCAATCTCTCCAGTCTCTCTCTCATGGGTTCACAATGTCATGAGAATAGCCCAAAAATGATGATATGATATATAAATGAATAACAACAGAGACTGAGATATGATATGTAATGAAATGAATATGACTGAGTATGAATTTTCAATTTAAAACAAATAATTCACAACAATATGACCTCTGCGGGTCCCAAAATACTCACACATAGCCTCAACATAATTTTTAATATACTTATCAGCTCAATTTCTTTGACACATAAAACCGCATGGAGAATGGCAAGATTATTTAACTATAAAGTTCCACAGAAATAATTATGTCATAATTTCTATAGTGCATGCCCACACGCCCATCACCTAGCATGTGCGTCACCTCCCAACAATTCACATAATATATATATTAAGGGTTCATACCTTCAGCTCCAAGATTAGAAGAGTTACTTACCTCAAACAAGCCAAATCTAATGTCGAGCAAGCTAAACAATGCTCCACAAATCCCATTCTGCACGTATCCACTTCCAAACGGCTCGAATCTAGTTACAATTAATTTGATTCAGCCCACAAAAATTATAGGAATTTATACCATATCAAAATACTAATATTTGCCACAAAATCTGAAATTACAGCCTAAAAATCACTCGTGGGGCCCATATCTCGGAATCTGACAAAACTCACAAAATATGACAACCCATCCAATTACAAGATCAACCATACTAATTTCACTCAAATCCGACTCAAAATCGGTATTCAAACTAGAAAAATTAGTTTTGTGACATTTTAGAAATTTCCTTCTATTTCTCTTGAAGATTCGACAATCTTACACCAAAAATGAAGATTAATTCATGAAATATAATCACAAGGGAGTTAAGAACACTTAACCCATGTTGTGTGGAAAAATTCCTCTCCAAAATCCGAAAAATGGGTGAAAATGTCGAACCCTCGAACTTAAAGGATTCTACCTAGTCGATCCGCACCTGCGGACAAGATTTGCACAACTGTGCCTCCGCTTGTGCGAGCAAAATGTCGCATGTGCGGACTTCACTTGCCTGCCCAGTTTACGCATCTGCGAGGAAACCATCGCATTTGCGAGGCTGCATCTGTGGAAAAGACATCGCAGATGCAAAAATCCTCAGCTTCCAGCTATCTCGCTTCTGCGCGAAATCTTCCGCATCTGCACTCACGCAGGTGCGAAATTTTCCTCGCACTTACGGCCAATGCCTCACAGTCCTTGCCCACATATGCGCTTTCTAGGCTCACTTCTGTGAGCTCGCACCTGTGATGGAATTTCCGTAGGTGCGATTGCATCAGATGACAGAAACTTCAGCTTTTTCTCCTAAGTTCGAATTGATCCGTTAGCCATCCGAAACTCGCCCGAACCCCTCGGGACCCCGTCCGATCATACCAACAAGTACTATAACATAACATGAACCTACTCGAGGCCTCAAATAACACCTAACAACATCTAAACGATGAATTACACCTCAATTCAAAATCAATGAACTTTGAACTTTCAAATTCTACATCTTGTGCCGAAACACATCAAATCAATCCAGAATGACTTCAAATTTAGCACACAAGTCACATTTTACATTACGGACCAATTTCAATTTCCAGAATTGGATTCCGACCCCGATATCAAAAAGTCAACCCCCCAGTCAAACTTCCCAAAAATATAACTTTCAGCATTTCAAGCCAAATTCCACTAACCATAGGGAGCTATTGGAATCATCAAAACTCCATTCTAGAGTTGTTTACACATAGGTCGACACCCGGTCACTACTTTAACTTAAGCTTTAAACCTTGGAACTAAGTGTTCCAATTCATTCCAAAACCTCACCAGACCCGAACCATTTATCCCGACAATTCACACAATAACTGTAAAGTAAAATTTGAGAAGTAAAGGGGGAAGCAGGATTGTAATACTCAAAATGACCGACCGGGTCGTTACAAAGAAGCATAATAACAACAACAAATCTAATGTAGTTGCACAAGTTGGGTGTGGGGATGATAGTGTAACGACCCGGCCGATCGTTTTGAGTATTACAACCTCATTCCCCCATTTACTGCTCAATTTATGCTTTACAGTTGTTATGTGACTTGCCAGGGTGATTGGTTCGGGTCCGATGAGGTTTTAGAATGAATTGGAACACTTAGTTCCAAGGTTTAAAGCTTAAGTTAAAATAATGACTGGATGTAAACTTACCTGTAAACAAACACGAAGTAGAGTTTTGATGATTCCAATAGCTTCGTATGGTGATTTTGGACTTAGGAGCTTGTCTGGAAAATTATTTGGAAGCCCGTAGCTAAATTAGGCTTTAAATGGTGAAAATAGAAATTTAAGTTTGGAAGTTTGACCGGGGAGTTGAATTTTTGATATCGGGGTCGGAATCCAATTCTGGAAATTGAAATAGGTTTGTTATGTCATTTATGACTTGTGTGCAAAATTTGATGTCAATCGGACTTGATTTGATAGGTTTCGGCATCAAATGTAGAAGTTGAAAATTTTCAGTTTCATTAGACCTGAATTGGGGTATGATTCGTTTGAGGCTTCAACTAAGTTTGTATGATATTTTAGGACTTGTTGGTGTATTTGGTTGAGGTCCGTGGGGCCTCGGGTGAGTTTCAGATGGTTAATGGATCAATTTTTAGACTTGGAGTGTTGCTGGAAATTTTCTGATATCTGTATCTGGTTTCCTTCTACACGATCGCGTGAGAATGTCTGTGATCGCATAGGCTTAGTTGGGTCAGTGGAGAAATTGTTCTTTGCGATCGCATGAAGAGCTTTGCAATCGCGTAGCTGTGGAAGCTTGTGATTCGCGAATGCGTGAAGAAGGTTGCGTTCGCGTAGAGTAAGTGGAGCAGAAGTGGAGGTCACGTATTTATGCTTCGCGATCACGTGGACGAGTCCGTGATCACATAGGCCTATGAGAATGAGCTTCACGATCGCGTGGACAGGTCCGCGATCGCGTAAGGTTAATGTGGGCAGTGGGAGAATTATACTTCGCGATGTCTGGGCAGAGAGTTTAAGTTCTAAAAATGGGATTTCGTCCCATTTTCCATTTTTGACGAATTGGAGTTCGGGAATAGGATATATTTGGGATATTTTCAAGGAAAACAATGGGGTAAGTGTTCTTAACTCAATATTGGTCAAATTACCTGAATCCAGAGTCATTTTTAACATTTAATGGGTGAATTAAGTTGAAACATTTAGAAAATCCTCTTAGTTTAATTTGAAGATTTGAGGGTCGAGTTGATGTTGGAATTTGGCAAAATATGTATGGCTAGACTCGTGGTTGAATGGGCGTTCATATTTTGTTGAGACGTGGGCCCCGCGGGTGATTTTTGGGTGTAATTTCGAATTTTTTTGAAAAATTAATATTTTCATATGGAATCAATTCCTATAATTTGTATTGACTGAATCGATGTATTTGTGACTAGATTCAAGGCGTTTAGAGACTGATTCGTGAGGCAAAGGCATATCAGAATAAAGAATTACGCAGTTTGAGGTAAGTAACAGTTCTAAATTTGGTCCTGAGGGTATGCAATCCCGGATTATGCGTTATGTGATCGGTTTTGAGGTGACGTACATGCTAGGTGACGGGCGTGTGGGCGTGCACCGTAGGAATTATGACTTGGTCAAATTCCATAAAACTATGTAGTTGAATAATCTGTTGTTATTTGGACATTCTCCATGTAGTAGAGAAATTGAACCACAAATCATGTTTAGATTATGTGTTGGCACTGTAGGGACCCACAGAGGTCGTGTACATGTTGAACTATCTGCTAAATTGTTGTTTTGTACTCAGTCACAGTTTACTTATTTATTTTTTCTCAGTCTCTATTGTTCATTATTGATGCATCATATCGTTGTTGTTTGGGCAGATTTTCATGATTATTGAGAGCCCGAGAGACTGGAGAGATTTATGATTGAGTGAGGCCGAGGGACTAATTGTGAGATATTATACTATAGCACGTGAGTTGTCTGTGCCGCAAGTGAGTTGTCCGTATCCATATATTATACTATAGCACGTGAGTTGTCCATGCAAACGTGAGTTGTCCGTGCGGATCCAGATATTATACTATAGTACGTGAGTTGTCCGTGTAGCATGTGAGTTGTCCATGCGGATCCATATATTATACTATAGCACGTGAGTTATCCGTGCATCACGTGAGTTGTCCGTGTATCACGTGAGTTATCCGTGCGGATCTAGATATTGATACTATAGCACGTGAGTTGTCCGTGCAACACGTAAGTTAACCGTGCGGATTATAGCACTTGTGCTAAAGGAGCCCCTCCGGAGTCTGTACACACCCCCAGTGAGCGCAGGTACCTACTGAGTGCGAATGCTGAGTGTTGAGCTAGTGGAAGGGCTGAGTAACTGTGGTCTTGAGAGGATGCATTTGATTTCATTATTGTTGCACTTCAACTGTCATATATCACTGTTTTAAAAATTTCTGAGAGATATTATATTATGTTCAGTTGAACATGACATAAAATTACTGTTTTGACCTTAAATATTGAACTTGAAAGCATGCCTACCTTATTATGTTGGAAATTACTGTAATCAGACACAATTGTGAAGCTCATCACTACTTTCAGTTCTTTATTTAGTATTGTTACTTGCTGAGTTAGTTGTACTCATACTACACCCTACATCTCGTGTGCAGATCCAGGTACTTCCGGATACGACGATTACTAGTTTTCGGAGTTTTATTTGTTGGAGATTATCGAGGTAGCTGCTTGACATTCGCTGACCTTGACTCTCTTACCTTTTAGTTTTTGTACTGTTCTAAATTTTTAGACAGTATTTTTAGCAGTCAAACTTTGTTATCATTTAGATACTCATGTACTAAGTGACACCGGGTTTTGGGAGTATATTTATATCCAATATTTGTGGGATTTTCTCTTAAACTTAATTATTAAGTTTTCAGTATTTAAAAGAAAAATATGGGTCATTGATGTTGTCGGCTTGCCTAGTATTGAGATAGGGGCCATCACGACAGGTGTGAATTTTGGGTCGTGACAAGTCGGGATTAGATCCTAGGTTACATAGGTCTCACGAGTCATGAGTAGGTTTAGTAGAGTATTATGGATCGGTACAGAGACATCTGTACTTATCTTTGAGAGGCTGCCAAACCCTTAGGAGAAATTTCACTTTCTTGTATTCTATCGTGCGAATTTGTTGATTCCAGAAACTAAATTTCTGTTATTCTATTCTCTCATAGATGGTGAGGACACGTACTACCGGATCGGACGGTCAGACACCAGTGCCACCAGTTAGGGCCCCGAGAGGCCGGGGCCGTGGTAGAGGCCGAGGCCGAGGTAGAGGTAGAGGTGTAGCTCGTACAACAGTTAGAGCAGCACCTGTAGCACCACCAGTTGCTCCAGCTCAGGAGCAGATTCCAGATATAGTTGAGCCGGCGGGACCAGCTCAGGCACCAGCTGTGCCTATTGTAATTCCAAGCCTTCAGGAGGCTTTAGCCTAGATATTGACAGTTTGCACTGCCTTGCTCAGGTGGTTTCGGCTCAGGCCGCACCAACCACTTCTCAGGCCGGGGGAGGTACTCATACCCCTATTGCCCGTACTCCAGAGCAGGTAGTGTAGGGACTTCATGTAAGGCCACATAAAATATTTCCTAAAAACCGGGGTTACGTGATGCCGGGTAGGAGTAGAGATTAATAATAGTAGAAATTCTTCGGTTCAAACTTTTTGGATTGAACAGTGCGCTGGGGAGTTGAAGGAAAATATTTTGCAAAAATAGGCATTTCTGTGGCCCATTATGCGGCCGCATAATCACTCTGCGGGCCGCAGAGTGAAGCAACTACTTGGGCCATTTTGATGACAATTTCGCGGCCAATTATTCGATCGCATAACCATTTTGTGGGCTGCACTTTTGTTGCACAATCAGCCTTAGGATTTTTAAGAGTGAGAAAGAGTTCTTAGAGTGGGAAAGTAACCTTCAACCTAATATACAACAATTCATGCTCAATCTTTTAAGATTATCAAGAAAGTCCTCATCTTAAAGGTAAAATCTATGCCCTAGGTCTTAATTTAGAGAATCTACTAAAAGGGGGATAATTAGAAAGACAATTGTTGGGTGTGGGGTTTGTTATCTTGCATGCAGGTATTCTTGAAGTATGTGGGAAGGTTGTAAGCTAAAACAATGGTAGAGAACTGGTTGAGGAATGATAGAATCTTTCCTAGAAGGGCCTTAAAACATTAATGCATACCTAGTGTTTGATAATGTGCTCAAATGAGGTAGAATCATGGCCATCTTCCTAATTTTTGTCCAACTTGTTATATTTCTAAAATAGACCGAAGTGCTAAGAATTCCGAAATGTTTTAGAGTATAAAGGAAGCTCAATTGAGGTATGTTGGCTAAACCCCCTTCTTCTTAGAATCGAATCCCACGGTGTTCTTGTAATTGGTGTAAGCCCCAAATTGAACATTATTGAATTGGCTATTCCTAATGTGGTTGTGATGAAGGATGTATGTTCAATATTTATTCTAAATGCTTCATCATGTCATCTTTCCATTTGAGGACGTGTTCAAAATGTGGAATATGTGTTAGAATGTTAAGACTTCATGTCGAGATCGAATAAAGGTTGTTATGCCAAATTGTATGAAAAGCCTCTATGTGCTTAGGACTCCCAAATTGCTCATATGTGTACTAATGCCTTAAATGGTAGGCCTTATTGTTGTTGATGATAATAATGATGTTTGAATGTGGAAAGGGGAATCTGGGATTATGCAATACGGCCAAGTGCCAAGAATGACTTTATAATTGAGGCCACTCATGCCAATGAATTGAAAAGATGTGAAAAAAGTATGAAGTGAGATGATTGATTGAAAAGGTAAGTGCCCTAGGATGTCTCAGAGCCATGTCTAGTAGAGTCCTCCTTATCGGTGTATTGTCGACCACATCTATAAGTTGGAGGCTACTTGGACATCTAGGAATAATACCATTCTTTGATATTCTAGATCGTGCGATGAAAATGATTGTGAAATTATTCCTCCTCTAATTCGTGCATTCCTTTAACTTTCAGTACATGGAACCTAAGAAGAGAGCAAGAACCGGCCAATGAGTCAATGCCGCCTTAGGAGTGGTAGTTGACCCTTTATTTGATGATGTGAGTGAATATCCGAGGGGCGAGGATAATCCCCGGACTACTACACTGCCTGATTCCACTACACCGGACCAGGCCACACCAGTTCCTGCACCTACTGAGGGTGCAACGGTTCCTCCAACTGATATTTCTGTTCCACCTCCAGCCCCAACTTTTGGTTATGGTATTTCTCACGAGGATCTTAGGGGAGCCATTCAGATGCTAACACAGATAGTGGCTTCTCAGGCCTAGAGATCAAATCTTGCACCCATTTCTTCTAGCCAACAAGGGGATTCTATTGGTTCTAGGGTGAACAGTTTTCTTCAGTTGGATCCTTCAGTGTTCACGGGTGCTAATCTCGAGGAGGACCCACAGGACTTCATTGATGAGATGCATAAGACTCTCCAGGTTATGCACGCTACTGAGGCGGAGGGAGTGGAGTTGGCCACCTATCGCATGAAAGGGGTGGCTTATTCTTGGTTTGAGATGTGGGAGGACTCTCGGGAGAAGGGGAGCCCTCCAGCGAGGTGGAGTGAGTTTGCTGACGCTTTCATGGACCATTTCTTTCCTGCCGAGACTAGGGCAGCCCTTACCACAGAGTTTGAGAACCTTAAACAAGGTAGTAAGAGTGTGTGGGAGTATCACATGGAGTTCGCGCGTCTGTCAAAATATGTCGTTCTCATGTTGCCTACTATGGAGGCTAGAGTGCGCCAATTTGTGCAGGGCCTTAGCCCCTTAGTTATCAATGAGGCCGCTACAACTACCTTGAATTCAGATATGAACTATGGGAAGATTGCAGCATTTCCTCAAGCTACAGAGAGCCTTAAGTTGAAGAACAAAATGGAGTGAGAGGGTACCAGCAAGGCCCAGTCCGCGGGCAACTTTGGGAGTCATTTGGTGGGGGAAGATCAACATTTAGGGGAGGGTGATCAGGGCCATCCCAGTCTTTTGCTCAGTCTTCAGCCAGTGCACTGCCAGCAGGGCCCAATCAGCAGCAAGGGAGTCATTTCAGGCCCAATCAGGGCAGCAGGGGACCCTACCAACAGGGCCGATCAAGAGGGAGATTCCAGCAGCAGTGGGGGCCCCCATGCCCCAAGTATGGGAAGATGCACTTGGGGATCTGCTACATGGACCTACCCATATGTTACAGGTGCGGATTGAGGGGTCATATTCAGATGGAGTGTCGTTCATCCCGCCAAGGTGCGGGCAGGGGCACAACACAACCATCTAGTTCTACAGCTGCTACAACTTCAGCACCCCCTCCAGCTCGAGGCACTCCATCACCAGCAGGGCATGGTGCAGCTAGGGGTGGTGCACAGAGTTCAGGAGGACTCAACCGTTTCTATGCTATGAGTGGTCGCCAGAGTGTAGGCGTTTCTCCATATGTTGTCACAGGTATATTGACTGTCCAATCTCATGACATATATGCTCTTATTGATCCCGGTTCCACCTTGTCCTATGTTAACCCTTATGTTGCTATGGAATTTGGGATAGAACCGGAATAGCTTCCTGCGTCGTTCTCTGTATCTACTTCGGTTGGCGAGTCTATTATGGCTGCACGAGTTTATAGGGGTTGTGTTGTCACGGTACGTAGTCGGGACACCGTGGCCGATCTCATTGAATTAGGGATGGTCGATTTTGATGTAATTATGGGAATTGATTGGCTTTATTCATGCTTTTCCAAGCTCGATTGTCGAACTAGAACTGTGAGGTTTGAATTTCCAAGTGAGCTAGTTGTTGATTGGAAGGGGGATAATGTGATGCAAAAAGGTACGTTTATTTCGTACCTTAAGGCCACGAAGATGATTAATAAGGGATGTATCTATCATTTGGTTCGGGTTACAGACACCGATGCTGAGGCACCTACACTCGAGTCTGTGCCAGTGGTAAATGAATTTTCGGAGGTCTTTCCTGATGAGCTCCCTAGGATTCTGCCAGATAGGGAAATTGATTTTGGGATTGATGTGATGCCAGGCATGCAGCCTATATCTATTCTGCCCTACAGGATGGCACCAGCAGAATTGAAGGAGCTAAAGGAACAATTGAAGGATTTATTAGAGAAGGGTTTCATCCAACCGAGTGTGTCACCATGGGTTGCACCGGTTCTCTTTGTGAGGAAGAAAGATGGATCACTGAGGATGTGTATTGACTACCGGCAGCTCAACAAAGTCACAATCAAAAACAAGTACCCATTACCAAGAATAGATGATTTGTTTGATCCGTTACAAGGTGCTAGGTACTTCCCCAAAACTGATTTACGGTCCGAGTACCACCAATTAAACATCAGGGAGCAGGATATTCAGAAAATAACTTTCAGGACCCGGTATAGGCACTTTGAATTTCTGGTAATATCTTTTGGACTAACAAATGCCCTGGCAGCTTTCATGGATCTTATGAATCGGGTTTTCAAGACTTTTCTCGATTCTTTTGTGATAGTGTTCATTGACGATATTCTTGTGTATTCACAAGGTCGAGAGGACCATGCAGATCATCTCAAGGCAGTTTTGACTCTTCATCAACATCAATTGTATGTGAAATTTTCAAAATGTGAATTTTGGATAGAATCTGTCACATTCTTGGGTCATGTTGTCTCTAGAGAAGGAAGTAAGTCTGATCCTCAAAAGATTGCAGAGGTGAAGAATTGGCCTAGACCTACAACACCAACCGAGATTCGCAGTTTCTTGGGCTTAGCAGGGTATTACAGGAAGTTTATGGAGGGGTTGTCTACTCTTGCCTCTCCATTGACTAAATTGACTCGTAAAGCAATTAAGTTCTAATGGTCAGATCCTTGTGAAAAGAGGTTCCAAGAGTTGAAATATTTCTGATATTTTTAGAGTGAGAAAGAGTTCTTAGAGTGGGGAAGTAACCTTCAAACTAATATCCAAACATTTTTGCTCAATCCTTGAAGATTATCAAGAAATTCCTCATATTAAAGGTAAAAATCTACGCCCTAGCTCTTAGTTTCGAGAATCAACTAAAAAGAGAATAATTAGAAAGAAAATTATTAGGTGTGTGGGTTGTTATCTTGCATGCATCTATTCTTGAAGTATGTGGGAAGGTTGTGAGATAAACAAATGGTAGAGAATGGGGAAAAGGAATGATAGAATATTTCCTAAAAGGGCCTTAAAAACATTAATGCACACCTAGTGTTTGATAATGTGCTCAAATGAGCTAGAATCATGACCATCTTCCTAATTTTGGTCCAACTTGTTATATTTCTAAAATAGATCGAAGTGCTAAGAATTATGGAACATTTTAGAGTTTAAAGGAAGCTCAATTGAGGTATGTAGGCTAAACCCCCTTCTTCTTAGAATCGAATCCCACAGTGTTCATGTAATTGGTGTAAGTCCCAAATTGATCATTATTTAATTGGCTATTCCTAATGTGGTTGCGTTGAAGGATGTATGTTCAATATTTATTCTAAATACTTCATCATTTCATCTTGCCATTTGAGGACGTGTTCAAAATGTGGAATATGTGTTAGGAATGTTAAGACTTCATGTCAAGATCGAATAAATATTGTTATGCCAAATTGTATGAAAAGCCTCTATCTTCTTAGGACTCCCAAATTGCTCATATGTGTACTAATGCCTTAAATTGTAGGCCTTATTGTTGTTGATGATAATAATGATGTTTGAATGTGGAAAGGGGAAACTGGGATTATGAAATACGACCAAGTGCCAAGAATGACTTTATAATTGAGGCCACTCATGCCAATGAATTGAAAAGATGTGAAAGAAGTATGAAGTGAGATGATTGATTATTGACTAGACTATCGGGACGTGATCGAACGCCGTGCCACACACATGGTGGTGACTATGCTGGAAATGATAATTGAAATTGTGGTTATGGTTGATGTCTCAAATGAGACGACCTAGCAGATCGGGTCATGATCGGACTCCGTGTAAGAATACGGTGGTATTGTGAATTATGGTATATCGACAATAATGATCACCCAACCTAATAATATCGAAATTGACTTGAGAACTTATGTGATCCTTACTTGATGTTTTAGTGTTGTTGAAGCTCTTATTGAACTCATGACTGTTTCCCCCTTGTATTATTATTCATTCTATTGAGATGGTGTTTAGTTTTACATACTAGTACTATTCGACAGTACTAATGTCCCTTTTTCCGGGGGCGTTGTATCTTTAAATGGATGCAGGTGGTTCCATAGCAAACAGTGTTGATCAGCGATAGTGGTACATCCTCTCCCAAACAGACTTGGTGAGCCCCACTTTATCCCGGGGTCATGTATTGTATCTTTTGTTCATATTATTATCATGGTTTGAGGTGTAGCCGGGGCTTTGTTGCTGGCACTATCATAACACTCTTTTGTATCTTTTAGAGGCTCCGTAGACACTATGTGGGTTGTACATGGGTGCTAGAAAAGTCAAACTGATTATGTTGTGTTTTGGTCTCTTGTTCCACTCGAATCATATGAATGTGTGTATCTTGAAACTTAAAAATAATGTAACCGATGAGATGATTTAGTATTGTATATATGATCTTCCTACTGTATAATTAAAAAAATCATGTCGTCTCTTGATCATGGGTGAGTTAGGTAGAAAGTATCTAACAGGATTGCTCGGCCGGGTTCACTCGGTTGAGCGGCGGTCGTGCTCCCCAAGGTTGGGGCGTGACACTTTAGATACCGGGGGCAATATCAGCCCAACCAGCTGCAACTGCTCAGGCCCCGGTAGTCCCTTTTATGGCAGATGATGAGCAGAGGAGACATGAGAGATTTGGGAGGCTTCGACCTCCATTATTTAGTAGTGCTGAGTCAGAGGATGCTCAGTGTTTTCTGGATAAGTGCCAGCGGATACTTCGGACAGCGGGTATTCTGGAGACCAGTGGGTCTCGTTCACTACTTTTCAGTTTTTTAGGGCTGCCTTAAGCTATTGGGAGGCTTATGAGAGGCGCTGACCGGTTGGTGCAGTGCCATGTACATGGCAAGAGTTCTCTGTTCTCGTTTTGGAGAAGTTCATGCCGCAGTCTCACAAGGAGGAGCTGTGCAGACAGTTTGAGCAGCTTCAGTAGGATGGCATGTCTATGACCCAATACAAGATAAGGTTTTCTGAGTTGGCTCGTCATGCAGTTTGGTTGATTCCCACAAATAGGGAGAGGATTAGGAGGTTCATTGATGGCCTCACGTATCAGTTGCGATTGCTTATGACTAGGGAGAGTGTATCTGGTGCCACTTTTGACGAGGTGGTTGACATTACGCGACAGATAGAGGTGGTCCGTAGCCAGGAGTGTAGTGATAGGGAAGCCAAGAGGCCTCGAGGTTCGGGCGGTTTCGGTGGGGTACCTTCTGGGGGACAATCCTACCACAGCAGGGGTTGTCCTTATAGGCCCGCTCACACGACTCATCCAGCTCATCGTGGTGCATCTGCTAGCCACGGTTCTTATAGTGCTCACTCAGGTCAATCTTCATTTAGTGCACTACCAGCACAGAGTTCTCACCATGCCTCGTCCGCTCAGGCTTCCACAGGTAATTCCTCAGGTTATCGGGAGCAGCAGTTCCGTTAGAGGAGGGGTTGTTTCGAGTGCGGAGAATTTGGTCATTTCAAGAGAGATTGTCCTAGGCTGTTGAGTCAGGCTCCAAGTAGAGTTCTCGGCCAATGACACCAGTACCAGCAGTTGCACCACCCACCCAGCTAGCTCGGGGTGGGGCTTAGCCAGTTAGGGATCGCCCAAGAGGGGGAGGCCGATCAGGTGGCGGTCAGACCTGATTCTATGCTTTTCCTGCTAGGCCAAATGTCGTTGCTTCAGATGCAGTGATCACATGTATTGTCTTAGTGTGCCATAGGGAAGCTTCTATATTATTTGACCCTGGTTCTACTTATTCGTATGTATCATCATACTTTACTCATTATCTGGATATGCCTCGTGAGTCCTTAGTTTCACATGTTCGCATATCTATGCCGGCGGGTGATACTATTATTGTGGATTGTGTGTATCGGTCATGTATGGTAACTATTGGGCGACTAGATACTAGAGTTGATCTCTTATTGCTTAGTATGGTTGATTTTGATGTAATCTTGGGTATGGATTGGTTGTCTCCATGTCATGCTATTCTGGACTGTCACGCAAAGACTGTAACATTGGTGATGCCGGGTTTGTCGAAGGTCGAATAGAGAGGTTCTCTAGATTATGTTCCTGGCAAGGTAATTTCTTATTTGAAGGCCCAACGTATGGTTGGGAAGGGGTGATTGTCATATTTGGCCTTTGTGAGAGATGTTGATGCATATACTCCTACTATTGATTCAGTACCGGTAGTGCGAGACTTTCCGAATGCATTTCCTGCAAACCTGCCGGGTATGCCACCCGATAGGGATATTGATTTCGGTATTGACTTGGTGCCGGGCATTCAGCCCATTTCTATTCCTCCGTATCATATGGCACCAGCTGAGTTGAAAGAATTGAAAGAGAAACTTCATGAACATCTTGATAAAGGGTTTATTAGGCCTAGTGTGTCACCTTGGGGTGCACCGGTTCTATTTGGGGGAAAAAAGATGGTACTATACGGATGTGCATCGACTACAGGTAGTTGAACAAAGTTATGATCAAGAACAAGTATCCTTTGACGCGTATTGATGATCTATTTGACCAGCTTCAGGGAGCGAAGGTATTCTCTAAAATTGATTTGAAATCCGGGTATCACCAGTTGAAAATTCGGGATTCGGATATTCTAAAGACAACATTCAGGACCTGTTACGGTCACTATGAATTTCTCGTGATGTCTTTTGGGCTGACCAACACCCCAACAATATTTATGCACTTGATGAATAATGTATTCCAGCTATATGTTGATGATATCCTGGTGTACTCATGTAGCTAGGAGAAGCATGCTCAGCACTTGGGTATTGTATTACAGAGGCTGAGAGATGAGAGACTGTATGTTCAATTCTCTAAGTGTGAGTTCTGGCTTAGTTCGGTGGCAATCTTGGGACACATAGTGTCCAGTGAAGGAATTAAGGTGGATCCGAAGAAAAAAGAAGCAGTTCAGAGTTGGCCCAGACCATCTTCAGCTACTGAGATTCAGAGTTTTCTTGGCTTGGCTAGTTATTATCGTCGCTTTGTGGAGGGTTTCTCATCTATTGCATCGCCTTTGACTAAATTGACCCAGAATGGTGCTCTGTTCAGGTGGTCGGATGAGTGTGAAGAGAGCTTTCAGAAGCTCAAGACAGCTTTGACTACATCCCTAGTATTGATGTTGCCTATAGGTTCATGATCTTATACTGTGTATTGTGATGCGACGTGTATTGGTCTCGGTGCAGTGCTGATGCAAGATGGTAGGGTGATTGCCTATGCATCCATACAGTTAAAGGTACGTGAGAAGAATTTGGCAGCATTATTTGTACGATGTCCATTATGAAGTTTATACCGATCACCGGAGTCTACAACATATGTTTAAACAAAAAGATCTTAACTTGCGGCAGCGGAGGTGGTTGAAGTTGATTAAGGCTTATGATATCACCATTTTCTATCATCCCGGAAAGGCCAATGTGGTGGCCGATGCCTTTAGTTGTAAGGCGGAGAGTTTGGGCAGCTTCGCATACTTACCGGTAGCAGAGAGGCTGTTAGCCTTGGATGTTAAGGCCTTGGCCAACCAATTTGTCAGATTGAATGTTTCCGAGCCGAGCCGAGTTTTGGCTTGTGTGGTATCTCATTCTTCTCTTTATGATCGTATCAGAGAACGTCAGTATGATGACCCTCATCTGTTTATCCGTAAGGACACGGTTCAGCATGGTGATGCCAAGGAAATCACTATTGGGGATGACGGTGTATTACGGATGCAGGGCAGGCTATGTGTGCCTAATATAGATGGTTTGCATGAATTGATTCTCGAGGAGGCTCACAGTTCGCGGTACTCCATTCATCCAGGTGCCGCAAAGATGTATAAGGATTTGAGGCAGTATTATTGATAAGGGTGAATGAAGAAACATATAGTTGGGTTTGTAGCTCAGTGTTTAAATTGTCAACAGGTAAAGTACGAGCATCAGTGACCGGGCGGATTACTTCAGAGACTCGAAATTTTGGAGTGGAAGTGGGAGCGTATTACCATACACTTCATAGTTGGGCTCCTACGGACTTTAAGAAAGTTTGATGTTGTTTGGGTGATTGTAGATCGGTTGACCAAGTCCGCGCATTTTATTCCAGTTGGTACTACTTATTCTTCAGAGTGGTTGGTTGAGATTTATATCTGCAAGGTTGTTCGCCTACACAGTGTGCCAGTGTCCATCAATTCATATTGGGGTACACAGTTCACATCACAGTTTTGGAGAGTAGTGCAGCGAGAATTAGGTACACAGATTCATCTAAGTACAACATTTCACCCTCAGACAGATGGACAGTCCGAGCGCACTATTCAGATATTGGAGGATATGCTACGCGCTTGTGTCATTGATTTTGGGAGTTCTTGGGATCAATTTCTGCCACTGGCAGAGTTTGCTTACAATAATATCTACCAATCGAGCATTCAGATGGCTCCGTGTGAGGCTTTATATGGGAGACAGTGTCGGTCTCTGGTGGGTTGGTTTGAGCCGGGTGAGACTAGGCAATTGGGTACTGATTTGGTTCAGGATGCTTTGGAGAAGGTTAAATTGATTCAGGAGTGGCTTCGCATGACGCAGTCTAGACAGAAGAGTTATGCTGACCGAAAGGTCCGTGATGTTGCTTACATTGTTGGAGAGAAGGTTCTGCTTAAGATTTCACCCATGAAAGGTGTGTTGAGGTTCGAGGAGAAGGGCAAGTTGAGCCCTCGTTATATTGGGCCGTTTGAGGTGCTTAAGAAGATTGGAGAGGTGGCTTATGTACTTGCATTGCCGCCTAGTCTATCCAGTGTTCATCCAGTATTTTATGTATCTATGCTTCGGAAGTATGTCGGGGACCGTATCATGTTTTGGATTTCAGCACAGTGCAGTTGGATGGTAATTTGACTTATGATATGGTGCCGATGGCCATTTTAGACCGGCAGGTTTGAAAGATGAGATCAAAGAACATAGCTTCAGTGAAAGTGCAGTGGAGAGGCCATCCGGTCGGGGAAGCTACTTGGGAGACTGAGCAGGAGATGCGGAGCAAATATCCACACCTATTTGAGACTCCAAGTATAATTCTAAACCCATTCGAGGACGAATGTTTGTTTAAGAGAGGGAGAATGTAATGACCCGACCGGTCATTTTGAGTATTACAACCTCGTTCCTCCATTTACTGCTCAATTTATACTTTATAGTTGTTATGTGACTTGCCGGGGTGATTGGTCCGGGTCCGGTGAGGTTTTGGAATGAATTGGATCACTTAGTTCCAAGGTTTAAATCTTAAGTAAAAATAGTGTCGGATGTCGACTTATGTGTAAACGACCCCGAAATAGAGTTTTGATGATTCTAATAGCTCCACATGGTGATTTTGGACTTAGGAGTTGTCACGTCCCAAAATCTCCCACCGACGGGACCGTGATGGCGCCTAACATTTCACTTGCTAGGCAAGCCAACGTTAGAGAAACTTTATACCAATTCCTTATTTCCATTCAGTAAATAACAATAATTAACTAAGATGAAATATAATAAGTGCGGAATATTATAAAACTGTATTAATTACTACCACCCGGATCTGGAGTCATAATTCACGAGCATTCTAGAATTTACTACAAGTAATAGTCTGAAAGAAATACAACTGTTTGAATGAAAGAAAACAGTAGGACATAAAAGATAGACGGGGACTTCAAGGTCGGTGAACGCCGACAGATCTACCTTGAGTCTCCGGACAGCGGACCAATAGAAAAATCTCGATCAACCTGAGCCGGTACCAAAATCTGCATAGAAAGTGTAGAGTGCAGCATCAGTACAACCGACCCTATTTACTGGTAAGTGTCGAGCCTAACCTCGGCGAAGTAGTGAAGAGGCCAGGACAAGACACCCACATATAACCGGAACAGTATAATCACGCTAGTGGCAACAACAGTAAATAAAGAAATACCGCAGAAATAATGGGAAGGGGACATACAGTGGGAGAATACAATATAAAGAGTGAGAATAATGAAAAGACAGAATTAAATTGAAAATCCTTAAACAAATTGAGTAAATAAAATAGCAAAGGAAAACGGCACGGCATCAACCTTCGTGCTTTTACTCTCAACCTCACTAAATAAATAAATAGAACGGCGTGGCATCACCCTTCGTGCTTTTACTCTAAACCTCGCCATATAAATAAATAGAACGGCACGACATAACCCTTCGTGTTTTTACTGTCAACCTCGCCAAATAAATAAATAGAACGACACGGTATCACCCTTCGTGCATTAAACCTCTCATAATATACACGGCATCACCCTTCATGCTTTACACTCTTCCTCACAATATAAATAATGCATGCACGGCATCACCCTTCGTGCTTTACACTCCTCCTCACAAATCATAGAATCAATAACAACGGATAGATAGGAGTATCACAAAGAAACTAGTATTTTACCCATAATCAATAGCACAATGTAATCTCAAACTTGAATCAATATTCGAAAGTTACCAAATCTCAGTAAAACCAGATATAAGTCACCCAACATTTCAAATAACCCGCTAAGCATGGATAGTAGAATTTAAGGCTACAAAATAGACAAGAATAGAATTTCACTCGCATGCTATGACTCGACAACGACGCATAGATGCTCGTCACCTCACCTATACATCATATTTAACAACCAAACACGTAGCAAATAAACACATAATACCTATTCCCTCAAGCCAAAGTTAGACATAACACTTACCTCGATTCGCAGGCCACTCACTGCTCAAGTAACGATTTTCCCTTAGAATTCACCTCCAACTCACTCGTATCTAGTCACAAATAGCTTAATACCATCAATTATCGCTAAAGAAATCAACTTTATTGAATAATTACAGATTTCTCAAATTTTCTCAAAAAATAAGTCTAAAACTGACCCCGAGCCCGCTTGGTCCATACTCGAGGTTCGGACCAAACTTCGTTTACCCATTCATCCCCGAGCCCAAATATGGAATTAGTTCCGGAATCCGACCCCAAATCGAGGTCTAAATTCCCAAATTTACAAAACCCCTAATTCTCCTAAAATTCCTAATTTCTACCGTTGAAGAACAAAATTTAGGCATAGAAATCTTGTGGGTGTTGATGGAAATTGAAAGAAATGAGTTTAAGAACACGAACCTATGATTTGGTGTTGAATTCCCACTTCAAAAATCGCCCAAGGTTGAGTTCAAATGAAGAAAATGTGAAATTTTGAACAAATCCCGTCTTTGATGTCTGTTTTAAAACACTAGATAGGCCTTCATCGCGTTCGCGAGAGGCCTGCCGTGATCGCGATGCACTGCGGCCTAAGGCCTTCGCGTTCACAAGTCTTTCTACACATTCGCGTAAGGCAGCTCTCCCCAAGCCTTCGCGTTCGCGACCACATGGACGCGGTCGCGTAGAAGAACATGACCCCCCCCCCCTAGGTCCCTTAAACTATCGCGTTCGCGGGAGACTGATCGCGTTCGCGAAAGGTACCACCCCCATTGCTTCGCGTTCGTGACCAGTCCTTCGCGTTCATGAAGAAGAAAATTCCCCTGCCCCCATTTTACCTTTTTCGTTCGCGACACTACCTACGCGAACGCGAAGAAGGGCATACTAGAACAGCTGCTGCAGCAAAAATCTCATATTTTCTAAGTGCAAATCACCCCGTAGCCTATCCGAAACTCATCCGAGCCCTCGGGGCTCCAAACCAAACATGCGCACATATCTAACAACATCATACGGACTTTCTCGTGCGATCAAATCGCCAAAATAACACCTAAAACTATGGATTTAGCATCAAAATCAATGAAATTCTCAAGAACACTTAAAGTTACTATTTTCTCGACCGAAAGTCAGACTCACGTCATTTAAATCCGTTTCACACCAAATTTCACAGACATAGTTCAGATATTATAACAGACCTGTATCGGGCTCCGGAACCAAAATACGGGGTTGATACCATCAAAATCAAGTATTAAACATATACTTTAAAACCATTAATTTTCCGGAATTCAATTTTAGTCAAAAATTCATTTCTCGGGCTATGGACCTCGGAATTCGATTCCGGGCAAACGTCCAAGTCCCATAATTCGATACGGACCCACCGGGACCATCAAAACATGGATCCGGGCCTGTTTATCAACACTATTGACCAAAGTCAAATAAAATCAACTTTTTAAGGCTTAACTTCTTGTTTTCATCAATTTTCAACATAAAGCCTTCCGGAAACATGCCGGGACTGCGCACGGAAATTGAGGAAGATAAATATAAGATTTTTAAGGCTTAAGAGCGCAGATTCGAGGTCTAAAACCTAAGATGACCTTTTGGGTCATCACATTCCCCATCTCTAAAATAACCGTTCGTCCTCGGACGGACATAGAAAAGTACCTGGGCTGGTGAAAAGGTGGGGATATCTACTCCGCATATCGGATTCGGATTCCCAAGTAGCTGCCTTAATAGGTTGACCTCTCCATTGCACTCGAACTGTAGGGTAACTCTTTGATCTCAACTGGCGAACTTGCCGGGCTAGAATTGCCACCGGCTCCTCCTCGTAAGTCAAATCCTTGTCCAAGTGGACGGAGCTAAAATCTAACATATGGGACGGATCACCGTGATACTTTCGAATAATGGACACATGGAATACCGGATGAACAACTGCTAAACTAGGTGGCAATGCAAGCCTATAAGCCACCTTTCCCACTCTCTTCTCAAAAGGTTTGATATACCTAGGGCTCAACTTGCTTTTCTTTCCGAACCTCATTACACCCTTCATGGGTGATACCCGAAGTAACACTCTCTCTACGACCATGAATGCAACATCACGAACTCTACGGTCGGCATAAATCTTCTGCCTGGACTGAGCTGTGCGGAGTCGATCCTGAATAATCTTGACCTTATCCAAGGAATCCTGTACTAAGTTTGTACCCAACAACCGAGCCTCTCCCTGCTCGAACCACCCAACTGGCGACCGACACCGCCTACTATATAATCTCTCATAGGGATCCATTTGAATGCTCGAATTGTAACTGTTGTTGTAGGCGAACTCTGCAAGGGGCAAGAACTGATCCTAAGAACCTCCAAAGTCTATGACACAAGCGCGGAGCATATCCTCCAACATCTAAATAGTGCGCTCGGACTGCCCGTCCATCTGAGGATGGAATGCTGTGCTCAACTCAACCTGCGTACCCAATTCATGCTGTACTGCCCTCCGAAAGTGCTAGGTAAACTATGTACCTCGATCAGAAATGATAGACACGGGCACACCGTGAAGACAGATGATCTCCCAAATATAAATCTCTACTAACCGCTTCGAGGAATAGGCAACTGCCATATGAATGAAGTGTGCTGACTTAGTCAGCATATCCACAATAATGCACACAGCGTCGAACTTCCTCTGAGTCCGTGGGAGTCCAAAAACAAAGTCTATAGTGATACGCTCCCACTTCCACTCAGGAATCTCCATCTACTGAAGCAAACCACTGGGTCTCTGATGCTCATATTTCACCTGCTGACAATTCAAGCACCGAACCACGTAAGCAACTATATCTTTCTTCATCCTCCTCCACCAATAATGTGGCCGCAGGTCCTGGTACATCTTGGCAGCGTCCGGATGAATAGAATACCGAGAACTGTGAGCCTTCTCAAGGATCAACTCACAAAGCCCATCCATATTAGGCACACAAATACGACCCTACATCCTCAAAACTCCGTCATCTCCAATAGTAACCTGCTTGACACCACCGTGCCGCACTGTGTCTCTAAGGACAAGTAAATGAGGATCGTCATCCTGCTGACCTCTGATACTCTTAAACAAAGAAGACCGAGCAATTGTACAAGCCAGGACATGGCTGGGCTAGGAAACATCTAACCTCACGAACTTGTTGGCCAGGGCCTGAACATCCAATGCTAGTAGTCTCTCACCAACTAGAATATAAGCAAGGTTGCCCATACTCACTGCTTTTCTACTCAATGCATCGGCCACAACATTGGCCTTTCCCAGATGGTACAACATAGTGATACCATAGTCTTTCAATAGCTCCAGCCACCTCTTCTGCCTCAAATTGAGTTCCTTCTGCTTGAACAAATACTACAAGCTCCGATGATCAGTGAATACCTCACATGGCACGCCGTAAAGATAGTACCTCCAAATCTTCCGCGCATAAACAATGGCTGCTAGCTCTAGATCATGAATAGAGTAATTCGTCTCGTGAACCTTCAGCTTCCACAAAGCATATGCAATAACCCTGCCACCCTGCATCAACAGCGCACCCAGACCAATATGAGATGTGTCATAATATACTATATAAGATCTTGAACCTGTGCATAACACCAATACCGGTGACGTAGTCAAAGCTATCTTGAGCTTCTGAAAGCTCGCTTCACACTCGTCTGACCACCTGAACGGAGCACTCTTCTGGATCAATCTGGCTAACGGGGCTGCTATGGATGAAAACCCCTCCATAAATCGATGGTAATAGCCCGCAAAACCCAGGAAACTAAGGATCTCTATAGCTGATGTGGGTCTAGGCCAGTTCTGAACTACCTCAATCTTCTTAGGATCCACCTGAATACCCTCTGCTGATACAACGTGACCCAAGAAAGCAACTGAACTTAAACAAAACTCGCATTTTGAGAACTTAGCATATAACTGGCTGTCTCTTAGAGTCTGAAGAACGATCCGTAGGTGTTTCTCATGCTCCTCTCGACTGTGAGAGTAGATCAAGATATCATCAATAAACACAACCACAAAGAAATCCAAGTAGGGCTTGAACACCCGGTTCATCAAATCCTTGAATGTTGCTAGGGTATTTGTCAGCCCAAATGACATCACTAGAAACTCGAAATGCCTGTACCGAGTCTGAAAAACTATCTTAGGGACATCAGATGCCTTAATCCTCAACTGATGGTAGCTAGAACTCAAATCAATTTTTGAAAACACCTGGGCACCCTGAAGATGATCAAATAAATCATCAATCCTCGGCAATGGATACTTGTTTTTTATAGTGACTTTGTTCAACTACCGATAATCTATACACATCCTCATTGATCCATCTTTCTTCTTCACAAACAACACAGGTGCACCCCAAGGCGAGACACTAGGTCTAATGAAGCCCTTATCAAGCAAATCTTACAACTGCTCCTTCAATTCCTTCAACTCTGGCGGGGCCTTGTGGTATGGCAAAATGGAAATGGGCTGAGTGCACGGAGCCAAATCAATGCAGAAATCAATATCCCTATCGGGTGGCATCCCCGGAAGGTCTGTAGGAAACACCTCTGGAAACTCACGAACAACCGGCACTAAATCATGGAAGGAACCTCCGCACTAGAATCGCGGACATAAGCTAAATAAGCTAGACACCCCTTCTCGACCATATGCCGAGTCTTTACATAAGAGATAACCCTGCTGGCAAAATGGCCAAGATTCCCTCTCCACTATAATTGAGGCAACCTCTACAGGGCTAAGGTCACCGTCATGGCATGACAATCTAATATAGCATAATAAGGTGACAGCTAATCCATACCCAGTATGACATCAAAATCAACCATGTCGAGAAGTAAAAGATCTACACGAGTCTCAAGACTCCCAATGGTGACCACACACGAATGATAAACACGATCTACAACAATAGAATCTCCCACTGGTGTGGACACATACACAGGAGCACTCAAAGAAGCACGGCGCACAACCAAATAGGAAGCAAAATCTGATGACACATAGGAGTAAGTAGATCCCGGATCAAATAGAACTGAAGCATCTTTACTGCAAACTAAAAATAGTACCTGTGATAACACCGTCAAATGACTCAGCTTCAGGCCTTGCTGGGAAAGCATAACACCGGGGCTGGGCCCCATCACCCTGAACTACGTCCCTGGGACAGCCTCTAGCTGGTTGGTCTCAACCTTTAACGGCCTGACCTCCACCTCTAACAATCTGGCCTCTACCTCTGGCTGCCTGACCCGTGCCTCTGGCTGGCTGAGTAGGTGGTGCAGCAACTGGTGCCGGAACCATGGCACGAGAACTCTGATGTTGTGAGCTGCCTGTTGCCCGAGGGCAAAATCTAGCAATATGCCTCGGATCACCACAAGTATAACATAACCTCGGCTGTTGTGACTTCTCACCCTGAAACTGACTGTGTCGACCTGAATAACCACCTTGATAACTCTGGAGTGGAGGTGCACTAATAGAAGCTGGTGGTGCATTGTAGGCTAGTTGGTCGGAATAATACATCTGAAGGCCACGACCACCTGAGGCACCGTGGGATGCCTGGAGTGCTGAATGAAATGGCCTGGAAGGATGGCCTCTACCAAAAGTACTCCTGCCTCTAGATGAGGCATCACTGAACTCACCGGAATGACGAGGTCTCTTGTCAGGCCCCTGACCTCCCTGAGTAAGAACCCCGTCTGGCGACATTAGCAGCCGCCTGAAAAGAAATCTCACTCCTAGTCTCCTTAGCCATCTGCAATCTGATAGGCTGAGCAAGTTCATCAATAAACCTCCTCACCCTCTCTCTCTCTCTCTCGGTGGGAAGCAGAAGAATAGCATGACGGGTCCAAATCCACAACACGGGTCTCATACTGAGTAACAGTCATATTACCCTACTGGAGACGCTCAAACTGACGGCGACGCTCATCTCTCAATGTGATAGGCAGAAACTTCTCTATGAAGAGCTGAGAGAACTGGTCCCAAGTAAGAGCAGGCGACCCAGCTGGTCTGATCAACAAGTAATCTCTCCACCATTTCTTGGCGGAACCAGTCATCTGAAATGCAACAAAATCGACCCCATTGGTGTCCACTATACCCATGTTCTGTAGAACCTGGTTATAGCTGTCAAGATACTCCTGGGGATCCTCTAAAGGAGCACCACTGAAGTGAATAGAAAAGATCTTGATAAACCTGTCCAATCTCCATAAAGCCTCAGAAGACATAGCTAGCCCATCTCCGACCTGTGCCGCAATAACCGTCTGAACTAATCCGACTGGCTGAGCTGCTGGAGCCTAATACTGGGGAGCTATCTTCTCCAGAGCGGAAGTGGTGGGAGTCTAGGCTCCTCCTCTAGTTTGAGAGACTGCTGGTGCCATGGGAAATGCGCCAGTCTGGGCCACACTCTCCATAAGGCCCACAAAACGGACCAAAGCATCTTGAAGTACTGGGGTGGCAATGAACCTTTCCAGAACTTGAGCTGGTCCGGTAGGAACAATCTGGGCTGGAACATCCTCGTCAAGCTCTATCTGAGGCTCCACTGCTGGGGCTGTTGTTAGGGCTGCTGCTCGGGCTCTAGGCGGAGCCCTGCCACTGCCACTGCCTCGGCCTCTTGGACGGCCTCGACCTCTGCCATATGTAGCAGCTGCCACTGGAGGCTCTGACTGCTGCTCAGCTGAGGAGGCGGTACGTGTTCTCTCCATATGCGAGAGAATAAGAGTAGAAGAGTTCAATCAGTATTGAGAAAGCAAAATCGCACGATAGAGAAGAATAGAAGTGAAACTTAATCCTAAACTTCATAGCCTCTGGAAGATAAGCACAGATGTCTCCGTACCGATCCTCCAGACTCTACTAAGCTTGCTCCTGAATTGTGAGACCTAGGCAACCTAGTGCTCTGATACCAACTGTCATGACCCGGAATATCCCACCGACGGGACCGTGATGGCGCCTAACATTTCAATTGCTAGGCAAGCCAACGTTAGAGAATGTTTAAACCAATTCCTTATTTCCAAACAGTAAATAACAATAATCAACTAAGATGAAATATAATAAGTGCGGAATATTATAAAATTATATTAATTACTACCACCCGAATCTGGAGTCACAATTCATGAGCATTCTAGAATTTACTACAAGTAATAGTCTGAAAGAAATACAAATGTTTGAATGAAAGAATACAGTAGGACATAAAAGATAGATGGGGACTTCAAAATCTATGAACGACGACAGATCTACCTTGAGTCTCCGAACAGCGGACTAATAGAAAAATCTCGATCAACCTGAGCCGGTACCAAAATCTTCACAGAAAGTGCAGAGTGCAGCATCAGTACAACCGACCCCATGTACTGGTAAGTTTCGAGCCTAATCTCAGCAAAGTAGTGACGAGGCTAGGACAAGACACCCACATATAACATGAACAGTATAATCATGCTAGTGGCAACAACAGTAAATAAAGAAATAACGTAGAAATAATGGGAAGGGGACATACAGTGGGGGGAATACAATATAAAGAGTGAGAATAATGAAAAGACAGAATTAAACCGAAAATCCTTAAACAAATTGAACAAATAAAACAGCAAAGGAAAACTGCACGGCATCACCCTTCATGCTTTTACTCTCAACCTCACGAAATAAATAAATAGAACGGCACGACCTCACCCTTCGTGCTTTTACTCTAAACCTCGCCAAATAAATAAATAGAACGACACGGTATCACCCTTCGTGCTTTTACTCTCAACCTCGCCAAATAAATAAATAGAACGGCACGGTATCACCCTTCGTGCATTAAACCTCGCATAATATACACGGCATCACCCTTCGTGCTTTACACTCTTCCTCACAATATAAATAATGCATGCACGACATCACCCTTCGTGCATTACACTCCACCTCACAAATCACAGAATCAATAATAATGGATAGATAGGAGTATCACAAAGAAACCAGTATTTTACCCATAATCAATAGCACAATGTAACCTCAACCTTGAATCAATATTCGAAAGTTACCAAATCTCAGTGAAACCAGATATAAGTCACCCAACATTTCAAATAACCCGCTAAGCACGGATAGTAGAATTTAAGGCTACAAAATAGACAAGAATAGAATTTCACTTGCATGCTATGACTCGACAACGACGCATAGATAATCGTCACCTCACCTATACATCGTATTTAACAACCAAACACGTAGCAAATAAACACATAATACCTATTCCCTCAAGCCAAAGTTAGACACGACACTTACCTCGATTCGCATGCCACTCACTGCTCAAGTACCAATTTTCCCTTAGAATTCACCTCCAACTCACTCTATCTAGTCACAAATAGCTTAATACCATCAATTATCGCTAAAGGAATCAACTTTATTGAATAATTATAGATTTCCCATTTTTTTCAAAAACAAAAGTCAAAAACCGACCCCGGGCCCGCTTGGTCAAAACTCGAGGTTTGGACCAAACTCTGTTTACCCATTCACCCCCGAGCCCGAATATGGCATTAGTTCCGGAATTCGACCCCAAATTGAGGTCTAAATTCCCAAATTTACAAAATCCCCAATTCTCCTAAAATCTCTAATTTCTACCGTTAAAGAACAAGATTTAGGCCTAGAAATCTAGTGGGTGTTGATGGAAATTGAAAGGACCCATTTTACCTTTCGCGTTCGTGACACTACCTACGCGAATGCGAAGAAGGACACACCAGAACAGCTGCTGCAGCAAAAATCTCAGATTTTCTAAGTCCATCAAAATCAATGAAATTCTCCAGAACACTTAAAGTTACTATTTTCTCAACCGAAGGTCCGAATCACGTCATTTAAACTCCGTTTCTGACCAAATTTCACAAACATAGTTCAGATATTATAACGGACCTATACCGGGCTTCAAAACTAAAATATGGGCCCAATACCATCAAAATCAAGCATTAAGCATATACTTTAAAACCATTAATTTTATAAAATTCAATTTTAATCAAAGCTTCATTTCTTGGGCTATGGACCTCGGAATTTGATTCTGGGCATACGTCCAAGTCTCATAATTTGATACGAACCCACCGAGACCGTTAAAATATAGATCCGGGCCCGTTTACCAAAATATTGACCGAAGTCAAATAAAATCAACTTTTTAAGGCATAAATTCTTGTTTTCATCAATTTTCAACATAAAGCTTTCCAGATTTCCAGACACGCTCCTAAGTCCAAAATCACCATACAGAGCTATTAGAATTATCAGAATTAATTTTTGAGATCGTTTGCACATAAGTCAATATCCAGTCAACTATTTCAACTTAAAGTTCCAACATGAAAATTCATTCTTCCAAGCTAACTCCAAAATACCTTAAAACCAAAACCGATAATTCGCACAAGTCATAAAATCTCGTAGGAAGTTATTCAAGACTTCAAAAAGTTGAAAGGTGTATAAATTCTCAAAACGACCGATCGGATCGTTACATATACCAATTTTGCTCGTTAAATAATTAACTCATGTTTCGCGCTAAAATCCCAATCGCTACTTGATGAATTTAGACAAAACTTTCCAGATCACTCCTATAAATCATTATCAAAATCCTGGAAGTCTCGAAATCAAATTTCGATCTCTAGAACTAAAAATGGACATTTGGATCATTACATGCTTATGCTGAAAACATCAAACGCTTCCAAAATTCTTCCCCGGCTGCCTGTAGTATATCAACCATAACTTCTTGTACTCAACTCTAACTGACAAACGGTTTAAATTTCTGCAAACTAGATACAAAGGGCTATAACTTTTATGTTTTGCTATCGCCCAGCTCCTTATAGATTGCGAGATATAAGCTCCCAAAGTCAGCCATGTGCAGCAGAAATTTCTGGCATGCACACTGCTGCAGCCAAAATCTGCAGTACCAGCTTAAGTCAATCGATCATAAAGTTTTGTACAAATGTCTGAATGATAAATGGTTTATCATTCTGGAAACTAGATTTAAAGGACTACAACTTTCATGTTTTGATAATTTCCATATTCCTTATAGATTTTGAGATATAAGCTTCCAAAGTCAACTCTGCGCATCAGAAATTCCGCACATTGCTGTCAAAAAACCAGCAGTTAAAAATGATCCGAAACCACTCTGAAACTCACCCGAGGCCCTCGGGACCTTAACCCAATACACCAACAAGTCTTAAAATATTATACAAACCTAGTTGAAACCTCAAATCACATAAAACAATGCTAAAATCACGAATCATACCCCAATTCAAGCTTAAAGAACTTAAGAATTTCCAACTTCTACATTCGATGCTGAAACCTACCAAATCAATTCCGATTGACCTCAAATTTTGCACACAAGTCATAAATGATATACGGATCTAAGAAAAATTTTATAAATGAATTCTGACTCTGATATCAAAAAGTCAACTCCCCGGTCAAACTTCCCAAAAATTTAACTTTCGCCATTTCAAGCAAAATTTTACTACGGACTTCCAAAAATATTTTCGTACACGCTCCCAAATCCAAAATCACCATACGGAGCTATTGAAATCATCAAAACTCCATTTCGAGGTCGTTTACACATAATTTACTATCCGGTCAATTATTTTAACTTAAGCTTGCAAAACAAGAATTGTTCTTTCAATTAAATCCTGAATCGTCCGAAAATTAAACTCGACCACCCTCGCAAGTCATAATACACATTTCAAATCTGCTCAGAGACCTTAAGCCACCGAACGGAATGTAAATTCTTAAAATGACAAGTCGGGTCATTACAATAATTCTGGAAACAGAAATAACGAAAAGATAGAAACATAGAAGAAGTAGAAATTAATCTGAGCCCACTGAATTCTCAGTATTTTCTTTAGGGACTTAATCCCTTCCTAATACTCGAGGTTTAGGATTATTTCTTCCCATGATAGAATGGATTACACACTGGGATAGTGGTACTTCAAACCCCAGCGTACAACAAACACAAATGGTGACAGTAAAATCACACTAACTTTATTTTTGTAAGAAAATAATACAGAAAGGAAGAAGAGATTTCAGAATTTTCATAAGGAAAATCTGAGGGAATGACCTGGTATATATAGCTATGGGGTTGGGTTCAAACGAAAAGGTGCAACTCTTCAAGACGACCTTTCGCGTAAAACAACTATTTACGCAAACCAAAACGGAAAAATAAAATCAGAAGGAAACTTAAATTACTGATTTGATCCAAAAAACTAATCAATCAATCAGATCATTCTGAATCCGAATCTAAATCCGAAGCTCTTCAAGATGGCCTTTCGTGTAAAATGGCCATCTACGTAAAACAAAACGGAAAATAAAATCGGAGGGAAACTTAAATTACCGATTTGGTCCAAAAAATTAACGAATCAATCATTCTGATTTCGAAGCAGAGCGACGACGATGGCGCGAGGCTTGCCTTCTTCTCAATTCTTTAATAGCTAGAAAAAGTGTAATTATATATATACTCAACAAATGAGCTTTCCTCCTCCAATATGGGGTAATGATCCTTTGTAAAGGAGAAAAATCTAAAATTTTATTTTTCCCTCTATTTTCCATATACATTATATTTGATATAATTTTGATCTAAAACCCAACAGGTCATGTAGCATTAGTAAAGTTGTAGCATAATGCATCTCTTTTATGCATCACGTAATTAATAGTTCAGTTTTACCAGTTAATGACTTTTCTCTTTTGTTGTCTTCTGCACTAGTCAGAGACTCACCTACACCGTAAAATGTTAAGAGAGGAAAAAATAGGAAGGGGGAAACGAAAGAGAGGAAAAATAATTGGAAGAACATGTGGAAAAATAGAGAGAAAAGTCATAGTTTTGCTTTGAATACCCTTTTCCAAAATATTTCATGTTTGCAACGTAACATGTAATGTTCGCTAATCCTTTTCACAACGCTCTATATTCTTAACTCGTACTATTCATCCATTTTTACCAACGCGCAAGAGCGTATACAATATTGTTTTAAGTGGTGTCATCATCTTTAAAAAATCACTATAACGACGTAAAAAATAAAAAGTTCAAAAGAGTAACACCAACAAATGCATCCACTCAGAAGTTGTAAATTATAGAATAATAGTAACTTTTTTTTTTCAAAATGATATAAAAATCCGTTTTAAGTTATACAAAAATAAATGCATGTTATATTTGTTTATTTATATATTTATCACTTCAAATACGTAACAAATTTGGTGTGTTTCACCAATGTTTTTAGCTTAGAGGATAGAGTTCGATCCTAGAATCTAATAAAAGCTGAAGATGCTTTAAAAATGTGGAAAATTTCTAAGAAGCAGTTCATCAGTACCAAGTAAAACCATGCAATAACGAAAGGATTTTGAAAGAAACATGAGATCATCAGCATTAGCTGCCTCAGTTCACCTTCGCGAACGCGAGACCTGTCTCGCGAACGCGGAGAAGGAAACCAAAGCTGGACACCACAAATTCTTCAGTTGTTATCCAAGTCCAAAATCGATTCATTAACATTCCGAAACTCACCCGAGTCCCCCGGGACCTCAACCAAATACTTCAACAAGTCCTAAAACATCATATGAACTTAGTAAAAACCTCAAATCACATCAAACAAAGCTAAAATCACAAATCATACCTCAATTCAAGCTTAATGAAACTTAAGAATTTCCAACTTCTACATTCGATACCGAAACCTATCAAATCAAGTCCGATTGACCTCAAATTTTGCACACATGTCATAAATGATATAACGGAGCTATAAAAAATTTCAAAAATGGATTCTGACTCCGATATCAAAAAATCAACTCCCCGGTCAAACTTCCAAACTTAAATTTCTATTTTAGCCATTTCAAGCCTAATTTAGCTACGGATTTCCAAATAATTTTTCGGACACGCTCCTAAGTATAAAATCACCATACGGAGCTATTGAAATAATCAAAACTCTATTCTGGGATCGTTTACACATAAGTCAATATCCGATCAACCTTTTCAACTTAAGTTTTCAACCTTGAGACTAAGTGTCTTGATGTAACGACCCAACCGGTCGTTTTGAGCATTTGCACTTCGCTCGGTGGTTTACGGGCATGAGTAGCTCTGTATGATGCATTATGACTTATGTGAATCGTCGGTTTTGATTTTCAGATTATTCGGAATCGAATTGGAAGAATGGATTTCATTGTCAAAGCTTTAAATTGGAAGAGTTGACCAAGTTTAACTTTTTGTGAATTTGAACCCGGAACAAAATTTTGATGGATCTGTTAGCTCCGTTGGGTGATTTTGGACTTAGGAGCGCGTTCGGATTGTGATTCGAAGGTCCGTAGTGGAATTTCGCTTGAAATGGCGAAAGTTAAAATTTTGAGAAGTTTGACCGGGGGTTGACTTTTTGATATCGGGGTCGGAATCTGATTCTGGAAATTAGAATAGGTCCGTAATTTGAAATGTGACGTGTGTGAAAAATTTGAGGTTAATCGGACGTAATTCGATAGGTTTCGGTATCGGTTGTGGAAGTTGAAGTTTCAAAATTCATAGATTTCGATTTGAGGTGCGCTTCGTCGATTCGATGTGGTTATGCGTGATTTGAGGCCTCGCGTAAGTCCGTGTTATGTTATTGGACTTGATAGTATATTCGGACGGGGTCCCGAGTGGCCCGGATGAGTTTTGGACGATGTTCGGATCATTTTCACTTCTTGTGCAAAGTTGGAGGTTGTTGGTTCTGGTATGATCGCACCTGCGATTGGTTTGTGCAGGTGTGATGGCTGCAGAAGCGACAAAGGCATCGCAGATGCGAGATGAGAGCTGGATGAGGAAGACCGCAAAAGCGGAGATTTGGGTGCATATGCGATGTCGCAGGTGCGGCAGCTCGAGCGCAGGTGCGGAGTTGGAAGGTGTCAGCAGAGGTCGCAGGTGCGATGGGATTTCCGCACCTGCGATTGCGCAGATGCGGGCAGGGAGTCGCAGAAGAAAAAATGGTGAGGGAGCCGGGCAGCACAGGTGCGAAGTGTTTCTGCAATAGCGGTGGTCGCAGGTGCGACGAATTGTCCCCAAATGCGGAAGTACTGAGCAGAATGTTATATACAAGGGTTCGCGATTTTGGCTTCATTTTTACATTTTCAAGCTCAGATGGAGGCGATTGTTGGAGCAACTTTCACCATATGAATTGGGGTAAGTGTTCTCTACTCGATTTTGGTTATATTTCATGAATCTATCTTCAGTTTTAGGAACTGGTTGATGAATTTAAAGAGAAATTTGGGGTTTTTGGCCTAAAGTTTCATAATATGAATTTTCGGGTTTTGAACATCGAATTGGAGTAGGATTTGGGTGAAACTAGTATGGTTGGACTCATAATTGAATGGGTTGTTGAATTTTGTACATTTTGTCGGGTTTCGAGGTGCGGGCCCGGGTTGGGCTTTTGGCCAATTTTGGGCTTTTGATTCAAGATTTGACCTTTTTCGATCGGAATTGGTTCCTTTAGCATTCTTTGATTTACTTGAGTTATTTTTGGTTAGTTTCGAGTCGTTCGGAGTTCAGAACGCGCGGGATGAAATCTTTGGAGCACCGCTTGGCTTGTTCGGCATTGGTATTGGCTTGTTCGAGGTAAGTAACCCTTCTAATCTTAGTGCTGAGGGTGTGAAACCCCGAAATGCGTGTTATGTGGTTGGTATTGAGGTGATGCACATGCTAGGTGACGGGCGTGTGGGCGTGCACCATGTGAATTGGGACTCTGTTGTTTCCATGGCACTATATAACGGTCCTACTTTATTGATATCCGTGTTTTCACCATGTGATAAAGTAGTTAAGTTGTCAATCATGCTAGATATCATGTTTAGGCATTATGCCGATATTGTTTGGACCCATAATGGTCGTTTCTTACTATCATCTCACTGATTTCATTTATATTTAGTACTCAGTCATATTCATGCATTCATATCATATCTCAGTCTCGGTTATTTATTGATACATCATATCATTGTTGTCGGGCTAGTTTCATGACATTGTGAGCCCGTGAGTGAGACTGGAGAGATTGATGACAGAGTGAGGCCGTGAGTTTTTCGTGCAACACGTGACTTGTCAGTGAGATTCCAGGTGTTGATATTATAGCACGTGAGTTGTCTATGCGATTCCAGATATTGATATTATGGTGCGTGAGTTGTCCGTGTGGATTATAGCGCTTAGATTTATAAAACTCTAATTATGT
Organism: Nicotiana tomentosiformis; assembly: GCF_000390325.3. NCBI lineage: Eukaryota > Viridiplantae > Streptophyta > Magnoliopsida > Solanales > Solanaceae > Nicotiana > Nicotiana tomentosiformis. The sequence continues at coordinate 107,356,048 of NC_090815.1, read as the reverse complement.
ACTTTTCAAATAGATGATGTATTTATTTCATTTCCGCTTTGTAAACTCTATTCTTAGAAGCTCATGATTTTTACTACCAGTTCTTGGGGAATGTATCAGATTCATTTAATTTCTTACTTAATTGCTTTATTAATTATTATTGGAATTGGTTAGTGGTTAATTGGCTTACCTAGCGGGTTGGGTTAGGTGCCATCACGACTAGTGGTTTTGGGGTCGTGACAAGGTGGTATCAGAGCTCTAGGTTCATAGCTTCTACAAGTCATGAGCAAGTGTCTAGTAGAGTCTTGCGGATCGGTATGATGACGTCTATACCTATCTTCGAGAGGCTACAGGACATTTAGGATATACTTCCCATCTTTCATTCCTTATCGTGCGACATTGATTCAGCTTGAAGCGTTACTCTTTAAATTCCTTCCATGCATTCGTATGTGCATATGAGCGCTCGGTATCGGTTGTGCGCCAGCGGCTTATGATTCTATGAATGAGGTTCGAGATGTGTATTCTGTGTTTTGGTGAAGGGCCAGTCTGGAGGACTTGAGGCCATGGTTACACCGCAGCTTGAGCTCGGTAGCTTGGTAACTTGTATAACTAGACTCATATGTCCGGTAATGATTTAATGTCCCTACGAGTGGAATTTGTGGCTCGATGAGCGGTGAAATGGCAATGTGGTGAGTATGATGTGACTGCGAGATGTGTTCGGATTGTTCAAATGTGACGAGAAGAGTTTACTTGAGAGGTAGCAAGGACTATTGGGTGTTTGATTTCTGTCTTAATATAGCGTATGGTCTCGAGTTATGGGTGTATTGAGGGATCTCTCATGTTGTTTAGTTGTAGAGTGAAGTAGATTCTCATGTCTTGTTGATGAGTTCAGAATCAAGAAGATTAAGTGATTGCGTTGTAGTCGTGACTGTGGAAGGGTATGTGGAGATGTTAGTTTGAAGCAAATGAGGTGGGTTATTTCCTGCGAGGTGTCCTGAGGTTGTGTGATCCCTGTGATATTTTGTAGAGTGTTCTCTTGTGCCAGTGAATGATATATGTTGCAATTTGAGTTTGGATCGCCTGTGGAAGTTGGCTTAACTATCACGAGGATGAATGCAAGATTTGCAGACGATTTGAGGTATTATATGGTTTGTGTTACATGAGCTTACGAATGATTTAGTTGAATTTCAGTGCAAGATTTTGGCAGCAATAGAGTATGGGTATCGTGATGTTATCGACTGTTTGGTTCTATGGCTTTGATCCAAGTGGGGAGTCTACTATCGACAAGTGAGTTCCACGGTTATGTGTTGTATTGGTTTCAGTTCGGGGTATACTGGTGAATCTATTATGACTTGCAGAGGCCGAGATGGAGGATGACTCGGGTAGAGGAATTTCTGGATATAGGTTGTATTACACCCTATGGGTATATGGGAATTATGGAATGATTGAGTGGTTAGTCATGAAAGATGTAGTATGCATGGAGTAGGAATTTGCTCGGTTGCTTAGGAGTGTGGGTTACTCCCTTGGGTGTTGGTGTGATAATAGGGCACAGGTTGCTCGGTCCGTTTGGTCGGTTAATTGAGATTTGAGTAGAGTGGATGACTCTCGAGAATGGTTCTAATGGATTCAAGGATTATATGTAGCAATTTAGAATTTCGGATTGGCATATGTCTAGGATCTGATATTTGCATTGGATGGTGTCGAGACTCATGGCATTTTATATCATTGTGGATTATGCATTTCAGTATCAAGAAGGTGAAGGAAATAGTTTTAGGTTCACATAAGGTCTCTTTAGAGTGGGTGTTGCGGTTGTGGTACTTTGGGGTGCTTAAGAAAGGAGTCAACAGCTTATGGGCCTTACGGCGTTGTGGTTTTATACTAGAGTCTCTTGTGTTGTAAATTTTTGTTAAGGATCATGGTGTTCTAGCAAGGAGAAGTATCAATTTGAAGGCAATTTGGAAAGGACTTGGAGAGATAGGACAGCTTGGTAGTAGGTTGGATCAGCACAGTAATGGATATAATCGCTTCTTTAGGTACCTATGATGTGGCTGGTCTCTACAAGTGTTTTGTGGCAATACTCTTGGGTTTTGGCAACCTGCGTGGCTGGGTTGAGTTAGATAGATTCGGTTATGATAGCTTGGTTGTGTGCAAATGGGTTTCGAAGAGTTCTCAATGGTTTCTACCACGGTTCGAGGAGTATATTTCCTACCAGCGTGAGGAATATGTTGCATATTGGGATTTTCTCCGGGATGACATCAAATGGAAGGTTTCTGACTGATCGGGTATGTATTCTGCCTGTGACTCAGAGTTGATTATGAGATTCTTGTACTTTTCGTAGGATGGCATAGTAGATGCGGTGTATTGCGTGGGATTGAGATTTGCATTTGTAAGGTCACAGTTCAGTTTTGAAGGGAAGGACATAAATTCGTAGGCAGCATGGACAGTTTCAGATGACTAGGTAAATGATATTACTAATCGGTATGGTCTGATGAGAGTATACATTTCAGAAGGGGCAATGTGTTTTGATTTATGGATACTTCACTGGTACTGTAGGACTCCCCTGGTTGATCGATTGCTGATATTCAAATTTTGCTATGTGGCACGGAAGAATTTTAGAAGTATTCCTCGTGGGATGATGGTGTATGAGAGATGAGTTAAACATTCTGGCGGTGGAGTTGGGATCAAATATGGTGATTCGTGTTTTCTATGGAATTGGAGACTAGGAGATCTCAAGAGCAGGTTGTTTTCATGGTTGTGGACTGTGAAGTCATGGCCGAAGCTAGCTAGACGATAGTATGTGTTATGATTCAGTCATTGTGGACTTTCGGGGGTTATTTATCTGTTTGTGGGTGACCAGAGTTGACTTGGGATCCATTGGTAGGCCCAAATAGGATGCATATTCTACACCAAGCCGGATTAGTTGGCTCCATACTGCTACTGTTGAGGGATGTGCCATTTGGTTGTTATTGAGCTTATTCGTGTTCTGAAATGATCTGTGAGTTACTCTTCTGTGCTACGAGGAGTTGTGATTCGTTGGTTGTATGCACACACGGTGCAGTTCTATTGGGGCCTTATGGCGGAATTCGCACGAGATGGGTATTTGGGTGATGCATGATTGATTACGCATTGGTTATGTTCTTTCGGGTTTGTGTGGCATTGTGTCATTTTCTTCTCCATGGTTATGGTAGTGCACTTTGAGTACTTGATGTCGGATTGCGCGTGGTTATTGATTTTGAGCACGGTGGCTGAGGTATTTCATATGGATCAATGTTTGGATGAGGTCACGCATTGCAACGGAGTTATGTTAAGATATGATCCCTTGTGTTAGATTCGTGTGTTATAGTTCTACGGTGTGATGGGCTTTTAGCATTGTGTTGGGGTGGTAATCGTCGAACTTGCGGGACGGTTCTCTTGTCTGAGTCATTTTTCCATGATTGAGTACATTTGGAATGTTGCTTATTGGTGCACGGCTTGCACGGGTTGTGGCTTTAGATAGTATTGGTGTGGCATGTCAGTAGAGTAGCTAGTATTTGATAAGATGAAGTCGTCGGACCTAGAATGGATACTATCGGAATTAATTACAGCATGGTTGGAAGGATAATATCGAAAGTCGGCTTAGAAATTTGCTATAGTTCTTGTCGAAGGAGACAGACTACCATGACTTGTTGATCTGATGAATAGATATGAGTTCTGCATGTTTCTTTCATCATTGGCAGTGTACGAAGTTTTTTGAATGGAGTCTTGTTTGATATGAGGTTTTTTACCGGCATTGGGTTGTTTTGAGCAGCTACTGTAATTAGAAATCATTGCTTCGAGCATTTGAGCTATGTGGTATTTGAGTTTTGAGTATTTGAGTAATGGTTATGGCTTTTGGTACAGCTTGTTCAGACTTATACAGTGTGTAGGTTGCGGGCTTCAGATCTTATAAGAAATTTCGGATGTTGGAAATTGGATTCTAAGGCTTGTTGGCTAGGTTGAATTAAGAAATTTCAGTTATCTGGTGTTATCAGGCCTATATGGGATAGGGTGATGCAGGGTGACCCCCGGGTACGTGTGTGGTAAGATGGAATAGTGATATGGTGGCTTGGAAACAACACCCGGCACGTTCGAGGACGAACGTATGTTTAAGTGGGGGAGGATGAAACAACCCAACCGGTCGTTTTGAGCATTTGCACTTTGCTCAGTAGTTTACGGGCATGAGTAGCTTTGTATGATGCATTATGACTTATGTGAATCATCGGTTTTGATTTTCAGGTTATTCGGAATCGAATTGGAAGAATGGATTTCATTGTCAAAGCTTTAAATTGGGAGAGTTGACCAAGTTTGACTTTTTGTGAATTTGAACCCATAACGGAGTTTTCATGGTTCTCTTAGCTCCGTTGGGTGATTTTGGACTTAGGAGCGCGTCTGGATTGTGATTCGAAGGTCCGTAGTGGAATTTCGCTTGAAATGGCGAAAGTTGAAATTTTGGAAAGTTTGACCGGGAGTTGAATTTTTGATATCGGGGTCAGAATCCAATTCTGGAAATTGGAATAGGTCCGTAATGTGAAATGTGACGTGTGTGCAAAATTTGAGGTTAATCGGACGTATTCGATAGGTTTCGGCATCGGTTGTGGAAGTTGAAGTTTCAAAGTTCATAGATTTCGATTTGAGATGTGATTCATAGATTCGATGTGGTTATGCATGATTTGAGGCCTCGTGTAGGTCCGTGTTATGTTATTGGACTTGTTAGTATATTCGGACGGGGTCCCGAGTGGCCCGGATAAGTTTTGGACAAGGTTCGGATGATTTTCACCTCATGTACAGAGTTGAAGGCTATTGGTTCTTGTATGATCGCACCTGCAGTTGCTTTGCGCAGATGCGATGGACGCAGAAGCGACAAAGGCATCGCAGATGCGAGATGAGAGTTGGATGAGGAAGACTGCAGAAGCGGAGATTTGAGTGCATATGCAATGCCGCAGGTGCGGCAGCTCGAGTGCAGGTGCCGAGTTGGAGGGTGTCAGCAGAGGTCGCATGTGCGATGGGATTTCCGTACCTGCGATTGTGCATATGCCGGCAGGGAGTCGCAAAAGAGAAAATGGTGAGGGAGCCGGGCAGCGCAGGTGCGAAGTATTTTCGCAAAAGCGGTGGTCGCAGGTGCAACGAATTGTCTGCAAATGCGGAAGTACTGGGCAGAATGTTATATACAAGGGTTCGCGATTTTGGGTTCATTTTTACATTTTCAAGCTCGGATGGAGGCGATTTTTGGAGCAAATTTCACCATATGAATTGGGGTAAGTGTTCTCTACTCGGTTTTGGTTATATTTCATGAATCTATCTTCATTTTTTAGAATTTGTTGATGAATTTAAAGAGAAATTTGGGGGTTTGGGCCTAAAGTTTCATAATATGAATTTTTGAGTTTTGAACATCGAATTGGATTCGGATTTGAATGAAACTAGTATGGTTCGACTCGTAATTGAATGGGTTGTTGAACTTTGTAAATTTTTTCGGGTTCCGAGGTGCGGGCCTCGGTTGGGATTTTTGCCGATTTCGGGCTTTTGATTCAAGATTTGACCTTTTTCGATCGAAATTGGTTCCTTTTAGCATTGTTTGATGTACTTGAGTTGTTTTTGGTTAGTTTCGAGCCGTTCGGAGGTTGGAACGCGTGAGATGGCATCTTTGGAGCACCACTTGGTTTGTTCGACATTGATATTGGCTTCTTCGAGGTAAGTAACTCTTCTAATCTTAGTGCTGAGGGCATGAAACCCCGAAATGCCTGTTATGTGATTGTTATTGAGGTGACGCACATGCTAGGTGATGGGCGTGTGGGCGTGCACCATTTGAATTGGGTCTCTGTTGTTTCCATGGCACTATATAATGGTCCTACTTTGTTGATATCCATGTTTTCACCATGTGACAAAGTAGTTAAATTGTCAATCATGTTAGATATCATGTTTAGGCATTATGCCGATATTATTTGGACCCATAGTGGTCGTTTGTTGCAGTCATCTCACTGATTTCATTGATATTTAATACTCAGTCATATTCATGCATTCATATCATATCTCAGTCTCGGTTATTTATTGATACATCATATCATTGTTGCCGGGCTAGTTTCATGACATTGTGAGCCCGTGAGTGAGACTGCAGAGATTGATGACTGAGTGAGGCCGGGGGTCTGTTTGTGAAGATTTTGTCACTATAGCATGTGAATTTTCCGTGTAGCACGTGAGTTGTTCGTGCGATTCCAGATGTTGATATTATAGCACGTGAGTTGTTCGTGCGATTTCGGATATTGATATTATGGCACGTGAGTTGTCCGTGCGGATTATAGCGCTTGGGATGAAAGGAGCCCCTCCGGAGTCTGCACACCCCCAGTAAGCGTTGTCGACTATAAATAGGGATCGGGCTGCATGCCGCAATGGGTATGGTACATCGCTGAGTGTTTTAGTGTGTTGAGCATAGTGAGAGAGAATGCGAGATAGTGAGATTGAGTACTCTGAGAGTGTGGGTACATAAGCTCATCATCGAGATGCATTGCATTTGACATGCATACTTGAGATACATGCATAGAGGTACATTTCCTTCTGCTACCCAGTTTTGGGGACATTTATGATTTTACCTGTATCTTGACATGTAGGTATAGAGAAGTACCTTCCTCATGCTATCTGAAAATAAAACATCTTACTATTTGTTGAAAGGAGTTTTGGGGAAAATCACAGTTTTCAAACTTACTCGTATATTGGCTTTTCGGTAAAAGATCTAGATTTTCACTGATATACTTGAAAAGAAATGCCTATTTTTCTGGAACTGTGAACGAACTGAGCCTTTTATTTCTGAGATTCTGCTTTTTTATTGTACTATGTTGTTATGAACTGTTGGGGAATATTGGTGTTGGACCCGACCTTTCTGTTAGCTCGTCACTACTTTCAACCTAAGGTTAGGTTTGTTACTTATTGAGTACATGGGGTCGGTTGTACTCATCCTACACTTCTGCACCTTGCGTGCAGATGTTGGCTGCTGATGTTGCTGTGTTCGATGGGAGCTGGATTTGAAGATGTACTTGCGTCCCGATTGTAGCTGCCTCTTGTTCATGGTAGACTTAGATCTAAAAAACTCTGTTTATGAACTTTTCAAATAGATGATGTTTTTATTTCATTCCCGCTTTGTAAACTCTATTATTCGAAGCTCATGATTTGTACTACCAGTTCTTGGGGAATGTATCAGATTCAGATAATTTCTTACTTAATTGCTTTATTAATTGTTATTAGAATTGGTTAGTGGTTAATTGGCTTACCTAGCGGGTTGGGTTAGGTTCCATCATGACTAGTGATTTTGGGCTCGTGACACTCAATTCATTCCGAAATCTCTCCGGACCCGAACCGACTACCCCGGCAAGTCGCATAATAGTTATAAAGTACAGAATGAGCAGTAAATGGGGAAACGTGGCTACAACTATTAAAATGACTGACCGGGTCGTTACAATAATGCGGACCTGCTCGAGGCCTGAAATCACATCAAACAACATCGAAACTACGAATCGCACCTCGATTTGAATTATGAGTTTTCAAATCTTCCAACTTCTATAATTTGCGCCGAAACATATTAAATCAATCCGGAATAACCTCAAATTTTGCATGTAAGTCCCAAATGATATGACAGGGCTATTCCCAATTCCACAATCAAAATTCGAGCCCAATATCAATAGAAGTCAATTTGTGGTCAAACTTTGAGATCTTAAAGCCTTTAAAATTCTAGTTTTCGACAAATGGCAAAACTTCAAGCTAGGGACCTCCGAATTAAATTACGGGCATACGCCCAAGTCCCAAATCACGATACGGACCCACTAGGACCGTCAAAATGCTGATCTGCATCTGTTTGCTTAAAATGTTGACTGAAGTCAACTCAGATGAGTTTTAAAGCACTATTTCACATTTTTATTAATTTTTCACATAAATGTTTTTCGGAAAAATATACAGACTGCGCACACAAGTCGAGGAATGCTAAATGATGCTATTTGAGGTCTCGAAGCACAGAATTGAAGGTTAAATTTAAAGATGACCTATCGGGTCATCACAATCTCTTATTTTGAATATTTAATCTTAATTATAATTTTATCCAGCATAGATTTTATTTTCAAAGAATAAAAAGATCAGATTTAAAGTGAGTGGCCTCAATTATTTTCATTTTCTTAGTTGTTTTTTAATAATTGGGCATATTTGTCAATATTACATGAAAAATTGATAAATATCTTTTATTTGAGTAGGAAAACAATTCAAATATAGATATAAAAATATATTATCGTAGGGATATTTGTTTTCTCAATTTCAACGTTTTATGCATTTCATTTAACATTACTTTTATTTTTTCTTAGTATTGGAGATTATGGACTAGTAATGTACTGCCAATACAGAGTTTTCTTATGAAATTAATTTTATTAAACCTTCGTACATATTTTTAATAAGAATTTAGTTGATAAAATTTTATTAATGTTAAAATATTAAATATTTAAAAAATTAACATAGAAGGTATTGTAGTCCAAAAAATAGGTTATTACAGTTATGTCATTTCCTTGTGAGTTATTCTGTTTAATATTTTAGGGCTATTTTGTTCTATCAATATTGTATTCGTACTTTTATAATAATATAGGCTTTTCTTTTTCTAAATGGATTTGAACAATATAGTACATTCTCAAATTAAATTAATAATATGACATTATAACACGTTTTCAAATTAAATTAGTAATAGGAATTTTTTTAAAGTATAACCTAAAAGTAATAGGATTACATGACTAAAAATATGTATCTACCTCGAAAGTGAGCATACTAAAAGAAAACCTAACGTGTTCTGAAAGGTATTAGGTTAACATGATAACATGTAGTATTATATGTCTATACCCGAAAGTAATTACACTAATAGTTATCCTAAAGGTAATCATGTAAGATTCTTAACATGTGGTATATATCCTAAAACTAATAGGATTATAAGACTAATATCTAGAATTCCGGTTATGTTCTTTTATTGTGAGTTATTAGGCTTAATATCATAATATTATTTTTGTAAACCGATATTGTATTCATATTTTTATAATAACTAGTCTCTATGAACGTGTGTTGCACGCTAATGAATAGATGTAAATATTCATAAAAGATGTTTGTAAAATATAGTTAAATAAAAAGTAAAATAGTAAGGGTAAATTAGTCAAATTATACTTTTTATTTTAATAATAAATAAGCTTAAAGAACCGCTTCAAACAAATTAAAATTATAAGGGAGATAAGATGTAACGACCCGACCGATCGTTTTGAGCTCTAGCGCGCCGTTCGGTGGTTTGAGGCCATGAATAGCTTTACTTCAGGTATTATGACTTGTACGCGTGGTCGGAATTAAAATTTCGGAAGTTCAGAGTTGAATTGGAAAGAAAATTCTCATTTCAAAAGCTTTAAGTTGGAAGAATTGACTAAGATTGGATTTTAGAGTTAAACGACCTCATAATTGGGATTTGAAGATTCTAGCAGGTTCGTATGATATTTCGGACTTGGGCATATGTTCGGATCGAGTTTTGGATACCCTGGGAGCGTTTCGGCACCTATTGTGGAGATTAGCATTTTGGAAGAATTTCATAAATTTGGGTTGAAGTGCATTTCAATGTTATCGACGTCCATTTGGAATTCTGAGTCTGAGAATAGCTCCGTATGGTGATTCCGGTATTGAGAGCACGTCCGAAAGTGGATTTGGAGGTCCGTAGGTCATTTTGGATTCGTTTGGCGAAAGTTAGGAATTTGAAGGTTTTTTAGAAGTTTGACCGGAAGTAAACTTTTTGATATCGGGGTCGGATTCTGATTCCGGAAGTTGGAGTAGGTCCGTAATGTCAATTATGACTTGCGTGCAAAATTTGAGGTCAATCGGACGCGGTTTGATAGGTTTTAGCATCGAATGTAGAAGTTTGAAATTCTAAAGTTCTTTAGGCTTGGAATGGGGTGCGATTCATGAATTCGACGTTGTTTGATGTGATTTGAAGGCTCGACTAAGTTCTTAATGTGTTTTGGGACATGTTGGTATAATTGGTTAAGGTCCCGAGGGCCCCGGGTGGATTCCGGGTGGTTAACGGATCGAATTTGGAGTTTGAAGAAGAGTTGAGGCAGTTGATATCTGGTGTGATCGCACCTCCGCAAAAAAGGCCTCGGTGCGAAGCCGCAGGTGCGAATAATCCATCGCAGACGAGAAGAATATTGCCGCGGGTGCGAAACAATCCATCGCAGGCGCGAAGGATTTTGCCGCGTGCGCGATGATCGCTGGGCAGTGAGTGTTTAAAGCGGGGATTTGAGCATTTTTGCTCATTTCTTCATTCTTGGACGATCTTTGGAGCTTCTTGAGAGGATAATTTACCTAGTAACTTGGAGGTAAGTTAATTCCCACCAATTGCAAGTTAAATACATGGTTTATATATGGATTTAGACATGGAAATTAGTAGAAATTGTGGGGTTTTGGTAGAAAACCTAGAATTTGGTATTTCTTTTATTTTTACCACGAATTTGAGCATGGGATTGGAAAAAGTCATATATTTGAGTTCATAAGGTTATGGGTAATGATTATCTTCGAATATTTTTGGAATCCGGGCACGTTTGCCCGAGGGTGAGTTATAATGAGTGTTAGAGTATATATTTATGGATTTGCTCATTTATTGACTAGTTTTGGAGCTTTAGGCATCTATTTGAGTTGATTGAATGGCTTGGGAGCCGGTTATGAAACTTCGGAGCGAGGTAAGTCTCCTTTCTAACCTTGTAAGGGGGAATTAACTCCATAGGTGAACTAAATTATTGTGTGCTTCTATTTGTGGGGGCTACGTACTCACGAGGTGATGAGAGTCTGTACGTAGCTACTAGCTATGCCTACGTCCGGGTAGTTTTAGGCTCACATCATGCCTTGTTGATATTGTTATTGATTTATGTTTATTGTTTGCCTTGAGAGGGAGCGAGATTGAGTCTGTTTATTAAATGTTTTGAAATGAGTTGAAATTGAAGAACTTAAGATTTAAAAGGTTTTCATTTGAATTTCGTAATTTCAAAAAGAATTGAGGAATAATATAATACCTGAAGAAATCTATGAGTAACCGCATCGCATGTATGTTTCGCGAGCGGGTGATTTCCTTAAAAAGTTACAAGTTGAGTTTTCATTATTTTAAAAAGAATCAAGAAAGAGATATGATTTAAATGTTAAACTTATATTTGGCCGCGTCGGAGGTATGATTCGCGAGCGGGGTATTTCCTTAAATTTATATTTGATCGCGTTGCATGTATGATTCGCGAGCTGGGACCGCGTCGCATGTATGATTCGCGAGTGGGGAAATTTATAGATGCATATATGGTTCGTGCCATTCGACCCTCTGGCAGTGCACAGTTTAAATATTTGTTGGATCGGGTCGTACGACATCGGCATAATTTGCGCATGCTTATATTGCTTGCCTTGAAATTTATAAATAATGATATCGCCTCCTCGGCCTGAGTTAAATTGTCAAATAATGGGAGATAAATTCGGAGAGTTTTTTAATTATAAAAGAAGTGCTTACTTACTTCAAAATATGGAGCTTGCAACTGTTCATATAATCCATACTTAATTATATCATTGATATCCTATTTATAGCCCATAGTAAGTGTCTGAGTAGACCCCTCGTCACTACTTCGAGGTTAGGCGGGATACTTACTGGGTACGCATTGATTTACGTACTCATGCTACACTTGCTGCACATTTTTGTGCAGGTATACATATGTTTAGCGGCCTTGTGGGCACAGAGTCACGATTATGGCGGGGACTTAGGTGAGCTGCATTCTATACGACACTCCGCAGTCAACAGAGTCTCCTTCAGAGTACTTACATTTTTCCTATCCAATTTGTATTCCGGACAGTTGTTGTATTTTATCTTACATTCTACATTTATTGGAATTAATTCCATAAGAAAATGCTAATGTTTCATAAAAATCCGAATTTTAGCTCAAAAATTGCATGTGGGGCCAACGTCTCGGAACTCGACAAAAGTTACAAAATCCGAAAGCCCAATCAACAATGAGTCTAACCATACTAATTTTATCAAAATCTGACCCCAACTCTACCCTCAAGTCTATAAATCGTATTTTCAAATTTCTAAGTTCCAATCTCTGATTTCCACCTTAAAATCATGTAATCTAGTCAGATTATTCGATAATAACATAATATTGTGGAGTAGAAATGATTACAAGGGACTTACCTCAAGTTTTCCTTGAAAATCTATCAAAAATCGCCTCTCCTCAAGCTCTAATTTGTCAAAATTGGCGAATGGGACGAAGTTCGTGTTTTTATAATTCTGCCCAGTCAGCCTCGGTTCTGCCTCGAACTTGGCCTTCGATCTTGGCCTTCGATTGAGGTCCTCGAACCTGGGCCTCTATTCTGACCCTCGATCGTGGCACTCGATCATGGCCCTCGACCATGGCCTTCGATCATGTCTTCGACCCTGGTCTTCGACCCTGCCTTCGATCGTGGCCCTTGACCCTGGACTCGATCGTGGCTTCGATCCTGATCCTCGACCCTACCTTCGATCATAGCTCTCGACCCTAGGCTCGATCATGGCTTCAATCATGATCCTCGACCTTGCCTTCGATCGTGGCCCTCGACCTTGGGCTCGATCGTGGCTTCGATCCTGTTCCTCAACCCTCCCTTCGATCGTGGCCCTTGACCCTGGGCTCGATCGTGGCTTGATTCTGGGCTCGATTATGGCAGAAGAAATTTCCAACATAAGGAAATTGCAGCAACTATTATAGTTCAATTTTTTGATCCGTTAACCATCCAAAACTCGCTTGAGGCCCTCGGGACCTCAACCAAATATACCAACAAGTCCAAAAATATCATACAAACTTAGTCGAATCCTCAAATCACCTCAAACAACGCTAAACTCATGAATTACACCATAATTCAAGCCTAATAAAATTTGAAATTTCTAATATCTACAAATGACTCTAGAACCTATCAAATCACGTCTGATTGACCTCACATTTTGCACACAAGTCATAAATGACATAACAGAGGTATTCCAATTTTCAGAATCGGATTCCGACCCCGATATCAAAAAGTCAACCCCCCGGTCAAACTTCCCAAAAATTAAACTTTCGGTATTTCAAGTCTAATTCCTCTACGGACCTCCAAATAATATTTCGGACATGCTCCTGAGTCCAAAATCACCATACGGAGCTATTGGAATCATAAAAATTCAAATCCAAGGTTGTCTACACATATGTCCATATCCGGTCCACTTTTCTAACTTAAAATTTCAATTATGATACTAAGTGTCTCATTTCACTCAGACTCCCTGCCAGACCCGAACCAACTAACCCGGTAATTCATAAAATAATTATAGATAATAAATTGAGCAGTAAATAGGGGAACGGGGTTATAATACTCAAAACGACCGGCCGGGTCGTTACATTCTCCCCCTCTTAAACAAACATTCGTCCTCGAACGGGTTTAGAACAATACTTGGAGTCTCAAATAAGTGTGGATATTTGTTCCACATCTCCTGCTCAATCTCCCAAGTAGCTTCTCTGGATGGCTGGCCTCTCCACTGCACCTTCACTGATGCTATGCTCTTTTACCTCAGTTTTTGAACCTGCCGATCTAAAATAGCCACCGGCTCCACATCATAAGTCAAATTACCGTTCAGTTGTACTGTACTGAAATCCAAAATATGAGACGGATTTCTGACATAATTTAGGAGCATGGATACATGGAACATTGGATGGACATCTGATAGACTAGGTGGCAAAGCAAGTTCATAAGCCATCTCTCCAATTTTTTGAAGTATCTCAAAAGGCCGAATATACCGAGGGCTCAACTTACCCTTCTTCCCGAACCTCAATGCACCCTTCATGGGTGAAATATTGAGCAGGACCTTCTCCCCCACCATGTGAACAACATCACGAACCTTCATGTCGGCATAACTCTTCTGTCTAGACTGTGTCGTGCGAAGCTGTTCCTGAATCATTTTGACCTTCTCTAAGGCATCCTGAACCAAGTCAGTACCCAATAGCCTAACCTCACCCGGCTCAAACCAACCCACCGGAGATCGGCACTGTCTCCCATACAAAGCTTCATACGGAGCCATCTGAATGCTTGACTGGTAGCTATTATTGTAAGCAAACTCCGGGAGTGGCAGAAATTGATCCCAAGAACCCCCAAAATAAATGACACAAGTGCGTAGCATATCCTCCAATATCTGAATAGTGCATTCGGACTGCCCGTCCGTCTGAGGGTGAAATGATGTACTCAACTGAACCTGTGTGCCCAATTATGGCTGCACTGCCCTCCAAAACTGTGAGGTAAACTATGTACACCTATCTAAAATAATAGACACCGGCACACCGTGTAGGTGAACAATCTCGCGAATATAAATCACAGCCAACCGCTCCGAAGAATAATTAGTACTAACTGGAATAAAATGTGCGGACTTGGTTAGTGGATCTACAATCACTAAAACAACATCAATCTTTCTCAAGGTCTGAGGGAGCCCAACTACGAAGTCCATGGTAATACGCTCCCACTTCCACTCTAGAATTTCAAGTCTCTGAAGCAATCTTCCTGGCCTCTGATGTTCATACTTTACCTGTTGACAATTTAAACACTGAGATACAAACTCAACTATATCTTTCTTCATACGCCTCCCCCAATAGTGCTGCCTCAAATCCTGATACATCTTCGCGGCGCCTGGATGAATAGAGTACCGCAAACTGTGAGCTTCCTGTAGAATCGGCTCATGCAAACCATCTACATTAGGCACACATAGCCTGCCCTGCATCTGTAATACACTGTCATCTCCAATAGTGACTTCCTTGGCATCATCGTGTTGAACCGTATCCTTAAGGAAAATCAGATGTGGATCATCATACTGGCACTCTCTGATGCGATCATATAAAGAAGACCGAGAAACCACACATGCCAAAACTCGATTCAGATCGGAAATATCCAATCTAATAAACTGATTAGCCAAGGCCTGAACATCCAAGGCTAAAGGCCTCTCTACTACCGTTAAGTATGCTAAGCTAACTCTCTACCTTATGACTCAAGGCATCGGCCACCACATTGGCCTTTCTGGGATGATAGAGAATGGTGATATCATAATCCTTAAGCAACTCCAACCACCTTCGCTGCCTCAAGTTAAGATCCTTCTGTTTAAACAAATGTTGTAGACTCCAATGATTGGTATATACCTCACACTAGACACCGTATAAGTAATGCCACCAAATTTTCAAGGCATGAACAATAGCTGCTAACTCAAGATTGTGGACTAGATAATTCTTCTCATGTACCTTTAACTGTCTGAACGCATAGGCAATCACTCTATCTTCTTGCACCAGCACTGCGCCGAGACCAATACGCGACATGTCACAATACACAGTATAAGACTCTGAACCTGTAGGCAACACCAATACTGGAGTTGTAGTCAAAGTTGTCTTGAGCCTCTGAAAGTTCTCTTCACATTCATCCGACCACCTGAACAGAGCACCTTTCTGGGTCAATTAAGTCATAAGCAATGCAATAGACGAGAAACCCTCTACGAAATGACGATAATAATCGACCAAGCCGAGAAAATTTTGAAACTCAGTAACTGAGGATGGTCTGGGACAATTCTGAACTGCCTCTATTTTCTTCGGATCCACCGTAATTCCTTCACGGGACACTATATGTCCCAAGAATGCCACCAAACTAAGCCAGAACTCAAACTTAGAGAATTTGGCATAAAGTTTCTCCTCTCTCAGCCACTCTAATACAATACCCAAGTGTTGTGTATGCTCCTCCTAGCTACGTGAGTACACTAGAATATCATCAATAAATACCACTACAAATAAATCAAGATACGGCTGGAATACACTATTCATCAAATGCACAAATGCTGTTGGGGCATTGGTTAGTCCAAAAGACATCACAAGAAATTCATAGTGGCCATAACGAGTTCTGAATGTCGTCTTTAGAATATCTGAATCCCGAATTTTCAACTGGTGATACCCTGATCTCAAATCAATTTTGGAGAACACCATCGCTCCCTAAAGCTGGTCAAATAAGTCATCAATACACGGCAATGAATATTTATTCTTGATTGTAACTTTGTTCAACTGCCTATAATCAATGCACATCCGCATAGTACCATCTTTCTTTTTCACAAACAGAACTAGTGCACCCCAAGGTGACACACTAGGCCTAATAAACCCTTTTTCAAGGAGTTCCTGAAGTTGCTCTTTCAATTCTTTTAACTCACCTGGTGCCATATGATACGGAGGAATATAAATAGGCTGAGTGCTCTGCACCAAGTCAATACCGAAATCAACATCCCTGTCGGGTAGCATACCCTGTAGATCTGCAGGAAATACATCCGAAAAGTCTCACACGACCGGTACTGAATCAATAATAAGAGTATTTGCATCAATATATCTCACAAAGGCAAAATATGACAAACATCCCTTTCTAACCATACGTTGGGCCTTCAAATAAGAAATTACCCTGCTAGGAACAAAATCTAGAGAACCTCTCCATTCGAGCTTTGGCAACCCCGGCATCGTCAATGTCACGATTTTTGCGTGACAGTCCAGAATAGCATGACATGGAGACAACCAATCCATACCTAGGATTACATCGAAATCAACCATACCGAGTAATAAGAGATTAACTCTAGTCTCCAGTTTCCCAATAGTTACCACACACGACAGATATACACGGTCCACAGTAATAATATCGCCCACCGGTGTAGATACACAAACAGGTGAAACTAAGGATTCACAGGGCATATCCAGATAATGAGCAAAATACGATGATACATATGAATAAGTGGAACCTAGGTCAAATAATATAGAAGCATCCCTGTGGCACACTAAAACAATACCTGTGATTACTGCGACTAAGGCAACAGCATCTGGCCTGGCAGGAAAAGCATAGAATCGAGTCTGCCCACCACCTGACTGGCCTCCCCCTCTTGGGCGACCCCTAGCTGTCTGACCTCCACCCCGAGCTGGCTGAGTGGGTGGTGTAACTGCTAGTGCTGGTGTCGTTGGTCAAGAACTCTGCTGTGGAGCCCCACTCAACAGCCTAGGACAATCTCTCTTGAAATGACCCAATTCTCCACACTCGAAATAGCCCCTCCTCTGATGGAATTGTTGCTCCTGATAACCCGAAGAATTACTTGTAGAAGCCTGAGCAGGCGAGGCATGATGAGAACTATGCGCTGGTAGTGCACTGAATGAAGACTGGCCTGAGTGCGCACTGTAAGAACTGTGGCTAGCTGATGCACCACGATGAGCTGGACGACCCGCCTGAGCGTGTCTGTAAGAACAGCCCCTGCCGCAGTAAAATTGACCCCCTGAAGGAACACCGCTGAAATCACCGAAACTACGAGGCCTCTTAGCCTCCCTCATGACCCATTCCTAGCTGTGAACCATCTCAATCTGACGAGCAATGTCGATAACCTCATCGAAAGTAGCACCAGACACTCTTTCTGGTCATGAGTAATCGCAGCTGAAAAGTGAGGCCATCTATGAATCTCCTGATCCTTTCCCTGTCTATGGGAATCAACCAGATAGCATGACGAAGCTGCTCAAACTGCCTACGCAGCTCCTCTCTGCGGGATTGAGGCACGAACTTCTCTAGGAATTGACCAGAGAACTGTTGCCAGGTAAGGGTGCTGCACAGACTGGCCTACACCTCTCGTAAGACTCCCACCATCTGAAGGCAGCCCCAGTAAACTGAAAAGTAGTGAATGAGACCTCACTGGTCTCTAGAATACCCGCTGTCCGAAGCATCTGCTGACACTTATCCACAAAACCCTGGGCATCTTCTGACTCAGCACCGCTAAATGGTGGAGGTCGAAGCCTCTCAAATCTCTCAAGTCTCCTCTGCTCATCATCTGCCATAACAGGAACTACCGGGGCCTGAGCGTCTGTAACCGGCTGGGCTGGTAGTGACCTCGGTATCTGAAGTCCTTGTACTACCTGGTCTGAAGTACGTGCAATAGGGGTATGAGTACCTCTCCCGGCCTGAGAAGTGGCAGGTGCGGCCTGAGCCGAAACCACCTAAGCAAGACCAGTGCAGGCTGCCAATATCTGGGCCAAAGTCTCCTGAAGGCCTAGAATCTCAATGGGCACAGCTGGTGCCTGAGCTGATCCTGTCGGCTCAGCTATATCCAGAATATGCTCCTGAGCTGGAGCAACTGGTGGTACTACAGGTGCTAGTCCAACTATGGTAGGAGCTACACCTCAAACTCTATCTCGGCCCCGGCCCCTACCACGACCCCAGCCTCTCGCGGACCTAACTGGTGACACTGGTGGCTATCAATTTAAAGTTGGTAGCGATCTATCGGTTCAAGTGCTATAGAGGTAGATTTTGATTTAAGGCAACAACTGGGCAGTGAAAGATGAGGAAGGACATGTGGGAGGTGTCTTGTGGTGGTTAAGTTCCTAGAAGGCCAAGTGTAAGAAACAGAAGTCGAGTAGTTGCTTAAAGGAGAGGGTTTGACCAAAGTGGGAGAGTGGCAAGGTAGAATATGGGTTACGAGGTAGGATAGCTACATGCCTTGAGGAAAGTTTAGAGTGATTTGGAAATTATGGTGGACGGCGATTGGGTCTACGGACTTAATTTGGAATATTGGTTGCTATATTGAAGAAGATTGGGTGTGACTGGAGGGAGTTGCTTGATATGAAGAAGGATACAACATTACTTTGGATTGGAATGTATTGTCTCACCTTTAGTTGATGTCCATGAGGAGTAAACGGACTTGTACAGCTGGTGAACGAGCATTGGCTCAGGATGGCTTATTGTCTTCGTGGTAACTGTAGTCGGTGCAGCGTTGTTGGAGGATGTCGGCATGGAATTTTCATGGATGGGTTATCACCCGTGAGAGGGTTAGCGGTTGCGTGGTGTTGACGAAGCTCCTACGGAGAATTTCTACTGACTATCCAGGAAGAGGTCGAATATGTGCATGTGGCTAGTGATTCAGAGTATTCATGAAGTTTTTAACGGAACGGTGTCATGACCCAAAATCTCACCTGTCGGGATGGCGCCTATCTCGATACTAGGCAAGCCGATACTCTCAATAAACTCCCATATCTTTTGAGTTTGAAAACATAATATCTAAATTTAGCAGAAGAAAAACTCACAAATACATATATAAACACTCCCAAAACCCGGTGTCACTGAGTACATGAGCATCTAATATAAATACAAGTCTGGAAAATAATATCTATAATAGTCTGAGACCAAATACAGTAAAACAAGGAGATAGGGAAGGAGAGCCAAGGTCTGCGGAACATGGCAGCTACCTCAAAATCTCCTGAAAATCAACTGCATGAAATGATCAACACCCGCTATGTCCGGGAACACCTGGATCTGCACATGAAGTGCAGGATGTAGTATGAGTACAACCAACTCAGCAAGTAACAATAATAACTAAGGAATTGAAGATAATGACGAGCTACACAGTTATAGTTCATTTTCAATAATTCCAGCAAAGAATAGACATGCTTCCAAATCCGGCAGTTTAAGTCAAATCAATTTTATACAGTTCTATTTCATGTAATCCGGATAAAAAAGCTTTCATAGATTTCACAACAATGACAGATAGCAATCAAGTTCAATAACAATTGCAAAGCAAGTACAACCTCTCAGGCAACAATCACTCAACTCATCACAACAACTCAACCACTCGGCTCTCAGCCCTCAGCACTCACACTCAATGGGTACCCGCGCTCACTGGGGGTGTACAGACTCCGGAGGGGCTCCTACAACCCAAGCGCCATAATCTGCACGGACAACTCACGTGCTATAATATCCTGCACGGAAAACTCACGTGCCATAATATCCTTACCTCACTGACAGGCCCTCGGCCTTACTCAGTCCTCAACCTCTCTAGTCTCTCGGGCTCTCAGAAATCACAAAGATCAGCCCAAACAAAGATAACATAATGCATCAACAAATATCAAGAAAGACTGAGGTATGATACGAAAGTAAAATCAAGACTGAGCACAAGATAGAAATTAGCAATTAATTCAATAAGTGCATGCCCTCTGTGGGTCCCAACAGTACTATCACATAGCCTAAGCATGATTTCTAACATGATTTATAGTCAAATTTCTTCAACACATAAAGATCATATAGCTAACAACAAATTATTCAACTTTACAGTTTCACGAAACGGACCAAGTCACAATTCCCTCGGTGCACGCCCACACGCCCATCACCTAGCATGTGCGTCACCTCCAAAATAATCACATGACACAAATTTTCGGGGTTTCATACCCTCAGGACCAGATTTAAAACTGTTACTTACCTCAAAGCATGAAATTCTTTACTCTGCTATACCCTTGCCTCGCAAATCGAACTCCAAATGCCTCAAATCTAGTCACAAATAATTTGTTTCAGTCAATAACATTTATTGGAATTAATTCCATAAGAAAATGCTAATGTTTCATAAAAATTCGAATTTTAGCTCAAAAATTGCATGTGGGGCCCACGTCTCGAAACTCGACAAAAGTTACAAAATTCGAAAGACCATTCAACCACGAGTCTAACCATACCAATTTTATCAAAATCCGACCCCAACCCTACCCTCAAGTCTATAAATCTTATTTTTAAATTTCTAAGTTCCAATCTCCGATTTACACCTTAAAATCATGTAATCTAGTCGGATTATTCGATAATAACATAATATTATGGAGTAGAAATGATTACAAGGGACTTACCTCAAGTTTTCCTTAAAAATCTATCAAATATCGCCTCTCCTCAAGCTCCAATTTGTCAAAAATGGCGAATGGGACGAAGTCCCTATTTTTATAATTCTGCCCAGTCAGCCTCGGTTCTGCCTCGATCTTGGCCTTCAATCTTGGCCTTCGATCGAGGTCCTCGAACCTGGGCCTCTATTCTGACCCTCAATCGTGGCCCTCGATCATGGCCCTCGACCCTGGCCTTCGATCATGTCTTCGACCCTGGTCTTCGATCGTGGCCTTCGACCCTGGACTCGATCGTGGCTTCGATCCTGATCCTCGACCCTGCCTTTGATCGTGGCCCTCGACCCTGGGCTCGATCGTGGCTTGATTCTGGCAGAAGAAATTTCCAACAGAAGGAAATTGCAGCAACTATTGTAGTTCGATTTTTTGATCTGTTAACCATCTGAAACTCACCCGAGGCCCTCGGGACCACAACCAAATATACCAACAAGTCCTAAAACATCATACGAACTTAGTCAAATCCTCAAATCACCTCAAACAATGCTAAACCCATTAATTACACCACAATTCAAGCCTAATAAACTTTGAAATTTTTAATTTCTACAAATGACTTTGGAACGTATCAAATCACATCCGATTGCCCTTAAATTTTGCACACAAGTCATAAATGACATAACAGAGGTATTCCAATTTTCAGAATCAGATTCCGACCCCGATATCAAAATGTCAACCCCCGGTCAAACATCCCAAAAATTAAACTTTCGGCATTTCAAGCCTAATTCCTCTACGGACCTCCAAATAATATTCTGAACACGCTCCTAAGTCCAAAATCACCATACGGAGCTATTGAAATCATAAAAATTCAAATCTGAGGTCGTTTACACATAGGTCCATATCCGATCCACTTTTCTAACTTAAATTTTCAATTATGAGACTAAGTGTATCATTTCACTCAGACTCCCTGCCGGACCCGAACCAACTAACCCGGTAAGTCATGAAATAACTATAGAGTATAAATTGAGTGATAAATAGGGAAACGGGTTTATAATACTCAAAATGACCGATCGGGTCATTACAAAAGGATTTTGAGAAATTTGGCGGGTTGATTATGCTAGATCATATCGATGAAAGAAGAATCTTGGTAGGTTTCAGGTTTATGCAATAGTAGCTTCAAGCTAAGTGGGAGAGTCCCACCGCCCACAGTTGGATTGCATGGTCGTCTATTTGTAAGATTTCTGGTTATCAGCATATTGATGGGTTATTACGACTAAGGAAAGAGAACATCAGTGGTAATTTGAGCAAGTGATTTGAGGAATGTGTGTTATAGTTGGCCTTATCAATTCATGCTCAGGATTTGGGAAGACTCAAGATTTATGCTTCGCGTAGAGGCGAGTTACAAAGAAGATGATTCGGCCAGGTGCTTCTTTGAGAGGGTGCTCATGTGCTAGCAGAGCCTTGGAGTTGATTATATTCCAGAACAAGTCAAAGTGGGTGACTCTCAATAATGGTCCTAGTAGATTCAAAAGTTAAGGTGTGGTGTCTAAGGATTTCGAGTCCATAGTATGGTTGAATATCGAGATTTTACAGCGGATTATGATAAAGAAGCTCTTGTTATTTCTAAGGAAGATCCAAAGTAAATTTGGAGAAGTCGGGTTTGGTTAGCAATGGTTGAATTGTCATGATGATGGCAATGATCATCTCCTTCAGCGTGTTGAGTTGTGCCTGTGATTTGTGGCGGTACGTGCGAGATTTAACGGTCGCCGTAATTGATTTTACTTGGGGGCATTCGAGCATTATGTCATATTATGTGTAGACGGATCCCGGAAGGATTATGGTGGTTTAAACCACTACTCGAGGTTTGTATTTTCTGTGGTCATGGGAATTTGGTTGCGAGTTGCAATGGTTCTCATGAAATGAGCTAAGTAAAATATTTCTATATGATGAAGTGTTTACCTTATTAGTGGTTCCGGAGTTATGATGAACTTTTTGGTGATTTTGCGCATTGGCATGATTAAGTGCAGTGATTAGCATGGGATTTGGAAGTTGAGAATCAAGGTTGTTGTTCGGTGATGACAAGAATATCACGAGCTCAGATTAGCGAGAAAGGACTCAGATGGTTAGAGTTAGCTGGCATTGTTTTTGGCGTCACTTGAGATCGGTGCATGGTGTGAAGAGTCTTTGCATACTGAATGCGGATTCTTGAATTGCTTTACAGCGTTGGTGTGGTCGGTAGTATGAATGTACAGACTTGTTACCTGGTGCGAAAGGTCATGGGAGCATATCCCATAGGAAGATTGTATAAGTGTGACGTGTAGTCACTTGATTGATTGAAGAATGGAAACCAAGTATGAAGATTGTGGTAATATCGCTAATTGGGAATTCGTGCTTGGAGGATGCTCAGTTCGTCTGGTAGTGGACTGTGGAAGTTTGTTCCGGTTATGATGGATGTTCTTATGTGTTATGGGAAAAAGGGGTTATTATGGACCCTTGAAAGGTTATTAGCCTGGTACGGTGTGATCAGAATCGGCTTGAGGTCCATGAAAGGATTTAAATATAAATATGGGCTCTGTATCAGGCTGGATGTGTTCATTTAAGCAAGTGCTCCTTATGGAGGAGTATTCGGACGTTGGATATTATTTCGTCATCTGCTTTTTCATGTAATGCTATATTGTGATGTGTGAGTTGTAAAACGATTTGTTAATTTCATGTGTGTTGAGGTTCTGCATAGCGATGGTGTTATGTGAGCAGGATGGCTCTCGAGATGCAGATCATATATCGCACCTTAGTTGTTCTTGGGTTTTGTAGCGTATGGTGCTATATGTCTCCCCAGGGATGGTATTATGCACTTAGCGTGCTTATGGCCGATATTCGGGTATTTTGTAATAATGAGCATTTTAGCTCGGTAAATATCTCCTTATATAGATTTTATGTGTAGATCGGGTGGCACGCCGCCATAGGTATGTTGTTTAGATCGGGTTGCACGCCGCAACAGTGTGATGTTGAGTGTAGTCCTCTATGTCTATTTTCATGTGTTTTGTTTTCCATTTTCTAAGGAAGGTTCGTAGCACCTTTTCGTTTGTCAAGTTAGTTATGTGGGTTGAGTAGTTCTTTCCAGAGTTCGTTTTCCTTATGTATCACATTCGAGTTTGTAGTTTGTCCGCACACTGTGGCATCATATGAGATTTTTGGCAGAGTCTGAGGTGGCTTATTGCCTGGGCAGCTTATGCTGGGAGAGACGGGATTATTGGACCTAGGATCAGTGTGAATGAGGCATAGTGAAAGAGTAAATATCGGTATTCAGTCCAGAATGAGGTAATGGTTCTTGTCAAGGGGAGAAACTCAATGAATGGTTGACTCGACAGTTGGTTGTAAATTTCTATGCATCGTTTCCACTGCGGCAGCATTTCAAGAGTTGGAGCAGGACATGTATATGGCATGAGGTGTGTTGTGGACATCAGGTTCGTAGAATTTCGGCTATTTTTATCAGAGGATGTTATTATGGTCATGTGAATTAAGCGGTGTATGGTGTGAATTCAGCAAAGGTATGTAGTCATGTTTTGGTACATTGGGTGGTGATTGATACGGTGATCATATGTTGGAAACAGGCATGGTAGAAGATTCCGGATGTTGGAATTGGCTCTAAGGCAAATTTGACTAAACAAAAGGGGAATCTTCAATTTACTCGAGCCAGTGTGCTCAACTGGGTTGTGGTAGCACAGGTAGGTGCACGAGGTGCTAAACAGTGATTTCAGACAACTCCAAACGCAGTTCTTAGCATGTTCTAGGACGAACGTATGTTTAAGTGGGAGAGAATGTAGCGACTCGACCGGTCATTTTGATCTCTAGCACGTCATTCGGCGGTTTGAGGCCATGAACAGCTTCACTTCAGGTATTATGACTTGTACGCATGGTCGGAATTGAAATTTCGGAAGTTCAGAGTTGAATTGGAAAGAAAATTCTCATTTCGAAAGCTTTAAGTTGGAAGAATTGATTAAGATTGGATTTTAGAGTAAACGGCCTCAAAATTGGGATTTGAAGGTTCTACCAGGTTCGTATGATGATTTCGGACGTGGGCGTATGTTCGGATCGGGTATTGGATACCCCGGGAGCGTTTCGGCACCTATTGTGGAGGTTAGCATTTTAGAAGAATTCCATAAATTTGGGTTGAAGTGAATTTCAATGTTATCGATGTCCGTTTGGAATTCCAAGTTTGAGAATAACTCTGTATGGTGATTCCGGTATTGGGAGCGCGTCCGGAAGTGGATTTGGAGGTTCGTAGGTCATTTTGGAGTAGTTTGGCCAAAGTTAGGAATTTGAAGGTTTTTGAGAAGTTTGACCGGAAGTGAACTTTTTGATATCGGGGTCGGATTCCGATTTCGGAAGTTGAAGTAGGTCCGTAATGTCAATTATGAATTGCGTGCAAAATTTGAGGTCAATTGGACGCGGTTTGATAGGATTCGGCATCGAATGTAAAAGTTTGAAATTCTAATGTTCTTTAGGCTTGGAATGGGGTGCGATTCATGAATTTGACATTGTTTGATGTGATTTGAAGGCTCGACTAAGTTCTTAATGTGTTTTGGGACGTGTTGGAATAATTGGTTAAGGTCTCGAGGGCCCCGGGTGGATTCCGGGTGGTTAACGGATCGAATTTGGAATTTGAAGAAGAGTTGAGGCAGCTGATATCTGGTGTGATCGCACTTGCGCAAAAAGGGCCGCAGGTGCGAAACGTCCATCGCAAGCACGAAGAATATTGTCGCGGGTGCGAAACAATCCATTGCAGGCGCGAAGGATTTTTCCGCTGGCGCGAACAATTTTGCCGCAGGCGCAATGATCGCTGGGCAGTGAGTGTTTAAAGCGGGGATTTGAGCATCTTTGCTCATTTCTTCATTCTTGGACGATCTTTGGAGCTTCTTGAGAGGAGCATTCACCTGGCAACTTGGAGGTAAGTTAATTCTCACCTATTGTAAGTTAAATACATGGTTTATATATGGATTTAGACATGAAAATTAGTAGAAATTGTAGGGTTTTGGTAGAAAATCTAGAATTTGGTATTTTTTTTATTTTTACCACGAATTTGAGCATGGGATTGGACATAAGTCATATATTTGTGTTCATAAGGTTATGGGTAATGATTATCTTTAAAAGGTTTCGAAATCCGGGCACGTGGGCCCAAGGGTGATTTTATCGCCTTTGCGAACAGAGTTGGGAATTTTTGTAAATAGGAATATAATGATTATTAGAGTATATATTTATGGATTTGCTCATTTATTGACTAGTTTTAGAGCTTTGGGCATCGATTGAGTTGATTGAATGGCTTGGGAGCGGTTATGATTCGGAGCGAGGTAAATCTCTTTTCTAACCTTGTAAGGGGGAATTAACCCCATAGGTGAACTAAATTATTGTGTGCTTTTATTTGCGGGGGCTACGTACGCACGAGGTGACAAGAGTCCGTATGTATCTACTAGCTATGCCTACGTTCGGGTAGTTTTAGGCTCACATCATGCCTTGTTGATATTGTTGTTGATTTATGTTTATTGTTTGCCTTGAGAGGGAGCGAGATTGAATCTGCTTATTAAATGTTTTGAAAGGAGTTGAAATTTAAGAACTTAAGATTTAAAAGGTTTCATATGAACTTCGTAATTTCAAAATGAATAGAGAAATAATATAATAATTGAAGAAATCTATGAGTAACCGCGTCGCGTGTATATTTCGCGAGCGGGTGATTTCCTTAAAAAGTTTCAAGTTGAATTTTTATTATTTTAAAAAGAATCAAGAAAGAGATATGATTTAAATGTTAAACTTATATTTGGCCGCGTCGCATGTATGATTTGCGAGCGGGGTATTTTCTTAAATTTATATTTGACCGAGTCGCATGTATGATTCGAGAGCGAGGACCGCGTCGCATGTATGATTCGCGAGCGGGAAAATTTATAGATGCATCTATGGTTCGCGCCATTCGACCCTCTGGCAGTGCACAATTTAAATATTTGTTGGATCGGGTCGTACGACCTCGGCATGATTTGCGCATGCTTGTATTGCTTGCCTTGAAATTTATAAATAATGATATCGCCTCCTCAGCCTGAATTAAATTATTAAATATTGAGCTTGCAACCATTCATATAATCCATACTTAATTATATCATTGATATCCTATTTAAAGCCCATAGTAAGTGTCCGAGTCGACCCCTCGTCACTACTTCTTCGAGGTTCGGCGGGATACTTACTAGGTACGCGTTGATTTACGTACTCATGCTATACTTGCTGCACATTTTTGTGCAGGTATACATATATTTAGCGGCCTTGTGGGTGCAGAGGCGTGATTATGGTGGGGACTTAGGTGAGTTGCATTCTATACGACGCTCCGCAGTCAACAGAGTCTCCTTCAGAGTACTTATATTTTTCCTGTCCAATTTGTATTTCGGACAGCTGTTGTATTTTATTTTACATTCTTAGTAAATGCTCATGCACTTGTGACTCCGGGTTTTGGGGATGATTATGGATTGCACTGTATTGGAAATTTTTAAAGATATTATTACGTATTTTGTAAACTCCATCTTCTGCTATTTAATTGAGGGGAACAACTATGATTTCAAAAATATTAAAATGATAATTTATTAACTATTTAGTGTTGGCTTGCCTGACAGTGGTGTCCGACACCATCACGACCTTTAACGAATTTTGGGTCGTGACATAAGCATAATATTGAAAACTATATGTACGGTTAATCTTATGAAACAAAATTTGAAGAAAGATCACTAGAATTATCCCAAAAAATACACGTGTACAAAAAAATAATTGATATGCTTTTAATTTGTTCAGTTAGAGTTTTCAAAACTTTTTATTTGTGTAATGATAATAAATATAATATAGAGATGCTTGCCCAATCCCTAATATTAACATGGGTTAAAACATAAAAGAATATACCCTAGATTACATTTTCAAATTAAAAAGTATTAAGTGGATACGAACTAATAATACTTAAAACCTCATAAAACAAATATAATCTAATTACAAATAATATTAATTGGCATGATTGGCATGGAATAACGTATATATATTAATAGAATATACATATATGTATACAGAGAGAACTAATTTGATAAAGAACATATCTCTTATTCGGGTACTTTGAAGAATTGCTGGAGATAGTATTTTGAAAAGAAAGTAGGAAGTAAATACATGCAATGGATTTCTATTAAAAATGAGATACAAAAATAATCGGAACAGTAGACATGCAACAAATTCCTATTAAAAACGAGAGAGATTCGACAAGAAGTTTCGTTTGTGAACTCTAATTCTTCAAAGCAAAGTTCCCAATTTTAAATTTTACAATTTTATCCAATACGAAATTATTTGTATGAAAGAAAATTTAGCTCTAAAGGATATAAGAGTCTATTAATATCTCGAGAATATTTTAGTCGTTCAACATTTAGCGTTTTAACATCCATGCTTTTATAATAACTAGTCTGAGGGTACACGCTTCCTATATCAATGAATATATATTTTAAGAGATTACAAAATAATATTAAATAATGTGAGTTATTGAATAAAATAAAATAAAAAGTATAAGTTCTTAAATATGATGACCATTGATCCCTTTTAGCTAGTTAGCTCGATAAATAAATAATAATATAAAATCTTAAAAAATACTCTAATATTAGAGTTAATAGTTTATAAAAAAATAACGTAAATATAGGGAGCTGTCATTTATTAGAATGGTTATAAAAAGAGAGAAAAATAATAATGATAATATTTTTAATACCTTTTGTCTTATGTTGTTACAATTTATTGCTTTATGTTTGCACTTTTAGCACTTTGACCTTTAATGCTATATTGTAACTAATTTTGCTCTATTTTCTTATTTCTTTTACTACCAATACTCTTTTTATAAAAACATAGTTATGTATCTTAAAAGTTTTATCAACTCGAAAAATAATTTTAGTTACATGATGATTTTGAAAAAAAATTAAATTTAAGTCTTTTACTAATTAGTTAATTCAAACATTTAATTATTTTGTCTTAACATGAAAACATATTTTTTCGCATTAGGGCTTCGTGCCTTTATAATAATATAAAAAAAATTAAACAATTCTAAACTCCTTTTCTACTCGAATAATATTGTTTTCTTCATCAATTTTTTGTGAAATATTTAAAAACTACATTCAATAAATGATTATGTACTTTATATCAATGAGTATACAATTTTAAGAATAACACAAATTTTTTTAAACTATATAATTGAGTTATAAAATAAATTTTAACAAAATTCTTGAAAATAACTAATATTGATCATATTAGATGTTAACTTAATAAAGAAAAAATAATGTCACACAAAATTATTCTAAAACATTATCATAACTTTAATATATGTGTTCTGCATTGGTTTCGTAGCTTAAACAGAGTTGAATATACAATATGTTAGACTTGTATTTAAATATCATGCAATAATATTACATTAAAATATATATTATATTTTCTTAAGTACCTAATATGAACTCCATCTTATATGAAAAAGAAAAAAAAGACATTGTACGTAGGTTTAGTTATCATACGGAAATTTTAATCGAATGGTAATATAAAATAAATGTCACAAAAAAAGTAAGTTAGAAAATTAATGCTTATTTTTATTTTTCTATAATAATTCAAATTTTAATTGGTAAAATTATTTTTTTAAACCCTTGAATTATAGTAAAAGAGAAACGATAACTGAAATAATGATAATTGTCACAACCCAATTTGACCTATAGGTCGTAATGGCGCCCAACACTATAGCTAGACAAGCCAACAAATAAATTAAACATATATAAATTATTTTCAGAATAATTTTCTAAGTAATTTTATTATTTTACTAGCAATATTCGAGAAATTAGAAAAGATACCGCTTAACTTAAATCCAAAAAATTAATACAAATTCCAAATTCTACCAATGTGTGTGCCAAGATCTTGTGTCACAAATGTATGAACATCTAGTAGATTATACAAAACTTCAAATACTGTCTGAAATAAAATAGACAGAATATAAATACAAGAAGAGACACTAATAGCTGCAGAACGGCTCAGAAAGGCAGCTCACAACTGCGCCTCTGGATAACGTGAGTGTAAGATGATAGGTCCTCTACTAGTACTTGCCTCAGGTCGTACACAAAAAGTGCAGTAAGTGTAGTATGAGTACGTAGACAATGTGTGCTCAGTAAGTATCAAGCCTAATCTCGAAGTGGTAGAGACGAGATGGCTGACTTTGACACTCATTATGGGTCAATAATAATAATTGAAATAAAACTAGAATATCTAAATCAACATGATTCATAGAGTTATCAATAATTTTATTTAACCAGCAAAAATAGTTAAATTCCTTCAAATGCAACAATTTCCAATCTATTAATTAAATTCACAAACTGTAATTAATAATATCAAGGCATTGTGTAATTATTATTATTATTAGGCACGATTTTTGCCGAGATCGTACGGCCCGATCCAGAGTGTCGTGTACACTGTCGAGGGACGTGTGGCGCGATCCATAGATGCATCTATCCTGCCGAGGCGTTCGGCCCACTCCACAAGAAAGGAGGACATTTTCTTATGTACCTCCGGAAGGAGAGTATATTTATTATAAGATGAACTTCGGGAGGATGAACAATTTCTTTTAACAATTAATTAATTTAAACAGAAAATTAAGCATATGAGATTTTCATCTTTTAATATTTTTACCTAACAATTCACAATATATAAAAATAATATTAATTAAACAAAGAATATAATTTGCACAATTAATTCATGCTTTGAGTCTTAAACTATCCGGACGTTAGCATTAATAGTAGCTACGCACGGACTCTCGTCACCTCGTGCGTACGTAGCCCCCACAATTAGCAACAATTATTACTTTAATTACCTATGGGGCAATTTTCCCCTCACAAGATTAGACAAGAGACTTACCTTGTCTCAAAGTCTACTTTTCGATTACCACGTCGCGTTAAATTTCTTAATTCGATGCCGAAAAATCCGAAGCTATCCAAATATTATACAAAATAATTAATACATGTTCAGTAATTCGAATTTAGGCTATTAAATAAATTACCCTAACCAAAACAGTAAAATTCCTACAATTCACCCTGGGCTCACGTGCCCGGATTCCGGAAATTTTCTGATAAAAACGTTACCCATAATCTCAAGAACTCAAATATATAATTTCTATCCAATTCAATAACCATTTTCGTAGTTAAAATTTCGTTTTTATAAAAATCTAGATTTTTCATCTAAACCTTTGATTTCTAAGATTTACTAGTCATAATTTACCCATAATCTATGTATTTAACTCAAGGTGTATAGAATTAACTTACCTCCAAGTTGCTAGTTGAAATCCCCTCTTAAACGCTCTGAAATCGCTGAACAATGGAAGAAAAACAGACTAAAAATGGACTGAGCTTCGTCCGTTTTAAGGTTCTGCCCAACAGTGATTTCTGCACCTACGGAGGCTTAGCCGCACATGCGGCTTTCGCAAATGCAGAAAGAGCCTCGTAGGTATGAGATTTTCCTCTTGGACCGGCTCCGCACCCGCGCCTAAAGGACCGCACATGCGCGTCCGCTCCTGCACCCAAGTCCTTCGCACCTGCGGAATTGTCCGCTTCTATGAGCTAATGTCGCACCTGCGAGTGTCGCACCTACGGCTGGCCAAGCGCAGGTGCGATTATGGCAGTAGCTGGGAGCTTCAGCTTTGGTTCAAATTTCCAAAATTGGTCCGAGCCTCGTCCGGTTAACACTGGGGGCTCCGCCGGAATATACTAACAAGTTTGAAATCATAAAACGGACTCGGTCGAACTCTCGGAACGTGTAAAACAACATCAAAACTAAGAATCATACTCCAAACCAAAGTTATTCAACTTAGAAATTTCAAATTTTTCAAACTTACTCCGAATGCGCCGAAATATACTTATACTACTCGGAATGACACCAAATTTTGTGTGCAAATCTTAATTCACTATACGGAACTATTCCCAAACTCGGAATTCCAAACGGACTTCAATTACTCAAAAATCTACTCCAAACCAAATTTAAAGAATTTTAAACCTACAAATAGTTGATTTTAACTATTAAGCGCCAAAACGCTCCCGGCTTATCCAAAGCCCGCGTCGAACATACGCGCAAGTCCGAAATCGTCATACGAACTTATTGGAACCTTCAAATCCCGATTTCGGGGTCGTTTTCTCAAAATGTTGACCAAAGTCAATCTTGGCCTTTTAAGGCTAACTTAAGGAACCAAGTGTTCTTATTTCAACCTGAACACTTCCAAGTCCCGAACCAACCATCCCCGCAAGTCATAAATCATTAAAAGTACATATGGGGAGTTTTAGTTTTTTGGGAACGGGGTTCTAAAACTTAAAATGACCGGTTGGGTCATTACATTCTCCACCTCTTAAACAAATGTTCATCCTCGAACGGGTTTAGAATTATGCCTGAAGTGCTGAATAAGTGTGGATATCTGCTTCGCATGCTTTCCTCGGCCTCCCAAGTCGCTTCCTCGACTGCTTTGCCCCTCCACTGGATGTTTACTGCAGAAATCCTCTTGGACCTCAACTGGCAAACCTGTTTATCAATAATGGAAACTGGTTCTTCTTCATAGCCCAAACTATTATCTAGTTGAACTGTGCTGAAGTCTAGCACATGTGATTGGTCGGCATGATACTTCCGGAGCATAGATACATGGAAAACCGGATGAACTTCCGATAGACTGGGAGGAAATGCAAACTCATAAGAAACCTCCCCAACTCGTCTCAACACCTCAAATGGGCCTATAAACCTTGGGCTCAATTTCCCCTTTTTCCCGAATCTCATGATTCCCTTCATTGGCGAAATTTTCAAAAGAACTTTTTCACCCACCATAAATGATAAATCACGCGCTTTCAGATCCGGAAAACTCTTTTGTCTGGACTGTGTTGTACGAAGTCGCTCCTGAATCAACTTTACCTTTTCCAAGGCATCCTTCACCAAATCAGTACCATATAACTTACCCTCACCGGTCTCAAACCATCCAATGGGCAAACGACATCGCCGACCATATAAAGCCTCAAATGGAGCCATCTCAATGCTGGATTGGTAACTGTTATTATAAGAAAACTCGGCCAAAGGCAAGAAATGATCCCACTGACCTCCAAAGTCAATCACACATACCCTGAGCATATCCTCCAAAATCTGAATTGTCCGCTTTGACTTCCCGTCGGTCTGCAGATGAAAGGTTGTGCTGAGCTCTACACGGGTCCCCAATTCACTCTGTACTGCTCTCCAGAAATGTGAAGTAAACTGAGGGCATCTATCTGATATGATAGAAATTGGCATACTGTGCAATCGAACTATCTCCTGAATATATATTTGGGCCAACCTCTCTGAAGTGTACGTAGTCACAATAGGAATAAAGTATGCCGACTTGGTCAACCCATCGACAATTACCCAAACTGCATCAAACTTCTGCAAGGTCCGCGGCAACCCAACTACAAAGTCCATAGTGATGTGTTCCCATTTCCAATATGGTATAGTCATCTGCTGAAGTAGGCCACCTGGCCTCTAGTGCTCATATTTAACTTGCTGGCAATTTAGACACCTAGCTACATACTCAATTATGTCCTTTTTCATTCATCGCCACTAATAATGCTGCCTCAGGTTACGATACATCTTCGTAGCACCTGGATGAATAGAATACCGAGAACTGTGTGCCTCCTCTAGGATCTTCTTCCTCAGTCCATCCACATTAGGAACACATAGACGATCCTGGAGTCGTAGAACACCATCCGCTCCAATAATAACTTCCTTGGCACCACCTCGTAGTATTGTTTCTCGAAGAACCATTAAGTGTGGATCATCATACTGGCGAACCTTGATCTGCTCAATTAGTGATGACTGAGCTACAACACATGCAAGAACTCGACTGGGCTCTGAAATATCTAGACGCACAAGTCTATTGGCCAAGGACTGAATATCTGAAGCTAATGGCCTCTCCTCTGCTGAAATGAAAGCCAAACTACCCATACTCTCTGCCTTTCTACTCAAGGCGTCTGCAACCACATTTGCTTTGCCCGGATAATACAGGATATTAATATCATAATATTTTAGTAACTCAAGCCATCTGCGCTATCTCAGATTTAGGTCCCTCTACTTGAACAAATGCTTCAAACTGCGATGATCAGTGTAAACTTCATAAGACACCCCATAATGATAATGCCTCCAAATCCTTAGAGCGTGAACAATCGCAGCTAACTCCAAATCATGTACCGGATAATTCTTCTCGTGGGGCTTCACCTGACGTGAAGCATATGCCATAATTCACCCTTCCTGCATCAATACACAACCCAAGCCAATGCGTGAAGCGTCATAATACACAATATACATCCCCGAACCAAAAGGCAGCACTAACATTAGTGTTGTAGTCAATGCTGTCTTGAGCTTCTAAAAGCTCACCTCACAATCATCGGACCATCGGAACGGAGCACCCTTCTGGGTTAATTTGGTAAAAGGTGCTGCAATAGATGAAAAACCTTCCACAAACCGACGATAATAACCTGTGAAACCCAGAAAATTCCTGATCTCAGTTGCCGAAGTGGGACGATGCCAATTCTGAACTGCCTCAATCTTTTTGGGATCAACCTTAATACCATCACCCGATACAATATGTCCCAAAAATGCTACAGACTCAAGCCAGAACTCACATTTAGAGAACTTAGCATATAGCTTTTGTTCCCACAATGTCTGAAGCACTACTCTCATATGTTGCTCATGTTCCTCGTTACTGCGCGAGTAAATCAAAATGTCATCAATGAAGATAATGACAAACGAATCAATATATGGCATGAATACCCTGTTCATCAGATCCATAAACGCGGTCGGGGCATTAGTCAAACCGAAAGACATTACCAGAAACTCATAATGACCATATCTAGTACGGAAAGCAGTTTTCGAAACATCCGAATCTCGAATTTTCAACTGATGATACCCCGACCTCAAGTCGATCTTAGAGAACACCCTAACACCCTGCAACTGGTCAAATAGATCATCAATACGCGGCAACGGGTACTTGTTCTTAATAGTTACTTTGTTCAATTGACGATAATCAATACACATCTGCATTGTTCCGTCCTTCTTTTTCACAAATAATACCCGTGCAACCCAAGGCGATACACTCGGTCTGACGAACCCTTTGGCTAGTAACTCTTCAAGTTATTCTTTCAATTCTTTCGGAGCCATGCGATACGATGGGATAGATATAGGCTGGGTATATGGGTCTAAGTCAATACAGAAATCAATA
The DNA here is from genome assembly GCF_000390325.3 of Nicotiana tomentosiformis. Classification (NCBI taxonomy): domain Eukaryota; kingdom Viridiplantae; phylum Streptophyta; class Magnoliopsida; order Solanales; family Solanaceae; genus Nicotiana; species Nicotiana tomentosiformis. The sequence continues at coordinate 107,321,068 of NC_090815.1, read as the reverse complement.
TCACGATCAGGAGGCATACCTAGACGATCTGAAGGAAATACATCAAAGAACTCCCGAACTACAGGCACAAAAGCAATAGCCCGAGTCTCTACAGTAGTATCCGGAACATAGGCTAGATAAGCCAAACATCCCTTTTCAATCAGGTGTTGAGCCTTCATAAAAGAAATAACCTGATTGAATAAACTAACAGACGAACCCTTCCACTCCATCCTAGGCAACGCTAGCATAGCCAAGGTAACAGTCTTGGCATGACAATCTAGAATAGCATGATATGGAGATAACCAGTCCATGCCCAGAATAATTTCAAAGTCGTTCATCTCAAGCAGTAAAATATCTGCTCTAGATTTATAATCATAGAATGTAATAATAGATCCGATTCACAATAACAAAATCTCCCACAGGAGTGGACACATAAACAGAGATACTCAAAGACTTACGAGAAACACCCAAAAATTGAGCAAATAGAGATGACACATAGGAATCTACAGATCCTGGATCAAATAATACAGAGGCATCTTTGCCGCAAACAGAAATAATAACTGTAATCATGGCATCTGAGGCCTCTGCATCTGGTCTGGCCAGAAAAGCATAAAATCGAGCTGGAGCGCCAACTGGCTGGCCTCCGCCTGGCTGACCTCCACCTCTAGGACGGCCCCTACCCATCTGTCCTCCACCTCTTGGTGGTTGGACAACTGGTGGAGCAACTGATCCAGTAATCATAGGCTGCTGACCCTGTTGCACTAGTTTACCTCGAAGCCTGGGGCAGAATCTTTGTATATGACTAAGATCCCTGCACTCGTAACAACTCTTCGGTGCGATGGGCTGCTAACTAAGAGTCTGGCCCTGAGGAACTGAATACCCACTAGGATGACACTGAATAGCTGGTGGGCGATAAGAACTTTCTGGTATAGCACTAAGATAGGGTCGCACTGGAGCACCTCGAGGAAGCGGTGATGCTGGATATGGGGGCCTGCTGGAGTGCCCTCTCACGAACTAACCTCTGCCCCCATACGGAGCACCTCTAAACTCTCCATAATACCTGACCCGCTTATCTCTCATAACCTGCTCTCGGCTCCACTGACGTACACCCTCAATCATGCGGGCTATCTCCACGACTAGCTCATAAGAAGTACCCATCTCAACCTCTCGAGCCATAATGACTTGAATGCCAGTATGTAAACCCGCAACAAACCTCCGCACTCTCTCCGCCTCAGTAGGGAGTATCATAAGTTCATGGAGAGATAACTCAAAAAACCTCGCCTCATAATCGGTCACTGACATCTGACCCTGCTAGAGCTGCTCAAACTGAAACCTCAACTCTTCCCTCTGAGAGGGTGGAATATACCTGTCCAGGAAAGTACGGGTGAACCTATCCCAAGTCATGGGAGGAGAATCTGCTGGTCTGCTAAGAACATAAGACTACCACCATCTACGGGCTCTGTCCTCTAGCTGAAAAGTAGCAAAGTCTACTCTATGAGACTCTAATATCCTCATGTTGTACAGTCTATCGTTGAACCGATCAATGAAATCCTAGGGATCCTCATGTTGCTCACCCCCCAAAGACAGGAGGATGTAGTCTAGCCCATCTATCCAATAGTTTTTGAGGATCAGCGGCTGCAGCTGGCCTGGGCTCAGGTGTAGCTGCTGCCACTGGCTGGGCTCCACCCACGGGTAGTGCACCCTGGGTCTGATATACAGTAGTTGCATGTCCATGAGCCTGTGCGGTAGGGGTCTGTGCTCCCCCGCCCGCCTGAGATGTGGTTGGGTCTGACGGAAATAAACCGACCTGAGTCATAGTGTCCATGAACAGCAGCATACGACCCATGACATCCTGGAATCTCGGTGCAGATGTGAAATCCACCGGAGCTGGTTCTGCCACAGGCACCTCACTTTGTTCCTCAATAATGGGATTCTCTACTGGGCCCACTAGCGGTATAACTGGAACAGTCCTGGGATTTTCGCGCCCACTACTACGGGCTGGAGCCCTCCCTCGGCCTCTAGCAATTGGGGGAGTAGCTCTTCCCTGGTCTGGAACCTCATTAGAGTGCACTCTCACCATCTGTGAGGGAATAAGAGAAGGATATTTAGTATTACATCAATTGCACGATAGAATATAAAGAAAAGTAGTTTCCCGTCATGACCCAATTTCCCCTCCGTCTGACGTCGTGACGGCACCAAGTCTCTACAACTAGGTAAGCCTAACATTTCGCAGAATAATGAAATAAAAATATAAATTTAACAAACTATTCAAAAATACACAACAAATCCCAAAACTCGGAACATCGTGAATCACAACTATAGAAGGAAAATCTAGTGTCTCTATACATCAGAGTCTAACAAAGGAAAAATACATAATATAATGGACATGAGAAAGAGTAGAAGGGGACTCCGAGGTCTGCAGACGCGGTAGATATACCTTGAAGTCTCCAAAACTGTTCTAGCTCACTGATAGTGCGGCTGATAAGGAGTACCTAGATCTGCACATGAAAAATATATGCAGAGAGTAGCATGAGTACACCACAATCGGTAACCAGTAAGTGCCAAGCCTAACCTCGATCGAGTAGTGACGAGGTCAGGTCAGGGACTTACTGGTAAATATATAATAAAACAATATAGAGTGTAATACCATATTAAAATAATGGCTGAAATTTAACAACAATGAAATCATAAAAGGTAACAGCTCAGTACATAGAAACGCAACAGGGGATCTCCCAAGATACCGTCTCGTAGTCCAGAACGTAAAGGTGAAGGGGGGTCTCCCGGAATACCATTTCGTAGTCCTAAAGTAAATATGCAAGACAGGGGGATCTCACAGAATACCGTTCCGTAGTCCCAAAGTAAATATGCGGTATAGGGGGATCTCCCGGAATATTGTTCCGTAGTCCCAAAGTAAATATGCAGTACAGGGGGATCTCCCGGATTACCATTCCATAATCCTAAAGTAAATATGCAGTACAGGGAGATCTCCCGGAATATTGTTCCGTAGTCCCAAAGTAAATATGCAGCGCAAATAATAGAAATGCAACTACATCACGAAATCTTACGATTTAGACTAAGTACCAGTCAAGGAAGAAGAAAGACAATTCACTAAGCATGATGCACAAAGTTCATATAAGCAATTAAGACACGTAGAGATGTTGTATTAGACTAAACAAGATAGCTACACATATTCGAATAACTCAATATCATAAATACAACAATAATAGACTCATTTAATTAATGAAATCAACACTTTAATAAAAAATCAAAATTAACTCAAAACTCTCCACGTCTCGAAAACGGGTAAAACTCACAAAATACGAACACCTATTCGCTCACTAGTCTAACCATATAAATTTACTCAAATCCGACCACAAATCCTCTTTCAAAACTCGAAATCTTTGTTGATAAAGTTCTTCCAAATTTCTCCCAATTTCAAACCCCAAAACTTCCTCTGAATCATTAACCATAAAGGAGTTAAGAATCATTACCCAAAAACATCCTTCGAAAATCTCTCCAAAGTTCGCCTTCTACCGAGCTCTCAATCAATTTTTTGAGTTATGAACCAAAAACCCTCGATTTTGAACTTTAATTCTGCCCAGATAATTTTCCTTAATCGCGATCGCGGAAATACCCTCGCGATCGCAAAGAACAACTTCGATGCCCCATTATTTTACTCTATGCGAATGCGTAACTCTCCACGCGAACGCGATCAAATAACTCCTCAGACTTATGCGATCATGACTGACCTCATGCGATCGCGAAGAACAACACCCAATTCCACTGCTGCCATATTTCTTCTTCACGAACGCGGCCTAGCCCACGCGTTCGCGATGCATAACCTGACGAACCTATGTGATCGCATCCCATTCTTGGCGAACTCTAAGAGATAACCCAGTTGGTCTCCCAATTACTCTACGCAATCGCGAGCCTTCTCAGGCAATCGCGATGAAGGAAACCAGCTGCAGAACACCAGCAAAAACTGCCAACTCCTTAAGTCCAAAAATGACCCGTTGAGCATCCGAAACACGGCCGAGGCCCCCTGGGACCCCAACTAAACATACCGACCAATCCTAAAAAACCATACGAACTTAGTTGAGTCCTAAAATTATATCAAACAATGCTAAAATCACAAATCATCCTCCGATTCAAACTTAAAGAACTTGAAACTTCCAAATTCGACAACCGATGCTGAAACCAACCAAACCACGTCCGATTGACCCCATATTTTGCACAAAAGTCATATTCAACACTACGAACCTACTCCAACTTCCAGAATCAGATTCTGACCCCGATATCAAAATTTTCACTACCGGTCCAAAACTCCAAAATTCGACTTTTGCCAATTCAAGCCTAAATAAGCTACGGACCTCCAAAACACAATCCGGACACGCCCCTAAGTCCAAAATCACCTAACGGAGCTAACGAAACCGACGAAACTCTATTCCGGAGTTGTCTTCACACAGTTCCGACTATGGTCAAAATTATAAGACTTAAGCTCCCGTTTTAGGGACTAAGTGTTCCAAAACACTCTAAAAACCAAAACGAAGCCTCCCGATAAGTCACATAAGCAGAAAAAGGTACGGGAAAAATAGTAAATAGGGGTTCGGGGCTATTACTCTCAAAATGAGCGGTCGGGTCGTTACATTTCCTAACACCCTATAGCCACTCGAAGATAAGTACAGACGTCTCTGTACCGATCCGCAAGACTCTATTAGGTCTGCTTATAACTTGTGAGACCTACATGAACCTAGTGCTCTGATACCATGTTGTCACGATCCAATTTCACATGTAGGTCGTGATGGCGCCCAACACTACAGCTAGGCAAGCCAACAAATAAATTAAACATATATCAATTATTTTCAGAATAATTTTCTAAGTAATTTTATTATTTTACTAGCAATATTCGAGAAATTAGAAAAGATACCGCTTAACTTAAATCCAAAAAATTAATACAAATTCCAAATTCTACCAATGTGTGTGCCAAGATCTGGTGTCACAAATGTATGAGCATCTAGTAGATTATACAAAACTTCAAATACTGTCTGAAATAAAATAGATAGAACGTAAATACAAGAAGAGACACTAGTAGCTGCAGAACGACTCAGAAAGGCAGCTCACCACTGCGCCTCTGGATAATGTGGGTGTAAGATGATAGGTCCTCTACTAGTACTTGCCTCAGGTCCTGCACAAAAAGTGCAGTAAGTGTAGTATGAGTACGTAGACAACGTGTACTCAGTAAGTATCAATCCTAATCTCGAAGTGGTAGAGACGAGATGGCCGACTTTGACACTCACTATGGGTCAATAATAATAATTGAAATAAAACTAGAATATCTAAATCAACATGATTCACAAAGTTATCAATAATTTTATTTAACCAGCAAAAATAGTTAAATTCCTTCAAATGCAACAATTTCCAATCTATTAATTAAATTCACAAACTGCAATTAATAATATCAAGGCATCGTATAATTATTATTATTATAATTAGGCACGATTTCTGCCGAGGTCGTACGACCCGATCCAGAGTGTCGTGTACATTGCCGAGGGACATGCGGTGCGATCCATAGATGCATCTATCATGTCGAGGCGTTCGGCCCGCTCCACAAGAAAGGAAGACATTTTCTTATGTACCTCCGGAAGAAGAGTATATTTATTATAAGATAAACTTCGGGAGGATGAAAAAAATTTTTTAATAATTAATTAATTTAAACAAAAAATTAAGCATATGAGATTTTCATCTTTTAATATTTTTACGTAACAATTCAAAATATATAAAAATAATATTAATTAAACAAAGAATACAATTTGCACAATTAATTCATGTTATGAGTCCTAAACTATCCGGACTTTAGCATTAATAGTAGCTACGCATGGACTCTCGTCACCTCGTGCGTACGTAGCCCCCACAATTAGCAACAATTATTACTTTAATTACCTATGGGGTAACTTTTCCCTCACAAGATTAGACAAGAGACTTACCTTGTCTCAAAGTCCACTTTCCGATTACTACGTCGCGTTAAATTTCTCAATTCGATGTCGAAAAATCCGAAGCTATCCAAATATTATACAAAATAATTAATACATGTTCAGTAATTCGAATTTAGGCTATTAAATAAATTACCCTAACCAAAACAGTAAAATTCCTACAGGTCACCACGGGCCCAAGAGCCCGGAATCCGGAAATTTTCGGATGAAAACGTTACCCATAATCTCAAGAACTCAAATATATAATTTCTATCCAATTCAATAACCATTTTCGTGGTTAAAATCTCACTTTTATAAAAATCTAGGTTTTTCATCTAAACCTTTTATTTCTAAGATTTACTAGTCATAATCTACCCATAATCTATGTATTTAACTCAAGGTGTATAGAATTAACTTACCTCCAAGTTGCTAGTTGAAATCCTCTCTCAAAAGCTCTGAAATCGCTGAACAATGGAAGAAAAATAGAGTAAAAATGGAAAGACCTTCGTCCGTTTTAAGCTTCTGCCCAACAGTGATTTCCGCACCTGCGGAGGCTTAGCCCCACATGCGGCTTCCGCAAATGCAGAAGAGCCTCGCAGGTGTGAGATTTTCCTATTGAACCGGCTCCGCACCTGCGCCCAAAGGACCGCTCCTACATCTTAGTCCTTCGCACCTGCGGAATTGTCCACTTTTGCGAGCTAATTTTGCACCTGCGAGTGTCGCACCTGCGGCTGGCCAAGCGCAGGTGCGATTATGGCAGTAGCTGGGAGCTTCAGCTTTGGCTCAAATTTCCAAAATTGGTCTAAGCCTCGTCCGGTTAACACTCGGGGCTCCGGGGCTCCGCCCGAACATACCAACAAGTTTGAAATCATAAAACGGACTCGCTCGAACTCTCAGAACGTGTAAAACAACATCAAAACTAAGAATCATACTCCAAACCAAATTTATTCAACTTAAAATTTTCAAATTCTTTAAACTTACTCCGAATGCGCCGAAATATACTTATACTACTCAGAATGGTACCAAATTTTGTGTGCAAATCTTAAATCACTGTACGAAACTATTCCCAAATTCGGAATTCAAAACGGACTTCAATTACTCAAAAACCTACTCCAAAACAAATTTAAAGAACTTTAAACCTTCAAATAGTTGATTTTCACTATTAAGCGCCAAAACGCTCCCAGCTTATCCAAAGGCCAATTCGAACATATGCCCAAGTCCGAAATCGTCATAAAAACTTATTGAAATTTTCAAATCTCGATTTCGGGGTCGTTTTCTCAAAATATTGACCGAAGTCAAACTTGACCTTTTAAGGCTAACTTAAGGAACCAAGTGTTTCGATTTCAACCCGAACACTTCCAAGTCCTGAACCAACCATCCTCTCAAGTCATAAATCATTAAAAGTACATACGGGAAGTTTTATTTTTTTAGGACCGGGGTTCTCAAAGTTAAAATGATCGTTTGGGTCATAACATGTCACGACCCAAATTATCCCTCTGTAAGTGATCGTGATGGCACCTAGTCTTTATGACTAGGTAAGCCTAATATTTTAAAAAATATAAAGAAAACACAACATTTTAAAGATAAACAGCATATTATAAATAGCCAAGAGTAGCACCACTCGGCATATACAAAATAGTTTCTCAAGACCCAGAATATCACTAAGTCACAAGCTGCTATAATCTATATAGCTCTATACAAAAGTCTGAAGATAATAAGGAAAGTCTCTAGACGAGGGAGTAGAAGGGGACTCCGAAGATATGCGGACGCAAGCAGAAGTACCTTGAAGTCTCCTAGAATCAGCAGCACGCACTAACCCCAAGGCTGATAGCTCGTACCTGGATCTGCACACGAAAACATGTGCAGGAAAGGGCATGAGTACACCACAATAGTACCCAGTAAGTGCCAAGCCTAACCTCAATCGAGTAGTGACGAGGATAGGTCAAGACCCTACCGGAATAAATATAATAAATTAAACAGTAAAAGATATAAGTAGAATTTACGGTAACACAGTTAAAGAAATTCTCGAAAATTTAACAGTTAAGGGAGCCCTCAGCTCAAAACAAGATAAACATAGTGGGAAATCTATCGGGATACTGTCCCGTAGCTTCAAATGAATATGCAGTACAGGGGGATCTCCCGGAATATGTCTGTAGTCCCAAAGTAAATATGCAGTACAAGGGGATCTCCCGGAATATGTCCGTAGTCCCAAAGTAAATATGCAGTACTAGGGGATCTCCCGAAATATGTCCGTAGTCCCAAAGTAAATATGCAGTGCTGGGGGATCTCCCGGAATACATCTGTAGTCCCAAAGTAAATATGCAGTACAGGGGATCTCCCGGAATACGTCCGTAGTCCCAAAGTAAATATGCAGTGCTGGGGGATCTCCCGGAATATCTCCGTAGTCCCAAAGTAAATATGCAGTGCTGGGGAATCTCTCGGAATACGTCCGTAGTCCAAAAGTAAATATGCAGTACAGGGGGATCTCCTGGAATACGTCTGTAGTCCCAAAGTAAATATGCAACGCAAGATGAAATGATAGGTATGACATCGAGTTATACAGTTTATACTGGACACCGATAAGGCAAATAAGGACTTAGCTAAACATGACGCACAGAATGTCAATTAGGCAGTTAAAACACGTAAGCATGCTTTTCTAGTCTAAACTACACAATTAAACATATTAGTACAACTTAATAAGAGAAATAATTTATGATTTAAAAAGGTTAAACAGGATTTTTGCAATAATAGCCCGTGTACGTACTCGTCACCTCACGTACACGGTGCCCATACACCAAATAATATCAAGATATCCTAAGGGGGGAAGTCCCCAATTCAAGGTTAGGTAAGCCACTTACCTCGAACAGCTCAAATCAACTCGATATCATGTTCTTGCCACGATTATCCGACACCAAATGGCCCGAATCTATTCAAAACAGTACAATACCATCAATAAGCGCTAATGGCTCAAACCCGGCCCCTGGGCCCATGTCTCGAAACCCGACAAAATTCATGAAACTAGAAAGCTCATTCACTCACGAGTCTAACCATATCAAATTTACTAAAATCCGACACTAAATGGTCCTCCAATCCACAATTCAAACTTTCAAATCCCTAGCCTCCAACTTCCAATTTCTACCTTAAATACATATTAACTAGGTGAGAAAACACATGGCAAGGCAAGATTATTGACCAACAATAATTACAAGGAACTTACCTCAAGAAATGCCTCAAAAATGCTCTCAAAAATCGCCCTAACCCGAGTTTGCAAAGCCAAAAATGATAAAAATCGCGAAGCCCTTCGGTTTTAGTCACTGCCCAGGTATTTTCGCACTTGCGGAACCTGGGCTCGCACCTGCAGGTGTGCTTGTGCGAAAACTGTGTGCATCTGCGCAACTCACTTTCCCCCTCTACCTTCGCACCTGCGACGAAAGGGCCACACCTGCGCACTCGCGCCTGCGGACGTCCCTTCCGCTTCTGCGCATCTTGCGCATTTGCGAACAACCTTGCGCATTTGCGGGCATCGCAGATGCGGAACTTCCTTGCACCTGCGACCCAAGGCCAACTCTCGACTTCTCGCATCTGCGTTTCCATCTTCGCATGTGCAGCTCGCGCACCTGCGGTCTATTTTCCGCAGGTGCGAAACACTAGAACCAGCAAAGGAACCAGATTTCTCTAAGTCCAAATTTCTTCCCGTTAAGCATCTGAAACACACCCGAGGCCCCCGGGACCTCAACCAAATATGCCAACTAATCCTAAAACACCATACGAACTTAGTCGAGCCTTCAAACCACATCGAACAACACCAAAATCATGAATTAAGCACGGATTCAAGCCTAAGAATTTAAAATTTTCCAAATTCTGCAAACGACGCCGAACCACATCAATTCTAGTCCGAATGACCTCAAATTTTACACACATGTCACAAATGACACTACGAACTTACAGCCATTTTCGGAATTCCATTCCGAGCTCGATATCAAAATTTTCATTATCGGCCAAAATCGCCAAAATATTAACTTTTGCCAATTCAAACCTAAATCTACTACAGACCTCCAAAACACATTCCGGATGCGCTCCTAACCACAAAATCACTCAACGGAGCTAAAGGAGTTGACGGAATTCCATTTCGGATCCATCTTCATACAGTTACGACTACCGTCCAAACTCTAAGGCCTAAACTCACCACTAGGGACTAAGTGTCCCAAAACTCCCCGAATTCCGTAACCAAACACTCCGGCAAATCCCAAAAGCAGAAACAAATATGGGGAAAGCAGATATTAGGGGATTGGGGCTCAAATTCTCAAAACGACCGGCCGGGTCGTTACATCCTCCCCCTCTTAAAAAAATCGTTCGTCCTCGAACGAGTATAAAGACGTACCTGAAACTGTGAAAAGATAAGGGTACTGGCTGTGCATATCCTGCTCGGTCTCCCAAGTCGCCTCCTCGACCGGCTGACCCCTCCACTGGACCTTTACTGAAGCAATATTCTTTGACCTGAGCTTTCTGACCTGCCTGTCCAAAATGGCTACTGGCTCCTCAACATAAGATAGATCTTTGTCCAACTGGACTGAGCTGAAATCCAATACATGAGTCGGATCACCGCGATACTTTCGGAGAATAGACACGTGGAATACCGGGTGAACTTCTGCTAGGCTGGGAGGCAAGGCAAGCTCATGAGCAACCTCCCCAACTTGCCGCAATATCTCAAAAGGACCAAAGAACCTCGGGCTCAGCTTGCCCTTATTCCCGAACCTCATGACACCCTTCATAGGTGATACCCAAAGCAAGACCCGCTCACCCACCATAAATGCCAAATCACGAACCTTACGGTCTGCATAACTCTTCTGCCTGGACTGGGTTGTGCGAAGTCTCTCCTGAATCACCTTTACCTTATCCAGGGCATCCTGGACCAAATCTGTACCCAACAATCAGGCCTCGCCTGGCTCAAACCATCGCACAAGGGATCGGCACCACCTACCATACAAAGCCTCATACGGTGCCATCTGAATGCTGAACTGATAACTGTTGTTGTAAGTAAACCCTACAAGTGGCAAGTATTGGTCCCATGACCCTCCGAACTCCATCACACAGGCACGGAGCATATCCTCAAGAATTTGAATCGTGCGCTCGGACTGCCCGTCCGTCTGAGGGTGAAAGGTTATGCTCAGCACTACCCTAGTACCCAACTCCTATTGTACGGCTCTCCAAAATCGGGATGTGAACTGTGTACCTCTGTCTGAAATGATGGATACTGGAATACCATGAAGGCGGACAATCTCTCTGATATAAATCTCAGCCAATCTCTCTGAAGAGTATGTAGTCAACACTGGAATGAAATGGGCTGAATTGGTCAGCCGATCAACGATCACCCAAATAGCATCGAACTTTCTCAAAGTCCGAGGAAGTCCAACCACAAAGTCCATGGTGATCCGCTCCCACTTCCACTCTGGGATCTCTAACCTCTGAAGTAATCCACCCGGTCTCTGATGCTCATATTTAACTTGCTGACAGTTGAGACACTTGGCCACAAACCCAACTATATCCTTTTTCATTCTTCTCCACCAATAGTTCTGCCTCAAGTCCTGGTACATCTTCGCGGCACCCGGATGAATGGAGTACCGCGAGCTATGGGCCTCCTCAAGAACCAACTCCCGAAGCCCACCGTCATCACACCGTCATCACCAATAGTCACATCTTTGGCATCACCTCGCCGAACCCTGTCCTTAAGAACAAGAAAATGAGCATCATCATACTGGCGCTCTCTGATACAGTCATAAAGAGAAGACCGAGCAACCACACAAGCTAACACCTAGCTAGACTCTGAAATATCCAATCTCACGAACTAACTGGCTAAGGTCTGAACATCCAAGTCTAAGGGCCTCTCAGCTACCGGAAGATATGCCAAGCTCCCCAAACTCTCTGCCCGGCGACTCAAGGCATCGGCCACTACATTGGCCTTCCCCGAGTGGTATAATATAGCGATATCATAGTCTTAAAGTAACTCCAACCACCTCCGCTGACGCAAATTAAGGTCCTTCTGCCTGGACAAGTACTGCAAACTCCGGTGATCAATGTAAATCTCACAGGGAACACCGTACAAATAATGGCGCCAGATCTTCAGTGCGTGAACAATAGCTGCTAACTCGAGATCATGAACCGGATAATTCTTCTCATGCACCTTCAACTGTCTAGACACATAGGCAATCACCCTACTGTCCTGCATTAATACCGCTCTGAGGCCAATCCTCGAGGCATCACAATAGACAGTGTATTCCGGCCTTATCTTGATTCCTTCATCATTGTTTTTATTGATAACATCCTGGTATATTCCCGATGCTTTGTGGAGGGATTTTCATCCATTGCAGCACATATGACCAGGTTGACCTAGAAGGGTGCTCCGTTCAGGTGGACCGAGGAGTGTGAGCAGAGCTTTCAGAAGCTCAAGACAGCTTTGACTACAACCCCAGTATTAGTATTGCCTACAGGTTCGGGGACTTGTCATGACAGATATACGCGGTCCACAACGAGAGAATCTCTCACGGGAGTAGATACATAAATAGGGGAACTCAAAGAATCCCGAGATATCCCCAAATATGGAGCAAAATAAGAAGACACATATGAGTACGTAGAGCCTGGGTCAAATAATACCGATGCATCCCTATGACAGACAGGGACGATACTTGTGATGACTGAATCTGAAGCAACGGCCTCTAATCGGGCTGGAAGGGCATAGTACCTTGCCTGGCCTCCCTCTCTAGGGCGGCCTCGACCTCCCCGACCTCCACCTCGAGCTGGCTGAGGAGGTGGGGTAGCAGCTGGTGCTGGAAGAATGGCCGGAGGACCCGGTAGAGCACGTGGAGGCTGATAAGTCTGTGGAGGTACACCCCTCCTGGCTTTGGGGCAATCTCTAACTAGGTGACGAGTGTCACCACACTCAAAACAACCTCTCAGAGGACGCGGTGACTGAGACTGACTCGGACCTGGCCTGCTGGACTGGCTGGTAATAGCACCTCGAGTGGGAGGCATACTGGATACTGGCGGTGCATAATTGGGCTCCTGACGTCTAGGAGGAGCTGGGACACCACTGGCTGCTGGAAGAGCTGAATGAACAGGGCGACTCACAAAACCCCTACCATTGCATGCTACTGGTGCACGCGCTTCTGAATAATGACCAGTCTCTCGAGACCTCTTGGCCTCTCTCTCCTCTCTGTCCCGGGTGAACATGCCCTCCACTCTCCTAGCAATGCTCACTGCCTGCTGATAAGTGATGTCCATCTCCAACTCCCTGGCCATACTGGTCTGAATACTGGAGTGGAGTCCCTCAATGAAGCGATGAACCCTCTCTCTGACTGTAGCAACCAGAGCCGGTGCATGGTAAGCTAACCCACTGAAACGGACTGTATACTCCGACACAGTCATAGAACCCTGACACAACTGCTCGAACTCTGCGCGCCAAGCATCCCTGAGGCTCTGAGGAACATACTCACGCAAGAATATCTCTGAAAACTGAGTCCAAGTGAGTGAGGCTGCCTCGTCCGGACAACTTAGTTCATAGGCACGCCACCACTGATATGCTGCTCCCCTCAGCTGGAAAGCGGTAAAAGAAACCCCACTCGTCTCCACAATGCCCATAGTGCGGAGAATACGATGACACTCCTCAAGAAAACCCAGAGCGTCATCTGAAGCTAGTCCACTGAAAGTAGGTGGGTGGTACTTCTTGTACCTCTCAAGTCTGAGTTGCTCTGCCGCAGAACCTGATCTCATGCTGAACCAGAGCCGCTGGGGGCATAGGAATATACTCTGGGGCCTGATCAACCTGGACCCTCTGCTCAGTGGTGCGGGCTGCGAGAGTCTGTGCCCCTCCCCCATCCTGAGATGTAGCGGGAGCTATCGGAAATAGTCCAGCCTGAGCCAGAGTGCTGAACATGCTCAAGAACTGAGCTAAAGTCTCCTGGAGGGCTGGAGTAGCAATAGGGATCTCCGGCGCTGGCCCTCCAACTGGAGCTGATGGGGGCTCCTCTGACGCAGCTCTCGCAGGTGCTCGGGCTGCACTACATGGTCGTCCTCTACCTCAACCCCGGCCCCTGGCGGCTCTGGCAGGGGGATCGGGTGCCTGATCGTCGGTCCTCCCAGTACGGGTCCTCACCATCTATGAGAAAGAATAGAATAGAATCTTAGAATATTTTTTTTTTTTTGGTGTCAATAACTCGCACGACAAGAAAATCAAAGAAATATAATTGTTCTTAACAGTTACATAGCCTCCCGAAGATAAGTACGGACGTATCCGCACCGATCCGCGAGACTCTAATAAACCGGCTTGTGACTCGCGACTCCTACGAACCTAGTGCTCTGATACCAACTTGTCACGACCCAAATTATCCCTCCGTAAGGGGTCGTGATGGCACCTAGTCTTTACGACTAGGTAAGCCTAATATTTCGAAAAATATAAAGAAAACACAACATTTTAAAGATAAACAGCATATTATAAATAGCCAAGAGTAGCACCACTCGGCATATACAAAATAGTTTCCCAAGACCCGGAATATCACTAAGTCACAAATAGCTATAATCTATGTAGCTATATACAAAAGTATGAAGAAAATAAGGAAAGTTTCTAGACGAGGGAGTAGAAGGGGACTCCGAAGATCTGCGGACGCAAGCAGAAGTACCTTGAAGTCTCCTAGAATCAGCAGCACGTACTAACCCCAAGGCTGATAGCTCGTAACTGGATCTGCACACAAAAACATATGCAGGAAAGGGCATGAGTACATCACAATGGTACAGAGTAAGTGCCAAGCCTAACCTCGGTCGAGTAGTAACGAGGTCAGGTCAAGGCCCTACCGGAGTAAATATAATAAATTAAACAGTAAAAGATATAAGTAGAATTTACGGTAACACAGTTAAAGAAATTCTCGAAACTTTAACAGTTAAGGGAGCCCTCGGCTCAAAAAAAGATAAACACAGTGGGAAATCTCACGGGATACTGTCCCGTAGTTTCAAGTAAATATGCAGTACTGGGGGATCTCTCGGAATGTGTCTGTAGTCCCAAAGTAAATATGCAGTGCTGGGGGATCTCCCGAAATAAGTTTGTAATCCCAAAGTAAATATACAGTACAGGGGGATCTCCCGGAATACGTCCGTAGTCCCAAAGTAAATATGTAGTACTGAGGGATCTCCCGGAATATCTCCGTAGTCCCAAAGTAAATATGCAGTGCTGGGGGATCTCCCGGAATACGTCAGTAGTCGCAAAGTAAATATGTAGTACAGGGGGATGTCCCGGAATACGTCTGTAGTCCCAAAGTAAATATACAACGCAAGATGAAATGACTGGTATGACATCGAGTTATACAGTTTGTACTGGACACAGATAAGGCAAATAAGGACTTAGCTAA
The DNA here is from genome assembly GCF_000390325.3 of Nicotiana tomentosiformis. Lineage (NCBI taxonomy): Eukaryota > Viridiplantae > Streptophyta > Magnoliopsida > Solanales > Solanaceae > Nicotiana > Nicotiana tomentosiformis. Next base: position 107,305,725 of record NC_090815.1, on the reverse strand, counting down.
ACATGATGCACAGAATGTCAATTAGGCAGTTAAAACACGTAAGCATGCTTTTCTAGTCTAAACTACACAATTAAACATATTAGTACAACTTAATAAGAGAAACAATTTATGATTTAAAAATGTTAAACAGGATTTTCGCAATAATAGCCCGTGTACGTACTCGTCACCTCACGTACACGGCGCCCATACACTAAATAATATCAAGATATCCTAAGGGGGGAAGTCCCCAACACAAGGTTAGGCAAGCCACTTACCTCGAACTGCTCAAATCAACTCGATATCATGTTTTTTCCACGAATATCCGACTCCAAATGGCCCGAATCTATTCAAAACACTACAATACCATCAATACGCGCTAATGGAATGAATCCCACAAGAAAAACTACAAAATTAGGCCAAAACCTGAAATTGGCTCATACCCGGCCCCCGGGTCCACGTCTCGAAACCCGACAAAATTCATGAAACTAGAAAGCTCATTCACTCACAAGTCTAACCATATCAAATTTACTAAAATCCGACACCAAATGGTCCTCCAATCCACAATTCAAACTTCCAAATCCCTAGCCTCCAACTTCCAATTTTCATCTTAAATACACATTAACTAGGTGGGAAAACACATGGCAAGGCAAGATTATTGACCAAAAATAAGCACAAGGAACTTACCTCAAGAAATGCCTCTAAAATGCTCTCAAAAATCGCCCTAACCCGAGTTTGCAAAGCCAAAAATGATAAAAATCATGAAGCCCTGCGGTTTTAATCACTGTCCAGGTATTTCCGCACCGGCGAAACCTGGGCTCGCACCTGCAGGTGCGCTTGTGCGGAAAACGTGCGCATATGAGCTTCCGCACAAGCGCAACTCACTTTCCCCCTCTGCCTTCGCACCTGCGCACTCGCGCCTGCGGACGTCCCTTCCGCTTCTGCGCATCTTGCGCATTTGCGAACAACCTTGCGCATTTGCGAACAACCTTGCGCATATGCGGGCATCACAGATACGGAACTTCCTCGCACCTGCGACCCCAGGCCAACTCTTGACTTCTCGTATCTGCGCTTCCATCTTCGCATGTGCGGCTCGCGCACCTGCAGTCTATTTTCCGCAGGTGCGAAACACCAGAACCAGCAAAGGCACCAGATTTTTCTAAGTCCAAATTGCTTCCCGTCAAGCATCTGAAATACACCCGAGGCCCCCGGGACCTCAACCAAACATGCCAACCAATCCTAAAACACCATACGAACTTAGTCGAGCCTTCAAACCACATCGAACAACACCAAAATCATGAATTAAGCACGGATTCAAGCCTAAAAATTTAAAATTTTCCAAATTCTACAAACGACGCCGAACCACATCAATTCTAGTCCGAATGACCTCAAATTTTACACACATGTCACAAATGACACGACGAACCTACATCCACTTTCGGAATTCCATTCCGAGCTCGATATCAAAATTTCCATTAACGGCCGAATTCGCCGAAAAACTAACTTTCGCCAATTCAAGCCTAAATCTACTACAGACCTCCAAAACACATTCTTGACGCGCTCCTAACCCTAAAATCACTCAACGGAGCTAACGGAGTCGACGGAATTCCATTCCGAATCCGTTTTCACATAGTTCTGACTACCATCCAAACTCTAAGGCTTAAACTCACAACTAGGGATTAAGTGTCCCAAAACTTCCCGAATTCCATAACCAAACACTCCGGCAAATCCCAAAAGCAGAAACAAATATGGGAAAAGCAGATATTAGGGGATCAGGGCTCAAATTCTCAAAACGACCGGCCGGGTCGTTACATTACAATAATATCATAATGGAAGTTTATCTTTGCTTTGAATGGCAAATACTCAAGCTAGTTTTGATTTAATAAATATATTACACGTTAGATAATTCCATATATTAAGATTTTTACATACTTCAAATAAAAAAAATATAATAAGTAAAAGTTTAGCTATTTTTAAAGTTCTAAAAGTTAGGAAAATAATTAAATAATTATTTTGAGTTTTGTGAGCACCTAATTTTTTTACCAATTTTGAATTTTATCCCACTCATCTCACCAATACCTTACTTCTCACTCCACTTTTCCTTGCTCCCCACTCTTTGTCACCCACTCTTTATTCTCACTCCACTTTTTCTTGTCCCCCATGTTTGTCCCCCATTCACCCCCCTCTCTTACAAAGACACACCATCTCCACATTCTCATGGGAAGACAGGAGGATAGAACCGGAACCCCCTTTTCCAGAAAAAAAAAAAAAAATCCTAGCCTTTCCCCTTACCTGGACTACCCTCTCAGCGGCCGCCCCACTCTTCCCTCACGGATTCCCTCTTCACAAAAAATGCAGCAGCTCCTTCATCATGGTAAGACCATAATAACAACACACTCCATCTTCTTCCACCAAAAAAACCTCCATTAAACCCCCACCAAATGCCAGTCGAAACACACTCAAACGCCAGCCATGAAACAATCCGAAAACAGTCACCAAAAACCATTTAAAAACCGGTTCCATCCGCTAGAGTGAAAAGGAGTTTCGAGAATCGAGTTCGTCGTCGTCGTTCGAGCTCCGGTCTTGGTTCGAGCTCCCCATACATTTAGCTCAAGAGATTTGGCCTTCATTGGAGTTTCTTCATGTTTAAAATAAAGAAAGTTGCTTTTAAAAGGTCATACTCTAACTTTGCTTATCTTCTAAATTCCAGATCTCGTGTCCAGGGCATTTCAATTGTTTGTTTGATTTCTCTTATTTTTGTTTCACTGCTTACGTGATACTAATATTTTGAGCTTTTCATTTATGATATTTGCTTGTTTGTTTAACTGTTAGATAATATGGAATTTTAAGTGGTTGTTTGCTTTCATTAAATGTCATATTATCTTTTTTCATATTAGATATTGGTTTCTGTATATTCATTATTGTTGTAAGTTATCTTTTTGGTTAAAGTGAATTGACAGATGTTATCTTCTTTTGATGGAGTTTAAAAAAATGGAAATGAAGATAATAATTGAGATTTAGGTTTTAAAAAAATATTGGATTTGGGCCTAAATATCTGCTAGGACCAACATTAATAAACAAATATGCTAGTCCTAATTAAGGGCTTTAAATATAGATTAACAATGACTAAATCCTACATTTTACACAACTTTTCTCTAATTCATAACCTTATAACAATCTCAAGGTCGAATAAATAACTTATGAATATGCGCTAGTTATTTTAGGCACGATTAATAAATCATCGTGGTCATGGGTATGGTTCCCGTGGCATGGTCGTGATACATAAATCCCAACTCAAGTGCGTATTTCACGCGACTTGATCACAACTTCAAATAATAATAATAAAATATGTTGTAAATCGCGGGTGCATTTCACGTGATGCGATTCACAATGTGTACAGAAATAATAAGTGTCCGACATCGTGACTTATTTAAATAAATTTCATAAATACTAAAAAGCGATTAAATATTCAATTAAAAGCGGTAAAAGATTAAATGCATAATAGGTTTTTAAACATGTAATAAAACATATAATTAAGCTAAGTTTAAGTCGATAAAGCGACAGTGCTAGAATCACGGGACTCGAGGAATGCATTACACCTTCTTCCCGGTCAACAGAATTCCTTACCCGAACTTTATTTTTGCAGACCAATAATAAAAGAGTCAAATCTTCCTTTGAATAGGGATTCAAATAAAAGGTGACTTGGAACACCCAAAAAACCAAATTCCAAGTAGCGACTCTGAATAATAAAATAATCCCTACTTCAAAAATGTCACTTTAATTGGAAAAACTCTTTTACCCACAATCAATAACATATATATCTTTTGGGGGTCAAAAAGGGGTATGACAGCTCTGGCGACTCTGCTGGGGACAAGAACCGAGAACTTCTGGTTCATGGTTCAGAATTCGAGCTTAGAATAACTGTTATACCTAGCTTTTGTTTATTATCTGATTTTTTTTACGTGTTTGAGCCTAATGTGATAAATGACGCTTTTTACCGCTTTGATATTGCTTGAGCTGTATATAGAACTGTTACGAAACCCTTCTTTCCTCTGAGTCTTCTGAGAGTTAGTTATTTTGTGTTTGCCTACCAGCATCACAAAATTTCTATTTTGAGATAAAGCCAGTTTAGCCTACCAGCTTCTGGTGACGGATTTAGTCACACATGTTTAGGCGGGAGAGCCGTTAGCTAGCCAGTATTGTTCTACTATTGGTGACACTTGACGCTCCTCAGCTCGTCTTGTCCGCCCGGGTAAGCCAGGTCTAGATACCATCTCCTTTAGTATTTTTAAACCTAGAAGAATAAACCTCATGCCGGATATCCCTCCCTAGTAGGTTCGCTTTATTTGCATCATGTGCATTTGACTTAGCAACACTCGGCATAGGGGGTCGGGTTCTGTTTTAGGACAGGTACCTTGTTGAGACCAACATGTTCATTTTACTATGCTATATGTAACATTATTTGGTAGGCTTTACTCAAATGTTGACCGGTTGTAGGATAGATTGATTGGACCGAGGAGAGAGAAAGATAAATTTTCCTCCACATATTCATAAAGTTCTCATTTTTAAAATAAGTTTTGAAGGGTTCTAATGTGTAAAATCACAATTTTCAAAATATTTTTGTTTATTTATTTTGAGCGAACTACGCGAGTCTGATTCTCACCGGAAGTGAGATACATAGGAAAACCTCATCGGTTCCACCCAATTTTAAAAAATCCAAAAATATATTTTTTCTTTAATTCCTTCGTTAGAAGTCTTTCTTTGAGACGTCAAATCCAAAAATTCAAAATTATTTTCTTTCTCCCAAAATTCAAAAAAAATCAAAATCCAAAAAAATATTTTCTAGTCTTTATAAATTTACAAAAAAAATAAAAATCCAAAAAATTTTTTTTTTTTAAAAAGTCTTTCTTTCGAAGAATCCCAAAAAAAAAAAAGGAAAATCAAAAAAACATCTTTAGAATTTTTCTTTAAACGAAAACAAAATAAAAAAAAATCCAAAAAAAAAAAAGAAAATCCAAAATATTTTCCTTGTTAGGAGCTTTTATGAGATTATTTGTATATGAGTAAAAAAAGTTAGTTTATTTACTTTATTCCTAATTTGAGCGAACTACGCGGGTCTAATTCTCACCGGATGTGAGATACGTAGGCAAACCTCATCAGTTCCGGTCCCCAATTTTCAAAAACAAAAATCCAAAAATATTGTCCCTTTCCTTAATTCCTTCTTAGAATTCTTTCCTTAGAAAATTCAAAAAAAAAAATTCAAATCCAAAAATATTTTTTCTTCTTTTGCGAAGACTTTCATCCAAAAAAAATCAAATCAAATCAAAAATATTTTCTTTCTTCTTTAGAAGTGTTTCTTTCAAAAGTTCCCAAAACAAAAAGAACATAAAACAATATTCGAAAAAATCAAAATCCAAAAATATTTTCTTTATTCTTAAAAAAAGTTTTCCTTTCAAAATTTTCTCCAAAAAACATAAAATAAAACAAAACAATTCATAATTCAAAAATATTTTTCTTGTTAGAAGCTTTAGTGGTCTATTTTGTATATGAGTAGAAACAATAAAGGAAAATAAAAAGGGACTAGCTTATTCCTAATCTTTCCCTGAGCTACGTGATGATTCGATTCATGCGGCGACATGATACGTAGGCAACCCACAAAAGGTTCGATCAAAATATTCTTCAACGATTCTAAGATGAGGGATCAAAATGAGGCGTGAGTGAAAAGAAAAACAAATGGTGATAATGTTAGGAGTATGGCATATTACGTGTGATTCATATCTATAAAGTGCCTAACTCTAACATGTTTGTTGTCTCTTATATAGTAATCTTAAGGTGGTTGGTTTGTGGTGAAACTGGCAACACATCATTACTTCACCAAATTAAAGGGAACGGTGGTAATGGATAACAGTGATGAAATCGAGTTAGTCCATGACAATCCCCAAGGTCCGTCAGTTGAGTAAAAGTCGGAGGAAATAAGAAAATTGAGACAACAACTGTCTGATGTATATCAAGCTTGGATGTTCGGTCAGCCTCCACCCCATGGTCCCTCATAGGGAACTTCCACCGTACCCCGGGCTACTCAACCACCGCTATATACATTGAGCGATCACATTCTACCACCTGGGTATGTTCCAAACTACAGCCTCCATGTTGTCCCTGGTACCTCTAATATGAGACCTCCAGTCGCACCAGCCAGGAACAACCCTCTCGTCGTGTCTGGCGCGCCGGTATATACAATCCCGCTACCACCTCATGTGACGAGGCCAAACAACAAGCCACCATCGCATTCTTATCATGGCCAGTACTACTCTCCAAATATGGATTTTAGGGTCTCGGCTCCATACAATCAGACTCCTCAGTACGAGTCACTAGTGGAAAATGAAAAGTCTGCCAAGACGGTTGAACCGGATGAGATGGCCAGGAAAATGAAAAATCTTGAACAGAATATAAAGAACATACAGGTACTAGGTGCCCACAAAAGTTTTTCATTCAGTGATCTATGCATGATCCCTCATATCTATTTTCCACCAGGGTTTAAGACCCTAAAATTTGAGAAATATGATGGACACGGTGACCCTATCGCCCACTTGAAAAGGTATTGCAACCAGCTGAGGGGTACAGGTGGAAAAAAAGAATTACTGAAGGCTTATATTGGGGAAAGTCTTGTGGGGGTAGCCTCCGAATGGTTCATTTACCAAGATATCTCTCACTGGTAAGTCTAGGACGACATGGCCCAGGACTTCGTCAAACAATTTCAATACAATGTTGATATTGCACCGGATCGCAATTCTTTGTCCAATATGAAGAAAAAGCCGACGCAAAGCTTTAGGGAGTATGCCATCAAGTGGAGGAAGCAAGCGGCTAGAGTTAATCCATCCATGGATAATCATGAGTTGATCACTGTTTTTCTAGAGGCTCAAGAGACTGATAATTTCCAGAACATGATGTCTGTTATAGGTAGACCATTCGTTGAGGCTATCAAAATTGGGGAGATGGTCGAAAATAGTTTGAAAACGGGCCGAATCTTGAGTCGAGCTGCTTTTAAGGCCGCATCACAGGTCGGTCAGAATAGTTCGGGGGGTTTGATGAATAGAAACAGGAGAGAAGAGAGAGCCATGATTGCTTCTAGCTCGAGGGGGACCCGCAGTGCATTCAACCAATCATATATGCTTCCTGAGATCCCACAACACTATTATCTCCACCAAGATGCTCCTTATATCGTGGCACCGCCTCCCTATGCGGTGATGAACGCGCAATCTTACACGCGGCCACAATATTATACACAAGATCGAGCTCCACCTCCCGGAAATGCTCGTCCCTACCAAGATCTATATAATCCCCAACCAAATATTTCCCAATACAATCCTCACCCAAGAGAGCCCCTCAGAAGGAATCAGTTCACCCCTATTGGTGAATCATACTATAGCTTATTCCAAAAGTTAGTCAGGCTAGGTCTGCTGCAGCCAGTGGCCCCGAACTGGCCAAACCCCGAGTCCCCCTCGTACCGAGCTGATGCTAGATGTGAATACTACTCTGGAGTAGTGGGACATGATACTGAAGATTGTTGGACTCTCAAAAGAGCAGTGAAAGACCTCATCGAAGTCAAGGCAATAGTTCTTCAGGACGAGGAGGCTCATGATGTAACAAACAATCCCTTGCCTCCTCACAACACTAGGCCAGTAGTCGGAATGATTTGTGAAGATGAGGAATTTGATCCGGAACTGAAGGCTATTTGTCACTACCAAAAAATCACACTACAGGCGTCGTGATGGCACTTGGTCTCTAAGACTAAGTAAGCCAATTATAATCATAATTCACGCCATTTTGTTTTTTAAACATATAATTTAATAAAACCTCCCAAGACTGGTAATACTGAATCACGAACTCTAACTGAATACATGAAATTACCTCGAGGATCGAATATACAGTACTGTTCGAATAAGAAATTAACAGTACAATAAAATGGAAAGACTACAAAGGACTGCGATGACCAAGTAGTCCTACCTTGAATCCTTGTGATCATACTCTAATCTCTATCCGAATCTGATATCTTCAATACCTGGCTCGGCACAAAAATGTGCAGAAGTGTAGTATGAGTACACCATGGTCAGTACCCAGTAAGTATCAAGACTAACCTCAGTGGAGTAGTGACGAGGTACAGTCAAGACACTCACTAGTCAAATAGCCTGTGCTATATAGCATACAAAAATAATAAAAAACAAATAGCAGTGATAGCAACACCAATCAACTAGTGATTTAAACAGCAAGGCAACAAGAACACCATAAATATTACTCAAACGAATAATAAACACAGGTACAACTAATTAATCAAGTCCTTCAAAATATACATCTTTTATCTATAAGTTTTTCAATAAAAGTCTCTAGAATATAATCCTTTTCAATAAATATATTTCGAATATACTTCCTTCAAATAAATATCTTTCCATTATAATTCTTTCAAATAAATATCTTTCGAATATAATTCTTTCAAATAAATATCTTCCGAATATAATTCTTTCAAGTAAATATCTTTCAAATATAATTCTTTCAAGTAAATATCTTTCAAATATACTTCTTTCAAGTAAATATCTTTCTATTATAATTCTTTCAAATAAATATCTTTCTAACATAATTCTTTCAAATAACAGTCATCATGTGACACCTCATTTAACTTTCCTGGCGTGAGATTATATTCAACATATCACATCAAATGGCACGGCAATACCTTCGTGCGCTTGTCTCATTCTCATATATATATATATATATATATATATATATATAGATTAAATCAATTGGCACGGCAACACCCTTCGTTCATTTATATTTTTCTCACTGTCATACATATAACAGTACCAACTAGGTGGGAGAAATGCCAATAACAATAAAAGAAATAAAGTGGAGGCACACAGGAAGCAACAACGCCGACAAGTCACATAGAAAAATATAGGTGCACAATAACATCTCAAGATAAACGCCTGAATGTATACATAACAAAACGATATCACAATATAACGTATATCTCTCGTCCTCGCCTACACGGAAACACCCTTCGTGCCATGAATATATGATAATATAAAAATAATGACACGGCATCACCCTTCGTGCTTTTAGACTCATCCTCACCTGATAATATAAATGAAATGGCACGGCATCACCCTTTGTGCTTTTACACTCTCAATGGCACGGCATCACCCTTCGTGCTTTACACTCTCGAATGGCACGGCATCACGCTTCGTGCTTTACACTCTCAAATGGCACGGCATCACCCTTCGTGCTTTACACTCTTCCTTACCAAGCACATTTATATCATTAACAAGCAAGGTAGGAAGCATAAATAACATCAAGGAGAGTGTTTAAACCACAACACAATACAACAATTCATATCACAATTTGCCACTGACTACAACCAAATTCCAAATATGTAGCAGAATCAATAAATTTCTCAACAAATATCCCAAGGCTCCACACAACGTATATAAAACCTCAAAACAATCAACAGAGGTGAAAGATACTCAATATAGGGCAACGCCTTCATTAATCCAAATTCTTGATAATTATATTAACTCTTCAATTTAAACTTATTTAATAAATATTTGCAGATAAGGATTCCATCATGAATTTAATTCCAAGAAAATATCAAATCAACAAACACACGAAATTCACATATAATCCAAGTGATAATAACACAAAATTATATTATAAAATACAAGCTCGACAAATAAGGAATGAGGTGTGATAATTCAAGGATTTACTAAATGCCAACAATTATCCAATTTAATATATAAAAATGCCTAAAACTTTAAACCAATAAAATTTGCACATATAAGCCCGAGTATGTACTCGTCACCTCGCGTACAGGGCTTCCAATCACACAATTTTCACATAAAACTCAATTCCTAAGAGGTAATTCCCCCACTCAAGGTTAGGCAAGATACTTACCGTTTTGAAGTTATGCCGATATTCCAAAATCGCCTTCTTGCTTGAATTGACCTCCGGACTGCTCAAATCTATCCATGTTAATTGTACAACTTCATTAAAATTCATTGGAAATAATTCCGGATAATAAAACGTCGACTTAAAATTTTATTCTAAAAAGTCAACCAAAGTCAACACGGGGCTCGCCTCTCGAAACCCGACATAATTCTCATGAAATCCGAACACCCATTCAACCACGAGTTCAACCATATAAATTTTACCAAATTCCAACATCAACTCGACCCTCAAATCTTTAATTTAAACTAAGAGGGGTTTTCTAAATCCTCCAACTTAAATCACCAATTAAATTTTAAAAACAACCATGGATTCGGGTAATTTGACCAAAATTGAGTTAAGAGCACTTACCCCATTGTTTTTCTTGGGAATTTCCCAAACATTTCCTCTTCCCGAGCTCCAATTCGTCAAATATGGAAAATGGTATGAAGTCCCATTTTCAGAACTTAAACTTTTTGCCCAGCGATTCCTTCTTCGCGAAAGCGGCCACTGTCTCGCGTTCGCGAAGCACAATTTTCGTTCTACCCAAATTCCTCCTTTGCGAACTTGGCATCTACCTCGCGTTCGCAAAGCATAAGTGCTTCTGTCCCAAAATCCTTCTAGGCGAATCCGATCAACCACTCGCGAACGCGGACCTTTACTGACCCCTCTCATCGTGTACGCATAGAACAAATTTAGGGGGTCCTCAGTTGCCTCTTCTCTTCTTCGCGAATGCGTCACCCATCTCGTGTTCGCGGTGCACTCTCCTCCCAAACCTTCACGAATGCGTCCTCTTCTTCACGAACATGAAGAAAAAACCTTCCACAGCCTCCATGTACACTTTGTGAACGCGAGACCCTTCTCGCGAATGCGTAAGAGGAAACCAGAACCAACAAAATCTGATGCTTCAGTTATAACACCAAGTCAAATTCTAGTTCGTTAACCATCCGAATCCACCTGAGACCCCCGGGGCCTAAACCAAACCTACCAACAACTCCTAATACATCATACGAACTTAGTCGAGCCTTAAAATCTCATCAAACAACGCTAAAAATATGAATCGCACTCCAATCCAATCTTAATGAGCTTTGAAACTTCAAACTTCAACAACCGATGCCGAAACCTATCAAATCACGTTCGATTGATCTCAAATTTTGCACACAAGTCATATTTGACATTATGGACCTACTCCAACATTCAGAATCGGAATCTGACCCCGATATCAAAAGGTCAACTCCCCGGTCAAACTTCCAACTTAAAATTTCTATTTTAGTCATTTCAAACCTAATTTAACCACGGACTTCCAAAATATTTTCCAGACATGCTCCTAAGTCCAAAATCACCATACGGAGCTATTGGAATCATCAAAATCCTATTCCAGAGTCATTTTCTCAAAAGTCAACTCTCCGGTCAGCTCTTTTCATTTAAGCTTCTAAATAAGAATTGTTCTTTTAATTTAATTTTGAATCTTCCAAAAATCAAACTCGACCACACTCGCGGGTCATAATACACATTACAAAGCTGCTCGAGACCTTAAGTCACTTAACGGGGCATAAATTCTTAAAACGATAACTCGGGTCGTTACACTATTGCAGCCATTGCCTAGACAGAAGAAAAGCCAAAACACGGTCGCCAAACCTGAAAGTTCCCTATCAGACGAGAGTCTAGGTAGCTGGTCTTGCTATCCTTTTCGCTTTCGAATTATTTCAGGGTGTGATCCGGATGTTTAACTTTATTGTTTTACTTTCCGATGTAAACTTTTCTATCTTTAAAAATTAAAAAACAAAATAAATAAAATTAATATTTCATTGTCTAGGAATGTCTCTTTTCTTAATCTTGTCATTTTTCTTATTCTCTTTTCAGTTCTGTTAAATGCAGATTTTGATGACATGACATGCCTGCGGACTTCAGGCCCAGATCCTAAAATGCTGTCAAACTTTGAAATAATGAATCAAAAATCAGAATGCAATGAAGATAATTTTAAATAAAATAAATAATCGAAAATGTCAAAAGGTCCATACATTGTAACGAAAGTATTGCCAAAAGAGAGTGTTGTACTTGGGAAACATCGAAGAAAATATTCCTGAAACAACTATCAATGCAGGTGCGGTCAAAAGGTATTATGTTTCATCCTCTATATAACATTAATGTTCTCTGGTTGGGATGAAGAAGGCTTTTTTTCTCACTATCCAAGTACTATCAACCTTTTGCAAACCCTTTGAGCCGGTTCCCTTTTTTTTTTATTACTCTCTTTGGAACTTGGAAGTTATTATTGGAAAACAAATGAATGAAAATCTAAAAAAAAAAAAAAAAGAGAAAGAGAAAACAAAACAATACAAAAACAAACAAATAAAAAAAGTAGTTACCTTGAACTACGTTCGACTTAATTCCAAAAGAATACGTAGGCAGCCTCTCTCTGGGGTTCAGTCACACCAAAACAAAAATCCAAATTCCCCCAAAAGTGAAACTAAGGCAGATGTTATAATGGTTCGGCGATGGTTTCTCCTGAAAGGTACCAAAATTGTAATTCAATCCAAATTCTTTTTATCCCAAATCCTATTCAAGTCCTTCCGATCAATCGGCAAAGAGGTTCAAAATGGGAGGATACAGTTACTTGGATCTGATGCAATCAAATGAGAAATAAAATGAGAGGGTCTTATTGGTGAAAACCCCGCGGGCACCGTAAGGCGATGGTAAGCAGAGAAATTAAAATGAGAGAGTCTTGTTAGTGAAAACTCGCAAAGAGCACTATAACGCAAGGGTGAGAAGAGAGAGGTCAACTGGTGAAAACCCAAAAAGGGCGCCACTAATCGAAAAAAGGATCCTCACAACCATTAGCATCGACACAATCCTAGGCAAGGTTTCTCGATTTCGAGACAAAAGTTGTGATGAATTTATAAGAGTTGAACAGTTTACACAGATCAGGCATGCAGTCCAAAAGGCATGTCATGTTCATTGAAGTCCGCATGTACTTTAGATAAGTCCTTTCCTTTACCCGAAAGGGATACCTTTTGTCTATATTCATCGTCCATTCCATTGTTGGTTGTTCTTTGAATCCCTTTTGGTCTAACTTTGTTCTAAAAACTAAGGCAAAGAAGAGATGGAAAGACTAATTTACAGGGCTCTCGTTTGATACAAGCTAATATGCAAAAAAAGGCACCCGGACTCGGCAGGGGAATCAAGTCGACCCCGACTGACCATGGCGGACGATGCTTAGAAATCAAAAACTCTTGTAAGGAGGAAATAAAATTGAAAGTGCCTACAAGGCAAACTGAAGTTGAATAGGTTAAGTCCCAAGTGGCTAACCGTTTTGGCAAAGTTTGAATATCCAAAGGTTCCCCAATGCTCTGAAATTGAAAGTTTTAGAGGAAAGAAGTTGAAAGTGTAATGCCACAAAGGCAAAAATAAAGTTAAAAGGGTTAAGTCCCACGTGACCAACCGTCATGTAAAAGTTTGAAAAGTCAAAGGCTCTTCGGGGCCAGAAATGCAAGTGGTATTCACGAAACATCTAGTGGCAGGTTGAAATCATCATCAAAAGAAGATGGGCATAAAGCCAAGTTTCCAAAGACATTAAGGCCACAAAACCAACCACCGTTTCAAACTAATAATTGTTCTTTGTTTGAAAAATAGGAAACAAGTGCAATCCAAAAGCAACCTTGCAAGAAGCAGGAGCAACCAGGAAAAAACATAAGACGAAATATCACGACAACTCCAAAAGGGAAGTCTTCTCCTATTTCTTTCCCGTATTTTACTCGTTCTTTTCTTTAAAAAAAAAGTTCAAAATCATGGTAGTATAGGGTCTCCAATCCCTAGCTGTGTTTTCCAACATGGGATCTCCACTCCTTAGTTAATTTTAATTTAGACATAGGGTCTCCACTCCCTAGTTGTTTTTCCAACATAGGGTCTCCACTCCCTAGTTGATTTTATTTTAGACATGGGGTCTCCACTCCCTAGTCGATTTTCCAACATAGGGTCTCCACTCCGTAGTTGAAATTATTTTAGGCATAGGGTCACCACTCCCTAATTTCTTTTCCAACATAGGGTCTCCACTCCCTAGTTGATTTTATTTTATACATAGGGTCTCCACTGCCTAGTCGCTTTTCCAACATAGGGCCTCCACTCCCTAGTTGATTTTATTTTAGACATAGAGTCTTCATTCCCTAGTCGCTTTTCCAACATAGGGTCTCCACTCCCTAGTTGATTTTATTTTAGACATAGGGTCTCCACTCCCTAGTCGCTTTTCAAAAATAGGGTCTCCACTCCCTAGTTGATTTTAATTTAGACATAGGGTCACCACTCCCTAGTCTCTTTTCCAACATAGGGTCTCCACTCCCTAGTTGATTTCATTTTAGATATAGGGTCACCACTCCCTAGTCTGTTTTTCAACATAGGGTCTCCACTCTCTAGTTGATTTTATTTTAGGCATAGGGTCTCCACTCCCTAGTCTCTTTTCCAACATAAGGTATCCACTCCCTGGTTGATTTTATTTTAGACATGGGGTCACCACTCCCTAGTCTCTTATCCAACATAGGGTCTTCACTCCCTAGTTGATTTTATTTTAGACATAGGGTCTCCACTCCCTAGTCGCTTTTCCAACATAGGGTCTCCATTCCCTAGTTGATTTTATTTCTAGACATAGGGTCCCCACTCCCTAGTCTCCCTTTCCAACATAGGGTCTCCACTCCCTAGTCTCCCTTTCCAACATAGGGTCTCCACTCCCTAGTTTCTTTTCCAACATAGGGTCTCCACTTTCTAGTTGATTTTATTTTAGATAAAGGGTCTCCACTCCCTAGTCTAATTTCCAACATAGGTTCTTCACTCCCTAGTTTCCTTTTCAGTAATACAGGGCACCAACCCCTAGTTACATTTCCTTTTCAGTAATACAGGGCGCCAACCCCTGGTTACATTTCCTTTTAAGTAATACAGGGCGCAAACCCTGGTTACATTTCCTTTTCAGTAATACAGGGCGCTAACCCCTAGTTATATTTTCTTTTCAGTAATACAGGGCCCCAACCCCTGGTTACATTTTACTTTCAAGAATACAGGGCGCCAACCCTGGTAACATATCCTTTCAGTAATACAGGGCGCCAACCCCTGGTTACATTTTCCTTTTCAGTAATACAGGGCGCTAACCCCTAGTTACATTTTTCTTTTCTGTAATATAGAGTGCCAACCCCTGGTTACATTTCTTTTTCAGTAATACAGGGTGCCAACCCCTTGTTACATTTCTTTTTTAGTAATACAGGGTGCCAACCAACCCCTGGTAATATTTCCTTTTTAGTAACATGGGGCGCCAACCCCTGGTTATATTTCCTTTTCAGTAATACAGGGCGTCAACCCCTAGTTACATTTCTTTTTCAGTAATACAAGGCGCCAACCTCTGGTTATATTTCTTTTTCAGTAATACATGCGTCAACCCCTTGTGATGACCCAAAAGATCATCTTATATTTTAGAACTTGATTTTGCGCTCTTAAGCCTTAAAAATCTTATTTTACCCTCATCGATTTGCGTGCTCAGTCTGGGCATGTTTCCGGAAATATTTTATGTTAAAAATTGATGAAAATAAGAATTTTTGCCTTAAAAGTTAATTTTAGTTGACTTCGGCCAATATTTTTGGTAAACAGGCCTGGATCTGTGTTTTGACAATCCCGATGGGTCCGTATCAAATTATGGGACCTGGGCGTATGTCCGGAATTGAATTCGAAGGTCCTTAACTCGAGTTATGAATTTTTTATAAAAATTAATTGTTTTTAAGAATTGGTTGATGTTTGGCCTTGTTGATACCGGGTCCGTATTTTGGTTACGGAGCCCGGTATAGGTCCAATATAATATTTATGACTTATCTATGAATTTTGGTGAGAAACGGAGTTGATTTGACGTGATTCGGACGTCCAGTTGAGAAGATAGAAATTTTAAAGTGTTCTTGAGAATTTCATTTTATTTAGTGCTAAATTCGTAGTTTTAGGTGTTATTTTGGCGATTTGATCGTGTGAGCAAGTTTGTACGATATTTTTAGACTTGTGTGCATGTTTGGTTTGGAGCCCCGAGCGCTCGGGTGAGTTACGGATAGGCCACGGGATGTTTTGGACTTGGAAAAATCTGGTATTTTGCTGCAGCAGGTGTTCTGGCATGTCCATCTTCGCGTTCACGAAGGTACTCTCGTGAACACGAAGAGTAAACTGATGAGGCCAGAATTGTCTTCTTCACGAACACGAAGGCTTGGTCGCGAACGCGAAGTAATAGGGGCATTACCCTTCGCGAACGCGACAAGCTCATCGCGAACGCGTAGTGTTAGAAACTGGGGGGAGTCAGCCTTTCCTTCATCGCGAACGCGAGCAATGTCTCGCGAACGCGAAGGCCAAGAGGGGTAAGCCAACGTGAACACTGTCTCACGAACGCGAAGGCTTGGCATCCAATGCTCTTTGCGAACGCGACAGTGGCCTTGCGAACGCGATGCACACTGTCGCCCAGCACTTAACAGAATCCAAACACGGGATTTAGCCAAAAAAAATTATTTTCTCAAAAACCAAACGGTGAGAGGCGATTTTCAAGAGTCATTTTCTTCCCCAAAGTGTTGATAAGTGCTTCTAAACCATTTTCTTTAAATTACCCACTACATTCCATGACTTATCAACCTAAAATCTACAGTTTTCATGGTAGAATTAGGGGTTTAGGTAGAAACTAGGGATTTCGGAAATTTGGGAATTTAGACCTCAATTTGAGGTCGAATTCCAAAACTAATTATATATTCGGGCTCGGGGGTGAATGGGTAAATGGATTTTGGTTTGAACCTCGAGTTTTGACCAAGCGGGCTCGGGGTCGATTTTTGACTTTTTGGAGGAAAAATTAGGAAATTTAATTTATGCAATATAATTGATTCCTTTAGAAATATTTGATATTATTAAGTCATTTTTGAATAGATATGAGTGGTTTGGAGGTGAATTCTAGAGGAAAAGTTGTGATTGAGAATTAAGTGGCCTACGGAGCAAGGTAAGTGTTATGTCTAACCCTGATTTGAGGGACTTAGGAACCTTAGACTATTTGCTATGTGAAATTCATGTGAGCGGTGTATATGTTAGGTGACGAGTATTTATGCGCCGCCAATTTACCTATTTTCCATGTTTCTTCCGTTTTCTTATATTGTCTCTTTTCTATGCCTAATTGCTACGTGTTTATACTAGTCTTGTTAAATTGATCGTTCTTATCATGTTTATGGATTTATTTTGGTGATAATTGAGTATTTATTTCAAAGTTGAGATTGATATTGTGGAACCAAATGTTGAAGTAAGGTTTGTACTTGTTATTTTATCTCCCTGTTGTTATTTATGCATTGCATTATGGTAAGGGAGAGTGTTAATGCACGAAGGGTGATGCCGTGCCATATTGTGGGTGTCAATGCACGAAGGGTGATGTCGTGCCATATTGTGAGTGTTAATGCACGAAGGGTGATGATGTGCCATATTGTGAGAGTCAATGCACGAAGGGTGATGTCGTGCCATATTGTGAGAGTTAATGCATGAAGGGTGAAATCGTGTCATTTCTATTGATTTTATGGTGAGATTGAGAGTAAAAGCACGAAGGGTGATGCCGTGCATTTTTCCTTTACTGTATCCGTTATTTCTGTTGATTCATAGTATATTGGTTGTTCCAGTTATCCTTTTGTTATAGTTTTTATTCTCGTATTTCCCCCAGCATGTTTCCGTCTCCCGATACTTCCTGGTTAGCTCTTCATTACTGTTATTTGTATATACATTGTTAAATTGTACAAGTTGATTTGTAGGTGCCTTGCCTTAGCCTCGTCACTACTTCGTCGAGGTTAGGCTCGACACTTACAGTACATGGGGTCGGTTGTACTGATACTGCACTCTGCACTTTCTGTGCAGATTTTGGTACCGGCTCGGGCTGATCGAGATTTTTGCTATTGAACCGCTATCCGGAGACTCAAGGTAGATCTGTCGGTATTCACAGACCTTGAAGTCCCCGTCTATCTTTTCTGTTCTACTGTTTCTCTCCTTCAGATAGTTGTATTTCTTTCAGACTATTACCTGTAGTAAACTTTAGAATGCTCGTGACACCCCTGGTTACATTTCCTTTTCAATAATATAGGGCGTCAACCCCTAATTATATTTTTTTTCTTTTCCAGTAATACAGGGTACCAACCCCTGATTACATTCTTTTTCGGTAATACTGGGTACACCAATTCCTAGTTGTATTTTCCGACATAGGGTCACCACTGCCTGATCTCCTTACCAGTATAGGGTACACCAATCCCTAGCTATGTTTGCCAAGATAGGGTCTCCACTATCTAGTTGATTGGATATTAAATGCAGGGTACACCACTCCCCCATATCATTGCCAAAATAGGATATACCATTCCCTGGCCACATTTTCCCAACATAAGGTACAACAATCCTTAGTTGAGACATCATTTTGACAATAAAGAGTACACCATTCCAAAAAAAAAAAATCATTATCATGTTTTACTAGGGTACACCACTCCCGACACTTTAGTGATTTTAATAAGGAAGTAGTTTAGAATTTTGTTACAATAACTCACAAAATTCTTCTAGTGAAAACTGGGGTACAAAAATTTTGTTTGTTTGTTTGTTTTGATGTCTGAGCAGGTTTTACCTCGAGGAACAGGGTTCAAGATGACCAAAAGAAGAATTCCCAATCCGAAATAAAGAAAAGAAAACAAAATGAAATGAATCCAAAATGCAGAAGCAGATGGAAAAGATATGGACTGCTCTTGACATGACTGAAGTTACGAGCTTTACATTTCCCATTTTGCTCAGAAGAAGTCGTAGATGAACTAGCACCTGCAGCTAGCAAGCATCAAGGTTCAGATCAGATTCTGCATGAATAATCAGTCAAGACTCAAGACCAAGTTTTAGAAGACTTATAGATAGGAATCTTGTAACTCATAGTTGATAGGCTTATTTAGTTTCTTTTGATTTTGATGTAATAACAGGACTACAGACCGGAGCCTCGACGGAACCTCACTCGACTCTCCAACTCATCATTCCATCACTCTTCTTAAGCTACACATGACCTGATTTTCTTATAACCCGGGATATGTAGGTTGTCCATAACCAAGACTCGGTCGCACTCTTTCTCTTATCACTTTCCTTTTGAATAATAGTATGGCCAAAAAGTAGTCATATCGCTCATCTTTTCTTTGCCTGAAAACTCTTCATATTTCCAAGCAAAGAGGGGTATGCTGTGAGCACCTAATTTTTGACCATGCTTGAATTTTATCCCACTCATCTCACCAATACCTCACTTCTCACTCCACTTTCCCTTGCTCCCCAATCTTTGCCCCCACTTTTTATTCTCACTCTACTTTCCCTTGTCCCTCATGTTTGTCCCCCATTAACCTCCATCTCTTACAAAAACACACCATCTCCACAATCCCATGGAGGACAGGAGGACAGAACCGGAGCCCCTATTTTTCGAAAAACAAAAAGAAAATCCTAGGCTTTCCCCTCACCTGGACCACCCTCTCAGCGGCCACCCCACTCTCCCCTCACAGATTCCCTCTTCACAAAAAATGCAGTAGCTCCTTCATCATGATAAGACCATAACAACAACACACTCTATCTTCTTCCACCAAACAAATCTCTATTAAACCCCCACCAAACTCCTGCCGAAACACACTCAAACTTCAGCCATGAAAAAATCCGAAAACAATAACCAAAAATCATTTAAAAACTGGTTCCATCCGCTAGAGTGAAAAGGAGTTTCGAGAATCGAGTTCGTCGCCGCCGTTCGAGCTCCGGTCTTGGATCGAGCTCCCCATACATTTAGCTCAATAGATTTGGCCTTCATTGGAGTTTCTTCATGTCTAAAATAAAGAAAGTTGCTATTAAAAAGTCATACTCTAACTTTGCATATCTTCTAAATTCCAGATCTCGTGTCCTGGGTGTTTGAATTGTTTGTTTGATGTCTCTTATTTCTGTTTCACTGCTTACGTGATACTAATATTTTGAGCTTTTCATTTGTGATATTTGCTTGTTTGTTTAACTGTTAGATCAATATGGAATTTTAAGTGGTTGTTTGCTTTCATTAAATGTCATATTATCTTGTTTCATATTAGATATTGGTTTCTATATATTCATTATTGTCGTAAGTTATCTGTTTAGTTAAAGTGAATTGATAGATGCTATCTTCTTTTGATGGAGTTTAAAAAAATGTAAATGAAGATAATAATTGAGATTTAGGTTTAAAAAAAATATTGGATCTGGGCCCAAATATCTACTAGTCCCAACATTAATAAACAAATATGTTAGTCCTCGTTAAGGGCTTTAAATATAGATTAACAATGACTAAGTCCTACATTTTTCACAACTTTTCCCTAATTCATAACCTTATAACAATCTCAAGGTCGAATAAATAACTTATGAACATGCGCTAGTTGCTTTAGGCACGATTAATAAATCATCGTGGCCATGGGTACGGTTCCCGTGGCATGGTCGCGATACATAAATCCCAATTCAAGTGCGTGTTTCACGCGATTTGACCACAACTTCAAATAATAATAATAAAATATGTTGTAAATCGCGGGTGTGTTTCACGTGATGCGATTCACAATGTGTACAGAAATAATAAGTGTGCGACATCGTGACTTATTTAAATAAATTTCATAAATACTAAAAAGCGGTAAAAGATTAAATGCACAATAGGTTTTTAAACATGTAATAAATCATATAATTAAGCCAAGTTTAAGTCGATAAAGCTATTGTGCTAGAACCACGGGACTCGGAAAATGCCTTACACTTTCTCCCCGGTCAACAGAATTCTTTATCCGGACTTTATTTTTGCAGACCAATAATAAAAGAGTCAAATCTTCCTTTGAATAGGGATTCAAATAAAAGGTGACTTGGAACACCCAAAAAATCAATTTCCAAGTGGCGACTCTGAATAATAAAATAATCCTTACTTCAAAAATGTCACTTTAATTGAAAAAACTCTTTTACCCACAATCAATAACATATATACCTTTTGGGGGTCAAAAAGGGGTGTGAAAAGTTGTAAAATTAATTTTTAAATTAATTTTTTGATTTCTTTTTATACTTCTTATATTTGTCAAAGGATATCTAACAATGAAAGTTTAGCTTTTCTTTGGATGGAAAATTACTCACGTTAGGTTTGATAATTAATGTGTTACATGTTGCTAAATATTATGACTTTTTACCTATATACTTCAGACAAGGGTTAAGGGTTAAGGAAAGATATAATAAGAAAACATTTAGGTGATTTTAAAGTCCTAAAATAATTAGGAGAAATAATGAAATGACTAATTTGTCTAGTATGAAATCAAGTTTTAAAGGGTATAAAAGGACATTTCGCTAAGGGGCTTCATGCTTTTAATATAGTATAGATATAGATAATAATAATAATAATAATAATAATAATAATATATATATATATATATATATATATATATATATATACACACACTTTTATCACTAATAATACTTAGCTAATTTAGTATATATTCTCACATTAATTTATAACTCACCCATAATAATTGGTTTGATGTAACACCTAATACAAATAAATTGTTTGCCTTCTTTAACAATTTTGAATCGTATATTACAAATCTGGGTGTCAATAAATTGATTCAAGATGGAATTGGGATAGGTCTCTTACCCCTTATTCCTGAAATTAGCATTACCTAGGAGGCAAGAGATCATAGTTCACTAGCCAAAATCTGCAATCACCTCATCTAAACATATATGTCCATACTTAATCATAGACTAAAACCCCCATATTCAAGCATGTAACATACTAATATGGATGATTAGGGTACAATGGAACGACCGACCCAAATGAGCATGTAACCTCCTACACATGTAACCTCCTACACATGGGCAAAAACCATCAAAACATGTAACATGCCAGGAGCACCGCCGATATTGAAAGGCCTGGATTCCAAGAAGTTCGTGCAAAAACCTTTTCCTGCATGCCCGAGATTCCTAAGTACAATGGAACGACCGACCCAAATGAGCACGTAACCTCCTACACATGTGCTATCAAAGGGAACGATTTGGAGGATGATGAGATCGAGTCTGTCCTGTTGAAGAAGTTCAGAGAGACCCTGTCAAAGGGAGCCATGATATGGTACCATAACCTACCTCCTAATTCTATTGACTCGTTTGCTATGCTTGCAGATTTCTTCGTAAAATCACATGCCGAAGCTATCAAGGTCGAGACCAGGAAGTCAGACTTTTTCAAAGTAAAACAAAGGGATAATGAAATGCTCAGAGAGTTTGTGTCCCGATTTCAAATGGAGAGAATGGACTTACCCCTGGTTGCGGACGATTGGGCCGTTCAAGCTTTCACCCAGGGACTCAATGTTCGAAGCTCGGTGGCTTCACAACAGTTGAAACAAAACCTATTAGAATATCCGGCCGTTACTTGGGCCAACATGCATAACCAGTATCAATCGAAAATTAGAGTCGAAGATGATCAATTTGGATCCCCTTCGAAGTCCGTTTATCCCATCACAGCCGTCGATAGAGCCAAGAGAGACATTGATCGTGAACCGAGATCAAGCAAGGATTGTTATCAACCGTACAATGGGGATCGAAGAGGTAACGGATCCAGGAGAAATCCCATAATAAGTGAAAGGAGAAGTGATCGAGGTCAAGGTAATCGGGGACTCAGGAGAAAGAACGGTTTCGACAGGCCTATCAAGCCGAAGGAAGCACCGAGGTTATCGGAATACAACTTTAACATCGATGTTGCCGCCATTGTATCAGTTATCGGATGCATCAAAGACACTAAATGGCCTCAACCTCTACAATACGATCCAACCCAAACAGATCCTAATCAGATGTATAAATATCACGGTACTCACAGCCACAAAATGAAGGATTGCTGACAATTGAGAGAGGAAATAGCCCGACTATTCAACAACGGGCATCTTCGAGAATTCCTGAGCGACCGAGCCAAGAATCATTTCAGGAATAGGGATTCTAATAAACAGACCAAACAAGAAGAACCTCATTAACATGATCATCGGTGGGTTCGATGTCCCTCAGGGGCCGATGTTGAAGCACACCAAAGTATCCATCACGAGGGGAAAATTGACTCGAGATTACATATCGGAAGGAACCTTATCTTTTAATAATTAGGACACGGAAGGGATCGTGCAGCCCCACAATGATGCACCGGTAATATCTATACTCATAAATAAATCTCGAGTTAAGCATGTTTTAATTGACCCAGGTAGCTCGGCCAACATCATCCGATCGAGGGTCGTGGAGCAGCTCGGTGTACAAAATCAAATCATGCCTGCAGTCCAGGTTTTAAACGGATTCAACATGACATGTGAAACTACTAAGGGGGAGATAACATTACCGGTGAATACCGTCGGGACCATCCAGGAAGCTAAGTTTTATGTGATCGAAGGAGACATGAGGTACAATGCTTTGTTTGGGAGGCCATGGATCCACAACATGAGGGCAATGCCCTCGACTCTGCACCAAGTGTTAAAATTCCCAACACCATGTGGGATTAAAACAATCTACGGAGAACAGCCAGCCACAAAGGAGATATTTGCGGTCGAAGAGGCCAATCTGATATCCGCACTTGTAATGACAAAGGGGCGGAATTCGGTCACAAAGTAAGAAGCTAAATAGAAATTACTGACACCAGCCCCGACCCAACCGAAGAAATAAAGGACTGATGAAGACGGTGATTACAGGGTTCCCGGGTTTTTTATAGTCCCTGATGATTCTGACGCAACTAAATCGACGGTCGAGGAGCTGGAACATCTCGTATTGATCGAGCATCTATCCGACCGGAAGGTATACCTGAGCACGGGTTTAAGTCCTCAAATCAGAAAAAAAAAACTCATTCAGTTTCTTATAACTAACATAGATTGTTTCACTTGGTCCTACCTTGATATGACCGGGATCCCGCCGGAACTAACCACTCACAAGTTAAGCCTAGACCTGAAGTTCCATCCGGTCAAGCAGAAGTGGAGACCCCAGTCCAAGGTCAAACATACTTTCATCAAGGATGAGGTATCTAAACTCCTTAAAATAGGGTCCATTCGGGAGGTTACATACCCGGATTGGTTAGCGAACGTAGTGGTAGTCCCAAAAAAAGGAAATAAATTAAGAATGTGTTTAGACTATAAGGATTTGAATAAGGCATGTCCCAAGGACTCCTTCCCTTTGCCCAACATCAATCGCATGATCGATGCCACACCCGGCCACGAGATGCTCAGTTTTCTCGATGCCTACTCCGGGTACAACCAAATACGGATGAACCCAGTGATCAGGAAAAAACCTATTTCATCACTAAATACAGCATATACTGCTATAACGTGATGCCATTAGAATTAAAAAATGCCGGTGCCACTTACCAATGCCTAGTAAACCAGATGTTCGAGGAACAAATAGGAAAATTAATGGAGGTTTACATTGATGATATGCTGGTTGAAAAAATATAATATGAAGTTGAACCCAAAGAAATGTGCGTTTGGAGTTGGATCAGGCAAATTCCTCGGATTCATGGTATCCAATCGAGGAATCGAGATCAACCCCGACAAGATCAAAGCCATCGAAGATATCACGGTTATGGACAACGTGAAGATCGTGCAAAGATTAACCGAACGCATAGCCGCCCTGAGGCGATTCATCTCGAGGTCCTCCCATAAGAGACACCAATGCTTTTCACTACTGAAGAAGAAGAATAACTTCTCTTGGACCCCAGAGTGCCAACGGGCCTTAGAGGAACTCAAGCGGTATTTATCGAGCCCGCCGCTGCTTCACACGCCAAAGACAGACGAACAACTATACCTGTACTTGGCAGTATCGGAGATTGTGGTAAGTGGAGTCCTGGTCTGGGAAGAACAATGTAACAATTTCCAATTTACTATGTTAGCAGGACTCTAGGTGAGGCCGAAAGTAGGTACACTCACCTAGAAAAATTGGCGCTCGCTTTGCTAAGCGCCTCTAGGAAGCTGAAACCATATTTTCAATGTCATCCTATATGTGTTGTGACTACTTACCCATTGCAAAATATAATGCATAAACCTGAGCTCTCGAGACGATTGGCCAAATGGTCCGTAGAGATCAGCGGGTACGATATTGAATATCGACCCCGGAACTCCATTAAATCTCAAATATTGGCGGACTTTGTGGACGATTTTACGCTGGGCCTTATACCCGAGGTCGAAAGAGAGTTGTTGGAGAACTTGGGGAAGTCCTCGGGGATCTGGACCCTCTTTACGGACGGTGCCTCAAACGCAAAAGGGTCCGGACTTGGCATCGTATTGAAGCTACTAACAGGCAATGTAGTTAGACAATCTATTAGGACTTTGAAATTGATTAACAACGAGGCCGAATATAAGGCCTTGATTGCAAGTCTCAAACTAGACAAAACCTTGGGAGTAGAGGTGATTGAAGCTAAGTGCAACTCCCTCCCCGTGATGAACCAAGTTAATGGGATGTTCGAGGTTAGAGAAGAATGAATGCAAAGGTACCTGGATAAGTTGCAGGTAACATTACATCGATTTAAAGAATGGACTTTGCAACACGTACACCGAAATCAAAATAGTGAGGTCGATTCCCTTGCTAACTTAGGATCATCGGTCGAGGACAACGAGTTCAACTCGGGGTCAGTCGTACAACTTATGAGATCGATAGTGGAAGAAGGCCATGCCGAGATTAACTCCATGAGCTTAACTTGGGACATGAGAAACAAATATATAGAATATCTGAAGATCGGAAAACTTCCCTCGGATCCGAAAGAATCGAGGGCCCTGCGTATGAAGGCAGCCCAGTTTACTTTGTACGAAGAAGGAACCCTGTTCAGAAGAACATTCAATGGCCTGCTCGCGATATGTCTAAGATCGAAAGACACCGAATAAGTTCTGAGGGAAATCCACGAAGGCACCTGTGGAAATCATTCAGGCGCTGAATCATTGGTTTGAAAAGTAACTAGTGTTGGCTACTACTGGATTAATATGGAAAAAGATGCGAAGGAGTTCTTACGAAAATGTTGATGAATATCAAAGGCATGCCCCGATGATTCATCAACCCGGGGAGTTGCTACATTCGGTTATGTCACCATGGCCGTTCAAGAAGTGGGGAATGGACATCATTGACCCCCTTCCATGGGCACTCGATAAGGCTCAATTCATATTATTTATGACTGACTATTTTTCTAAGTGGGTGGAAGCCCAGGCATATGAGAAGGTCAGGGGGAAGGAGGTCATCGACTTCATTTGGGACCATATCATATGTCGGTTCAAAATGTCGGCTGAGATCGTGTGTGACAACGAGAAACAATTCATCGGCAGAAAAGTAAACAAGTTTCTGGAAGACCACAAGATCAAACGGATCCTATCAACGCCCTATCCCCTAGTGGGAATGGACAAGTAGAATCAACCAACAAAACCATACTCCAGAACCTCAAAAAGAGATTAACTGACGTCAAAGGAAAATGGAAGGAAATCATGCCTGAAGTCTTATGGGCATACTATACGACCTCGAAGTCCAGTACCGGGGCCACCCCATTTTTTGCTGGTTTACGGCACCGAAGCTCTAATATCGATCGAATTCGGAGAACCAAGTCTCAGGTTTCGATATGCAACCAATGAATCAAACGACGAGGCCATGAATACAAGCCTGGACCTATTAGATGAAAGGCGCGAAGCTGCCCTTGTTCAATTGGCCACCCAAAAGCAGCGGATCGATAGGTATTACATTCGAAGATCTAACCTTCGACACTTCAATATCGGGGACTTGGTATTAAGGAAGGTTACACTAATCACCCGAAACCCAAACGAAGGGAAGTTGGGGCCGAACTAGGAAGGTCTGTATCAAATTATCGAGATCACCGGAAAGGGGTCCTACAAACTCGGAGCAATGAACAGCGAGCAACTACCGAACAACTGGAATATAACTCACTTGAAACGATATTACTGCTAAGGTATGACCCCGTTCATTTATTTTATTTTGAACTAACACTTGCAGATAACAAACAAGGAACGATACAATTTTTAGGCCTAAAAGTAGGTGTTGCACTCTTTTTCCCTTGAACTGGTTTTGTCCCAAATGGGTTTTTCGGCAAGGTTTTTAATGAGGCAATAGTAAATCGTGCTAAATTGAAGGCCTGTCACTAACCGGTATTGAAGATCACAACAACAGTATTCGAGGCCTCTCTATGATCGGCCCCGAACACTAGGGGCATTACCTTCGAATAACGACTTTAGTAAGGAAAGAAACTTTATGATTGAATGGTCTCGGCTCGATCAATGGGATTTATAGTAAGGGCCAAACGACCAAATGAATTGTGCCCGCATAGATTGCTCGAGCCCTGGCACAAATCTTGTACACATATATAACTATTACGAACAAGAATAAAAAGAAGTCTCTACCTTGCGGATAAATATCTTGTCCCTTAAGAATTTCTCTTTTTTTCCTCTCAAGGAATTTCCTACATTCGATCCCATAAAGGTATCGAGCCCAAGGGCCTCCTTTATCCGGGATCAAACGATCACTCCCAGTCGGGGACTGTCATCCAAAAACAAACTCGGACGGCTCGGGATGAGGGAGCCCGAGGGCATAAGACCTATTAGACAACGCCCGAACCTTAAAGGCTACGTCCATCCCCATTCAGGGACTGTTATCTTAGGCAAGCCTGGATAACTCGAGTTGACAAGCCCACTGGGCAACACCCAAATTAAAAGGCTACATTCATATTAAAACGGCTAGGAGACTTTCGTGACCCGTAATAAAAAAATAAGGCCTTGAAAAATTTCTAAACCAGTTCTAAAGACTACCCTCAGCAAACTATAGTCTAAAATATTATAAGTACTTTGGGAAAAATGTCTAGTAATACTGAACGCCCACGATGCCTTGAACAAAATAATGTCAAAGGCAAGGCGTGTTCGAACTATAGAAAATGACCTAACTGGTTCATGCTAAGGTATTTCGATCTTGGCGAACATAAAGAATAAAGCAAAGAAAAAACAAAACTCAGAAATTGTCAAAGGGAAAAGGAAGCCTTGTATTATATGTACATGAAGTCTTTACAAAGGCCAAACGGCCTTGAAAAAGGCATAAAAGTACACAAGTACGAAAATATAAAAAATGTACAAGGCACTTAAACGGCATGGTCTTCACCGGAGCCCACTTCATTGCTAGGTTCTTCTGAGTCTCCTCAACCCTCAGATCCGTTAGAACCCTCGAAGTCTTCCTCGGGTTATGCCAACTTCTTGGCCTCGGCTTCGAGCCCCTCAGCACTCTCAATTTCGGCCGACAAGTCGAAACCCCGAGCATGAATCTCCTCGAGGGCCTCCATTCGGGATTGCCGCTTCGCATGCTCGATGATATCCTTCATTCGATCCTGGGCCGCCTCATCATCGGCCTTGAATTGGGCCACCATCTTGTCGGCATCGGCTTTAACCAACAAGACCACCGACTTGGCCGTTTCGAGCTCCTTGACAAGATTTTCTCGATCAAAGACGGGCGTACTTAGCCGAGACTGGAGTGCCTCAAACCTTTTGACCTGCACCTCGGCCTTTTCCTTTGTCGTTCGAAGCTGTATCTCCACCGAAGTCAGTTGCGCCAGAGCAAACTCTTTTTCCGAGGCCAGATGGTCCATCCTACCTCTCCATTCATCGATCTCAGCCTTGACAGCATCCATCTCAGCTCGAAGTTGGGCGATCCGGTTGATTTTCTGTTGGACCTGCAGATTCCGAACATTAGTTACCGAGTCTAGCTTGTCGTCACTAACCTCAAATATGTTTACCTGCTCGACCAGATCGGCATGCTCCTTCCGAGCCAGCTCCAGCTCAGCTCGAAGGCTCTTAGCCTCCCCTTCACGCTGCTCGCTGAGAAGTTTGTAAGTATTTCTCTTCTCGGTGAGCCTTCAGACCTCGGCCTCAAGCTGGTTTAGCTCATCCCAATAACGGAAAAAGTTTCTCATGATGAAGCATCGAGTCTTGTAGACACAAAGAAAAATTTTAGGATTATTTACAAATTAGTCTAAGTATTAATTGAAGTCATCAAGAGGTATTTGAAGTTACTCGGTTTAGCACTTGCTGTGCTTCATTGAACAGGCAGGGCGCGTCCACCTTGGTCATCTTAGCTTGGTCTTCCTCATTCACCAAAAACCAAAGGTAGTTGACCACCCCTACGGGGGCAGAAAGGACCCGGGTATCCTCCAGAACAGAGATGATGATTGACCGCTTCCGGTCAGGATCCACACTCGGAGTTTGGAACCGGTTGAACAATTTTGGGCTTGAAGAGGGCTCGCTTGTTCCTGAAGATGGACTCTTCTTCGGCACCTCCAAGTCACCCAACCCGGTGACATCCTCTGTTGCGGAAGATTTCACACCATTAAAAAAGCCGCGGAAGGGGTCGTATGCTCCATGGGCCCCCTCGTTAGGATGCTCTTTCACTATATGAGCCTCGTTGTACATGGAATCAGTGAACGAAGGTAACTCGGTGATGTCTATCACACCAAGTACCTCTCTCCAGTTTGAAGGCCCCTTGCCCTTAGAGTCGCGATGACATGCGGGCCATCAGATCGAAGGCTTCATATTCTTCATCGAATTCGTCCCTCAACCGATAGAGTGAATCTAAAAATGGTTCTCGACCACTGATGCTTTCTTTACACTTGTGCACCAGCCTTCTCTTTGTTTTCTTCTTCTCCGAGCTCGGAGAACTCGGAGCCCTCTTTATTTTATTTTCTTCATCCTGTCTCAGAGCGGGGGACTCGGCGGGGAGGTTCTCACCACGGGATGGAGGACTCAGTGTGACATCCTTGGATAAACCTGCAAAAAGAAGTAAAACAAGTGACAACTTAATGAAGCAAAAAGGAACTCAAGTATTATCTACTCATGAAAGGGATCTCACCATGGGAACGGGCCTCCCATCGACCCTTTGAAAGTCTACTCCATGAGCGCTCAGAATAGGGCCTTTGTAGTACGATTCCCTCGACCCACTCCTTGAGTCGAGGAATTGCATTCGGGACCCGAGCGACAACTGCAGCACCACAGAACACCGATAAGAAGAGAGTAAAAGAGCGATAAATTAAATCTTGGAAGCAAATTTATACTTACAAGATATGTTCCACTTCTCAGGGAACGACATGTGCTCGGCCGGGATCAAGTCTAAGGTCCTCATTCGAACAAAATGGCCTAGCCAACCTCGATCCCGATCTTCATCGATACTCGATAACGGGGCTTTACTGGCCCAATGGGAGAGTTTGATCAGTCCCCCCCAATAGAGTCGGAGACTGTATAAATGCATGAGGTGGTCGATAGTGAAGGGGAACCGTTCGATCTTGCTTACAAAGAAATGGAGGAGGATTATGATCCTCCAGAAAGAAGGGTGAATTTGACCGAGGGCTACCTCGTATAGTTTGCAAAAGTTGATGATAACCGGGTCTAAGGGGCCCAACATGAAGAGATAAGTGTAAACACTTAAAAATCTCTCAACGTGGGTAGTGATGGCTTTGTCAGGTTCGGAATCAGCATTGACCAAGCATCCCCGGGGATGAACATTTTTAAGGGAGGTTCCGGTACTGGTTCCTCGATAGTAGTACGTGAAACAGTCTCCCCGGTAGCCGACCGCGAGATAGAAGGGTTTTCTTTTTGGGGAACGGTTTTTGAAGTCTTCACCATTCCTTTGAAAATAGAGAAAAAATGAGGGAAAAGAGGAAGTTAAAGGAGTACACTTGATAGTTTGGGATGAAGACGAACAAAAGCTCTTACAAAATATCTCAAAAAACCAGAATATAAGTGCTTGAAAGTATTAAAATTTCTTAGGTACGAGGGTAGAAGGCTTGGATATAAAGTTTGAATGAACAAGGGAAGGGGAATTTATAGTTTTTCAGTGACGGTTCACATCTAGGAATGGCTGACCGACAACTGACAAGCATTTAATGCCATTAAGACTTGATTGACGAGACGTTTCGTTTATTTTGTCGTTTCTGTCGCAGGGTATCGAAGTAAGAATCAGAAACTCATATCATTTCTCGTCGTCTACTCTCCGAAAAATGAGGGGACTATCTGTATACGGTCTAAATTGACTAGTATCCCAAAGGTTGATTTAAATTTACAGTAGAAATCTTTACTTTAAGGGAAAACTCTGTTAGTTCATTCTAAGTTTTTTTCTATAAATCTTAATGTAAACTTAGGGTCTACCAAACTATATAGAGAACCTGGTTCTCTATCAGTTTTCACATAAAACACACACATCGGTAAGTAAATAACACAACAATATTTTACGTGAAAAACTCCCAGCTCACGGGATTAAAAACCACGACCTACACTCGTAGGATTTCAACTTCCCTAACCGAGCAACTTTAGATTACAACCTATTATAACCTAGGAATTAAACTCTTAATCCCTCACCTACTTGCAATAACTATATTGCAAGCCTTTTTGTAATAACTCTATTACAAAGCAATAAACCTTGACTAACTCTAGTCAAGAAACTAAA
This sequence comes from Nicotiana tomentosiformis, assembly GCF_000390325.3. NCBI lineage: Eukaryota > Viridiplantae > Streptophyta > Magnoliopsida > Solanales > Solanaceae > Nicotiana > Nicotiana tomentosiformis. The sequence goes on along the minus strand of NC_090815.1, from coordinate 107,274,306 downwards.
CCAAACGGTGGTTTAAATTTGTCCTACAAAGACACTTCTTGAAAGTAGTGTAGGATTACAAATGAAGAACAAATAACAAAGACTCAACAAACCTAAGGACTTAAGATATCTTCAATCTTTGGATCCGGTCCTTGAGGTTGCAGCAGCTTTGTTCTTGCGAGAGATGGTGGCTAGCACTTGAGAGAATATTGTCTTTTGATTTGCAAGTCTTGGAGAAATGAAATGCCTTGCCTCATGTTGATAATATATAAATATATATATATATATATATATATATATATATATATATATATATATATATATATATATATGTGTGTGTGTGTGTGTGTGTGTGTGTGTGTGTGTGTGTGTGAGCTCATTGGGATGATGTAAGCAAATATCTAGTACAAGGCATGCTCCATAAAGTGACTGCTTCACTGTTGCGTGTGCAGTGCAACAGTGCAGCGACTTTAACAGCTGTAAGGAGTTGACATGTACTGTGACCGGAGGAACTTATCTCTATTTGTTCCCTCTATAGTTCCCTTTGTTGTTCCCTTAACTGATATCATTGAGAGTTGAACCACACATCTGACTAGTTACTTTGAACGCAAAGGAACTAATTGTTTCAGGTTCCTTATCTGGTTCTCTCATAAAGTTTGTCAAATTATCAAAATAAAAGACACATAATTTATCAATTTCCCCTTTTTTAATGATGAAAAACTTAAGGTTGATATTCCCCATGAGAACCAGATCTGCACATTGTTTCCCATACGAACCATCCATATTCCACCTGAGAACCTATTTCCTCCCTTTCAATTTTCAAGTACCATATCTGATGTCAGTTGATACTATGCAACAACTTTTACAATTGTAGAGTTGATTATACGACGACCAAGGGAACTGATCACATCTGGTCCCTATTTGGTTCCTCGAGAGCGCTTGGCAAATCATCAAAACACGAGATAGCATAACTATCAATTTCTCCCTTTTTGATGATGACAAACTTAGAATTGAAGCTCCCATGAGAACCAGATCTCCATATTGTTCCCCTTGCAAAATAGCCATACTCCCCTTGAGAACCTTTCCCTATATGGTTCTCATATGAAGTTTGTTAAATCATCAAAACACAAAGCATATAACTTATCAATTTTCCCCTTTTTGATGATGACAAACTTAGAATTGAAGTTCCCCCTGAGAACTAGATCTCCATATTGTTCCCCCTGCAGAATAGCCATATTTCCTCCTTCAAATTTCTTCCCCCTTTTGGCATCATAAAAAAGAATTAGCCGAGTAAATGCAAAAAGAAGTCCAGCAAAGTTAACTCATGCCACTTGTGTGCACACAACATCGCTAAAAACAGAACGCATGAGTATAACATGTATTAATAGACGACAATGCTCATTAAGTTAGGGAAACAATATTGTCTCAGTACCATAATTACAAACATACATAAGTCAAACAAAACTAGAGTACCGCAGTCGAAAGGGAAGGACAACAAAAGGAGATGATAAGATTAAATAAGAGTTGGCAAAGGGGTAAGATAGGGGACACTGGATGGAGAAGGGAAGGACTAGGAAGCAAGGGCTTTGAGGAGGTTGTCAATCCAAGCATTAACAACCCTTTGATCGTTGATTAGCTGCTCGTTCAGGTTCTCCACTTGGTTCCTCAACTCCACATTTTCAGCTTCTAGGCAGGCAACTTCTTCTCCCTGAGCATTTCTAGAACCAGATTCCTTGCTGGCCTAATTGAGCTTAGACTCAAGAATAACATTCTACGCTTTCCACAGCCTAATTTCCTCATTTGCAGCATATTGGGCATCAATAAGCTGAGAGATTTTGGAATCGCTGCCTATTCCCTCTTTTTGTCAACATACTCATATTCCTCCAAGGTGTTTATTGAGAACATTTGTTTACGAGTTCCCACAACTTCTCTCCCCAAGGGGACCTCAAATCGTTCAAAGACTTTTATGAGCAGAAACCTATATGGAAACCCATGATTTTAATCCTTGAAGTCTGCCATTTTCTTCATGTGTTCAACCAAAATCCCAGGCAGATTGATAGGAGTGTAGTTGTCCAGTGCCTCCAAAAAAACTAGGTTCGCTATTGGTAGCAAGACCATATTCACCAACTCGAACAAGAGCTGGTATTCTGGAAGCAGTGCCTTCTTGTGCACTCGTTCCCCTTGTTGAACAGCTTGAGGCTTGATAATAAACTTCCTAAAAGTTGGGTACAGGTTCCCTCCACAGTTGAGAGCCCTTCAGCAGGCACCCCAAGAATATTCTCGAGCACAACCTCACCAATCACAAATTCTACCCTACTTATTTTCAAATAGATGGTGTCACCTTCCACTATGAATAAATCAACATACAAACTGTGAACTTCCTCCTCATAGACCTTTGGACTCTGAACAGTAAAGTGATGAGTCCACTTTTGGAAGTCGCATATTTTAACCAACTGCCTCATTCCAAACTTATCAAGAATGTCAGTGTCAAACACTCTGCCCCGTAGAACTTTCTACTTTTTCGATTTTACTTTCCTTTCAAGCTCAGACACATCAACTCTAGCCCTCTTTGAGGAACCAGGTTCCTCACAGCTACTTAGCCTCTTTCTGAGTGACCTTTTCTTCTCAAAAGTCTTCTTCTTTTCAACAGACTTTTCCTTTTCAACTCCTTCGTCACCACCAACCGTAGTAACTTTTGCTGATAGGCCATCCTCACTATCATCAAATTCTCCCGTAAACACAGACTTCATCTTAGAGTACACAACCTCCAAAGGGACTATATCAAGGTGAGGAGAAGATGAAGGGTCAGTACTGCCCAGGGGTTCTCTAGTAGAGCTTGGAGTTTCATCCCAAGTAGGAGCTGAGAACTCCTCTTGGGCAGAGGGACCAGGTCCCTCTGTAGGCTCCCTGGTAGTACTGACAGATGATTGGTCACTTTGAGACACATTGTCCCTAGTACCCACATCACCAGACAAAGAATCCCCAACTAGATATTCCATAGCAACAACAGTCAAAATATATTTACCTATCTTACCCACAATAATTTCAAACAATGCAGTATCAGTAAAAGAGAATGGAGCATTACCTGATATTGAAGAAATATTTAGATCAAAACCCTGAGCACATTGAGTTTCAGAAACACAAGACACAGATGTGTGAAGACATGGTTGATTCTGAGAGAGGGAAGTCACAAAAAGATGATTTGGGGTATTTAAAGGGAAAAGAGGGATCAGTTATAATAAGGTGTGAGAAAAGGGGATGGATAGTCGGGTCGGTTTAAGAGGTATGAGAAGAAGCGGAGGCAATTAATGATGTGGCACACTAGTAGTTCAAAATGCATATGAGTGTAAGAGGAACTACTAAACTGAGTCATGTGAACCATGTTCCTTGACAAATTTTGTAAATGCGAGCATCATCCTTCTAAAAATTTGCAATGTCATTAGCCACTTGTTTGTCTTGTAGTTGCCATGCATGTTTACCTGTAACGGTATAGAATTGAGTTAGAAGTTGCCAGAAAACACTTTTTAGAAATTTTCCTTACCATCCCTTCATAGCCAATTATCGAGGAACCAAGTTCTTTTCTATATTAAGGGCACTTGTATTGTCACATAGCAGTTGCACATAATTAAAGAATACACCAAAGTCTTCCAATCATTGCTTGATCCACAACAGTTGGGCACAACAGGAGGCAGCTACCACATATTCAGCTTCGGTAGTAGAGAGGGCCACAGAATTTTATTTCTTTGTACCCCATGAAATCAAGCAATATCCCAAACAGTATGCCATGCTAGATGTGCTCTTTCTATCCACTAGATAACCAGCATAATCAACATCATCATACCCAATCAAGTCAAAAATATCTCCTAAGGGATAATAGAGGACCAGTCCTGCGTTCCTTTGAGATACCTCAGAATTCTTTTGATAGCTTTCAAATGATATTCTTTACTTACTTGATTGGAATCTTAGCACACAACACTAAATACAATGTCAGGTCTGCTGGCTGTTAGGTACAAGAAAGATCCAATGATACTCCAATACATAGTTTTATTTACAGGGAACTAGGTTCATCCATGTCTAGATGAGTGGCAGTAGCAATGAGAGTATTAATGGTCTTTGTTCTTTCCATCTCAAACCTTTTCAGAGTCTCCTTAATGTATTTCTCATCACTTACCATCGTTCCCTTAGAGGTTTGCTTCACTTTTAGCCTTAGGAAGAAGTTCAGTTCCTTCATCATACTCATCTCAAACTCGCTTCTCATAAGCTTTGCAAACACCTCACATAGGGAATCATTTGTTGTACCAAAAATGATGCCATCAAAATAGATCTACACAATCAGCAGGTTCCTACCATGTTTCTTCAAAAATAGGGTGTTGTCGAGTTTTCCTCTTGTAAAGCCATTTTAAAGAAGGAACTTGGACAACCTTTCATACCATGCATGAAGGGCCTGTTTCAGCCCATATAAGGCCTTGTCAAGTTTGAATACATGTTCAGGATGCTCATGATACTAAAAATCAGGTGGTTGTTTGACGAAGACTTCTTCCTTTAAATATCCATTCAGAAATGCACTTTTGACATCCATTTGGAACAGTTTGAATTCCATATGAGATACAAAGGCAATGAGGATTCTGATGGCTTCCATTAGAGCAACTGGGACAAAAGTCTCATCATAGTTGATCCCTTCTTCTTGATTGTAACCTTGCACTACTAACCTGACCTTGTTTCTTGTTGTATTCCTAAACTCGTCAAGCTTGTTTCTGAACACCCATTTGGTTCCGATAACAGTTCTGTTTGAGGGTCGAGGAACCAGATTCCATACACGGTTCCTCTCAAATTGATGGAGTTTATCTTGCATAGGAGTAATCCAATTAGCATCTTTCAATGCTTTCTTGATGTTTCTCGGCTCAATTTGAGACAAGGAAGCTGAAAAGGCAAAATTGTTTCTTGTCTTTGATCTAGTCTGAATTCCTGAATCCAGAGGAATGATGACATTTAGGAAAGGATGTGAGATTTTGTGCTTCCAGTTAGACAACTGAGTCTCAGGGTGAGAAGGGCCAGGTTCCGCCGTGTGAGACCCATCATTGGCATACATGGAAGTGTGAGTACCACTTCTATGCTCAGCATCAACAACTCTATTTTTTGCTTTAGTTCCTGTGAAGGAGGGACCAGGTTCCTCCGAATTAGTTGGAGGTCCTGTCGCATCTTCTTCACTAGACTCCTTCACCTGACTCATCAGATCTGCCTTCCCGTTTTCCATATCAATGACTTCTCTAGGAACCTTTGAATACTCTCCATCTTGATCATTCTTATCATGTGAATCTTTGAATAGTCATTAACAATAACTAAGATGTACTTCTTTCCTTATGTGTTCGGCATTCTCATAGGTCTACACAGATCCATATGAAGAAGATCCAGTGGCCTTGAGGTGCTCACTTCCTTCTTTGGCTTTAATGAGGAACTGACTTGCTTCCTTTTCACACATGCATCACACACCTTGTGATCTTTGAACTTTGATTTCGGCAACCCACGAACTAGGTCCTTCTTGATCAGCTTATTCAATAGAGTGAAGCTTGCACGTCCCAATCTTCTGTGCCATAGTTCAGCATCAACATCATCATCAACGGTACTCAGACATGTAAGATCACCCCCATCAGAGATTCAAAGTCTGCAACATAAATATTTTTGAACCTTTTGCAATCAGAACCACTTCACCAGTTATAAGATTGGTGACAATGCAAGATTTTGACAAAAACTCCACTTTGTTTCCTTTGTCGCAAATTTAAGAGACATTCAACAGGCTATACTTCAAGCCATTCACATAATACATATTTTCAAATGAGTGAGAGAGTGTTTTTCCAATATTTCCAATTCATAGAATGTATCCCTTTTTTCCATTGCCAAAGGACACACTTCCTCCTTGCAGGGCTTCGAGTGAAAGAAAACCATCATGCTTCCAGTCATGTGTTTAGAACAGCCACTATCCATGTGCCATTTTTGGTTGCTTCCTTTCAAAGCTCCCTGCACAAGAGAATCAAGGTTTAGACTTAGGAACCCAAACAAGTTTGGGTCCCTTGTAATGAGGAAAGGGGCGAATCAAATTTCTTTTTGGCCATATAGGCATCACACATTTCTTTTTCAGAGAATCAGGTTCCTTAGCAGTAGAAACGTTTTTGACAAAAACTTTGTTTTTTTGTTGGGACTGAAAATTTGCTTTACATGAATCTTTGTAATGACCAGTCTTATCACAATGAGTACAAAGCCAGTTCTCATGCACAGTAACATACTTGCTATGTGGATTATAGGGGGGTTTTCCTTATGGAACCCGATTCCTTGCATGTTTCCTCCATTATTTTTATACATGGAAGTGATTGTATCAGAGGACCAGGTCCACTTTAGAGATTTATCTAGATTATTTTTGATCCTGTTTAAATTTTTCTGAAGTTGTCTATTCTTTTCAAGTTCAGCATCAAGACTTAATTTTATATTTTTGAGTTTATTTTCAAGCTTAAGGTGTGCCTCACTTGCCACTTCCTTTCCTTTAGAGGAGTTCATGCATTTTTCCATTGAATTTTTTAAGAAGATATTTTCTTTCTTTGTTTCATCTACTGTTTCCTTCAAATCTATAACTACAACCACCAGATCATCTCTCTCTTGTTTTAACTCTCTGATTTCCTCGGTTAAAATATTTTTATCATTAATGAGGTTGTGGTAAGCATCAATTAAAATATTAGCCAAAGATATCAGCTTCTTTGTAGAATAAGACTTCAAATTTCTTTGAACGTCCAAAAAGCTTACCTCATCGTCATCATCTTCTTTATCCTCATCAGATTTTGCCATCAATGCAAATATGGAATCATATTTTACAGCTTTGCTTTCAACGGCCATCATGGAGGTTTCTACATGTTCATCATCACCCTCAGATTCACTAAAGGAATCTCCCCAGGCAGCCACAGCTTGCTTTACAATATTATCAGCGACATCTCTTCTCTTGAACTTTCTGTCGGGGACCGGGTTCCTCTTAACCATCTTATCAACATTGTGTTTGTAATGGTCCTGATTGTTGAGAGGACAATCATTGATGAAATGTCCTGTCTTTCCACACTTGTGACAGTAATCGTATCCTTTAGTGTTTCTGCTAGAGCTGCCTTCTTGGGAATGCCTCCATTTCTACGAACCATTTTCCGAAATCTTGGTGGTCTGTAGGTTGATTGACCTTCTTCAAAGTTTGGTGGAGCATCCATTTGGATCCTTTCTAGGTGTTAGCCAGATAGAAAGAACCTGCTTTGATACCAATTGATGTAAACTTGGGGTCTACCAAACTGTATAGAGAACCTGGTTCTCTATCAGTTTTCATAGAACACTCACACATAGTGGTAAGTAAATAAAACAACAATATTTTACGTGAAAAACTCCTAGCTCACGGGATTAAAAACCACGACCTACACTCGTAGAATTTCAACTTCACTAACCGAGCAACTTTAGATTACAACCTATTATAACCTAAGAATTAAAGTCTTAATCCCTCATCTACTTGCAATAACTATATTGCAAGCTTCTTTGTAATAACTCTATTACAAAGCAACAAACCTTAACTAACTCTAGTCAAGAAACTAAACCAAACAGTGGTTTAAATTTGTCCTACAAAGATATTTCTTGAAAGTAGTGTAGGATTACAAATGAAGAACAAATAACAAAGACTCAACAAACCTAAGGACTTAAGATATCTTCAATCTTTGGATCTGGTCCTTGAGTTTGCAGCAGCTTTGTTCTTGCGAGAGATGGTGGCTAGCACTTGAGAGAATATTGTCTTTTGATTTTCAAGTCTTGGAGCAATGAAATTCCTTGCCTCGTGTTGATAATATATGTGTATGGGGTCATTGGGATGATCTAAGCAAATATCTAGTACAAGGCATACTCCATAAAGTGACTGTTGCACTGTTGCGTGTGCAGTGCAACAATGAAGCGACTCTAATAGCTATAAGGAGTTGACCTATACTATGACCTGAGGAACTAATCTCTATATGTTCCCTTTATAGTTCCCTCTGTTGTTCCCTTAAATGATTTCATTGAGAGTTGAACCAGACATCTGACTAGATACTCTGAACACAAAGGAATTAATTGTTTCAGGTTCCTTATGTGGTTCTGTCATGAAATTTGTCAAATCATCAAAATAAAAGACACATAGCTTATCAAATCTGAATGTTGATATTCTTTGCATCTAGAAAAAAGAGAGATACGAAGATGACTAAAGTGACACTAGAAGGTGTAATATGGAGGAGACCCTTCACAAACTTCATATATAGTGCTAGAAGAAATGATATTTTAGCATTTAAGCTTGAGAAAAAAAAAGTTTCAGTGCATTCTTATATGAGTTTTTAATTGCTTTTAACAATGCGGAGTCACTTTAAAATGATTTGACCCATAATCCAAATGGGTTTCAATTAAAAAAAATATCAAGTTCCATATTACTTTAAAATGATTATCCTATACTACAAAGTTTTGCTTTTTTGTTACATAATGCACATTCATAATTATTCTATACTAAAATAATCTATGCTAGAAAATTCTTATTTTGTTTGTATTCCACATCCGAGTCATTTTATAACTCTACTGAAGCTAAAATACTATTGTATCCAACTCACATAACATATTTATAATTTTTCTAGTGAAGTTAAAATACTATTGTGTTCATCACGCATAACATATAAATGTATTATTTAGCTTCATTAGAAAATTATAAATATGTTATGTGAGTTGGATACAATAATACTTTAGCTTCAATAGAGTTATAAAATGACTTGGATGGGGCATACAAACAAAATAATAATTTTCTAGCATAGATTATTTTAGTATAGAATAATTATGAATGTGCATTATGTAACAGAAAAGGCAAAACTTTGTAGTATAGGATAATCATTTTAATCTAATGTGGAATTTAATTATTATTTTTTATCGAAACTCATTTGGATTATGGGTCAAATCACATTAAAGGATAAATGGATATAAAATGTGTATGATCCATTATCACGACCCAAAATCCAACTAGTCGTGATGGCACCTAACCCAACCCGCTAGGTAAGCCAACTTTCAATTATCCAATAATAATTATTAAAGCAAATAAAGATCTTAATCTTATACATTCCCCAAGAACTGGTAGTACAAATCATGAGCTTCTAAGAATAGAATTTACAACAAAACTGGTATGAAATAAATATATCATTTGTTCGAAATATACATGAACAGAGTTTTATGAATCTAAGGCTACCATGAACAATAGGCAGCTACAACCAGAACGCAGGTACATCTTCAAATCCGGAAACCATCAAGCACAACAACAACAACAGCCAATATCTGCACGCAATGTGCAGAAGTGTAGTATCAGTACAACTACCTCATGAACTGAGTAAGTAACAAACCTAGCCTTAGGTTGAAAGTAGTGATGAGCTTTCACCAAGGTCGGATCCAAAACAAATAATCCACAACAGTCCATAACAACGTAAAATAAATAATACAAGAAGTAACTTAGAAATAAAATGCTCAGCTAAATCATGATTTCAAAAGTAAAAGTTCTTCCTTTCAAGTACATCAGTGAAAACCCAAATCGTTTACCGAATTTGCCGAAAATATGAATAAGTTTGAAAACAATACTTTTTCCCAAAAATTCATTCAATAATAAATAAGATGTTTCATTTTTCTTCCAGATAACCCGTGTAAAAAAAACAAATGTATCACTATGCCCATCTATCAAAAATGTGTGAGAAATCATGAATGATGTGATGATGTACAGCATAAGAAAAAATACATCGCTATGCATGTATGTCATGTGTGCATGCCAATGCGATGCAACTCAATGATAAAATCATAAACAGCCCCTCGGGCAAACCTCACAACCACTCGTATACAGCCCCTCAGGCTTACCTCACAATTACTCGTAAACAGCCCATCGGGCATACCTAACAATCACTCGTAAACAGCACCTCGGGCATACCTCACCATCTCTCATGCCTCCCAGTCACTCGGTACTCGCACTCAGTAGGTACTTGCGCTCACTGGGGGTGGGTACAAACTCCGGAGGGGCTCCTTCAGCCCAAGCACTATAATCTGCACGGACAACTCACGTGTTATAATATCAATATCTATATCCGCACGGACAACTCACGTGCTATAATAAAACCTATAAGGCCTGCTGCAGGAGGGCAACCCCGATCCACATAATAGTAATAATATATATAAAGCCAACATGGCATGCTGCGACGTGCAACCCGATCCCAAAAATATCCTCACAATCAGGCCCTCTGCCTCCCTCAGTCATCAATCTCTCCAGTCTCTCGGGCTCAGAATGTCATGAAACTAGCCCAAAACAAATGATGATATGATGAATCAATAAATAGCAACAGAGACTGAGATATGATATGTAATGGCATGAATATAACTGAGTATGGATTTTCAATTTAAAACAAATAATTCACAGCAATATGACCTCTGTGTGTCCCAATAATACTGGTACATAGCCTCAACATGATTTTTAATATGCTTTTCAGCTCAATTTCTTTAACACATAAAACCGCATGGAAAATACCAAGATTATTTAACTACAAAGTTCCAAAGAAACAATTATGTCACAATTTTCATAGTGCACGCCCATCACCTAGCATGTGCGCCACGTCCCAACAATTCACATAATACATATATTCAGGGTTCATACCCTCAGCTCCAAGATTAGAAGAGTTACTTACCTCGAACAAGCCAAATCCAATGTCGAGCAAGCTAAACAATGCTACAGAAATCCCATTATATGCGTATCAACCTCCGAACGGCTCGAATCTAATCACAATTAATTTGATTCAGTCCACACAATTTATAGGAATTAATTTTATATCAAAATACTAATACTTTTCCACAAAATTCAAAATTACGCCCCAAAAATCACATGTGGGGACCACGTCTCGAAATCCGACGAAACTCACAAAATACGACAACCCATCCAATTACAAGTTCAACCATACTAATCACTCAATTCCGACTCTGAATCGGTATTCAAACTCGAACATTTCGTTTTGTGACATTATAGAAATTCCCTTCTATTTCTCTTGAAGATTCGATAATCGTACACCAAAAATGAAGATTAATTCATGAAATAAAATCATAAGGGAGTCAAAAAGAATTACCCCAAGTTGTGTGAAAAATTTCCTCTCCAAAATCGCCCAAACCGAGCTCCAAAATCCGAAAATGGGTGAAAATGTCGAACCCGCGAGTTTTAAGGTTCTGCCCAGTCAATCCGCATCTGCGGAGAGTATTTGTGCACCTGCGCCTCCGCTTGTGCGAGCAAAACATCACATGTGCGGACTTCATTTGCCTGCCCAGTTTATGCATCTGCAAGGAAACCATCGCATTTGCAAGGCCGGATCTGTCGGAAAGACATCGCAGATGCAAAAATCCTCAGCTTCCAGCCATCTCGCTTCTGCGCGCAACCTTCCGAATCTCCGCTCACGCAGGTGCAAAATTTTCCCTCGCACCTGCGACCAATGCCTCACAGTCCCTGCCCGTATTTGCGCTTACCAGGCTTGCTTGTGCGAGCTCGCACTTGCGATGGAATTTCCGCAGGTGCGATTGCATTAGATGGAAGGAACTTCAGCTTTTTCTCCTAAGTCCGAATTGATCTGTTAGCCATCCGAAACTTGCCCGAGCCCATCGGGACCCCGTTCGAACATACCAACATGTCCCATAACATAACAAGGACCTACTCGAGCCTCAAAACACACATAACAACATCGAAACGATGAATCACACCTCAATTCGATATCATTGAACTTTGAAGCTTCAAATTCTATATCTTGTGCCGAAATACATCAAATCAATCCGGAATGACTTCAAATTTTGCACACAAGTCACATTTCACATTACGGACCTATTCCAATTTCCAGAATCGGATTCCGACCCCGATATCAAAAAGTCAAACCCCGGGTCAAACTTCCCAAAAATTTAACTTTCGGCAATTCAAGCCAAATTCCACTACGGACCTCCAAATAATTTTACGGATACGCTCCTAAGTCCAAAATCACCATACGGAGCTATTGGAATCATCAAAACTTCATTCCGGGGTTGTTTACATATAAGTCGATATCCGGTCACTATTTTAACTTAAGTTTTAAACCTTGGAACTAAATATTCCAATTCATTCCAAAACCTCACCGGACCCGAATCATTTACCCCGGCAATTCACACAACAACTGTAAAGTAAAATTTGAGCAGTAAATGGGGAAACAAGGTTGTAATACTCAAAACGACCGGTTGGGTCGTTACACCCATATTAGCTTATGTGGCATTTATTTTTGGATTTTTATCATAAAATTTAATGCCATGTAATATTTATGGTAGGGGTTTGAGTCAAAATGATTTTTAAGTGACAATGATAAAGTTTAGTTACTTTTAAGTGACAAAAATAGTTAAGTGACTTTAGTCATATTGAAAGATAGTTCAATGACCATCAGTGAAATTAACCCATTGATGGATACACTAGCTTAAGCAATATATTGCTAATTGGAACGACGAACAGGATAGATTTAATTGACACTGCATTGACGAAGTATACTTTTTATTTCCTTATCATGATCCAATACTTAGCCCTCTACTATCCTCTATATCAATAAACTTTAGTTAATTTTAACATACTATGATTTGATTTTAGGCCGGATAGATTCGAGTTGCATCTGAAAATTGGTCTTCCCGATGAAGTGGGACGACGGGAGATTCTGAGGATTACTGTTAAGAGACTTCAATAGAGGGGGATGATAGATCCACATGTGGGACTCCAGAAGATAGGTTAGTTTAATACTACCTCTGTTTCAATTTAAATGACACACTTTCCGTATTAGTCCGTTTAAAAAAGAATGACACATTTTTATATTTAGAAATAATTTAACTTTAAACTTTTTATTTTACCCACTTTACTCTTAATAAGAAGCTTTTATAGCCATTCAGACTGCATATTGCAACGCGATGGATCGTCATGTGAAATCGGATATATCCAAAACCGATTGGGAAGCTATTAAAGTTGAGACGCCGGATATTTATAAGGCACTTGATGATCTCAAAATTGCAAAGGTAAAATTTAAACTTCTATTCTGTTTGAAAGAGTTATATTAGTACTTTGTGTTGGGTTGTTAAGCTTAAATGTAGCTCAAAAGAGGGTGAAATGGAAAATGGAGGGAAATTGAAAATATTTGAGTTTTCCTCCTGGACAAAGAGACATTGTCCCATATTGGAAGAGAAAAAAGTTTTGATGGGTATATATACAATTGCACATCTTCTAGCTCTTAAAGAGTTAAGAAGAAGTCAAGCCTCGCGTCATTGTCGTCGTCGCTAGCTCGGCTCGGCTTCGACTTCGACTTCAGCTTCGGTTAAATGATTAATTGATTAATATTTTGGACCAAATTTATTTGTTAATAGTAAATATTAACAGAAATGTTAGTTATCCGTTTTTAAAAAAATGGATAAATAACATTAAATCCAACGGAATAGTATATGCCCATTCTTTTTTGTAAAAGTCATTTAACTTATGGTCGTTTTACACAAACAGCCCTTCTGAAAAGTTGCACCTCTTCAGTTTTGAAGAGTTGCACCTCTTCAGTTTTGAAGAGTTGCACCTCTTCAGTTTGAGCTCAACATTGGCTATAAATACCAGTTCATTCTCTCAGATTTTTCACACGAATTTCTGACTTCTCCTCCTTTCTTCTGCATTATTTTAAATACAAAGAAAGCAATCCACAACCTTGGGTACTAGGAGGGGATTAAATTTCTTAAGAAAACACTGTGAATTCAGTGGGCTCGGATTATATTCTATTTCTTTTACATTTCTGTTTATATGTTATTTTATATTCTCCAGAATTATTTTACAAATACAGAATAATAACAAGCTTAAGGAATTTAATATTTTCTGTATTTGTGTTATACTCACTGTTTCTGGAGACTAAAACCTGTGTGGTTTTCTACTCCAATGGAGATTAAAATCTACGTGATTTTAACATTTGTTTTTGTCATTCTTTTATAGAAATGACTAATGACAATGGGAACCAGACTATTCCTATGGTGACTGCCAATGCATCGACAAGCCGGATAACACTGGTATAGGCGCCGGCAGAAAAACCCGGAAAATTTTTCGGGATTGATTTCAAGGAGTGGCAGCAGAAGATGTTCATCTACTTGACGACTTTAAGTCTGCAGAAGTTCATTAAGGAAGATGTTCCTATTCTGCCCGATGAAACTCAAGAAAATGAACGCTTTCTCGTGACTGAGTCGTGGAAGCATTCTGATTTTCTATGCAAGAATTACATTCTTAGCGGACTAGAGGACGATCTATATAACGTCTATAGTAATATGGAGACGTCAAAACAACTGTGGATAGCACTTGAAAGGAAATACAAAACGGAAGATGTCGGGTTAAAGAAATTCGTTGCCGCAAAATTTTTGGACTATAAAATGGTAGATAGCAAGTCTGTTATTACCCAAGTCCAGGAATTGCAAGTGATTATTCACGATCTCCTTGCTGAAGGTATAAGTCAAATTAATACTAATGTTGAAAGTATTAATTATATTATTTTTACTAACAGAATTTTCGTTGAAGGTCTTGTCATCAATGAAGCATTCCAAGTTGCAGCAATGATTGAGAAGTTGCCTCCTTTGTGGAAGGACTTCAAAAACTACTTGAAACACAAACGCAAAGAGATGTCCCTTGAAGATCTCATTGTTCGGTTGAGAATCGAAGAGGACAACAAAGCTGCTAAAAAGAAAGGCCATGGAAACTCAACAATAATGGGAGCAAACATTGTTGAGGATAGAAAGAGGAAGAAGTCTTATGGACCGAAAAGCAACCCAAGCAAGAAGCGGTTTAACGGAAATTGCTACAACTGTGGAAAAGTTGGACACAGATCTGCAGATTGTCGTGCTCTAAAGAAAGACAAGAAGAAGGGTCAAGCAAACATAGTTGAAAAGTACCAAGATGTTGATGACTTGTGTGTTATGCTTTCTGAATGCAACCTGGTGGGAAATCCTAAGGAGTGGTGGATTGATTCTGGAGCCACTCGCCATGTTTGTGCTGTTAGAGAAGCATTTGCTACATATTCTCTTGTTGGACCCGAAGAGACACTTTCTATGGGAAATTCTGCAACGGCCAAAATTGAAGGATGTGGGAAGATATTTATAAAAATGACTTCTGGTAAGGTGGTGAATTTGAACAACGTCCTTCATGTTTTCGAGATTAGAAAGAACTTAGTCTCTGTTGGACTTCTTGTTAAGAACGGGTTTAAATATATTTTTGTATCCGATAAGGTTGTAATAAGTAAGAATGAGATGTTTGTAGGAAAAGGTTACCTCACTGAGGGCCTTTTCAAGCTGAATGTAATGGTTGTTGAGAATAATAATAAAATTTTAGCTTCTTCTTACTTAGTTGAGTCAAATGAATTATGGCATATACGTTTGGGTCATGTCAATTATAAAACCTTGTGGTAAATAATTAATTTGGAAGTATTGCCTATGTTTGAATGCGACAAATCAAAATATCAAATATGTGCGGAATCTAAGTATGTTAAACATCGTTATAAGTCAGTTGAAAGGAATTCAAGTCCTTTAGACTTAATTCACACAGATATTTGCGACATGAAGTCAATACCATCTCGCGGTGGAAAGAAGTATTTCATAACTTTTATTGATGACAGTACTCGCTATTGCTATGTTTACTTACTTAATAGTAAAGATGAAGCAATAGACGCATTCAGGCAATACAAAAAATGAAGTTGAAATGCAACTTAACAAGAAAATCAAAATGATAAGAAGTGATAGGGGTGGTGAATATGAATCTCCTTTTGAAGATATATGTTTAGAATTTATGGAATTATTCATCAAATAACGGCCCCTTACACGCCCCAATCTAATGGGATTGCGAAAAGAAAGAATCGTTCATTAAAGGAGATGATGAACGCATTGTTGATAAGTTCTGGTTTGCCACAGAACTTGTGGGGGGAAGCCATTCTTACGGCTAACCGGATACTAAATCGAGTACCCCATAGCAAAACACAATCCATTCCATATGAAAAATGGAAAGGAAGGAAGCTCAACTTGAATTATTTTAAAGTGTGGGGGTGTTTGGCAAAAGTACAAGTTCCTAAACCCAAAAGAGTAAAAATAGGAGCGAAAACCGTTGATTGTGTTTTTTCATAGGATATGCGACCAATAGTAAAGCATATCGATTTCTGGTTCATAAATTAGAAAATCCAGACATTCATAATAATACAGTTATAGAATCAGATAATGTTGAGTTCTTTGAAAATATATATCCGTATAAAAAGGAATGTGAGTCGATTGGTGAAGGATCTAAATGACCTCGGGAAGAAACAAAAGAAAGTACATTTAATTACGAGGATCCAAGACGTAGTAAACGTCAAAGAACGTCTACTTTATTTGGACCAGATTTTGTGACTTTCTTATTGGAAAATAAGCCTCGAACATTTATAGAAGCTATGTCTTCTTCGGAATCATTATTTTGGAAAGAGGCAGTCAATAGTGAAATATAATTCATATTAAACAACCATACATGGGAATCGGTTGATCTTCCTCCTGGAAATAAACCTTTGGGTTCTAAATAGATTTTTAAGAGGAAAATGAAAGATGATGGTACTATTGATAAATATAAGGCAAGACTTGTAGTCAAAGGGTATAGACATCGAGAAGGTCTTGATTATTTTGATACATACTCTCCAGTTACAAGAATTACGTCCATACGAATGTTAGTAGCATTAGCTGGAGTTTATGGTCTTGAAATTCATCAAATGGACGTTAAGACGGCCTACTTAAATGGAGATTTGGAGGAAAAAATCTACATGGAACAACCTGAAGGGTTTGTGGTTCCAGGTAAAGAAAAGAAGGTATGTAGACTTGTTAAGTCCCTTTACGAACTAAAACAAGCGTCCAAACAATGGCATGCGAAATTTAACCAAACAATGTTGTTAAATGATTTTAAGATAAATGAATGTGATAAATGTGTGTACATTAAAAATGTTCCAAATCACATAGTCATTGTTTGCTTATATGTGGATGATATGTTGATAATGAGTAATGGCATTGCCAACATAAATGCGACTAAGTGTGTGCTAACTAGCAAGTTTGATATGAAGGACTTGGGAGTTGCTGATTTAATTCTGGGGATTAAGATCCATAAGACTCCTCAAAGTCTGAAATTGTCACAATCTCATTATATTAAGATAGTACTTGGAAAATTCAAGCACTTAGGGTTTAAAGTTGCAAAGACTCCAATTGACGTGAATCTTGCATTAGCAAAGAACAAAGGCCAAAGCATATCACAATTGGATTATGCTCGTGTGTTGGGATGCTTAATGTATATCATGAATTATACACGACCAAATATAGCTTGTGCTATAAGTAAATTGAGTCGAACACGAGCAATCCAGGTCAACCTCATTGGATGGCAATGAAACGAGTTTTAGGATATTTAGAACATACCCAGGACTTTGCTTTGCACTACAGTAAATATCCTGCGGTGATTGAGGGATATCGTGATGCAAATTAGATCACCGGTTCAACTGATTCTAAGTCCACAAGTGGATATGTATTCACTATTGGTGAAGGAGCGGTATCTTGAAAGTCGTCCAAGCAAACTTGTATTGCCCGCTCTACAATGGAGGCTGAGTTCATAGCCTTAGATAAAGCCGGTGAAGAAGCTGAATGGCTATGGAATTTCTTGGAAGACATTCAATTTTGGCCCAAACCGTTGGCACCAATATGCATACATTACGATAGTCAAGCGTCAATTGGAAGGGTTGGGAGCGTGATGTATAACGGTAAATCTCGTCATATACGACGAAGACATAAAACCGTTAGGCAATTACTCTCTAGAGGAATTATCACGATTGACTATGTAAAGTCAAGCGATAATGTGTCGGATCTACTTACAAAAGGCCTAACTAGAGAGGTAGTTGAGAAATCATCGAGGGGGATGGGACTATGGCCGAGAACAAGCCATTGTGACGGTAACTCTACATAGAAGACTAGAGATTTTTAGATCTAGGTTCAAGGAGATCAAACAAAGTCATTAATGACGGGTCAACATTGTCAACTAAAAGTTTGGTCCATTCTCGTGATGAGACAATGTTCAGTACCAAGGATAAAGCATTAAGGATTTTTAATGATTTCTAAATTTGATACGGGGTATATCAAATAGTGTATCTACGGGATGACACGTTTATGAATCACCTATGTAAGTGTGAAGTGTTAGCCGCTTCAAGGAGAATTTTGTAAGGCCAATTCTCTACGCACTTATGAAACCAGTCGGTGTTCATGACTGAAACGAACACAACAATGAGAACCAAAGATGGTTAAGGGTTAGTTGTGTGACTTATGATTGTCTAGGTATACACCAAAGTTCGACGGTTCAAAGATATCAAATCTACCGATTGACCGAGTATATCCGACATAAGTTCACTACGGAAAGTTCAAAAGGAAACCTACTTATCCAGATGTAATTAATTCTTGCTTGCGAATCACACAGTTTTTCATGCATATTTCCTTGATATAGCCATTTCTCATTCATGTAGGGGATTGTTGGGTTTTTTAACTTAAATGTAGCTTAAAAGAGGGTGAAATGGAAAATGGAGGGAAATTAAAAATATTTGAGTTTTCCTCCTTGACAAAGGGACATTGTCCCATATTGGAAGAAGAAAAGGTTTTGATGGGTATATATACAATTGCACTTCTTCTAGCTCTTAAAAAGTTAAGAAGAAGGCAAGCCTCGCATCGTCGTCGTCGCTCGGCTCGGCTTCGGCTACGGCTTCGACTTCGGCTTCAGATTCGGATTCGGATTCGGATTCGGATTCGGATTTAGTCAAATGATCGATTGATTGATTAATTTTTTGGACCAAATTTATTTGTTAATAGTAAATATTAACAGAAATGTTAGTTATCTATTTTTAAAAAAATAGATAAATAACATTAAATCCAAAGGAATAGTATATGCTCTTTGTTTTTTGTAAAAGCCATTTAACTTATGGCCGTTTTACACAAACAGTCCTTCTGAAAAGTTGTACCTCTTCAGTTTTGAAGAGTTGCACCTCTTCAGTTTAAGCTCAACATTGGCTATAAATACCAGTTCATTCTCTCAGATTTTTCATACGAATTTCTGACTTCTCCTCATATCTTCTGCATTGTTTTAACTACAAAGAAAGCAACAGTAAGTGTGATTTGCTACCGATCTTTGTGTTCGTTGAAACACTGTGGTTTGAAGTATCGCTACACCAGTGTGTAATTCGTTCTATCCTTGGAGAAAATAATCCACAACCTTGGGTAATAGGAGGGGATTAAATTCCTTAAGGAAACACTGTGAATTCAGTGGGCTCGGATTAAATTCTGTTTCTTTTACATTTGCTTATATGTTATTTTATCTTCTCCAGAATTATTTTACAAATACAGAATAATAACACTTTGCTATTATAAGACTTCTAAAATATGTTCTCTCTGCTCAATATGTTTTTGCAGGAGGACTGTAGTGCTATGGGCTGAAAATACAGTCATTCACTAAAGTTAGAGGCCTTGCAGTACTCTTATCATGTTTTCATCTTACAGTTCTTTTGGATTTTAGATTTCAAGTTTTAAGTTTCAATATTTCACGACTTCATTATGTTTTAAGTTTAGATTACTGAAACATTTTTGTGCTGCTACTCAAGTTTAGATTACTGAAATATTTCACGACTTCATTATGGTGAGACACAAGTATATCTGTATTTCCGGGCTGCAAATTAGCTCATATCTGCCGAAGTTTCGGTCAATGAAGGCAGTACATTGGATATTGGCCAGACTTTCTGTGCTTTTGTACCATGATTTGCCTTGAATAGTACACTTAACCTTGAGATATTGATGTTTGAGTTTACCTTCTATACATTATTGATATAAAAAAATATTTATACAGTTAGGTCACTTATAAAATTATTATTGGTAACTTTCTATGATAACCATTAACCGATAATTATGTAAAAATGGTAACTAACTTTTGATTTACGTTGATAGCGTAACAAAACTTTATATTATTATTAACATATATAACTTAACTCCTAAATGTTTTTTGTGATTTTCTGTATGAAAATTCTCATCTTTGCCCAAAGGCTGATAGTTCTCTACCTTGTTTATTGGCACAATATACTCAATTATTGTTTTGAAATTCTTCTTTTGACCGTTTGGCAAATAATTCGTGATTATTTATAAGTTGGAATCGTTGACTATTTCAAGTAGAAAAATGGGTAGTACCTATGTGGTTTTCAAGTAATATGCAGTCCATTAATATCAAAAAAACAAAACAAAGTTAAAACAGTTTTTTGCTAGAGCTATCACATTTGTGTTGGCCTCATCCTTAAAGATAAGAAGAAGAAGAAAAAATAATAATAAATAAATAAAGGGCAGACTAGGGCATTGGCATCAAAGGAATATGCTATTGCGATTGTTGGAACGTCTATCTTTCTAACTCTATTAGGATGATCAATCAATATTTGCGTTTTACTTTATAATGCTTATCTATTTAGAGTGGTTAAATAATGAAAATATATTTCATTAATGGAAAGCAAATCATTCTCATCGAATATATATATGAAAATTTTCATTGTATTTTGAGAGGTCATTGTAACATCTTGATAAAAGAAAATTATAACGTCTCATGTAGTAAGTACTTTTCTGTAAGATTGAAATTAAAGAATTAAACCTTTTTTTTTTAACACTTTAAACTTTTACTAACTGAAATATAGTAGGCGTTTGGACATGAATTCCAATTTTTTTTTCAAATTTGGAATTTTAATAAAATTTGAATTGAAGGTGAAGTTGTGTTTGGTTATAATTTTTGCAACATATTTGGATATCTTTTTTTCAACATATTTTGCAACTAAACACTAGCAACCTTCCCATTTTCAATTGAAAAACTGGTTCTCACTAACTTTTCAAATTTGAAAATGTATTTTCAAGTGACATTGAAAAAATGGTAAGATTTTGATAACCAAACATTATTTTTTTAAAAAAAAATTGAAAAAAAGGAATAAAAATCCTTATGTCTAAACGGGCTCATAGTATAGTAGAGAGGCGGCCTCATATTCCGGAATTTCAAACTTGTTAGCAGAATTGGAGTTTGGCAAGCTAATTGACATGACTCATGAGATTTCTCGGAGAAAAGAGAAAATAAAACTTAACAATTAATGATGTACGTACCTTGTATATTTAAAACTTAGTATTCTTTTCTTTTCAACTTCTCGTTTATTTTTCCTTTTTCCAATCCTTTCAACTTCTCGTTTGATGAGCTCTTAATTGGTTTTAACTTTTAACCATAGTTTTGCAAACTTGAACATAAATTGAAGTACTTGGTATATAATAGTGACGTAAGGATACATTAAGGGTGATAAGTTTAATTCTTTGTTGGACGATAAAAAATGTAGTACTAATTTGTGATGACCCGATATGTCATCTTTAATTTTAAACATTTATTTATGTGTTGTGAGACTTCGAATAGCACCTTTCAGCATTCCTCGACTTGCGTGCGCAGCCCGTAAATTTTTCCGAAAAGTTTTAATGTGAAAAATGGATTAAAATGTGAAATGGAGCTTCAAAACTCATTTGAGTTGACGACTTCTGTCAACGTTTTGAGCAAACGGACCCGGATCAGTATTTTGACGGTTCCGGTGGATCTGTATCGTAATTTGAGACTTGGGCGTATATCCGTAATTTAATTTGGAGGTCGCTAACTTAAGTTATCGTCATTTATTGAAAATTAGAAGTTTGAAAGCTTGAAGATTTTAAAGTTTAACAACAAATTGACTTTTATTGATATTAGACTCGGATTTCGATTCGGAAAGTTGAAATAGCTCAGTTATGTCGTTTGGAACTTACATACAAAATATTAGGTCATTCCGGACTATTTTGACGTGTTTCGGTGCGAGTTTTAGAATTTAAAATTTCATAAACTCATAAGTCTGAATTGAGTTGTGATTTATAATTTCGACGTTATTTGACGTGATTTGAGACTCCGAGTAAGTCTGTATTATGTTACGGGACTTGTTGGATATTCGGACGAGGTCCCTAGAGGGTCGGGTGAGTTTCGTACGAAATTCAGATCGTTTAGAGCATGTTGAAAGAAGCTGTTTCTTGCAGAACCTGGTATAATCGCACCTGCGAAATGGTGACTGCAGTGCGCAATCGCTTTTGCGGGAAGTTGGTCGCTTCTACGACTTAGGCCTTGGGTTGTTGCTTCACTTCTGCGGAGATGATCGCGCAGGTGCGCGTCTGCTTCTGCGAAATGAGGACGGCAAATGCGGAACTGCTCGCTTCTGTGGCTCCGTCAGCGCTTCTGCGCAGTCGCAAATGCGATAGGAAGGTCCGCAGATGCAGAACTTCACCTGGAAGCCTAGCATCGCAAATGCGGGCCTTGTCTCTCAAATGCGAGTCCGCAGATGCGAAAATACTGGACAGAATACGTAAAATCGAGTATTAGCCATTTTTACTCATTTTTGAGTTTTGAGTCTCGGATTTGGGCGATTCCAAAGAGGGTTTTCACGACTTCTACTTGGACAAGTGTTCTATATCCGAAAGTGATTATATTTCATAAATCCATATTTATATCAATCGTTTATTTCGGATTTAGATGAAAGAATTTAGAATTTTTGTAAAACTTTCCAAAAACGAAAATTTAGGATTTGAAAGACAATTAGATGTCAGAATTCGATAATTTTAGTATGGTTGAACTCGTATCGGAACGGGTGTCCGGATTTCGTAATTTTTCGTCGGGTTCCGAAAAGTGGGTCCCACATTGACTTTTGGTTGACTTTTCCGAAAATGACTTAAATTAAGTCTCTTTCGAATTATGAATAATTTCTAAAGCTCCAATTGAATTGTTAGCCAATAATTTGATTGGTTTGGAGACTAATTCAAAAGGAAAAGTTGTGGTCGAGTGATCACTTGAAATTGCGAAATGAGGTAAGTATCGAGGCTAACCTTTGACTTGAGGGAATAAAACCTTGAATTATTTGTTTTATGAATTTAATGTGTAACGACGTATATGCGAGGTGACGAGTGCCTATATGTCGTCAAATTGGTTGTTTGCATATTTATCTGAAAATCATGAATTAATTATTATATTAATTATTTCTATCATATTCCTCGTCCAATATTATGTCCTGAATTCATGTTATAATTGCTACATGGTTATTTGACTTAAGTGTCTTAATTGCTGCTTGACTTTTAGCATATTAAGTATTGAATTTCCTACTTTCTCCCTGATTTCCACAATTAATTGCTACATGTGATTACTTGTTTCCTAAATAAATCGTAATTATTGTATTCTTTGTTGCCTAATAATTTCTTATTAAATGTGATACTTATTGGAGTAGTTTTATATTTAAGTATTGTTAAATTATATTATTAGAGCGGGTTGTACGCCGCAACGGATTATATTTTAAGTGTATATTATTGGAGCGGGTTGCATGCCGCAACAGAATTTAATTAGAAGATTATATTATTGGATCGGGTTGCATGCCGCAACGGATTTTATTCTAAGTGTATATCGTTGGAGCGGGTTGCACGCCATAACGGAAAATTAATTGAAGGATTATATTGTGGGAACGGGTTGCACGCTGCAACAGAATGATAAAAGAAATAATTGGTTGTGACTGCTGAATTGATTCAGTTATCGATATGATTTACTTATCTTACCTCTATTCCTGTTGTTGTTATTATTATTATTATTGCGTACATGTTAATATAAGCGACTTGCCTTAGTCTCGTCACTACTTCATTGAAGTTAGGCTTGGCACTTACAGAGTACATGGGGTCGGTTGTACTCATACTATACTCTGCACTTCTTGTGCAGATACCGGAATTGGTCCCAATGGCATACTTTAGATTTGCTCGGATCCAGCTATTAGAGGAGACTTGAGGTATAGTTGCACAATGTTCGCAGTTATGAAGTCCCCCTTCTACTTTATCTCAGTTGTGTGTTTTTGGTCAAACAACTTTATTTTATTCAGACCCTTGTTTGTATTATTCTAGAAGCTCATGCACTTGTGACTCCAGTTTTGGGATGGTATTTAGACATCGTTATCATTTTGGTTTGTTTACTTTAATTCAAACATTATTTCAGTTGTTTGGTTTCATTACTTTTTAATTAAGAGAAATTATTAAAAATAGTTAAATTATTCTAACGTTAGCTTGCCTAACAAGTTAAATGTTAGGCGTCATCACGGTCCTGAAGATGGAAATTTCGGATCGTGACAAGTTGATATCAGAGCACTAGGTTACTTAGGTCTCACGAGTCATGAGCAAGCTTAGTAGAGTCTGAAGGATCGGTACAGAGACATCCGTACTTATCTTCCAGAGGCTATGAAGTTTAAGAGCAACATCACTTCTTTCTTATTCTGTCGTGCGATTTTATTCTATCATTGATGATTAAACTATTCTATTCTTGTTCTCTCGCAGATGGCGAGAACACGTACTACATTTATCGCCAGACAGGAGCCAGAGCCCCCAGTGGCAACTATGATCAAGGGTAGAGGCCGAGGCCAAGGTAGAGGCAGAGGTAGAGCTCAGTCTAGAGCTCGAGCAGCAACACCTGTTTTGGAATCTCATGTGGATTTGGAAGCGAAGGTTCCAGCTCAGACATTACCTGTTGGACCAGTCCAGGTCCCGGAAGGATTCATAGCTACTCCAGTACTTCAGGACGCTCTAATCCGTTTGGTGAGCCTAATTTAGGGTATGGCCTAGAATGGTACATTTGTAGTGGCACCGGCCGTCTCACAGGCTGGGGGAGGAGCACAAACTCCTACTACTCCCACTCCGGAGCAGATAGCTCCCAGTATCAAGCTCCAACAGTCCCGCCAGTTGGGATAGTTTAGCCAGTTGTTGCGGCACATGCCGGTGATAGGCCCCTCGTGTCTTCTGAGGTCTTATTGAGATTGGACAAGTTTACTAATCTCTTTCCAGTTCACTTCAGTGGTACACCTTCTAAGGACCCACATGATTATCTTGACCGCTGCCATGAGGTGTTGCGGAACATGGAATAGTTGAAAGCAGTGGGGGCGATTTTGTTGTGTTTCAGATGACTGGTTCCGCCAAGGGGTGATGGAGAGATTATGTACTTGCTAGACCAGCGAATTCACCTGCACTTACCTGGGAGAAGTTCTCACAGCTATATCTGGAGAAGTTTGTTCCTATTACACTGAGAGAGGAATAATGCAGGCAGTTTGAGCGTCTCCAGCAAGATAGTAAGACTGTTACCCAGTATGAGACCCAATTTATGGACTTAGCACGGCATGCTATCGTCTTGCTTCCTACTCAAAAGGAGAGAGTGAGAAGATTCATTGATGAACTCACTTATACTATCAGGCTTCAGATGGCCAAGGAGACGGAGAGTGATATTTCCTTCCAGACGGCTGTGAATATTGCTAGGCGGATCGAGTTAGTTCGTGCTCAAGAGAGAGGGTCAGTGTCAGATAAGAGACCCCGTCATTACGGTAATTTCAGAGGCGCCTCATCTGGAGGCAAGGGTACTTATGGTAGGGGTCATCCTCCCAGGCCATTTTATTCAGCACTTTAGGCATCTCACGGTGCTTCAGGGAGTCATGGTCCTATTATGCCTTACTCTGGACAGCCAACATTTAGTGCACATACAGATCCTATCAGTACACCACCGCTCTAGAGTCACTACAGTGGTTATCCGGCCCGTTCAGGTCAGCTTCAACTTCAGCAGCCACAACAGCAGAATGAGTGTTATGAGTGTGGGAACAGTGGTCACATCAGGAGATATTGCCCTAGGTTGTCGAGCAACAGATCTCAACAAGATTCTCGTGCCATCATACCAGCATCGGTTGCTCCACCGCCCGCCCAGTCAGCTAAATGCGGGGGTCAGACATCTAGAGGTGGAGGTCAGGTCGTTAGAGGTAGAGGCCAGCCAGTTAGAGGCCGCCCCAGAGATGTAGTTCCAAGTGGTAGGGCCCATCCCCGATTTTATGCTTTTTCAGCTAGGCCTGAGGCCGAGTCATCCGATGTCGTGATCACAGGTATTGTTCTTATTTGCCATAGAGATGCTTCAGTTCTATTTGATCCAGGATCTACTTATTCTTATGTGTCCTCCTAATTTGCTTCATGTTTGGCTATGCCTCGTGATTCTCTGAGTGCTTCTGTGTGTGTGTGTCCATACCGGTGGAAGATTCTGTTGTGGTAGATCATGTCTATCGTTTGTGTGTGGTTACTATTGGGAGTCTTGAGACTAGTGTGGATCTTCTACTTCTTGATATGGTAGATTTTGATGTCATCTTGGGTATGGATTGACTGTCACCTTATCATGCTATATAGGATTGTCACGCCAAAATGGTGACCCTAGCCATGCCGGGGTTGCCTCGATTATAGTGGAAAGGGATTCCTCACCATTCTACCAGCACGATTATCTCTTATGTGAAGGCTCGACGTATCGTCGAGAAGGGCTGTCTAGCTTATTTGGCTCATATTCGCTATTCTAGTGCGGATGTTCCTTCTATGGATTCAGTCCCTGTTGTCCATGAGTTTCCAGATATATTTCTTTCATATTCGTCAGGGATGCCACCCTATAGAGATATTGACTTCTGTATTGATTTATCTCCGGGCACCCAACCCATTTCTATTCCACCATACCATATGGCCCCGCCGAAGCTAAATAAATTGAAGGAACAATTACAAAACTTGCTTAACCAGGGATTTATTAGACCTAGCGTCTCGCCCTGGGGTGCACCAGTGTTATTTGTAAAGAATAAAAATGGTTCAATGCGGATGTGTATAGATTATCGACAGTTGAACAAGGCGACTATCAAGAACAAGTATCCGTTGCCAAGAATTAATGACTTATTCGATCAGCTTCAGGGTGCCAAGGTGTTTTTAAAGATCGATTTGAGGTCTGGTTACCATCAGTTGAAGATTAGGGCATTTGATGTCCCTAAGATAGCTTTTCGGATTCGGTATGGGCATTACGAATTCCTAGTGATGTCATTTGGGCTGACAAATACCCCAGCAACATTTATGAATTTGATGAACCGGGTATTCAAGATCTATTTGGATTCGTTTGTGGTGGTATTCATTGATGATATCTTGATTTACTCCAACAGTCGAGATGAGCATGAGCAGCATCTTCGGATTGTACTTCAGACTTTGAAGAATAATCAATTATATGCCAAATTTTTGAAATGTGAATTTTGGTTAGACTCAATTGCCCTTTTGGGGCATGTTGTATCGACATATGGCATAAAAGTGGATCCTAAGCAGATTGAGGCAGTTCAGAATTGGCCCAGACCTACTTTAGCTACAGAGATCCGGAGTTTCTTGGGTTTAGCAGGTTATTATCACCGGTTTGTGGAGGGGTTTTCATCCATAGCATCCCTACTGAGCAAATTGACCCGGAATGGTGCCCCACTCAGATGGCCAGACGAGTGTGAGTTGAGCTTTCAGAAGCTCAAGACTGTTTTGACTACGGTGCTAGTGTTGGTATTACCCACAGGTTCAGGATCTTATACCGTGTATTGTGATACATCTCACATTGGGCTTGGTGCAGTATTAATGCAATATGGCAGAGTGATTGCATATGTGTCGCGATAGTTGAAAGTTCACGAGAAAAATTACCATGTTCATGACTTAGAATTGGCAGCCATTGTTTATGCGCTGAAGATTTGGAGGTATTACCTTTACGGTTTTTTTTGTGAGGTATTCACTGATCATCGTAGTCTGTAGTACATGTTCAAGAAAAAAGATCTCAATTTGAGGCAGAGAAGATAGTTGGAGTTGTTGAAAGACTATGATATCACCATTTTGTATTACCCCGGAAAGGCCAATGCGGTGGTCGATGCTTTGAGTAGAAAGACTGTGAGTATGGGCAGCCTTGCGTATATTCCGGTTAGTGAGAGGCCGTTAGCTGTAGATGTTCATACTTTGGCTAATCAGTTCGTGAGGTTAGATGTTTCAGAGTCCAGTCGGGTTCTAGCTTGCATAGTCGCTCGGTCTTCCTTGTATGAGCACATAAGAGAGTGATAATATGATAATCCTCATTTGCTTGTCCTTAAGGACACGATGCGGCATAATGGTTCCAAATAGGTTATTGTGGGGGAAGATGGAGTTCTACGGATGCATGGCCATATTTGTGTGCCTAATGTGGATGGGCTTCATGAATTAATTCTTGAGGAGGCCCACAGTTCTCGGTATTCTATTCATCCAGGTGTCGCCAAAATGTATCAAGATTTGCGGCAACATTATTAGTAGAGGAGAATGAAGAAGGATATAGTTACATATATAGCTCAGTGTTTAAATTGTCAGCAAGTCAAGTACGAGTATTAGAGACATGATGGTCTGCTTCAGAAGTTAAAAATTCCTGAATGGAAGTGAGAGCGTATCACTATAGATTTTGTTGTTGGACTTCCACGAACTCAGAGAAAGTTTGACGTATTTATGGGTCATTGTGGACAGGTTGACCAAGTCAGCACATTTCATTACAGTAGCAGTTACCTATTCTTCAGAGCGGTTAACTGAGATTTATATCCGCGAGATTGTCCCCCTTCACGGTGTTCCCGTGTCTATCATTTCTGATCGGGGTACGCAGTTCGCCTCGCACTTCTGGAGGGTTGTACGATGTGAGTTAGGCACGCATGTTGAGTTGAGTACAATATTTCATCTACAGTCAAACGGACAGTCAGAGCGCACTATTCAGATATTGGAAGATATGCTTCACGCTTGTGTTATAGACTTTGGAGGTTCTTGGGATCAGTTCTTGCCACTTGTGGAGTTTGCCTATAATAACAGCTACCAGTCGAGCATTCAGATGGATCCATATGAAGCATTATACATGAGGCGATGTCGTTCGCCAGTTGGCTAGCTTGAACCGGGAGAGGCTCGGTTGTTGGGTACCGATTTAGTACAGGATGCCTTGGATAAGGTCAAGGTTATTCAGGATCGACTTCGCATATCTCAGTCTAGGCAAAAGAGTTATGCCAACTGTAAAGTTCGTGATGTTGCATTCATGGCAGGAGAAAGAGTATTGCTCCGGATTTCACCTATGAAAGGTGTAATGAGATTCAGAAAGAAGGGCAAGTTGAGCCCTAGATATATCACACCCATTGAAATTCTTGAAATGGTGGGTGAAGTAGCCTACATGCTTGCACTACCACATAGTTTATCAGCAGTTCATCCGGTGTTCCATGTGTCTGTGCTCCAGAAATATCATGGTGATCCGTCCCATGTATTAGATTTCACCTCGGTCCAATTGGATAAAGATTTTACTTATGAAGAGGAGCCGGTAACTATTCTAACCCGGTAGGGCCGACAGTTGAGGTCTAAGAGTTATCCTTTAGTTCGGGTGTAATGGAGATGTCAGTCAATTGAGGCAACTACTTGGGAGTCCGAGTCGGACATGTGGAGTAGATATCCACACTTTTTCACTAGCTCAGGTATTTTTCTAATTCCGTTCGAGGACGAACGTTTGTTTTAGAGGTAGAGAATATGATGACCCAATATGTCATCTTTAATTTTAAACATTCATTTATGTATTATGAGACCTCGAATAGCACCTTTCAGCATTCCTCGACTTGCGTGCGTAGTCCGTAATTTTTTTTGAAAATTTTTTATGTGAAAAATAGATTAAAATGTAAAATGGAGCTTCAAAACTCATTTGAGTTGACTTCGGTCAACGTTTTGAGAAAACAGACCCGGATTAGTATTTTGACGGTTCCGATGGGCCTGTATCGTAATTTGAAACTTGGGCGTATGACCGAAATTTAATTTGGAGGTCCCTAACATGAGTTATCGCAATTTATTAAAAATTAGAAGTTTGAAAGCTTAAAGATTTCAAAGTTTGACCATGATCTCGGCCAAACCCACACCACAATTAAGTAGTGAGATGGTCTATGCAATAATAAATCCAACGAAGGTCGGGATCGAATCCATAGGGAGTTAGAATATGGGATTAGGTTTATATCTAAGTTAATTGCAAGTTTTGGCTCTAATTACACTTCCACAAACTTGATTGGTGTTCTACTTCTACTTTACTCTATTGTTTGTAAGTATAAAACTAAGGACAATATTTTTGGTTTTGAGTTTTTCAAATGATTAAAAGGGACTAGGGTCGTGACTTTTACCTAGGTGGTTATCTAATGGGTTATAAACTCCAGGGCAAATTTGATTAGTTGGGGTCGTGATGTAGCAATCACATCCGGGTACTCACTTTATACCTCTCGGTAGTTTGAATGATTTTGCCAAATTTGGCTTTCTAAAGTCCAATTGGGTATTTGCACAATACAAGTGATATTAGCTCAAGTCGGGTATTACTATCTCTATGTTTAACCCTTTAATTGGGGCTATTAATTTCTTGAGTTCACCCAAAATTCTTGTTAGCCAAGTTTTTCTAGACTTTGTCTCTATTTTTCAAGTAAAGGCTAAGTCAAATATGCATGAATCAATGCTTGCAACCATTGATTCTAGGGTTCAATCATGAACAAGGCTAAATATCACTAACCCAATTAAAAATAAGCCCTAAATTAAACACCCATCAAATACCCATACTAGGGTTGGGCTACAACCCTAACTAAAGATTTAGCTACTCATAAAAAGTACATAAATCAAAGAAGAAATTAAGATAGAATGCATATTAATTGACTAAGGAAAGAAAATCTAATGTATAGATGTTAATCTAGTACAAAAATCCTCAAAATAGCAAAGAAAACGGCTCAGGTGATCTTCTCCAATGTCACTCCACCTAAAAATGACAAAAAGTCCTATTTATACTAAGCTGAAAATATCTCACAAAATTGCCCCTGCGGAGGTTGTGCGGCCGTATAATTTTGGTGCGGTCCGCACATTGAGCTTCTACGGCCGCACAATTATTGTGCGGTCCGCATTCTTGGAATTTTTGGGTTTGAAACTTCGGGGCTTCTGCGGTCCGCATAAAAATGAGTGCGGTCGCGCTTCTGATTGTGCGACCGCATAAAAATGACGTGGTCCGCACTCCTTGATTTTGAACTTGAATCCAAGTCTATGATTCTTCACTCCTGCGGACCGCATAATAGTGAGTGCGGCCACACAATTTTGGTGCGGGCCGCACTCCTTCAGCTTGCCCAAATACCATTCTTTGAATCTCCTCTCTGGAGCCGCACTGCTGGCCTTTTTGCCCTATTTTGGTTCTTGTTCACTTTTGACTCCTTTATGAGTTGATTTTGACTTCTTTGGTTCATATCTTAATATTCCTGCAAGTAAGCACATTTTGTTAGTTTTCGGGAATGCCTTTAAGCATTTTTTTAGCTAAATCGCAAGTAAGAAAGAGCAAATAATCTGTCAAAATCCCTACTTATCATACCAAAAATTTACTTTTATTGATATCGGGCTCAGATTTCAATTCTGAAAGTTGGAATAGCCCCGTTATGTTGTTTGGAACTTACATGCAAAAATTTAGGTCATTCCGGACTGTTTTGACGTGTTTCGGCGCAAGTTTTAAAATTTAAAATTTCATAAACTCATATGTCTGAATTGAGTTGTGATTTATAATTTCAATGTTATTTGACGTGATTTGAGACCCCGAGTAAGTCTTTATTATGTTACGAGACTTGTTGAAATATTCGAACGAGGTCCCGAGAGGGTCGGGTGAGTTTCGGACAAAATTTGGATCGTTTAGAGTATGTTAAAAGAAGCTGGTTCTTGGCAGAACCTGGTGTAATCGCACTTGCGAAATGGTGACCGCAGGTGCGCAACCACTTCTATGGGAAGCTGGTCGCTTCTGCGACTAAGTCCTTGGGTTGTTGCTTCACTTCTGCAGAGATGAATCGCGCACATCCGCGACCGCTTCTGCGAACGGAGGACGGCAAATGCGGAACCTCTCGCTTCTGCGGCTCCATTAGTGCTTCTGCACAGTCGCAAATGCGACAGGAAGGTCCGCAGATGCGGAACTTCACCTGGCAGCCTAACATCACAAAATGCGGGCCTTGTCTCGCAAATGCGAGTCCGCAGATGCGAAAATGCTGGACAAAATACATAAAATCGGGTGTTAGCCATTTTTACTCATTTTTGAGTTTTGAGTCTCGGATTTGGGCAATTCCAAAGGGGATTTTCACGACTTCGACTTGGAAAAGTGTTCTATATCCGAAAGTTATTATATTTCATAAATCCATGTTTATATCCATCGTTTATTTCGGATTTAGATGGAAGAAATTGGAATTTTTGTAAAACTTTTCAAAAACGAAAATTTAGGATTTGAAAGACAATCCGATGTCGAAATTCGATAATTTTAGTATGGTTGAACTCGTATCGGAACGGGTGTTCAGATTCCGTAATTTTTTATCGGGTTCCGAAAAGTAGACCCCACGTTGACTTTTGAAAAAATGACTTAAATTAAGCCTCTTTCGAATTATGAATAATTTCTAAAGCTCCAATTGAATTGTTGACCAATAATTTGATAGGTTTGGAGACTAATTCGAAAGGAAAAGTTGTGGTCAAGTGATCACTTGAAATTGCGAAACGAGGTAGGTGTCGTGGTTAACCTTGACTTGAGGGAATAGTACCTTGAATTATTTGCTTCATGAATTTATGTGTAACGACGTATAGGCGAGGTGACGAGTGCCTATACGTCGTCAAATTGGTTGTTTGCATATTTATCTGAAAATCATAAATTATTTTTAATCATGAATTAATTATTATATTAATTATTTCTCACATATTCCTTGTCCAATATTATGTCTTGAATTCATGCTATAATTGCTACATGCTTATTTGACTTATGCGTCTTAATTGCTGCTTGACATTTAGTATATTAAGTATTAAATTTCCTATTTTCTCCATGATTTCCGCAATTAATTGCTACTTGTCATTACTTGTTTCCTAAGTAAACCATAATTATTGTATGCTTTATTGCCTAATAATTTCTTATTAAATATGGTACTTATTGGAGTAGTTTTATATTTAAGTGTTGTTAAATTATATTGTTGGAGCGGGTTGCACACCACAACGAATTATATTTTAAGTTTATATTGTTGGAGCGGGTTGCACGCCGCAACAGAATTTAATCGAAAGATTATATTGTTGGATCGGGTTGCACGCCGCAACAGATTTTATTCTAAGTGTATATCGTTGGAGTGGGTTGCACGCCACAACGAAAAATTAATTGAAGGATTATATTGCGGGAACGGGTTGCACGCCGCAACAGAATAATAAAAGAAATAATTGATTGTGACTGCTTAATTGATTCAGTTATCGATATGATTTATCTGTTTTACCTCTATTCCTGTTGTTATTGTTATTATTATTATTATTATTATTATTATTATTATTATTATTATTATTATTATTATTATTATTATTATTATTATTATTATTATTATTGCGTACAAGTTAATGTAAGCGACCTATCTTAGCCTCGTCACTACTTCATTGAGGTTAGGCTCGACACTTACAGAGTACATGGGGTCGGTTATACTCATACTACACTCCGCACTTCTTGTGCAGATACCGGAGTTGGTCCCAGTATCGTACTGTAGATTTGCTCGGATTCAGCTATCAGAGGAGACTTGAGGTATAGCTGCACAGTGTTCACAGTTCTGAAGTCCCCCTTCTACTTTATTTCAGTTGTGTTTTTTTTTTCCAGACAACTTTATTTTATTCAGACCATTATTTGTATTATTCTAGAAGCTTGTGCACTTGTGACTCGTTATTTAGACATCGTTATCATTTTGGTTTGCTTACTTTAATTCAGACATTATTCCAGTTGTTTGGTTTCATTATTATTTAACTAAGATGAATTGTTAAAAATGGTTAAATTATTCTAACGTTGGCTTGCCTAACAAGTGAAATATTAGGCGTCATCATGGTCATAAAGGTGAAAATTTCGGATCGTGACATAAATAATCCCTACGACTAACGTACGCGTCGTAAACTTGAGCACAAATCAAAATTTTTACTGCTTATTTAGAACTATTTCTTGAATAGCTCAAGTCAAAATGGTATATTTTTAACATAATATTATATTTTTAAAAAGTAACTTTTTAAATCAAAAGACGAACACAGTGAAAACTTTAAATTCTTAATGAGATAACTCAACGTAAATGTAACCATTTCCCTCCTTTTATTACATTTTTCTTGTGTTGCTTGTGATTTGCATTCTTAAAACCCCTGTTAAGAATTGTTTGTAACAAATTTTACGTTTTTTTTTTTCTTTTCGAATATGTAGTAAGAATGTTTTTCTTCTTCTTCTTCTTCTTTTTTAACCTTTTAAGTAATGAGAATTGTAGAGGTTCCTCAACGTGATACGTATTAAAAAAAATTTAGAATGAGAAAAAAATGTCTTTGTGGTAACACTTTTTTGGAAAATTCGAAGTGTAAAGGGAATAAAATAAAATTTTCTCCTATAAAAATTAATGGCATTTTGGATCACAAAAGATACAAAGATTGAAACAAATCGAATCAATATGTCACATCTTCTCTATTGATGATTCTTCGATTTTTTGGAAGGTCAATATTACAGTTCGGACTATTCTAAAGAGCATTTAATATTAATAGCAAAGTTTTATTATATGACAATCGTTGTCAAATTAGAATTTCAAATATGTATTAATGAGTACATGCAAAGGTGAATATCCAGTACAGATATGGTCTCAAATTAGTTGAGAGGATTCGGGTAATAATAGTTAAATTCAATTTGAACATTTTGAATTGTTTTAGGCATATAAATTTGTGTTTTCGACCAGAAAATTACTTATCAAATAGTATTTCATTATGTTTTTTTTTTTTTATCTTTAGTAATTAATAATTAAAATTTCTTTAATTCTTGATTTTCTAGCGATTCTATGCCCACGAGATTATGATGAGTATGTAAGATGATGAAATTACTAGTTCCATACGCACAACAAGTGAAATATGTAATAATTTCAATGGTTCAAGTACTTCTCAAATAATATATTTTTTCATATAATACATGAAATTATAGAGATATTGAAAATACTCTATGAATTGTGTTATTTACGTTACAAGCAAACTAGCAAAATATGATCGTTGATCATCTTATATGATCTCGTATTCCTACAAACATCCACAGTCCCTTGAGACCTGCTAATAAATCATGCAAGTCTAAACCGTTAAATCAACAATATAGATACAAATAACACATATAGTCCAGTTCACATAGTCTCCTTATTAAGTAGAAAACTAATGAGATCTTGAAAATATTATTTAGATTTTATTACTTCCATCATAAAGAAATAATAATACAGGACCATCTTGTTAGATTTTGTTCTCCAACAAATATCCATAAGAACCTAATTATCATTGCTATATAACTAAATTCAGTGTCGGAGTTTGGAATTTAAACAAAAGAATTAATTTTTTTTTATTTATGTTAAGAAAATTCAATAACTTATGTATAAAAAAATAAATTTATTTTTGCCCTATGTATATAATATAACTTCCAGAGGAAGGGGATTCATTATAGTACAATTGAACCCTCTTGCACCCCTATGTCTCCGCCCAATTGTTAAGAATGCTACAAATATGATAATATTAATATAATAGGAATTAACCATCATCCATTTCTGGTGATGCATTCAATTTATACTTAAAATATGTAAGTTAAGCGAAAATTTGCATAATAAACAACTTCCACTCTGGGAATAAATAAATATCGATGGATATATAATCTAGATAATTTTTACATGTTCCTTTTATTGAGAACAAAATTAACTAAATATTAACAAAAACTTAAAATTTGAAATAAATTATAATTCGTACATATTCTCCTTATAATGAAAAAAATAATGAAATATTGAAAATACTGTTTGAATTTTGTTCTTACTTCCTAAGCAAACTAGTAAATGTAGGACCATCTTATATGATTTATTTATTAACAAGCATCAATAACCACTTGATAACCTAATTATTGCTCTTACGACTAAATTGTTACTATTGACGGTACAAATTCGAATAATATTAATATAATAGTGACGCCAAAGATAATTTATATATTCTCCTTATTGAGAAGAAAATAACAAGATATTGATAAAATATTTAAAATTTACAATATCTTATTCTTAAGAATAATAATATTGTTCTTTTATTACTCTTATTTTTACAAATTATCATTTTTTTTCTCGATCAATATATGTTCAATTTAAAATTAAATGCATATAACTCGTGATACTTTTAGTTTTTATTTATGATTATGAAAAGCTTATCTATATATCTTTTGTTTTTGATACACTATATCTCTTTAATTTAAAAAGAAAAAATAGAAAAATAGAAAGTAAGAAACAAAGGGAAAATTTCGAAGAGACTGGAAAAAGAGAGGACCAAATAGCAAAACCGACTTGAATCCAAGACCCTCAAAATAGAAGAAGACTCAATTTGTGTGTAAGCTCTACCGTGTATATAAGCTCTTCCCCTGTCATCGCTCCCAGGGTTAGTACTAGTTAAAACCAATTTCACACACAAAAGGCAAAAGGAACCCCCCCACCCCCCTTCGCCTCCCCCCACCATTTTCTCTTTCTTGGCCTTGGGGTTTTCCTTTGTTCTTTTCCTCTCTATAAACCCTATTTTCTGTACAGACATACACTCTCTGGATGAGTCACATATCCGCGACTTTTTTAATTCAGGTACAAATAGAAAAAAAAAATCACTTTCGATTATTATTTTGTGTATTTATTTGATCGATTTAATGTTTTATGTCTTTATTTTGATTTTTTTTTATGTATGTGAATGTTTGAAAAGTTCTTATTTTGGATTTTGGGGTTATTTTTTGCTATCTGATTTGTGTGTTTGGATTTATATATGCGTCAGTAAATACAGTAGGGGTTGAATATGACGACTTTAAGATCGAGTTTGCCGTCGAGGTTACGGCAACTTCTCTCCAGCGAAGGAGCCATTGGTCCATCTATTAAACTCGACTCTGAGCCTGTATGTACTCCTTTTACTCCTTCCCTTTTTTCATATTTTTTTTGAAGTTAGTATTTGGTTGGTGCTGCGTGTAATTAAGGGTTTTGTATCAAAATAGCTTGTTGTGGACATGCCAGTTAGGGTTTTATGAAATTACTTCACAATGTACATTTTCTTTTGTTGTTAATTTTATTTTTATTCAAGACGTGGAATGTGTGTTAGTAGGGTTTTGTCTGGAAATTGCTTGTTGGGGAGTTGAGAATTAGAAGTTAACTCATTTTAAGTGTTTATGCAATCCCTATTTTATCTGCTTTTTTGTGATTGACACGTTGAAAATCTGTCATAAGTACTGATGCCGTCTGGGTCTGAAACTTATTACATCTGTTACAAGTGTACTCGTGCCATTTGAGTCAAAAATCAGTCTTTGTTATGTATTCAGAATCTATGAAAAGCTGCGGGTTTGATTTGGTATTTGGTTACAAGATACTGAAAATATTTAAAATTGTATTACTGCTAGATATCTATTTCTTCTTTACTGATATCGACTGTTCAAGCTTGTTTGACAACTGATACTACTTACTATACAAGTCCTTGGTAAAGAAAATTATTGAAATTAATATTGAATTTGACTAGCTTGATTTTTACTATCAAGTTTGCAGCTTTGCGGCACTCCTATCAGGATATGCTAGCTCTAGATCCTAGGGTTTAAAACTGGTTCCTTTCATGGTCTTTATTTAAAAAAATAAATTGGTTCCTGTCATGGTTGATGAGAGGTTGACGTTGCAAGCTAATGTAGAAGGATATAATGTATTGGCTCTAGTGCTGCATATTAGTCGAATAATAGTTGCAGCTACTCGTGTGATGCTCACGAAATCATTGACACATTATTTTAATCACATTTGACTTTTATGGTGTGTCAAGATTAATTCAATTACGTAGTCAATGAGCGGCAAAAAAAATATATCTGCCTCTGCTCAAAGAAATCCTTGGTTGTAGCTGGCTACTGATAGGACTTTATAAAAGTAAATTGAAATCAAAGAGAACAAGTTTGGTACATCTGAGGCAGAAAATCTAAAGGAAAATATACTGGTTCATAGCATGAAAGTTTAGATTATTGAAGTTTCCTAACCACTCATAAATACTGATAAGCACTACATATTGTTACCAGGAGGATACTTTTCCCTTCCTTCTGTAGCTTGAATGCGTTCCGCGTATATGCCCACTAGTGTATATTTGAATCTTGAAAGAAACTGAAATTGAAAATCCGATGCACTTTAATTGACACAATAAAAGGACGCCTTCTTTCCTTGCAATATGGTAGATGGATGCCTACCGGTCCTTGCAAACTGAACCTTGATTAATTTGTATAAGCACTTCATAAATAGTACTTAATACATTTAGAACTCCTGAGGAAAAGCTTTGTATCTTTTCTCTATTTTCTATAAACCAGGAGAAGATGGTGT
This sequence comes from Nicotiana tomentosiformis, assembly GCF_000390325.3. Classification (NCBI taxonomy): domain Eukaryota; kingdom Viridiplantae; phylum Streptophyta; class Magnoliopsida; order Solanales; family Solanaceae; genus Nicotiana; species Nicotiana tomentosiformis. The sequence continues at coordinate 107,235,925 of NC_090815.1, read as the reverse complement.
TTCAATAATGTGTTGTTTGTAGTATCTTGAATCATATCTAGTCATGGATACACGAAATTGTGGCACACTCTATGCTTATCGCCACTCTTTTTTGTGAAAGACTGGCGTTTACGTTAAATTAGCTTTATTTTTTATTGGATTTTGCATCTTCATTTCATGGGTTGCATTCTTAATACTGTTTCACTACAATCTAAACTGAGACCTACCTGGAAAAAGAGATATCTTCAAACTAACAGTGATAATAATTCCTTCCCTTATTACTTTTCAATGGGTGCTCTTTTACAGCTGAAGACGCTGGCATGGGTTAAGAACTGAAATGGTTTATCATGGTCCAAAATGGCTCTAAAGTTTTTTCCCCATTTTATGTTTCTAGCAAAGCCATGTTCCTTAACATCAATCAATACCATTGTTCATCCTCTTTTTATGTTTTATTCGGTGGAGTAGAGGTTATTCTTATCGGTGGAGTTTTAAGGATTTTTTTTTTTTTTGGGGGGGGGGGGGGGGTCTAATCATCTTTTCATGGATCTAGTAATATATACACTGTATTTAGTCATATGTAAGGAAATAACAAAGCAATATATCATCTGATTAGGGCCTTGGCTTCCCGCTGCTTGAAAGGATTTCTGTTTTCCATTACTGATTCTCTCTTGCAGTTGATGCTATTTTTATCTTTCGTGATTGTGTCCTCCTTTTCAAGTTTTTTTCTCCATTCACTTGCATGAGCTTATTGTGCATTTGTCCACATGTCAGCCTCCCAGAATAAAGGCCTTTATCGACAAGGTCATCCAATGTCCATTACAAGATATTGCAATACCTCTTTCCGGTTTCCGCTGGGAGTATGGCAAGGTGAATACATCTTACCTCTGCTTATCCTGATTTTTATGCAGTTTGGGCTTTTACTTAGTTGGACTTCTCTTTTCAGGGAAATTTTCATCACTGGAGACCATTGTTTCTACATTTCGATACGTATTTCAAGTCATATCTATGTAGTAGGAAAGATCTTCTCTTGTCTGATAACATATTAGGAGATGATAGTCCTTTCCCCAAGCAGGCAGTTCTTCAAATCTTACGTGTGATGCAGATCATACTAGAAAATTGCCATAACAAGGGTTCATTTAGTGGCTTGGAGGTAAGCTGAAGATGCTAAAACTTTTTGCTCGTTTGTGGATGAGCGTCTTAAAAATTATTCATGTGTATTGATGATGTCTGAACTTTTTTCCTTTGTTCTCTGGCAGCATTTCAAACTCTTGCTGGCTTCAACAGATCCTGAGCTCCTCATTGCAACATTAGAGACTCTTGCTGTATTAGTAAAAATAAATCCATCCAAGCTACATGCAAGTGGTAAGTTGGTTGGATGTGGTTCTATAAATAGCTGTCTCCTGTCACTCGCGCAGGGGTGGGGAAGCAAGGAAGAAGGTCTGGGCTTGTATTACTGCGTTACTGTAAACGAAAGAAGTCAGGATGAAGGCCTATCTTTGTTTCCATCCAATGTGGAAAATGATGGTGACAAGTCACTTTACCAGTTAGGCTCCACCCTTTATTTTGAGTTGCATAGTGCCAATACTCAAAACAATGCTGAAGCTGGGGATGGTGCAGTGTCAACAAACTTGAATGTAATTCACATACCTGATCTTCATGTACGGAAAGAGGAAGATATGGCGCTAATGAAGTTCTGCACTGAGCAGTACAATATTCCTCCTGAGCAAAGGTTTGCGTTGCTAACAAGAATCAGATATGCACACGCGTTCCGCTCCCCCAGGGTATGCAGGCTTTACAGCAAAATCTGTCTTCTTGCTTTCATTGTGCTTGTCCAGGCTAGTGATTCTCATGATGAACTTGCGTCCTTTTTTGCTAATGAACCTGAATACACAAATGAGTTGATCAGGATTGTCAGATCTGAAGAAACCATCTCTGGAAATGTTAGAACGCTAGCAATGAATGCCTTGGGTGCGCAATTAGCTGCTTATGCATCATCGCATGAGCGGGCGAGGATTTTGAGTGGGTCAAGCATCAGTTTTGCTGGCGGTAATCGCATGATTCTCCTAAATGTTTTACAGAGAGCAATCTTGTCACTTAACAGCTCAAATGACTTGTCATCTGTATCCTTTGTTGAAGCTGTTCTGCAGTTTTACCTGCTACATGTGATATCTTCTTCTAGTTCTGGGAGTGTTATTCGAGGGTCTGGAATGGTGCCGACTTTTTTGCCTCTAGTAGAGGATGCTGAGCCTGCACATATACATCTTGTTTGCCTGGCTGTGAAAACACTGCAAAAGCTTCTGGATTATAGTAATGCAGCAGTAACCCTTTTCAAAGATTTGGGTGGAGTAGAGCTTTTGGCAAATAGGTTACAGATAGAAGTGCACAGAGTGATTGACATGGCTGGAGATGATGACAATTCTATGATCATTGGTGAGCATTTTAAATCTAGTGATGAACAATCATATTCTCAAAAGAGACTTATTAGGGTCTTGTTGAAGGCACTTGGGTCTGCTACCTATGCTCCTGCAAATTCGGCCAGATCGCAGAGTTCTAACGATGCATCTTTACCTGCCACTTTGTGTCTGATATTTAGTAATGTGGAAAGATTTGGAGGTGATATTTATTCCTCGGCGGTTACTGTTATGAGTGAAATAATTCACAAAGACCCCACATGTTTCCCTGCTTTGCATGAGTTGGGTCTTCCTAATGCTTTTTTGTCCTCAGTGGTGTCTGGAATACTACCTTCTCCAAAAGCTCTTACTTGTGTACCTAATGGTCTTGGTGCAATTTGCCTTAATGGGAAGGGACTGGAATCGGTGAAGGAAACCTCAGCATTGCGTTTCCTTGTTGACATATTTACCAACAAGAAATACGTGGTAGCTATGAATGAAGGTATTGTCCCTTTGGCAAATGCTGTGGAAGAGCTGTTGCGTCATGTATCTTCACTGAGAGGTATTGGGGTGGATTTAATAATTGAGATTGTTAACAGTATTGCGTCACGGGGTGATGGTGAACATGCTGAGTCATCAGGGAAATCAAGTGAAACTACTGAAATGGACATGGACGCGGATAACAGGGAGAGTGTTGCATCCAGCTCATTGGTCGAATCAACTTATTCAACTGGTGAAGCTATCAGTGATGAGCAGTTCATTCAGTTGGCTGTCTTTCATGTGATGGTACTCGTTCATCGTACAATGGAGAACTCTGAAACTTGTCGGCTATTTGTGGAGAAGTCGGGAATTGAAGCTTTGTTGAAACTACTCCTACGGCCTAGTGTTGCCCAGTCGTCTGAAGGGATGTCCATAGCATTACACAGCACCATGGTCTTCAAGACTTTTACTCAACACCACTCGGCTGCTTTGGCTCGTGCTTTTTGTTCCTTTCTCAAGGATCATCTGAAAAAAGCATTGTCTGGATTTGATGTTGTTTCTGGTGCTTTTCTCCTGGATCCTAAAAATATTCCAGAGAAGACATTTTCTTCACTTTTTCTAGTTGAGTTTCTTTTATTTCTGGCTGCCTCCAAAGACAACCGATGGGTAACTGCTCTGTTAACAGAGTTTGGAAATGGTAGCAAAGATGTCTTGGAAGATATTGGTCGTATTCATCGTGAAATTCTTTGGCAGATAGCATTGCTTGAAGAATCTAAGGTTGATGTAGAGGAAGGCGATGCTGGTAAAAGTGATGAGGCGCGGCAGTCAGAATTGAGTGCAACTGATAGTGAAGAACAAAGATTAAATTCCTTCAGGCAGTTTCTGGATCCATTACTTCGCAGGAGGATGTCAGGGTGGAGTTTTGAGTCACAATTTTTTGATCTGATCAATCTATATCGTGATCTGACTAGAGCTTCTGGTCTTCAGCAACGTCAGACCACTGACGGTCCTTCAAACCTCCGGATAGAAGCTAGTCATCATTCACAACCATCAGATTCTCTTGATGATGCCGGAACCAGTAACCGAAAAGAGGACAGACAAAGGTCCTATTATCATTCCTGCCGTGATATGGTAAAATCCCTGTCAATCCATATCACCCATTTGTTTCAAGAGTTGGGCAAGGTGATGCTACTTCCATCGCGAAGGCGGGATGATATGCTCAATGTTTCAGCTCCGTCAAAATCTGTTGCTTCAACATTTGCTTCAATTGCTATGGATCACATGAATTTTGGAGGTCATGTAAGTACTTCTGGATCAGAGGCATCTGTGTCAACCAAATGTCGTTATTTTGGCAAGGTTGTTGAATTTATTGATGGGATTCTGCTGGACAAGCCTGATTCGTGCAATGCTGTTATTCTAAATTGCCTTTATGGGCGTGGGGTTATTCAGTCAGTGTTGACCACATTTGAAGCTACTAGTCAGTTACTCTTTGCCGTCAATAGAGCTCCTACTTCTCCTATGGAAACCGATGAGACACATTCAAGGCAGGATGGAGTTGAAGATGCAGACCGTTCATGGATATATGGTTCCTTAGGAAGTTATGGGAAGCTGATGGATCATTTGGTGACTTCATCTTTAATTCTATCTCCTTTCACAAAGCATTTACTAAATCAACCTTTGATAAGTGGTGATATCCCATTTCCACGGGATGAGGAGACATTTGTAAAGGTTCTTCAGTCCATGGTATTGAAGACGGTTCTTCCTGTTTGGACTCATCCGCAATTCACAGAATGTAATTATGATTTCATTGCAGCAGTTCTCAACATCATTAGACACATCTACTCTGGAGTAGAAGTCAGAAACGCAAACAGTACTGCTGCTCGCGTGTCCGGTCCTCCTCTAAATGAAGCTACAATTTCTACAATTGTTGAAATGGGGTTCTCCAGGAGTAGGGCAGAAGAGGCTTTGAGGCAGGTTGGGTCAAATAGTGTTGAGCTAGCAATGGAGTGGTTATTCTCGCATCCAGAAGAAGCAGCACAGGAAGATGATGAACTCGCCCGTGCCCTTGCAATGTCGCTTGGGAACTCTGGATCGGATGCAAAGGAAGATGTTCCCAAAGAAAGCAGCCAGACAATTGATGAAGAAATAGTTCAGCCTCCTCCTGTTGATGATTTGTTGTCAACATGCCGAAAGCTTCTACAGATGAAAGACTCTCTTGCTTTTCCTGTCAGGGATCTTCTTGTGATGATATGCTCCCAAAATGATGGTGAACATAGGTCAGCTGTGGTTTCATTTATCGTTGAACAGGTGAAGCTTTCTAGTAATGCCTCTGAGGATTGTAACAGCAGCATTCTTTCTAATCTCTTTCATGTTCTGGCTCTGATCCTTAATGAAGATACCGAGGCCAGAGAGATAGCTGCAAAGAACGGTTTGGTCAAAGTTTCATCTGATCTTCTCTCACAATGGATTTCCAGTTCATTTGATAGGGAGAAAGTTCCCAAATGGGTGACAGCAGCTTTTGTTGCTATTGATCGGCTTGCTCAAGTGGATCAGAAGTTAAATGCTGAAATTCTGGAACAGCTGAAGAGAGATGATGCTACACAGAAACCAGTTTCGATCAACGAGGACAAATATAATAAGTTGCAGTCTTCTTTGTCTCCAAAATATCTGGATGTACTGGAGCAGAAGCGGCTTGTTGAAATAGCTTGTGGTTGTATGAGGAACCACCTTCCCTCAGAAACAATGCATGCTGTGCTGCAGCTATGTGCAACTCTTACAAGAACTCACTCGGTTGCTGTTAACTTTCTGGATGCTGGTGGATTGCAGTTGCTGCTTTCCTTGCCAACGAGCAGCTTGTTTATTGGGTTTGACAATATTGCTGCTACTATAATACGACATATTCTTGAGGATCCTCAGACTCTACAGCAAGCTATGGAAGCAGAGATACGACACAATGTTGTAACTGCTTCTAATAGGCAGTCAAGTGGAAGGCTCACAGCTCGTAATTTCCTGTTGAATTTGACTTCTGTTATTCAACGGGATCCAGTGATTTTCATGCGGGCTGCTCGTTCAGTGTGCCAAGTGGAGATGGTTGGCGAACGACCTTATGTAGTCTTGTTGAGAGACCGTGACAAGGACAAAAAGGACAAAGATAGGGAGAGAGAGAAATCAGATGACAAAGATAAAGTCCAGAATGCAGATCTGAAGTCTGGTGTTGGTAATGTGAGCCATGGAGTACAGGGCAAGAGTCTTGATGCGAGTTCTAAGAATGTTAAAGTCCATCGAAAGCCACCTCATAGCTTTGTAAATGTCATTGAGCTTCTCTTGGATTCAGTTGTAAAGTTTGTTCCTCCCCTGAAAGACGAACAGGTGACAAAGGAGAGCTGTAATTCAACAGATATGGACATTGATGTGTCTGCAAACAAGGGTAAAGGAAAAGCTATCGCGTCTGCTTCTGAAGCAAGTGAAGCTGATAGCCATGAATTGTCTGCATCTATGGCTAAGATTGTATTCATTTTGAAGCTTCTGACTGAGATTTTTTTGATGTACACTGCGTCAGTTCATATTCTGCTTCGAAGAGATTCTGAAATTAGCAGTTGCATAGCTGCTCCTCAACGGAGCCCCACAGGGCACGTTACTGGTGGAATTTTTCATCATATTCTTCATAAGTTTTTACCACATTCCAAGAGTTCTAGGAAAGAGAGAAAAACTGATGTGGACTGGAGGCAAAAACTTTCGAGCAGAGCTAGCCAGTTTTTGGTGGCATCTTGTGTTCGTTCGACAGAGGCAAGGAAAAGAATCTTTACAGAGATCAACAGTGTCTTTAGTGATTTTGTTGAGCTTGAAAAAGGTTTTAGGGCACCAGCAACCGATATTCAAGCATTTATTGATCTTCTCAATGATGTACTGACTGCTCGGGCACCTACAGGTTCTTCCATCTCATCAGAAGCTTCAGCTACTTTCATAGATGTCGGTTTGGTTCAATCTCTAACTCGAGCCCTTCATGTCCTGGACCTGGATCATACTGATTCTTCCAAGGTTGTTACTGGCGTTGTAAAAGTTCTGGAGTTGGTAACAAAGGAGCATGTGCATGCGGCTGAATCCAATGCTGGGAAGGGAGAACAGTCAACAAAAACTCAGGACCTTAGTCAACCTGGGACTACTAATGATGCCTTTGCATTACAGACTAATGAAACTGCAGCACAGCCTAACGGGAATCCAGTGCCAACAGATCATATTGAGTCCTTTGGTGCGTCTCAAAACTTTGGTGGGTCTGAAGCTGTCACTGATGATATGGAACATGACCAGGATATTGATGGGGGTTTTGGTCCATCTAATGAAGATGATTACATGCATGAAAGTAATGAGGATACCAGAAATCTGGAAAATGGCCTTGAGATAAGATTTGAAATCCCACCTGATGTACAAGAGAATCTTGATGAAGATGACGATGATGAGGACGACGACGATGAGATGTCAGGCGATGAAGGAGATGAGGTTGATGAAGATGAAGAGGGGGATGAAGAAGAACAGAATGATCTTGAGGAAGATGAAGCTCATCACTTACAACATCCTGATATTGATCAAGATGACCAAGAAATAGACGAAGATGATTTTGATGAGGAGGTAATGGATGAAGAGGATGAAGACGACGAGGATGAGGAGGATGGTGTAATACTTCGACTGGGTGATGGAATGAATGGAATAAATGGAATAAATGTTTTTGACCATATTGAGGTGTTTGGCCGAGACAATAGCCTCTCTAGTGAAACTTTACATGTTATGCCTGTTGAAGTTTTTGGCTCTAGGCGCCAGGGGCGTACAACGTCCATCTACAATCTTTTGGGAAGAAATGGTGACAGCAGTGCTCCTTCACAACACCCTCTTCTAGTAGAACCCTCTTCCTCGCTACAATTGGGTCAACCACGGCAATCAGGTATCTGGACTACTTCTGGTTAATATCATAATAATTTTTCTCTGGTGTGCAATGATGTATCACGTGCTTTTGTTTATTGGTTTCAAAATAAATCTCATTAGTCCCTTCGTGCTCATGACAGAGAATATTCGTGATGCTTATTCAGATCGGAGCTCAGAAGGAACCTCATCACGGCTGGATTCTGTTTTCCGTTCTCTTCGGAGCAGCCGTCACAACCAACGGTTTAATTTATGGACTACTGATAACCAACAAAGTGGTGGATCAAATGCCTCTACTCTTCCACAGGGTTTTGAGAATATGCTTGTTTCCCATTTGAGGCGGTCAACCCCTGAGAAAGCAGCTGATCAAGATGCCACAGAGGGGTCTCTGAATAGAGGTGAGACCACCCAGTTTGCTGGTTCAGGTGAGGCAGCTGAAACTGCTGCAGCTGCTGTGGAGAACAACAGCAATAATGAGGCCAGAGATGCAACTGCCCCCTCAACAGTTCTGGATGGATCTGGCAGTGCTGATGCAACACCTGTGGCAAATGTTTCTACTCAAGGAGCAGATTCACCTGGTGGACAGTCTCAGCCTGTCGAAATGCAGTTTGAACAGAATGATGTTGCCATAAGGGACATTGAGGCAGTTAGCCAAGAAAGCAGTGGAAGTGGTGCAACTCTGGGTGAAAGTCTTCGAAGTCTTGACGTTGAAATTGGAAGTGCAGATGGGCATGATGATGGCGGAGATAGGCAAGGTGCAGCAGATGTTCGAACTAGGAGGACTAATATTTCTTTTGGAAATTCTACACAGGTAAGTGCGAGGGATGTAGCCCTTCATAGTGTATCTGAAGCTTCGGAACATCCAAGTCAAGAAGCAGAACAAAGTGGTCCAGGCGAGGAACAGCAACCTAATTTGGATGCTGATTCTCGATCAATTGATCCTGCATTTCTAGAGGCACTTCCTGAAGAGTTGCGAGCTGAGGTTCTCTCAGCTCAACAAAGTCAAGCAACTCAACCACAAAATTCTGAGCCTCAAACTAGTGGAGATATTGATCCAGAATTTCTGGCAGCCCTCCCACCTGATATCCGAGAAGAAGTTTTGGCACAACAACGGGCACAAAGGCTGCAGCAGTCACAAGAATTAGAGGGCCAACCTGTTGAGATGGACACCGTGTCGATTATTGCTACATTCCCTTCGGAATTACGGGAAGAGGTACTTCTTTAGATGAATTTCTAATCTTACGTGAACTTTAATTTCATTTACACAAACAAGTGAAATCCTGTTTTCCTATTTTTTCTTCTTCAATTCTTCAGGTTGTGATTAAAGTTTGACTCCCATTAATCTTTTTATGGCTATCTTTGGGTCTTAATATTTCATGTCTCAGGTCCTTTTGACTTCTTCGGATGCTATTCTTGCTAATTTAACACCTGCTCTTGTGGTGGAAGCAAATATGTTGCGCGAGAGGTTTGCACGGAGGTATAACCGGACACTTTTAGGTATGTATCCTAGAAGTCGTAGAGGCGACTCTAGACGGAATGAACAATTGGACAGGGCTGGTGGAACCTTTTCCCGTAGATCAGCTGGAAGTAAGCCTCTGGAGGCAGATGGGTCTCCCTTAGTTGACACTGAGGGCTTAAGAGCGTTGGTGCGGTTGCTCCGCGTCTTCCAGGTATAAACTTGGTGTGCTTAGATTGCTGATTTTTTTGCATCTATGATTTGAATGTTGACACATCTGGCCCCATGCAGCCAATCTACAAAGTCCCCCTACAGAGGCTGCTGTTGAATCTCAGTGCACATGCTGAAACAAGAGCTGCTTTAGTTAAAATCCTTATGGACTTGTTGATGCTTGATGTTGGACGGCCTGCTAATCTGAATACTGCTGAGCCCCCATATCGACTATATGGTTGCCAAAGTAACGTGATGTATTCGCGTCCTCAACATCTTGATGGTTAGACCTTAGTGCCTTGCTTCAACTTTTTGGTTGTGTATTACGTATTACTAGTCTTGCTACTGCAGTTGCTTTATTTGTTGTTGTTTTTGCCTTGTAAATTTCATTCATCTCATTGCCTTGTAGGAATTCCTCCTTTACTATCTCGTCGTGTTCTTGAGACACTTACATACTTGGCGAAGAACCATTCTTTGGTTGCAAAGACTCTACTTGAATTCAGGCTCCCTCAACCAGTGGTGGAAGGGCCAATAAGTCCAGATCAGAGACGTGGAAAAGCTGTGATGGTTGAGGCTGATGGACCGAAAAGATGGCAGCTTGAAGGACAAGTAGCTCTTGCATTGCTTTTGGGCCTCTTGAATCATCCCCTTTACTTGAGAAGTGTTGCGCATCTAGAGCAGGTAGTTTGCATAAGTGGGATGTCTCTTTGAGTAGTCATTAGTTGGTATTTCTTGCTGTCTAACAATTTCTCTTTTGGATCTAGCTGTTAAATCTGCTAGATGTTATAGTCCTGAACACCGAAAGCAAATCAAATGCACATGAAGAACCTGGATCGTCCTCTACAGAACAACCAACTGGTCCTCCAGTTCAATCTACTGCTGAGATGAATACTGAATCTCATGCAGCTTCATCTGAGGTTGAGGACAAGTCCGGAGCCTCATCCTCTGTTGCAGGCGGAGACCAAACTACTGAAAGTATTTTGCTTAGTCTTCCACAATTAGAACTTCGACTCCTGTGCTCATTGCTTGCCAGAGAAGGGTAAGCTAGTTCCTTATCCTGTAATGTGCTTATTCAAGCTGTTTGACGTTATGTATTTCTACATGCTGCTTTAGTGCTATTGCATCGATGTATTTTAAAATGTTAAATACTCTGGTTTGAACTTCAGTAGATATTGCGAAAAAAAGAAGAGCATTTCTTGTTTGATTTGTTAAGTTAAGTAGATATTACGGAAAAAAAAAGCGCATCTCTGGTTTTATTTGATAAGTTCAGTAGATAGTACTTCTTATGAGATGCTTCCCTTTTTTTTTGGGGGGGGGGGGGGGGCTATGCCATGCTCCTTTATTGAAATGTAGTTGTGAGTTGGCTGGCTTATTGATGTACTGAACTAATTTTGTACTTGCTGTATATTTTCTTTCTTTTTCAAAGGAGGACTTGGATAAATAAACTAATTGCTTAGTGTGGTGTTCTTTTCAAAATTTTCATGCATGTGGCTTCTGTATGTGGCACAAAATTATGTGTTTGGTTGCACATGCACTTACTTGAAATGTAAGACTCAACTATCCTTTTCACACGACCAAGTACATTTTGAACCTTCAGTGGTTTTTTTATACTTAATGTTGCTGAATAATATATAATTTATTCATTGTTGAAGCTGTTTAATGTTTTCTTCTTTTGCTAGTCTGTCAGACAACGCTTACTCATTGGTAGCTGAGGTACTGAAAAAATTGGTGGCCATAGCTCCCGCCCTTTGTCATTTATTTATTACTGAGCTAGCTGGCTCTGTGCAAAGCCTGACAAGATCTGCGTTGGATGAGTTAAACAAGTTTAGGGAAGTAGAAAAAGCACTGCTCAGTACCACTTCAACTGATGGCGCCGTGATACTCAGAGTTTTGCAAGCATTAAGCACTCTTGTTGCTTCAATTGGTGACAAGAACAAGGATAATGAAATTCCTTCTGAGAAGGAGCATGGTGCTACTGTCAACCTGGTTTTGGACATTAACACAGCTTTAGAACCTCTATGGCAGGAGCTGAGCACTTGCATTAGCAAAATAGAGTGTTTTTCTGAAACAGCAACCAACCTGTCACACTCATCCCTTGTTACCACATCTAAACCTTCTGGAGCAATGCCTCCACTTCCAGCAGGCACACAAAATATTTTACCGTACATAGAGTCCTTTTTTGTGATGTGTGAGAAGTTGCATCCTGGACATTTGGGTGCAGGGCAGGATTTTAGTATTGCTACAATTCCTGATCCAGAAGAAGCAACTGCTTCTGCTATGCAGCCGAAAACACCTACATCTGCAACGAAAGTTGATGAGAAGCACATTGCTTTCGTAAAATTTGCAGAGAAGCACAGGAAACTTCTTAATGCTTTTGTGCGGCAGAATCCTGGCCTACTAGAGAAGTCTTTCTCCATCATGCTGAAGGTTCCTCGTTTTGTTGATTTTGACAATAAAAGATCCCACTTTAGATCTAAGATTAAACATCAACATGATCATCATCACAGTCCTCTGAGAATTTCTGTAAGAAGAGCTTACATACTTGAAGATTCATATAATCAGCTGCGCATGAGAACAACTCAAGAATTGAAAGGGAGGTTGACTGTTCATTTCCAAGGGGAAGAAGGGATTGATGCTGGGGGACTTACTAGGGAATGGTATCAGTTGCTGTCCAGAGTAATTTTTGATAAGGGAGCACTGTTGTTTACTACAGTTGGCAATGAAGCAACATTTCAGCCAAATCCCAACTCCGTGTACCAAACTGAGCACCTTTCATACTTCAAATTTGTTGGGCGAGTTGTGAGTACCTGCTTTTTTCTGTTTTGCTTGAGTCATTCAGTTTAACAATATCTCATGTGCTTTATGTACATCCCAGGTTGGGAAGGCATTATTTGATGGTCAACTTCTTGATGTTCATTTTACACGATCCTTCTACAAGCATATATTGGGCGCTAAAGTGACATATCATGATATTGAAGCTATTGATCCTGACTACTACAAAAATTTGAAATGGCTGCTTGAGGTAGCGTCTTCTGTTTTCTTAGCGATTGCGGATATGCTGCTTAAATATTTATTCTGCTCACGTTTCTTGCTTTGTACAGAATGACATAAGTGACATTTTAGACCTTACATTCAGCATTGATGCTGATGAAGAAAAGTTGATACTTTATGAACGCAATGAGGTATGAGTTCTTTAGCGAGGAGTGAAATTTCAACATTTTTGTTTCAGAAGTTCTGATTGAAATTTGTATAATGCAGGTTACCGACTACGAACTGATTCCGGGTGGCCGAAATAAAAGAGTTACTGAGGAAAATAAGCAACAGTACGTTGACTTAGTTGCTGAACATCGGTTGACGACTGCTATCCGCCCTCAGATAAATGCTTTTCTAGACGGATTCAGTGAACTGATTCCGCGGGATCTCATTTCTGTTTTTCATGATAAGGAACTCGAGTTATTAATTAGCGGTCTACCAGACATCGATCGTATGTTTCACTATTCCTTTATTTGCTACTTGATGCTGTAATCCTGCTGTAGATAGTTATTTGTCAATATCAAGAAAGAAGAGTTGCTCCTTACATGTGATATTCCCTTGCTTTGCAGTTGATGACTTGAGGGCAAATACAGAATATTCTGGATACAGCCCAGCATCACCAGTTATTCAGTGGTTTTGGGAAATCGTTCAAGGTTTTAGCAAGGAAGACAAGGCTCGCCTTCTACAATTTGTCACTGGGACCTCAAGGGTAGTTTGTTGCTTTTATTTGATTACAGTTTCATGCTTTATGTCTCCTGCAATCATCTCGAACAAGTTTTTGTCAACTTCTCCAGGTGCCATTGGAAGGGTTTAGTGCACTACAAGGAATTTCAGGTTCCCAGAAATTTCAGATCCACAAGGCTTACGGCAGTCCTGATCACTTGCCTTCAGCACATACATGGTAATTACTTTTATCATCTGAAATGAAACTATGATTGTCCTTTTGGTTTTCATTCTAATTTTATTAGCTGAAGAAGATCCATGCTGCTCCCTCTGCAAATTAGTTCTCTTTCTTTCCTTTGTGTGCATCCTAATTTACTGCAAGGATGAATTGGCAGCTTTTCTATGAGATAGGAAAGCTTTCTTAAATGAGTATTTAAATCTAATGCAGAGTAATATTATATGAAACTGTCCTAATCTTGGATTACATCTCAACTACTGACATCAATTTGTTCACGTCATCTAATGACTTCTTTCTTTATCCATTTGACCTGGCTCCATCTTTGATCAAAGGAAGCCATTGAGATTGGACAGATTGTTTTGTATTTTATTCCTTTATCGTCGTTAGTTATTTACTGCGAACACATTTCTAATGTTTATTTGCTGGGCGCAGTTTCAACCAGCTTGATCTACCAGAGTATCCCTCTAAAGAGCACCTAGAGGAGAGGCTACTGCTTGCCATTCATGAAGCCAATGAAGGGTTTGGATTTGGTTAACACCGGTGGTCTCTGAATTAGATTCTGTAGATAATTTCCATGTTAGAAAAGAGAATTTTTTTTAACAGGAGAACAGTCCAAGGGCATTTTAAGTCTGTGAGATACCTGTCTATAATGCTGTACAGTCTATTTGCTATGCCAAATGATTCTGGCGGTTTTCTTTTGCCAATCGTTTATTTATCCGTTTTGAGATTTTTTAACGTCGGGTGCGACATCATTTTTCTGTAATCGCTGCTCATCATGTACCTCAAGACCAATTGCGATGCAGACCAAGGTTATATAATGGTCGATCCTTACCGAAACTTGGGCTGCGTTAATGCGTTTTCCACCCGTGTTACACGATTAGGATTTCTCGGGTGCTTTATAGTCGGATCAAAACTAAATTAAGCTAGGGTAGAGTTTATGGTGTTACTCCGGCAATATCACTACCCTTACAAGTAAAGAAAACTAACAATTAGAACCCAAAAAATCTATTGATTCAACTAATTTAGATTCTAGAAATACGCTTTCTACCATCGGTTTTTTTATTCTTAGAGTTCGAACTTGAGATTTTGATGTTTATCTCCCATTAGTTGTTATATATGCTTTTCATAAGCAAGACTGACCTAGAAAGCAGGAAAAAATAATTAGCGTTTGTTACTGATCAATTTTTGTGTTGTTTGCAAACTCTATTTGTTTATGCTATTGTTCAAACTAAGTTTTTGATGTTATATTACATCATTATAATGTAAAAGAAGGAAATAACACTCTAAAATTCAAATGACATGTTAATTATGGGGAAAAACCCGAAGAAAAAAGATATATTCAAAATCTTTGGCATAAAGCGAAATTTTATTAAGAACCATAATTGGAGAACCTCAATAATATTAATATCCCCATCCTTTTAAAGTCTCATTATTACTAACAAAGGCTTACAATCAATGTGGTGGTGAAAGGATATAATTCCCCTACTCTTAACCAAAATATTTGTGTTTGAGTTTTGGGAATCGAAAAAATCTTAATAGAGAACATTTCCCTTTTTAATGAATTTTACACGACGTAAATCTGAATTAGTCGAGACCCTGATGCTATCTAACACGGGGTGAAAAATCAGGAGGGGAGAAAATAAAAACAAAGGATTGGTAGAAAATTGACGGTGCATCTCAACTTGATACACCTTCCCTTATGTGATAATCTCTTCAGAGTTCCTTCTTTTTTTTTTTGTGAGAATTATTGTTTGCTTGATATGAAGTTAAGTTTCTTACCAAACACCTCCTCCCCCCACCACCACCACAAAGCCACCCCTTTTTCCTTATTGGATAATTGACCAACCATTGACTCTTAGCCTGAAAGGCACAAAGTCTATGCGTTTTCCTTTCCCACTGTAAACTATTTGCCCTTTGCTTTTCCAAAGACCAATCAAATTTTAAGACATGCATGAATAATAAAGAAAAAAGAAGAAGATACTAACAAAATTAAAATTTTGTATAACAAGGAAGCAAGAACTTGGAAACAGCACGGCAGTGAGTCAGTAAACAATGGGTCTGATCAACTTTCTTCTGATTTCAGCCAAAATTTTGCTCTCTTGGTAAGTATTTTCATAACTTCCATTCCTCTGCCACTTAGTAATTCTTCCTATTTTTTTTTTTATCTTTTTCTTGACCAAAAAGACACAATCTCGATTGCTTTGTTTAAGATTTTGGAGTTAGTTAGTAGTTGTGGCACATTGTTCTCTTGTGGGGTTGTCAATTGTTTGTCCTATTTTTCAGGAACTTGTTATTTGTTAAGCCCTTTCTATATATACACATGTGGAAAGAGAAAATAATTTTAGCCTTCTAAGTTTTGCTTAGATCAGCTGCTCATGTCTTAATTTTTTTTTTTCCAACAGTTCTTTTTGGATAGTCTGCAGACCATCAGTGACATTGCTGTGTCCTCTGTAAGTTAGAAAAAGAATTACTTAATTTTCTCTTATTTCTTTGAATTTTTGCTGGATATGTGAACTGGGATAGTTAGCCTTTTCTATATTGTGCTATTCTTGACTAAGCAGATATGCATCAATTCGGGCGATAGAGAGTGATAAAGCATCCAGCTACCAAAAGTGTCTTCAATATTGGGTCCTATTTGGATTAACCACTGTATTGGAGTTGACTCTTGCAAAGCCTTTGACAGGGTAATCTTTCATTTGCTTTTATATACAGAAATGTTTTTAGACTTCTTATATGCAAGCTATCCACCTTCGGACAAGGGCGAAGCTACATTGCCCTAAGGGTGGTCAATTGACTACCTTTTGTCGAAAATTTAGACCGTGTATATAGGGAAAATATTAGGTTTTAGAGGTATATAATATATAGTGAACGACAAGAGTGGGTTGCTCTAGTGATGAGCACCATCCACTTCCAACCAAGAGGTTGTGAGTTCGAGTCACCGCAAGAGCAGGGTGGAGAGTTCTTGGAGGGAGGGAGCCAAGGGTCTATCGGAAACAGCCTCTCTACCCCAGGGTAGGGGTAAGATCTGCGTACACACTAACCTCCCCAGACCCCACTAGTAGGATTATACTGGGTTGTTGTTGTTGTTGTTGTATAATATATAGTGAACATCCTTTGTCGGGAAGCTAGCTTGTGGCAATGGATTTATCCAAGTCCTCCTTTGAAAAAGAAATTGTGGTTTATCGAGTAAGAATCTAGTTCTATTCATCGTAGCAAGTTGTGTAAGTTTGGCAGTATCAGCTTATTCGGGACATATATTTGTGTCTCGAGTTGTGCAGACCAGCTGTAACTGATGGCTGAAACTAAATGGCTTATTACAGATCGATACTGTATAGGCATAAGAACTTCTAAAATCCAGCCAAGGTTGCGGCAAAGGCTCATTTCAGAGCTACCATTTTTTGGATGGGTGAGAGAGAACACTCAGCATCTGCAATAACAGCTGAGTCACATAATGTGTTAACCACTACACGAATATAACACATATCTCATGTTTTTACATGATAATATAAAGAGCTTAAATGCATCATCATTGTATTGGTTAATCTATCCATTACCTGTTGGGTGGGGCCTCTAGCAAAAGCCCTCGTTGAGGCACATCCATTAGAAAGTAAAAAATCTATGATTGTTTTGCATGAAAATGAAAGAGAAAGATTGTTTTAGCTAGAGCTTCGCGGTATATCAAAGCTTTTGGTTCTCTTGACTACTAACTTTATCACTTAGAGATGACATTTTCTTTTTTATGAGGAAATGTATGGATTTATGTTTGCAATTACAAATTCAGAACCTTATAGCAAGTTGTAGTTGAGCTCTTGGCTGTTCTTTCGTGCTCATTCCATGGCTCTGACCAAGCTTTTATCTAATCTGAAGGACATATTTCACTGTGTTGCTTTCTTCAGGTTTTCAGTTTGGCTTTATGCAAAAGGATTAGCATCCCTCTTGCTCGTGATGCCTCAGTTTAGTGTTGCTTCTTATGTGTATATGCACTTTGTTAAGCCACATGTTTCCCCAAATCCACACGTGGAAAAGGTCACGGAAAAGAATGATTGCATACCCACGAAAATCAGTGATTATATTGATGCAGCACCGATATATGTTGAACAGGAGGAAAAGGACAACCTGCAAAGTTTGGTCAATTATGAGGTAATCATAGTTTTCCGCAGCAAACGCCTTCTCATATGCTGACAGTAACATGTTCATGAACCTTTTGGTTATTCTGTTGTTTATAATTCTGTTTCAGGTTGAATCTTCTCCTACGAGTGATCGGCCAATTTATCCTAAGAAAGTTCAGATGGACTGGAGCTGCGCTTTATGTCTTGTGAGCACTTCCAGTGAGAGATGTCTAAAGCAACACATCCAAGGTAGGAAGCACAAATTGAAGGAAGAAGAAGAAGAAGAAAGGAAACACGAAATGATAGCAAGTAAAATATCCAAATTTGCTTCAAAGTTAGAGGGAAATTATCTAACAGATTTACTTGAGAGTTTGAGCCGGCTAAAATCTGAAAAGTTTGTGGAACTAAGAGGTTTTAATTTACCAATGAGAAGACCAGTTAAGTACTGCACTTGGAAAAAGCCTGAGTTTGGATGGACAAAGCTAAATACAGATGGATCTATAAACCGAAAAAATTCTGGTCTTGGTTGTTTGCTTCGCGATGATGAAGGTGTTCCTTTATGTGCTTGCATCTCTAAGGTTCTGCGTGGAGATATCTTCTTGGTTGAGTTACTAGCTATTTGGAGAGGTCTTACACTTGCTGCGAGTATAGGGATCAAAATGATATGGGTAGAATCCGACTCAATGAGTGCAGTGAAAGCCATTAACAAAGAGCAGCCATATAGTCAGAAGGCTAGTAGCTGTCTCATACACATTTGGAAAATCTTGAAGAAGTTTCAAAAGTACCAAGTTACTCATTCGTGGCGCGAAACAAACAGAGCAGCTGATTATTTATCAAAGATGGATATATCAGGAAGTGACATTGTTATTTGGCCTAGAGATTTTCCTAGTTCCCTTTGCAAATTTATTGCAGAAGATGCTCAGGGAAGTTGGTACCTTAGACGGTAAGCCCATCAAACGCGGCAGGAGCAAAACCATATTTAAGACAAGATTTAGAATTACAGCGTAGCTGTTATATATATCAGCTCTTGTTCCTAACAGAAGACTACCACCTGGAAAGTTGCAGGTTCGCAGTACATTATAAGGTAATTTATTTTTCTTTCTGAAACAATGATGGTGGTGTCTGGCCCAACTTGTACGGACTTCGACTAATTTACTGTGTACCTGCTACCATGTAACTTTGCCTACCGGCACATTATGAAGTAAATACTCTCTAACTGTGAAGGAGTAGAAGGTCCATATGTTGGCAAATGCATCTTAGTCTTGTGATGTGCTTCTTGTAAACAAGTAAACACAACCAAGCTTCTCAAACATTGACAAGTGAGCACTGAGCAGAACTATAATCTCAATATTTTAAAGCGAGTCCAACTCAAAAATAGAATTCTTAACCCCTTTACATTTTGAAAATCCTAATTTGCAGTTTTTATTTAATCAGATATAAAATGTAGCATACCAGTACTTGCAAGAAAACCAGGAATATTAATATTTGAAAAAGGAAAAAGCTCCAACACGAGCGATTTATATTAGAATCTGGAATTGAATAATATTTACGGCAGTACATTTTTCTCCTTTTTTTATGGCCAAGTCATCCTAAATATTTTGCAAATTAAATATATACGATCACAGGAGTAACATATAATATTGAAATGGACTTAATGTATTATTTCCGATAAACTTTTGGAACTTATATAGAGCTTTCACGTATTTATGATAAGTTGACCAATTTATTTAAACTATGTCGAGTATTGTTTGGCCCCTTTTTTTCAAGCGGCAGCCAACAAACATGGAATATCATGAAATTGTCATGTAACAACGCACCACAAGATTAAACGATATTTTTTATATGTTATACACACCTCTAATAAATTCTGATGTACATAAAATAAAACGGAGAGGGTAATAATATTCTTGGTCGAACTCAATCGACGACTCAGGCACAGAATCATGTTGTTATGTAAATTACTCATTTGTATTGACCCTGAGAGGACTCCATTTTTAAAACCAAATTATTGAGTACAGGTGAATCTTCATACATAGCTAGCGTTTGGTCATTCTGGACATGCACTTTAGGTAAAACAAAAATTTAAAGTTTTGTGAGTAAAAAACTTCAAAATTTTCAAAAATTACTCTAGAGCTGTTTTTGAGTTTTGAAAATTTTATTTTCAAAATCAACCAAAAATCTCCCAAATCTTATGGCCAAATGGGAGCGTTGTTATTTATAGGAAAACGTAGCTATTTGAGGAACATCATCATTCAACTCCTGCTAGGCAGGAATAAACAGGCACACACACCAAGCAGAAGTACAAGCGAATATACTGGTCGGCCTAAATACACGGTTATATATTAGAATGATTATACACGAATTATGCATATATTATAGATTCAAATTTAATTTGGGTAGATTAATTCTACTTGATTCATTTTGCTATGCAGGCTCCATCTAGAGTTGACGGAGGATGCATAAAGATTAAGCGTAAAAGGAACATTGCAAACGAGATATACTTAAGTAGGCGCAGTAATACGACCAATTCATAAATTTATTGCGATGCCAAACATAAATAAGAATTATCAGACTCTTCACTAACTGAAGAGCTAGTAGATATAATTAAATGCCAGTACCAACCATAAATGACAACCTAGGGATAACTAAACAAAGCTACTCATATCAAACGAAACTAGTCGTCATCATAATATTAAGGTGGGACAAGGTCCGGTCCGTTCGGCAATTGCAAGACTAAGCAATCAATCCAGTGGTAGGGTTTCTGCCAGTGATATTAAACGCGAAAAACGCAAAAGAGCTCTAACGTCAGGGCTTTAAGCGTAAAGCACGGGCTTTAATGAATATGTATGTGTAGTCCAAGACTAATATTTATAAGCATGAATACAAAATATATGGACAAAAAAATTGAAGAAAATTTATGATAAAATGATATATCAATTGCTTAGTGTCCCTCTCCATCATTACGGTCATTGACAAGGAAAAGTATGATTTAGAGCCTTGATGACAACACTGAAGCACCTGCTAAGCGAGGTGAAGCGCTCAACATGTTTTGAGTCTCGCTTCAGGACTTAAGCGCGCCTTTGATAACACTGGTTTCTGCGACAGTCACACATCATATCCATGTAAAACTGGCACTTGCTTAGGTCACTTCCATTGACGTTGAGTGAAAGAGGACTTCACAATTAATTCAATCAAACACCCTACCTTTTGACTATGATTGATGTCGACAATTAAGCATGAACACACAAATTTCACATTCTTCCCGTTTTTAAATAGCCTAAGTATACTCAATGTTATTGAACCAACTCAAGCAACCTCTCCACAACCACCTTACCTCAAGAGACGACTCGTTACCACTAAGCATATTCAACTCACGCACTCACCCAACACAAGAAAGTGTACAACATTACCAATCCGTCATGAGATCAAGTGCCCTCACCACAAGCAAAAGAGTGAATATCAAAAAGGTCCACAAATTTAAATATGTCATTGAACATAAATTAAGGACATCACACAATTGAACAACATTCACTCACTCTCACAAAGAATTCATGTGCATCCCGTGGTCGTACCATAAGCTTGCCCGTAGTGTTCATCTCTACTAATCTAAGCTAGCTAAATCTAGGATCAATTAGAACTTTAAGGTTGTAATGTAGGCTAAGGGACAGGTAGGATACATTTAGGAATATTGACTAACCCCCCTAAGCACTTTAATACACTACACTCACAATTCAAGCGTAATTTCTTCTCA
The DNA here is from genome assembly GCF_000390325.3 of Nicotiana tomentosiformis. NCBI lineage: Eukaryota > Viridiplantae > Streptophyta > Magnoliopsida > Solanales > Solanaceae > Nicotiana > Nicotiana tomentosiformis. Next base: position 107,214,702 of record NC_090815.1, on the reverse strand, counting down.
ACCCATTCACTTGTCATACACCATAACTAACATAGCACTCTTTTCCATCAAGCACCTCTATGGTTTCACTAGCACGAGTGAGAAGGATTAGGAGGTGTGTCTTTCTACATTAGTTGAACTTTTGTTTGCTCTTTCTTGCAAAATTTTTCCTCTTTTTTTCTTTTTGTTTTCTTTTTCACACACTCCATACATTGAAGTTCATAAGCTAGTGATCTTTATTCACAATTTTAGTGCACCTTAAGGGCCCTTCCATGGTTCCACTTGAAAGCCACTTCCTAATCTCTCACCTTACTTCTTTTAACGACTAAGTGCCTTAGGAGGTAAAGGTTCAACAATCTCAAATTAAGAACAACTAGGAGTACGACTTGTAATGTGGTTTGCCAAGGAAACGGTCTATAGGCTTAAAGGGGCTAGCAATGGGAAAATTTTATTTGTCAGTGACAAACACCTTTATGGTCAAGCAAGAAACGCCTATGTCATCTCCTAGACTAGCACAACTTAATGATTTCGCATTGATTAACACACGGGGCAAGTTCTAGACTACACAGGATAGCACAAAATATCAACAATCCTTACACACACATGGCACTTGACTCACTCAAGACGGTTCTGTGTGACTCTCAGGTCAAGCAAGCATATCAAGTTGAGAATTTTTAAGCAACAATGCACTAGGTGACATACAAGTCAATCAACTGAGGAAAAGGCGTCAAAGAGTAGACTACTTAATCTACTTGGGCATTACAATTCAAATCATATATGCAGGAAGACAGAGTGCATGCTCTAACTTAACTTGCCAACACCAAACATATCAAAAGGTATCTCCGAGCACCTCAGTTTTCTCCCTTATCCTACTTAAAAAAAAAAAAAAAAAAACACCCGGTTCGAGCTACACCCTTGAAAAAGAACCGACGTCCAAAGAAAAATCAAGGGATACTACCTAACTATCAAAAATAAAATAAAAGAAAATCTTTTTGGTATTTTTAATCGGACTTTAATCCCTCAAGAAAATTGTCCAACAGATCCATTGTCGGAAAAAGTCCAAGTTTTTGTTAATTTTTATTTTATTTTATGTAATCTAGCTAATTAGACTATGTTAGTCTTAAACTAAGCTAAAAGGTGATAAAAAAATTAAAAAAATAATAACACTAAAAAAAAGTTTTATACAATTCAAGGAGTATTCCCCCACCCCACACTTAAACAATACATAGTCCCCGATGCATAATAAATTCAAAAATAAAGTAAGGTGGAAAGAAAGAACTCCCTGTTAGTCGGAGTCTGCCTCATCAGGATGCCAACCAGCTGCGGCAATGGGCTCATCATCATCTCCTAAGGGTACCAAAGCCATTGGTCCCATAACTTCATCATCATCCGCATCCTCATTATCAGATTCCTTGTCAGTGTTTTCATCCTCAGACGGATGAACAGGATTGCTTGGTGTTATGCCCAACATCTCCTTGGAAGAACTGGAGAGATCACTTCGCAATCGCGTGCGCTCCTCATCTGACACCCCAAGCCTGCTCATAATAACATTGAGGGATTTGTAAAGATACCTGTTGAAATTTTCGTCTCTCTCATTCCTAGCACCTTGGGTAAACTTGGATGTGTACTCTAGCATGGATGTGATGTCTAACAATACCGTGGGTGCCTCCACTACCTCATCATAGCCAGGGTACTCTGGTACCCCACGAGAGAGCATGTATTGTGTCAGGATGTTGCCAAAAAAGACCCTTTTGATCCTTCCTCCAAAACGGGTGCGGGTCATCTCCCCAAGCATGAGCTCACCCACATTTATGGGGCGCCCGGTCATCAAAAAGTATATCACGCACACTCAAGCTCGAGTGCACTCACTATTATGCTCAACGGGCATTAATCTAGCTTGCACAAAGTTTTGCGAGACCTTGGTCGTTTTGTTGAAGTCGAACCGGAGCATTTCAAGGTGAATATTTCCCTTAGTTCGCGTCCATTTTGCATTAGAATCAACGCCACAAAGTGTGTGACGTATTGCTTGGTAGCGTGGACTTTTGACGAACTTTCGAAGCCTTCGCGGGTTAGGGCTATCAACTCCCAAAAAATGACACAAGGCTTCCCTATCCATTGGAATTTCCTTTCCTCTGACCCACGACTCGTCATTTTTCTCATTCCAGTTGGTATATAACTCTCTTACCATGCTGAGATTTGCAGGGCCCGGACATTCGAGGAGCTTATCCATCTTTTTTTCAATCAATGTAGCAAGTACATATGGGAAGTTCCATTCTAAAGCCTTCACATTTATCCCCATTTCAGACACATATCTCCCATATGGAACAAAAGTATCATGCCATTTGATGGCGTCATCCCGAACAAGTTCCACTCGAGGCCATGGTGGCCTCGTAGATCCGCTAGCCACTTGCTTTCCCTTGGCTTGTCGGGAAGAGCTCTCGCCTTGCTTGCGTTTCTTTGGAGGGGGAGCAGTAGTGGAGGACTTCCCCACCCCTTTTTCTTTAGCGGTATCGTCACGAGCCATAACAACCTACATATGATAAACACAAAGATGAGAATGAATCAAGAGATATTGCCTAAGGTCATCGTGAGAGGCAAGATGACTCCACACTTAAACCGAAGGCTATGTATAATTGAATCATAATATTGATTCAATGTGCACCAATGTGTCATCACAAGGCTATAGGTACTTAGACTTCCCTATGCCATAAAATTCAATTAGTCTAACATGGCCGTAACTTAACTATGGTGCAAGCATAACAAAGCTAAAGTCTACATTACTACACTATTTTAGTACACTAACTACAACTTACAAAAGTTTACAACAAGATACAATACCCCAAAACACCCCACACTTCGCCCAAACTCATATACAACTACACTCGGCTACTTAGACTTCACCGGTATTCAAATTTACTCTCTTAAGCATTTTAGCAAACACCTTGTGGGCATCAATTTTGCTCTTCTATTTCAACAATGGTGGGAGAAGGTGGGCCTCTCAAATTTACATGAAGTAGAGGGAATTATAGTTTACTACTTCAAACACAACTGCACAACCATTTTTTTTTTGCACTAATTTCGTGTATAATTATTGCACCCACAATAACATCAAAGTATGTTTAAGAGACCTAGGGGATTTGAGAATTGGGGGAGAAAGAAGACTACAAATACTCTAAGAACTTTCAAAATACAAGAAAAGAGATAACAAGAAGAACATACCTTAGAGTCTTGAGATGGAATTGAGCAAGGAAGATTGAAGAATATGAGAACTTGAGAGAAAAGAGGAGAAGATGAGCGGACAGTGTTCATCGTTTTTGGAGAAAAAAGGGTTTTTTTTGGGTTTTAGCTATTTTAATTTAGGTGGGGGATGGGTTTGGGTAATAGGGTATGGGTTGGGTTGTGTGTGTATATGGGTAATTGGGTAGGGTATTTTTAATTAAACAAAGAAAACAAAAATAAAGAAAAAATAAAAAAAATTACATACCTGACCCGCTAGACCATCGCCCCACGCTGGGGCTGGCGTTGAAACTTCAGAGATACTGGAAAGTGCGCCCCAGGCAGCGTGGGGCGCTGGCCTAGGCGCTCAATTCGCTGATTTTTTTATTTATTTTTAAAATAAACAATTCCGACTACTCGAGCACTCAATATATACATTACACACATTTCACACCATTTCAACCTACAAAGAAAAAATTATGGCCTATAAAAGAAAAAAAAACTATGCTTCGAAAGCGGTAAAAATTGGGTTGCCTCCCAACGAGCGCCTGATTTAACGTCGCGGCACGACTCAACACGTGTTTAAGCATCTGCCAAGTCCACTGAGGTCTTGTGACGTGCAATATCACCACCCCAATAATGTTTTATTCTCTGGCCATTTACCAAGAAGGTACCACTTGAGCTCGTATCACGCAGTTTCACCGCTCCGTGAGGCCTCACACTTACCACAACAAAAGGACCTGCCCAACGAGACTTAAGCTTTCCAGGGAATAGCTTCAACCTTGAATTGAACAAGAGAACTTCTTGACCCGGCTCAAACTCTCGATGTTGAATGTGATTGTCATGCCACCTCATCGTCTTTTATTTATATAATTTGGCATTTTCATATGCGTGCAATCGAAACTCATCAAGCTCGTGTTGCAACAACCTATTCTCACTAGCTGAGTCCATATCCATATTTAGCTTTTTGATCGCCTAATAAGTTTTATGTTCAAGCTCGACGGGCAAGTGGCATGCCTTCCCATAAACGAACCTGTACGGAGAAGTACCTATGGGAGTCTTGTATGCAGTTCGATATGCCCATAATGCATCATCCAGCTTCCCGGCCTAGTCTTTTCTATTTCCACTTACTGTTTTCTCCAGAATCTGCTTTACCTCTCTGTTTGAAACTTCTACTTGACCACTCGTTTGGGGATGATAGGCAGTGAAAACTTTGTGCTTAACTCCATACTTTGCAAGAACATTATTCAGCAATTTGTTACAAAAGTGAGTTCTCCGTCGCTTATTAACACTCTTGGAGTCCCAAAACGCGTGAAGATGTGCTTCTTTACAAAGCTTACCACTACCTTTGCGTCATTAGTAGGAAGAGCAATGGCCTCCACCCACTTAGAAACATAGTCGACCGCCACCAAGATGTACCTGTGCCCATTAGAATATGGGAACAGTCCCATGAAATCAATCCCCCAAACATCAAAAATCTCTACTGCCAGAATATTTTGCAAGGGCATATCGTGCTTCCTTGCGATAGTTCCGCTTCTTTGGCATCTGTCACAATTTTTAACAAAGGCATGTGCATCCTTAAATAATTTTAGCCAATAAAAACCTGATTGTAGCACTTTTTGGGCGGTTCTAACCCCACCGTGATGACCTCCATATGGCGAAGCATGGTAGTCATGCAATATAGCATTCATCTCTTCCTCAGGAACACACCTTCGCACCAACTGATCTACGCATTGCCTATATAAGAATGGCTCATCCCATATGTAGAGCCTCACATCATGTAAGAATCTTCTTCTATTATCAGGTGTCAATTCTAGTGGTGTCACCCCACTTGCAATAAAATTCACATAATCCGCATACCATGGGGCTTCACCTGAGGTGACTGCTAATAACTACTCATCAGGAAATGTTTCTTTGATTGACCCTCCTTCAGCTACATGGTTCCGACTTTCTAATCTGGACAAGTGATCAGCCACTTGATTTTCTGTCTATTTTCGATCTCGAATCTCTAAGTCAAATTCTTGCAAGAGGAGGACCCAACGAATCAGCCTCGACTTGGCATATTTCTTTTCAAACAAGTATCTGATAGTTGAATGATCTGTGTAGACGATAACTTTGGTTCCTACTAGATAAGATCTGAACTTGTCAAACGCCCACACCACTGCAAGCAACTCTTTTTCAGTAACTGTATAATTCATCTGAGCTGGATTCATAGTTTTGCTCACATAATAAATGGAGTGAAATATTTTATTCCTTCTTTGCCCCAAAACAGCTCCGATTGCTATGTCACTTGCATCGCACATCAACTCATATGGCAGTCCCCAATCTGGGGCGATGATAATTGGTGCAGTCACCAACCTTCCCTTCAGCTCCTCAAATGCTTTCAGACATGCATCATCAAACTTGAAGCTGACATCTTTCTCTAGAAGCCTGCAAAATGGAGAAGAAATTTTCGAAAAATCTTTAATGAATCGACGATAAAAACCTGCATGGCCCAAGAAACTGCGAATGCCTTTGACGGATGTCAGTGGGGGCAATTTTTCAATCGCCTCCACCTTTGATTTATCCACCTGCAGACCATTTTTTGACACCTTGTGCCCCAAGACTATACCTTCACGTACCATGAAATGACACTTTTCCCAGTTTAGTACCAAGTTTGTCTCTTCACACCTAGCAAGCACTTTATCAAGGTTCATTAAACAATTATCAAAAGAACACCCAAACACAGAAAAATCATCCATGAACACTTCCACAAATCTTTCAACCATGTCAGTAAAAATAGCCATCATGCACCTTTGAAAAGCCGCAGGTGCATTACAGAGACCAAAGGGCATTCTCATGAACGCATACGTGCCATAGAGACACGTAAATGTGGTTTTCTCTTGGTCCTCTGGGGTTATAGCAATCTGATTATACCCCGAATAACCATCTAGGAAATAGTAGTATTCTTGGCCAGCTAACCTATCAAGTATTTGATCAATGAAAGGGAGGGGAAAGTGGTCCTTTCGGGTGACATTGTTCAATTTTCTATAATCTATGCAAATTCTCCACCCAGTGACAGTTCTTGTAGGAATTAAGTCATTATTTTCATTAACCACTACAGGCATCCCCTCTTTTTTAGGCACACATTGAATGTGGCTTACCCATTTGCTATCAGAGATTGGGAATACAATACCTGCATCAAGCCACTTAATCACTTCTTTTCTTACCACCTCTTTCATGATTGGATTTAGGCGACGTTGTTGCTCTACACTTTGCTTGTGTCCGTCCTCCATGAGGATTTTATACATGCAGAAAGCTGGGCTAATGCCTTTAATGTCAGACATCGTCCACCCAATTGCTCGCTTGTGCTCACGTAGCACTCTCAACAACTTTTCTTCCTGCAATTTAGACAAGTCAGAAGAAACAATAACAGGTAAAGTGTCAGAACTACCCAAATAAGCATGTTGAAGGTGAGGGGGTAGGGGTTTAAGCTCCAATTTTGGAGCTTCTTCAATTGACGGCTTTGGAGGAGATCCACTTGGCCTATTCAGGGGCTCAAACGGGTGTATTCCATGCATGTAATCACAAGATGCATCTAGGATATGCATCATCTCCTCAACCTTATCATCAATCTCCAAGCTATCGAACAACATGAGTGCTTTTTTCTAGAGAATCGTCTAGATATACACTCGTGTCAAGAAGTTTCTCATCCACCTCCACAACAGATATCATAGAGAGCTCCTCATAGTGGCGGGGAAGTTAGATCGCTTTGTAGACATTAAAAACTGCTTCCTCGTTGTCCACCCTCATAATCATTTTTCCCTCTCTCACTTTAATTATTGCATCGCCAGTAGCCAAGAGAGGTCGTCCCAATATGATTGGAACTTGTTCATCAGCCTCAAAATCTAGAATAATGAAGTCAGCTGGGAAGATAAATTTTCCAATTTGCAGTAATACATCTTCAATCACTCCTTCAGGGTAGGCTATGGACCTATCAGCTAATTGCAACATCACAGTAGTTGGTCTTGGAGCTCCCAGACCCAATTGCTTAAACAAGGACAAGGGCATTAGATTTATGCTCTCCCCCAAATCACAAAGAGCACGACCCACGTCAATATTACCAATTCGCACAGGGATGGTGAAGCTGCCAGGATCCTTAAGCTTTTGAGGAAGCTTGTTTTGGACCCTTGAAGTTCACTCCTCAGTAAGTGCAACTGTCTCGAACTCAGTCACTTTCCTCTTGTGAGCCACTATATCTTTTATGTACTTAGCATATTTTGGAATTTCACGAAGTACATCCACTAATGGAATATTCAATTGAACCTGGCTCAACATAGAGAGAAATTTGTTGAACATGCGATCATCATTCTTTTTCTGCAATCTCTGGGGGAAATGTGGTGGTGGCCTTGTAGCCTCCACTAGTTCTGAACCTGCATCATTTTTCTTTAACTCGTGTATTGCCTTAAGGATCAGCTCCCTCTCAGGTATAGGCTTTTCCTTTCTCTTCTTTGGCACTTCTTCTAGTTCTCTCCCGTTTCTGAGTGTAACTGCATTACCTTGAGGGTTCTTCTCTGTATCACTAGGAAGAGCACCTGCATGTCTAGTGTTTTGATTTGCTGCTAACTGTCCCATTTTCCTCTCAAGATTTCTGAAATCGGTCATGAGCTGTTGATTATCAAGCAACAACTTCTTCAGCAAGTCATTCGTACTCTCTTATGTTTGTAGGGGTGGTTTCTGAGGTTGATTAAAATTTCCTTGGGGCCTATACTGATTCTGATTCTGTTGATTTCCTCCCCATGAGAAGTTAGGATGATTCCTCCAATTTGGATTGTAAGTATTCCCATATTGTGCATGCTGATTCATTGGACCTCTGCTCTGTTGCCCCACATAGTATATAGATTCAGGATTCTTGGGGCACATGTCACTCATATGACTGTCACCACATAGTTCGCAGCAAATAGACATCGGCTGTACATGTTGCATCTGTTGTGTTTGTTGCATTGTCATTCTATTCATCTGATTTGCCAATTTTACTATATCGGCTCTCATGGCTGAGAAGTCATCAAGCTCAATCAACCCGGATGCCTTCTGTTTAATTTCCCTTCGTGAGTCCCCATCTCCTTGCCAATTATGGTCATTAGCAGTGAAGTTATTTAGCAAGAGTTGTATTTCACTATACGGCCTCTCCATGCAACTACCCCCACAAGATGAATCAAGATTCATCTTTGATGCCTCATCTAGCCCATCAACAAAAGTGTGAACCAATACCTCATCAGTCTGACAATGATGCGGGCAGTCTCTGAGTAGCTTATTATATCTTTCCCAAACTTGACGAAGTGTCTCGCCATCTCGTTGTTGGAACCCAAGAATTTGGCTCCTCAGCGACTTTGTCTTCTTAGTGGGGAGAAACTTGATTAAGAATTTCCTTGCTAGATCATCCCAAGTGTGGATTGAGTTCGCGGGCTCCTTTTGCAACAATTCCTTAGCTTTCCCCAACAGTGAAAAGGGAAATAGTGTCAGCCTGACATAGTCCTTGAAAACGTTCGGATAATTGTAAGTGTCCGTAATTTCCAAGAAGTTCTGAATGTTCCTCTGCGGGTCCTCATGAGATAGATCCACATATTGCCCTGTGGACTAAATCAGCCGTACCATGTACTGTTTGAGTTCAAAATGCCCCGTGATATCAGGCTTCACAATAGCCTGAGTCATATTCGCAAGATTGGGCCTTGCGGTTTCTATCACCGCACGCTCTTCATTACCTGCCATCTCTGTTGGCTGTGGTTGAACTACAATGTCCAACTCTCCCTCTATTCTAGTTTTTGTTTCGACTTCCCTCCCTACTCTATGAAGTGTTCGTTCAATTTCTGGATCAAAAGGAAGGAGGTTGTTTGCACTTCTACTCCTCCGCATTCAAGAGAAGATCCTGCGTTAACACAAACAAGGCAAACTGAAAATTAAAGCTTGAACAAATAACTAATAAAAGCTCAACTCAGTCAAGTAGCTAATTTCTAAGTCCCCGGCAACGGCGCCAAAAACTTGTTGCGACCAAACACACTAACACAAGTATACGTGGTCGTCAAGTAATAGAGTAGTGAGTAGAGTATCGTTCCCACAAAGACTTATGATTCACTTTTGACTAATTCAAACTTAAATAGCTTATCGATTCAAGCGATTTCTTACAAAATAGATAATTTTCTAATTTACTACCTAAAAACTATCAAGTAATGAAATACTAGAAATCAACCACAACACTTAAATAGTTTTGAATAACAATCAATAGGAGATAATATTCCAGGGTCACGGGTTATCTAACAATCATGTTGCATTCTTAGCTTAAAATAACTAATTGATTTATCTGGATTGTTGATTGACAGGGTTGATATTACTCATAAGAATTTGTCGAGTCCTTACTCGCCTATTTAAGCTAACTTAATACCTATATGTCTATGGAATTATGATTAACAAGAACACATTTACGAATTATGATTAACAAGAACACATTTACAATTCCTGTATTGCAACCGAGCAAGGCAATTAGGTATATGTCTATCCTAATTGCGAATTCGTTCCCTGATGCCCGGGTTTAAGAACTTGCTCTATTTAATTCTATATGCAATCTAGAATTCCCACTTTCGAATTCAACTCTAGATTCGTAGATAGTATTTCACTGTTAGCTACTCAGCAAAATAATTAAAAACAGAATTAAATAAACAACCCAATATGATAAAATCAACTTCGTCAAATTAAACTTCAAACGTCAACATTCATGTATACCCATGACCCTAGAACAATAGGGTTCTTAGCCACTCATGTTCATACAATCATCAAAAATAATGTTTTCAAACATAAAATCAATGAATACTAGGAAAGGGATGGAAGAATTGATCAAATCCTTGCTTCCGAGTGTTTGGCGCCTCCCTCTTCTCTCTAAATCACGTCTCCCCCTTCAAAAATAGGTTTAAGTTGGCTTTTATATGAGTTGGGGGCGTCTAGGAGTCGAAATAACCGAGTCCTAGTCGAAAAAGGACACTTTCCCGTCTTGAGCGTCCAGGGCAGCGTGGGACGCTGGCCCTGGCGCTCAGATATTTTGGCTGCTGTAAATTGCGCCACAGCCAGGCCCTCAAATCTCACTTTTTGCGTTTTTGTCCCGATTTCGCTCCAATTCGCGCTCTTTCGTCCCAAATTGCATCCGAATGATCCCTACACATAGAAATACCAAAATTTAGCATAAATAATCATATTAAACATATCAAATCGTCGAGACATGAGCAAAATGTGAGATGATATATATCAAAATATGCATATATTAAGCCAATGAGCCGATTATCATTGAGACACTGCAAAGGGAAAAGACGCCCACCTTATTAACAGTAGTTCTACAGCAATCCCAACAATTGTAAAATCATTCGTAGACAAAATCAGCGTGCAACCAGCACCTATATATGTTAATTACTCATATGATAAAATGATATAATCTCTCAAGCAAACATATATAACAGTACAACTGGTTTAATTCATATCTTCCACAAGCAAAATGCATCAGAAGCAAATAAGCAATAGGAAAACATACCTCTTGGAAAGCTTTCATTGGGGCACCACATGCACCCACATCAATGCTATTTGAAGTCGCAACAGCTGAGGAGGCAGGATCAGTAACGTCATATCTAATCACACGCGGGCCTAACACGGCATCCACTGCCCTATGACCGACTGCATTTCCACTACAAAAGGCCATTCCTATTGTTCACCATCAGAATAAGAGCATTTAGCACATAGTATTTATTAAAGATAGATAATTCATATTTTCAGAATCTGCTATATGGTCTATTTGGAAGATGACCACTAACCATCAGCAAACGAAGAGCCAAGACCTCCTGCCGCAGGTTGACTCTGCAACATATGGAAATCAATATTCTAAGTTGTCAAAATACTTATAATTCGGGTGTGCAGCCAAAATTGTGGGCTCTTCTTTGGCTTGTTGGCAGCAGGACGAGGAGATGACCGAGATGACGACCATGGTAACCAGCTTCCTGCAAAATCAAAGCTTTGGGTGATAAGTATGGGAATATGATCCAGGATTCATTAAGGCCATGGTGTCATATCCTTACGTACAGCAAAGTCCGCAATAATACTACCAATATTTTATTTTCCAATTAAAAAAAAATACTACCAATATTTAATACTAGTGTACAAGAAGATGCAGAACCTTGTCAACTTCTATCCATCTCTCTCAAATTTGTTACTAATCCGCACCTAATTACACTTGAATGAATCATCAGTATATTCACAATGTGGTTACATAGTACTACGCATACTCCCTGGTGCCATATATCTTAATTAAATACCCAGAAATTTATTAGTTTGTAGTACCTTCAAATTGTCCATGTCGCTTAACAGTTCTACATCAGGAATTTGTATAGTATAACGTAAAATGTTCTCTACTAAGAAGTTCAATAAAGGATTTTCTAACTTAGATGTATGATAATCTATAAGGTATTAAGGTGTATGATGAGGATATCTTTGTTTTTGAGTATTAAAGAATGGTGTAAGAAGCAAGTCTATACAGATCTGTGCAAGTTAAATAGTTGATTGGGTAAGTGAATATTATATGAACAATTTCAACAATTCACTGCAAACAAATTCATTATACCAATAGCATGTTCCGTGTACCAAAATCTTTTCTGAAGTCCTACCAACAATATTTTTCGTTGTGCCAAATAAATTTTCAACATACTAAAACACACCCGACATGACAATATCAATAGGTTGATATATATATATATATATATATATATATTTGATCAAGAAGTGGCGGCGTAGCATATATGCATTTCACATGGCATCCATATGTATACACAACTAGACCCTACAAACACCGCATTAATTCACCCTAAAAAAAATATAAATGCAAATAAATAAGACAAAAATTAACCAAAAAAGTTAAGGAAACTCAAGAAGTACAGAAAGGAAAATCAGGAAGTACAAACCTCCGCCACCGGAGCTCCGACCACTGGAACTCCAACCGCCGCCTCCACCGCCACCACGGAGAAGAGCTGATATAAAGAAGAAAATTAAGAAAAAAACTGGTAGTGAAATGGCCAGGTTCGGGGGCATGTATATATATATATATATATATATATATATATATGCGAGGTGGGGCCGGTGTAACTTGGGAAACAAGTCGGCTTTCGATTGGCAACCACGTGTAGGGTTTTCTTCTAGAATACTCTATTGTAGTATATGTTTTTTTACTACTTTTTCCCGTAAAATTCTCTATTTGTAATTTTGTATACTCGTATTTTTTCTGACCCGTTCATGGATAGATAAACTAAACAAAAAGGAGTCCTCAACTATTTAGACCTACAAAACGGATCTAATTAAAAAAATGGTTTATCTGGTCAAACATCTTTTACATTTTTTTAGTTCATTCGTATAATATGTTAAATTGTTTTTCTTTATTGTATTTTCCTACCAAGTAAATGATTATAGGGACGATGAATATAGAGATTCATATAGTAATTCTCAAATACGAAATTAGAGTGTTTTTCTAATTCATTTATTTATTGTATCATATCACCAAAACTACGCCCTTCCTACATCTCCAGCACAGGGAGGTAAAATAAATTTACTAAAACCATTAGGAATTTATTTTCCTCGTTCCTTTTGAGAAAAAAAATCAAAAAGTGGGTCGGGAGAGTAATTGTGATGAATAGAGTCGTAGTTTAAGAAATTTCGTTTACTTTATTAATTTCACTTTTGCGTAAATATTTCCATGATAGAATAGTGATACCCAAAAAGTATGGTAATAGTGCGCTCACTATTTTTGGAGAAAAAAATAATCTATCTATCTATATCTATTTCTATCTATCTATCTATATATATCTATCTATATTATTATAAAATTATGAATATAATATCGGTTTACAAAAATATCCTTATAATATTAAGCATAATAACTCACTTCTAGACATTAGCTCTGTAATCCTATTAGTTTTAGGACATAATACTGCAAGTTAGGAATCTTACATAATTATCTTTAAGAATCCTATTAGTATAATTAATTTCGAGTATAGACATATAATAGTACATGTTAGCATTTAAACCTAATACCTTTAGGAACACGTTAGGTTTTCTATTAGTATACTTACTTTTGTGATATAGACATATTTTTAGTCATGTAATCCTATTACTTTTAGGATATACTTCTTAAAAATTTCTATGACTAATTTAATTTGAGAATGTATTATATTGTCCAAATATTTAGAAAAAGGAGAGCCTATATTATCATAAAAGCACGAATACAACATTAATAGACCAAAATAGTCCTAAAATATTAAATAGAAGAACTCATAGGGCCGAAAGAACATAACTAAAATAACCTATTTTTTGCACTACAAGACCTTCTATTTTACTTTTTTAAATATTTAATATTTTAAAATAAATAAATTTTGTCTATTAAATTCTTATTAAAAATGTGTAGAAAAGTTTAATAAAAGTCAATTTAATAAGAATTCTCCATATTGATAGTACATTACCACTGCATAATATCCAATACCAAGAAAAAATAAAAGTAATATTAAATAGACTGCATAAAGCATTGAAATTGAGAAAAAAATAATCCCATAATATATTTTTATATTATATTTGAACTGTTTTCCTATTCAAATAATATAATTTCTTATTAATTTACAACTAAAAAATATTTAAGAATATAAGGGGTCGTTTGGTTGGAAAATAAGTTATCCCATGATTAATTATCCCGGGATTAGTTAGCCCACCCTCCCATGGGGATAAAAAAATACTACAATCCCGGGATAATTAATCCCGAAATTAGTTATACCACGATTTTATTCCAACCAAACGTGAGATAGACCCATCTCAAATTTAATCCCGGGATTAATTATCCCTCGTACCAAACGAGCCTTAAATGTGTGAGAAAGAGAAAGAAAAATAGTTGGTAAGAGTTAATACCACTAATGATTCTGCAAACATAAAGATCTAAAAGTGAAATGTTAAATCGGTCCTTTTTACTCTTTGAAAATAAAATTTATGGTGAATAAAATTATAATTAAGATTGAATATTCAAAACAAGAGATAAACTAATATCTGTATGTATTATCATCTATTGAGAATATAGACATATCAAGTGGCAGAGAAGAGTCCATCAAATTTTGTCAATTTCGTATATACAAGTGCACATTAGATTGGTGGTTACCAATCTACAATATGTAACTGAGGCCAAAGTGTATGTCCTCCTCCCTGTAATCAAAGTTTTTGAAATGTACATGTTGGAGTCCGGCATAACTCCACCATCGAGATGATGGACTTTGATTTATTTTTTTTTAAAATAAAATGAACTAATATTAAGAATCTAAATCAATATAAAATAAAATAATTTTTTTTGTTAAGACCAAATAATTAAATATCTAATTAATTATTTAAGAAGAGAATCTAATTTTATTGTACATAAATTTATTTCATAAAAAGAGAGTTAGAGATTAAAAAAAATAGAACACAAAGTAAAAAATGTTATTATAGTATTAAGAATCAAACGGTCATACAAGTGTTTGTTAAAGCACAATCAAAGCTAAATCCTGAACAAGAACAGACTTTCAAGACTATATTATAAAGAATCGACTCCGGCATAGCGGGATTACCCTTTGTAGATGCCTCCAGCGGAATCGAAATAATATTTTTATATCATGCATTATTTGCAAATGTCAAATCAAGAGGCATGATACTGTTAGTAATAATAACAAATGATGTACCAGCAACAATTTTATTATGAGGCCGCTCACTTTAGATTTGACATACCTCTTCAAACAACTAAAATAACCGTCACAAATATATCAAAGAAGAGCAATGGTACTAAATTTATAAGGAAAGCAAAATTGATAATATGGGAAGAAGCGTTTGTGGCTAAGTGTAAAAATGATCGAAACAATTGCCCAAAGTTCTGGAGATATATCGAATATCAATGAACTGTTTGGTGAAAAATTAATAGTTTGCAAGGTGATTTTTGTCAAGTACTACCAATATTTCCAAAATCAACGAAAGCAGAGACTGTAAAAATTATCTTGCCAAAATTATATGTATGGCCTCAATTGAAAAAAATTCAACTGATAAGAAATATAAAATAAGAACAGATACAATATTCAATGACTTCTTGTTTCGTGTCAGAAACAAAGAAGAGAATCTAATAAAAGATAATTTGGTTTAATCAGAACACTTAGTTATCAATCTCAACGGTAATAATAGTGCATTTAATAACAGAAATATTTCTACCATTAGATTAATTAAAACACAATTTGTGCAAATTGCATGATAGAAATTAAAAAGCTATCTTGGCTAGCAGAAATGAATATGTTGATCAATTAAATAAAAGGTTGATTGCGAACTTTTATGGTAAAAATAAAATATTTTTCAGTTTTTGACTCAACAGAAGATGATACCAACAATTACTATCAAGAAGAATACTTAAATACTTTAATACCAAATGGTCTTCTACCACACAAGTTTGTTGTCAAGTTTATTTTTTCTTACGTATGTTAGTATCACCGTATATATAATAGACTAAATTAAAATTGATCTTCCATTGCATTTTGATTTTGAAGAAAACTATGCCCATCATGCTGCTTAAAAACTTAGATACGCCGAATAACTTATGTAATAGCACATAGATAGTATATAGAAGTTTTGACAATAACGTCATACATGTAAAAAATTATGATACTGGTCAATGTGATTCTAAATATTATCCCCGAATTCAACTTTCGTCTTCTGAAACTAAAGAATATTCTTTTAAATTTGTGTGAAAATAATTTTCGGTATGTTTATATTTTGTAATTATAATAAATAAAGCACATGGACAAACATCCTAAATATTAGACTATATTTATCGCACTATATTTTCTTGCACGAACAACTATATGTTGCACCTTCTAGAGGAATATCAATATCGACAACAAGAGTTCTGGTTATGGCAGAGCTACCAAAGCATTAGAAGGAAACATACAAAAAATATCTACAAAGAAGTGTTCGGTAAGATACCATCACATTAAATACTTTTAAACTATAATACGTAATTATCTAACTAATATGACTAAATTGATTATTTGTGTAAGTTTTGATGATATTTTTTCATTTTGAATTCACGTAATATGCTAATGTAATAAGATTTTTCAGCTTTTAGATGATTTAAATGTTTAAATCATTACGTATCATTATTAACGTGCAACACATGTTTAAATGTGTGACTAGAACCAAGGATTAACATTTTACTATTCGTGCCGATTGGGCAAAGTGAACTACTAAAATTAAAATATTAAAAGTATTTTCAGAAAGCATGGACAGGAAAAGGTTAAATAACAGCATTCGTCCGTCTAAATGTTTATTGAAACAGTAACAAGAAAAATTAGAGAGCTGGATTAGAATATTTTTAATGCCAATTAATAACTTAAATCATTGTCATTCGTATAGATAATTCAGACTTACGACCATACAAGTATTTCCACTGTTGAAAAATTTACAACTCTGTCACCACCACGTCAAATCTAACACAAATTGGGCATCATAATTCATAACTAGGCACAGACAGTTTCACCTACTGCATTCGTGTGAAGATACTAGTGGAGGGTAGCCCGGGCCTAACTTTAACAAAGTTATATTATTTTATTATATTTCGATTTTAATCGCAACATTCTGTGAAGTTTCACCGGTAAGGATGACTTACTAATGTTTCAAATTCTTTGTTATTATTTGCAAGTATTAAAGTGAGATATAAAATATATCATTGTAAATAAAGGTATATGCCAATAGTATAGGGAAAAATACGATATGACACGTGGCCGCTTAAATGAAGGACACGTGGAACACAAGATGGAGATGGCCACCGAACATAGCTATTCCGCTTGTCACTGGAAGAAATAATGATCATCAAAGGAGTATTAAATGCTTTGCGCCCGGTAACATTTAATACGTAATATTTTGCAGTATTAAGGATGATGACCCGTTACAAGGAATTTGGCATTTATGTCTAACGTTACATCTTCATCAATGACCCTCATAATTGACATTAAAGAAGGGAATGATCCTAGGACCTCCTTCCCGAGACATAGCTATAAATAGAGAGCTCAGTTATCATTGTAAGGAAAGAATTTTCTGGTTAACTTACACTACATTCTATACATCGTTTTAATATAATTTTGTTCTTTTATTCTCTCGCTTTGGATCTGATCATTATTGTGCTCGGAAACCTTGTTCCCGAACTCACTAGCTCTGTCGTTCCATCTATATTCTAAGGCTAAGTATTTTATATTTCATTAGTTATTTCATTACCTTTTGGATTAAATTAATTCACTTGTCTAGAAACCACGAACAAATTTAACTGTACTATTTTTCGGGTAAACAGTTTGGTACCCACCGTGGGGCCTAGACAGCCGTGCGATTAAATTGATCTTTGCCTTTTTTACAAACATGTTTTGATTACTTTGTCTTAGCAAAAAATCACAAAAGGCAGATAACACTGTTAAGGGCACACACAACCCTGAAATTCAAGGGGAACAATCTCATTTCGAGGATTCAATCAGTGACACTCGCAATGAGAAGAACGACGCCACACCGGTACATGATAGGCGATACCCTCGACGTGTTCGGGAGGCAACTCCTGATGATGCTGATGAGGAGCATGTAACGGATGCAGTAAGGATCCTGCAAGAGCAACATGCAGTCATTCTAGGCCATCTCTCGCGGTAGGAGCAGGTTATGACGAAACTGAAGCAGGCGCTATCAGGTGCCTCAGATAATGGAAACAAGCGAGATCCAGTTCCTCCTGATGTTCCCGCAAATCAAACGACGCGAAGAGTCGACAACAACACTCCGAGGGGCGAAGTTGGCTCCGATGGGGCCGGGGGGAGCAGATCCGGCCTCAACAACGATAACGACCCGTTCAAAGAGGAACTTTTACGGTTCATAAAGGAAGTAAACGCCCGCATGGATCAAATTTCGGGCGCGCCACCAGTATTGAAAGGCCTGAATTCGAAGAAGTATGTTAAATTATCGTACAAGCTGAGTGCGGCCCCGGAATTAATCCCGAAACGGTTCAAAATGCCTGAGGTGCCAAAATATGACGGAACTTCAGATCCACATGAGCACATTACCACTTACACAACAGTAGTGAAAGGAAATGATTTGGCTCCTCACGAAATTGAGTCCGTGTTGCTGAAGAAATTTAGTCAGACTCTCCCGAGGGGAGCTTTAACGTGGTATTCACTAATAGCTCGAGCATTCCATAGATTCCTTTGAGATGCTCACGAATTCTTTCATCAAGGATAAAGCCGGTGCCAGAAAGGTGCAGGCCCGAAATGCCGACATATTCAAGATTGCGCAGGGAGAGTCCGAGTTATTACGAGAGTACGTCACCCGGTTCCATAAGGAAAAGATGTTACTACCGGCTGTGATGACCCAAAATATCATCTTTAAAATTTAATAATTAATTATATGTTATAAGACCTCGAAAAATACTATTTATTATTCCTCGACTTGCGTGCACAATCCGTAAAATTTTATAAAAAGTTTTTATGTGAAAAAATGGATTAAAATATGGATTAGAGCTTTAAAACTCAATTGAGTTAACTTTGGTCAACATTCTAAGCAAACAAACTCGGATCAGTATTTTGACAGTTCTGGTAGGTCCGTATCGTAATTTGGGACTTGGGCGTATTCCCGGAATCAAATTCCGAGGTCCCTAGCCCGAGATATGAAATTTTGATGAAAAATTAAAATGTTTAAGTTTAACTAGTGACCGGATGTCTAATTATGTGAAAACGACCCCAGAATAGAATTTTAATGATTCCAACAGTTTCGTATGGTGATTTTGGACTTAGGAGCGTGTTCGGAATTTTATTTGGAAGTCCGTAGTTAAATTAGGCTTAAAATGGCTAAAAATAAGATTTTAAGTTTGAAAGTTTGACCGAGGAGTTGACCTTTTGATATCGGAGTCGGAATCCAGTTCCAAAATTCTTTTTAGCTCTGTTATGTCATTTATGACTTGTGTGTAAAATTTGAGGTCAATCGGAGTTGATTTGATAGGTTTCGACATCGAATGTAGGAGTTGGAAATTTTAAATTTCATTGAGCTTGAATGGGAGCATAATTCGTGGTTTTAGCCTCGTTTTATGGGATTTGAGATTTTAAATAAGTTCGTATGATGTTTTAGGACTTATAGGTATATTTGGTTGAGGTCCCGAGGGCCTCGGGTGAGTTTCAGATGGTTAACGGATAAAAAAATTAGACTTAAAACAACGACGACAATTTTTTTTTCCTTTGTGCTGGAAATTCTAGCCCAAAATCGAGGCCCAAAATCGAGCTCCCAAGATTGAGGCCGGGGATCGAGTCTGTGGATCGAGGTAGTGAATCGAGGCAGTGAATCAAGGCAGTGAATCGAGGCCGTGAATCGAGGCTGTGAATCGAGGGCTGCCTGGGCAGAATTATAAAAGAGGGCATTTGTCCCATTCTCCATTTTTAATAAATTGGAGCTTGAGCAGAGGCGATTTTTGATAGATTTCAAGAAAAAGATATTGGGGTAAGTGATTCTAACTTGGATTTGGTCTATAAACATAAATATATCATTGCTTTCGCCATTTAATTAGTGTTTTGAGATTGAGAATTAGAAAAGTTTAGAAATCTCATAGAAACGAATTTTTGAGATTTCGGTATCGATTCGGAGTCGAATTTGAGTGAAACTGGTATCGTTGGACTCATAATTGAATGGGTTGTCGGATTTCATAACTTTTGCCGGATTTCGAGATGTGGGTCCCACAGACGAATTTTTAATTAATTTCGGGATTTTTATTAAAAATGTAGTGTTTTCTTATAGAATTGATTCCTATAATTTTTAGTGATTGTATCAAATTATTTTGGCTAGATTCGAGCCAGACAAAGTTGGATTATCGTGGAAAAGGCCTTATAGTGGATTAAATTGGAGCAAGACGAGGTAAGTCTCTTGTCTAATCTTGTGAGGGGGAAATTACCTCATAGGGATTAAATTGAATAATTATTGATAATTGCGGGGGCTACGTACGCACGAGGTGACGAGAGTCCGTGCGTAGCTACTATTAATGCTAAAGTCCGGGTAGTTTAGGACTCAAAGTATGAATTACTTATGTAAATTGTATTCCTTGTTTAATCAATATTATTTGATATATATATATATATTGTGAATTGTTAGATCAAAATATTAAAGGATGAAAATTTATTCTTCCTCCTGAATTTATCTCATGGAGAAAATGTCCTCCTTTCTTGTGGAGCGGGCCGAACGCCTCGGCAGGATAGATGCATCTATGGATCGCGTCGCACGTCCCTCGGCAGTGTACACGACACTCTGGATCGGGCCGTACGTCCTCGGCAGAAATCGTGCTTAATAATATTAATAAATTACACAATACTTTAATGATTTATTTCAGCTTGCGAAGCTAATTGATAAATTGAAAAATTTCTTGGAATTTAATTATTTCTGCTGGTTAAATAAATTATTGTTATATTCTGTGAATCATGCTAATTTAAATATTTTAGTTTTATTTTAATTATTATTATTGACCCATAATGAGTGCCAAAGTCGGCCATCTCGTCTCTACCACTTCGAGATTAGGCTTAATACTTACTAGGTACACGTTGTTTACGTACTCATACTACACTTGCTGTACTTTTTGTGCAGGATCGGAGACAGGTACTTGTAGAGGACCTATCATCACATATCCACGCCATCCCGAGGCATAGTGGTGAACTACCTTTCTGAGTCGTTTTGCAGCTACCAGTGTCTCTTCTTATATTTACATTCTGTCTATTTCATTTCAGACAGTATTTGGAGTTTTGTATAATCTACTAGATGCTCGTGCACTTATGACACCGGGTCTTGATACACACATTGGTAGAATTTGATATTTTATTATTTTCTTGGATTAAAAGTTTAATCAATATATGTTTGATTTATCAGTTGACTTGCCTAGCTGTAGTGTTGGGTGCCATCACGACCTATAGGTGAAATTGGGTCGTGACACCGGCGGTCCCGGATGAATGGGAAGCTGAAGCATTCACCAAAGGTTTAAATCCGAGAAGTTCGGATGCTTCCCGAAAGTTGAAGGGAAGTCTGCTCGAGTTCCAAGCGACGACTTGGGCGGATGTCCATAACCGGTACGAGTCGAAAATAAGGATCGAAGACAATCAGGTTGGCTTTCCATCGTCGACTAAAGGACGGGGGAAGAACAGAGAAAAAATGAAAGATGATATTGACACGGATAGACGAACTTCGAGAGGACGGTTTTTTCCCCTACGAGCGGATAGAAGATTGTGGCAGGAACTTCCGGACAACAGACATGTTCACCGTTGATAGAAGGACCGATCATGGCCGAAACAACAAATCGCTGCAGGATAGAGAATTCTCAGGGTCGCAAGATTCCTCTTACCCAAGGTTATCAGAATATAACTTCAATGTCTGTGTCGTAGAGTTGGTGTCAGCCATGAGGAATATCAAAGAGGCACGATTCCCAAGACCTATGAAATCCGATCCCAGCCAAAGGGATCCCAATTTATGGTATGAGTACCATGGCACTAACGGCCACCGGACTAGAGACTGTCGACACCTCCGGGAAGAAGTGGCAACGCTGTTAAAGAATGGTCACCTCAGAGAATTCTTGAGTGATCGAGCTAAATACAACTATGGTCGGAACAGGGGGGACACAGAAACCTCGAAAGCAGGAGAAGAACCCCCGCGCCAAACGATCAACATGATCTTCGGAGGAAATGAAATTAATGATCTCGTCCAATTTCACACTTCAATTCAAGGTTATGAAACGGTCGAATGCAATGATAGTACCCAACAAGAATCGGGGTCGATTTCCACAGGGAGCTATATATGGGAGTTAGGAGTATATATTATAGTTCGTGAATTTGACTATCTCAATTTACACTTCCACAAATTGTAGTTGTTTTTAAGTCTAATTTAGAACTAAGAGTGCAAGTTGAGAAATAAAACTAAGAAATTGTTTTTTTTTTTCCAAGTTTTGTAAAAAGATTAGGGCTATGACCATCACCTAGGTGTTTGCTTAATGGGATATAAACCTTAATGCGGGTATATTATAGATATCAACACTCAGTTACCCGCTCAATACCTGTCGGCCAGAGAGTGATTTTGCCCAATTTGGCTTTATCAAGTCCAAATGGGTATTGCACCAAATAGTTGATAAAAGCTCAAGTCGGGTTATTACTATCTCTAGGTTGAACCCTTTAATTGGGATTATCAATCTCTCGATTGTCCTAATTTCTTATTAGCCAAGTTTTCCTAGACTAAGTCTCTCTTCTCAAGTAGAGACCAAGTCAAATAGGCATGAACTAATGTTTGCAACCATTAATTCCATAAATTAAAGCATGAACAAGGCTAAATAATAAACACCCAACCATAAACAAGCATTAAATTAAACACGCATAAGGTTTACACACTAGGGTTGGGTCACAACCCTAGTTAAAATCTAGCTACTCATGCTTGAAATTGAAGAAAATAAATAAATAAATGATAATTAAACTCATATTGCAAGATTAAAATGATAAACTCTATGTTAAAATAGCTCAAAATATGAAAAACTACTAAAAGAATAAAGAGAAACGGTTACTATAGCTGCTTATGTCAAAAGTTGATCTAAAATTGTGAAACTCGTCTATTTATACAAGGCTGGAAATTTTGGACAAAAATGTCCTTCGGGAGGTTCTGCGGCCGCACAATTCCATGTGCGGTCCAAAGATTTCTTCAACTTGTAGGAGCTGGAGATATGCGGCCGCAATGCCTTCTTTCTGAGGTCCGCAGAATTGTAGCTGCGGTGGCATCTTGCTCTTCTGCGGTCCGCACAATTACATCTGCGGCCGCGTGCACTTCTTCTGCGGCCACACAATTCCTATGCGGACCGCACTTATAGGAGACTTGGAATGCACATTCTCTGGACTTTTGTTCCTAGCCATCTTCTACGGTCGCATTATTCATGTGCGGACTGCACTTTGCACAAAGACCTGTTGCCTTTTTCTTCTTCATCTGCGGCCGCAGATGAGGTCCGTACTTCTGAGCTTCTTTAAGTTTTATGGCCTTGAGTTTAGATTACTCCTTCTTGAGTTGGATTTCATCTCGGGAGTCCATCTTCCAATATTCCTGCAATTTAGCATATTTTATCAGTTTTTGGTAACACAATTAAACGCTTTTGGACTAAAACAAAAGCTAAAAGGCGCTAATAAGTAGTCAAAACCCCACTTATCAACTCCTCCAAACTTAAGTTTTTGCTTGTCCTTAAGCAAATAAATTAGTTCCCACCTTCACAAGTTAAATGCCATTCCAGCTAATCAAAGGTGAGTCATTCACACATCAATTGTGACCAATAATTACCCACACCACTTATGAATTATCAACTAGGAAACAAGTTAAACTTTTATGCACAAATAGGTCTAATGAGACAGTTGAGCATCAAGAGTTGACTTTACTCATCAAGGAAGCTCGCTCTTTCATGTAGGTCATTGTGGATCCCAAACTCCTCCTCCTCTACTCTCCGTTTGCCTATCTCGTTTAAGAATTTTAGCACTCAATCCAAAGAGTTTCTGTCACGACTCAAACTGATGCGCCGCGACCGGCACCCGGTACCTTACTCAACCGAGTACCAACGTAACGTATCTTTCTTATTACATCATCATATACACGTGATATACGGGCCTAATAGGCCAACATGATCATTTATAAACTCTAAACATAGGCCGACAAGGCCATAAAAGCATTCGTATACATGACATCTGTCTACAAGCCACTAAGAGTATATACTTATCACAAAGGTCGGGGTAGGACCCTGCCATACCAAACAATACACGTCTAAATTATACTGACCAAACAAGTAACTCCGGAGCAAATGGAGCTCACCAACATCTTCCGCTGATCTGATGGCCTACTTGGAGGACTCTTGACCTGTCTATCGGAACCTGCAGGCATGAAACGCTGCGTCCCCAGGTAAAAAAGGGATTAGTACGAATAATGTACCGAGTATGTAAGGCACATAAATAAGTACATAACAGACATGGAAGAAATATAGAGTAAATGACTCAACATGTAAGTCTGGATAACTCTGTAAATCATGAAATAATTATAGTGTCATGCATATGCGTATGAATGTCATGTCGTGCATAGGTACATGTTTCATAACATCATCAGGCCTCTGAGGGCATCCCATCATATCATCTCGGCCACTATGGCAAAATCATCAACGTATACCAGCTGATCAGGTGGTGGTGCGTATATAATGCCATAACCTTTCCCATATCCCATATAAATATATATATATATATATATATATATATATATATATATATATATATATATATATATATATACATATATATACGCATATATAACATCTGGTCATGGGTCAATGTGCATGTATAAATGCATGAAATGCATATGAAATACGTTAATAAAATCTCTCAGTATGTCATAAGACCATTATACCTCTGATTAATATCATGAAATAAACTTTACCAACTTACGTATTTTTGAAACCCATGAACAGATGATAAAATAACATGATACGTGGGGAATCAGGAACATAAGCATCTCTAATATTTCTATGAATAGAGTCATATATAGAAATTGTGTATTTTCTCGTTTCGTTTGTGTCGTATGGATCATGCCAAAAGAAATAAGGAATAGCCTTAATATACCATAATTAATTATACGAGCTTAGAAGATCGCCTTCTCTAAAGCTTCCCTACACCTTACTTCAATTGAGATAATTTGATAAAAAGGGACCTCCGATTAAGACTATTGTTCTTCTTCTTTAAAAATAGAAAGAAGGAACAAAACTTTCATTTGTACTTCATTGAATTGAAAAGAAGAGGAATGTAAATTGCTGCTTATTAATTTATATATAAAGAAAGTAAGATAAGATAAGGATTTGATGCAATAGTTAACTTTGGTGGTGGAACATGAATAATTAGATAAAGATGTAACTTTATAAGAAAGTTGGGCAAGTGTCTACTACAACAAGTTATACATATAACCAACATATTAAACAATCAATTTTTCTTCCTAATATAATGCGTAAATATAACTACTTTCTATTTAACATAAGTCACACTACATTAATAACTTGATTTATTAATAAAATAATACATGACTACTTACTGATACCTATGTAATTTTATCAAATTCATTTATTGTTTTTCAACATAATATCAAGAGCACAATTTGTTTTGTACTATTAATTCTAAAATGGGTAAAATATAACTTTTCTTATAAGAAGTAATTTCTTTTCTTACAATACATAAAATATTATTAAAATTATTTTTGAGAAAGATTGCACCGTACTCCCTTAGAATCACAAAATATTGTTGCTATTACGTAGTATAAGTTCGTATGAGATTTTGTCGTAGCAAAGCACGTTGCTATCATCTAATTATGTATGAATTTTGTGACTTCTTGTTGCTTATCTTGGACGTTCTTTAGCATAAATTTGCTGGAGAAAAAAATACGTTGCCATAAGCATATCCGTATGGCATCTTTCCTAAATGAATGAATGAATTAGAAGGTTCCTTATTATAGTGGCATGGGCCCCATTTATAAGGCTTACTTTAGCCACTTTAAAATCTCTTAAAATGTCACCTTTCACAAAAATTTAAGAGTCATTAAATTGGCTTTAACTTACTGCCAAGTCTTCATAAACCCGCGTGAAGGTTGTCCCCTTAGAATTATCCAAAATCTTCACCTAAATAATTATCCACAAAATCCAATTTACAAATTAATCTCCCACTTAAAAATTCATAATTACCTAATTATCCACATAACTAAGAATTATCTCAAATTACATAAAATACTACTCACTTTTAATATACTTTATACACCTTACTATCATGGTCATGTGGTACCTTATATGGTACTAGTTCATAAATACCGGGTATTTATAGTTCGGACCGTATTTTATCTCAAAATGTAAAACTTCGACGAAACTCATTTTCTTCGACTCGCTTACCCTCTCACCTTCACGAATTTACTTATCACTTGTTTGAAATAGCATAATGCTTATAATCTCAAAATAATCTCATTCCTGAACTTACGTCGATTAACTTACGATAAAACTTTAACGTACGGAAATGCGGAATGTAATATCTCATTTTCGAGCTTATATCAATTTACTTATGGCGTACTTCCACGTACGAAAATATGGGGTGTAACATCATTCCCCCCTTTGGAACATTCGTCCTCGAATGTTGACTGATGCACTTATCATTTTTATAATCTATGTCTTCCGAATATTTTAGTACTCTTCTTGCCATCTAGGCAACTGTTCTGTGAATAAATTCAAAGGCTATGGCATTTCCCCCTTTAGGCCTCTTTCTCACACCACGACTTGTGGTTGGAATCCTTTCAATCTCTTAACTGTTGCTACCTTTATCATGCAACCTGTACGATTCTAACCTTGTAAGTGCGCCTATGTGACTTTTCTTTCCTTTTTCCTCCGATTTCTTTTTTTTTCAAATCATAACTCAATCGAAGGCCCAAACGCCATCCTTTATCTATCACAATTACACTCTCATTCTACTACCAGGGCAGCATTCTGTCTCTTCTAAATGCTATTAGTCTTAGACTCCTTTGAGTTCATTCAGGCTATACTGAGCTTTCCATAACTTAGAGAAACCATCAGCTCTCTTGTTTTCATGGGCTTAATCCCGAGGACTTATTCATTCTCGACACCTTCTCACTCGCCCTTTCTTATACTTACTCTTGTCTTCCTAAAACCTTGTCTCTTTACCATACTTTAGCTTGCGACCTACACATATCTATTTATATTATTCGCCACCTTCTTTTAACTTGCTTGCACCATAGATTTTCTTATGTTATTTTGGAACATCAAGTGAGACATCATATCGTCTCTAACTCTTCTTTGCTCTCTTGACTAGATCTCTTAGTACCTAGAAACCATAGGCTGGAATATATGCCACTGACGACGCTGCTATCATTCCTGGATACTAAATCCTCGCGCTTCTAGCCTTTAATCCGAAGTATGAACTATTCACAATCTTCTGCATTTGAGTATCTCGTACGTTGTTTACCTTTGCCTTAAAATATCTCATCATATCTTCTATCTCTTTCATGACCTCCCTTCCACATAGGTACAATTCACATCCACAACTTGAAGCTTTTATTATAACACTTGCACCTTTGGTGCATGCATAATCCGGTGAGAGCTTCATACTGATTTCTTATAAGGCTGGTACTCTTCTAATTGGATTTGTCGTAGAGCAGTTATAGAATATGGTTGTTGTACTATCTCTCTTGTACCTCTGATATTTATGAGTGATCCTACGATGTTCTCAATCACGAGGTCTATAATTTTCTGGATCCAATAATCAGACTCCTGATTTACTAGGTTGATGTAATTATTTAGTTTCCTCTTTCTTCTGATCAGCCTTTATGTAGGCTTAAGCTATCTTCCAATCTGCGGCTCCTGGTATTAGTTATTACTTTAGCCGTTTATGGACACTATGGAATATCCGTGATACCATCATCTAACAATTCTCTATGACCTGGACTCAATTCTTTCTTTTAACTTATACCGGAGTCTTCTACATCTGTATGATTGTCAACATATATGCTGCAGGGATAATACTCTGAAAACTTAAGTGCGTTCATAACATAACCAACTCTAGATCTTTTATCGAATAATTCCTTTCGTTTCATCTCAGCTTTCTTTAAACATAAGTTATTTTTTATGCCTCTTGTTGAGTGTATACTTAACTTATCTTAGTTCTCACACATGTCTGAATTTTTGTGCAACACATATGATCTTGAATATCACCTTTTGATTTTTTTTTCTTCCCGTTCATAGCCACGATAGGGGTCACTTTCTTATGGAGTACATACAATTTTGTAGTGAGACTGTTGTTACATGATCATTTCCTCTTAGGTCACTGTGCTTAGGTGGAAGCCTTCTTCTTTATTTCCTCAGCTAGTCTTCATTGTAGTACTTAGGAAGGATCCTCTGACTCTTGTAAAGCTGTGAGTTTATTACATCATATACTCGACGAAATTTTTGATGTCCTTCCTCACCTATAATTATCCGTAGTTACTTTCCTCCGCGCCTTTGTGCTCGTAAGGTTGATTCTGAACTGAAATTTTTGACTATCTTCTTAATGGCACCATTTTTTTTTTCGTAACACTTATACGGTACCTTTAATAACCTCAACTCCTATCTGAATATTTCTCAAGGATTACAATGTTATCATATTTGCGAGACTGAATTCCCTATATTGAGTTTCACTATGTTTATCTTGCACAACCTGCTGATTTATCTGTATCCTCTTATTTAGCCATGACTAGGCTCTTCCTGAATCAACTACTAACTACTCGGTAGTCCATTCTCATATATATGTTCTTTTTAATCTCTCTTGGGTTATATCCTTTGTCTTAACTTACCCCGCGCACTAGCTCCTTATGTATCAAGTGTTCATTTGCACTTATTTATCAATAACATCTAGTGATGGAACCCTTACTTCCTCTCCCCGTCTTCATGCTTACATAATGTTCTGGAATCGTATCATATCTGTAGGATCTGAATAAATGCAATCCCATCCATTTCGCATTTCTACCACATTCTTCCTTTACTATTCCATAGTTACATGAACCACATAACTCTGACTTAATACCATATCACACCATATTCCCCCTTTAGGGGAGTACTAACATTTAATTGTATGATGATCTACGTATAGATGTTTTACCTTCTCATCTTTGGCATTTTTTCACATCATCGATGATCATTACTCGCTTCGCGGTAATCCTTCTGTACCAAGGATAACCAAATTCCTCACTCGCGAGGGTGACACTTAGTGTAACTGGCACATACTGTCCCTTAAGCTTAACTTTACTCACCTTGCTTGCTTTAGGGAAGCGTCTTCCTAAATGACCTTTAAAGGATATTCTTCTGTCGTCCATTCTATTATCGTCGGGACGCAATCTTTGAAATTCTCATGATGCCGACTATTATTCAGTCCCTAGTTCATGTTTTAGTTTATCTTGTTCATCAATCCATACTGATTTCTATTACTCTGGGGTCTAACTTTTCCTTTTGGCAATCACGTTAGAGTCATGAACTTATTTCTTGAAATGAGGGTATGACTTTATGGCCTATACTCTTTTGTTGTCTCAGGGCCTGTCACCTCTTGTCTTTTCCTTTACTTGACAATAGACTATGTAATACTATCATTTTTTTGATCTATCATTGTCATCCGTGTATCACATCTTACTCATAATGCTTCATTTACTTTCTTCTTATTTCCCTGCTAACATTTCTGTCTATCACTTTTATTCTGAAAACCTCAACAAGACATTCTTTTGCTTTTACCTCCCATTGCTCCATCCACTAGATCTTCGGGTTGCCTAATGTTCTCTCTCTACTAGGGACGAAATCCATACAAAGGTAAATATTTATCCCTTCTAGGATTCCATTGCCAATCTTCTGAAATTTCTGAACATTCTAATATTCATATCTGATTGTACTATTCTAGAGTGCACCATCTGGGTGTCTCACAAGGAGGACCATTACCACGTTTGCAATACCCTCAAAAATATGAGCTAAAGATAACAATCCATCCACCATTGTGGGTTACTCTAACCCCAGCTAGATGTTGATATGCCATCCTTCTCTTAAATTATATTTGTTAGCTCCCACATGGCATAACTGAAATGGGTGTTGTTACATGAATATATCTTTGTTAGTGTTGAAAGTAACAAAGAATGCTTATATTTCTCTGCCTGAATTATAAATACAGATAATCTTCACTAGCTGGGTACCTCGTATCCTCCTTCACCTAGCTTCTTTTACTTGTTGAAACTTGTATTTACCTTCTGATTCTCTCGTTGATTTTTTACCATAGGGGTAGATAGATATTCATGACTTATGGCTCCTTATCAAGAGGCTCACTCATCGTAGTACACACATATCTACTGAAGGCCTTACATTTACTCATCATAAGCATGATGCAAAATCGAGTTCCTCTGACTCAACTCTTCCACAACCACATTCAATCTCTTACCAACTGTCTTTCTGGATGTAGATGTCGTTGTATAACGAATAAAATAGAATCTAAGAATTTGAATTTCTTACAGCTGAGCTCTACCATACTATCTAGAGTAAGAAGAAAGAGTGACAGTCCTAAATACCATGTAGCCTCCTGCTTATAAGTGTGGTGCACAACACACCCATAAACAAGACTCTACTAGACACGGCTTATAGACTCCCTAGGATAGAACTGCTATGATACCACTTCTGTCACGACCTAAACTGATGGGCCGCGACCGGCACCCGGTACCTTACTCAACCGAGTACCAACGTAACGTATATTTCTTATTACATCATAATATACACGTGATATACGGGCCTATTAGGCCAACATGATCATTTATAAACTCTAAACATAGGCCGGCAAGGCCATACAAGCATTCGTATATATGACATCTGTCTACAAGTCTCTAAGAGTATATACTTATCACAAAGGTTGGGGCAGGACCCCGCCATACCAAACAATACACGTCTAAATTATACTGACCAAACAAGCAACTCCGGAGCAAATGGAGCGCACCAACATCTTCCGCTGATCTGATGGCCTACTTGGAGGACTCTCGACCTGTCTATCGAAACCTGTAGGCATGAAACGCTGTGTCCCCAGGCAAAAAGGGACGTCAGTACGAATAATGTACCGAGTATGTAAGGCACATAAATAAGTACATAACAGACATGGAAGAAATATAGAGTAAATGACTCAACCTGTAAGTTTGGATAACTCTGTAAATCATGAAATAATTATAGTGTCATGCATATGCGTATGAATGTCATGTCGTGCATAGGTACATGTTTTATAACATCATCAGGCCTCTGAGGGCATCCCATCATATCATCTCGGCCACTGTGGCAAAATCATCAACGTATACCAGCTGATCAGGTGGTGCGTATATAACGCCATAACCTTTCCCATATCCCATATACATATATATACGCGTATATAATGCCATCTGGTCATGGGTCAATGTGCATGTATAAATGCATGAAATGCATATGAAATATGTTAATAAAATCTCTCAGTACGTCATAAGACCATTATACCTCTGATTAATATCATAAAATAAACTTTACCAACTTACGTATTTTTGAGACCCATGAATAGATAATAAAATAATATGACATGTGGGGAATCAAGAACATAAGCATCTCTAATATTTCTATGAATAGAGTCATGTATGGAAATTGTGTATTTTCTCGTTTCGTTTGTGTCGTATGGATCATGCCAAAAGAAATAAGGGATAGCCTTAACATACCTTAATTACTTATACGAGCTTAGAATATCGCCTTCTTTAAAGCTTCCCTACACCTTACTTCAATTGAGATAATTTGATAAAAAGGAACCTCCGATTAAGACTATTGTTCTTCTTCTTTAAAAATAGAAAGAAGGAACAAAACTTTCGTTTGTACTTCATTGAATTGAAAAGAAGAGGAATGTAAATTGCTGCTTATTAATTTATATATAAAGAAAGTAAGATAAGATAAGTATTTGATGCAATAGTTAACTTTGGTGGTGGAACATGACTAATTAGATAAAGGTGTAACTTTATAAGAAAGTTGGGCAGGTGTCTACTACAACAAGTTATACATATCACAAGCATATTAAACAATCAATTTCTCTTCCTAATATAATGGCGTAAACATAACTACTTTCTGTTTAACACAAGTCACACTACATTAATAACTTGATTTATTAATAAAATAATACATGACTACTTACTGACACCTATGTAATTTTATCAAATTCATTTATTGTTTTTCAACCTAATATCAAGAGCACAATTTTTTTTGTACTATTAATTCTAAAATGGGTAAAATATAACTTTTCTTATGAGAAAGTAATTTCTTTTCTTACAATACATAAAATATTATTTAAATTTTTTTTGAGAAATATTGCACCGTACTCCCTTAGAATTACAAAGTATTATTGATATTACGTAGTATAAGTTCGTATGAGATTTTGTCGTAGCAAATCACGTTGCTATCATCTAATTTTGTATGAATTTTGTGGCTTCTTGTTGCTTGTCTTGGACGTTCTTTAGCATAAGTTTGCAGGAGAAAAAATCACGTTGCCATAAGCATATCCATATGGCATCTTTCCTAAATGAATGAATGAATGAATTAGAAAGGTTCCTTATTAGTGTGGCGTGGGCCCCATTTATAAGGCTTACTTTAGCCACTTTAAAATCTCTTAAAATATCACCTTTCACATAAATTTAAGAGTCATTAAATTGGCTTTCACTTGCGGCTAAGTCTTCATAAACCCACATGAAGGTTGTCCTCTTAGAATTATCCAAAATATTCAACTAAATAATTATCCACAAAATTTAATTTATAAATTAATCTCCCACTTAAAAATTTATAATTACCTAATTATCCACGTAATTAAGAATTATCTCAAATTACATAAAATACTACTCACTTTTAATATACTTTATACCTTACTATCATGGTCATGTGGTATCTTATATGGTACTAGTCCATAAATACCGGGTATTTATAGCCCCAACCGTATTTTATCTCAAAATGTAAAACTTCGACGAAATTAGTTTTCTTCAATTCGCTTACCCTCTCACCTTCACGAATTTACTTATCACTTGTTTGAAATAGTATAATGCTTATAATCTCATTCCTGAACTTACGTCGATTAACTTACGACAAAACTTTAACGTACGGAAATGCGGAATGTAATATCTCATTTCCGAGCTTATATCAATTTACTTATGGCGTACTTCCACGTACGAAAATATGGGGTGTAACAGTTTCGAAAGGTTCACTCATATCTCTCAAAAGAATATCGCAAGTATGGCTTTAAGTACCATAGGCTTGCCCCTCATGTATCTCACCACTAATGTAAGATTACTCGGCTTGAAATCACGTAGGGTTTTTTTGAAATGCAATGAAGGTTTTTGGACTAAGGTTGGATATGCTATGATAGAGAGGATTCATATTTCCTTAAGCACTCCATTTTCTATTCTCGGCTCATGTTTTGCCAATTATTTGAGGCATTTTTCTTTTCCTTGGGGGAAACTAGAGAGACTTAACATCACTATTTCTTGCTTATGACATTCATTTTCTCCCATTTGATTTCTCCATGCTTTGTAATATTACTTTTCTTTGATCTCAACCTCAAAACATATTCAAATTCCAATATTGGATGAGTCATACCTTTTTCGAATTTGTACGGATGGGGTAATTAGAAGATGTGTACCGGACGAAGAGTAAAATATTATTCTTGAGGCTTGCCATTCTTTGCCTTATGATGGTCACCATGGCGGAGAAAGAACGACGTCCAAAGTGCTAAGTTGCGATTTCTATTGGCCCACTCTTTATAAAGATGCAAGTGATATGGTGAAAAGATGTGATGAATGCCAACGGGCCGATAGAATCTTGAATAAGAATGAAATGCCTCTCATTACCATTTTGGAGATTGATATCTTTGATGTGTGGGGGTATTGACTTCAAGAGTCTTTTTGTGAGTTTTTGTGAAAACACCTACATCTTGGTCGCGGTTGATTATGTGTCTAAATGGGTTGAGGCCATTGCTCTACGCTACAATGAAGCGAGAAGTGTGATGGCGTTCTTGAAGAAGAATATTTTCACAAGATTTAGTTCTCTGCGGGCTATCATAAGCGATGGGGGGTCGCATTTTTGCAACAAGGCTTTTGACACTTTGCTTGGCAAGTATGGTGCCACTCATCAAGTTACGACTCCCTATCATCCAGAAGCTAGCGGTCAAGTGGAAGTTTCCAACCGGGAGATAAAGAGTATCTTGTCCAAAACAGTGAATGCTAACCGGACGGATTGGTCAAAGAAGCTATATGATGCACTATGGGCTTATCGGGATATCTCCATATAGGTTGGTGTTTGGCAAATCTTGTTATCATCCGGTAGAACTTAAGCACAAATCTATGTGGGCTTTAAAGAAGTTGAATCTTGATTGGAATGCAACCGCTAACTTGCTGGTTGCACATTTGAATGAATTGGATGAGTTTCGGTACCATGCATATGCAAGTTCGTCCTTGTAAAAAAGAAAAGATGAAGTACCCTCATGACAAATACATTCAGAACAAGGAGTTCAAGGTGGGCGATCTTGTTTTGTTGTTCAACTCACCGTTGAAGATGTTTCCCGAAAAGCTGAAATCTAAGTGGAGTGGTCCCTTTGAAATTGTGGGTGTGACACCTTTTGGTGCTTTGGACTTGAAGAACAAAAATGATGAGGTATTCCGAGTCAATGGTCACCGGGTGAAGCATTATTTGGGAAAGGTTGATGATGGCCACGCGGTGGCAGTTACTCATTTCAAATGATGGTAATCTGCGTCGTGCCGCAACATTAAATCAGGCGCTTCTTGGGAGGCAACCCATGTTTCTTTTTCTTTTCTTTTCTTCTTTTGTAGATAGACATTCTTTGTGTGCTAACTGGATTTGAATTGTGTTGCAGGGATGAATGTACTTTATAGGAATTGTGTCCAGAAAATTGGCTAAGTATGGAAAGAAGTGCGAACCGCATATACATTGTGCGGATCGCACATTTGTGATTGCTATAGCAAAAGGGAACTTCGGTCGCACAATCACAGTGCGGACCGCACAACTTGAAAAGGGAAAAATGCAAACTCTCTAAAGTTGGTTTGTCAGAGAAATGGCCAAAGTGCGGCCACGCATCAAAATCGGCGGTCCGCAACAAACATTTGCGGTCACAGTGCAAATTCTACGGACCACAGATCAACAAGCACTTTTGAGCCCCAGGTAACAGAGTGCGGACCGCAGTAAGAATTCTGCGGTCGCACTCAACCTTTGTCCCATTGCCAGACCCGTCCAGTATAAATAGTAGACCTAGGGCTACTGTTCATTTTTTTTCCTCTCTGAGCACTCAAAAATCTAAAATATTGAAAGCGTCTGGTAAATCATCCGCCACATACAATCAACATCTGTGATTACTCATTTGCACTACTTCATATCCGGTATGCCTCAATAATGTCATAATTTTTACGGTGCACGCCCATACGTCCGTCACCTAGCATGTGTGTCACCTCCAAACAAATCACATAACACGTATATTCAGGGTTCATACCCTCATCTCCAAGATTAGAAATGTTACTTACCTCAAATAAGCCGAATCCGATGCCGAGCAAGCTAAATAAAACACCAAAAATTCCATTCAGCACGTATGAACCTCCGAACGCCTTCCTATATCCTCAATTCCAAGCTAAACGATTCTAAACTAGTCAAACAACGTGCAAATTAATCAAAATATACTCAAATACTTACAATTTAACAATTTATAAGAATTTCCAACTCCGTTCTAAAAGTCGGTAGTGGGTCCCATATCTCAGAATCCAACAAAACTCACAAAATCCGACAACTCATTCAATTACGAGTCCAACCATACTAGTTTCACTCAAATCCGACTCCGAATCAACATTCAAATCCCAAAAATTCATTTTATGAAATTTCTATCACTTTCAACCCAAAACACTAATTTGATGATGAAAACAACAATATATTCATGTAGTTTAACCAAAACCAGCTAGAATCACTTACCCCAATCCATATGGTGAAAATTACCTCAAAAATCGCTTCAATCCGAGCTTCATAGCTCCAAATATGTTAAAATGGCCGAAACCTCAAAATATAGCTTCTAGCGAGGTATTTACCCTTCACGATCGCGAAACACAAAATTTTCCAGCCCCAAAATTGCCCTTTGAGATCGCGAAAAACCAATCGCAATCGCGAAGAATAAACTCCCCATCTTTTCCAGACAACCTCTAGTATAATGGTCATAACGTTTTGTACAAAACTCCAAATGACAAATGGTTTGACTTTTTGAAAACAAGACAACAAGGGCTACAACTTTCAAATTTGGATCATCTCCAAATTTCTTATAGATTGTGAGATATAAGCTTCCAAATTCGGGTCAGTACAACAGAGATTTTGTTCTACGCGATCGCGAAAGTGATTCCGTGATCGCGATTCACAAGGCCCCAAACTGCTATTTGCTCTTCATGAACGCGACCAAATGTTCGCGATCGCGATGCACACCTTTGTAGACAAAAAAAGCAATTAAAAATGACCTAGACATGGTCTGAAACCACCCCGAAACATCAAAAATGACGATTCACACACGTCATAATACATCATACAAAGCTATTCAAGACTTCAAATAGTTGAAAGAGCATAAATGTTCAAAACGACAAGTCGGGTTGTTATACTCAATCACTCCCAACGGTTTCTTCATTGTACGATCGACCATTTTTAATCTCATAGATGTGGGTCTTGGTTGCCCAATTCCCAAGATCTTGAAAATCAAATAGGGCATCAAATTGATACTCGCCCCAAGATCACAAAGAGCTTTGGCAAACTCGGCACTTCCAATGGTACAAGATATTGTGAAAGCACCGGGATCTTCCAATTTAGGAGCCATCGAATGCACAATTGCACTCACTTGATGAGTGACTTTGATAGTTTCAAAATTCATCGACCGCTTCTTTGTCACCAAATCCTTCATAAGCTTTGATAACCGAGAATTTGCTTCAAGGTTTCAACTAATGGCATATTTATCGAAAGACTCTTCATCATGTCAATGAACTTTTTGAATTGGTTCTCGCCATTTTTCTTGGTGAGCCTTTGGGGATATGGAGGAGGTGGCTTAGGCAATGGTGCCTTAGCCGTTCGCACAACCGGTTCCGGTATGTCAATAACATGATCCTTAGACGGGTTTACTTCATCTTGAGTCTCTTACATAGTGTCATCAATATCAATCCGCACTTCATCATTTGCTTGCACCACATTGTTCGGGATATCTTCTTCTTCTACCACTTGCTCATCATATACAAGTTGCCTTTGACTAGAGGTGGGTGCATTCCCACCTCTTCCACTTCTTGTAGTAACGACCATGACATGCCCCGTATTATTCCCACCCTTTGGGTTCACCACCGTGTCACTTGGTAGTGCCCCCTTAGGATGAGAATTTAAAGCTTGAGAGATTTGCCCCAGTTTCACTTCTAAATTGCGGATCGATGTGATGTGTGAAGCAAGTTGGGCATCGGAATCGACATTCTTCTCCATCATTTGCTTGAACATGTTCTCAATACGGCCCATTTCATTGTGGGAAGAACTAGGACCATGGGAAAGATAAGGAAGTGGGTTTCTCGGTTGTTGATACATCGGGAGCCTTTGAAAACCCGACCCCTGATTTCCTTAATTGTTATTCCACCTGCCTTGATTGTTGGCTCCCTCATTGCCTTGTTTATTATTGTTATGTCAGTTCCCTTGGTTATTGCTTCCACTCTAATTGCCTTGACTGTTATTGTTATTCCAATTGCTTTGATTGTTTCCACTACTCCAATTACCTTGGTTGTGAGAATTCCAATTGCTGTGATTATTTTGAGGTCTCCATTGTTGTTGGCTAAGGCCTTGGTAGTTGTTTCTTTACCCTTAAAAATTGTTCACATATTGGACCTGCTCTTCTTGGTCATTGTAAGATTCATCTTGATCAAATCTACTATCATCTTGCACAACATTGTCCAATCTTTGTTGCACTTATGAACTTCTTGTTCTTCGCTTGTTCACCATTATACCTACTCCCTCCATTGCATTGAATTGCCTTGGGTTTTGCACTTGTTGAAGTTGAGCATTTGCCAATTGGTTCATGGTGGTAGTCAACTCGGCTATAGCTTGTCCATGATCATGCAATTATTTATGAAGGTGAATCACACTGGGATCCCCTTGTGGAACATTAGCCCATGATTGCCACGCCAATGAAGTATCCGCCATCTCATCCAAAATATCACACGCCTCCGCATAAGGTGTAGTCATAAAATTCCCACCGGCAAGTTGATTAACTACACATTGGTTGGTTGTATTGATCCCCTGATAGAAGGTTTGTTAAATCATATTCTCCGTCATATTATTGTTGGGGCACTCTTTCACCATTGTTCTATACCTCTCCCATATCTCGTGTAGTGGCTCATTGGGTTCTTGCTTGAATGCTAGAATTTCATCTCGAAGAATAGCCATATGCCCGGGAGAGAAGTACTTAGAAATAAATCTCTCCGCTAATTCATCCCAAGTATGAATGGAATGATTTGGAAAATGTTCCAACCAATCTAAAGCTTTCCCCCGTAGAGAGAAAGGAAAAAGCCTTAGCCTCAAAGCATCCTCGAAGATATTTGTTTGTTTACTCCCCCAACACGTATCTATGAACCCCTTCAAGTGTTTTGTATGAATTTTGACCCGGTGCACCGGTGAAGAACCCTCGTTGCTCGAGCAAAGTGAGCATCACGTTGGTTATTTGAAAGTTGCCCGCCCTAATATGGGGAGGGACTATAGCACTTGCATACCCTTCATTCGACAACACCTGGTGTGGAGCCGCTCGTGGTGAAAGTGGGGGTGGAGCGGCCACATTGTCATGAGGAACTCGGCCTCGTCTATTGGCTTGAGGTTCAAGAAGGACCTCATCCATTTGATCATCCTCAGCATCCACATCCCTCAAAGGTAAGTTTTCGAGCTCATTGTTTTCCATGATTGCACTTACATTTTCTCAATACTTTAGTAACAAGGAAGGAAAAGAAGATATTCCCCAAAACACACCTAAATATATAGTTAACACCGTTTTTAGCTCCCTGACAACGGCGCCAAAAATTAATCTCGTCCAGTTTTACACCTCAATTCAAGGTTATGAAAAGGTCGAATGCAATGATAGTACCCAACAAGAGTCTGGGTCGATTTCCACAGGGAGCTATATATGGGAGTTAGGAGTATATATTGTAGTTCGTGAATTTGACTATCTCAATTTACACTTTCATAAATTGGAATTGTTTTAAAGTATAATTTAGAACTAAGAGTGCAAGGTGAGAAATAAAACTAAGAAATTATTTTTGTTGTTTTTTTTCAAGTTTTGTAAAAAGCCTAGGGCTATGACCATCGCCCAGGTGTTTGCCTCATGGAATATAAACCTTAATGCTTGTTTTTTTATCGATGTGTATTATAGCTATCAACACTCAGTTACCCGCTCAATACCTTTTGGTCAGAGAGTGATTTTGCCCAATTTGGCTTTCTCAAGTCCAAATAGGTATTGTACAAAATGATCGATAAAAGCTCAAGTCGGAATTTACTATATCTAGGTTGAACCCTTTCATTAGGATTATCAATCTCTCGATTGACCCAATTTCTTGTTAGCCAAGTTTTCCTAGACTAAGTCTCTCTTTCTCAAGTAGAGACCAAGTCAAATAGGCATGAACTAATGTTTGCAGGCATTAATTCCACAAATTAAAGCATGAACAAGGCTAAATAATAAACACCTAACCATAAACAAGCATTAAATTAAACATCCATAAGGTTTACACACTAGGGTTGGGTCACACCCCTAGTGAAAATCTAGCTACTCATGCTTGAAATTGAAGGGAGAAAAAGAAATGATAATTAAACTCATATTGAAAGATTAAAATGATAAACTCTATGTTAAAATAGCTCAAAATATGAAAAACTACTAAAAGAAGTAAAGCGAAACGGCTACTGTAGCTGTTGATGTCAAAGGTTGACCTAAAATTGTAAAACTTGTCTATTTACACAAGGCTAGAAATTTCGTACAAAAATGCCCTTCGGGAGGTTCTGCGGTCGCACAATTCCATGTGCGGTCTGAAGATTTCTTCAACTTGTAGGAGCTGGAGATCTGCGGTCGCGAGGCCTTCTTTCTGCGGTCCGCAGAATTGTAACTGCGGTCGCATCTTGCTCTTCCACGATCCGCACAATAACATTTGCGGTCGCGTGCACATCTTCTGCGGCCGCACAATTCCTGTGCGTACCGCACTTCTGGGAGACTTGGAATGCACATTCTCTAAACTTTTATTCCTAGCCATCTTCTGCGGCCGCACAATTCATGAGCGGACCGCACTTTGCACAAAGACCTGCTGCCTTTTTCTTCATCATGTGCAGCCGCAGATGATATTCTACGGTCCACACTTCTAAGATTCTTTGTATTTTATGGCCTTGAGTTTATATTTCTCCTTTTTGAGTTGGGTTTCATCTCGGGAGTCCATCTTTAATATTCTTTCAATTTAGCACATTTTATCAGTTTTCGGGAACACAATTAAACGCTTTTGGACTAAAACAAAAGCTAAAAGGCGCTAATAAGTAGTCAAAATCTCCACTTATCAATTAACGGGGTTACCTTTTCGGTAGCGAAGAAGACAAAAGTGTCGATAACTCATAGTAAGAGGCTCAGGGAAGACGATATCACATTCATGGACGAAGATGCGAACGGATTACTACTGCCTCAGAATGACGCACTGGTAATTTCTTTAAATGTGTTAGATTTTAAAATTAAACGTGTTTTAGTGGATCCAGGAAGTTCAGCTAATATCATACAATGGAGAGTACTGGAGCAAGCTAAACTCACCGGAAGCATTATCCCGGCAACAAAACCCCTCGCCGGATTCAACCTCGCAAGCGTGACAACCCGGGGAGAAATTTTGCTGCTCACGAATATTGATGGAGTAATGAAGAAAACACACTTCAAAGTGGTAGATGGATATATGGGGTATAACATCATCCTGGGAAGACCATGGCTACACGAGATGAAAGTCGTGCCTTCAACATATCACCAATTGTTAAAATTTCTGACACCCGAGGTAATCAAACAAATAAGGGACAATCAACCGACAGCAAGGGAGATGAATGCAATTTCGGTTTCCAGTAGTAATGGAAAAGAACGTGCGGCATAGCAAGTACTGGAACCGACACTTGCCCCGAACCAGAGGAAAATAACCCGGGGACAGAAGAGTTGGAACAATATCAAGTACCAAGGTATTTTCAAGTACCGGAAGAGACGGACGCGATGAAATCCACGGCAGAAGAACTGGAGCAGGTTGCGTTGTTCGAAGAATTCCAAGAAAGGAAATTCAATTTGGGAACGGGACTGCACCCGAAACTCAGGTCTCCATGGTCGACTGTTTTGCATGGTCGCACGAGGATATGACAGGAATCCCAATAGAGATAGCCATACAGAAGTTAAGATTGGATCCGAACATACCTCCAGTAAGGCAAAAGAAGCGCTTTATGGTTGAAACAAGGAATCAATTCGTCAAAGAAGAGGTAACCTGTTTACTAAATATTGGTTCAATCCGAGAGGTAAGGTATCCGGGCTGGCTAGCCAATATAGTAGTAGTACCTAAGAAAAATAATAAATTTCTCATGTGCGTAGATTATAAGGATCTTAATAAGGCGTGCCCGAAAGACTTATTCCCATTGCCAAACATCGATCAGATGATTGATGCTACGGCGGGGCACGAGTTAATGAGTTTTCTCGATGTTTATTCTGGGTACAATCAAATCAAGATGAACCTAGAAGATTAGGAAAAGACTTTGTTTATAACAAATTTTAGTATATATTGTTACAATGTGATGCCCTTCGGGCTAAAAAATGTCGGAGCCACTTATCAACGGCTTGTGAATAAGATGTTCGAAAAACAAATAGGAAAGACTATGGAAGTGTATATATATATATATATATATATATATATATATATATATATATATATACACACACGACATGCTCGTTAATTCTTTGAATGCAAGTGACCACTTGAAATATTTGCAAGAAACATTCGACATCCTGAGGGAGCACAATATGAAACTTAACCCCGAGAAGTGTGCGTTCGGGGTCAGTTCGGGTAAGTTTCTAGGATTCTTGGTCTCACAAAGGGGAATTGAGGTAAATCCCGACAAAATCAAGGCCATAGAGGACATCCCGGATCAATTGTCCTACATAAAAGAAGTCCATAGGCTCACAGGGAGATTGGCAGCTTTGAGCAGGTTCATTTGCCGTTCATCAAAAAAATGTCATAGCTTCTTCGCACTACTCAAAAAGATAAACAATTTCGAATGGACATCAAAGTGTCAACAAGCCTTAAAGGAGTTGAATAAATATTTGTCAATCTCTCCGTTGCTCTCAAAACCAAAAGAAGGTGAAACGTTGCTA
Organism: Nicotiana tomentosiformis; assembly: GCF_000390325.3. Lineage (NCBI taxonomy): Eukaryota > Viridiplantae > Streptophyta > Magnoliopsida > Solanales > Solanaceae > Nicotiana > Nicotiana tomentosiformis. The sequence goes on along the minus strand of NC_090815.1, from coordinate 107,172,418 downwards.
GTCTACCTCGCGGTTTCAGAAGTTGCAGTAAGTGCAGTTTTAGTCCGAGAGGATGAAGGTACGCAATCTCCCATTTATTACTTTAGCAAAATTTTAACGAGAGCAGAAACTCGCTACCCACATCTGGAAAAGCTGACCTTAGCTCTCGTAGTCGCCACTCGGAAGCTGAGGCCCTACTTCCATTGCAACCCAATAGCGGTGGTAACTACTTTCCCTTTGAGGGATATCTTCCATAAACCCGAGATCTCGGGTAGGTTGGCCAAATGGGCCGTCAAAATGAGCGAATTCGATATAGAATATAAACTGAGGACTGCAATTATGTCTCAAGTGTTGGCTGCCTTCGTGGCCGACTTCAGTCCGGGACAATTGCCTGTGGCAGCTAAGGAGGCAATAATGGTGTCAGAATCGACATCGGCAATTTGGACCTTAATTACGGATGGAGCTTCAAAAGTAACAGGGTTCGGGTTCGGAATACTCTTAATCACGCCTTCGTGGAAAACCTTAAGGCAAGCCATCATAACGATTCCTTTAACTAACAATGAAGCAGAGTACGAAGCTTTGATTGCGGGGCTCGAATTGGCCCGAAGACTTGACTCTGAGGTCATCGAAATGAAATGTAATTCGCAGTTGCTGGTAAATCAGGTCTACGGAATTTTTGACACCAAAGAAGAACGTATGTAACAATACGTGGTAAAGGTTCAGGCTCTATTGGAACGATTTCGGGAGTGGTCAATAACTCATATCCCGAGGGAAGATAACGCGGAAGTAGATGCATTGGAAAATTTGGTCTCATCAACAGAAATCCAAGGATCGGAATCAGAGACAGTAGTACAACTGATGAACTCAACCTTGGACACAAATGGTTACTATAAGGTGAATTCGACTAGTTTGGTCTGGGACTGGAGAAATGAAATAATCGATTACCTCGAGCATGAAAAGTTTCCCGAAGACCCCAAAGCATCAAGAGCGTTGCGTGCCAAAGCTGCACATTATAGCTTCAAGAAAGGCCAATTGTACAGAAAATCCTTTCAAGGCCCGTTGGCCCGGTGCTTAGGAGCATCAGAAGCTAGCTATGTCTTCAGAGAAGTCCACGAAGGGATATGCGGCAACCACTCAAGTGCAGATTCTTTGGTGCTGAAATTAGTTCGGGCAGGTATTACTGGCCCCGTATGGAACAAGATGCTAAAGACTTCGTACGAAAATGTGATAAGTGACAACGCTACGCACCACTAGTACAACAACCGGCAGAACCCCAACATTCGGTTCTGTCCCCGTGGCCATTCATGAAATGGGGGATGGGCATCGTCGGACCGCTACCACCGACTCCCGGAAAGGTAAGATTTTTATCAGAAGATTGGAAAACGTGAAGTGGTCGACTTCCTGTGAAAAAATATAATTTCCAAGTTTGGAATACCAAAAGAGATTACATGCGACAATGGACCGCAGTTTATCGGCGCAAAAGTTACAAAGTTCCTTGGAGACTTGAAGATAAAGAGGATTACTGTCACACCTCTTTTTTTTCACGCAACCCTTATTACGAGGTTGAGTTAGAAGAGTTTTTCTAATTGAAGTGACGTTTTGAAAAAGGATTATTTATTTGGAGTCGCCACTAGGAATTGAGTTTTGGTTGTTCCAAGTCATCTTTTATCTTGAATCCCTTATCAAAAGGAAGGTTTGACTCCTAATTTATAGTCTACGGAAACATAAGACTGAGTAAGGACTTCTGTTGACCGAGGAGAAGGTGTAAGGCACCCCTCGAGTTTCGTGATTCTAGCACAATCGCTTTATTGACTAAATGTAAGATTTAAATCAGTTTTTGGCTATTCTTGTAATTTATTGGTTGTGGTTTGCCTACTACCGCTTAATTAATTATTATATTTTATTAACTATTTTTACCAAGATGCAGTACGCACACAAGGTATTCTTCTTTGAAGTTGGATGTTAAACCAAGGTACAGGAATGTACACATAGTTAAAACATAATTATTGTAAATTTAAAGGTATCAAGACGTGGAATGCGCACATGGTCCTTCTATTTTTTAAGCATATCAATCCAAGGTTCGAGCATGAACATATGGGCTAATAGCGTATTAAGAATATTTAATTATTTTATCTCTTTTATATTCGAGATATTTAATTATATGTTTTTAGTATTTTTTAAAGATTTAAAAGTAAAAATTAAACAAAGAAGTAAAACGAACTAGCTGAATCATCTTAAAGTTAAAGCACATACAGAATATTCAATCTATCATACTAGAAGGAATTCACCACGACTATATACTAATTACTAACTACTTCATCCTTTACTACAGCTTGCAATGTGCACAAAAGTTACTATGCAAAATTTTATGTGGATTTCTACATTTAAAAAATTTTTTTTTTTTTACATGCAAAGTTGATGATTTTAAAAAGGACTAATGGAAACATCTACATATATATTCTTTACCTATGTTGAGGAAAATAGAAAGAAAAGAGCATACTGTGAATATTCTCTTTCAAATTAATCGTTTTAGCAAGAAAACTATTTTTTACCTCTAAACTAGTTTGACTCTAACAGTGAATAGAGTACGGTTTAGGAATATTTTTTCTTCAAATACAGGTCGATATAATTTAGATAGAGTAATGGACTTTTATTTTATTTTATTTTTAACTAGACAATCTTTAAAGAAAATCCTAATACTAGACAATTAATATGGAGAAAAGAGATCCAAAATTTGTAGGAAAACCAATTAAAGATTCAACCGATCAAATCACCTCAAATAATTACATATCCGATTTATCTTTTAAAATTTTAACTAGATTTAGGCCCAAACCTTTTTCGATGTCAAAATTTTTCCCTTCGTTATTTCTTAAATTGATGCCTTTTCTAGGTAGAACTCAAATAGTAAAAGTATACAACTATATCCATTTAGCATGTTTGGCAGTTGGTTTTGAATTCACCAAAAACAAAACAGAAAATTTCATGCATTAGACTAAAAGCATGGAACTAACTAATAAAATTTTAACAAATCATTACATGAATCTCTACTTCTATCACATCACAAAAATAAACAAATGCTAAATTACTTAATGTTAAGGAAAGGAGAAGAAGTAATGAACCTTAAGAAGCTTTTCAATATTAATAAAAGAAAATCAGTGAATATAATTCTTTGCTTGGATGAGCAAGGTTTAAAAATAAAAATCTGGTGATCAAACTCTTCCAGACAAAAGCTAACCACCATCAGAATCACGAATTGAACCTCGAATTTTGACCTTGAATTTCAGTTAAGCTCCATCATCATCAAACTCTGTCTTGATTTTCTTAATTAATTTTATAGACTTAAAAGGACTCTCAAACTAACACAGAAAGAAATTGCTTTTCAATAAAACTTTTTTCCTCCAAAACCAAACATTTTTCCTTCCCCAAATCTCCTCCTTTTTTTATCCTTCAAGTGTGTCTTACTTATATTCCAATCCTAGCTCTATAACATATGTGTGTTGATCTAAGGAGGCGGGGATATGGGAGTGTGAGTGGGGGAAGTGGGGAACGTGGGGGATATGGGGAAAATGGGGATTATGTTATTTTAAAGTAAAAATCAGATTTTTAAATAAAGTTTGACGACAAACTTCATCACTTTAACGTGATTTTACTTCATTTTGAATCTTTTTTTAAAAAAAGATAATTAAATTATGAAGATGAATAATAACTAACATTTCTTACAATATAGGAAAACTAAATATTTACATGTACTTTAAATGATACTAAGAAAGATTCTATAGCTTACTTATTAAAAGAAACCATATATATATGCATATATATACATATATATATATATATATATATGTACATATATATTTTAATTTTTTTTTTTAGAAATAAAATTTGTACTCTATGAATGAGAGTATTTTTGTAGTTTTCCTTTTTTAAAATAAAACCTATTAAGAGTAAGATAAAAGTTTAAATATTAAGATTAAATCTAAAAGAAATATTTACACTAAAATAGTATAGAATTTGGGTGGGGTCAAAAATTAGTTGTTCACAACATACTCCTCTTTGCTTGGAAACATGAAGAGTTTTTAGGCAAAGAAAATAAACAAGGTGACTGATTCTTGACCTCACTATTATTTAAAAAAAGGAAAAGAAGATAAAAGAAAAAGATGTGACCGAGCCTTGGTTTTAAGCAGCCTACATATCCCGGGTTATAAGGGAATCAGGTCACGTGTAGTTCAAGTGGAAGAAGAGTGATGGAGTATGCTTAGATGGAGAGTCCATTGACGTTCCGTCGAGGTTTCGATCCGCGGTTCCTACTATTACATCAAAATGAAAAGGAAATTACATACTCTTGAAATTTAAGAGTTACAAAATTCCAATCTAAATGCCATCTGGACTCTTGTCTTGATTCTTGACTTGCTTCCCCCATTGAATTTAGACTGAAACTTGATGCTCTCAATGCAACAGACTATAAAAATATTCTCACAGGCTTGTTTCTTGATCAGATGATGAGAAGATGGATCTTGAGACCATATGTCTCCGCATGCATTATGTCAAAGCTGGTTGTGTCTGGTATTGAGATCAAACGTTCCACTTTCTTTGGCAAGAGCTAGAATCTTAATTTTCACACATCCAATCCATGCTTTGCAGAAAAACCTACAAGCTATCAGAAACAAACAAAACAAACAAAAGTTTTCTGCCCCAGTTTGCACCAGAAGATTTTTGTGAGTTTCTGAAAATACAATAAACTATCTTTCTATTGCAAAATAAATAATTGAAAAAGAAATGAGATTTTTTTTTATTTTATAATATTTTATAATAGGGAATGTCATACCCTATGTTTGCAATAAGAAAGGCAACCAGGGAATGCAATACTCTGTGTTGGCAATAAGGTGAGGCTCTTGGCACTCTGAGATGCTACTAAGGAATGTCGGACCCTATGTTTGCAATAAGAAATGCAACCAGGGGATGTAGTACCCTGTGTTGGTAATAAGATGAGGCTTGTGGCACTCTAGGATGCTACTAGGGAATGTCGTACCCTATGTTGGCAGAAAGGAATGCAGCCAGGGGATGTAGTACCCTGTGTTGGCAAAAAAATGAGGCTCGTGGCACTCTAGGATGCTACTAGAGAATGTCGTACCCTATATTGACAAAAAGGAATGCAGCCAGGGAATGTAGTACCCTCTGTTGGAAATAAGATGAGGCTTGTGTCACTCTAGGATGCTACTAGGGAATGTCATATCCTATTTTGGCAGAAAGTAATGAAACCAGGGGATATAGTACCCTATGTTGAAGATAGGGTATTAGTTCCCTAAAACGAAACTAAAAATAAAATGATTACATGTATATTGGAATAAAATCAAGGATTTGAGAACTTCACTTGGTGGTGTTCGTCTTTTCACGAACTGTTTCCTACAACTATTTTGTTCATGTTCTGAACAAAGAAAGAATCATTAGTTTTAAAATGGAGGTCGGTTTGTGGCCTTGATTATTTTGATATCTTGATCTTGACTCATCTTCTTCTCAACTGCAACTAATTATTTCCTGAATACCAACTCCATTTTTGACCCCGAAGAACCTTTGGCATTTCCAAACTTTGCCATGACGGTTGGTCGTGTGGGACCTAACCTTTTTCAACTTTATTTTGACTTTGTGGGCATTTTGCTTTTGGCTTCTTTCAAAGTTTTCCATTTCAAAGCATCAGCCAATCATGGCTAGTCGGGGTCGACTTGATTTCCTTATCGAGGCTGGGCGCCTTTTGAATATATCAGCTCGCTTCAAACGAGAACCCTGTAAATCGATCTTGTCGTCTTTTCTTTGCCTTATTTTTTAAACAAAGTTAGACCGAAAGGGATTAAAAGAAATATAAAACAATGGAATAGAGAATGAGTTTAAAATAAAAGGTGTCCCTTTCGGGGAACAGAAAGACGGACTTATCTGGGAGTACATGCAAACTTCAATGAACATGACATGCCTTTTGGACTGGATGCCTGATCTGTGTAAACTGCCCGACTCTTAGAAACTCATCACAACTTTTGACTTGAAACCGAAAAATCTTGCTCAGGACTGTGTTGATGTCATGGCTGCGTGGTTCCTCTTTTCGATCAACAATGCCCTTTGCGGGTTTTCATTAGCTGATCTCTCATATTTCTCTTCTCGACATCGCCTTATAGTGCCCTTTGCGGGTTTTCACTAACAAGACTCTCTTATTTTTATTTTCTCTACTCACAATCGCCCTACAGTGTCCATGAGGGTTTTCACCAATATGAATCTCTCATTTTATTTCTTTAATTTGGTTGCATTTGATCCTAGTAATCGTATCCTCCAACTCTTGAATATTCTCGCCAATTGATCGAAAGGACTTGAAAGGATTTGGTTAAAAAGAATTTGGATTAAATTACAACTTTGAAACCTTTCGGGCAAAATCATCGTCAAACCATTATAACATCTGCCCCAGTTTTCACTTTTGGGGGAATGTGAATTTTTATTTTGGTGTGATCGAACCCCAGAGTGAGGATGCATACGTATCCTTTCGGAATCAGGTCGAACGTAGTTCAATTAACTTGAACTTGTTTTGATTTTTGTTTTGTTTTTCTTCGGTTTTGTTTTCTTTTGCTTCTTTTCTTTTTTTCTCCTTTTTTTTTTCTTTTTCTTTCTCATTACATACAAGATTCCAAAGAGGGTGGCCAAGGAAAAAGTATCAGGCTCAAAGGGTTAGCAAAGGGTTAATAGTATTTGGGTAGTGAGAATGAAAGCCTCTGTTATCCCAATCATAGAGCATTAAAGCTGCGTAAAGGGTCAAACATAGAACCTTTTGACCGCATCTGCATTGATGGTTGTATCGGGAACATTTCCTTCGATGTCTCCCAAATACAGTACTCCCTTTTGGCAGCACTCTTGTTACAATGTATGGACCTTGCAATTCGGGGCAAAATTTCCTTTAGCTTCCTCGTGATACGCCTCAGAACGGGTTGCCCTACTTCAAATTTCTTGGGCCGCACTTTTTTGTTGTAAGCACGGGCCATTCTTTGTTGTTACAACTGCTTGTGGAAAACTGCAGTCAATCGCTTTTCATCAACCAAATGCATTTTCTTCAATCGGTTCTTGACTCAATCTTCATCCTCGAACTCGGTTTCAACAATGATCCGAAGAGAAGGAATTTCAACTTCTACTGATATCATGGCAACAGTACCATAAACTAATCAAGTAAGGGCAGTTTTCATTTAGACTTGGTTTAGTCTTGTTGTCCCTTCTTTGATTATTTTCTTACAAGCCTTATCTTTGGCACATTCTACTTCTTGATTCATTATTTCAAGGTCTGACATCGTTTTAGGATATAGGCATGAAGTCCGCAAATATGTCATGTGTAACGACCCGATCGGTCATTTTGAGCATTTGCACTACGCTCGGTAGTTTACGGGTATGAGTAGATCTGTATGATGTATTATGACTTGTGTAAATCGTCGGTTTTGATTTTCAGGTTATTCGGAATCGAATTGGAAGAATGGATTTCATTGTTGAAGCATTAAATTGGGAGAGTTGACCAAGTTTGACTTTTTCTAAATTTGAACCCGGAACGGAGTTTTGATTGTTCCATTAGCTCTGTTTGCTGATTTCGGACTTAGGAGCACGTCTAGATTATGATTTGGAGGTCACTAGTAGAATTTGGATTGAAATGGCGGAAGTTGAAATTTTGGAAAGGTTGACCAGTGGACTTTTTGATATCGGATTTGGATTGTGATTCCTGGAATTGGAATATCTTTGTTATGTTATTTGGGACTTGTGTACAAAATTTAAAGTCATTCCGGATTGATTTACTATGTTTTGGCACGAGTTATTGAATTTGAAAGTTTGAAGTTCATAGATTTCGATTTGAAGTGCGATTCATCGTTTCGATATTGTTATGCATGATTTGAGCCCTCGATTAGGTCCGTGTTATGTTATTGGACTTGTTGGTATATTCGGGCAGGGTCCCGAGGGGCTCGGGCGTGTTTTAGATTGATTTTGGATCAGTTTCTTCAATGTTGCTATTGCTTGTTCTGGTGTGACCGCACCTGCGGCTGGGTTGCGCAAGTGCGATGGTCGGAGAAGCGAGGAAGGGGTCGCAGGAGCGGAAATATTGCTGGGAGCAGGGTTTCGCAGAAGCGGAGATTGCTTCACATCTGCGAAGGCGCAGATGTGGTGAGTTGAGTGCAGAAGCGAAAAGTGGTGGGCGCGCACCTGCGAGTGCGTAGATGCGGGTATTTTATCGCAGGTGCGAAGGCAGACCTCCAGCGCTTCTCCGCAGAAGCATATTTTTGGTCTCAAATGCGACGCCGCAGAAGCGGCTAATATGCCGCAGGTGCGAAAGTGCTGGGCAGAATGATAAATACAAGGGTTCGCGATTTTGGCTTCATTTTAACATTTCCAAGCTCGGATTGAGGCGATTCTTAGAGCAATTTTCATCTTGTGGATTGGGTTAAATGTTCTCTACTTGTTTTTGATCTTATATCACTAATCTACCTTCATTTTTGGTAATTGGATTATGAATTTTATAGAGGAAATTGGGGGTTTTGACCTAAAGTTTCATATTATGAATTTTTGAGTTTTGAACATCGAATTGGAGGCGGGTTTGAGTGAAACTAGTATGGTTGGACTCGTAATTGAATGGGTTGTTGGACTTTGTAAATTTTGTCGGGTTCCGAGGTGCGGACTCGGGTTGGGCTTTTGGCCGATTTTGGGCTTTTGATTCAAGATTTGATCTTTTTCGATCGGGATTGGTTCCTTTAGCATTGTTTGATGCATTTGAGTTGTTTTTGTTTAGTTTCGAGTTGTTCGAAGATCGGAACACGCGAGATGGCTTCTTTGGAGCATCGCTTGGCTTGCTCGGCATTGGTATTGACTTGTTCGAGGTAAGTAACTCTCTAATCTTAGTGTTGAAGGTATGAAACCCCGAAATACATGTTATGTGATTTGTGTTGAGGTGACACACATGCTAGCTGATGGGCGTGTGGGCGTGCACCATGTGAATTGGGACTGTAGTTTCCATGTCACTGAATAGTGGCCCTATTTTGTTGATATCCGAGTTTTCACCATGTGATAAAGTAATTGAGTTGTTAATCATGCTAGATATCATGTTTAGGCTTTATGCCGATATTGTTTGGACCCTTAGTGGTCGTTTCTTACTGTCATCTCACTGATTTCATTGATATTTTGTACTCAGTCATATTCATGCATTCATATGATATCTTAGTCTCAGATATTATTTATTGATACAACATATCATTGTTGTCGGGCTAGTTTCATAACATTGTGAGCCCGTGAGTGAGACTAGAGAGATTGATGACTGAGTGAGGCCGAGGGCCTGAGTGAGAGTGACATTTTAGTATCGGGTTGCATGCCGCAACATGTTATATTGATTATATTTTATATGGATCGGGTTGCACACCGCAATGAGCCTTCGGGCTATATATATATATATATATATATATATATATATATATATATATATATATTATTGGATCGGGTTGCACGCCGCAATGATATTGGATCAGGTTGCACGCCGCAGCAATATAGCGCTTGGGCTGAAGGAGCCCCTCCAGAGTCTGTACACCCCAAGTGAGCGTAGTCGACTATATATATATGGATAGGGTTGCACGCCGTAGCAGGTATTGTACAACGCTGAGTGATTGAGTGTGTTGAGCCTTGAGCATAGTGAGAAAGAATGTGAGACAGTGAGATTGAGTACTCTGAGAGTGTGATTACATGAGTTCATCTCTGAGATACATTTCATTGACATGCACACATGACATTCAGGCATAGAGATGTATTTTTCTCATGTTGTACGGTATCACATCATTCACGATTTCTCACACATGTTGACAGATGGGTATAGTGATGCATTTGTTTTACATTGGTTATCTGAAAAGAATCTAAAACATTTTATTTATTATGGAAAGGATTTTGGGAAAATTATTGTTTTCAAACTTATTCATATTTTTGGTAACTCTGGTAAACGATTTGGTTTTCATTGAAGTACTTGAAAGGCAGAACTATTTTCAGAAATCATGTTTTTGTTGAGCATTTGATTGTTGAGTTACTTCTGGTATTACTTATTTTATGTTGTTATGAACTATTGTTGGTTATTGAAGTTGGGACCCGACCTTGGTACAAGCTCGTCACTACTTTTAACCTAAGGTTAGGTTTGTTACTTATTGAGTATATGGGGTCGGTTGTACTCATACTACACTTCTGCAACTTGCGTGCAAATGCTGACGACTGATGTTGATGTGTTCGATGGGAGCTGGATTGAAGATGTACCTACATCCCGGCTGTAGCTACCTCTTGTTCGTGGTAGCTTTAGATCTGTAAAACTCTGTTTATGTACTATTCAAACGGACTATGTATTTATTTCATTTCCGCTTTGTAAACTCTATTCTTAGAAGCTCATGATTTGTACTACCAGTTCTTGGGGAAATGTATAAGATTCAGATAATACCTTTTGTTCAAATGTCTTATTAATATTATTGAAATTGGATGGTTATTAGTTGGCTTACCTAGAGGGTTGGGTTAGGAGCCATCACGACTAGTGAATTTGGGGTCGTGGAAGGTGGTATCAGAGCTCTAGGTTCATAGGTTCTACAAGTCATGAGAAAGTGTCTAGTAGAGTCTTGCGGAACGGTATGATAACGTCCATACCTATCTTCGAGAGGCTACAGGACATTTAGGATATACTTTCCATCTTTCTTTCTTTATCGTGCGGCATTGATTTAGCTTGAAGCGTAACTCTTTGAATTCCTCCCACTCATTTGTATGCGCATGTGAGCTCTCGGTATCGGTTGTGCGCCAACGACTTGTGATTCCATGGTTGAGGTACGAGATGTGATTTTGGCATGCTGATGATGGGCCAGTCTGGAGGACTTTAGGCCGGGTTTTGATGGTGGCTTGAGCACGGAGATTTCAGTTATATGAACACGTGTTTGTGAGACTTATATGTCTGGTGGTGTCCCTGTTAGAGAAATTTGTAATTTGATGACTATAGGGTGAGTATGATGAGACTGCGAAATGTGTTCAGATTGTTCGAATGTGACGAGAAGAGTTTACTTGAGATGTAGCAAGGACTATGGGGTGTTGATTTTGGTCTTGATTTGGCGTATGGTCTCGTGTTATCGGAGTATTGAGAGATCTCTCATGTTGTTTAGTTGTGGAGTGGAAGTATATTCTCATGTCTTGTTGATGAGTTTATAATCAAAAAGATTAAGTGATTGCATAGTAGTCGTGACTGTGGAAGGGTATATAGAGATGTCGGTTTGAGGCAGAGCAGGCGGGTTATCTCCTGCGAGGTGTCCTGAGGTTGTGTGGTCCTTATGATGTTTTGTAGAGAGTTCTCTTTTACCAGTAAATGATATATGTTACAATTTGAGTTTGGATCGCTTGTGAAAGTTGGCTTGACTATTACAAGGGTGAATGAGAGATTTGCAGATGATTTGAGGTATTATATGGTTTATGTTATGTGGGCTTGCGAAGGATTTAGTTGAATTTCAGTGCGGGATTCTGGCACTAATAGAGTATGGGTATTGTGATGATATCGAGTGTTTTGTTTTGTGGCTTTGAGCCAAGTGGGGGAGTCTGCTATCGACGAGTTGATTGCACGGTTATGTGTTGTACTGGTTTCAGTTCGGGGTATAATGGTGAATCAGTTATGACTTGCAGGGGTCGAGATCGAGGATGACTCGGGTAAAGGAATTTCTAGATACAAGTCGTATTATACTCTATGGGTATATGGGAATCATAAAATAATTGAGTGGCTATTCGTGAAGGATGTAGTGTACATGGAGTAAGAATTTGCTCAATTGCTTAGGAGTGTGGGTTACTCCTTTGGGTGTCGTCGTGCCAAGGGGGCACCAGTCATTTGGCCCGTTTGGGACGGTGCAATTGAGATTTGAACATAGTGGATGACTCTCGAGAATGGTTCTAATGGATTCAAGAATTATATGTAGAAATTGAGAATTTCAGATTGGTATATGGCTAGGATCTGATATTTGCATGGGATGGTGTCGAGACTTGTGGCATTTTTATATCATTGTGGATTATGCAATTCAGTATCATAAAGGTGAAGAAAATAGTTTTAGGTTCACATAAGGTCTCTTTAGAGTAGGTATCTCGGTTGTGGTGCTTTGGGGTGCTTACGAGGAAAGTCTGCAGCTTATGGGCCTTAGGGCGTAGTGGTTTTATACTAGGGCCTCTTGTGTTGTGAATTTTGGTTAAGGATAGTGGTGCTCCAGCAAGGAGAAGTATCAACTTGAAAGCAATTTGGAAGGGACTTGGAGAAATAGGACAGTGTGGTAGTAGGTTGGGTTAGCACAGTAATGGGTACTTATGACGTGGTTAGACTCTACAGGTGTCTCGTGGCAATGCTTTTGGGTTTTGGCAACCTGCGTGGCTGGGTTGGGTTAGAGAGATTCGGTTCAGATAGCTTGGTTGTGTGCAAATGCATTTCGAAGAGTTCTCAATGGCTTTTACCATGGTTCGAGGAGTATATTTCCTACTAGCGTGAGGAATATGTTGCGTATTGAAATTTTCTCCGGGATGAGATCAAATGTAAGATTTCTAACTGATCGGGTAGGTATTCTGCTTGTGACTCAGAGTTGATTATGAGATTCTTGTACTCTTCGCATGATGGCATGGTAGACGCAGTGTATTGCGTGGGATTGAGATTTGCTTGTGCAAGGTCACAATTCAGTTTTGAAGGGAAGGACATAAATTCGTAGGCAACATGGACGAATTCAAATGACTAGGTGAATGATATTACTACTTGGTATTGCCTGAGAACGGTGCGCATTTCAGAAGGGAAAATGTGTTTTGATTTATGGATACTTCATTGGTATTGCGGCACTCTCCTGGTTGATCGACTGTTGATATTCAAATTTTGCTATGTGGCACGAAAGAATTTTTGAAGTATCTCTCGTGGGGTGATCGTGTATGAGAAATGTGTTAGACATTCTGGCGATGGAGATGGAATCAGATATGGTGATTCGTGTGTTTTATGGATTTGGAGGCTAGGAGTTCTCAGGAGCAGATTGTTTCATGGTTGTGGACTGTTAGGTTGTGGCCGAAGCTATCCAGATGATAGTATGTGTTATGATTTGATCATTGTGGGCTTTCGGAGGGTTATTTATCCATGTGTGGATGCCCGGAGTTGATTTGGGGGTCCATTGGAAGGCCCAATTAGGATGTGTATTCTACACCGAGCCGGATTGGTTGGCTCCATACTGCTATTATTGAGGGATGTGCCATTCGGTTATTGTTGAGCTTATTCGCGTTCTGAGATGATATGTGAGTTACTCATCTATGCTACGAGGTGTTATGATCCGTTGGTTATAAGCACACCTGATGCGGTTCTATTTGGGCTTTATAGCAAAATTTAAGCGAGATGAGTAATTGGGTATTGCATGGTTGATGGAGTATGGGTTGTGTTCTTTCGGATTTTGCGTGGCATTGTGTCATCTGCTTCTCCGTGATTATAGTAATGCACTTTGAGTACTTGATGTCGGATTGCGCGTGGTTATTGATTTTGAGCATGGTGGCTGAGGTATTTCAGATGGATCAGTGTTTGGATGGGGTCGCGCATAGCAGCTGAGAAATGTTGCGATATGATTCTTGGTGTTAGATTCATGTGTCATGGTTCTACGGTGTATATGATGGGTTCTTAGCATTGCGCCGGGGTGGTACCCGTCGAGTTTGTGGGACAGTTCTCTTGTTTGAGTCATTTTCGTGATTGAGTACATCTGGAATGTCGCTTATTGGTGCATGAATTGCACGGGTTGTGGCTTTAGATAGTATTTGTGTGGCATGTCAGTAGAGTAGTTGGTATTTGATGAGATAAGGTCATTGTACCTAGAATGGTTACTATCGCAAATTAATGACACCATGGTTGGAAGGATAATATTGAAAGTCGGCTTAGAAATTGCTATAGTTCTTATCAAAGGAGATGGAGTACCATAACTTGTTGATCTGATGAAGGGTTATGAGTTCTGCATGTTTCTTTTATCATTGGCAGTGTACGAAGGTTTAGAACGAGTCTTTGTGTGATATGAGGTTGTTACTCGTATTGGGTTGATTTGAGCAACTACTGTGATTAGAAATCTTTGCTTCGAGCGTATGAGCTATGTGGTATTTGAGTTTTGAGTATTTGAGTTATGGTTATGGCTTTTGGTACAACTTGTTTAGACTTACACAGTGTGTAGGTTGTGGGATTAAGATCTTATAAGAAATTTCGGATGTTGGAAATTGGATTCGAAGGCTTGTGGGCTAGGTTGAATTGAGAAATTTTAGTTATGTTGTGTTATCGAACCTGTATGGTATAGGGTGACATGGGATCACCCCCGGGTATGTGCATGTCAAGGTTATACGATGGTTTGATGGCTTTGAGAACAACTCTGGACACGTTCAAGGACGAACGTATGTTTAAGCGGGGGAGGATGTAACGACCCGACCAGTCGTTTTGAATATTTGCACTTCGCTTGGTAGTTTACGGGCATGAGTAGCTCTGTATGATGTATTATGACTTGTATGAATCGTCGATTTTGGTTTTCAGGTTATTTGGAATCGAATTGGAAGAATTGATTTCATTGTTGAAGCTTTAAATTGGGAGAGTTGACCAAGTTTGGCTTTTTGTGAATTTGAACCCGGAATGGAGTTTTGATTGTTCCATTAGCTCCCTTGGGTGATTTCGGACTTAGGAGCGCGTCCGAATTGTGATTTGGAGGTCCGTAGTGGAATTTGGCTTGAAATGGCGAAAGTTAAAATTTTGAAAGGTTTGACCGGGAGTGGACATTTTGATATCCTATTCGGATTGTGATTACAGGAAATGGAATAGCTTCGTTATGTTATTTGGGACTTGTGCGCAAAATTTGAAGTCATTCCGGATTTATTTGCAATGTTTCGGCACGAGTTATTGAATTTGAAAGTTCAGAGTTCATAAATTTCGATTTGAGGTGCGATTCGTCGTTTCGATGTTGTTATGCGTGATTTGAGGCCTCGAGTAGGTACTTGTTATGTTATTAGACTTGTTGGTATATTCAGGCGGGGTCCCGAGGGGCTTGGGCGTGTTTCGGATTGATTTCGGATCATTTTCTTCAATGTTGCTATTGCTGGTTCTAGTGTGATCACACCTGCGGCTGGTTTGCACAGGTGCGATGGTCGCAGAAGCGAGGAAAGGGTCGCAGGAGCGGAAATATTGCTGGGATCAGGGTTCCGCAAAAGCAGAGATTGCTTCGCATCTGCGAAGGCGCATATGCGGTGAGTTGAGCGCTGAAGCGGTTGGAAGCGTAGAAGCGACAAGTGGGCGTACACCTGCAAGTGCGCAGATGCGGGTATTTTACCGCAGGTGCGAAGGCAGACCTCCAGTGCTTCTCCGTAGAAGCATGTTTTTGGTCGCAAATGCGATGTCGCAGGTGCGAAAGTGCTGGGCAGAATGATAAATACAAGGGTTCGCGATTTTGGCTTCATTTTAACATTTCCAAGCTTGGATTGAGGAGATTCTTGGAGCAATTTTCATCTTGTGGACTGGGATAAGTGTTCTCTACTTATTTTTGATCTTATATCACGAATCTACCTTCGTTTTTGGTAATTGGATTGTAAATTTTATAGAGGAAATTGGGGGTTTTGGCCTAAAGTTTCATAATATGAATTTTTGAGTTTTGAACATTGAAGTAGAGTCGGATTTGTGTGATATTAGTATGGTTGGACTCGTAATTAAATGGATTATTGGATGTTGTAAATTTTGTCGGGTTTCGAGGTGCAGGCCCGGGTTGGGCTTTTTGCTGATTTTGGGATTTTGATTCAAGATTTGATCTTTTTCGATCGAGATTGGTTCCTTTAGCATTGTTTGATGCATTTGAGTTATTTTTGGTTAGTTTCGAGCCGTTCGGAGGTCGGAACGCGCGGGATGGCATCTTTGGAGCATCGCTTGGCTTGCTCGGCATTGGTATTGACTTGTTCGAGGTTAGTAACTCTTCTAATCTTAGTGCAGAAGGTATGAAACCCCGAAATACGTGTTATGTGATTTGTGTTGAGGTGACGCACATGCTAGGTGACGGACGTGTGGGTGTGCACCATGTGAATTGGGACTCTATTGTTTCCATGCCACTGAATAGTGGCCATATTTTTTATATTCGTGTTTTCATCATGTAATAAATTAATTGAGCTGTCAATCATGCTAGATATCATGTTTCGGCTTTATGCCGATATTGTTTGGACCCATAGTGGTCGTTTCTTACTGTCATCTAACTGATTTCATTGATATTTCGTACTCAGTCATATTCATGTATTCATATCATATCTCAGCCTCAGATATTATTAATTGATACATCATATCATTGTTGTCGGGTTAGTTTCATGACATTGTGAGCCCATGAGTGAGACTGGAGATATTGATGACTGAGTGAGGCCGAGGGCCTGAATGAGAGTGACATTTTGGGATTGGGCTGCACGCCGCAGCATATTATATTGATTATATTTTATATGGATCGGGTTGCATGCCGCAACGAGTCTTCGGGCTCTCTCTCTCTCTCTCTCTCTCTCTCTCTCTCTCTCTATATATATATATATATATATATATATATATATATATATATATATATATATATATATATATATATAATTGGATCAGGTTGCACGCCGCAACAATATTGGATCGGGTTACATGCCGCAGTAATATAGCGCTTGGGCTGAAGGAGCCCCTCCGGAGTCTGCACACCCCCAATGAGCGCAGTCGATTATATATATATGGAATAAACCTCTTTTGCACGCCACAGCAGGTATTGTACAGCACTGAGTGATTGAGTGTGCTGAGCCTTAAGCCTAGTGAGAGAGAATGCGAGACAGTGAGATTGACTATTCTGAGAGTGTGAGTACATGAGTTCATCTCTGAGATACATTGCATTGACATGCACACATGACATACAGGCATAAAGATGTATTTTCCTCATGTTGTACGGTATCACATCATTCACGATTTCTCACACATGTTAACAGATGGGCATAGTGATGCATTTGTTTTACACTGGTTATCTGGAAAGAAAATGAAATATTTTATTTATTATGGAAAGGATTTGGGGAAAATTATTATTTTCAAACTTATTCATATTTTTGGTAACTCTGGTAAACGATTTGGGTTTTCATTGAAGTAATTGAAAGACAGAATTATTTTCAGAAATCATGTTTTTGTTGTGCATTTGATTGTAGAGTTACTTCTGGTATTACTTGTTTTATGTTGTTATGAACTATTGTTGGTTATTGAAGTTGGGACCCGACCTTTGTACAAGCTCGTCACTACTTTTAACCTAAGGTTAGGTTTGTTACTTATTGAGTACATGGGGTCGGTTGTACTCATACTACACTTATGCACCTTGCGTGCAGATGTTGGATGCTGATGTTGATGTGTTCGATGGGAGCTGGATTGAAGATGTACCTGCGTCCCGGCTGTAGCTGCCTCTTGTTCGTGGTAGCTTTAAATCTGTAAAACTTTGTTTATGTACTATTCATACAGACTGTGTATTTATTTCATTTCCGCTTTGTAAACTCTATTCTTAGAAGTTCATGATTTGTACTACCAGTTCTTGGGAAAATGTATAAGATTCAGATAATTCCTTTTGTTCAAATGTCTTATTAATATTATTGAAATTGGATGGTTATTAGTTGGACTACCTAGCGGGTTGGGTTTGGTGCCATTACGACTAGTGGATTTTGGATCGTGATATCATGTTATTAAAATCTGCATTAACAAAACTGAAAAGAGAATAAGAAAGGTGACAAGATTAATAAAAGAGACATTCATGGATGATGAAATATTGATTTCATTTATTTGTATTTTATATGTAAAAAAATAGAAGGGTTTACATCAGAAAGTAAGACAGTAAAGTAAAAGAATTCGGATTACACCCTGAAATAACCCGAAATACAGAAAAGATAGCAAGACCGGCTACCGAGATTCCCGTCTGATACGAAAAGTTTCAGGTTTGGCGCCCATTTTTAGTTTTGTTTTCTATTGCGACAATGGCTATAATGGCTTTCAGAGCCTAATCAAATTCTTCAATTGCCCTTTTGAGGGTCCAACAATCTTTTGTATCATGTCCCACTGCTACAGAGTGGTATTCACATCTAGCATCAATTTGGTGTGAGGGGGACTCGGATTTGGCCGGCTCGGGGCCACTGGATGCAGCAGACCTAGCCCGATTAGCTTTTGAAACAAACATGAATATGATTCACCAATAAGGGTGAACTGATTTCTTCTGAGGAGCTCTCTTGGGCGAGGATTGTATTGGGGAACATTTGGTTGGGGATTATATGGAGCTTGGTAGGGACGGGCATTTCTGGGAGGTGGAGCTCGGTTTTATGTATAATATTGTGGCCGCATGTAAGGTTGCGCGTTCATCACCGCATAGAGAGGTAGTGCAATGGCATAAACAACATCTTGATGGGGATAATATTGTTGTGGGACCTTAGGAAGCATATATGATTGGTTGAATGACCTGCGGGCCCCCCTCGAGCTCAAAGCCATCATGGCTCCCTCTTCCCTCATGTTTCTGTTCATCAAACCCCCCCGAACCATTCTGAACGGTTTGTGATATGGCCTTAAAGGCAGCATGACTCAATATTTGGCCCTTTTTAAACCACTTTCGACCATCTCCCCAATTTTGATAGCCTCGGCGAACGGATTACTCATAACGGACATCAAGTTCTGGAAGTAGTCAGCCTCTTGGCCTGTAGAAAGACCGTAACCATTTCTGCTTCATCCATTGGAGGTTTTACCCTGGCGGCTTGCTTGCGCCATTTGGAGCATTCACGGAAACTTTCCGCAGTTTTCTTTTTTAAATTAGACAAAGAGTTCTCTTATTGTATTTTTTCACTCTTGCTTTTTTTTTTTTGGGTTGTTTTTCGCTCTTTATTTTCTTTATTATTTTTGTCACTCCTTTCTTTCTTTTTCTTTCTTCTCTCTTTTTTTCACTCAGTTTATGTGATGGCAATGATCGAATGAGATGGGAATTTCCTACGTATCATGACGCCGCATGAATCAGATCTTGCGTAGTTCGGAAATACCAGGAATAAAGTATATAAGCTAGCTCTTTTTTTTCATCGGCGAATTTTTGAAACGAAGACTTCTTAAAGGAGAAAGAAAATATTTTTTTGGATTTTGATTGATATTTCTTTGAATTATTGGAAGAAAGACTTCTAAAGAATGAAAAAATATATTTTTGCATTTTGATTTGCAAATTTTTATTTTTTTTTTGAATGAAAGATTTCGGAAAGAAGGAAAATATTTTAGGATTTAATGATTTTTTTTTTGAATTTTCTAAGGAAAGAATTCTAAGAAGGAATTAAGGAAAGGGAAAATATTTTTGAAATTTTTGAAAATTAGGGGCCGAAACCGATGAGGTTTGCCTACGTATCTCACATCCGGTGAGAATCAGGCCCGCGTATTTCGGTTAAAATAAATAAAAAATATTTTGAAAATTGTAATTTTACACACTAGAACCTTTTCAAAAAAAAATTATTTATTTATTTTTTAAAAAAAATGGGTACTTTATGAAAAACATGGAGGAACTTTTCTTTTTCTCTCTCCTCTATTCAATCAGTCTATCCTAAAGCCGGTCAATATTTGAGTAAAGCCTACCAAATAATATTACATATAGCACAGAAAAAATGAACATGTTGGTCTGAAAAATTGGTACATGTCCTAGACGGGCCCGGGCCATGTGCCGAATCCCGCTAAGTCCAATGCACATGATGCAAATAAAGCGTAGCCTACTAGGGTTATTCATTGCTTGTGTATTGTTCTTCTAAGTTTTCAAACCCTAAAGGAGATGGTATCTAGACCTGGCTTACCCGGGCGGATGGCCCGAGCCGAGGAGCGTCAAGCATCACCAGTAGTAGAACAGCACTGGCTAGATAACGACTCTCCCACCTAACACGTGTGACTAAATCCTTCACCAGAAGCTGGTAGGCTAACTAGCTTAATCTCAAGACAGAAATTTTGTGATGCTGGTAGGAAAACACAACATAACTACCTATTAGAACACTCAGAGGGGTGCGAGAGAGGATATATTGATATCACAATTCAAATAAATATTAAAGTGGAAAATAAACGACAAATAGCACATTAGGCTCACAAACACAATAATATCCAAAACATGATAAAAGCCAAACAAGAATCAATATACAAAGCTCGAATTCTTATTAGTAGTTCCCTAGTAGAGTCGCCAGAACTGTCACGCCTCTTTTTTTTCACGCAACCCTTATTACGAGGTTGAGTTAGAAGAGTTTTACTAATTGAAGTGAAGTTTTGAAAAGGGATTATTTATTTGGAGTCGCCACTTGGAATTGAGTTTTGGTGTTCCAAGTCACCTTTTATATTGAATCCCTTATCAAAAAGAAGGTTTGACTCCTAATTTATGGTCTACGAAAATAAAAGATTGAGTAAGGAATTCTGTTGACCGAGGGGAAGGTGTAAGACACCCCTCGAGTCACGTGGTTCTAGCACGGTCGCTTTATTGACTAAATATAAGACTTAATCAGTTTTTGGCTATTCTTGTAATTTATTGGTTGCGGTTTGCCTAATACCTCTTAATTAATTATTATATTTTATTAACTGTTTTCACAAAGATGCAGTACGCACACAAGGTATTCTTCTTTGAAGTTAAATGTTAAATGTAATGACAAGACCGATCATTTTGAGCTCTAGCACTTCATTCAGCAGTTTGAGACCTCGAGCAGCTTCACTTCAGGTAATATGACTTGTGCGCGTGTTCGGAATTGAATTTCGGGAAGTTCGGAGTTGATTTGGAAAGAAAATTCTAATTTCGGAAGCTTTAAGTTTGAACAATTGACTAAAGTGTGATTTTTAAGTAAACGACCTCGCAATCGGGATTTGAAAGTTCCAACAGGTTTGTATGGTGATTTTGGACTTGGGCATATGTCCGGATCGGATTTTGGATGACCTATGAGCATTTCAGCGCCTAATAGTGAAGGTTGGTTCTTTGAAGGTTTAGAAGTTCTTTAAATTTAGTTTGGAGCGAGTTTTGGTGATATAGAGGTCCAAATGGAACTACGAGACTGAGAATAGTTATGTAATGTCATTTAAGACTTGCACGCAAAATTTGGTGTCAATTCGAGAAGTCTAAGTACGTTTCGGCGCATTTTAATTGAATAGAAAAACTTGAAGTTCATAAGTTTGATTCAATTGGTTTTGGGGTGTGATTCTTAGTTTTAATGTTATTTCGGGCGTTCCTTTCATTCGAGCGAGTCTGCTATATGATTCTAAACTTGTTGGTATGTTCGGGCGGGGCCCCGGGGGGCCCGAGTGTCAATCGGACGAGGCTCGGACCAAGTCGGGAGCTTGGAGCAACAGCTGAAGCACCGAAATCTGTCATAATCGCATCTGCGCTTGGCCAGCCGCAGGTGCGAGCCACGAGCCGCAGAAGCGAGAAATGGAGGGCAGCCCAGAATCCGCAGATGCGGATGATTAGGCGCACTTGCATAAGCGCAGGTGCGAGATCCATGGTCGTAGGTGCGGCTAGGCTCGCAAAAGCGGCGCTCCTTGTCCGCAAATGCGGAGCCCGGCCAGGTGAGGGAAAGGCGCACCTGCGAGGCATTTGCCGCAAGTTCGGGTCCGCAGATGCGGCCCAAAGCACCACAGATGCGAAAATTGCTGGGCAGTGAGGGTTCATTTAATACGGGACTTAGGCCATTTTTATCACATTTTCATCCACTCTTGGGCGATTTGAGAGCTTTCAAGGAGGGGATTTCGACCTAGCTTTGTGAGGTAAGTAATTTCTACTAAATGTGAGTTTAATACATAGATTATGGGTTGACTTTAATATGAAAATTGGTAGAAATCAAGGGTTTAGATGAAAAACCTAGGGTTTAATAACAAATGGGATTTTACCACGAAAATGGTTATGGAACTTAGTGAAAATCATATATTTATGTTTCTAAGGTTATGGGTCTGGGGGTGAATTTTTAGAATCTTGCATTTATGGTTGGGTAACCTCTTTAATAGTTGGACTACGAACTCTTGAGCACGTATTGATTAGTTTGTATATTATTTGATTAGTTTGGATAGATTCGGTACCAACTTGAGGGTGTGAGCATATTCTTGAACCGGAAAGTAAACTTTGAGACGAGGTAAGTCTCCTTTCTAACCTTGTAAGAGGTAATTAACCCTATAGGTGAATCAAATTATTATGTGCTTCTATTTGTGGGGGGCTACGTACGCACGAGGTGACGAGAGTCCGTACGTAGCTACTAATATGCTTATGTCTGTGTAGTCTAGGACCCATATCATGTTGTACTTGCGATGTTGCCCCTATTTGTTAATTTAATTGTTTAAACTATTTAGAAATTCGATAAAGGAATTGTAAAAAGGTTAAACTTCATTTACTTGACCGTCAAATGGGAATTTGAAACTCTTGGAATATTTGCCCCTTAATAAATCTTGAATTTGGTTGTTTTAAATTGTATTATCTCTTTTGTGGAGTGGGTCGAACGCCTCGGCAGGTTACATAGATGCATTTATGGTTCGTTCTGTTCGACCTTCGGTAGTGCACGGTTTAAATATTATGTTGGATCGGGTCATACGACCTCGGCATGACTTGCGCATGATATGTTTTTTTGGAATTGATAATAATTGATATTGCTTTCATTGGCCCGAGCTACAAAAATGTTAAATGGCGGAAATAAATTTGGAAATTTCTTATGAACAAAAGAATTGTTTACTTATTTCATGATATTGAGCTTACATCCGTTCTACGTAATCCATGATTAATTATATCATTGATATTTTATTTATAGCCCATAGTAAGTGTCGAAGTCGACCCCTCGTCACTATTTCATCGAGGTTAGGCGGGATACTTACTGGGTACGCGTTGATTTACGTACTCATACTACACTTGCTGCACATTCTTTTGTGCATGTGCATTCATGTTTAGCGGCCGTGTGAGAGCAGAGGCTTGTAGGCATGTGAAGACTTAGGTGAGCTGCATTCCCATAGTACGATCCGCAGCCAACAGAGTCTCCCTCGGAGTATTTATATTTTTTTTGTCCAATTTGTATTCCGGACAGATCCTGTATTTTATTTTATATTCCTAGTTGATGCTCATACACTTGTGACATCGAGTTTTGGGGCGATTATGGGTTGCACTATATTGGAATTGTTAAAGATATTATTATTTATTTTGTAATCTCCATCTTTTACTATTTAATTGGAGGAAATATGATTTCAGAAATATTAAAAATGAGAACCAAATGAAATATTTATTTTTGGCTTGCCTGACAGCGGTGTCCGGCGCTATCATGACCTTTAATGGATTTTGGGTCGTGACAATATGGTATCAGAGCACGAGGTTCACTTAGGTCTCACGAGTCATGAGCGAATCTAGTAGAGTCTTCCGGATCGGTACAGAGACGTCTGTACGTATCTTCGAGAGGCTACAGGACTGTTAGGATCACTTCCCTTCTTGATTTCCCATCGTGCGATTTGATTCCTTTGAGGCCCATGCCTTCATTTCCTTCCTATTCAATCTTGTGCGACGTGAAGCGCTTGTTATAAATTTGGAATCGAGGAATTTTAATGGTACTGCAGAGGTGGTGCGGGATATTTCTCCCTGCGTATTTGATTGGGCTATTGTCGTCGCCTTGCAGAAGGTCGTTCTGTCATTTCAGCTCAGTATCAGTATTGACTATGGTTTGAGATTTGGCACTGATTGTTATGATGATTCGTGTATTGCTATCGCATAGTGTTGGTGTAATGGTAGGGTGTTTATCTATGGATTGTGGCAGTAAATGACTTGATAGAAGGACTTCTCATTTCACGGCTTAGAGGTTCAACATTTAGTTCCGGCAGAGGAAAGGCAATCGGACTAAAAATGTTCGGGTTGGATTGATGGAGTAACGAGACTTGGTATTTTCGAGTATGGTGGAATTTTCATCTGTGATGTGGTATCATCATCCTGGATTGGATGCGTTAAGTTCGCCGGTGTTGTGGTCTTCTTTAGTTCGCCTTCGGGGCAGGGTATTGTGAAATTGTGCCGGAGAAGCGGTTGTCAGAAATAACGGGGTGTAGCAATTTTGGAATCGAATCGGTGTTTCTAGTGTTGATGGCTCGAGAAATATGATCTTCAGAAAGGTTTAAAGTTGGTAGCAATAGATTGGTTCAAGTGCTACAGAGATAAATTTTGATTTAAGGCAACAACTGGGCAGTGAAGGATGAGGAAGAACATGTGGGAGATGTCTTGCGGTGGTTAAAATTCTAGAAGGCCAAGTGTGAGAAACAGAAGTCGAGTAGTTGCTTAAAGGAGAGGGTTTGACCAAAGTGGGGGAGTAGCAGAGCAGTATATAGGTTTTGTGGTAGGATGACTACACGCCTTGAGAAAGTTTAGAGTGATTTGGGATTCATGGTGGACAGTGACTCGGTCTACAGGCTTAATTTGGAAAATTGGCTGCTATACGGAGGAAGGCTAGATAAAACAGAAAGAAGTTGCTTGATATGAAGAAGGATACAACAGGACTTTGGATTGAGATGTATTGTCGCACCTCAAATTGATATCCATGAGGAGTGAACGGACTTGTACAGTTGGTGAATGAGCATGGGCTCGGGATGGGTTACTGATTTCGTAGTAATTGTACCTAGTGCAGCGGCACTGGATGATGTCGGCATGGAGTTTCCACAGCTGGGTTATCTCCTGTGAGCAGGTTAGCGGTTGTGTGGTATTGACAAAGCTCTTACAAAGAATTTCTACTGACTATTCAGGAAGAGGTCGAATATGTGCATGTGGATAGTGATTCAGAGTGGCCATGAAGTGTTTAATAGAAAGGTTTCGAGATATTTGGTGGGTTTACTGCGCAAGATCATGTCAATAGGGGATAAGGAATCTTGGTGGGTTCTAGAGTTATGCAATGGTAGCTTCGAGCTAAGTGGGAGAGCCCCACTGTCTACAATTTGATTGCATGGTTATCTACTTGTGAGGGTTCTGGTTAGCAGTATATTGATAGGTTATTACGACTAAGGAAAGAGAACATCAGTGGAAATTTGAGCAAAGGATTTGAGGAATGTACGCTACAATTAGCCTTATCGATTCATGTTCAGGCTTTGGGAAGACTCATGATTTATTCTTCGTGTAGAGGTAAGTTACAAGGAACGTGATTCAGCCGGGTGCTTCTTTGAGAGGGTGTTCATGTGCCAGCAAGGCCTTGGAGTTTGATCATAATTGGGAACAAGTCAGAGTAGGTGACTCTCAACAATAGTTCTAGTGGGTTCAAAGTGCGGTGCCTAAGGATTCCGAGCCAGTAGTATGGTTAAGTATTGAGCTTTTGCAGTGGATTATGAAAAGTGGCTTGGAGTGTTCTACGTTATCTTCGGTCTACGGTGTGGCATTGGAGGAATGGGAGGAAATAACTTCGGATTCATAGAGGGATTTTCAGAATGGGTATACCAGTTGAAGATGCAAATATGCGCATAGGGAGGGTAAGAGATGGTTCGTGGGTTTTGGATACAACGTGGTCTCGTGAAATAAGGTCACTCAGGATGAGTGCGATTTTGGGTTCATGGTGTTTTGAATGGAGCTATTATTATTCCGAAGGCATGTCCGAAGTAAATTAGAAGAAGTGGCTCGGTTGGTAATGGTTGAATCAGCACGGTTATGGCAGTGACCAGTTTCTCCAGCGTTAAGTTATACATATGGTTTGTGGTTGTACACTTGGGCTTGAGCTCCACCACAACTTGGTTGATTTGGGAGGTATTCGATTCATATGGTCTGTTCTATGAAAATGGATCCCGGAAGGGACATGGTGGATTAGACTACTACTTGGGGTTGTATTTTCTGCGGTTATGAGAATTCAATCACATTTTGCAATGGTTATCCTGAAATGGGTCAAGTGAGAGGTTCTTATATGATGAAGTGTGTATTTTATTAGTGGTTCAGGAGTTTGATGAAATTCTTGTACTCTTGCGCATTGGCATGATTAGGTGCAGTGAGTAGCATGGGATTTGGAAGTTGAGGATCAAGGTTGCGGTTCGGTGTTGACAAGAATGTCACGAGCTCGGATGATCAGGGAAGAATTTAGATGTTTAGAGTGAGTTGGTATTGTCTTTAGCGTCACCTGAGATCGGTGTCCTGTGTAAGAAGTTTGGTGTACTAATTTGCGGCTTCTTGATTTGCTTTACAGCATTAGTGTGGCCGGTGGTATGGATGTGCAGACTTGTTACCTGGTGCGGAAGGTCGTGGGAGCGTATCCCACGGGAAGATTGTATAAGTGTGACATGTAGTCACTTGATTGATTAAAGATTGGAACCAAGTATGGAGATTTGGTACTATCGCTAATGTGAGAGTTTGTGCCCGAAAGGCGCTCTATTCAGTTGGTTGTGAATTGTGGAAGTTTATTCCGAATTTGACGGATGTTCTTATGTGTCATGGGAAAAAAAGGTTGTTATGGATTCTTAAAAGGTTATTAGCCCAGTGCGGTACGATTAGAATCGACTTGAGGTCTGTGGAAGGATCTAAATGTGAATGTGGGCTCTATATCAGACCGGATGTGTTCATTTCAGCATACCGCTATTTTCGGAGGGGTCTTCAGGCCTTGGATGTTATTTCTGTTGTTGGCCTTTCCGTGTAGTCTCTATTGTGCCATGTGGGTTGTGAGGCGGTTTGATTATTCGCACTCGTATTGAGATCCCGTATAGTTTGTGGTGTTATATGAGCAGGATGGCTCTCGAGATGCAGGTAATTTATTGTACCTTAGTTGTTCTTGAGTTTTATAGCATATGACGCTACCCGTCTCCCCAGGATTTGTATTATGCACTTGGCGTGCTTATGGTTGATATTCGGGCATTTTGTGAGTATAAGCGTTTCTTTCGATTATTATGGTTGGATCGGGTGGCACACCGCCACGGATATATTGTTTGGATCGGGTGGCACGCCTCCACGAGTATCATGGTTAGATCGGGTTGCACGCCGCAACGATATCATGTATGGATCGGGTTGCACACCGCAACAGTGTGTTATTGAGTACAGTTTCCCATATCTATTATTGTGTGTTTTGCTTCTCATTTCCTGAGGAAGGTTCATAACATCCTTTCGGTTGTTTAACTAGTTACGTGGGTTGAGTAGTTCTTTCCAGAGTTCATTTTTCCTTATGTATCACATGCGAGTTTGTGGATTGTTGGCGCATGATGGCATCATATGAGACCTTTGGTAGTGTTTGTGGTGGCGTATTGCCGGAACAACTTATATTGGGTGAGACGAGATTATTGGACCTGGGATCAGTGCGATCGGATTATATGAGGCATATTAAAATAGTAAATATCGTTATTTGGTTCATAATGGGGTAATAGTCCTTGTCAAGAGGAGGGACACAATGATTTGTCGACTCGGAAGTTAGTTATGAATTTCTACACATCTTTTTTATTGTGGCAGTATTGCGAAAGTTGAAATGGGAATTATATGTTTCGTGAGGTGCGTGTGGGCATCAATTTCGTGGGATTTCGACTATCATTGTTAGAGGATGTTATTATAGTCATGTGGGTTACACGGTGCATGGTATGAATTCGGTAAAGGTATGTAATCATGTATTGGTACATCGTGCAGTGATGGATACGGTGTTCCTATGTTGGAAACAGACCTGGTAGATAATTTCAGATGTTGGAATTTGGCTCTAAGGCTTACTTGACTGGATAAAAGGGAGGATTTTTAGGTTTGCTCAAGCAAATGTACTCAACTGGGTTGTGGTAGTACGGGTAGGTGCACGAAGTGTTAAACAATGATTTCGAACCACTCCAGAGTAGTTCTTAGCACGTTCGAGGACGAACGTATGTTTAAGTGGGAGAGAATGTAATGACCTGATCGGTCGTTTTGAGCTCTAGTGTGTCATTCAACGGTTTGAGACCCTGATCAGCTTCACTTCAGGTATTATGACTTGTGCACGTGGTCGAAATTGAATTTCGGGAAGTTTGGAGTTAATTTGGAAAGAAAATTCTATTTTCGGAAGTTTTAAGTTGGAGTAATTGATTAAAGTATGATTTTTAAGTAAACGGACTCGGAATTGGGATTTTAAGGTTCCAATAGGTTTGTATGGTGATTTTGGACTTGGGCGTATGTCCGGATCGGATTTTGGATGACCTGGGAGCGTTTCGGCGCCTAACAGTGAAGGTTGGTTCTTTGAAGGTTTAGAAGTTCTTTAAATTTGGTTTGGAGCGAGTTTTATGATATCGAGGTCCAAATGGAATTCCGAGATCAAGAATAGTTCTGTAATGTCATTTAAGACTTGCACGCAAAATTTGGTGTCAATCCGAATAATCTAAGTATGTTTTGGCGCATTTTGAGTGAATATAAGAACTTGAAGTTCATAAGTTTGATTCAATTGGTTTAGAGATGCGATTCTTAGTTTTAATGTTGTTTCGGGCATTCCTTTCATTCGAGCGAGTCAGCTATATGATTCTAAACTTGTTGGTATGTTCGGGCAGGTCCCCGGGGGGCCTGAGTGTCAATCGGACGAGGCTCGGACCAAGTCGGGAACTTGGAGCAACAGCTGAAGCTCCCAGATCTGTCATAATTGGGCAGCCCAGAATCCGCAGGCCAGAATCCGCAGATGCAGAAGATTGGGCGCACCTGCGTGAGCGCAGGTGTGAGAGACATGGTCGCAAGTGCGGCTAGGCTCGCAGAAGCGGCCCTCTTTGTCCATAGATGCGGAGGCCGGCCAGGTGAGGGAAACGCGCACCTATGAGGCATTTGCCGCAGGTGCAGGACCGCAGATGCGGCCCAAAGCACCGCAGGTGCGAAAGTCGCTGGGCAGTGAGGGTTCATTTAATACGGGACTTAGGCCATTTTTATCACATTTTCATCCACTCTTGAGCGATTTGAGAGTTCTCAAGGAGAGAATTTCGACCTAACTTTGTGAGGTAAGTAATTTCTACTTAATGTGAGTTTAATACATAGATTATGGGTAGATTTTAACATGAAAATTGGTAGAAATCATGGGTTTAGATGAAAAACCTAGGATTTAATAAAAAAGGAAATTTTACCACGAAAATGGTTATGGAACTTAGTAAAAATCATATATTTATGTTTCTAAGGTTATGGGCCCGGGGTTGAATTTTTAGAATCTTGCATTTAGGGTTGGGTAACCTCTTTAATAGTTGGAATACGAACTCTTGAGCATGTACTGATTAGTTTGTATATTATTTGATTAGTTTGGATTGATTCGGCACCGACTTGAGGGTGTGAGCGCATTCTTGAACCGGAAAGTAGACTTTGAGACGAGATTAGTCTTCTTTCTAACCTTGTAAGAGGGAATTAACCCCATAGGTGAATCAAATTATTATGTGCTTCTATTTTTGGGGGGCTATGTACGTACGAGGTGACGAGAGTCCGTGCGTAGCTACTATTACGCTTATGTCTGGGTAGTCTAGGACTCATATCATGTTGTACTTGCGATGTTGCGCCATACTTGTTAATTTGATTATTTAAACTATTTAGAAATTCGATAAAGGAATGGTAAAAAAGTTAACTTCATCTACTTGACCGTTAAATAAGAATTTGAAATTCTTGGAATATTTGCCCCTTAATAAATCTTGAATTTGGTTGTTTTAAATTGTATTTTCTCTTTTATGGAGCGGGTCGAACGCCTCGGTAGGTTACATAGATGCATCTATGGTTCGTGCCGTTCGACCCTCGGTAGTACACAGTTTAAATATTATGTTAGATCGGGCCGTACGACCTCGGCATGACTTGCGCATGATATGTTTTTTTGGAATTGATGATAATTGATATTGCTTTTATTGGCCCGAGCTACAAAAATGTTAAATGACGAAAATAAATTTGGAAATTTCTTATGAACAAAAGAATTATTTACTTATTTCATGATATTGAGCTTACAGTCGTTCTACGTAATCCATGCTTAATTATATCATTGATATTTTATTTATAGCCCATAGTAAGTGTCGAAGTCGACCCCTCGTCAATACTTCTTCGAGGTTAGGCGGGATACTTACTGGGTACGCATTGATTTACGTACTCATACTACACTTGCTGCACATATTTTTGTGGAGGTGCATTTATGTTTAGCGGCCTTGTGAGAGCAGAGACATGTAGGCATGCAGAGACTTAGGTGAACTGCATTCCCATAGTACGACCCGCAGCCAACAGAGTCTCCCTCAGAGTATTTATATTTTTCCTGTCCAATTTGTATTCCGGACGGACGCTATATTTTATTTTATATTCCTAGTTGATACTCATGCACTTGTGACACCGATTTTAGGGCGATTATGTGTTTCACTGTATTGGAATTGTTAAAGATATTATTATTTATTTTGTAAACTCCATCTTTTACTATTTAATTGAAGGAAATATGATTTCAGAAATATTAAAAATGAGAACCAAATTAAGTATCTATTTTTGGCTTGCCTGATAGCGGTGTCCGGCGCCATCACGACCTTTAATGAAATTTGGGTCGTGACATTAAACCAAGGTAGAGGAATGTACACATGGTTAAAACATAATTATTGTAAAATTAAAGGTATCAAGACGCGGAATGTGCACATGGTCCTTTTATTTTTTAAGCATATCAATCTAAAATTCGGGCATGAACATATAGGCTAATAGCATATTAAGAATATTTAATTATTTTGTCTCTTTTATATTTGAGATATTTAATTGTATGTTTTTAGTATTTTTTAAAGATTTAAAAGTAAAAATTAAACAAAGAAGTAAAACGAACTAGCTGAATCATCTTAAAGTTAAAGCACATACATAATATTCAATCTATCATACTAGAAGGAATTCACCACAACTATATACTAATTACTAACTACTTCATCCTTTACTACAGCTTGCAATGTGCACAAAAGTTACTATGCAAAATTTTACGTGAACTTCTACATTGAATTTTTTTTTTTTTTTTTACATGCAAAGTTGATGATTTTAAAAAGGACTAATGGAAACATCTACATATATATTCTTTACATATGTTGAGGAAAATAGAAAGAAAAGAGCATACTGTGAATATTCTCTTTCAAATTAATCGTTTTAGCAAGAAAACTATTTTTTACCTCTAAACTAGTTTGACTCTAACAGTGAATAGAGTACGGTTTAGGAATAATTTTTCTTCAAATAAAGGTCGATATAATTTAGATAGAGTAATGGACTTTTATTTTATTTTATTTTTAACTTGACAATCTTTAAAGAAAATCCTAATACTAGACAATTAATATGGAGAAAAGAGATCCAAAATTTGTAGGAAAACCAATTAAAGATTCAACCGATCAAATCACCTCAAATAATTACATATCCGATTTATCTTTTAAAATTTTAACTAGATTTAGGCTCAAACCTTTTCCAATGTCAAAGTTTTTCTCTTCGTTACTTCTTAAATTGATGCCTTTTCTAGGTAGAACTCAAATAGTAAAAGTATACAACTATATCCATTTAGCATGTTTGACAGTTGATTTTGAATTCACCAAAAACAAAATAAAAAATTTCATGCATTAGACTAAAAGCATGGAACTAACTAATAAGATTTTAACAAATCATTACATGAATCTCTACTTCTACCACATCACAAAAATAAACAAATGCTAAATTACTTAATGTTAAGGAAAAGAGAAGAAGTAATGAACCTTAAGAAGCTTTTCAATATTAATAAAAGGAAATCAGTGAATATAATTCTTTGCTTGGATGAGCAAGGTTCAAAAATGAAAATCTGGTGATCAAACTCTTCCGGACAAAAGCTAACCACCATCGGAATCACGAATTGAACCTCGAATTTCGACCTTGAATTTCAGTTAAGCTCCATCGTCATCAAACTCTGTCTTAATTTTCTTAATTAATTTTGTAGACTTAAAAGGACTCTCAAACTAACACAGAAAGAAATTGCTTTTCAATAAAACTTTTTTCCTCCAAAACCAAACCTTTTTCCTTTCCCAAATCTCCTCCTCCTTTTTTTATCCTTCAAGTGTGTCTTACTTATATTCCAAGCCTAGCTCTATAACATGTGTGTGTTGATCTCAGGAGGTGGGGATGTGGGAGTGTGAGTGGGGGAAGTGGAGAACCTGGGGATATGGGGAAAATGAGGATTATGTTTTTTTTTAAAAGTAAAAATCAGATTTTTAAATAAAGTTTGACGACAAACTTCATCACTTTAACGTGATTTTACTTCATTTTGAATCTTTTTTTAAAAAAAGAAAATTAAATTATGAAAATGAATAATAACCAACATTTCTTACAATATAAGAAAATTAAATATTTACATGTACTTTAAATGATACTAAGAAAGATTCTATAGCTTACTTATTAAAAGAAACCATATATATATATATATATATATATATACATATATACACACACATATACATATATAGAAACCATAGTTTTTCTTTTTTAAAATAAAACTTATTAAGAGTAAGATAAAATTTTATATATTAAGATTAAATCTAAAAAAAATATTTACACTAAAATAGTATAGAATTTGGGTGGGGTCAAAAATTAGTTGTTCACAGCATGCCCCTATTTGCTTGGAAACATGAAGAGTTTTCAGGCAAAGAAAATGAACAAGGTGACTGATTTTTGACCTCACTATTATTTAAAAAGGAAAAGAAGATAAAAGAAAAAGATGTGACCGAGCCTTGATTTTAGGCAGCCTACATATCCCGAATTATAAGGGAATCAGGTCACGTGTAGTTCAAGTGAAAGAAGAGTGATGGAGTATGCTTAGATGGAGAGTCCATTGAGGTTCTGTCGAGGTTCCGATCCACGATCCCTACTATTACATCAAAATGAAAAAGAAATTACATACTCTTGAAATATAAGAGTTACAAAATTCCAATCTAAATACCATCTGGACTCTTATCTTGATTCTTGACTTGCTTCCCCCATTGACTTTAGACTGAAACTTGATTCTCTCGATGCAACAAACTATAAAAATATTCTCGCAAGCTTGTTTCTTGATCAGATGATGAGAAGATGGATCTTGAGACCCTATGTCTCTGCATGCATTATGTCAAAGCTGGTTGTGGCTGGTATTGAGATAAAACATTTCACTTTCTTTGGCAAGAGCTAGAATCTTAATTTTCACACATCCAATCCATGCTTTGCAGAAAAACCTACAAGCGATCAGAAACAAATAAAACAAACAAAAATATTCTACCCCAGTTTGCACTAGAAATTTTTTTTTGAGTTATTGAAAATACAATAAACTATCTTTATATTGCAAAAAAAATAAATGAAAAAGAAATGAGTTTTTTTTTAATTTATTTTTTAATATTTTATAATAGGGAATGTCGTACCCTATGTTAACAAGAAGGAAGGCAACCAGGGGATGTAGTACCATGTGTTGACAATAAGATGAGGCTTGTGGCCGTCTAGGATGCTACTAGGGAATGCCATACCCTATGTTTTCAATAAGAAATGCAACCAGGGGATGTAGGACCCTGTGTTGGCAATAAGATGAGGCTCAAGGCACTCTCAGGTGTTACTAGTGAATGTCGTACCCTATGTTTGCAATAAGAAAGACAACCAGGGGATGCAATACTCTGTGTTGGAAATAAGGTGAGGCTCTTGGCACTCTGATATGTGTCACACCTCCTTTTTCCCGGGGGGATAGGGGATAGGGGAGTTTTTCCAATTTAAGTGACATTATTCGAAATGGAATTATTTATTTATTAAGAGTCGCCACTTGGAATAATTTATGGTATCCCAAGTCACCGATTTAATTTAGAATCCCAAATCGAGGAAAATTGACTCTTATTTATGGTCTGCGAACGCAGAAGATCGGGTAAGGAATTCTGTTAACCCGAGAGAAGGTGTGAGGCATTCCCGAATTCCGTGGTTTTAGCACGATCGCTCAACTATTAATAATTGATCTGGCTATCTGATTTAATACATGTGTTTAAATCTATATGTACATTTTTATTCCTTTTACCGCTTTCATTACATTACTGCATTTTAAATTTTTATGGAATTAATATGAGACGAGTTACATTGTCGTACACTCGTTGTTTATACACATCGCAAATCGCGTCACGTGAAATGCACCCGCAATCTACAACGTGTTTAATTTTATTTATTATTGTTTGAAGTTGTGGTCGAGTCACGTGAAACGCACACTCGAATTGGGGATTACGTATCGTGACCATGCCACGGGAACCGTACCCACAGTCACGATGATTTATTATTAATCGCGCCTAAAGCAAGCTACGAAGTTTATGAATTATTTGTCTTAAACTAATTTGAGAGTTGTAAAGCCATAAGAGTATGTCATTGTAGAAAAGCATGAAAATAGATTAAATTAATTATTCAAGAACTACAAAAAGGGGTCAATGTATGAGATTAATGGGCCTAGCAGATTTTAAGTTTTGGCCCAAAAATAAAATAACTTTCTTCATTAGCTTGTAGTAACCTCACAACTCCACTTTCTTCAACAACCCATGTGTCTAGGCCCAAACATTGGATCTTCACCAGTGACATAATTCTAGTTAAACTTGTTTAACAACTTAACTCTATACTTTAGACAGTTGACAGCTTAATTTAAAATAAATATGGAACTACTAAAGCTCATTTATTAACACGTGAAGGACTAAATAACCAAATAGAGACATAACATTGCTTGAGCTTCCATTTCAATAAGATTTTTTTTTTTTAATGAACAATCACAACTCACTTATCAATTAGCAAATTTCATTAAATCATTCGTGGATGAACCTCTTTTTTAAGAGAACATGCTAATGAACTAAAACAAATATACAAAGAGGAAGCTCAAAAATTGGCATGTTTAATAGAGAATAATTTCATTCATTCAAGATATAAATGAACACCAAAGAACACCAAAAGAAAAAGAAGCAACTCATATCATTAATCAAAACAAGATAAGAAGTGGAATTCAAAAGTTGAATCTGAAACTTTACGGTTTTACAGCTTTGAATCTTAAACTCATTCAGACCGCACGCAAGACCTCAAACGGAGCATTGAAACTCGCCGACGACTTCAACTAAAAACCTCATTGTTCGACTGGGTTTGGATGGTAGTTTATGGTATTAAAAGGGTTGTTTTATGGAGGTTTAAAGATTGTTTTTGGGTGGTGAAGCTGCTGATTTTTTCGAAAGAAAGACGAAGAAAGAATGACACGAGTAGAAATTTCCTTATCCTAGAAGAAAAAAAATATTTTTTTCTCAATTCCTTCCTCCCTATTTTTTCCTTTCTCTCTCTTCTCCTTTTTTTCTCACATTTCTCTTCTATTTATTGAAAATAAATTCGAAATTTTCAGATTTTTATTTTTTATTTTTATTTTTTATTTTTTAATTAAAAAGAATTTCCACTTCCCATTTTTTTATTTTTTTTTAAAAAATAATTTCCCACTTTCCTTTACTTTTATTTTTTAATTTCTCACTTTTTTTACTTTTAATATATTTAAAATCTCACTTTTTTTACTTTTCTTTTTTTATTTCTCACTTATTTTACTTTTCTTTTTTTTAATTTCCACTTACTTTTACTTTTATTAAAAAAAAATCAGATATCCTTACTTATATTTTTTATTTCCAACTTTATTTTACTTTTCATTTTTTAAATTTTCACATTCTTTTACTTTTATTTTTTTAATTTTCCACTTTTTTTTACTTTTTTTATTAAACAATTTCTACCTACTTTTACTTTTACTTTTTAATTTTATATTTCTACTTTTAATATTTTTTAATTCCCATCCGAAATTTATTTTTAAAAAAATAATTTTTATTTATTTTCGGTTTTTAATTCATTTTATTTAAAAATAAAGATAAATATAATAATAAAAATAATAGTAATAGTAATAATTGACCTTTTAAAATTATTATTAATTTTTACCATATATATATATATATATATATATATATATATATATATATAAGTGTAACAAAGCTAAAAAATATATATTAAATTTCTGAAAATATTTAAATAGTAGAAGATGATAAAAACTCAAATATAGTCAAAAATTAGGTGCTCACATGATGCTACTTGGGAATGTCGTACCCTATGTTTGCAACAAGAAATGCAACCAGGGGATGTAGTACCCTGTGTTGGCAATAAGATGAGGCTTGTGGCACTCTAGGATGCTACTAGGGAATGTCGTACCCTATGTTGGCAGAAAGGAATGTAGTCAGGGGATGTAGTACCCTGTGTTGGCAATAAAATGAGGCGCGTAGCACTCTAGGATGCTACTAGGGAATGTCGTACCCTATGTTGGCAGAAAGGAATGCAGCCAGAGAATGTTGTACCCTCTGTTGGCAATAAGATGAGGCTTGTGGCACTCTAGGATGCTACTAGGGAATGTCGTACCCTATTTTGGCAGAAAGTAATGCAACCAGGGGATGTAGTACCTTATGTTGAAGATAGGTATTTGGTTCCCTAAAAGAAAACTAAAAATAAAATGATTACATGTATATTGGAAGAAAATCAAGGATTTGAGAACTTCACTTGGTGGAGTTCGTCTTTTCACGAATTGTTTTCTACAACTGTTATGTTCTTGTTCTGAACAAAGAAAGAATTGTTAGTTTTAAAATGGAGGTCGGTTTGTGGATTATTTCGATCTCTTGATCTCGACCCATCTTCTTCTGAACTGCAACTAATTATTTCCTGAATACCAACTCCATTTCTGACCCCGGAGAACCTTTGGCATTTCCAAACTTTGCCATGACAGTTGGTCGTGTGGGACTTAACCTTTTTCAACTTTATTTTGCCTTTGTGGGCATTTTTCTTTTGGCTTCTTTCAAAGTTTTCCATTTCAAAGCATCGGCCAATCATGGCCAGTCGGGTTTGACTTGATGCCCTTGCCGAGGTTGGGCGCCTTTTGAATATATCAGCTCGCTTCAAACGAGAACCCTGTAAATCGGTCTAGCCGTCTTTTATTTGCCTTATTTTTTAAACAAAGTTAGACCGAAAGGGATTAAAAGAAATTTAAAACAATGGAATAGAGAATGAGTTTAAAACAAAAGTTGTCCCTTTCGGGGAACAGAAAGACGGGC
The DNA here is from genome assembly GCF_000390325.3 of Nicotiana tomentosiformis. Lineage (NCBI taxonomy): Eukaryota > Viridiplantae > Streptophyta > Magnoliopsida > Solanales > Solanaceae > Nicotiana > Nicotiana tomentosiformis. Next base: position 107,135,433 of record NC_090815.1, on the reverse strand, counting down.
TTATCTGGGAGTACATGCGGACTTCAATGAACATGACATGCCTTTTGGACTGGATGCATGATCAGTGTAAACTGTCCGACTCATAGAAACTCATCACAACTAAATATTTACATGTACTTTAAATGATACTAAGAAAGATTCTATAGCTTAGTTATTATATATATATATATATATATATATATATATATATATATATATATATATATATATATATATATATATATATATCTTAAGATTTATTTATTTATTTATTTATTTTTAAAAATAAAATTTGTACTCTAAGAATGAGAGTATTTTTGTAGTTTTCCATTTTTAAAATAAAACCTATTAAAAGTAAGGTAAAAGTTTAAATATTAAGATTAAATCTAAAAGAAATATTTACACTAAAATAGTATAGAATTTGGGTGGGGTCAAAAATTAGTTATTCACAATTACCTCTTCACCTTATCATCCGAGCGCAAATGGTCAAGCGGAGTCAACAAACAAAGTGATTATTCAAAACCTCAAGAAAAGGTTAGAAGAAGCAAAAGGCAACTGGCCCGAAGAATTACCTAGGGTTCTATGGGCCTACCGAACAACGACCAAGTCAAGCATGGGAGAGACCCTTTTTTTCCTTGTATACGGTGCAGAAGCTTTGATACCGGTAGAAGTGGGGGAACCAACCTTAAGGTATTTCCAGGCGAATGAAGAATCGAACAACGAAGCAATGCTAATCAACTTGGAGCTTCTTGAGGAACGCAGGGACTTGGCGCATGTCAGAATGGCGGCCCAAAAGTAGAGAATGGAGCGATATTAAAATCAAAGAGCCAACCTCCGATATTTCAAAGTAGGAGACTTGGTCTTGAGGAAGGTAACTCAAAACACCCGAGAACTCAACGCGGGTAAGTTAGGCCCAACATAGGAAGGCCCGTATCGAGTTTCAACTATCACTTGGAAAGGATCATATATGTTGGAGAACCAAAACGGAGACAAGTTGCCCAATAACTGGAACGTGGATCACCTCAAAAGATATTACTGCTGACGAACAACAGTCAAACGGAAAGTATATGTTGCGCTCTTTTTTCCTTCGTTCAGTTTTCGTCTCGATTGAGTTTTTCTGGCAAGGTTTTTAATGAGGCAGCGACGGAAAGCATACTACAAAGAAAGCGGTGATAAAACTTTCATAACAGGGCAAACAAACAAGTTTCCACTCGGGGACGATTAGATAATCTTTACTTCGATAGCAAATTTCCACCGGGAAGTTAAGTTTGATACCGAACGGAGGTTACCTGATCGTTCCCGAGCACAAACCACTAGAGGACTGTTAGGTATTCTTTCACTCAATATCATGGGTTCCTAATGGGAAACAAGATATGTTGCCGAGTGAAGGATTACCAAGCAATTCATTGGTGGGATCTTCATAGACACAAGACTTCTAGTGTTCTAATTCTCATTCTTCGTATTCGAACACTAGGGGGGATGATATGAGGATACGAAAACACTGAATGCCAGGAAACACTAAATGCCACGTCAACCGGGGAACGAAAATCCGGAACAAAATATATCATCAGGACCAGGGACTGCGCAGCCATCCCCGTAGAAACAAGTTGTACAAGATAGACACAAGTCATGGCAATTTCTTTATAGCCACAAGTCATGGCAATTTCTTTTCTGCATAGCAAAATGCTTATGTACTTTTGAAAATATAAGGAATTAAATGAAATGAAATCTTTTTGTTTTTATCTTGTTTCTTGTCCGAACGATGATTAATTTTACCATTTGAAAGTTAAACAAGTACTTCAAATGTTTGTGCCATAATGAACATGAGACATCCTCTTCAAGAGCACCGTAAACATAAGAGGGGCCTCTCTTATAAAACCCCTCACGTTAAATGGTTGGTTCCAGAAGAATCAATGCCCGGAATCCATAATGCCATCGAGGAAAAAATACACTCGAAGCTGCATACGAAAAAGACGCAAAAAACAAACTAGCGCAAATACTTATAAAAACCCTCACGTTAAAGGGTTGGTTCCGGAAGAATCAATGTCCTGGATCCATAATGCCATCGGGGGAAAAATACACCCGAAGTTGCATACGAAAAAGACGCAAAAAGCAAACTTGTGCAAATACTTATAAAACCCCTCACGTTAAAGGGTTGGTTCCAGAATCCATAATGCCATCGGGGAAAAAATACACCCGAAGCTGCATACGAAAAAGACGTAAAAAGGAAACTTGCGCAAATACTTATTGAAACCCTCATGTAAAAGGGATAATTCTCGGAACCAAAATGCTTCAAAGAAAAAGCATCTGAGATTACACATAATAAAGCGTGAACAGAACAACATGCACAGAATACTTAAACAAGTACGAAAGCTAAAGACTTGCATGAATATTCAAAACGAAAATAAGACTCAAACGATACTTGAGCAAAAATATGTTTTGCGTCAGAGTGATAAAGGTACAAAATAGAAAAAGAAAGAAAAAGCTAAGTTGCAGCGTCTCCGGAATCAAGAGGAAGAGAAGTATTTGCATCCCCAGGAGTTGGTTCCACCGATGACTCAATATTTTTCCTAGCTTGGTCTTCGGCATAATCACCTTCCGATCCCTCTTCAGTTTCCGAAAACTCGGAACCAGAATCAGAAGAACCTGGAGAGTCAGACTGCGCCGGGAGTCCATTTTTTGCAGCCAACTCAAGCTCTCGGGCTCTAGCAATTTCGGCATCAATGTTAATGATACAAATCTTGGCATCTTCCAAAGTTTTTCTCCTCATGCTATACATGGAATAAGTTTTTTCAACAATGAGGGAAGTCGCTCGGTGCTTGAGTTCTTCTTTGAGTTGAGTAATTTCGGCAAAAAGGTTTTCCCGAGCGGACCTAACAGATTTGAGAATGAAATCAAGCTCACGGACAGTTGAACTATAGAGCCTATTATGCTCGATAGTTTTCCTGTACTTCTCCTTCAACTGGGCATGTTTCGCCACCACAACAGCAAGCTCTTCACTTTTGGAGTTTAAGGTTGCTTCCAAATTAATCACTCTTTCAGCGGAGGCAGCCTCGCGCTCGATTGCAGCAAGAATGGCGTCTTGGACTTTAGCCCACTTAGCCTTGGCTTCATCAAATCTAACCCTTAGCGGGCCAACTTCTTGACTGAGGGTTATCACTTTTTGCTCGCTTTACTACAAACGAGCTTCCAAAACATCGGCCTTGGTGGCTCTAGTATCCAGTTCCAAGAGGCGGAGAACAGTCTGGTTCCGTTCCGCCAAAAGTTAATCCCGTTCAGAAGTAAGTTCTTCCTTCTCACAAATCAGCCTTTGAAGTCCCTCATAAGCAAGAAAATTGGACTGCAAAACAAGAAGAGGTAAAACTCAAAATACATTCATTTAAAAGTAGGGGAAATAACAGAGGAAGAAATAAACGTACCGCTCTGCGGTGTTATGCATAGCATTGTTCAACAAACACTCCCCCGAGAATGTCTGAATCTTCTCCCAGTCTTTTTCTGAAGCCAAAGGCTTCAGATAGTTAGCAAGCTACGCCTACCTCGAAAGCAAGTTGCACCATGTGGAGACCGAAAGGGTAACACTCCTCCTCCTTTGTGGATCTTCAGAGGGGGCATCATAATTTTGCCCCAAATTCCCATGAACTGGGGACTATGGAGGAGGGGCACCTTCTTCATGGTTAGGCACGACCGATGGAGATGATGTAGCAGCCGTTGTTGGAAGAGTGGATGAAGATGGGAATGATGTAGCAGTTGTTGGTGATGGTGAAGGTAGATTTGAAGCTGATGGAGTGGAAGAGTGAGAGCTGCATCTAATGCAGTGCTGGTTATTTGATGCTCGCCAACCAAAGACGACATAGACCCGGTACTCAACCTCGCAGTACCGGTTATAGCAATTGGGCCCGAGAACGGGAATTGAAATTATCTACCAAATCAAATTCTCCCCAAAGTGCTGAGACGTCATCTTCAACTGTTGCAATTGTCTCAACAGGTCGAGCATCATGTTGAGGTGATGAGGATCGTATCCTTCTATGTAAAGAAGCTCCATCATCATTAGCTTCTTCATCATCATCGATCATCACAGTGTCTATGACCGGCCCGGAAGGAGGACCAGTCACTATCGCCACATGAGATAACTCAAGGGCATCAACCTTTGCCCTCTTATTCTTTTCTTCGACCGCAGAGGAACGTCTTTTTTTTGGTTGCTTGTTCGCTGGCCGGGGACTCCGTGAAGAAACGCTTGAGCCCGAAGCAGGCACGGAGACGCCTGTTCAAGTAAGTGCCTCCTGAAGCAGCCTCGCCGCATCAGCAGGATCAGCCAAAACATTCTCCTCGGGGACATCAACTGAGCCCGCAGGTAGACCTAATTTCGTGAGCAAGTCATAAGGGTTCAACCGAATTCTTCATATACAAAAAGTGGAAACGAGGTAAATTAAAGTTACCATAATTTTTGGCCTTCCACCCATATTTAATAGACAGTTCTTTTCACAAACGGGTTTCGGGCGTTGTGATGTCCAAGATCTTCTAAACTCACCGGTCGAAGCCTTCTATCACCGGTGGGATCCATCGAGTCACTATAAAAAACGAAGGTTGAAGGATCAATACAAGCAAGAAAGAATATTTAGTAAGAAAAGATATATTAAAGTGAACTTACGAGAGCGGTTCTAAGTAACCGGAAAGGATGATGACGGTGTTGGAATAATGTCACTAGTGGCAACTGTAACAAACCGTTCCATCCACCCACGGTCGTTGTTGTCATCCATGCTAGATAGCAAAGCATGGTGGTCACGCTTGCAAAGGTTTATCATTCCCCCGCGAAAGATTTTGGGGGAATAAAAATTCATCATATGAGCTAGGGTTAGCTCCTCTCCAATTTCTAGGCACAGACGTCGAAGGCAGGCAACCGTCCTCCACACTGAAAGACTTACCTGTGCCAAACATACTTGGTAGCGGAGGCAAAACTCCGCAATCACGGAATCAAGCTCTCCGCTCAAAGAAAACGCTCCCAAAGTGCTCTTTGCGATCGCGACCGGCTGTCCGCGATCGCGATGCATACCCCTATGGCAAAAAAACAGCACCTAAAAATGGCCTAGAAATTGTCCGAAACCACCCCGAAACTCACTCGAGCCCCTCGGGACCCCGTCCTAACATACCAACAAGTCCCATAACATAACGTGGACCTGCTCGAGGCCTCAAATCACATCAAACAACATCAAAACTATGAATCGCACCTTGAATCAAATTATGAGTATTGAAATCTTCCAACTCTATAATTTGCACTGAAACGTGTCAAATCAATCCGGAATCACCTCAAATTTTGCAGGTAAATCCCAAATGACATAACGGAGCTATTTCAACTTTCGGAATCGAAATCCGAGCCCGATCAACAAGTCCCATAACATAACGCATACCTGCTCGATGCCTCAAATCACATCAAACAACATCAAAACTACGAATCGCACCTCGAATCGAATTATGAGTTTTGAAATCTTTCAACTTCTATAATTTGCGCCAAAACGTGTCAAATCAATCCGGAATCACATCAAATTTTGCAGGTAAGTCCCAAATGACATAACGGAGCTATTCCAACTTTCGGAATCGAAATCCGAGCCTGATTACATAGACATAACTACTTTAGTGTATATCAAAAAGGACGAAAATAAAACTTAAACTATGTTAGCATAGATACTTAAAAATTACATTAGCTCGAAAATTTGAACCAAAGAAGGCTAGCTAAGATTTGACGGTGTTCACATTCTAAAGTTAGAGGTCTTGAATGGTAACAGTGGGAATTAGCGAGCGCGCGTCAAAATTGAAACAAAAGGGTGCAGCGGGTGTCCAAGTTTTGTCCGTAACTTTTCGTCAGCCTTTCTGACGCATTTAAATGTCCTCAAATGTCACTATATTTACGAAATTGTATCAAAGGAAAAATGTCTTTAACTGAAATATTTGGGGGGTTGTCAATTCACATTGACCAGAAGTAGTATATTACGTGGTTTGCTCATATAAATTGCATTACACGCGTCTAATGAAAGACATTAGGCCCAAATGACCAATTTAACCTTGAAAGTGAATATAATACCCATAGTACCCCTGTTCGTCCCTTGTTGGTACACCCCAACTGCCGTTTCTAAATATTAGTAAAGTAATACAACTCAAAATATACAGATATAGGTCTAAATCAACACTCATTGTTACAATTCTGCCTCTGACATCCTCACAAGAAGGTGACCTAAAGTTCTATTGATCGCGCCTTGCCATTTTATCCTTTTGATTACGTTTCTATACTTCCATCTACCCTCTCATCAAACACCAAATATAAGTAGCTACTCGATAATGTCTATTCTAGTTCACATCAAGGTGGCAATTTTTCCGACTCCAGCCTCTCAGGGATGTCGAAGCTAATCACTTTTGCAATAAACATTTTCTTAGAACAAAATAAGCAAACTCAATATATTTAACAGGAGACAGGACCATCATTGTACAAAATGTAATTTGCAATCGTCTCAGGTCTCTCGAGTAGACATTGCAAACTGTTATACTACATCGACGTTCAAAAGCATAGAATCAACAAGCAAACTGTACTGAAATGCAAGAGCTAAAACTTCTATCAAGTTACAAAGGCCATTAACCATGAAGTAACTATATCAATGGCGGAGACTTGGTAACCACTTGCCAAAAACAGCTTTTGTAGCTAACTAATCATTGTCTGCTGAAAAATGTCCTCGGCTATATTGAATCATCAGAATCCTCAGATTCAGTTCTATCAGGATCCTCACCTGCAGTCCCAGGCTCGGTAATGTCAGGCTTTGTTGCAGGTTGTGCCACTTTCTTATTCACATGGCGTGCACTTGTTTCACCTCCTTCCTCTTGCTCAGCAACTTCTATATGTATTCAATTAGTTAAGGAGTAACAAAAATGACAACAAATGAAGCTTAGCAAGTCCTCTGTAATGATAATGAAGTTCTGATATATACTTACAGCACATAAACTTGTCCTTGTGTACAAGGGCATATGCACCCAGAACCTCCAGAAAATTTTCTGAAAGCTCAAAGCACTAAATTTTCCCTGACATTACCGCAAACCTCTTCCTGGTAAATGGACAGATAAAAATTTACAAGTTTTTTCACTGGCAGAAGTTCTTCAACTACAGTGGTCTACAAGCTGATAAATGTCAATTTATCAACAGGATAGCTAGAATTCATCAGAGTTCATGGTTCTAATGCTATTCTAGTTATGTTACCACATGAATACTGTCCGGATATAGCCCATTATGACCTTAAATAAGTCTATTTGGCTGTTTTCATTCTTGTATAGTGACTAAGTGGTGTTCTTTTTTAAAACTAGTAAAGAAAACCAAAAATGAGAGGATATCAATATTCTCAGCTGTTCCACCAGCCATTATGTTCTGCAAGTCTCTCTCAACGCGCCGAACAAGCTCAGGCTGCAAAACATACAACAGACACATTGTTAGTTCAAGAACTCAACAAGAAAAAGGGATGTATTAAACTAGAAAAGGGAGGGTGGGCCAAGGGACAGGGAGAGCTCCGCTATATAACTAACAGATTTCCCCCAAAAAATCAATAATATTAACCCCATTCCACACACAGTGGAGGCAACACACCAAATGTCAGGACGGATTAGAAAGTAAAAAAATGAGAGGTCTTTTCAGAAAAGTAGGACATTGTTACATTAAGATCTGGTTCTCTCCGAAATCTTCGCCTTCGAGCATCTCTCATTGGAGGTGTGAGGCCATGTCTATATTCCACCACATCTGGAGCAGGATCACCTTCTTCTCTCACCATAATCATCTGCCAAACCAACAAAATTTACATTTTAGGAAAGCGATGACTATTGAAACCATATTCATAGAACTGAAGAAAAAAGGAAAAATTAACCACAACGACCCTACCTGACCAACGTCTGCTGTTTTAATGAGCACACTGTCATCATAAGTTTTGTATGACTCCACTATGCAAGGAAGATTCAATAGTGATGCAGGAAAGTGCTCATCGCCTATGACAAAAGTGCCAGTCTTTCCATCCTCTGTAAAACACAACTTTTTTATAAAGCACATGCATGAACTGCAATAAGATGCTTAAAGATATTTAAGAATATATATATATACCACCTTCAGAAAAGAATGGTAATGTCGCAAAATCAATAAGAAGCCAAGCTTTTTCCTTTTTTTCCTTTTCTTTTGATAAGGTAAGTATAAGAAGCCAAGCATTCAAGGTATAATTCTAGGACAATGACAAGAACATATCATGAAAAGTTGAGTGTGGCTTCATTCCCATAAACTAGAGCTCATTGATGTATTACTAAATTAAGCATATTTAGCCCGAGTCAAACATAAAGACATTAATTAATCTCTATTACACCAACATGGTACAAAAGAAGTGCAAGTCACGGTTTCAAATCAATTAACTGCCGATTTGGTTATTAGAAACTTGTAGTACTAGACTACTAGCAACTCAAATTTATAAATCAATACCCTGCATTAGTATTGCTTGCTTCAAGCACATGAAGGTGAAAGCTCCAACTTTCAAAGCAGATAAAACTCATAAAAGTAGTCCAACTCTTGTATCGATCAAAATATTTGTTATTTACTGAAAGTGCATTACTTCATTGAACAACCAAACAAATAAAAACTGGTCAATCTTTTTTTCAAATGATAAACTTTAGATGAGAACTTATGTGTTTTTTTCTTTTTTGATTGGTAAGAGAACTTCTGTTAATAAAGGAGGGGATTTACATCAATGTGTATTAATATAAGTGAAATAAAATTATGTTATGATTTAATGGAATGAATGCACTGTGTTATGATCAAAATACCCTTAGTGCTTTCCGATAAAGAAGATGAAAAATCCATATAACATCAGTGACAACATATCTTAGTATAATCTAATACTACAGACAAAATGGAGAAAAGAGTTCAGCTAGCATGAAAGGCTGCTGTTGTTAGGTTACCTAGGTCTACTCCACCTCACTAACACATTGCAGACGGACTTAAACACAACCAGCATGCCATGGATTAATATATACGAAACCAGATTTGACAAGACATCAATTGTGCTTTACAATGAGTACATCTAAATGATTTCACTCATCAGCATAAGCGAAAGAAGCTGAGATAGCAAGTGAACAATGGGTAAAACAATTCATAAATCACAAAATCAGATGGTGTTTTTGTTACATGCAGACACAAAATTGGTTTGAAGTTGCAGGAAATCAAATCATGACACAACGGATTCTGCTCTGTAGATAACCTTTATAGACAGCGCGATATTTTGGAACATCATTTGTATAAATTTTCCAGAAAACCCCAGAGGATAAAACAGTTGTTTTGAGAACCATTCACTCAATCAACAAAATCAACTACACCTCAATCCAAAATAAGTTAGAATCCGCTGCATGAATACCTATATCCGTTCCGCTCTATTGAACTCAATTTCATTTCAATGCTACATAATTTACCTTAAGGACATATCGCAGATTCTCTAAAACCTAAAGGCTCAGGGAAACCATTGACAATACAAGAAGGCTGAGGGAAAATAAAAGGATCAGTGAGTGACCAAATATGAACCCATAGAAAGTGAAATATGGAAGAATTATCTAAATCTGAAAGTGTAAATGCCAGGAGTGGAGCTAGAAGGGCGGGTACTGGTTGACAGAACCCAACAGCTTTAGTTAAAAACCCTGTATATATTTTTAAAAATTCACTAAATATGTATAAAATTAAATTCAAAACCCCATTACTAACACTCTATGTCACTATCCTAGAATTTAGAACCTATAAAATTCAAATCCTAGCTCGGATTATGTTACTAAATGCCTACATGTCAAATTCATCGCAAAATTCTAAAACTGTAATAAAGGCACCAAAAATGCGTCACAATTATATGAGCAACAAAACTTAGAACTCGAAAGAAAAAAAATTACCAGAAAAAGACAAATCCAGTTTGTCCTCTGAAGAAGAAGCATTTTCACTTAAAAGGCGGTCAATTCGCTCAGCAACAGAAGGTGGAACTCTCAGAATAAATTGTTCTTCCATGATTGCAGATAAATTGAGAGGAACAAAAGAGGCAAACTTTCAGATATATTGTCCTAAAATCAATATAATAAGAATATCAATATATTAGTTAATGACTTATCTAAAAATTAAAATTACAAATTGGTGGAGTGGAATCCGGGAAGCGCGAATTGGCACCGTTAGGGCTTTTTGATTGGACGAACCTGCAGCCTAGAACTGGTATTTTATGTTTGAATACAGGTTGCCTTTGCTGAAGCCCAGAACTGGTGTTTGATGTTGAAGCTCCGAAATGGAGTTCCACCGCCGAAAATGGCGAAAGTTACTCGGAAGGGGCGAGGAGATGGGTTCTGATGGCGGAGGAAGGGGAAATTGAAGAACAGGAGAAAACTCCCTTTTTTCTAGTAAGTCCAATTCGTAAAATACAATATAGTCAATTACTCCTACGAATTATGAGTCGCATCAATGGCGATGTATGAGTGGAATTTGATAATTGCTAATTATAAGTGTCATTTGGCAATTGCGATTATAAGTCAATTTTCAAATTGCAACTTATAAGTCGCATTACAATTGCGCTATGTGCGTTGTATAATCCGACAATATAAGTATAAGTTCGTTCATTAAATTCCATTATTAATGTGATTTATACTCCCTCGTTTCACTTTTATTTATCAACATTTTTCACGCCCTTTAAAAAATAATAAATAAATATATAATTTATCATAATATTTATATTAATTGATATATATTTTATTGATTTAAAAAAATAATTTAAAATAAATAATAAATATTATGGGTATAACATAAAATAAAAAATTATCGATATAAATAAAGTGAGGATAGTGTGATTTGACTTGTTTGCTGGCGCTTGAAATTTGGAGCAAAAAGCATACATCTTGGGAAAGAATTCCATATAATATGTCACCGGGCACCAGTTTGAATTGATCAAAACAATTTTAAGAGGATAATTTTCGGTAAACTAATTCACTTTTTTTGAAGCTTGGGTTGGGTTGGTATATTATAGCTTCATTTTAATGTTGGCAAATCGGTGTTTCGATGTAACTTTAATACTAAAAATTAATAATAATATATGAGTGTCGGTTAAATCAACGACAAAGGGCCAAATATATCCATGTACTTTCGAAAATGGTTTAAAAATATCCCTCGTTATACTATTGGGTTATCTATACCCCTACAGTCATACTTTTGGTTCAAATATACCCCTCATTTAAATGAAGGGACACGTGTCATCGGCCTGTTGGCCAATTCTAAATATCTCCTAATTAATTAAAAAGTAATTTTCTAAAGCAATTTTTTTTTTTAAAAAAACTGAAAAAAAACTGAATTATTTTTTTACTAAAAACTTTAAAAAATAAAAATATTTTTTTTTTCACTTTTTACAAAAAAACTGCTTTAAAAAAACTGAAAAATATTTTCTAAAATAATATTTTTCCAAAAATTGAAAAAAAACTGAAAAGCAATGCTTTTATAAAAACTGAAAAAAACTGAATATTTTTTTTTACTAAAAAATAAAAAATAATTTTTAAAGCAATTATTTTTATAAAAACTAAAAAAAACTGAAAATTAAATTTTTTGTAAAAACTGAAAAAAAATATTTTCTTTTTTTCAGTTTTTAGTGAAAATAATTCCAGTTAATTTCAGTTTTTAATTACTTTATAAATTATTTTTCAGTTTTTACAAAAATATTGTTTTGAAAAATATTTTTCAGTTTTTTTAAAGCAGTTTTTTTGTAAAAACTGAAAAAAAAATATTTTCAGTTTTTCAGTTTTTAGTAAAAAAATCACTTTTTCAGTTTTTACAAAACAAAAAAAAATTGCTTTAGAAAATTACTTTTTAATTAATTAGGAGATATTTAGAATTGGCCAACAGGCCGATGACACGTGTCCCTCCGTTTAAATTAGGGGTATATTTGAACCCAAAGTATGATTGCAGGGATATAGATAACCCAATAGTATAACAAGGGGTATTTTTAGACCATTTTCGAAAGTGTAAGGGTATATTTGAACCTTTGCCGTTAAATTAATGATATGAGATGAGTTGAGATAGTTGTAAAGAGAAATAATTTTCATCCACAAGTGAAATACTCCCTCTGCTCCACAATAAGCGACCAATTTATTTTTTTTATTTTGGTTCAAAATAAGTGTCCATTTATATAATCAAGAAAAAATTCAATTTTTTTCCAAAATTACCCCTATGTACGTATCCCTAAAAATTCCTTTACTGCTCACATTAATTATGCTGCAATATTTAATTAAGGGTAGTTTAGTCACACTAACTATTTTTGTCTAGAATTTTATATATCTTTAATGGTTGTACTCAAAGCAAATTGATCACATATTGTGCACCGGAAAGAGTAATTATTTTTTGCCGTGTCATTAATGTGTTCCTTGGAACTATCAAACACAATTTTCCTATTTTTTTTGTGGCACCAAACATGCCAGAAAGGGACGGTTTTCTATGAAAAATGAAATACAAGTGCACATTTTCCATATGCTTTTAGATTTGCTTGATTCATTTGTATTTTTCTGTCAACTTTTTGACGTGGTCCCTGGTCATTTGAGATATTTTAATTATTATTTTTATTATACATGGGGAGAGAAGGAAAAATAGATAGGGGATTATAAAGTGGAAATTGAATTATAAAGTAGAGAATTGAACTCAATCAAGTGCAAGTACAGTTAACCAATCAATGGACTAATAAGATTTTCCTGTCATTTGATACTTGTTTATTTATTAAAAAGAAGAGAAAAACAATGTTAGTAAATCCCATTCCAAATTAGTTGTCATATTTCACTTTTCGAGAGTCAGTTTAATTAATATTTAAAATTAAATTAAATTAGTTTAATTTAATATTTTAAAATTAAAATATAAATATTCAAAAACTATTTATATGGGATGGAGGAAGTATTTTTCAAGTATTCAAGACCAGTTTGACTTTTGAGAAGCAAAATATGACAATTATATGGGATGGAGGAAGCATTTTTCTTTTCTTTTTCGAAACAAACAAATTGAGCGTACACTTGGCAGTTGGCAATGATGCCAATTATTTTCTAAAATAAATTCCCCCAAAAATAAGTCATTATATTTTTTTCTGAAAATAAGTCATTTTCTGCATTCAAACGGTATGATTCTTTTTATTAAAAGAAAAAATATGATTTTTTCGCTTATATTTTTCTCCAATAATCTATTGAATAGTAAAACAGAATTTCTTGTTAAGAATAATTTTCGAAAAACATTTTCACCGTATATAATTTCACTTCTTTTTTTTTCAAAACAAATGGGACCCAAAATTCTAGTTATAAGGTTTGAATTTCCCTATATTAGCTCGTGTGGTAGGTAAGATATCAGTGAGCTTTCCTCATTCACAGCAAATTAATGGAGTCTCACTCTCTAACCATTCGCGCCAAATTCCCAAACCATTTCCACATTTCATCATCTCTTCCTCGTCTGGCCATTATCAATATACCAAACCCTAAATTTCTCTTCATATTACCTTCTTCTCCGATGCCTCTTCTTACATCTTCACGGCGACTTGAAATCCACCGCAGAAGGACCTCTTTTTCACGGCAGTCTTCGAATTCGAGCTCAAAGTTTATCGCACGCGCCGTGGGAAGTGATTCTGACCGCCAATCAAATGTGTCTAGAGAGCTAATCATTTTGAACTCTGCTTTAACTCTGGTGCTTGGGGTTGCGAATCGTGTACTTTACAAACTTGCCCTTGTTCCTATGAAGGAATACCCGTTTTTTCTAGCTCAGGTTACCACTTTTGGGTGAGTTTTATAATTTATTCTTACAATTATAGTGTGATCACGTATATACCTCATTTACCTGTGTGATATGATTTGGTTTATGTACCTTCAAAATTAGAGTTCTTTCCAGAACTACTTTAGAGGGTCTTTGGGTAAGCTTATAAGCTGGTCGCTTATAATCACTTTTATGTTTATATTTCAAAGATCAGTTTTAACGCTGAAAAGTGTTTTTCAATATTAACCCTTATTAGCTACTTTCAATCAGCTAACCCAAACGGGCTCTTAATATTTTCTCCAATTTAAAAAGAACAGCACTTAGTATTTGAAGAGTGTGATTATTTTTTTCTTCCTTTGACTTCAATTTTTTCATTCATTTTATAAAATTAATGATAAAAGATTGTGACGTATAATATTTCTTTTTCTGAATCTGTAAATTTTATTTTTAAACCTATACTTGATTTGGGATAAAAAAATATAACTTTATACTGGATTCTTTAAGAGTATATTGTAGACTTGCCTAGAGGTATTTTTCAGCCTAGACTTCAACGTGGCTATGAGTATTGTGAAGAAAATGCCAGAAGTTGTAAGTTGTATGAATCTCTTGGTTTGACTTCGAAATTGTACTTCCACTTAATGACTTGTATTATGTATTTATGAAATGTATGCCTAGTTACCTTAGGTTAAATTAAATTGCAATTACATCGTAGATATAAATCGTTGATGGTACAAGCTTTCTTTTAACTATAGCATAGTGTCCACGGTAGCTAGTCAAGAAATATAATCAGTAAATTTGCAATTACTACATTTTGTCCCTAAATGACCTTGCAGAGATCTCCATAATCAGCTCCCCCAACAATGAAAATAACGTCTTTAGGGCAAAAAGTTCCACTTTGAAGTACCTTAAGAACAATGGAGAATACTCCGTTTGTTACCATTTATAGAGAGGTATTTGGCAGGGTGCGGAGTTTAAGAGGTTAATTTGACCTATATATCATATCAGTGATGGTAGAAGAAAAACATCACAGTAATGGTTGAAGGATAGTTTTATAGAGAAAACATAACATCAAAATTGAAATTTTGATTGGATGCGTGAATTTCTTAATTCTTGAAAGTTGTGACAGCTTTTTAGAAGAGGAACTGTGACAAATATTCTGGAACTTTTCAAATGGAGAAGAGTGTCAGATAAATTGGAACGGAGTAACACTAACATCTTTAGTCCTACGTTTCACTTTGAAAAATCATTTTAAGACCAAAGAAGGAAGAGGATGAGGTGACATGTAATAAGTTTGTTACCTTTTACGTGTAAAAAACTGTTCCAACCTTAGCTTGTGAGTAGCGACACTATTTGCTTGACCCGTTTGATTTAGCAATTGATCACCTATTGCATTTTCGAAGCCCAAAATTACAACTGGACATTGTTCCTAGTAAACTTCTTCTGCATTGAAGATGCTGGGATTGGAATGTTGAATAACTACTGTAATAGCGGTTATATCTCTCGATCATTGATTGCTAGAGACCAACTTTCCATGCAGTTGCACAAGTGCAAATACATGGCTCTATGCCATCATGTCTCATATTCTAGCATGTCAGAATAATGTAAGTTATCAACAGGTTTGGACCTACCTTAGATGGGTAGGCAAATAAATGACAGGTGAATATTTGAGTCTTCAGGGGCAGCATTTGCCTACATTCAAGTCGATGACTAGCTGAGAAGATGATTTAATTAAAACACTAAAATATGTTTGTCAAAACAGGTTCTGAGAAACATGTAACTTTGACTTTTATTCGGAAATGCCATGATTTAATTGAGCTTTTTGATCCTGGTTAATTGCTATTTGTTATACTATGTAGAGGCTGATAGTTAATGTGGTTCATTAACTTCAGGTACTTGACTATTTACTTATCCATATTGTATGCGAGATATCGTGCTGGTATTGTAACTAACGAGATGGTGGCCTATCCAAAATCACGCTTTTTGCTCATTGGTTTCCTTGAAGCCCTGGGGGTTATTTCTGGAATGTATGCTGGAGGTATTACGTTGTACTTAGGAATGTTCTAGGATAATAAATTAACTGTTGCCCCTCCCTGTCTATATTAATGTTCTGCCTGCTTTGGGAAAAACATTTAGTTTAGATCCTTTATGTGTTCTGCTTTCTTACTCTAAACTCTCGTCTTCCCACAAATGTTAGACTTTTCTCATTTTTTTTGCTGCTTGATATGAACCTGAAAAACAATAGTAAGCTCCACGGAGAAATGAATATGAATGATTCAATCAGTTATGAAGTCATTTCTGATGGCTTGCTTTTTGGTTTTTTACAGCAATGCTTCCTGGACCAGCCATACCGATACTTAACCAGGTAATGTTAACAATAGTAGTTTCCCTTTATTGCCAAAAAACACATGAGTGGTTCCCAATTTATCTTTCCATTTACAGTATATTTCCTAGAGGGTTGACAGTGGGACACCCTTTTCTGGTGGAATGACACATTCAATGCATCCTTGATTTTCCTTTAGCATCCACAAAATGCTATTAGAACTTATTACTCCATTATAGTAGCTGTTGGATGAGGATTAAATGCATGCCCAGTGACTTGGATTAAATGTATAGATAGTTAAAAATTAGCATTTGACTTGAATATAGCATTTAAGCTGTCTTGAATATGTATTAGGCTCCTCCACTTCAAGAGCTTTTCTTGAAAAACACCAGAACTCTGGATGGAATATCAGTTCAACATTTCATATGCACTATTTAATCAATTAACTACACCTCAATATCAAAGAAGTCGTGAAATACCTTTAAACAAAAAGTCCCAAAGGAAAAGGAAAAATAACTTATATAAACATAATGGTTTATCCATATAGGTCACGTATTTGGGAGCATTTTGTTAGAGATAAGTAACTGTTATCAGCATTTATTGTTTAATGAAGCAAGCTATTGTCTTAGTAAACTGAGAATTTTGTATTACCCAGAAGATGACCCAGACTGTTAAATCTTTTTCTTTGTTTCCTTGTAACTTGCATCAGATATATGTATTTTGCAGTCCTCCCCCCCCCCCCCCCCCCCCCCCCCCCCAAAAAAAAAAAGAAAAAGTAACGAGAGGGAGAGAGTAAATAGGATTTCTTATGTTTTAGGAAAACAGGGTCTGTATGAAATTATCTAGTTTATCAGTCTATGAAACTGGATATCTGGAGGTGATCAGCAAAGTATTAAATAAATTGACGCTACGGTTATGATTTGGAGTCCAAGGATTCTGCCGGCACAGTGTCAGGTAGTAGTTTACTCATTTCAATGCCTTGATGGAAACACTTTGTTTTTTTCCTCTTACTTGTTAATTGATTCATGGATTGGGAATAGGTTCTGTAACTGGCTGAAAATTCATGTCTTAACCAACTTCAACAAGTAGAGTTATAATTGCGTCCTGAAGATCGCTTAACAAAGATCTCACTCGTCCATAGAAGAAGCAAAACAAGATTGCTTAGCAAAGACCTTTCTATTGCAGACCTTCTTGGTGTGGCAGTTGGCTCTCTCTGTTTTCATACTTGGGCGAACATACTCGATGAATCAGATAGGCGGGTGCTTACTGGTGGCTGCTGGAGTGGTACTAGCCGTAACAAGGTCCAACACTCTGCTGGAGGGAACCTACAATATTTTACTTCTATTGACAGAGTCGTTTGGGAACATGCAGAGCTTATAACATATATTCCTGTTTTCTTTCTCGTGACTTAGCTACTTCCTATGGCTGATCCTTTCGGCAAATGAGCCGTTATAGATAGTGATAGGAAATTGGTTCTGCATGATCAAGCAACTCACTATTTCTGTATGCTAGTCTGCTTTTGTTTACCTTTGGCTTTTGTCCTTGTGGAATGCAGTGGACCAGACTCCAATCAGATGCTGGCAGGAATCGCATTTGTTTGGCCAGTATTGATGGTTGCTTCGAGTGCATTCCAAGCCGCTGCGTCTGTTATTAAGGTATTCAGTAAATCATGGTATACCAAATTACCAGTAGCAGTCTGGATCCTTAGATAATCATTTTAAGGGCTTTGAATGTGTAGGAGTTCGTTTTTATTGATGCTGCCAGCAGACTCAAGGTGCATAGCTCTTGTACAGAGTTTCGTTTTGTGTGCCTTCACTTAGCTTTGAATACGGGATGCTCCAAAGATACTCCATTGGTCTCTTTTCAATTCTGTTGGTAATGTATAATGCACAGTCCTGATAAATCTTACAAATTATACAGGGGAAGGTTCTTGATATTTTTGTCGTCAATTCTTTTGGATCTGCATTCCAGGTAATTGTATGAGTAAGAGAAATTTTGATACACTAACTTTTCGTTCTGACAATTCTTCAGGGTTATTTACTTTAGAGTTTAGAGTTGAATGCTTACATATATACTGATTTAATTAGCCTTAACCAAATACCAATTAGTGGCTCTTCTGTTGACTTGGTAGTATTCACATTCAGCCCCATTTCTTCAATTCCAGAAGTCAAGTGGAACTAAATACCAACTGCTGGCTTTTGTATGACATAATAGTAATCAGATTCAGCACCATTTCTTCAATTCCAGCAGTCAACTGGAAGATAAAGAATACTTTTTGCCCAGGCATTGTATTGAACATGAAATCTAGTTCTTTCGCTGAAGTTTCATTTGCAGCTATGCAAGAGCTCATGGCTAACGGTTTTAATGATAGAGAGAAGAAATGTTTGAAAGATTGCAGTACAATATGCAAAATCTCTTTTTAGTTTTGACTGGATCCTGAG
The DNA here is from genome assembly GCF_000390325.3 of Nicotiana tomentosiformis. NCBI lineage: Eukaryota > Viridiplantae > Streptophyta > Magnoliopsida > Solanales > Solanaceae > Nicotiana > Nicotiana tomentosiformis. Next base: position 107,116,904 of record NC_090815.1, on the reverse strand, counting down.
ATGTTTTTCATGGACTTACGAGCCACTCTAACCCTTTATGCTCTTCAATTGCAATTTATGCTGTTGCTGAAGTGTTATTGCAGAATCAATTATAGGTATTAAAATGACATTGCACTTATAGACAATGGATATGTTAGTAGAGAATTGCTTCTTATATACATATATATTAGACACTCACACACATATATCAGAGAGTGAGTTGATCTGTTGACTGTTCAGCAATGCTGTATTCTGAATGTTTCTTTTCGTAATATGTGTTTTATTTGTAGGCTCTTTTTGTTCTCCTTTTTCTGCCTTTTCTTTCAAACTTGAAGGGGATACCATTTTCTGAGCTCCCTTCATTTCTTAAGAGCGGTGCTGGTTGCTTCTTCAACATAGGGAACAATATTTCAGGTACAATCTCTGTTCTCTTGGACCTATATGTGGCTTGCATAAAAGGACAATGGCATCATTTCAGGATTTGTAAAGCGAGTTCGCGAAGGTCATGATCTTCTACAGTTAACATATTTGCTTTTAATCTCCGCATGTTTTACGCACAATACGAGAAGCTCCCCATGTCTCCCCTGTAGATAGCAGTTTTAACAGGTTAGCCCCAGATGTGACCTCTGCAATCCTGCTGAGTTCAGAGTTTGATGAGGACCTTAATTTTCTTTTTTGGGGAAGCTGGCAGGAAGGAAAAGACTTGAACCTAGAATATTTTGGCAGGAAATGTTGCTTACTATAGGCACCCACTTTCCTTAGTCAATCACATCGAGATTTCAAGGTTATAAGTGCACCCATCGGAAACAAGGGTGGAGATATTTTGGGTAGTATGGATTTATCTACTTGTTAGTTGTTAGTAGATTGCTCTTACATTGTGAAAATATACATAAAACTTGGGGTACTGGAATAATAAAAACCAAGCACAGAAACTGGATTTAAAAACTTAATGTCGGTTGCGACTCGACGTGAATTGTATTACTGAAATCTTGCTATCATAAGGTATTCTGGAAATATAAGCTAGTTGTGTGCCTAGTTGTTTGCATATTAGTACATGTCTCTTAGGATTCAGTCCATAGCTATACTTTATCAGTGAAAACATGAAGAAGAATGACAGCACAAATTTCTGGTAGTTGCTCGAATTGGCCATTTACTGCTGGCATAATGTTACATTTTTTAATAAGGTAAATAATTTTATAAAAAATGGTGAAACCCCGTATACAAAAGCCGTATACCAAAAAAATAGAGAACCTACATCAAAACCTAGTTCTCTATAAAAGAAGTTCAATCTTCAAAGCATATTGTTCATGTCAAGTTTTTTCCCATAGTAGATATGAACGCGTGATTTTTTTCTCCATAAAAGAATTATCAAGTTAGAAGCATTTTTTCCCTAAATCATGGATTGATGAGGCTTACTAACTGTCCTTTTGGCACTTATATTGGTCAGGTTGTGATGGGGCGCCGTTGCTACCCCTTCTTTACATATTTACAAATATTGCTTTCAACATATCAATTCTCAATCTTGTGAAAATCTCGACTGCTGTGATTTCATCCCTTGTTGTGATGTCATCAGGTTCTCTCTCCCTCTCTCACAGACGCTCCGAACACAATACTTAGAGGTGTTGGTTATATTTAATTTTTTTGCAGTCCTATGACCAACTACATCTTTTTTCCTCTCTGCTTTTGTAGTGCCTTTATCAATGTATCTTCTCTCCGTACCGCTGCCATATCTCCCAGAAGGTTCAGTTTTGAGCCCCTATTTCCTTCTCGGCAGTGCTGTCCTTCTCATTGGTCTTATCATGTATAACATACCACGGGCTCAGAAGCAGGACAAAGAATTGTGACTCGTTCAAATCATTGCAACTGATGTCCTTCTATCAAGATTCTGGATTTAATAGTCATCATCTTGGAAAGTCATCGATCCACAAGGGTATAATCTCCATCTTCTAAGATGCATTGTTCCCTGGTCAAACGGTGCGGCCTACCAGCAAAATGGATTTAACAATGTCATGGTTAATTGACTAATCCTACTACTGGATGTCATCACATGCTAAGGTATAGTTAATCACCACAAGCATTGACGTATTCTGGATTGTACTTGCACTGTTAGAGTGTCTTACATTACAAGTGGATCACAATACCAAAGGACTCTTGCTATGAAATGACTACGGCGGATTAAAGAAATTTAATTGCTAGATCTTTTTGCTTAGGTTTGCCCGCAGAAGAGACATTTGTGCATTCCCTTTCTTTTCCTTTTTTTTTGGGTAGGCACAAGATTCCAGAAATAAATTTTATTCGAAGTAATTATTTCGATTGCAAAAAAAAGAGAGAAATTTAGACTGTCAAGTAGCGAAGCGAGTTATCTATTGCCAGCTTTTCCTTTTCTGTTATTCCAGTGAAGTCTTCAGCAAATGGTGAAACAAGTTACGTAATGTCATTTATCTGCGAATGCTATGTCGACCTGTCATTATGTTAACTTTCCAGTATCCTGTTTGATGAACAGTTTACGCAGCCTTTTAACTTGGGGTATGAGCAATACCAATCACAAACTTTTGTGGAGATTAGTTATTCCATTCATCCACCGGAAAGTTACACGTGAAAGACCCCACCCCCCACCACCCCACCACCCAAAAAAAAGAAAAAGAATAGACCCCAATTCTCTTCTCGATTCATGGATATTGAATTTAATCAAACTCACTTTCATTAGCTGTTCCATCTTGAATGTCTCTGTGTTGCTCTCGCTCCAAAACTCCTCTCAATGGAAAAGCAATATGTATAAATTGTAACAACAGAGAAGGGTAAATGTGAGCGCAAAAATTAGCGACTTGATAAGCAGCCCTCAGTGTTTCCTGTTTATGGAAGAGTACGAAATATAGTTTGCAGCTGCCCGTTAAAAAATAAATACTGCTCATAAAATTCATGATTATTTAAAACCTCAATAGGATTATTTTAATTTTTAAACATGCCTCTGGAGTCTGGAGATAATGAGATGCGTGCGCACTTTTGTTTTTGGTATTTCTAGCTTACCATTTTTTCCCGTTTCAATAATCATACCAAATTCGCTGATTATTACAGGAAAATTGTGGATTTATCATTTAAGCAATGCATGACTTTCCATTGCTGCTTTTAAAATGTTTCTTGTAATCGAAACACAAGGTGCAATTGTATGAGCACAGAAAACATTAGCATTTCCCAATGGGAAAAGGGTATTTGGAAATGTGTGAGATTTTACTCCTCTACTTTTAAATATTATCTACATCTGCCATACATTATACTTTGCAAACGAAAAATACTCCTACCATTACCATACTTATCAAATATAATCCCATATTTAACAAAAATCCACCATCGCAATGACCCACCCCCATGACCTTAAAAACACACAGAACTTAGGGATCGTTTGGTAGGAAGTATTAGAAAAAACGATGCAAGTATTAGCTTTATGCATTACTAATCCCTTGTGTCGTACATTTTTTTAACCTATGTATAACTAATAATTTGATACTATCATATGTATAACTAATACATAGCAAACCATGGTATTAGCAATGTATGAAATTTTAATACTTACATAAACATGGTTAAGGATATAATTGCCCTCAAATCCCTCAAAACCTATTCCGAAAACTTTTCACCATATTTTATATATTTTAATATTGTGATATTTTAATTAATTTTTTTCATTTAACATTCTACTATAATCAAAACGGAAAAGAGCCAAAATTGCCCTTAGACTATTCGATTTGGCACAAATATGCCCTTTGTCCACCTATTGAGCAAAAAATGTTCTCATTGTTATCTTTCCGGCTCACTTATGCCCAACTAACAGTCAACACCAAAGAATTTTTTTTTATTTAAATTACATGTGGCAACTTCTTACAGGTCCAATATTAAACCATTACCCCAATTAAATAAACCATGGGTTCTTCGATTAACTTACGATGATGAGAAAGGAAATGAGATTTACCACTGTATATGACATTTGTGCAAATTAAGTTTTTTTATGATCATTGCCGAAAAATGGCAGCTTTAACGGTAAATGTTAAAATAAAGAAGATGATAAAATAAAAAAATAAATAAAATAAATAAAAAAAAAAGGGCCAAAACAACCCCCTAGAAATTATAAAAATAGTGTACAAGTTAAAGAATGTTGAAGGTAATTTTGTAAACAACCATTTTTTTTTAGAAATTATATAATGCTTTAATACACCAAACCAAACTGTAGATAAGAAATAATCTCAGCACAAGTAATCCCAGCATTACTAATACCGGCAATTACTAATACACCATATTCAATACTATTCTTATACCTCCTACCAAACGACCCCTTAGGGTAATGCAGACCCCAGTGAAGTAGCTTGTATTCAGAGGTCTTGAATCTCATTGTAATGGAGAGCTACATCTCAAGAAAGAGTTGGTTCCCCTACCGATCAGAATTACTTAATAAAGAACTACAATTTCCTTTTCGATTTTGTGAACGGATTATACAACTAAACATAAGAGGCTTCATTTTACCTCGAAAGTGAAACTTACAAACCAAACCACATCAGCCTTGCAGCCAGAAACTTCAGTTTTAACTGCTGACAACAATAACAAATATGGTGCAAGATTTTGGCGCGATAAAAGTCACAAAAATTAACATCATGATGAAGTTGTACATCTTACATGAGCCAAGGAACTTCTGATCATTCCAACCTAAGTCTCTATATTCTTGGATATTGATGTACTCAAGCTTGCAGTCGTTCAATTCCTCCTCTGCAGTACACAGATATTAGAAGTTAATTTACAGCAAGTTTTCCCTCACAAAATAAACTCATGTACATAAACAAAAGATAGAGATTAAATTATAAGCTACTATAAATTAAATGGACAAATAAGCTCCATTTTAACCGCGACTATAACAATTTTACTGCTTCAGGACACAAGGTTGTTCACTATACATACAAAGTCAGGGAAGAGTGGAGGGTTGTGAAGCATTGAAATAACCACAGAACTCAGGGGCCAACAATTTCCATCCAATTAAATTATTGAGCCGAGTAACAAACAAGATAATAAGCAACCATTCCAGAATATCAACATTTCGGGCATTAGCTCGATCATAACCTAAATGGGAATGCACAAGATTTATATATGTCTAGGGCAATTACATCACAGCAACGGCGAGGATTCATATATAACTCTCTCGAGCAGATCTAAACTTCATATTCTGAAAGACAGACAAACCAGATATATCCAATCTCCCTAAGCAATTACCTTACGCTTCTTCTGTTGTTTGATTCCAGCGCTGCCGTTATCAAAGTTTGCTGATTGTTCAGAAGCATCCCCTAAAGGCAAACTTTTTATCTCGTCATAGAAACTATCTGTCAGCCCAAGCAACCTAGCACAATTAAAGGGAAGAGATTAGCATCCACTTAGTCCATTTAACAAAAAACAGAGCTCCACCTAATCTGCCGACACTCTCCAGACTATGCATACATTAAGTTTCTACCTGAAATGATCATAAGACTGACCAAACAGTGCTTTTTCTTTTTAATTAGTAAGACTGACCATACAGTTCCTACTAAACTTACCCATTTCTTGACTTCTTCAGATGTTTCATTTTCTTTTTTTCCAATTTTGTGAGTGGGGCACGAGCAAATGTCTCCTCTTCTTGTCGTGCACGTTCTTCCATTTTAGCCATGTACTCTCTGAGTTCTCTACTTTCAGTTCCAACAACTTCCCTTACCTGTATTTTTCACCGAAAGCAATAGTAAAATACAGGAGGGGTCATTGAAATATATCAGTATTAATAGTCAGATAGTGAATTACCTCTTCGGGTCTTCCTTCAAGATTATTCACCAAATCTATCATAAACGGGTTTTGTCTAGCCTTTCGCAAGTCCATTGTCTCCTTTCTCAATTTATTTCTCTCCTGCCTCGACATTTTATCTTCTTCCATAGGAGCAGGTACAAGTTTGGGGGGTCGATATACATTGCTGCCATCCTGTAGCTCAAGACAAGAAACATTCAACCATCTCTTTTACTTTAGGAAATCATATGGGAGATTGAGAGAGTAAAATCATAACTTCAACTTTTTGAACTGCTAATGATCAAGTCAACTCTTTGAACAGGAAGAGGAAAAAGGAACTAAAATGGTCATTCATGGTCAAGTACCAATCACCCACCTCTGTGCCACGTGTTTTACTAACAAGCAAATCAGGATTTGGACGATACTTCAACAGGTCCTCCTTCTGGGTATCTGTTCCCTTCTCACTTAAAACTGACTTCTCAGAAGCAGCGCCACTATCTCTTGTGAGCTTCTGAATTTGATACTGTAGTTTCTTGTCAATGGGGCGAATCTGCACAGAGCATCACGGTAAGGACACTGCAATTAGGGGCAGAAAAGTACCAAGAGGAGCTGGAGAGACAGGATTACCCAAAAGTGGGAAGAGCTTCAACATACCTTCTCCAAAAATAATCTTATCTCGACTAGACTCCGAACAACTGGATGCCCTTCAATTGAGAATCCTTTTGCCTTGCGGAGCAGATAATAGACAAGTGATTGGCAATAATTCAGAAGTAGCAGATGCTTCGTTTCAAGGTAACTTATTCCTTCTGCTGTTGGAAAGTGACCCGCTTTCACCTGAAGACAAATTGCATGGGGATTTTGGAAGAAGAAACAAGCATATCAATTTGACATAGTGATTTTCTTTCCTATACAGAGAGCACGAGAATAAATACAAGGCATACGACGGAAATTGATCCAGCAGTTCACAATTTTATTTTCTTTGTTTTTTGGGGTTGATTTTTTTTTTTTAATCAGTGAGTACCCAGCAGTTCAATATTATCTGTGACCTAGTTGACCTAGTTACAGGAGCGCTATATGTCATTTGAAAACCAAGCAAGTATTGCAATATAGCAAAGAGTTGGTTTATTGATACAGGCAGTTTGGAATGATTAGACATAGACGAGAAGTAACATAAAACCAACATGAGTACTAACTGGGAAGATCATTTATAAGCGGTGCTAACATCTATCACGTGGCCAGTCCATACAGTTAGAGGATCAAACAAATATAGTTGCTTAAACGGGAAAATGTTGTGTAACAGGCTCTAAGTCCATTTCATTCAAAAAATAAATAAGGTAAACTAACTAGAAGTAATCAAAATTTCACACTTATCCTAACTATATACAAATCTCAATAGCAAGAACAAAAAGAATCCAGACAAATTATAAACCAAATGTAAGTGTATTAGGCTATTAGCTGATTTTGAAGATAATACAAAGCTGCTTTGAAGAGAAAGGAAATCATATTTTGAAGACAAAAGCTAATGTCTGCTGCAGATCATTTTTTGGTGTAATTTAGAGCTAGTAAGTGATGTTGAAACTTTGGTAGACTTTATTAGTTCTCTGCACAATTAGAAGGGAGCTATGTTTTGGTTTCTATTTTTTCGGATGTAATCTACAGCACCAATTTAGTGCTGATTTCATCAATAAAACTTACCTTTTCCTAAAAGAATGTAAGTATATTGACAATAACTAATTAAACATTACTATTTGGTAACCCATTTAGATTATTTTTTTCTCCTAACGATGGTGTCCGGGCCAACTTGCAGGCATCTCGGCACATATATTGGGTAACTCCGTCCGTCAATACTTATAATGTTGGAAAAGAATCAACAGTTTTTGTAATTTCACATGATTTCAGCACATCCCTAAAACAGCCTGTAACCTTACCCTTTTTTTTAAGTCTATAAATTGTTATTTTCTGACGAATTATCTATCAATATTTAATCAACTATATCCATGAATAACAAGAAACCACCATTGTTGTTGTTGTTGCTGAAGATAGTTATAGCTCGGCAAAGGCGTTAGTTGGACTAGATTTGAGGGATCTCTACTATTTGAGCTTAATTCTAGTGAAGGGCTTCCCAAAGTTAGATTGCTTTTCACATTAGCACCTATCTCTAGGACTCGGTTTACAGGAAGTCGATAGGAAGTAACCGAAGAGCTTTGTGCTGATCACCAATTTTGCAGCTTGGGTTTTCCACAATGCTGTTATGAGGTAAAGGGTCTTAAAGTTGTTCACTTTCCTCACTTTTGCATGACCTAAAGTTGAATTCAAAAGAGTGAAAACATTCTTGAACTTGTGCTTCTCCAGTTTTTCTAACTAATAAATTCCCATACTGATTCTGATCATGGGGCTTAAGATAAAAGACTAATAATTCTATGACAAGTTTCAACTGCAGCCTCGTTAGCTTTTTCTATTTCCTCCATTTCACCTCTCAACCCCCAAGAGCATAAAAATGAAAGGGAAAAAAGGAGGAAAAACAAAGAAAGCAAAAGCTTTAATTCCTAAAATCAGAAGACTTGAACCCAAAACACAAACAACAACACCTACTACTACGCCTTAGTCCCAAACATGTTAAGGTCCTCTGTATATGAATCCTCACTGCTCTCAACCGAAAAATAAAATACACCCCCTCAAGAAATAGAATACAACCAACCTGAAAATTACGAGAAAAAGAAATGAAGGAACACAAAAGCAATAGACACCATGATCACAACACCAGCTAAAATATCAAGATTGAACTATATGAATGAAATTACAGAAAATAAAACATACCCAGATGAGAAATCGGCATAAAAACAGCAGTAATTGCATTGAATATACACTTTTTTTATAAATAAAAAAAAACAACCTTCGCAGTTAAAGCTTGTACTTTTGAACTCACTGTATCCAATCCTTCTTTCATCTCCTTTAATACTGTAACTAACTGAGGAGCTTGCCTGTATTCATTCACATTCAAAAATTTCAATATTATGTGCTCCATTATTACCAGAATCCTAAAATACCAACAAAAACAACAACAACAAAAAAAGTCACCTGCTTATTTTTTCACTCGTTTCAAGAGATGTATTAGGCTCTGCCATATTTCACTGTCGCTATTGCTGTGAAAAATCCGCTGGTAACAATGGCGGTTTCCGTTAGGAGGAGATGAAGCTTAAAAGCAGGTTTTTGATGGCGAAGCAGGTTTGTATTGGGACTATGTAAATTGGGCTTGTCCATCCTTTTATGGGGCCAAAGTGCACAAATAGCCATTTTAAGGAACCATATTTAAATAAGAAAGAATTAACCCAAATAGCCGTTCACCCTACCATTTAAACTAAAAATAGCTGATAAATATATAATATATGCATAATTTATATATTACATATATATAATTATGTATAATAAATTTATAATCTATGTATATGGCTGTAAAAGGTAAATAATTAATATGGTCGGTTATTTGTGTAAAATCACTTTAAATAATAGTCTTATTGCTTGATGTCTACTTCGCGAGCCTTCACTGCCCGTTCTGTAACTTCCCTTCTTTTGTTCGTCCACGAGGCTGTAAAAAGAGAGAAAGGGGCGGCTATCTAGCGGGAGTCATTTCGGTTGTATGCCACGAGGTCCCTATGGACAAGGGGACAAGTGAATCATTATTTTTGGGCATAGGCAGCCCTCTACCATCAATCACATTGTATTCCGTCATCTCGTATTGTACTGTGTCGCATCCATGCCTCCCGAACAATCCCAGTACATATGTCGCAAGACGATTTCACATATCGAGGTCGAAATGGGATCGGGTAGCGAAAAGGGCTTTAAGTCTTCACGCAAGCAAGCGCGAGAGAAGCGGAGCACAAAGGTACCGCTTCCCCCCGACCGACTAAAATACAACAATCGCAACCTACTTTAATTCATAAGAAAGCGAAGGGTTTGGCAACAAGCAAATGACTATCTATCATAGTTGCAAGGGTTCTAAACATTAACTACTTAAGTACCAAAGGTTGCTTTCGGTTGGTTTCATAATGGGAATGTTCACTACAAGCTATCAGTGATAAACATTGTCTTATATTGAATGTTGATTTATTTTATTGCTATTCAATCTTTAAGGCAGTTTTCCGCTGAGAACGGAATAGTGTTCGTATTTACCAACATTTATAATTTTTCTAAAGTTTAATCACCTCAAAATCAAGTTGAAAATATATGGTCTAAAGTTTCTAATGTAAGATCTAAAGGTGTTGGTCGGGCGGGGGCCGGCTCACTAACAACCCGGTTTGACCCGATTCATCCCGGGGCAGTCCGGTAAGGGATGGGACGGTTTGGCTAGGGTATGAGGGTTGTTCCGGACTGGTGTGGATTTTTTTTGGTACTGAAAACTGGCTAGCCCGGTAACCTGTGCATGGGTTTTAACCGGGTTCCAGCCAGGTTTACGTTGCAATTTTATTTTTTTTATTCTGACCATTGCCAACGATCAAAATTAAATGACCGTTAGACAAAGGTCATTTTTTAAACTTTTAGCCATTTCGGCCCACCCCTTACTAAAATAGTCTCCCAACCCCTAATAATTGATAAATTATATTTTTAGTATTTTAAAAACTAAAAATAACCCCCTCTTCTTCATTTTTTCTCATAACTTGCTATCTTCTTATACTCTAATTCTCTCTCGATTCCCTCTTGATTATTGAATTGCTTGTTGTTCTCAAGTTCTCAATTAATTATTATTTCAAGTTTTATTAATTATTTACAGTAGCCACTACAAAATTACAATTATCAAGTGAAGTGTGGTTACCATTTTTATTAGGTTTAAGTTCAATCATGCCCCGTGCTTCTAGAGTGCGCTCACATATTTGGGAATACTTTGAGATGATAGAAAAAAATGAAGAAGTTCACAAAGTAGAGTGCAAGAACCGTGGTTGAGTCTTTAATGTTCATCGAAAGTGGGAGGGCACATATGGTTTTAAGGAAGCATATCAAGGGTTGTCTTAAGTGTCTTTCAGGAATTCGTATTCAAGTTGATTTGAGATAATTTGTATTATTTTGAATTTATTAGACTTATTTAAGCTTAACATGCTAGTTTATCAGACAATTTGCTCTTATTCGCATTTAACGGTAGTAAATACTAAACTTTTAATTTGCAAGGTAAAAAAATAAAAAAATAGAACTTGAAAAATAATTTGAAGTATTATTATGCAATAATAACATGAAATAAAAGACTTTGAAGTTTGATACTTACATATTGGTCTTATTAAATAATTTTATATAGCCACTTAATTTTAAATTTCAAATTTCAAATTTAACACTTTAAAGTTTAAAAATTAATTTTTTGTCTTGAAATACTTATTTTATTATTTAGAAGTTTGCAAACACTTAAATATCAATCACATTACATTGAACAAGAAAGCATAATACACTAAAAAAAAGCCCGGTTCGAACCGCATAGGCTCGAACACGGACATGCCCACTAGAACCCGAAATTACCCCGCCCACTAACAGCCCGATATGCCCGCCCACCAATTAGCCCGCTCCACTAATCAGACGGGCTATTTTTTTCCCTGACCAGTCCGGTCCAACTCGTTCGGTAAACACCCATAGTGAGATCTATGGGTTTGAGTTTTAACTTTGTCCAATCCTAATTTTATATATGCAGTCTGAAGTTAGGCTTAGCATAGCTCAACTTCAGATCCGAAAGTTTGTATTTCAATTATGACTTTTAAAATATATGAAGTTAGGTTTTGACATAACGCAGCTTTCTACCCAATGTCTGAAAGTCTAAAAAAAAAAAAGAACATATGAAGTTTAAAGTTTGTCAAAGAATAACTAAATTCTAAATAATTTATAAGAATTGTATATATTTTAAATATGCACGGTACAAGCGCCTACGAGTGTTATTTTTATCTTTTATAGCCCCTAATGTCTTATTGTAATCTTTTAGAAATTCAACCAACCTCAAAAGTTAAATATAATTTAGGTAAAAGATTTTAAATTCTAAATCAAATGTGATTTGATATTTCATTTATTATTAATGTATTAGAAACTTTATTTTTAATACAATTTACTTGAATCCAATGAATATTGAATATATTTGTTATAAAAAACATGAGCTAGCTCGACAACAAATCTATTTAATAGGCTTCCTTAAGGATAATTACTTCAAATATATTGTAGAAAAATAAAAGTTTTTTACTTTTTGAGTATGCTTAAGATTAACACAACAATTATTTTAAAAGGAAGAAGAAACTCGTATTTCCTAAATAAAGTTTATATTCTCTAGAATATTTTAAATGTCTTGTATATAATTTTGACATAGCATGATAAAAAAATTGATTCTACTATCAAAACATTTTTTCAAACAAAGATCAATTTATCATGGAAGTGGTATTTTTATTGTTAGTAACAATTTCAATGATTGAGCTATGAAAATTATTGAATTATGATAAGTTTTTTATAATTAATATTTGAAACATACGCCCTGATGTAAATGTTATAAAAAAATAAAGTAAAAGAAAATTTGTATTTCACATTTCACCCTAAAACTGTTTAACGGGCCGGGTTGACCCCGTTTCGGATTGGCCCAAACCGGTAGTAAACCGAACCGCCCCGGTCCGGTGGAAGGGGGCGGGTAGGGTTAGGTTTGGAGGGTTAGGGGGTTGGTCCGTATATATATATTTTATCGGTTAATCGGACCGGTCAAACCCGGTCAATAAAAAGTACCGTTGAACTGATTAATTGGCCCGACACGGCCCGATTCAACAACTATTTTTTAATTTTTATTTTTTTTAAATTCATTTGACGGTCACCTTTGAAGTTCTAGATTTATACTTAATAATTAAACTTTGAATTTACTCTTTTTTCGTTAATTTAGTTGTTGTTAAATGTAAATTTTAATTTGCAAGTTTGAAATAAGAATTATAAGTGCAATTTTTTTTCATCTTCATTATATTCTATTATCTTAAATTCTTAATGAAATATTCAAATATTAGAATTTTAATTTGAATCTTTTATTCAAACACTCTTTTTATAAGATTGTTTTTTGTTTTATATTTTTACTTTATATTAATATAAATTACGATAGTTATATAAAATAAATAAAAAAAACAACATAAACCCGCCCCGCCCCTTTAGGTCCGGAACCGTTCCGGTTCAATTTTTTACCGGATAGGTCCGGACCCGTTAAGCCTGGTTTGTAAAACCCGGTAATCAGCCTGGATTGATGATCGGCCAATCACTATTTTTCTCAACCCGGCCCGCCCCACCCCCTTTGTCACCTTTATTTCACCCTAATAGATACATGCATCCATTAAAAGTTTCAAATGTTTCCATCAAACTTTCTCTTTTTTATTTTTTCCTTTCCAAGTTTACAATTTCCTATCATTTGAAAGCTAGAAAATCCAGCATTATTGAATTAAGGACGAGCTCAAATCCCAAAAGGGTTAGGTTAGTCAATTAACACAGAACAAAGACATTTCATGCACGTCCATCAAAGAAAACCAATAAAATAATTAATTAAAAAGAAAATAAAGGAAAAAATAAAATCACAAAGGTTCCCCGTACATCCAACCGCACCAGATCCAACTCAATAGTCTTCTCCGCTTATCGGAGTAAAACACAGAAAGAGTGATACACCACTTTCTCCCGATTTCTCCTCTTAATTCCTTCAACTCAAATATCTTATTATTCCCCTGATCCAACCCATTCACTTCGTTTCAACTTATTGACCATTTTCACCTCTTTCTTCTATTCAAATCTTCTCTTTCAAATTTCACCATTTGATCTTCACTTCCACACCATGAACATCATGTAAAACTGTATTTTCGTCGAGTAATTCAATTATTTAAGCAATGATAGAACAGTGAGACGCGAAATTTAAGAGGATCCACGCGATTGGGATTGCCGCCGGCCGCGGCGAAATGGATGCTTCACCGGCGAAGTTTCTATTTGGATTCCTCTTTGCTTCCATAATACTATGGAGTATTTTCGTGTAAGTCAATCTCAGTCAAACTACTACTGATTATCAGTTGACTGTGGATATGTTATGTATAGCATGTGTTGTTTATAATGTAATTGAATTGATTGATTGATCTGATATGTGCAATATGTTGTTTTGTTGAATTGTACAATGGAAATGAGGTGACACGATTTGTCTTAACCGCACTTTATAGGTTCCATTTGAACTAGCATTTTTTGGCTTTAACAGATTAGAGTAAGCAATTTCTTCATGTTTTTCCATATTAGGAAAACAAAAGAATATGAAAGCATAAGCTACTATTCACATATGCCTAAGCCTTAGTGGGCAGAATTACCTGGTGCTTGTGCTGGTGGGAGGTAGCATGTATACGGTGGAATAGTCGAGGTGCGTGTAAGCTGCCTCATACCACCGTTATAAAAAACAAAGAAGAGAATATCTTATGTGAAAGTATGATAATTAGTTCATGGTGAAGCCTTTGATCCATTTCCAGCATCTCCAGCTAGAAAATAAGACCAGGAAATGGAAGAAATTAACAGTTTGCTTGAATTACTCTACAGGAAAAATCTTATTCATAGAACTGAGATAGATAGGGCCATATGGGGAGGGCAGAAGGATGATTGTCACAGTGTATTATTTCTATAAAATAAATGGATTTCCCTCACTCCTCTTACGAGTCTCCAGAGCACAAAAGAAAGTTTTTTTTTTTTTTTTTTTTAAATTACTTATTTACATGGACAGCAATATGGGGAGCCACCTGAATAATGGAAAATCTGAGAAGAAAAATGAAAATTCACATCAGTTGGTGCTTCATGTTTAAGTAACCCGGGGGGGTGGGGGTGGGGGGGGCGTCAATTAGCTTATGCTTTCCTTCCAATTACGTATAGGGTTGTACAGATGAGCCGGAAACTCTGTTGTTGGGCAGGCTTTGAAACTTAAGAAATATGTGGAGAAGAAGAGCATGAGAAGTAATTCCTCTAGTGCTCATGCAAACATATGGATAGTGAGAAACATATGAATATGTCAGTCAGAACCTTTAAAAAAAATATCGTTTGCAGCACATTTGGTACCCTCATCAAGATAAGTGGATGCTCTTTATGAAGAGTTACATCTTCTCGTAAGTGTTCTGTAGTTTATGTACGCCTTGTATTTTGCGGTTTAACCAATCACATCAATGAATCATTGACTTCATAACCTCCCCCCCAAAAAATCACATGTTGTTATGATATAACTATCTTCCTTGCTTGGTTTGGTGCATAATATGATACCTATTTTATATCATTGACTATGATTGAGAAACGATGTTTTTAAAATCAAGCCATTTCTCTTACTGAGCTTTTACAGTCTGGTTTATTTTGTGCACTTTCCTGTCTCAGGTTTGCTTCCAGTATGCTGGCTTGGATTCTAAGCCGAGCCATGGGAGCATCTGTTTCCTTCCGTGTTGGAGGATGGAAATGCCTGAGAGATGTGGTGGTGAAGTTCAACAAGGTCGCTCTTTCTTTTTCACTTTGAGCTACAATTTAGATGTGGTTTAATCTGTTTTATGCTGTGTAGTTTAAGGAACAGTTCGATGGTCCATCAAATTTACGTTTTTTAGTTGTACATTATCGTTTGGTCAACTGCATCTGATTAAGAGAATGCTTATAGGCATTGTATGACATATCCAATCTTACACCTACGACTTACAACTTTGTTTCTCGAGGCACATTATATATAATATTTCATTCTTGAAGTGTATGTAAGGGAATGTGGAGGATCAGAAGAACCAGATAATACATAATAGCAAAAAGAGCAGTGTCAACTTGGATCCAGTTTGGTCAAATGTCTGGGTGGCCAATTTCAGAGTTTAGTGCCACATGTTGGGGTGATGTCATCTCTTTTTCCTGTAATGTGAACTGACCTGAAAAAGAGTCCCAGTTAGGAGAGATTCTGCAAAAGAAATAGCAACAAACATATTTATATTAGAAATTTGGCATTCTGAAGTTCCACATATTCTTTTGGTATCTCAGGATCAGGTCTTTGAGTGCCAGTATAGAAATTTGTGTGCATTGGGATCTTTTTGTTCTCTCTCTCTTTTTTCTTTGTGTGTGTGTATGTCTTGTCAAAAGTAAAACTGCCATTGTAGTTACACCAAGCACCGGAGGGCACAATGACTTGGGAGGTCCCTCATTTAGTGAATTTGCTGAAGGGAGTGACTAGGCTGCAGTCAGTTTATCTTAGATTCAACTTTTGACTACTGGCTTATAAGGCAACAATTTAGATGCAAGATTTTCTCTTTTTTCTGGTTCCTCAATTATTTTGATATTTGTTCTCATGTCACTATGAATAATAATTTGCAGGGTGCAGTTGAAAGTGTATCCATTGGCGAAATTAGACTCAGTATTCGTCAATCCTTGGTGAAGCTTGGGGTTGGTTTTATGTCCAGGGATCCAAAACTACAGGTGTTAATATGTGATTTAGAAGTTGTAATGAGGTCTCCCAGTAAAATCTCAAAAAAAGCAAGATCTCGTAAATCTCGCAAGTCAGGTAGAGGGAAGTGGATGGTTGTAGCTAATATGGCTAGATTTTTGTCAGTTTCAGTGACTGAGATGGTTGTGAAGGTAACCATTGTTCTGGTCATTAAACTTGGTCTTATGAGTGCTCATGATTGATTGAATGTCCTTGCATCACTTTACTCATGTACCCAAAAACACTGCTGGTTGTTGCTTTCAGCTCTTCTTACATTTTATGACTGTTTTGTTGGGATAATGTTTCTTCACGTACAAGTTCATATGTCGAATAACAGTGTACTGCATTGCTTCTGCTTGTGCTTGGCAGCGGTCTAAGTTCTTTTAACTTATACATGTCAGAATTGCACTGAAGGTTGATGTGAATAACATTTCCATTAAAGTATGTATTGACTTGTTATAACACACGTATATCCATGTTAATTGATAATGACAAAAGATGCCAAACTAGTGATCTATCGCATACTAATGCTACTAATGTAAATACAAACAAGATCTAATTAGCTTTAAGATTCAGAATTTCAGATTTTAAACGTTCTTGTTTGTTCTTTCTCTCTCCCTTAAATAATTTCATATTGAGAAAAATGGAAGGAGACATGTTACACTCTTCTTAAAGTGTTTTGGGTCGTGAATATTATGAAGAATCAACAACTGAATACTTTGGGAGACTCTTCTGATAGTGGTGTTGGCAAACATGGTATATACATGCTTATTGCTTTAGGTGCATGAAAATTATTGCACATTGACTAAGTGAACTTAATGGAGGAATTAATGTCCTGCAGTTGCTTATTGTCTTTGTATAGTATCTCACTGCAATGGCTAAATGAAATTGTTCTTTGGTGGACATTGTGTTACATTCTTAATTGCTTTTCGGTGCATTTGTTTAACTTGCTTATCTTGTTTAGTTGTCTCTCCCAGGTTTAGCATCCCTGCTGATTATCTTTATAAACTATGCAGACACTAAAAGCTACCGTTGAGGTCAAAGAATTGACGCTTGATTTATCTAAAGATGGTGGATCCAAGCCAGAATTATTTGTCAAGTTGCTGCTTGCTCCTATTTTTGTTCACTTTGGTGAATCACGAGTCAGTTGTGATCAATCATCAATGCATGGCGGATCTTTACCTTCCAACCATACATTACTAGGCATGACAGAGAGGGTCTCTGCTCCTTTCAGCTGTGAAGAATTTTCCATCATGTGTGAGTTTGGCCATGATAGGTATACCCTCTTTTAAATGTTTCATTTTGTTTCAATTATTTTGTGTAATTGGATTGACTTCTTTGGTAATTGAAAACTCGTCCTCTCTAGTTGTTCTAATTTGACTTCTACTGTAGTCCATATATGGTGTTTCTCATTGGTATGTATTTGCTGGTAGAATTTTGTCACTTGATTCTAGCTTTTGAAACACTTGTATATTCCACACCCAAACATTAACAGCATGAATCTTTCACAAGCATTTGATTTTCTAATGCATCAGCATTTTTTCCTTCTGGAATAATCAGATGAATCATGTCTACTTCTGCATGTTCTTTTCCACCATATTTCAACTCTAAATAAGCGTAATATATCCACATCTGAACATTCGTCAGTAGGTTTGATCATGCGCTATTACAGAATCCGTTCCTATTCTGTAATGAAAGTTGTATGAATTGGCAAGTTCCGGTTTCAGATTCATCATGAATTGGCAAGTTTTAACAACTTGCCAATTCATGATGGCATGGTGATTCCGACGGGACTAGGATTTCTGGGGTTTGATCGCACAAGGGTTTCGGATTTGATGGTGGTACTGGTATATGCACAGTACCACTGTAGTAGTGATGAACCCGGGGAGCAAGACGAAGTTGCCGGAAAATTGCACGGCGACGGGATCTTTCTTTCCGGATGTCGCTGGAATGACGCACAACAGTAATTTTCTCACTGAAGCTCTGATACCAAGAATGCACGGGAGAAAAATCTATTTTTTAACAATGATACAATGAGCCCTATATATAATACATATTCTACTCCTACTACATATGGGACTAGAACATATTCTACTCCTACTACATATGGGACTAGGACATATTCCACTCCTATATATGGGACTAGGACATATTCTACTCCTATTACATATGGGACTAGGACTATTTACACATAACTATCTAACAGTATAAACAAGTAGAATCTCCCTTTATTAAAGTTCCCATAGGCCCAAAAATATTTAAAGGAAAATTCCCTTAAGTGTCTTTATAGGACCAAAATTTTTCTAAGAGGGGAAACGATTTTCATTAATAACTGCATGGAGGTGCCTTGATGTAGGCAAGATGAGCCTTGACTCTGAGTATACTGTAGATGAATGATAAAAACATCTTAAAATAGATCTTTTCCGCCCTCCTCATGTAAAACACATCATCTTTGGTCAATCAGACGAACGAATCTTGCCAAATTCTTTATTCGTAAAAAGGAGCAACAGTTGGAATCGCAACGTACATCAGACTATCGGAGTACTAGATTTTCCAGCTTGCTGACCATATTCAACTACATTGAGGTAGAGAATGAAAGACCATTTGAAGATTAAGATGGTAGACTGAGTTAGGAAATTATTTGATCATGTCGAAGCTTAGCTCTTAGGGAAATAATGAGAGAACCTGAGAAGTGGCTGACTTTAGCAATTTTGATAGTTTTTTGGGAAACATTAAAGTTAGAAGCAAACTTTCATCAATGATCAGAAGAGCTTTATGATTACAAAGATGGATCCGATAAATTTATTTAGGAAAAGGAGACTCTACAAATCCCAACTTTTAGTAACTAGGAGTTAGTCATATCAATCAAGAAATTACTCGTAAGGATATAATATCCTTTCCATAAATTCTAGGAGTTGTAATAATGATAGATATCTCATGTCAACTAGGAAGCATGATATGAAGATGTTAATATTTGGGCTAGAGCTGCTGTAGCATGACGAGTGGCTTCAATTGAACACTGCACACGAAAGTGACTTTGTCATCTGGCTTAGTTCTTTTGCTTAATTCCTCCTGCATAAATGGAACAGGCAATTTTTTAGCTTTGCTGGACGAAGAGCAGGTTGTGGTTAGAACAACCATATTTTTTTGTTTAAGCTTTATAGAACAATATTTTTGATCCACTAAAATATAGCCTCAATTCTGTATTTTTAGATGAGTTGGAGAGTTTTATCTGCTAGGACCTGTTTTTCTACTACTATTTTGCTTTGTACTTGCAGATATTTTCTTCTGTAAACTAGATTGTCGCTTGCTTACTTCTCCCAATATGGGAAAAAAGGACTAGCTATTTGCAACTGTGACGTTCAATTGAAAGCAAGCAGATTTTGATATTTGATCTGAACTTGACTGTGTGTTGTTACTGCTCTGCTGTGTTCTTTCCTTTTCGTTTAGGGAAGAAGGAGTGGTTGTTAGGAATATGGATATTGCCACCGGTGATGTTTCCATTAATCTGAATGAGGAGCTGTTACTTAAAAGGAAAGGTGAAGATGCCTTTTCTTCTACAGATGTAGCTGAAAAGGTGGTCAATGAATCTGGTACTGCTGTAAAGCCAGTGAAAAAACCAGCTAATTTGGCTGTTATGAAATATGCGTCAATGTTCCCTGAAAAGGTCAGTTATTTCTTTATCCTCCCCTTCTGCAACAAGCTTGACAATATATTTTGTCCCTTTATAGCTTTGTGTTCGTCAAACTCACGTTTGACTTGTCTATTATTGAGTGTTTATTTGGTTTAAGTTTGAAATAATTGCATCTTAAGCTTTTCTCTAGAATGATTGAGGATAAAGAAGTTGGAAGTACAAGGATATGAAAGGGAAGAGGGTCTTAGATTATAGAAATGGTCTTCCTTTTGTCAGGAATAAATTAATGAAAATGCATCGAAATAGTGCATAATGGAGGAGGGAGAAAATAACCGTTGTAGCCGGATATGATATATAATGCATCAAAAGACGAGTGAGAGATGGGGAGAGGGAGGCTCTCAAAACCAAACGCAACTAGAAAGAACATGTGAATTAGCACCATTCATATGAGTGCTTTTATCTTTTCAAGATAACAAAATGAAAGGACCCTCTCTATATCTCGGTCTCATTTTATCATCATATATCGCTCTCGAGAGCACTTGGTTTGCTCATATTTGACTTCAATTACCGTAGATGGTTACTTCCTCTAAATAATTTTCTTTCCCTGGAACTAACATTGTGACGAGCGCAAAACACACACTTAAAATTGTGCTCGCTAGTTAAAGATAGTATAGTATAATATCGTGTCCGCAGGGATTGGATTTAAATAGTATTCTCGTAGTTTCTAGCTTGATTGCTATCCAGGAGGGTCAACAGTTGAGATTTATATGATTAATAATAAAATTTAACTAAGAATCTAAAATCTACAGCTATTGACTAGTGACTATCGAAACAAGGAATAAGCAACGAAGGTTATCGGTGGGGGAGGATAGGGTTTTGACAGGATAGGTGCAGGATAATTGTTCGGGATCTAACTCTAGATAATTCACTTATAATATTCAAGTGAGTCTCTCGAATTCACTCTATTATTAGTTCAAACGTTCAACAAAAACTCCTCTCTCGATTAAGTCTTAACCTCACGACATGAACCAATTTAAGCACTGTGAAAATGTGCAAGAATGCGTAGTGGATCGGTCTTTAGGAAAACCTCTTTCGATTATTTTCCTAACTAGGTTTAATCAATGATTCAAGTAGCCTCCTTCGATTACTTAGAAGAATCTATGAACTCAACCAACAATATAATGCAAAGATATCACAAGTTATGCCTTTCACGATTACATGAACTAGTGACTATAGATGCAACAATTAAATCTTCCAAAACGATTCAAATACATAAAAATGGAGTTATAATACACAAACAATCATTTTTTTTTTGATAAGGGATCCACAAACAATCATCAATACACCAAATCCATCAAAACTCAAAAGGAACTACTCCATAGACATTGAAAAGTTCTTCACAAATATAACTAAAGTATAGGAAAACATAAATTCAATCCAAATCCGGATCTTGAGTGAGGAAGGAATGATGAAATCCTTGTGCTTGTGTTCTTCCCAAGCCTTCTTAGCCTCCTTAGGTCGAAAATATGTCAAAAGTCCCGAAAATGGTGTTTTCTCATGTATTTAAGCCATCTTCCAATAAACTCCGAACGAAATTACCCTTTTTTAGCCGAAATGGGACGTCACTCTAACATTTTTGGGCTACCGCCCCATGCGGCGCGCATGTAGGAAATTCCAGAACATGCCAAAAAATCATTTCTGGCCACTTTTTGCACTGCCGCGCCCCATGCGGCGCGGCTGTGCAAATTTTGCAGAGTATTGATTTTTCTTCACTTTGCAGGAAAATTGCACTAGCGCTATGAGGCCCGCAGCGCGGTAGTGCAATTTTCTCAGAGTGAATTCATTTTCTCATTTTTTTGACATCCAGACTTGGTTTTCAACCCCCGAACGTGATCCTGGATTAATCCCTTGGGCTTTTACTCAGACTTCAAATCTCCAACTTGTTCGATTTAGCTTCCGAATATCATTTTTACTCGAAATCAATTCCTACTAGGCATAAAAGACACAATAAGTGCAATACACTAACATTAAAGCTCAAACACAAGTAAAATGCAGTAATTTGAGTGCAATACTACGGCTATTTCTAGCCTACCATCACATTGGTTCCATGTCTTTGAGTTAATAATAGATTGATCTAAAGTAAATTCCTCTTCTACTTGTTTCAGAGGAAATAGGAATGCACTTCAACTTTTTACAATTTTCCAAAAAGATAGTAGCTAACACTCATTTCTGAAAGACTGTTTAAGGTCATGGCGTACTAGGATTCTCTATACTTAATTTGTTTTATTATTCATTTTTGTAATGTAAAGATGAAAACATGCTAAAACATATGGCAAAAGAAGTTGTTTGCAATTTTCCATGGAATGGTCCAATAATTTAGGGTGCCTGTAGTAAGTAGAGATTTTGTATTCAACTGTAATGGCTAATATTTTTTGTGCCATGCCCAAAAAGGAGTTTCCTATGAAGATCTATGGAGTCATCAAAGTAATTAGGGTAGCAGTAATATTTTAGAAAATGTAGTACTTGATAATTCCAATTGATAAAAAAATTTAGTGCATCCTGAGATTATTAATTATAATAGAGCGTGGAACAGATTAAAGTTGTTATATAGTGCTAGGGCTGTTAGTTATGAGGTGGTTGAGGTGAAAACATAGATAAGGTGTAGAGAATAGCAAAGAGTTCATCAGAGACCGAAGTCAACACAAAAAAAGTAGTTTGATATATTTGTGAATATCTTGTAAATAAAGTGTATAACAATTATGAATTAATTAGGATTTTTTGTATTAATTAGACTAAACTAGGATGATTACATGCATGCAATTATGTTTCTTTCCTACTTTTAGAATAGGTGTAAACATTACATAAAATCCAATGCCTGCGGAAATATCAAGCTGATGTATTCCCAAAAATCTTCCTTCTCTTTGACATCCTCTATTTTCTTTTTTTCTATATAAAATCAGAGTTAGGGTACTGAGCCCCTTCTCTAAGTTCTTTCTCTCTCTATTTTACGTATTTTAAACAACACGACGAAAATCACTCTTCCAGTGAAACTAGTGTTGGTTCTCAACCTCTCATTGTCAAAGCATCCTCCCACCTCAACGCCTAAATAAGCAGAGTGCTCATTTATGGTGACCTTATTGTTTGAAGTCGATTGGGTGGCAGCATGTGTGTAGCACACGTACCGGTGCCACTTACTCTGATTGCTGCTGAAATTGTTTGCTGGCGGTGACACGACATCCAGACAACTGTCTCATTGCTGGACTCTGTCTAGGTTGCGCTGGTCTTCTATATCCCTCTAACCGTGTCGTCACCCTCTAAATCTCAACCAATAAGTTTCTGAGGTTTGCACCGGTGACATCGTCCTCAGAACTCAAGTTCTGCTTAGTAGTTTCTATTCTATTCTTCCTTCTTTGTTTGTGTCTGATATCCTTTTTTTATTGCATATATTATTTAGGCAACAATGGCAAACATGTAAAGAAGGAAAGAAAAGAGATGCCACAAAAGCAAAAAAAGAAAAAAAAGGAGAAGAATATGGCTGAAAATTGAATTGTGGGGAGATCTTTTTCTGCTTAACCCCCCTCTCCGCCAATTACTGCTGTAAGGTTGCAGGACAGTAGTAATTGTTGTCTCTTCAACAGCTTCAGTAGAGTTATGGTTCTCAGGCCAGAATTTGATGCGTTTGCTCAAGAACTCAACAAATTTTCCAGCCTGTTATCTAGTAGCGCGGATTAAGGTTGATGAGCAATCTGTTATGGAATTCAATCTTAAGCTACATAAGGGATTGATATATCTGCATCAAGCTAGGAACATTATGATATGCAGAGGCGGATCCAGGATTAACACTTTATGGGTTCAATTTTTAAGGTTTTAGTATTGAACCCATTATATTTTTAAAGCTATGGGTTCATATCTACTATTTTTATAATTTTAACGAATTTTTACACATAAATTTTTACTCCGCTTAAAAAGTTATGGGTTCAATTGAACCCGTCATCAACACTCTACATTCGCCTCTAATGATATGTATGCTCCACCTGAATGTGGAGCACTGGATGTCATGTTATTAAAGTGTACATCAATTAGGAATCAATAGATGATTTGCATCGACTAGGAATCATTTAGGATGATACCATGCCCGTAGTTATGATTCTTTCCCATTTCTAGGACCGTATAAACCAATATCTGAACCCTAATAACAAGCTGATATCTTCCTGAAAACGTCTCCCCTCTTCTTTTTTATATCCCTTTCTCTTCATTTCTACAGAGCGTATGCTGTTGCTCAGTTTTTGTTTTGGAAAATCATGAGCAATTGCTAACTAAAATTGACAATTGAATGCTCAATTTCCAGCTCTGTTAAGGTCCTTACGAGCTCCCCTTGCATGTGGAATACTCTGCCATTAATGGGGCTGAGTATATTGTGTTTAACATGGTCAAAGTTTTTTTGATAAGTAAAACATAGTCAAAACTCTCTGTTTCAAACTTTGTGATCTAATTTGGACTGGGTATTTCTATGATCAACTGACGATTTACTCTGTTTACTGGTTCTTCCTCCTGTAGTTTGGGAAGAGTTGGGTATACTGGATCTATGATATCTCTCTTGCACAAGGCAGTGAATCCCTTCTGTGGAACTTTTGCTTTTATTTGTTCCTTTTTTGATTGCTTAGATAACTGGCGATCATGGGAGAGCAAAGTTGGCACAATACCTATGAGGACAAAACTGCCTACGGGCTGATTGCTGTATATCGAGCTTTTAAACAGGACTGAATGTGAATATGCATCATTTTCTTAGACAAATCTTTTGATGTGCAACACCTGGAAATTAAATTACCACACAAATTTATGTTGATGTTTTACTTTGCAAAATCCACTGATGATTGGTTCTACCTGTTTCATTTTACGTTTGACACAAATTAAAGCTTTCAATTCTATAACTAATTCCTTTATGTTTCCCAGTTTTTTTGCGCTTACTGCATAGCATAGTGTTGGGAAGTTATGTATAGTTTGATTGACATATGTATTTGTTTGATAGCTTAGTTTCGTGTTACCCAAACTGGATATGAAGTTTGTGCACCGTGAAGTGGGCCTTATGGTTGAGAATAACATTATGGGCATCCAACTGAAAGGCACAAAAACTCGATCATTTGAAGATGTTGGAGAAAGTACGCGGGTTGATATTCAGATGGAGTTCAGTGAGATTCATGTATGTTTGTATTAGTCAGTTCTTTCCAACTTTTTTTGCTAAAATTTCTATTACTCAGATATTTCTCCTTTTCTTGTACTCTTTTGTGCGAAATAAAAGTGCCTCTTTGTTATACTGTAGCTACTGAAAGATGGTGGCATATCAGTCGTGGAGATATTAAAACTTGATGTTGTCTCTTCAGTATATATTCCACTTCAGGTGTGTGTTAACTTTACTTTGACAGCAGCATTTTGTATTCTCTCTGTCTCTTACCTTGTGCTATTTTCTGCAAACTGCTGCACCAGGAAATAAAATACAAAGTGGTACAATTGCTTCGTTCACTGTTTGAGAAGGCAAACTTGGACATACTCTAGTCCTCTGAGCCACGATTCTTAAATTTTGAGATACTACAATCAGCATTATTGGATAACTAGCGCCCCCTCCCCCCAAGCTTATTAGATAATACCTAGGTCAGGCTATTGGTTGCTATATATGCTTTTTCCTACAATTAGCATGATTGGAGAAGTAGCCCCCAACCCCAACTTATTAAATGATACCTAGGATCAGGGTCTTGGTATATTTTTTTCTTGTTTTTTCTACTTGCTCGATGACTTACCTTACATGCAAGGATTAGTGTCTATCCTGGGTGTTATTTTAACTTATTGTAAAGAAACTTTGGTGTAAAATAAATAAGGGAAGCATATAGAATTTAAACACATTCTATACTACTAACATTTTTTTTGATTAAGTGGTAAAACTTTTTTTATGATGGGGCAAAAACACCTGCATACATGTAATATACCAAAAAGGTAGAAAACCTAGAAAAAGATGTGGTTTTCTCGAAGGACACCCAATTTTTTAAACATATAGGTGCCTTATGGGTGCACTAAAAGGAAATAAGGGATAAGAGGCTATTTCTCAAATGTGTGAAATCATTCTCTATTCCTTCAAAATCTCTCTTATTTCTCTCTCCATACAACCCACTTAAGTGCTAGTGGAGCAACATCTCATGCCCTGTCTTCTCTTCCATCTACCAAAACTTCAGCTGAACATTGCTTCTTTCATAGTGCCTGACATCATCCAATGTAGTCCAATCCATCTCAGTATTTTCCGCCATAAACGAGAAGCTACCCTACGATGTAGAAGGAGATGGCCCATGTCTTCACTCGAGCACTTCAATTGGTGTAAGTAATCTTCCTTTTCTTCATATTCTTATCTGTCAAGATCACCCCCTTGTTGCTAGCCAAGTGAGAAAACACACCTTTCTCGGTAACTTAGGATCCAGATGGAGAGACATGGAAAGGTTGCCTCCTTCCATGGTCACAAGCTTCTCACAATATGGCTTTAGAAAACACACTATTATTGGCCGCTTACCTCCGTACATCATGGCTATCCGCGATGTTTTGTTTTTGAATCAATTCAACAAGGCTTCAGAATTCTGCCACCTCTCACTCTTGAAAGTTTCTCCATAACCTCAAGTCCCGAATGATTCCTCCACCTTGTAGTCTCCAGAGCCTGTTGGACTGTTGTCTCCTTTTGACATGAATTCTATAAATGTTTGAAACTGGAATTCTCAGTGTATTGTTCCCATATCCGAGCAACGTTAAAATTTCTAATTTAAATAGCTGCTGACGATCAATAGGTTGAGAATCAACATTAAATAATCTAATTTATCTAATTTTAATGAATGGTGAATGGATTAAAATGGACTTGAATGGAGAAGAAAGGATACATAGGGTTGACTTAATTGAAAACAAAAGTATCCTTACCAAAACTTCGTATTCTCAAATTATCCCTCAACAATTTAATCTATCTGTCTCTCAACTATAAATACAACTCTCTTCCCCTCATTTCTTATAGTTTTTTCTACCGTCTCTTCTCCTGTTCCTTTTTGGAATAACAAAGTGCATCACAGAATCACAAGCTCTTTGAATCAATTAATATCTTTTTCTCAAGGTATGATTTCTTCTCCAACTAGTGAATAAACCGACAATGAATACCAATCATTGTCAGGACAATCTTCAGAGTTCTGTATGTAGTTCTATTTTTGATTTTATTTTGACTTTCTCCACTTATATATTGTTTTCTTGTGCTTTAAACTACTATATTTTTTTGTTTTATGTTTAATATTTAATTAAATAAAATAAACTCTTAAGAAAAAAAATAGAAAAAGCTTAATTATAGTTTTTCATAATATAAATTTTAAACTAGTTCTCTGTATAAATAATACAATTGTAAAATGAACCTTGATATTGTCTTTTTTTTTTTGTAATTTTACACGCAGAAACACATGGACAAACATAATCTGTTTGTCAAATAATTAAAAAGGCACATCTCAAATGAATTGGCCAAACTGTTAAGCAAAACTACTATGAGCAATAAACTGTTACTCTCCAAAAATACTTTTCTGAAAAGCTATTTTGACAAAAGTGCTTCTGAACATGAGCAGTTTTTTTTTTTTTTTTGGCTGTTGAAAATTTGGCTAAACAGTCTGTTATTGTTGGTTCTAGCCATGATAAGAAAAACTACTATGAGCAATAACTTTTTTTAAAAATGTACAATTTATTACATCTAAGTATATCTCTAGTTTACACATGTGACAAAATCTTTTTGGTTCCCAGACTGCTATTTGAACTGGTTCTTTTCATGGCATGTTCTCATTTGAGTCTGTATCATCTTTGATGCTTTCTCCATAGCATTCATTTTTTTCTTCAAGTTTTATGTTATTCTTTCTCCTTTATCTATTTAATTGCTGAGGATTCTTTGCTTTACAGCCTGCTTCACCCATCAGATCAGAAGTTGATGTCAAGCTTGGGGGTACTCAGTGCAACCTGGTGATAACGAGATTACATCCGTGGATGCAACTTCATGCTTTGAGGAAAAGGAAAATGGTTCTTCGAGGAGAAAGTTCTACTCATGAAAAATCACCCTCATCTGATCATAAAGCATTCATGTGGACCTCCACTATTTCGGCGCCAGAAATGACTGTAGTGCTCTATGATTTGGATGGCTCACCACTCTATCATGTAAGACCCTTTGAAATCAGATCCACATCTTTTACTCTTGTTAAAGGCATCTTTTTTTTTTTTTGTGTACTGGAAAAAAGTTTTCTAAGCTCAGATTTAACCTTTTGTTTTTGCACGTAATCTATGTTTCAAACTTGTTCATTTTACCCTGAGAGCAATGCTGGGTATCTGAGGTAGTACATTTTGCCGAATGTGTGGGGTGATTTTTTATTTTTTTTTAGTTTCTCTATTGTCTATAGCTATGATCTTTTGTGTCTTCGCACAGAAAATCATAAAGTGATCCGAGCTCAACTAAGAAAGAAAATTCTTTTCATGAGCTTTCTAATCTGGCTAATTGGATAATTTAGCTTGAGAGCAGTGTAGGATTTCTGAAACAGTATATTACCTCTGAGTATGTGGGGTAAGTTCGTGTTTTTGACTTAACCATTATGTAAAGCTATTTGCTTTTGAATTCTTTCTAACAACTTATGTCTTCTTAACATACAAGGAAGGAGGTGGACTTTGCTTGATTCGATTCTTTTTGGGCCTTTTCTTTGTAATTTGTTGCCCTTTAATTTCATTCTTTCCTTTTAATGACAAATTTTTTATTCGTTGCGAACTACTAGAAGTTAGACGTCATAATAAACAGAGGTAGTGAACTGTTCAGCTTGTGTCTGTAAAATTCTTGTTTACCAGAACCATGTTACTTCAACTTTTATTTTAAATTGTGATGTCATGCTCCTTTGTAAATTGCAGGGTTGTTCACAGTCCTCACATGTCTTTGCCAATAATATATCAAGTACAGGTACAGTGGTGCACATGGAACTTGGTGAATTTAATCTGAACATGTCAGATGAGTATCGGGAATGCTTAAAAGAGAGCCTCTTTGGGGTTGAAACAAACATGGGTTCACTTATTTATATAGCAAAAGTCAGTCTTGACTGGGGCAAGAAAGATATGGATTCACCTGAAGATGGTCTCAAGTATAAAACAGTTCTCTCTGTTGATGTTACTGGGATGGGTGTTCACTTAACCTTCCGGCGCATTGGGTCTCTGATGTCTACAGCTTTGTCTTTCAAGCGTTTACTGAAGAGTCTCTCTGGTTCTGGTAAGAAACCACATAACCAGGTGACGAAATCGTCCAAGCCATCTGGGAAAGGGATTCAACTCATCAAATTCAATCTAGAAAGATGTTCTTTAAATGTTTGTGGAGAAGTGGGTTTGGAAAATTCTGTTGTCCCTGATCACAAACGTGCCAACTATGGATCTCAGGGAGGTCGAATTGTAATTAGTGTTTCAGCTGATGGTACTCCCCGCACTGCAACTATAAGATCTACGGCTCCAATTGAACTTAAAAAACTCAAGTATTCTGTGTCCCTTGATATTTTCCACCTAAGTCTATCCATGAACAAGGAGAAAAAATCTACACAAATGGAGCTTGAAAGAGCCAGATCAATCTATCAAGAACATTTGGAAGACAGTAACCTCCATGGAGCAAGAGTTACATTGCTTGACATGCAGAATGCAAAGTTTGTGAGGCGATCTGGTGGTCTTAAAGAGATTGCAGTGTGCTCACTCTTTAGTGCCACTGATATATCGGTCAGATGGGAGCCTGATGTACATATAGCTTTGGTTGAACTTGGGCTGCACTTGAAATTACTTCTGCACAATCAGAAGCTTCAGGAACTTGCTGAAGGTGACTGTAAAGATAATGGGCAGGGCACTGAGACTTCAATGGAGTCAGTACCATTGGAGAAACACAAGAAAAGAGAATCCATCTTTGCTATTGATGTGGAAATGCTTCATATAGCTGCAGAAGTTGGAGATGGTGTTGAGACAACTGTCCAGGTGCAGTCAATCTTTTCCGAAAATGCTCGGATAGGTGTGCTTCTTGAAGGGTTAATGCTCAACTTTAATAATGCAAGAGTGTTTAGAAGCAGTAGAATGCAAGTCTCTCGCATTCCAAAGGCCTCTGGAAGTGCATCAACTGCAAAACACGAGATAGGCACAGCATGGGATTGGGTCATTCAAGCCCTTGATGTCCACATATGCATGCCATACAGGTTGGAATTGCGGGCCATCGATGATTCTGTTGAGGAAATGCTTCGAGCTTTAAAGCTTGTTACTGCTGCAAAAACTAAACTTTTGTTTCCCAATAAGGAAGAGAAACCAAAAGCTAAAGCAACTAGCGCATCAAAAATTGGACGAGTTAGATTTTGCATAAAGAAACTCACTGCTGATATTGAAGAACAACCAATACAGGGATGGCTTGATGAACATTATCAGTTGTTGAAGAAGGAGGCTTGTGAATTAGCTGTCAGATTAAACTTTATTGATGAGCTTATTGTGAAAGGTACCAAATCTCTTGGTGTTGCGGAGAAAAATGATTCTCTTGAAGATGGTAAGATCCATTTCAATGGAGAAGATATTGACGTGGATGACGCTTCAGCCATTCAGAAACTGCGAGAGGAGATCTATAAGCAGTCATTCAGGTCATACTACCAGGCATGCCAAAATCTTGTGCAATCGGAAGGATCTGGAGCCTGTACTGAAGGGTTTCAAGGGGGTTTCAAGCCTAGCACTGCCAGAAGTTCTCTCTTTTCAATTTCTGCTACAGAGTTGGATGTAAGTTTGACAAGAATTGAAGGAGGTGATTTCGGGATGATAGAGATTCTGCAAAAGCTTGATCCAGTATGCCGTGCACATAGCATCCCATTTTCACGATTATATGGTAGTAATATCAATTTGCAGACGGGTTCCCTTGCTGTTTGGATAAGAAATTACACGTGCCCACTATTTGCTGCAACTTCTGGCAGATGTGAAGGACGTGTTATATTAGCTCAGCAGGTCTGATCGTTGCTCTTTTCCTGTTTTCTTCATCTTTAAATTATTAAACAAATCTTTTGGCGAAAATATTTCCACAAGAACTATTTGCAATTATGTGAAACCTATACAAATGATTTCTTTCTGAAGGATGTGACAGCTAAATTGGCGCTCATCATAAAAAAGAAGCAGGTAGATGCACCATCTAGTATCTTGTAAGAAGGCCCACTGAATTACCATTGCTAAGATATGGATCAATTCAAACAGTTCTTTTTTAATTTTTAATTTGGGAAAAGGTTCAAATTTGCCTCCGTTAATAGTTGAGGTCAGATCTACCATTGCAGTTGCAAAAATGGGCTTGATTTACCCTTGTTGAATAATGGTCAACTATTATGACTAATCACCATTAACCCATAGTTTAGGGGAAAATCTAGGCCATTTCGCCTAGTTTATGCGCAAATTTGGATCTTTTCCCAACTTCTAAATCATAAATCCTAAACCATCGCATTACCTCCTGCATGCACAGCCACCAGGAGACCCTTCTTCCACCAGCTGTCTCCACCATTAACACCCACTTACAGACGTCCCATTCATCATAAAGTCCCTCCACTTCTCCTCCGCTTCACCACACTGCACCAGACCTCCTTTCATGCCTGACTCCGTAAAAATTTGCTCAATAGCTCCTTCCATTCACAAGAAAATAGCCACATTTTCCATTTTATCTCCACTGACTCACCTCTCGTCCATACTCATTCCATTGTCGGTACCACCTTCAATTCAAAAAATTCATGCCTGAACAGTATCACCTTGGTTTCATCTCCTCCAGTACCAAAGCAGACATCCGTATCTTCCTAGTTTCCCATTCTCCCTACACAACTCAAAAGCTCTGTTATCTCTAGTTTTTAAAAACTCCTGAAACTTTCAGTAATTTTTTGCCTCGGATTGTTTGAATATGATTATTTTGAGTAGATCTAGATTGATCAGGTGTGGTTTGATTCAATTCGATTTGATTGTCATAATTATGTACAGGTTAGGGGTGTAATGTTTTCTAGAATCAGTTGCTTACAAAGTTGCAACATGTAATCACTATAATTTCCTAGCCAAACTCCATACTCGAGGGAACTTTCAAGTTTGTCCGTTGTTTCCAATCTTTTCTTCCTATTCTACAATTAAGTGACTGAAATGCTACCTTGTGCAAGTTAGGATTGGCAGTAAGTCTTCATTGGAGATAGCATTATGTTTAACTTTGCTTCTTTGCTTTGGAGTATCGTGTTAAAGTGGCAAGATATATTATATTCCTCATTCTACAGTATTTTATTCTTGAGATGTAATCTTAGTTTGTTTTAGAATGTTTTGAATTTTGACAACAGACTTGTTAACACAAAATCAACCTTTTTATCCATGTCGTGTGCAGGCAACATGTTTTCAGCCTCAAATCCACCAAAATGTGTACATTGGGAGATGGAGGAAGGTCCATTTGCTCCGTTCTGCTAGTGGGACAACACCACCAATGAAAACATACTCTGATTTGCCCTTACATTTTCAGAAAGCAGAAATTTCCTATGGAGTTGGTTTCGAACCAGCTCTTGCTGATATTAGCTATGCTTTTACAGTGGCGCTGCGTAGGGCCAATTTGAGCATCAGAAATCCAAGTCCAGATCCTCCGTTGCCTAAAAAGGAAAAGAGCTTGCCATGGTGGGATGAAATGAAAAACTACATTCATGGAAACACCTCCATATATTTTTCTGAGTCCAAATGGAATATTCTTGCCAGTACTGATCCTTATGAAAAGTCTGACAAGCTTCAGATAAGATCTGGGTATATGGAACTCCAGCAGTCAGATGGTCGCGTTTATTGTTTTGCAAAGAACTTCAAGATTCTAGTGAGCAGCTTGGATAGCTTGTTGAAGAACTCCAACTTAAAGCGTCCACCTGGCTTTTCCTGTACTTTCATAGAGGCCCCGGCCTTTAGTCTTGAAGTGATAATGGAGTGGGAATGTGAATCTGGAAACCCTCTAAACCATTACTTATTTGCATTTCCCAGTGAAGGAGTGCCTCGTGAAAAAGTTTATGATCCATTTAGATCAACTTCTCTGTCACTACGGTGGAATTTGTTGCTTAGGCCCTCTCTTCCCATTCATGATAATCAGTCAAGCTTATGTTCAGTGGGTGATCAGGGTGCCTTGGATGCAACTGGTTGTGGTGCAACGAAGCCAGATAGCTTGTCAGTTTCTCCAACACTAAAACTTGGTCCTCATGATTTGGCATGGATACTGAAATTCTGGAGCTTAAATTATAATCCGCCTCACAAATTGCGGTCTTTTTCTAGGTGGCCACGTTTTGGAATACCGAGAGTTCCTAGATCTGGCAATCTTTCATTAGACAAGGTGATGACAGAATTTATGTTCAGAGTTGATGCCACACCAGCATGCATAAGGCATATGCCTTTAGACGATGATGACCCAGCAAAGGGGCTGACATTTTCTATGAATAAGTTAAAATATGAACTTTATTATGGCCGGGGAAAGCAAAAATACACCTTTGAGAGCAAGCGTGACACTCTTGATCTTGTGTACCAGGGTCTTGACCTCCACATGCCTAAGGCATTTATAAATAGAGATGATGATAGCAGTGTTGCAAAAGTAGTTAAAATGACTAGGAAAACATCAAAATCTGCATCAACAGAAAGGTCTTCTAATGATAAAACTAGCAGTATGAGCAGCAGCATGGAGAGACAGCGTGATGATGGGTTTCTTTTATCATCTGAATATTTTACAATCAGAAGGCAAGCCCCAAAAGCTGACCCAGATAGGTTGTTGGCGTGGCAAGAAGCTGGTAGGAGAAATCTCGAGATGACATATGTGAGATCTGAGTTTGAAAATGGGAGTGAAAGTGATGACCATACAAGATCTGACCCAAGTGACGATGATGGATATAATGTAGTGATCGCTGATAATTGTCAGCGTATCTTTGTCTATGGTCTAAAGCTTTTGTGGACACTTGAGAATAGGGATGCAGTTTGGTCTTGGGTAGGTGGAATATCTAAGGCTTTTGAATCTCCAAAGCCATCTCCTTCTAGGCAATATGCCCAAAGAAAGTTGCTGGAGGATAGTGAGGTGATTGATAGAACTGAATTACCTCAAGATGATAACCAGAAGTCTCCAGTTAGTCACGGTGCAAGTTCCTCTTCTCCACAACACGTGAGGCCATCAAAAGCACAAGTAGAATCACCTCCATCAAGTGAAGTTAAAGTGGAAACTCTTCCATCTAGTTCCGCTGGTAAGCTTTAATTGGACCCTGACTCTCTATCTTGACTTAGAGCATTAGATATGTGTATTCTTCTTTGAGATTTAGTGAAACTTCAAACAAAATAAAAATAAAAATAAAAATAAAAAATAAAAAATAATAATAATAATAAATATATATATATATATATATATATATATATATATATATAAGAAGAAAGAATTAGTGAAACCTAGCATAGTTCTAAAAACGCTGCACTCTCTTGGATAGTTGTTAGTTATTATACATAAGGAGTTGTGCTTTATGATCTAATATTTTACTGCCTAAGCACTAAAAATCAATATTTCTAGTTTGCATATTTGGCATATCCAATCTACCTTCTTGACTAGCCCCTTTTTTTGACAATCGATTAATTGTAGTAGCTTGACATGGCTGCATTTGCTTGTGATCTATATAAATGTTTGTATGATATTTGAGATATGGGTCATAATCTTTATTATCATTCTCACTGCTTAAACTCCTCACCACAATAAGTTATCTCTATTACCAGCAAAGCTTGCCAACATTGAAGACTGTGAAGGGGAGGGCACTCGCCATTTCATGGTCAATGTCATTGAACCACAATTCAATCTTCACTCAGAAGATGCAAATGTAAGTTAATTATCTGTTAATATTTCAGAGCTGTAACTAATTGGATTGGTTCTGAGTCATAGCTTTCCTAGTTTACTGTATCCTTATTCACTGTATGTCATCGATATTTGTTTCTTTTTCCTTTTGGATTGAAATCCTATGGCCCTTATGCTTGCTTGTAGTATTCATCTGTAATGTCAACTGTTTACAGAAGTCATCTCTGTACCTCATTGTAAGCTTCTAGCTACATGAAATTTTTTCCTTCATTGACAAAATAAAAAGTTATCATATGCGGCAAATGGTGTTAGCAGCACACATTGAGGATAGGATGAGAGGTCACTTTAGGTTTGTCATGTCCTGCATTGGCCTCTGATGCATCGGTGCTTAGGTGTAAGACCATGAGTGAAGGTGTTAAAACAGGACGAAGTAGACCTAATATCACATGGAAGGAAGTTGCTAGAAATGACCTACAATCTCTTGGAATCCTTGCAGATCTAGTGAAAAATAGGGCACAATGGAAGAAAAAAGGATCTATATAGGCGATACCAATAGGTTGGATTAATGTTTTAGTTATGTTAGTACATCTATTTTAGGTCCTATTGTTTTCTAGTTGTTCTATTTAACTGTTTACAGAAGTCATCTCCCTGTATTGCTTTGTTCAATTTTATGTTTAGGCATTCTTATTCTCTACTCTTTTGTTGAACAATCTGGACCAGTCTTGACCTACTTTCTCTTTTTTATTTTTTGCAACCTAAGATATTAACAATTTTCGCTTTACTATCTCAAACTCTTTTTTAAAATTAAACGGAAATAAGTAGATAGTGCATATATAGGAAGCACTATAGCATTATACGTAGGAAAAATCTCCTTTTCTCTATCTTTTCTTGCAAAAAAGTGCTATCATGTAGGGTAAATAATTCTTGATTATCAATGAAAGGAAAATAATTTAACCTTAAGAATTCTCTCCTGGAGAAATACTTTTCATAAGTCCCTTGTTGTGTCCTCAAGTGTTAGGCATGTGAAAGAATTTGAGCATCCAACCCAAAACCTTATAGGCAATGGGTGGAGTAGCCCGGATATTATAAACCCCTTTGAAACCCTTATATAACCTATGAGGGACAAGCATATTCTTTAACAATAACACCCTCTTACACGTGTAACCCAGTTCAAGGGTACACAGATTTGATTTTCTCTTTTTATTTGGGCCTTTTCCTTGTAAAGTAGACAGAGAGGAGGTCAGCAGGCTCACTCCTGGAGTAGAGGGAAATGGATTAGGCTCAATAAGCTAATGAGTGGGCTTAGAGCAATTTTAGTGGCTTGATAGGCTGAATTGGTAAAGCGAAGCCTAGAACAGCTCAGTGGGGTGAGTTGAGAGTGAAATTCAGAGTGACAAAAAATGAAAATGAAAAAAGAAAGCAGTTATGAAGACAGATTCACCAAAGTTTGGCTTTGGTATCATGTGAAAGAATCTGAGCATCCAACTTAAACCTTAAGTCAGTGGGTGGAGTAGCCCAAAGCATTATAAATCCCTTTGCCGTTTCCTTGATCTCTATCAGACTTATGCTTCCCATGTTTACGAAGGTTGATTGTTTTTTTCCATTTGCACAACAACTTCTGCTAAAGCAGTTCTCATAACCTTTTCAAAACCAAGATGTGTTTGCAAGTCATATAATTGATTGGATTTTGTGTACTTCTCTCTACACTTTCACTGTCCCTTCCAGAAGGTTAATTGGAGTCTAGAAAGTAGCAACGACTATGGGAGATTAGGAGAGAAAATTGAACAGTTTACAAGTAAAATTATATTCTTTATTCTACTTTTTCTGGTGAGAAGGGTACGATTTATACACACTGTAAAATTGTGTCGTGTATGCTTGTTAGACTGGGTGCTCTTGGTGAATGTTAGATGCCCTTCTCTTGAAGCTTCTGGATATAATTTTCATGGATAAAACAAAATCAAGATGTGCCGAAAGAAACATGAATATATCTTATTTGAGTACTCCGCTGCTGAGACCTCGTCTGCAGAAACATGTTTCAGTCCAGAGCAACATGGACCATCTCTTTCATCTTTCTGCATGCAGTAAATGTATCTTGTAGATCTCAACTAACTTTTGGAATTTTTCTCTTTCTCGTGTTGCAACTCTCACTAATATTTACATTACCATTATGCATACACTTATTGTATTCTGCTGATTCAAGTTTAAGCATGGAGCTAGACCCCATAGAATGTGTTGAAATTTTGGTCAAGTTGGAATATGTGAGATGCTTTTCATGCCTAAGGTTTTGGAATCTTCTGCTTTTGCTAATTAAGAAAAGGAGGAAACAACTTGCGGAAGTGTGAACATCACCAGATGAGGATATTATTTTCAGGGAAAAAGCATCTTGATTTTGGGATTTTAATATGAAGAATAATACTGGTTTACGAGTGCGCACTATTTTTATGCAGCACCAGTAAAGGAGAAGGAGAAAGTCAACAGAAATAAATCTGAAGGGGGAGGGAGAGGGGGGGGGGGTAGGATTTTAATACCAAATCGATATATCAGATGTTATTCATCAAGTTTCCTGCACAGAGTACATGAAGGTCCTACTTATATAAGATCGGCCTCTTAACAATTTTGAACTCTCAAAGAACTCTATATTTAACGGAAAATATGAGATTACATAAAACCTTATCTCTAAGGTACGATATCTCTATTTCAACTAATTGATAAAGATAAAACAAAAAAAAAATTTATTCGTAAAGGAAAATGGAAGGTTGTGATAAAAAGATACACAATATTGAGGGACAACACTATCTTCATGACCACATCATGTTTACCTAGTGTCTCTTAAGTTATTTTTGTCCTGCAGTATTGACTGCTTGAAGGTGTGAAGTACCTTAGTCTTGTAAGACTAAATGTCTCTAACTTCATAGCCATGTCAAATTGAAAGTGGTAATCCAAGATCATGTCTACCAGTAATCCTAATTCCTAAATGCAGAAGAAATCGGACAACTAGTTGTCTCAACTTTATTGAAATGCTTTACTTTTTCATTGATGCTAATGCATTGGCACCTTTTTTTGTTTTGACAGGGTAGATTTCTGTTAGCTGCTGTCAGTGGCCGTGTTTTGGCTCGTTCGTTCCATTCAGTTCTTTCCATTGGCTATGAAGTGATTGAACAAGCTCTAGGTGGAGGAAATGTTCAAATTCGTGAATCTCAACCTGAAATGACATGGAATCGCATGGAGTACTCTGTGATGTTAGAACATGTGCAGGCACATGTTGCCCCAACTGACGTAGATCCAGGGGCTGGACTGCAGTGGCTTCCTAAAATTCGGAGAAGCTCACCGAAAGTGAAGCGCACTGGAGCTTTACTGGAGAGAGTTTTTATGCCTTGTGATATGTACTTCCGCTATACTAGGCATAAAGGTGCAACCGCCGACTTGAAGGTATGTATGCGTTGTTTCTAATTTTGTGATAACCTAGTCATATTGGTTTATGTTGTGAGAACTCTATCTGACTTATTAGACCAATTCTTTGTTGCATCGTATGTTTTGATAACGATGTTTTCATCGCTTGATTCTCAATTGTGATTATGTATTATCACAGGTGAAACCTTTGAAAGAGCTTTCATTCAATTCACATAATATAACAGCAACAATGACATCCCGCCAGTTCCAAGTTATGCTAGATGTGTTGACCAATCTTCTATTTGCCCGGCTTCCAAAGTAAGCACAGTTTTTAAGATCTCTAATCACTAAATTACTATAAACCTATTATTGAGTTTAACATGCTTTTGGATAAGTGCAACCCGTCCCTCATTTGTTCCTCAGAAGCCTCTATTATTATACTTGGATGTGATGAGTTGCATCTCCATAGCTTTATCTTAAATCTTTGAGTGAATTAATTGAGATTCCTAAATCAGGCCTCGAAAAGTTAGCCTGTCGTATCCGGCAGGTGACGATGAAGATGTTGAAGAGGAGGCTGATGAAGTTGTACCTGATGGTGTTGAAGAAGTAGAACTGGCAAGAGTGAACCTTGAACAGAAAGAAAGAGCGCAGAAGTTGATCCAGTATGATATTAGGAAATTATCTCTTTATAATGATGCATCTGTGGACAGGAACCCAGTAAAGGAAGGCGATCTTTGGATTATTAGTGGGGGAAGGTCCATTTTGGTAAGACAGCACTTTCTGAAGTACTTTAAGATTGTTAGATGTGAAATATGACATAAGTCCTTTTCCTGTTTGACAAGTTGATTCTGAAATGATTGCATAAGCCTTAGCCTATGATATGTACTCGACTAATTGTTTCTACCTGGCACGGTTGCCACTATAGCATGGAATATCATTCAGTGCCATCGACTGGTAAAATGACATTGGACTTCTGTAGGATAGCTACGTGTTTTAATTTGGCAAGATTTGAGATCCATGCCCATGGTTTAGCTAGAAATGAAAAGTTGAGATCCCACGTTGGAAGCTATTGAGAATTAGGGCCCAGAAAGGGCTAACTAACTGTCCTCCTCAACATACCTTGGTTCTCATGTCGTGTCCTTTTTGTTGGGCCTTGACGCTTATCAATCGGGTGATCCTGGGGCAGAGTTAAATACTTATCGTTCACCTAGGCTGATCCCTTTATTGTCTTCCATGGTCTTTAGTGAGAACAGGCAAATAGGTCACAAATTCTCTTGCAATAGTAACTCAGTCCCATCACTACGTGATTCTACCAATTTCCAATGTTCTTCCAGTTGAATCAAGGGGTTTTACATTTTCTCTTTTCTCGAGCACTATCATTTTTTAGACTTATTTAAGTAATATGAGGGGCGATTAATGATAACAATCACGACCTCATTTGATTATATGCCTTGACTGGTCCAACTACCTATAAAATACATTATGTGTGCATATGGGCTAAAAATGATTTGTCTGAGTTGAATATTAATGATGATGAATCGTGAAAACCTGCCGAAGATGAAAAAATAAACATGAATGCTGAACTTTTCTTACCGTACTTTCTCCACATATCATAAGCAATTCAACTTCAATTTACCAATTTTTGTGAGTACTATGCCATGAAATAAGCTTGCTTCACCTCTCTCATTCAAGTTTCAGGTTGCTTTGAGATTTCTCTTCTCCGTTTAGAGGGGTTTAAAGCAATCTTCCTATGTGCTATAGTGATGCAAATGTGGTTTTGTGTAATAAGCCCAAGAAATACTGATTTCAAGGCTTTTCTTCTCTTGATTTTAGTTTTACTGTTAAGTTTTCATTGAAAAGTTATTGTTGAGTTGCATATGCCTATCATTTTCTTCTCAATTTTTTGATGATTCACATGGATTATTTCCAGGTGAAAAGTGACTGGATATGACCTTTTGTTTGCTTTGGAGTGCTGTCATTCTCATACGTCTATGTTTTAAATGCTGACAGTGTCTCAAGCCATTTCTTGAATGGTGTTTAGAGAGCCTCTATTATAGTTATTTGCCTTATTTTCCTTTTGTTTTTCAAGAGTTCAATTAACAGTGTAATTTAAAAGAAAGTAAGTATGTAAAGATGGTAAAGAATTTTGACAGTTTTACTGTCTTTTTGGTGAAATAGAAGTCTTTGTGGTGCAAAGGTAAGAGATTCTTCTTTTTTGGGTCAAAATAGTAACTTCTATTGATACCAAAAAAAGGTATTTGCAAGTAGCTCCAAGCAGATGCTGACCATCTACCCACTTGAACCTAACCTGTCCAAGCCTAAACAAAAGTGGGTGTGTTTTGCTTAGACTCCATGTTCTAAAACCCCTATATGGCCCAGTATGCAGCCCAACTGCCCATTTATTTTGACAAACACGGCCTACTTCTGATAGTTTGCACAACTTGTGTCACTTTGGTAGTGAAGGCCGTGAAGTTAACAGATTTCGTGGAGTTTTGCTTTGAAATGTGTAGATTTCATTACAGTAATAGGGATAAAAGGTGTATCAAGTTTGAAGGCTTATTAAAAGCAACTTTCTGCAGGTGCAAAGACTGAAAAAAGAGCTAGTAAATGCTCAAAAATCCAGAAAAGTAGCATCTGCATCTCTGAGGATGGCTCTACAGAAAGCTGCACAGCTCCGATTGATGGAGAAAGAAAAGAACAAAAGTCCTTCTTGTGCTATGCGCATCTCTTTGCAAATTAATAAAGTGGTTTGGAGCATGCTTGTGGATGGAAGATCATTTGCTGAAGCTGAGATAAATGATATGGTGAGTCTCTACGTGGCTTCAGTATTTTTGGTATATCCTTGCTTGGCTTAATTCCTGTAAAGAGTTCTTGTTTGGTAACACCTGTTGAAGGATAATGCTTATCAGTTATCAGTAGGATTTTATATCAAACTAGCAGCTGTAGCTGCTGCAATATTCCTGATATTCTTCCAGGAAACAAATATAAACATACATGTATTAATGGCTTTTAGGTCTTGCATAGGTTAAAGTTCATGGTTTTTTCTAAGCTGTCCCTTTGTGATCTCATATTGGTTCTGGTACAGCTTTATTTTCTCCAACAGAAAGAAGCAATTAAAGAAAAACAAGAGTCAGAATAGTTAGCAGTTGAAGGTATACATAACTAGAAAATTATCCTGGAGTAAACTGCA
Source organism: Nicotiana tomentosiformis (assembly GCF_000390325.3). Lineage (NCBI taxonomy): Eukaryota > Viridiplantae > Streptophyta > Magnoliopsida > Solanales > Solanaceae > Nicotiana > Nicotiana tomentosiformis. The sequence continues at coordinate 107,075,614 of NC_090815.1, read as the reverse complement.
GCTAAAGTTTCATCTATTTGAAGGGGTTAAAATTGAAAACAATATGCTAATAATTCCCTAAGTTGGAGAACTTTTATTGCAGGGTGAACCCTCTGAAATAGATCAGCCGTAAAATCCATGAATTTCGCATCTTTCGAATTTGGTTTCATCGTCCAAAGCTTTTTTTTAGTGTCAGAGTTGGGGTTTGATGAGATAATGTGTTGCTGGTCCTAGTCATTTTAGATGGAAATAGATTCCATTAACACATAGGGTCATCTTTTTCTACAGTTTTGTCTAAGACCATTACATGGTAAAACTAAAGTCATGACAGTAAACTTCAGTACAGGACAGTAGGACACTGGCACTTGAACTGTAAAGTACTGTGTTCCTTTTTATGCAATCCCTTTTAAACAAGTATCTTGCCTACAGAAACTGTTTCATTGTTTAGGAACTGTAAAGTACCATGCCTTGTTGGACAGGATGTATTTTGATTTTTTATTTTTATTTTATTTTATATTTTTTTTGTAAATATGGTTCCCAGCACAATCTTTGAGCTGATGAATATACTGTTACCTTTCTCAAAAAGAAAAAAAGGTACCATGTCTTTGTTCATGCAATCCTAGAGGTGCTTAATAAGTTATCTTGCGACCAGAAAACTGTTTTATTGTTTAATAACTTTCGGAATTCCCCTTAACCGTCCTATTTCTTTTTGTTTTTAGAAATTTATTTTTCCTATTTAAAAGTGGAATCACTTGAGTCAGACGTAAAGAATATAATCTGGTGTTTCTTAATGCAGATATATGATTTTGACCGTGATTACAAAGATGTTGGGGTTGCTAAATTCACAACAAAATATTTTGTTGTGAGAAACTGCTTACCAAATGCCAAGTCTGATATGCTTCTATCAGCATGGAATCCTCCTACTGAATGGGGAAAGTATGCAACAATTCAAGTTTATTTCCTGCTGTCTCTTGCTCCTTTTTACACATCTAAACTGTATAGTGTTTCTGCTTCCATTTTATATGGGTTGGGGACCATGGTGGAGTCCCATTTTTTCTTCGTATCCATGTTTGTCCTTTAAAGTTTTGTACTGGTATTCTCTATTAACTGGCAATAGTGAGGATTATTTCTCTAAATATCTTTGGCAACCATAGATGTTGGTACTTCTACTGGCTCCTCTAATGTACATCTACAAACTGCAAAAGTTGAATTTGATTGTGTTGGAGACAACCTCGCATCTGCGACCATTTCTGAGTACCTTGACACAGCTTGCTATACCAGACTCTATTTCTTTGGTCCACTTAGCTAGCTCCTTTCCTTTTTAAAAGTGGCCTTCTGCACTTAAACCCATCTTTTTAGTAAACTGCTGGTCTCTGCTATCTCAGACATAAAATAAATAGAGAAATAAAAATATTATCTTTCTAAAAGTTCAAGCTTTTAGATGAGATAATTCACACAATTCAACATAATATCTTACAATCTAGTCTAGCGGAGGCAAATACAAGGTGATTTCTTCCCATCTATCCAAGCCTTGGTGGATTGAGTTACCTGGTACATGTTGCTGGTGGGAGGTGGCAGGTATCCCGTGGAATTAGTCGAGGTGCGCGCAAACTGGCCCGGACACCACGGTTATCAAAAAAAAAAAGAATCTTACAATCTAGTCACAGAGGTCCTTGACCCAAGTCTTAACCCCATCCATCAACATAAAATTTCTACATGCATGGTCATAAAAGAATCGAGCCCCCACGTTAGGGGACGTGTTACAAACTTAAAATTAATAAAGTAATCCCTGTCTAAGAGTCTAAGTTTTTAGATGAAACGGATCACACATTTTAACATCTGCTTTGTCATTGATTTCCCTCTCCTAATTATCATGTGATATCATTCAAGTACTCAGTTGTTCATATTTAGGCAATTGGTTTTGGTCAAACTACACATGTTAATAATGTATGTCTCTGTAGACAATTTCCTAGTCACACACTCAAGACTACATACTTGAGTATTAGAACTTCACTTTGAAATGGATTTCTATAAGGTACTGATACAATCCCACCTTTGAAGACTTATTTTAGAAGAAAACGTGAAAGAGGAAATAAGATTTGTGCAGCTTTGACCAAGTCCAACTCCTCTCCAGTAGGAAGAAACTGCCTTAGGAAGAAACTGCCTCATTAATTCTCTCCAGCAGTTACCAAATATTCCAACCTACTATCTGATTAGGCTTTACAGTTTTCTAGTTATTTTAAAGAATATGTATTCTATAAATATCTAGTCAGGATTAGTTTTAAGGGCATTGAATGTTTGTCTAAATATTAGTATCTGGGGGTTTTGTCCACTCCATACAGACAGATTTGTTGGTTGTAAATTGTGTTTAAGATTCTTGCACAATCTATTGCCAATAGTAATTTCCTTCTCTTCTCAATTTCTGTGTCATAAATTTTCCGCATCTAACATTATGGTATCAGAGCCACCCACCGCCCTCCGTGCCCAACGTGCCATGGATGGTGACGCCGGTATTGCAGTGTTCGCCCGGGGCTAGAAAAGTCTAGCACACAGCCGTCGGGGACGACGGATGCGGAGCGTGGTGGTTTGTTATGATCCATTGCAAGGTATGGGACTTGAGTCCCACATTGGTATGACAATGTGCTGATGCGGGTTTTATATAGCCTTGGGCTCTCCCACCTTAATAGCTAGCTTTTAGGGTGTGGTTCTCCCTGGGTTGTATCAGGTACCCAACTGAAACTTCTGAGTGAGTGAAACATAGTATGTTGTAGTCCTAATCCAGTGAGTTAGGGGTATGGATAACACAATTAAGAAAATGATCGAACCAGATGAAATCAAATTTTTGGAGAAGACCCATAAGAAGGCAGCCACTCGTGGGACTGTACACCGCATGACCAGGGGAGTAAAAATGTGCTATGAGGCAGCTTTACCTCTACCTCCATAGTTTACCAATTGATTTCTTTAGCATGATCACTGAAATTTTTGAATTGTCAGTTGTTCACTTCTTAAGTATTTACTTCAGTGGCTAGTTCTGACCATATAGTTTCACTTGTCATGGCTACAGAAAAGTGATGCTTCGAGTAGATGCTAAGCAGGGGGCTCCAAAAGATGGAAACTATCCTCTTGAACTATTCCAGGTAGTAATGCTTCTTTTGATAAATACTTTGAACCTTTAGGTTTTTTCTTCCTTTTGAGAAAGATAACTTGTCAGATTCGGGAACTTTACACTTCTGAGCACTGTGCTGGTCATTGCATTCTTCACACTGAATAACATGCCAAAAATATTTTCTGGCAGTTGAGTGGGAGATTAACCCTTTTCTCAAATTTTTGACTTTTCTATTATCATACATTATAACCTGTTTAAATTCCTCCGTTGCACAGGTGGAGATTTACCCCTTAAAGATACATTTGACTGAGACAATGTACAGAATGATGTGGGAGTACTTTTTCCCAGAAGAAGAGCAAGACTCCCAGCGCAGGCAGGTGTGTCTAATGTCCATTTATCAGAAATACGTGCTAATAAGTTTTTCTCAGAAAATAAACCATTTGACAAATATTGTTGCTAAATGTTTTGTTGCTTAAAGGAAGTGTGGAAGTTTTCAACTACTGCTGGTTCGAGGCGTGCCAAGAAAGGCTCATCAATTCAGGAAGCACCAGTGTCAAGTAACCATCTAACAAAAGATCCTCAGATCTGCGCCAAATCAAGCAACTCTGCTTTACCAGTTACATCTGCAAGTCAGTTTCCCTCTTCTGGCGATTCCTCTCAAGTGAGTCCCATATCCTCCATTAACTGTTAGTTTCTTCTTAGCTAGATATGTGAAGGGTGGCTTTATATCCCTTTGGGCTAAAGTTTATTTTACCGATTGGCAAATTCTCCAGCATTGATGCATAATTTTCTTTTATCAAAATTCTCACATTTTTCTCTTAATTAAACATGTGTTTATCTTGCCTGAATATTGCAGGTGTCAAAGTTGCAGAACTTAAAGGCTAATATTGTTTGTGGTTCAACCCCTGAGCTAAGACGAACATCATCCTTTGATAGAACATGGGAAGAAAATGTTGCTGAATCTGTTACTGATGAACTTATGCTGCAAATGCACTCCTCAAGTGTTACTTCTTCAACAAGTGAGCCCTTTGCCGGTATTGAGCAGCCAGATGAAGGTAACAGAAACAAATCCAAAGAATCAAAACTAATTAAGTCTGGCCGCTCCTCTCATGAAGAGAAAAAGGTGGGCAAGGCACAGGATGAGAAAAAATCTAGGCCTCGAAGAATGAGAGAGTTCCACAATATCAAGATTAGTCAGGTCAGTCCATTATGTGGGCTAATAACTTATTGAAGTTTCGTCAGTTAGTTTGTTTTCGGAACTAATACATGTTTAATATGCATGAACTAGGTTGAGTTACTTGTTACATATGAAGGATCAAGATTTGCTGTGAGTGATTTAAGATTGCTGATGGATACATTCCATCGTGTTGAATTTACTGGAACCTGGCGAAGGCTATTCTCAAGAGTTAAGAAACACATCATCTGGGGAGTCCTAAAATCAGTAACAGGAATGCAGGTTAGTTCCTTTGAAATTATCTTTTTCCAAGTTCCATGATCTGTAATTATTCAATATTTGACCACATTAAATATCTTTATCCGCTGCTGTATGATAATCGGTAATAAGTATCTCCAGACTCATCGACTACCTCAAGAGGACGAACACTTCAGTGACCATGTCTTTTATACTAATGCAGGGCAAGAAGTTTAAAGATAAAGCACATAATCAAAGGGAAGCTGGTGCTGCTGGTGTCCCCGATATTGATCTTAATCTCAGTGATAGTGATGGTGGTTCAGCCGGAAAATCCGAGCAGAACCCTTTATCCTGGCCTAAGCGCCCCCCTGAGGGTGCAGGTGATGGTTTTGTCACCTCTATTAAAGGCCTTTTCAATTCTCAGCGCAGAAAGGCCAAGGCTTTTGTGCTTCGGACAATGAGGGGTGAAGCAGAAAATGAGATACCTGGTGACTGGAGTGAAAGTGAGGCAGAGTTCTCTCCCTTTGCCAGACAACTAACCATAACAAAAGCCAAGAAGCTGATTAGACGGCATACAAAGAAGTTCCGTTCAAGAGGACCAAAAGGTTGGCAGAGCTTTTTCCATGTAAAAAGTATCCTGTTCTCTCTTTTATGGTCCTATTGTTTTCCTCTTGGAAGAACTAATGTAGGATGCCATTCTGCTCTCTCTGTTGTGCGAAAGCCAGCAGAACCCAGCATTAATAGCTTTCTAATAGGCCTAGCATTTTATGATGTCTAGATTGCTTAGTCACAGTTGATATTTTAGTCCTTTGGTTTTGGGCCAGTTTGGGCTGACAGTGTGATCGTTTTATTTTTAAGCTATGCTACAAAGTATCAGTAATATTGGTTACTGACACAAGTCTTTCTTTCCAGGTTTATCTTCTCAACAAAGAGAATCACTTCCTTCATCACCAAGAGAGACCACCCCATTTGAAAGTGATTCATCAAGTGAATCTTCGCCTTATGAGGATTTCCACGAGTAGCTGAACTTGAAGACATTGAAAGCATGTATTTTATGGGATCCAAAGTGGATTGGAACAATCCTCGGTTATATGCAACATTCTGCTATTATAGCAATTCCAATTGATTAGGATTTGCTGAGATCCTTGTCTCCTGCTTAGACAATATGAGATGCCTACGTGTTGTTCCAAAATAAGAACAGGCAAGAATTGCGAGAATATGCATAAGTCTACAATTATTAACATTTCAATGCCTTCTTAGAGCTCTGGATTCATCCTGGAAATAGAGCAAAGGTGAGTCCCTTTAGTTATAGTCATTCTTTTCTTCTTTAACCTTGTATGTATTTATAGATTATTATAGCACCCAACACAAACAACATTAGGACTCGTAAGAGACTAAGAGTCCATAATTTTTGTAATCAATAGTTGCTACTACATGTACAGTAGACACAGAATAGAGTTAGAATATGTGTTCCCTGAAAAAGGTTTTCTGCATTGTAATAGTGGAAATAGAATGGAAATGAAATTCCAACTCTTCAGTCTCATTATCCGAGCAAAGAAATAGTGTATGATTCCTACTCTGCTTGCTTTTCTTGCATTATTAACAGACTTCTGTGTGCTGATTCAAGTTCTTCATTTGAAATGTTTCCCTCTTTCACGAGTCGAAAGAAAATAACACTTATACAAGCTATCAGTCATTATTTAAACAGAAAAGGGTCAAAACTGTCCTTATTATTTGCTAAATGGTTTATAGATGCTCTTCGTCCATCTATCAGTCTAAAAATGCACATGACGTCCATCTATTAGTCCAAATATACACACTACTTTATTTTTACTATTAAAAATACCCTTACGTTTAACAGCAAACCAGGTGGGTCTTCAAATTAAGTAGAAATGCATTGACATCTTTTTAATGGGCCACGTGCCACTCTTGTCCAAAAATTAAACTTGGGTTTAATTTCGACCCTTTAACTGGATCCGACCGTAATTTTTGTTATCACCCCCGTTCCCACTCACGTGACTACCCCCCCCCCCCCCCCCTTTTTTTTTTTTGATAAAGTAATTAATTTCATTGCTGGCATCAGGAAGATGCATAATAGTTACAAAAGAGTTATAGCAAAAGGGAATAATGTCAGCTCCAATACAGATGTTCAGGCTAATACTAAGGAGCTAACAAAATTCAAATAACTATCAAGGGAATCTATGGGGGATAAATAAACCCAAGTAAATAAAAACATAATACAATTAGCTTTAAGAGATTGAAAAGTAGTTGATAGTCCGTCAAAACATCGGCTATTCCTTTCCTTCCAGATACTCCAAAAGATAGCAGCAGGAACCATCTTCCAAACTTTCTTGATGCATAAGACTTCAGCGATTGTCCATATCTTAAAAAGGTTATGAAAATGCAATCACTCAAAGCCGAGTAAGATAAAAGTTTGGTGTCAAAGCTTATAAAGTTCAGAAAATGCTGTATATATACTCAGCATACATAGAAAGAGCCCTTCATTGATCTGGTGACGAGTTATCTCGGACATTGGACCTCTAAGAACTGCTGCTCAAGATGCACTACATTCTTTTCATCTTTTCAAAAAATCAATATCCTTCCACATGGACCAATAAAAGAGTGCCACATGGATCTTTATAAAGGCTTACATAGTCCGTTAGTCAACTATTAGTCTTAGGGGCATTTTTTGAGCCAAAATATAACGTTAAGGGCATTTGTGATCCTATAGGTGGAAGAAGGGTATTTTAAAGCCAAATCCAATAGGATGGGGGCATTTTTGGGCCTTTTCCGATCATTTTATTTATCTTACTGCTTGTTCTAGTGTCCCATTAGAAAGAAGCCTTTCAATGTTTATATCATACAAACACAATTCACCCACCCCATGCATTTTTCCAGAGAGTTTTAAGTTCTATGCACGGTGTAAATAATACTTACATGATCAAATCACTTCCACACTAAAGTAACATAGCTTCACTTTCTCGTTATCCTTCTATCCCTCTAAATTCTATCACAAAGACTCCTAATCTCATCCTTGGTACAATAACCACGATTTCAAGTCATTGAGGAATTAGAAAAAAACAATTCCATGTCCAAAATTTGATTTTATTGGAGTTTATTGCTCCTTTAATACTGTCATTTGACGATTTTTGAGTCAACTACAATTTTGACCACAAAATTTTAACACTTTGTAATATTTTAGAACGCAAGAGAATAGCAACTTGTAGTATATTGTAGTTATATTTTTAAATGACAATTTCGTTATTTGCATTACTTCGGCACTAAGTCGATTAGTAAAGTGCAAGTACATAAATACGGGAATAAAGCATTTTTCTTAAACAACAAATAAAATGTCCATCGGAAGAAGAAAAAAAAAAAAAGAATTCCCTCAATCAATTTTTTTTTCCACCCATCCCTCAGTCAAAGCTGATATGCAATGCTTGCCATGTTGCTCAGAAATGCAAGGAGCTTGGGCTCAATGGACTTAACATGAAGCTTCAACCCAGTAGAAACAACACCAAATAATTTTCGGACTGGTAATTGAAAAATAGCTAGCGTTTGCAAAGTCATTGACAAATAGCCATTATTTTGGGGGGAGGGGGGAGGGAAGGGGGGGGTTTGCAGCCGTACCCTATATTTGTGCCACCTTTTAACTTGTACCCTATTTTTAAAATTATTGATTTGGTAGCCATCTCACAAAAAATCCGTAATAATATGACAATTACACCCCTGACAAAAGATATAAAATGATCTCCTCCTCTCCTCTCAACAACTTTATAAAAAAAATCAAAAACTTGTCCAGATTCATCTTCAGAATCACACTTGCATGAAATTGTTTCACCTTGAAGCTAAAACTTCATGCTAATGTAGCATGAAGTTGTTTCATGTTGAAACTAAAACTTAATACTAATATAGCATGAAGTTGTTTCACATTGAAACTAAAACTTCATGTTAATGCATGCTGAAGTTATTTATCCTACAGTCTATAGTTTTGTCATGAATTTTATCCGAAACTTCAGACTAAACGTGCTGAAGTTATTTCGTTTATTTGCTAAAACTTCAGACTAAACGTGCTTAAGTTATTTAGTTCATTTGTTAAAACTTCAGACTAAACATGCTTAAGTTATTCAGTTCATTTATTAAAACTTGAGACTAAACATGCTTAAGTTATTTAGTTCATTTGCTAAAACTTCTGACTAAACGTGCTTAAATTTTTTAGTTCATTTGTTAAAATTTCAGACTAAAAATGGTTAAGTTTTTGTCTTGCAGTATGTAATTTTCTAAAGAGTTTTTGCTAATGCATGCTGAAGTTATTTAGTTCATTTGCTAAAACTTCATACCAAAACATACTGAAATTTTGTAACGCATTCTACAGTTTTGTCCCGAGTTTTATCCGAAACTTCTGTCTAAACAAGCTGAAGTTTTTTAGTTTATTTGCTAAAATTTCAGGACAAAAACTTAACAAAAAAAATGGGTACGGATGCAAACGAAAAAATAAAACGGGTATAAGTTAAAAATGGACGACCAAATTTTACACTATTTTGCTGCAACACAAAAAGTTCCATCATAATATACTGGAGATTGGAGCATCTGTATATGAACTTCCAGCATATTATGTTAGATCAATACATTATGCTGGAACTCCAGTATATTATGCTGGAAGTTCACATGTAAAAAATTCGAACTCCAGTATATTATGCTGGAATATTTTCCGTATTTTGAATAATATTTTCGTTCAGATTTATCTTTACATGAAAAGTGGCTAAATTTTAATTACTTTTGAAATTGTGACTATTTTTCAATTATCACTTGTAAATCTGACTATTTTTGAATTTCACCCCAAAAATATCTAAACCTTATGTAGAGACCGTTTCCACATTTTTTTAGATCAGTAGAACGTGGACACTACCATTTCGTGTGCACGTATAAATTTTAGCTAAAAAGAGGTAGAAGCTTTCTTATAAGAGGAAAAAAAAGAAGCTTTCAAACAATTATGGGAGTAGCTGCTTGATAATCAGGTAAATTGGATGAAAAATAAAAAGAGAATCTTAAGTATAAATATGTTACCATCTCAAAAAAAAAGAAAAAATAACTTCTTATTTCCTTTCTATCTGGGAGAAGAGGGGCATACCCAATTTTTAAAACCAAAACGAGATGATCATTCAGTGATCTGGGTACGATGCAGCTCAGCCAGAAAACACAGTTATATTCCACCTATATGAACAAGGAATGTTCCGATTCTTTAGATAATCAAGTTGTAGTAGTAGTAGTCTCTCAGTCCTTACAGGAGGTCTGAAGCAAGTATTACTCGGTTATTAAATCCCACAAGTACCAAGTAAAACCATGCACCAAAGAAAGGATTTTGCAAGAAACATGAGATCATCAGCATTAGCAAACCTGTTAAACTATACTGTACACGGAGTGAAACTATATATAATATATATCTAGCTCATGATGTACAGGAAGCAATTAATCACACTAGTATGTATTGGCTAGGCACCAATATATAGTATTACTTACTCATTTACAAGCATCAACACTTACACTTGCATGGATCCATTCCAAATTAACAGGGTTAGTTTGAAATGGTAATATATATATCTCTGGAAAAGGAGATGTCACTGCAATCGGGGTATGTTACAACAATAATTATGGGCTGTCAACCTGTGCAAGGTTTCAAATATTAGCAAGGAAAGCTACTTTATTTCGGCTAATGGTGTCTTAAAGAATCAAAACTTACTAGTCAAAATTTGCAGGAATGTCAATTTCAGTTTTGGAAGCATTTCCAATATCAACTAGAGTTTCCTGCAGATCCAAAATTTTAGTGACAAAATGCATTCTAATCATTTCGACTAAAAAGATTTAAAAAATCTATCATGAATAATATTAAGGAAAACAGTGATAATAAAACTGTGATAACTCTCAAACTACTCTTACCTGCTCAACAAGATTACAAGAAGGACTAATGATACCCACAGGTATCTCATTTGCAAGATTGCTCCCAGCGCTGAATAGATTCTGAAACCAAAACGGAAAAATACTGTAAGGTAAAAACATTTAACTAAAAATAGAGTTGCCTATTGCCATTCAAAATATTCATGTTGAGATCCTCATCCAGTGTCAAGACAGTAACATACTCCCATGTGACACCCAAATGGTAGAGCATCATTGCAACAAAATCATTAAATAGACACCATCTGGTTAGCACACGGATAATTGGTTAAGTTGAAATTTAAGCCATATGATGACAGCTTCAAATCAGTTGGACAAAAGAAAATCAGTTGGACAATTGGTGAAAGCATACTATAAAAAAAAACACCGCTACAGTGTCCTGTTTTTATTGACAGATTGGGTCAGTGGAATTAGAACAAAACAAACTTATTAAATTTTTGTTACTGAAACTCATAAAGTGAATTCGTTGTTCTTTCTCGTTCAACCTTTCTTTTATCATTATATTTCAGTGTAATTCCAATCTGAATTTAATGTGTACTACGATATAACCTATGAGGAAGTATTTCAATCGTTGCTATTAAAAAGTGTGTGCTAGAATATAGCATATAAGAAAATATTTAACATCGTACACATAATTGAACAAAATCAAAATATACCTTTTCTACATCAGCACACTGATCAAGAGATCCTTCAGCAAATGCCTTCATGGGATTGTCAGGAGTTCCCTGCATGCAGCATAAGATGCCTGAGAGAGTATTTTGTAATAAAGTGCTTCCATATGTGTTCATCCTAGCAACTGGAGAAGTTTTGACCTTCTAAATTGGACGTGTGACATCCATGGATGTCTCCCGCATGTAAAAAACAAAACTTCAATTTTCTAATGTATCAGGAACACTAAGGTGGATGAATGAGTTAACATTTTCAGGAGGTCCTTTTTGTGAAGGGGAAATAGCATGTATGCACAGCCAAATAACAGTATACTAGATATAGCATATAGGAATATAGTTCTTCACACCACTAACAAATTTTTCATTCTTGCTGATGAAACATACCAGTTCTTTTGGTTCAACAGATATTTTCCTCGCTCCCTTGCTTAGATCCCTCAATGTTCCCTATACATCCAACAATATGGGGTTATTAAGAGCTTGATATAATTTTAGATCCAATAAAATAGAATGTACAAATCTTGAATAAATAAATAAAAAAAGTACAAATCAGCTGATTTGATTAAGCGAAAACAAATCCATTTGGTGCTTGGTGTAATTTTTAAAGTATTGACCCAGAATGTAGGTGAAAATAGCAGTTCATTTGAACTTCCCTCTACCAAAAGAAATGAGAAGAAAATCATCAACTGCAGTCCCTAGAAGAGGTGGGAGAGAGAGAGAGAGATAGCAAATGTTGTGTTGTGCAAAGAACCAAAAGATCAGGAAACTTCATGATCATTAAGATGAAGAAAAAGAAAAGATTGTCTTGCATACCTTGTTTGCCCACTTTAGTCCACATGCATTGCAGAGCGTCCTTGGTCCATCTGGCCCACGACGCATTGCTGGCGTACAATTTTCACTCACACCACAATGGTGACACTTTCCAGGACTAATAATTCAGAAAGAATCAAGCAGGAAAAAAGATTGGCACTTTTGCGGTCAGAGCAGAAGCAGATCAGTTAGTAGAGGCTGAAGCAATAAAAGTTGTAAAAAGATGTAAACTCACACAGTTTCAGAATGCTGAGTGCCATCTCCTTCAAGGCTACTCTTGGCTGAGTCGCAGCTAGAAGATCCAGAATTTGCTTTCAAAGATGCAAATTGACCATTCTTCCGATGCATCCTAATATACATCGCCAAGTAAGTTATACTCAAAACCTCGACATTAAATTGCTTCTTGTTAAACTAAAAAAATAAGTTGCTTTAAATTTTGCTTGAAGCTTCTTCTTCTTATTATTTTTTTTTGTGGGGGGGTGGGGGTGGGGTGGGGGGGATGATGAGAAGAAAAGCCACTGTGTTTCAGTTTTTCAGGATATGATGAGACAGAAATCAGACTCTAGTTTTCAAGTAAACAGACACTTTCAGGGACATTCTTTTAAGCTCTACTTTTTCAAAGCAAATCGACCAGAATCCATGTTTCCTATCATAAAGACACGCTACCAGTTCAGATCAAAATTATTGTCCTTTTCATTTTCAGTTTGGATGAATACTACAGCTTCCAATATATGCAAAATCTTTGCATGAGAAACCAATGACACAGACAGGACCCTAATCCAAAACTTAAGAGACGAGCATTTGGCTGATTGCATAATCTTGTAAATACACTATTGCTATATGAATTCTATCACAGAAGTAGTCTAGAAAACCAAAGATGAAGACGATTTGAGGACAAACGGACATCATGTTAAATTGGAAAAACAGCATCTGTAAATGACATTGATACCATGTTACTAACACCTGGACATGAAAAAGAGTTTAAAAAGAACATCAAAAGAAAGCATGCAAACAGCAATTCCCATTCTTTATGATTGACAAACCAATATCATCTTTTATTTATTATTTTTGTTATTAACAATTTCACATCATCAAATATCATTGCCAGGAAGGGGAGCCATGGAGCAACGGTCAAGTTGTTTCAGTGTGACCTATAGCTCACGGGTTCGAGCCGTGGATGCTTGCATCAGGGTAGGTTGTATATATCACACCCCCATTGGGGGGCAACCTTCCCCAGACCCTGCGTGAATGCGGGATGCTTTGTGCACCGAACTGCCCTTTTAAATATTATTGCCAGGTTAAAATCTCAAAGAAAACCAAAATAGTAACAAGGCATATCATTTTACCTTTGAGCAACCTCCTTCCTGACACTATATCTAATTTTCTTGTCAAAACATCTCTCCTTTCGCTTCTCTCGGAATCTAACCAAGGAGGCAAATCTTCTTGAAAGATTAACTTGCTTTGGAAAATCCTCAACCTAAAACATTATACTGGTCATCCAAGAGTATCGCCGAACTATAGTGCAAGTTATAGTATTAGTTTAGAATACCGTGTTGTCGAAAGGAACTTCAACAGTGGGCACGGCAGTAGGAATGTCACATTCCCCCAATAGCAAGAGCACTGCTTGCACCTGTTTTCACCAAATAAGCCAGAGTCAATTTCCAGATCTTTGCCAGCCGCAATGCAACATCTACACATGATTGACAACAGCTGTATCAACTCTGTCCAAATACAGGAAAAGAACCATGATTTACATGTCACGGACAGCTGAAGCAAAACGCCATACCATGTAATATGGAGACACCATTATTATTTCAGTAAACATGCCTTCTGGATGAGAAGCACCATTTATGAAAAATGAAACCCCAAGATTTCTTGGCTATTTCTGATTCTTTTCATCTGAGGAGCTGAGTAGAGTCATATCACAGGAAGCAGCAGTTTATAAATTTATATAGCAGGAAAGAAGGTGCAATGACATAAAATTTTCCAACTATATTCTCAAGTAATAGTTAAGTAACATCTTAGTAAATGGGCGCAGTAGAAGGATATTCTCAGCCATGTTACTACATCCAAACTTATCCTAGGATGTAGAGTTAGCTAGACACCATTTCTATAAAGTGTCTCATTGTAGTTGGCGTGGCAAAGGGACAAAGGACCAAAAGGAGGATGGAAAACTTAAAGAAAAATACAATTCACTAGAAATATCTGAATACCTTAAAGAAATAACCTACTGATTACAAGACAAAAAATGACTTCTTTTAGGCCACTTTTAAGAGACATATTGAACAAGAGTAATTGTTCAGAACTGAAAGAGCGAAGATGACCAAGTAACTATGAACGCAGATGCCTCATAAAGAAGCTCTTCTCTTCGGATGCTTTGCATGTCACTAAAATTTTAGAAAACTAAAGTAGAAATTTAAAATAAAATGTTTTTCTTAAAAGGAAATTAGATATAAAGATGTCCTGAAGGGAATGATTTGAGGTTAAGGCATACAAGATCCTAGGTATGGATCCCAGCTACAACACTTAGTGTGAGCCCGCCATCTGCTCTATCAATCACAAGCAAAGCCGTTGTCCTCGTGGGCTGTAGTATGCTGCTCTATGGGTTAGTCAAGGTCCGTGCAAACTAGCCAGATACCACAAGTCCACAATATTCCAAAAATAATAAATAAGACTTATTCAATTTTTGTCCCAAATCATTCTTTAATCCGGCTTAACTAATCAATAAATAGCAGTAACACAATTATGGCAAAATTCATCGAGCACAAAATATGGTATGAAGTTCCCATCGTGTCAGTGGCTAAGAGTATACACCCCTACATTTGCACACGACAAATCACTTGTTTAAAGCATTAATCTAAAGCACTGAATCTATGATTTGATGGAAACTTCCAAAAAGAGAATAGAAAAGAAAGTAAATTTCTTTCTTAAAGGTAGAAACTACGGTACCTTCTCAGGAGTGACTGCAGGGAAAACATACACTTCACCTTCAAAAGCAAGAGTAAGCTCACTACTTCTAGAAACTTCCACAACTCCACCGCCTCCTCCATATTGATGGTGATTTAAAACCTTCGTCCGTATTTCCTCCGCCTCATCCATAGTTTCTTCACCTCCATAATCCTCATACGTGCCGTCGTCATCCTCCTCCTCCTCCTCCATCTGTATCGACTGTAACGGCCCGTGATCTTCGTACGGACGCGCCTGCAGTGGCCGTGGATTCCCCGACATCATGATATTCTCTCTCTATATATATCTATATATACACCATGAAATTGAAAACCTAATCCTTCAAAAATCACGCTAATTTCATAATTAAAAAAATCATTTTTTTTCACAAACAAGAAAAAAAAATCTCCGAATTATCTTCGTTTATAAGAAAAATATGCATTCTTAAGTTGATTTCATTCGAATTTCATGACCAAAATTCAGCTACAGAGAATAAAATGATGTTGATATTGACGAAGACGAAGAGGAAGAAAGTGCGAAGGAGACAATGGCCGTTTTAACAAAAAGCACCCTAAAATGGAAAATATTACAGCTTCTGCCATTAACGTTTCCTTAAAGAGACTTTTATTTAGCATTTTTTTAGTTTTCCACTTTGAGTATTGATTAAATTAGATGTGATCCAGTACAGCAGGGTGTAGCTAAATTCGACACTAAGTTGATTATTAGCCGTCGTTTGTTTGGCTAAAAGTAATTTGTGGCTGTGATGCAGTAGAGCTGTAGGGGATTGTGTAGCTGATCAAAGTTGTAGTGGAATAATATATTATAGGATTATCCGGAGATCTTGGATTGGATTTGGAAGCATAAGTTATACTATTGGATTCAATTAGGTATGTAGATTTGTTTCAGAAATTATAATATTCTATGTTATTCTATGCTAAACTATGATAATTTACTATTTAAGGCATCTTTATGTGTCAAAAAGATGCAAAGTCTTAGTTTCTAGTTAATTTGAATCAAATGTGTTTGAATTTCAATGTTATGTATATAAGAGGGCTAAGTATATTCTAGAGTAATATTCTTACAGCAAAAGTCAATAACAACAACAACAACAATCCAGTAAAATCCACTAATGGGGTTTGAAGATGATAGTGTGTAGGCAGGCCTTACCTCTACCCCAAAAGAGTAGAGAGGCTGTTTTCGAAAGACTCTCGGCTAAAAAAAAAAAAGAAGACAAAAGGACAAAAAGGAGACTATTAGTATCACAACAACAATCATAGGATAAATAGAAATACCATGAAATCCAGAAGAAGGATGCAAAGCAAAGGGAGACAATATTAGTAAATATTAGTATCGCCACAATAATCATAAGAACAATAGGAACACCATAAAATCTAGAAGAAAGATGCAAAGAAAAAGCGATAGCTAGTAAATAGGACATGCACTGAAAAGCGAAATAGTAAGCCACAACATTGCCACTAGCTATCTTAGACAAAAACCCTATATGGCTAGTCCCACAATGGTACGAAGTAAGGCACGGCTCAACTACCTCCTAACCTACAACCCTAATACTCGACTTCCACATCTTCCTATCTAGTATCATGTCCTCGGAAAATCTGGAGTCTCGCCATATCCTGCCTGATCACCTTTCCCCAATACTTCTTAGGCCGCCCTCTACCTCTTCTCGTGCCCTCCACAACCAGCTGCTCACACCTCCGTACCGGAGCATCTAGGCTTCTCCTCTGAACATGTCCGAACGCATCTTGTCATCAATGGGAGCCACATGCACCTTCTCCCAAATATCATCATTCCTAATCTTATCTATCCTAGTGTGCCCGCACATCCACCGCAACATCCTCATTTCTGCTCCTTTCATCTTCTGGATATGTGAGTTCTTAACGGGCCAACACTCAGCCCCATACATCATGCCTGGTCTAACCACCGCTTTATAAAACTTACCTTTGAGTATCGGTGGCACTCTCTTGTCACACATGACTCCAGATGTTAACCTCCACTTCATCCATCCTACCTCAATACGGTGTGTGACATCCTTGCCGATCTCCCCTCCCCCCTGGATAACCGAACCAAGGTACTTGAAGCTGCCTCTTCTCGGGATGACCTGCGAATCAAGCCTCACATCCACACCCACTTCCCCTGGCTCAGCACTGAACTTACACTCCAGGTATTCCGTCTTCGTCCTGCTCAGCTTGAAACCCTTAGACTCAAGAGCCTGTCTCCAAACCTCCAGCCTCTCGTTAACACCGGCTCGCGACTAATCAATCAGAACTATGTCATCGGCGAATAGCATGCACCCTGGCACATCCCCTTGAATATGGTGTGTTAACGCGTCCATCACCAGGGCGAATAAGAACGGACTGAGCGCAGAACCTTGATGTAATCCCATTACAACCGAAAAATACTCAGAGTCGCCTCCTACTGTCCTAACTCGAGTCTTAGCCCCATCATACATGTCCTTAATCGCCATAATGTACGGAACCGACACACCTTTTGCCTCCAGGCATCTCCAGAGAATTTCTCTAGGAACCTTGTCATACGCTTTCTCTAGGTCAATAAACATCATGTGCAGATCCTTCTTCCTCACTCTGTATAGTTCCACCAACCTTCTAACAAGGTGTATAGCTTCTATAGTCGAACGATAATATTTGTACAACAAAAGTCAATAGATAAAATAATATTTGAGTTAGTGGCAATTTATGGTCATATATGCCTCTGTGCATGGCTTGTGGTGAAAAGTAGAAAACGAATTAAAAGAAAAAGTAATATTTGATGGTATTTAAACTCTGAAAAGTTATAATACTAAATATTTGTTTAATTTCTTGGTAATTAGTAAGGGAAAAGGAAGATCTCCACTCATTTCATTTATTCAGTTCTTGCTATGAGTTGCGGCGCGCAACAAACGAAGGGAGAAAACTTAGTTTGCTTGTTGTAACCTTATTTTAGTAGATTAAGCTTGGTAAGCTTGAGCTATATTTAAGTATGCTACAACCGCTTTACTATGGATGGTCTAGTTACCGAAGATCTAAAGCAAAGGAAGAGATAGTTAACAAATGTGTTTGTAAACTAATAAATTTTAAAAAATATATAATCTTTGTGTATGTTTCTTGAGAGATAATTGAATATTCTCAAGTTCGAGGGACTATTATTTGATGACATCCAATAAACCTAATGTTAAAAGAACATCTATTTACCTGATTAAAATCATCCAAGATGTGCTTCTAACTAGTTTTGCTTCTTTCTTTCTATTGACTTAATTCGACGAAAATGCTTAAACTTATCGATTTTGATAAAACACATTTTCTAGCTTCTTTAAGTTGATACTGGAAAACAAGTATAAAAAAAGGTGGAAAAGGGCCAGCAAATGCAGTCTGAGAGAGAAGGAACTGCCCAACAGAATTTCCTATGACATCTGGACTTCTCATGCTTGGGAACATCTCATGTACTGACTGCTTTCTGGTACTTTAAATTCCTCTTGTTATACACCAATAACAATAATAACACAACAACAACAAACCCAGTGAATTCCCACAAGTGGGGTCTGGGGAGGGTAGTATATAGCGCAGACCTTACCCCTCAAGGTAGAGATGTTGTTTCCAATAGACTCCCGGCTACTAAAATAATATATACAATACAATGAAAGGGAACTGTAGGGATTTAGAGTATTCTTTTCCTTTACTCGGTCTTTGGGAGGAGGGGAGTTGAGGATATGAAAATAAAATATACATCACATATAAGAGGAGAGGATAGATAATATGACCATTCATCACTAGTTAGTAGCCAATACTTTCTGATTATACAAAGAAGGAAAGTTATATATACTAAAGGTCAAAACACGTTTGTTAATGTTAGTGAGAAGTTCAATCTAGATGCTGCATACGTAACAAGAGCTAACCTAAGATGAACAGACAGCTTAATATAGCAGGTCTTGATGTCAAGAACTACAACTCAGTATAGGACTTTAAGATAAACAACACTGGTATGTTTACAAGGGCATGACAAATCCTTTGCTTTCACCAACAATTCTCGCTAAGCTGTTAATCTGTCAATATGAAATTCAAAAGAAAGGCGAAAGTCAGTGAAAGTTCTCAACGGTATGGTCAAGCTGTTTAAGAAGTTATAGTGAAGAAATCTACCTGTAATAAGTACATGAAATCCTTCAGTCGGATGATCAGATGGCATGTTGATGTACTGACTCTCTTTCTAAGGCATCAAAGTCTTTGTCGAGCTGCCAGAACGGAGGAATCACTGGCCGAGGAAGAAACTTGATAAGAGAGGGAACAGGGAGGAGCTCCATAGTCATGGTTTCTATGATCTTCATCCTACATGGATTAAGAATTAGGCCATGCAAAATAGCTTTAAAAAGAATCAATTTTTACAGCAACATAGGACCACTATACAGCAACCAATAAACCAATCACCTCCAGTTCTGTGAGCAGAGTATTGTCATAGGATGCCGTATAGAGATTCCTCATGATCCCCTGCAGAGTGATACAATAACAAGTAAGGTGCAATAGGTTGCAATTATTTTCTTCCTAACAAGAAATTGCTCCAAAGGATGCTAGAGGAGCCATGTATCATAAGAAAGGCTGGCAAAAGTCAAAACATATAGAACAAGGATTAGATTTGGTTTAATACACTTTCAGACTGAGTAATGGGAAGACAAGTCACGATCTAGTTCCTAGTCCTACCAGATATGGACAGCATTCTTTCCATATAAACCAAATCCTAGTAATTTAACAGGAAGTCTGGCAGTTAAGATGCAT
This sequence comes from Nicotiana tomentosiformis, assembly GCF_000390325.3. Classification (NCBI taxonomy): domain Eukaryota; kingdom Viridiplantae; phylum Streptophyta; class Magnoliopsida; order Solanales; family Solanaceae; genus Nicotiana; species Nicotiana tomentosiformis. Next base: position 107,055,967 of record NC_090815.1, on the reverse strand, counting down.
ATAACTGACTATTATCAAGGGAAAAGAACATTACACTTAGTGAGGCCAACCTTATTTGCCCAAGTGAGGCCACATGCATTGCAAAGAGTCCTTGGGCCAGCAGGACCACGCCTCATCATAGGTGTATCCTTTGAACTAGTTCCGCAATGGACACACCTAAGAAATGAGAGAGAGAGAGAGAGAGAGAGAGAGAGAGAGAGAGAGAGAGAGAGAGAGAGAGAGAGAGAGAGAGAGAGAGAGAGAGTTAACATTTCCAAAACACTATTGCTTTGGGTAAACAATTAAACATCAAAATTAAGAGAAGAATAGTGCTAGTAAGGTTATAGTTAAAAGACTAAGTAGAAGCCAGAACATCTCTTAAGAGCAGAGACTTATAGCTTGCAAAATAACTCACCCAATATCAACCAACTATTTCTTGCATACAAAGTAGTTAAACACTAACCAAACCATACACATCAACTAATTTTTTAGAGGAGACTATTCTTCAAGAAAAAAGCAGGACTCTTGCTCATACTCCAAAACATACCAAGTTTCTTCTGGCGGGTTGTCATCCGGTTTTGGTTCACCTGAACCTTTTCGAGCAAATTGTCCATTCTTGCGCTGCATCCTGATTATTGATAAATGTGAATAAGAAGCAGACGAAAATCAAACTGAAATAGTAGAACAGCTGTTAAACCTTTCTTATTTTGTTAACACTCCACAACCTACTAAAACAAGGACAAAATACTGCAGAAGGTGGTAGATATGTGTGTGTGCATACGCAAGAGCAATTGTCACTTAGGAAATGTTTTGCCTCGTATTGCAGCATTTCACTTCTTAGAACAATGAAATTCTTGCACATCATCTTGTAGACTAAAACACATGTAATGAACAGAAATGTCATAATCATCAGAGTGTTACTTTTGATAATCAATTTTCTAAAACAATTATTCTTTGATGAATCCAGTGTCGTGGCAGAATACCATATCACTTATACATCTTCGTCAATCAATAGACTCGGTTCAGCTACAGAAGTAAATCAGTGTATTTTTCCTAGAATACTACACAGCCAGTTCAAATAGTTTTGGCTCAAGATGGATGTCCCCACTTAATTGAATCAGGCAAAACTATCTTTGACCATTTTATTTTCCTAAATCAAAATCAAAACAGAAAATTTTGGAATGAAGAAGTTTCCAAGCATTGAATCAGAAATACATTACTATTTTTTCGTCCAAATTAGAGGCAAAAGACAGAATCATGGTTTACCAATAACAAAATATGAGAAATAAGGAAGATAGCCACAAGAACACTCCCATATAAACACAAAGGTAAAGGGAGACTTATATAGTGATAATGGTTTCGTGGACACTAATTTTGCAAAAAATGGCTTCATCAAGTCATGGAGTGATTGCAACATATTTTTATTTTGCAGTCTTGAACATGTTATTCATCACCCAGGTATTGGGAGATTGACCTCACTTCCATCAGTGGTAATTTGATTTTGTTGATCGCATTTGACTGGCCCAGTTAGGGCTTAATGTCAAGAGCAAGCTTGTGCATAAGTTCATTAGACTACTAAGATTTCTGCTCTTCTTGAAACAAAAAAGAGGAGATAGAAATTCCAGTTAGGCAGTAAATAAGTCAATTTACCTGAATGCAACTTCTTGGCGGACGTCATATCTGATTTTCTTTCCATAGCATCGCCTTTTCCTCTTTTCACGAAATCTAATGAGGGATTCAAGTCTTTTTGGATCTGCACAGTGCAATGGATAGTCCACAGAGTCCTAAGGCAAAAGGAAGCCAAATATTACAAGGGTGCAGAAGCAAACCAAAAGAAGAAACTTGCATGGGAAAGGATACCTCCTGATTTGGACTTGACAAACCTACAGCTTGCATGCCCGGAGAATACTCAAATCCACCTAAAAGTTGAAAGACCGATTGGACCTATGACAATGAATCATCGTTAGCCAAAAGCTTCACACAACAACAACTACGCCTCAGTCCCGAACAAAGTTGGGGAGCCAAAAGCTTCATGATCAAATTAAACAGATATTCAGCCAAATGCAACTAGTGAGTTTTCTAATTGCCATTAGAGGCTAAAGCCAAGAAACTACCCAATAGAGGAATAATTAGCTATAGGTATAACTGTTGCAGGGTCATCAAAGAAGTTTCTTGTTCATCCAGTACCGCCCTTCTCCACCATGTCCAACAACACCAACTGCTACTACAGCTTAATCGAAAGTAATTGAAGTCGTCATATGAATCCTCAATATCAATCCCGCTCATAAAAACTTTCCTTTATTGAATCAAAAGAATAGCAAAGCCCTGAGAGTTTTAGGGCTTTGATTGTCTCAGGCTGAGACAATCAAGCTACATTTGCAAGAATAAGCTAACATTGATTATTGATCTCATATTTTGGCTTCCTTGAATCTGATTGATCAAAATGAGACCGGTTTTCAAACACATTTAAGTACATCAAACGCCCTAAGTACACTAGTTCAATCGCTATGAAATAAAACAGAGAAAAAGACTGAAACACATCAGAAAACAGATTAATAAAATCAATGAATATCAAATCTAACTGCCCCTGAATCCCAAACTAGTTTGTGTCATATATAAATCCTTTGTGCATACTCTAAAGTCTTTAACGACAGTATTTTTTTTACTGACCGTCAACTTATACATAGACACTATACAAAGTACCCGTCGAATAGACAATAAAACGAAAGAAGAATGTTAAAGTACTCACCTTGTGAGTAGTAACGCCATCAAAAACGAAAACTTGGCCACGAAACGATAGTGTGAGCTGGTTCAAATTAGCCTCTCCATTTTGAAAAGCAACATGATCAGAAGCACTATAAACTGAGTAATTATGATGCATTGTAACCTCAACACCACCCACCTCACCTTCATACCCAATCGGAAAGTCGTCAACCGCCTTATCCCTGTCGGCGGGAACTTCCTCGCCGGCGGCGGAAAAATGGTTATCCACATTCATAGCTTGAATATGAGAATTCATTTTTTTCGCACTTTACAGAATGTAATGAAACCTATTCGTAAAAAAACTTTATTACTATATACAAATGTCGATTTCGTACAGACATTATTTTTTGCTGTGTGTGTGTGTGTGTATCTTGGTTGCTGTGTGGGAAAGAGAAGAATAGAAGAGAAGAGTGTGAGAAGCGAGAGGAAAGAATTTGACCCTGAAATTTGAAGATAATTACGAGATTGACCAACTTGTTAGAGCGGGAAAATGGGGATATTTTTGGAAATTCGAGAACAATGCGTGAACGGAAAATTCTTCTCTTCCGTACTGCAAAGAACAGAGTGCCTTTCCGCGCTTGTTTTTACTTCCTTCTTTCTTTTCAATTCAATAGAATACTTTATAGTATCACAGTGACTTTATATTAACTTGGATTGAAATATATAAATTGCTAATGTAGCAATTGTAATGCTAAGTATTAATAATACATGAATTGTAACACATGAAATACTACACGAGTATTAATGTACAATTTAAAATGTGTTTTTTTTAGTTATTAGAAATTATTATTTAAAACATGAGAATTAATTTGGTCATTCTAGTAGGTTTTATTTAAGTGCTATTTATAAATCATGCCCCTTTATAATTTTGAATTTAAGAAAATGACCTTTTTAGATCTCTTACGTGTAAAAATAAATCTCCAATGTGTAAAAAAAAATAAAAAAATAGGATCATAAAACTAAAAACAAGTTTGTAAAAAGCCAAAAAACCAATTGTGTCTTTGCTTACGCAAGCAACAAAAATGAGAATCAAATGGTGTTAATGTAATGCTGAATTTTATACAAGTATCAAGTAACTGAAGCACATTGCTAATGCTGAATTTTATGCAAATATTTTAGTAGTCATATGAAGTTTATGTGATTAAAGTCCATATTAAATTTGAAAATAATTTTAATTCAAGAAATATTGATCCTAAATCAAGATTAATTATTTTAAATCCGTCATTATTTTAAGTTGAAATTCGATTTTATTTGGGCTAATTCATTTAGTCGAACTCCCAAATATGAGTCTATTTCACTAAGCCCAATGTCCAAATAATTATTAACTCATCTTAAAGTCCAAGTTAATAATCGCATGTCAAATGTTTCGTGGCGCCATAGTAGTAATAGTATCGGCACTATTTTTCAATTGCATGAGATGAAAAATAACTTTTGATAAATTTTATTGGGGCCACAACAAACGAAATAACCCACAAAATCATGCCATATGTCAAGCGTCGTGACATGCCAAATCATGAAATTACATTCATAACTTTAGATATATTATCTTAAACGATAGTTTGCTACCTGTCGATCTTGATATATTTGGATCCAAAAGCCGAAATTCAGCCTAACAGTTTTATGCTATTATTCGTTTGGGCATACTATTTGCACCAAAAAAAAAAATATTTGATTGAAATTTAAAAAAAAACTAAAGGTGAAGTTGAAAGAGAACATAAACCAGTCTCAAACTTGCTCGATTCGAGCTTTGTTTACAAATTGTTTGAAACTAGGAAGACTAACTAATTACTTCATTTCTTCCAATTTATTTGACCCATTTGATTTAGTATAAACTCTAAGCTATTAATTTACCTCATGTTTTATGTAAGTATGCTATAGTGAAAAATATCTATAAAATGGAAGTTGAAACGTTAGTTTTATGATAATAAAGTTCATATCACTAATAAAGAGATACGTATTATAAATAATAATTAAATGTAATCAAGTATGAAAACATGGTTTAAAATGAAATTCACAGGTTTGCACATTTTAACTTAGTTCAATATCTATTTTGGATTAGAAAATTTCACAAAAAAATAAATTGACTGAAGGTTCAATCCCTAAAGCTACAGCAACAATACAAAAGGCGAAAAAAGATAGCCTAAAATTACCTCTATAATACTGTAGAGGATAATACACATAGTCAAGAGAGGTATTACGTATGTCTTATATATTTGGAAAATGAACCTTTTCAGTCTCCTTAGTCCTCTTTACCAAAAACAATCAAGATTCAGATTTTAAAGTTTTCTGTTGCGAAAATCCATAACTGGTAAAGAAAACAAACGGCTAAAAATTGCTAATCAAATAAATAATAGCGGAGAGGAAAAACGATGAAAAATAAAACTGATATAACTCATCATCACTAGTTTCAATTTTCTTATTCATCTACATCAGTAGTTCTAATCTCCTTATTGGATTAGTAAGGCAGGATGGTAAAGTAGAGATTATTTCTTGTTGGATGTTTAGTTTGATATATACAAATTAGAGGGTGTTTGGCTAAGCTTATAAGCTGGTCATACTGGCTTATAAGCACTTTTTGGCTTATCTACGCGTTTGGTAAATACCAAAAGTACTTATAAACTAAAATCAGCCATAAGTCATAAGTTGGTCACCCCCAACTTATGGTTTTTTAGCTTATAAGCACTTTTAGTTTGACCAAATTTTTATTAGTTTATCCTTAATAATATTTTTTAATTCACAAAATATTTTTCCCAAAATAAATTTTCTAACTTTCTTTTCATTCCATATTCGTTGTTCATCTTTTTCTTTACAAAAAAAACTTTTTAATTTATAATCTTTTGTAAAGTATTTAAGGATATTTGAGTAATTTTAATAAAAAAAATTACTTATCAGCTTTTTTTACCAAACACATTAACTGCTTATTATCAGTTTCAGCACGTCTATCCAAACACGTAAATGTTTATTTAAAAAATCAGTTTCAGCACTTAAAAATGCTTTTCAGCACTTCAAACTTATCAGCTATTTACAATCAGCTAATCCAAACGGGCTCTTAGTATATACTATACAATTTAAAATATTTATTTACTTCTTAGCAAAATAAAAGTTTCTTCACTATTACTAATAACCACATTCTTATTCCACATCTCTTCCCCGTAAAATAATACATAAATTTCTGTATAACACATGTAAATATTATCTATGAGGACATCCAAAAAAGCAAACCAAACAAAGAATAACTAATGCTGTATTTAATACAGATATTGTAGGATACTAAAAAAGCAACCAAACAAAAGGATAACTAATGTTGAATTTAAAACATTTAGCGATCGTTTGGTAGAGTGTATAAGAATAATACTGAATATAGTGTGTTAGTAATACTGAGATTATTTCTTATCGACTGTTTGATTTGGTGGATTAAAGGTTTTGAAAGGGCAATTCTGTCTTTATACATGCTCATTCATGTATTAAAAACCATGGTATTGCTAATGCGATGATTTGCTGTGTACAGTCAGCCCTCTCTATAATAGCTTCATTTGTACCAATATTTTTTAGCTTTTATAGTGAATGATTGTTATACACCTATAACAACATTTGACGTTTAAATATTTTTTGGCTGTTATAAATAAAAATTATCTAAAAATTAATTATTTTTTCTTTTTAACGTTACATATAAAAGATAAGAAAATTATTCAAATTTAAAATCTCAAAAGATATGTATATTTCACAAATTAAATATTGAAGAAAGCTAATACATTATCAATAAATTCATTACTATACGTATAAAGATTTAAACTCTAAGCCAGACCTTTTAAAGCTACCTAGAAAAATAAATTCTTTCAAGATTGATGAAAGAACTATGTAATTATAGCTTGTTTTGTATATTTCATTCTCTTACTGGCGATAACGCTTGAATTGGCGAATATTCGTATCCATATTTTCAGCAAAAAAGTATCCAATAGATTTTTCTTAAAGACAATCTAAAAGTTTAACGGTAAATTTTCTATTTAAATATTTTTTAGAATTTGTTCAATGAAAAAGATATCATGTGCAAATCTTCAAATCTTATATTTTATGCAAGATAGAAACTTTGTTTAATAAAAAAGGTTGTGCATATTTTTAGAATTATTATTAGTAATCTTATTCTATATGGCTGTTATAGAGGGGTAATTTTACAAAGAGTGCTCTGCTATAAATATGGTTGTTGTTGTTATAGGTAAAATGTTGTTATAGAGGGGTAAAATATAACTTAAAAAATCAGTTACGAGAAAAACTTGGCTTTTATAGTGAATGGTTGTTATATAGGGATGTTGCTATAGAGAAGTTTGACTGTATAAGAATAGTACTGAATAGGGTGTATAATTAATTCAAGTATTAGTTATATATAGGTTGAAAAATATTACCAAACAAGAAATTAATAATACCAAAGCTAATACACATATTATTTTCCTTAATACATCCTACCAAACGACCCCATATTATACTACCTTGCACTATAAACCAAACGGGCCCTAAATATGTTACTGCTTCCAAGATTTTTTTTTTGAGTCAACCAATTACTACCAAACATCGAAAATTCGAAATTGCGCAAAAAAGATTTGTGTTGAGTTAGTTATTGAGGGTTTGACTAAGACTTTATGCATAAATATATGAATTAAGTATCTTTTACTCATGTAACGACTTGATCGGTCGTTTTGAGTATCATAACCCCGTTTCTTCATTTACTGCTCAATTTATGCCTTACAGTTAATTTATGACTTATCGGGTTAGTTGGTTCGGGTCTAGAAGGATTTCGGAGTGAAATAAGATACTTAGTCTCATAATTCAAAACTTAATTTGAAAAAGTTGACAGGATATTCACTTATGTGTAAACGACCTCAGAATTTAATTATGATGATTCCAGTAGCTCCGTATGGTAATTTTGGACTTAGGAACGTGTCCGGAAAATTATTTGGAGGTCCGTAGTAGAATAAGGTTTGAAATACCGAAAGTTAAAAATTTAGAAAGTTTGACCGGGGGGTTGACTTTTTGATATCGGGGTCGAAATCCGATTCTGAAAATTTTAATAGGTCCATTATGCCATTTATGACTTGTATGCAAAATTTGAGGTCAATCGGACGTGATTTGATAGGTTTCGGCGTTGTTTGTGGAAACTTGAAATTTCAAAGTTCATTAGGCTTGAATTGGGTATGATTCGTATTTTTAGTGTTGTTGGATGTGATTTGAAGACACGACTAAGTTCGTATGATATTTTAGGACTTGTAGGTATATTTGGTTGAGGTCCTGGGGGCCTCGGGTGAGTTTCGGACGGCTAACGGATCAATTTTGGACTTGGCATTTGAAATAAAGAATGCTGGTTTTTCTATCACTGGTTTCCTTCTATGCAATCGCATGAGAAGGTCCGCGATCGCATAGGGTTGTTTGGGCGGATGTGAAATTGTTCTATGCGATCGCGTGAAGGCAACCACGATCGCGTAGGCTTGTTGAGACAGTGACGACATTTGTTCTTCGCGATCGCGCGAAGAGGGCCGCGACCGCTTAGCAGTGGAAGTCTGTTATTCGCGAACGCGTGACGAAGGCCGCGTTCCCGTAGAGGAAATGGACAGAAATGGAAATCACGTGTTTGTACTTCGCGATCGCGTGGTTAGGTCCGCGATCGCGTAGGTCTTTGATGTTGTGCATCGCGATCGCGTGGGAAAGTCCGCGATCGAGTAGAGTTAAATCTGAGTTGTGGCAAACTGTTCTTCGCGATCGCGTGGGAATGTTCGCGATCGCGTAGAGCAAATGAATGGGCAGAGAGTTTAAGTTCTGAAAATGAGACCATTTTTGACGGATTGGAGCACGGGAAGAGGCTATTTTTGGGAGATTTTGAGAGAAAATAACGGGGTAAGTGTTCTTAACTCAATATTAGTTAAATTACCTGAATCTATGGTTGTTTTTAACATTTAATTGGTGAATTAAATTGAAAAATTGTGAAAACCCTCTTGGTTTAATTTGGAGATTTGAGGGTCGAGTTGATGTCGGATTTGAGTAAAATTTATATGGTTGGACTCGTGGTTGAATGGGCATTCATATTTCGTAACTTTTGTCGGGTTCTGAGACATGGGCCCCATGTGTGATTTTTGGGACGTAATTTCAGATTTTTGGAAAATATTAGTATTTTGATATGGAATTAATTCCTATAGTTTTTATGGGCTGAATCAAATTAATTGTGACTAGATTCGAGCCGTTTGGAAGTTGATACGCGTAGAATAGAATTTCTGAAGCATTGCTTAACTTGCTCGACATTGGATTTGGCTTGTTCGAGGTAAGTAACTCTTCTAATCTTGGAGCTGAGGGTATGAACCCTGAATATATGTATTATGTGAATTATTGGGAGGTGACGCACATGCTAGGTGACGGGCGTGTGGGCGTGCACTATAAAAATTATGACATAATTGTTTTTGTGGAATTTTGTAGTTAAATAATCTTGGCATTTTCCATGCGGTTTTATGTGTTAAAGAAATTGAGCTGAAAAGTATATTAAAAATCATGTTGAGGCTAGGTACCAGTATTATTGGGACCCACAGAGATCATATTGCTTTGAATTATTTGTTTTAAATTGAAAATTCATACTCAGTCATATTCATGTCATTACATATCATATCTCAGTCTCTATTGTTAATTATTGATACATCATATCATCATTTTTGGGCTATTTTCATGACATTGTGAGCCCGTGAGAGAGACATTGGAGAGATTGATGGCTGAGTGAGGCCGAGGGCCTGATTGTGAGGATAATTATGGGATTGGGATACACGCCGTAACATGCCAGATTGGCTTATTATAGCGCGTGAATTGTCCGTGCGGATCCAGATATTATGATAGCACGTGAGTTGTCCGTACGAATCCAGATATAATTATAGCACGTGAGTTATCCGTGCAGCACGTGAGTTGTCCGTGCAGATTATAGTGCTTGGGCTGAAGGAGCCCCTCCGGAGTCTGTACATACCCCCAGTGAGCGCATGTACCTACTGAGTGCGAGTGCCGAGTGATTGAGAGGATTGAGTGAATGTGAGGACTGAGTGACTGGGAGGATTGAATGATTGGGAGGATTGAGTGAAATGATACTCTGAGAGTATGCATATGATGTTATCACTGAGTTGCATCGCATTGACATGCACACATGACATATATGCATAGAGATGTATTTTCCTTATGCTATACAGTATCACATCATTCATGATTCTCACACATGCTGACAGATGGGCATAGTGATGTATTTGTTTTACACGGGTTATCTGAAAAGAAAATGAAACATCTCATTTATTATTGAAAGGATTTTGGAAAAATAATTGTTTTCAAACTTATTCATATTTTTGGCAACTCCGGTAAACGATTTGGGTTTTCATTGATGCACTTGAAAGGCAGAACTATTTTCAGAAATCATGTTTTGATTGTTGAGTTACTTTTGGTCTTACTTGTTTACGATGTTATGGACTGTTGTGGTCTATTAGTTTTGGACCCGACCTTGGTAAAAGCTCGTCACTGCTTTCAACCTAAGGTTAGGTTTGTTACCTACTCAGTACATGGGGGCGGTTGTACTGATACTATACTTCTGCACATTGCGTGCAGATGTTGGCTGTTGTTGTTTCTGTGCTCGAGGGTTGTCGGATTTGAAGATGTACCTACGTTCTTATGGTTGCTACCTTTTGTTCATGGTAGCCTTAGATTATAAAAACTCGGTTTATGTACTTTTCAAACTGAAGATGTATTTACTTCATATCAGCTTTGTAAATTATATTCTTAGAAACTCATGATTTGTACTACCAGTTCTTGGAGATTGTATAAGATTAAGATCTTTATTTACTTAAATTGCTTTAATAATTATTATTGGAATTGGATAGTTGAAAGTTGGCTTACCTAGCGGGTTGGGTTAGGTGCCATCACGACTAGATAGATTTTGGGTCGTGATAAGGTGGTATCCGAGCTCTAGGTTCATAGGTTCTACAAGTCATGAGCAAGTGTCTAGTAGAGTCTTGCGGATCGGTATGATGGCGACATTTAGGATATATACTTCCAATATTTCTTTCCTTATCGTGCGAAATTGATTCAGCTTGAGACATAACTCTTTGAATTCCTTCCACGCATTCGTATGCGCAAATGAGTGCTCGGTATCAGCTATGCATCGTCATCTTGTGATTTCATGAACGAGGTACGAGATGTGTATTCTGTGTTTTGGTGATGGGACAATCTGGAGGACTTGAGGCCAAGTTTAGACTGCAGCTTAAGCTCGATAGCTTTAGTCGTAACTTGTGCATTTGGACTCATATGTCTGGTAATGTTCCTATGAGTGAAATTTGTGACACGATGAGCGGTGAAATGGCTTTGTGATGAGTATGATGTAACTGCATGATGTGTTAAGACGATATGAATGTGGCGAGAACTGTTTCCCTGAAGTGTAAAGGAAGGCCATTTGGTGCTTGATTTTTATTTTGATGTGACGTACAGTCTTGTGTGTGAATGTTTTGAAAGATCTTTCACGTTGTTAAATTTTGGGGAAAATTAAATTCTCGTATCTGGTTAATGAGTTTTGACTCAAAAAGATTAAGTAATTTTATAGTAATTGTGGCTGCGAAAGGGTATAACAAGATGCCAATTTGAGGCTAAGCAGGTGAGTTATTTCCTGCAGAGTAATCTATACAGGTGTGTTCTTTATAATATTGATTAGAGAGTTTCTTTTCTACCAACGAGTTATATGTGTTGAGATTTGAATTTGAATCTGGTTGAGAAAGTTGACTTGACTGTCAAGAGAATAAATGCGAGCTGAGAGGATGATCGAGGAATTTTATGGTTGGTGTTACATGAGCTTGAGAAGAATTTTTATTGAACTGACTGTAGCATCATGACAGTAATAGAGTATGGGTATTGTGAATTATCGAATGTTTTGATTTATGGCTTTGAGCCAAGTGGGGGAGTCTGTTATTGGCAACTTAATTCATGACTATGTGTGAAATTTTTGTTTTGGTCTGAAGTATACTTAGGAATCAGTGATGACTTGCAGAGGGGGAGTTCGAAAATGACTCGAGTAAGGAAATTTCTGGATACGGGTTGTATTGCGCTTTATGAGTATATGAAAATCGTAGGATGAGTGAATTGTTATTTGTGAATGATGTAGTGTCCACGGAGTATGAAATTGATCGGTGGTATTAAAAAGTAGAGTTAATTCTTTGAGTGTCATTGCGCTATTGGGGCACGTGTCGTTTGGCCCATTTGGGTGGTGTAATTTGGATTGAGCAAAGTGGATGACTCTCGAGAAGGTTCCAATAGGTTCGAGGTTTATTTATAGTAATTGAGAATTTCACCGGACTTGTGTGTGGATAGAAATCCGAGATTTACATTTGATGGTGCCTGGACTTACAGAAATTCTGTATGACTATGGATTCTACATTTTTAGTGTAAGAAAGGTAAGAAGAACAATTTCCAATTCACATAAGGTATTCTCAGAGTGAGTGTTACAGTTGTGGTATTTTTGAAGGTGTTTTAGAAGAATACAGTTGCTTATGGGTCGTAGGGCGCTGCAGTTCTATGCTAAAGTTTGTGGAGTGAGTTCTGGTTGAAGATCGTGGTGTTTTAGCAAGGAGAAGTATCAATTTGAAGGAAAATTCAGAAGGGACTCGGAGAAATAGGATAACTGGGTAGTAAACTGGACCAGTATGGCAATGGTAGGATCGGTCCTTTGGGTAATTACGACGTGGTAAGACTTTACAGATATTTTGGTGGCAATATTCTTGGGTTTGGTGACCTGCGTGGCTTGGTTGAGTTAGATAGATTCAACTCTGATGGCTTGATTATGTGCAAATGGATTCCAAAGCATTCTCGAGTATTTCTACCACGGTTTGAAATGGGTATTTTCCTACCGGCCTGAGGAGCAGGTTGAGTATTATGATTTTCTACCGGATGTGATCAAATGGGAGGCTTCTGGCTGATTGGATATGTATTTTACTTGTGACTCGGAATGATTATGAGGTTCTCGTATTTTTTAAATGATGGCATAATAGATGCGGTGTGTTGTGTGGGGTTAAGGTTGGCGTGTGCAAGGTCACAGTTTGGCTTTGAAAGGGAGGTCATAAATTCTTAGAGGGGATGAATATTTTTCGATGTTTAGATGAATGCTATCACTATTTGGTATTGTGTGAGTGGAGTATACATTTCAGAAGGCGCACTATGCTTTGAATTATGGATATTTTATAGTTATGGCGATATTTTCCTAGTTGTCGACTATTGATTTCAAGACGTTGCTATATGGAAAGAAAGAATGGGGAAAATATTCCTCGTGGGATGATTGCGTTTGAGAGATGTATTAGACATTCGGGCGGCGGAGATGGAATCAGAAATGGTGATTTGTGTATTCTATGAATTTGGAGCAGATTGTTTCCTGGTTGCGGACTGTAAAGTCGTGGACGAAGCTAGCCGGATAATAGTATGTATTATGACTCCACCGTTGTGAATTTTTGGAGGGTTATTTATTTACTGTAGGTGACCAGAGTTTATTTGGGGGTCCATTGGTAGGCCCAATTAAGATATGTATTCTACACTAAGTTGGAATGATTGGCTCCATACTGCTATTATTGAGGGATGTGCCATTCGGTTGATGTTGAACTTATTCGTATTTTGAAATGATCCGTGAGTTACTCCTTTATACTATGAGGAGTTGTGATTCATTGGTTATGTGCACACATGGTGCGGTTCTATTGGGGGCCTTATGGCAGAATTTGAACGAGATGAGCATTTGGGTATTGCATGATTGGTTGCGTTTTGGTTATGTCTTTCAGGTTTTGTATGGCATTGTGTCATTTGCCTCTCCATGGTTATTAATTTTGAGCTGGGTGGCTCGGGGTATATAATATGGACCAACGTTTGGATGGGGTCACGCATTGCAACAGAGTTATGTTAAGGTATGAACCTTGTGTTAGAATCGGTGATGGTTCTACGGTGTGTTATGTATTTTTAGCATTTCATTGTGGCAGTACTTGTTAATCTGGCGGGGCAGTTCTCTCATTTGAGTCATTTTTCATGACTGAGTACACTTGAATTATTGCGTATTGGCGCACTGATGGCACGCTTTGTGACTCTGAGTTATATTGGTGTGGCATGTATGTGGTATAATTGTGTTTAATAATATAAGGTCATTGGACCCAGAATGAGTACTATCAGGGCTGAAACAGTATATTCGGGAGGATAATATTGAAATTCGGCTTAGAAAATGATTATGATTCTGGTTGGGGAGAGAGCTCCGTGACTTGTTGATCTGGTAGATGGTCATGAAATTTATCATGTTTCTTTTATTATCAACAGTGTATGAAGGTTTTGGGATGAGGTTTGGTTCGAGGTTTAATACTAGTATTTGGTTGGTTTTGGAGTAGTCACTATGATCAGGAATGGTGCTACGAGCATGCGAGTTGTGTAATATGTTAGGTAATTATGTTCGAGGTTATGGTTATGGCTTGATACAGCTTGTTCAAACTCATACAGTGTGTAAATGTAAGGTTTGTGTCTTGAAAAGAAATTTTTGAAGGTTGGGAATTTAATTCCAAGGTTTTTGGGGCTAAGGTTAAATTAATGAATTTCAGTTGTATTGTGTTGTCAAGCCTATATGGAATAGGGTGACGTGAGTTCACCCCGGGGTATGTGCGTGGTGAGGTGGAATAGAGATTTGAAGGTTAAGAAAAGCTCTTGGCATGTTCGAGGACGAACGTATGTTTAAGTGGGGGAGAATGTAATGACCCGGCCGGTTGTTCCCACATTTACTGCTCAATTTATACCTTACAGTTGATTTATGACTTATCGGGTTAGTTGGTTCGGGTCCGAAAGGATTTCAGAGTGAAATGAGACACTTAGTCTCATAATTAAAAACTTAAGTTGGAAAAGTTGACCGGATATTCACTTATGTATAAATGACCTCGAAATTTAATTCTAATAATTCCAGTAGCTCCGTATGGTAATTTTGGACTTAGAAACGTATCCGGAAAATTATTTGGAGGTCCGTAGTAGAATAAGGCTTGAAATGCCGAAAGTTGAAATTTTGGGAAGTTTGACCGGGGGGTTGACTTTTTGATATCGGAGTCGAAATCCAATTCTGAAAATTTTAATAGGTTCTGTTATGCCATTTATGACTTGTGTGCAAAATTTTAGGTCAATCGGACGTGATTTGATAGGTTTCGGCGTTGTTTGTGGAAACTTGTAATTTTAAAGTTCATTAGGCTTGAATTGGGGTATGATTCGTGTTTTTAGTATTGTTGGATGTGATTTGAAGACACGACTAAGTTCGTATGATATTTTAGGACTTGTTGGTATATTTGGTTGAGGTCCCAGGGGCCTCGGGTGAGTTTCGGACGGCTAACAGATCAATTTTGGAATTGGCATTTCAACTAAAGAATGCTGGTTTTTCTATCACTGGTTTCCTTCTATGCGATCGCGTGAGAAGGTCCGCGATCGCATAGGCTTGTTTGGGCAGAGGTAAAATTGTTCTATGCGATCGCGTGAAGGCAACCACGATCGCGTACGCTTGTTGAGACAGTGACAACTTTTGTTCTTCGCGATCACGCAAAGAGGGCTGCGATCGCGTAGCTGTGGAAGTATGTTATTCGCGAACGCGTGACGACGGCCGCGTTCGCGTAGAGGAAATGGACAGAAATGGAAATCACGCGTTTGTTCTTCGCGATCGTGTGGTTAGGTCCCGCGATCGCGTAGGTCTTTGATGTTGTGCATCGCGATCGCGTGGGAAAGTTCGCGATCGTGTAGAGTTAAATATGGGCTGTGGCAAACTGTTCTTCGTGATCACGTGGGAATGTTTGCGATCACGTAGAGCAAATGACTTGGCAGAGAATTTAAGTTCTGAAAATGGGACTTCGTCCCATTTTCCATTTTTGACGGATTAGAGCTCGGAAAGAGGCGATTTTTGGGAGATTTTTAGAGAAAACATCGGGGTAAGTGTTCTTAACTCAATATTGGTTAAATTACCCGAATTCATGGTTGTTTTTAACATTTAATTGGTGAATTAAATTGAAAAATTGTAAAAACTCTCTTGGTTTAATTTGGAGATTTGAGGGTCGAGTTGATGTCGGATTTGAGTAAAATTTGTATGGTTGGACTCGTGGTTGAATGGGCATTCATATTTCATAACTTTTGTCGGGTTCCGAGATGTGGGCCCCATGGGTGATTTTTGGGGCGTAATTTCGGATTTTTGGAAAATATTAGTATTTTGATATGGAATTAATTCCTATAATTTTTGTGGGCAGAATCAAATTAATTGTAACTAGATTCGAGCCGTTTGGAAGTTGATATGCGCAGAATGAAATTTCTGGAGCATTGCTTGCTTGCTCGACATTGGATTTGGCTTGTTCGAGGTAAGTAACTCTTCTCATCTTGGAGCTGAGGGTATGAACCCAGAATATATGTATTATATGAATTGTTGGGAGGTGACGCACATGCTAGGTAACAGGCGTGTGGGCGTGCACTATAGAAATTATGACATAATTGTTTTTGTGGAATTTTGTAGTTAAATAATCTTGGCATTTTCCATGCGATTTTATGTGTTAAAGAAATTGAGCTGAAAAGCATATTAAAAATCATGTTGAGGCTAGGTGCCAGTATTATTGGGACCCACAGAGGTCATATTGCTTTGAATTATTTATTTTAAATTAAAAATTCATACTCAGTCATATTCATGACATTACATATCATATATCAGTCTCTGATGTTAATTATTGATACATCATATCATCATTTTGGGCTATTTTCATGACATTGTGAGCCCATGAGAGAGAGACTGGAGAGATTGATGACTGAGTGAGGCCGAGGGCCTGATTGTGAGGATAATTATGGGATCGGGATGCACGCCGCAGCATGCCAGATTGGCTTATTATAGCACGTGAGTTATCCGTGCGGATCCAGATATTATGATAGTGCGTGAGTTATCCGTGCAGATCCGGATATTATTATAGCACGTGAGTTGTCCGTGCAGCACGTGAGTTGTCCGTGCAGATTATAGCGCTTGGGCTGAAGTAGCCCCTCCGGAGTCTGTACACACCCCTAGTGAGCGCAGGTGCCTACTGAGTGCGAGTGACGAGTGCGAGTGCCGAGTGATTGGGAGGATTAAGTGAATGTAAGGACTGAGTGACTGTGAGGACTGAGTGACTAGGAGGATCGAGTGATTGGGAGGACTGAGTGAAATGATACCATGAGAGTATGCATATGATTTTATCACTGAGTTGCATCGCATTGACATGCACACATGACATATATACATAGAGATGTATTTTCCTCATGCTATACAGTATCGCATCATTCATGATTCTCACACATGCTGACAGATGTGCATAGTGATGTATTTGTTTTACACGGGTTATCTAAAAAGAAAATGAAACATCTCATTTATTATTAAAAGGATTTTGGAAAAATAATTATTTTCAAACTTATTCATATTTTTGGCAACTTCGGTAAACGATTTGGGTTTTCATTGATGCACTTGAAAGGCAGAACTATTTTCAGAAATCATGTTTTGATTGTTGAGTTACTTTTGGTCTTACTTGTTTACGATGTTATGGACTGTTGTGGTCTATTAGTTTCGGACACGACCTTGGTAAAAGCTCGTCACTGCTTTCAACCTAAGGTTAGGTTTGTTACCTACTCAGTACATGGGGGCGGTTGTACTGATACTATACTTCTGCACATTGCGTGTAGATGTTGGCTGCTGTTGTTTCTGTGCTCGAGGGTTGCCGGATTTGAAGATGTACCTGCGTTCTTATGGTTGCTACCTTTTGTTCATGGTAGCCTTAGATTATAAAAACTCGGTTTATGTACTTTTCAAACTGAAGATGTATTTACTTCATATCAACTTTGTAAATTATATTCTTAGAAGCTCATGATTTGTACTACCAGTTCTTGGGGATTGTATAAGATTAAGATCTTTATTTACTTAAATTGCTTTAATAATTATTATTGGAATTGGATAGTTGAAAGTTGATTTGTCTAGCGGGTTGAGTAGGGCTATCACGACTAATTGGATTTTGGGTTATGACAACTCCATTCTTCAGCAACAGTTTTTTTTCCCCAGTTACCTGGACCACAAGATTATGAACCTATGTTATTGGTATACCTTGGGCACCAACATACCGTCATAACAAAAATTGCTTCACTAACCCCCCTCGAAATTTTTTATTTGCATAGCCAGAATATTATTTCCAGTCAGGTTCCCATTCTCTAGGGAGTATAAAGTCTGAACTGATGAAAAATACTAGAATACTGTTGTTCAGTCTGATAAAAAGAGATCAGTCTGACTTTATAAAAAGTTGTTCATATTTTGAATTTGGTCTGAACTGATGAAAAATACTCTGGGGGGGAACTCGATCTAGGGAGTATAAAGTCTATGAACAACTTTTTCTAAAGTTTGGTATTATTGATGATGTTGAAACTCTCTGAGAGTTGTTGCTAAAATGAATTTTGGTACTCAATGATCCGTTCTAATTTGTTTGTAAGTATCCGATAGGGAAATTATAAAAGACAGGAACCATTTGAGTTAATAACTGGATCTCAGTTCACAAATTCTTATAAAGTTCAACAAAATGGAGACAAACAGGCGAATCATCAATGAATTTCTATTAAATATATAGTTCTCCCTATAAGGGTGTGAAGCCCATCTATACAAAAACCATTTGGGGCGGAACACCCATTTGGTGCTAATTTCAATGCTGTTTGATTACTGTTATCACTTAATACAACATTTGAGGCCTATCACAAAGAAAATGTGCACAAAATGCTGTACATTAGGCGGTGGCAACTGCTTCCATCGCAAGCAGCATGTTTTGATGGTGCTATATTCTGCCATTCTTTATCATTCTACAAGTTGAGGCTCAAAGAATCCTGCCACGGATACAGCAATTAGAGGGCACTGCTATAATAACTACTGAAGAAAGATCCATTTTTTCCTCTTCAAAAAATGAAACACCAATCAGCTACTCCAATGATATAGCTCGTCTCCGTCTTGAAGACTTAATGTGCTTCATTTCACCCTGAACGCCAATGCAAATGAACCAAGAAGGTTATTACCAGACGACAAAACCAAACATCCAGGAAAATGATGTTTGGGAAAAACATAAAACCGCCATTTATATTAGACAACAAGAGTAAACAATACAAGTACTTGGTACTACATTTAAGAATTGGGATTTAGAAAGGGAGGACACTTCAGTTGCAAAAGAGCAGGATCTTGAGTATAAATGCAACAATTCTTAACAAGTGAAATAATCAGACCACTTCCATACCCTCATCTCAGGTAATTCCACCTACACTGGGATTCATCAGTTTGATTATTTAGTCTGGTCCAAATTAAGATGCACCGTGCCCTAGTATGGCTCTGGAACAAGATGTTATTGCACGACATCCATCTGGAGATTGATGCTCAAAACTCCTAGGAAAAATGCCTTCGTCTTGCTATATGTGATCTTTAGAGTTGCTATAAATTTGCCAATTCATGTCCCCGACTTGCAGCAACACTGCTTCTCTTGGCTATAGGGGTGGCAAGTGGGCCGGGCCCTAAATGGGCCTAGTGGGCCACGGTCCCAGGCCTTAAATAAACACGCTAAACGTTCTTTTTGTAGGAACCGGCCCGGTACCGGACCCACGAACTTATAGTCCCGGGCTAAATGGGCCGGGGCCGGTGGGCTAAGTGGGCCCAACGGCTAAGTAGTGCTTTTAAAAAAAAAATTAAATAGAAATTAGAGACAAAAAGATCTTAAAAAAATATCTAAGGCAATGCCTTGTAAATTTATTATAGAATTGTGACCTAATTTTTTAATTCAAATTTAAAGACAAAAATATTGTAAAAAGATATACAAAGCAATGCCTTGTAATTTTATTATAGCAATAAAAAACATGGCAATATCTTTCTTAGTCTTCCTCCCCCCTATGGAATGAGGTGCTAATATCCCCAACTTCACAATTTTTTCACAAATTGTAACCTCAATATTTTTTGACTATTTTTTGGAATAAAGTAAGCAATAGTAGCAAGTATAGAAGAAAATTATAGAGAGATTGTGATAGATTGATATTGATTTTGCAAGAAAATGAAAGAATGAGGGGTATTTATAGTTTAAAATAGGAAAAAAGTGTAATTATAAAAAGTTTGGGGGCTTAAATGGCTATTTTTTAAACCCCTAACAGCTCTTTTTTTTTCAAAAGCCCGTTGGGCCCCGGTCTCTTGACGGGCCAAACGGGCCGGGTCCTAACAGTTCCCAGCTAAGAACCGGCCCACGAGACCGGCACGAGCCCACCTCTAGCGGTCCTAACGGTCCCAGCCCGCAGGCCCGAACCGGCCCACTTGCCACCCTTCCCAGCCCGCAGGCCCGAACCGGCCCACTTGCCACCCTTACTCTTGGCTAAGCACGCTAACAAACTGTTTACAAGAATCATTTTGCTACTCACAGATCAAACGAATGATGAAAATAAACTGGGACACGTCAATTTTCTATCCTGCAAACTGACATCTTAAACCTTTGGTGGGACCCTACTGCATATTGTTGAACTTCTCCATTTAACCCTTGGAGACACATAGCAAAATAAATATACAAGCCCCTAGCAGGCAAGGCCATCTGCTATTCATTAACATTTGAAAGAATGACCAACACTGTTCAATTGGGGAATTAACAATTTAACATGTTGTTAAGTTGTTTCGCAAAACAATTCCAAATTTAACATTTTAATGTTCATCTGTAGAGGGATTTTGGGTTGATACGTAATCATTAGGTTCCCCTGGTGAAGCATCTGTTATGGCTTCTAGGTTGAGATATTTGCTCAAGCTTGCATCTAGTGCAGCTTCTTGAGGGCAGAGCATGGAGTACATGAAATAAAGATCAGTACAGTAAATACCCTTAGAGGGGCAGCAACAATAAAAAGGAAAGAAACAGGAAAATTAACTCATACCTAATAGTTCACTGCCAGGAAACTAACAATAGGCTCAAACCATATGAACTTTTTTTCCATGAAAGACCTAGAAGCATACCTCAACTCGGCATCACCTTCAGTGATGATATTGTTAAATTTACACTGCAGCCCAGAACTGCAAATTCGCTATGTCACAGAAGCTTTGGATTTTGAATTCCTCGGAAAGCTAGTCTTACGAAGTTGAGGATTTTCTATCGAATAAACAAGAAGACTTCCATCCTTGGTCCCAGCAATAAAGCATTCTTCTGGTGTCACAGTTAGTGAAGTTACTATTTTCCCGATTCCATTGTACTTGCCCACAATCTCAAGTGAGTTCATAGAACGTACAATGATCTGCCCCTGATCTCCAGCACAAACCAAGAACTCACCACAGCTACTCAGTTCAAGACAGTTCAGGCGGCCATTGGATTCTGAAGACGAAATGTGTTTCCCATTTATAGAATAGAGGTGCAAACTAAGATCATCATCAGAATAAAGAACAATCCTCCCATGACGTGATGCAACAAGCTTTGACAATGGACTGCCAGATGGATGCCGTAGGGATCTAACATATCTCCCATCCCGTAGCGTATGGAAAACACAAGTTCCATCTTTTGATCCACTTATAACTATATCAAGCTCAAGACTTGCATACAAGCACGTAATAACGTCATCATGACCACACAAAATATGGGAAGGGGTTTCGGCAACGATGCAATCTTTTCTAGGAATCTCTGCTTGAGTATGCTTTACTCGTTTTTCAGGGGTTCTAATGCGAAAAATCTCCCAGATCATTACTGTTGTATCGTAACTTCCAGTAGCCAGGATGCTTCCATCAGATGTAACTGCAAGAATTAAAAATGGTTCAGAACTTAGCGTTACTGCAAAATATAGAATAACTAAGAAATATATCATTCCAGTGACGTAACCAGACAATATATTTTTGATAAAGAAAATAATTTTACGGATGTTGGAAAAAGAAAACTCCTGTATACAAGAAATATACCCAAAAAGTAGAGAACCTATACAAAAATGTAGTTCTCTACAAAAGACAGGATACAACAACTACGCATCAGTCCCAACAAGTTGGGGACAGATATATGAATCCTCACTGACCATGTTTCTGTACTTAAGCTCAATTCATGTCATCATCGTGCCGAAATAAAGATAAAAGTGAAAAATAATATAAATATATATAAAATAACAGTGATGATAATCATTATAATAATAATATTAAACGTTCTCTATATTTTACTGGCAGGTAAATCTATGATAAGGTCAAAATACTCCTAGAAAAGCAATAGGTTCAAAATCAACGTACTAACAAGACCAAAACTTATTCCAACTGATAGAAAAGAGGATTGCTTATTGAGAAGTTTCCTTTTTTCTTTTTAGATGGGTAGGATGCTTATTGCAAACTCTGTAAGACTCGCATCAACTGTCGAGGCTATAACTGTTACTCTTCGATAATCTTCATCCTAGACAGTTGGTAAAGATCTAAAAGTCATCAAACAAAGAGATACCAATTTAACACTCAGAAGGTGACTATTTTTTCTTGGTAGAGGAAGCCAAGGACCAAAAACAAGAAAAAGTTTCAGAACTGTGCCCTATCCTGCTCCTAGTAATGAATATTGTCCATCATGTGAGATCATTCTTACCGCCTCTTAGAGGGAATAAACAAAATGGAAATAAATATTCACAGATAAATACACTGCCTTCAATAGTTACCGAGCTCTACTCCACGTTGATTGTTCCTCTTTGCCAAGATTGAACCACAAGTGTTTGATATTTTGGTATTCTTCAACGTCAAAAATTTGTTAATTAACTGTACCGGCATGATAGGAAACACACCCCTCAACTTTGGCATAATAACTTAGCGTGTTCTCATATAAATACTCAACCTCCACATATTTAATGTTACTATCCAGTTAAAAAATTCTCAGTTCCTAACTGATTCACTGCACTATAAGCAAATAAGGATTGTAGTATAACTATTGTTTCCTAATCTCGACAAATGCCACGGGGTACCTGTTACCTCCCACCAGCACATATATCATGTAACTCTGTCCATCAAGGCTTGGACACATGAGAATGTATAACTACTGTTTTATCAGGTGCGATAAAAGCTTTGCCTTCTTACTTTAAAGTCC
The DNA here is from genome assembly GCF_000390325.3 of Nicotiana tomentosiformis. Lineage (NCBI taxonomy): Eukaryota > Viridiplantae > Streptophyta > Magnoliopsida > Solanales > Solanaceae > Nicotiana > Nicotiana tomentosiformis. The sequence continues at coordinate 107,033,117 of NC_090815.1, read as the reverse complement.
TTATTCCCAAAATATGCAATTTCACTTTTTAGAAATCTCCCGAGTCTATTACTCCCTCTGTGGATCAATATAATTTAACATAGATGCAGGGTGGAGACTAACATTACATGGTTTGTGCATTATGAAGAAAAATATTAATTGGGAAATCAAGAAGCTTGGGATAGATGACAATGACAAGATGTGATGATAAAATATCGGAACAGCTGTTCAGTTGTTTTGCACATTCCCCAGAATTCAAAACAATTTTTAACTATAGGATGAGAAGCCCTACTTTCCATTTTTGCTTGTTTCCTATGAAACAAAAAAATGGAAAAAGCTAAGCAAGAGATCAAGAATCAGGAGACAGAAGTATTATGAAAATTACTTGCTCAACTTGCTCCTCCATAATATATTTATTTACCATTTTTTAACATGCCGCTTTGCACAAATTTTCAACAGAAAGATACTATAAGCACCCAATTAGACAAGTCAGAGGTCTGCAATTTTAAATGGATAAGTAATCCAATGCCAGGAAGGTCTGGCTAATAGTTGGTTTATAGAAGATGCCAAGTACAAGAATTGTACTTTACATCCTTCGAACAACAACAGGATTTTCTGGACTGCTAAGTCAGTCTAATGTCAATGCTCTCAGTTCCTAATTACTATCCCATGACAAGAATCATTTAGAAAATTCATGCTTCCAGCTCTCATCTCATATAGGTTCTCAGCTTACTTCATTTTTCGAGACACTCAGTGTGTAGATTTGTTAGTGAGAAGCTCCAACCAAGTTGCCACATATTTCAGTCATGAAAATTACCTGCAATGCAGCTCACAACATCTTTATGTTGTCTAACGCTCTGCACCATTCTGCCATCAGTTAGCGATATAACCTGAAAGCTGTTTTCGCAGGTACCACATGTTATCAAAAAATTTTCAGATGTTGTTGATAATGTTCCAAAGCATTGTGCTGCAAGCTCAATATTTTCAGCCAAAGGACTCCCAATTTTCCGAGGGGGAAGAACATCAGAACCAATCCCGAAAAAGGGATCCTGCATGAAAGTTAAAAATGACTTCAAAGCTGACTAACTAATCATAATGCTTGACCTTGTTATTGCTCTAAAACTTACCTGTGAGCCAGAGAAGGTGAAGTTCCCACCGGATTGCAACTGAGTGGTCACCCATGTCTTAACAGACATGGTGAGGCCCTGGTTCACAAGGACAATGTTTGAGTCCAGCACATTAACATACAGAGTAGCTGACGAAGAACTGCTTCCGCATGAAGCAATTGATGTTAGGTTAATAGAACCAGGAGCAAATCGTAGAGGATGGGCAATTGGAATTGGAGGTCCTCTTCTAGGATGTTTCTTCCGGAAAAGTTGAATTGGTGTTTGACCAAAGTTGGCAATTTGATCTTCTATTGCCGACCTTTGCAATTCATCATCCATGGTATCCAGATCCACAGCCCCTTCATATGTCAAATAATAAAAAATATTTGCTGCCTGTATGACAATATCTCCAAAAATTCAGTGAATTCAAAACCTGCAACTGGTTCTAGAATTAATTGATGTTAAAGCTGATTCCCTATACCTCAACTGCTGGTTTTCCCCGCTGCTTGTAACCAAACACCAAATCAATCCAGTGGTGGAGATTTGAGCTCACATATTCGCTTTCAAGGGCTTCTCTGTTCTTACAAATAAATTCCTCGGGAGAACCCTGCACATGCATTTGAAAATACATTAAATAGTAAAGAAAATAGGAGAACCCTGTACATGCATTTAAAAATACATTAAATAGTAAAGAAGAAAAAAAGAACATCACAAAGGTTAGCTCCACAAATTGATTGGAGACAAAGAAATTGAATTTTTTTTACAATAAAGCGAAATATCAATTTTTTAGTGTCGCCTCCTCAAGATTATGTTCACTAGCAAAGTATGCCTTAGAGCCTTGATGACGACTCTGAAGGGCCCGCTAAGCGAGAAGCACTCAACATGTTTTGCGCCTCGCTACAAGGCTTAAGCGCGCCCTTGACTATGCTGTTAAGAGCTTAAATAAAGCGCCACTTACGCGAGATGAAGCGCACAACCTGACTTTAACCGATTTCAGGGCATAAGCGTGCCTCAAATGAGCCTTCAACAGCAGTAAATTGAACCATGATAAACCCCTCTTTATTTGCACGAACAGAGAATATCATTTTACGGTGTTCAAATGATTGATATTCAGGGTCTATGGCTTTTTTCCCATTTCTCTAAAGCCAAGAGACAAGAAACAAATAAAGCCAAAATTCCATGAAGTTGTTTGGGTGCATAACAAACTAATGAACTCAATTTGAAACCAAATTATGATGGATTGAGCACATTTTTGCTACTTTAAAATGATACTCCAGGATGCATCATTTTAAATAGTAGGAACTGAAATATCACAATTCTGACTGCACCTTTGCTGCAAACTGCTCTTCTCTATTGCTTTCTCCAAAGACTACTAGTTCCATCCAGCAAAACTGACAACTTTCCCATTTTATCACTCACACTCCATCTCTAGATTCCCTTCTTATATATGTTTCACATGACAAAGACCCTTTTCATGGATGTAGGGTTGACTTACGAATATAAATAGGTTGAACTGAACCATGAGAAACTCTGTTCTATTTGTACCAACAGTTCAACATATCGATTTATGGTTTTCGAATGATTCATTTCAGGGCCTATTTTTTTTTCCTTTCCTCTTGTTAGTTTATAGATATGTATAGTGGAGTCTTGTCCCACATTGGAAGAGGAGTAATATCTCCTTGTAGTGTATAGCTATAAATAGGGACCTCTTGTATTGTATTTATCATCCAATATCAATAACATATTTTCTCCCGTGCCTTCTCACATGGTATCAGAGCATTAGTGAGAAAAGATCGTTGTGCGTCATTCCAGCGTTAACCGGGAAGAAAAAACTTAGTCATAGTGTAATTTTTCCGGTGACCTAAGGCTTGTCTAAGTGAAAGTCACTTTCTGTCGGTGTTGTGTTAAAACCAACACCACCATCAGGTAAATCACCCTCCGACTACCAACCCCTTGAAATTTTATCCGGCAGAAAAGCCGCCACGCTCCTCCACGCGCCGGAAACAACTTTTCCGGCGAGGGTTCCGGCGTGAACAGTGACTTTTCTGGCCATTTTTTGAAAATATTTCTTCAGGACAGCTTGCTCACAAAGGAATTCCGAGTCTATCCATCCTGGTTACAACAAATTCCGACAACTTTGGAATTTTCCGGCGAGCTACAGTGTTTCCGGCGTGAACAGTGTTCCGGCGCAGAACAGTGTTCTGTTTTCCTGCTGTAAACAGTGTTTTTCAAGCTATTTCTTCAGCTACTACTACAAATTGTAGCGACATGGGGACCGATGCTTTGAATAGTCGGATGGTTTCTTTAGCAGAGTATATTGAGTTCCTTCAGTATAAAGCATGTAAGCAGACATCGTCTGAGATAGCTTCTGTTGTTCAAACAGGTAATAGCGTGACTTGTTTCTCCCAATCTTCATCCTCTGAGTTTTGGGTCATTGATTCAGGTGCATCAGATCATATTTCTGGTAACAAATCTCTTTTCACTACTATTTCGTATTCTCAATCTCTTCCAAAAGTCACAATGGCCAATGGGTCTCAAACCATGGCAACTGCAATAGGTCAAGCAAGCCCACTTCCTTCCTTACCTTTAGATTCAGTCCTTTATGTTCCCAATAGTCCTTTTAATCTCATAGCTGTTAGTCGCTTAACCAAATCACTTAAATGCGCTGTTTTATTTCTTGATGACCATGTTTTTATACAGGAACGCAGTACGGGGCGGATCATTGGTACCGGGCGTGAATCAAACGGACTTTATTACCTTATCCTTGCTAAATCACATGGACTCACATCTTGTCTTCCTTCTACAACTTGTCCTGTTACTGATTCACCAGATTTATTAGATAAACGGTTGGGACATCCCAGTTTGTCAAAACTTCAGAAAATGGTATCTGGTTTATCTCACTTGTCAGCTCTAGAGTGTGAGTCATGTCAGCTTGGTAAGCATACCCGCTCCCATTTCCCTCGACATCTTGATAATCGAGCAGAGTCACCTTTTACTTTAGTCCATTCAGATATTTGGGGTCCTAGTCGGGTCAGTTCCACCTTAGGATTCCGCTACTTTGTTAGTTTCATTGATGATTATTCCAGGTGCACTTGGATATTTTTGATAAAAAATCGATCTGAGCTGTTTTCTATTTTCCAGTTCCTCCACATAATCCAGTTCAACCTTCTGCAGCTCCACCATTCTTGACTTATCATCGTCGTCCACATCCAACATCAGGCCCAGGTGATTCACGCCCCGCATCAGATTCTGCACCTACTGCGGACTTGTCTCCTCTTAGTCAACCAATTGCACTCCGCAAAGGTATACGATCCACACTTAATCCTAATCCCCACTATGTCGGTTTAAGTTATCATCGTCTGTCGTCACCACATTATGCTTTTATATCTTCTTTGTCCACTGTTTCTATCCCTAAGTCTACAGGTGAGGCACTATCTCATCCAGGATGGCGACATGCTATGATTGACGAGATGTCTGCTTTACATGCGAGTGACACTTGGGAGCTTGTTCCTCTTCCTGCAGGTAAGTCTACTGTTGGTTGTCGTTGGGTTTATGCAGTCAAAGTCGGCCTGGATGGCCAGATTGATCGGCTTAAGGCTCGTCTTGTTGCAAAAGGATATACTCAGATTTTTGGGCTTGATTATAGTGATACTTTCTCTCCCGTGGCTAAAGTAGCATCTATTCGTCTCTTTTTGTCCATGGCTGCTGTACGTCATTGGCCTCTTTATCAGTTAGACATTAAGAATGCTTTTCTCCACGGTGATCTTGAGGAAGAAGTTTATATGGAGCAACCACCTGGTTTTGTTGCTCAGGGGGAGTTTAATGGTTGTGTGTGTAGATTGCGCAAGTCACTATATGGTTTGAAACAGTCCCCTCGAGCTTGGTTTGGTAAGTTCAGCACAATTATTCAGGAGTTCGGCATGACTCGTAGTGAGGCTGATCACTCTGTGTTTTATCGGCATTCTGCTCCTAATCTGTGTATTTATCTAGTGGTTTATGTTGATGATATTGTTATTACTGGTAATGATCAGGATGGTATTACTAATCTGAAGGAACATCTCTTTCAGCACTTCCAGACTAAGGATCTGGGCAGATTGAAGTATTTTCTAGGTATTGAGGTCGCTCAGTCTAGCTCAGGTATTGTTATTTCACAGCGGAAGTATGCCTTAGACATTCTTGAGGAGACTGGAATGATGGGTTGCAGACCTATTGACTCTCCTATGGATCCGAATGCTAAGCTTCTGCCTGGACATGGGGAGCCTCTTAGAGACCCTACGAGATATAGGAGGTTGGTTGGCAAATTGAATTACCTCACAGTGACTAGACCTGACATTTCTTTTCCGGTGAGTGTTGTAAGTCAGTTTATGGATTCTCCATGTGATAGTCACTGGGATGCAGTTGTTCGCATTCTTCGGTATATAAAGTCAGCTCCAGGCAAAGGATTACTATTCGAGGATCGAGGCCACGAGCAGATTGTTGGGTACACAGATGCTGATTGGGCAGGATCACCTTTTGATAGACGTTCTACGTCTGGATATTGTGTTCTAGTAGGAGGTAATTTGGTCTCGTGGAAAGAGCAAGAAACAGAATGTAGTTGCTCGATCTAGCGCCGAAGCCGAATATCGGGCCATGGCTATGGCGACGTGTGAGTTAGTTTGGGTCAAGCAGTTGCTCAAGGAGTTAAAGTTCGGAGAAATCAGCAAGATGGAACTAGTGTGTGATAACCAAGCTGCTCTTCATATTGCGTCAAATCCGGTGTTCCATGAGAGGACTAAACACATTGAGATCGACTGTCACTTTGTCAGAGAAAAAATACTTTCAGGAGATATTGTTACAAAGTTTGTAAAGTCGAATGATCAACTAGCAGATATTTTCACTAAGTCTCTTACTGGTTCTCGTATTAGTTACATGTGTAACAAGCTCGGTACATATGATGTGTATGCACCGGCTTGAGGGGGAGTGTTAGTTTATAGAATTGTATAGTGTAGTCTTGTCCCACATTGGAAGAGGAGTAATATCTCCTTGTAGTGTATAGCTATAAATAGGGACCTCTTGTATTGTATTTATCATCCAATATCAATAACATATTTTCTCCCGTGCCTTCTCATACCTCTAAACGAAATACAAAAACGAGAAAAGCCAAAAGTAGTTCCTTTCCATATAAAATTGATTCTCCTTAGAACAGTTAAGCTCACTTCCAAGTTAGAGGAGAGGAGCACCTGACATCGTTATTTGATGACTAATGCAAAGAGTAGAAGAAACTAAACTTTTTCCTAACCCAGCCATACTTCTTAGATTTGCAGGCATCATCCATATAATAAATCCCCTTATAGATATATTCCATGCCCAACATTGGATGTACAGGAGCATCAGAAAGGTTTAGAAAAGTCCTAAACTACTCCACCCACTATTTTAATGTTTTGAGCTGGATGCTTAAACTCTCACATGTTATCAGAGAAACTCTTTTGGTTAACCTTGCTCTCTTACCCGCAAAATCAATCATTAATCCATACGTGAACAATTGACTAGTTACATTTTAAGGAATCTCTTTGAGATATCTAACACGTTACATCGGGTATATAGGCACATCCAAAGGGGTTATTAGACACATGTATTATGCCACTCATTGCTTTAAACATCTATACACTGGAGACACAAATTTGAAGATTTAAATCCTCTTTGAAATGGGTCTTCATTCCAATCCCTGCATATCAGGAGAGCTTTTTGTATATGATAGCCCACAAAAACATGCTATAGCAATCATCTGTGTTGGGCTGGAGTCTGGTTATAGGCATAGAGAACCTCTTATAATTTGCTTCCAGTTCCCTTTCTTAGGCATTTTTCATATTTCCCCCTCAAGTGGGATACAAGCGCTCATCATACAGCTGAAGAAAAACTTAAACCACGCCTTCAGTAGAAATATGCAATGAGACCATACCTTGGCCCATGGAGGTAGGCAAATATCACCTATTGATTCTCCATCTTGTTTGACACCAAAATGGTATGAGTTTGAGTTGATCAGAAATTCTGACATGTAAAAGAATTCAGGAATCAACTCTTTCACATCACTTGTATTAGAAAGGCAGTTCCGATATGTTCCTCCAATGCTATGAAAAAGCCGGTCAGCATGATCGAATTTGCCACCCTAAAAGTTGAGAAAACAAAGAAGACAATTTTTTTTTATTATTCGATAAAAACTTTACCCTGGGTAGAAGACACAAACTCAAAAACACAATCAATCTCGACACTGCCGGGTAGATGAATCACTAAAGGATTAGACAACTTTAGCTATAAACTATAGAAACCAATGATCAATAGTATGAGCAATACTCCAAGTACCTGAAGATTACGGTGGAGGGCTGTAAAAGGTTCCAACCTCAGGAGGTAAAATAGCACAATTCCCATGCTCGAGTAATGAGAACCATAGTAAAAACTGTTTAAAGCAAGAATGATTGCACATCATGTACCATATCAAAGGTTACATTTTGAAGGATATACCAAGACGAAAATTCAAATATTACCTGGGAATATCAGGGTCACAGAAGTTACGATATCTATCCTCAAAGACCTGCAGAGGTCAACTGGTATTGTATCACAAACAGAGAGCTATAATTATATGTGAACTTACTCAACAAATAAGTATTGACTAACCTCAAACCTTTTAACATCCAGTGCTCCAACAGGTTTTGAAAGATCCCTAAAGGTCGAAGATTTGTTAAAATCAAGAGTCTCCGAAGAATAATCAGCCAGAACCCAAGGGAACACGGGATACTGGGTCAAATCATTGTAAGATCTACCAGCAAGAGTGTTCAGGATCATCAAATACTCAAAGTTTGTTATCTCCCTCCTCTTCCAACGTTCTCGAGCATTTTCTGCCATCTCCAATGCCACACGTCTGTCCACAAAGGAAATAACTCCAGCCTTGTCCCTGTAACCCTTGGGAAACATACTTTCATTTCTGTTTATAACTATTAAGCTTCCAACGTCTTTGGCATCCTTTTGCGACGCAAAGTTAAAAAATACAGGAGCAGTGGAATCCTTGAAGAAAATCTCAATTGCTGTATATCTTAGCAAATATCTAGTCCAATGGACAGCCTTTACCTACAATGAGAAACGTTTGAGAAGATAAGATTTAGGACAAAGAATATGAATTAAATCTTACAGAACAGCTTCAGCTCCAATACCTTGAAGATGCTCCATCTCCTGTGCCGATTTATATTGTTAGGATGCTTTTGATGCGCATCATTATTAACAGCACCAATGCTATTAATGGATCTTCCTCTCTCACAATCTAAATCAAAACTGATGGGCCACTTGAGAAATTTGTGATTTTGGAGTCCCCCTAACTGATCAGACTTGTTGACATCAAACTTCCCAGAAGAGTCAAAGTTTCTGAAAACGGATGACCCTCCTGTACCTTCGACCAGAAACTCACCGAAGAAATGCAAAAATTTCTTTTTCACTGCTAGATGTCCAGCTAACTTTCTCTTTGGTGCAACAAGGACACAGGGGACTGACATGAGAACCTGAAAATAAATCCAAGCATTAGAAATGCTGAATTAGTTCTTTGCTTTATCTAGATGTAGAGATAAATTTTTACCTCACTATCTTCTGATTCCATCTGCGTGGAGGAGCAATCTAAGTCTTCCTTAGCAATGTCCTTCAGATCACCACTCTCTTTTACGACCTCCAAATACTGTCTATCTGACAAGTCCTCCGGGCCAGGCTTTTGCCCACTAAGTTCGCTCTCACTTTCATTCAATTCAGATGAACCCTCATCCGTAATCTTCCTTATCCCTTTCAGCAAGAACCTCTTCATTTGCTCAGGAATATGTGCTGCAAAACCGGCTTTGGAATCATTGAAAGGATTAAGAGCCTCAACGCTAGGAGTGGTAGAGGTAGGACGACAAAGCTTTTCATCAAAATGATAATTCCGTCTCAACTTTTGTCGGCGACGCCATGCATCCTCTGTTTTATCAAGTTTCCAGTGTGTTACTGTGCTGTTTGGAAATGGATCAGCTGACCAAGGACCCCTTTCATCAATGAGAGAGCGAAAAGTGTGAATCCATTTACCCTATAAGAGCAACAACCTAAACTGTTAAGCACTGTTATGAAAAGCTCGATGTGGGAAGCATAGAAGCAACAAGCCAGTGACAATATTTCTTATACTTACAGCAACTATTTGCTGATGTTCATCATATGCTAGTTGGAAAGAACTCCTTCTGTTGTCATCGGAGGCAAGAATGACATTTAAACTGCTCTGCATTTCATCTTCAAAAGCTTTCTTTTGGTTGGAATCTGCAACTGCAGTTTCATCCAACCTAACACGAAGCTCATGCAACTGCATGGTCCTATCTGCTGTTGAACTCTTGACATATTTTACTTCATCAGCAAACTGGACAAGATGGACAGAAATTTCACTAGGCATAAAGCATAAGTGAAAAAATAAAAACCGAAAAGAAAAAAAGAGAAGCAAAGTTTCTGCAAACAAGCTCACGACAAAGAAAATTCTAACCACATACTGTCCCGCCAATGTTAGACTAACATAGATGGCCACCTTCCGGTTTCATTAAGCCCCAACATTTTAAGTGTTAGAACAGAAGTCGTCAACAGTTTAGTTTTAACGAATAATAGCTGTTCATTTTGGTCACTGAGGCACTCAGCAAAAACGAGGGACAGAGCGGTAATTGGAAGTTCTTTCAGGGGCTTTCTCAAACAACATTCAGGTGTCTCAATTGTTATTTGCAGAGAACACACTTGTTATATCAGGCTGATGAGGATTAGCTCCTTAGGCTGAGGAACACATTGTAATTTTTTCAATTAGTCCCAGACTAGAGGATAACCCTAAACATATGTGAAATAATTCCACCTGACGAGGTGAGTAATGTTTAGTACTCGGCAGCACTCCCCAGCTGAAAAGTATCCCTCCCAATCACCTATTTGGATTTACCTTTGGGGGTGTATCATAAAGACCAAGCAATAAGGAAAGCAACGACTGAGAGAGTTGAGAAGAGATTAGTAGGACGGAAAAGAGGTAACTTGTCAAAAGGAGGAAAAGAGAAATCAATTAGGAGTACTTTATCCAGCATTCCGGCGTCTCAAGTCCAGTATCCCAACTTATTATAAGTTATATTGTCCATTCCTCTGACCTTGTTTTCTCTACATTTTGTAGAACACGTGAGATTCCAGTCAGTGTTGATGACTTGCTCTCTGTAGAGATTAGAGAACCGCATTCTTTTATAAGTGTCCCTACTTTGTGTATTAAAATTTGGACGCAGGGATTGTGTCCACTTTTTACAATAACTTATTTTCATAATAAAGGTCAACCATTCTATTGGTAACAAACCAGCAAGTATGGAAACTCCCTGGAACAAAAGTACATAAATGGAATTTGAAAATTTCAACTAAAAGCCAATCCAAGGAGTAGGAGATACAAAAAAAAAAAAGGTCAGGGAGACTACTGAAAAAGGGAACAAAAAAAATTTCTTAAGACTATGAAGTGGTCATGGTGGGAGAAATAACAGAATTCACAACTTTCATGCATGTACTCACCAGAATGCCCTAACTCTAAAGTACAAAATATTAAGTTATATAGCAAAGTACGCACCGCAGAAAGCACACGATCCTTTTGAATCAGATTGTGAATGGTGCTTCCATCTTTAGTACTGCTCCCTGACTCTAAAGAATCATCTCTGCTCACAATACTTGTAGCTAGCATCAATTTCCCGCAATTGACAGTTTCTCGAATCATGTGAGCTATAACATGAAATCTAGCCCCGTCATCCAGCGCCCCATAATGAGACCTAACTGCGAGTAATGCCCTAAACATGTGTTGAATTGAATGTCATATCTTGTCAATACAAATGAGAAGCCAGAAAGAAGCCAGACAATACCACATAATTTAAGAGACATAGGAAAGATAAATGAATTATGAAGCATTACCAAATGAAAAGCTGCAAGCGGCTCTTGCTTTGCTCATCATCAGCAGTCAGAAGGCAAGGCAGAAGGGGGATAACCTGTTGTACACATCGAGATGCTCGTTCAAGCGATGATTTACAAAGATATAGGATAATCAACCGAAATACAATTCTTGGACATTTTTCCCCTCTTAAAAGCATAGCCTTATCAACAGGCTTGTTGGGTTTTCCAGCCAAAGCATTGCTAATTCCCCCTGATACGACAACTGCAGCCATTTCTGCAGCTGGTATATTCAGTGATTCTACCAAGCCACGGGCTCTTTGGCTAAGTGATGGTGTTACTGACTGTGAGGACCTGGGTAACATCTTGCTTGGTCCCTTGCCATTCATCTCACTTATAGCATTCCAAAGATTGTCACATAAATTCCACCACTCATTGTCAATTTTCTCATCTTCATTAACGACAGGCTGCTTGGAAACATGACACCTGGAAAGAGAGAAACAAAAAGAGCTTTTATAAAATTGAAAGCAGTGGAAGCGATGTGGTAACTTCATCAATTTGGCAAGGCCAGCCAATAAACTGCTGCAACATCAGGTACCTATAAAAAAGCCAAACTATATCTGCAGTACCTCGATTGCTTCTCATCAGGTTCTCCTTGGAGGGCATCAAGTAAAGCAGAACCAAGGTCTTTCAGATGTTCTAGTTCTAAGAACTCTGAAGAAAATTCTGTGTTGCTGGCTGGATACTGTGGCCAATAGAGAAAAATCAAGTTTAATACACTTGCAACAAGAAATGAGACAACAAAAACAACATTCCACTTCTATTGGATAAATTCATAAAGCCTCCATCTTATTAATGACCCAATGTTCTCTACCAACGACCAGCATCTTATAGTGTGCCAACAACGAAGCTGGTTTTCAAACAGAAATATGGTCCAATTTCCTTACTACAGGCAAAAGAAATAAGTCTTTATCACTTGTCGGGAAAGTACTTGGCTTCCACGGTACAAATAATAACTGCTAGCCACTAGAAAGACTTCAGACAGCTATCGGTACCTCTTTCATATTCTCTATTGCTATCTTCGATTTCGTTTTCTAAATATATTGTCTTGCTATTACTTGCTATCGGTGCTTCTTCCATCTTCTTTAGCCGAGGGTCTATCGGAAACAATATCTCTGCCCTTCCAGGGTAAGGGTAAGGCTGCGTACATCCTACCTTCCCCAGACCCCACTTGTGGGATTACACTGGGTTGTTGTACTAGAAAGACTTCAGACAACAAAAAGTTCAGGAAAACTGTAAAAGAGCAAGAAGCAACGACTTCAATTTGATGTAAACGGCATATAAGAGGGATCCTTATCTGGGAGTTCAGGTTGACCACAAGAAACAAGGAAAGTTCAACCTAAGGAACTTTCGTAATTACCTGAATTTCAACTGACACAGCTGAAGAAGTTGCATAACATTAACATAGATATTCTAACACGTAACAATTAATTCTCTTGACATTCAACACCTTAGTTCTCTTGGCTTTCAACATGTCCACTCAAATTCAAGGTAGTGAAGCAACTTCAGTTTGCAAATGAAAGCTAGAAAATCAAGTTGAGTACACCAGCTCATTTTTCTCCTCCTTCCGTGGTGACACAAGATCAACTCAGCAATGCGTTATCTTGAAACAATGAAGAGATGAAGATTTTCTAGTACAATGACCGAACTTTGATACCATAAAAAAAGAAAAGAAAACTTTCCTTGAACAGTGAATCCTTTATATCCATTCCACTATACCTTGTTTACAAGACCCAATAACTTTAAATATAGGACGCTTAGCATGTTCGATGAGGTTATTGATTTTATTTGATTCTTCATTCTCGAGGGTGTACCAAAAAAATATAGAACGCTAAGAACTTTAGCGGAAAAAATCTAAAACCTTTCAAGCAGAATAAGGACACAAGAATAAGTGGGAGATCAGAGTACAGAGGAGAAACCAAGGGCATTGGTAAATTTCCCTAGGGTACAAATAAGTATGTTTACCCAGAAGGAGAGAAAAAGGTAATTACTCAAGAAGTGGAGATGTTGTGGCTTCATTAGGGGAGACTTGCCACATGAAAGGGGCTTTATCAAGGGTAACTTGCCAGATGAAAATCCTGTACTTAAAAAAAACGTATATTCAAACAAGGGAAAAAGGCCATTATTACCCCTGTACTATTGTAAATAGTACACGTTTGTCCTCCGTTTCGCTTTACGTACAAAACCCACCCTACCGTTAACAAACTTGATGAAATTGCCCCTAACCCTAACGGATGGCCAACGTGGCAACTGACCCACTCCATTTTTTCCATGTCAGCTGCCAAGTCAGCCTAGTCTCCACTCAACTATTCCCCTTCTCTGAAAATTCCTCCAGCGGCCTTCACTGTACCGGCCCCCCTCTTCATCTCCCTTCTTCTATTCTTCTTTTTCTTCATGTTTTATCATCCAAACAGCAACCCCGTTCCACCAACAAGCAAATGGAACCGGTGAAACTCGCCGGAAAAATCACAAGGCTACCACCATTGACTATCTCTACTCTCTCTCTCTCACTGTTTTCCCTCTTTATTTTTATAATCACCATGAAAACCGGCGAGATCCACTACAGATCTTGACCAAAAAATGGCCAAACCACCACTGCGTTACCCCCTTCCTTCATTTTCTTCTACTTATTTTCTTTTTCTTCTTTGCAATTTGTTGGATCTAACAAAATGGAGGTTTTTCCATTTTTTGAACATCGCTGCACAGTCCACTCCGACGACCACAGCTCTGCCGTCGGAATCACTAGCATGCCGAAGATGGTAAACCACCCTGCAAGATCCCCATTCTCTAATTGCCTTACTTTCTAGCTAAAACTTTGATGGAAAACAGCATCTGAAATGGGGCGTTCAAGAAAAAAATAAGAACCCAATATTTTCCGGCTCCATAGAACGGCCATCCATTCAAGACCATCAAGTTGCTACAGAACTTTTAGGCTCACATTTTGCTGTTCGAAATTCCTTTTTCTAGCATAAAATTTAGAGGCTTTATTTTGAATACAAAAAAAAAGATGGTCTTGGAATTTGGGATGAAGATGACAATGTCAGCTGGCTGACCCACAGACTAGGCTCAGGGAAGGGGAATAGTTGAGTGGAGACTAGGCTAACTTGGCAGCTGACATGGAAAAAATGGAGTGGGTCAGCTGCCACATTGGCCGTCCGTTAGGGTTAGGGACAATTTCATCAAGTTTGTTAACGGTAGGGTGGGTTTTGGACGTAAAGTGAAACGGAGGACAAACGTGTACTATTTACAATAGTACAGGGGTAATAATGGCCTTTTTCCCTTCAAACAAATATTCTGAGCAATACAAGGGAGACGAGGAGATGATAAAATTAGAGTGCTAGATACAGGAGCTCACAGTTCAGATACTTCTTCAAAAGTTTAAAGCTACTAGTTTTGAAATTTAAACCTACCAAGTGAGCTACAAACGACTTGCATTAACTTACTATAACATTTATGTTTCGGGAATAATACCAAAAAACTTTGCAAGTGGCTTGTGGACAAGGCAATAATTGTTATGGTGGGGAGGAAAAGAAAAAAATACAATAATCACTTACGCATTTAGCAAAATAGCAGTTAATTTCAGTTGACCAAGAATAGAGAGAAAAAAATGGGTGGAGGAGCTAGAGTTTCAAGCGAGACAAGTACCGGAAGATTATACTTCATTTCAGAAAGAAGCATCTCATCAACAAGTTTTAAAAGATACAGCATGTTGTCTCGACAAGGCTGAGTGACAAGAACGTTTCCCACCGCAGATAAGTCTAACAGCTTGCGGACTAAGTCCTCGTACAGATCACGAAGGAAGTGCCTATAAGCAATTCCACCCTAGGAACAAAAGCTTGAAATAGTCAAATCGTTGACAACAAAACTTAAGTTGTAAAAGGATTGTCTCACAAAGTAGAGTGGTAAGAACATACTTGTTCACAATGTACAAGGAGAAAGTTCACGGTCTCCTCCAAGTGTTGCCAGCCACCTTTTATAGAATGCATGTAATGACAAAGAACAACACAGTAGAAACTCCTCAAAAGATTTTGCTCACTAGTTTCAGTATCATTGTTAATTTTCGACTCCAATTTGTAGTTTTTCAATGCATTAAGCTTCATGGAGGCATCCAGCCATGCATTCCACCCGTGTTCCTAAGCAACAATGTTCAAGCAATAAGAATGTCACAAAGTTAAAGATGGGAAATATCCTAAAGCAGCAGATCAGATTTCTACCATTAGAGCTTCAACGTTTGTAGTATTCGAATCGAGAAGATCAAGTAGATCGCTAATAATTTTTATTCTTGTAGGAGCATCCTTACAACCTGATAAGAATCTGAAAATAAGGGCTAAAATCTGAGGAAGGAAAAACTGAGAGCTATTTCTGCTACTTTTCTGAAGGTCAAGTTGGTTATGCTTCTGTAGAACCTGAAACAAAATATCCAAATAGTTCAATGAATTTCTGCATGTGCACTGACTATTGAATAACTAATCAAACAAATCAAACTTTGCAACGCAACCACCAGTTAGTACATTGTATAATGGCATGACTTGCTAAGTGAGATTGTTATCTGGAAAAAAATGAGAGCACCAATTAACATGCATCACCTGTTTAGGGCTGGCACCGCCAAGCAGAACGTCAAACAATGTTGCACACAAGAGATCTGTCTGAGGAAATTTAAACAGTCTGTCAGATATAACCGAGAAAATGGGTTGCATCCTTGAACTAACTTTCCTAAGGCCCTCTGAGAGAGATTTAGATCTGCCAACAGCAATACTGAAAAATTTTGATCCTTTCTTCTCTAACGGAAGACCAACCAGCAGTCGTCCAAGGAACTGCAGACCTAGTAGTCTGATGGGCTCGAAGTCCCTGCAACAAGTACAGCAAACGATGGACAATCGAAACAGACTGTGGTTTTGAATAATTCCAACAAATTACTTCAGAAGGCACATTCACTACAACAATTTATGTACACGGGAATATAAATATAAGGCGAAATACATAAACGGCCCCTTTAAGTTGTCCACAACGATCGCACAAACACCTCAACTGACCCCTTTATCATTTGGACACTTCAAGTGTCTATTTAGTAGATTAGGTAAATACCCGAGTGCAACAAATCATATACGTGAGTTACACTTGCCAATGATGTGTCAAATGAGCCAATTAATGAACGACACGTGTAATTTGTAATAAAACTTTAGCTGGGAGAGGTAGAGGTAGGCCAAAGAAGAGGTGGGGAGAGGTGATTAGGCAAGACATGGCGCAGCTTCAGCTGACCGAGGACATGACCCTTGATAGGAAGGTATGGAGGTCGAGGATTAGGGTAGTAGAGTAGGTAGTCTAGAGTGTTCATAACAGTAGTATTGGCACGCAGTCTCGCTTTCTGTTATTTTTTTTTATTGTTGACCACCTTACTATCTTATTGTTTTATCCTGTTTTTATATGGCTTTTTGGTATTGTCTCTTCTTGTCTATATTTTCATTAATATGGTGCTTATACTTTCCTGAGCCGAGAGTCTATTGGAAACAACCTCTCTATCCTCACAAGGTAGGGGTAAGGTCTGCGTAAACACTACCCTCCACAGACCCCACGGTGTAGGATAATACTGGGTATGTTGTTGTTGTAATTAACAAAAACAGAGAATGAATTTAAAGAATGAAAAAATCCTTTTCTCTCACTTCAAACCCCCCCCCCCAAACCAAACATCATCATCTTCTTCCTTCCACCCAAAACCAGCGCCACCCCTTCCCCCTTTCATCTTCTTCCTTCTGCCCATCTTCTACATCCCCCGTCCCCTTTTCCCAATTCCACCCTCCTACCATTCCTTATAACAGAACAAGGAATCATTGACGAACCTCGCCAGAAAAAAGCTCATCTTTCTCGCCGGATAATTGATCTCCGAGCAAAGCTGAAAGAAACAATTCTAGTGGAATCTTCAGTCTTCTCTCTCCATCATTTTTTTGGCTATGAATTTGGGCTTATATCATTTTTGTTTTTCTAATTTATTATTTTTGGTGTAAAATTATCCTTATAATTATCGGCTGATTCAAATAATTGGTTGTTGTTTGTGTGTTTCTATTGGAATGAAAGTGTTGTTGGATGAAAAAGGGCGTTTATCCAATGGAGTTTGGTGTTTTTTCGCAGCTGTTGTTGCTGCAATTTCTGCTGTTTCTTTCAGCTGGGCTCGAGATTGGTTTTGGCTCGACGGAATTAGGCGGAGCTCTAGAGGTACAGGCGGTAAGTTTTGTGATGAAAGGCGGCAGTTTTTGGTGATTTACGGTGGCTTAGTTGGAGCTTTAGTGGCTGATTTTCATGGCCTCTATGGTGGCTTCATGGTGGGTTGCAGTTGAAACGAAAAAGAGAGGCTAAGCTGCGGCTATTTCTTGTTTTTTTCCACAAAAAAAAAAAATTAGGCTGAAAAAATATATTCACGCGCTCAAAATTTTGTTAGCAAACACGCATATGCCACATCAGACATGTATTTACTTGATCTACTTAATAGACACTTGAAGTGTCTAAATGATAAAGGGGTCAGTTGAGGTGTTTGTCTAATCGTTGTAGATAAGTTAAAGGGGCCGTTTATATATTTCGCCTAAATATAATGTAAAGAATTACTACGTAATTACAAACAATACAGATTATTATGTTGTTACCATTAAAAGGGAATTGAAATGGTAACACATCCAAGTTAGAAAATAGAAATGGAATGAGAGCATGCCAAGTATCAAAAACATGTAGGGCAATATCAAAGTAAATTTTTATAATGTAGAGAGAACTTAAGAATATCTTCTACCAATCAAAATTTCACACTGCACAGTCCTAAGGCCTAAGGAAAATATCTGACATCGAAGACCCTCTGCCAGCTGTTCAATAGTCCACCTAGCTCACAGTGATAATCGTGCTTTTATTTAAGTTTATCCTCATCCAGAAAAACAATAAAACCATAGCAGAATATTCTACAGTTGCTAAAGTTGATCTATGCAAGATTGTCCCACATTGGTTGTGGAAATGAGTTGTTATCTCATTCTAAGGTCTTGGGCAATCTCACCTCATGAGTTAGCCTTTGGGTTGAGTTAGGTCCAAAGTCCATTTTCTTCACACGTTAGCATAGCCTTCGTCATTGAGCCGAGGGTCTATCGGATACAGCTTCTCTACCCTGACAAGGTAGGGGTAAGGTCTGCGTATACTCTACCCTCCCCAAACCCCATTTGTGCGATTACACTGGGTTTTTTGTTGTTGTTGTTGTTGTTATCATAGCCTTCGTGAGCAATTACTCATTGCGCATTTACTAGCGAAGTTTGGAAAAGAGTATCGTCGTCGTGCATTTGTTGGCCGCTGTGAAAGTTGTCACATCATCCTTTGGCGAGCAAAACCAGATGAGTCATGCAGGAAAATAACGATCTTGCGTGCCTACATGCGCTGATCAAATCTAGTATTTTCACGACTTCTTCACATGCCGAGTGTGTGAGCCATTTCTAGACGTTTTCCGGCTAGAAGGGTTGGCTCTTAGGTGTTATCTCCTAGTGACCTTGAGTAGGCCCCGGCACAGCACCTTTCTCGCTCGAAGGATCTATAAAAAGAACGTCCCACTACGGATTCCTATCCCATTAAAATAGTACAAATAAATAATATATTCCAAGTCTTATATTTAAGCATGCGCATTGGAAAAAACCTTTGGCTTTGGACTCTCTGCTTTGATAGATCTTTCCTCTCAAAAGAGGTTTTACCAAACCCATAATGTCCTTTGTTTAATACCCATTTTCAAGAGCGGAAACCTTAAATAGAAAACCATTTCTTCTACTCTCGACAATCAATCCACCAGGTGCTCCCAGATTCCTACCACCGAATCAGGGTACAGTTTTCCGGCCACTTCAGGTGAAGATATCTATTTCTCAGGGATTGATTTTTCTTTTCCGACCCCCTCCACCTAAAGGTTTCCAGATTCCAACCACTGGCAAAAAGGGTTACAACAAACTTCAAATTCTACCTACGGTGAACTTGATTTTCCGGCAAGAATTTTCAGGTTTTAAGTCATCTTTGAGTCGATTTCCCCGCAGCTTCCAGGAATTTGAGAAACTTGGTTACAATAAAATGGAATCCAATACTGTGAATAGTATGATGGTTTCTTTATCTGATTTTACTTCTTCATTTCATTTTGTTTGTGATAATTGACTTGGCACAAAGTTTAATAAAGAAAGGAAGACTTTAACACTTGTGGTGGAAAAACCTCTCATACACAAGAGGCATGCCAAAAAGTAGAGAATCTACCGAAAGATAGGATTCTCCGCGAAAGATACCCAATCTTCTATACAAATAGAACCTTCATAGGTGCATCAAAAGATACTGAGAATTTATTATATTTTAGTTCCTTCATAATAAAACACTAAAACGGGATATACTCTGGAATAGTTTTTCTCATTCAGACCGGTAATAGCGTGGTTTGTGTCTTCCAATCTTCTTTTTCTCGGTCTTTGGGTCATTGATTCAGGTATGTCTAATCATATTTCTGGTAAATAAATCATTTTTCTCTACCATTTCTTAATCAATCTCTACTAATAGGCACAATGTCAAACAGATCTCAAACCATGGCAACCAAAATAGCTCAAGCTACCCAACTTTCTTTCATAACTTTGATTTCAGTTTTTTCGTTTATGGTTGTCCTTAAAATCTCATATTCGTCCTTTACCCAGACACTTAACTACTCACAAACCTTCTTCCGTAACTTTGGTGTCACACAGAATGTTGTACGGGACAAGGACATGAATCACATGGACTTTATTACCTAAGCCTTCCAAAATCATCTAAAGCTTGTCTTATTACCAATTCACCTAGATGATTGAGACATCCTAGTTTATCTTTTCTTATATAGTAATAATTTTACTAATAATGAAAAACTCTTCCCTATACAACAGTATGCCAAAAGGTAGAGAATCTACAAAGATAACCTATTTTATCAAAGCTTCAGAAAATGATATCTAATTTGTCTTACTTATCTACTTTAGAATGTGATAGGTTCGGCTCGGTAAGCATACTTATTTTCCCTTACCTCGACGAGTTGATAATCGAGCAACTTTCCTTTCTCTTTAGTTCGTTTGGACGTGTGGGGGTCCTAGTCGGGTTAGTTCTACTTCGGGACTCCGCGACTTTGTCAATGTCATGGATGATTATTCAAGATGCACTTGGATATTCTTGATGAAAGATCTCTCTGAGTTATTTCCATTTTCCAGACCTCCATACTCAAATCCAAAATCAATTTGGAGTTATATCTGCTCTTTTCATAGTAATGATGCACCAAAATGTTTATCTTCTTCATTTCAACGGTTAATGAACTCTCATGGGATCATTTATCAAACGTCCTCCTCGCACCTCTAAACAAAATGAAATAGCTAAGAGGAAAAATAGCATTTGATTGAGACCGCTCGCACCATCCTCATTACAGTCTCATGTTTTGTTGCGTTTTTTGACGGATGCGATTATCGCATCCTGTACCTAATTAATTGTATGCATTCTTTTGCAATCAAAAATGAGGTTGCCCATTCTGTTGTATTAGCACATTTACGGTTATATTCGTTTCTACCTCGTGTTTTATGAAGCACGTGCTTTGTCCATAGCTTCACACCAAAAAATACAAGTTAGTCCCTCGTGCTCTCAAGTCTGTAGTCTCCAAAGTTATTCGAAGTTGAAGGGGTATTAGTCCTACTGACTTGACAACCAACAGTACCTAGTCTCCGCTGATGTTACCTTCTTTGAGGCTCAACCCTACATCACACTCTTGTCTTTTGAACATCTACACACTTATGAAAGTTTACCCTTTCCATCTTTTGGGGATCTTAGCATTATCTCTCATTCACCTCCTCCATAGCTACAGTTCCACCACTTATAGTTCCACACCTATAATTCCACCTTCTACGGCTCCACCACTATTGACTTATAATCATTGACTGTGCTCCTCATCCGGTCCAGACGATTCACGCCAGGAGCAAGATTCTTTGCCTGCTACAGACTTGTCTCTCTCACAGAGTATTGCTACTTAGCAAAGTATTTGTTCTACTTGTAATCATATTCCTAACCATACTTGTTTGAGCTATCATCGCCTGTCACCATCTCATTATGCCTCTGTGTCATAACTTTCATCCGTTTCTACTCCTAAGACTACATGGAGGCTCTTTGTTGTTCAAGCTGGTGACAAATAGCTATTATTGAAACGATGTCCGTTTTACACTCACTCTAGTGATACTTGGAAGCTTATACCTCTGTCTCCAAGAAAATCGTCTATCAGTTGTGGGTGAGCAGACATGGTGAAGGTTAGTGTTGTTGGTCAGATTGATCAGTCATAAGGCATGTAGTGTTGCCAAAGGTTGTACTCAAATCTTTGGGCCTGACTATATTGATACATTCTCTCTTGTGGCTAAGATTGCTCTCTCCATCTTTTTGTCTATGGCCATTGTTTGCCGTTTGCCTTATTATTAGTCAGACAACAATAACGCATTTCTTCACGAGTATTTAGAAAATGAGATAAATATGAAGCAACCACCTAGCTTTGTTGCTTAAGAGGACTCTAGTGGTCTGGTATGCCGGCTATGTCAATCACTGTATGATCTGGAACAATCCCTCCGAGCATGGTTTAGTAAACTTGGCTCAGTTTTTTAGGAGATAGGCATGACTTGCAGTGAAGCAAATCATTCTATGTCCTAACGTCATTTCACAAAGGGAGTATGCTCTTGATATCCTTGAGGAGAGGAGAACGTCAAATTGTAGGCCTATCGACACTCCTATGGATCAAAATTAAGCTTCTACCAGGACACGTTGCTTTTTAGTGATCCCAGAACATATAGGAGGTTCGTCCGCAAGTTGAATTAACTAACCGAAACTTGACCTGACATTGCTTTTTTGATGAGTACTATAATTCAGGTCTCCGATTCTCCGTGTGATGGTCACCGGAATACGGTGACTCATATTCTTCAATACATAAAATCTGCTCTTGGATATGAGTAGCTTGTTCGATATACAAATGCAAATTGGGTAGGTTCACCTACCAACAGGCAATCTACTCCATGGTATTGCATTTTGGTTGGAGATAATTCAGTGCCTTGGAAAAATAGGAAGCAAATATAGTTGCAAGATCGAGTGTAGAAGCAGAATATCGAGCAATGGCAGTGGCAACCTGCAAACTCGTATAGATCAAGCAACTACTAAAGAACTGAATTTTGAAGAGATTGGCCAATTGTAACTTGTGTGTGACAATCAAGTTGCATCTTCATATTGCATCAGATTTGGTGTTCTATGACAGGACTAAGCACAAAGTATTTCATTGTCATTTCGTCAGAGAAATAAAACACCCCCAGGAGACATTGTCACAAAGTTTATAGAGTCGAATGATCAGCTTGCAGATATATTATTCACCAATTCATAGGACAAGTTACATATGCAGCAAGCTTAGTACATGCAATTTGTATGGACCAGCTTGAGAGGAGTGTTAGAGATACTGTAAATATGTTATATCAATTAGGATCAGATAGTGTCAATTAGGCGTATAGATTTCAGTTAGCTTGATTGATTTCCTGTAGGGTGTAATTCTTGATTTTCCCTCCTAATTTAGAGCATGAATACTTCAATATTTAAACACCCAATAGCTTCAAAGAATAATCAAGCTGAGTTTCTCTAAATTTTGTTGTTTTTTCTTTCATTTCTCACAATGGTAGCACCTCTAACAATTTAAGCTTTTAGATGGGGTGGTCGCACAATTCGACAATAATGATAACTAAAATATGTGTTTCTACAATTTGAGGTCATACCTTTCAAGAAGATTTACAAATATGTGACAACCACCAATCATATTGACTTGTTCAAGGAAAGATGCAAGCAGTTGTTTCTGAGAAACAGCCCGAATAACCATATGCAGAACATCTTCAATGCATGCCATGTCCTGGCTACTTTCAAAAAAGGCTATGAGAGACTTTATATCTGATGCTGAAATATGCTGCCTACATAAACAAAATGGTAGGAGAACATCTTCAAAAGGTGGTGGATAAAAAGAAATAGTTCTATTTCTGAAAAAATAAAATATGAAAGCTGAACAGGAGCTAGAAAGCTTACATAGTAAAGAAGAAAACTCAGTCACTACAACAGTCAAAAGAAGAAAAATTCTATCCTTTCTAAGAAAAAGAAAACTACCTGAGACTCATCTCACCGAGACTCAATAGAAGGAGACGAATTTTATGTATTTCATCTTTGCTAGGTCTCTCCCCTATAACTTGCTTTGTCACAGGATGTAAAAGAGGCTTGCTTCCAATAGCAAAACGAGTTTTGACATCATCCCAGTAAAATTGTCGAATTATGTCAAGAACACGGGGGAGCCTACATAAACTTCTCAGCAACCTTGGATCATTATCGAATTGCTGGATGAGAAACATATACAGTTCACGTTGAACTCTGTAAACTGAGTAGACCCATACAACAGGATTGAGAAATATATGGGATATAGCATCCTTGACTAGCATATCTGACAAACCTGGCAATAAATTAAAGAGAGCTACATAACCGAATATTTGGCAAACTGCCTCAAACTGAAAGTTGGAGATTAAGTAGTTAATGAACTCAAAGACAACAAAAAAGAACACACAAGTAGCTTGTGCGACATACCACTATTTGCAACCACATTAAACAAATGTTTTAAAGCAGACAGTGTATCCATATTTAACTGCTCAGGTGGAACTGACTGCAGCAAAAACCCAAGTATTGGAAATCCAGAAAGAAGGAGCATCTGTTGTTGATTGGCTAAATTCTCATCCAGAACAGAAGCTATAAGTTCAATAACTTCAGCAGTTAAACGCTCCTTTGTAATCGGGGTAAGTAAAGCTTGGCCAGCTTGCTTAGCTTCTTCAATTTCATACAAATCAGTCTTGGTGAAAAGAGGGAAAAACACAGAGACACCCCCAACACAATATATGATCTGTTGAAGCAATCGCCTGGAACACAGCTGTGTCCCGACCAAAACAGTTGCTTCAAATGAACTTTTATCTAATCCAGGATCCACCATTGGTGAAACATTAAACAAACACCTACCATTACGTGCCTGATACAGAAATTTCAGTATTTTAGTTCCATATGAACAAGCGCAAAAAAAATCAGGGAACAATTCAAGGAGAAAGAAAAAAGAACCTGTGAATTAAGTCCAAATATGATTTTGGATGCAAGACCATCTTTAACATCAAGTACTCCACTGGGCAATGGGTTATCCAAATGAACTGCAGTTTCATTATCCAGGAAGGAATACATGTAGCTAGGTCCTAAAGAATAAATGCCTTGCACATGTTCCGAAGAAATGGAATCGTTGAACAAGTAAACTGGACCAATCTGACCATAGAAAGCAGATGGATCTTTTGAAGAAAGTGTAGGACTCTCTTCCTCATACGAAGGTAAACTGATTTTCGTGCCAATAGTGCAACAAGTCAGAGGCTCATTTACCTTGGCATATCTGCAACCAAATTGTGAAGTTCAGGAAGCTCTTCTCAATTGGAAATAGATCGAACCAACTCTTCTCTAACAAAATCAAAAATCAGGAGGGAGAGAGAGAGAGAGAATGCAAAATACCTGCATTTTTCAGAGGATACAAGAGTTCCATCCAAATAACACTTCAATTGGCTACCTCCAGAAAATGTCCTACCAATTGTATGTGTTAAACACAAAAAATGCCACTTCTTTCTAACAAGATTGACTTGCAGCACAACGGATTGCCTTTTCTGATTAATTAACTGTAAAAAGTAACAGAGCTATTAATAGCAAAGACATCAAGCAAACGTGGCTTAACAAAGAGGCTGGTGTAACCTATTCAAATATCATAATGCACTCCAAACTCAAGATTCACAGAAATGTAAACAAAGTAACAAACCCCAAGTAAAACTGAAGCAAACAACAACTTTTATCACCTCATATATAAGTTTATCTTTTCCAAGAACACCAAGGCATCCTCTTCCACTTTCAGTAAGAAAACTGAAAAGTCCCATTGTTCCACCACCTCTAGGAAAGCTTTCTACCCTTAGCCAACAAGTAAAAGAAAACCCCTTATTCAATGGCCACTGAACTGGAGTTTTTATCAAAATTCCCTGCATGAGGGAAGGACAAACATCACATAATTTAAAACGAGAAGTTACTCAGAGAAAGTAGAGAAACGATAAAGAAGAGATAACAATTGTTTCAGTTACCGATTCCATGCCATTGAGATCAAAGAAGGCAGTTGGTCCCTTCTCGTTGAGCATTGACAGCATGCTGGTCAAAAGCAATGAGCTGTACTGCTGATGTGACCCTACTTTCTCACTCCGGAGTAGAGCGAACATTTTGCGTATATCTTTTCCAGAAATGCTATGCCCACCAATGACCTGAATTAATTGTGCAATTTTCAAGACTACAGTGTCCTTGCCCTCTTGGGGAAACCAATCAAGAAGAAAGTTTAGCATCCCTGCTTTGACACAAGAAGCTTGATTGGACATTGAGTCTCGTATAAGCTGAAGAAAAACATCAAGCCCCTGATTCCGCAATGAGTCACTGCTCTGCCCAGTTAGCAAACAGAAATATCATTTTTCAGAATACTATATTTCCAAAAATAAAAGGAAATAACACAGTGAAAGCACATCAGCCAATATCATAACAGGAAAAACGTTAAAGCAAGGTGGGATAGATACCAACCTTTTGCAGGACATTGAGATATAGCAAGATAACATCTTCATTCTGAAATACGAAAGCAGAAAGGAAAAGATAACATGAGAAGCACATTTAACATGTCATTAACATACAAAACCATGAGGAAACAAAAGCTGCTATTGGGTTTTTTTGTAACAAGTACAAGAGGCTGCTATTACTGTCGGTGCACATACAAGATTTCGGACTACTAACCTTTATCACAGGGCTTGCCTTGAGATCAAACTTCCCATCGACCAACATATCAAGCAGAGCATCTAAAAGCGCCTCACTCGGTTGCCATTGGCAGAAGTCCAACAGCAAGCTACGCAAAGTCTGATAACCTGTGCCCACAAGAGCTCGAAATGCAACCTTTGAGACCAAAAGAATAATAAATATGAGTAGCGAAAAAAAACATCAGCTTCTCATGCTAAATCATGAACTTGCAAGCAAAGATATTTTCCACAATTCAGACAATGAAAAACATGCACCGTTTCAACTGGACGAGAAATCATGGTAAAAGAGAGACATGATTGGGATAAGAAACACTTTGATGGACTGAGAAACTGAACCCGACCGCATCTATTAGAAATACCAGAATGATATAGTAGTAAGATTGGGTTCAATCTACTCTTCGTTCTAGATAACCCATGACCTTCTTGGTTTTGATTAGACACAGAATTGGCTTTAGAGGATAAAGTGGATGCCTTAGGATTAAGCTTTTCAGTGGGAGTAATGTTGCTGTAGCTTGTAACTGCTGTTTTCTCTGTCTTCCTCAAGAGTTTTCGTGAAAATATAGGTCCTAATTCCCTTGAAGATATAGCTCAATATTCAATTGAAATAAAAGGCAGTCTGAGTCGTCCGGAACCAACTTTGGTTCATCAATGAGTAAACAATTTCCTGCTTGTTTTATCCATTATGTACCAATTTTAAATATACTGATGCATATATCCAGAAATGCAGAAGTTTATTTTAACCAGAAGGAAGTGCCAAAGCTACACTGCCTACCCAGGAATAGAGTATGAAAGGTTCTTCCAGAGCAGTTAGCAGAAGCTTTCACACACAGTCACAATTTTACAATAAGGAAAAGACAAAGACGTATGATAGTGAGCCCCTTATTATAATGTGACAAAGGTTAGCCTCCCTTCATCCGAAATTTTAGAATAACACAAAATAACAAAACACTGATACAAACGCTCTCTGTCACATAAAATTTACAAGGTTCTCTGGAAAAAAATTGCAATAACGGGAATGATAAAAGACTGCGAGTTGGCACTACAACGGAAATGAGGCCAAAGCTAGAAACAAGAAAGAAGTGGCAGAAGAAATGCAGCATCGTACATAATTATCAGCCTGTTCATTTAGGAGGAAGTTAAAAGTACACCAATTTTCATGTTCTCCATAATTTTGCAACCATTTTACAAACAAATAATGCTAACTAATTGCACAAAAGAGAAAAACTATAAGCAGCAGAAACAAACCCACCTTTGAGGTATCATTCCCTGAAAGCAAGCAGGTTAGTGTTTGGAGGACATTCAGAACCAGCTCTTCACCTTTGGACACGTCAAGGTTCCCATTCAGCAAGGATACAACATGTATAAAACACTCGCCATTGCGAAATAAAGCCTGATAATACTGACAACATAGAAACCACTCTCTGTCAACATGTTAACAGAATATGAATAGCAGAAAACATACAGCTATAGAAAATAGAAAAACATAGAATTAGCAGAGTATACCTCTATATCTGTCAAAAGTAAATCAATCATCCCAACCAATAGATCGATAGACAATTCTACAAAGTTCTCCCGGTCCTTAACATGAGTAAATGTTTCCAGATACTTCGAACATAAATACAATTTAGCTTTCTGGTCCTCCTCAGAATATGGAACAATCTGTTCCCCCAGCAAAGAATCCACATGAAAGAGGTCAAAAGAAAAGAAGTAAAGATTAGTAGTAGTCACTGTAAGAGCACCAAAAAATTAATAGACAATAAATAAGATAAATACATGGAAGGTTATTCATTCTACCTTCATCAAATCAAGAATAAGAGGAAGCATGCGATTTCTCAACTTTTCTTCCCAAAACAAATCAAACAAACGATCAACGCAGGTAGCGTTGTGCAAAGTAGAATGTTTCGCATCATTTGCAAGAGAGAAAAATTCTGCGAAGAGTTCAATAAAAGCCTCCATGCTGTTCTGCCAACGATGGATCATCTCGAGAGAATTCACCATGTCCTGGTTTAGAGAAGGACCAGGTTCACTCTGACCACTTTCAGTGTGAGGACTAGCAATCCCATGCCTTTTAGACTCTTGGGCCTGAATGCAGGCAACTTTAAGGACACGAGGAACTGCATCAAGTGTTTTAAAAGAAGAAAGTGTTTTCTCTGATGAAGACCGCATTATTTGAAGCAGGCTCTTTGCAAAAAGATTTGCAACCCCAGGATTACAAGCAGATTGTTCAAGACCCTCCAGCAAAATTGAGCACTCAGGCTGCCACCATAAGAAAAGTAAGTTTCAGGAAAAAAGGAAAACTGAATTGCATAAGCTCACATCTTATGAACCAAAGAGTGCAAAACTAGTACTCCCTCAGTTCCAATTTATGTGACACGCTTTCGTTATTAGTTCGTTCAAAAAGTATGATACATTTCTATATTGGAAACAATTTAACCTTAAAATTTCCATTTTACCCTTAATAAGAAGCTTTTATAGCCACAGAAATGTTATAGAATATTTGAAACCACAAGTTTCAAAAGTCTCTTTTTAGAACTCCGTGCCGAGTCAAACTACGTCAAATAAATTGAACCGGAGAGAGTACAACCAAGCATTTTATGTTCTTTAATTTACTAAACCTGTTAATCTGGAAGAAAAGGCATGGAAGGAAGCTCAGTAAACAGTCGGGAAGGTGAGGCATTAAAGGGGACCCCAATGCATGATTGACACTTTCGTTAAGACTAAAATTACCAACAAGGACAGTAGCTTAACATGAAGAGAGGTAGGATTCTATCCAGTCTCAAGAATTGTATAATTTCACCCAATATGAAAACTGAGGAGGAATAATGTTATACTTGGAAGATAACAAGTCTAAGACCCAACCTTTCATAACGTCATTAACCAGCCTAGGGCTTTGGTTTAACAAGTAACAACGAAGGAACCCAACCGGAAAACCTTGATGGGTTATTCTCAGGATCGCACCACCACCCTCCAAGAGACAAGCCTATCGCGACCAAAACCAAGGTAGAATCTCCGGCGTAAGACCACCCACGTGCCCTCACGCGCGGCCCGGTTCCGGCGACTTCTCAGCCACGCGCCGGCGCGTGAGGCATATCCCGGCCAGATCTCACATTTTCTCCTTCAGACAGCCTCATCGCGAGGCTGTTCCGAGTCTTCACGTCCAAGAACATCCAAATTCCGACGACATTTACTATTTTCCGGCGACGGGACCAGATCTCAATACTTCTTCAGACAGCCTCTTCGCGAGGCTATTCCGAGCATTCCCATCCCAGTTCCTCCTAAATCAAAAGATTTTTTCTATTTGCCGGTGAAAAGCCAAAAATCTTCATATTCAGGCGGCATTCTATGAATTTTCGGCATCATGCAGCACCGGAGCTACGGATAGTATTTTGGGACAGCCGAATTTAGATATGATGGACTCTAAAGAGAGATCCTACTTCTCTCTAGAATCTAGAAAGCTGGAAAACATGTCTTTCATCAAAGATGCCTCTTGGCCAGCCCTAGAACTTGGGGGAAGATGCCATCGAAAGCTCGACGTAGGGCAGGAGACGCACTTCTCGCTATCTCAGGAGCACACCCTCAGGCGCAAGGGTTTCTTGGAATTTTGTCTGATTGGGTCTTTCTCCAAATGGGTTGGTTCTCCAAAGGCTGTTAGGAACTGGGCAGCAAAGGTATGGAACGTCAAGGACGGACTGAAAATATCGCAACTAGGGGACACACAATATCTCTTTCGATTTGTCGACGAGTCTCAAGATTCAGAAATTCTTGTCAGAGGAAACAGGAGGCTTGATGGGAACTTCTTAAAGCTAGACAGATGCGTGGAGCACAATGGGTGTCTCGACCCTCGTTTCCCCGGCGAAATTTTGGTGGTCAACATGGTGGGTCTCCCGGTGCATTTTTGGTGTCTTGACCTATTCAAGAAAATTGAAAAAATCTGTGGGGGTTTTATTGATGTCACTTGCAACCTACACGATCTCTCGCGAGTGAGGATTGTGGTGAGGAAAGGGGGCATAATCCTTGTTTCCACTGTGGTGGAAGATGGCTACTTGAGTTACAGGGTTTGGTTGAGCCCTGAATTTCGCCTTATATTTATGCCTGTGGTAGTGGCGGAAGAAAAGGGAAGATCAAATAGAAGGGAGGGGAGGGGAAATCAATCTCTGAAGGAAGGGGAGGGCTCACCGGATCAGTGGACAAAGCCGGAATCAGACGTTAGATCAAGAAGAGACGGGGGGCTTAAATTTAGGAGAAGACAAAAAATTATCGGGAGGAAAAGACATGAATGCCCCTGGGTTAGTGATGCGGGCTGGAAAGGCAGAATGGGTCGGTCCTCGTTTAACTATCATAGGGCCGGGCAAGTTCTCAACAAGTATAGGCCTGGGCCTCGACACATGGGCCCAGCAACTTTTCCCAATTCTATTAGAATTGACCTCTGATAAGGCTCCTAAGCATACGGGAGCAGTCGCTCCTTCTTCTTCTGCCAATGGTGCTTCACACGGTGGTATTTCCTCACCAAGCTCTAGTGACCTGCGCCCCTCTTCGGCCGCTGATCCAGGGACAGCACCGGCTAAAGCTGGTGGTGTTATTCCACGACCTCCCGCCTCTGATGAACCCAGCTCCATCGCCCCCTCATCTCCCACTGTGCTTAGTTGTGCTGAGGTTACACTACAAGCTCCTTCTTCTCCTAGGGAGATTGCTGCGCCTGCCCCAATTGATGTCAGTGGCGGTCCAGTAATACCAGTTAATATGCCGCCAAGGGTTCCATCCCAATATCCTGCTGGCGTTTCTGGTCATTCCAATAGAAGCGAGGCGTTTATTTCAGAGGTTGGTGCCTCTCAAGGAAATGATGAGATCCTCCCGGCACCTAAAGTTCATATTGCTAGCAATGCTATGGTCTTGTATTCCTCTGGTAGAGGCAAGGAAAGGGTACATACAGAAGACGCCTGTCCAATTTCGTCACGGATTGGAGAATGGGATATGTCCTTCTGGATGGAGGATAAATTATTAAACTTTGGGAAGTTCTTAGGTGTTTCTTTTGAAGGGAAGGAAGATAGGGTGCAAGAACTGTTGAGGGAGATTGAGCAACAGTCTTTTTATGAAGGTGCAGGGAGTGAGTTGGGTAAAGGTGTTAAGCAAAATAATTTAGGGAATGTAGTGGTGTACCAGAGAAGGGGTCGGGTGTGTGACAGGGAGAAAGGGACCTCGGCTAGGGGGGTGGGGAAAAGGGGGCTATTGTTACTTATGGAAGTTAAGATTCTTTCATGGAATGTGAGGGGGATGAATGACCCAAACAAAAGGGCCATCATCAAAGTGGGAGTTAGGGAGTGGGGTGCCAACCTAGTTTGTTTTCAGGAGACCAAAATGGAAGCTTTGTTGGATGCGATCGTGAGAAGTGTCTGGGGAGGTAGTTGGGTGAAATATGACTGGGTCCCAGCAACGGGAAGTGCCAGGGACATTCTTCTTATGTGGGATGATAGAAGCTTGGAGGTAAAGGAGATTAAGAAGGGAGTTTTTTCTTTAGCAGCTCTCGTCAAAGATAGAGTGAGTGGGGTGGAGTGGGGATTTGGGGTAGTGTACGGACCGGTAGGGGAAGGGTCCAAGGTGTCTTTCTGGGAGGAACTGGCCAATATTATGGGGGAATGGGACATTCCATGGGTTCTAGGGGGAGACTTTAACACTATTAAATTCCCGGAGGAGAGATTAGGGTGTAGTCTGATTTCGAGGGCCATGAAGGAGTTTTCTGACTTCATCAATGATCACTTTCTCATTAATCTCCCTCTGTCAGGGGAAAGGTTTACTTGGGCCAGGGCGGAGGATTCCAACTCAAGGTCTAGACTTGATAGATTTCAGATATCGCCCTCCTGGGATGAGCTGGTGCCGAATGTGCTGCAGATTCCTTTACCTAGGCTGACTTTAGATCATTTGCCTATCTTGCTAGATGGATGGAGAGGGAAGGGGGTGCGTGCTCCCTTCCGATTCGAGAACATGTGGTTGAAAGTGCCAGGATTTGGTGACAAAGTGAAAGAATGGTGGACAAGCTACGGGGTATCAGGTTCACATTCATTCCGTCTTTCGAAGAAACTCAAATTGCTCAAGGGAGATATTATTAGGTGGAATAAGGAGGTTTTTGGGAGGGTAGAGGTTAAAATGAGGGAGCTTATGTATGAATTGGGGAATTAGAGAGAGGGGAAGGGGCGAGGGAGCTAGATGAATCTGAGAAAGTGAGATTGGGGGAGGTTAAGAGGGAAGTAATCGAGTTAGCAATAGCTCAGGAGACTAGTTGGCGGCAAAAATCGAGGGCGCTCTGGTTAAAGAAGGGGGATTCGAATACCAAGTTTTTCCACAGGGTTGTGGTCGCAAATCGAAGGAGAAACTTCATAGAGTCCTTAATTGTGGATGGGGTGAGGATTGAGGGAGAGGAGGAGGTAAAAGGGGCGATAGTGGGGTTTTATGAGAACTTATACAAAGAGGAAGTTAGTTGGAGGCCTACTTTGAGGGGAAAGAGTTCAACCACATAGGGGAGGGAGACAGTGAGTGACTAGAAAGGGCTTTCGAGGAGGAGGAGGTACACGAGGCTGTGTCGAGTTGTGCTAGTGACAAGGCCCCCGGGTTTCTCCTTGGCCTTCTTCCAGCTCTGTTGGGACACCATTAAGGGGGAGTTGATGGAAGCCATTGAATATTTCCACGTGAATGGTGTTTTTGAGAGAAGTATCAATGCTTCTTTTATCACTATTGTACCTAAGAAAGAAGGCGCATCTTATATCAGAGACTACAGGCCTATCAGTCTTGTGGGGAGCATTTACAAGATTATTTCTAAAGTGCTCTCCAACAGACTCAAGAAGGTTCTTGACGTGTCTGTCTCGTCCTCCCAGAATGCGTTTGTGGAAGGTAAACAGATCCTGGATGCTGCTTTGGTGGCAAATGAACTTGTAGATTCCAGAAGGAAAAATAGAGAACCCGGCTTATTATGCAAGTTGGACCTTGAGAAGGCTTTCGACCATGTCAATTGGGAGTTCCTGGGTTTTATTATGATGGAGTTTGGGGAAAGATGGAGAGGATGGATCAAGTTCTGCATTTCCTCAGTCAGATTCTTGGTTAATGGTAACCCGTGTGGTTTCTTTGGCAGCTCCAGGGGTCTCAGGTAAGGTGATCCCCTATCCCCCATGCTATTCATTCTAGTGATGGATGCTCTGAGAAAAATGATGGATCGTGCGGCGGGTGGAGGCTTCTTGAGAGGATTCTCAGCTCCGATCGGGGTGCTCAGTGCCCAAAGAGTCTCTCATTTGCTTTTTGCGGACGACACCATGGTTTTCTGTGATGCCGATATGGATCAAAATCAGGACTCAAAATCAACCTCGGCAAGTGTGAGATTTTCCCGGTGGGCAAGGTCGCTAACATTGATGCTTTGTCTCATGTTCTCAGATGTAAGTTGGGCTCTCTTCCCACTACTTACCTGGGTCTACCATTGGGCGCTTTGCATAAGGATACTACGGTTTGGAATCCAGTCATTGAAAGGGTTGAAAAATGATTAGCAGGCTGGCAGAAACGGTACTTGTCAAAAGGCGGTAAGGAAGTGCTTATCAAAAGCACTTTGTCGAGTATCCCTACCTATTACTTGTCCCTGTTGCAAGCTCCTGTGAGCATCACAGAAAAACTGGAGCGGCTTCAAAGGAATTTTCTTTGGGATGCGGCGGATGGAACTAGAAAGTTTCATCTAGTGAATTGGCAGACAGCCACTTCCTCAAAGAAGTGGGGTGGACTTGGAGTAAAAGATCTTAGGATATTCAACAGACCTTTGTTAGGGAAGTGGCTGTGGAGATTCGGGGTAGAAGAGCATGCTCTATGGAGGGAGGTCATAGTAGAAAAGTACGATTCCACGGGAGGGGATTGGAGGATCAAGGCAATCACAACACCGTTCGGGTGTGGCATGTGGAGGAGCATCATGAAGAACTGGGAAGCTTTCTATGGCAACATCACTTACAGGGTGGGAGATGGAAGGAGAATCAGCTTTTGGAATCACAGGTGGTGTGGAGAGGATACTTTGAGGGTCTCTTTCCCCACGTCTTCAGAGTCTCAAACTAGAAGGAATGGATGGTCCAATAGATTCGCAAGGAGCATGAAGGGGGGTAGCATGGGACCTCTCTTTTAGAAGGAACATGCAAGATTGGGAGATTGCGGAGCTCCAAAATTTGTTGGCACTGCTATACGGGCAAGACAGGCCTCATCCATCTTGCAATTCTTGGAGATGGGGTTGCGTGGCGATGGTTTGTTCACCGTAAAGTCCTTTTACCAGAGTATGTTGGTGAGAGAGGAGGCTACTTTTCCATACTCCTCGATCTGGATTCCTAAGGCGCCCACGAAGGTGTGCTTTTTTGCATGGCTAGCGGCGAGGAGAGTGATCTTGACAGCTGAAAATCTGCGAAAGAGAGGAATTACACTTGTTAGTTGGTGCTACGTGTAAAAGCTCAGGGGAAGAAGTTGATCATCTTCTGTTGCCCTGTGTCCTCGGGCTTGTGGAGGGCAATCCTGAATCTGTTTGGTGTTCACTAGGTGATGCCAAACACTGTAAAGGAAATGCTATATAGCTGTAGGGCTGTGCATGGATCGGATCGGATTTAGCACATTTCGGATCGGATTTTCGAATTTCGGATTCTAGAAATGCAATCCGAATCCGATCCGAATTAATATCGGATCGGATCGGATTTTAAAGTTTGGATCGGATCAGATTTTCGGATTTCGGATC
This sequence comes from Nicotiana tomentosiformis, assembly GCF_000390325.3. Classification (NCBI taxonomy): domain Eukaryota; kingdom Viridiplantae; phylum Streptophyta; class Magnoliopsida; order Solanales; family Solanaceae; genus Nicotiana; species Nicotiana tomentosiformis. The sequence continues at coordinate 106,998,423 of NC_090815.1, read as the reverse complement.
GGATTATTATGCCTCAAAGTTGCAAACTCATATGTATATTTTCTTTGTAAAAGAGGCAGTACAGTAAGAAAAATTCATGTTTATACAATTATGAGAGTACTATGGTGCCAATAGAGCTAAATCCATCAATTGTAAAGGTGATAACTTGGAGGAAAATGTAATGGAAGTACTAATTATCCGAATTAAAGTTTAGAATTTATACATGCCCTAATAATTTCGGATTTCGGATCGGATCGTATTAAAATTATACCAATCCGAATCCGATCCGAAATCCAAAATTTTAATAAACACAATCCGAAATCCGATCCAATCCGAAATCCGAAATTGAACGGATCGATTCGGATATCCGATCCAAATGAACAGCCCTATATAGCTGGGCCGGTTTCCGTAGAAGAAGCAAGCAAAAGGCGTGGAAGTTCGCCCCGTTAGCTCTCATGTAGACAGTTTGGGGAGAGAGAAATAAGAGAGTTTTTGAGGGGATTGAGTCTCCTTTTTCACATCTTAAGAATAGTCTTTTATCTTTGGTCGCTTTTTGGTGCACCCATATAGCCCCTACTTGTGTAGAAGATTGGGCGTCTTTTGTAGAGAATCAAGTTCCGATGTAATTCTCTACTTTTTGGTATACTTCTTGTATACGGGAGTTTTTTCTCCCTTTTGATTAATACAATTTACCTTATCAAAAAAAAAAAAACAAGTCTAAGAAAAGTACCAAATACAATTCTGTATCTTCTAAAGAAGCGGATGCAACATCATGCAGAAGGCTAATATGCTTATACCCAAAAATCCTACATATGCACAACTAAGAGCAAGCTATAGTTGAGAGCCATGCCGATAAAAAAAGGAAATCTTGACATGATCTTGATGATACGTATTCATATAATGTCTATCAGCAGAAAAAATATATGTAGTCATATAATGCCAATTAATGAATAACTATACACATGCACAAAATTGCACCACATAACCAGTTAGACTTTAGACTAGAAATGGGGCCTTCTCTTTTATTTGATAAGCAAAAGGCAATAAACAGAACATGGATGTTTTTTTTAATTGGTAAAACAGGACATGGGTATTGGTTAATGATAAGTTTACAGTAAGATCATTTCTGTCATAGTTATCTTCATAGGTGTTAAATAGTTAGAGTAAATAATCCTAGTCAAAGTAGAATATGTATTATATATATAGCGCTCATTGTATCATTGTTAATACATCAATAATTCCAGTGTATTATTTCTCACATGGAATCAGAGCGGCAGTGACAAAAAATCCGGGAAAGAAAACCCAGCTAAAAACAGTCGCCGTGCTTCAATTCCGGCGACCTTTTTAGGGCTGATTTGCGTTCCCTCCTTTTTCCTTGGTGTTGTGCAAAATCCAACACCACCACAAGGTTCCCAAGAGAGAGGCGACCAAACCCCGGAAAGATTCTCCGAAAAATACCCATTCACGTGCCCCCACGCATCACAATAGGAAATGGCCTAGCCAGGAAAAGGATGGAGAAGAGCTAAGCAAATATAATAGATAGACAAAAGACACTTACCACTGTGACAAAAAGAAGTCCAGAACACAAAGCAACTGTGTTAATAAATGTATCTGAAAGAGTGAAAGAGTGAAAGATCGAATGACTAACCAAGTTATGAGAGCTTCCAGTTAAAGTTGCTGCAAACTCCACAAATGAAACCACTTCTATTTGAAGAGCTTCAAGTTCATGAAGGCTTAGACTAGTGCTTCTGCCATTTGAATCACAACACTGTTCATTGCAATCATCAGAAGAACCTTTTTTTGATAAGGAATCATCAGAGGAACCTAGCGATGCTAGGCCAAAATAAAAAAAATTCTCCGAGAAGATGAAGTCCCAAGCTCCTTCTGCCCGGAATACATGTAGCAGCGATGGCAACAACACCAGAATTTTCCTGAATGCAAACAGAGCATGATGCTGAAGTGTATAGATAAACGTCCTGTAGAAATGAGAACAGATCAGAAACAAGAGATGGATAGAAAATAATGAGAGCAGGGGAACAACAGCTAAAATGATAGGCACCTCAATAATTCCACAGATCAAATACAGCACCCAAATACATCTCCACAAATGCAAAAACAAGATCAACGGAAGAAATGGAAAATAAAAAGATCAGAAAGATTTAAATACTTGCTGATTTACCTTAAGTGACCAGGCAGCTCCTTCTGATTTGAGCATGCTTTTATGCATGGAAAGACTGTAAGGAGAACCCTAATAATCCACTTTACAGAAAGTTCTCCATATGCTGAAGAGATTGGTAAGCTATTTCTGCCAGTGGATGCTTGGCTTTTATCTGCCTCTGCCTCTTCAGGTGAAAGAAGGAAAGAGAAAAGGACAGCACTAAGCTTGGCAACATAGTCGTGCCAATTCTTTAAATAAGGTGTACTAGGTTTGCTAGAAAGTTTTGTTTCTAGAACTTGGCTCCCAGTTGTATCTTTATCACTAGAAACAGTTATTTCCATGTCATCCTGGGCTAACAAGTTGTCAGTTTTCTCCTCGTATTCTTGAAGCATGAATGCAAGTGAACAAAAGCTATTTGCAAACTTCTGCACTCGTCCATTTTCTGATAAAAATTGCAAATTATTCAAATTCCCAAAGCTGAGACCAGGTTAAGGAGATCAACAATCATTTGGAAGAAAAATTATTCCCCAAGATAGAGCAGTATGATAGGCGTCAACATTCTTGTGCTCAACTATCAGTAGTTTAACCAAAAGGGGACTAAAATGTATAATTGTTCAAAATGAACCGATCATATCTAAATAAGCAATCAAGTTTACAAGGATGAAACTAGTGAGAACATGTAAATAGTGGTAGAAAGGATACACCGCCTCTCTAAGAACCTCCAATGAAAGAACATGGAGCTGGAACATACACGTTAAAACATTGGCATTCCTGCAAGGAGAGATGTAAATGTAACAATACCTTAAAGAAATTAAGTAATATTTCCTTTTTAATGGATTAAGTATCAGAACATGGTTATAAACTTTTTTCAGTTGCTTGACGAAAGTTTCCAAACCATTTCAATTTATGTTCATCAAAATATTAGCACAAATATGATCCTAGCAGTGGCAGGGAAGTACAAAAACCTATTTACAGAAACTAACTTTAAACAAGAGAAAGAAAAGGAAATACAAAATATCATGATGCAGCTAGGCATTACTAAATTTGCTGATTTTAGGATCAGATATAAGTCGGAACTCAAATTCTACAGATATGAAACTAAAGAGGTTGAGACTATAAAATTCAAATTAAATTTTAAGGCACTTGACACTTGTAAATGATTTACAAAATCTAAAGTCCACCCCGTTTGACACATATGTCAAACCTAAACCTCCACTTATCCTTCCACACAAGAAATGAGCAAATAGCAAGGGAAACTATCCACTGTATATCAACTTGTCACAACTTCTCTTCGTGACATTAGAAGAACATATAATCACCTAGGTTAACTAGTACAAAAATTAAAACTAGTTTCGAAATCTTAGTTCCCCATACGTCAACCATGGTTTATTAGATCTTAGCTTGCCAAATCTCAATAAAAATATAATAGATTAGATCAATATTTACTTCGATTGAAACAGAATGTAGTTTGAGCTAAATTTGATTTGCCTTTATGCTATTTTAAGAAAAAGATTAGATAAACGTTTGTTCTGTTTAGATATAACTTTTAGCAGTACAGGATTGTCACTCAGTTTCTTTTTTTGTGATAACTGTGGGAAGAAATCACCTAGTGTTATTGCATCCGCTGGGATTTGAACCTGAGGCCTCATGGTTCTCAACCCACTTCATTGGCCACTAGGTTGCACCCTTGGGTGCGACATGACACTCAGTCTTATCCAAACAAGATTTTAAAGATCTGGTCCAGAATAAAAAAACATTAATCTGCTGTCACACATAATAGCAGGATCAAACCTGTTATACCAACAGAATTCAAGATACCCAACCACTGTCCAGGGACTTCTCTGATACATTTGTATGGCTTGAGAGAATAAAGATTAAATTATATCAAAGGCGTGCAGTTAAGTCCGTTACCTTTCTGTATTTGAAGTTGAGAAATCTTTCGATCTCAAAGCACTGTTAGATGCAACTCCCAGTCCATCCAACAGAACTTCCAGTCCTCCAATACTTCGAAAATGATTCTGACCACGAGGGTTATCAATTAGTGCTAATTGAAGAGCTCTAAGAGTTAGATAATGAAGTGAAATATCTGTATCCTGTTCCTTCATATTCAACCTCTTCATGACACGCAACAGCTCTGGAAAAAAAAAGCAGTGTGAAATAACCATAGTAAATGAAAGAACATGCAGAAGGTGCAACCAGACAGGAACACGTCATCTTAATATTTTTGTGCCACGGGGAGGGGCGTGAAATACACATTTCAAAGTTATTTGGTTCTGCTGAGGGGAATTTTACTTAGAAAAGTTTATACACTTTTAGCCGACGTACTGATACTACATATGGTTAGTTTGATTACCATGACGTAATCTTAGATAAGGATCAATCTTAGCTCCTAATTGTTATCCACTGTCTTTTTGACTCACAGAAGATGGCAGGTTGCATCCCCATTGGATGCTCTTGTCCAATAAATTATACACTTATTAAATTATATCATACATCACCTTACCAAGTATAAGTATATTGGTTCTCAACTAGCTTACAATACAAGAAAAAAGGAGATGTCACCAGTCAGATGGCCCCTTAGGGAACAAGGATGAATACCCTTCACTTAACGTCTCTGTGTAAAGAATAAGTACAAAGTGAGCTTTTCTAATCCTTAACAACCCAGGCCAAAATTGGCTAGAGTGTTAGGGGAGTAGCCATGCTAATATGTGGATAACAGCTGAGCTCTGATCCACAAAACAGAGCAGTTCTACATAGATTTCAATAGTCGGCCAAGGAATCATGGAAGTTTGACATAAATATCTCCAACTTTCATTCTCTATCACTAAATAGTTGGTACTTTTAGCACATCCAAATTTGAAAAGAAATTGTCCAAAGAAGAGGCTTTAACATCAACTATCTTCCGTACCTGGTGCTAAGTGACAACTGATTTGAAATAGAAGATTTTGACAATCCATGGAAAGATGATTATGTGAAACAGATGATTTTGATAATTCATTTTCTAAACTGCTGTGACTATGCTTTTCTTGAGCCGAGGGTTTACCAGAAACAGCCTCTCTACCTTCACAAGGTAGGCTGTATACACACTACCCTCCCCGGACGCCACTTGTGGGACTACACTGAGTATGTTGTTGTTGTTGTTGTTTGTAGCTGAGAGGTAGAAACTAGAAGCCAGAAAGCTAGTAAGTATTATGTGTGAGAAATTTTTATCAGGCAATACTACAGTTTTTTAACTGGCTGCATTTCTACCAGGTTAAACCAGTATTATCAAAAGCGAAAAGCACAAAAAAACTTAAAGGTCTGTTGGGGCTTTAAGGAAGAAAGGCGCAAAATGGAGAAAAACTACAAATATGTATGTGTAGTCCAAGACTAATATCTATAAGCATGAATACCAAATATATGGACAAAGAAATTGAAGAAAATTTATAAAAAAGTGAAATATCAATTGTTTAGTGTCACCTCTTCAGGATTACGCTCATTGGCAAGGAAAAGTATGCCTTAGACCCTTGATGACAACACTGAAGTGCCCACTAAGAGAGGCAAAGCGCTCAACATGTTTTGAGCCTCGCTTCAGGGCTTAAGCGCGCTTTAAGCGCGCCTTTGATAATACTGGGTTAAAGTATTGCTTCTTTTTGGTATATCTAGTTAAGTGAGTTACTTAAGGTCAGAATAAACAAAAGAAATGTCAAGACACATGTTAAATGACAATTCTTTTAGTGCCCTATTGGCTAGCACCCTCCACTTCCAACCAAGAGGTTGTGAGTTCGAGTCACTCCAAGAGCAAGGTGGGGAATTTCTTGGAGGGAGGGAGCCGAGGGTCTATCGGAAACAACCTCTCTACCCCAGGGTAGGGGTAAGGTCTGCGTACACACTACCCTCCCCAAACCCCACTAGTGGGATTATACTGGGTTGTTGTTGTTGTTGTTAGTGCCCTCATCATACAGTGTGCTATGGAAAATGTGATTCTGAAAGAATCTAGGACCATTATATCCACCGTATCAAAATAACTACACATTTAAAGAGGTTCAGTGCTAGAAAAGAAAATTGGGACTGCCTACCTTACCTAATAACCAGTTGAGACCACCAGCTTCCATTACAGAGACAATTGCCTTTTGACGCCACATTATCATTGTTTCAGAATCAGACGCATCTACACCAGTAACGACATCTCGTATTTCAACACTTCTAGGCCCAAAAATCTCCATGTAACCCCAATTCAACCAAGCCTTTTCGGATTTGCTGAAATGCAAGTTAATAAAGCTACCAATTACAAACACCACATATAAAAGAATGTTTTGGAGAATTGTTGTCTTCTCTGCAACAGGGTTTGACAAAGCTTCGTCGGCCGAAAGAGCACTAGCAATAGCCTTCAGTTGAACAACAGCAGCTGAAATAAATAAACCTCATTATTAAATGTGCTAGATAACTATATATTCGGACAGGGAACATCTAACTGGATAACGACACATTGCAAGTATAAAAGTCAAATGTATTTCAGGAATGAGCAACTAAGTAACTAGTCTCAAGAGTGATCCTAAAACTGACTAAGAAAATATAACAGATGGTGCAGAATATGAAATACGGTATATTAAGAAGGTATCAAATTCATTCAAGTTTCCTGCTTCAAAAGATGCCTGCACTTCTTCTATAGCAATGTAAGATCTTAAAGCATGCAAAGGACAGAGGACAATCATGCTCAAGACATAATAAAATGGAAACAACAAACGACCAAACCCTTCCATCTCTTACTAAATGCACCTACGACAGTGAAAACAAAACATAGAGGTCCCAATCTCTCCCAGAAGCATCAATTATCCTATATTTGCCTCTCTTATACTTGAAGCCCCTGATAGTCTTTTTCTTTTTTTCTTTTTTTCTTTTTTTCTTTTTTTCTTTTTTTCTTTTTTTCTTTTTTTCTATTCAAATCACGCCAAGCTTCCTTCATACTTGTGCTCTATTCTCTTCCACTCTATTCTTTTTGCATATCAAAATCCCCACAGACTACAATCTGAGCCAGAAAAACTACTAGCCAAGTGAGCTTCAGTGTTGTCACAGGCGCGCTTATGCCCTGAAGCGAGGCTCAAAATACGTTGACCGCTTCGCCTTGCTTTGTGGGCGCTTTAGTGTCGCATCAAAGCTCTAAGTCATACTTTTCCTTGCCAATGAGTGTAATCCTGAACATGCGTCCTTAAACAATTGATATTTCACTTTATTGTGAATTTTTTTTCAATTTCATTGTTCATATATTTGTTATTCATGCTTATAATGATTAGTCTTGGACTACATGCATATTTTTTACTTTTTCTTCCGTTGCGCTTTTTTTCATTAAAGCCCACGCTTTATTTGCGCTTTGCGCTTAAAATCCCAATGGACCTTAGAGCTTTTTTGCGCTTTTCGCCTTTGATAACACTGGTGAGCTTTATTACCATTTAATGGAAGAACAGTTGCGGAACACCAGACACTAACAGGAATATCACTAACAAGTCAACAACATAGCCACTTTATGCTCTTCGTGGACTTTTTCCCCAATTCCCATAAAAATTGCAGTCTGAGCAAAAAAAGATTGACTAGGTACTAAAGAAATGTTAATAGCAAGAAGTAAACTATATTCCCAATTAATGGAGGAAGAATATTCAAATTGAAAGACAGAGCATAAAAGACATGACATCAGCATAAGTAAGACCAATATGTTTCACCAATCTGTACAGACAGAATGCAACAAACAGATAAATTCGCACATATAGAGGCAGGCTTAGAAGTAAATCACCCAAAACACATGAAAGAATGAGTTCAGCATTGCTTGATGGAAATATACCCTTCATTAATGCTGTAAGCTTCTGAATACCACCATAGTAGCCAAGAACTCTGCAATTGTGCAATGACCGAGTAATAACAGTCAAAGCATCCAAGACAGGCAGCCCTTCAGATGTTATTGTAGACGAATTTCTTGATAGGTCTGCAATTCATCACATTGTTATGGCATTACTGAATTATCATCAGTAGAAACAAACAAATACTTCATGATGTAGTATTAAAATATCTAATGTCGGAAACATGTACCTGCACTTTTATCAGAATCTTTCTTATACCGCAATCACGATACAAATTAGCAAACAAGAGAACTTTAGGAATAGAACAATGTGGACCGTATGAAAAGAGTTATAGAAGAGCTTTTGATGGAATTGAGAAGGACTTTGTACACTTGAGGAATAGCCTCTTATTCCTTATTTCCTTTTGGTGCACCCACGAGATCCCCGTAGGCATAGAAGATTGGGTGTCATTTATAGAGAATCGTATCTTTTTGTAAGGTTTACTACTTTTTGGTATACTTCTCGTATACGGGTGTTTTTTCCCCATTCTTAATAAAATCTTATTACTTGCTCAATCAAAACAAAAAGCAAAGCAACAACAACCCAATTGAATCCCACAATTGGGGTCTGGGGAGGGTAGTGTGTATGCAGACCTTACCCCTACCCAAAACAAAAAGCAAAGCAATTCTCAATAAAGTTAGATTTAGAAAAATGCACTTTTCACCAACCCAACTTTCTTTTAACCATACCAAAGGGTGAAGAACCAACTTACGTTCATTAACAAGTGCTATCATTTGTGCAACTTCCTCAACGAGGAGGGCTATAATTTCAGTAGGATGACCAAATGAGCAGCCAACCACAACATCTCCAAAATGCTGTGAATCTACGGGCTGCACAAAGGCGGGATCCTCGGGAGATTGAAGAGGGTTAATTGGTTCCCAATCACGATACACAATTAGGAATTGTTTCAAAAAGATATGAAATAACCTTCTCTTTTCAACCTGAAAAAAAAACACAACGCACAAAAGATTATGATGCTTAAACAGAGGAAGTTGGGAAAGAATTAGAGAGAATGCAAGTACTCTTCCCACCCAGCTACCTAAAGGCTAAAGCTGATCCACATCATAACATTCTCATAGGAAAACAAGGTATTGAGAAACAAAAATCAACTTATTTCAAACTGCATGTACCAAAAACCAGCAGTGACCCTTGATATGAGCATATTCCCACCTAAGTTGCTCGGACTCGGGTGCGGGTATCCGATACGGGGACGGATTCGAGTATCGGATTCGGCAAAATCTAAATTTTAAGACTCGGGGGTGCGGATCCGGATATGGATACGGGTGCGGGGATTCGGCTAATAAAAAATAGAGCTACAAAAATATTGTAAATTTTGAGAGATATTCTGTGAAAAACTTACATGAATATTGTACAATTCAATCTTTCATTCTCCATGATGGACATTATTCTTTCATTGTTCTAAATTTGTTTTATTTTTGATTTTGAGAAATTAAAATCTCAATTTTTCTCCCAAATTTGTCGATGGACTCCGGTCAAAATGTCCGAAGTCAGTTGACCGTATCTGGCACGTATCCCGTCCCCGTATCCGTCCCGTATCCGGACGGGAACGGCACCAAAATCGAAGAGTCCGCGCAACTTAGATTCCCACCACATAAATTCTAGAAAGTTAAGCCAGCACCTCAAGCCCAAAACGTATATAAAACAAAATATCATCCATGCCACATCACTACGAGATAGAAAGATTTCTATATAGACTCGGCCATTATGTCACACCATTATCAGGCCAATGCAGCACTACCATTTTGGCTTACTTATCAAGGATTTTATGCAATCTAAAAGAGTCAATTCTAAAGAAATTAGGAAAATGGAAGGCAAAACTCTGAATCCATATAAGAAAGTTTAGCTCAATTAGCACTGCACTTTGAGATAATGGCCAAAACTTAAATATCAAAGAGTACACAGCAAACGATCAGAGATTTAACTTTAAGTCACCAATGAACCAATAATCTTACATCTATATTCAAGAAAGAGAGAAAAATTAAATTGCATGGTTATCTTTTCACCAGTATTGAGCAACGCACTTCAAAGGCGTTTATGGAAGGCGTTTATTGTATTCTAAAGAGATGAATAAAACACATAGAACCCTATGATTATAAGTGAGCATATCCACAACAGACAACTGATAATGGACAAAACAAGCATAGAAGAAATGCATCGGATTCTTCCAGCCCCATGAACTGATTGAGGAGCTTGTTTTGGAAGCTGAAATATAAGTTGTGTAGTACAAAGGTAAATCTTAAAGAATGCTTTAGACCATTAGTAATTTCAAAACAAAAGTTGGTGCAAAAGGCTGTAACAATGAGAATAAAGCTAGAAAATCACATACTGCTGTCTCAAACAGAGACAAAGAGAAGTTTTAACTGAATCATCTTTAAAGAACCTAACCACAGTGATCCTTCTTTCCTTGTTGTTTAACTAATAACTAACAAGCCATTAGAAAGACGTATTACCAGCAATGAAATCAATATAATTGACCTAACTAGCGAAAGGAGAACATAGAAATCAAAGCAAAAGCATCATTTCCTGGCATCATCAGTCAAATAACCATTCAAAATAAACTATAATACTTTTTACCATGTTCCCTATTATCCTGACCTAATCCTCCATCACATAAACTAGCCTTGAAAAACAACAAATTCCACATCCAAAACCATCTTAGCAAGAATGTGGACACAAACTACAAGTTGCAACGTATCAACAAGTGAAGTTCACTGTTTCACAATTGTAACTGCCTTAGGAACAAACGGCAGCTCGGTTCACTAAGCTCCCGCTATGCGCGGGGTTCGGAGAAGGACCGGATCACAAGGGTCTATTGTATACAGCCTTACCCTGCATTTCTGCAAGAGGCTTTTTCCACGGTTCGAACCCGTGAAAGAAAATGAAAGAAACTGCCTTAGGAACACATGAAAGAAAATGGCATCCACAGAGAATTTTTGGGATCATTACAACATACCTTATCAGGGGCATTCTCGTATCTTGACCAGAGAGTATTCAGAATTGCCTCATCCCCGACCTCACTGAAAAGCAAAAAAATGGCATATCTGACCATGGCCTAGAAAATATAAGCTGACAAGAGAATCATTTAATATCTACTTACATATTCATAGGCTTGAAATTCATAAGAAAGAGAATAAAAGGGTTATGATGGCAATAGGTCATGCTTATGTCATGTTACAGGTTTTACATGTCAAAAGTCAGTTGTCTCTAGTAGTGACTAATGTTAAGAATAAACTTATGTCAATATTTACATGTCAAAAATCAATTGTCTCTAGTAGTGACTAATGTTAAGAATAAACTTATGTCAAGCTTTAAGAAATATGAGCTATTCAAAATAGACCCTGAGCTACTCCAGCCATCATCACCCATCAGTACGGTTGTCTTTGGTGGTCAAAGTGCAGATTCTTTATCATGGTATCACGGTGCCAGCTTTTTGGCATCATTTAAGCAGCTTACATGTGTTATCAAGACGCATACACCAAGTCTGTCATAAGTCCACACAATTACAAGACCTAGGTCATGTTAATCCAAAGGTCATGTGAGGAAGAAGTAGAACTGAAGAAGTTCACGATAAAAAGATGTCAGGTGAGGTAAATATCCTTTAATAAGGTAAATAATGTAATTGATGCTATGGGAATCCCCGTATAGTAGAAGTATACCAATAAGTAGAGAACCTTGATCTCTACAGAAGTCACTGAATCACCTAAACAAAGAGGGACATCATGGCTGAACCAAAAACGAAACTATGGACAACAGGATATTCCTCGATTGTACAAAGTCATTCACACAAGCTCTCAGACACTCTCTATTTCTCTCCTTCCATATAATCCACATAAGAGCCAGGGACCAACTTCAATGTCGAGGGTCTTCTCTTCCTTCTTCTGAAACCCCAACTAAACAGAATCTCCTTTATTGTGTTCGACACTTCGAAAATTCAAAGTCACCCACCACAGATGCACTATACCTCCTTCCTTCCCTGTGGTTGGCTGCTTTTTCTTCCTTTTTCCGTACTTCAGGAGGAAGAGGCTATTTGATAGTGCGACGAGAGGCAATCTCACATCTTCTCTCAAGCATCTACAATAGCACCTGCTTACCTAAATGATCCTCCTCTTCATAAAATTTTCAGCTGTCAGTATCATTTTCCTGGTGTCTAACCACGCAAAGAAGCAACCCTTCTAAGCCAGTATTGTCAAAGGCTCATTTCAGGCGCGCTTAAGCCCTGAAGCTCAGAAAAACTCAAGGAGGGCGCTTCGCCTCGCTTTAGTTGCGCTTCAATATAAGGCAAGGCACTAAGGCGTGCGCCCCATTGACCATGAGTTCTCTCTTGAATTAAGCGGCACTAAACAACAACTATAATCAGAAATAAGTGTATTAGCTGCTAAGGGAAACATTATGAATGAATTTTTTACTTTGTTCTTGAATTACATATAATTTTTATTTATTTCCTTCATTGCGCCTTTTTTAACTAAAGCCCACACTTTAAGTACGCTTTGCGCTTAAAGCCCAAATAGACCTAGAGCGCTTTTTAGAGCTTTTCGCCCTTGACAACACTGTTCTAAGCGCCCTTGGGATCGAAGAAGATGCTGAAATCCACTATATGAGGTAAGTATTATAACCCAAGAAACCAACGACAATCCTAGGCTACTCATTGGCTAATAGGATGGTACATATGAGAGGATGACCAAACAAATTTTGAAGAAATAGTAACAGTTTCAGCAACCAAGTCGAGTTTATGAAGTTAAAAAACTAAGCTTCAGAAAGACATAAATGAGCAAGAAAAGAGAAGCCATAGGTTTTTGGTGTATAAGTTGTTAGCTTTATTTGGTGAAGAAGGTTGAAACGTTGGTTCTTGGTTCGTTCTTTGATGAAAGACAAAAAGGAACCAAGTCACATGAGAAACCCAAAAAACATTAGTATCTAGCGGAAAACTTAACAGAGGGACTTTTTGGTCAACTTTGACAGACTTAAGGGATGTCCCTTGTTAAGTGAGATATTATAAGGATGTTCTTAAAGTCTAGGTGAAACATTAAGGATGATATTGGTTAAAAACTCTTTGTACTTTCATATGATATTTTGAAACAAGCTGTTATGGGGTACTATTTGGTTTCATAAACTTTATCATAACCAAATCTAGAATCAACTTATGGTATTCGGCTTCAAAAACTTGTCCAGTTCTATTAGCTTGGTTTTGGATATTGAGAGTCGAATAGAATGCACCATTTTATGTATTGGCAAAATACATAGATAGTCGCTCAAACTTGACATCAACTCTCGGACAAGCACTTCACTTTTACAAGTGATCATATAGAGATCTCTACTTGACACGGGTGTGCCTCTTAGACACATGAGTTTGACCTGGCACAACGAGTGTGTCATCTTTACAATTGAGCGTGTTTCCAACTAAAAGTACAGTGGAATTCTTGTTTACAGTGAAAAGATAAATTAGTTCATCTAAGTACATGAATTTACTTAGCATGTGTCTTAAGGAAATTAATTTAAGAATACATGTATGGTTTAATTCATCTACTACAAAAAAGTGAACGTTTAGAACTAAATCATGATACATGTACTAGACTAGGTCAGTGGCGAAGCTAGAAAATATTTCAAGGGTGTTCAAACTTGTACAAGAAAAATAAAAATTGTGGAGAGTGAAGCTCGAACCCGCGCCCATGAGGCCCTTTTGACCACCCTTTGCCACTGAGCTATGAATCTTCATTGTTGCAAGGGTGTTCAATATGTAGTACATGCATGTAAATCCAAAATTTTACCTATATACACAGTGTTAATTTTCCGACATTTTCCGACGAAGGGTGGTCAACTACACTGTAGCTTTGCCCCTGGACTAGGTACATACTAGAAGAATTCCTACAAAATACTTATCTATTTGTGTAAGCCAAATTGGAAGAAGGAAGAGGTATGCTTTTCTGCATATGTCTTCAAAAGACATGATTTATTGAGAGTATTCCTTCTCTCCCGAATTTCTAACAGGAAGGCCTCAAGATTTGATTTTATTTTTAATTCAAACATTTTGTAGGAAGAAGTTGCACCTAGAGTAATTGTTTTACTTTAAATGCCAAAACAAAACAAAAAACACTAACAGATGATAGCTACCACAGACTAGGGTTACCTGAAGTGGATGAGTGGAGTAGGTGGGGAGAACCTCTCGAGTGGTGAACCAGAACTCGATTCTCCACCATGGCTACCCGAACTCCTTCGGATAAGGCCCGCGACACCCTTTACAATGTTCATGCTTCCCCCAAAGTATCGAAAAAAACACGATCAAGACTTGAAAAGCCAACAATCAATGCAAGAAAGACTATTCCAGCTCACCATCACTTCATCAAACCTCAATACTTGTACCTGTTTTTCCCATACAAATTAACAGCTTAGAAAGCTTTTCAGGTAAAAATCAAATAAAACAAAACCATGATTAAATTTTACTAGATTACAAACTCGAGTTTATACTCAATAGCTTAATATACAGAACTTTGACCAACTTATCAATGAACGTTTTACTCAATAGCGTCAAGTATTCATGATTAACGGTACAACAATAACAATAATACTTTCAACATCTATACATCAGTTTAGCTATTTGATAACAACTACGTACAATAATTAAAAATAGATTACTAGTGAAATTAATTTGTGAATTTAATAAGGTGATGATTTAAGAGCGGGAATAAGTCAATAGAGGTCAATGATTGAAGAGATAAATGCAGAATTTGATGCAAGTGAAATGAACAATTTACCTTGTCGAAATCAATTGGAAGAACCGATCAAATGGGGAAAATTTTAGGGTTTTACGTATGAAAAATCAAGATCTATGATTGTGTTTGAAGATTTATAATAATTGCGTGAAAATAAAAAGATTAAAAGCTAAAGAGAGATTATATTATACTAACTATAATATGGACATCTTCTGCAGCAGGAGAGTTTACTTAATGTCGAAATTACCCCTGAGACCGTGAGACGACTGATTTACCGATTTAAGGAGTTTGCCAAAGTTACGACGTCGTTTTAATTCTTTGTGCTTATATTTGACCGTTGAGAACTAAAGTTGATCGGTGCTTTGCTGTCTGTTCAATGAGATTCTTTTTCAATTAGGAAACTTTTTTTTATAGGGAATTATAAAGTCAATTTATCATTAATCAATTATTAAAAATAAATAATTAAAAGGGAATCATACATAAATGCTCAAATAAGTTTCAACTTACCAACCTATAACCATTAATCATAAACTTATCAAAACTAGCCTAGAACATATAAAAATTAGAAACCCAAATAAATAAGCTTATTTCTCTTCAAGAATCACATGCAAAGATCTCCTTTCATATTTTTAAGCGTGATCAACAACACTAGATGTAAGACGGAAAGAAAATTTTATGGATGATGTAGCAAATAAGGTAATGAAATACAAAATATATATATATATATATATATATATATATATATATATATAAAAGATTCCAAAAATCTAAGCAAAAAAAAAAATCTTTTTCAATGGGTATGGTTGAAATTCATTGAAAACATATAGACGAGTTAATATACAAATTTTGAGGAAGATTGGAGGTGATTTGGACTGATTTGGTATTAAAATTCGTAGTTAAAATCGAGTTCAAAAAATTCTTTTGTGACACATGTATCACATATGTATCACACACAGAGGTATACATTGGATATACATGTTATACACATTTAATACAAATATGATACATATGTGATACACATATCATTTTTTCATGTTTCATCTTCTAATTCGAATTTTCAATTCAAACCACCTCAAAACTCCGTCAAATCATCCGAAAACTGAGATTCAAACTCCTTCAAATGTACCTAATCTATTCTAATAACGCTCACTCAAAAGAAAGCAAAAATTTAATCTTTTTTTGCTACAAATAGCTAATTGGCTAATATTTGTACTATTTGGCTAATATTGGTAATATTTAATGAATTAACATTGTAATAAGCTACTTATAAATGGACATAGCTGGTAATTTTTCTTATTTTTATATAATCAAGTAAGAAGCTTAAGTAAATATCAACATAATGATATCCAATAAAATATCATATTTAGTGATTATGTAAGACGCTCCACAATTTATATTATGTTAAAAATGACAAATTGACTAATATTTGTATTTAAATGGTCACTCAAGGTTAGGATTTTTATTAATGCTCTTCAATTATTTATTTTGTCTAGCCATATCTTTTCATCTTGAATTTTGTAGGTATAATCATATAGTTTTTTTATTGGGGAAATGATAGAAGTATAATTTAATATCAAAGAGTTATACAACTTCTAATAGTTGTAATGTAAATCAAGCAATAAGTACATGTCGTACACGGGTTAAATCGAGCCTACTGAGCACCCGTTTTTCGGTGAGAAAAACGGAGCAGGGATATGACCGTAAGGAATCGGAGTCAGAGAGAGAAGCCCCTCGTATCGAGGCTCGAGCAAAACACCTACCCTCGGGAGCATTGGGACCATGTCCTCCGGCTCCGGTTCGATCCCTAAAACTTCGGAGAGCATTACCAAATAACTGTACATGACTAACAAAGGGTCGTGATGTCCGTGCCCAACCGCATATCGCAGCGTGAATCTCGGCTCATATCGGCAGAAAATCAGTGATTAGCGAAACGGAAATTTTTTATCTTTCTTAGGATTGTCCTTAGGGTAAAACTCCCCCGCTATATAAAGGGGAAGCTTATTATTCATGGACACATTGTGGCAAGCATACCAAGGCAATTTACTTCTACTCTTTCTGTTTCTAAAAGTTATTCAACGTTCTTATTTTTGTTCATAAGTTCTTCATACGTGAAAGCTCGGAACCGAAGGCATGTTCCTCGTTAAGCCATTAACCGAGCTCGGGATCACTCTTATCATTGGTTTGGCCATTTATCACGTCTTTTATTTGCTTAATCTAACGTCATTGATCACTTGTATTGAATTAATCCACATATCCTTAAAACCGCATATAAATTCTATTATTATCCATTTTTAAGGTAAACAGTTTGGCGCCCACAGTAGGGGCTAAGGATAATAGTGGTAATTTGATACAAATTTCCACAACGCACCCTGTTTTATGCTTGTTCTTTGAGATTTTAATTTCAGGTTAATTTAAGAGTGTAAAACTCTTAATCTGCCCACTTGAACGTTGATGCTGAGTCCGGCACCATGGCGAGAACAACAATATAGTGCCGAGCAATGAGGTGCCCCCTGTTGACCCCAACGAATTTCCGGTCGCAGACCCAATCGATGCCAACTCACATGTGGATATCGACGCAAACTTGCCTACCGACCCCGAAAACATCGTTCGTGGAAGAGCCCGATCAATAACTCGGGATACGCACGATGGTGAAGACGATGAGATCAATTTGCGGGTGATCTTCGAAATGTTACAAGCTCAACAAGTAGTGATAGCTTAACTACAAAACCAAAGTCGTGGCCCCAACAGAGTTGAGCCCGAACTATCCCGGGAAAATACCCGAAGAAATGAACCAACCATAGAAAAGCCGGGAGAAGTTGAACATGGGACCAACCCCGAAATAATAAAGATGTTTGAGGAACTGACAACGCGGGTGGAATCGGGGGAAAAGAAGATCAAAGCCAACGACAAAAAAATGGAGACCTATAACTCCAGGGTTGATCAAATCCCAGGAATACCCCCGATATTGAAAGGCATGAATTCCAAGAAATTTGTCCAAAAGCCTTTCTCTCTGAGCGCAGCACCGAAACCGATCCCGAAGAAGTTATGTATTTCAGAAATTCCAAAGTATAACGGAACCATGGATCCAAATGAACACGTTACCTCTTACATATGTGCCTTCAAGGGAAATGACTTGGAATATGATGAAATTGTGTCGGTTCTGCTGAAAAAGTTCGGAGAAACCCCGTTGAAATGAGCGATGATATGGTATCACAACCTACCCCCTAGTTCCATTGATTCGTTTTCTATGCTTGCGGATGCCTTCGTAAAATCTCATACCGGGGCCATCCAGGTCGAGATAAGAAAATCGGACCTCTTTAAAGTGAAACAAATAGATAACGAAATGCTCAAGGAATTCGTGTCGAGGTTTCAAATGGAACAAATAGACCTGCCTCCGGTTACGGGTGATGGGGTTGTTCAAGCGTTCACTCAAGGACTCAACCCCCAAAGTTCCTTAGCTTCACAACAGCTAAAACAGAATTTGATAGAGTACCCGGCGGTAACTTGTGTGAACAACTAATTTTTGACCACACCCGAATTTTATACTATTTTAGTGTAAATATTTCTTTTAGGTCTAATCTTGATATTTTCAACTTTTATCTTACTCTTAATAGGTTTTATAAAAATAAAAATAAAAATAGAAAATAAAAATTTACAAAAAAATATATGTTTTCTTTTAATTAGAACTGTAATAAGTAAGTTATGACATTTTTATTAGTATCATTTAAAGTATATGTAAATAGTTAGTTTTCTTATATTTTTTCTTGGTGTAAAAGTGGTTGATCAATATTCTTATTTTCATAATTTAATTTATCTTTTAAATTTTTTTTAAAAAATGAAGTAAACTTGCGTCTAAATTGAAAAGTTTGTTATCAAACTTTATCAAATCTCTGATCCTTACCTAAAAAGGAAAACATCCACAATCCCCACCTTTTCCTAACTCCTCACGTCACAACCCCCATGTCCCCAATTCCCTCACTCACACACAGAGACACGATCCCCTATCTCTATTCTCTCACAATTACATGATCTCCCCCCACTTCACAAAGTACTAGTTTCTGAGCACTACATAATTGAGGACTCACTTACACAAAAAGGGAGAGGAAGAAAACAAAATTAAAAGGAAAGTAAAAAATAATTAGAGAAGAAGAGATTTTAGAGTGTTTTAAAAGAACTTTAGGAGAGACAAAGGTTGAGTTCGAGTTTGGGGATCCAGTTTGCGGTCACAATTTTCGCTCATCTGTTGTAATTGTCGGATTTTTCTCAAAATATATTTAAAAAGCTTCACTGCAATGGTTTTTATTCATCTCTTGCTTAGTTATTTTATGTGCACAATAATCTGTGGAAGATTTTAGTTCTACTCTGGATTTGTTTGTTGAGATACAAGCTACTGTCTTAGCATTATTTTTAAATATGAAAATATCTACGTTACTTTTGAATATGAAGATTTCATAGTCACAATGTTTAGCTTCTGTAAAATATAAAGCATTCTTGAAGTTTTTGTTTTCTAATTAAAATAAGTTGTAGTAAATATAGTTTCATTAGTTTGTCAGATTATCGTAATTGCTTTAGAGTGATGTTAGCTATTTTAATTCAGTTTGGGGACATACATATTTTTTATTTCACCATAAGGAAAAATAGTTAAAGAATTCCATAAGTTTTCTTTTATTTTTACTTATTTTTTTGTAAGAAACTTTACTACATTGCTTCCTAGTGCCTCTGTGTGTGTTAGAAATTTTTTGTTAATATAGTATAAAGGTATGATTTTGGATTTGCTCTAACAATAGTCAAGACTGCAGAATCAACTTAATGGAATTTTTCATGGCTTCTCTCAAAGATTTAATTCACCTTTTGCTTTAATAATAATTATAAATATGTTTATTTTTAAGTAGTTTGAATATTTTTCTTACATTATTGATGAGGCTGCATTACTGGGAAGTTATTAGTAGTTAGGTTGTATGGATTAAAAGTAATAAACCAAATAGTGGGTAAAAAAAAATGTTTCTACGCTCAAAGTTAATGAAGTTATAAGTTGGCTCATTTTTTTCGTAAAATAAATACATTACATTAACTCCAAAAAAATTAAGCCAAATAAAAAATATATATAATTAAATATCTCGAATATAAAAGAGACAAAATAATTAAATATTCTAAATACGCTATTAGCCCCATGTGTTCATACCCGAACCTTGGATTGATATGCTTAAATAATGAAGGATCATGTGCGCATTCCCGCGTCTCCACGCCTTTAAATTTAAAATAATTATATTTTAACCATGTGTACATTCCGTACCTTAGTTTAATATCTAATTTCTAAGAAGTAACATGTGTTTATACCGCATCTAGGTCAAAATAATTAATAAAATATAATAATTAATTAAGCAGCAATAGGCAAATCATAATCAATAAAATACAAGAATAGCCAAAAATTGATTTAAGCCTTATATTAGTTGATAAAGCGACCGTGCTAGAACTACGGGACTCAAGGAGTGCCTTACACATTTTTCTCGGTCAACAGAATTCCTTACTCAATCTTCTGTTTCGTAGACCATAAATTAGGAGTCAAACCTTCCTTTTGATAAGGGATTCAAGATAAAAGATGACTTGGAACACCAAAACTCAATTCCAAGTGGCGACTCCAAATAATAAATAATCCCTTTTCAAAATATCACTCTGATTGGAAAAACTCTTCTAACTCAACTTCGTAATAGGGTTGCGGGAAAAAAGAGGTGTGACAGCTCTAGCGACTCCGCCGAGGAAAATTAATAAGAATTCGAGCTTTGTACATTGATTCTTGTTTGGCTTTTATCATATTTTGGATATTATTGTGTTTGGGAGCCTAGTGTGCTATTTGTCGCTTATTTACCGCTTTAATATTTATTTAAACTGTGATATAAATTGTATCCTCTCTTGCACCCCTCTAAGTCTTCTGATAGGTAATTATGTTGTGTTTGCCTACCGGCATCACAAAATTTATGTCTTGAGTTAAAGTCAGTTAGCCTACCAGCTTCTGGTGAAGGATTTAGTCACACATGTTTAGGCAGGAGAGCCGTTAGCTAGCCAGTGCTATACTACTACTGGTGAGGCTTGACGCTCCTCGGCTCGGGTTGTCCGCCCGGATAAGCCAAGTCTATATACCATCTCCTTTAGGATTTAAAAACTTAGAAAAACAAGCCACGAGCAATGAATATCCCTAGTAGGCTACGCTTTATTTGCATCATGTTCATTGGACTTAGCGGGACTCGGCATAGGGATCAGGCTCCTTTAGGACAGGTGCCGATTTTTCAAACAAACATGTTCATTTTTCTGTGCTATATGTAACATTATTTGGTAGGCTTTACTAAATTGTTTACCAGCTTTAAGATAGATTAATTGAACATGGGGGAGAGAAAGGGAAAATTTTCTCTAAGTTTTTATAAAATACCTGCTTTTTAAAAAAATAAAATTTTGAAGGGGTCAGGTGTGTAAAATCACAATTTTTAAAATAGTTATTTATTTATTTTAATCGAACTACGCGAGTCTGATTCTCACCGGATGTGAGATACGTAGGCAAACCTCATCGGTTCCGGCCCCCAATTTTCAAAAAAAATTCAAAAATATTTTTCCTTTCCTTAATTCCTTCTTAGAATTCTTTCCTTAAAAAATTAAAAGAAAAATCATTAAATCCATTTTTTTCCAAAGTCTTTCATTCGAAAAAAAAAATTACAAATCAAAATTCAAAAATATTTTTTTTCCTTCTTTAAAAGTCTTTCTTCCAAATATTCAAAGAAAAATCAATCAAAATCCAAAAAAAAATGTTTTCTTTCTCCTTTAAGAAGTCTTCTTTCCAAAATTTACAAAGAAAAAAAAGAGCTAGCTTATGTACTGTGTTCCCGATATTTCCGAACTACGCAAGATCTGATTCATGCGGCGTCATGATACGTAGACAATCCCCATCGAATTCGATCATTGCCATCAAATAAAATGAGTGAAAAAAAGAGAAGAAAGAAAAAGAAAGAAATGAGTGACAAAAATAACAAAGAAAAACAAAGAGCGAAAAACAACCAAAAAAAATAAGAGTGAAAAAATACAAAAAAAAAGAACTCTTTGTCCAATTTGAAAAAGAAAATCGCGGAAAGTCTCCGTGAATGCTGTCAAATGGCGCAAGCAAGCCGTCAGGGTAAAGAGTCTAATGGATGAAGCAGAAATGGTTACGGTCTTCCTTCAGGCCCAAGAGACGGAATACTTCCAGAACATGATGTCCATTATGGGTAATCCGTTCGTCGAGGCTATCAAAATTGGGGAGATGGTTGAAAATGGTTTAAAAACGGGTCAAATCTTGAGTCATGCTGCCTTTAAGGCCACATCACAGACCGTTTAGAATGGTTCGGGGGGTTTGATGAACAGAAACAGGAGGGAAGAGGGAGCCATGATGGCTTTGAGCTCAAGGGGGACCCGCAGGTCATTCAACCAATCATATATATTTCCTAAGGTCCCATAACGCTATTATCCCCGTCAAGATGCTGCTTATGCCGTGGCACTGCCTCTCTATACGGTGATGAGCGCGCATCCTTACATGCGGCCACAGTATTATACACAAAATCGAGCTCCACCTCCCAGAAATGCCCATCCCTACCAAGCTCCATATAATTCCCAACCAAATATTCCCCAATATAATCCTCGCCCAAAGAGAGCCCCTCAAAAGGAATCATTTCACCCCTATTGGTGAATCATATTCAAGTTTGTTTCAAAAGCTAATCGGGCTAGGTCTGCTGCAGCCAGTAGCCCCGAACCGGCCAAATCCCGAGTCCCCATCACACCAAGCTGATGCTAGATGTGAATACCACTCTGTAGCAGTGGGACATGATACAGAGGACTGTCGGACCCTCAAAAGGGCAATTGAAGAGTTTGATCTGGCACTGAAATCCATTGTAGCCATTGTCGCGACAAAAGAGAAACCTAAAACGGTCGCCAAGCCATGAAAAGTTCTCCGTTAGATGGGAATCTCGGTAGTCGGTCTTGCTGTCCTTTCTACGTCCGAATTATTTCAGGGTGTAATATAGATGTTTTACTTTATTGTCTTACTTTCTGATGTAGACCCTTCTATTTTTTTTAAAAAAATAAATAAAAAAGTTATTCAAATAAATAAAATTAATATTTCATCATCCATGAATGTCTCTTTTATAAATCGTGTCACCTTTCTTATTCTCTTTTCAGTTTTGTTAATGCAGATTTTAATAACATGACATGTTTGCGGACTTCATGCCCAGATCCTAAAACGATGTCAGACCTTGAAATAATGAATCAAGAAGTAGAATGTGCCAAAGATAAGGCTTGTAAGAAAATAAACAGAGAATTGACAACAAGCCTAAACCAAGTCCAAACGAAAACCGCCCTTACTTGATTGGTTTATGGCACTGATGTCGTGATATCAGTACAAGTTGAAATTCCTTCTCTTCAGATCATTGTTGAAACCGAGTTCGAGGATGAAGATTGAGTCAAGACCCGATTGAAGTAAATGACTTTGGTTGATGAAAAGCGATTGACTGTTGTTTGCCACAGGCAGTTGTTCCAACAAAGAATTGTCTGTACCTACAACAAGAAAGTGCGACCCAAGAAATTTGAAGTAGGGCAACTCATTCTGAGGAGTATTCTTCCGCATCACGAGAAAGCTAAAGAAAAATTTGCCCCGAATTAACAAGAGTGCTGCCAAAAGGGAGTACTATATTTGGGAGACATCGAAGGAAATGTTCCTGATACAACTGTCAATGCAAACGCGGTCAAAAGGCACTATGTTTGACCCTTTACGCAGCTTTAATGCTATTTGATTGGGATGACGAAGGCTTTTATTCTCACTACCCAAATACTATTAACCCTTTGCAAACCCTTTTGGCCAGATACTATTTTCTTGGCCACCCTCTTTGGAACCTTGTATGCAATGAGAAAGAAAAAGAAAAGAAAGGGATTGAAAAAAAATGATAAAAATAAAAAAAGTAGAAGAAAAACAAAACAAAAGTCAAAAACAAGTTCATGTTAATTGAACTACGTCCGACCTGATTATGAAAGGATATGTAGGCAGCCTCACTATGGGGTTCGGTCACACCAAAAAACAAAATTCACACTCCCCAAAACTGAAAACTGGGGCAGATATTACAATGGTTCGATGATGATTTCGCCCGAAAGG
Organism: Nicotiana tomentosiformis; assembly: GCF_000390325.3. Taxonomy (NCBI): domain Eukaryota; kingdom Viridiplantae; phylum Streptophyta; class Magnoliopsida; order Solanales; family Solanaceae; genus Nicotiana; species Nicotiana tomentosiformis. Next base: position 106,974,525 of record NC_090815.1, on the reverse strand, counting down.
TTCCAAGGTTGTAATTTAATCCAAATTCTTTTTACCCAAATCCTTTCAAGTCCTTCCGATCAATCGTCAAGAATGTTCAAGAATTGGAGGATACAGTTATTTAGATCGGATGCAACCAAATGAGAGAAATAAAATGAGAGGGTCATATTGGTGAAAACCCTCATGAGCACTGTAGGGCGATGGTGAGTAGAGAAAATAAAAATGAGAGAGTCTTGTTAGTAAAAACCCGCAAATGGCACTATAAAGCGATAACGAGAAGAGAAATGAGAGAGATCAGCTAGTGAAAACCCGCAAAGGGCACTATTGATCGAAAAGAGGAACCACGCAGCCATGGCATCAACATAGTCCTGGGCAAGATTTTTTAGTTTCAAGTCAAAAGTTGTGATGAGTTTCTAAGAGTTGGACAATTTACACAGATCAGACATCCGGTCCAAAAGGCATGTCATGTTTATTAAAGTCCGCATGTACTCCCAGATAAGTTCGTCTTTCTGTTCCCCGAAAGGGACCCCTGTTGTTTTAAACTCATTCTCTATTCCATTGTTTATATTTATTTGAATCCCTTTCGGTCTAACTTTGTTTAAAAACTAAGGCAAAGAAAAGACAACAAGAATGATTTACAGGGTTCTCGTTTGAAGCGAGCTGATATATTCAAAAGGCGCCCAGCCTCGGCAAGGGCATCAAGTCGACCCCGACTGGCCATGATTGGCCGATGCTTTGAAATGGAAAACTTTGAAAGAAGCCAAAAGCAAAATGCCCACAAAGGCAAAATAAAGTTGAAAAATGTTAAGTCCCACACGACCAACCGTCATGGCAAAGTTTGGAAATGCCAACGGTTCTAGACTCTAATGCAATGACACGGACTATACAATTTCTCACCACTCATGGCACATGACTCACCAACGACGATTTCATTCCTATTCAACAAACAATTGCAAGTATTCACAGAGCCACAAAATATTAAGCATCAAACATAAAGTGACACAAGCCAAGAAAATGAGATATAAGCGTCAATAAATATGTTATTACTCAACAAGGCATAATAAATATTTTCACACCATAGGGAAGGTAATATACATGCTAGAGCCTAAATATGCTACTATCAAAATAGTCAAAGACGCCTAGCATTTCTCATTTTTTCCTTTCTTTTATTCCCTAAATTCTATTCTAATCTAAAGACAAAACAAAAAGTACTACTCGGTTCAACTACATCCCGTGGAAAATAACCGATGCACAAAGAAAAACCACAATGGATTATTACTATCAACAATAATAAAAAGACACACACACACACACACACACACACACACACACACACACACACATATATATATATATATATATATATATATATATATATATATATATATATATATCGTTAGACTTAAGCCCCTCAAGAAAACTGCCTAAGAGATCCGTCGTCGGAAAAAGTCTAGCCATTTCATTTTTTTTATTTTTTTTATTTTTTAAATATTATATAAGGGGAAATACGAAAATAAAATAAATATTAAACACACAAACTAATTAGTTTATCTAATATTTACAAATGACAGCGAATACCTTTCACCCCACACTTAGATCATGCATTGTCCTCAATGCATATATAAATTCATAAACACAAAAACATGTAAGGTGGTTGGAAAAACTCCCTGATCAGTCATCGTCCTCGCCCTCATCGTCGAAGGCTCCATCTGCACCTGTCCAGTCCTCATCCTCTGCTCCCTCAGGTTGTGGGCGTGTGGCTGCTATAGCTGCAACTACTTGCAACCCTTTAACTTGGCTTGAAATAGCCTCCCCGCCTTTTCTCTTTTTCGGTGGAGGTTTGGAAGAAGCCTTGGCCTTAGTCGGAGCAATAGCCTTGCACTTGCCTTTACCATCATCTTTTTTAGTAGGCATACTCGTACTTACATAAGTGAATGTTCCTAAGTGATAAAGTAGATGAATCAATTCAAAACATGGTCTTGCGACCCCACACTTAAGAGTTCACTACATGATGTTCAACCTTTTGAGGCTACTCAGACTTCACCTATTTATTTTAGCCTGCGAATAAAGCAATGGCAAAATGGTGTTTACTATAACTGTGATGCATGTAGCTACTGTTTAGCCCACCTAAACTTGCAATTTGGAGTATTGCAATGCACATAACATTAGTCATTACAATCCCGGAGAGTAGAACTCCATTTGGGCCAAGAATGCCTTTGAGGTATTTTGACAAACACTTAGCATGCACTAGTGTTGTCAAATTGGTTTTAGATATGAGAGATTGCCTCACCCTCCCCAAATCGGCTTTGGTATCACCCTTGTACACAACAACAATACCAATCCTACAGGGTTTATGGGATTAAGATGAGCAAGCACATTGTTGCTTTGAAGATATACCCAAAAATGGTGGAATTGTATTTCTTTAACTAAATTCAATTTTTTGATAGAGGAGAGAGTTAGAAACATACATTAGATACTTAGGAGGATTGAAGTGTTCTTCAATTGATGTCCCAAGTGATTGAAAGAGATTATGAGCGAAGGTCTTCAATGAAATTAGTGTGTGAGGGGAATGGAAAAAGGGACGGGTAGTGTAGTGTTAAGTGTGGTGTGCGCGTGTGTTTAACTATGTTATAACTAACAGAAATAAGTTTTTTTAATAAAAAAAACAAAATTAAACAAATTAAAAGCAACACTAACATGGCGACGCGAGCTCCCAATGAGCATAACACCATGTGAGGCTATCTGTTTAGCGTGAAATAGACTAGATGACGCGAAGCTAATAGCGAACTAAATGCCTGGCGACACAACCTTTGCCGTGAGATTGACCTCGCTTAATCCCTCATTGGGCGAGCTCTATAGCACACTTAAGACCTGGTGACGCGTGATGTTTAGCTTGAAAGGAAGTGGTTCGTTGTGCTTAGGCTGGGCAAGCTCCCAAACGAGCAATGGACAATAGGTTTAAAATAATAGACAGTAGGTGATGTACGGTCCATGGCGATTTCTAAAGCATGCATGGGGACTGGCCAACTGAGTTTTACAGCGAAAATAGGGGATGGCCAGGCGAAACTAATAGCGAGCTAGAAATATGGTTGACGTGGATTTCAGCGAGCAAAGGACCGTGCAAGGCGATCTCTAAGGCGTGCTGAAAACCTGGCGACATGAGCTCCCAGCAAGAAACTTACCTGGCGAGGCGAGCTCCTTAGTGAGTTGCGAAGCAGGCGACGCGGGGTGCTTTCCTGTCGATGCGAGGTCTGCTGTCAGGTTTTGCTCATTGCATCCCGCGTGAGGCGCGGCTAATGCCAGTTTTGCTCGTTGTATCCCTTGCGACGCGAGGCAATTACCTAGCGACGCGAGGTGGAAAGCACGCTGGGCAGCAGGTGATGCAAGCTGCGATGCGAGGTTTGCTTCCAGGTGTGCTGTGCATTAAACTGGGTGACACGAGGTACACATCGTTGTTTGGAGCGTACACATGTAATTTTTATTTTGGTTTGTGAACGACTCCAAGCGCCATGACTTTCCATCGTGTTCCATTACCTGGTCAGACACCAAGATTTAGCTAAAAACTTGTTAGTGCATAAACAAACAAAAATTTATAGTTAAGCTTAAATAAACTATGAATTGGGTTACCTCCCAACGAGCGCATGTTTTAACGTCGCGGCATGACACATGCGATCAAACTTAAGGTTCACTCAATAATTGAGGCTCCTTTAAATGAATCACCGATACAACATTTTCTCCCTCCATGCCAAGGTAATGTTTCAACCTTTGCCCATTAACTCTAAATATGTTCGTTCCATCCTCGGATTTAATTTCTACAGCTCCACTTTAGAGTAGTTGCACCACTCTAAATGGTCCCGACCATCTAGATTTTAGCTTTCCCGAAAATAGTTTCAATCTTGAATTATACAACAACATGACATCTCCGGGTTTGAAAATCCTCTCTTGAATATGCTTGTCGTGCATGATCTTCATCCTTTCCTTGTACAGCCTGGTACTTTCAAAAGCATGGTAATGAAACTCATCGAATTCATGAAGTTCTGCGACTCTACTCGTACCAACGACCTCCATGTCAAGATTTAATTGCCTTAATGCCCAAAAAGCTTTATGCTCTAGCTCCACCGGTAAGTGACACGCCCTTCCGAGCACCAATTTGTACGGTGACATACCAATTGGTATTTTGAATGCAGTACGGTCGACCCATAGTGCATCTTCTAATTTTTTCGCCCAATCAGTCCGAGTAGCATTTACAATTTTGGTCAAAACACTCTTGATTTCTCTGTTTGACACCTCAACTTGACCACTTGTTTGTGGGCGATACGGAGTGGCAACCTTATGGCATACGCTATATTTTTCCAGCAACTTTACGAAGGCTCGATTGCAGAAGTGAGTTCCTCCATCACTAATGATCACTCTTGGAGTTCCAACTCGGGTGAAGATATTTTTTCTTAGAAAACCAATAACTCTATTTGCATCATTTGTTGGGAGTGCTACAACTTCTACCCATTTTGAGACATAGTCCACTGTTACGAGTATATATTTGTTGTTGTATGAGCTAACAAATGGTCTCATAAAGTCGAATCCTCATACATAAAATACTTCCACTTCTTGGATTGGGTTCATGGTCATCTCATGTTGACGGGAAATATTCCCCGTCCTTTGACACTCATCAAAACTCTTTACCCAAAAGTGTGCATCTTTAAACAACGTCAGCCAATAGAAGTCCGACTCCAAAACTTTAGCAGCTGCCCTTGCTCTTCCTAAATGACCTCCATAGGGTAAAGCATGACATGCCTGCACAAAAGAAGCTTGGTCTATCTCGCGAATACATCTCCGGATCATGTTATCAATACAAATCCGATACAAATATGGTTCATCCTAGAAATACATGCGACAATCACGAAAGAACTTTTTCTTCTGCACAGAAGACAATTCATAGGGAACAATACCGCTTGCCAGGTAGTTTGCAATATCTGCATACCATGGCACTACCTCAAGGCTCATGGCCAACAGTTGTTCGTCTGGGAAAGTCTCCATGATCTCTTCCACCTCAATCTTCGTTTCAGCTCCTTCAAGCCTGGACAAGTGATCGACAACTTGGTTTTCCGTTCCTTTTCGATCATGAATTTCCAAATCAAACTCTTGCAGCAGTAGAACCCATCGAATCAGGCGTGACTTTGCTTCCTTTTTATCAATTATGTACCTGAGATCAACATGGTCAGTATAAACAATTACCTTCAAGCCTATCAAGTAGGATCGAAATTTGTCAAATGCGAATACCACTGCTAGCATCTCTTTTTCTATCACTGTGTAATTCAGTTGAGCGCCATTTAATGTTCTACTTACATAGTAGATTGGATATATGATTTTATCTTTTCTCTGTCCAAGTACTGCTCCCATGGCGTGGTCACTTGCATCACACATCATCTCAAATAGTTGCTCCCATTCAGGTGCAACTATGATAGGTGCAGTCACTAGCCTTTTCTTTAATCCTTGGAAAGCTACCATACAGTTATCAGAAAACACAAAAGGGTGATTTTTTTCAAGCAATTTACACAAAGGGTTAGCAATCTTGGAAAAATCTTTTATGAACCGCTTGTAAAAATCGGCGTGACCAAGGAAACTTCTTATTGCCTTGACGGAAGTGGGTGGTGGCAGCTTCTCTATTACATCAATCTTGGCACGGTCCACCTCAATGCCCTTACTTGACATTAGGTGTCCCAAGACTATACCTTTCTGTACCATAAAATGGTATTTTTCCCAGTCCAACACCAGATTAGTCTCCATACATCTCCGCAACACTCTTTTCAAATTTCTAAGGCAATCATCAAAAGAATTTCCCACCACTGAGAAATCATCCATGAAAACCTCCATTATATCATATACAATATATGTGAAAATGGTCATCATGCACCTTTGGAATGTGGCGGGTGCATTGCATAGGCCAAATGACATTCTCCTAAAAGCATAAATGCCATATGGACAGGTGAATGACGTTTTCTCTCTATCCTCCGGGGCAATAGATATCTGATTGTACCCCGAGTATCCATCCAAGAATAGCAAAAATGGGACCTCCCTGCCAATCTATATAGCATCTGATCATTGAACGACAAGGGGAAATGATCTTTTCGGGTGGCCTTGTTCAATCTTCTGTAGTCCATGCAAATTCGCCATCCCGTGACTACTCTTGTTGAGATTAATTCATTGTTTTCGTTTTGCACAACAGTCATCCCAACTTTCTTTGGCACGCACTGAACTGGGCTAACCCAGTTGCTATTTGAGATGGGAAAAATAATTCCTGCATCTAACCACTTGATCACTTCCATCTTTACAACTTCCTTCATGTTAGGGTTCAGTCTTCTTTGATGTTCTTTGGAAGGTTTGTGCCCATCTTTCAATAGAATTTTATGCATACAGAAGGTCGGGCTGATACCCTCAATGTCTGCAATGGTCCAACCAATTGCATTCTTGCGCTCTTTCTACACCTGCAAAAGTTGTTCTACCTGCACATCTAACAAACCAGATGAGATAATAACAGGTAAAGTCGAATTAGGTCCCAAGAAAGCATACCTGAGATGAGATGGTAGCGGTTTCAGCTCCAATTGTGGTGGTGCTTCGATCGATGGCTTGGCTGGAGGGTTTTTTCTTTCTTCCGAGTGTAAAGGCTCGAATTCGAGCTCTCTTTTCCAATACCCTTGCCCTTGAAGAGCCGACACCCATTCCGCTAAGTCCTCACCATTTACTTCTTCTAAGTTTATACGACAGGCTGTTAAAGGGTCTTTTGCATTAAGTGTCTCATCATCTTCCTCCATGATTACATCCACCGTGTCTAACAAATAGCAGTTTGCAAACTCACTGGGTCGCCGCATAGACTTTTGCACATTAAATGTTATTTCTTCATTATTCAGCCTTATCTTCAGCTCCACCGTTTCACAATCAGAGCTCTCCCTATGGCCAAGAACGGCCTTCCCAAAATTATGGGAATCTCTTCATAAACCTTGTAGTCCAGAATGACAAAATCTGCTGGAAACACAAATTTTCCAACTTGCACAAGTACATTATCAAGTATACCTGATGGCCTTTCCACAGTTCGGTCAACTAGTTGCAGTAACTTGGATGTGGGACTTGCTCTTCCAATGCCTAACGTTTTATAGATAGACAATGGCATCAGATTTATACTTGCTCCCAAATCACATAATGCTTTGGCAAATGCATAGCTATATGTGGTGCATAGAATTGTGAGGCTTCCAGGATCGGATAACTTCTCAGCTATAGGTCTTGACACAACAACACTACAAGTCTGTGTCAATGTGACAATTGCCAAGTCTTGGAAGTCGAACTTACGAGACATCAAATCCTTCATCATTTTTGTATAACCGGGCATCTCCCTCAAAGCATCAATTAGAGGAATGTTTACCTGAATTTGCTTCAGCATTTCCATGATTTTTTTGTATTGTTCGTCCTTCTGATATTTGGCCAACCTCTGCGGGAAAGGTGCCGGAGGTCGCTTCTTTCCTGTAGCTTGAGTTAGGTCCTGCTCAGGCACTTTTTTCTAATGCCTTCTCTTGCACTTTCTCAGTCTCCTCCATAACCTATTTTTCCTTATTTATTTCCTCTTGGGCTGGTTGTACTCTTACTTCTGTTAGCTCAGTTGACTCATCTAACTCAATTGGCACTATCACAAGTGTTTCAGTTGACCGGCTCTCATGAGCAGTTTCTTGCTCTAAATCAAGATCTCTACCATTTCTCAAGCTCACCACCATAAGCTGATTTGGGCCCTGCTCATTCAAATTGACATGTGTCTCTGCAAGTAAAGTTCCTTGGGGACTATTATTCAGAGCCATAGATATCTACCCTAATTGAATCTCAATGCCTTTTATCACTGACTCGTGTGCTTCCACATTCTCTTGTATTTTTCCATTAGACCTAATCAGTTGATGCAGCATTCCTTTAATTTCAGACAGCTCATCATCTTATCTCACTAGCTATTGTTGTTGAGGTTGTTGATAAGCTAGCTGTTGATTTTGCTAACTGTAGCCATGTTGCCTTTGGTAAGGTACTACTTGATCCTGTGGTCACATAGCTCCAGGATTGTTGGTGTTATTGTATTGTTGATGTGCTGGTCTATATTACTGATTTTGCTGCCCCAAATTCTAACCACCTTCCCTCTGGCCTCCATAGTTGCCCACATAGTTTATGTTCCTTTGATAATTCTGGTTATCACTTTCACCACTCCACGAACACATGTATGGTTGGTTAATGCATGGTGTACATAATCCCTCATTAGTCGTGTCAACTATGTGTACCTGCTTCGGGCATGATTCATCAATCTTCTTGGTGAGGATACTCATTTGTGTCATCAGAGTAGCCATATTCTCGGCTATGACGTTGTTCGGGTCCAAAGCTACTGAGTGAACTATAGGGGTGATTGTAGTGTCTCTTGTCATCCAACCTGAGTTTTGAGCCATTTTATCTAGTAGGACTTTACATTCACTAAATGACTTGCTAAAAAATGCTCCATCTACTGAAGTATCAATACTGGCCTTCAAATTATCCGCCAATCCCATGTAAAACCGTTGTCCCAACATCTGATCTGGAATGCCATGATGTGGACACTTAACCAGCATACCTTTGAACCTCTCCCACGTTTCTTGTAATGTTTCAGCTAGTTTCTGCCTGAAACTCAATATTTCATCAACTTGATTGGCGGTCTTATTTGGTGGGTAAAACTTGTTCAAAAATTGTTTGACTAATTCCTCCCAAATGGTAATGGAATTTATGGGGAGCAAATTAAGCCAAGTCTGGGCTTCTCCTGTCACTAAGAATGGAAACAACAACAGTCTTATTGCTTCTGATGTCACATTCGTTTGCCTTTGCGTGACACAAATTGATAGAAAATTTTTCAGATGCTGTTGTGGATCTTCAATGTAAGACCCGGAGAACAGTCCCTTATTTTGCAACAGATGTAGCATGTTGTTTGTGATTTGAAATGAATCCGCTTGTATCTGAGGGACTGCAATTGTAATTGCCAAATTTTCAGCGGTGGGTTGTGCCCAATCATACAAAGCTGCTTCTGGCACAAGAGGTGCCATACCCTGATTGTTCGGGTCACTCATATTGTTTCGATTGTTTTGATTATCCAAAGCGTCACCCATGTCTAGTTCAATTTGTTCTCTTGGGTGATGCTGTTGTTTGTCTTTCTTATTTGCACGATTTAATGCCTTGAAAGTTTTCTCAGGATCCAGTAATACTTCAAATAATTCACCAGTTCTTGAAGAGTTCCTAGGCATACCCCTATAACACACAAGACCACAAACATTAGAATTTCAATGTAATGAATAAAAATGGAGAAAATTGACTAAACTAAGAATCCTACAAATTCTTATAGCTGTAATTAGTAACATTGTTGCTTTCCTCGGCAGCGGCGCCAAAATTTGATCACGCCCAACTATGCCTCCTAAGAGGTCTAGTGGTCATTGCAAATATAATCCGGTTTACAAGTCCGGAGTCGAATCCCACAGGGAAATAACGTGCCAATTACAACTAATAGTTTTGCACGAATTCAAGTAATCAATCTTCAGAAAGATTATATAACAATTTGAGAGTTTACTAACTAAGATCAAAGTAACTAAAAATGTAGTAATTTGTAATTAACAAGGCAAATATTGTAGACAAGATTTGGAAAAGTCTAAGGTTATGATTTTCACTATTGTTAGAATCTTCCCTGCTACGTTTCCTATAAATTTGCCTAAATATTCTCTACCAATTGTGAGTACTTTGATTGTCGTAGCTCTCTCTCAAGCAACTACCATAATTTACTAGACGTATTCTCTCGAACTACACTAGCTGGCACTAGTTTACCGCTCACTATGATCGCACCAAGACTTCGTTATCTCTAATCCCGCCTTTAAACCCTCCGTATCGATCTCTCAACTACGTTAGGAGTGGTGTTGTTCATCAACTACCTATGTGTACTCTCTCTCGAGCAATATACACACTAAATAGGTACAGTTAATTGAAAGCTCTTCAATTAACAACAATGAAAATATAGTTGAACAAGTAGATAAAAATCAAAGATAAATCTATATTAAATGCAGTAGAAAATCATCCCTTAATAGGTTCCATAAAACCTTAGATTAAAGAGTTTAGCTACTCATAAATACAACAACAATTAACATAATGTTCAAAGACATGAAACTACAAAGTAAAGAGATAAAGGAAGGGAAAACTCGTTTGATTCTTGCTCTATAGTGCTTGGCAACCTATTTCTTTTCCAAAATCATGTCCAACCCTAAAATAACTCGTTTGGGGAGTATTTATGCCAATCTACCGGTCCAAATTTGGGTTTGGGTCTTTTAACCCGCGACTTTTAATAACCTTGCTATAGACCTCGCGAAGCCTGGTCTGTAGCGCGGTCGACCTGGCTATAGACCTCACGAATCCTGGTCTATAGCGCGGTCGACCAGGATATAGACCTTACGAAGCCTGGTCTATAGCGCGGTCAAAACCTCGCGAAGCTTGGTCTATAGCGCGGTCAACCTGGCTAAGATCTCGCGAAGCTTGGTCTATAGCGCAGTCGACCTAGCTATAGACCTCGCAAAGCCTGATCTGTAGCACGTTTGGATACTTGATACTTTTGTGCTCTTTTCTTGTATTTTTGTCCTCTTTTTGTGCAACTTTCGTTCGACGATTCCTTCCGATGTTCCTACACATAAAACAACCCAATTTAGCTCAAATGTCTCATAATAACTCATTAGAACAGCAAAATATAGGGTGAGTAATATGCTAAAAGTATAGCATTTTGGCCTCACATCAGTAGTGCCTAAACCTAAAAGGCTACGGCCACCCTAAAAATGGTTCGGAGATGTCTGAATCCCGTAATCAGAACATAAGGCCTTCAACAAAATTCTAAACCTGTTCAAAGGTTATCCTCGACAAAGACATAGTCTAAAAATATTTAAGTAAGCATCTTGGGGAATATTTGCTAAGATGACTTATTACTACGTTTGATTCTGTGCTAAGGCATTAAAAATATTTGCAATTATAAAAAGATGCTAAGATAATAGAGACTTGAAAATTGCCAAAAGGGAATTTTTTTTATATATTCCAGAATATCTTTACAAATTCCCAACAAAAATGGCCTCAACAAAAAATATGTACAGAATGCAAAAACTTAAAAAAATCCTAAGGCAATTACGCCTGATCTTCGTCGGAGCCTGACTCGTCACCAGAATCATCGGGGCTTTCGGATTCTTTGGATCCCTCGGAGCCCTCTTAACCTTGGGGTTCAGCTAATCTCTTCGCCTCAACCTTAAGTATTTTGCCTCCTCGATCTCGGCAGATAGATCGAAGCCTCGGGCATGGATTTCTTCAAGGGTCTCCCTTCGACATAGCCGCCTCACGTACTCAGTAGTGGTCTTCAGGCGGGCCTCGGCTGCTTCGACATTGGCCTTATATTAGGCTACCATCTCATCAACATCATCCGAGGTTATCTCTAACCTGGACCTCGTTATTTCAAGCTCCTTACCAAGGGCATCTCATTCACCGATGTCCGAGCCCAGTTGCTGAGCTTGTGTATCGGCATATAATCTGAAATATCTTTATAAAGGCCCAACAAAAACGTCCTCAACAAAAAATATGTGCAAAAGCTGAAAAAATTTCTAAGGCAATTATGCCTGATCTTCGCCGGAGCCTGACTCGTCACCAGAATCATCGGGGCCTTCGGATTCTTTGGAGCCCTCTTCACCTTGGGGTTCAGCTAGCCTCTTCAGCTCAACCTCAAGTCTTTTTGCCTCCTTGATCTCGGCAGATAGATCGAAACCTTGGGCATGGATTTCTTTAAGGGTCTCCCTTCGAGATAGCTACCTCACGTACTCAGTAGTGGTCTTCAATCGGGCCTCGACTGCTTCGACATCGGCCTTGTATTGGGCCACCATCTCGTCAACATCGGCCGAGGTTATCTCTAACCTAGACCTCGTTATTTCAAGATCCTTACCAAGGGCATCCTCATTTTACTGAGCCCGTGTATCAGCCTTCTCATTCGCCACCCGAAGCCAAACTTCCACCGAAGACAGCTTGGCCTGGGTGGTCTCCTTCTCCGAGGCCAGCATGTCCATCTTGCTTTTCCACCCGTCGACCATTACTTGGATCTCGTTCATCTCTTTTTGGAGTTGGTCGATCTGGTTGATCTTCTGCGGGACTTGCGAGGTATTGTTGTTAGTCACTACAATCGGACCCTCGTTTCTAACTTCAAAAACCTTTACCTTTTCCATTAAGTCGGCGTGCTCTTTCCTTAAGGCCAATGCTCTTTTCTGAGCTGCATCCAGCTCGGCATGGAGGTTCTTAGAGACTCGCTCTTGCTGCTTGCTGAGAAGCTTATTCATGTCCCTTTTTCGGGCAAGCTCCTTGATCTCGAGCTCAAGCTGATTGACATCAACTCGGTACTGAAGGAAACTCTCGTGATGAAGTACCGAGGCCTACAAAAAGGCAAAAAATGTGAGAAACATCAAACACAGATAACAATAAATTGATGGAAAGTAATGACGCCTTACCCGGTTCAGAGCCAGCTGCGCCTCATTGAAAAGGCATGGCACGTTCACCTCATTCATTTTTATCTGGTCCTCCTCGGTCACTATTTATCGGAGGTAGCTAGCTACCCCATAGGAGCAGACAAAACCCGGGCATCTACCAGGACGGACAGTATAATCGATCTCTTGCGACCGGGGTCCACACTCGGATTAGGGAACTGGTTGATCAATTTCAGGCTAGAGCTCGGCCCACCAGCTTCCGAGGATGTGTCCTTCTTTGGACTTCCAGGTCGCCCAGCCCAGAGAAGTCTTCTAAAGTAGACGAGTCCACACCATAAAAAAAAGAGTGGAGGGGATCGTCCACACCATGGACCTCATTATTAGACTTCTCCTTTCTTGCTTGGGCCTCCTCGAGCATGGACTCAGTGTAGGAGGGAATCCCCGAGATCTCAATTATACCGGGCACTTCCTTTGGAGCAGCTGATATCTTGGGGAGTTTCACCCCGGGTATCCACATCAGTCGTTTTAGTTGGAGCGGGGTCGATCTCACGATCCCCCCCCTGGATGCCTCTGATTCCCCGGGATAAGTCGTCCCATGGGTAACAAAAATAGTTTCATCCTCCGGCTCATCCCTAATCCAGAGAATAGTGTCGAAATCCGGCACCCGGGAACTGGAGCCCCTCCTGGGCTTGCGGAGCACCCTTTTCTTTGGTTTCTTCACCTCGGAGTCTGAGGAGCCCGATGGTTTCCTTTTCCTTTTCTTCTTTTTCTCGGTGGCAACAATGGATGGATCAACTGAGGGATCAACGGACAAGGGAACATCCTCGTTCCCTTCCGAAGGACTAAGTTCGGTGGTCTTAGGCAAACCTGCAATAACAAAAGGGAAGATGACTTAGTATAATAAAAGATAGAAATGTGGTATTGGCTATTTAGAAATAGGCCTTACCATGAGAACGGGCCTCTCATCGGCCCTTAGAGAGTCCGCGCCATGTGCGCTCGAAGTACGACATCTGAGTACATTCCCTCGATCCACTCCATTAGCCGGTGAGCCGCATTTGGAACCCGGGCGACAGCTGCACAACCACAAACATGAATAAGAGAAAAGAAATTGAAGAAAAAGAATTTTGACGTTTAAAGAGAGATTGCACTTACGAGATGCATTCCACTTCTCCGGGAATGGCATGTATTCAGGGAGGATCAAATGCTCGGTTTTCACTTGAATGAAGCATCCCTGCCAGCCCCGATTTTGGTCTTAATCGATACTCGCAAATGGGACCTTGCTGGCCTGGCGAGTAAGCTTGATCAATCCCCCTCAAAACATTCAGGGACTGTATAACTGAAGTAAGTGGTCGATCGTGAACCGACGAGACTCTGTCTTGTTCACAAAGTAGCGGAGGAAGATCACGATCCTCCATAGCGATGGATGGATTTGTCGAGGCATACCTCGTACCTCTTGCAAAAGTCAGAACAACCGGGTCCACTGGGCCCAACGTGAAGGGGTAAGTATAAACACTTAAGTACCCCTCCACATGGGTAGTAACGGCGTCCGCGGGCCCGGGGACTACTGCGTCATTTCCCTCCCAATTGCAGTCCTTTCGAACTATGGGAAGAACATCTTCAGTCACGGAGCATATGTACCTCGAGACTCCTTCGCCTCGGTCCTGTTTATGTGAGGGCTTCTCGACTTTAAAGTCGTCTGCAATTAAGCAGCCCCCGGGAATGAGCGCTTTCAAGGGAGGCTTGGGGGCCGGTTCTTTAGCAACCACATCGGGGGAAGCCGTTTCGAGGGCGACTACTTTAGGGGCAACCGCTTCAATACCAGCGATCGGTTGAGAAGATAAAGAGGCAACTTGTTGAGGAGCGATTTCGATGTTTTGGCCATTGTCATCTGGGGAGGGTTTGAAAATTTGAAGAAAGAATGCAGAGTTTTGGAAAAACGAGTTTTGAAGATGAAGAACAGAGTAAGAAGATTTAAAGAAAATCTGGGTAAAAATCTAGAAATAACTATGAAGATTGAAGAACAAGGATGAAAATATGAAGGTTTGAAGAAGGTTTGATGATGGCTAGAAAGCTCGAAGGTAATAATTTAGTCGAAAAGTAGAAAAAGAACAAAGGGAGGAAGCTTTTATAGGGAAACGGCCGACGCTTCGCATTCGGGGCAACCAGCCGATGAGCGACACGTGTCTAAAATCAGAACGACGCGACCGATGGGACGTTTTGGCTCCCTCGTCGTAACGTACGAAGGAAGGAACCAGAGTCATCTATCGTTTCCCATCGTTTCGGCAAGCCTACTCTCTAAGAAACGAGGGGACTATCTGTATACGGGTAAAACCGAGCCTACCGAGCACCCCGGTTTTTCGGTGAGGCAAACGGAGCAGGGACGTGACTGTAAGGAATCGGAGTCAGAGCGAGGAGCCCCTCGTTTCGGGGCTCGAGCAAAACACCTGCCCTCGGGGGTATCAAGACCACGTCCTCCGGGTCCGGTTCTAGCCCCAAAACTTCGGAGAGCATTACCAAACAACCGCACACGACTAACAAAGGGCCGTGATATCTGTGCCCAACCGGATATCACGGCGTGTATCTCGACCCGTATCGGCAAAAAATTAGTAATTAGCGAAACAAAAGATTTTTACCTTTCTTAGGATTGTACTTAGGGTAAAAATTCTCCATTATATAAAGGGGAAGCTTATTATTCATTAAACACATTGTGATAGGCATACCAAGGCAATTTACTGTTATTTTCTCTGTTTTTAAAAGTTATTCAAAGTTCTTATTTTTGTTCATAAGTTCTTCATAAGTGCAAGCTCGGAGCCGAAGGTAGGTTCCTCGTTAAGCCATTAACCGAGCTCGGGATCACTCTTATCGTTGGTTCGACAAGTTATTACGTCTTTTATTTGCTTAATCTAACGTCATTGAACACTTCTATTGAATTAATCCACATATCCTTAAAACCACATATAAATTCAATTGTTATCTGTTTTTAAGAGTAAACACATGCCAATAATTAGTGCAAGGATATCCAAAATGTGAGAATTTGTTAGGCATTAGTCTCATTTCAAAAAAAATTATCGGATCATGATACCTATGGGTTACGAAAAATCATATTTTGCCAGTTAAGTAAAGTTTCATTACAAAAATATTTAAAAAATTAGATAGTAGATTCGACTTTGAGCATAATTTTCATAAAAAAAAATTAACTTAATCGGCAATGTTTGATTTAGGTATAGCCACTAGAAAATATCGCTAGCAATAATGAAGTGCATATCTAGTAAAATTGATTGTGGACTGATTTATTTAATGCTTATAAACCAATGAGAAATTGCATGTCTTTAGTTAAAATTTTAAGATGCCTGCAAAATAAACCGAACACCGCCTTTATGTGAAAAAAAATACTAGTGAAAGTGTTGCACTTAATATTTATGTATGATTTTAAATGCAACCGCAATCATTAATGGGTCGTTTCGTAGGGTGTATAAGAATAATGCTGAATAAGGTGTATGCAGGGATTAATAATGCATGAGTTAGTAATGCAAGCATAGTTCTTATCCATTATTTGGTGTGGTGTATTAAAGATTAAAATTCATTGCATAATTTTTAAGAAAATTATTTGTTTACAAAAATGTGCTCCATATTATTTAGCTTTAAGGGACTTTAAGGATAATTCTGCTTTTAACCATGCTAATACATGCATTAATAGCCTTGGCATTGCTAATGCCATGGTTTACTATGCATTAGCTATACATATGATAATATCAAATATGGTGTATAACTAATGCTTGTATTAGTTATACATAAGTTGAAAAGGTGTACCAAACAAGATTTTACTAATACACAAAGCTAATGCATGCATTATTTTATCTGATGCACTCTACAAAATGACCTCTAAGTGATAACTAATGTTTAATAACAAAAATGCTATCAAGCTATTAAAAATTTATTATCCTTCTAGACTTTATCGAACAATGTTGAAATTTGGTAATGTTTTATTTCCGATGACTATCCATTTTTCCAATCGTAGCATTTGGTTTGTAAATAGTAAATACTATACTTTAGCCATAGAAATTTAGAAAAAAGTAAATGTAAAATGAATCAAATCTTTCACCTTCCTTGGCTCAAGCGAAGAGAATCTGGGCAAATGAAATAGGTGTAATTATTTTCGTTTTTCACTTTAGACCAAAGTTATAATTAGAGTTGATGATATACACCTTGACATATTTAAGAATTTATGTAAGAATTAGAGTTAATTTATGTAAATATATATGAGGAAAAAGTCAAGTTACATGCAAGCCGATTCCCACACATTAAATAAAAGAGTACAAATAGTAATGAGGAAATAAATAGAGCTAGGTTAATTCAAGGGCGTTGAAAGAATTGCTAGATTCTTCTAGAATAAGTATCATCCCTTAGCATCTTTCAACATGGGCTTGCATAAAATATTCTTTATTTCTTCTTCTTTTTCCTTTTCTTCTGCTCTTGTTATTCTTCCTCCTCTCCAGTTGCAATCTCTCCATTTTCCCAAAGTTGGGCTTGAATATCTTACACGTGTCTTCTTATTAATTTAAGGGATAAGACTTGCTTAGTTAACTTAAACCTTTAATCAAGGTTAATAATTCTCTCTCCTCCCCTTTCTCTATCCTCGGTTGCGAGATAAAGAGAGAAACAAGATGCAAAGATCTTGTGTAGAATGGAACAAGTATAGCTAAACAAGATATATATTGCATGCTTGTCTTTACTGGTAAGTTTTTCTATGGTCTTATTTCTATTTAAATGCACCTTGTTATTGTTAATGAGATTTTAATGGGTATCTGATACTTCCTCTGTTCTGTTGGAATTTTCGCTTGATTTTCACACTCATGGCGTTAATTGTATCAGATTTGCACACTTATGCACAGAGAGTGTTTGATAATATGCCAAAGCCACTGATTTTCTTAAACTTTTTCTCATTTGCTCGCCTTCTCTTAGATTTTTGTTTTTCTTTCTTCTTAAATATAATTTCTTACAGAAATATGAGAAGCTGAAATTAAAACCTCTGCAAGATAATCTTCAAAGCGCCTGGTATTAGAGATTACTTTTGGTAGTTATAGCTATAAGTTTATTAGTGCACATTGATATGTAGTAAGATTTCTCCATGAAATTAGTTGTTTCCTCTATATACGCTTTTTATGTATTCTGGCTTACGTACCTTTGTACAACATCAGGTTCATATAAATGACTTTTAGTACTACCGCACTGTGCAAATTCAAGGTGTTTGATCATATGAGTGAAACCACTAACTATGTTTTATTTATATTCTTTTCAACATATTCTCCCCAACATTCTGATCTATCATTCAACAACTCAAATGCTACATTGTTAACTTCTTATTAGTTGTATCATATGTTTTACATATATGCCGTTTGTTGCCATTTGCATTTCCATTAGAATATGTCTACTATTTACCTAACTTTATTTGTGTTAACAAGAGAAATAAATATACCATATTGTTTTTTGGATTTATACCAACTTACAGATATTAATTTTGTAAAATTGTAAACTACTTGCAATACTTACAACATGTGTATCCGGAAACAAGGATACTATGGATTTGCTGTGTAGACCTTAAACGATTGAGGAACATTGAATTGTTAATAGAATTTTGTAACGTCGCAGTAGATATGCACAAATGTATCTCGGGAGAAAATAATTATTTTTGTCCCAATTAACTACGAATTAAAAGAGTTGGATAAAAAAGGCAAACACTCTATCATTATTCAAGTAATACACTCCCCTGATGTATAAATCGGGTAGAAGGCTTTGGGTTTGAGATCCAAATTTAACGATAGTATACATTCAAGTGGAAGTGGTAGAGAGGCGGGCTGAGATGTCAAGCTGAAAAATAGTGAATTTTTCAGGTTATCAAAAGATTTGAATGGTAAGCTTTAAAAGTTATTTCGGTGTTTAAATCATATTAAACTTTTTGCTATAGTGTTGTGGAACTTGAGACTGGTTTGATTATTGACTCCATATTGTGAAGCAAATAGAGAATCTGCCACAGTTCCCCTGTCTTTATTGTTGTACTTCAATACTCACTTACATGCTTCATATTGTTGGAGAAATTTTGTTTAGCTAATACTCTATTTTGGTTTTATAAGAAATGTGTTAGTCTGGCATAGCGAAGTTAAGGTCCTTTCTTTATGGCACTTTAAATATTCTATGACGAGATAAGGAGTCTTTACAGGATATATCAAACAACTTTTGTTGTGCATACTTGCTAGGCCATAATTGTTAGTATAACAATTGAGAAAGTCAAAGGAAGATGTTACATGTGAAATGCCTTACTTCCATGAGCAAACCAAAAGATTGTAAAGTGAAAGAAAGAAGTATGCATAAAGTTTATGTGAACTGTAACTCTTTAAGTACTACTTTCTGTCGATGTATCTCTTCTCATGTTACTGCAACTTTCAGATTGATAAAGTTATGTGTGCCTTTAGCTTTGACTAGATTTTTGTGTTATTCATGCGATACAACTTCTCTTCTTTCCTCTAATGCTTGAATTTTTCTTTCTTTCTTTCATTTTCATTTTTGCCTATGCAGTTGTTTACCAAATTATTTTGATATATCTTTATACAATGGAAAACAAGATTCTTAAGGGGTTTTACACAGTCCAGGCATTGTGGGGAGCCAAATTAGATTAAATTGAAGAATTCTCAAATGCGCTAAAAACTTTGGATCCAAAATTGTACATATATGTCAATTTGATGAATTCAATCAATTATCAGTTGGATCAAAAGGTACGAAAGAGTCGAAGACGAAGAGAAGGAAGAGCTGGAAACGAGAATTCACTGTTCCATTGAAAAAATGAAATCCAATTGTACACAACTAACCGATTAACTACTATTTATACTAACTGACTTCTAACTCAACCATAGTTACTATTATGTACCCTAGTTAGCTAACTATGATTTAAATAACAAACTAACTACCACTAACTACTTTGCCCTGTATCAGTACATTCCTCAACACCCCCATCAAGCTAGGTCTAATGAAAATGTTCTTTAGGCCTAGCTTGGATAGCAAGTGATCATGTTGAAGACAACCCAATCCCTTTGTCAAGAGATCAGCAGGCTGATCCACAGAAGGCAAATACACAGTCTCTACTAGCCCATGTTGCACCTTCTCACGGATGAAATGACAATCCATATCAATATGTTTAGTTCTTTAGTGAAAAATTAGGTTAGCAGTAATTTGCATAGCTGATTTACTGTCACAATAAAGTGGAACTGGCAGAGTGAGAGACCCCCCCAATTCACTGAACAAACCAACTAACCACACAATCTCTGCCACTGTTGAGGCCAAACTCCTGTACTCAGCCTCAATTGCGAGAAATAGTATTTTGCTTCTTGGATTTCCAAGAAATGAGAGAATCACTAAGTGTAACCAGATAACCAGTTACAGACCTCCTGGTATTTGGGCAATAGGCCCAATTAGCATCACAGTAGGCTTGCTACTTGGTAGAGCATGTAGATGACATAAGGATCCCTAGACCAGGATTCTTCTTCAAGTACCTGATCACTCTTAATGCAGCTTCTAAGTGTGAGGTCTTAGGAGCATGCATGAACTGGCTCAAACATTGCACTGCAAAAGAGATGTCCGGCCTAGTAATAGTCAAGCAGAGCAACCTACCAATCAATCTCTGGTAGGCTCTAGGATATGCGAGCAAAGAATCATTGTCAATACCAAATTGATGATCAAAATAAGTTGTGGTTAACTTCTGTTTCACCTCAACAGGAGCCCCTACAGGTTTTGCCCCTGCCAAACCACATCAGAGATAAGTTCAAGGGAATATTTCCTCTGATGCAACAGAATGCCTTCCTTACTCCTCGCAAACTCAATTCCCAAAAAATATTTTAGCTCCCCCAAATCTTTATTTTGAAACTTTGATGAAGTATGTCTTTAGTGTGTAATATAAGTGCAACATCATCTCCATTAATGAGTAAGTCATCCACGTATACTAGAATGATGACTATTCTCCTATTAAGATGTTTGGTGAACAAAGAATAATCAAGGTGACTTTGTTTGAAACCTGACTGAAGAAGAGCTGTGGTTAACTTGATGTTCCATTGATGCGAGGCCTGTTTAAGCCCATAAAGGGACTTGTGCAGTCGACAAACTTGTGCTTTACCTGCTGAATGTGAGAATCCCTGAGGCAGATGCATATATACTTCTTCTTCCAAATCACCTTGCAGGAAAGCATTGTACACGTCCATTTGGTGCAAGACCCAACCTTTTGCAGTTGCAATAGCAATCACAGACCTAACTGTGACCATTTTCACTACAGGTGAAAATGTTTCGTGAGAATCCAAGGCTTCCTTATGGCTATATCCTTTAGCCACCAATTGAGCCTTGAATCTTTTTATATCTCCAGAAGCTGTATACTTGATCTTATAGACCCATTTACAACCAATTGCCTTCTTTCCATGAGGTAATGTCACAACTTCCCAGTGTGATTGTCTTCTAAAGCTTGAATCTCTGCCTTCATGGCCTCAACCCATCCTTAGCTGCTTCATAATAGGATGTAGGTTCAGTTTCTGAAGAAACCTTGGTAACATAAGCTTGATATTTGGCTGAGAGACCACCATAATGCGTGACATCACGGATTGGGTATAAGCAATGATGTGTTGAACCGGACCCTCTTTGAGGTCTAATGTAATCCTTAAGCCAAATGGGAGGTCTGATGGTCCTGCCAGACTTCCTCAAATCACAAGCAAAAGGTGCCTCATTTTGTACCAAAGCATGGTTGTCAATAACTGGTGTCTGTATCTCTGAAGCAGGAAGGGAAGCCTCATCTACACTGCTGGGAATAGAAAATGTAGGATCAGATGATGTGTCATGCATCTCATGTATAGGTGTACTGTCTCCTGTAATAACATGATCGGTCTCAAGAGAACTATCACCTCTACTACTAACAAGTGACAACATGCAATCGGTGTTGGTTATAGAAGTTGTCTGAGGGAATGCTCTTTACTGTTGAAAGGGATATACATCTTCATGGAAAACTACATCCCTGCTCACAAAGATGGACCTTTGCTCAATGTTGTATAACTTGTATCCTTTTTGTGTAGGAGCATGTCCCAGAAATACTGATCTTATTGCTCGAGGACCAAATTTATCTCCCCTCACTAGATTAGTGGCAAAACATAAACATCCTAGAACTCTCATGTGAGATATAGAAGCTTGTCTGCCAAACAACACTTCAAATGGTGATTTGTTGTTTAGAACAATGAAGGGTATCCTGTTGATGATGTATACTGCTGCATCCACACATTCCCCCCAGAAATGAATAGGCAAGTGACCCTGAAACCTTATGGCCCTTGCTGTCTCCAAGATATGCCTGTGCCTTCTTTCCACCATCCCATTCTGTTGTGGGGTGTATGGACAAGAACTTTGATGCATAATTCCATGTGCTGAAAATAGTTCATTGCAATTCTGATTAAAAAATTCCGTGCCATTATCAGACCTGAAGCATTTTATCATCTTGCCAAATTGTGTTCTTACCATAATAATGAAGTGTTTGAGTACTGTAATTACATCAGATTTAAGATGCAATAGAAAAACTCCAGTCCATGTAGAACAATCATCTACAATTGTGAGAAAAAATCTCTTCCCATTATGAGTTAAGACTTTGTAAGGCCCCCGTACATCCATATGCAACAAATCAAAACAGTCTGCTGCTCTACTAGTACTTATAGGAAATGGAATTCTAGCTTGCCTTGTCAATGGACAAATATCACAATGGCTTATTCCAGTACTATTACTACAATTGAAACTAGGCAACTTCGTAATGATTGAGATTGGAACATGCCCCAACCTCCTATGCCACAACTCAGTTTCATCTCGTACTACTGTGAATGACTTAACTGGATCCTTTAGTCTTCCATGTGTATGAAGCACATAAAGTCCCTCTTCCTTCTTATCAATCTCCTTCACCTTCCCAGTAAAGAGATCCTGTAAAATACAGAATTCAGGATAAAAGGCAGCACAACACTTAAGAGCCTTTGTCAGTTGAGACACAGACAATAGGTTAAACTTGAATGCTGGCACACATAAAACACCTGTAATAGTTTCTCCTCCATTCAGTTGACAACTTCCAACATGAGATACCTTAGCTGAATCACCTGTTGGAAGCTGTACACTGCTTGCATTTCCTGTTGTCACTGTATCATGCAAAGTATTTTGGTTACCAACCATGTGATTAGTGGCCCCAGTATCTACAATCCATTTTTCATTAGACTGCTGAACATATGAAACATTACCTGCTATATGTGCACTAGCAGGAGCTTCTGAGACGTGTTTTGTTTAGCATAGTAAGGATCTGGTGATACTGCTCAGGTGTAAACACAGGTGCAAGGGCATATTGTTGTTGCCCTAACTGTTGTTGTCCTTGTCCAAGGCCTTGTTGACCATAATTTTGTGGTTTAAATGACATTCCATCGGATGAAATATGAGCATTATGGCTTGAAAGACTACTAGTCATGTTTACTTTCCTCTTTGACTTAAAATCCATAGGGTAGCCATTCAACTTGTAACAATTCGCCTTTAGGTTCCCTTTCATGTTGCAATATTCACACCTCATCAACTTGTAGCAACCATTCCTTGTGTGCCCTTTCATGTTACAATAATCACACTCCAAATTGTAATTTTTCTTCATCTTTTGTCCCATCTTTGATGTATACAAGGTTGTGGGATCTGAAGAATCAGAGATATGAACTATTACCAGCTACAATTTTTTGACTTTCATCTTGTTGAATCATTGCTTAAGCTTGATTAACAACGGACATTTTAGACTTCATGAGAATTTGACTGCGTGCTTGACTGTAATTATCATTAAGTCCCATTAGAAATTGCGACAATCGCTGATATTGTTGATGATCAAAATTTTTTTTAGACTTATCACAGCAAGTTGGGGGTGGCATTATTGAATCGTATTCATCCCAAAGGTCCTTCAGTTTAGAGTAATACACAGACACAATAGACGTTCCTTGAGTCAATGTAAAAATCTCTGTGTGAAGATAATACATGCGTGAAGCATTCACCTTGTCAAAGCGCTCACGCAGGTCAGCCCAGATTGCACATGCATTTGAGCGAAACAGAACACCGCTTAACAGATCGCGACTTACATTATGCATAATACAGGATTTTAGTATAGCATTACAACGGTCCCATATGTTAGCATACTTATCTCTATAGGTGTCGCGTGTATTAGCTCCATCAATAAATCCCAATTTATTGCGAGTCAATAGCGAAACCTCCATAGCTTGACTCCACAATGTGTAATTTTCCATTCCAATCAACTAGAAACCCAATGACAATGCTCCAGGTGTGTCGGATGGATGCAAATAGAGAGGATGATTGTGATCAATCACAATCGAGCTTTGATCAGTGACTTCATCAACCGCCATTGGAGAAAATTAGGGTTTTGAGCAAAAACAAAACAGAGGTTCGATGAATCTCTCGTTCTTCAACAAAATCACAGTGAAGAACCCTAGATTCAATCGATTATCTACTCTGATACCATGCAATTTGATGAATTCAATCAATTATCAGTTGGATCAAAAGGTACGAAAGAGTCGAAGACGAAGAGAAGGAAGAGCTGGAAACGAGAATTCACTGAGCACCTAATTTTTGACTATATTTAAAAATTTTATCACTTTTTTTAGTATTTAAATAGTTTTAAATTTAATTTTGATATTTTAACTTTTATACTATTTTTATTAGTAGGCTTTATTAGAGAATATGTAATATTTTTAACAAAGTCTATTACATAGAGGGCGGAAGAATTTATTTGAATCACGGACCAAATCTAATAAAATTACTTCCTACCTTCCCTACACTATTTCTTTGTCCCATCACCCACCTACTACACTATTCACATGTTACATCTCACTCCCTTTTTACTATTCCCTTGTCCCATCACTCACCTACTACACTATTCACGTGTCACTATTCCTTGCCCCATGGTTCATTTTCAACACTCCTCCTCTCATCTTTTCTTATTATATGTACACACAAAAAAAAAGAAAAGAAGAGGGGATTACCTCCTTCTTCCCCAGCACAAAACGCACAAAATCTCCATTAACACCTACCTCTAAATCAGCCTTAAACTACCCTCAAAATCCAGTACCCTTTTAGCTATAAAAATCAACTGAAACTACCCCCAAAACATAGCAAAAAATAGCAACGAATCTCACCCTGAATTCCAGCAAAAAGCAGCCCGAAATTATAGCAAAAGCTGCCCAAAAATGTAGCAAAACAGCTGCAAAACCTACATCCATTAACGCCAATTTTCAGCTTCAAAACTACCGCAAAAATACATTGATTCTCCCTCCAAAAACTAGCTCGCAAACATCACAAAACCAGTAGGAAAAAGCCACTCTTGGCCGCTAAAATCTGAGTGAAAACAGTCCGGGAAAATTCCCCGACGAGGTCTTGGTTCGAGGTTCCGGCGTACGGTTAGTTACGAGTTGACGACGAAGGTCTCATTTTTGTTTCTGGATCTCTTTACTTTGAACAAGATTATGTACGAGTAGGAGATTTTTTCGTATCAATATATTTGAAAACCGTTGCATGTTCAAGGTCCGTTTCCATGTTCTTATCAATATTTCCATTAAAATTTCATGTTTTGGATTATCGGTGTGATTATGTGGTGTGTTTAACTGTTGAATCAATGTGAAAGTCTGAGTGGTTTATTGCTCTCTGCTTCATCAACGACAAATGCTACTGTGTTTTGAATCAATCTTACACTAAGTGCATATCTTGTTTAATAGTTATTCTTGTTAAGTGGGGTTCTTATGGCTTTATGTTAAGTGTGAGTATTAATCATGAATTGGAAAAGTCAAATGAGCTATTGTTTGATTTGGTAGAGATCACGTTGGAGTTTAGTAGGCTTTCACTTTATTCCATTAATTTTCTTAAGTATAGATAAAGTAGAATGAATAAGTAGGATTTATTTTCTTGTCACATTATCAGACCTATACCCGGCATAATTGATACCTCTAGTAATCTTTAATAATCAATCTTACCTTTTTCGTAATTCTACCCCGTAACCTTTGAGCCTCGCAATAATCCCAAACTTAGCAAATAATTAAACAACTTTGAATAACGTAGTGTGCTTTAGGTGTGGCCAATAAATCAAAATCCAAAAAAATATTTTTTGTGTTTTTAAAAAAAAATCAATTTTTTAAAAAAAAAAGTATTTCATTCGAAGATTCCAAAAAACAAAAGGCAAAAAAAAAATCTGTCTTTAGAAGTTTTATTTCAACAAAAAAAAAAATCCAAAAAAAGAAATCCGAAATATTTTTCCTTGCTAGCAACTTTTATGGGATTAATTGTATATGAGTAAAAAAAAGCGTTATTTTATTTTATTTTATTCCCGATTTGCCCGAACTATGGCTGTCCAACGGGATGGGACAGAATTAACGGGATGGGATGGGACGGGACGACATTTAGTCGGGACGGTGGCGGAACGGGACGAAACGGGACGGGACAAACGGTAGTCCCATCCCGTCCCGCTAACAAACGGGACGGGACGGGATGGGACGGGACGGACGGTAGGCCCATCCCGTCCCGCTAACAAACGGGACGAGACGGAACGCGTTCGCGGGCCTTAAGTGTCGTTTTAAAAAAAAAATTTATTTAAGCATTGAGTTTGGAAACCGTTATTCTTTTGACAATTACTAAGTTTTTAAAGTTTGCAACAACTAGTTTTTTGAGTTATTTAATAAACTTAAAAATTAAACGGAAATTAGGAAACTTAGTAGAGAATTATAAAATATTAAAACAAAAGACTTGTAATGAAATATTCTAGTAATTATAAATTTATAATAGAGTTATAATTTATTTAATATAATTTCAAGCCCCTAAGTAACTAAGTAAGAGTGTAAGACAATTCATAAAAACAATTCAACACTTAGAGCCTTTTATTTTATTAATAGAACTTTCAAATCTCACATACAAATATAATTCTTTTGAATAGCACCTAATCTACGGCTCTACGCAGCCACCTTCTAGGAAGGGTTCTATTTGAACTAGGTCTCTTAGTAGCCAATTACAAATTATCATACTAATATTTGTAAGCTCCTATATAACTTCGTTGTAAGTTGTAACTTATCTATAATTTCTCTCGGACATTGTTCTTGAATTGGCAATGTTGATTGATGTTCCATGAGTTCCATGTCGTCATAGCTCCTGGTGCTAAGTATCTCATTGTATTCTTCTTCTTCCTTAGTTTCACCACTTGGTGTTTCCATAGATTTATATTTATCAAACATTGATCTAACATAAGAATATATGTTAGCTTGACAGTCTTCGAGAGATGGTTGTTCATTTTGTTGAAATGTTAAATTCTCATAAATTTTACGAACAAGTCCATTTGCACCTCTTAATTTTAAAGATGGGTTAAGTATAGTAGAAATTAAATAAACTTGGGGAATAGGGAAAAAATACTTTTTAAATTTTGCAATCATTTCATTAATGGTCGGTGCATAAGTTGGATTAATTTTACAATAATTTCATTAAGCTAGTTGTTGTAGTTGTGTTAGCACTTAGCAGAAGCATTATCTAAGGTGATAGTTAAAACTTTATCAATGAGTCCATAAAAATAAATAATTTATAGAACAGTAGTTGCAATATATGCTCCATTGTATCTTGAATCAACAAATTTATAACCAATAATACGTTTTTGTATGTTCTAGTGATGATCAACCCAATGACATGTAACAGTTAAATAATCGCAACCATTAGGACTATGACCTATATCAGATGTGATAGGCACTTTACAATCTAAGTAAAACAATACACAACGAATATACTGAAGATATTCGGTTTGAAATTTAAAAACATCATTTCTAACAGTGGTCTTAGGAAAACCTTCAAAAACAGGATTATAAGTTTTTTGTATATAATGCACAAAAAATAGGACGCGGGATAGGCGGGACGGGACGGAACGGGACAGGATGGGACGGGACAGGCGGGACAGGCGAGACGGGACGGGATGAGACGGGACGAAATGGGACGGGACAAACGGGACGAAATGGCCATCCCGTCCCATCCCGTGTCCCGTTTAACATGGGCCCATCCCGTTTAGAATTAAGCGGGATGGGACGGGATGGGACGGGATGGGACGCGGGACGGGACCGGGACGTCGGACGTCCCGTCCCGTTGGACAGCCTTAGCCCGAACTACGCAAGATCTGATTCATGCGGCGTCATGATACGTAGGCAATCCCCATCGGATTCGATCATAGCCATAAATAAATTGAGTAAAAAATAAATCAAAAAAATGAAATTGAGTGAAAACGAAAAGAGTGACAGAAAATAACAGAGAAAAAAAAGGAGTAAAAACAACAAAAACAAAAAAGGAAAAAAAAGAGAGCCCCCGAGATGGAATCAGTTCACCCTTGTTGGTGAATCATACTCGAGCTTGTTCTAAAGCTAGTCATGCTAGGTCTACTGCAGCTAATAGTCCCGAACAGGCCAAACTCCAAGTCCCCCTTGCACCGGGCTAATACTAGATGTGAATACCACTCTAGAGCAGTGTGGCATGATACATAAGACTGTTGGACTCTTAAGAGAGCAGTGGAAGACCTCATCGATGTCAAGGCAATAATGCTTAGGGATAAAGAGGCCCCTAATATGATGAACAATCCTTTGCATGTTCACACCAATAGGCCAGTTGTCGGAATGATCCGTGAAGATGAGGAATTTGATCCGGCACTGAAGGACATTACATCCATTGCCGAGACAAAAGAAAAGCAAAAAGAAACGATCGCCAAACCTGAAAGTCCCCCATTAAATGGGAGACTCTGTAGCCAGTCTTGCTATCCTTTTTGTATCCAGATTATTTCAAGATGTAATCCGGATGTTTTACATTATTGTCTTACTTTCCGATGAAAACCCTTCTATTTTTAAAATTCAAAAAAAAAATTAATTAAATGAAATTAATATTTCATTGTCTAGGAATGTCTCTTTTCTTAATCTTGTCACCTTTCTCATTCTCTTTTCAATTCTGTTAATACAGATTTTAATAACATGACATGCTTGCGGACTTCATGCCCACATCCTAAAACGCCGCCAGACCTCGAAATAATGAATCAAGAAGCAGAATGTGTTGAAGATAAGGCTTGTGAGAAAATAAGCAAAGAAGTGGAACACTAGGCCTAAGCCAAGATCCAAATGAAATTGGAAGAAGTTGAAATTCCCTCTCTTTGGATCATTGTTGAAGCCGAGATTGAGGATAAGGATTGGGTCAAGAACCGGTTTGGAACAATTGACTATGATTGATGAAAAACATATGGCAACAGTTTTCCACGGACAGTTGTACCAACAAAGAATGGCCCGTGCCTACAACAAGAAAGTGCGGCCCAGAAAATTCGAAGAAAATGTCTCCGAGACAACTGTCTATACAGATGGGAAAGATCCATACATTGTAACAAGATTACTGCCAAAAGAGAGCGTTGTATTTGGGAGATATCAAAGGAAATGTCTCAGAGACAACTGTCTATATAGACACGGTCAAAAGGTATTATGTTTGACCCTTTTACGTATCTTTAATGTTTTCTGATTGGGATGACGAAGGCTTTCATTCTCGCTACCCAAACACTATCAACCCTTTGCAAACCCTTTTGAGCCGATTACTTTTCTTTGATTACCCTCTTTGGATCCTGGAAGTTTTATGAAACAAAAAAGAGAAAATAAAATATTAAAAAAATGAAAAAAAGAAAAGAAAATCAAAACAAAGTGAATCGAACTGCGTTCGACTTGATTCCGAAAGGATACGTAGGTAGCTTCTCTCTGGGGTTCAGTCATACCAAAATAAAAATCAACATTCCCCCAAAATTTGAAACTGGGCAGGTGTTACAATGGTTCGACGATGGTTTTGCCTGAGAGGTTCCAAAGTTGTAATTCAATCCAAATCCTTTTTACCCAAATCTTTTTCAAGTCCTTCCGATCAATCAACGAAAATGTTCAAGAATTGGAGGATACAATCACTTGGATCTGATGCCACAAAAATGAGAGAGTCTTATTGGTGAAAACCCTCACGGGCACCATAGGACGATGACGAGCAAAGAAAATGAAAATGAGAGAGTCTTGTTAGTGAAAACCCGCTATAAGGCGATGGTGAGAAGAGAAATGAGAGAGATTAGCTGGTGAAAACCTGCAAAGGGCACTACTGATCGAAAAGAGGATCTTCACAGCCATTGGTATTGACAGTCCTGGGCAAGGTTTCTAGGTTTCGAGGCAAAAGTTGTGATGAATTTCTAAGAGTCGGACGGTTTACACAGATCAGGTATCAAGTCCAAAAGGCATGTCATGTTCATTGAAGTCCGCATGTACTCTAGATAAGTCCTTCTTTCCTTCCCCTAAAGGGATACCTCTTGTCTAAATTCATTGTCCATTCCATTGTTTGTTTTTCTTTGAATCCCTTTCGGTCTAACTCTGTTCCAAAACTAAGGCAAAGAAGGGATAGCAAGACTGATTTAAATGACTCCGGTTTGATACAAGCTAATATGCAAAAAAGGCACCTAGGCTCGGCAGGGGCATCAAGTTGACCCTGACTGGCCATGGCGGCCGATGCTTCGAAATCAAAAACTCTTCTAAGGATGAAATCAAATTGAAAGTGCCTACAAGGGCAAAATGAAGTTGAAATGGTTAAGTCCCAAGTGGCTAACCGTTTTGGCAAAGTTTGAAAAGCCAAAGGTTCCCCAATGCTCTGAAATTGAAAGTGTTGAGGAAAGAAGTCGAAAGTGAAATGCCACAAAGTCAAAATAAAGTTGAAAAGGTTAAGTCACATGCGGCCAACCGTGGTATTCAGGAAATCATCATAAAAAAAGATGGGCACAAAGCCAAGCTGCCAAAGATATCAAGATCACAAACCGACCACCACTTCTAAAACTCACAATTTTTCTTTGTTTGCAAGCAGGAACAAAGAAGTGCAGAATGGCGATTCCTAAAGAACGAATGTCACCAAAGGTGAGTTTCACAAAATCTCTATTTTTCTTTTATTTTCAGCATGCATCACTATTATGGATTATTTTCGTAGCTTAACCCAGGTAGAGCCTATTCGCCTAGGGCGATCCAGCTCATAGTTCCGGGTAGAAGTACTCTTCGCTCAGGTTGCTTTTCGTAGCTTAACCCAGGTAGAAACTTTTTGCCTAGAGGGATCCATCTCATAGTTCCGGGTAGAAGTACTCTTCGCCCATGCTGGGTTTTTTTCCGTAGCTTAACCCAGGTAAAACCTTTTCGCCTAGGGGGATCCAGCTCATAGGTCCGGGTAGAAGTACTCTTCGCTCAGGATATTTTACGTAGCTTAACCCAGGTAGAACCTTTTCGCCTAGGGGGATCCAGCTCATAGTTCCGGGTAGAAGTACTCTTCGATCAGGATGTTTTACGTAGCTTAACCGAGGTAGAACCTTTTCGCCTAGGGGGATCCAGCTCATAGTTCCGGGTAGAAGTACTCTTCGCTCAGGATGTTTTACGTAGCTTAACCCAGGTAGAACATTTTCGCCTAGGGGGATCCAGCTCATATTTCCGGGTAGAAGTGCTCTTCGTCCATGCTTGCTTTTCATAGTTTAACCCAGGTAGAACCTTTCCGCCTAAGGGGATCCATCTCATAGTTTCGGGTAGAAGTACTCTTCGCTCAGGATGTTTTACGTAGCTTAACCGAGGTAGAACCTTTTCGCCTAGGGGGATTCAGCTCATATTTCCGGGTAGAAGTACTCTTTGCCCAGGCTTGCTTTTCGTCACTTAACCCTGGTAGAACTTTTTCGCCTAGGGGGATCCAGCTCATAGGTCCGGGTAGAAGTACTCTTCGCTCCCGTTGTTTTTCGTAGCTTAACCCAGGTAGAACCTTTTCGCCTGGGGGGATCCAGCTCATAGTTCCGGGAAGAAGTACTCTTCGCCCATGCTTGTTTTTTGTAGCTTAACCCAGGTTGAACCTTTTCGCCTAGGGGGATCCAGCTCATAGTTCCGGGTAGAAGTACTCTTCGCTCAGGTTGCTTTTCGTAGCTTAACCCAGGTAGAACCTTTTCGCCTAGGGGCATCCAGCTCATAGTTCCGGGTAGAAGTACTCTTCACCCAAGCTTGTTTTTCGTAGCTTAACCGAGGTAGAACCTTTTTGCATAGGAGGATCCAACTCATAGTTCCGGGTAGAAGTACTCTTCGCCCAAGCTTGTTTTTCGTAGCTTAACCCGGGTAGAACCTTTTCGCCTAGGGGGATACAACTCATAGTTCTGGGTAGAAGTACTCTTCGCTCAGGTTACTTTTTGTAGCTTAACCCAGGTATAACTTTTTCGCCTAGGGGGATCCAGCTCATAGTTCTGGGTAGAAGTACTCTTCGCCCAAGCTTGTTTTTCGTAGCTTATCCCAGGTAGAACCTTTTTGCCTAGGGGGATCCAACTCATAGTTCCGAGTAGAAGTACTCTTCGCTCAGGTTGCTTTTCGTAGCTTAACCCAGGTAGAACCTTTTCGCCTAAAGGGATCTAGCTTATATTTTCGGGTAGAGGTACTCTTCGCCCAGGCTTGCTTTTCGTAGCTTAACACAGGTAGAACCTGATAGTATCCTAGCAAGCTCAAATCTATTCAAGGACAAGAATGAAGCTTTGGAATCTCAAAGAGGGCCTTTAACAAGATGTCAAGCTAAAGAGTTGCAAAACAAGGTCATTAGACTTCAAGTGCAAATAAAGAAGTTGTTAATTGGGATGGAGAGCTCAAGGATAAAGGATATGAGTTGTCTAGGTATTATAATTATGTTATGGTCCAAATTCATGTCCAAGAAAAGGTGGATTAGATCCCAAGAGACATCCTCTAAAGAAAGTCCAAATCAGGCCACTATTGGACCTATTTGGCACCTAAAAATGTGTCCAAACTTGCAGCCCAATAAGTCCTACATGAAGTCATATTTTTATAACATAAAAAGGACTTACTTGCTGCCCAAGAAAGGTTCAATAGGCGTGATAGAAGTTGGGTACAAGTTGGTGCCAAGTTGCTTGCAAGTTGCCTTCAAGATTTCCAAGATCCTATCTATTCATGATTGATTTGGGACTTTCAAGATTCTATCCAAGATTGGTTTTAACTTATTTCCATATATTTTGGTACTAGATTTATTGCTTTCTAAGGTAGTTAAGGTTATGTTTTCCTTTTCCTAAGATTGTTGGAGTTACTTTCCAAGATTGACTTGGTTTTTGTTTCCTAGTATTTTTTCTTTTCCTAAGGTATTTGGACTTGTTGTCCAAAGTAGTTTAGGACTTTATTTCCTTGTTTTTAGGTAGGAATTTCGTGACCCCTCTCTATATAAAGGGGTGTCTTCTTTGTTTTTAGATTTTAGATTATTATAGACTATTATCAATAAAACTTGTGAGATTTTTCTTGCACTCTTGTGTATGTCTACTCTTGGATTTATTCTTCAACCTTCAAGACTCAACTTAAGTTGGTAAGATTAAACTCTTTCGAAATCTTAGATCACTTCTAGGTATTCAAGAAAGGTGATAAGTTTAGGCTTATTGTTGTTCTTGTTATTCTAAAGGGTCGGGTTTCACAATCTATCTCTTGTTTTTAATTCTCTACCAAAGGCAATTAGTTCTTTGTTAGCTAATTGTTGTTGTTAGAATTCAACTTCAAGAATAGACTTCTTGAATTCAAGAAACTCTTTCTTGAATTCAATCTATATTTAATTTTTCGTTGTTTTTTTTGTTTCTTTATTTTCTTTTAGCTTCCGCACGTTTCTTTATTTTTTTAGTCATTCTTGGACCCCTATCGTGTTGTTATCAAGTGGTATCAGAGCATAGGCTAATCAAGATTTAAATCTTGATAATATTGGGAGGTTCTTGAGCAAAACAAAACCAAAAAAAAATTTGAAAATCAGCTCAAAGAAAAGCATTATGGCTCATAATTATTTGTAGAATTCAAGTGTTATTTGGTTTCCATGTCAAGAAAGGAAACAAGAAGAGGGAATCTTAGTTCTTGAAGATTAAGGTAATTTCTTTCCTTATTCTTGTGGGTTTTGGGTTTCCTAAATTTTTTCCTTTTTTTTTTCTTCTACATAACCAATTCCTATTCTTCCAAGGTTTGGTCCTTCACTTTCCTTTTCTTTTTCTAACTCCACATTCTTATCACTAAGGGTTGTGACTAGTAAGGTTTATTAATAAATCTAAAGATTAACGGCCAAGAGTTGCTTTGAGTGGAAAAAGGCAAGAGAGGCGAGAACATTAGAGGAAAAAACCAAATTTGAGAGATACATAATTCTTCTAATCTTTGTTCAAGATGTTTCAAACATGTAGTTATAGTGAAAGGAGGCGAGCTATGACTCAACAATTTGAAAAGTCAAACTTACAATATATCGAATGGAAGGAAGATAATGGTAAAATTATTTTTCAAACAAGAGCTAAAGTGATGTCTGCGATTTGTGCCCTTAGAATTGACAAAGAGTTTGGCTATAACTCAATTAACACTTATATGGTTGGAAAATTGAACTTGCCTTGTGTTGAGCATATTGAACTCTACTTGTTGAGAGGAGTAAAGGTAGATAAAAGAGGGTTATTACTATTCTCAATTGGAAGGTGTGAGGATGCGATCTGGTGTGATGTGATTCCCATGAATAATTATCATATCTTATTGGGAAAGCCATGGTATGCCTATAGAAGAGCTTCATATAACATGGAAAATAATAGATACTCTTTTGAGGTTAACGGGAAAAAACTTATTCTTGGACCTTTGACTCCCTCACAAATTTATGAAGATGAAAAGACTGTTAAAGAGAATATGGAAAAATATGAGAGAGAAAAGAATGAGAGGAGTAAGGGAGTGCATGTTGACATCCCAAGAGAGGAAAAATGAGAGGTTGTATTGAGTGAAGAGAATGGGATGTCAATTGAGAAAAAGAGTGAGCTTGAGGGAAAAGAAAAGAGAGAAGGCAATGAGATAAGAAAAGTCTTTGAGGTAGAGAGAGAAAAACAAGAGGGTTCGAGTAAAGAAGAAGAAGAAAACTTTAGTGAGAGAAAAGAGGCTAAGGGTGAGGGAAAAGTTAGTTTTGTGATAAAAACCAAAGAGAGTGTAAGCAAGAATAAAATTTTTTTACTTCCTAACCCATTAACTCATTCTTGTTTTAGTTCTTGTGATTTTGTGCAACCACGTGTTGAAAGACCTTTTGAAAGGAAAGGTGAGGCGCGAGTAATGGTGGCAAAGGATCCAATTGGATTCCAACATGAATTAGGCGAAATTAATTCTTGTTGGATGGTAGAAGATAAAAGCTTGGTTAAATTCTTTGTTATTGAACCTTTTGACTATTTTAATTCTTATTTACAGGTTTATGACATGGAGTTTCCTAAAGCCATTGCTAAGCTGGAATCATTGCATAAAAAAATACAAGGTGATGTTGTTCCATTAGTAAATAAGTCCAAGTATGATATGTATAATTGGTTCATTTACATTCTTGGCCTTCCTAGAACACCTAAGGTATTTTTGGAGGTAATGAACTATACTCTTATTTCTTATGTTGGTGACTTAATAATTTTTGTGGATGATGATATTTTGATGCATATCAAGTCATTAACTGTAATATCTAAGTTAAAGTGCAAGAGTAATTTGCTTCCTTTTGAAATTGAGTATGGCATAGATGATTATGCATTTCAACTTGGTGGAAAGAGGCATGAAATTTATGGGAAGAGGCTTGCTAATGAGTTAAATGCTCTTTCTTCTCTTATTCAAGTGTCTAATGAGTTTTCATGTGATAAATTGCTAGAATGTGAGTTTTGTTGTTTGATGGGAAGTCATTCCTCTAGGCATGTTGATTGTGAGCCTGTAAAAGTGTTTGCTACTATTAAAGAGGATATGCATGATTATTGTGACGTTAGTGATCAAATACTCTTTCATGAACATATCTATGACTCTTTCTATGACAGTTTGAGCAATTATGTAGAATCCATTGATGTTGCGAATATTATTGGGGAAAGTTTTTATCATGAGCTTGAATGTATTGAAATTTGTATTTTGGAATTTATGGGTTTTTCTGACCTTTCTGAGAATTTATGTGCTTCTTTGAATAACTTACATGTAGAAGAATCCATGGGATTTATAATTGATACTTGGCTATATCATAAGAGTGTCTTATTTGATACATGTGGCACAGATACTTGTGTTAAATGGATGCATGACCAATATTTTGTAATTTCTTTGGCATGCACATGTTTGGACTACCTTATTGACAAGATCGCATTGCAAATTTTATTACATAGTGCATCTAAGAGAGGTTTTTATTGGACAACTCTAAGTAGGCATAAATTTTATTGGGATGATGATGTCCATATACTTTATAAAGGAGTATTTACACCTATTAGGCTTAATTGGGTTAAGTGGACACATGGTCACTATCTTGTTTTATTCCTACCATTTTTTCAAATTAGTGGATGCCATTTACTAGTGCGTGACTAAATTTTCTTGCAAGGTCGAAATTTGAAGACGAATTTTCTTCAAGAAGAGGGGAATGATAGCATCCTAGCAAGCTCAAATCTATTCAAGGACAAGAATGAAGCTTTGGAATCTCAAAGAGGGCCTTTAACAAGATGTCAAGCTAAAGAGTTGCAAAACAAGGTCATTAGACTTCAAGTGCAAATAAAGAAGTTGTTAATTGGGATGGAGAGCTCAAGGATAAAGGATATGAGTTGTCTAGGTATTATAATTATTTTATGGTCCAAATTCATGTTCAAGAAAAGGTGAATTAGATCCCAAGAGACATCCTCTGAAGAAAGTCCAAATCAGGCCACTATTGGACCTATTTGGCACCTAAAAATGTGTCCAAACTTGCAGCCCAATAAGTCCTACATGAAGTCACGTTTTTATAACATAAAAAGGACTTACTTGCTGCCCAAGAAAGGTTCAATAGGCGTGATATAAGTTGGGTACAAGTTGGTGCCAAGTTGCTTGCAAGTTGTCTTCAAGATTTCCAAGATCCTATTCATGATTGATTTGGGACTTTCAAGATTCTATCCAAGATTGGTTTTAACTTATTTCCATATATTTTGGAACTAGATTTATTGCTTTCTAAGGTAGTTAAGGTTATGTTTTCCTTTTCCTAAGATTGTTGGAGTTACTTTCCAAGATTGACTTGGTTTTTGTTTTCTTGTGTTTTTCCTTTTCCTAAGATATTTGGACTTGTTGTCCAAAGTAGTTTAGGACTTTATTTTCTTATTTTTAGGTAGAAATTTCGTGACCCCCTCTCTATATAAAGAGGTGTCTTCTTTGTTTTTAGGTTTTAGATTATTATAGACTATTATCAATAAAACTTGTGAGATTTTTCTTGCACTCTTGTGTATGTCTACTCTTGGATTTATTCTTCAACCTTCAAGACTCAACTTAAAGTGGTAAGATTAAACTCTTTCAAAATCTTAGATCACTTCTAGGTATTCAAGAAAGGTGATAAGTTTAGGCTTATTGTTGTTCTTGTTATTTTAAAGGGTCGGGTTTCACAATCTATCTCTTGTTTTTAATTCTCTACCAAAGGCGATTAGTTCTTTGTTAGCTAATTGTTGTTGTTAGGATTCAACTTCAAGAATAGACTTCTTGAATTCAAGAAACTCTTTCTTGAATTCAATCTATCTTTAATTTTTCGTTGTTTTTTTTGTTTCTTTATTTTTTTTTTAGCTTCCGCACGTTTCTTTATTTTCTTTAGTCATTCTTGGACCCTTATCGTGTTGTTATCAAGTGGTATCAGAGCATAGGCTAATCAAGATTTAAAACTTGATAATCTTAGGAGGTTCTTGAGCAAAATAAAACAAAAAAAAAAAAAAACGAAAATTAGCTCAAAGAAAAGCATTATGGCTCATAATTATTTGTAGAATTCAAGTGTTATTTGGTTTCCATGTCAAGAAAGGAAACAAGAAGAGGGAATCTTAGTTCTTGAAGATTAAGGTAATTTTTTTTCTTATTCTTGTGAGTTTTGGGTTTCCTAAATTTTTTCCTTTTTTTTTTCTTCTACATAACCAATTCCTATTCTTCCAAGGTTTGGTCCTTCACTTTCCTTTTCTTTTTCTAACTCCACATTCTTATCACTAAGGGTTGTGACTAGTAAGGTTTATTAATAAATCTAAAGATTAACGGCCAAGAGTTGCTTTGAGTGGAAAAAGGCAAGAGAGGCGAGAACATTAGAGGAAAAAACCAAATTTGAGAGATACATAATCTTCTAATCTTTGTTCAAGATGTTTCAAACATGTAGTTATAGTGAAAGGAGGCGAGCTATGACTCAACAATTTGAAAAGTCAAACTTACAATATACCGAATGGAAGGAAGATAATGGTAAAATTATTTTTCAAACAAGAGCTAAAGTGATGTCTGCGATTTGTGCCCTTAGAATTGACAAAGAGTTTGGCTATAACTCAATTAACACTTATATGGTTGGAAAATTGAACTTGCCTTGTGTTGAGCATATTGAACTCTACTTGTTGAGAGGAATAAAGGTAGATAAAAGAGGGTTATTACTATTCTCAATTGGAAGGTATGAGGATGCGATCTGGTGTGATGTGATTCCCATGAATAATTATCATATCTTATTGGGAAAGCCATGGTATGCCTATAGAAGAGCTTCATATAACATGGAAAATAATAGATACTCTTTTGAGGTTAACGGAAAAAACTTATTCTTGGACCTTTGACTCCCTCACAAATTTATGAAGATGAAAAGACTGTTAAAGAGAATATGGAAAAATATGAGAGAGAAAAGAATGAGAGGAGTAAGGGAGTGCATGTTGACATCCCAAGAGAGGAAAAATGAGAGGTTGTATTGAGTGAAGAGAATGGGATGTCAATTGAGAAAAAGAGTGAGCTTGAGGGAAAAGAAAAGAGAGAAGGCAATGAGATAAGAAAAGTCTTTGAGGTAGAGAGAGAAAAACAAGAGGGTTCGAGTAAAGAAGAAGAAGAAAACTTTAGTGAGAGAAAAGAGGCTAAGGGTGAGGGAAAAGTTAGTTTTGTGATAAAAACCAAAGAGAGTGTAAGCAAGAATAAAATTTCTTTACTTCCTAACCCATTAACTCATTCTTGTTTAATTCTTGTGATTTTGTGCAACCACGTGTTGAAAGACCTTTTGAAAGGAAATGTGAGGCGCGAGTAATGGTGGCAAAGGATTCGGGTAGAAGTACTCTTCGCTCAGGTTGTTTTTCGTAACTTAACCCAAGTAGAACCTTTTTGCCTAGGGGGATCCAGCTCATTTTTCCCAGTAGAATTACTCTTCGCTTAGGTTGTTTTACGTAGCTTAACCCGGGTAGAATCTTTTCCCCAAGGGGATTCAGCATTGTTTCAGTAATACAGGGTGCCAACCCCTAGTTACATTTCCTTTTCAGTAATACATGGCGCCAACCCCTGGTTACATTTCATTTCAGTAATACAAGGTACCAATCCCTGATTACATTTCCTCTTCAGTAATACAGGGCACCAACCTCTGGTTACATTTTATTTCAGTAATACAAGGTACCAATCCCTGATTACATTCCTTTTTCGTAATACAGGGTACCAACCCCTGGTTACTTTTTCTCACCAGTATCAGGGTACACCAATCCCTAACTGTGTTTTCCGACATAGGGGGTCTCCACTCCTTAGTTGATTTTTATTTTTTAGACATAGGGTCTTCACTCCTTAGTCTCCTTATCAGTATCAGGGTACACTATTCCCTATCACATTTTTCCAACATAAGGTACACCAATCCTTAGTCGAGGCACCATTTAGACAATCAGGGCACACCTTTCCCAAAGAATCATGTTTTCCTAGGGTACACCAATCCTGACTTTTTATTGCTTTCAATAATGAAGTAGTATAGAGTTTTGTTATAAATAACTCACGAAATTTTTCTAGTAAAAACTGGGGCAGAAAAATTTCGTTTGTTTGTTTGTTTTGGTGTCTGAGCAGGTTTTACCTCGAGGCATAGGTTCGAGATGACCGATAAAAGAAATCTCAATCCAAAATAAAGGAAAGAAAACAAAAGAAGTGAATCCAGAATGCAGAAGTGGATGAAAAGATGTGAACTACTCAAGACATAACTGAAGTCACGAGTATTTCATTTCCCGTTATCAGAAGAGGCCGTAGAAGAATGAACTGGCACATGCAGCGAGCAAACATCAAGGTTCAGATCAGAGTTTGCGTGAATAACCAGTCAAGACTTAAGATCAACTTTTAGAAAACTTATAGATATGAATCTTGTAACTCATAGCTGATAGGCTTGTTTATTCTCTTTTGATTTTGATGTAATAACATGACTATAGGCCAGAGTCTCGATGGAACCTCACTCGACTCTCCAACTCAAAATTCCATTCCTTTTCCTTGAACTACACGCAACGTGATTCCCTTATAATTCGGGATATGTAGGTCGTCCAAAACCATGACTCGGATGCACTCTTTTCTCTCTTCCCTTTTGAATAATGGTATGGACAAAAATTAGTCATATCGCTCATCTTTCTTTGCCTGAAAACACTTCATATTTCCAAGCAAAAAGGGGCATGTTGTGAGCACCTAATTTTCGACTATATTTAAAATTTTCATCACTTTGTTATAGTATTTAAATAGTTTGAAGTTTAATTTTGATATTTTAACTTTTATTCTATTTTTATTAGTAGGCTTTATTAGAGAATATGTAATATTTTTAACAAAGTCTATTACATAGAGGGCGAAAGAATTTATTTGAATCACGGACCAAATATAATAAAATTACTTCCTACCTTCCCTACACTATTTCTTTGTCTCATCACCCACCTACTACACTATTCACGTATCACATCTCATTCCCCTTTTACTATTCCCTTGTTCCATCACTCACCTACTACACTATTTATGTCCTTGCCCCATGGTTCATTTTCAACACTCCTCCTCTCATATTTTCTTATTATATGTACACACACAAAAAGAAGAAGAAGAAGAAGAAGAAGAGGGGATTACCTCCTTCTTCCCCAGCACAAAACACACAAAACCTCCATTAACACCCACCTCCAAATCAGCCTTAAACTATCCTTAAAATCCAGCACTCTTTTAGCTACAAAAACCAACTGAAACTACCCCCAAAACATAGCAAAAAATAACAACGAATCTCACCCTGAATTCCAGCAAAAAGCAGCCCGAAAATACAGCAAAAGCTGCCCAAAAATGTCACAAAATAGCTGCAAAACCTACCTCCATTAACGCCAATTTTCAGCTTCAAAACTGCCGCAAAAATACAGTGATTCTCTCTCCAAAAACTAGCTCGCAAACATCACAAAACCAGCAGGAAAAATCCACTCTTGGTCGCTAAAATCTAAGTGAAAACAGTCCGGGAAAAGTCCCCGACGAAGTCTTGGTTCGAGGTTCCGGCGTACGGTTAGTTACGAGTTGACGACGAAGGTCTCGTTTTTGTTTCTGGATCTCTTCACTTTGAACAAGATTATGTACGAGTAGAAGATTTTTTTCGTATCAATATATTTGAAAACCGTTGCATGTTCAAGGTCCGTTTCCATGCTCTTATCAGTATTTCTATTAAAGTTTCATGTTTTGGATTATCGGTGTGATTATGTGGTGTGTTTAACTGTTGAATCAATGTGAAAGTCTGAGTGATTTATTGCTCTCTGCTTCATCAACGACAAATGATACTGTGTTTTGAATCAATCTTTTACTAAGTGCATATCTTGTTTAATAGTTACTCTTGTCAAGTGAGGTTCCTATGGCTTTATGTTAAGTGTGAGTATTAATCATGAATTAAAAAAGTCAAATGAGCTATTGTTTGATTTGGTAGAGATCATGTTGGAGTTTAGCAAGCCTTCACTTTATTCCATTAATTTTCTTAAGTATAGATAAAGTAGAATGAATAAGTAGGATTTATTTTCTTGTCACATTATCAGACCTATACCCGGCATAATTGATACCTCTAGTAATCTTTAATAATCAATCTTACCTTTTTCGTAATTCTACTCCGTAACCTTTGAGCCTCACAATAATCCCAAACTTAACAAATAATTAAACAACTTTGAATAACGTAGTGTGCTTTAGGTGTGGCCAATAATAAATTATCGTGACTATGGGTACGGTTTCCGTGGCATAATCATGGTACGTAATTCCAAATTCGAGTGCACGCTTGTGTAACTTGACCTTAAGTGCAAAGTCATAATAAAATTATAATGTTATTTATAATGTAATTTTATCCTTCAATAATAATCAAGCAATGAAAGTGGACATAGGTAAAACATGAAAACCAATAAAATACAGTTTATCCAAAAATGATATAAGCCAAATGTAGTCAATAAAGTGACCGTGCTAGAACCACGGGACTCGGAGAATGCCTTACACCTTCTTCCCGGTCAACAAAACTCTTTATCTGGACTTTATTTTCGCAGACCAATAATAATAGAGTCAAACCTTCCTTTGACTAGGGATTCAAATAAAAGGTGACTTGGAACACCCAAAAATCAATTCCAAATGGCGACTTTGTAAATAAGATAATCCCTACTCAAGTTTGTCACTTTAATTGGAAAAACCCTTTAACCCACAAAAATTCATAAAACACAATATCTTTTTGGGGGTAGAAAATGGGTGTGACAGTTCCATTGAAAAAATGAAATCCAACCGTACACAACTAACCGAATAACTACTATTTATACTAACTGACTTCTAACTCAATCATAATTACTATTATGACCCTAGTTAGCTAACTATGATTTAAATAACAAACTAACTACCACTAACTACTTTGCCCTGTATCAGTACATTCCTCAATATAAGTGTTATAGTTGTTCTTATCCGTGAAAAAGGCAAATAACTTGGTAAAGGGTTCTCTATCATTAGGTTGAGTTGCAGATAGTTGGTCTGATAAATTCAGGGTTCACACATAGCTGTTATAAAGGTTGTTAAAGCTTAGGGTGCATCAGTTTTCGAGATTGATAAAGTGAGAACTTGGACCAACAATTGAGGCATAATTTATGATCAATAAATGTTTGATACAGACTCTTTATAGATTCACAATACACACAGAGTTGAGAGTATCATCGCTCGCAGCTGATAAGAATATTGCACTTCAGTCCAGTTTTGTTATTCATAAATGGCATTCGCTATGCTACTTTACATCACATTCGGCAAGTAAATAGCATAAATTGATTTTGGCAATCGAGTTAAAATAAATCGTAATCAATAAATACAACTTATAAATCGACGCATCGATAAATGCAATTTATAAATCACAATCAATAAAATGCGATTTATAAGTAAATGAGACTTAAAAATCGCAAACTAATTGAGACATGTAATTCTCTTAATCGCAATTAAGAATGCAACTTATAAATCTCTAAGCATTGCAAAGAAAAGATCAAACATATAATTGAATATCTTAATACTTTCATTCATTAAATTTTTCGATATTTTGTTGGCATAATCGATCTTGATTTTGGCTCCTCCATATATACATGGATGCTAATATATATAGAACTACTTTCTTAATGTGCAAAAGATGTTTTTTGTGAATTGGTGAATAAAATAATAGAGAAAGAAATAGCGAGAAAATATCAAAACCTTTTTACTAGGGAATCCAAAGCTCCAGAAGCTTCTTAGGCAAGCTCTATTTATCATCGGGGCGTGCTACAAGAAAAGGCTTAATTTGTGGGGGTTATTTTGTTAATTTGTGGCGTTTTTCAACCCCCACAACTTGAATTGCGGCGGTTTTGAAAAACGCCACAGTTACGTTCGCCACGAGCATATTTGCGACAATTTTTTAAAACCTCCACGACAACCGTCACAAATGTTTGTGACGGTTTTAAAATCAATTTGTGACAATTTAAAACCTCAACAATATGATCTCGATATTTTAAAAAAATAAATTTGTGGGGTATTAAACTACTAGAAAATAGACCTATTGCAACAGTCCCAAAACCGTTCCAATAGAGAATAAAATAGACCTATTGCAACGGTTTATTGGATTTAATGGGGGCTATTGCAACGGTTATTGAACTAAAGATGCACCCTTTTATTTAGTTGTTAATTATTTATCTAAACAAAAACTAATGCGCTAAAATTTATATAAATCACGAAAGGATACTATTATTCATAAACAAAAGCATCATCCAGAATATCCAGAGAGTAACATACATAGGTTCGCACATTAATTAGAAGTTGCAAAACAAAACAAAAATTCCAA
Organism: Nicotiana tomentosiformis; assembly: GCF_000390325.3. NCBI lineage: Eukaryota > Viridiplantae > Streptophyta > Magnoliopsida > Solanales > Solanaceae > Nicotiana > Nicotiana tomentosiformis. Next base: position 106,930,864 of record NC_090815.1, on the reverse strand, counting down.
AGTATCTAAACAAACTAATGTTTCATCAACAATCCCACGAGTCTAAATATCACCCTCACTGCTTCAATATACGCTTTAGCTTATTTGATCCACCTACAAATGATGACAAATAAATGTTAGCAAAAATTTTGAATGGTAAAAAGTAATCATTAAGTTTGAATTAGTCAGTAATGTGCTGCTAAATTTATCAAAAGTTACAAATCATGCCACATAAGTCTACCCATTCAGAGCACTTTGTTCCAGAACAATTATGCACTGTGAATGGAGCTCAGAAGAGGACTAAATATTCAAACATACAGATGTCAATGATTCAACATCAATCCTATAAACCAGTACACGCTAAAGAATCAAAGCGATGACCTTCTTCAAAGTCAAAACTATCTATAAGATATCTAGACCGTCTGACCTTGTCTACTTTTCATAATAAGTCATGTTGATCAGTGGCGGACCCAGGATTTTGTGCAAGCGGGTTCAATCTTAGAAGTATATAAATTTAGTCGTAAAATAGTAGCTGTCAAGTGGGTTCAAATAAAATATTTATGTAAAATTTACATCGTTTTAATCCTAATTTATACATATACACAGTATTATTTTTTGTGAAGCGGGTTCAGTTGAACCCGCTAGCCACCACTTGGGTCCGCCACTGATGTTGACATCTTCATGTATATGTCAACAACTTTATGCCTAATATAATATACTTATAATATGTTTCTATAATTATACAATGGATAAATACTGATGTTCACCCTGAAATAGCTTATGAAACAAACATAAGATGAAGGGAATCTGTTACTATAAAAAAGAATCACCTAATAATAAAATTTTGACAAGAAGCATCTGTTCTGTTTGGTGGGTGCTAAAAAACTTTGCCTGCAAACTATATTTCTATAAGATAATCTGAATTGAGGATTAGAAATTCCTTAAGAAGCTACAATTACATAATACATGTAAGAGACAAACTACTGATCAAAAACTTTAAGAAGTCCTTTTAACTTACATGCTCCAGCACAGTTTCTTCCGACCTTACTCTGGAATTTATGAAAATCTTTGGAAAAGGGCAAAAACATCAAGTGACAGAAAGTTACATCCTAGTAAATAGGATTAGATGACACTTTATATAACCTTAAATTAATTGGCAAGATGCATCAACACATTTCAATGTCAAATTTATAACATACGATAAAAGATAACTTTTACCAGTTCTCCATAAAATAACTCCAAAATATGATCCAGTCTTGCTTGATGTCTCACGAGGAAAGGCGCAGATGGTTTGTGTACTATTTTTTAGCACCCTGTGTAACACCATAGAAGTACATCACTTTCCAAAAATTCATTCTCTGTGAAATGGTAAGTATAAACTTCAAGCTAAAACAAAATCATTAACTCTAATTAAGTAGTTCAGCAGAATTCACCTCAAAAGCAACTGCATATTTTAACTTTAAATGAGTGCCAGCCATTGGCTTTTACCCATCGCTCTTACTATTCAGGACATAGTGAAATAGTGAATTCCCCTGTCTTTCTCATCTTCTGTCTTTTCCAACATAGCAATAGAACCGAAATGGATTTCACTCAACAGTTAAGAATGACAGAGAAGTATACAATCATTTGTTCTGAAGGCTGCCATTTTTTTGTTTCAATCCAACTGGATTCAATGCTGCAAATATTCTTCAATGGTTGTAGCTTCCTATAATAAAAAGTATGTTATATAAATTAAGTTTTCTCTAAAAAGAATGTCTAGCGAAAAAAGTTAAGAAACATAACTTACTCCTCAATGCTATCATACAACCCACCAAACCTTTGCACTGGTGGAGGATTTATCTTGCGATGTTGTGCATCACCTTGACATTATAAACAAAATGCAAGGCACAACAAAAAAATTATTGACCAATAAAATAAGAATCATTAAAATTTGATTTCCTGTAATTACATACATGATTTCCTGTTATTAAATTCAACTATCTAAAGCAACATTGAAGAGCATGGCAGAAAAGCCTGCACTGATAGAGCCCTTATTGCACAAGGATAGAAACAACTTGTCCGTCAAAGGATAAGAGTGACCGCCAAGTTGCACCAGTAATTAATTCATAGATAAATTGCTAAAAAGTACTATAAAAATAGTTCTGGATAAACAAAGTCCAAACACATTTGTACATGTAAACAAACTGCAAGGAATGATTTACCATGGTGATTAGCTCAAATCCTGGATGATTGATCCATTGCTTTAGAATACCCTTTGATTCAGTGGATAATTATATACAACAACCTGCACGTGGTATAAAACTTCATGTAATTGTACTCATATTTCATAAACAAGAATGCAGTAGTTGCATACATACAACATAACCCATTAGATGTCCTTTTAGACTAATTAAAGAACAAAATATTCTCAGATGTTGCAAAGTATTTACTTGAAAAGCTTCATGCAATGCATAAAATTAGTCATCCAAGATCCAAAGAATATAATCATCAAACCCCATAAAAGGGGAATAACACGAAATAGAAAAAATGCATAGCGTTGTACCGGGCACTTCACGATCCTAAGCACATAATCCATCTAATAACAAAAATACAGACAACTCCAATCATCCTTAAAGATAAAAGATCTTCCAAATACTACCTACTACAAATATACAACCTCTCAGTAGAGATCCTTCTTTTCAAAAGCCCGCACTCATTTCCTCCACAACAACGACTCTTAAAAGCATAAGATTTGCGATCGAACCTCGAAAACAGAGGAACCCACATAACAATTGAACCAAAATATAACCCAGTACTTGTAATAATACTTTAATCCAAATTCTAAAGGCATATCGTAAATAATTTCGGGTACGAACTCTACATTAGAAAGTAAATAAAGACGATTTAGAGCAAAGAAGAGTATGATAAAGTACAGACCTTTATTGTTCGGATTGCGCGAAATTATTTTGTAGAGATGATGATGACGAGAGGGAATTGAGCCCTGCTATGAAGAAGAAAGGAAATTAAGCCCTAATTTCTGAGTTGGATAGAGGGATCTAATTGTACGCTTTGGAAAAAAGGGGGGAAAAGTGAAGTTGTTATAAGAAAAATCAAATTATGGTGAATGTCTACTCTTCCTCCATGATCTGCTTAATGACATATTCAATGGCATATTTTTATGCTTAATGACATATTTAATGATATATTTTTCTTCACTTTTCATGCCTGTATAAAGGTCTTGTAATAGATAGGAAAATACACACAATTGAAGAAGAAAATCTCTTCTTTCTCTCTATCTCCATTTTTTGTTCATATTTTACTAAATTGCTTTTATTTCATAACAACATGTCTTGTTCATGTTTTACTAAGTTGCTTTTATTTCATAACACGTTATCAGCACAATGCTCTAACCAACTCAGATTATGTGCTTTAATCGAATTTTATCTTCTTTCAACCGGAGTTAGTCAAATTTCTTTTCGGTCCAGTAAGCTTTACTTTTTAATTCTTATGTCAGCATATGTTTGATAATTCATGTCTAGCTTTGAGTTTACACTTATATGCAATATGACAACATGATAATCAAACCAAAAATCTTAATCTGCATATATGTGTGACACTTAGCTTCAATTATTTTTTTATGCCTACATGGTTAGAAAGGAAAAAGAATTCCTAACACTTGTGTTCCATATATATTTGATTAGAGTACTGTTGTCTTCTTATATCAAAATTAGCTTTAATATTTAGTAAAATTTATTTGTGGATTGAGTAGGATAAGTAGAAAATTATTTTTTACTATTTTAATGATTCATGCTATTAAAATATAATAATAATAATAATAATAATAATAATAATAATAATAATAATAATACTCGTAACTATTTTATTTTAATAAGATAAAATATTAGTACAAGAAGTATGTACTACACCAAATTTTTTATTTGTGATAGTTCTTATCAAATTAACACGTTAAATCATTTCTATATGGAAAGCATATAGTAGTAGATAGTAGACGTAGATTTGTCCCCTAATTTTTTTTTGATTCCCTGATTAACCTAAAGGTTCTGCTATATTTCTTTGTTTTTCTAGAGAGCATAATACTTAGTTTCCACAAAAATATATGGTAGCTAGTAGTACTATATTATTCTATTTGATACATCATTTTTCTTTAATATTTTGGTCATATCACTTTCATCTTGAAGTAAGCTTATTGCAGCAAAGACCACATGTGAATTTTTAATATTATTTTGTATTTTCATATATTTGTTTGACATTAATTACTTAGCTGATTTGAGTAAACGAAAAGTCTATTATTGAGAATTATATCCAAATGACATTATGAAGAGTTTAACTCAAAAAGTAAGCATTTCTTTCGTATTTGAAATTATTTTTGTCCTTTGCTATTAATGATATCAACTTCAATGAGTTCAAGTCATAATGAACCATGAGGGTAAGACATCAGGATCAAGTCTTGATGCTCTATGATGATAAGAGTTGAGTTTGAGTCACAATTCATTATGGCCTAACATGCCTTTATATTGGCAAGATATTAGGTTTGAGTCCCACTATACCATATTGATGATATAATAATGACTAAAGAAAAATAATATATTTTTCATGAAAAGGCATGAATATTGCCCCACTTGATTTGCTCCATTCTTGAAGTGAATGTGGTAGTGACGCATAACAAGTCTAAATGAAGACAAGTGGTTGAATAATGAACGTTGGCGTTCCAAATATCAAAATAATAATAATTATCACTATGATTATAAAAGGAGAACAATAAGGGTTCTCAAAATAGTCCTTCAAAATGTGAAGGCAATGTTTACCATCAAATTGATATGAAAAATAATAAAGCACGGCGTTGATTATGATCCAAAGAGAATGTGACTTGTGATAAGCATTAAGAATGCAGACTCATTCCTAAAGGTGAATGTGGCTATATATGATAAAAGTAATGAATAAAGACTTGCAATGCATGATTAGATGAATACCACGCAACTCACCTCTGAGGAAGGTTTGAGTGAAATAAAGAGAATAAATATTATTGTATGGTTACATGAATATGTCATTGGTCGCGTACATGTGATACGCCAAAACATATTTTGGTATGCCTTATAAAAGGTTATTAAAGGTAAAATTAAAGCAAGAAGTGATTTTGCTTATGATGATTTTAACCATGACAATTTATTAAGTTATAAGTTTCTCCGTAAAGGAGACATTTACCATATGAATGGTGTGACAAAAGATCTTGTAGTACAAAAGTTGTTAAGAGCTCCGGAAAAATTAATTTGTTACTATCCGGATGAATAAAATTATTCACAACATTGATATTGTAAAGTCTCAAAAGAAACTTTTTGAGTTTCAAATGTACAAGTCAAAGTGGTTAGCATTTTGAGACTATAAATGAATGAAATATTAAATATCTTCATATTTCTATAATCATAACGGGTAAATATAAAAGATTACCCGATTTTCTTTCTATTTGTACTACACAAATATAAGCATGATGATGGAATCATATGTCACAAGCAAACTAGAGGTTTACTGAAACAAATATTAGTTGGCATGATCGATTGACCATCTCGATTCAATTATGATGTGAAAAATTAATTGATAATTACATTGGCATATATTGAAGAAATATAAGATTCTTCAAGAATTTTTCTGTGCTGCTTATTCTCATGATATACCAGTTAAGGTTGGGATTGAATCCCTTGATTTCTGGAACGAATAAAAGGTGATAAATATATGAGCCCAATCACCTTCCACGTGGACCGTTTACTATTATATGATTTTAATAGATGCATCTATTCTATGGTCACATGTGCATTTGTTATCAACTTGTAGTTTGTCTTTTGCAAGATTGATTGCTCAAATTATTAGAGCACAGTTCCAGAATATAAATTATGATGATTTATCTTGATAATACTGGTTTAAACCCAAGTTGGTTTAGCAGAAATTGTATGCCTCCAATTATATCTAAACCATTGGTTATGAGAACAAAATTGCCAAAATAAAATTTGATATATGATGTATTATTTAATATACAATAGCACTTGTACGCATCTAGCCAAGTTATGATAAGTTCTCCCTATCACAATCGGTTCAGGGTCAGGAACCAAATAATTTCCATCTAGAAATATGAATGTGCTATATGATTTAATTGTTCCACCACAATGCACAAAGATGGATCCCCAAATAAGGCTAAGAATATGTGTTGGTGATTCCAACAATAGGAGGAGAAAATGGGCAGCTGAAAAAGTAATGCATGTAATAAATTATTACGAGTACATCGAGATCCTCGTACGACAAAATGTGAACTTGAAGTTCAAATGATAATTCATTTGCAAAATATTGCCAGGCATATTTGCTGACCCAAAGCTAAATATCATATTCAGCTACTAATGTTCCAAATAAAATAAAGTTCATAATGAATAGAGTCCATGACATGCATAAAGCATAATAGACTAATCGGTTCCAAAGATAAAACTCCTTGAAGAAGGAGAGGAGCAAATGTTCAAGATAGTCATAATAAGGAGGCAAGTGCACTAGAAGAGCACCACCACATAACACTTCATAAGACCTCATGGGAGAGGTTCAGGTACCTGAAAATAATACAATAAAGAGATCTCAATAAATTATGTCTTTATTGGGTAATAGTAAAACCGATATAAAATGATCATCGACGATATTGTTAATATAATGTAGCGCTCAATATTATTAATATTGACGAGGAACTTGAGCTCAAATCTGTCATGAAATTTGGACAAATAAATGATTGGCCAAATAAAAAATACGCATTGAAAATTGATTTCACGTGAAAAATATGAAGTTGGACGGATAGTCCCAACACCTGAAAGTATAAAGCCAGTGGAGGTATAAATGTGTTCTTGTGCGGGAAAACAAGGGTCAAGTCGATAGAAATAAAGACGACTTGTGTCACAAGAAGATTTGTAAATATCTTGGCATTGATTATATAGAGACATGTTCTCATGTGGTGGATGTCGCCATTTCAGGTTTTAATCTGGCAATAGAACAAAAAATGTGATATGCGTATAATGGAAATCATTGAAGGATTTAAATTGTTCTGAAGCATATTAAGGTTTTCAAAAAAAAATTTATTAAATAAAGCTTCAAAAAAAAAAAATCCTTATACGGATTGAAACAATCAGGGCGCATGTGGTATAATCGCCTGAGTGAGTACCTGTTGAAAGAAGGGTACAAGAATGATTCAATTTGTCCTTGTATCTTTATAAAAAGATCTGGATCTAAATTTGTTATAATCACCGTGTATGTTGATGATTTAAATATCATTGGAACTCCTAGGGAGCTTCCTAAAGCAGTAGACTATTTAAAGAAAGAATTTGAAATAAAAGATCTTGGAAAGATAAAATTTTGTCTTGGTCTACAAATTGAGTATATGAAAGATGAAATTTTTGTCCATCAATCAACATACGCTAAAATGATTTTAAAGCGATTTTATATGGATAAAGCACATCCATTCCGACCTCATGAAAATAATGAAGAGCTTATTGGTCCAGACAATCCATATCTTAGTATAATTGGTGCACTAATGTATCTTTCTAACATTACAAGGTCTGACATAACTTTTTCAGTTAATGTCTTAACAAGATATAGCTCTTCTCCTACAAGGAGACATTGGAATAGAATCAAACATATATTGCAGTATCTAAAAGGGACTACCGGTATGGAATTATTTTATGGCAATTATTACAGTCCTGATCTTGTTGGTTATGCCGATGTTGGGTATTTATATGACCCACAAAAGGTTCGATCTCAAACAGGCTATGTGTTTACATATGGAGGCACTGCTATATCTTGGCGATCGACTAAGCAATCAATCGTGGGTACTTCATCTAATCATGCTGAGATAATTGTTATTCATGAAGGAAGTCGAGAATGTGTATGGTTGAGGTCTATAATACACCTTATTCGAGACAAATGTGGTTTGAAGTGTGACAAATTACCCACAATTTTGTATGAAAACAATGCAGCATGCATAGCCCAGTTAAAGGGAGGATTCATAAAAGGGGATAGGACAAAGCACATTTCACCAAAGTTATTTTTCACACATGATCTTCAAAAAGAATGGTGATATCAATGTGCAACAGATCCGTTCAAGTGATAATATGGCTGATTTGTTCACTAAATCTCTACCGACGTCAACCTTCAAGAAACTATTGTACAAGATTGGGATGCGAAGGCTCAAGGATGTGAATTGATGCTCTCATCAGGGGAGTTAATACGCGTTGTACTCTTTTTTTCTTACAAGATTTTGTCCCACTGGATTTTCCTTGCAAGATTTTTAACGAGGCAACCAAAAGGCGTATTTCTAAACATGTGTACTCTTTTTCCTTTACTAGGATTTTTTTCCCATAGGGTTTTTACCTAACAAGGTTTTAACGAGGCACATTATCTATGGACATCCAAGGGGAAGTGTTATAAGAAAAATCAAATTATGGTGGATGTCTACTCTTCCTCCATGATCTTCTCAAATGCTTAATAACATATTCAATGGCATATTTCTATGCTTAATGACATATTTTTCTTCACTTTTCATGCCTATATAAAGGCCTTGTAATATATAGGAAAATACACACAATTGAAGAAGAAAATCTCTTCCTTCTCTCTATCTCCATTTTTTGTTCATGTTTTACTAAATTGCTTTTATTTCATAACAACATGTCTTGTTCATGTTTTACTAAGTTGCTTTTATTTCATAACAGAGGGAATTTTATCCGGTTCCATAAATTTGAGTCTAATATCCAAATTACCCCCAATGTGCAGATTAAAACCTATAAAGATGGTGGCTGATATCGTCTTTTAATATCTTTCTTTTCTCTATTTTTCTCTTTCATTTCCTTTTTACTATTTAAATTTAAAAATTGGAAAATATAACTAAATTACTAACAAAAAAATACTAACAAATAATAAATTAAAATATAGAACAAACTCACAACAACTCATAAAAATATTTCATTTAATATTCAAAATGCTAAATATCCATGACTAGATAAAACGTAACAAAGTTGTAAAATTACAAATATTATTTGTTTAAATTCAAAAGTCCTACTATACAAAAAAATTAAAGACATTCAAGTGCATTCATCACGTCCAATTTTAATCCTAAAAAAATAATAAAAATTGCCAGAAATATCCGACTAAAGAGTCTGGAGTCGAATCCACCGAGAAATGACGCTTACCTATAACTATTTAATATAACTAAGAAAATATGTTCAAGTAATTTTCGAGTTATAAAAATTGTAATTTGTATTTAAGCTATTGGTTAACAAATGTTAAAGCAATAAAATAAGTAACTAAGTAAATAAAGGTATCTTTCAATAAGCGTCTAACATGTTTCCTATAATTTTGCTGAACTATTCTTTATTGATCGTGAATTCTCTCATAACGTAATTATCTCTCGATCAAAAGCAGTAATTTTTACAATTATTCTCTCAAATTAACTCTAGCTAGCAATTCAAACGACTCTCATCAAACGTGCCAAAGCTTCGTCATATCTAACCCCTCTTTTAAGTTAGTGCGATTTATCTATTAATTATTACTCAAAGGTGACATTGTTCAACAAGAACCTAATTTTGTAATCTTATTCAAGAAAAAATAAGATATAATAACGGCATATTTAATTAAGAGCTTTTCAATTAACTGTAATCAAAACATAGTTGAACAAATAGAGTTGGGAAAATGACTCAATTTATATTGAGGTTAGAAATAGTCGTACATTATATCAAATTGTTCATTTTGGTCAACCTCCTTCACTTTTATGCAACTTTCTTATACAAAATATAAGGTGAGATAAATAAATAAATTAAAAATTATTAACTGCTACAGATTATATTGAATTGCGGTGATTTATAAACCTCCACAAGTTAATACGATTTGCGGAGGTTATCACAAACCCCTATAATAAAATTGCCACAAAAAGAACTATATTGTAGGGGTTGAAAAAAATGCCATAAAATGACGTTATAGTGGGGGTCTTATAACCCCCACAAATTAGTCGCCACAAATTAGCTTATTTCTTGTAGTATGGTGATATGAAACAGAAAATAAATTATTGATTGAAATTTGACTTGTGACATATTTTTTGTAGTAACTAAATAATTAAGTGACGATATAAAATTTCACTAAATAATTAAAATTCAGGAAACGTGAAATAAAATGGAATCTCCATCTCTTTAGTTGTAGCCAAAATCCAGTAGAGAATTGGTTCCTTAAAATTCTGCCCATGGACCTAGCGAAGGTCAAAAGCTAAAAGATCGCCCAAAAAAGTGTCATATTTTGTGCAATTTGTTTTTGTATTGTTACTAGTTTAGACTTTAGAGCAAATCCATTTTTGATTTCGGATTTGCATATCCTTCACATGTTTAACAAGAAAATATCTTTACTTTCTAAACCATTTATTGCTTTTATGCGTGCATAGAGCGTACATGTTTGCTAATTAGAATTTAGACGTAGCAAATTAAAATGATCGAGTAACCAGAGATTATTGGAATTGACGTAATTAATTAGTTGGAATAATTACTAATTTTTTCACTAGTATGCCATGTTAATCACTAGTATGATTTGTATTGTTACTACTCCAAGTATTCTTTAGTCTAATAGCATATTTGGCTAAGGTTCTTTTTGTCAAAATATTTTTTTTTTTGGATCAAAATATTCCCCCCCTTAAGTTAGGTGTTTGTCTAAGATTTAATTAGAAGGAAAAACGTACTTTTGAGTAGAAGTAGAAGCAGTTTATGAGAAGTAGAAAAGACAGCTTCTCCTCAAAAGCATTTTTCGAAAAGCATCTTGAGAAAAATGCACTTAAAATACTTTCTAAATGTTTGGCCAAACACTAATTAATATTCCAAACATAAACTACTCTTTACAAAAAAATATTTTTTTTAAAAAAGAACTTTTTAAAAAATCACTTTAAAAATAAGTTGAATTTAGAAACTTGATCAAACATGCTATAAATTTGCTAAAGATACAAGTTTCGAGTATTGTTTGTTACCTGTACTCTTATTAAATAAAGCTGAAAGATAAATTTGGATATGAAGGCAGATAAAAAGTGCTCATATTTTAAGAGCAAATTTAGCACCTTTATAGTAGATTTAAAGAAAGAACAGACTCATATACAAACTCTCTTTTGTGACAATAGGTGCTACCTTATTTGACTATTTCTTATGCGTAATATTTTTTTAATCTAAAATGATTGGAGTAAGGTTGACATCGTATTCCCGTTACCACTGACAACTTGTTTGGATGGTTGTTACCGGTTCTATTGTATCGTATTGTTATTTTAAATATAATATTTGTTTTGATTGTTACTTAAATTTTATTATATCGTATCGTTAAATCCGTCGCTATATAATGATGAAAAATATCACCTTATGGAACGATCGATTTGGTGTGGTAGTATTGTTACTTTTTTTTTTCTTTTCTCATCTCGCCTTTCCTTATTATTAAATAATTCTATTTTATCCTTTTCCCTACCTATTTATATAAAAATTCTATCTCGCACTTTACTTCTTCTTTTTTTTTAATAATATTGCAAGTTTATTATTTATATTGTTGGTGCATGACATCATGACAACAACAACAACGACGACGACCCAGTAAAATCTCACTAATGGGGTCTGGGGAGGATAGTGTGTACGCAGACCTTACCCCTACCCCGAAGGAGTAGAGAGGCTGTTTCCGAAAGACCCTCGGCTTAAAAAAATAAAAAGACAAAATGACAAAAAGGAGACAATATTAGTATCACAACAACGATCATAGGATAAATAGGAATACCATGAAATCCAGAAGAAAGATGCAAAGCAAAGGAAGACAATATTAGTAAATATTAGTATTACCACAACAATTATAAGAAAAATAGGAACACCATGAAATCTAGAAGAAAGATGTAAAGCAAAAGCGATAGCTAGTAAATAGGACATGCACTAAAAAGCGAAATAGTAAGCCACAACATTGCCACTAGGTATCTTAGACAAAAACCCTACATGGATAGTCCCACAATAGTACGAAGTAAGGCACGACTCAACTACCTCCTAACCTACAACCCTAATGCTCGACCTCCACATCTTCCTATCAAGTGACATGTCTTCGGAAATCTGGAGCCTCGCCATATCCTGCCTGATCACCTCTCCCCAATACTTCTTAGGTCGCCCTCTACCTCTTCGTGCATGACATCATGAAACGACGACAAATGATACAATATATCCAAACATTGTACACATCAAAACGATACAATACAATATAATACAATAATGTACGACACATTATGATACGATACATAACAATTATAAAGACAGTTCAAGATTTGGTCATCCAAACAATTAGGTACAGACTTTCCATAAGAAGAGATCAAGATTTGGGCAAAGAAAAGCTCAAACTAATGTCAACTTGCCACTAAAAAATAATGTACCATTTATAATACACATAAATATAACCTATTATCTTCATACTTACGTCTACATATTAAATTTTCAGACATGATGTTGCTAATATATATATAAATATATTAGCAAGAATTTAATGGACTATAATTTCTCCCATCTACTTCCTACTTTCCAATGCTAGATCAGTAAGCAATCTCTGGTGTACTCTGGCTCCTCCATACATATGCATGTTAATAAAATATAAAACCTATTCTTAATTCGTGAAATACAAAACAAGTTGGTAGATTGGTAACTAAAATTATTTGACCAAATGTGTAATCCAATTTCAAAAGCTTAGGTGTTAGGGGTAGTCTGTTTTGAATTATTGGTGTACGGAGCTCCAGTAGCTTCTTAGGGAGATACTTTTGCTGATTGACTAAAAATCAAACTTGGGCTGATCGGTATCAAAATTAGAAATTTATGTATATAAGTTCTGTAGAAGATAATTTTGATCATGTATCTTCATTGATTCTCTTGTATATTTATGGCACGAGTGGGTTTCAAGTGAAGATTAATTAACATGTCATTTAATTAGCAGTCTATATCCGTTTCATTACCAAAACATATTTAGAAATAATTTAATTTTGACTTAGCTATAAATAACTCCGGAATAGAGTTTTAATGGTTCCGACAACTCCGTATAGTAATTTTGGACTTAGGAGTATGTCTGGATAGTGATTTGGAGGCAAGTAGTTGATTTTGGCTTGAAATGACGAAAATTGAAAAAATTAGAAGTTTGGAAATTGAGAAATTTGACCGAGAGTTGACTTTGTGGTTACCAAGCTTGGATTTTGGTTCCGCGAGTTGGAATAGGTCCGTTGTATTATTTACTATTTGTGTGAAAAATTTGAGGTCAATCGGATGTGATTTGATAGGTTTCGACATCGATTGTAGAAGTTGGAATTTCTTAGTTTTTATTAGGCTTGAATTGAGGTGCGATTCGTATTTTTGATATTGTTTTACGTGATTTGAGACTCAATTTAGTTCGTATCGTATTTTAGGACTGTTTGGTTGAGATCCCGGAGGGGCTCGGGTGGAATTCAGATGGTTAGCGGATCGAAGTTTGGCCTTGAGGGAATGCTGGAGTTCCAGGTCTGGTGCGATCGCACCTGCGATGGAATTGGTCGCAGATGCGTGACCGCAGAAGCGACATCATGAGCACATAAGCGGCCTAGAAGGAAGTTGGGCAGTGATCACATGTGTGATGATTTGGTCCACACCTGCGAGATTACAGATACGGGAATAGGTCGCAGGTGCGAAGGGAGAATGTGGCAACAGTCTCCACAGAAGCGGACGAGACCTCGCAGATGCGAGGAACTAGCCGCAGGTGCGCACGGTCGGGAGTTGAGTGGGCATCGTAGAAGCAAAGTTTTTATCGCGCCTGCGGGGCCGTAGGTGCGGGTAAGTGGTCCGCACAAGCGAAAGCCTCTGGCCAGAATATTAATTCGAGGGTTTCGTGATTTTTTAATCATTTCGGACATTTCAAGCTCGGACTAAGACGATTTTTGAGAGGGATTTACAGGGGTTTCTGAGGTAAGTAACTTGTGATCATTTTTATTCAATAATATTATTTTTCCATTGAATTTCCCACCTAGTTTGTGTATTTTTAAGGTGAAATTTTGGGAGTTTTAGGCTAGGGATTGGAGAGTTAAATTTGGGAATTTAAGTGACGATTTAGTGTCTGAATTTGGTAAATTTGGTATGGTTGGACTCGTGGTTGAATAGAATTTCGGATTTTATAACTTCTATTGGATTTCGAGACATGAGCTCGGGGGGTTGACTTTTGAGTTGACTTTTTGACTTCTGATTAAAAACATACCATTTTCATATGGAATTGATTAATATAGCTAGAGCTGATTGTATCGAATTGTTTGTGGGTAGATTCGAGGAATTCATAGGCCGATTCGCGAGCCAAATGCTTATTGGAGTAGAGATTTGCACGGTTTGAGGTAAGTAACACTTCTAAACTTGGTTCTGAGGGTATGAAACTCTGAATTACGTGTTATGTGGTTGATGTTGAGGTGACGCACATGCTAGGTGGCGGTTGTGTGGGCATGCACCGTAGGAATTATGACTCGATCGATTCCGTTGAACTGTATAGTTGAATAACCTTGTTGTTATCCGTACATTCTCTATGTGTTAGAGAAATTGAGCAATGATTCATGTTAGAAATCATGCTTAGGTTATATGTTGGGACCCACAGAGGTCGTATTGCTGTTAAATTACTTGCTTAACCTGCAATTATGTATTCAATCACATCTATCATACGCATATTATATCTCAGTCTCTGTTACCATTTATTGATACCTCATATCATTATTGTTTGGGATGATTTTCATGATACTGTGAGCCCGAGAGACTACAGAGATTGGTGACAGAGTGAGGTCAAGGGCCTAATTGTGATGATATTTATGGGATGGGCTGCACGACGCATCACGCTTTATTAATTCATGATTGACTTATTATAGCGCTTGGGCTGGATCTACCATTCCGGACTCTGCACACCCATAGTAAGCGCAGGTATTTACTGAGTGTCGAGTGCGAGTGCCGAGTGATTGAGAGGATTGAGTGACTATGAGGATGGAGTGAATGAGAGGATTGAGTGATTGATACTGTAAGAGTATGCATATAATCTCATCATTGTTCTGTATTACAGTTGGCATACATAAATGACATGTAGATATCGAGACGTATCATTTCTCATTTCAGTTACACTTGGCATATCTTACCGGTTTGAGCTTTAACTATTAAACTTGAAAGCATGTTTATATTTCTGTACTGTATTTCTGTAATTGGATTGTACTTGTGAGGCTTGTCACTGCTTTCAGCCCAAAGGCTAGACTTGTTACTTATTGAGTTGGTTGTACTCACGCTACTTGGATCCAGGTGCTTCTAGGTACGGTGGTTGTTGACTTGGAGCTATCATTCAGTTCGGAGATTCTCGAGGTAGCTGTTTTGGCGTCCACAGTCCTTGACTTTCATCCTTTATCATTTAGTTTTATTTGTACTGTTCTACTCTCATAGACAGTGTTTTTCAGACTTTGTTACCGTATAGATGCTCATGTGCTCAATGACAGTATTGAGCTGTGACATTTTCATCTAGCTTTGTGAGATTTTCACTTTTTTAAACATGTTTTAGTATAATTTGAATTTAAAAGTATTGGTATGTATGAGTTGTCGGCTTGCCTAGTATCTGATAGGTGCCATCACGATGGGTTGAGTTTTGGATCGTGGCAAGTTGGTATCAGAGCCTAGGTTACATAGGTCTCGCAAGTCATGAGCAGATTTAGTAAAGTCTTGCGGATCAGTATGGAGAGGTCTGTACTTATCTTTGAGGGGCTGCTGAACCCTTAGGAAAACTTTACATTCTTGTATTCTTATCGTACGAATTTATTAATTTCGGGAACTAAACTTCTGTTATTCTATTCTCTCATAGATGGTGAGCACACGTTCTACCGGATCAGGCGGAAGTCCACCAGTACCACCAGCTAGGGCCAGAGCGGCTGAGGCCGCGGTATAGGCTGGGGTGTAGCTCGTACAACAGCTAGAGCAGCACCTATAGACCCACCAGTTGCTCCGGCTCAAGGGCAGGTTCCAGATATGGTTGATCTGGTGGGACCAGATCAGGCACCAATTGTGCCCATTGTGATTCCAAGACTTCACGAGGCTTTGGATCAGATATTGACTGTTTTCACCAGCCTTGCTCAGGCGGTTTCTGTTTAGGCCGTACGAGCCACTTCTCAGGCCGGGGGAGGTACTCAGACTCCTGTTGCCCGCACTCCAGATCAGGTGGTGCAGGGACTTCAGACACCGGGGGTACTAACAACCCATCCGGTTGTAGTTGCTAAGGCCCATGTGGGTCCCGTTATGAGTGATGATAAGCAAAAAAGACTAGAGAGATTTGGAAGGCTCCAACCTCTATCATTAAGTAGGGCTGAGTTAGAGGATGATCAGGACTTCTTGGATAGGTGACAACGGATTCTTCGCACGACGGGTATTCTGAAGACTAGTGGAGTCTCATTTACTACTTTTCAGCTATCGAGGGTTGCTTTCAAATGGTGGGAGGCCTATGAGAGAAGCAGGCCAGTCGGTGTTGTACCACTTTCATGGCTCGAGTTCTCTGTTCTCTTTTTGGATATTTCAAGCTCGGACTAAGGCGATGTTTGAGAGGGATTTCGAAGGGTTTCTTGAGGTAAGTCACTTGTGAGCATTATTTATTCAATAATATTATTTCCCCATTGAATTTCTCACATAGTTTGTATATTTTTGAGGTGGAATTTTGGGAGTTTTAGGCTAGGGATTAGAAAGTTAAATTTGGGATTTGAGTGACGATTTGGTGTCGGAATTTGGTAAATTTGGTATGGTTGGACGCGTGGTTGAATAGGCTTTCAGATTTTATAACTTTTATTGGATTTTGAGACATGGGCTCGGGGGTTGACTTTTGAGCTAACTTTTTTGACGTTTGATTAAGAACTTAGTATTTTCACATAGAATTGATTCCTATAGCTTGAGTTGATTGTATCGAATTGTTTGTGGCTAGATTCGAGGCATTCAGATGCCAATTCGCAAGGCAAGGGCTTGTTGGAGTAGAGATTTGCAGAGTTTGAGGTAAGTAACACTTCTAAACTTAGTTCTAAGGGTATGAAACCCTGAATTACATGTTATGTGGTTGATGTTAAGGTGGCGCACATGTTTGGTGACGGACGTGTGGGCGTGCACCATAGGAATTGTGACTTGGTTGATTCCATGGAACTGTATAGTTAAATAACGGAAAATTTAGCTAAAATTTTTGTTTTGCGTAAAGTCAACGCTCTAACGTCTGGAAAAGCTTAAGCTCTAACGTCTCTCTCTCTGATCTCTCTAACGTACCATTCACCGGACCTCCAGGGACCACCGGACCAGGACCCGTCTTCTTTTCCTCCCTCTCTCCTGCTTTCTTTTTCTTCCCCGTTACTCCCTTCCCCCCCATTTTTGCTTTCTAGATCTGCCCCCCCTTTTTTTATATATATTTCCCTTTTCTTCTTCTTTTTTCTTTCTCTCCCCTATACCTCGTCTCTTTCACCCTCGTCCCCCTATTTTCCAGCGCACTGATCTAGCCTAGCGGCAGTGGCGGTGGAGGCTGAGACAATTTTTCGGCGAGCCTCGGGCGAAGCGGGCGAGAACTTCCAGAACATAGTTGTTGTGGACAACACCTTTTTCGGCATTCGTTGTGACTTCAGGTTCTATTGTTCTTGCTTCGAATTTCCCGGTTTCCAGTTTCCCTTTGTTGTGTGAGTTAAATTGCTGTCATCTTACTTCGTATTAGTTTATTCACCGTATTAGTTTGCCTATTGTTGCAACTTATCTTCTTCTGGTTTGGTCTGTTGCCTTGTGTGTGATAGTGATTCCCCTTACTCTGCCGTATGTATAGTGGTTGTGGTCTGGGATGGTCGAGTGAGGTCATGTCCTCGGGGGGAACAGGGGTAGGGCGGGAGGTTGGGCAAGGTTTAGGGGGTGGGGCGGGAGGCAAGGGAGGTAAAGGGAACAATGATGTTTGTAGGTTGAGAATTGGGTCATGGAACATAGGTACATTGACGGGTAAATCTATAGAGTTGGTAAAGATCCTCCAGAAGATGAGGGTCAATATAGCGTGTGTCCAGGAGACAAGGTGGGTAGGGTCGAGAGCGAGGGATGCAGACGGGTATAAACTTTGGTATTCAGGAGTCCAGAAAGGTAGGAATGGAGTGGGCATCTTGGTGGATAGGGAACTTAGAGAGTCTGTGGTTGAGGTTAGACGAGTGAATGATAGATTGATGATTATTAAGTTGGTGGTTGGAGAGTGCACCCTAAATATCGTTAGCGCCTACGCGCCGCATGTGGGCCTAGATGAGGAGGTTAAACGGCGCTTCTGGGAAGGGTTAGATGAGATTGTGCGCCAGGTTTTGCCTATTGAGAAGTTATTCATATGAGGGGATTTCAATAGGCATATTAGGTCGACCGCAAGTGGTTATGGCGAGGTGCACGGAGGCTTCGATTTTGGGAAGAGGAACGGAGGAGGTACATCGTTGTTGGACTTCGCTAAGACTTTTGGATTGGTGATTGCGAACTCTAGCTTTCAGAAGAGGGAAGGGCATTTGGTTACTTTTTAAAATGCGGTGGCGAAGACTCAGATTGACTATCTCCTCCTTAGGAGGTGTGACAGAGGGTTGTGCAAGGATTTCAAGGTGATTCGGGGTGAGATACTCGCGACGCAGCATAGGCTCTTGGTGATGGACGTTGGTATTATGTTAAAGAGGAGGAAAAGGTCTACGCGAGGAAGATCGAGAATCGGGTGGGGAACCTTAACTAAGGATAAAGCCCAAGCGTTGGATGGGAGGTTGTCGGCTATGGGAGCTTGGAGGAGAAGTGGTGACGCGAGCACCAGGTGGTCAGCGACAACAGACTGTATTAGGGAGGCTACGAGATAGGTGTTAGGGGTATCGATGGGCATCTCTGGTGAGCACAAAGGTGACTAGTGGTGGAATGAAGTGGTCCAAGGTAAAGTGGAAGCAAAGAAGGCGGCGTACCTGAAGTTAGTGGGGAGCATAAGTGAGGAGGATAGGTGAGCGTGCATGGAGTGGTATAAGGCATCTAAGAATGAGGCTAAGCTGGCGGTCATGGAGGCTAAGACTGCGGCTTATGGTCGTATGTAAGAGGAATTGGGGAAAAAGGTGGGGAGTAGAAGTTATTCCGGCTGGCCAAGTTGAGAGAGAGGAAGGCTCGGGGTTTGGACCAAGTGAGATGCATCGAGGACGAATATGGTAGAGTATTGATGGAAGATGCCTAGATTAAGAGGAGATGGTAGACTTACTTTCATAAACTTCGGAATGAAGAAAGGGATTGGGATATTGTGCTAGGCGAATTGGAGCATTCCGAGAGTCATAGTGAATTTGGGTACTGCAGAGCGGCCAGGCCAGACGAGATTCCGGTGAAATTTTGGAAGTGTGCGAGGAGAGCAGGTTTGGAGTGGTTGACTAGGTTTTTTAATGTTATTTTTAAGGCGAAGAGGATGCCGGATGAGTGGAGGGGGAGTATGGTGGTTCCATTGTATAAGAATAAAGGTGATATCCAGAGTTGTAACAATCATAGTGGTATCAAATTACTGAGTCATACCATGAAAGTGTGGGAGAGGTTGGTTGAAGCGGGGGTGAGGATGACAGTGTCTGTATCTGACAACCAGTTCGGGTTCATGCCGAGTCGTTCGACTACATAAGCTATGCACCTTGTTAGAAGGTTAGTGGAACTGTACAGAGAGAGTAAGAAGGATCTGCACATGGTGTTTATTGACCTAGAGAAAGTGTATGACAAGGTTTCTAGAAAAGTTCTCTGGAGATGCCTGGAGGTAAAAGGTGTGTCGGTTCCCTACATTATGGCGATTAAGGACATGTATGATGGGGCTAAGACTCGGGTTAGGACAGTAGGAGGCGACTCTAAGCATTTTTCGGTCGTAATGGGGTTACACCAAGGTTCTGCACTCCGTCTTTTCTTATTCGCCCTGGTGATGGACGCGTTAACACACCATATTCAAGGGGATGTGCCATAGTGCATGCTATTCGCCGATGACATAGCTCTAATTGATGAGTCGCGAGCCAGTGTTAACAAGAGACTGGAGGTTTGGAGACATGCTCTTGAGTCTAAGGGTTTCAAGCTGAGCAGGACAAAGACGAAATACCTGGAGTGTAAGTTCAGCGCTGAGCCAGGGGAAGTGGGCGTGGATGTGAGGCTTGATTCGCAGGTCATCCCGAGTAGAGGCAGCTTCAAGTACTAGGTTCGGTTACCCATGGGGGAGGGGAGATCGACGAAGATGTCATACACCGTATTGGGGTAGGATGGATGGAGTGGAGGTTAGCATCTGGAGTCATGTGTGACAAGAGAGTGCCATCAGTACTCAAAGGTAAATTCTATAAAGCGGTGGTTAGACCGGCCATGATGTGTGGAGATGAGTGTTGGCCCGTTAAGAACTCACATATCCAGAAGATGAAAGTAGCAGGAATGAGGATGTTGCGGTGGATGTGCGGGCACACTAGGATAGATAAGATTAGGAATGATGATATTCGGGAGAAGGTGCACGTGGCTCCCATTGATGACAAGATGCGAGAAGCGAGGCTTAGATGGTTCGGACATGTTCAGAGAAGAAGCCCAGATGCTCCGGTATGGAGGTGTGAGCGGCTGGTTGTGGAGGGCACGAGAAGAGGTAGAGGGCAGCTTAAGAAGTATTGGGGGAGAGGTGATCAGGAAGGATATGGCGAGGCTCCAGATTTCCGAGGACATGATACTTGATAGGAAGATGTGGAGGTCGAGTATTAGGGTTGTAGGTTAGGAGGTAGTTGAGTCGTGCCTTACTTCGTACCATTGTGGGACTAGCCATGTAGGGGTTTGTCTAAGATAGCTAGTGGCAATGTTGTGTCTTATTATTTCGCTTTTCAGTGCAAGTCCTATTTACTAGCTATCGCTTTTGCTTTGCATCTTTCTTCTAGATTTCATGGTGTTCCTATTTTTCTTATGATTGTTGAGGTGATACTAATATTGTCTCCCTTTGCTTTGCATATTTCTTCTGGATTTTATGGTGTTCCTATTTTCCCAATGATTGTTGTGGCGATACTAATATTGTCTCCTTTTTGTCCTTTTGTCTTTTTGTTTTTTTTTGCCGAGGGTCTTTCAGAAACAACCTCTCTACTCCCTCGGGGTAGGGATAAGTCTGCATACACACTACCCTCCCTAGACCCCATTAGTGAAATTTTACTGGGTTGTTGTTGTTGTTGTTGTTTGTATAGTTGAATAACCTTGTTGTTTTCCGTATATTCTCCATGTGTTAGAGAAATTGAGCTATGATTTATGTTATAAATCATGCTTAGGATATATGCTGGTACTGTTGGGACCCACAGAGGTCGTATTGCTGTCAAATTACTTGCTTAACTTGCAATTATGTACTCAGTCACATTTATCATCCGCATATCATATCTTAGTCTCCATTGCCATTTATTGATACCTTATATCATCATTGTTTGGGCTGATTTTTATGACAATGTGAGCCCGAGAGACTAGAGAGATTGGTGACTGAGTGAGGTCGAGGGCCTGATTGTGAGGATATTTATGGGATCGGGCTGCACACCGCATTAGACTTTATTAATGCATGCCATGATTGATGTATTATAGCGCTTGGGCTGGAACTACCCCTCCAGAGTCTGCACACCCACAGTGAGTGCAGATACCTACTGAATGCGAGTGCGAGTGCCGAGAGATTAGGAGGATTGAGTGACTGTGAGGATGAAGTGACTGTCAGGAATGAGTGACTGTGAGGATCGAGTGAATGATAGGACTGAGTGATTGATACTCTAAGAGTATGCATATAATCTCATCATTGTTCTGTATTACAGTTGGCATTCATAAATGACATGTAGATATCGAGACGTATCATTTCTCATTTCAGTTACACTTGACATATCTTACCTATTTGAACGTTAACTGTTAAACTTGAAAGCATGTCTATATTTCTGTACTGTATTTCTATAATTGTACTGTACCTGTAAGGCTCGTCACTGCTTTCAGCCCAAAGGCTAGACTTGTTACTTATTGAGTTGGTTGTACTCATGCTACACCCTGTACTTCGTGTGCAGATACAGGTGCTTCTGGGTACGGTGGTTGCTGACTTGGAGCTATCATTCAGTTCGAAGATCCTCGAGGTAGCTGCTTTGGCGTCCGCAGTCCTTGACTCTCCTCCTTTATCATCTAGTTCTATTTGTACTATTCTACTCTCTTAGACGGTATTTTTGAGACTATGTTACTGTATAAATGCTCATGTACTCAGTGACACCCGGGTTTTGGAAATTTCTGTATTGAGTTGTGACGTTTTCATCTAGCTTTATGAGATTTTCACTTATTTAAACCTGTTTTAGTATAATTTGAATTTGAAAGTGTTGGTATGTAGGAGTTGTCGACTTTCCTAGTATCATGATAGGCGCCATCACGATGGGTTGAGTTTTGGATCGTGACAAGTTGATATCAGAGCATAGGTTACATAGGTCTCACGAGTCATGAGTAGATTTAGTAGAGTCTTGCGGATCGGTACAGAGACGTCTGTATTTATCTTCGAGAGGCTGCCAAACCTTTAGGAAAATATCACATTCTTGTATTCTTGTCGTGCGTATTTGTTGATTCCGAGAATTAAACTTTTGATATTCTATTCTCTCATAGATGGTGAGAACACGTTCTACCGGATTAGGAGGACGACTACCAATACCAACAGCTAGGGCCACGAGAGGCCGAGGTCGCGGTTGAGGCCGGGGTGCAGCTCGTACAACAGCTAGAGCAGCACCTGTAGACCCACTGGTTGCTCCGGCTCAGGGATAGGTTCCAGATATGGTTAAGCTGATGGGACCAGCTCATGCACCAGTTGTGCCCATTGTGATTCCAGGCCTTCAAGAGGCTTTGGCTCCGATATTTACTATTTGCACCAGCCTTGCTCAGGCGGTTTCTCTTTAGGTCGCACCAGCCACTTCTCAGGCCGGGAGAGGTACTCAAACTCCCTCAGCCCGCAATCCAGAGCAGGTGGTGTAGGGACTTCAGACATCGGGGGTACTATCAGCCCATCCGGTTATAGTTGTTCAGGCCAGGTGGGTCCCGTTATGAGTGATGAGGACCAGAAGAGACGAGAGAGATTTGGGAGGCTCCAGCCTCCATCATTCAGTGGGGCTCAATCAGAGGATGCTCAGGACTTCTTGGATAGGTGCCAGCGGATTCTTCACACGACGGGTATTCTAGAGACTAGTAGAGTCTCCTTTACTACTTTTCAGCTATCGGGGGTTTCCTTCAGATGGTGGAAGGCCTATGAGAGGAGTAGTACAGTCGGTGCTGCACCACTTTCATGGCATGAGTTCTCCGTTCTCTTCTTGGAAAAGTTTGTGCCACAGACTCGCAACAAGGAGCTGCACAGGCAGTTCGAGCATCTACGTTAGGAGGGCATGTCTGTGACCCAGTATGAGATAAGGTTTTCAGAGTTGGCTCATCACGCAGATTGGTTGGTTCCCACTGATAGGGAGAGGATTAGGAGGTTCATTGATGGCCTCAACTATCAGTTGCGTTTTGTTATGACTCGGGAGAGTGTATCTGGTGCTAGGTTCGACGAGATGGTTAATATTCCTCAGCGGCTAGAGTTGGTCCGTATTCAGGAGCGTGAGGAGAGGGAGGCCAAGAGGCCGCGTGTTTCGGGTGGTTTCAGCGGTATTCCTTTTGGGGGCCAGTCCTACCACATCAGGGGTCATCCTTATAGGCCCGCTCAGATGGCTCGTCCAGTTCATCGTGTGCATCATCTAACCATGGTTTATACATTGCTAGACGGGGTCAGTCATCTCTCAGTGCACTCCCAGCTTAGAGTTCATCTCGTGCACCTTCAGTTTAGGGTTCATCTGCACCAGATTCCTCTGGCAGTTATCTTAGTACCTAGGGCCCGATACAGTCCCCACCACCTGGGAGTTGCTTCCAGTGCGGGGAGTTTGGGAATGTGCGGAGATTGTGTCCCCATCACTCAGGAGGTCCTGTTCAGTATAGGGGTCAGGCTGTGACTTTCGCACTAGTTACTTCACCACCCGCCCAGCCAGCTCGGGGTGGTGCTCACACAGCTAGAAGTCACCCTAGAGGGGGAGGCCAATCAGGTAGCGGTCAAGCTTGATTTTATGTTATTCCTGCCAGGACACATGTCGTTGCTTAAGATGCAGTGATCACATGTATTGTTTTAGTGTGCCACAGGGATGCTTCCATATTATTTGACCATGGTTCTACTTATTCCTATGTATCATCCTATTTTACTCGTTGTTTGGATATGCCCCGTGAGTCTTTAGTTTCACTTGTTCATGTATCTATGTCGGTGGGCGATACTGTTGATGTTGATCGTGTGTATCGGTCATGTGTAGTGACTATTGAGGGATTAGAGACTGGAGTTGATCTCTTATTGCTTAGTATGGTTGATTTCGACGTGATTTTGGGTATGGATTGGTTGTCTTCATGTCATGTTATTCTAGATTGTCACGCTAAGACCGTGGCGTTGGCGATGCTGGGGTTTGCCAAGGATCGAGTGGAGAGGTTCTCTAGATTATGTTCCCAGACGAATGATTTCTTATCCGAAGGCCCAACGGATGGTTGGGAAGGGGGATCTGTCATATTTGACCTTTGTGGGGGATGTTGGTGCTGATACTCCTACTATTGATTATGTACCAGTAGTGCGAGACTTTTCGGATATGTTTCCTGCAGACCTACCGGGCCTGCCACCCGACATGGATATTGACTTTGGCTTTGGTATTGACTTGGTGTCGGGCACTCAACCCATTTCTATTCCTCTGTATCGTATGGCACCAGCTGAGTTGAAGGAATTGAAAGAGCACCTTCAAGAACTTCTTGATAAGGGGTTTATTAGGCCTAGTGTGCTGCCTTGGGGTGCACCGGTTCTGTTTATGAAGAAGAAGGATGTCACTATGCGGATGTGCATAGACTATAGGCAGTTGAACAAAGTGACAATCAAGAACAAGTATCCTTTCCCGCATATTGATGATCTATTTGACCAGCTTAAGAGAGTCAGGGTGGTCTCTAAGATTGATGTGAGGTCTAGATATAACCAGTTGAAGATTCGGGACTTGGATATTCTGAAGACGGCATTCAGGGCCCGTTATGGTCACTATGAGTTTTTTGTGATGTCTTTTGGGCTGACCAACACCCCAACAACATTCATGTATCTGATGAACAGTATATTTCAACCATATCTTGATTCGTTTGTCATAGTATTCATTGATGATATCCTAGTTTACTCACGTAGCCAGGAGGGGCATACCTAATATTTGAGGATTGTACTACAACGGCTAAGGGAGGAGAAGTTATATACCAAGTTCTCAAAGTGTGAGTTCTGGCTTAGTTCGATGGCGTTCTTGGGGCACGTGGTGTCCAATGAGGGGATTAAGGTGGATCCATAGAAGATAGAGACGGTTCAGAGTTGGCCCAGACCGTCTTCAGCTACTTAGATTTGGAGCTTTCTCGGCTTGACCGGATATTATCGTCACTTTGTGGAGGGTTTCTCATCTATTGCAGCGCCTATGACCAAATTGACCCAGAAGGGTGCTTCGTTCAGGTGGTTGGATGAGTGTGAGGAGAGCTTTCAGAAACTCAAAATTACCTTGACCACAACTCCAGTTCTAGTTTTTCTTTCAGCGTCAGGCTCTTATATAGTGTATTGTGATGCTTCTCGAATCTGTATTGCGTGTGTGTTGATGCACGAGGGTAGAGTGATTGCTTATGCTTTGCGTCATTTGAAGCCCATGAGAGGAACTACCATGTCCATGATTTGGAGTTGGCAGCCACCGTTCATGCAATGACGATTTGGAGACATTATCTCTATAGTATGTCTTGTGAGGTATTTACAGATCATCGGAGTCTCCAGCACTTGTTCAAATAAAATGATCTAAATTTGAGATAGTGGAGATGGTTGGAGCTGCTAAAGGACTATGATATTACCATTTTGTATCATCTTGGGGAAGGCCAATATGGTGGCTGATGCTTTGAGTAGAAAGGCGGTAAGCATGGTTAGCCCTGCTTTTATTCCCGTTGGTGAGAGGCCGCTTGCATCAGATGTTCAGGCCTTGGCCAATCAGTTTGTGAGATTAGATGTTTTGGAGCCCAGTCGGATTCTAGCTCATGTGTTTTCTCGGTCTTTCTTATATGATCACATCAGAGAGCGCCAATATGATGATCCCCATTTGCTTGTCTGTAGGGACACAGTTCAACACGGTGATGCCAATGATGTTACTATTGAGAATGATGGGGTGTTAAGGATGCATGGTCAGATCTATGTACCAAATATAGATAGGTTGCGTGAGTTGATTCTTGAGCAGGCCCATAGTTTGCGGTATTCCATTCATCCAGGTGCCGCGAAGATGTACCAAGACTTAAGGCAGCACTATTAGTGGATGAGGATGAAGAATGATATAGTGGGTTTTGTAGCTCGGTGCCTAAACTGTTAACAAGTGAAGTACGAGCATCAGAGACTGAGCGGATTGCTTCAGAGGCTTGAGATTCCAGAGTGGAAATGGGAGCGTATCACCATAGATTTTATAGTTGGGCTCCCACAGACATCAAAGAAGTTTGATGCTATTTGGGTGATTGTGGATCGGTTGACCAAGTCAGTGCATTTCATTCCAGTTGGGACTTCTTATTCTTCAGAGCGGTTGGCTGAGATCTACATCTATGAGATTGTTCGCCTTCACGGTGTGCTAGTGTCCATCATTTCAGATAAGGGCACAGAGTTTACATTGCAATTTTGGAGAGCAGTGTAGTCAGCGTTAGGCACCCAGGTTAAGTTGAGTACATCATTCCACCATCAAACGGACGGACAGTCCGAACGCACTATTTATATATTGGAGGATATGTTATGCGCATGTGTCATAGATTTTGGGGGTTCTTGGGATCAATTTCTGCCGCTTGCAGAGTTTGCCTACAACAAGAGCTACCAATCGAGCATTCAGATGGCTCCGTATAAGGCTTTGTATGGGAGACGGTGTTGGTCTCCGGTGGGTTGGTTTGAGCCGGGTGAGGCTAGGCTATTGGGTACTGACTTGGTTTAGGATGCTTTGGACAATGTTAAATTGATTCAGTATCGGCTTCGCATGGCGCAGTCTAGACAAAAGAGTTACGCCGATCGGAAGGTTCATTATATTGCTTACATGGTGGGAGGAGAAGGTACTACTCAAAGTTTCACCCATGAAGGGTGTTATGAGGTTCGGGAAGAAGGAAAAGTTGAGACCTCGGTATATTGGGCCTTTTGAGGTGCTTCAGAGGATTGGAGATGTGTCTTACAAGCTTGCCTTGCCGCCTAGTCTTTCGAGTGTTCATCATGTGTTTCATGTTTCTATGCTCCGGAAGAATGTCGGCGATCCGTCTCATGTTTTGGATTTCAGCACGGTTTAGTTGGATGGTGGTTTGACTTATGATGTGCCATTTTGGATTGGCAGGTTCGAAAGTTAAGGTCAAAGAACATAGCTTCGGTGAAGGTGCAATGGAGAGGTCAACCAGTTGAGGAGGCTATTTAGGAGACCGAGCGGGATATGCAGAGCAGATATCCATGCCTATTTGAGACTCCAGGTATATTTATAGACCCGTTCGAGGACGAACTTTTGTTTAAGAGGGGGAAGATGTAACAACCCGGCCGGTCATTTTGGGCGTTGTAGTCCCGTTCCCCTATTTACTGCTTATTCTATGCTCAATTTTTATTTTGTGACTTGCCGGGGTAGTTGGGTTGGTTCCCAGGATGTTTTGGAATGAGTTGAGATACTTAGTCTCAAGGTTGGAAGCTTAAGTTGAAAAGGTTGACCGGATGTTGACTTAGGTATAAACGACTCCAGAATGGAGTTTCGATGGTTCTGATAGCTCCGTATGGTATTTTGAACTTAGTAGTGTGTCCGGATAGTGATCTGGAGGTCCGTAGTTGATTTTGGCTTGAAATGGCGAAAGTTGGAAAAATTAGAAGTTTGGAAATTGAGAAGTTTGACCGAGAGTTGACTTTGTAGTTACGAGGCTCGAATTTTGGTTTCGGGAGTTGTAATAGGTCTGTGGTGTCATTTACGACTTGTGTGCAAAATTTGAGGTCAATCGAACGTGATTTGATAGGTTTCGGCATCGATTGTAGAAGTTGAAATTTTTTAGTTTTCGTTATGCTTGAATTGAGGTACGATTCGTGCTTTTGATGTTGTTTGATCTGATTTGAGGCCTCAACTAAGTTTGTATCATGTTTTAGGATTTATTGGTATGTTTGGTTGAGGTCCCGGGGGGGCTCGGGTGGAGTTTATATGGTTAACGGATTGAAGCTTGCACTAGCAGGGAATGCTGGAGTTCCAGTTCTAGTGCGATCGCACCTGCGATAGAATTGGTCGCAGGTGCGTGAACGCAAAAGTGACATCATGAGCGCAAAAGCGGCCTAAAAAGAAGTTGAGAAATGATCGCAGGTGCGATGATTTAGTTCGCACCTGCGAGATCGCAGATGCGGAAATAGGTCGCAGGTGCGAAGGGGGCATGTGGAAACAGTCTCCGCAGAAGCGAACGAGACCTCGCAGAAGCGCACCCGCAGATGTGGGGAACTGGCCGCAGGTGCGCATGTTCGGGGGTTGAGTGGGCATCGCAGAAGCGAAGTTTTTGTCACACCTGCGGGACCTCTGGTGCGGGTAAATGGTCCGCAGAAGCGAAGACCTCTGGCCAGAATATTAGTTTGAGGGTTTCGTGATTTTTAATCATCTTGGACATTTCAAGCTAGGACTAAGGCAATTTTTGAGAGGGATTTCGAGGGGTTTCTTGAGGTAAGTCACTTGTGATCATTTTTATTCAATAATATTGTTTTCCCGTTGAATTTCCCACCTAGTTTGTGTGTTTTTAGGTGTAATTTTGGGAGTTTTAGGCTAGGGATTGGAGAGTTAAATTTGGGGATTTGAGTGATGATTTTGTGTCGGAATTTGGTATGGTTGTACTCGTGGTTGAATGGGCTTTCGGATTTTGTAACTTTTATTGAATTTCGAGACGTGGGCCCGAGGGTTGACTTTTGAGTTTTTTTTTTTACTTTTGATTAAGAACTTAACATTTTTATATGGAATTGATTCATATAGCTTGAGTTGATTGTATCGAATTGTTTGTGGATAGATTCGAGGCATTTAGAGGCCGATTCGCAAGGCAATGGCTTGTTGGAGTAGATATTTGCATAGTTTGAGGTAAGTAACACTTCTAAACTTGGTTCTGAGAGTATGAAACCCTGAATTATGTGTTATGTGGTTGATGTTGAGGTGACGCACATGCTAGGTGACGGGCGTGTGGCGTGCACCGTAGGAATTGTAACTCGGCTGATTCCGTGGAACTGTATAGTTGAATAACCTTGTTATTATCCGTATATTCTCCATGTGTTAGAGAAATCGAGCTACGATTCATGTTAGAAATCATGCTTAGGCGATATGCTGGTATTGTTGGGACCCACAATGGTCGTATTATTGTTAAATTACTTGCTTAACTTGCAATTATTTGCTCAGTCACATCTATCATCTGCATATTATATCTCAGTCTCCGCTGCCATTTATTGATACCTCATATCATCATTGTTTGGGCTGATTTTCATGACACTGTGAGCCCGAGAGACTGGAGAGATTGGTGACTGAGTGAGACCGAGGACGTGATTGCGAGGATATTTATAGGATCGGGTTGTACTCCACAACAAGCTTTATTGATTCATGCCACGATTGGCTCATTATAGTGCTTGGGCTGGATCTGCCCCTCTGGAGTCTGCACACCCACAGTGAGCGCAGGTACCTACTGAGTGCGAGTGCGAGTGTCGAGCGATTGGGAAGATTGAATGACTGTGAGGATGGAGTGACTGTGAGGAATAAGTGATCGTGAGGATGGAGTGAATATGAGGACTGAGTGATTGATACTCTGAGAGTATGTATATGATCTCATCACTGTTTTGTATTTCAGTTGGCATACATAACTGATATGTAGATATCGAGACGTACCATTTCTCATTTTAGTTACACTTGACATATCTTACCTATTTGAGCGTTAACTGTTAAACTTGAAAGCATGTCTACATTTATGTACTGTATTTCTGTAATTGGACTGTACCTGTGAGGCTCGTCACTGCTTTCAGCCCAAAGGCTAGACTTGTTACTTATTGAGTTGGTTGTACTCATGATATACCTTGCACTTCGTGTGCAAATCTAGGTGCTTCTGGGTACGATGGTTGCTGACTTGGAGCTATCATTCAGTTCGGAGATCCTCGAGGTAGCTGCTTTGGCGTCCACAGTCCTTGACTCTCCTCTTTTATCATCTAGTTCTATTTGTACTGTTCTACTCTCATAGACAGTATTTTTCAGACTTTGTTACTGTATAGATGTTCATGTACTCGGTAACACCCGGATTTTAAAAATTTTTATAATGAGTTGTGACGTTTTTATCCAGCTTTATGAGATTTTCACTTATTTAAACCTGTTTTAGTATAATTTGAAATTGAAAGTATTGGTATGCATGAGTTGTCGGCTTGCCTAGTATCATGATAGGTGTCATCACGGTGGGTTAAGTTTTGGGTCGTGAGAGTTAGTAGTGTCCTATATTCTTGGATTTGTTAGCAGTAGTTATGGTATAGTTTTATGGTTTACTGGTAGTGGATAGTTGTTGCATTATTAGTGGTAGTAGTGGTCAGTTTAGTGACTTA
Organism: Nicotiana tomentosiformis; assembly: GCF_000390325.3. Classification (NCBI taxonomy): domain Eukaryota; kingdom Viridiplantae; phylum Streptophyta; class Magnoliopsida; order Solanales; family Solanaceae; genus Nicotiana; species Nicotiana tomentosiformis. Next base: position 106,900,201 of record NC_090815.1, on the reverse strand, counting down.
GTGGTATGTTTAATTGTAAGCCTATATAAAGGCAATGTTTGCTTCAGTTTATTAATCAACGAAGTTAAGAAAATTCCAGCACAAATCTTGTACTCTATAGCTTTTCTCCTCAGATTTTCAATCTGTTGTTTACTTTATTCAACAAATATGACTATGCCACTGTACACGATCAGACAATTCATACAATTCAAGAGGAAAATGACTCCATTATTTTCAATTTATAGACGAATACCATATTTGTTTCTCTTTTTTTGTTCCTTCATTAAAGTCTCGCTTGTATTAGCAAAGTAGTTACAAAAGGTAAGAATAAAGGTATAATGTCATTATAACAAACAAGTTGAACCAAATTAGTGGTTACAATTGGTGTTTGAAGACTTTCTGCCTAGCATTACTTTCCAAATCTCAAGTATTAAACTGGAAGAAAATCTCGAGTATTAAAAATAAAGGTATCATGTCATTATATAGTTGAAATCTTGTTTGGAATCTTAAAGAGAGTAAAAGAAATCCCACAAGCTAATGTAATGGTGGATCTGTGTCCATCCAATCACAATTCTAATGCATGAGATATGCTGTACAAAAGGTCGTACATTTTTATGTTTAATTTTAATCATCTCCTTTAACAAGAATCTAAAATTTGCAGACAAAAACACTAAGGGTTCAATGGTGTCAGCTATCGTGTCAATAAAGCGGGTGAAAATTACAAAATATATGCTTTAAAAAAAATAAATTTTAAAACGGGTCGGATGTTGGGTTTTTTAAAATGAATCGGGTAAAAAAAAAAAGAAACGGATCATTTTCATCTGGTATTGACACGTGGCACTCCATTCAAAATAAGGGTATATTTATTCTAAAGTATGACGGGAATGATATATATAGCCTAATAATATAACGAGGGGTATTCTTAGACCATTCTCGAAATTACATACATATATTTGGCCTTTGCCGTAAATATGTTTGATGTTGTACTTTTTGTAGCCCACCAACCTAGTAATATAATAGGGTAGAATCTCAATCATCTCCCACTTTAGGGTTTTAATTGTTGACAACAGTATTAAAGTCTTTGTTTTGGTTGAAAGTTTCAACATTATTTTATCTAAGGCAAGGATACTCTATTCTCTTTATTTTTTCATAAAACGATAAATTCTCTGATTACTATTATATACTTAATAGTACTACAATTATAGTTGTCATTATAGTATTTATTATTCTTATTGGAAGAGGATTCTCTCTGCTTCTTTTAGATCTTATAATGGATCATCATCACGCATCTGCTCTATAAAACAGAGTGGAATGAGTATGTTTTTTCTTTAATTTATATAGTAAGGGTTTATTTTGAAAAGCATGAAATTAAAGTATCAATAGACTTAATCAAATAAAAAAAGAAAAAAAAAAAAAGAATCTTTGTAGATACCTATTTGTTTCTTCTTTAATAATAATTTAACCTTTTTTTGGCGGGAGAGGGGAAGGCATCGTCAGAATACAAATCCCCACTCATATCATAATACACCAAATTTAATTTAGACAATAGATAAAGCTACAAAGTGAACAAAAATCTTCTTCCACTGAGATATTGATGAAGCTATCACCAGTTAGTGTTTGCTAATTTAAATATTAGTTAAACCAAACAGTTAATCAAGGAGAACCCTACTTTACGCATATAAATTTTATGAGAATTAAATTCACAAAATAATTTGGACTATACTTTAAATTAAATATATTTTGGTCTAAATAAATATTATGGGCTAATATAATTGGATCAGTTGTATATGTCCAATTTATATGAGTTAAATAAATAAGTCTTAATCCATTGGGTTAGCACATTTAACTTGGCTAAAGACGATGAACCCACTTCATTGAACCCAATATATCATCTTCCTAGAGGCCCAGTTTGGTGCCATGTCAAATGACATGGCACGCCAAGTCAAACTAAAGAGCCAATAGGATCATGCCACGTGTCAAAATGACAAGGCATGCCAAGTCACATTAAAAGGCTAATGAAATCGTGCTACGTGTACAAGTGTCATATTTTAGCCAATCAAATGCGGCCTTGTCACACTTCGATTTGATTGGTCGGAAAGAATTTGTTCTTGGGTCTTCATAATTTAGAAAAGACACCAGAAGTTATAACAAGAAGCAAGAAAGAGCTCGTGGATCAAATGCTGCAAATTCATCTATAAGTTCAATTCAAGCAATCAAATTCAAGTTCAAGCAATCAAGTTCAAGCTCAAGAACGAAGAACAAATCAAGTTCAAGCTCAAGAACGAAGAACAAATCAAGATTCAAGGAGTACGAGTTCAAATCAAAGTTCGTGCTAATTGAATTCAAGATCATCGTTCGTGGAAACAACTACATATTCAAGATCAAGCTCAAAGGCCCTTGAAATTATTCACTATTGGAAAGTAGAATCAGAGGAACCATAGAGATTGTAACACTCAAATATTTGAAATAAAATACTACGATTGTTGCAATATTTTCGGTCTTGATTTTATTTTCTTGACGCAAATTTATTGTCTACAAATTCTGGCACGCCCAGTGGGACAATCTCTACCTCTCATCTCAACTTTTCAATCACCAAAGTTCAAGAACGTCGAAATGGCTTCAAAGAAATCAACTCCAGATCAACATTCACCAAAGCTGCTCACTCCAGGTTTTATGCTGATGTGGAAAGCATCCTCGATGTTACCTTTGGATGTTTTGGACCAATTACGAGGAGCAAAACAAGCTATTTAGGACAACAAGCACTCCAAGTGTCGTCTGCATCAACCCCTGTTTCCGGATCTTCATCCTCAAAAGGAGCAAGCTCCTCTACAAACGTACCCGAAGGAGGAAGCGATATTGATGAAAAGATCAAGAAAACTCTAGCACTGCTTGACCTCTCCGGATCGAAGAACTCTGTTTTGAAGGAAGATGATGATATGTCAAGTGATGGGTCTTCCCCACTTACACCGCATAGCGTGAGCCATTCGAGAATCAATCTGTGTAACAATCCATGCTACTCCCCATCATCTACAACAATCATGCAAGCCACGGTGACAAACACTTCATCAGTGGAAGAGCAGTTGGCAAACTTGATGGAAGCAACCGCTGGCTTGACCAATCGCATGCAAAATCAAGATACTAGAATTGACAAGCTAACAAACAGGGTCATAATCTTGATGGAAGAAGAATCCACCCATGCACCTAGCAAACTCCCAGAAGTTCAAGAGATTGATCCTCCCCCACGACAAGTTGCATCCACTATGGAAATTTTAGTCTCTTCGAAAGGGATGATAACAATCAATTAACTAAAGGAGTTCATTGAAGGGACTATAAAAAACAAATATGAAGTTTCTTCTAAGTCCTCATTTACCTACGCAAAGCCGTACACTTCAAGGATCGATATGTTGAAGATGCCTGCTGGCTATCAACCTCCAAAATTTCAATAGTTTGATGGCAAAGGCAATCCAAAGCAACATGTGGCGCACTTCGGTGAGACATGCAACAATGCTGGGACTTATGGAGATTACCTCGTCAAGCAGTTTGTCCGCTCATTAAAAGGAAATACTTTTGATTTGTGCACAGACCTCGATGCTGGATCTGCAGATATCTGGGATCAACTAGAGCAAGAATTCCTCAATCGCTTTAATAGCACGAGACGTACTGTGAGTATGATAGAACTTACAAATACTTGTCAACGAAAGGGTGAACCAGTTATCAACTTTATCAATCGTTGGAGGAATGAAAGCCTCAACAGCAAAGACAGGCTTAGTGAAGCTTCGGGCATAGAGATGTGCATCTAAGGCATACATTGGGGACTACACTACATCTTGCAAGGTATCAAGCCTGGCATATTTGTACGCTACATCTTGCAAGGTATCAAGCCTGGCATATTTGAAGAACTTGCGACTCGTGCCCATGACGTGGAGATGAGCATGACCTCTACTGGAAATGAAAGGCTACCCATCTATGAGCCTCGCAAAGGGAACGACGAGCAAGAAGTCAGGAAATGGAGCAAGTTTGTACCGAAATCTGATAACAAAGAAGTTATGAATGACAACACATCACCTGTGAAGTTCACAACAAAGGTGAGCAAGAAACAGAGTACGAAATCCACTTATTTTCAAGATAAATTAAGTGGAAAGTTAACTCTAAAAGAAATGCAATAGAAGGAGTACCCATTTCTAGATTCTGATGTGCCAACCATTTTTGAAGAACTCCTCGAGTTAAATCTTATTGACCTTCCGGAGATGAAGCGACCAAATGAAGCTGGGAAAATGAATGACCCAAATTACTGCAAATATCACCGACTTGTAAGCCGCCTTCTAGAGAAGTGTTTTGTCTTCAAGGACAAAGTTATGGACTTGGACCGTGAAAAGAAGATCGTGCTTGAAGATGAGAAGGCAAGTGTGAACCAAGTCTCTATTACCTTTGGCTCATTCAGTCTAGATGAGCTATGCAGTTTAAAATAAATCAAAGATGAGGAATTACTGGAGAATAACAAAGTTGAAGTAGACCACCATGATGATGATGAAGGTTGGATGTTGGTGACTCGCCGTAGGCACCACAAAAGAAGCCCAGAAAAAGAATCAATAGATCAACCAACAAGGAAAATGATGGTGAAAAGACCAAGGAGATGGAATCCAGTTAAACATTTGAAGAAATCAAAAGCGGAGGTGCACCATCCTCAAAAGCCACAACATCCATTGACCTCAGAGGAGTTCTTACCAAGTTGGTTCCGCACAAAGATTTCCCATGAGTGTATTGATGCCTCTTGTTGCCATGCTGACAAAGGGGAAGAAAAGAGTGCTGACCTACCATCAACACCATCTTCGGAAAAGCTCATCGAGTCCATTCCTCAAGAAGTTAATGCTTGTGAACAAAAAGTTACGTTCAGAAATGATGATCTTCTACAGGTGACACTTCTCATAACCGCATGTTGTACCTAGTTGGCTATATGTGCGATGAAAGGTTAAATCGAATTTTGGTTGATGGAGGATCGTCAGTGAACATCTTGCCAATTCACACTATGAAAGAACTTGGTATTCCCATGAATGAACCCTCGAAAAGTCGTGTGATGATTCGAGGATACAACCAAGGGGGGCAAAGAGCCATATGTGCTATCAGGTTGGGAATCACCATTGAAGATATGCAATCAAGTGCATGGCTGCATGTGATCAATGCAAAGACTTCATACAATATCTTGCTTGGAAGGCCTTGGATACATAAGAATAAAGTAGTTCCATCTACCTACCATCAATGTTTAAAATACTACGAGGGTAAAGTCGAGAAGAAGATAGTTGCTAATGATGAGCCATTTACCGAGGCTGAGTCACACTTCGCCGATGCAAAGTTCTACTTGAAGAACCGCATTGTGAAAGAGCTAAAAGCTGATGATGTCATTAAAAGCAAGAATGCCGAGCCCATAACTAAAAGAGCTGAGGTGACTGCTGGTAGAGCCAAAGCTATTACTGAAGAGGTGCAACCTAACTCGAATAAATCTTATAGAGGGGATATTGCGTCTTATAGCAAGAAAGGAACTCATGCGCTCCAATATGTCCCTAAAAGGAAGAAAGATGAAGGTGAATCGTCTAATCTCTAAACTAACATGCTAAAGGAGTTAACTCTTCCGGTAAAACAAATTGAGACAGTAAAGTTTTCCTCAAAGCCACTTGCAGGGTTTGTGGCCCAAAATCATTTGCAGAATATGGCACTCCCTACAAAACGAACAGATGAAGGTTTTGATCCTAACGCTTACAAGCTATTTGCAAAAGTTGGATACAATCCCAATTATCCGTCAGAGTTAGGGAAGCTCCCATCAGAAGCTACGACAAGGAAACCACGTGAAGGTTTGGGATACAAGCAACCGTCACCAGTGTACATCTCCATAAGAAGGGCGAGAAATAATTATATCACCGTAGAAGATGAATCTACCGCTTCTAACAAGCCTTCTGTCTTTGATCGACTTTGAAAATCAACTGTGAGGATTTCCGTGTTTGAGAGATTGGGTACATTAAAGAAAGGGAATAAGTTCCAGAGAAATTATCGAAATACAATAACACCCGGTTCGCCCAAAATTCAGAAAATCCCTAAAGATTTCCAAAGTCTGGTTCTTTCTAGAATGAGGCGACAAACAAAAGTCATAGTTTCGTGTGATGAGGTACTAAAGGTGAAGCCATACACTATGGTCTACACTAAAGAACGTGATGAATATGAAGAAAGTGTGGGTTCTTCGTATCATGTCACTGCACAAGGCGAGCACAGTGTTTCATCTCTAATAGAGGATGACGAGGAATTGTAGGATGTTTCACCGTGCTATCACATATCCTTTAATGATGGGGACCCTCAAAAAGATGAAGATGCGAAAGATTATCCCCGAAACTTAAAGAAGGGGTGAAGGCAACAATTGATTCCTTAAAAGAAGTTAACTTTGGCACAGATAAAGAATCAAGACCCACATATCTAAGTGCTTTACTAGCAATTGATGAAGAAAGAACTTATATCAAGTTACTCAAGGAATTCAAGGATGTCTTTGCTTGGAGTTACAGAGAGATGCCTGGCTTAGACCCTAAAGTAGCAGTTCATCACCTTTGCAGTCAAGAATGGCGCTCGTCCTGTTAAACAAGCCCAAAGGCGCTATAGGCCGGACTTGATTCCCTTGATCTAAAGTGTAGTTAACAAACTCATTGAAGCTTGCTTTATTCGCGAAATTAAATACCCAACATAGGTCTCAAGTATTGTCCCTGTAAGGAAGAAGAATAGCCAGATTCGGGTGTGCGTTGACTTCAGAGATCTCAACAATGCGTATCCCAAAGATGAATTCCCGCTTCATAATTCAGAAAAGACACCAGAAGTTATAACAAGAAGCAAGAAAGAGCTTGTGAATCAAACGCTGCAAATTCTTCCATAAGTTCAAGTTCAAGCAATCAAGTTCAAGCTCGAGAACGAAGAACAAATCAAGCTCAAGCAATCACGTTCAAGCCCGAGAACGAAGAACAAATCAAGTTCAAGCTCAAGAATGAAGAACAAATCAAGTTCAAGCTCAAGAACGAAGAACAAATCAAGATTCAAGGAGTACGAGTTCAAATCAAAGTTCGTGCTAGTTGAATTCAAGATCATCGTTCGTGGAAACAACTACATATTCTAGATCAAGCTCAAAGACCCTTGAAATTATTCACTATTGGAAAGTAGAATCAGAGGAACCATAGAGATTGTAACACTCAAATATTTGAAATAAAATACTATGATTGTTGCAATAGTTTCGGTCTTGATTTTATTGTTTCGACGCAAATTTATTGTCTATACCTACAATGTTACTTCAGATAACAATTCTTTAGCCAAATATTTCCATTTCTTAACTAAAAAATAATGATTTTGTAGGTGAAATTCGAGAAATGTGCACTAAGGTTAGTTGGAATTATACAAAACAAATTATACATTTTATCGACTATTATTTTGAGAGCAACTATACAATGTCATTTTTCAAATCAGTTTCTATGATTATCAGTCAAGAAAAAAAAATAGAATCACAGGGTGAAAATCACTGGATTATTAAATTCCTTGAGGAATTGTTCGGAAAGCCATCCTGTAATTGGCTTTGGGTGTAATTACACAGTTTTGACATGTTTGTCTCACCAAATAATTACCTAGTCAGCATATAATTGGATATAATTGAAGGGGTGTAATTACACTATGCAATTCTCAAGGGGGAGCTCAGAATTGTTGTTAATTACATGGTGTAATTACCAAGTTATTTTTTTAATCTCTTTTATTTTCTTTTTAATTTATTTTCTATTTCTATTCTTTTTTCTTTTTAATTTATTTTTTTAACTTTTTAAATTCCTTTTTAAAATTCTTTTTATATTATTTATTTTTTATTTCCTTATTTCTCATTTTTCAACCTTTAATTCACTTGTTTCTACATAATTTCTCATATTTTATTTATTTCTTAATTATTTTTCCTTATTTTTATTACACTTGCCTGTGTTATTATTCTAATTTTTCTAAAAAATTATACTCCATGATCTTAGAAAGAATAAGTCATCCACAAACTTGACTTACAATGAGTGATGTCATTAAAGTTGAACTTTGTTATTGGATGAGGTTATATACAAACTAAACTATGTTAATGACAGATTATTCTTTAATATTTAAATAATATTTTTATTTTTCCACCTTTATTTTTGTGATTCCACGTAGTTGCTCATATTTTTATTTTATTTTCTTCATTTAGTATAATTGTACTATTATTATAGTTTCAAAACTACTCCTCCTAATATTAGAAATAATGAATTATTAATAAACTTAGCATATAATGAGTGATGTCATTAAAGTATAATCTCAATGTTGAATGAGGTTATATACTTATATTTTTCTTTTCTTTTGAATTATATTTACTTAAATTATATTGAAACTTATTTTATGTTATGTTATAATTTTACATAAGAGTATCATGTTAATATTTTTGAATTTTGAATTATGTAATATTTTCGCTTCCATTTTATTTGCTTTAGTAGTATTCTCTTATTAATTCAAATTGCATGCCATTTATTTTCAGTTAAAATTGATAGATTATTTTTTTGTAAAATATTTGAGTAATATTATGGCATTATATTTATAAATATTAATTATTTGATCAAGTATGCAATCCATGATTTTGTTACAAAATATGTACTTTAGTTTTTATAATTGATTAAATTGCAAGTTTATTAATTGAAAAATATATATCAATTCTTTTTATAATATTAGTTACATATATATGATTAGTAATTAATATATTTCAAGAAACAATATCTATCTTAAATATCAAATTCAAAATTATTTATAAAAGCATATATTTGTTAAATCTTAACGTTTATGCAACGACTAGACCGGTTATTTTGAGCTCTAGCGCATCGTTTGGCGGTTTGAGGCCTTGAGTAGTTTCACTTCAGGTATTATGACTTGTACGTGTGGTCGGAATTGAATTTCGGAAAATTTGGAGTTGATTTAGAAAGAAAATTCTTATTTCGGAAGTTTTAAGTTGGAAGAATTTACTAAGATGTGATTTTGAGTAAACGACCTCGGAATCGGGATTTGAAGGTTCCAACAGGTTTGTATGATGATTTTGTATTTGGACGTATGTCCGGATCGGGTTTTGGATGACCCGAGAGCGTTTCGGCGCATATTGTGGAAAGTTAGCATTTTGAAAGGATTTTATAAATTTGGTTGAAGTGCATTTTCACTGTTATCGATGTACGATTGGGATTTCGAGCCTGAAAAATGAAAATAGCTCTGTATGATGATTCTAGACTTAGGGGCGCGTCCGGAAGTGGATTTGGAGGTCTGTATGTCGTTTCGGGGTCATTTGACGAAAAATAGAATTTTGAATATTTTTGAAAAGTTTGACCGGTAGTGGACTTTTTGATATCGAAGTCAGATTCCGATTCCGAAAGTTTGAATAGGTCCGTAATGTCAATTATAATTTGTGTGCAAAATTTGAGGTCAATCGGACGTGATTTGGTAGGTTTCAGCATCGAATGTAGAAGTTTGAAGTTCTAAAGTTCATTAAGCTTGAATTGGGGTTCGATTCATGATTTTGGTGATGTTTGATGTGATTTGAGGCCTCGAGCAGGTTCGTGTTATATTATGGGACTGGTTGGTGATTGGACGGGGTCTCGGGGACCTCGGGTGTGTTTCAGGGTGGTTTCAGATCAATTTGAGCTGTTTTGGAACAGCTGTTGCTGGTATCTGGTTTCCTTCTTCGCGAGCGCGAAGGGAGTCCTGCGTTCGTGAAGAGGAACTTTGAGGCTGCTGGGATTTGGCCTTCACGAATGCGAGGCAGTGGACGCGAACGTGAGGCAGTAGCTGGGCAAGCCTTCGCGAACGCGGCCAAGGCGACGCGAACACGGAGAAGAAAGGGGGAGATGGGCCTAAGGCCATTTGGCCTACGCGAACCTTTAGAAGGGAACGTGAATGCGAGGGGTCTGGGAAGCTGGCCTTCACGAACGCGATCAGAGTGTCGCGAACGCAAAGAGAGAATTCTGGGCGTGAGGTTGTTGATCCTCACGAACGCGAGGGATGTGCCGTGTTCGCGAAGAAGGGTCGCCTGGGCAGCGAGGTTTTTAAAAGACGGGATTTGTCCATTTTTCTCCATTTTTCATTTGGTTAGGTGATTTTCGGAGCTCTTGGAAGGGAGATTTTCGTCATCTATGTCAAGGTAAGTGATTCCCACCTATTGCAAGTTAAATACTTGGATATATATGGATTTAGACTTGAAAATTTGTGAAAAATTTGGGATTTTAAAGAAAAACCTAGAAATTGGTATTTTTGGATTTTGACCACGAAATTGGACATGGAATTTGGAATAAATTATATATTTGAGTTCGTGGTGTTATGGGCACGTGGACCCGAGGGTGATTTTTATCGACTTTTCGAGCGGAGTTGAAAATTGTCGTAAATTGAATTGTTATGAGTAATAGAGTATATATTTATGGATTTTCACCTTTATTGACTAGTTTTAGAGCTATGGGCATTGGTTTGAGTTGTTGGAAAGGCTTTGGAGCCAGTTATTTAATTTCGGAGCGAGATAAGTCTCCTTTCTAACCTTGTAAGAGAGAATTAACCCCATAGGTGAATTAAATCATTATGTGTTTCTATTTGTGGGGGTCTACGTACGCACGAGGTGATGAGAGTCCATGCGTAGCTACTATTATGCTTATGTCCGGGTAGTCTAGAACCTATATCATGTTGTACTTACGATGTTTGCGCCCTAGTTGTTAATTTAATTATTTAAAACATTTAAAAACTCGATATAGGAATTTTAAAAAGGTTAAACTTCATTTACTTGACCGTTAAATGAGAATTTGAAATTTCTTGGAATATTTACCCCTTAATATATCTTGAATTAGTTGTTTAATGTGTTTTCTCTTTTGTGGAGGGGGCCGAATGCCTCGGTAGCAGATAGATGCATCTATGGTTCTCGTCGTTCGACCCTCGACAGTGCACAATTTAAATATTTATGTTGGATCGGGCCGTACGACCTCAGCATGATTTGCGCATGATATATCTTTGAAATTGATAATAACTGATATTGTTTTCATTGGCCCGAGATACAAAAATGTTAAATGACGAAAAATAAATTTGGAAAGATCCTATTAACAAAAGAATTGTTTACTTACTTCATGTTATTGAGTTTACAGCCGTTCTATACAATCCACACTTAATTATAATATTAGTATTTTATTGTAAGCACTTAGTAAGGGTCGGAGTCGACCCCTCGTCACTACTTCTTCGAGGTTAGGCGGGATACTTACTGGGTACGCGTTGATTTACGTACGCATACTACACTTGCTGCACATTTTTGTGCAGGTACATATATGTCTAGTGACCTTGTGGGCTCAGAGGCGCGGTTATGGCGGGAACTTAGGTGAGCTGCATTCTATACTATGATCCGCAGCCAGCAGAGTCTCCTTCAGAGTATTTATATTTCTCCTGTCCAAATTTATATTCTGGACAGATGTTGTATTTTATTTTACATTTCTAGTTGAGGCTCATGCACTTGTGACACCGGGTTTTGGGATGATTATGGGTTGTCATGTATTGAAATTGTTAAAAATATTATTATTCACTTTGTAAATTTCATCTTTTACTATTTAATTGAAGGAAATATGATTTCAAAAATATTAAAATGAGAACCAAATTAAGTATTTATTTCCAAATTAAGTATTTATTTTTGGCTTGCCTGACAGCGGTGTCCGGTGCGATCACGACCTTTAATGGATTTTGGGTCATGACAGTTTAATTTGTGATAATTAACTTTATATTTAACATTTAATCTAATTGTGTAATTAGACCTATACAATCAAATAGTACACTTGTAATTACACTGTAATTACATTATGACAAATAAATAGATCGTTGTAATTACAATATTGTGTAATTACTACCCTAGTAATTACACCAATTCCAATTACGTGGTAGCTTTCCATACAGACCCTAAATATTTACTCCTCAATTACGAGGAGTATATATCTATTGCACCCATTTGGGTGTAGCAAAAAAGGTATTAAAGTTTAAACTTTAGGATTTTATTTTTTGTCCCACCTCATCGAAGTTATTGTGTATTAGTTGAAATTTTCCTCTTCAATCGGATCCTTGGATCTGTCACGACCCAAAAACTTAGCCTGTCATGATGGCGCCTAACGTGGTATTAGGCAAGCCGACACTTCAAAACATTTCCCACAATTTTTAATAAAAAAATAAAATAACACATGTTTAAATTATTAAAACTCTCATAAACCGGATATAAGTCAAAACTCAAAACGGAAGTTCCCAAAATCAGGATGTCACAGAGTACATGAGTGCCTATACAACATAAGTCTAGAAGTACTGTCTATGAAAAGCTGAAACTAAATACATAAAGCTGAAAGATAGGGAGGGAGAGTCAAGGTCTACGAATGCCGGGCAGCTACCTCGAAATCTCCGGATAATCAAGCTGCTCATATGATCAACATCCACCGTGTCAGAAAACACATGGATCTGCACACGAAGTGCAGGGTGTAGCGTGAGTACAACCAACTTAGTAAGTAACAAGATTAACTATTGGACTGAAAGTAGTGACGAGCTTCACGGAGACAGTTCAATTATAGAAAATACAATATAAAAATATGCATGCTTTCAAGTTCGACATTTAAAGCCAAAACAGTTAATTCATGTCAAGTTCAATTGAAACAGGATATAGTATCTCTCAGAAACGACATGACACTACTATATACCAGCTGAAGTATACAATAATGAAAATCAAGTGCATATTTTCAGAGTATCGGACACTCAGTCCTCACATTCTCTCCAACCTCATAATCACTCATCCCTCACAATCTCTCAATTCTCCCAGTCGCTCGGCACTCGCGTTCGGCACTCACACTCGCACTCAGTAAATACCTGCGCTCACTGTGGATGTGCAGACTCCAGAGGGGCTCCTTCAGCCCAAGCGCTATAATAAGCCAATCATGGCATTTAATCAATAAAATTATGTTGCGGCGTGAAGCCCGATCCCAATAATATCTGCACAACTAGGCCCTCGGCCTCACTCATCCATCAATCTCTCCAGTCTCTCAAGCTCTCAATAATCTTGATAATCAGCCCAAACAACGATGCTATAATGTATCAATAACGAATAATACAGACTGAGATATAATATGCAAGTAAAAATTGTGACCGAGTACAAATGGCAATTTAGCAGATAATTCAACTTGTAACACAGCCTCTATGAGCCCATACAGTATCAACACATATCCTAAGCATGATTTCTAACATGATTTGGAGTTCAATTTCTATAACACATAGAGAATATAGTGACAACAATGAATTATTCAACTATATTGTTTCATGGAATTGACCAAGTCACAATTACTATGGTGCACGCCCACACGCCTGTCACATAGCACGTGCTTCACCTCAACACCAATCACATAACACAAAATTCAGGGTTTCATACCCTAAGAACTAAGTTTAGAACTGTTACTTACCTCAATATGTGCAAACCACTACTCCAACACGTCCTTGCCTCGCGAATCGGCCTCCAAATGCCTCGAATCTAGCCACAAATAGTTCGATACAATCAACACGGGCTTAAGGAATCAATTCCATAAGAAAATACTAAGTTATTAATCAAAAGTCAAAAAGTCCACTCAAAAATCGGCCCCCGGGCCCACGTTTCGGAATCCAATAAAAGTCACAAAATCCGGAAGCCCATTCCTCCACGAGTCCAACCATACCAAATTTACCAAAATCCAACACCAAATCGTCACCCAAATCCCTAGCCTCAAACTCCCAAATTTTACCTTAAAAATACACAAACTAGGTAGAAAATTCAATGGGAAAATAAGATTATTGAATAAAAATGATCACAAGTGACTTACCTCAAGAAACCCCTCGGAAATCCTCTCAAAAATCGCCTAATTCCGAGCTTGGAATGTTCAAAATGAAGAAAATCTCGGAAACCCTCGAATTTAAATGCTGCCCAGGCTTTCCACACCTGCGACAACTTAACCGCACATGCGGCTTCGCAGGTGCGACCAAAACCTCCGCTCCTGCGACTGGCTTCGCTCTTGCGGACCAAAATAGCGCACCTGCGGACTCGCTTCTACGAGCACACTACTGCTTCTGTGTAGCCAGCTTCCTTTCCCATTTCCGCTTCTGCGTTTATCACTTCGCACTTGCGACCTCGCAGGTGCGGCAAACTATTCACACTTGCGAACACTGCCCAGTTCCTCTCTTGGCCGCTTCTGCGATGGTTGGTGTGCACATGCGGCTTCGCACCTGCGATCAAATCCTTCGCAGGTGCGATTGCACCAGACCTGGTGCTTCAACAGTCTCTCAAACTCCAAATTCAATCCGTTAACCATTCGAACTCCACCCGAGGCCCCCGGGACCTCAATCAAATATACCAACAAGTCCTAAATCTTTCAAATCACATCAAACAACATCAAAAATACGAATCGTACCCCATTTCAAGCCTAATGAAAACTAAGGAATTCCAACTTCTACAAACGATGCTGAAACCTATCAAATCACGTCCGATTAACCTCAAATTTTGCACACAAGTCACAAATGACACCACGGACCTACTCCAACTCCCGAAATTCCATTCCGAACCCGGTATCCACAAAGTCCACTCTCGGTCAAACTTATAAATTTCTAACTTCCGCCATTTCAAGCCTAATTCAACTACGGACCTCCAATTCACAATCTGGACACACTCCTTAGTCCAAAATCACCCAACGGAGCTAACAAAACCATCAAAACTCCATTCCGGAGTCGTCTATATATAAGTCATCATCCGATCAACCTTTTCAACTTAAGCTTTTAACATTGATACTAAGTGTCTCAATTCATTTCGAAACCTCACCGGACCTGAACCAACTACCCCGACAAGTCACATAGCAGCTATAAAGCATAAAATGAGCAGTAAATGAAGGAACGTGACCACAGCTCTCAAAACGGCCGGTCGGATCGTGTGGATCATTCTCGGAAAAGCAAGAAATGAGAAGGGAACATTGAGAATATCTTTTGCTAATGTATAATTTATTAATCATAATTAATAATATCTCTAAGATTAATTTAGTATTACTCATGTTTAGGTTCTATTATTGACACATATAGGATAGTAAGGTTTTATGATTAAGTATTATTGACACTTTTAATCGACAGTTTGATCCATGTCGTAAAGTAAACTAATCATAATTAATTCAATCCTTACGATTAATTAAGTATTAATCGTGTTTAGGTTCTATTATTGGTACATATCTACGTTGTGTGTGTCAGATAATAGGCTTCCACTTTAAGCAAACGATAAATTAGATTATTTTCTTACACCAAGCTAAGGTGGTCGTTTAAAAAATTAAATAATTTTCTTTAAACTTCCTTTTGCTTCCGATTCTGCAGAAAAAAACAATGTTCGAGATCCATTCCAATTTTCTATAAACAGAAATTTTATTTTCTTTATTTCGAAATTTCTCATTCCTTTTTTGGGTCCCCAAAAGCCAAGATACTCAAATTCATGTACAAGTGGCTATTTTAATAAATACTATATCCGTTCCAGTTTATGTGAACCTATTTTATTTTTGTTTTGTTCCAAAAAGAATGACCCTTTCTAAATTTGGAAATAATTTTGCTTAAACTTATAATTCTACCCTTAATGAGAAGGTTTTATAACCACATAAATACTCTGGACCCCTTTTTAAATTGTTTAGGACCACAAATTCAAAAAGTCTTTATTTTTTATTAAATTTCGTGTCAAATCAAACAAGTTCACGTAAATTGAAAGGGAGGGAATAGAAAAAATTGGTTGTTTTAATACTAGGAAATACACCAATAGGAAACTAAACTTCTGTGCTCCACTTAGTAGGGGTCCCTCAACTATTTTTAATTGGATTACGATTATAATATTATGAAAACAAAATCTACCCATTAAAAAGTCAATATTTTTGAAAAATTAATAAAAGAAGAGCACCTAAATTATAGTGGAGGATTAGTTTATCATGGGCGCTGGATTCTATCTTCATTGTTTCCTAATCGACCACAAAACCCTAATTATACTATTTGAATACTGCTAATGAATAGTATTTGCATTGGGTCCATAAAGCCAACCAGTAAAAATGTTTTCTTGTTTAATTAAAATAGGGACAACATTTCTGCATAAGTAATCACGCTTATAGTTAGATGAGTGGACTACGTTTAACGATAAAAACTTATCGACGCCATGTATTTATCATATCAACTTATCATAATCAAGTCAATAAGATAAAATTATGTCAATTGATCATAGTTAACTCAGAGAATTCCATCTGTTGATCTGCTGTAAATAATAGATACATATATATATTTACCTATAGCCAACTGTGTCCGTACTTAAAATTAACAATTTTTTTGCGACCATTGATAATGTTCCTCTTTGTATTTTATTTTGTATAGTTCACGTACGTTTCCTCGAGAAATTCTAATTATGTCCACGATGAACAACATGGAGGCAGAGCCGTGATACGAAGCTTACTATTTTATAATTCTAATTTTTTTTATTTGATACCGTGTTCTAAATTAATAATTTATATATAATTCAATAGATTTTAAAGACAAATACAGGATTTGAACCAAAATTACGGGATTCGGTTGAACCCACAACCGAAAAGCTAGCTCTACCACTGACACAAGTGAAGTATAAGAAAGACGGTGGTATAGACAAGCCTTACCCCTATATTATGTGAGATAGATAGATTGTTTCCTATAAACTATCGGCTAAAAAAAACGTTTTCAGAACATGTTTACAAAATACAAGAGTAAAATACTATCATAAAAATACTGAAAAAGGGAAAGTATTGATATAAGGAATATAAAGATAACTGCAAAGTGAAAGATACAACCGCAGTGATAAAATTGATTAATAAAGTAATACTAGCAGAGTAAAAAGAAAATGAGGAAAGGGAGACCGAGTCAAAGGGCAAGAAACACTTTGTCAAACTCTATGTAGGTTTGTTACTAACGATCAAACTTTTCTTACAATATTTTATTTACCTCAATATTTCAAGGTAATGCGAGGGCAAAAGTCAAATTCACCAAGGCAATAAATTGAATTAATGGATTTCTATGTTTTTCTTCTTCTTCTTTTCTTTTATGCGTATTATTATTATTAGATTAAAAAGAAAAAGAAAGAGAAAAAACTTAAGCGCTTGACTGACTACAGTTCTTATTGGAACTTTAAAGTCTATTGATACAACAAATTTGTGTAATATTTCTCTACCAAGAAATGAGAAAAAGAAAATAAAGTAGACCAAAGATTATTGCAAAGACTAGGCATAGGCATTAAGAACCACCACCCAAGTAAGGATGACTGGCTACTATACCTTGGCGAGCTAAATTAACCCAAACATAGCCAGCAATCACATTTCATGGCAGAACCTATTTCCATTTATTATAAATAACATGTCCAATGAAATCTTTTTAAAATTTATCTTAAACCAAGCCACTGAGTATAAGCTACTAACGGAGCGGGAGATTAACTTGGATAGGAAAATTCCCATTAAATTCCGCTAGGACAATACCTCGTAAAGGATGGTACAAATTAATTAAATATAGACGAGGTCTTCAGAGAAGTGTCCACAAATGGTAGGGTAAAAAATCCTTGATAGGGAGCGTTTTTCCCCAAATAGGGCCCTACGCGGCGCGAATCCGAATATAGTCAGGCTCCAATGCGAGTACCGAATACCGGGTGAGAAACCCCCTCCCAAAAAAAAAAGATGTGCCTTATGACTAAAAGCGCCGATTATCTATGAGTGATCAGAATAGAAATGCCAATTGACGAGATAAGCCTAAGAAAGATTTCAAGTTCAGACTATGGTGACTGACATCATCACTTACACAATGAAATTGAGTTTAAAGATTTTATTTTTGTCTCTTTTCGGATGATAAATCTTTCTCCGGACATAAAAAAGCTATGTTTGAATTAACATTGAGATACTAAATTACTAATGCAAAGAGGTTACTAAATCAGATATAAATTCATATTTCAAAGAGGTTACTAATAAGTTCTTTTAAATTAACTTCAAAAAAAAATTAAACAGATTAATAATAAAAGTAACTAGTAGAAGAAAAAAAAGAGTAACCCTTGGAATTTTCTAACAGTCGTGCAAATATCCAATCATGTTTTGTTAGCTCCAGGATTTAAGCCACATGCAGTTCTGTTTTTATTTTATTTTATTTATTTCCTCTTTTGCAGAATTCACATGGAGTTACCATTTCTAGAACTAGATGAGATCAAGCGCGTGCTGAGCACGCGCCCGATGTTATGCTTATGAAGTAGTAGCTTGTAGGTTTTAGGGGGTAAAAGTCAATTTTATAACTATCATTGATCAGGTATGACAAGTTTTAAGACAGTACCAAGATAGTTTAATTTTTCCTTCAGCTCTATCTTGCATGGAGCTAACTCATCTCGCGCATCCAACTAAAAGATATATGTGCTTCGATGGTGTCTGTAAACGTGGAAGTACAACAATGAGTTAAAACTTTCATCATACAAAGAAACGTCATACTTATGAAGCATGATAACTGAGCTTCTCCAAAATGTACACAAATGAAATAAATTGATGTAAATTCACAAGCCCCGTCTCATGGCCTATGGACCAAATCTATTATACTAATATCAAAAATTGGAAAGGAATAATAGTCAACATTAATTTAAATCAAGATAAAAACAATAATGTTTTATTTTCTATATTTCAGATAGGGGATTTTCTTTTAACAACATCAATTAAAGCACTTACCTTTTTATATGTTCACATTAGTGATAATTACAGCAATTGATACCTAATTCAACTTGACGATGACTATGGTTTATATTTTGAGCTTGCAAAACTTTTGAGTGGATCTAATTACAAATTCTAAGAATTTGGACCCTTTTCTCGAATGAAGCATCAGAATTTGAAGAAGGAGCAGGGTATAACAACCCTAATGTATAGCAACCTTTCACCCATTAGAGGTCTTAGATATGCATAGTAAAAGAAGAAGCAGGGTAGTTCGCAAGATATTGCATAAACTATCGCCTCATCTTAAGTCCCATAAGTCCATCAACTTTTTCCAGTCCCCCACTACATACTTAATATTCTACAACTTGTTAAGGTTCTTGTTTCAACTTTTATTCATGATATTTTTGTGTTAACACCTCGACACATAATTAAACATACATGCTTCAGAAAAGTTGCAAGTTTTTTCACTTTAATCTTTTCCTGAATCAGTTTTTTCCGCCAACTTAATGAATCTTCTACAGCTTCAACCTAGTAAAAATCTATTACAACAGAATATACTTCTAAAACGAAAAGAAAAGGTTACCAGAAATTTTCAACAACAGAAGTTGTCAATTACTGGAAATTTTATTGAGCACAAGAGCCACTAAGTCCAAGCAAACTCTTATTTTCTTTTGTAAACACAAAGCTTGCAACTCTACTCATATTTTCTCTTTTCTTCAACAAATGAGACTCTAGATATCAGAATACAAATAATAAAAAGATACAAAATAGTTGAAAGGAGATTAAAAAGCTAAATATAAAAACGTGATTAGTGTAGGTCTATAGGACAATCTTTCAATCAAAGCTTTAAAATTCATATAAAAATGACTACCAACATAATAAGATGATCTTTTAGGAGCAATTAAATGTTGAAACAGTCCATAAAAAAAAGTTAAGTTTTTTCAGGTATCACCCATCTGCA
Organism: Nicotiana tomentosiformis; assembly: GCF_000390325.3. Lineage (NCBI taxonomy): Eukaryota > Viridiplantae > Streptophyta > Magnoliopsida > Solanales > Solanaceae > Nicotiana > Nicotiana tomentosiformis. The sequence continues at coordinate 106,880,485 of NC_090815.1, read as the reverse complement.
ACATTAATAAGATTGAGAAAAACCATAAAATGCAATAAGATGAACGTATGACCTATTTAATTATGAGGACATAGTATAATGTAGCTGGCACTACAGAGACAAACACTGCAGCTGCAAGCTAGTACCAATTACACGAAGAACTTGAGAAGAGAATCTTCGGGATATGGGTTGGAGTATACCTACATTTAAAATGGAATTAGCTGAGAAGTTTCTTCTAAGAAAAAGTTTTCAAAAGGAATTTGTCCAGTATAGCTATGAGGAACCAAATACAACATACAAACAATTACTTAATAATAGATTTTCTAACATTGAAGAGTAACACTCTGACGAAAGTTTGATTCATTTTTAGATAATCATCAAATCACAAATTTAGGAAGTCGTGTTTAAAGATAGGTCAAATTATAAGAAGTTATGTTTAAAGATCTCAAATTTATCAGAGTATAAGTCAAAAGAAAGAAAGAAAAAGGCTTAATCAACTCTTAACTGGAAGCTACAAAAGGCCTTTCAAATCATATCAGAAGTGGAACGTCATTGTTACTTGAACACGAAAGCATATATCTACAAGAGCCAAATAATTGCAACTGTATCATATTCACATGTCAACCAGATGTATCATTATTCCTAATATTGGAGAATGAAGTAGTCAAATTTACCTTATAACACTTTCATTTCCTTTTCAAACTCACTTCAATGGAAGACAATAAACAAGCTATTGTTATTAATTGTCTGCTAACTCTTCCTCTTTAAATAAAACAAAAATTATTTATATCCTAGTTCTGCAGAAAGAAACAACATAGTTTTTAAAGAATCATCAAAATATTGCATCCTAATAGCAGAAAATTTCATTCACGAACGAAAAGCATAAACATAGGACTCCTATTAGACAATTTTCAAACCAGGGATTAAAGGAAAAAAATGACAAATTCAAGCTTAACAAATAGACGAAACATCCTAACAACTCAGAATTTGTCGAGTAAGTGTTTGAAGGAGACATCACTCAGCATAAATAATGTCAATAAATACACTTTAAGAGAGCAAATATTATCTTTAATTTTGATCATACATCGAAAAACTCAAAATTCTAAATCCGAAAGCCTTGTTTGAAGAAAGTAGGTGGAACAATAAATTTTGCTAACCCGGATATATGAAATACAAATGAGTATTTAAGATACTTCATCTGCTTTGTTAATGTTCCACCGCAATTACATATAACATAAAGGAAAAGGTTTAAAATAAAGAGGAGTAAGAGGAAAACTGAAAATTAGCTAATTCCAGAGCGAGAAGAGAATTTGACCAATATAACATGAAAAAATTATTATTCTACCTAAACTAAATTTGCTCTCTATTTTTTGCATAACTAAAAGAGTATTCTATGGAAGTGAAAGTATAAAGAAGGAAAATTGAAGGAGTAGAAGAGATGGAAAAGTCGGATGTTTCTAGACCTAGGTTTAGTACGTGGGGGGAAAGAAAATTATAAAATTAGTATGAAATGATTATTTTGCCCTTGGTCGACCATGATGGCTTTTCTATATAATAGAAAAAAGAACCGTTCTGCTACTTTTATTAATTTATTACTTCAAATTCTTTTCTTTCTACATTTGGTTAATAAGAAATCGCCATATCCAAGTATAAGCAATCGAGTCAAATAATAATAATAAAAACGAAAATTATCCTTACCTCATGAATATGCAACCACGAATCATCTTTTATAGCTCAAAAATAATTGGCATTTGTATTAGAGATAAATGAAAAATATGAAAACATTTAAGTCAAACGTCTAGCAAAAACATATAAGTTCGTTTTTCACCAAATCTTTCTTCCTTTTACCTATATACCGGTAATTGTTATAGAGAGGAACAAAATTTTTAAAAACGTAAGGAAAGATATTACATTATTGTTGATATAAAGCTCAAGATATATAGAGGGAGTCTCCTCGCCAAAAAATAAAAAATTACTGTATTTTATACTATTTCCTACTTTTCTTAATATTTCTTGGATAGATTTATTAAAATAAAAGGGCAACCCGGTGCGCAAAGCATTCCATCACGCAGTATATCGGAAAGAGCCGTACCCTAAGGGTGGTTTGGTAGGAGGTATTAACTAATATCTTGTTTGGTACATTTTTTCAACCTGTGTATAACTAATACTTGTATTAGTTATACATCATACTTGGTATTATCCTATATATAAGTAATGCATAGAAAACCATGGCATTAATACACCACACCAAACAGTAGATAAGAAATAATATCTGTATAACTAATACTTGCATTACTAACCCATACGTTACTAATACACCTTATTCCGCACTATTCATATACACCCTATCAAACGACCCCTAAAGGATGTAATATAGACAGCTACACCCTATCCTAATACAAGTATTAGCGGTTGCTTTCACGGTTTAAATATGTGACCTATAAATTACATGGAGACAATTTTACCATTGCTCCAGGTCTCCTTCTTCTGAGATTGATTTGCAATTTAATGAATTATTTTGAATTTAACTCTAAAAAATTCTAACTCAATTATGAATTATATTTTGAATATAATTTGTACAATTATGGAAGAAAGATAAACAAAAAAAATAGAAAGATATCGCTTTATATATCCATAATTTACTCCTCTGTGCTTAAATCAATCATGATGTTTCTTTTTCTTTATATATTATTATATTCCTTTTTATTAGTATATGTAATAATTATGATGCCTTTTGAAGTATAAATAAAATCATGAAAGGCCGTCCAAAGTCGACGACATTGGTGCATGGCAGCCATCAACGAACACAAAGATATAGGCAGAATGCCACTTCTCCTTTTCTCTTTATGGAAAATACATTAAAAAACTTCAATTACATTTTTCGACAATGTTTGTTACGTCAAGGAAAAAAAATTCTTTTTCAAGAAAAGATACAAATAAAATTTGTTCCTGTATATGGAAAAAATTGATTTTCACAGGCTTATTTCACGAGTACCTTACACCTATAGATGACCACCAATTTAAGCAAATCAAAATAGGAGAAAAAAGAGGATAGGATTTTGTCCTACTTAACCAAATGTTAACAATCAAAAAGAGAATTCTGCTGATAATGATAACATAAAATTGGCAATATGTTGGTGACTTAACAATACTTGTGATCAACTCATATACTTTATAGTTTATATGTTGTGGAGATGAAGAAAATAGTGATTTGCTCCAGTGGTGAGCACCCTTCATTTTCAATTAAGAGGTTGTGATTTCAAATCACTCCAAGAGCAAGGTGAGAGTTCTTGGAGGGAGGGAGCCGAGGGTATATCGGAAGAATACTGGACAAGTAAAAGTGAACGAAGAGAGTATTTAATTTGCTTGAGAGAAATCCATAGATAATATTCATATATCCATATAAGGAACTTGTAAAGTCCAGGCAAGTTTGTAATAAGAGTATTTATAAAGATATGGTCAAATAGATCAAGGGTCAATAGTCAAACAATTATAATCTTAGGATAAATTAAAGCTGACCACCGCCTAAATCAACGAATGAGTTTAACACTCCCAAATCCAAATCATAGCATGGTTTGCACAATCTATTTTAATATTCCATTCTTTAGCTTCTATTGGATAATGCTATTACCAATTTTCTAATCCAGAACTCACTAACCCGCACAGACTTGCGAAATCGAGCTGATAAATAAAAAGCAAATTAAATCTTGATTAAGACACCCCCTTTTTTGGAGGGGATGTTTCACTTAATTGAAGTCCTACTTTGAGAAATAATAAGCTCCTACTATTAAAAGATGACTCACTCGTACGGTTTGAATCCGGAACTTTGATTAAAGTTGAAGAAATACTTACCACCTTCTCATAACCGTTAATCCAATCTATGGCCAGCTTAACCATTACAATTAGAGGTGTTTATAGTTATGTAAACTTTGATTGCAAGTGGAGTAATTATTTTTTCAAATTTATAAATTGAACTTTCCTCACCAGGGGGTTTACTCCTTTACAGATAATTTTCATGGTACATTATGTAATTGAAATCGATGCAGACTTAGTGAAAAATAAAATACATGAAGCAGAAAGAATATATAAAGGCGATAACAATTAGTAGTTGAGTATATATTTTTGCCACATTAGTACGTTTACTCCATATCCTATATTTTTTACAAGTTTTCTAGTCTCGTTAGAGATTCTTATGTAAGAAATATAGAAATTTTTAATATTTTATTTTATCTTTTGTAATATTAATTTGAGATGAATTTAGATGAGACTGTAATCACTGAACAACTATAGCGGACCCCAACTATTTAAGATTAAGGTGTAATCGTAGATGTTAAATCACCCAACCATAACATCCACTCTCTCTGTTCTCTGTTCTAGTGTACGCGAATCTATTTGCTTTTTAGTCTGTTCCAAAGAGAATGACCACTTTATAAATTTGAAAATAATTTAGCTTAAACTTCAAATTCTACTCTTAATGAGAAATTTTTATAACCATATAAATACTCTAAATTTTTTTTGGACTTATTTAGGATCATAAATTCCAAAAGTCTTTATTTTTTTTTGAAACTCCGTACCCAATCAAACATGTTCAAGAGTATTTTTGTACTTATCTATTTAGTTTAATTGCTTAATGGATTTCAAATGAAACTAATTACAAGTTTACAACTAATGAGTACAAAATTTGGCCATGGGCCATGACTCCAAGTAGGACTAAAGATGCAAACAATTCTTAAACCTTAGCACCATTTTTATTTTGTCTTACGACCCGCGATTTTGCTGCTCTCTAACTTGCGCCATGGTTACAAGTACGCACTCGCAGTCACTTTTTGTACGTGTCAACTGCATGTCACTCTTAACCCTGACGTGGTGATTTTATAAAATATGAGCGCTATACCCTCCCGGCGCACGTTAGCTTCCTGACTTTTATAATTTTCAATTTCCCACCCGATTTTTAGTCCTTTTACTCTACGCTTAAAATACTCTCACCTTAACAACTGATTTGTTTTCTTCTCTCTTTTCTCTCTCTCTTTGCAGAAAACTAAAATCCATTTGCTAAAGCGGTTTGTCAGCTAGCTTTTTCTCTTTCAATCTTTTGCAGATTTATCAGCTATTTTCTCCAAATTCAAGAAAAAAGAGGGGACTCTATTCGTCTTTGATTACTTCTGCTGAAGGTTGCTGGTAATACTTCCATATTTAGAAAAATATTTTTATATATATGTGCACATGGTGTATATATATGCGTATAATGAAAGTTTTTATTTGTGATATATAAGAACAAGCTAGCAGAATAACTGGGTTTCTCGGTTTTGTTACATCTTCAGGCACGTACAACAGTTGAAGTCTTGAAGCAAAAAGTATATACCTTGTGAAGTCGATCGTCACATTTATAAGTAAAATGTCTTCTCGTTGGTGTTCTTAATGATCGGAAAATCAATTTTCTGATCAAAGTTGAGAAAGTTTGAAGTTGTTGTACGGTCGATCGGCTTTTGGAGGTGTCGTTTTCGGTCGAGGTGAAAGTAGTTGAAAAACCAGCAAAAAAAGGTTTACAAGAGGGAGAAAGCGTGCGGGTTGAAACTTTTTGAAAGATTTTTGTTCACGTGAGGATTGTGAAAAAATGCCGCATAGAACGACTTACTTCTTTCCGAGGCAATTTCCTGACCGCGGGTTCGATGCATCTGCAAAGTTTGTTAATGATGATCACGAGAAGAAAATCAGTACTGTCGTTGAAGATCAAATTAAATCAGGAAAATCTTCAGATAATGTCACATCGAAACAGCTGACAAGTGATCATGGGAAAGAGACTAATAATAATGCTTCATTTTCCTATGGGCACCGTGATAAGATTCACGGGAAGCAATTGTCCGCTTTTGTGAGCTGGCTGGCGGAGAAAAATAAGAAAGGTAAATCAATACAGAATCACGTGAAGATCAAATTAGATGATGTTGATGGCGATGATGAACATGAACTTTTGCTTCCTGCTCCGCCTGAGGCTGTACCAGTACATGAACTGGTTGGTTGCCACGTGGCGGAGGCGGAGGCGGAGCAGAAGCAACGGCAAGGGTCGACATTTGATCGGAAAGTTTCATTACAGAGATTATCGAGTAGTGGAAGCAATTTCAGTTGTGCGGGGAAGGGTAATTTTGAGAGACAAACTTCGTTGCAAAGGCTATCGAGTTGGGGAAGTACTAGTTATGCAGGGAGTTTGTTTTCGGGGACGACGTTGGATGGGAACTGGCCGAGTACTGGGGTTAAAGATACGCAGACGGATCAGTCGACGACGAGGGAAGTGGAGGAAGTGGTGGAGGCGGCGGAGGAAGAGGTGGAGAGAGTTGACAGTGAGGGTTCGTTGATGCAGAAGTCGAAAGAGAGCTATTACTTGCAGCTCACGCTTGCTAAAAAGCTTGTAGAGCAAGCAATGCTTGCTTCTGGAGAGCCTATGCTTCTGCAAGAATGCAGCAGTACTAAGGGCCTTGGTGGTTCTTTTGATGCTCAAACTGTGTCATATCGTTTATGGGTATATTTCTTCGCTCCTCTCTCTCACACACTGACACACACACACAAACACTCTATTTTTGCATGCCTGGTAGTTAATCTTAGGAAACAATTCTATTATTTGTTATACTTTAGCTGTACTAAGCAGGGGCGGAGGCGTTAAAAGAAATTCGCTAAATATGTACGAATATTAAATTTGCACTTGAGATCTCTGGCTTAGATTCTCGAACACTTAAAAAGTTCAAATTCTGGATCGGTCTCTGCCGGTAAGCACTTGTTATTTGGCATGTTGCCTGTGGATTTCCATCTAATGCTTAAAGTTTGTGAAAATTTCAGGTGAGTGGTTCCTTGTCTTATGCGGACAAAATATCGGATGGGTTTTATAACATATTAGGAATGAATCCGTATCTGTGGGTTATGTGTAATGAGACAGAGGATGGTAGACGAACTCCATCTCTAATGGCACTAAAAGAAATTGAACCCGGTGATACATCAATGGAGGTTGTTCTTATTGATAGGCGTGGGGATTCAAGGCTCAGAGAATTAGAAGATAAAGCTCAAGAAATTTACTTTGCTGCAGAGAATACGTTAGTGTTGGCAGAGAAACTTGGCAAGCTTGTGGCTGTGTATATGGGGTAGGTATCAATTTTTTTCAAGTGCTCTCTATACTTGATTTTCTTCTATACGAAATTGAGTTCCTTGAAATTTAAGGGGCTCTTTTCCGGTGGAGCAAGGTGATCTTCATCAGCGGTGGAAAGTTGTTAGCAAGAGATTAAAGGATCTGCAGAAGTGCATTGTGCTACCAATCGGCAATTTGTCCTCAGGACTTTGCAGGCACAGGGCTATTTTATTCAAGGTTAGTAAAATACCTCTTTTACCTCTTTTCCATATGTTCAAAGTTTCAATTTTATCCAATATCTCTGAATTGCTTTCCCCCTTTTTCTCCCCTCCTGGTGGCTAACAGTCATTTCTATGTTAGTAGCTTTTCGTTGTTCAAATTGATCTATGATCATCTTTGATGGTTAAAAAGAAAGAAAATATAACCTTCAGTAGTACCTTGATTTTTGATATATCTTTTGAGCAATTTGTTTGTTTTTGCCCCAAAAAACCTGTGTGCGTTGCACCTTTGGAATGCTGCAGTCGGACTTGAGACATAATTTACTTTGATTACTGAATTCATTGTGATGTTTGATGAAGGAACATATTGATTAAGTAGTAGCTATACCTAGGATGTTTTCATAGCTTTTGAGCGACGTAACAATAAACGGTTGGCACTTGCCATGGATAATTAAAGAGTGTTACATAAAAGATCACCATGCCATGGATAATTAAAGAGTGTTACATAAAAGATCACCAATGGAAGTAGCTCGAGGAGAAACAATAATGGTGATTATGCTTATTCAGTAATGACTACCCTACCTGAACTTTGGGTCATAAAATTCTTTATGAAATATCTGCATGCCCTCTACATAATTGTTACGTGGACAGGGTGAAATAGAATTCTAAACCGGCTTTCATTAATCGTTCTTGTAATTACTTGATTACTGAAATGGAGCTTTCAGAAAACCGAAAATTAGCTGATGACTATTGTGGTATGCAGAAATTGGCAGATTACGTAGGTTTGCCTTGTAGGATAGCTCGAGGTTGCAAGTATTGTGTTGCAGATCATCGATCTTCTTGTCTGGTGAAAATTGAGGATGATAGAAGATTGTCAAGGTAAAACATCTTATCCACTTCTCCATTCTGAAAAAGGGGCGAAAAAGTTAAACTAGTTATCTCCCCTACCACCAACAAGAATTTTCCCCTTAGTTATCTCCCCTACCACCAACTAGATAATTGCACTGCTTGCCATTTCTTTGACCAGATTTAATTGGGCTTTCACGAGTATGTTAAGATTAAAGCAGTGTATACAAATTTAGAACCTTTTGGTGCTTTGATTTTCCATTAAATTTCTGTAAAGCCTGACTTTACTTGTTATAAACACTGGTGAACATTATGTTTATTTTCACTTCATTCTTTTCTGACTTTTATCTATATTGTATCAGAGAATTTGTGGTTGATCTTGTTGGGGATCCAGGAAATGTGCATGGTCCAGATTCCTCTATCAATGGAGGTGTATTGGCTCCTGTTCCTTCACCACTTCAAGTATCTCATCTGAAGGAATATCAGCAGCCTTACGTGGATAGTGACATAAGTAATCAGTTACTGCTGTCAAATGACACATTCGGTCCTGCAGAAAATGCTTTGCATACAGGTGTGCTGTTATTTACATACCCTTGTAGCTTTAATTGATGCTCCTATTATTAGGAAAAAAGGGATCAAACTAATTTAATATGTTAACCAAATGGTAGAGCTGTAAACGTTTTGTGGAAACTGAATAAAATTCCTATAAAGTGAACGGTCGCCTTTGCTTTTGGATACACTGATTTAACATTATTACTTGAAAGAAGATGATGTAAGGTTAATTTACAGCTTGAGATATGACATACGACCAAAGCAAGTCATTGCATTTGAAATTCTTTGGATATTACAATTGTAACTTCTTTTTCCCATAATAAATTGTTACTTATATCAGAAAGAATAGATCATTGGTGTTCCAATACAGGTGCCTTTTTATGTTGTGTCTGTACTACAATAGTATCCTGCGTTGCAGCACAGGGAAAAAGCTTACTTGAAAATTCTCTTCCTGACCATTGAAAGGGCTTGTTCTATGCATTTGCATAAATTGTTAGAATCAGAAGCTAGATGATTTTGAAGTTCAGATTTTTTAGTGTCACCATTGGAGAAAGAGAAATTGTAATTTCTATACTTGCAGACCCCCACATTGAAGGTGATCATGTGAGCGAATTTGCTGTCAGTGATAAGCCAAAGTTGCCAAATGATGCACTGTGCCGCTCTTATCAAGCTTTGGAAGTTGAACCATCCGAGGTTCTTGTTGCTGCTGAAACAGCGGGAGATGAGTATTCTAGACCAAGAGAAGATAAAATCATTATCAGGCAGACTTACAAGGAGGAGGTTGTGCTATCCAAAAAGTCTCCAATATGCCCTGGCAGACCGCCAAAAGCAACTCTATTAGCTAATATAGATGCAATGGAGGCAGGAGGTAGAACAGGGAAGCGTGAGAAACCGGCTGCAACGAATCCCAGATACTTGAATCTTGAGCCTTCTCTTGCAATGGATTGGCTTGAGATCTCATGGGATGAATTACAGATGAAAGAGCGTGTTGGTGCTGGTGTGTCTTTGTGAATATGTCTAATGATTTTAAATTATTCCTCATTTATGGAACCCTGTTCGACATCAATGTATCTTGATGTACCTCTTCTTTCATGCAGGTTCATTTGGGACAGTACACCGTGCTGAATGGCATGGATCGGTCAGTATTATTTACTTTTGAGTTTGCTGCTAAATTATTCATGCTGTATTGCCTGTAAGTCTAAATAAATTGTAATCATGCTGTATTGCTTCTATTACATGTCAAAGATGTATAAATGATCTAGGCAACGCAAAGGTGTAAATCACATTGAAGCAAGACTTTAGTATAACTTCATGATAATGACACTGTAATTTTCAGATCATTTCTTGATAATGCTATTGGTATTTTGATATTGACAAAAAACGTACTGCATGAGGTAATTGAATTTGCTATTACATTGTGGTTCCTAAAATTGGACATCTTCACTTAACTTGTGGTTAGCAGCATGCATTAGTTGGAGAAAAAGGATATGCAACAAATGCATGAAATTGAAGTTTCATACAATTTCTTTTAAAAGATACTTTGTGGAAATTATGTTTAATTTTTGATATATTGGTGCACCTGTTTTAATGTGCTACTAACTACTGCAGGATGTTGCAGTCAAGCTGTTAACTGTCCAGGATTTTCATGACGATCAGTTAAAGGAGTTCCTAAGGGAGGTGAGTGCATAGAATAGTTGGTTGAGCTGTTGTATTCTAGCCACCATAAAATTGTATAGGTTTCGAGCCATGAAAGCAACCACTAATGCTTGCGTTAGGGTAGGCTATCTACATCACATCCCTGTGGTGCGGCCCGGCCCTTCCCTGGATCTTGCGGGATGCTTTGTGCACCTGGCTGCCCTTTTGTAAAGATAAGCCTACTTTCTGCAGCTGCAGCTGACCTCTTTCTGCTTTTTCTTGTTTCCCCAGTATAGCAAGTATAGCAAGGGTAAGACGGTAAGACAAAAAGCAGAACGACAGAAAGAAATACTCTAGTACATTTTTTTGTTTAGTTTAATATTGGCAGTAGTCCACCCCAAATATCTTGAAACTGAGGCGTAGTTGTAGTTTAATCTTGGCAATCTGCTCTCTAACGTCGATTTTGTCTGTGTATTGCATTCATATCTATGTGAAATTCTTAAATTTAGTTGATGGATTTTTCCTGTCATTTGATCCTTCTACTCGCATTCTTATACTGGTGTTTATTGTTGGATGGTAACTCATGATTCATGTTTTCTGAAGGTTGCAATTATGAAACGTGTTCGTCATCCAAATGTGGTGTTGTTCATGGGAGCTGTTACCAAGCGGCCGCATCTATCGATAGTGACTGAATATTTGCCTAGGTAACTTGTGTTTTAGTCACTGCATAATATTCTTACTTTCTATCTTCAAGTATTTGACTGGACTAAATTTTCTGTGCTTTGATTATGATGATAGGGGAAGTCTCTACCGTCTGATACACAGGCCAGCTGCTGGGGAATTGTTGGACCAGAGGAGACGTATCCGTATGGCTTTGGATGTGGTTTGTGCCAATCTCACATATTATAGTTGCATGCCTTACATGTTTTTATCTAGAAAGCTTCTTATTCATTTCAAATACAGGCCAAGGGTATCAATTATTTGCATTTGCTAAACCCACCTGTTGTGCATTGGGATCTGAAATCTCCTAACCTGTTGGTTGATAAAAACTGGAATGTAAAGGTAAAGTGTTGCTGACTCACCTTTGAGTTTTCAAATGAATTTTGCAGTTCTCATAATCTGAAATGTTTCTTCCAGGTTTGTGATTTTGGTCTGTCGAGATTTAAAGCAAACACATTCATATCATCAAAATCAGTTGCTGGAACTGTAAGTTGCCTTCCAACATGCACACCCCCCCCCACCCCCCACCCCCCGGTTCTCATATGTAAGTACCCGTAGTTACGAGCCTCTTGGCTCCATTTACCAATCTTGCAAGCTAAGATTCTTAGCACTTAGGAATTGCAAAAACAAGCAAGTTACGTACTGTGGAGCCTCTGATACAGGCAGCTGCATTCTTGTGCCATGACGCATTGTAGAGTACAACTATTTCTTTCTATTATCGACGTATTTAGCCAAGTTCAAATGATGGAAGACTATGATTTGATACCAAGTTTGTCACGACCCAAAACAGGAGGCCCATGACCGACACCTAACAAGCCTAGTGCCTGCCGAGGGAACACTTAAACCTTGATCCAGTCATAGAAATGCATTAAACATTCTAATTGCAATTTAAGGATCTATCACATAGTGGGAAAATCGACAAGAGTGTTATTTAAGGTCCCAAATTCCCAAAATGAAAATTGGCGTGCAAAGTTTTTCATGGGTGACTTCTCTGTTTGCGCTAAAAAGAATAGTGGACATAGTGCTTTCTCTCCCTCTCTATGTCTCTTTTATTTAATGCTGGCAAACTTAAAATATACGAAGAGCATGGAATTTCAAAGAGCCTCTCGTCTCTTGGTTTGTTGAATAGGCTGTGTCACCACTGATATTGCCTTTAACATTGCCTTCATTTATACTTCAGAGCTTCTTTTTCTGATTAAAAGGAAAAATTGGTTTCATTGCTTTCTATATCTCATGAAGCACTACGAATATAATTAGTCTGATTGCGGCATCTTGGACTGGATGAACATATCCATCATGGACTGTTACTACTTCCCATGCCAGTACAAAGTCAGCTTTATGATCAGCATCCTGCAGGTTGAGCATTTTCTTCTTAGTCCTATCAGCTTGTAACTCTCTTGCTCTTCATTTCAGCCTGAATGGATGGCCCCGGAATTTCTTCGTGGGGAGCCCTCAAATGAGAAGTCTGATGTCTATAGCTTTGGCGTGATATTATGGGAGCTAGTGACCATGCAACAGCCTTGGAATGGACTGAGCCCTGCGCAGGTCTACTTCTTCCCATTCATTCCCCCCCCCCCCCCCCCCTTCTTTTTCTCCAGCACTCATCCTTACACTTGTTATCCTCCTGAGGGAGTCGTTGACGTATTGTTTGCAAACTTTCAGGTTGTTGGTGCTGTTGCTTTCCAGAACAGGAGGCTCACTGTCCCGCAGAACACGTCTCCAATGTTGGCATCTCTTATGGAAGCCTGCTGGAACGAGTAAGTAGACATGTTATTCTAAAGGCCTAAGGAGATCTAGTCTAGGATAAAAACATCAGTATCCTATCTTTTCCTCTCTAGTATTCAGATTTGTTGTCAATTAGAGGTGGCAACTTAACCAAGCCATATTTTAGTAACCCGCCCAAGTTAAACTGATACGATATGATCTTTTTGTTGGTTGGACCAATGAGTTGAACCCAAAATGTTCCATCAAATTATTGGTTCGAAACGGGTCAACATGGTGTAACCAAACGGGTCAAAATGCAACCCAATTCCAACATAAAAATCGAATTGATTGTGCAAATGTGGAAGAACTTGGGCTCATAAATTAAGAAATATACATTAGCTTTCATAGTTTTTTTTTATAGGTGGGGTTGGATATGACCTATTTATTAATTTAACCCGTTTGACTATCCCAAGTTTGACCTAACCCGCCCATTGATCAAATTATCAATCATGTTAAAGAACGTATGACTTGTTTTCTTTAATTTCCCGTCAATTTTGTACACTTTCTCATAATCTCACATTCCCTCGCAGTGACCCAGCACAACGCCCTTCCTTTGCGAGCATTGTGGATACATTAAAGAAACTACTTAAGTCTCCACTACAGTTGATTCAGATGGGAGGAAATGTTAAGAGTTAGATACTCTCCACTTATTTTGGAGAATAAATTCATCAGAGTTCCTAGATATATAACTACTTAATACTGACAAAGTTTGCAAAACCTCACAAGGTTTATGCCCAACAATTGCAAATATGTTGGCCATCTAACTTTTTGAATGATAAACAAGTCTCTGTCCGTTCTTGGGGAAAGAGGCATTTCTTAAGTTGTTTTATTGTAGAACCCTGGTCTATGTCAGCCATTGTCCACCTTCCAAATGTGAAATAATTAGAGGCTGTAACTATGTAGTAATCGGGAATAGTATTCCCGTATAAGTCGAAATTATGTTGTATCCAAGGAAAGCATTATTGAGAAAAGTTGATGTAGCAAAATTGTAAGCCACTCTAATAATATAGAAGTGATTCAGTTATTTTTTTGGTTCTCTTTGATCATTGTTTATGTTTTTATGGACTGCTTATAATCCATTGATACTTCAAATGCTCATCTATTCGAGCTCGCACCGGATATGGTACAAGGTACGACACTAATTCGGTAAGATCTTCCATTGTGGACATTCCTAAATTCTCCTCACCTTAAAGCCACTTCAAGAATTTTCCGTTCATCATTCAATACGACAAAAAATGCTAGTGAATTATGTCATAACTCAAAACTTGAATGTATTTTGGATAGGAGATTAACGTCAAAATACAGCATATTCACCTCCTCAAAAGCAGATTTCCGTATTAGAATACTCTTCACGATATTTAGCTCCTTCGCATCAGTTTAATATTATAAAAACTTACTTTTTTTGGGACTACAAGCACAAAATAGCGGGAGTGCTTAGGAAATGATAACTTCGAGCCGCGAAAATAGTTTTTTTGCATAAATACAGCATAAATTTATGTACAATGTATCTTTATGGTCTGACCTTTCTCCGGACCTACAGATAGCCAAAGCTTAGTGCATTATAAGCAGTAGGTCATGAGTTCGAGTCATGATAATAGTCTCTTGCAGAAATGAAGCATAAATCTACGTGCAATAAATCTTTGTGATCTGACCCTTTCCGGACCTACCCATGATCGAAGCTTAGTGCATAACCTGTATTTTTTACCGGCACAAAATACAGTAACAACAACAACCACATAGTATAATTTTACTAGTGAAATCTGAATAAGGTAGTGTAGTGTGTACGCAGAAACTTACCCCTACCCGAAATAAAAAAACTATTTCCGATAGATCCTCGATTTCCTCTTTCCCATAACTCCCCGCTTGAGGGTGACTCGAACTCAGCACTGTAGCTCCCACTCGTGTCCAAAATAAAAAAGAAATTTTGCTAAAAGCAGCTACAGGTACAAATACTAAAGCCAAAGATACTACACCTAACAACTTCGGCCAGCAAAAGCTACTTACAACCTTTTAAGACCCGATCGAAAAATCCTCAGAAACCCACAAAACCGAATCCTATGGATTTCTCCGACAGCAACATGTGGCGTGATCTTCTACTTCAAGCAGTCCTAATTCTAGCTACAGTTTTCATGTTCCTTTTCATGTACAATATTCCCCAGAAATTCTTCTCGAAGCTTCGCCTACGAAACCGAGCCGATATGCAAGCGAAGCGCCATTTCGTCCAAGGAGCTCAGCTTCTTTCTCAAGCCAAATCATCCGCCGCCAAGGATCGATCCGCCGCCGCTTCGCTTGCCAAATCTGCTGAAGCCGAAGCTGACTTAGCCATCGCTTTAGACCCGAGAGATGCCGCGGCTCACATACTCAAGGCTTTAGCTCTCGATTTGCAGGGTTTTAAGACGTCAGCTCTTGATTCGATTGATATCGCGCTTTCGCCGCTCGCCGTGAAGTCGCTGTCGGAGCCGGAGAAAGCGGATGCTTTGTTTAAGCGAGCTGAGTTGAGACTCGCTGTGAGTCGACGCGGACAAGTTGACTCGGTCATTGAAGATTTGACTGAGTCAGTTCGTTTGAAGGGCGATAATGTTAAGGCTTTTTGTTTGTTGGGCGATTGTTACGAGAAAAAAGGCTTAACAGAGGAGGCCCAAGAGGTTTATGAAAAAGCCCTAAAAGTTCAGCCCAATTTTGCTCCTGCTCGAGAGGCACTTGACCGATTGAATTCCGAGTCTTGAACTCTAGTAATGTTTTTTTTTTTGTTGGGAAAAATAATAAATAAAGGAAAAAATTAGAGAAATTTGTTCTAGCATTGTTCAATATAAAGGCAATTGGTTTACCTTGAATTTGGAGAATTAATTTCACCATGATTGAATTTCAGAGTTTATGTGTCAGAGATACGCAGAGCAAACCAACAAGTGAACAATTAATATGATGAATATAATATATTTTGACCATTGAGCCTGTAGGCACAAATTAAAGGTGATTAACTTAGTTCTTTACGTTGCTGCAGCCTGCCTAGCTAATTAATTTTTATTAGGCAAATAGTTTTGGCAGCCTATGTAAGATGATCATAAACATTATTTAGATTTATGATTGTGATGAGAATGGTAATTGATTTTTTTTCTTCATGTGCTTAAGAGGTACCTATATTGATGGGAGGATAGATATATTTGGTGGAATAGTGAAGGTGCGCACATGTTGACACCGCCCTTTACTGAACCTTAAAACAAAAGATGATATGAATAGTTGATTTTAGAAGTCAGCACCAAGGTTCCACAAAGGCGGCAGCATTTGTTGGACAAAGTAAGGATTGACCTGCTTGACTTGGCAAATCTAAAAGTCTAAAAAGGTCACTGTTATATCTTTGAAAAACTTGGTATATCTTAAAGTCCAAATATAAAGGTCACTGTTATATCTTTGAAAAACTTGGTATATCTTAAAGTCCAAATATAAAGGTCACAGTTATATCTTGGAAAACAGCTAATGCTCAATTACTGATGAAGTACCTAAGGTGAATTCAAAATCTTTAATTTGGTGTTGACTCATGGCTGTAATGCCTTCATTTAACAGAGGGCATTAGCCGGTAAATCATTGCTGAATAGAAAATTATTGACAGTACTATGGCTGGGGGGTTGTGTCCTATGCTTCAGCTTCTAGGGACATGCTGGATGCTGTTGTGCTTGAATTTCATGGGTTGCAATGGTAAATTAGTGGAAGAGGAAAAAAGGGCACTTTTAGAGCTGAGGGACTCCCTTAACTATCCCAATGGCTCTGCTTTAATTAATGAATGGATTGGAGAAGACTATTGTGCATGGGCTGGTATTTTTTGTGGCAGTGATCCGAACAATGATTCATGTGTTCTTGATATTTTTCTTACCAACAAAAGACAACTTGGACTTGGAATATGGCATCCTAATGCAACCTTGTTGACTCGTTTCACGCATCTTCAGTCTCTGTATGTATCTGGCAATGCTATTGGCAACTGGATCATGCCAGAATCTATTCTTTTCATCAAGAAGTTCTTTCATTACCTGTATTCATGTTTCATTTGATCAAACCTACATGATGCTACAACTTATCTCCCTCAATATGTAGTAGTATAATTAGTACAAACGCTTACTGCTGTTAATATTTGTTTAACACAATGAGCACTTCCCCTTGAATCCTTAGATATCTAAGATTTGTTTTTTTTATAAAAAGATTCTGCACCCATGGCCCTTATCTCCTTTCTTCACTTCTTCGCATGTTGGAGTATCACTTTTTAACAACTTAAACTTGCAGCATTATGCAAATTGCACAACCTGAAGGAATTGGATCTAAGTTTCAACCCTTTAAATGGTGATGCTCTGCCTCATTTTCAAGTATGTAGCCTCGCATCACTAGAACAGCTATACCTTTCAGGGGTTTATCCTAGTTCCTCTTTACCACTTCTCAGAGGTTTGTTTTTCTCAGTTGTAGATTCTTAATCAATCGTAGATGGTGCATCAAAGTTTTTACCTTGGTTTCGTTGTAACACATTTTAATGATATCATGTATCAGTGTGTGGACTAAAGAATATCCGGAGATTAGATCTAAGCAGCAATAATCTTATAGATGATAGTATACCACATTGCCTATTCAATGATCTTCCATACCTTGAAAGCCTTGACTTGTCCAGGAATAACCTCAAGAATTCCAATCACATTCTATCAGGTAACTTAAGTTGGATATTTTCTGTTGTTACATGCGCTGATCTTCTTCAAATTGTCATTATCATTTTCATTTTCCTATTGTGAGAACATCTTTTACTATTAGTATTTCCATATATAAATGGTTGCCTCCAGCTGAACAAACTGTTAATTGGTGGTAGACCCTCTCATCTACTCTCCTCAACTGCCATCTTCTCGCTCAATACTCTTTTGTTAAAGCATTTCTTAGTGAGTGTGTATGAAACACATATGAACTGACTACAATGTTGAAGTCAATGGCATGATTCTCATTAACTAAATATAGCTTGTATAAATGAAATACATGTCACCAGGAAGGGACCTTATGTCATCAGATGAAGACTGCAAAGATGAACTATTTTCTTGGTTGGCTAACTCCAACCTTGACCTACTCAAATTTCTTAAACTGGACAGGAGTGAGTTATGGAACCTTCCATAAGCCTGAGAGTTTTATTTCGATAAAAATACATAATAAACATGGTACGAGTGAAGCTCTAGCCTGTAGGTTTTCCAGTTTTCCCTAACAATCTTCATGCCAGCATAAGGATAGTAAGGCACAAATAATTTATCCACTGTGTCGAGTTTTCAGAATTTTCCTGTAAATACGAAACTCGGTTTTTACTCTGACTAGTGAACTTGACAAAAAACAACCCTCATGTTGCTTCATGTATTTCTTGCAGCTTTATGTAGACTGCGGAATCTCAAAAGGTTGGATTTGAGTTATAATTTTCTGGATGATGGAAGCGTACCATTCTGCCTATTTGAAAAGCACTCGCTGCTCGAAAGTTTAGATATTTCACATAATAATATCAGGGGTTCACCTGGTTTCTTTTCGGGTAATGCTGAAATTTTTAAAATTTCTTTCAATTCCTTTACTTTCAGTTCAATGATGAAATGGAATTCACTGAGCAGGCATCAGCACTAGCATGTCTTTTCTATCTATGAGACATGGTTCTCTCTCAGGTTTATGATCTTCTGATGAAGTCCTCAATAGAAATGTTCTACGCCTGGTTCTAGGATGAAAAAATCTTTGACAAAAGTTTCTACTATGCTTTCCATTTGTTGTTACAGAAATGCAGGGTAAGGCTGCGTACAATAGACCTTTGTGGTCCGGCCCTGCCCCGGACCCTGCGCATAGCGGGAGCTTAGTGCACCGGGCTGCCTTTTTTTTGTTATTCATCCATTGCTAGGGCAACTTTTGGATTTGAAAAGCCTAGTAATATATATTTTTTTTGATAAAGAAAGCCTAGTGTTATTGTTTTTCTAAATATGCTATTCATATTTTCCCTTGTGAAAAAAACTATTTCTCGTCGATGACTCTTCCAATATTCTGTTTGAATCATCAGAATTGCAGTTATTTTCATTTTCTAGCATGCCCTAAATTTAATCAACTTAATTGGGACATATTAGTCTCTAGTGTCAACACTTTTGCTTGTTGATATCTTATTTTATTTTTACCGTCTTTCCTGCAAAGAGCGTTTTAATTTCTGATGTGCCTTTTTGTCTAGTGAAGTTATGGTCTCAAACTCACAGTCTGCCCAAAAGGTAGAATCAGCATTTTGCATCTTTAGTGTGACTGACAATCCTTTTTTGGTGGAGAATATCTACAAATTTTAGTTCAATTTCCTGATTCAAAAGGTTGAAGGTAAAAACCTAATTGTTGAGTTGAAAACTGACCTGCTCTTTTTTTTCTTTTTTCGGTACGCAGCTCCCCTCCCCCTTTTTCTCAAAAAAGGAAAAAAAGCAAAAACGAATGTGATGATCAGCAATGTAATTAATCTGTCTTTTGCTCTAAAGCAGATGAAGAACATTGGACAAAGCTAATAGTTGGTGTCTTCCTTCGAATTTATTCGGACAACTTGCTGAAATTTACTTCTGTCATGCCAGAATTTGAGCCAAAAGCTGTATATATTTTCTGCATAACAATGTTAAATTTCTGCTGGATATTAACTACTTGTTACGCTTTTCAGGAATCTGTAAACTTAAGAACCTGCAGGTGTTAAATCTCCAGGATAACCTTATCCAAGGTGGATTTGATCCATGCTTTGGTGGAATGAGTTCCTTGGTTTCTTTAGATCTTTCTTTTAATCATTTTGAGGGGAGTGTTTCTTCTTCCATATTCAGCAACCTGACTTCACTCAAGACCCTCCTTCTTTCAGACAATCGGTTTGATGGACTTCTCCTGTTTTCAAATTTTGCTAACCTCTCCAACCTTGAATCCATTGATCTTTCAAATAACGAGTTCATAGTTGACACTGAAACTCCATCTTGGGTCCCATCTTTTCAACTTGTATCCCTTAACCTACGAAATACTAGACTAAACCAGAAATATGGCCACGTAATTCCAACTTTCATTTCCAAACAACACAAGTTGAAGTCCCTGTCTTTGTCCTATAATGCCCTTCAAGGAAACGTTCCGTCCTGGTTGTTGTATAACAATACACTTCTTATGTTGTCTTTGAGAGGCAACCATTTGTATGGTGGAATTCCTGCATCTTTTCAGTTTCAAGCATCAAGTCTTCTGATGCTTGATGTATCAGATAATTGCTTGGGCCGTACACTTCCCACTAACGTGCTAGAGTTATTTCCAGACTTACGCTATCTTAACCTGTCAAATAACGCCCTCGAAGGCATCCTTCCTTCATTTTTTGACCATCTGTCAAAGTTAGAGGTCCTGGACCTTTCTGACAAACTTCCTGTGGGGAAAACTTTCTCCAACTTTAAGGCAGAATAACACTTCATTGGCACATTTCGTTCTTTCAAACAACAACTTTCATGGGGAGGTTATGCCCCAATTTTCAAATATGTCAAATCTTGCATACTTGCATCTCCAAAATGATGGATTTATTGGAGTCTTCCCTGATGCTATGTTTAACCTTCCTGTTCTGAAGGTCATGGACATTAGTGGGAATTATTTGTCAGGAAATATTCCAGATTATTTTCCTCGATTTCCACATCTGGCCATACTTCTCTTGGCAAGAAACCGATTTCATGGGATAATTCCAGTGTCTTTGTGCAAGGTGCAAAAGCTTCAAATTTTGGACATGTCTGCAAATTTACTCTCGGGGGTTTTACCTTCTTGTCTTGGTAACATAACCACGTGGATAAAGGAATCTGGAGTTATACTCCATTCCTTTATGTGGTTATCACCCTCATATACTAACTACAGGGTCAAAGTTCCTCTAACAACCAAGGGCAATGCACTCTCTTATGAAGGCATTCCTCTTTCTCAAATGACTACACTTGATTTATCTATGAACCGTTTAACTGGTGAAATTCCATCACAACTGGGAGAACTTGCAGCCCTTCATTCATTAAACCTCTCTCACAACATCCTATCTGGCCATAGCCCTTCAACTGGAGAGTTTAGATCTTTCTTACAACCAGCTAGGGGGGAAAATCCCTCGTCGGTTGGCTCAACTTGATTCCCTGTCAACTCTAAATTTGGCTTTCAATCTTCTAACAGGAAGAATCCCGTTCGAAAACAAATTTGTCACTTTTGCAGCATCTAGTTATAGAGGTAACAAGGAACTCTGTGGACTTCCATTGGAAAAAGATTGTGTGGTCCCAAGGCCGCCTCAGCAGCATGAAGAAGAAGAAGAAGAGGAGAAGGAAAGAATTGGTGAAAGTGACTTCTTTTTCTTCTCATGCATTGCTGTTGCTTATGTTGTGGGATTTTGGAGTGTCATTGCTCCTCTTCTTCTTAGTAGGAACTGGCGCAGATCATATTATGCTAAGGTTGATACTTGTATTGAACTGTGCAAGGAGAAGCTTCATCTTTTCTAAAATCTTCGTGAAAACTTTGTGTTTCTTGACATCTTTTATTGTGGCATATGAACTTTCAACTTGCTTTGATTAACACATTGTGGGATAGTTGCAGTGTTTGGTGTGTTGGATTTTGCATCTGTTACTGTTTTTTAGAATAATTAGTTGTTTAGTTTTAGGAGGAGTCTGCTAGGAGATTCAGAATTTTAATTATAGTAAGAGTTTAGTAATTTAGTTGTAAGAGGAGTCTACTACTTTATTTATTTGGCTATTTAAAGCCCTATGATTAATAAAATTTTAGAGACAGTTTTTCAATCCTATTTTTAACCTTCTTGCTGCTTGCATATTTTTCTAAAATCCATAACATTGGTATCAGAGCCTCCATTGATCTTGACGGATCTCCGAATTTGCTGAAAAACAATCAATTTCAACCACTTTTAAACCATACACATTTTTACCCATACCGATTTTAACCAAATTTTTAACAATGGCAAGCAGCGGTCTCTCTTTGAATACCCAACAAACTTTAACTGGTGAAAACTATCAGATTTGGTCAGTGAAGATGAAATCTTATCTTTAAGTTTATGATCTATGGGAAGTTATAATGGAAGACAAACTTATACAATACTTCCTGCAAATCCTATCCTTGCCCAAATCAAAGCTCATTCAGATGAGAAAATCAAAAAATACAAATTCAAAACTATAATTCAAAATTCAGTTGCAGATTCAATCTTCTCTATAATCATTGCATATGAGACAGCAAAAGAAGCTTGAGAAACACTCAAACAGGAGTATCAAGGAAGTGAACGAGGCAGACAAAATTAGATTTTAAATTTGAAAAGAGATTTTGATTCTCTTAGAATGCAAGATGATGAGACCATCACTAAGTATTCTGACCGAATTTTTTTAATTGTCAATAAAATCAGGTTACTTGGCGAGGATTTCAAAGATGACAGGATAGTTGAAAAAATTCTTGTGACAATTCCCGGGAGATTTGAATCCAAAATTTTCTCCCTGGAAGAATCTAAAGATCTCTCTATCATCTCTGTTGCAGAATTAATAAGTGTTCTTCCAAGCACAAGAGCAAAGAAGGGCCTTCAGACAAGACAAAGTTACTGAGGGTATTTTTTATGTGAAACACCAAAAAGAAAAAGTCGATTATCCTTATTGTAAATATTGCAAAAACAAAACACACTTAGAAAAATTTTGTTGGTGGAGACCTGATGCATTATGTGGAAATTGCAAACAAAAAGGTCATGTTACAAAAGTGTGCAAGTTCAAAGATACTCATGCACAAGCACTAATAGCAGAAGAAGGAATTGAGGATGACCTTCTTTAGACTGCAGCAACAGAAGCAAGGAGGAGTGTTGGATTTTGCATATGTTACTGCAGCAACAGAAGCAAGGAGGAGTGTTGGATTTTGCATATGTTACTGCTACTGTTTTCTAGAATAATTAGTTGTTTAGTTTTAGGAGGAGTCTGCTAGAAGATTCAGAATTTTAATTATAGTATGAGTTTAATAATTTAGTTGTAGGAGGAGTCTACTACTTTATTTATTTGGCTATTTAAAACCCTATGATTAATAAAATTTTAGAGACAGTTTTTCAATCCTATTTTTAACCTTATTGCTGCTTGCATATTTTTTTAAAATTCATAACATGGTGAAGAGTTCATAAGTTTGACGGGAAGTTGACTTCGATGTTATCAGATTTCCTATTGCGGTTTAGAAACTTTGGATAGGTTCATTTAGTTTATTGAGACTAGTATGCAAAGTTTGGTTGATCCAGAATATTTTAAGGGTAATTTGGACGCGTTTGGCAAAGTTGGAATGCTTGAAACTTAAGAAAGAGTTCCCAAGCTCGAGAAGATCCTTCAATTTACGAACTTTGGTTAAGATTGGTATAAAATGTTCTCTTTATTAAGACCGAAACATCTTGGTAGCTAAAGGAAGAGATATCAACATTGCTAGTCGGTTAATTTAGATAATTGACATTATTTAAAAAATTGAAAGTTTCTCGTCTATTTTTAAATCGGAGAAGGTTCAAATATACCCTTGTATTTTCGAAAATGGTCTAAAAATACCTCTCGTTATACTATTGGGCTATCTATACCCCTGTAGTCATACTTTGGGTTCAAATATACCCCTCATTTAAACGGAGGGACACTTGCCATTGTCTTATTGGCCAATTCTAAATATCTCCTAATTAATTAAAAATACCCATTATTCATACCCGAAAAACAATTTTATAAAGCAATTATTTTTTTTTATAAAAACTGGAAAAAACTGATTTGTTTTTACTAAAAATTGAAAAAAACGAAAATATTTTGTTTTTCATTTTTTACAAAAAAATCTGCTTAAAAAAAAACTGAAAAAAAACTTTCTAAAACAATGTTTTTGTAAAAACAGAAAAATAATTTTCTAAAGTAATTAAAAACGGAAAAAAAACTGATTTTTTTTTACTAAAAACTGAAAAAATCGAAAATATTTTTTTCCAGTTTTTAAAAAAATATTGCTTTGAAAAAAACTGAAAAATAATCTCTAAAGCAATTTGTTTTGTAAAAACTAAAAAACAAAAACTGAAAATCAATTTTAATAAAGCAATATTTTTGTAAAAACTGAAACAACAAATATATTTTTTTTTTGTTTTTAGTTTAAAAAAATTAATTTTTTTCAGTTTTTAATTGCTTTAGAAAATTATTTTTCAGTTTTGTTATCCAGTTTTTACAAAAACATTGTTTTAAAAAATATTTTTCAATTTGTTTTGAAGCAGATTTTTTTGTAAAAAATGAAAAAATAAATATTTTCGTTTTTTTTAGTTTTTAGTAAAAAAAATTAGTTTTTTCCAGTTTTTACAAAAAAAAAAATTGCTTTATAAAATTATTTTTCGGGTATGGATAATGGGTATTTTTAATTAATTAGAAGATATTTAAAATTGGCCAATAAAATGATGACACGTGTCCCTCTGTTTAAATAAAGGGTATATTTGAACCCAAAGTATGACTGCAGGGGTATAGATAACCCAATAGTATAACGAGAGGTATTCTTAGATCATTTTCGAAAGCAGAAGGATATATTTGGACCTTTTCCCTTTTTAAATTCATAGTTCAAAAGCATACTTAAATTTGTTTCGATCTTATTAAATCATGAAAATGTCATGTTAAACGCACTTTATCATAATCGAGACAGATCAATTATCACTACCGTAATGATTAAGATTATTTCTGAACCAAATTAAGATAATATAAGAGCTCCGTAATTTGATTTTTTCTTAGTGTTTGGGAGTAATGTTGCCACATATAAGTTATAATCACAATAATTGTAGTCCGATTTCTTATCACAAGGACGTTTACATTGAGGTGGACAACATGACATTATTAGGGTCTCAGTAAATATTTAAAAATCGACTAAACCGACGAATCGACTTTCAGGTTTCTTTTAATAAAATCATAGATTTTTATATATACCTATAACCATACCGATAATTAGGGTGGGTTTTTTTATTTTATTAGAATAAATCAAAAAAATGCCGAACCACACCGAATAAATTTACATGTGAAAAATATATTTATATATTAAGTTTAAAAAATAATAATACATTAATTTTTCCGTGGGCCTTAGAATTATGAAAACGGTTACAAGCCAACAAGTAATTAAACTCAAAATCTCTAATTCACAAACCTATTATGTTACTCCTATTGAAATTAAATTATTTCCAGCATATTCACTAGCAAGTCACAAGGTATTCTAGCGGTTATGAGCAACAAACTACAATGTATTGAATATGTTTCTTTTCGTATGATTTATATTTTTTTTTTGAATATTTAATCTTTTATAGACTTTATTCTTGTCCTAGCTTGGCTAATATCTTTCCGCTTGTGTGATTTATATTTTTTTTGTCTTTGCTTAGTTTCTTCTACACTACTATAGAATAGTTGATGGATATATACTTTAGCCATTTCATGTTTTCTTAATTCATCAACCTTTAAACAGTAAAAATGTTTAGAGAGTTTTATGAAGTCCTATAAAAGTACGTATATTATTGCATTCTACTTCTACTAGTGACATTTATATGATATTAACAAATTAACCGAACCATACCGATATCGATACCGAAGAGTAACCAACATGATTTGGACGGTTTCAAAAAGTATAATTTTAGTTATACATAATAGAATAACCGAAAAATTAGCATTATAAATTTTATAAAATAACCGGCCGAACCGAACCGTTGACACCCATATATATTATAGAGTATGATTAGTTACCTCACTAAAAGTATAATAAAAATAAAAAGATGCGCTTTTTTTTAATTAAAAAATGGAAGTTGTCAGCTATGTCCATTTATAAGTAGCTTATTACAATAATTAGCCAATTCATTAAATATTACTAATATTAGCCAAATATTATCAATATTAGCCAATTAGCTATTTGTAGCAAAAAAAAGTCAAGTCTTTGCTTTCTTTTGAGTGAGTGCTAACAGAATAGATTAGGTACATCTTAAGGAGTTTGAATCTCAGTTTTGAAATTATTTGGCGGAGTTTTGAGGTGGTTTGAATTGAAATTCAAAGTAGAAGATGAAACATGAAAAAAATGATGTGTATCATATTGTGTATCATTTGTGTATCACATATATATCATATTTGTATCAAATGTGTATCACATGTATATCCATGTATACTTGTGTGTGTGATATATACATGCGTAATACATGTTTGATACATTTATCGCAGAAGAAGTTTTTGAACTCGATTTTAACTACGAATTTTGATATCACAAATCAGTCCAAATCACCTCTAATCTTCCTCAAAAATTTTATATTGACTCATCTATATGTTTTCAGTGAATTTCAACTATACCCATTGAAAAAGATCATTTTTTGCTTAGATTTATATATATATATATATATATATATATATATATATATATATATATATATTTAATCACCTTGTTTGCTACCTCATCCATGAAATTTTCTTTCCGTCTTGCATTTAATATTGTTAATCACTCGTAAAAATATGAACGAAGATCTTTGTGTGATTCTTGGAGAGAAAGAACCTTATTTATTTGGGTTTTTAATTTTTATATGTGCTTGACTAGTTTTGATAAGTCTATGATTAATGGCTAGAGGTTGGTAAGTTGGAACTTATTTGGAATATTTATGTAAGATTCTCATTAGAGTCGTAAGTTAGGAGGTAGTTGTGCATATTTCACATTGCTCTTTCGTTAGGGTTTTGTCTTACAATGTAAGTGGTTAATGTTGAGTTCACATTACTCTTTCGTTCCTCTTAGTGCAAGGCTTTATCTACTGGTTATTGTTTTACTTTTCACCTATGTTCTTGTGATGCTGTTATTTCTTTCTAAGGTTTTTATGGATGATACTGATATATTGTCTCTTTTCGTCTTTTTGAGCCGAGAGTCTATCGAAAATAGCCTCTCTACTTTTTGGGGTAGGGGTAAGATCTGCGTACACACTACCCTCCCCATACCCCATTAGTGATTCACCGGGAATTATTGTTGTTGTTGGTGTTGTTGTCCCATTAAAAAAAGGTGCTGGCTTAATTTTAATTAATTAGGGCAGAAATCATTTCTGAAGAGTATTTACAGGTCAGAGGTTGAAAAAGTCTTCCCCAAGTTTGAGATAACTTTAACTCCAATAGCGTTGACCCCGTGCTCTCCAAGGCACTGCTCAATAGATCGAGTCCGCCACGTAAATGAGTTGCAACTTGAATTAAATTGGGGGTTCTTCTTTATTTTTGACCGTTTATGGGTAATTTGCTGGTTTAATAGGCGGTTTATAATATAATATTGATCTCCAATTCATTCAGGATGTGACCTTAGACATTAATCATGAAAGTCGAGGATTAGGGTAGAAACTTAATAGCCAGTCCTTATTTTAATTTTACTATCTGCTCTCTCTTCTCCTTATCAATATTGTCTTTTTTTTTTTAAACCCCTTCCAAATTAAGAAGATCTATAGTGTTTCCACACTTTTCCTCCAGCGTGACTCGAATCCCAGGACCTAACGGTCGTAAGTGGAGGTGCTTTTACCAACTGAGCAAGCCTCACTTGTCTCCTTATCAATATTGTCATTATTATTATTCTGCTATTATCTTATTCTTCAATTTTATACTAAAATTGTTTCTTTTATGTTGGTTATCTTTATTAATTTTTGTTGTCATTTTTTTTTGTATTTTTCAAATTTGTTTTGAAAATGTTTTTCTTGAGTCGAGGGTCTATTGGGAATAACCTCTCTACCTAATATAAGGTAGAGTGTTTAAGTCTATATATATCCCATCCTCCGCAGATCACGCTTGTGGGATCACATGTTGTAGTAGTTTTAGGTCGCTAGTTGTTTCAATTACATGGCTTTTTTTAGAACTAGTATATAAAGTTAAAAGCTAAGATACGTATTTAAAAGAAAAATAACTTCAGCAAGCCCCTTCTAATGGAAAACGACCAAATAATCATATACTACAAAAAAAAAAATTAGATTTTGAATAAGAGCTTCACTAGCAATTAATCCAACGACAACGACCGGTGAAATACCACTAGTGGAATCTGGAAGGGTATTGTGTACGCAGACTTTACCCCTACCCGAGGGAGTAGATTAATTAATTGCTTAATTAGCAATTAAGCCAGTTAACCTTAATCCTGAGTTCCTGACCCACTTTCAACCCCATCAACAAGATGAAGAATATATTTAACGTAGATTAAGATGGAAAGGATTAAAAAAATGGAGAATCTTTACAATATTGATCATGGGAGTGTTGACCAAGAGTTTAACTTGCTCAACACTTGTCTCAATACCCTATAAATAGTCTACTGTCCACCATTTTCTGATATAAGCTGATTCAAATCCTTCAAATCACAGACAAAAAAGGAGAAACTGAAAACAGGTCCAAGAATGGAATCAAAACTACAAGAATTCCAGTTACTGATCAACATGAACAGGGCAACTTGGTACTGCATAATTCTAGCAGTGCTACTAAATACTACTGCTGTATTATACTTGAATTGGCTTCCTGAAAAGACAAGGCAAATACTAAGAGATGAAGCTGAAAATGAGCTACTTCCATGGCTGTCCGGAAGCATCGTTACCTTAACGATCAAATATCTGAATTTCTGCATTGCCAAGATGTTGCAATTCAGACACCTTGCGCCAATTCAAACTGCACCTTCCACTATTATGTCACTGCTTTTCTGGGTTGCGTTAACTCGATCAGTCTCTTCATTGTATTCTTGAATCTGTCTTTTATACCTTCTAATAGTATTAGAGATGAAAATCTCACAGAGTCCTGTTCCTTGACTTCTATTTAGAGAGTTTCCAAACTCCATATGCCAAAATCAACTAAAAGAGGCCAGTTATAGTATTTCCGCTGTTGCTGTAACGTACTTGCACGAGTTCAGATTACTAGGCATCTGAGAGCCTCATCTCATCTGTCTCTGGCATACAATTTTCTAGAGCTTAGATTTATGCAACCACATTGAATTTGGTTGCAAGAGCATCAAATTTATGAAGCATAGATCAGTGACTAAGTGTGTATAACTTTGTCCCTGTATGCTTATTTATATCTGTTTGAAAGACATAATGGTAGAAATTTGTTCATATTGGATTAATCTGGTAGAAAACTCACTTTAATATTCAGAAAATAAAACCTCTACTCAAGTGCCAAAGTAATAAATTATAAATCATCTGAAAAAACCCAGAATAGTATAAGCAAGTCTTGCAACAAATACATGGTACAAAAACTTTCTATGCATCAAGTATCTTTAATTCATAAGAGTAGCAACAAAAGATTACCCTTATCCATTCTGTAGATAAACTTGTAACAGCGACTGAGATTTAACTTTCTGCAACCTTTTCACCATCAAGCCACCGTAGTGACGGTAATAACTTAATCAAAAGTAATTTTATCTTTTCGTCGGAAACTGCATTTCCGTTAACATCTAATTGTATCAAGTTCAAGTCTTTAAAAATAGTATAAGCTTCCCAATGGTCAGTCACCTCAGCCCAAGGCATCTCAGATTCCTCAGTTTTCCAGTCACCTCCACTTTTATGGTTCAGGGGAGAAGAGCACAAATACCTCCTCGTGTCAATAGAGTGCGCACCAATCTCGTTGTAAGAGATATCCAAGACTTTCAGTGATCTTAGCAGTCTCAAAGGCTCCAAAGCAGTAAAACTGCAGAGTTTATTGTGACTAGCATTCAAACAGGAGAGAAGTTGCATCACCTCCAAGCCTGCATCAATTTAGAGAATAATAGAATGAAGCAAGCTTCTTGGTTTAAGCATCAAAAAACGCCCTATTAGACGATGCTCAAAAATAAATAAAAAAATCTAAGGCCACATTATTGAAGAAAAGCATGATCCTAAGGCAAAGAATTTAATATTATAGAATAGAAGCAATCCTTTGCAGTCAGCTTATGCAGTGTCATTCTAGCAATTCCACATGATTCAGAAACATAATCGAGCACTTACACAAGAAACTAAGTTGCTCCGACATGGCAGTTTAGGTGCCGTACCCGTGTCGACACGACACTAGTATGGGTGTGGGTATGGGATCCGTACCGGATCTGGTCAAACAATTTTGGGTACTTTGACCACGACGGACAGAAAAGTTCGAGACGAAATACAATTTGATTACCGAAATCAGAACTAAAACTAGGGTAAATTTGAAGAAAATAGCATATCTTATCTAGAAAATCAATCTTTTACTTATCTACAACTTGAGAATAAAAAGAAAATGCACACTTTACAAGCTATATGTATTCCACAAAATTTCTCATAGAGAGATTTTTATTTTTTTAAATTATTTTTAGCCGGATCCCTACACCCGTATTCGTACTAGAATCTGTATCCCCGAATCTTAAATTTACATCTTGAAAGATCCGACCTCTAGATCTGCACCCGTGTCCAAGCAACTTAGCTTTGACCACGACGGACAGAAAAGTTCGAGACGAGATACAATTTGATTACTGAAATCAGAACTAAAACTAGGGTAAATTTGAAGAAAATAGCATATCTTATCTAGGAAATCAATCTTTTACTTATCTACAACTTGAGAATAAAAAGGAAATCCACACTTTACAAGCTATACGTATTCCACAAAATTTCTTATAAATTAGAGAGATTTTTATTTTTTAAAATTATTTTAGCCGGATCCCTACCTGTATCCGTACTAGGATCTCTATCCCCGAATCTTAAAATTTACATCTTGAGAGATCCGACCTCTAGATCCGCACCCGTGTCCGAGCAACTTAGACGAGAAATGCCGGAGACATTGCAACTTTTTATCACATGATCAACTTTATTGGATAACTACATTTATTGACTTCCATGCATTTGAATGACATAATTTCACACATTTCTTCCAGAGGAAATAGTGACAGACACTAAAGATCTAAATATGACTAACTTTGGCTTGTCAATTTATTAATCAAACCATCAGTAAGATGGATGCTTTTCAATAAGTTATCTTCTATCTATTTAAGTTTCTTTTCATTTCACCCAGTTACGAAGTTCATAAGAAATCGAGATGTTTTTTTTAAGTCAAGATCATATCGTCGATATCACACCAACATGAGAGTGGGTTAATCACTCTTATCTATCAAGTTATCCCAATAATCTACAGTTCCTGATATTCTCTCTTTACACCAAACATGTGACATAGGAAAGATTCGATACATCTAATATCCCTCTCACTATCATGGAAGATTCGATACATTAAGATGGTTTAAAATGCAACAAAAATTTCTTAGATCGCCACATATAACTGAACAGCTAATAAGAAGGATGAACAAAAGACACGGATAAGAGGTAAATCTCTTGTCCTATATGTGGTTTAGATAAAGGCCTTTTTCATGATAATCTTCTGAAACAATGGAGAATTTTATGTACTTGATTAGTTTGTTAGCTTTAAGATTCATGGATACAATTCTTCCATGTTAATAAATTGTATTTTCCTATGAAAAAGCATAAATAATAAAAATCACAGATAGATCTCTTATCATCCATGAAAAAATTAGAAGAGAAGCGCTGTTTTTGCTAAGAGGTAAACATAGTTCTTCTTTTCTTCTTTCCTTGTTCCTTTACGCCAAACTTAGACTTGAAAAAGACCCACCATCTTGTCCTCATAGATATCCGTTGCGTTTTCACAATCCATGGGCGCCGTTGCATATAAAGGAGAAAATAAAATATTCCGGCATCTTTTAGAGTTCTTTTGCTGGCCGGACCTCCTTCACCACTCACAAAAAGAAAACTGGGTAACGGTTACAGTGGCGGATGGCGTGGATGTGTTGTAAGGTATACAAGTTTAATTATTACAATTTCAGAAGTTGCATCAGAAAATTATCAAACTAACTAGACCGTATACAACACAATCTCCCTTTCCCTGGGGCATAAACAAGATTTCTTTTCCCTTTTTTTCTTTTTCTCCTGGATCATGGTTGTGCAACATTTTGTTTCAACAAAAGAATTTCTTAATCAGAGAGAGAGAGAGAGAGGAAAAGACATCTTTTTAGTGTACATTTCAATAAGTTGACAAAGCAAATGCTATCTAAGCTCTATGAAGCCACTTTGTTTCAGAGAACTTGAGTTAGCAAGAAAAAGATAATAGAAAGAGCTAGGGAAATTACCTTCAAGTGACTGAATTTGGTTGTTGCTGAGATCTAAGACTTGAACCCACAAAAGTTGCTCCATAGACCCAATACGTGAAAGTGAGAGATCATTAAGCCGCAGACAGAAATTATTGATTTTTGGAGAAGAAGGATCCCTATATTTACAGCAGTGCTTTAGCAACAATTCTTGATTGGAGATTATCTGCAACATTAGATGATTAAGCTTGTGCAATTCTAGGTAAGATTCAATAGCATATCACAAAACGTTAAAGCTACAGGGGAAGAGAGAGAGCAAGAGAGAGAGAGAGAGAGAGAGAGAGAGAGAGAGATAAATCATTATTTCCACATTACCAGATGAATAAGAACCAATAAAGAGAGATAAAACAGAACACTAAGAAATAAGTGGAACAAAGATGTCTAACTGTCTTTTCGAGTTCTCTGAGGACCCATAAAGAGGAATGGCACTTTCGTCCACACTATCAATTACCTTCGAATTGGTTCAAATAGACAGAGCAGAGACTTTGCCCAAGAAATGGATCAACAAAATGTCGATCTGAACACGAAATAAATCAAATACCAACTAAAGACTACTTACATTGGTTTTCTTTTTAGAAATTTTTAATACCTATACAAGGGTTCAAGTTTCGAAAATACAAGTTGTTGCGGGCATTTGTGGGAGAAATAAACCACAAGGTCTCCAATTTCTTTTTGGCATTAGTTTTTCCAAATTATCAAAAGATAAAAACCATATTAAACGAGTTGGGCTTGCAAAGGATATGTTCATATAACAGAAAGAATTAAACTTATAATGATCTATCCATTAGAAAACTAGGTGCGAGGAAAATACAACAGAACAGATACCTGTTTCAGAAGTACTAGATTGTACTCATCCTGGTAGTAGTGGAAATGTGCTGGGTCCATTTTCTTTAAATCATCATATAGCTGAAGAATTTCTGCATGGTGGCTAACATTTCTATGACTAGTGCAAGTATATGACATTAAAGTGTTATGCGCCATCAGCAGTCTTGCAAGTGTCAGCTTCCCAATTTTACTGAAACAGACAAAGAACTAATAAGAGAAGGATAAGATGGAAAATAACGCTGCCGCAGATTGATATACTCAGCTTATAAACAGATTTGCCTACCAGTTCATTGTTGCCAACAACTCCCTATAGTGTGCTATCTCATTATCGACAGTCATAATATTCCACTGATAGTCCACCACTTTTTCGTCTACCTTGGTTCTTTCTATATGGAACAAGTTAGCCAGAACTGACTCAAGAAACTGTGCTTCATGAGTACAGAAACTTTCCTCACTCCAAAAGATCTTCTCTTCATTTTTCAAGTCAACATGTTCTGAATGATAAGGTGGTATAGACACTGTAAATGCAATATGAGAAGAATTTCCACGATGAACGCCAGTTGAAGAGAAAATGCCTTGAGAACGAGCAAGGCTAACCTTTACTTGGTAAGCCTTTAAAGAATGTGCATGTTCCTCTGGAAAATTAAGATATGTCAACCACGCCTGGGCAGACACAGTTTCTTCTCCTGAGAGTGATCTCCAAACGAGCTCATTACTCACGATATTTTCACATTCAACTTCTAATGTAGATGAGCATATATTTTCAACAGCTTCACTGAAATAGAGGATGAGCGGAAGTGTTCTAGTATTAGATTGAAGACTGATAAAGGGTGAGAAAGAGCAATCTCCAAACGAAGCATCCACGGGTAAGGAAAGATTACAGCCATGAGGTGGCCATGAAGAAACCAACAATGTCTCTAGTTTAACTGTCTGATCAAGAAGCCAAAGATGGTAAAACCAACCACTTTGATCATCTGGATCTGTGAAAAGAGCATTGCGCACAAATTCGTATTCTTCTGTAAATACATTGTCCTTGGGAGAATATCCTTTTGCGTTTTCCTTCAGCAAATGAGAAAGAAGAACACTGTACACAAGTCATTATGGGGAGATGAACCTTTGAAAGAGATAAGAGACACAGCACAGATAACAGCATCATATAAAATTTAACTCAGAATGAGAGTTCCTCATGAGCTAAACTGGCATGTGGTAATCAAATTACAGCTAATTCAGCATATAAAGATTTGAACAAGGAAGGATCTCAAATTACAGTCTCGCCATGGAAACACATTTGGAAAGTCAAGGTACCATATAAGGTGGCATGCTTTACCTGGCTGGTAGTTAGAGAAGCTGTTTTGACTCAGGATAACCTCAGAAAAAGGGGATTACCAATTTGTTCAAGATGCTACTTGTGTGGACATGATGCAGAGACAATCAACCATCTGTTTTACATTGCAGAATCACTAGCCATTTATGGGATTTGTTCATCAATCACAGAGGTATTAGATGGGTAATGCCTTGTAGTACTTCTGAAGTTGTGACATGTTGGAATAGAGGGGGAAACTGTAACAGAAACAAAGATAGATGGAAAATTGTCCCAGCAAGCATTTGGTGGACAATATGGAAGGAGAGGAACTCAAGTTGTTTTAAAGATGCAAGCAGTACTCTACAGAAGATCAAGATGGATTGTATTCTTCTTTTTTGTTTTTGGTGTAAATCTGAATACATAGATGATCCTGAGGATATTTTGGATGTTCTAGGTTCCTTGTAAGAAGAACAAGGATGTAGGTTTTTCACTACTTTGGTGCTCTGATGTAACATCCTATTTTGGTTTCCAGCACAAACTTTGTCTGATGCCTCATTATATATACAGAAACATGTTACCATACTTAAAAAAATGAAATGTGGTACTTAATTACCTACTTCTTAAATACGACTGCATCTTAGAGCCCATAAAAAATAACAGTCATGAAGCTATGGGCTCTTAAACAAATAAATTCTTCCTATCAATTTGCTCACTAGATCCATGCTATAATGCATTTGTTGTATATCTGTCCTCCAAATATCCCAAAAAGAAAAGAGTCCTATTCACACTTTCTCAACACATAAAAAGGGCATCAATATGTGACAATGACCTATTTAAATAAGGAGATCGGATAATGCTACATGCTTATTGTTCCATTTGAGACGATAACTTTTCTTTGGAGGGGTGTGACTGTATTCTTGGTTTGGCAGTGACTATAGCTTTTGCGCTAGTTGAACATAATTAACACAATCTCAACCTAGAGATTTCACTACACAGGAAATAGATCTTAACAAGAGTGAACCAAATAGAAATTATAATAGATACCACATACCTGCGGTTGTGCCAAGCAGAATAGTTGCTGAAATTATCGCATATCCTTTCAGTTGTGTATTCTAGTTCCTTCTCATCTGGTATGTTCTTCAGTGCAGTGACAAACCTGAAAGGGTTTACAGAAAGAAGAGTGCTTAAGCAAAACGCAACAGTCCAGTAACTTGCATTCAGCTTAATCCAGTTAATCACCTTCTATAATTCCATGCATGGAAATTGCGGGCGTCTGCCTTCTGGAACTTACCCAGAAGCAACAATTCCTTGTCTGTAGAAGAATGCCCTTTACTCAGCACCCATTTACGGTGATGCCATGCTCCGTAAGACTTGAAATTCCTCTTCAATGCATTCTCTACCTAATCAACATACAAAACTTTAGCTGAATAATAGACAAATTCACACGAAAAATAATAGCTTAACAAAAACAAGCTTTGGGCTTATTTGAACCACCAAAGCACAACAGCATAGAAGTAAGTTAAACTTTACTTGAAAGTTCAGTATTCATTCATTCCCAAACTAGTTGAGAGCCAAATCCTTTATATCTATTCCACTCTATTGGGCTCATACTCTTCCACCTTATACGGCTTGGGACCCTCTACGTTAAGCTCACATAAGCAGGGTTTCTAATCAATCAGATTAATTAGTCACATTAGGCTTAGTTTATAACTTTCTTTTTCAAAAAAAATAAAGGTTTAGTTAATAACTTAGCATTGTTAGTCAACTTACTTCTTGCACTTTATAATAACAGCATAAAACCACAACAAGAACAAGTAGGCCAAAAACCAGACTATGATTTATCAGTTTAAGCACAGATTTTAGCAGAAACAAGCAAAGTGGTGGGAGGCCACAAAAAAAAAAAAAAAAAAAAAGAGCACCGGCCAGCTAATTGAGAACTTGGGCTATATGAATCCTCACTGTACAATCCGACCCATTTGGACCCGTTTCAAGAAAACAAGGGAAATGAAACAACGATTACATCTTTATGCAAAAAGATAACAGAAAGATTGCATTTTTATTTTAAAAAATTAACTTACTAATCTGAGTTCTTCATCAAGAATTGATTTAATAGACTCCTCATTATTGTCAGCTTCAGGTAAATTCCAATTATGTTGGACAGCAAGTTTTCTGTAATTCCAAGCAGTATAGTACTCAGGATTTGACTCTAATAACTTTGCACTTACATCTAATGCTTCCTTTGTATATCTGAAACAAATCCCGCAAACAAATTACCAACCAGCAGTCAAATTAATCTTTTTAGTAGATCAAGAATATGCAATAAACAGAAGAAGAAAAAAAGATTACATTTTGTTGTGATGGAATTGGAGAAATTGGGATTGGAGAGAACGTAATTTGGAAGCTTTGATAGCAGAAGCTTCTTGCTCTTCTGTTGTTGGAGCTTTGCGTGGTCTTCCGTGCATTTTATTTTCACACACAATTAACACACAGATGAGTTATCGGGGGGGAAGTTTTGCTTTGGGTTTAAGGAATTCTCCTTTAGTATAAATACTGTTAGATCTGGTCCGATCCAAGTACCCTCACGGCCTCATTTTATAGAACCGGAATAATGCAACAACTTAAACAGCCATTTTACCTTTTAAACTGTCACAAATTTATGGTAATTCATGTACATTTGGATCCATGCGTTAATTTCAACATTAAATTTAAGATAAAATTACGGTATAATTAATTTCGAGATTAGTATTATAATTTTTTTTTATCCACATGAAAAGGTGGGATAATAATCCCGGTATAACTTATTTTTCAACCAAACAACCCCGGAGTAAAAAATTTAAGTGGTGCAGAGTTAGTTGTTTGTTATTAGCGACATATTCAGTTTTCAAGGGTTTTTTATGAAATTACAAACTTAAACTCCTCAATAAGCTATGTAGTAGTATAATATCCTTTTGGGATTGAAGCGTGGCTATTATTGTTTGTTACTATTGCTGGTTTTTACAAAATTTGTTATTTCTTGTACAAAAAAAAAAACTATCATTTCTTGCAATATCATAGAACTCCAAAAATTGACTATTTTCACTTCAAGACCATTATGTAGAAAATATTTGACAACGGGCTTAGTTTTGCAACAAATCCTGTTAGTTACTATTATTAGTGATGAAATAATCCATACTCAACCTTCAGGAAAGTAAAACCCCTAAGGCATGCATACTAAACCAGAAATGAATACTCAAAGGTTTTTGCCAAAGGACCATAATCCTTCTCTTATTTTTCCTCTTTCCCTGGAGTAAATGGAACATTTAAAAAAGAGAGTAAATGGAACATCATGTTCCAAAATGAAGTAGAGACTGGTAAAATGATAGCATAATAACTTAAGTTACTTCATCAATGGCAAAGCAAATGTTCAAGCAACTGAAGTAATTAGGTAATGTCACAGACTGAATCATGCACCCGTGGCTGTGCCAACTACACCAGACATTTGGCATGTAATAGTGCAACTATATATGTTATAACTACTCGGGCAAAGCACACCATCGATAACCCTGTTGATCTGAATGTTCAAGTGAGTAGCTTAACCTATTCGCAAAAAATTTGCGAGTACTATGTCTTCTCTAATCTAATTGTTCTCACGCCCATCTCAATCTCATACAGTTAACCCTGCAAAATCAAATACATTAAGAAATTTCTGCCTCTGTGTTTGTACTCCGGCCTTGGACTGCATCTGTAGCACATGTTGTTTGCTGCTCCAAGCAACCGGCTGAACTATCTACTTCAGAAGTTAGCTGCCCAACTCCAGTAACGGCACTCCGCTCAGTCATATCTCCTCCAATAGGTGCAGGTCCAGATTCTGTACCTTGAGTACTAACAGCAGCATTTTCATGCAACTCTGGTTCTGCTTGATTTACCATCTGAATTTCCAAGTCACCAGTATTCTTTGTGCAGACCTGCTTACTGGCATTCATCTTCTTCTTTTTCTTGAAATGGCCTTTCTTCGGTTTCAGAGCTGCTGCACTTTCTTGGTTGCTGATTCCCAAATCTGTGGCCTTCTTCATCGGTGGAATGACAGTGTATGCAGAATAGTCATTAGGCTTATCATCCGGCCACAACCCACTAGACTGAATGGCCAACAATGCAGTTCGAGCAGCTTTGATCTCTGCTTCCTTCTTTGTCGTAGCTGCCCCTCCAATATATCTTATTCCCCCTATCTCAACAGTACATGAAAATGAACATGTGATTTTGCCTTTTGTTTCATGCCACTGCATTTCATATTGTGGAATTGCAAAATTCATCTTCTGAGCATAGTCTTGCAACATATTTTTGCACAAGCCTGTCTCATGCTGAAAAATACACCAAACAGGCAAAATAGAAAGGTATTAGACTTCCAGAACACGAAAGCTTGAAAATTAACAGCACAACAACCAAGAATTAGTACTAAACTAGTTAACAAATTTTAAAAAAAAAGGTTTCTTTATAGCCGTGTTGCTCCATATTACAAAATTATGCACATTCATAGAGTTGGATCCACATGACATCTGAGCACATAGCCAAGGACGCAATCTAACATACTTCAAACTAACAGATAAACCCCTAGCAATCTAACATACTTCAAACTAACAAATAAAAAGAGGGCTAAAATGACGAATAAGGCATTCCACCACAAAACGGGAAGTTTAAACAGTTTCCTAAGCATAAAGATCATTAAGAACTGGCCTAGGGTAAGTTATTGGCATGAAGATGCTAGCCATCATAGTGAAACAATCCGCCTCCACGGATTGGAATTCAAAAGGAAGTTTTTTTAGGAAAAATTAGCATAGGAGATTAAAATGGCCAAATTAATTCTTGAAAGAATTGTAAATAGATTATTGCCAATTTTTTTTTTTAAATAGCAGACAACTGACCGGAAAACTTCACAAGACTGAGTACTACAAGTAATGATTATGATCTGCCCATCTGTAAAATAATTCGAAGCAAAACCCCTCCCAACCACCCTTCATGTGAAAATTCTTATGTACCTGCCAAAAATCATACCCACACATGATCTTTTATCTACTCGCCAAAATCGTATTTCTCCTTCGCTTTAAATCTAGTAATTATCTAATCTAAAATCTAGAAATTAATCAAATTATCCCCTCCCTCTCCCCCGGAAATGAAAAGCAACATATGTATTCACACAATCCAGAATGCAGGAATAGTTTATATCGTAGCGCAGATAAGCTCAGAAGCACAATTTGTTTTGTCCAAACGGAAAAGGATAAAGAAGAAGTACCACGGGCTGAGAAAGGCACCATGTCATTGCCCCAGAATCTACAAGTTGTTTGAGTGCAACTTCAGCAGCTGACTGCTCCGCTGTCTTGCGATTTAAAAATCCAGGTAGAGAATCATATCTGACATTATTCACAATCACTGTTGACCTAAATGTAGGCTTATGAGAAGGGCCATCTTTGATAATCTCATAAACAGGGGTAGGAAATCCAACTTTCTGGGCATACTCTTGCAATCGGCTTTTGAAAACATAACAAGTCGACACACCTGTAATATGTTTAAAAGTAAGTGACCACCCTAATAAAACTAGCAATAAGATGAAACAGAAGCAATAAGCAGGAAAGAAGCTTAAAGCTACAAATGCATGCACACATATGTTTAGATTTTCAACCATTTGTATAATAATAACACAAATGCATGCACACATATGTTTATAAAGCTACATTCTCTGCAATTTGGACCATCAAATCCTGTGGAACGGACAATGTAAGTATTATGGATTGGAAACTGTCCATATTTTCTTGTCCCCTCTCTTTTCAAAACCGTAATACCCCTGTCTAAAAACAAATATTTACACCTATCCCAAATTATAAGAAGTAAAGAAGTATTAAAAATAACCTATGCCTAACTACCCTTTGTTGAATCTTTAGCACAAGATCACTAACTCTAATGGTGTACATGCGTGCTAACTTCCAATCTTTTATAACACTCAGTTTCATCAATTCAGCCAAGGAAGTGATATATGTATTAAATCTCTTGGACGTGCCTCATAAACGATGGGACTGAACAAAGAAATGGTGTTCTCTCTGTACAATCATCCTATGAAGTTCTTGGTAGCAGCAGGAAATTTTCCTTCATGGCCTTGGAAGATCATTTCAGGAGCCAAAATTCTTTACAAGGTGGCATGTTATATCTACAGAAAAGAGGTCCGCAGTTACATAGCCGATGCTTCCTCTGTGGGATGGGAATTGAGGATAGCAGGCATTAGTTCCTGCATTGTGAGGTTGCTGGTTACCTTTGGCATCTCTTTTTCAATATCTTCGGGATCAAATGGGTCATTAAAGCAACCATTAAAGATCTCCTCAGCTGAACATATTCCAAAGGAAATAAGAAGCTGGATACCTATGGAGGACTATTCCTGGTTGCGCGTTTTGGGACTATATGGAGGAAAAGAACTTAAGGTGTTTTGAGGGTAAAGAAATTCCTATACAGATTCGGAAATTATATACTTATGTAACTTAGCTACATGGTATAATCTTGAGAATATGTATGATGAAGGGAGATTGTTGGAATTCACAGATTCATTGCAGAGTTAAGCTTCATTGTACTATTCCGGCAGATGTAACATTCAACAGTCTTAGTGCTGGAACTTTATATGAATAAAACCTTTACATTATCTTGCAGAGTTAAGCTTCATTGTACTATTCCGGCAGATGTAACATTCAACACTGTCTTAGTGCTGGAACTTTATATGAATAAAATATTTACATTATCACAAAAAAAAAATAATGTTACCAGTCCAGATCGATATAATAGCATCCTTATATCTCCAACGACAGAAAGGGGAAAAGGGAAGGAAAAATACAGCTTAACAGGAAACACAAAAAGTCTCTATTGAAAATAAAAAGGAATAAAAAAAGGCCAAAAGAATGTTCATAACCAGTGAAAAATGCTACTCAAAATCCATATTGTAGAGCTACATACCTAGACTCCCCAATAGACTAAAAGCTCTATATAAACTTTTTGATTTCTGGATAAGTAATATAAGCTTCATTAAACTACACATACAACCAAAACATGCTGAGCTTTTTATTTAATTATTTATTGACATCGGTGTTAGAGCCAGTTTGCGTGCAATATTCCTCCGGGTACCTACTACCTAACTCTTCCCACCAAGGCTTAGGCGGATATGAGGAAATCACTTAATACTTTTT
Source organism: Nicotiana tomentosiformis (assembly GCF_000390325.3). Taxonomy (NCBI): domain Eukaryota; kingdom Viridiplantae; phylum Streptophyta; class Magnoliopsida; order Solanales; family Solanaceae; genus Nicotiana; species Nicotiana tomentosiformis. The sequence goes on along the minus strand of NC_090815.1, from coordinate 106,839,223 downwards.
GTCGGATTTAAATCGAAACCGCTAGGTTTATTATATAGCTAAAGACACAAACAAATACCTAACTACCCTATACCTTAACTACCCATCAAACCCAAATATATTAGCCAAAAACTATCTTCTTTTAAAGAACTTAATAACTTAAAATTTTTTTTTCCCACAACAAAGATTTCAACTTTTTTTCTCATTGCTTTTCCTCAACAAAACGTTTGTTCAGAAATTACAATTTTTTGGTAACCAAAATCTTCTAGGCACATAAAAAGTCAAAAACAGCTTGCAAAAAAAAATCAATTTATCCTAGTCTGTTGTTCATAGTAAAATCAAAGTTGAAAAACATACAAAGCAAAATTAAGAGATTTAAAATAAGAATAAGGGAAAATAGAGGAGAAAAAAAATACCTTGGAAGCTCTCGTTTTTCGCCATTTTTGGTATCGTCGCTGCACACAAGCCAAAAGGAGAGAGAATTATGTAGAAACGGAATTTTTATAGGAGGAAAATTGAATATGGCATTTATTCTCTGATTAGAATTCCGTAAATGCCCATCAAACTAGGGCTGGGCATATATCCGTAAAATCTATAGCCCGACCCAAAAAAAGTTTATTGAGTTATCGGTATCAGGTTATTGGGTTAACGGTTCAATAATAGTTTAATATTATTTTATTATTGGGTTATAGGTTCGGGCTTGATTAGCCCAATTTTTTAACGGTTTAACTGATAACCCAATAAATTTTATAAAAATACGATTTTACCCTTAGGTATATAAATTTTCTAATTCTCCCAATTATCTATCTACCGTTCTAAACCTTCCAAATTTATCATTCAACACACAGAAAAACAATATTGTAAGGTTTACTATAATCTTTGAGAGGGTTACAACAATCGAGAAAGTTTATCATATTTTTTATCTTATTGGATAAACCGATAACCGAAAATCGATATCTTATCCATTTGATTATCTATTTAGCATATTTATAAATCTATAATCAATATACTAAACCCGACAACATTCGCAACCGAACCGAACTGCCCACCTCAAACGTTTGAGTCAACTGGAATAAAATGTGGTTAAATTATTTTTTCTCCTTTCTCTAAAGGGTAAAAGTGAGAATTTATTATTGCAAATAAAACCTTTGGATTCTTGGAATTAGAACCTGTTCTCTTCTTTTCTACTTCAAAATTGCAGCAGCGATTTACAAGCAGGCCATCCAACCCTAAACCCCAAAATCCACCAAATAAACCAACTAGCTTTATTTGGTTAAAAAATAGGATCTTTCTATCTGGGTGTACATATAGGCTTGTATATTAACACACCCACTAGCCCGATTTGGTTGAAAATAGGATCTTTTTGGAAATTTTTGTATTTCTTTTTGTTTAATCGGATAGTTTCGATTGGATTTTTTTTTTGTCTGGGAATACATATATGTGTATTTTCACACACCCAGTAGCCCTATATAGCTAAAAATTGGATCTTTTTAATTGGGAATTTTTGTATTATTTTGTTAAGGGATAGTTTGGATTGGAGCTTTTTATCTGGCTATATAAATAGAGGTGTATATTCACACACCACTAGCCCTATTTAGCTAAAAATTGCATCTTTTTTTTTTTGGGGGGGGGGGGAGGCGGGGAAGGGAAATTTAGTACATTATCTTTTTTTTTTTTAAATGGGTTGCTGTAGTTGTTAGCACCGTCCACTTCCAACCAAGAGGTTGTGAGTTAGAGTCAGTGAGGGAGTTCTTGGAGGGAGGGAACCGACTTTCTATCAGAAACAGGCTCTCTGACCCAGGTTAGGGGTAAGGTGTGCGTACACACTACCCTTCTCAGACTCCACTAGTGGGATTATACTGGGATGTTGTTGTTGTTGTATCTTTTTTTTAAGGGATAGTGGGGATTGGATTCTTGATTAGAGATCATATATAAAGAATGGAGTCAGAAAAGAGAAAGGAGAGGCTGAAAGCAATTAGAGAGGAAGCTGCAGAGGCTGGAGATAACTCTGAAGTACAAACATCTATAGGGGAAACCCTTGGTGATGGCCTTACCAATCCATTGATTGAATCTCCTTCAGCTTCACAACCTTGTAACACGCCTCGTCCAAGTAATTACGTTTTCTTTCTTGGAAGTTTTAATTTATTCATGAATGCTTGTAGTTATAGGTACTAATATTTCACAACTTGTCGGATGATATATTGGATATGGTAACTCTAGATTACATAAGTAAGTAACAAGATCCTACTCTCGAAGAAAGGAAGCTTAAGAATAGTCATAACGACCAGTAAAGTAACAAGATCCTACTCTCGAAGAAAGGAAGCTTAAGAATAGTCATAACGACCCTCTTTCACTTTTCAAAGTTATGAATGTAGACTTTAGGTACTTATCAAAAAATGTAGAGTTCAGGTTGAAGCGTGAATGGGACGAACTGTTATGATGTTGCTTAAACCTGGTGCTCGGGAGGTTGTGCTTGACTGAAAACATAATGGCAAATAGTTCAGGATCGATGTGATTGAGGCATAAGTAGAGGACGGGAAGGTGTGAGACCTTTGCTTGAACCCCTCACCCCAACCCAAAAAAAGAACAAAACTTCATTATAACTTCAAAACTTCTGATCAAGCCTTGGTGGATAGAGTTACCCGGTACCTGTTGCTGGTGGGAGGTAGCAGGTATCCCGTGGAATTAGTATGCACACCTCGGACACCAGTGTTGTCAAAGGCGCGCTTAAGCCCTAAAGCGAGGCTCAAAACATGTTGAGCGCTTCGCCTCGCTTAGCGGGCGCTTCTGTCGTCATCAAGGCTGTAAGGACTAAGGCATACTTTTCCTTGCCAATGAGCGTAATCCTAAAGAGGCGACACTAAGCAATTGATATTTCACTTTATAATTGTTATTTGTTTGCGCATTCTTTTTCAATTTCTTTGTCCGTATATTTGTTATTCACACTTATAATTGTTAGTCTTGAACTACACATAACTATTTGTTTCTTTCTCCACTTGTGCATTTCTTCGTTAAAGCCCACGTTTTAGTTGCGATTTGCGCTTAAAGCCCCAACTGACCTTAGAGCTTTTTTGCGCTTTTCGCCTTTGATAACACTGCCGGACACCACGATTATAAAAAAAAATGAGAAAAAAGTTTAGTTCACTTTGCAGCTTAATTATTTACTCAAAAAAAAAAAAAAAGGAAGAAGAAAAACAAGCTTAACTCACGTAGCAACAGAAACTCGTCAACATGAGGAGGGGATGAATATATATAACATGTTTTTTTTTTTAATTATTGATCAAGATGGTATGTGGCAAAACAAAAGCTGATTGAAACTACGGCAAAGGGCCAAATATACCCATGTACTATGAGAAAATGTTTAAATATACCTTTTGTTGTACTTTGGGTCCAAATATACCCCTGCCGTAATACTATTGGTTCAAATGTACCCCTCTTTTATTAAGTTTGTCCAAAGTGGACATCCAATCTTACGTGGCACTGGTATTTGATGAGGTGGATGCCACATGGCATGCCACCTAAGTGCCCCTAATCCATATATAAGACTAAAATTTAAAATACAATATTTTTTATGGTAGCGGTAATGGTGGCAATAGTGGTGGAGGGGAAGGAAATTTTAGTGGTGGAAAAAATATAGAAGGAAGGGGTAAAATGGGTTAGGGGTGTTGAGATGGCAAGCCACGTGGCATTCACCTCATCAAATGTTAGTGCCACGTAGGATTGGATGTCCACTTTGAACAAACTTAACGGAAAAGGGTATATTTGAACCAATTGTATAACGACAAGGGTATATTTGTACTCAAAATATAATGAGGGGTACATTTAAACCTTTTTTGATAGTATAGGGGCATATGTGGCCCTTCTCCGTTGAAACTAATGCTGCCGAAGATCTTGATCATAGCTTCAATCTCATTTATGTAAGATATATGGCTCTGTTATATGCAATTTGAGGAGAAAGTATTTTAAAAGAAAAGAAAATTTATTACAGGTGAGATCAACATCAACTGCGCTGCTCCTTTTAAGTTTGTCCCATCTGTTAAATTTTGAGCCCGTGCCAGATAGATGTATTTAGTGGAGAAGCTTATGCAAAAAAACAAATTGTAGCACTTTAGCATGAATTATATCCTCTTTTCTAGAATTTGGAGTGGGTTCCTTTCTAAGTTGCGCGGACTCTTCGATTTTGGTGCCGTCCTCGTCCCGAGTCCGAGCACCTTAGGCTCCTTTATCCTCTCTCCTGGAGAGAGGTCGGTTTGTCTGAAATGATTCCTGATGCATATTGGAGATAATACTATTCTGCAATCAGCAAAACTTTTGCAAATGACAAACATTCTATTAGCATGAAAAGTAAGGGATATAGATCTGAAAAAGGATGATATTGAGACGTCCTCTTCTTAGTAAGAAAGGTATATAGTAGTTGTGAATTGGAATGTTATTCTAATGGCATTAATTTTGATGTACTAGCTTTGGTTCAACAAATACTGTCATGTGGAATAGTCACTTCGCTATTTTCTTTGCATTTATGTAGTATATATAAATCTTGACCCTTTGTAGGATAATACTGGGTATGTTGTTGTTGTTGTATATAAATCTTGACCCTTGTTTACTCTACCTTTTTTCAGGACCAATGAATGCTGCTTCTCCAGCTTATCATGCTCAAGGCAACTATAACTCAGCTAAAAGAACGTACCAGCCACGAGGAGTCAATGCCATTCCTCTTGGGATCCGTAGGAAAACTAGTCCCATTTGTACACCACCAGGGAACTCCTCTAACACTTTGGATAGCTCTCTTGGCACACCTAACAACTACTCTCCACCTAATTCACCGCAAATTGGTGACATTTCCAGTGATTGCTTTCCTCAAGGAGGTGGAGATGGTAGCCAATATGGACAAGGCAGCCCCTACCAAGGTTCAGGATTCAGAGGCAGCCATCACCGAGGTTCAGGACGAAGCAAGGGTCTATTGAAAGTTTACTATCACAAGTCAATGGTGCAAGACCCATGGAAAGTATTGAAGCCAGTTATTTGGAAGCCACATAGAGATACACGTGACTCTCCGAATTCCTGGCTTCCAAAATCCAATAGCTCAAAGAAGGCTAAACTTGGAGAAACTCCAACAGAATCAACTCCCCAGCAAAGCGTCGCTGAATACCTGGCTGCCGCATTTACTGAAGCAGCTAGTAAAGACACTGTGAATGATGAATCTGGCACATAAAGCTTTGTGATGCTTGGAGTTTTTAGTTATAATTATGTCTCATACTCCTGTAATTACTGCAAATAGCAAGTTGAGCTGTAGTCTAAGGCCACCAGATTTCTTTACAGTTTCCTGCTCATTTTATGTTATCATTGCCTAGTAAGTTCCAATCGTTGTTTCACTTTGATTCACTATTGGAGCGTGGCAATATTGAACAGATTTTATGCACCAAGGTTTGATTTGTAATTGGAATTGTCAAGTTATCACCCACTTAACTCCCTAACTTATTGTAACGTTTCATGTTTTGTTTCATGGATATTGGACAGTAAAGTGATACAATAGTCAGTAATGTCACCACAATTATAAGTTGGTCTGACAAGAAAATGGCCTTACGAAGATCTCATGTTTTTTATTTATCGATCTGTGTTATTTCTACCGACCTCTTGTGAAAAGGGTCATAACTAAAATTACATTTACAGAGGACCATAAAATCGATCTCCCATGTCTGTTCGACTTATTTTTTAGTATTAGAGATTAATAATAATGTATAAGCGTTAGTTGAAGTAAGTACTATGGAGTTAAAAAAGAAGTCAATTTTCTCCTTTGATGGAAGGAAAACATTTTCGTGTTACAAAACACCTCATGGAAAACATTTCCCTGTAAAATAACTTCAACAATACCAAACTTTGAGAATTTCTGCCCCTCCTTTGCCATGTCATATTTGGATCAAACCTCTGTTTTATCTATCATTATTCCTCGGAAAGTCTTTGATATATATAAGTATCAAAGTCTGAACAAATCTCCTAAGGTTACTTATATCCACAAGCATTGGATCATGAAGGTCTCCCATCATTCTGGAAATGCTATCCTTAAATAACAACCAAAGCCTGTTCAGATAACGGATTTACTTCAACATTGTGCTTCATGCACAAAACAGATTCAACCCTCTTTTATCTCTAGAGATTACATTTGCGGATACGATTCAGAAGATAAGTTGTCAAGGATTGGTTAGTAGGATCATCAATTGTGTAAATTTTCAAAACTACGAGCTTTGTATTCCCCCTAGCTAATTTCAGTAAGTAGATGTTTGTTTAATGCCAGAACCTACTACAGAGCTCATGTCGGGTGACTTTCTGCTCCCTGCATATCTCATCCGTGAACGTATCCATAAGTTGCCCCGCCATACTTGAATGGTCGTCGATAAAGGTGTCTATGAAAACTCTAACTACCTTTCTCTCTTGTGTTGTGGCTTTCAAGCTGAACCAAGTCAAGAACTTCACTCGGAAATCTGTTTCTATCAACCCTTCATGCTCCAACTTTCTTATGATTCCTACAGAGTACTCGTAATCACTCAATTGCACTTCCTTTGACCCGTCAGTCTGGCAAGGTGTGGCTGGAGCACTTGAAACTGGACTTGCTAAAGGAATGAGCATCTTGGAAAGAGGGGATGTAGGAAATGCATTGGTGTTTGGATCGTAAGTTGTTAGTTTGTTGTCAGTAGAACTCATTGACTCGGCATGCATCACTGTACTATCTGTAGTAGCATTTTCTTTCTCCCTTTGTACTTCATCAGAACCTGACTTACAGCTCGTGTGCACGGCAGGTGTTACCCATGTTACTTCCTGAACCCCCAAAGTCGTTGTCTTGCTGAAGAAAGAAACCTTGCAGAAGTACTGCGTGGAAGGATCAAGACCGTCCAGCATAAATCTCGTCGCAGGGCTTAGTGCAATAAAAGTTGCTTCATCTGGATATTTGTCTGCAGTGGACTTTCGATACCACAATTTGAAGCCTATTAGTTCTTTCAGCATACGATCATCATATTTGAAGACAATGGTTATTTTAGATGGAGATGGCTCCTCAAAATGTATCCGGCAAGCTGTCAGAGTGTTCAGTAAAAGCAAAATAAGAAATTAGTAGTCCACAGAATGAAAGATGAAGAAGGCTATGGTTATATATCAGTTTGGCTGGCCTCCAGATTTAAGTAGTGAACATAAACATCTATGTTTAGTTGTTGGAACTTCTTGCAAAAGCTTCGGTTTATTTGATAGAACTCAACTAGTATATCCCGTAAAATAATAGTCAAAGTTTAACGAGCTTGAACAAATAAAGAAACAATTGCAGTGATCCAATGAATGAGAGACTTTTCTTGTCAAATATTAGACCATCATAACCTGCACAGTAGTAGAGCTATTGACATGCAGATATTCGATAATAAATTGACTAAGAATACTCACGCATCGGAGGCTCTTCCTTTATCAAAGGATTAAAGTATTGGTTGGGAAACATGGAATCAAAAGCTTCCACAGCAGAACCACACAGCTTCTGAACTGCGGTACCACAAGAAAGCCTGTTCACTATCCTGCGATCCATCTTCTCTGACGCCTGTGCAAGAGGCCCTACTTCATTCTTCAGCATCTCAACAGCCAACTCAACAAGTTTCAACAGTCCTTTGTATTTCTCAGTTTTCTCCAGGATCTTATGGCTTAGAGAGATTCTTAAACAAAGCACATCAACTCTTCTCGCCTCCTTTGCTGTCATCAATTGCTTTCTCAATGTTCTAAAGCAACTCAGACAAGGTTAGTTCAATTAAAAGAAACTCCACTGAAAGAAAAAAAAATCACATTTTTCTCTGCTGATGTATGCCCACCGAAACAACCCCTATCAGTTAAAGATTTTTGCAAGGTATGGATCACTTGTACAACTATTTTGGGCAAATCAGGCTATTATACAGAAGTTATAGGCCATTCTATAATTTTTAAAAAAAATATATATTTTCTCTGTATTAATAAGGGTCTATAAGGTCCATTACTTCCTAAATCAGACTTTACTGAGTATTTCCAAAAGGAAAAGAGCATGCAGATGAGGGATCAGTAGTTCCAAAGAAATCACTATTGGTGCAAAGCAAAACCATGTACAATCCATATTCTTGGATCTACAACAACAACAATAACAACATACCCAGTGTAATCCCACAAGTGGAGTTTGGGGAGAGTAGAGAGTAGAGAGGCTGTTTTCGGTAGACCCTCGGCTCAAAGCAAGCATGCATAATCACAACAGTATTGAGAAAAGATATGCATCAGTTACAGCAAGATAAAAACACACAATGTTACAGGTCAAAGAAAGAGTTAAATACCTCATCAGCCCATTAACTTTTCCACACGAAACACAATAGAAATCTCCATCTAGTTTTTGATTGATGCAATTCTTCAAAATGCCGGATTGTTCGTGTTCAAGTGCACATTTTAGATGGCATGACAATCCGCATGGCTTAATTTCAGCTGGAGAATTGGATTCACAGGCTAACCACAAACTAGGGTCTTTGTTATCATCATACTGATGACAAATGCAGCAAGAACATCTTTTGCAGAAAACATCCTCTTGAGAGAGAGTAGCTCTACACACCAAATTATGACAGAGTAGGACCTGAGTTTTGCTTTCCATCTCCCGAATAGCTTCACCATTCTGAATGAAAGTTTGACAGTGATTTTCTTGCTTTCGTTGCCTTTTGAAGCCAGAACCAGTATTTGAGTTGGACTTGCAAGAAACCAGCTTTAGAAGTTGATCTATCATTTTGAATTTTGTGTAGCCAGAGTACTTTCTCTCTTCGCCCATCTCAGCACATATAATCTCTAGAAGTTCTCTTCTGGTCAATGAACTCAAGATCTTTGGCGCATCTTCTGAGCATTGAGAAATTTCATACACTAATTGTCTTTTCTCTTCCAAACTCAATTGGCTAAATTTGTTGGGATCGAGAACAAGACCTGAAAAGGAAAAACCTTCTTCATTAGTTAAATCACATTTGAGTATCATTATTTCAAATTCGAAAGCCTGAATCTACCCTCTTGATTTGGTAATAGAACTCTCTTGTGTCTCTGCATTATGAGATCCCCCAAGTATTGAGAATAACAAAGTGAAAGTAAACCTTTAAGGATTTAGAAATATAAAAGTAGAGACTACTCTAGGGATTTGGTACTCAAAGCAACTCGAGAGTTATCAGGTCAAGTAACAGCAATCACAGTGAATACTCTTCTTTTACACACAGGTAATCACAAGAATTTATGAGGATCCTATTTATGAGTTAGCTAGTGCATATTCATACAAGTGTATATATCGATCGACTACACCACAACGCCAAACTATTTGGGGTAAAAATTGGAGTGAGATAGGTCGAACTCTTGAACTCAAGATCATTAGAAGCTGTGATACCTATGCGCAACTCACCCCCCCCCCCCCCCCCCCAATGTTCCCTTTCTTATTGTTATAGAAGCATGATATCAACTATATAAGGAAGTAACTACCAAACTGCCCAGTCCCTGCAATGCCAAGGCAGAAGCTATAACTGTTATTCCCGTCAATATTCCTGTATTTGTAAATATTAATTCTGCAAAATATAAGTTAACGTAATGAAACAATAATAATAAATTCGAGCCCACTGAATTCACAGTGTTTCCTTAAGGAATTTAATCCCCTCCTAGTACCCAAGGTAATGGATTATTTCCTCCCAGGATAGAACGAATAACACACTGGTGTAGCGGTACTTCAAACCCCAGTGTTTCGGCGAACACAAAGTTCGGTAGCAAATCACACTTACAGTTGCTTTGTTTGAAGTTAAAAAAACAATGCAGAACGAAGGAGTATATACTCAGAAAAACGTATGGAAGTTCTGAGAGGAAGGAGTGCAATGTATAGCCAATTTGTTGAGCGAATTGTATGTTGAGTTTTTGTATTTCTTCAACATTTGCTGCTCATATATATAGCAGCCAAGAAGGAGTGCAAGACCAAACGTCCACCCTTCATGGTGGATCAAGCATTACATATTTGTGGAGCAAGCACTTCATATTTGTGGAGCAAGCACTTCATGGTGGGAAGACCATTATCCGGCTGCCAAATTATCAATACACGGATTGGAAAATATCCGTTTATAAATACGGATAATCTTACGTTAATATTTACTATTAACAAATAAATTTGGTCCAAAAAATTAATCAATCAATCGATCATTTGACCAAATCCAAATCCAAATCCGAAGCCGAAGCCGAAGCCGTAGCCGAGCCGAGCGAGCGACGACGACGACGGCGCGAGGCTTGCTTTCTTCTTAACTCTTTAAGAGCTACAAGAAGAGCAATTATATATATACCCACCAAAAATGTCTTCCACTTCCAATATGGGACAATGTCTCATTGTTAAGAGGGAAAAACTTAAAATTTTACTCAAAATTTCATTTTCCCTCCATTTCCCATTCACCCTCATTTTAAGAATATTACATCTTAAAAATAAAACCTCAACAATCCCCCACATGAATGGGGAATGGCTATATCACGGAAGTATGCATGAAAAACTGTGTGATTTACAAGCAAGGATTAATTGCATCTGGATAAGTAGGTTTCCCTTTGAACTTTCCGTAGTAAACTTATGTCGGATATACTCGGTCAATCGGTAGATTTGATATCTTTGAACCGTCGATCTTTGGTGTATACCTAGACAACCATAAGTCACACAATCAACCCTTAACCGTCTTTGGTTCTCATTGTTGTGTTCGTTTCAGCCATGAACACCGCCTGGTTTCATAAGTGCGTAGAGAACTGGCCTTACAAAGTTCTCCTTGAAGCGGCTCACACTTCACACTTAAATAGGTGATTCCTAAACGTGTCATCCTGTAGATACACTATTTGATATACCCCGTATCAAATTTAGAAATCATTAAAAAGCCTTAATGCTTTATCCTTGGTACTGAACATTGTCTCATCACGAGAATGGACTAAAATTTTATTTGACAATGTTGAACCGTCATTAATGACTTTGTTTGATCTCTTTGAACCTAGATCTTGGGATCTCCAGTCTTCTAGGTAGAGTTACCGCCACAATGACTTGTTCTCGGCCATAGCCCCATTCCCCTTGATGATTTCTCAACTACCTCTCTAGTTAGGCCTTTTGTAAGTGGATCCGACACATTATCACTTGACTTTACATAGTCAATTGTGATAATTCCTCTAGAGAGTAATTGCCTAACGGTTTTATGTCTTCGTCGTATATGACGAGATTTACCGTTATACATGACGCTCCCAGCCCTTCCAATTGCCGCTTGACTATCACAATGTATGCATATTGGTGCCAACGGTTTGGGCCAAAATGGAATGTCTTCCAAGAAATTCCGGAGCCATTCAGCTTCTTCACCGGCTTTATCTAAGGCTATGAATTCAGCCTCCATTGTAGAGCGGGCAATACATGTTTGTTTGGACGACTTCCAAGATACCGCTCCTCCACCAATAGTGAATACATATCCACTCGTGGACTTAGAATCAGTTGAACCGGTGATCCAATTTGCATCACAGTATCCCTCAATCACCGCAGGGAAATTACTGTAGTGCAATTCAAAGTTCTGGGTATGTTCTAAATATCCCAAAACTCGTTTCATTGCCATCCAATGAGATTGGCCTGGATTGCTCGTATATCGACTCAGTTTACTTATAGCACAAGCTATGTCTGGTCGTGTACAATTCATGATATACATTAAGCATCCCAATACACGAGCATAATCCAATTGTGATATGCTTTGGCCTTTGTTCTTTGCTAATGCAAGATTCACGTCAATTGGAGTCTTTGCAACTTTAAAGCCCAAGTGCTTGAATTTTTCAAGTACTGTCTTAATATAATGAGATTGTGACAATGCCAGACCTTGAGGAGTCTTATTGATCTTAATTCCCAGAATTAAATCAGCCACTCCCAAGTCTTTCATATCAAACTTGCTATTGAGCATACGCTTAGTAGCATTTATGTTGGCAATGTCATTACTCATTATCAACATATCATCCACATATAGGCAAACAATGACTATGTGATTTGGAACATTTTTAATGTACACGCATTTATCACATTCATTTATCTTAAAACCATTTGACAACATTGTTTGGTCAAATTTCGCATGCCATTGTTTGGGTGCTTGTTTTAGTCCGTAAAGAGACTTAACAAGTCTACATACCTTCTTTTCTTTACCTGGAACCACAAACCCTTCAGGTTGTTCCATGTAAATTTCTTCCTCCAACTCTCCATTTAAGAAGGCCGTCTTAACATCCATTTGATGAATTTCAAGACCATACACTGCAGCTAATGCTACTAACATCCGTATGGACGTAATTCTTGTAACTGGAGAGTATGTATCAAAGTAGTCTAGACCTTCTCGTTGTCTATACCCTTTGACTACGAGCCTTGCCTTGAATTTATCAATAGTGCCATCATCTTTGATTTTTCTCTTAAAAATCCATTTAGAACCCAAAGGTTTATTTCCAGGAGGAAGATCAACCAATTCCCATGTATGATTGTTCAATATGGATTCTATTTCACTATTGACTGCCTCTTTCCAAAACAATGATTCCGAAGAAGTCATAGCTTCTTTAAATGTTTGAGGCTCATTCTCCAATAAGAAAGTCACAAAATCTGGTCCAAATGAAGTAGACGTTCTTTGACGTTTACTACGTCTTGGATTCTCCTGATTACATGTACTTTCTTTTGTTTCTTCCCGAGGTCGTTTAGATCCTTCACCAAACGACTCACATTCCTTTTTATACGGATATATATTTTCAAAAAACTCAGCATTATCTGATTCTATAACTGTATTATTATGAATGTCGGGATTTTCTGATTTATGAACCAGAAATCGATATGCTTTACTATTTGTCGCATATCCTATGAAAACACAATCAACGGTTTTCGGTCCTATCTTTACCCTTTGGGTTTAGGAACTTGCACTTTTGCCAAACACCCCCACACTTTAAAATAATTCAAGTTGGGCTTCCTTCCTTTCCATTGTTCATAAGGAATGGATTGTGTTTTGCTATGGGGCACTCGATTTAATATTCGATTAGCCGTAAGAACGGCTTCCCCCCACAAGTTCTGTGGCAAACCAGAACTTATCAACAACGCATTCATCATCTCCTTTAATGTGCGATTCTTTCTTTCCGCAATCCCATTAGATTGGGCGTGTAAGGGGCTGTTGTTTGATGAATAATTCCATATTCTAAACATATTTCTTCAAAAAGAGATTCATATTCACCACCCCTATCACTTCTTATCATTTTTACTTTCTTGTTAAGTTGCGTTTCAACTTCATTTTTGTATTGCCTGAATGCGTCTATTGCTTCATCTTTACTATTCAGTAAGTAAACATAGCAATATCGAGTACCATCGTCAATAAAAGTTATGAAATACTTCTTTCCACCGCGAGATGGTATTGACTTCATGTCACAAATATCTGTGTGAATTAAGTCTAAAGGATTTGAATTCCTTTCAACTGACTTATAAGGATGTTTAACATACTTACATTCCACACATATTTGACATTTTGATTTTTCGCATTCAAACTTGGGCAGTACTTCCAAGTTAATCATTTTCCGCAAGGTTTTATAATTGACATGACCCAAACGTACATGCCATAAATCATTTGACTCAAGTAAGTAAGAAGAAGCTGAAATATTATTATTATTTTCAACAACCATTACATTTAGATTGAAAAGGCCCTCGGTGAGGTAACCTTTTCCCACAAATATTCCATTCTTACTAATTACAACCTTGTTGGATACAAAAACGCACTTAAAACCGTGCTTAACAAGAAGTCCAGTAGAGACTAAATTCTTTCTCATTTCGGGAACATGAAGGACATTGTTCAAAGTCATGACCTTGCCAGAAGTCATTTTTAGAAATACCTTCCCATATCCTTCAACTTTTGCTGTTGAAGCATTTCCCATATAAACTGTCTCTCCGGGTTCAGCAAGAGCATAGGTAGCAAAAGCCTCTCTAACTGCACAAACATGGCGAGTGGCTCCTGAATCAAACCACCACAGTTTAGGATTTCCCACCAAGTTACATTCAGAGAGCATGGCACACAAGTTATCAACATCATCATGGTTTACTACCATGTTTGCTTGACCCCTTTTCTTGTCTTTCTTCGGAGCACGACACTCCGTAGATTTGTGTCCGGTTTTCCCACAGTTGTAGCAGTTTCCACTGAACCGCTTCTTGCTTGGGTTGTATTTCGGACCAGAAGCCTTCTTCCTCTTTTTGTTAGCTTCAACAATATTTGCTCTCATTATTGTTGAATTTCCACGGCCTCTCCTTTCAGCAGCTTTATTGTCCTCTTCGATTCTCAACCGAACAATGAGATCTTCAAGGGACATTTCCTTTCGTTTGTGTTTCAAATAATTTTTGAAGTCCTTCCACAACGGAGGCAACTTCTCAATCATTGCTGCTACTTGGAATGCTTCGTTGATTACAAGACCTTCAGCAAGTAGATCATGAATAATCACTTGCAATTCCTGGACTTGAGTAATAACAGACTTGCTATCTATCATTTTGTAGTCCAGAAATTTTGCGGCAACGAATTTCTTCATCCCGGCATCTTCAGTCTTATATTTCTTTTCAAGCGCATTCCACAATTCTTTGGATGTCTCCATGCTACTGTATACATTATACAGATTATCATCCAGTCCGCTAAGAATATAATTCTTGCATAAAAAATCAGAATGCTTCCACGCTTCAATCACGAGAAAGCGTTCATTATCTGGAGTTTTATCCGGCAGATCAGGAACATCTTCCTTGATGAACTTCTGTAGACATAACGTAGTTAAGTAGAAGAACATCTTCTGCTGCCAGCGTTTGAAATCAATCCCGGAAAATTTTCCGGGTTTTTCTGCCGGTGCCAACGCCGGTGTTCGGCTTGTCGTTGCGTTGGCAGTCGCCATCGGAACAGCTTGGTTTTCGTTTTCAGTCATCATCTTTTCTGTAAAAGAATGACACAAACAAACGTTTAATACACGTTTTCAAACTGGAGTAAAAATCACGTAGATTTTAATATCCAACAAAACGCCACGAAGGCTTAACTCTCCAAAACGGGAGTACACAAACCACAAAGGTTTTAGTTTGCAGAATAATAAGAATAACACAAGTACAGAAATAAATATTAAATTCCTTAAGATTGTTATTCCCGTCAATATTCCTGTATTTGTAAATATTAATTCTGCAAAATATAAGTTAACGTAATGAAACAATAATAATAAATTCGAGCCCACTGAATTCACAGTGTTTCCTTAAGGAATTTAATCCCCTCCTAGTACCCAAGGTAATGGATTATTTCCTCCCAGGATAGAACGAATAACACACTGGTGTAGCGGTACTTCAAACCCCAGTGTTTCGGCGAACACAAAGTTCGGTAGCAAATCACACTTACAGT
This sequence comes from Nicotiana tomentosiformis, assembly GCF_000390325.3. NCBI lineage: Eukaryota > Viridiplantae > Streptophyta > Magnoliopsida > Solanales > Solanaceae > Nicotiana > Nicotiana tomentosiformis. Next base: position 106,823,831 of record NC_090815.1, on the reverse strand, counting down.
TGCTTTGTTTGAAGTTAAAAAAACAATGCAGAACGAAGGAGTATATACTCAGAAAAACGTATGGAAGTTCTGAGAGGAAGGAGTGCAATGTATAGCCAATTTGTTGAGCGAATTGTATGTTGAGTTTTTGTATTTCTTCAACATTTGCTGCTCATATATATAGCAGCCAAGAAGGAGTGCAAGACCAAACGTCCACCCTTCATGGTGGATCAAGCATTACATATTTGTGGAGCAAGCACTTCATATTTGTGGAGCAAGCACTTCATGGTGGGAAGACCATTATCCGGCTGCCAAATTATCAATACACGGATTGGAAAATATCCGTTTACAAATACGGATAATCTTACGTTAATATTTACTATTAACAAATAAATTTGGTCCAAAAAATTAATCAATCAATCGATCATTTGACCAAATCCAAATCCAAATCCAAATCCAAATCCGAAGCCGAATCCGAAGCCGAATCCGAAGCCGTAGCCGTAGCCGTAGCCGAAGCCGAGCCGAGCGAGCGACGATGACGGCGCGAGGCTTGCTTTCTTCTTAACTCTTTAAGAGCTACAAGAAGAGCAATTATATATATACCCACCAAAAATGTCTTCCACTTCCAATATGGGACAATGTCTCATTGTTAAGAGGGAAACTTAAAATTTTACTCAAAATTTCATTTTCCCTCCATTTCCCATTCACCCTCATTTTAAGAATATTACATCTTAAAAATAAAACCTCAACAATAACTTGTTATTCGTAAAAGAAAATGACAAATTTAGCATATGATATCCTATGTCCACAAGTCTAATAGCTAGCACCCTAGACACCACCACATTGAAAGAAATTTCCCCTACTTGACAATCTCTGTCGCTCATAGGTGATCAAGATAATTGGGATTTCTCTAGTTCTCCACCAAATAAACCCTCCTTTCACCAAGGATCAAATGTTGGTCATTTCCCCATCAACACCTCAGTTTACTTTCTGCTTGATTCATTCTTTTTTCTAACTTCTTTTCTCATCTAACTTGCTAATTCAACTAAGATACCATTTGTTAATTAACATAATATTGCATGCTTATATCACTTGAATACTCTATAGTCTATACTCGTCCTAAGATGCACAAGCTTATGTTGCATCAGAAATAAGAAAAATGACAAAAAAGAGTGCATTTTTAAGCATCAAATGCAGTTCTTTATTATTTAATTACTACTAAAACACAGGTTTTTTTCCTAGCTAGTTACAGAGTAGTCTAAAACACAACTTACATTGCCAAGTAGAAAACTTTTAAGGAATTAATCATACATAAACAAAAATAACAATGCACAAAAAAATGATTTTAAGAAAAAGAGCATACGAAGTCCAACTAAAAGAACTTACATAACAATAAAAAAAACACCCAACTATTAGCCTGATAAAACAGACAAAAATAAACCATAAAACAATTAATCAATAGGAAATTAGTCAATAGGAAGAAGAAGAAAACCCCTTAGTACCTGATAACGTAGACTCCATAGCAGAAATTCCAGTACCATCAAAATTTCTCATTCTCAGAAGCAAACAATAAAACCTATTTACTATTAAATCATATGGCGACCCAAAACGAAACAATGCAGGTAAAAAAAATAGCAACTTTTTGAGATAAAAAAAAACTCAAAACAAGAACGACGACATTGTTATATATTTTGTGTGTGTGTGCGTGAAAGGGCCAGTGAAGAAGCCAAGGAGGAAGCAAGTTTTTTTTTTTTTTTTGGGGGGGGGGGGGGGGTGTGAAGGGTAAACACTAAAAAGTGACATAAAAATAAGAGGAGTGAAAAGAATAAGAAATAATAATAGTATATAGTATTTGTGCTGTAGCCATTGATGTCAGATTATGAAGGTGTGATTTTACAGATTGTGAAAGCGAATGAGATTAATAGGGGACCCACGCCCTCTCTATCCCTATAAACAAACAAAAAGAAAACGGGCTCTGCATTGTTTGCTTCCCACGCGCTTCTCACTTCCTTTTTTTGTTTTTTTCTTCCTTTTTTCAAGTAATTCGGATTCTAAAAATTCATCAGCCCAATAGAATTTTCTTTTAGGTATCACGTTTAATGTTCGGTATTCACATGTGACCCGACTAAATTCGGATTCGCACCGAAAAATTTTATATTTGGGATAAAGCGCTCTTTAACAAAGACAATTTCATAATCAGGAACTCGAACCCGAAACCTCTGGTTAAGGATGAAGGAGCACCTACTACTCCACTACAACCCTTGTTGGTATCGGTCCAATAGAATTCACATTAGATAATATCGCACAAAAAAATATTGGCTAAGGGATGTAAATACTTTTAGATGAGTGGCCAAATATGTAAAATCATAAATTCGAAATGGCACCAGGTAACCGATTTTAAGAATAACGTTTAAAATATATCTAATTTTTAATAATTATATACAATTTAGTTACATTTTGTAAATTTTAGACCGCTTCTCCTCCTCAAACTTCTTATCTAAATGTCTGTAGTTTGAAAACTTCATTAGCTTGAAGTGTGAAGTTTGATTTTGAGGAGGCTAAACCTAAACGTCTAAGCATTAAATATTTTATCAATTTCGACTATTCTCTAAATAGCGATCCTAAAAATGACTATCTTTGCACTTTGTCTGTATCTTTGCATTCCCTCTGAACCCTTCTTGTGGTTATTCATTATTCATACCCACACTTAAACATAGAACGTTGAATATAAATAACTACGTCTCTTTCAATTTATGTGAACTTATTTGACTGGGCACGATTTTAATTTATGTGAACTTATTTGATTGGGCACGGAATATAAAAAGAAAAAAAAAAGACTTTTGAACTTGTATAAAATGAGACGTATATATTTCGTGGGACTACAAATCATTGCATAAAGGTAAATTATTTTCAAATATAAAAAATCATTGCAGAGAGATTATTTTCATTTTTCTTTATTTGGGACAGCAGGAATATGTTGGTAACTGGTGAAGAGGAGCTGACGTACAATTATACAAATTGCAATTGAATCTCATAGATATTCTACTCCCTCTGTTCACTTTTACTTGTTCAATATTATAAATATAGATTTTCATTTTTACTTGTCACTTTTAACATATCAAGAAAAGATACTATTTTTTCCTGTTATACTCACAGTATTAATTACTGATTTCAAATCATTTTATCAAATTCATTAAATATATGCATAAATTAATATGAGTATCATTGTAAATTATGCACTTCATTTATTTTCTTAAGGGACGTGAAAAGTATAAAGTGAACAAGTAAAAGTGAACGGAAAGAGTAATTTGTTAGAAAAAATAGTTTTGTGACTTTAATTATTGGTAAATTTAAGTTATTTTGGTGTAACAAAAAACAATTCTATCACTTTATTGTAATGATAGGTAACATTCAGTAATCATACGTGAAATTAACTATCTCCTGTTAAGAAATACATTTACATCTTGAAAAATAAGTTTCATGTATTATTAGAAAGTAGAAACGAGCAACAAGAGAACGGTGGGCATTAAATCGATTTTTAAAAGAAACAGTTAGATTTTTTTAAGTTTAGTAAAAGTAAAAATCGAAACCGAATTAAAATTAGTTAGATTATAGTGGGTTAAATTCAGCTATAATAAAAAATAATTTTATCACTTTATTGTTATGAATGATAAAATTCAATGATTATATGTGAAATTAAAGACAAGATTTTCCCCACTCTTTATGAAAGTCAACTATGTGTTGGATTAACATAGTGTTTGAAAGTCAACATAATCATTTGGAAAATTTTGAGATGTTGGTTCAGCACCTCATTGATCCACTTGGACAAACTTTAAACTAAAAAGGAAGAAAAAATAATAAAACAATAGATTGTTTGTCCGCATATTAGTTACAACTTTATGCATCCAGTGATCAAATGGAAAGTAAACTTAGATGCCTATATAATAACCAAATAAAAAACAAGTTAAAACTAATAAGAAGTGCAGTAGTGTAGCTAATGATATGGATAAATTTCTTATCCAAAGTTGTCTACCACAGAAGAAATTGGATTCAGCAATTTCTCCCACTGTTAAACCATAAGAGTTAAGCATCAACACGTCACATGTATATGTATTAGAGTAACAGTTTCAGTATTTACACATTTTCACACGTGATCGAATACACCAAATTTTGGGGCGTAAAGCATGTGCCTTACTATAAAAATAGCGTGGGATAGCCATTTTTTAATTAATTTGTATCAAGTATTTTTAATGCGGAGCAAAAATAGTCACTAGTCTATTAAAATTAATATGAAAAGACATTGTTACCTTTTCTTCATGAATGCTGTGTAAATATTAAGGATATGGTGTCCTTTAACATTACACTGCACACATGAAGTTAAGGACGCTGTGTCCTTAATATTTACACTGCACATATGAAGTTAAGGACATGATGTCCTAAAGTTTAACAACGGAAGGTGCAAATATAGGATACTTTGTTTGTCACGACCCAATTTCACCTGTAGGTCGTGATGACGCCCAACACTACAGCTAGGCAAGCCAACTAATAAATTAAGCATACATTGATAAAATTTAAAACCAAAAAAATATAAACCCAAACTCTACCAATGTGTGTGCCAAGACCTGGTGTCACAAGTGAATGAGCATCTAGTAGATTATACAAAACTCTAAATACTGTCTGAAATGAAATAGACAGAATGTAAATATAAGAAGAGACATTGGTAGCTGCAGAACGGCTCAGAAAGGCAGCTCACCACTATGCCTCGGGATGACGTGGGTATGTGATGATAGGTCCTCCACTAGTACCAGTCTCAGGTCCTGCACAAAAAGTGCAGCAAGTGTAGTATGAGTACGTAAACAACGTGTACCCAGTAAGTATCAACCCTAATCTCGAAGTGGTAGAGACGAGATGACCGACTTTGACACTCACTATGGGTCAATAATAATAACTGAAATAAAACTAGGATTTTTAAATCAGCATGATTTACAGAATTTATAAAAATTTATTTAATCAGTGGAAATAATCAAATTCCTTCAAATGTAACAATTCTCAATATATTAATTAAATTCCTTCAATTCAAATAAATTTTAATTTATCAATTAAATCTCATTTACAGGAGTAACAATTAATTCCTAAACAAGCAAGAATAATAATTCATTAAATTCCAAGGATTTTTCAATTTATTAATTAGCTTCACAAGCTGAAATAAATTATTAAAGTATCGTGTAATTATTATTATTAAGCACGATTTCTGTCGAGGACGTACGGCCCGATCCAGAGTGTCGTGTACACTGCCGAGGGACGTGCGGCACGATCCATAGATGCATCTATCCCGCCGAGGCGTTCGGCCCGCTCCACAAGAAAGGAGGACATTTTCTTATGTGCCTCCGGAAGGAGAGTATATTTATTATAAGATAAATTCGGGAGGAAAATAATTTCTTTTAACAATTAATTGATTTAAACAGAAAATTAAGCCTATGAGATTTTCATCCTTTAATATCTTTATCTAACAATTCACAATATATTCATATATATCAATTAATATTAATTAATCAAAGAATACTATTTACACAAGTAATGCATGCTTTGAGTCCTAAACTACCCGGACTTTAGCATTAATAGTAGCTACTCACGGACTCTCGTCACTTCGTGCGTACGTAGCCCCCACAATTAGCAATAATTATTTAATTTTAATCACCTATGAGGTAATTTCCCCCTCACAAGATTAGACAAGAGACTTATATCGTCTTGCTCCAATTTAATCCACTATAAGGCCTTTTTCACGATTATCCAACTCTGTCTGGCTCGAATCTAGCCAAAATAATTCGATACAATCACTAAAAATTATAGGAATCAATTCTATAAGAAAATACTACATTTTTAATAAAAATCTCGAAATTAATTAAAAATTCGTCCGTGGGGCCCACGTCTCGAAATCCGGAAAAGTTACGAAATCTGACAATCCATTCAATTACGAGTCCAACCATACCAGTTTCACTCAAATCCGACTCCGAATCGATACCGAAATCTCAAAACAATTCGTTCCTATGAGATTAATAAAAATTTTTCAAATTTAAATCTCAAAACACTAATTTATGGTGAAAACAATGATATACTTGTATATGTAGACCAAATCCGAGTTAGAATCACTTACCCCAATGTTTTTCCCTTGAAAAACTGACAAAAGTCGCCTCTGCTCAAGCTCAAGTTAGTCAAAAATGGCAAATGGGACGAATGTCCTCTTTTATAAACTGCACAGGCAGCCTTCGGAAATCGGGCCTCGATCTTGGCTTCGATCGTGGCCCTCGAGCCTGGGCTTCGGTCATGGCCTCGAGCTTGGGACTTGGTCATGGCCTCGATCAGGCCTCGAGCCTGGGACTCGGTCATGGCCTCGATCAAGTTCGATCTTGGGTCTTGATCCTGGCCCTCGAGCCTTGCCTTCGATCATGGCCCTCGAGCTGGACCTTTGATCGTGGCTTCGATACTGAGCCTCGTCCCTGTCTTCGACTAAGGCCTCGATCGTGGGCTCAATTTCTGGGTTCGATCTGGGGCTCGGTATCTGGGTTCGATCTGGGGCTCGATCACAACCCAGAATATACAGCAGAAGGGAAAATTGCAGCAGCTTTTTAAGTCAAACTTTTGATCCGTTAACCATCCGAAACTTACCCGAGGCCCTCGGGACCTCAACCAAATATACCAACAAGTCCTAAAACATCATACAAACTTAGTTGAACCTCTAAATCACATCAAACAACGCTAAAACCATGAATCATACCCCAATTCAAGTTTAATGAAACTAAGAGCTTTCAACTTCTACATTCGATGTCGGAACCTATCAAATCAACATCGATTGACCTCAAATTTTATACACAAGTCATAATGACATACCGGAGCTATGAAAATTTTCAAAACTGGATTCCGACTCCGGTATCAAAAAGTCAACTCATCGGTCAAACTTCCAAACTTAAATTCTTGTTTTTAGCCATTTCAAGCCTAATTTAACTACGGACTTCCAAATAAGGTTCCGAACACGTTCCTAAGTCCAAAATCACCATACGGAGCTGTTGGAATCATCAAAATTCTATTCTGGGGTTGTTTTCTCAAAATATTGACCGAAGTCAAACCTAGCACTTTAAGGCCAACTTAAGGAACCAAGTCTTCCGGTTTCAGCCCAAACACTTCCAAATTCCGAACCAACCATCCCCGCAAGTCATAAATCATTACAATCACATACGGAAAGTTTTATTTTAGGGAACAGGGTTCTAAAAGTTAAAATAACCGGTTGGGTCATTACATTCTCCACCTCTTAAACAAACGTTCGTCCTCGAACGGGTTTAGAATTGTACCTGGAGTGCTGAATAAGTGTGAATATCTGCTCTGCATGCCTTCCTCGGCCTCCCAAGTCGCTTCCCCGACTGGTTGGCCCCTCCACTGGACTTTTACTGCAAAAATCCTCTTGGACCTCAACTGGCGAACCTTTTTATCAACAATGGCAATTGGCTCCTCTTCATAACCCAAGCTATTACCTAGCTGAACTGTGCTAAAGTCTAACACATGTGATAGGTCGGCATGATACTTTCGGAGCATAGATACGTGAAAAATCGGATGAACTCCTGAGAGGCTGGGAGGTAATGCAAGCTCATAAGCAACCTTCCCAACTCGTTTCAACACCTCAAATGGGACTATAAACCTTGGGCTCAACTTGTCCTTCTTCCCGAATCTCATAATTCCCTTCATCGGCGAAACCTTCAAGAGAACTTTTTCACCTACCATAAATGATATATCACGCGCTTTCTGATCTGCGTAACTCTTTTGTCTGGACTGTGCTGTACGAAGTCGCTCCTGAATCAACTTTACCTTTTTCAAGGCATCCCTTACCAAATCGATACCATATAACTTAGCCTCACCTGGCTCAAACCATCCGATAGGTGAACGACATCGCCGACCATATAAAGCCTCAAATGGAGCCATCTCGATGCTGGACTGGTAACTGTTATTATAAGAAAACTCGGCCAAAGGCAGGAAACGATCCCACTGACCTCCAAAGTCGATCACACATGCCCTGAGCATATCCTCCAAAATCTGAATTGTCCTCTCTGATTGTCCATCGGTCTGCGGATGAAAGGCTGTGCTGAGCTCTACACGGGTCCCTAATTCACTCTGTACCGCTCTCTAGAAATGTGAAGTAAACTGAGGGCCTCTATCTGATATGATGGAAATTGGCACACCGTGCAACTAAACTATCTCCTGAATATAAATCTGGGCCAACCTCTCTGAAGTATACGTAGTCACAACCGGAATAAAATGTGCCGACTTAGTGAACCTGTCAACAATGACCCAAACTGCATCAAACTTCCTCAAGGTCTGCGACAACCCAACTACAAAGTCCATAGTAATCCGTTCCCATTTTCACTCTGGTATAATCATCTGCTGAAGTAGGCTACCTGGCCTCTGGTGCTCATATTTAACTTGCTGGCAATTTAGACAAGTAGATACATACTCAACTATGTCTTTTTTCATTTGTCGGCACCAATAATATTGCCTCAAGTCATGATACATCTCAGTAGCACCTGGATGAATAGAATACTGAGAAATGTGTGCCTCTTCCAGGATCTTTTTCCTCAGTCCATCCACATTAGGAACACATAGACGATCCTGGAGTCGTAGAACACCATCCGCTCTAATAGTAACTTCCTTGGCACCACCTCGTAGTACCGTTTCACGAAGAACCATCAAGTATGGGTCATCATACTGGTGAGCCTTGATCTTCTCAAATAGTGAAGATTGGGCCACCACACATGCAAGAACTCGGCTCAGCGGCAGGGCTCTGAAATATCCAGCCTCACAAGTTTGTTAATGTGATGACCCAAAATGTTATCTTTAAATTTAATGATTAATTATGTGATCTAAGCACTATTTACCATTACTCGACTTGAGTGTGCAGTCCGTAAAAATTTTTCAGAAAGTTTTCAGATGAAAAATGAATTAAAATGTGAATTAGAGCTTTAAAACTTAACTGAGTTGACTTTGGTCAATATTTTTAGCAAACAGACCCGGATCAGTATTTTGACAATTTTGGTAGGTCTGTATCATGATTTGGGACTTAGGCGTATGCCCGGAATCAAATTCCGAGGTCCCTAGCCCGAGATATGGAATTTTGATGAAAAATTAAAAGTTTAAGTTTAAATAGTGATCGGATGTCAAATTATGTGCAAACGATCCCGGAATAGAATTTTGATGATTCCAGCAGCTCCGTATGGTAATTTTGGACTTAGGAGCGTGATCGGAATTTTATTTGGCAGTCCGTAGTAGAATTAGGCTTGAAATGCCGAAAGTTGAATTTTTGGGAAGTTTGACCGAGGGGTTGACTTTTTGATATCGGGGTCGAAATCCGATTCTGAAAATTTTCATAACTCAGTTATGTCATTTATGACTTGTGTGCAAAATTTGAAGTCATTCCGAATTGATTTGATGTGTTTCGACACAAGATATAGAATTTAAAAGTTCAAAGTTCATTGATTTTGATTTGAGGTGCGATTCGTCGTTTTGATGTTGTTTGATGTAGTTTGAAGGCTCGACTAAGTTCGTATGGTATTTTGGGACATGTTGGAATAATTGGTTAAGGTCCCGAGGGTCACGGGTGGATTTCGGAAGGTAAACGGAATGGATTTCGGACAAAGAGTGCTGGAAATTTCTGTTGCAGAAATTTCTGTTGCAGAAATTCCGTGCGTGGAGCCAACTTTGGAAGCTTATATCTCGCAATTCATAAAGAATCAGAAAATGTGCAAAACATGAAAGTTGTAGTCGTATGATTATAGGTTCCAGAAAGTTAAACTATGCATTATTTGGACATTTGTACAAAAAGTTATGACGGATTGAATGAAGGCTGGTAGAGCAGTTTCGCCAGAAATTTCGCCAGAAATTCTGATGCATGCAGCCGACTTTGGGAGCTTATATCTCGCAATGCATAAGGAATCAGAATAATTGTAAAACACGAAAGTTGTAGTCGGTGGATTCCAGTTTCCAGAAAGTTAAACCATTTATCATTTGGACATTTGTACATAAAGTTATGATCAATTGAAATAAGACTAGTAGAGCTATTTCTGGTAGACTTTTAGTGACAAAAAATGGACTTTTAGTGACGGATTGGCAGAAACTTAAGGACCAAAAAATGCTCATTTCATTCATTTCGTTTTGGATTTTTGGAGCACGGTTCTTGGGCGATTTTTGGGCGATTTTCAAGGAAAAACATTGGGTTAAGTATTCCTTATCCTATATTAATTATATTTTATGATTCCATACTCATTTACATCATGAATCCGTGAATTTATGGAAGAAAAATCAAGATTTTTGCAAAATCTAAAAAACGAAAATTTAAGATTTGGAGGTCGAGTTGTTATCGGATTTTGGTAAAATTGGTATGGGTGGACTCGTAATTGAATGGGTTGTCGGATTTTATAAGTTTCGTCGGATTCCGAGATGTGGGCCCCACGGACAAATTTTGAGCTAATTTCGGATTTTAATGAAAATGTAATATTTTCTTATGAAATTGATTACTATAATTTTTGTTGACTGTATCGAATTAATTATGACTAGATACGAGTCGATCGGAGTCGAAAAATCGAGGAAAAAGCATAATACTTGGTTAAATTGGAGCAAGTCGAGGTAAGTGACTTGTCTAACCTTGTGTGGGGGAAAATTCCCCTAAGATTGGTATTGATGTGATTATTGAAATGTGTTGAAAATCGTGTGCACGAGGTGACGAGTGTGTACACGGACTAAATTATGAAAGATTATATTTTTAAATTGTGTAGATCACTGTTGCGCATTTATTAAATTATTTTATCTTGTTATATTCTTCATCATTGATCTGAGATATATACTTCAAATTTGTTTGATCTTTTCTTACTAATTGTTTTACCTGTTTAGTTGAAACTTGGTTTCTTTTATTCTGTGCATTATTTGAAGGTTGATTTTCTTTAAATTAAATATTATTAATATGAAGTATTTGACATTTTTAAACTTGATATTGAAGCAACGTAGTAAAGATTTTGAAATATTATTTTCCTAAATTATTTACTCTTGAATATTTTTATACTCATTGTGAGGGAGCCGTGAGCTCTTTATTATGGAAAAATATTATTATTGAATTATTTTGACATGAGCCGTGAGCTCTTTATTATGGAAAAATATTATTGATGAATTATTTTGACATGAGCCGTGAGCTCTTTATTGTGGAAAACTATTATTGATGATTTATTTTGGCATGAGCCGTGAGCTCTTTATTGTGAAAAAATATTGTTGTTGAATTATTTTGACATGAGCCGTGAGCTCTTTATTGTGGAAAACTATTATTGATGATTTATTTTGGCATGAGCCGTGAGCTCTTTATTGTGGAAAAATATTGTTGTTGAATTATTTTGGCAAGTTAAATTATTTGAGCACTTGAGGTGCAAATTGTGATATATTGTGATATTGATACGCATGCGGTGGTATAAGGTCTGGGTGTTGAAACGCATGCGGTGAGATAAGGGTGGCTTGATACGCGTGGCTAGTAGGGGTGACTACTAGAAGTCATGCGGTGTGATAAGGGTGGCTAAAACGCGGGATGCTATTTCGGAAAAAATATTTTCTTTAAATAAATTGTGAAGGCTCCCGCGGTGATATAAGGAAATGAGATATTGTGAATTTATTTATGATTTGGGACTACAAGGCGGTACCTCGGGAGTGCCCTTGTTGATATTGATTTACGGCCATGGTTGCTTTCGATTAATTGTTGTGATTTTCATAAAGTTGAAGGAAATTCTGTTTTGATTCCACGAGATATTATTTGTAATTATTTGATGTCATTAGATGTGACATACTATTTGATTCATTTCCAATGTCATTTTATTTTACTACATTGATAAATATTTTACCATGCCATTATTGTATTCCAGTAGGGCCTCACCTGACCTCGTCACTACTTTACCGAGGTTAGGTTTGGCACTTACTGGGTACCGCTGTGGTGTACTCATACTACGCTTCTGCACATCTTTTTGTGCAGTTATCGTAGGGAATTTGGGGTCGTGACAAGTTGGTATCAGAGCACTAGGTTCATAGGTGTTATGAGTCACAAGCAGGTTTAGTAGAGTCTTGCGGATCGGTACGGAGACGTCTGTACTTATCTTCGAGAGGCTATGGAACTGTTAGGAAATATTCACTTCTTTGACTCCTTATCGTGCGGCATTGATTTAGCTTGAAACATATATCTTATATTCTTTTGTATCCACTCGTGTATGACATTGCGCACTCGGTATCAGTTGTGCGTCGACGGTTGTAATATCGTATATGGACTATGAGGGAGCCAGAGATGCTCAAACATTGCCTCAACATGTGGTTCCGACTGAAGATGCGGACGTATTGAGAGATCACCTAGTGAATTATGTGGGGGTGCAACGGACGTTGGCGTCTGGTTGATTTATACAAGCTGTGAAGGTTATTATTGAGGATCATTGGACGTTGTGACCTATGACTTCGTGCCGAGTGGGGGGAGTCTACTACCAATGGGTGGATTGCGGGGTCATGTATTATATCAGTTTTGGCCTGAAATGTATATATGTGGTACTGAAAGGTTCCCTAAAATTTACACATGTTTAAGACCTGAGATTTTGTAGAGGATAAGGTTGGGACTTGCGGTATGTCCGCCTCCTTAATAATCCTATACTTCAATAGCAAATGAGTTATAGAAACAACTCTAAATTTGTAGAAGGTCTACTCAGCGTGGACGTCGCTGTTGCGGATTTTGGAGTGCTTCGGAGTAAGTATAGTTGTTGACGAGATTATGGACTATGTGGTTCGTGCCAAGATTTGTCTGTATGGAGCTCTACTTTTGTGATCATTGTGTATAAATAAGGGTAAGGGTTACCCCAAAGAAGAGTCGAAGAGTATGTTAAGAAATGGATCAGCTCAACAATGTTAAGTCAGCATAACAAAAGAAGAAATTTGCCTTGGGAGAGATAATTCACCACCGGTGTTCGTGGTAAGCCTATGAAGAGGGCAGGCCAGCCAATGCAACACCGCCCACTTGGCTTAGTTCTCAGAAACGCTTTTGAAAGAGTTTGTTTCCCGGACTCTCCGTAATGCGTGGTGCATAGGGTTTGAACGGTTGCGTCATATCACCATTGACGATGTCAGAATATGCCATCAAGTTTAACAAGTTAGCCCGTCATACTCCTACTTTGCTTCCTACAGCCAGAGGGCGAGTCCACAGACTCATTAAAGGACTTAATTATAATCGTAAAATTTTGTACGACTCGGGAGCTATAAGCTGATACTTCATTTATGCTAGTTGTACAAATTGCCAAAATATTAGAACGTGTTCGGGGTAAGGAAAAAGGAAACTAAGGAGACCAAGACGTCTCGAGGTTCTGGGGGATTCAGTGGATTCTACTCTGCAAGTATAAATCATTATGGCGGGGGCTCGGGCAGTCGGCCAGCCCATTCCGCACATTGGATTACTCGGGATGCTCCAGTAAGTTCTTTTAATGCACCACCAACATGAGTTCCTACAATGGTTATTCCAGTTATCTGCACAGACTCAATATGAGCAGCCTAACCCGCAAAAGGGTTGTTATGAATACGGTGATACTAGGCACATCATGAGAAAATTATTTCAAACTTGGGAGAGGCATATTTCATCAAAGCACTCAGGCTACGTGCCCTATTGCAGTTACTACACCACCCACACGACCAGTTAAGGGTGGAGGACATACAGGTAAAAGGCGTCCTAGAGGTGGAGACCCAGCCGTTGATATATTTATTTTACGGTATAGCGGAGGTCGCTACATCAGATGGTGTCGTTACAGATATGACCTCAATTTAATATAAAGGAATAATTTCCTTAAGTTGATTCGGTTCTCAATATCGAAATGAGTCTTCCTATTGTGCTCCAATTATGAGTGAGCTTCATAATTCTATAATTTACTTATGTGTTTACCCCTGTTGGGAGATTTTATGGAGATAACTACGCCTATCATTTCGTGTTGGTCACTAATAAGAGCTGCGAGGCTAAATGTGGCTTTTTGTTACTCATTTCGGTAAATTTTGATGTAAATTCTGAATAATTAATTGCAAATTATGAATTATATGCCCTACCGGTGTGAGGTTCATTATGTGTTGTGATTTGGTGTAACCAAAATTATTTAAAAGGAGAAAATAGAAATTTGCAATTGGCACGATGTGCATATTACTTGTGATTCAGAACTGAGGACGAGATCCTCACATTTTTATATAAATTGATATGTTTAAACCGGGCTACGAGCTGCGGTGGAAGTTATAAAAGGACGAGATCCTTGTGAGGAAAATTCTTGTGTTTAAGTTCTCCCTTGTGAAATTAAATTTGTACTATAGTACTAATAGGGAGTCATGCCTGTTAGGCTTATTTGAAAATTCTTATATGAAATTCTCTGTGCATAGTTGTCAAATTCGTGTGGTAATTATTAATTTTTAACCTACGAGGTAGGTGCCCGCCTAGGTGGCGTTAAATGTGACTCGTTAATTTGGGTAAATAAGTTTGAGGTCTTCATGCCTCGTGTCTCGTTATCAGTATTGTGAAAGTTTGAAATGAGATTTTCGTTAACATGAAGTTAATTGATGATTCGGTAATTGATTATGAACAACTATTAAGACCAGATTGACCCAGAAGGGTGCTCCATTCAGATGGACCGAGGAATGTGAGGAAAGCTTCCAAAAGCTCAAGACAACTTTGATTATAGCCCCAGTATTGGTATTACCTATAGGTACAGGATCTTATACTGTGTATTGTGACGCGTCACGTATTGGTCTCGGTGCAGTGTTGATGCGAGACGGTAGGGTGATTGCTTACGCGTCCAGACAGTTAAAGGTGCATGAAAAGAATTATCCTGTACATGACCTGGAGTTAGCAGCTATTGTTCATGCCTTAAAAATTTGGCGGCATTATTTGTACTGTGTCCATTGTGAAATCTACACTGATCACCGGAGTCTACAACATCTGTTTAAACAGAAGGATCTTAATTTGCAGCAGCGGAGATGGTTAGAGTTGCTTAAGGATTATGATATCACCATTCTCTATCATCCGGGGAAGGCCAATGTGGTGGCCGATGCCTTGAGTCGTAAGGCGGAGAGTTTGGGTAGCTTAACATATTTACCGGTAGCAGAGAGGCCTTTAGCCATGGATGTTCAGGCCTTGGCCAACCAGTTTGTTAGATTGGATGTTTCCGAGCCGAGTCGGATTTTGGCTTGCGTGGTTTTCCAGTCTTCACTTTATGATCGTATCAGGGAACGTCAGTATGATGACCCCCATCTGCTTGTCCTTAAGGACACAGTTCAGCACGGCGATACCAAGGAAGTCACTATTGGAGATGAAGATGTATTACGGATGCAGGGTAGGCTATGTGTGCCTAATGTAGATGGTTTTCGTGAATTGATTCTCCAGGAGGCTGATAATTCACGGTACTCCATACATCCGGGTGCTACGAAGATGTAGCAGGACTTGAGGCAATATTATTGGTGGAGGAAGATGAAGAAAGACATAGTGGAGTATGTAGCTCGGTGTCTAAATTGTCAACAAGTGAGATATGAGCATCAACGATCTAGTGGATTGCTTCAGAAGTTAGTGATTCCAGAATGGAAATGGGAGAGGATCACTATGGATTTCGTTGTTGGGCTCCCACGGACTTAGCGGAAGTTGGACGCAGTTTGGGTGATTGTGGATAGGCTGACCAAATCAGCTCATTTCATTCCTGTGATTAGTACTTACTCTTCAGAGTAGCTGGCTCAGGTATATATTCGCGAGATTGTCAGACTTCACGGTGTACCAGTATCTATCATCTCTGACCGGGGTACACAGTTTACCTCACGGTTTTAGAGGGCAGTACAACGTGAGTTGGGTACCCGGGTAGAGTTGAGTACAACATTTCACCCTCAGATGGACGGGCAGTCCGAACGCACTATTCAGATACTGGAGGATATGCTTCGTGCATGTGTGATAGATTTTGGGGGTGCTTGGGATCAGTTCTTACCACTTGCAGAGTTTGCTTACAACAACAGTTACCAGTCAAGCATCCAGATGGCTCCGTATGAGGCCTTGTATGGTAGGCGATGCCGGTCTCCAGTGGGTTGGTTCGAACCAAGCGAGGCTAGACTTTTGGGTACAGACTTGGTTCAGGATGCCTTGGAAAAGGTTAAGTTGATTTAGGATTGACTTCGTACAGCCCAATCTAGACAGAAAAGTTATGCGAATCGGAAGGTTCATGATGTTGCATTCGTGGTTGGTGAGCGGGTATTGCTCCGGGTTTCGTCTATGAAGGGTGTGATAAGGTTCGGGAAGAAGGACAATTTGAGCCCTAGGTATATTGGGCCTTTTGAGATTCTTGAGAGAGTTGGAGATGTGGCTTACAAACTTACACTACCACCTAGTCTCTTTACCGGTCATCCGGTATTCCATGTTTCTATGCTTCAAAAATATCACGGGGATCCGTCTCATGTGCTAGACTTCAGTTCGGTTCAGTTGGACAAGAATCTATCTTATGTTGAGGAACCAATGGCTATTTTGGATAGGCATGTTCGAAAGCTGAGGTCAAAGAACATTGCTTCCGGGAAGGTTCAGTGGAGGGGTCATCCGGTCGAGGAGGCGACTTGGGAGACCGAGCATGATATGCGCATATGTTATCCACATTTATTCACCAGCTTAGGTACTTTTTCTAACTCCGTTCGAGGACGAACGTTTGTTTTAGAGGTGGAGAATGTGATGACCCAAAATGTCATCTTTAAATTTAATGATTAATTATGTGATCTAAGCACTATTTACCATTACTCGACTTGAGTGTGCAGTCCGTAAAAATTTTTCGGAAAGTTTTCAGGTGAAAAATGAATTAAAATGTGAATTAGAGCTTTAAAACTCAACTGAGTTGACTTTGGTCAACATTTATAGCAAACAGACCCGGATCAGTGTTTTGACAATTTTAGTAGGTCTGTATCGTGATTTGGGACTTAGGCGTATACCCGGAATCAAATTCCGAGGTCCCTAGCCCGAGATATGGAATTTTGATGAAAAATTAAAAGTTTAAGTTTAAATAGTGATCGGATGTCAAATTATGTGCAAACGATCCCGAAATAGAATTTTGATGATTCCAGCAGCTCCGTATGGTGATTTTGGACTTAGGAGCGTGATCGAAATTTTATTTGGCAGTCCGTAGTAGAATTAGGCTTGAAATGCCGAAAGTTAAATTTTTGGGAAGTTTGACCGAGGGGTTGACTTTTTGATATCGGGGTCAAAATCCGATTCTGAAAATTTTCATAACTCAGTTATGTCATTTATGACTTGTGTGAAAAATTTGAAGTCATTCCGAATTGATTTGGTGTGTTTCGACACAAGATATAGAATTTAAAAGTTCAAAGTTCATTGATTTTGATTTGAGGTGCGATTCGTCGTTTTGATATTGTTTGATATAGTTTGAAGGCTCGATTAAGTTCGTATGGTATTTTGGGACATGTTGGAATAATTGGTTAAGGTCCCGAGGGTCTCGGGTGGATTTCGGAAGGTAAACGAAATGGATTTCAGACAAAGAGTGCTGGAAATTTCTGTTGCAGAAATTCCGTGCGTGGAGCCAACTTTGAAAGCTTATATCTCGCAATTCATAAGGAATCAGAAAATGTGCAAAACATAAAAGTTGTGGTCGTATGATTATAGGTTCCAGAAAGTTAAACTATGCATTATTTGGACATTTGTACAGAAAGTTATGACGGATTGAATGAAGGCTGGTAGAGCAGTTTCGCTAGAAATTCTGATGCATGCAGCCGACTTTGGGAGCTTATATCGCAATGCATAAGGAATCAGAATAATTGTAAAACATGAAAGTTGTAGTCGGTGGATTCCAGTTTCCAGAAAGTTAAACCATTTATCATTTGGACATTTGTACATAAAGTTATGATCAATTGAAGTAAGACTGGTAGAGCTATTTCTGGTAGACTTTTAGTGACAAAAAATGGACTTTTAGTGACGGATTGGCAGAAACTTAAGGACCAAAAAATGCTCATTTCATTCATTTCGTTTTGGATTTTTGGAGCACGGTTCTTGGGCGATTTTTGGGCGATTTTCACGGAAAAATATTGGGGTAAGTGTTCCTTATCCTATATTGATTATATTTTATGATTCCATACTCATTTACATCATGAATCCGTGAATTTATGGAAGAAAAATCAAGATTTTTGCAAAATCATCCAAAAATGAAAATTTAAGATTTGGAGGTCGAGTTGTTATCGGATTTTGGTAAAATTGGTATGGGTGGACTCGTAATTGAATGGGTTGTCGGATTTTATAAGTTTCGCCGGATTCCGAGATGTGGGCCCCACGGACAAATTTTGAGCTAATTTCGGATTTTAATGAAAATATAATATTTTCTTATGAAATTGATTACTATAATTTTTGTTGACTGTATCGAATTAATTATGACTAGATACGAGTCGATCGGAGTCGAAAAATCGAGGAAAAAGCATAATACATGGTTAAATTGGAGCAAGTCGAGGTAAGTGACTTGTCTAACCTTGTGTGGGGGAAAATTCCCCTAGGATTGGTATTGATGTGATTATTGAAATGTGTTGAAAATTGTGTGCACGAGGTGACGAGTGTGTACACGGACTAAATTGTGAAAGATTATATTTTTAAATTGTGTAGATCACTGTTGCGCATTTATTAAATTATTTTATCTTGTTATATTCTTCATCATTGATCTGAGATATATACTTCAAATTTGTTTGATCTTTTCTTACTAATTATTTTACCTGTTTAGTTGAAACTTGGTTTCTTTTATTCTGTGCATTATTTGAAGGTTGATTTTCTTTAAATTAAATATTATTAATATGAAGTATTTGACATTTTTAAACTTGATATTGAAGCAACGTAGTAAAGATTTTGAAATATTATTTTCCTAAATTATTTACTCCTGAATATTTTTATACTCATTGTGAGGGAGCCGTGAGCTCTTTATTGTGGAAGAATATTATTGATGAATTATTTTGACATGAGCTGTGAGCTCTTTATTGTGGAAAAATATTATTGATGAATTATTTTGACATGAGCCGTGAGCTCTTTATTGTGGAAAACTATTATTGATGATTTATTTTGGCATAAGCCGTGAGCTCTTTATTGTGGAAAAATATTGTTGTTGAATTATTCTGACATGAGCCGTGAGCTCTTTATTGTGAAAAACTATTATTGATGATTTATTTTGGCATGAGCCGTGAGCTCTTTATTGTGGAAAAATATTGTTGTTGAATTATTTTGGCAAGTTAAATTATTTGAGCACTTGAGGTGCAAATTGTGATATATTGTGATATTGATACACATGCGGTGGTATAAGGTCTGGGTGTTGAAACGCATGCGGTGAGATAAGGGTGGCTTGATACGCGTGGCTAGTAGGGGGGAACTACTAGAAGTCATGCGGTGTGATAAGGGTGGCTAAAACGCGGGATGCTATTTCGGGAAAAATATTTTCTTTAAATAAATTGTGAAGGCTCCCGCGGTGATATAAGGAAATGAGATATTGTGAATTTATTTATGATTTGGGACTACGAGGCGGTACCTCGGGAGTGCCCTTGTTGATATTGATTTATGGCCATGGTTGCTTTCGATTAATTGTTGTGATTTTCATAAAGTTGAAGGAAATTCTGTTTTGATTCCACGAGATATTATTTGTAATTATTTGATGTCATTAGATGTGACATACTATTTGATTCATTTCCAATGTCATTTTATTTTACTACATTGATAAACATTTTACCATGCCATTATTATGTTCCAGTAGGGCCTCACCTGACCTCGTCACTACTTTACCGAGGTTAGGCTTGGCACTTACTGAGTACCGCTGTGGTGTACTCATACTACGCTTCTGCACATCTTTTTGTGCAGATCCAGATACATTTTACCAGCCTAGACGTCAGTGAGTTACTTGCGCACAGAGACTTCGAGGTATATCTGCCAGCGTCCGCAGACTCCGGAGTTCCCTTCTATCATTTTATGTTTCTTTCTTATATTTTATTTAGAGCTTGACATATAGAGACATTGAGAATAAATTCTTAGAAGCTTGTGACTTATTTCTACCGGGTTTTGGGAGTTGAAATTATTTGAATTGTAGTTTATTTATTTCAGATATTTATTATTATTCCGCATTGATAGGCTTACCTAGTCTTAGAGACTAGGTGCCATCACGACATCCTACGGAGGGAATTTGGGGTCGTGACAGTTAGCCAAGGACTGAATATCCAAGGCTAATGGCCTTTCCTCTACTGAAATGAAAGCCAAACTACCCATACTCTCCGCCTTCCTTCTCAAGGCATCTGCAACCACATTTGCTTTGCCCGGATGATACAAGATAGTAATATCATAATCTTTTAGTAACTCCAGCCATCTGCACTGCCTCAAATTTAGATCCCTCTGCTTGAACAAATGCTGCAAACTGCGATGATTAGTGTAAACTTCACAAGACACCCCATAAAGATAATGCCTCCAAATCTTTAGAGCGTGAACAATCGCAGCTAACTCCAAATCATGTACTGGATAATTCTTCTCGTGGGGCTTCAGCTGACGTGAAGCATATGCAATAACTCGCCTTTCCTGCATCAATACACAACCCAAGCCAACGTGTGACGCATCATAATACACTGTATATATATTCCCGAACCAGATGGTAACACTAACACGGGTGTTGTAGTCAGTGTTGTCTTGATCTTCTGAAAGCTTGACTCACAATCATCGGACCATCGGAACTGAACACCCTTCTGGGTTAAGTTGGTCAAAGGTGCTGCAATAGATGAAAAACTTTCCACGAACCGACGATAATAACCTGCTAAACCTAGAAAACTCCTGATCTCAGTCGCCGAAGTGGGACGATGCCAATTCTGAACTTCCTCAATCTTTTTGGGATCAATTTAATACCTTTACCCGATATAATATGTCCCAAATATGCTACAGACTCTAGCCAAAACTCATATTTAGAGAACTTAGCATATAGCTTTTGTTCCCGCAATGTCTGAAGCACTACTCTCATATGTTGTTCATGTTCCTCCTTACTGCACGAATAGATTAATATGTCATCAATGAAGACAATGACAAACGAATCAATATATAGCATGAATACCGTGTTCATCAGATCCATAAACGCTGCCGAGGCATTAGTTAAACCGAAGGACATCACCGGAAACTCATAATGACCATATCTAGTCCGAAAAGCAGTCTTCGGAACATCCGAATCCCGAATCTTCAACTGATGGTACCCTGACCTCAAGTCGATCTTAGAGAATACCCTAGCACCCTGCAACTAGTCAAATAGATCATCAATACGCGGCAACGGGTACTTGTTCTTAATAGTGACTTTGTTCAATTGGCGATAATCAATACATATCCGCATTGTTCCATCCTTCTTTTTCACAAATAATACTGGTGCACCCCAAGGCGATACACTCGGTCTGACGAACCCTTTGGCTAGTAACTCTTCAAGTTGTTCTTTCAATTCTTTCGGAGCCATGCGATACGGTGGGATAGATATAGGCTGGGTATCTGAAGCCAAGTCAATACAGAAATCAATATCACGATCAGGTGGCATACCTGGAAGATCTGACGAAAATACATCGGGGAACTCCCGAACTACAGGCGCTGAATCAATAGCCGGAGTCTCTACAGTAGTATCCTGAACATAGGCTAAATAAGCCAAACAACCCTTCTCAACCATGTGTTGAGCCTTTATAAAAGAAATAACTCGATTAAATGAACTAACAGGCGAACCCTTCCACTCCAGCTTAGGCAATGCTGGAATAGCCAAGGTAACAGTCTTGGCATGACAATCTAGAATTGCATGATATGGAGATAACCAGCCCATGCCCAGAATAATTTCAAAATCGGTCATCTCAAGCAATAGGAGATCTGCTCTAGTTTCATAACCACATAATGTAATAATACAGGACCGGTAGATCCGGTTCACAATAACAGAATCGCCCACAGGAGTGGACACATAAACAGGAGTACTCAAGGACTCACGAGAAACACCCAGGAATGGAGCAAATAGAGATGACACATATGAATACGTAGATCCTGGATCAAATAATACTGAGGCATCTTTTCCACAAACAGAAATAATACCTGTAATCACGGCATCTGAGGCCTCTGCATTTGGTCTAGCCAGAAAAGCATAGAACCGAGCTGGAGCGCCAACTGTCTGGCCTCCGCCTGGCTGACCTCCACCTCTAGGATGACCCCTACCCACCTGTCCTCCACCTCTGGGTGGTCGGACTACTGGTGGAGCGACTGGTCCAGTAAGCATAGGCTGTTGACCCTGCTGTACTGGTCTACCCCAAAGCCTGGGGCAAAACCTCCGCATGTGACTAGGATCCCCGCACTCGTAACAACTCTTCGGTGCGATGGGCTGTTGACTAAGTGTCTGGCCCTGGGGACGTGAATACCCACTGGGAGGACCCTGAATAGCTGGTGGGCGGTAAGAACTCTCTGGGATAGCACTGAGATAAGGTCGCACTGGAGCACCTCGAGGAGGTGATGGTGCTGGATATGGGGGTCTGCTGGACTGCCCCCTCACAAACTAGCCTCTGCCCCCGGACGGAGCACCTCTGAACTCTCCAGAGTACCTGAACTTCTTATCTCTCATAATCTGCTCTCGGCTCCGCTGACGTACACCCTCAATCCTCCGGGCTATCTCCATAACTCGCTCATAAGAAGTACCCATCTCAACCTCTCGAGCCATAGTGGCCTGAATACCAGTATGTAAACCGGCTACAAACCTTCGCACTCTCTCTGCCTCAGTAGGGAGTATCATTAGTGTATGGCGAGATAATTCAGAAAACCTCGCCTCATAATCAGTCACTGACATCTGACCCTGCTGGAGCTGCTTAATCTGAAACCGCAACTCTTCCCTCTGGGAGGGTGGAATATACTTGTCCAAGAAGATACGGGTGGACCTGTCCCAAGTCATGGGAGGAGAATCTGCTGGTCTGCCAAGAGCATAAGACTGCCACCATCTACGGGCTCTACCCTCTAGCTGAAAAGTAGCGAAATCAACCCCATGGGATTCCAATATCCTCATGTTGTACAGTCTATCCTTGCAATGATCAATGAAATCCTGTGGATCCTCATGTCGCTCACCCCCAAAGATAGGAGGATATAGTCTAGTCCATCTGTCCAATAGTTTCTGAGGATCGGCGGCTACAGCTGGCCTGGGCTCAGGTGTAGCTGCTGCCACTGGCTGGGCTCCACCCACGGGTAGTGCACCCTAGGTCTGATATACAAGAGCTGCATGTCCATGAGCCTGCGCGGTAGGGGTCTGTGCTCCCCCGCCCGCCTGAGATGTGGTTGGGTCTGCCGGAAATAAACCGACCTGAGTCATATTGTCCATGAATTGCAGCATACGACCCATGACATCCTGAAATCCCGGTGCAGATGTGAAGTCCATCGGAGCTGGCTCTGCCACAGGCACCTCACCCTACTCCTCAATAATGGTATTCTCTGCTGGATCCAATGGCGGCATAACTGGAATAGTCCTGGGACGGCCTCACCCTCTACCACGGGCTGGAGCCCTCCCTCGGCCTCTGCCTCGGCCTCTAGCAACTGGAGGAGTAGCTCTTCCCTGGTCTGGAACTTCATTCGAGCGCGTTCTCACCATCTGTGAGAAAATAAGAGAAGGATTTTTTTAAAGTGCTACATTAATTGCACGATGGAATGTGAAGAAAGGTAATTTCCTAACACCCTATAGCCTCTCGAAGATAAGTACAGATGTCTCTGTACCGATCCACAAGGCTCTATTAGGTCTGCTCATAACTTGTGAGACCTACGTGAACCTAGTGCTCTGATACCATGTTGTCAAGACCCAATTTCACCTGTAGGTCATGATGGCGCCCAACACTACAGCTAGGCAAGCCAACTAATAAATTAAGCATACATTGATAAAATTTAAAACTAAGAAAATATAAACCAAAGCTCTACCAATGTGTGTGCCAAGACCTGGTGTCACAAGTGAATGAGCATCTAATAGATTATACAAAACTCCAAATACTGTCTGAAATGAAATAGACAGAATGTAAATATAAGAAGAGACACTGGTAGCTGCAGAACGGCTCAGAAAGGCAGTTCACCACTATGCCTCGGGATGACGTGGGTATGTGATGATAGGTCCTCCACTAGTACCTGTCTCAGGTCCTGCACAAAAAGTGCAGCAAGTGTAGTATGAGTACGTAAACAACGTGTACCCAGTAAGTATCAAGCCTAATCTCGAAGTGGTAGAGACGAGATGGCCAACTTTGACACTCACTATAGGTCAATAATAATAACTGAAATAAAACTAGGATTTTTAAATCAGCATGATTTACAGAATTTACAAAAATTTATTTAATCAGCGAAAATAATCAAATTCCTTCAAATGTAACAATTCTCAATATATTAATTAAATTCCTTCAATTCAAATAAATTTCAATTTATCAATTAAATCTCATTTACAGGAGTAACAATTAATTCCTAAACAAGCAAGAATAATAATTCATTAAATTCTAAGGATTTTTCAATTTATTAATTAGCTTCACAAGCTGAAATAAATTATTAAAGTATCGTGTAATTATTATTATTAAGCACGATTTTTGCCGAGGACGTACGACCCGATCCAGAGTGTCGTGTACACTGTCGAGGGATGTGCGGCACGATCCATAGATGCATCTATCCTGCCGAGGCTTTCGGCCCGCTCCACAAGAAAGGAGGACATTTTCTTATGTGCCTCCGGAAGGAGAGTATATTTATTATAAGATAAATTCGGGAGGAGAAAAATTTCTTTTAACAATTAATTGATTTAAACAGAAAATCAAGCCTATGAGATTTCCATCCTTTAATATCTTTATCTAACAATTCACAATATATTCATATATATCAATTAATATTAATTAATCAAAGAATACTATTTACACAAGTAATGCATGCATTGAGTCCTAAACTACCCGAACTTTAGCATTAATAGTAGCTACGCACGGACTCTCGTCACTTCGTGCGTACGTAGCCCCCACAATTAGCAATAATTATTTAATTTTAATCACCTATGAGGTAATTTTTCCCTCACAAGATTAGACAGGAGATGCTCCAATTTAATCCACTATAAGGCCTTTTTCACGATTATCCAACTCTGTCTGGCTTGAATCTAGCCAAAATAATTCGATACAATCACTAAAAATTATAGGAATCAATTCTATAAGAAAATACTATATTTTTAATAAAAATCCCGAAATTAATTAAAAATTCATCAGTGGGGCCCACGTCTCGAAATCCGGCAAAAGTTATGAAATCCGACAACCCATTCAATTACGAGTCCAACCATACCAGTTTCACTCAAATCCGACTCCGAATCGATACCGAAATCTCAAAAAAATCGTTTCTATGAGATTAATAAAAATTTCCCAAATTGAAATCTCAAAACACTAATTTATGGTGAAAACAATGATATACTTGTATATGTAGACCAAATTCGAGTTAGAATCACTTACCCCAATATTTTTCCCTTGAAAAACTGACAAAAGTCGCCTCTGCTCAAGCTCAAGTTCGTCAAAAATGGCAAATGGGACGAATGTCCTCTTTTATAAACTGCTCAGTCAGCCTTCGAAAATTGGGCCTCGATCGTGGCCCTCGAGCCTGGGCTTCGGTCATGGCCTCGATCAAGGCCTCGAGCTTGGGACTGGGTCATGGCCTTGATCAGGCCTCGAGCCTGGGACTCGGTCATGGCCTCGATCAAGTTCGATCTTGGGTCTTGATCCTGGCCCTCGACCCTTGCCTTCGATCATGACCCTCGAGCTGCACCTTCGATTGTGGCTTCGATACTGAGCCTCGTCCCTGGCTTCGACTTAGGCCTCGATCGTAGGCTCGATTTTTGGGTTCGATCTGGGGCTCGATCACAGCCCAGAATATACAGCAGAAGGGAAAATTGCAGCAGCTTTTTAAGTCCAACTTTTGATCCATTAACCATCCGAAACTCACCCGAGGCCCTCGGGACCTCAACCAAATATACCAACAAGTCCTAAAACATCATACGAACTTAGTTGAACCTCTAAATCACATCAAACAACACTAAAACCATGAATCATACCCCAATTCAAGTTTAATGAAACTAAGAGTTTTCAACTTCTACATTCGATGTCGGAACCTATCAAATCAACTCTGATTGACCTCAAATTTTACACACAAGTCATAAATGACATAACGGAGCTATAAAAATTTTTGAAACTGGATTCCAACTCCGGTATCAAAAAGTCAACTCATCGGTCAAACTTCCAAACTTAAATTCTTGTTTTTAGCCATTTCTAGCCTAATTTAACTACGGACTTCCAAATAAGGTTCCGAACACGCTCCTAAGTCCAAAATCACCATACGGAGCTGTTGGAATCATCAAAATTCTATTTCGGGGTCATTTTCTCAAAATGTTGACCGAAGTCAAACTTAGCACTTTAAGGCCAACTTAAGGAACCAAGTATTCCGGTTTCACCCCAAATACTTCCAAATCCCGAACCAACCATCCCTGCAAGTCATAAATCATTACAAGCATATACGGGAAGTTTTATTTTAGGAAACGGGGTTCTAAAAGTTAAAATGACCGGTTGGGTCATTACATTATCCTTAATATTTACACAACATTCATGAAGTTAAGGATACCATGTCCTTAATATTTACACAACACTCATAAAGTTAAGGACATTATGTCCTTAACATTTACACTGTGCACATGATGTGAAAGACACCATGTCCTTAATATTTAAACTGCACATACGAAGATAAGGACATGAGGTCCTAAAGTTTAATAACAGAAGGTGCAAATACAAGTTAAGAACATTATGTCATTAACATTTACACTGCACACATGAAGTTAAGGACGCCATGTCTTTAACATCTACACTGTACATATGAATTTTAGGACATGATGTCCTAAAGTTTAACAACAGAAGGTGCAAATACATGACACTTTATCCTTAATATTTACACAATATTCATGAAGTTAAGGATACCATGTCATATCCTTAATATTTACACAACACCCATGTCTAGCACAAGGGTATTTTTGTCCGGGCGGATAAAAATTTATTAAGCGCTGGCTAAAAAATAAATACATTTTAAATAGTGGCTAATGAGTAAAGACATCTCTAATTGATGGCTAACTGTGCACTTCCCCTGCCTTACTTGCTTCACCATAGAGCTTGCCCGACTTTGAAAAACAACATAATGTTTGAAAGATTCATGTAGTGTTTAAGGGAAAAGGTATAAATTTCTCCTTGAACTTTAGAAAAAGATCTAGATTTTTACTCGATTAGAAGTTCAGTTTAAGTATATTCTTGTCGTTAAACTTTTGGGCTAAAAATAACCCTATTTATTAATGGGTAGGGGTGTACAAAGAAAACCGATAAACCGCACCAAACCGATAATCCGAGTCAAACCGGAAAAAAAATCTGATGTGGTTTGGTAATGAAAAATAAAACCCAACCATAAATGGTTTGGTTTGGTTTTAACTAAAAAAGTCAAACCGAAACCAAACCAACTCGATAATATATTTATATAATTTTTAAAAATATTTTATACATATTAATATTTATTATAATGTAATTTATAAATATTTCTTAAACTTTATCACAGTTTTATCTTTTAACGTATTATTTCAAGTTTAGACTTAGCATTCTTGAATGGTAAATAAATTTTAAAGCCCATAAATCTAGTAACTCAAACAAAGTTTAAGTCAATACTAATGCTAACAAAAGAAATTCAATTTAATACTAGAAATGATGATAGTTTTAGATAGTTATTTTAGTTTTACATTGGTTTATAATGAAAATGCATAACTTAGTTTATCTTTTTCTTTTGTGCTTAGTTATATAATTAATATTAATACTTATTAACTATACTTATTTTAGCATGACCTATATAGTATTTTTAGATTATGTTAATTTTCATTATGGCTTATTGATTAGCAATATTTGTTTTATGTAATTTTATTATTTTATCTTTGTTATTGAATATATTAGTATAATGTTATGACTTATCTCATATTATTGTGCTAGTTTCTTGGAAAATACATTATATAATTGTATTTTACTAGGACTTAAGAAATATTTGGAGCACAAGTTACATATTTTATGCTATGAAGACTTTATCGGGAAAAAACCCAAAAACCCGAAAAAACTGTAATGCCCCGTAAACTTTCGCCAAGAAATTTAAGGTTTCGTGGTGCCAAGGTAGCTAATGTATTGTATTTTCAGACTTATTGGGTTGAACAGTGTGTTGGGGAGTTGAATCATTTCGACCTCGCGAAGCCAGGTCTGTAGCGCGATAGACCGTGCTATATCCCTCGTGAAGCCAGGTCTATAGCATGCTAGACCGTGCTATATCCCTCGCGAAGCCAGGTCTGTAGCGCTCTAGACCTTGCTATATCCCTCGCGAACCCTGGTATTTAGCTCGCTATAGAGCTCGCAAAGCCTGGTATTTAGCTCACTACAGAGCTCGCGAAGCCTGATCTGTAGCTCGCTACATAGCATGCCTAGCCTGGTTTGTAGCCCGGTCCGGAATTTGGAGTATTTTTATAACCCGACCCCCATTTCATTTAACTCATTTAAGGTTCATATTTTTGGGTATTTTCTGATGTTTTAGAGAGATAGGAGAGAAATTCTAGAGAGAGGAAAGGAAGGACTAAATATTTCACTACTCTACCTTGAATCAAACCTTGAAATCGCATCAAAGGGTTGCTAGAGCTTCAAAGAGGTAAGAATTTATTTTCCCAATCCTTCAATTTTTAAATCTAACTAAAAATGGGTAATTAGTAAGATGATTCTTGGATGTGAGAGTATTAGTTATACATTCTTGCACCAATAAGGTTGTGGGAAGATTTTTAAGTTCAAATGGGTAAAGATTCGATTGAAAAATAGTAGGAATCTTCAAAGACTTTATGTAATGACCCAACCGGTCGTTTTGAATGTTAGAACCCCGTTCCCCTAAATAAGACTCCCCGTATGTACTTTTACTAATTTATGACTTACAGGGATGGTTGGTTCTAGATTTGAAAGTGTTCGGGTTGAAATCAAAACACTCAGTTCCTTGTTTTGGCTTTAAAAGGGGCAAGTTTGACTTCGGTCAATATTTTTAGAAAACGACCATGGAATCGGGATTTGACGGTTCCAATAGGTTCGTATGATGATTTTGGTCTTGGGCGTATGTTCGAATTGGATTTTGAACAACCCGGGAGCGTTTCGACGCTTAATAGTGAAAATCAACTATTTAAAGGTTTAAGGTTCTTTAAATTTGGTTTGGAGTAGGTTTTTGAGTAATTGAGATTCGTTTGAAATTCCGAGCCTGGAAATAGCTCTGTATGGTGATTTAAGACTTGCACGCAAAATTTGGCGTCATTCCGAGTAGTTTAAGTACGTTTCGGCGCATTGGGAGTAAATTGAAGAACTGAAAGTTCATAAATTTGATTCAATTGGTTTTGGGGTGTGATTTTCAGTTTTAATGTTGTTTCGGGCGTTCTGAGAGTTCGAGCAAGTCTGTTTTATGATTTCAAACTTGTTGGTATATTCGGGCGGGGCATGGGGTGCCCGAGTGTCAATCGGACAAGGCTCGGACCAAGTTGGAAATTTGGAGCCAAAGCTGAAGCTCCTAGCTGCTGTCAGAATCGCACATGTGCTTGGCCAGCCACAGGTGTGAGCCACGAGCTGCAGGAGCGAAGAATAGGAGGGGTCACTGGGCATCGTAGATGCGTGAAAGGAACCGCACCTGCGAAGGCACAGGTGCGAAGGGGTGAAACGCAGGTGCGGAGAAAGGTGCAGGTGCGGCTTATAGACCTTAGAAGCGGTCTCGCAGAAGCGAGCCGCTGACCGCAGATGCGAGCGAAGCCGGCTAAGGGAAAACCGCATCTACGAGGTCATTTCCGCATATGCAGAGAGGGATTTCTCTCCATTCTTGGGCGATTTTGGAGCTTTTTGAGAGGGGATTCCAACTAGCAACTTGAAGGTAAGTTAATTTTACACACTTTGAGTTAAATACATAGATTATGAGTAGATTATAACCTGTAAATCTTGGAAATCAAGGGTTTAGATGAAAAACCTAGGTTTTGACAAAAATGAGATTTTAACCATGAAAATGGTTATGGAATTGGATAGAAATTGTATATTTGAGTTTTTGAGATTATGGGTAATGTTTTCCTCTGAAAATTTCCATAATGCGGGCACGTGGTCCCGGGGTAAATTTTAGAAATTTACCATTTTGGATAGGGTAATTTATTTAATAGTCTAATTGCGATTTTTCGAATATGTATTAATTATTTTATATAACATTTGGATAGTTTCAAATATTTCAGCACAGAATTGGGATTTTTACGTGACTTTGTGATCGGGAAGTGGGATTTGAGACAAGGTAAGTCTCTTGTCTAACCTTGTAAGAGGGAATTTACCCCATAGGTAATTTAAATAATTGTTGCTAATTGTGGAGGCTACGTACGCACGAGGTGACGAGAGTCTGTATGTAGCTACTAATATTGCTAAAGTCCGGGTAGTTTAGGACTCAAATCATGAATTACTTATTATAATTGTATCCTTATTTAATTAAAGCAATAGAATTATATTGCAAATTGTTAGAGGAAATGTTAAAAGATTGAAATCTCACATACTTGAAATTTTGTTCAGAATATTTAACTGTTGTAGAAATTTGTACATCCTCCTACGTTAATCTCAAAAATGTATATATATATATAAGAAAATTTTCTCCTTTCTTGTGAAGCGGGCCGAATGCCTCGGCAGTATATATGCATCTATGGATCGTGCTGCACGTCCCTCAGCAGTGTACACGACACTCTTGATCGGGTCGTACGACCACGATGGAAATAATGCCTAATAATAATAATAATTATACGATACCTTAGTATTTTATTGCAGCTTGTGAAGTTAATTGATAAATTAGAAATTATTAGAATTGAATGAGTTAATTATTTCTGCTGGTTAAAGAAAAATTATTATTATTCCTATAAATCATGTTGATTTAAATATTTTTATTTTTAATATTATTGACCCTTAGTGAGTGTTAAAGTCGACCTCTCGTCACTACTTCTTCGAGATTAGGCTTGATACTTACTGGGTACACGTTGTTTACGTACTCATGCTACACTTGCTGCACATTTTTTTGTGCAGGTACAAATATGTCTAGCGGCCTTATGGGCGCAGAGGTGTGGTTAAAATGCGGGGACTTAGGTGAGCTGCATTCTATATTACGATCCACATCCAACAGAGTCTCCTTCAGAGTTATTTATATTTTTCCTGTCTAATTTGTATTCCGCACAGATGCTGTATTTTATTTTACTTTCTCGAAAATGCTCATGCACTTGTGACACCGGGTTTTGGGAGTGTTTATGGGTTGTTTAGTAATTTAGTTGCTAAAATATTTATCACTTACTCTATGAGTCCTTACTATTTAATTGAAGAAATTTGATTTCAAAAATACTAAAATGGGTAATTAAGTTAATTAATTATGGTTGACTTCCGTGACAGCGTTGTTAGGCGCCATCACGACCTTTAATGGATTTTGGGTCGTGACAACATGGTATCAGAGCACTAGGTTCATGTAGGTCTCACGAGTCATGAGCGAGTCTAGTAGAGTCTCATGGATCGGTATGGAGATGTCTGTACTTATCTTCGAGAGGCTACAGGGCTGTTAGGAGCACTTCCCTTCTTGATTCCTCATCGTGCGATTCGATTCCTTTGAGGTTTATGCCTTCATTTCCTTCCTATTCAATCTTATGCGACGTGAAACACTTGTTATAAATTGGGAATCGAGGAAGATTAATGGTACTACAGATGTGGTGCAGGATGTTTCTCCCTGCATATTTGATTGGGCTTATTATCGTCGCCTTGCGGAAGGCCGCTCTGCCGTTTTAGCTCAGTATCAGTATTACTTAAAGTTTTGAGATTGGGCATTGATTGTTATGACGATTCGTGCGTTGCAATCACACATTGTTGTGTAATGGTAGGATGCTTGTCTATGCATCAAGGCAGTGAATGACTTGAAAAGAGGTTTTACTCGGTGCATGATTCAGAGATTCAATACATTATTTCCGGCGGATAAAAGGCAATCGGACTACGAATGCTCAGGTTTAGGTCGATGGAGTAAAGAGACTTGGTATTTTCGAGAGTGGTGGAATTTTCATCTGTGATGTGGTGACGTCGTCCTTGATGGAATGTGTTAAGTTCGATGATGTTATGGTTTTCTTCAATTTGCCTTTGGGGCGGAGTATTGTGAATGGTGCCGGGGAAGCGGCTGTTATGGGTCGCAATGTGCTGTGGTTCAGAATCGAATCAGTGATCCTAATGTTGATTGCTCAAGGAAGATGATCTTCGTGGAGGTTTAAAGTTGGTGGCGATCTATTAGTTCAAGTGATACATAGATAGATATTTATTATAGGCAACAACTGGGTAGCAAAGGATGAGGGAGGACATATGGGAGGTGTCTCGCGGTGGTTAAACTTCTAGAAGGCCAAGTTTGAGAAACAGGAGTCAAGTAGTTGCTTAAATGAGTGAGTTTGACCAAAGTGGGACAGTGGCAGAGTAGTATATGGGTTCTGTGGTAGGACGACTATACGCCTTGAGAAAAGTTTAGAGTGATTTGGGATTTATGGTGGACAGTGACTGGGTCTACAGACTTAATTTAGAATATTGGTTATTATACGACGGAGGATTGGATGTGACAGAAAGGAGTTGCTTGATATGAAGGAAGGATACAACATGACTTTGGATTGGAATGTATTGTCACACCTTTAGTTGATGTCCATGAATAGTGAACAGACTTGTACAGTTGGTGAACGAGCACGTGCTCAGGATGGTTTATTGGTTTTGTGGTAATTGTACTCCGTGCAATGTGGTTGGAGGATGTCAGCATGGAATTTCCACACGTGGGATCTCTCCTGTGAGCAGGTTAGCAGATGCGTGGTGTTGACGAAGCTTCTATGAAATTTTTTTACTGGCTATCCGGTAAGAGGTCGAGCATGTAAATGTGGCTAGTGATTCTGAGCGTTCATGAAATGGTTAACATAAATATTTCAAGGAATTTGGCGGGTCGATTGTGCGAGGTCATGTCAATGAAAAAGAAGGAATCTTGGTAGGTTCCAGGGTTATGAAATTGTAGCTTTAAGTTAAGTGGGAGAGCCCCACCATCTACGATTGGATTGCATGGTTGTGTACTTGTGAGGTTTCTGGTTATCGACATATTGGTGGGTTATTACGACTAAGGAAATAGAACATCAATGGTAATTTGAGCCAAGGATTTGAGAAACGTGTGCTACAATTGGCCTTATCGATTCATGTTCAGGCTTTGGGAAGACTCTGGATTTATGCTTCGTGTAGATGTGATGTACAAGGAAGGTGATTCAGCCGAGTGCTTCTTTGAGAGGGCGTTCACATGCTAGCAGAGCCTTGGAGTTTGATCATATTTGGGAACAAGTCAGAATAGGTGACTCTCAACAGCGGTCTTAGTGGATTCAAATAAAATTAAAGTGTGGTGCCTAAGGACTTCGAGTATGTGGTATGGTTAAGTATCGAGCTTTTGCAGTGGATTATGAAAGGGGCTTGGAGTGTTCTATGTTATTTTCGGTCTGCGGTGTAGCATTGGAGGAATGGGAGAAAATATCTTCGAATTCGTAAAGGAATTATCGGAATGGGTGTACCAGTTGAAGATGCGAATGTGCGCACAAGGAGGGTATGAGTTAGTTTGCGGGTTTTGAGGCAATGCGGTCTTGCGAAATGGGGTCACTTAGGACGAGTGTGGATTTGGTTTGTTACGTTTGAACGAAGCTATTATTTTTATTCTGAAGGCATATCCAGAGTAAATTAGAAGAAGTCAGATCGGTTAGCAATGGTTGAATTGGCCTGATGGTGGCAATGATTAGTTCCTTCAGCATGTTAAGTTATACATGTGATTTGTGGTAGTACGTGCGAGGCTTGGCGGCCGCCGTAATTGATTTTACTTGGAGGCATTCGAGTATTATGGCATATTATGTGTAAATAGATCCCGGAAGAGTTATGGTGGTTTAGACCACTACTTGAGGATTGTATTATCTGCGGTCATGGGAATTCAATAGTGTGTTGCAATGGTTCCCCTGAAATGCGTTAAGTGAAAGGTTTCTATATGATGGAGTGATTATTCTATTAGTGGTTCAGGAGTTATGATGAAATTCTTATACTCTCACGTATTGGCATGTTAGGTGTAGTGAGCGGCTTAGGAATTTGAAGTTGAGGATCAAGGTTGCAGTTTGGTGTCGACAAGAATGTTACGAGCTCGGATGAGCAGGAAAGAATTCAGATGGTTAGAATCAGCTGGTATTGTCTTTAGCCTCACGTGAGATCGATGTCCCGTGTAAGAGGCTTTGTGTACTGATATACGAATTTTTGATTCGCTTTACAACACTGTATGACTGGTGGTCTGGATGTGCAGACTTTGCTACCTGGTGCGGAAGGTCATGGGAGCGTACCCCACGAGAAGATTGTATAAGTGTGGCATGTAATCACTTGATTGATTAAAGATTTAGAACCCAGTATGGAGATTGTGGTACTATCGCTAATGTGAGGATTTATGCCTGAAGGGCGCTCGATTTTTTTGGTTTTGGAATGTGGAAGTTTGTTTCGGATTTGACGGTTGCTCTTGTGTGTCATGGGAAAAAAGGTTATTGTGGATCCTTGAAAGGTTATTAGCCCAGTGCGGTACGATCAGAATCGGCTTGAGGTCCGTGGATGGATCTAAATATGAATGTGGGCTCTATATCAGACTGGATGTGTTCATTTCAGCATAACGTTGTTTTCAGAGAGGTCTTCGGGCCTTGGATGTTATTTTTGTTGTCGGCCCTTCCGTGTGGTCTCTATTGCGCCATGTGGGTTGTGAGGTAGTTTGATTATTCGCACTCATATTAAGAACCTGTATAGTTTGCGGTGTTATATGAGCAGGATGGCTCTCGAGATATAGGTCATTTATTGCACCTTAGTCGTGCTTGAGTTTTGTAGCGTATGGCGCTATCTGATGGTATTGTGCACTTGGCGTGCTTGTGGTTGACATTCGGGTACTTCGTAGGTGTAAGCGTTTTGGCTTGATGGGTACTTCCCTATTTATTGTCATGTGTGGATCGGGTGGCACGCCGTCACGAGTATGTTGTTTGGATCGGGTTGCATGCCGCAATGGTATCATGTGTGGATTGGGGTGCACGCCGCAATAGTATGATGTTGAGTACAGTTCCCCATATCTATTCTTGTGTGTCTTGTTTCTCATGTTATGGGGAAAGTCCATAACACCTTTTCGGTTATTTAATCTGTTACGTGGGTTGAGTAGTTCATTCCGGAGTTCGTTTTCCTTATGTATCAAATTCGAGTTTGTGGCTTGTTGGCACATGGTGGCATCATATGAGACTTTTGGTAGTGATTGTGGTGACTTATTACCGGAACGACTTGTACTGGATGAGGCGAGATTTTTGGACCTGGGATCAGTACGAACAGATTTATATGAGGCATGTTAAAGAGCAAATATCGTCATTTGGTTCATAGTGAGGTAATAGTTCATGTCAGGAGGTGGGACTAAATGATTTGTTGACTATGCAGTTGGTTATGAATTTATACACATCTCTTCCGTCATGGCAGTACTGCAAGAGTTGGAACAGGACTTATATGTATCATGATGTGTGTTGTGAGCATCAGATTCGTGGAATTTCGGTTATTGTTGTCAGAGGATGTTATTGTGGTCATGTGAATAATGCGGTGCATGGTGTGAATTCAGTGAGAGTATACAATCATGTAGTGGTACATCGTGTAGTGATTGAAACGATGTTCGTATGTTGGAAGAAGGCCTAGTAGAAAATTTCGGATGTTGGAATTTGGCTCTAAGGCTTATTTTCCTGAACAAAGGGGAGGATCTTCAGATTTGCTCGTGCTAATGTGCTCAACTGAGTTGTGGTAGCACGGGTAGGTACACGAGGGGCTAAACAATGATTTCAACAAACTCCGGAGCAATTCATAGCATGTTCGAGGACGAACGTATATTTAAGTGGGAGAGAATATAACGACTCAACCGGTTGTTTGAAGCAAATATAGTCATTTGGTTCATAGTGAGGTAATAGTTCATGTCAGGAGGAGGGACTAAATGATTTGTTGACTATGCAGTTGGTTATGAATTTATACACATCTCTTCCGTCGTGGCAGTACTGCAAGAGTTGGAACAGGACTTATATGTATCATGATGTGTGTTGTGAGCATCAGATTCGTGGAATTTCGGCTATTGTTGTCAGAGGATGTTATTGTGGTCATGTGAATAATGCGGTGCATGGTGTAAATTCAGTGGGAGTATACAATCATGTAGTGGTACATCGTGTAGTGATTGAAACGGTGTTTGTATGTTGGAAGCAGGCCTAGTAGAAAATTTCGGATGTTGGAATTTGGCTCTAAGGCTTATTTTCCTGAACAAAGGGGAGGATCTTCAGATATGCTCGGGCTAATGTGCTCAACTGAGTTGTGGTAGCACGGGTAGGTGCACGAGGGGCTAAACAATGATT
Source organism: Nicotiana tomentosiformis (assembly GCF_000390325.3). Taxonomy (NCBI): domain Eukaryota; kingdom Viridiplantae; phylum Streptophyta; class Magnoliopsida; order Solanales; family Solanaceae; genus Nicotiana; species Nicotiana tomentosiformis. Next base: position 106,787,250 of record NC_090815.1, on the reverse strand, counting down.
TCAGCAAACTCCGGAGCAATTCATAGCACGTTCGAGGACGAACGTATATTTAAGTGGGAGAGAATGTAACGACCCGACCGGTTGTTTGACTTTTAGAACCCTGTTCCCCTAAATAAGACTCCACGTATGTACTTTTACTAATTTATGACTTGCGGGGATGGTTGGTTCAGGATTTGAAAGTGTTCAGGTTGAAATCGAAACACTCACTTTCTTGGTTTGACTTTAAAAGGGGCAAGTTTGACTTCGGTCTACATTTTTAGAAACTACCCCGGAATTAGGATTTGACGGTTCCAATAGGTTCGTATGATGATTTTGGACTTGGGCGTATGCTCGAATCGGATTTTGGATAACCCGGGAGCGTTTAGGCGCTTAATAGTGAAAATCAACTATTTAAAGGTTTAAAGTTCTTTAATTTTGGTTTGGAGTAGGTTTTTGAGTAATTGAGGTCTGTTTGGAATTCCGATCCTGGAAATAGCTATGTATGGTGATTTAATACTTGCACGCAAAATTTGGCGTCATTCCGAATAGTTTAAGTACGTTTTGGTGCATTGGGAGTAAATTGAAGAACTTGAAGTTCATAAGTTTGATTCAATTGGTTTTGGGGTGTGATTTTTAGTTTTAATGTTGTTTCGGGCATTCCGAGAGTTCTAGCAAATTTAATGTTGTTTCGTTTTATGATTTCAAACTAGTTGGTATATTCGGGCGGGGCACGGGGGCCCCGAGTGTCAATCCGACGAGGCTCGTACCAAGTTGGAAATTTGGAGCCAAAGTTGAAGCTCCCAGCTGCTGTCAGAATCGCACATGCACTTGGCCAGCCGCAGGTGCGAGCTCGCAGATGCGAGCCACAAGCTGCGGGAGAGAAGAAGAGTAGGGGTCGCTGGGCACCGCAGCTGCATGAAAGTAACCGCACTTGCGAAGGCGCATGTTCGAATGGGTGAAATGCTGGTGCGGAGAAAGGCGCAGGTGCGGCTTATAGACCGCAGAAGTGGTCTCGTAGAAGCAAGACGCTGACCGTAGGTACGAGCGAAGCTGGATAAGGGAAAATCTCATCTGCAAGGGCATTTCCGCAGATGCGGAGACGCAGAAGCGACTTGAGAACCGCAGGTGCGAAAATGAGTTCTGGGCAGAACGTTAAAATGGGTGAGGCTCAGCCACTTTTTGCCCATTTCTCTCCATTCTTGGGCGATTTTGGAGCCTTTTGAGAGGGGATTCCAACTAGCAACTTGAAGGTAAGTTAATTCTACACACTTTGAGTTAAATACATAGATTATGGGTAGATTATAACCTATAAATCTTGGAAATCAAGGGTTTAGATGAAAAACTTAGGTTTTTACAAAAATGAGATTTTAACCACGAAAATGGTGATGGAATTGGATTGAAATTGTATATTTGAGTTCTTGAGATTATGGGTAACGTTTTCCTCCGAACATTTCCAGAATCCGGGCATGTGGGCCCGAGATAAATTTTAGGAATTTACCATTTTGGATAGAGTAATTTATTTAATAGTCTAATTTTGAATTTTCGAACATGTATTAATTATTTTATATAATATTCGAATTTTTCGGCACCGAATTGGGATTTTTACGCGACGTTGTGATCGGGAAGTGGGCTTTGAGATAAGATAAATCTCTTGTCTAACCTTGTAAGAAGAAATTTACCCCATAGTTGATTTAAATAATTGTTGCTAATTGTGGGGTCTACGTACGCACGAGGTGGCGAGAGTCCGTGCGTAGCTACTAATATTGCTAAAGTCCGGGTAGTTTAGGACTCAAATCATAAATTACTTGTGATAATTGTATCCTTATTTAATTAAATCAATGTAATTATGTTGCAAATTGTTAGAGGAAATGGTAAAAGATTGAAATCTTACATACTTGAAATTTTGTTCAGAATGTTTAACTGTTGTAGAAAGTTTTACATCCTCCTGCGTTAATCTCAAATATATATATATATATTCTCATTCCGGAGGTTCATAAAAAATTGTTCTCCTTTCTTGTGGAGTGGGCCGAACGCCTCGGCATTATAGATGTATCTATGGATCGTGCCGCACGTCCCTTGGCAGTGTACACGACACTCTGGATCGGGCCGTACGACCACAGCGAAAATCGTGCCTAATAATAATAATTACACGATACCTTAACATTTTATTGCAGCTTGTGAAGTTTATTGATAAATTGGAAATTATTGGAATTGAATGAGTTAATTATTTCTGTTGGTTAAAGAAAAATTATTGTTATTCCTATAAATCATGTTGATTTAAATATTTCTATTTTTAATATTATTGACCCTTAGTGAGTATTAAAATCGACCTCTCGTTACTACTTCTTCAAGATTAGGCTTGATACTTACTAGGTACACGTTGTTTGCGTACTCATGCTATACTTGCTGCACATGTTTTTGTGCAGGTACAGATATGTCTAGCGGCCTTGTGGGTGCAAAGGTGTTGTTAAAATGAGGGGACTTAGGTGAGCTGCATTCTATATTACGATCCGCAGCCAACAAAGTCTCCTTCATAGTTATTTATATTTTTCCTATCTAATTTGTATTCCGAACAGATGCTGTATTTTATTTTACTCCCTAGTAAATGCTCATGCATTTGTGACACCGGGTTTTGGGAGTGGTTATGGGTTGTTTAGTAATTTAGTTGCTAAAATATTTATCACTTACTCTATGAGTCCTTACTATTTAATTGAAGAAATTTTGATTTTAAAAATACTAAAGTGGGCAATTAAGTTAATTAATAATGGTTGGCTTGCCTGGCAGCGGTGTTAGGCGCCATCACGACCTTTAATGAATTTTGGGTCGTGACACTTGAATTGAAGATTTGAAGGGCAATCCGATGTCGGAATTCGATAATTTTGAACTCGTATCGGAACGGGTGTTCGAATTTCATGAGTTTTTCCGGGATTCAAAATGTGGGTCCCACTGTCAATTTTTAAAATGAATTTCTGATTTAATACGGAATATTAGTAATTTCATATGGAATTAATTCCTACGATTTGTATTGAGTATATTATATTGTTTGTGACTAGATTTGAAGCGTTCAGACACGAATTCGCGAGGCAAAATTTTATTGGTGTAACGACCCGACTTATCATTTTAAGAATTAACTCCCCATTCAGCGACTTAAGATCCCGAGAAACTTCGTAATACGTATTATGACTTGCGTTTGCGGTCGAGTTTAATTTACGAAAGATTCGGAATTAAATTGAGAGAATAATTCTCATTTTTGAAGCTTAAATGAAAAGAGTTGACCGAAGTTTGACTTTTGAGCAAATGACTTCGCAATAGAATTTCGTTGATTCCAATAGCTTTGTATGGTGATTTCTGACTTAGGAGTGTGTCTAGGTACTTATTTTGAAATTCGTAGTTGAATTTGGCTTGTAATGGCAAAAATAAGAAATTTAAGGTTTGGAAGTTTGACCAGGGAGTTGAATTTTTGATATCGGGGTCGGAATCCGATTTTGGAAATTGGAATAGGTCTGTTATGTCATTTATGACTTGTGTGCAAAATTTGAGGTCAATTGGACTTGATTTGATAGGTTTCGGCATCGAATGTAGAAGTTGGAATTTCTTAGTTTCATTAAGTTTGAATTGAAGTGTGATTCGTGTTTTTAGCGTTGTTTGATGTGATTTGAGGCCTCGACTAAGTCCATAATATGTTTTGAGACTTGTTGGTGTGTTCGGACAGGGTCCCGAGGGGCTCGGGTGAGTTTCAGAGTGGTTTCAGACCATTTCTAGGCCATTTGTAGCTGCTGGTTTTTGGCTACAGCAGTGTGCTATGCGATCGCGCGGAATTGGCCACGATCGAGATGAGTAAAATGGGAAAAATTGGCCAGTGATTCGCGATCGCGGAAGGCTATTCGCGATCGCGTAGAGGAAACTTTCTGCTGCACTGACCCGAATTTGGAAACTTATATCTCGCAATCTATACATAACTGGGAGATGAGCAAAACATAAAAGTTCTAGCCCTTGGTATCTAATTTTCAGAACGTTAAACCAATTGCAATTTGGAATTTTGTACAAAAAGTTATGACTATTATACTAGAGGTTGTCTGGAAGAGCTAGGCACTTGTTCTTCGCGACCGCGAAGCATATTCCGCGATCGTGAAAGGCAAATTTTGGGCTGAGAATAGTTTTGCGCGATCGCGTTTTCCGCAATGGCGAAGAGTAAATACCTGGGCAGTAGCTATATTTCGAGGTTTTGGCCATTTTTAACGTATTTTGAGCTATGGAGCTCGGATTGTGTCACGACCTGAAATTCCCCACCGACGGGACCGTGATGGCGCCTAACATTTCACTTGCCAGGCAAGCCAACGTTTGAGAATAATTAAACCAATTCCTTATTTCCACTCAGTAAATAACAATAATTAACTAAGATAAAATATAATAAGTGCGGAATATCATAAAACTGTATTAATTACTACCACCCGGATCTGGAGTCACAATTCACGAGCATTCTAGAATTTGCTACAAGTAATAGTCAGAAAGAAATACAACTGTCTGAATGAAAGAAATAGTAGAACAGAAAAGATAGACGGGGACTTCAAGGTCTGTGAACGCCGACAGATCTACCTTGAGTCTCCGGACAGCGGACCAATTGCAAAATCTCGATCAACCCAAGCCGGTATCAAAATCTGCACAGAAAATGTAGAGAGCAGTATCAGTACAACCGACCCCATATACTGGTAAGTGTCGAGCCTAACCTCGACGAAGTAGTGATGAGGCTAAGGCAAGGCACCTACAAATCAATATGTACAATTTAACAGTGTATATGCAAATAACAGAAATGAAGAACTTAACAGGAAATGTCGGGAGAGGAACATACTGAGGGGAATACAAGATAAAGCACTACAACAGAATAATTACCAGAGCAGTCAATACACCATTAATCAACAGGAATAGTGAATACAGTAAGGAAAAATGCACGGCATCACCCTTCGTGCTTTTACTCTCAATCTCACCATAAAATTAATAGAAACGGCACGGCATCACCCATCGTGCATTAACTCTCATATCATGGCACGACATCACCCTTCGTGCATTAACACTCACAATATGGCACGGCATCACCCTTCGTGCATTAACACTCACAATATGACACGACATCACCCTTCGTGCATTAATACTCACAATATGGCACGACATCACCCTTCGTACATTAATACTCACAATATGGCACGGCATTACCCTTCATGCATTAACACTCTCCCTTACCATAATGCAATGCATAAATAACAACAGGGAGATAGAATAACCAATACAAACCTTACTTCAACATTTGGTTCCATAATATCAATCTCAACTTTGAAATAAAAACTCAATTATCACCAGAAAATTTGTAAACATGATAAGAACAATAAATTGAACAACACTAGTATAACACGTAGCAATTTGGCATAGGAATGAGACAATATAAGAAGAACAGAGAAATATAGAAAATAGGTAAATTGGCGGCGCATAAGTACTCATCACCTCACATATATGCCGCTCACATGAATTACACTTTGCAAGTAATCTAAGGTTCCTAATTCCCTCAAGTCAGGGTTAGACACAATACTTACCTCGCTCCGAAGGCCACTTAATTCTCAATCACCGCTTTTCCTTTGGAATTCACTCCAAACCACTCGTATCTATTCAAAAATGACTCAATAATATCAAATATTGCTAAAGGAATCGATTATATTGCATAAATTAAATTTCCCAAATTTTCCTCCAAAAAGTCAAAAAATCTACCCCGGGCCCGCTTGGTCCAAACCCAAAGTTCGGACTAAAATCCTTTTACCCATTCACCCCCGAGCCCGAATATGTAATTAGTTTTGGAATCCGACCTCAAATTGAGGTCTAAATTCCCAAATTCCCGAAATTCCTAGTTTCTACCCTAACCCCTAATTCTACCATGAAAACTCTAGATTTTAGGTTGAAAATTCATGAAATATAATGGGTAATTGAAAGAAAATGGCTTAGAATCACTTACCAACAATTTAGGGAGGAAATAACTCTTGAAAAATCGCCTTTCACCGTTTGGTTTTTGAGAAAAATGAGTTTTTGGCTAAAATTCCGTTTTTGGGTTCTGTTAAGTGTTGGGCGACAGTGTTCATCGCATTCGCGAGAGCACTGTCGCATTCGCGAAGTGTATGGGCTGCCAAGCCTTCGCGTTTGCGAGACAGTGCTCGCGTTCACGTAGGCTACCCTTCCCTGGTCTTCACGTTCGTGAGTCATTGTTCGCGTTCGCGATGAAGAAAAAGCTGTATGCCCCTCCCCAGTGCCTAACACTACGCATTCGCGATGGGCTTGTTGTGTTCGCGAAGGGTAACGCCCCCATCGCTTCGCGTTCGCGACCAAGCTTTCGCGTTCGCGAAGAAGAAATCCCCAGCTGCCCAGTTTACTCTTCGCGTTCGCGAGAGTACCTTCGCGAACGCGAAGAAGGACATGCCAGAACACAAACTCTGCAGAAAACCCAGATTTCCAAAGTCCAAAACATCCCGTAGCCTATCCGAAACTCACCCGAGTCCTCGGGGCTCCAAACCAAACATGCACACCAGTCTAAAAATATCATACGAACTTGCTCGCGCGATCAAATTGCCAAAATAACACCTAAAACTACGAATTTAGCACCAAATCAATTGAGACTCTCAAGAACATTTTAAAAATATTATTTTCTCAACTGGACGTCTGAATCACGTCAAATCAACTCCGTTTCTCACCAAATTTCACATACAGGTCTTAAATTTCATAATGAACCTGTACCGGGCTCCGGAACAAAAATATGGACCCGGTACTAACAATGCCAAATATCAATCAATTCTTAAAAATAATTAATTTTCAGACTTTTACTTTTCATCAAAAAATCATAACTTAAGCTAGAGACCTCCGAATTCGATTTTGGGCCTACGCCCAGGTCCCATAATTCGATACGGACCCACCGGGACTGTCAAAACACGGATCCGGGCCCATTTACCAAAAATGTTGATTGAAGTCAACTCAAATTAACTTTTAAGGCAAAATTTCTTATTTTCATTAGTTTTCAACATAAAAGCTTTCCGGAATCCTGCCCGGACTGTGCACGCAAATCGAGGAGGGTAAAAATGAGATTTTTAAGGCTTAAGAGTGCAGATTCGAGTTCTAAAACATAAGTTGACCTTTTGGGTCATCACAATCTCTACCTCTAAAACAACCGTTCGTCCTCGAACGGACATAGAAAAGTACTTGGGCTGGTGAAAAGGTGGGGATATCTACTCCGCATATCGAACTCCGACTCCCAAGTAGCTACCTCAATAGGCTGACCTCTCCACTGCACTCAAACTGAAGGGTAACTCTTTGATCTCAACTGACGAACCTGCCGGTCTAGAATGGCCACCGGCTCCTCCTCGTAAGTCAAATCCTTGTCCAACTAGACAAAGTTGAAATCTAACACGTGGGACGGGTCACCATGATATTTTTGGAGCATAGACACATGGAATACCGGATGAACTGAGGATAACCGTGGAGGCAACGCAAGTCTATAAGCTACCTCCCTCACTCTCTCGAGGATCTCAAATGGCCCGATATACCTAGGGCTCAACTTGCCCTTCTTCCCAAATCTCATAACACTCTTCATGGGCGATACCCGAAGTAACACTCTCTCTCCGACCATGAATGCAACACCACGAACTCTACGGTCGGCATAACTCTTCTGCTTGGACTGAGCTGTGTGAAGTCGATCCTGAATAATCTTGACCTTGTCCAAGGCATCCTGTACTAAGTCTGTACCCAACAACCGAGCCTCTCCCGGCTCGAACCACCCAACTGGCGACCGACACCGCCTATCATATAATGCCTCATAGGGAGCCATCTTAATGCTCGACTGGTAGCTGTTGTTGTAGGCGAACTCTGCAAGGGGCAAGAACCAATCCCACGATCCTCCGAAGTCTATAACACAAGCATGGAGCATATCCTCCAAGATCTGAATAGTACGCTCGGACTGCCCGTCCGTCTAAAAGATGAAATGTTGTGCTCAACTCAACCCGCGTACCCAACTCACGCTGAACTGCCCTCCAAAAGTGCGAGGTAAACTGCGTACCTCGATCAGAAATGATAGACACGGGCACACCGTGAAGACGGACGATCTCACGAATATAAATCTCTGCTAACCGCTCCGAGAAATAGGTAACTGCCACAGGAATGAAGTGCGCTGACTTAGTAAGCCTATCCACAATAACCCATACGGCGTCGAACTTCCTCTGAGTCCGTGGGAGTCCAACAACAAAGTCTATAGTGATACGCTCCCACTTCCACTCAGGAATCTCCATCTGCTGAAGCAAACCACCGGGTCTCTGATGCTCATATTTTACCTGATGATAATTTAGGCACCGAGCTACGTAAACAACTATATCTTTATTCATCTCCTCCACCAATAATACTGCCGCAGGTCCTGGTACATCTTGGCAGCGCCCGGGTGAATAGAATACTGAGAACTGTGAGCCTCCTCAAGGATCAACTCACGAAGCCTATCCACATTAGGCACACAAATACGACCATGCATCCTCAAAAATCTGTCATCTCCAACAGTAACCTGCTTGGCGCCACCATGCCGCACTGTCTCTAAGGACAAGTAAATGAGGATCGTCATCTTGCCAATCTCTGATGTTCTCAAACAAAGAAGACCGAGCAACTGTACAAGCTAGAACACGGCTGGGCTCAAAAACATCCAACCTCACGAACTGGTTGGCCAAGGCCTGAACATCCAATGCAAGCGGTCTCTCACCCACTGGAATATATGCAAGGCTACCCATACTAGATGACTTTCTACTCAAAGCATCGGCCACCACATTGGCCTTCCCGGGATGATACAATATGGTGATATCATAGTCTTTCAATAGCTCCAACCACCTTCTCTGCCTCAAATTGAGTTCCTTCTGCTTGAACAAATACTGTAAGCTCCGATGATCAGTGAATACCTCACATGGCACGCCGTAAAGGTAGTGCCTCCAAATCTTCAGCGCGAGAATAATGGCTGCCAGCTCTAGATCATGAACAGGGAAATTCTTCTCGTGAACCTTCAGCTTCCGTGAAGCATATGCAATAACCTTGCCATCCTGCATCAATACCGCACCCAGATCAATACAAGATGTGTCACAATATACTGTATAAGATCCTGAACCTGTGGGTAACACCAATTCCCGTGTCGTGGTCAAAGCAGTCTTGAGCTTCTGAAAGCTCGCTTCACACTCGTCTGACCACCTGAACAGGGCACCCTTCTGGGTTAATCTGGTCAATGGGGCTTCTATGGATGAAAACCCCTCGACAAATCGACGGTAATAGCCTGCCAAACCCAGGAAACTACACATCTCTGTAGCTGATATGGGTCTAGTCCAGTTCTGGACTGCCTCAATCTTCTTAGGATCCACCTGAATACCCTCTGCTGATACAACGTGTCCCAAGAAAGCAACTGAACTCAACCAAAACTCGTATTTTGAGAACTTAGCATATAACTGGCTGTCTTTCAGAGCCTGAAGAACGATCCGAAGGTGTTGCTCATGCTTCTCTCGACTATGGGAGTAGATCAAGATATCATCAATAAACACAACCACAAAGGAATCCAAGTAGGGTTTGAACACCCGGTTCATCAAATCCATGAATGTTGTTGGGGCATTTGTCAGCCTAAATGACATCACTAGAAATTCATAATGCTCATACCGAGTCCGAAAATCTATCTTAGGAACATCGGATGCCCTAATCCTCAACTGATGGTAGCCAGATCTCAAATCAATCTTTGAAAACACCTTGGCACCCTGAAGATGATCAAATAAATCATCAATCCTCGGTAATGGATATTTGTTCTTGGTGGTGACTTTGTTCAACTGCCGATAATCTATACACATCCTCATCGATCCAACTTTGTTCTTCACAAACAACACCGGTGCACCCCAGGGCGAGACACTAGGTTTAATGAATCCCTTATCAAGCAAATCTTGCAATTACTCCTTCAATTCTTTCAACTATGGCGGGGCCATGCGATATGGCGGAATGGAAATAGGCTGAGTGCCCGAAGCCAAATCAATGCAGAAATTAATATCCTTGTCGGGTGGCATCCCCGACAGGTCTGCAGGAAACACCTCTGGAAACTCACAAACAACCGGCACCGAATCTATGGAAGGAACCTCCGCACTAGAATCGCGGACATAAGACAAATAAGCTAGACACCCCTTCTCGACCATATGTCGAGCCTTCACATAAGAGACAACCCTGCTGGCAGAATGGCCAAGATTCCCTCTCCACTCTAATCGAGGCAACCCCTGCAAGGCTAAGGTCACCGTCTTGGCATGACAATCTAATATAGCATGATAAGGTGACAACCAATCCATACCCAGTATGATATCAAAATCAATCATGTCGAGAAGTAGAAGATCTACGCGAGTCTCAAGACTCCCAATGGTGACCACACACGAACAATAAACACAATCTACAATAATAACATCTCCCACTGGTGTGGACACATACACAGGAGCACTTAAAGAATCACGGGGCACAACCAAATAGGAAGCAAAATAGGATGACACATAGGAGTAAGTAGATCCCGAATCAAATAGAACTAAAGCATCTCTACTGCAAACTGAAATAGTACCTGTTATAACGGTGTCAGATGACTCAGCCTCAGGCCTGGCAAGGAAAGCATAACACCGGGGCTGGGCCCCACCACCCTGAACTACGTCCTTGGGACGACCTCTAACTGACTGGTCTCCACCTCTAACGGCCTGACCTCTACCTCTAACTGTCTGGCCCCTACCTCTGGCTGCCTGACCCCTGTCTCTGGCTGGCTGAGCAGGTGGTGCAGCAACTGGTGCCGGTACCATGGCATGAGAATAATAGGAGTAGATGGTGCACTAATAGGAGCTGGTTGTGCACTGTAGGCTAGCTGATCGGAATAATGCATCTGAAGGTCACGACCACCTGAGGCACCGTGGGATGCCTGGAGCGCTGAATGAAATGGCCTGGGAGGATGGCCTCTACTAAAGGTACTCCTGCCTCTAGATGAGGCACCGCTGAACTCACTAGAATGATGAGGCCTCTTGTCAGACCCCTGACCTCCATGAGTAAGAACCATCTCGACTCGTCTGGCGACATTAGCAGCCGCCTGAAAAGAAATCTCACTCCTAGTCTCCTTAGCCATCTGCAATATGATAGGCTGAGCAAGTCCATCAATAAAACTCCTCACCCTCTCTCTCTCGGTGGGAAGCGGAAGAATGGCATGACGGGCCAAATCCACAAAACGGGTCTCATACTGAGTAACAGTCATACTGCCCGGCTGGAGACGCTCAAACTAACGACGACGCTCTCTCTCAATGTAATAGGCAGAAACTTCTCTATGAAGAGCTGAGAGAACTGGTCCCAAGTAAGATCAGGCGACCCAACTGGTCTGGTCAACAAGTAATCTCTCCACCATTTCTTGGCGGAACCAGTCATCTGAAATGCAGCAAAATCGACCCCATTGGTCTCCACTATACCCATGTTTCGTAGAACCTCGTGATAACTGTCAAGATACTCCTGGGGATCCTCTGAAGGAGCACCATTGAAGTGAACAGGAAAGAGCTTGGTAAACATGTCCAATCTCCATAAAGCCTCAGAAGACATAGCTGGCCCATCTCCGACCTGTGCCGTAATAACCGGCTCAACTAATCCGACTGGCTGAGCTGCTGGAGCCTGATACTGGGGAGCTATCTGCTCCGGAGTGGGAGTGGTAGGAGTCTGGGATCCTCCTCCAGCCTGAGAGACTGCTGGTGCCATGGGAAATATGCCAGTCTAGGCCACACTCTCCATAAATCCCACCAAACAGACCAAAGGGTCCTGAAGTACTGGGGTAGCAATGAACCCCTCCGGAACCTGAGCTGGTCCGGCAGGAACGGTCTGGGCTGGAACCTCCTCGTCAAGCCCTATCTAAGGCTCCACTGCTGGGGCTGCTGCTCGGGCCCTAGGCTGAGCCATGCCCCTGCCTCGGCCCTGGCATGGCCTCGGCCTCGACCTCTACCCCGTGTAGGAGCTGCCACTGGAGGCTCTGGCTGCTGCTCAGCTGAGGAAGTGGTACGTGTTCTCGCCATCTGCGAGAGAATAAGAGTAAAAGAGTTCAATCAGCATTGAGAAAGCAAAATCGCACGACAGAGAAGAAAAGAAGTGAAACTTGTTCCTAAACTTCATAGCCTCTAGAAGATAAGCATAGACGTCTCCGTACCGATCCTTCAGACTCTACTAAGCTTGCTGATGAATCGTGAGACCTAGGCAACCTAGTGCTCTGATACCAACTGTCACAACCCAAAATTTCCCACCAATGGGACCGTGATGACGCCTAACATTTCACTTGCCATGCAAGCTAATGTTAGAGAATTATTAAACCAATTCCTTATTTTCATTTAGTAAATAACAATAATTAACTAAGATGAAATATAATAAGTGCGGAATATCATAAAACTGTATTAATTACTACCACCCAGATCTGGAGTCACAATTCACGAGCATTCTAGAATTTGCTACAAGTATTAGTCAGAAATAAATACAACTGTCTGAATGAAAGAAACAGTAGAACAGAAAAGATAGACGGGGACTTCAAGGTCTGTGAACGCCAACAGATCTACCTTGAGTCTCCGGACAGCGGACCAATAGCAAAATCTTGATCAACCTGAGCCGGTATCAAAATCTGCACAGAAAGTGCAGAGAGCAGTATCAGTACAACCGACCCCATGTACTGGTAAGTGTCGAGCCTAACCTCGACGAAGTAGTGACGAGGCTAAGGCAAGGCACCTACAAATCAACCTGTACAATTTAACAGTGTATATACAAATAACAAAAATGAAGAACTAAATAGGAAATGTCGGGAGGGGAACATACTGAGGGGAATACAAGATAAAGGACTACAACAAAATGATCACCGGAGCAGTCAATATACCATGAATCAACAGGAATAGTGAATACAGTAAGGAAAAATACACGGCATCACCCTTCGTGCTTTTACTCTCAATCTCACCATAAAATTAATAGAAACGACACGGCATCACCCTTCGTGCATTAACTCACATATCATGGCACGACAACTCCCTTCACTCATTGAAACTTACAATATGGCACGACATCACCCTTCGTGCATTAACACTCACAATATGACACGACATCACCCTTCGTGCATTAACACTCACAATATGGCACGGCATTACTCTTCGTGCATTAACACTTTCCCTTACCATAATGCAATGCATAAATAACAACAGGGAGATAGAATAACAAGTACAAACCTTACTTCAACATTTGGTTCCATAATATCAATCTCAACTTTGAAATAAAAACTCAATTATCACCAGAAAATCCGTAAACATGATAAAAAACAATAAATTGAACAACACTAGTATAACATGTAGCAATTTGGCATAGGAATGAGAGAATATAAGAAGAACAGAGAAACATGGAAAACCGGTAAATTGGTGGCGTATATGTACTCTTCACCTCACATATACGCCGCTCACATGAATTTCACTTAGCAAGTAATCTAAGGTTCCTAATTCCCTCAAGTCAGGGTTAGACGCAACACTTACCTCGCTCTGAAGGCCACTTAATTCTCAATCACCGCTTTTCCTTTGGAATTCACCTCCAAACCACTCGTATCTATTCAAAAATGACTCAATAATATCAAATATTGCTAAAGGAATCGATTATATTGCATAAATTAAATTTCCCAAATTTTCCTCCAAAAAGTCAAAAAATCGACCCCGGGCCCGATTGGTCAAAACCCGAGGTTCGGACTAAAATCCTTTTACCCATTCACCTCCGAGCCCGAATATGTAATTAGTGTTGAAATCCGACCTCAAATTGAGGTCTAAATCCCAAAATTCCCAAAATCCTTAGTTTCTACCCTAACCCCTAATTCTACCATGAAAACTCTAGATTTTAGGTTGAAAATTCAAGAAATGTAATGGGTAATTGAAAGAAAATGGTTTAGAATCACTTACCAACAATTTGGGGAGGAAATAGCTCTTGAAAGATCGCCTCTCACCGTTTGGTTTTTTGAGAAAAATGAGTTTTTGGCTAAAATCCCATTTTTGGGTTCTGTTAAGTGGTGGGCGACAGTGTTCATCGCGTCCGCGAGAGCACTGTCGCGTTCGTGAAGTGTATGGGCTGCCAAGCCTTCGCGTTCGTGTGACAGTGCTCGCATTCGTATAGGCTACACTTCCCTGGTCTTCACATTTGCGAGTCATTGTTCGCGTTCGCAATGAAGAAAAAGCTGTTTGCCCCTCCCCAGTGCCTAACACTACACGTTCGCGATGGGCTTGTCGCGTTCGCGAAGGGTAACGCCCCCATCGCTTTGCATTTGCGACCAAGCCTTTGCGTTCACGAAGAAGAAATCCTCAGCTGCCCAGTTTACTCTTCGCATTCGCGAGAGTACATTCGTGAACGCGAAAAAGGACATGCCAGAACACAGACTCTACAGAAAAACCAGATTTCCAAAGTCCAAAACATCCCGTGGCCTATCCGAAACTCACCCGAGCCCTCGGGGCTCCAAACCAAACATGCACACCAGTCTAAAAACATCATACGAACTTGCTCGCTCGATCAAATCACCAAAATAACACCTAGAACTACGAATTTAGCACCAAATAAATTGAGACTCTCAAAAACACTTTAAAATTACTATTTTCTGAATTGGACGTCCGAATCACATCAATTCAACTTCGTTTCTCACCAAATTTCACAGACAGGTCTTAAATATCATAATGAACCTATACCAGGCTCTAGAACAAAAATACGGACCCGGTACTAATAATGCCAAACATCAATCAATTCTTAAAAATAATTAATTTTCAGACATTTTAATTTTCATAAAAAATTCATAACTTAAGCTAGGGACCTCTGAATTTGATTCCGGGCATACGCCCAGGTCCCATAATTTGATACGAACCCACCGGGACCGTCAAAACACGGATCCGGGCCCGTTTACCAAAAACATTGACCGAAGTCAACTAAAATTAATTTTTAAGGCAAAAATTCTTATTTTCATTAGTTTTCAACCTAAAAGCTTTCCAGAAACCTGCCCGAACTGTGCACGCAAATTGAGGAGGGTAAAAATGAGATTTTTAAGGTTTAAGAGCGCAGATTCGAGTTCTAGAACATAAGATGACCTTTTGGGTCATCACAGATTGAAGCGATTTTTGAGGCGATTTTCACCATATGGATTGGGGAAGTATTTTATATCCGAAAGTGATTATACTTCATGATTCTATGGTTATATTCATCATTTATTTCAAATTTAGATGGAAGAAATTGGAATTTTTGTAAAACTTTCCACAAACGAAAATTTAAGATTTGAAGGTCTATTTTCATCGGAATTTGATAATTTTTATATGGTTGGACTCGTCTCGGAACGGGTGTTCGGATTTCATATGTTTTTCCGAGATTCGAGACGTGTGACCCACTGTTGATTGTTTAGATGAATTTCGGATTTTAATACGGAAAATTAGTAATTTCATATGGAATTAATTCCTACGATGTGTATTGAATATATCAAATTAATTGTGACTAGATACGAGACTTTCGGAGGCCAATCCGCGAGGCAAAGGCACATCGGAGTAAAGAATTTCACGGTTTGAGGTAAGTATCTTGTCTAACCTTTAGTAGGGGAATTACCCATTAGGCATTGAGTCTTATGTGTAAAACTATGTAATTGAAAACCATGCACGCGAGGTGACGAGTACGTACTTGGTTTATATGTGCAAATTATATCGGCTAAAATTCTTAGACGCCCTTATGTACTAAATTGGAAATTATTGGCACTTATTAAATCCTCTATTTGTCATGCATAAATCTTATCCTCTATTTGTCATGCCTAAATCTTTGTTTGTTGAATTTGTTTTTATATGATGATTGGTGTGATTGCCACCTTAATTTTATGTGAATCCCGTATTTTTGTTAAGTTGATATTTTTTGGAGATAATTTTATTCTGAATTATTTATTGTCAAATAATTTATTAAATAATTTTAAAATAAGACATTAATCTATTTGCCAAAAATTTGGATTAAAGAAGGTGTTGTTCCTTGATGAATTACTTTCCAGTCATGTTGTTGAAATTGGTATTGAGTTATAAAGGCCGTAAATCATACTGAGGCAAAGTGTTAAATTGTGAAATATTATTTTGTTGAGTTGTTCACTCCCGAATATTTTGTTAAGATTTTGTGCACATTATGGTCGAGCCATGGGCTCCTTATTGTGAAAATTAATGTATTGTTGATTTCTGTGGCAAGTTATAATATTTGAGCACTTGATGTGTAATTTGTGATATGTTGTGATAATTGAGCACTTGAGGTGCAATTCATGAGATGTTGTGATAATGGCGCGTGATATTGTTGAGAGGTTTGTTCGAGTGTTGGCACGAGGTTTCTGCCGTACAATTGTTAATATTGATATATGCACATGCGGCATGACAAGGCGGGCTATATATGTGGGTTTGCGCATGTGACGAGACAAGGTGGGAATATTATTATGCGCGTGCGGCGAGACAAGGCGGTCATTTACTTTATTATTGCGCACGTGGCGAGATAAGGTGGGCTATGTCTGGGATATATTTGTAATGACTTGTGATGGCCTGGGGGCATTTGTTATTTGTTGAAATTTATTTATCATTTGGGACTATGAGGCAGTATCTCGGGAGTGCCCTTTTTGTTGATATTTCTCTATGGTTGCACTTGCCTTTAGTTATTTTATTTTTCCGTAATATTTAATTTCATATGTTTTTCGTGATGTATTATTTGACTTAATATTAAGTGGTTTGTATTGTTTGTAGTGTTCTGTTGGCTTTGGTTTTTTCGTACCAGACTTTTGAGGATTTGTATTTCTGGTTTGTACTTATTCTTGACAATTGATTTGATTTTAATAAAATAAATTACTATTATGTTTTAATTTGATAAGTTTTACATCCAAATCAATAGCTTATCTGATGTTTTATTTAAATTGAAATGTCATTTTCTTCACTCAAACTAATTCTAAAATAAACTCATATCTTTGTTGAATTCTTATTTGGTTTAAAAATTGAAACCTTACTTTATTGAAAATAAATTAATCGTGCGGATTTTATGTATTGACATATTTGGCACGAGATTTGTCCGTGCGGTTGTGATAGAGATATGGGCACGAGGTGCCGTGAGAATATGAAAGGGAGTTGAGAACCGTATTTTATGATTATGATATGAGATATTTATTTGAAAGAGTTTTATATTCGAAGGATACTTATTTGAAGAAATATATTTGGAGGGTGTTTATTCGAAAGAATTATATGTGAAAGATTTATATTTGAAGGACTTATTTAATTGATTGTACTTGTGTTTCTTATACGTCTGAGTAATGATTATGGTATTTTTGTTGCCTTACTGTTTATATCACTAGTTAATTATTGTTGCTATCACTGCTATTTATTTTTGATTATTTTTGTATGCTATATTACATAGGCTATTTGACTAGTAAGTGTCTTGACTGTACCTCGTCACTACTCCACCGATGTTAGTCTTGATACTTACTGGGTACCGACTGTGGTGTACTCATACTACACTTTTGCACATTTTTGTGCAGAGCCAGATAAATTTGGAGTCAGTTGACTGCTAGCTAGTTGTACGGATCTTGCTGTGGAGACTCAAGGAAAACCCGTTGTTTCGTTCGCAGGCTTCAGAGTCACCTTCTGATATTGTACTTGCACTGTTTTATCTCTACGTCAAAATAGTTGTAGTTATAGGCTTTCTAGTAACTTAGTAGAGCTTATGACTTGTAAAACGGTTTTGGGGATTGTAAATATTGTATAGAGATTTCTACTTCGCATTTTGTCCATCATTAATTAAAATTGTTATTATTTCAGTAAATTTTAGGCTTACCTAGTCCCTAAGACTAGGTGCCATCACGATATCCTACGGAGGGAGATTTGGATCATGACAAGTTGGTATCAGAGCTCTAGGTTCATAGGTTCTACGATCATAAACGAGTTTGGTATAGTCTTGCGGATCGGTACGGAGACGTCCGTACTTATCTTTTAGAAGTTGCAGAACTGTTAGGAAATTTCCACTTTTTTCATTCCTGTTGTACAGAATTTGTTGATTTTGGAATACGCGCCTTTGTATCTCTATTCTCTCACAAATGGTGAGGACACGTGCTACCGATTCAACCGAGCAAACACCCGCACATACTGCTCGGTCCGCAAGAGGCCGGGACCGAGGCTGAGGCCGAGGTAGAAGCCAAGGTAGAGGCCGAGGAAGGGCACGTGTCACAGCTAGAGCACCTATTAGAGCAACAATTGAGGAGCCTCCAGTAGCTCCGGTTGGGGGACAGGTACTGGAAGCACCTGTTGTTACCCCCGGACTTCAAGAGACTTTAACATAGTCCCTAAACATGTTTGGTATATTAACTCAGGCAGGATTGATCTTCGTTTCGCCAAAGTTTTCACAGATTGGGGGAGGGGTTCAGACTCCTACCACCCATACTCTAGAGCAGTAGGTTCACACTGGTCAGGTTTCGGGTATAGTACCGGTACAGTCTGTTATTCTGGTTCAGCTTGAGGTCAGGCTAGAGGCATCAGAATAAGAACAAAAGAGACTTGAGAGGTTTAAGAGATATAGTGCACCTATTTTGGTGGCACAACTGCTGAGGATGCCCACTGATTTCTAGAAAAATATCACCGTATTCTCCACACCATGGGTATTGTGGAAGTGGGCGGAGTTTCCTTTACTATATTTTAGCTGTCGGGAGCAGCGTATCAGTGGTGGCAAGCTTATGAATGAGGTAGACCAGCCGGTGCAGTACCGCCCACTTGGGCTTAGTTTTCAGGGATGTTTTTGAAAGAGTTTGTTCCCTAGACTCTCCAAAATTCGTGGCGCACAGAGTTTGAACGGTCGCGTCAGGGCACCATGACGATGTCAGACTATGTTATCAGGTTCAGTGAGTTAGCCCGCCATGCACCTATCTTGGTTTCTTCAGTTAGGGAGCGAGTCCGCAGATTTATTGAAGGGCTCGATTATGATTTTAAAATATGTATGGCTCGACAGTTATAGACCGACATTCCATTTCAATAAGTAGTAGAGATTTCCAGAATGTTAGAACGTATTCAAAGTGAGGAAAAAGGAGTCTAAGGAGGTCAAAAGGGTCTCAGAACTCTAGAGGATTCAATGGATTTTACTCTGCAGCTATGACTCATCATGGCGGAGGCTCGGGTAGTCGGTCAGCCCAGTCCATAATTCAGAGTACAAGTAGTGCTCTAGTTAATGCTTTTAGTGTACCATCGACACAGGGTTCTTAAAGTGGTTATTTCAGTTATCCAGCACAGACAAAGCACGAGCAGCCACGACCTTAGATAGGTTGTTATGAGTGTGGTGATACTAGGCACATCATGAGAGATTGTCCCGTACTTGGAAGAGGCGAATTTTATCAAAACGCTCAAGCTACATGCTTTATTCCAGTTAATA
This sequence comes from Nicotiana tomentosiformis, assembly GCF_000390325.3. Lineage (NCBI taxonomy): Eukaryota > Viridiplantae > Streptophyta > Magnoliopsida > Solanales > Solanaceae > Nicotiana > Nicotiana tomentosiformis. Next base: position 106,767,792 of record NC_090815.1, on the reverse strand, counting down.
TTCCATGTGCACAACCAATTAGAGGTGTAGGACATGCGGGTAGAGGACGCCCTAGAGGGGGAGGCCCAGCCCGTTGATATATTTGCTATGGTGTGGCTGAGGCCACTACACCAGATAGTGTCGTTACATGTACGATCCCGATTTGTTATAAAAGGATATTTTTCCTTAATTTGATTCGGTTATGAATATTGGGGCGAGTCCTCCTATTATGCTCCGCTTATGGGTGAGCTTCGTAATTTTGTGACCCACTTATATGTTTATCCCTGTTGGGAGATTTGAAGATGTTAGCCCGTATCTATCATTTTTATTTTGTACACTACAGTGGGTTTTGATGTGATTTCAGAATAATTGATTTCAATTTTATGTCCTATTGGAATGAGGGGTTCATTATGTGTTGAGAAAATTATCTACAACATTTATTGAAAAGAAGAAAGAAAGGAAATTGAAATTTTCAGTTGGCACAATGTGCAAAATACTTGCGATTCGGAGTTGAGGACGAGTTTCTCTCATTTTTATATGATGTGAAATATTTAAACTGGGCTACAAGCTGTGGTGGAAGTTATATAAGGACGAGGTCCTTGTGGTGAAACATTTATGAGTTTAAATTCTCCCTTTGTAAAATTAAATTTGTACTATAGTACTTATAGGGAGTCATGCCTGTGAGGCTTATTTGATGAATTCCATTATGTATTTTCTGTGCATATTTAGCCATATTCGTGCTGTGAATATTGAGTTTTGGCCTACGAGGTGAGTGCCCAAGTGGCGCTAAATGTGACTCGTTAACTCGAGTAAATAATTATGAGGTCTTCATGCCTCGTGTCTCATTGTTAGTAAGGTGAAGGTTTGAAATGAGATTTTTGTTAACATGAGGTTAATTGACGATGTTGTAATTGAATATGAATAGCTATTATGACTAGAGATGTGGTTATGGGCATACGTATAATGTGTGTGTAGGCACAAAATTGCTACAACCGGTTGAGACTAACACAATGTGTTAATATGAAAATCAAGCCTTTTTGAAATTTATTGGAGTGTAAGAAATTGGCTTCAAAGTTTATAAATGAGGATAAAAGAAATAATCTCAACTGAGATGGTGTTGTCGGATCCATGTTACATTTTCGGTGAAGTAGAATCACCCGCGGGTATGTGCGTAATAATACACTCAGTAATTTAATGTCTGCAGAAAGATTCTTGGCACGTTCGAGGACAAACGTATGTTTTAAGAGGGGGAGAATGTAACGACCCGACTTGTCATTTTAAGAATTAATGCCACATTCAGCGACTTAAGATCCCGAGCAACTTCGTAATATGTATTATGACTTGCGTGTGTGGTCAAGTTTGATTTTTGAAAGTTTCGGAATTAAATTGAGAGAACAATTCTCATTTTTGAAGCTTAAATGAAAAGAGTTGACCGGAGTTTGACTTTTGAGAAAACGACTCCGGCATGGAATTTCGATGATTCCAATAGCTTTGTATGATGATTTCAGACTTAGGAGTGTGTCTGGGTACTTATTTTGAAGTCCGTAGTTGAATTTGGCTTAAAATGGCGAAAATAAGAAAATTAAGGTTTGGAAGTTTGACCGGGGAGTTGACTTTTTTGATATAGGGGTTGGAATCCTATTCTGAAAATTAGAATAGGTCTGTCATGTCATTTATGACTTGTGTGCAAAATTTGAGGTTAATCGGACTTCATTTGATAGGTTTCGGCATCGAATGTAGAAGTGGGAAATTTTTTGGTTTCATTAAGTTTGAATTGAGGTGTGATTCGTGTTTTTAGCATTGCTTGATGTGATTTGAGGTCTCGACTAAGTCCATAATATTTTTTGAGACTTGTTGGTGTGTTCGTACGGGGTCCCGATGGGCTCGGGAGAATTTCGGAGTGGTTTCAGACCATTTCTAGGATAGTGTGCTATGCGATCGCGTGGAAATGGCCGCGATCGCGTGTAACGACCCGGCTGGTCGTTTTGAGTGTATTAGCCTCAATCCCCCATTTACTGTTTTGCCCATATCTGTTTCTGCATATGTGACTTGCCGGGAGGTCTTGTTTTTGGTTTCAGAATGATATGGGACACTTATTCCCTAAAACAGAAGTTTAAGTCTTAGGATTTTGACCGTAGTCGGAATTGTGTGAAGCTGACTCCGAAATGGAGTTCCGTCGGTTCCGTTAGCTCCATTGGGTAATTTTGGAAACGGAGCATGTCCGGACTGTGAATTTGAGGTTTGTAGCTAATTTAGGCTTGAAATGGCGAAAGTTAAAATTTCGGGAAGTTTGACCGGGGCTTGACTTTTTGATATCAGGGTCAGATTTTGATTCCAAAAGTTGGAGTAGGTCCGTAATGTTGAATATGACTTGTGTGCAAAATTTGAGGTCAACCGGACGTGGTTTAGTAGGTTTCGGCATCGTTTGTGAAATTTGATAGTTTAGAAGTTCATTAGGCTTGAATTCGGGTGTAATTCGTGTTTTTGTTGTTGTTCGATGAGTTTTGAGGGCTCGACTAAGTTCGTATGGTGTTTTAGGACTTGTTGGTATATTAGGTTGAGGTCTCGAAGGCCTCGGGTGTGTTTCGGATGCTTAACGGATCAAAATTTGGACTTGTGCAATTGCTGAGTTTCTGATGTTCTGGTTTTTCGCACCTGCGAGTGGGGAACCGCAAGTGTGGACACGTACATGCGTTAGGCCAAGTGCAGAAGCAGGGGTTGAGGAGACGGTCAGGGGTCGCAGGTGTGAGGGGATTTCCACATCTGCGAACCCGCAAATGCGCTTGAAGTTTCGCAGATACGGAGAGTGAGCTGGAGGGGTGAACGCAGAAGCGGACCATTGTCCGCAGGCGCGCACATGCAGGTGCGCCCCTTCATCGCAGATGCAGACCCAGCCCTTTAAGTCATTTCCTCACCTGCGAGGGAAATTCCGCAGGTGCGGCATCGCAGGTGCGACAGTGTGTCCGCATATACGGAAGAACTGGGTAGAAAATGGGATTTCGAGGGTTTGATTTCCATTTCGATTTTGGGACTTTGAGAGCTCGGTGTGAGGCGAGTTTTTGAGGTTTCTTCAAGAAGATTGTTGGGGTAAGTGATTCTAACTTGAATTGGACTTTATTTCATGAATCTATTGCTATTTTCATAATCTAATTAGTGATTTGAGTTGTAAATTTGGGGGAAATGGTACAAACTTTATAGGCTACAATTTCGAGTTTTGGAAGGCGATTTGGTACTGTTGGGACCAGCAGAGGTCGCGTACTTGTTGAAGTATTTGCTAATTGTTGTCTTTTATATTTGCGTATCATATCTCAGTCTCTTCTTGATTCTTGTTGATATACTATGTTATTTTTGTTTGGGCTGGTCTTTATAATTTCTGAGAGCCCGAGAGACTAGAGAGGTTGGTGACTGAGTTAGGGTCTGAGTGCCGAGCTATGAGCTATATGTATGTATATGGGTCATGTTGCACTCCGCAACGAGCCTCAGGGCTGTATATATATATATATATATATATATATATATATATATATATATATATATATATATATATATGTTTGTTAAGCCGCAACGAGCCTTATGGCTATTTATATGGGTCGGGTTGCACGCCGCAACGATATAGCGCTTGGGCTGAAGGAGTCCCTCCGGAGTCTGCACACCCCTAGTGAGCGCATGCACCTATTAAGTGTGAGAGCCGAGTGATTGAGCTGTTGTGACGAGTTGAGTGTCTGTTGCCCTGGGAGGCTATACTTGTTTTTCATTTGTTGATGCACTTAGTTGCTATGTGTCATTGTTGAGAAATTGCTGAAAGATTCTATATCCGGATTACCTGCACTGTAACTGTGTAAACTGATTTGACTTGAACTGCCGGATTTGAAAGCATGTCTATTCTTTGCTGGAATTATTGAAAATGAATTGTATTTGTATAGCTCGTCACTACCTTCTCAGTTCCTTATTTATTTCTATTACTTACTGAGTTGGTTGTACTCATGCTACACCCTGCACTTCATGTGCAGATCCAGATGTCTTTGATATCAGGGTTTGTTGAGTTCGTGCGCGATCGGTACGGAGACTACGATGTAGCTGCCGATGTCCGCAGACCTTGTCTCTCCTTATATGTTTTCTTTATTTTCTGTATTGATATTTAGACACTGTTTGTATTAGACTGGATATCTAGATGCTCATGACTCAGTGACACCCCGATGTCGGGCTATTTTTCCGCATTTATGCTTTGAGTTTTACCCCGTTTTTATAAAAGAATCCGGTTATTTTAAATATATTAGTTCATTTCTGTTAAATGTTGAAAGTGTTTTGGAGATGTCGGCTTTCCTAGTATCATGATAGCCGCCAGAGCGTGTCCGGACTGTGAATTTGAGGTATGTAGCTAATTTAGGCATGAAATGGCGTAAGTCGAATTTTCGGGAAGTTTGACTAGGGGGTTGACTTTTTGATATCTGGTTCGGATTCTAATTCCGAAAGTTGGAGTAGGTCTGTAATGTTGAATATGACTTGTTTGCATAATTTGAGGTCAACCGAACGTGGTTTGGTAGGTTTCGGCGTCGTTTGTGGAATTTGAAAGTTTAGAAGTTCATTAGGCTTGAATCAGGTGTAATTCATGTTTTTGTTGTTGTTCGACATATTTTGAGGGCTCGACTAAGTTCGTATGGTATTTTAGGACTTGTTGGTATATTTGGTTGAGGTCTCGGGGGCCTCGGGTGTATTTCTTATGCTTAATGGATCGAATTTTGAACTTGTGCAATTGCTGAGTTTCTGGTGTTCTAGTGTTTCGCACCTACGAGTGGGGAACCGTAGGTGTGGACACGTACGTGCGTCAGGCCAAGTGCAGAAGCGGGGGTTGAGGAGACGGTCAAGGGACGCATGTGCAAGGGGATTTCCGCATCTGCGAACCCGCAGATGTGCTTGAAGTTCCGCAGATGCGGAGAGTGAGCTGGAGGGGTGAACGCAGAAGCGGACCATTGTTTGTAGGCGCGCACACGCAGGTGCGGCCCCTTCATCGTAGATGCGGACCCAGCTCTTTAAGTCATTTCCTCACCTGCGAGGGAAATTCCGCAGGTGCGACTGTGTGTCCGCGGATGCGGAAGAACTGGGCGGAAAATGGGATTTCGAGGGTTTGAGTTCCATTTCGATTTTGGGACTTTGAGAGCTCGGTGTGAGGCAATTTTTCGATGTTTCTTCAAGAAGATTGTTGAGGTAAGTAATTCTAACTCGAATTGGACTATATTTCATGAATCGATTGCTATTTTCATCATCTACTTAAGGATTTGAGTTGTAAATTTGGGGGGAAATGGTAGAAACTTCATAGGCTAAAATTTTGAGTTTTGGAAGGTGATTTGAGGTTGGATTCGAGTAATTCTTGTATGGTTGGACTCGTGAGTGGATGGGTGTTCATACTTTATGACTTTTGTCAGATTTCGAGACGTGGGCCCGGGGGGTCGGTTTGAGCCTATTTCGGATTTTGGCTTATAGCTTCGTGTTTTTCTTATGGAATTGATTCTTTTAGCCTATATTAATTATATCGTACTGCTTGTCGCTAGATTTGGGGCGTTTGGAGATTGATTCGAGGGGTAAAGGCATTGCGGAGTAGGATTTTGCGCGGTTTGAGGTAAGTAACAGCTTTTATCTGATCTTGAGGGTATGAAACCCCGAATTTTTGGTATGATGTGACTATTTTGGAGGTGACGCATATGCTAGATGACGGGCATGCACCGTGGGAGATTGTGACTTGGTCCATCCCGTGAGATTGTAAAGTCGAATAGCCTATTGTTAATTACATGTTCTCTCTGTGTTATAGAAATTTGACTGCAAATCATGTTAGAAATCATGCTTAGGCTATGTAATGGTACTGTTGGGACCCGCAGAAGTCGGGTACTTGTTGAAGTATTTGCTAATTACTTTCTTGTACTCAGTCATGGTTTTACATGTGTATTATATCTCAGTCTCTTCTTGATCCTTGTTGATACACTATGTTATTTTTGTTTGGGCTGATCTTTATGATTTTTGAAATCCCGAGAGACTAGAGAGGTTGGTGACTGAGTTAGGGCCTGGGTTCCGAGCTGTGAGCTATATGTATGTATATGGATCGAGTTGCATGCCGCAACGAGCCTTAGGGCTGTATATATGGATCCGGTTGCACACCCCAACGAGTCTCAGGGCTGTATAGATATATATGGATCGGGTTGCACGCCGTAACGAGCCTTATGGCTATTTATATGGGATTGGGATGCACGCCGTAATGATGTAGCGCTTAAGCTGGAGGAGACCTTCCGGAGTCTGTACACCCCCAGTGAGCGCAGGTACCTATTGAGTGTGAGTACTGAGGGCTGAGAGCCGAGTGATTGAGTTATTGTCATGAGTTGAGTGTCTGTTGCCCTGAGAGGCTATACTTGTTTTGCATTTGTTGATGCACTTAGTTGCTATCTGTCATTGTTGTGAAATTTCTGAAAGATTCTATATGCGGATTACTTGCACTGTAACTGTGTAAACTAATTTGACTTGAACTGGCGTATTTGAAAGCATGTCTATTCTTTGCTGGAATTATTGAAAATGAATTGTATTTGTATAGCTCGTCACTAACTTCTCAGTTCCTTATTTATTTCTGTTACTTACTGAGTTGGTTGTACTCATGCTACACCCTGTACTTCATGTGCAGATCCAGGTGTGTTTGATCGCGGAGGTCGTTGAGTTCGTGCACGATCGGTACGGAGACTACGAGGTAGCTGCCGGCGTCCGCAGACCTTGTCTCTCCTTCTATGTTTTCTTTCTTTTTTTGTATTGATACTTAGATATTGTTTGTATTAGACTGGATATCTATATGCTCATGACTCAGTGATATCCCGATGTCGGGCTATTTTTCCTCACTTATGCTTTGAGTTTTACCCCATTTTTACGAAAGACTTTGGCTATTTTAAATATATTAATTCATTTCTGTTAAATATTGAAAGTGTTTTGGAGATGTCGGCTTGCCTAGCATCATGAAAGGCGTCATTACAATGAGTTAGGTTTTGGGTTGTGACATCGCGATGAGTAAAATGGGAAATATTGGCCAGTGATTCGCAATCGCGGAAGGCATTCGCGATCGCGTAGAGGAAACTTTTTGCTGCACTGATCTGACTTTGGAAGCTTATATCTAGCAATCTATAAGGAACTAGGAGATGAGCAAAACATGAAAGTTGTAGCCCTTGGTGTCTAGTTTTTAGAAAGTTAACCTAATTGCAATTTGAAGTTTTCTACGAAAGGTTATGACCATTATACTAGAGGCTATCTGGAAGAGCTGGGCACTTGTTCTTTGCGATCACAAGCATATTCCGCAATTGCAAAAGGCAAATTTTGGGCTGAGAATAGTTTTGCACGATCGCAAAGAGTAAATACTTGGGTAGTAGCTATATTTCGAAGCTTCAGCCATTTTTAACATATTTCGAGCTATGGGGCTCGGATTGAAGTAATTTTTGAGGCAATTTTCACCATATGGATTGGGGTTAGTATTCTATATCCGAAAGTGATTATACTTCATGATTCTATGATTATATTCATTATATATTTCGGATTTAGATGGAAGAAATTGGAATTTTTGTAAAACATTCCAAAAACGAATATTTAAGATTTGAAGGTCCATTTTCATCGGAATTTGATAATTTTTATATGGTTGGACTCGTCTCAGAACGGGTGTTTGGATTTCATAATTTTTTTTGAGATTTGAGACGTGGGCCCCACTGTTGATTGTTGAGATGAATTTCAGATTTTAGTACGAAAAATTAGTAAATTCATAAGTAATTAATTCCTACGATTTGTATTAAGTATATCAAATTAATTATGACTAGATACGAGACTTTCAAAGGCCAATCCGCATGGCAAAGGCACAGTGGAGTAAAAAATTTTACGGTTTGAGGTAAGTATCTTACCTAACCTTGAGTGGGAGAATTACCCCTTAGGCATTGAGTGTTATGTGGAAAACTATGTAATTGAAAATGATGTACGCGAGGTGACGAGTACGTACTTGGTTTATATTTCTAATTATATCGGCTAAAATTATTAGATGCCCTTATGTACTAAATTGGAAATTATTGGCACATATTAAATCCTCTATTTGTCATGCCTAAATCCTTGTTTCTTGAATTTGTTTTCATATGATGATTGGTGTGATTGCCACCTTAATTTTATGTGAATCCCGTATTTTTGTTAAGTTGATATATTCTGGAGATAATTTTATTTTGTATTATTTAATTGTAAATAATTTATCAAAATAATTTTAAAATAAGACATTAATCTATTTGCCAAAAGTTTGGATTAAAGAAGGCGTTGTTCCTTGATGAATTATTTTCCAGTCATGTTGTTGAAATTGGTATTGAGTTATAAAGGCCGTAAGTCATACTGAGGCAAAGTGTTAAATTGTGAAATATTATTTGTTGAGTTGTTCACTCCCGAATATTTTGTTAAGATTTTGTGTACATTATGGTCGAGCCATGGGCTCCTTATTGTGAAAATTAATGTATTGTTGATTTCTGTGGCAAGTTGTAATATTTGAGCACTTGATGTGCAATTTGTGATATGTTGTGATAATTGAGCACTTGAGGTGCAATTCATGAGATGTTGTGATATTGGCATGTGATATTGTTGAGAGGTTTGTTCGAGTGTTTGCACGAGGTTTCTGTCGTACTATTGTTACTATTGATATATGCACATGTGGCATGACAAGGCGGGCTATATATGTGGGTTTGCGCATGTGACGAGACAATGTGAGAATATTATTATGCGCGTGCGGCGAGACAAGGCGGGCATTTACTTTATTATTGCGCACGTGGCGAGACAAGGTGGGCTATGTCGAGGATATATTTGAGATTACTTGTGATGGCCTGGGGGAATTTGTTGTTTGTTGAAATTTATTTATCATTTGGGACTACGAGGTAGTACCTTGGGAGTTCCCTTTTTGTTGATATTTCTCTATGGTTGCACTTGCCTTTAGTTATTTTATTTTTCCGTAATATGTAATTTTATGTGTTTTCCGTGATGTATTATTTGACTTAATATTAAGTGATTTATATTGCTTGTAGTGTTCTGTTGGCTTTGGCTTTATCGTACGAGACTTTTGAGGATTTGTATTTCTGGTTTGTACTTATTCTTGATGATTGATTTGATTTTAATGAAATAAATTACTATTATGTTTTAATTTGATAAGTTTTACATCCAAATCAGTAGCTTATCTAATGTTTTATTTAAATTGAAATATCATTTTTTCACTCAAACTAATTCTAAATTAAACTCATATCTTTGTTGAATTCTTATTTGGTTTAAAAATTGAAATCTTACTTTATTAAAAATAAATTAATCGTGCGGATCTTATGTATTGACATATTTGACACTAGAGTTTTCCGTACGGTTGTGATAGAGATATGGGCACGAGGTGCCGTGAGAATGTGAAAGGGAGTTGAGAACCGTATTTTATGATTATGATATGAGATTTTTATTTGAAAGAGTTTTATATTCGAAGGATACTTATTTGAAGAAATATATTTGGAGGGGGTTTATTCGAAAGAATTATATGTGAAAGATTTATATTTGAAGGACTTATTTAATTGATTGTACTTGTGTTTCTTATTCGCCTGAGTAATGATTATGGTGTTTTTGTTGCCTTACTGTTTATATCACTAATTGATTATTGTTGCTATCACTGCTATTTGTTTTCGATTATTTTTATATGCTATATTACATAGGCTATTTGACTAGTAAGTGTCTTGACTGTACCTCGTCACTACTCCACCGATGTTAGTCTTGATACTTATTGGGTACCGACTGTGGTGTACTCATACTATACTTCTGCACATTTTTGTGCAGAGCCAGATAAATTTGGAATCAGTTGACTGCTAGCTAGTTGTACGGATCTTGCTGTGGAGACTCAAGGGAAACCCGTTGTTGCGTTCGCAGGCTTCGGAGTCACCTTCTGATATTGTACTTGCACTATTTTATCTCTACGTCAAAACAGTTGTAGTTATAGGCTTTCTAGTAACTTAGTAGAGCTTATGACTTGTAAAACGGTTTTGGGGATTGTAAATATTGTATAGAGATTTCTACTTCGCATTTGTCCATCATTAATTAAAATTTTTATCATTTCAGTAAATGTTAGGCTTACCTAGTCCCTAAGACTAGGTGCCATCACGATATCCTACAGAGGGAGATTTGGATCGTGACAAGTTGGAATCTTGAATTTGGTTGCGAAGCGAAGCAAGTATCTTTCCTAACCTTGAGTGGGGGAATTACCCCTTAGGCATTGAGTCTTATGTGAAAATTTTGTAATTAAAAACCATGTACGCGAGGTGATGAGTACGTACTTGGTTTATATGTGCATATTATATCGGTTGAAAATTGTTGTAACTTATTAAATCCCTTATTTGTCATGCCTCATTCCTTGTTTGGTGAGGTTGTTTTGATATGAAAACTTGGTGTGATTGCCACTTGACTTTTATGTGAACTCTATGTTTGTTTGAGTTGCCATTTTTATGGAAAACATTTTCATTATTGATTTTACCTACAGATAATTTAAATGAAAATTTTAGTTAATAAGATGAATAAATCTATTTATGTCCTGAAGTTGTGATTTAAAAGAGGTGTTGTACCTTAATGAATTGCTTTTCAGTTCACGTTATTGAAAATTTGGTATTGAATTATAAAGGTCGTGAATCATATTTAGGCAAAGTGCCAAATTGTGAAATATTATTCTGTCACGACTCAATTTTCTATAGGTCGTGATGGCGCACAACATCACAGCTAGGCAAGCCAACTAGTGATTTAAACATATATTCAATTCTTTAAAAATTATCCGAGTAATAAAACTCTACGTACTTGCAAAAATTAAGAAATTATGAAAGATATGATAAATTATAAACCAAGAAAAATAATTTAGTCTAAAATTCTACTGGTGTGTGTGCCAAGACTTGGTGTCACAAGTCTATGAGCATCTAGTAGATTAAACAAAAATTTCTAAATACTGTCTGAAATAAAATAGACAGTGTACAAATACAAGAAGATGCACTAGTTGCTGCATAACGGCTAAGAAAGGCAGCTCACCACTAAGCCTCTGGATAACGTGGGTACGTGCCGGTAGGTCCTCCTATAGCACCTGTCTCGGGTCCTGCACAAAAAGTGCAACAAGCGTAGTGTGAGTACGTAAACAACGTGTACCCAGTAAGTATCAAGCCTAATCTCGAAGAAGTAGTGACGAGAGGTCGACTTTGACACTCACTATGGGTCAATAAATTTTAAAAATAAAAACATTTAATTAAACATGATTTATATGAACAACAATAATTTCCTTAACAAACAGAATCAAATAAATTCTCAAATTTCAATAGAGGACCGATAGATCTGATCCACAATAACAGAATCACCCACACGAGTGGACACATAAACATGGGTACCCAAAGACTCACGAGAAACACCTAGGAAACAAGCAAATAGAGATCACAAATATGAATACGTAGATCCTGGATCAAATAATAAGGAGGCACCTTTGCCGCAAACAGAAATAATACCTGTAATCATGACATCTGAGGCCTAGGCATCTGGTTTGGCTGAAAAAGCATAGAACCGAGCTGGAGCGCCAACTAGATGGCCTCCACCTCTAGGACGGCCCCTACCCACCTTCCCTCCACCTCTGGGTGGCCGGATGGCTGGTGGAGAAACCGGTGCGGTAATCATAGGCTGCTGACCTGCTGCACGGGTCTACCCTGAAGCCGGGGGCAGAATCTCCGCACGTGACTGAAATCCCCGCACTCGAAACAACCTCTCGGTGCGATGGGCTGCTGACTAGAAGTCTGGCCCTGGTGACCTGAATACCCACTGGAAGAACCCTGAATAGCTGGTAGGCGATAAGAACTCTCTGGCATAACACTGAAATAAGGCTGCACTGGGGCACCCCGTGGAGGCGGTGGTGCTGGATATGAGGGCCTGCTGGACTGCGTTCTCACGAACTAACCTCTACCCTCAGACGGAGCACCTCTGAACCCTCCAGAATATCTAAACCGCTTATCCCTCGTAACCTTCTCTCGGCTACGCTGACGCACACCATCAATCCTTTGGGCTATCTCCACAACCAGCTCATAAGAAGTCCCCATCTCAACCTCTCGGGCCATAGTGGCCTGAATGCCAGTATGTAAACCCGCAACAAACCTCCGCACTCTCTCCGCATCAGTAAGGAATATCATAAGTGCATGGCGAGATATCTCAGAGAGCCTCGCCTCATAATCGGTCACTAACATCTGACCCTACTGGAGCAAACTGAAATAGCAACTCTTCCCTATGGGAGGGTGCAATATACCCGTCCAGGAAAATACGAGTGAACCTGTCACAAGTCATGGGAGGAGAATCTGCTGGTCTACTAAGAAGATAAGGCTGCCACCACCTACGGGCCTTGCCATCCAGCTGAAAGGTAGCAATGTGTACCCCATGGGACTCCAATATCCTCATTTTGTGCAGTCTGTCCCTGCACTGATCAACGAAGTCCTGAGGATCCTCATGTCGCTCACCCCCAAAGATAGGAGGGTGTAGCCTGGTCCATCTATTCAATAGCTTCTGCGGCTCACCGGTCTCAACTGGTCTGGGCTTAGGTGTAGCTGCTGCCACTGGTTGGGCTCCATCCACGGGTAGTGCGGCCTGGGTCTTACATACAGCAACTTCCTGTCCATGAGATTGTGCGGTAGGGGTCTGAGCTCCCCCGCCCGCCTGAGATATGGCTGAGTCTGCCGGATATAAACCGGCCTAAGTCATAGTGTCCATTAACCGCAACATACGGCCCATGACCTCCTGGAATCCCAGTGCAGACGTGAAATCCACCGGAGCTGGCTCTGCCACGGGCACCTCGCCCTGTTCCTTAATAATAGGATCCTCTGCTGGACCCAGTGGTTGTATAACTGGAACAATTCTGGGATGTCTTCGTCCCCTACCATGGGCTGGAGCTCTCCTTCGGCCTCTAACAACAGGGGGAGTAGCTCTTCCCTGGTCTGGAACCTCATTAGAGCGCGTTCTCACCATCTGTGAGAGAATAAGAGAAATATATTTTGTACTACATAAATTGCACGATGGAAGATGAAGAAAGATAGTTTCCTAACACCCTATAGCCTCTCGAAGATAAGAAAAGACGTTTCCGTACCGATCGCAAGACTCTATTAGGCCTGCTCATAACTTGTTAGACCTATGTGAACCTAGTACTCTGATACCATGTTGTCACGACCCAATTTCCTATAGGTCGTGATGGCGCCCAACATAACAGCTAGGCAAGCCAACTAGTGATTTAAACATATATTCAATTCTTTAAAAATTATCCGAGTAATATAACTCTTCGTACTTGCTAAAATTAAGAAATTATGAAAGATCTGATAAATTATAAACCAAGAAAAATAATTAAGTCTAAAATTCTACTAGTGTGTGTGCCAAGACTTGGTGTCACAAGTGTATGAGCATCTAGTAGATTATACAGAAATTTCTAAATACTGTCTGAAATAATATAGACAGAGTACAAATACAAGAAGAGGCACTAGTTGCTGCAGAACGGCTTAAAAAGGTAGCTCACTACTAAGCCTCTGGGTAACTTGGGTATGTGCCGGTAGGTCCTCCTATAGCACCTGTCTCAGGGACTGCACAAAAAGTGCAGCAAGCGTAGAAGGAGTACGTAAACAACGTGTACCCAATAAGTATCAAGCCTAATCTCGAAGAAGTAGTGACGAGATGTCGACTTTGACACTCACTATGGGTCAATAAATTTTAAAAATAAAAACATTTAATTAAACATGATTTATATGAACAACGATAATTTCCTTAACAAATAGAATCAAATAAATTCTCAAATTTCAATAATTTCCAATTTATCAATTATCTTCACAAGCTGTAATAAAATATCAAGGTATCGCGTAATTATTATTATTAGGCACGATTTCCTGCCGAGGTCGTTTGGCTCGATCCAGAGTGTCGTGTATACTGCCGAAGGACGTGCGACACGAACCATAGATGTATCTATACTGCCGAGGTGTTCGGCCCACTCCACAAGAAAGGAGGACATTTTCTTATGAACCTCCGGAATGAGAACCTATTAATTATATTAACACACAGGATGTTCAATTTCTATTAACAATTAAATAACTTACACAAAATTCATGTATATGAAGTTTCGATCTTTTACTATTTCCTCTAATAATTTACAATATAATTCCAATAATTTGATTAAATAAAAATGCAATTATCATAAGTAATTCATGATTTGAGTCCTACCTGGACATAGCACAATTAGTAGCTACGCACGGACTCTCGTCACCTCGTGCGTACGTAGCCTCCCCCCAATTAGCAAACATTATTAATTTAGATCGCCTATCGGGAAATTCCCTCTTACAAGGTTAGACAAGAGACTTACCTTGTCTCGAAGCCCACTTCCGATCACGATGGTGCGTAAAAATCCCAATTCGGTGCCGAAAAATCCGAAACTGTCCAAATGTTATATAAAATAATTAATACATGCTCAATATTTCAAAATTAGACTATTAAATTAATTACCCAATCCAAAATGGTAAAATTCTTAAATTTCACCCCGGGCCCATGTGCCCGGATTCAGGAAATATTTGAAGGAAATCGTTACCCATAACCTCAAGAACTCAAATATACAATTTTTATTCAATTCCATAGCCATTTTCATGGTTAAAAACACATTTTTATACAAATCTAGGTTTTTTCCTCTAACCCTTGATTTCCACCATTTACAGGTTATAATCTACCCATAATCTATGTATTTAACTCAAAGTATATAGAATTAACTTACCTTCAAGTTGTTAGTTGAAATCCCCTCTCAAAAATCTCCAAAATTGCCCAAGAATGGAAGAAATGGGGTTAAAAATGGTGAAATCCTGTTTTTAAGACATTCTGTCCGGTACAGTAAACCCCTTCTTCGCGAACGCGGTCAGTGCCTCGCGTTCGCGAAGGCAAAATTTCACACCCTTAAAATTACCCTTCACAAAAGCGATAGGGGTCTTGCGAACGCGAAGGCTTAATGGCCTGCCCTTCGCGAACGCGTGATCTCCCTCGCGAACGCGTAGGGGAAACAATCCACGCCGGTCCCATTCCTCTTTCGCGAACGCGAGTCCACTATCGCGAATGCGTAGGCCAAAACACCCAGGCTTTGCGAACGTGTCACCCTCCACGCGAACGCGAAGGGCAATATCCCAACTCCCATTTTCCTTCTTCGCGAACGCGAGGGTCCTTTCGCATTTGCGAAGAAGGAAACCAGAACTCGAATTTCTGGGTTTTTTTTTCAACTTAGCTTCGGGTGGTTCAAAATTCACTCGAGCCCCCCGTGACCCCGTCCAATTATGCCAACAAGTCTGAAAACATAATACGGACTTGCTCGAACTCTCGAAATATGTAAATCAACAACGAAACTAAGAATTGCACCCCAAAACCGAATTGGATCAAAATATGAATTTCAAGTTTCTAAATTCCTCCGAACGCGCCGAATCATACTTATACTACCCAGAATGACACCAAATTTTTGTGTGCCAGTCTTAAATCACCATACGGAACTATTCCCAGGCTTGGAATTCTAAACGGACCTCAATAACCCCAAAACCTACTCCAAACCAAATTTAAAGAACCTTAAACCTTTAAATAGTTAATTTTTCACTATTAAGCGCCGAAATGCTCCATGGTTGTCCAAAACCCGATTCGAACATTCGCCCAAGTCCAAAATAATCATACAAACATATTGAAACCGTCAAATCCCGATTCCGGTGTCATTTTCTCAAAATATTGACCGAAGTCAAACTTTCCCTTTTAAAGCCAAACTAGGGAACCAAGTGTTCCGGTTTCAGCCCGAATACCTCCAAATCCCGAACCAACCATCCTCGCAAGTCATAAATTAGTAAAATCACATACGGGGAGTCTTATTTAGGGGAACAGGGTTCTACAAGTCAAAATAACCGGTTGGGTCATTACATTCTCCACCTCTTAAACAAGTGTTCGTCCTCGAACGGGTTTAGAATTATACCTGGAGTGCTGAATAAGTGTGGATAGTTGCTCCGCATGTCCTCCTCGGTCTCCCAAGTCACTTCCTCGACTGGTTGGCCCCTCCACTGTACTTTTACCGCATAAATCTTCTTGGACCTCAACTGATGAACCTGTCTATCAATTATGGCAATTGGTTCCTCTTCATAACCCAAGCTCTTATCTAGCTGAACTGTGCTGAAATCTAACACATATGATAGTTCGGCATGATACTTCCAAAGCATAGATACATGGAAAACCGGATGAACCCCCGATAGACTGGGAGGCAAAGCAAGCTCATAAGCAACCTCCCCAACTCGTCTCAGCGTCTCAAATGATCCTATAAACCTTGGGCTCAATTTGCCCTTTTTTCCAAATCTCATGATTCCCTTCATCGGCGAAACCTTCAAGAGAATTATTTCACCCACCATAAACGTTAAATTACGTGCTTTCTGATCCGCGTAACTTTTCTGTCTGGACTGTGCTGTACGAAGTCGCTCCTGAATTAATTTTACCTTTTTCAAAGCATCCTTTACCAAATCAGTACGACATAACTTAGCCTCACCGGGCTCAAACTATCCGATGGGTGAACGACATCGTCGACCATATAAAGCCTCAAATGGATCCATCTCGATGTTGGATTGGTAACTGTTATTATAAGCAAACTCGGCCAAAGGCAAGAAACGATCCCACTGATCTCTAAAGTCAATCACACATGCCCTGAACATATCCTCCAAAATATGAACTGTTCGCTCCGACTGCCCGTCGGTCTGCAGATGAAAGGCTGTGCTGAGCTCTACACGGGTCCCTAATTCACTCTATATTGCTCTCCAGAAATGTGAAGTAAACCGAGGGCCTATATCTGATATGATGGAAATTGGCACACTGTGCAACCGAACTATCTCCTGAATATAAATCTGGGCCAACCTCTCCGAAGTATACGTAGTCACAATCGGAATAAAGTGTGTCGACTTGGTCAACCTGTCGATAATGACCCAAACTGCATCAAACTTCCACAAGGTCCGCGGCAACCCAACTACAAAGTCTATAGTAATGCGTTCCCATTTACACTCTGGTATATTCATCCGCTGAAGTAGGCCACCTGGCCTCTGGTGCTCATATTTAACTTGCTGGCAATTTAGACACCTAGCTACATACTCAACTATGTCCTTTTTCATCCTCCGCCACCAATAATATTGCCTCAAGTCACGATATATCTTCATAGCACCAGGATGAATAGAATACCGAGAACTGTGTGCCTCATCTAGAATCCTTTTCCTCAGTCCATCCACATTAGGAACACAAAAACGATCCTAGAGTCGCAAAACACCATCCGTGCCAATAGTAACTTCCTTGGCACCATCCCGTAGTATCATTTCTCGAAGAACCATTAAGTGTGGATCATCATACTGGAGAGCCTTGATCTGCTCAAATAGTGAAGACTGGGCCACAACACACGCAAGAACTCGGGTAGGCTTTGAAATATCCAGCCTCACAAGTCTGTTAGCCAAGGACTCAATATCCAAAGCTAATGGCCTCTCATCTGCTGAAATGAAATCCAAACTACCCATACTCTCCGCCTTTCTACTCAAGGCATCTGCAACTACATTTGCTTTGCCCAGATGATACAAGATAGTAATATCATAATCTTTTAGTAACTCAAGCCATTTGCGCTGCCTCAAATATAGGTCCCTCTGCTTGAACAAATGTTGTAAACTGCGATGATCAGTGTAAACTTCACAAGACACCCCATAAAGTTAATGCCTCCAAATCTTAAGAGCGTGAACAATTGAAGCTAACTCCAAATCATGTACTGGGTAATTCTTCTCGTGGTGTTTCAGCTGACGCGAGGTATATGCAATAACTCGCCCCTCCTGCATTAGTACACAACCCAAACCAATGCGTGAAGCATCACAATACACTGTATACATCCCCGAACCGAAAGGCAACACTAACACTGGTGTTGTAGTCAATGTTGTCTTGAGCTTCTGAAAGCTCACCTCACAATCATCAGACCATTGAAACGGAGCACCCTTCTGGGTTAATTTGGTCAAAGGGTGCTGCAATAGATGAAAAGCCCTCCACGAACCGATAATAATAACATGCTAAGCATAGGAAACTCCTAATCTCAGTCACTGAAGTGGGACGATGCCAATTCTGAACTGCCTCGATCTTTTTGGGATCAACTTTAATGCCATCACCCGATACAATATGCCCCAAGAATGGTACAGAATTTAGCCAAAACTCACATTTGGAGAGCTTAGCATATAGCTTTTGTTCCCGCAGTGTCTGAAGCACCACTCTCATATGCTGCTCGTGCTCTTCCTTACTGCGCGAGTAAATCAAAATATCATCAATGAAGACAATGACAAACGAATCAATATATTGCCTGAATACCATGTTCATCAAATCCATAAACGCCGCCAGGGCATTAGTTAAACCGAAATACATCACCAGAAATTCATAATGACAGTATCTAGTCCAGAAAGCAGTTTTCAGAACATCTGAATCCCAGATCTTCAACTGATGGTACCCTGACCTTAAGTCAATCTTCGAAAATACCCTAGCACCCTACAACTGGTCAAATAGATCATAAATACGCGGTAACAGGTACTTGTTCTTAATAGTGACTTTGTTCAATTGACGATAATCAATACAAATTTGCATCGTTCCATCCTTCTTTTTCACGAATAATATCGGTGCACCCCAAGGCGATACACTCAGTCTGATGAACCCTTTGGCTAGTAACTACTCAAATTATTCTTTCAATTCCTTCAATTCTTTCAGAGCCATGCGATACGGTGGGATATATATAAGCTGGGTATCTGGAGCCAAGTCAATACAAAAATCAATATCACGATCTAGTGGCATGCCTGGAAGATCTGAAGGAAATACATCGGAGAACTCCCTAACTACAGGCACTGAATCAATAGTCGAAGTTTCTGCAGTAATATCCCGAACATAAGCAAGATAAGCCAAATAACCCTTCTCGACCATGTATCGAGCTTTTAGAAAGGATATAGCCTGATTATATGCGCTGACAGAAAAACCCTTCCACTCCAACCTAGGAAATTCTGGCATTGCCAAAGTAACAGTCTTAGCATGGAAATTTAGGATGACATGATATGGGGATAGCCAGTCCATGCCCAGGATAATCTCAAAGTCGGTCATATCAAGCAGCAGAAGATCTGCTCTAGTCTCATAACCACATAATGTAACAACAGAGGACCGATATATCTGATCCATAACAACAGAATCGCCCATAGGAGTGGACACATAAATAAGAGTACTCAAAGATTCACGAGAAACACCTAGGAAATGAGCAAAGGTTGTTTCGAGTGCGAGGATTTCAGTCACGTGCGAAGATTCTGCCCCCGGCTTTAGGGTAGACCAGTGCAGCAGGGTCAGCAACCTATGATTATCACACCAGTTGCTCCGCCAGCCTTCCGGCCACCCAGAGGTGGAGGAAAGGTGGGTAGGGGCCGTCCTAGAGGTGGAGGCCAGCCAGTTGGTGCTCCAGCTCGGTTCTATGCTTTTTCGGCCAGACCAGATGCCTAGGCCTCAGATGCCGTGATTATAGGTATTATTTCTGTTTGCGGCAAAGGTGCCTCCGTATTATTTGATCCAAGATCTACGTATTCATATGTGTCATCTCTTTTCGGTGCGATGGATTGTTGACTAGAAGTCTGGCCCCGGTGACCTAAATACCCACTGGAAGAACCCTAAATAACTGGTGGGCGATAAGAACCCTCTGGCATAACACTGAAATAAGGCTGCATTGGGGCACCCCGAGGAGGTGGTGGTGCTGGATATGAGGGCGTGTTGGACTGCTCTCTCACGAACTGACCTCTACCCTTAGACGGAGCACCTGTGAACCCTCCAGAATATCTAAACCGCTTATCCCTCGTAACCTTCTCTCGGCTACGCTGACGCATACCCTCAATCCTTCGGTCTATCTCCACAACCAGCTCATAAGAAGTCCTCATCTCAACCTCTCAGGCCATAGTGGCCTGAATGCCAGTATGTAAACCCGCACACAAACATCCGCACTCTCTCCGTATCAGTAGGGAGTATCATAAGTACATGGCGAGATAGTTCAGAGAACCTTGCCTTATAATCGGTCACTGACATCTGACCCTGCTGGAGCAGCTCAAACTAAAATCGCAACTCTTCCCTCTAGGAGGGTGCAATATACCCGTCCAGGACACTGCTAGTGAACCTATCCCAAGTCATGGGAGAAAAATCTGCTGGTCTTCCAAGAAGATAAGGCTGCCACCACCTACGGGCCCTTTCCTCCAGCTGAAAGGTAGCAAAGTCTACCCTATGGGATTCCAATATCCTCATGTTATGCAGTATGTCCCTGCATCGATCAACAAAGTCCCGGGGATCCTCATGTCGCTCACCCCCAAATATAGGAGGGTGTATCCTGGTCCATATATCCAATAGCTTCTGCGGCTCGTCGGCCGCAACTGGTCTGGGCTCAGGTGTAGCTGCTGCCACTGGTTAGGCTCCACCCACGGGTAGTGCGCCCTGGGTTTGATATACAACAACTTCCTGTCCATGAGCCTGTGCGGTAGGGGTCTGATCTCCCCCGCTCGCTTGAGATGTGGCTGGGACTGCCTGAAATAAATCGGCCTGAGTCATAGTTTCCATAAACCACAGCATACGGCCCATGACCTCATGGAATCCCGGTGCAGATGTGAAATCCACCGGAGCTGGCTCTGCCACGGGCACCTCGCCCTATTCCTCAATAATAGGATCCTCTGCTGGACCCACTGGTGGCATAACTGGAATAATTCTGGGATGTCCTCGTCCCCTACCACAGGCCGGAGCCCTCCCTCGACCTCTAACAACAGAGGGAGTAGCTTTTTCCTGGTCTGGAACCTCATTCGAGCGCATTCTCACCATCTGTGAGAGAATAAGAGAAATATATTTTGTACTACATAAATTGCATGATGGAAGATGAAGTAAGGTAGTTTCCTAACACCCTACATCCTCTCGAAGATAAGTACAGACGTCTCTGTACCAATCCGCAAGACTCTATTAGGCCTGCTCATAACTTGTGAGACCTACGTGAACCTAGTGCTCTGATACCATGTTGTCACGAGCCAATTTCCTATAGGTCATGATGGCACCCAACATAACAGCTAGGCAAGCCAACTAGTGATTTAAACATATATTTAATTCTTTAAAAATTATCCGAGTAATAAAACTCTTCGTACTTGCTAAAATTAAGAAATTATGAAAGATCTGATAAATTATAAACCAAGAAAAATAATTAAGTCTAAAATTCTACTAGTGTGTGTGCCAAGACTTGGTGTCACAAGTGTATGAGCATCTAGTAGATTATACAAAAATTTCTAAATACTGTCTGAAATAAAATAGACAGAGTATAAATACAAGAAGAGGCACTAGTTGCTGCAGAACGACTCAGAAAGGCAGCTCACCACTAGCCTCTAGGTAATGTGGGTACGTGCCGGTAGGTCCTCCTATAGCACCTGTCTCAGGTCCTTCACAAAAAGTGCAGCAAGCGTAGCATGAGTACATAAACAACGTGTACCCAGTAAGTATCAAGTCTAATCTCGAAGAAGTAGTGACGAGAGGTCGACTTTGACACTCACTATGGGTCAATAAATTTTAAAAATAAAAATATTTAATTAAACATGATTTATATGAACAACAATAATTTCCTTAACAAACAGAATCAAATAAATTCTCAAATTTCAATAATTTTCAATTCATCAATTAGCTTCACATGCTGTAATAAAATATTAAGGTATCGTGTAATTATTATTATTAGGCACGATTTCCTGCCGAGGTCGTTTGACCCGATCCAGAGTATCGTGTACACTGCCGAGGGACGTGCAAAACAATCCATAGATGCATCTATATTGTTGAGGCGTTCGGCCCGCTCCACAAGAAAGGACGACATTTTCTTATGAACCTCCGGAATGAGAAGTTATTAATAATATTAACACATAGGATGTTCAATTTCTATTAACAATTAAATAACTTACACAAAATTCAAGTATATGAAGTTTCAATCTTTTACTATTTCCTCTAACAATTTACAATATAATTCCAGTAATTTGATTAAAAAAATATAATTATCATAAGTAATTCATAATTTGAGTCCTAAACTACCAGGACATAGCATAATTAGTAGTTACGCACGGACTCTCGTCACCTCGTGCGTACGTAACTCCCCCACAATTAACAAAAATTATTAAATTAGATCACCTATGGGGAAATTCCCTCTTACAAGGTTAGACAAGAGACTTACCTTGTCTCAAAGCCCACTTCTGATCACGATGTCGTGTAAAAATCCCAATTCGGTGCCGAAACATCCGAAAATATCCAAATGATATTTAAAATAATTAATACATGCTCAATAATATGAAATTAGACTATTAAATTAATTACCCAACCAAAATGGTAAAATTTCTAAAATTTACCCCGGGCCCACATGCCGGGATTCTGGAAATGTTCAGAGAAATTCGTTACCCATAACCTCAAGAACTCAAATATACAATTTTCATTCAATTCCATAGCCATTTTCATGGTTAAAATCTCATTTTTATACAAATTTGGGTTTGTTCCTCTAACCCTTAATTTCCACCATTTATAGGTTATAATCTACCCATAATCTATGTATTTAACTCAAAGTGTATAGAATTAACTTACCTTCAGGTTGTTAGTTGAAATCCCCTATCAAAAAGCTCCAAAATCGCCCAAGAATGGAAGAAATGGGATTAAAAATGGTGAAATCCCGTTTTTAAGACATTATGTCCGGTACAGTGAACCCCTTCTTCGTGAACGCGGTCAGCGCCTCGCATTCGCGAAGGCAATATTTCAAAGCCTTAAAATTACTCCTTGCGAACGCGATAGGGGTCTTGCGAATGCGAAGGCTTAATGGCTTGCCCTTCGCGAACACGTGATCTCCCTCGCGAACGCGTAGGGGAGACAATCCACACCAGTCCCATTCCTCTTTCACGAACGCAAGTCCACCATCGCGAATGCATAGACCAAAACTCCCGGGCTTCGCGAATGCGTCACCCTCCACGCGAACGCGAAGGGCAATAGCCCAGCTCCCATTTTCCTTCTCCGCGAACGCGAGGGTCCTTCCGCGTCCGCGAAGAAGGAAACCAGAACTGGAATTTCTGTTTTTTTTTTCAAGTTAGCTCCGAGTGGTTCAAAACTCACCTGAGCCCCCCAGGACCCCGTTCAAATGCGCCAACAAGTCTGAAAATATAACACGGACTTGCTTGAACTCTTGAAACACGTAAATCAACAATGAAACTAAGAATCGCACCCCAAAATCGAATTGGATCAAAATATGAACTTCAAGTTTCTAAATTCCTCCAAACGCGTCGAATCATACTTATACTACCCGGAATGACACCAAAATTTTTTATGTGCCACTCTTAAATCACCATACGGAACTATTCCCAGGCTCGTAATTCTAAACGGACCTCAATAACTCCAAAACCTACTCCAAAATAAATTTAAAGAACCTTAAACCTTTAAATAGTTGATTTTTCACTATTAAGCACTAAAACGTTCCCTGGTTGTCCAAATCTCGATCCGAACATACGCCCAAGTCCAAAATTATCATACGAACATATTTGAACCGTCAAATCCCGATTCCTGGGTTGTTTTCTCAAAATATTGACCGAAGTCAAACTTGCCTTTTTAAAGCCAAACTAGGGAACCAAGTATTCCCTGTTTCAACCCGAACACCTCCAAATCATGAACCAACCATCCCCGCAAGTCATAAATTAGTAAAATCACATACGGGGAGTCTTATTTAGGGGAACGGAGTTCTAAAAGTTAAAATGATTGGCTGGGTCATTACATATTCGGTTGAGTTGGTCACTCCCGAACATTTTGTTAAGATGTTGTGCACATTACGATCGAGTCGCGGGCTCTTTATTGTGAAAAGATAATGTATTGTTGATTTATGTGTAAAGTTGTAATATGTGAGCACTTGATGTGCAATTTGTGATATGTTGTAATATTTGAGCATTTGATGTGCAATTTGTGATATGTTATAAGATTTGAGAACTTGATGTGCAATTTGTGATATGTTGTAATATTTGAGCACTTGATGTGCAATTTGTAATATTTTGTAAGATTTGAGCACTTGATGTGCAAGTGCAATTTGTAATATGTTGTAAGATTTGAGCACTTGATGTGCAATTTGTGATATGTTGTAATATTTGATCATTTGATGTGCAATTTGTGATATGTTGTAATATTTGAGCACTTGATGTACAATTTGTGATATGTTGTGATTTGTGAGCACTTGAGGTGCAAGTTGTATTATGCTGTGATATTTGGGCACTTGAGGTGCGATTTGTAAAATATTGTGATATTGATACGCATGCGGTGATATAAGGTCAGGGGTGTTGAAACGCATGCGGTGAGATAAGGGTGGCTTGAAACATGTGACTAGTACGAGAACTACTAGAAGTCATGCGGTGTGATAAGGGTGGCTAAAACGCGGGATGCTATTTCGGGAAAAATAATTTCTTTAAAAATTAAATGTGAAGGCTCCAGCGGTGATATAAGAAAATGAGATATTATGAATTTATTTATGATTTGGGAATACGAGGCGGTACCTCGGGAGTGCCCTGTTGATATTTCTTTATTTATGTTTTTGTCTTTGGTGATTTTGTTTCATTTAATATGTAAATTCTTATCTTATTCCGTGATGTACTAGTTGACTTTATTATTATGTGTTTTGTGCTCTTATTTGTATTGTGTTGGCTTTGGCTTTTTAGCAGGAGACTCTGAAGAAGTATATTTTTGGATTTTCTTACTGATTTTTGATGATTGAGTTGTTTTAAATAATAAAAATTATTATTATGTTTTAAATTAAATAATTTTACATCCAAAGCAGTAGTTTATCTGACGCTTTAATTTAAGTGCAATGTTATTTTCTTCACCCAAATAATTTCTAAAATAAATTCATTTCTTTGTTGATTTCTTACTTGATTTAAAAATTGTAAACTCACTTTAGTGAAAATAAATTAATCATGTGGATCTTATATACATTGATATTATTGGCACGTGAGTTATCCGTGCAGTTGTGATAGAAATATGGGCACGAGGTGCCATGGAAATATGGAAGTGGGCTGAGACCCGTATTCTTTTTATTTTGAAATGAAATGTCATAGGGTGACTTTTATTTGAAAGAATTATATTCAAAATATTATTTCAAAGAATTATATTCGAAAGATATTTATTTGAAAGATATTTATTTGAAGGAAGTATATTCGAAATATATTTATTGGTAAGGATTATATTCTAAAGATTATTATTTGAAAAACTTTTAGGTGAAAGATTTATAATTGAAGGACTTGATTAAATAGTTGTACTTGTATTCATTATTTGTTGAGAAATATTTATGGTGTTCTTGTTATCCTGCTGTTTATATCACTGGTTGATTATTGTTGCTATCATTGCTATTTATTTTATATTATTTTTGTATGCTATATTGCACAAGTTATTATACAAGTGAGTGTCTTGACTGTACCTCGTCACTACTCCACTGAGGTTAGTCTTGATACTTACTGGGTACCGACTGTGGTGTACTCATACTACACTTCTGCACATTTTTGTGCAGGGTCAGGTATTAGGGATATCAGACTTGGACAGAGTTAGAGTGTAATCGCCAGGACTTAAGGTAGATCTGCTTGGTCGTCGCAGTCACTTGAAGTCTTTCCATTTTATTGTACTGTCAACTCTATTTTGAACAATATTGTATATTCGATCCTTGAAATCATTGCATGTATTTAGTTAGAGTTCGTGACTGAGTATTACGAGTCTTGGGAGGTTTTCATAATTATTTTCGTTGTTGGTTTTTGGCACCTGTATTGAATTAAAAAAAAAAAGACTTGAAATGTAATTGTAATTGGCTTACCTAGTCTTATAGACTAAGTACCATCACGACGCCAGTGGTGGAATTTTGGATCGTGACAAAAACCTGAGAAAAATCGAGGTTGAAAAACTCGACTTTATTGGTTTGGTTTATAAATTAAAAAACCCGACACCATTAGTTTGGTTTGATAATTGAAAAATCCGAACCAACCCGACCTATGTACACCCTAATAGGGGTGTACAAAAAAAATCGATAAACCGCACCAAGCCGATAATCCGAGTCAAAAAAAAAACTCCGATGTGGTTTGATATTGGAAAATAAAACCCGATGTGGTTTGGTTTGGTATTGGAAAATAAAACCCGACCATAATTGGTTTGGTTTGGTTTTAACTAAAAAAAGTCAAGTCGAAACCAAGCCAACCCGATAGTATATTTATATAATTTTTAAAAATATTTTATACATATAAATATTTATTGTAATGTAATTTATAAATATTTCTTAAACTTTTTCACAGTTTTATCTTTTAACGTATTATATCAAGTTTAGACTTAACATTCTTGAGTGGTAAATAAATTTTATAGCCCATAAATGTAGTAACTCAAACAAAGTTCAAATCAATACTAATGCTAACAAAAGAAATTCAATTCAATAATAGGAATGATGAAAGTATTGGATAATTATTTTAGTTTTACATTGGTTTATAATGAAAATGCATAACTTAGTTTATCTTATTCTTTAGTGCTTAGTTATGTAATTAATATTAGTACTTATTAGTTATACTTATTTTAGCATGACCTATATAGTATTTTTAGATTATGTTAATTTTTATTATGATTTATTAATTAACAATATTTATTTTATGTAATTTTATTATTTTATATTTGTTATTGAATATTTTAGTATAATGTTATGACTTATCTCATATTATTGTGTTAGTTTCTTGGAAAATACATTATATAGTTGTATTTTACTAGGACTTAAGAAATATTTAGAGCACAAGTTACATATTTTATTATATGAAGACTTTACCGAAAAAACCCGAAAAACCGAAACCCCCCGAAAAAAATCGAGATTGAAAAACCCGACTTTGTTGGTTTGGTTTGATTTATAAATTTAAAAACCCTACACTATTGGTTTGGTTTGATAATTGAAAAATCCGAACTAACCCGACCTATGTACACCCTACTAACGGGCATCTTTTTGATCAGACTAATTTGTTTCTAATTTTGCTAATTTGACTTTTTAAAACCATACCAATTTATTAATAGTTTGATTAGCACCAAATTTTGCCATGTGCCGAACTCATCTTTCTAACCTTGTTCATCTTTCATTCATGTTGAATCAAGATATTGATAAAATGCAACCCGACTGTAAACCCATTTCATCCAAATCCATGGACAACCCACATAAAATAATTTTGCCCCGAGCCACTACCATTACAAGGCAATCTATATTACGAAACTCACTTATCCCACAAAGTTTACGGTTGGTGTTGGTGTTGGAGTTGAATTTGGAAATATCGCCGCCTTTGTTCTTCCTATTTGGGTTGAAAGTCTGGAAATTTCGTTTTTTTTTTAAGTTTGGAAATTTAGTTACTTGTGAATGATTTTCGTTGAAGTTTTGTATTGACTATTTATGTACGTTGGATTGACTTTGATTTATTTTTCATATTCTTTTCTCTTAAAACTGATAGTGGTCATAAGCCACTTCAATGTTTTTCACTTTGTGTGCCTGCTCTAATCGTAAAATAGAGGTGAATTCTTTTTGGTTATTTCAGTTCACTTCTTTTCGTTAAATAGTCTTAGGATACGCGTGTTGCACGTGTATTCTATCTCGATAACTATACTTTTTTTTAATTATATAAAAATTTAATTTAATTTTTTTTCAATTCAAAAAGGCAAACGACATTTGGCAATATGTTTTGTGCGTATATGTATATCAATGAGTATTCAATTAAAGGAATATTATTAAATAATAGGAGTGTATTTTAGTTACAAAATAAAATTAAAAAGTGTGAGTTCTTGAAAATGATTAATGTTTATTGTATTTAGATAGGTCAATAGAGGAAGCAATTGTGCCATATAATCCTCAGACATATAATGCGAACACTGATAATAAAATATTAATATAAAAATAAATTCAAATAATACATATATTTTATCCGTACTTTGATCTAGCTTCTTCATCGTCTCACAAGAATGCCAAGTTTATCAATTTGAATATCAAGAAATACAGTCCACTAATTTATCAAAATCTTAAGTGGACACAACTCTAGTTGAATTCAAAGATTATTATAAGCTAAAACTTAATATTAGTACAATAAAATAAGTTTGTCTTAGTTATTTTTCTTGTCTAATAATTATATCGAGCTTTTTAAATACACCATTTTATTAGTTATGATCACTGAAATATTATCGTCATTTACAAAAAAAGGTTCTGACTTTAGTTTGTTTTTGAGTTTGTTACCTGAACCAAATTTTTAAAAATAAACGAATTTTCAAATTCAAATATCTAGCATTTGACCAAACTTATTGTATACGGGTGAAACCGAGCTCATGATGTATCCTATCCTCCGACAAGATAAGCCAAGCTCGAAACATGGCAATAAGGGACCTAAATCGAGCTTAAGTCCCACCATACTAGAACACGGGGGTATGATGCCTGCCTTCGAGAATATCGAGGCCATGATCCCGGAATCGGTTCTAGCCTCGAGCGACTTTGAAGAATATTGTCAGACAATCCAGTATAGCCAACAGAAGGCCGAAATATCCGGGACCGGCCGAATATTAGGGTGGGGATCTTGGCACGTATCGATAAGGAGCCGACAATCAGTGAATCAGAAGATATTTTGCCTTTTATAGAGTTGTACCTAAAATAGGACTCCCCTACTATATAAAAGGGGTCTAATAATTCATTTTGAGACACTATAACACGCACTCGAAAGCAATACATTATTATTTTCTCTATCTTTAAGCTCTTGTTCTTCTATTTATTGACACGGGTCGTGGTGAACCCGGCTCGAGGGCAATTATTCCATCAAGGCTGAAATTATCCAACTCGTGTGGTTTGAATTTATCTTATCTTTATTTACTCAATAGCAATTTAATTTATCGCTTTGTATCAAGTTAATCCGCGTATCCTTAAAACCACTTATAAATTTAATTGTTATCCAATTTTGAGGATAAACAGTTTGGCGCCCACCCTGGGGCTAGGGATAATAGCGGCAATTTGATACAAATTCCTGTAACACACTCTATTTTACACTTGTTCTTTGAAGTGTCTTTGATTCCATGTTAAAATCTAAATGTCAAACCCACAGTCTGCCCCTCTAAACACGGATACAGAGTCCATCCACCATGGCGAAAATAACAATGCACCACCCGGTAACGAGGTGCCCTCAATCGATCTTAGTGGAATCCCGGTGGCGGGTCCCATCGACGCCAGTTCGCATGTGGCCATCAACACAAATTTGCCTACCGATCCCGAGAACAACGTACCCAGGGAAGTCCAATCAATTGGCCAGAATACGCACGACGGTAAAAACGATGGGATCAACTTGCGACTGATCTTCGAAATGTTACAGGCTCAACAGGCCACGATAGCCCAGTTGCGGAACCAAAGCTGAGCGCCGAGCAAGGTTGAGCCCAAGCCATCCCGGGAAGTCACCTGCAGAAATGAACCGATCACGGAGCGGCCAAATAAAAATGAATCGGGGACTAACCACGAGATCATAAAATGCTCGAGTGACTGAAAAAACGGATAGAATCGTGGGAAAAGTAAATCGAAGCCAATGACAAAAAGGGGAAACCTACAATTCCAGGGTCGACCATATCCCAAGAACACCTCTAATATTGAAGGGCATGGATTTCAAGAAGTTTATCCAAAAACCTTTTCCTCCAAGCGCAGCGCCGAAGCCGATCCCGAAAAAGTTCTGCATGCCTGAAATCCTTAAGTATAATGGAACGATCGACCCAAATGAGCACGTGACCTCCTATACATGCGCCATCAAAGGGAACGGCTTGGAAGATGAAGATATCGAATCCGTCCTGCTAAAAACATTCGGGGAAACTCTATCCAATGGAGGTATGATATGGTATCACAACCTACCTCCTAATTCTATTAACTCGTTTTCTATGTTTGCAAATTCATTCTAAAAACACACGCCGGGGCTGTCAAGTTCGAGACCATGAAGTCAGACCTTTTCAAAGTGATGGAGAGGGATAACGAGATGCTCAAGGGAATTTGTGTCCTGGTTCCAAATAGAACGGATGGACTTGTCTCCGGTCGCGGACGATTGGGTCGTTCAGGCCTTCACCCAAGGACTCAATGCTCGAAGCTCGTTGGCTTCACAACAGTTAAAGCAAAATCTGGTGGAATACCCAGCTGTCACTTGGGCCGACATGCACAATCGGTATCAATCAAAACTCAGTGTCGAAGATGATCAACTGGGGGCCCCTTCCTGATCCGTATATCTCGTTAAATCAGTTGACAGAGTCAGGAGAGACATTGATCGTGAACCACGGTCGAACAGGGATCAGTATCAGCCATACAATGGAGATCAAAAAAGTAGTGGATCTAGTCGAAACCTCGTGAAAAGTGAAAGAAGGAGTGACCAAGGTCAAAACAACCGGGGGACTCATGAGACACCTTTAACATTGACGTCGCTACCATCGTATCCGCCATTGGACACATCAGAGACACCAAATGGCCTCAACCTTTACAGTCCGATCCAGCCCAAATGGATCCTAACCTAATGTGCAAATATCATGGAACTCACGTTCACAGGACAGAAGATTGCCGATAATTAAGAGAGGAAGTAGCTCGGCTATTCAATAATGAGCATCTTCGAGAGTTCCTGAGCGACCGAGTCAAGAACCACTTTAGGAACAGGGATTATGGTAAACAGACTGAACATGAGGAACCTCAGCACGTCATTAACAAGATCATAAGTGGGGTCGATGTTCCCCAGGGGCCGATGCTAAAACGCACCAAAGTATCTATCACAAGGGAAAAACGAACTCGGGATTATGTGCCGGAGGAAACCTTGTCCTTCAACGATGAAGACACTGAAGGGATCGTGCAGCCCCACAATGATTCACTAGTAATATTGGTACTTATAAATAAATCTCGAGTTAAGTGTGTATTAATTGATCCAGGTAGCTCGTCCAACATCATCAGATCGAGGGTCGTGGAACAGTTCGTCCTGCAAGATCAGATTGTGCCCGCGGTACGAGTCTTAAACGGGTTCAACATGGCATGTGAGACCACTAAAAGAGAGATAAAATTACCGGTGAACACCACCTGGACCATTGAGGAAACAAAGTTCTATATGATCGAAGGGGACACGAGGTATATAATGCTTTGTTTGGGAAGCCATGGATTCATAACGTGAGGGCGGTACCCTCGACTCTACACCAGGAGTTGAAGTTCCCAATACGGAAAGGAATAAAAATAGTTTACGGAGAACAACCGGCCATAAAAGAGATGTTCACAGTCGATGAGGTGGTCCCGATATCCACACTTTAGACATCGAAGGAGCTCGGTCCAGTGACCAAGGGAGAAACCAAATAGCAACTACTGACACCGACTCCGTCCCAACCGAAGAAGCAGGAGATGGGCGAGGACGACGACTACGGGGTTCCCAGGTATTTCATAGTTTCCGATGATTCCGACGCTACCAAATTGATGGTCGAGAAATTGGAGCAAGTCGTATTGGTCAAACACTTGCCCGATCGAAAGGTATACCTAGGCACGGGGTTGAATCCCGAGCTCAGGAAAAAAGTCATTTAATTTCTTATAGTTAAAGAAGATTGTTTCGCTTGGTCCCACCTTGATATGACAGGGAGCCCACTAGAAATAACCACTCACAGGCTAAGCTTGGATTCGAAGTCCCATCCGGTCAAGCAGGAGAGCGGACCCTAGTCAGAGTGTCAAACATGCTTTCATCAAGGACAAGGTATCTAAACTCCTTAAAATAGGATCCATCCGGGAGGTAAAATACCCGAACTGGCTAGCAAGCGTAGTAGTAGTCTCCCAAAAAGGGAACAAATTAAGAATGTGTATGGATTATAAAGAACTGAATAAAGCATATACTAAGGACTCTTTTCCTTTGCCTAACATCGATCGCGTGATCGATGCGACGGCTGGCCACGAGATCCTCAGTTTTCTCGACGCTTATACCAGGTACAATCAAATTCGGATGGACCGGGTGATCAGAAAAAACTTCCTTCATCACCAAGTACGACACCTACTACTATAACATGATGCCATTCGGACTAAAAAGCACCGGCGCCACTCGCCAACGCCTAGTAAATCGGATGTTCGAAGAACAAATAGGAAAATCAATGGAGGTTTACATTGACGATATGTTGGTTAAGTCCCTGCGAGCAGAGGACCATTTGAAATATTTGCAGGAAACCTTTGGCATATTGAAAAAATATAATATGAAGTTGAACTCGGAGAAATATGCATTTTGGAGTTGGGTTCGGTAAATTCCTCGAGTTCATGGTATCTAACTGGGGGATCGAGATCAACCCCGATAAGATCAAGGCCATCAAAGATATCACTGTTGTGGACAACGTGAAGGCCGTACAAAGGTTAACCGGACGTATAACCACTTTGGGACGATTTATTTGGAGGTCATCCGACAAGAGCCACCGTTTCTTCTCGCTGCTGAAGAAAAGAATAACTTCTCATGGACCCCGGAGTGCCAACATGCCTTGGAAGAGCTCAAGAAATATCTATCGAGCCCACCATTGCTTCAGACGCCAAAGACAGATGAACAACTATACCCGTACTTGGCAGTATCAGAGATAACGGTAAGTGGAGTCCTGGTCCAGGAAGAAAAAGGTACGCAATTTCTAATTTACTATATTAGAAAAACTCTTGGCGAGGCCAAAACTAGATATCCTCATCTAGAGAAGCTGGCGCTCGCTTTGCTAAGCGCCTCTAGGAAGCTAAAACTGTACTTTCAATGTCACCCCATATGCGTCGTAACCACTTACCCATTGAGGAACGTAATACATAAACCACAGCTCTCGGGACGGTTGTCCAAATGGGCCGTCGAGATTAGTGGGTACGACATCGATTATCGGCCTCGGACTACCATTAAGTATCCGATTTTGGAAGATTTTATGATCGACTTTACGCCGGCCTTAATACCCGAGACCGAAAGAGAGTTGTTGTTGAACTCGGGGACCTCTTCGGGAATCTGGACCCTCTTAACGGACGGTGCCTCGAACGCGAAGGGGTACATACTTGAAATTGTATTAAAATCGCCCGCATGTAATATAGTTAGACAATCTATTAGGACTGTAAAATTAACTAACATTGACGTCGCTACCATCGTATTGATGTTTAGTTAGAGCTAGTTTCCATTCAGTTTTATATTTTGCTTCGCAAATTGTCTTGCAAGGTGGCCCCATGGCCAGAGTATGATATTATATGTTCAGAGTCCCTTAGTCGCAATTTGGTACGCCAGGCTAGGTGAGGCACCGGGTGCTGGTCTCGCTCCTAGGTTCGGGGCGTGACAAACTTGGTATCAGAGCAGTTCTATCCTAGGGAGTCTACAAGCCGTGTCTAGTAGAGTCTTGTTTATAGATGTGTTGTGCACCACATTATATAAGCAGGGAACTATAGGGCATTTAGGAGTTGGTTACCCTTCTTTGAAATCTAAATCGTGCTATAGAACTGAGTTATAGGAAATTTGAATTAAACTTATGTGTTGGTGTTTGCATTCATAGATGACGGTGACTAGGAAGACTACGGCTAGTCAGAGGAGAGATACAGAAGCAGGTAAGGGGACCAGCAGGGTACCCCCAGTAGATAGGGCCCAGTCTGAGGCCCAAGGTGAGACCCCTACTCAGCCATTACTGGCTCCTCCACCAACTGCGGAGATTCCTAGGGATACCGCACATCCAGTTCCCCCTCCACTTCTATCAGATCAGGACTTGAGAAGTGCGGTGCTTTGCTGACACAGTTGGTAGCTACCCAGCAACAGGCTAGGGCATCAGCTAGTGCAGGAACTTCTGAGGGGTCCGGGAGTTCAAGGGTCCGAGAGTTTATTGCTTTGAGTCTCCCAGAGTTCACAGGGACAGATCAGAGAGAGGACCCGCAGAATTTCATAGATCAGCTTCACAGGATCTTTCGTGTTATGCATGCCACGGAGAAACAGGAAGTTGAGCTAGCAGCTTTTCGACTCAGAGATATAGCCATCCTTTGGTACGAGGGATGGGAGAGGTCCAGGGGACATGATGCACCTCCAGCTATTTGGGAGAATTTTTCAGATGCCTTCCTTGACCAGTACTTACCGCGGGAGATCCGACAGGCTCGAGTCGATCAGTTTCTAGCCCTCAAGCAGGGTAATATGAGTGTTCGAGAGTATAGTCTCCGTTTTGACTCATTGGCCAGATATGCACCATCCATAGTTGCTACTATGCGGGACAGGATTCACAGGTTTATAGCAGGGTTAGCCCCAGAGTTAATCGAGGCATGTGCCACCGCTGCATTGCAGGATAGTATGGATATCTCTCGGATTCAGGCATTCGCCCAGAATATAGAAAGGGGTAGGCATCGGCAGCAGGGTACAGAGAGGGCTGAGCAAGGGCAACGTAAGAGGATGAGACTTCCCAGGTCTCAGGAGCAATCTCAGGGTAGTTATATGACCCAGTACTTTGGACGGCCACCTAGGTCTCCGCCAACTCAGTTACAGGGTTACAGGTATGACCGTTATACTCAGTAAGGACCAGGTGAGAGCTCACGAGCATCGGGTTTGCAGCGACAATGAGGTTCTGCGCATGCATGGTCATTTCCGCTACGGTGTAACATCTGTGGTAGAGGACACTTGGGCCAATGCCGAGCAGGTTCTGATGCCTGTTATACATGTGGGCGTCCGGGGCATATGATGCGAGATTGCCCAAATAGAGATTCTGGGGGAATGGCACAACCAGCGAGTTCAGCAACAGGATCATCTATGTCCGTGCATCCTTCAAGGCGCGAGTCTCAGTCTTCGGCTGGTAGAGGTCGAGGCAGAGGTAGAGGTTCCAGTTCAAGTGGTAATCAGAACCGTATCTATGCTTTAGCGGGTCGACAGGACCAGGAGTCTTCACCAGACGTTGTGACAGGTATATTAACCATTTGCTCTCACGATGCTTATGCTTTGATAGACCCAGGATCTACTTTATCATATATTACCCCATTTGTCGCGAGGAAGTTTGGTATAGTGCCTGAAATACTAAGTGATCCTTTTGCGGTATCTACACCGGTCGGAGAATCGATTATTGCTAGACGGGTTTACCGAGGTTGTACGGTGACAATTTGTAGTCGTCAGACCTCAGCTGACCTAGTTGAGCTAGAGATGATGGATTTTGATGCTATCATGGGCATGGACTGGTTGGCAGCTTGCTATGCCATAGTTGATTGCCGAGCAAAGGCAGCTAGATTTCATTTTCTGGGTGAGCCAGTCCTTGAATGGGTAGGTAATACAGCAACACCCAGAGGTAGGTTTATTTCCTATCTGAAGGTGAGGAAAATGATTGCAAAAGGGTGCATTTATCATATTGTGCGAGTTAGAGATGCAGATGCTGAGATACCTACACTTCAGTCTATTCCCGTAGTCAAAGAGTATGCAGATGTGTTTCCAGATGAGCTTCCAGGTATTCCTCCAGAGCGAGAGATTGATTTTAGCATCGATTTGCTTCCAGGAACTCAACCAATATCCGTCCCTCCGTATAGAATGGCACCTGGCGAATTGAAGGAGTTGAAGGAGCAGTTAAAAGATTTGCTGGAGAAAGGTTACATCAGGCCCAGTACCTCACCTTGGGGTGCACCAGTACTATTTGTGCGGAAGAAAGACGGCTCGCTGAGGATGTGTATCGATTATAGGCAGCTGAACAAGGTAACTATTAAGAATAAGTATCCACTTCCAAGGATCGATGACTTGTTTGATCAGTTGCAGGGGGCTAGATGCTTTTCAAAGATAGATTTGAGGTCGGGGTACCACCAGGTCAGAGTTCGGGAAAAAGATATTCCGAAGACAGCCTTCAGGACCCGATATGGCCACTTCGAGTTCCTTGTCATGTCCTTCGGGTTGACTAATGCACCCGCTGTATTTATGGACTTGATGAATAGCCTATTCCGGCCATTTTTAGATCTGTTCGTGATAGTATTTATTGATGATATTCTGGTTTATTCCCGTTCAGAGGATGAGCATGCGGACCACCTACGAGCGGTACTCCAAACCCTCCGTGATCGTAAGTTGTATGCTAAGTTTTCTAAATGTGAGTTCTGGTTGAAGTCTGTAGCATTCTTGGGGCATATTGTATCAGATGAAGGGATAAAGGTGGACACTCAGAAGATTGAGGCCGTGAAATCTTGGCCTAGACCTACCACTCCGACAGAGGTTCGTAGCTTTCTAGGCTTAGCAGGATACTATCGGAGGTTCGTAGAGGGTTTTTCTTCCCTTTCGGCACCATTGACGAAGTTGACACAGAAAGAAACTAAGTTTCAATGGACAGAGGCTTGCGAGCGGAGTTTCCAAGAGCTTAAGAACAGGTTGACCTCAGCTCCAGTTCTAACACTTCCAAAGGGTCTAGAGGGTTATGCCGTGTATTGTGATGCATCAGGTGTCGGGTTAGGATGTGTCCTGATGCAACATGAGAAGGTAATTGCGTATGCTTCAAGGCAGTTGAAGAAGCACGAGAGGAATTATCCAACCCACGACCTCGAGTTAGCTGCGGTTGTCCATGCACTTAAGATATAGCGGCATTATTTATATGGTGTTCATGTTGATGTATTTACAGATCATAAAAGCCTACAATATATTTTCAAGCAGAAAGAGTTGAATTTGTGACAGAGGCGATGGCTTGAGTTATTGAAAGATTACGATGTTAACATTCTCTATCATCCAGGGAAAGCTAATATTATAGCAGATGCCTTAAGTCGCCGATCTATGGGTAGCTTAACACATGTAGAGGCCGAGAAAAGACAATTAACTAGAGAGATTCATCAATTGGCTTGTTTGGGGGTTCGGTTAGTAGATTCTGAGGATGGTGGAGTTGTACTCCAAAACACTGCAAAATCATCCCTCATAGCTGAAGTCAAGTAAAGGCAGTACGAGGACCCAGAGTTGTTCGAGTTGAGAGAGCGAGTTCCGCAGCAGAAGAAGCCATTGTTAGAGCTCAAGGGAGATGGGGTTCTTAGATATAGGGGTCGTTTGTGTGTTCCAGATGTAGCAGGGCTACGAGACAGGATTATGTCAGAGGCACATTATTCATGGTATTCCATCCATCCTGGGTCGACGAAGATGTATCATGATATTAAGGATGTGTACTGGTGGAACGATATGAAGAAGAACATTGCTGAGTTTGTCGCCCAATGTACTAGTTGCCAGCAAGTGAAGGTAGAGCACCAAAAGCCCAGAGGGCTAATGCAAACTATAGAGATCCCGACATGGAAATGGGAGGCGATAAACATGGACTTTATCACGGGTTTACCTCGTTCTAATCATAAGTTCGATTCCATATGGGTGATAGTCGATAGGCTCACGAAATCAGCTCACTTCCTACCGGTCAGATCTACATATACAGCAGAAGATTATGCAAAGTTATATATTAAGGAGATAGTGCGGCTACACGGAGTACCAGTTTCTATTATATCTGACCGTGGGGCTCAGTTTACAACACATTTTTGGAGGTCATTTCAGAGAGGTCTAGGGACTTAGGTGAATCTCAACACATCTTTTCATCCACAGACTGATGGACAAGCCGAGCGCACAATTCAAACGCTCGAGGATATGTTACGAGTATGTGTGTTGGATTTTAAAAGAAGTTGGGATGAACATCTACCTCTTATCGAGTTTGCATATAATAACAGTTACCACTCCAGTATCCAGATGGCTCCGTACGAGGCTTTGTATGGGCGTAAGTGCAGATCTCCTATAGGGTGGTTTGATGTTGGAGAATCTGGGTTACATGGGCCAGACCTGGTTCAGCAGGCCATAGAGAAAGTAAAGCTTATCCGGGAGCGACTGTTGACAGCTCAGAGTCGTCAGAAGTCATATTCTG
Source organism: Nicotiana tomentosiformis (assembly GCF_000390325.3). Lineage (NCBI taxonomy): Eukaryota > Viridiplantae > Streptophyta > Magnoliopsida > Solanales > Solanaceae > Nicotiana > Nicotiana tomentosiformis. The sequence goes on along the minus strand of NC_090815.1, from coordinate 106,729,842 downwards.
ATGTGCGGCGACGAGACTTAGAGTTTAGGATTAATGACTGGGTATTCTTAAAGGTATCACCTATGAAGGGCGTGATGAGGTTTGGCAAGAAAGGCAAGCTTAGCCCACGGTATATTGGGCCTTATAGGATCATTCGGAGAGTGGGCCAAGTAGCTTATGAGTTAGAGTTGCCCTCAGAATTGGAGTCTGTCCATCCGATTTTTCATGTATCTATGCTACGAAAGTGCATTGGCGATCCTACCCGAGTGGTGCCCACGGATGATGTACAGATTACAGAGGACTTGTCATACGAGGAAATTCCAGTTGCCATCCTAGACCGACAAATCCGCAAGCTACGAAATAAGGAGGTAGCTTCCGTGAAGGTTTTATGGAGGAGCAAGAATGTAGAAGAGATGACGTGGGAATCGGAGGAAGAAATATATATACCCCCACCTATTTCAAACTGAAGATATGGCTCGAGATGGGATGCTACAACACAGCTCTATTCAGGCTAGCAGGTCATCAGGTAAGCTTTTATTTTTCACTTTTAGTATTTATGATTTACGGTCAGTGAGGCAAAGTGTTGCTATTTATAAACATTGGCCATGTGTGGCATGCATAGTATTTTTTATGGCTGTGTGCAGGTTGGTTTTAACCTAGTGTACGAAGGATACTCTAGCAAAAATTTTCCAAAGTCTCTAAGAGTAAACATTCGAGGACGAATGTTCCCAGGGGGGAATGATGTTACACCCTATATTTTCGTGCATAAAAAATGTGTCGTAAGCAAACTAATGTTGGAACAAAAATGAGATAAAATCTAAAAGTTTATAAAGTAAGTTAATCATGTTACCTCTGAGGTTACAAATATTGAAGATCATGAACAACAAGTACAAAGAGGGTTGGACGGTTCAGAAGCTAAAGCAATTGGAGAAAACAATGTTTCGTCGAAAGTCGACAAGTTGGGAATGTTATAACATGTACCTTTGGGGTGAGACTTGGGTGCTTAACATGATAAGGATATTATGTTATGATTTATATTAGTCGTATGACATCCGTGTGTTATGTTTTGAAGTCAAGCGAGTTGTGGAACAAAAGTCGATGAAAGTCATCACAAGTTACATTCATAAGTTTTACTGAAACTTTGGGTCAAATGTAACTGCAATTTTCTCCCAATATACTTAGAGTTATGGGGTGTTCCACCCATCAAATTAAAGATCTATGAGTCTATTTTCCAACGCATTAAACCATTTGTCAATACGACATCGGAGTAGAGAGATATGTGCATTTTTGCGATACTGCGCAAGCTGCTAGGTGACAAGTAGGTGTGTCACCTACTTGCTTAAATGAAAGCCCAAAAATGGGCCATTTCGGGTCGTCCAAAGAGGCCTTTTAAGGGCCTATTTTCTTCATATATTAGACTTAAAATAGAGCATAATAACCAGACATAAGCTCTGCAAAGAATCCTCCCAAAAATTTCCCACAAACCCTAATTGATTTTCTCTCCCTTTCAAGTTCTAATTGGAGGTAAAACCTAGAGTTTGAAGAACCAAGATAGGAGCTGAGTTATCCAACAAATAAGGTGAGTTTACTGCTCTCTTTCATCCATTTTGTCTGCTGTAAATTCATGGTAAGTCGTTCTATACTTGTAAGAACTCACGGGACGGTGATCGGAAGCTGTGAGTTCGAATTATTCACTTGTAGCGGACTGTTTTGTGGACTATTTTGTGTTGCTGTTGGGCTACATGTTTTACTACTATTTTGTGGAGTTTTGGAGGAGGAAGGGGGTGTAGAAACACCATATAAATGTAGGGTGGTGGGCTGGTCGTTATTCATAATATTTCCGGGTCGTTTGACACTACTACGGTGGTCGTTTTGTGTATGAAGAGATTGGGGTGTGTTGGGCTGTTTTGTAGTATTTGATGGCGTATATAGAGCTGGAAAATGATGTATATATGTTGTTATTATTCTATTCTTGTATTGTTGGTGTTATCTTAAATTTGGAGGAAGTAAGGATTATAGGGGAGATGCTGCCCGTTTTAATACAAAATAAGCTTGTCGTTCGTTGTACGATAGTTGTACCTTTCGTAACTTAACGATAGCATTATTATCATTCTTGTAGATTAAGGTGCAAAGAGGTGAGTTCAACTTGGTGATTGGAAAGATTGTGATAAGGTATGTTAAGGCTAAGCCCTTCCTTTATTTTGGCATGATCTCGTAGCTACATGTGTTAATAATGAGACATAAAGAGAAGTTTGTATTCATGAATTTATTCACATTATTCTAGTCTCATAAGTTACAATATTATTCCTTATCGAGACTTCATATTCGGTTTAGTTTTGTATTTATTCAGTCAAGAGAGCAGAGGGTCTATATATATACAGTATTATAGTATTTGCACCACCATCGAGCTATAATCGGTGGGCAGGCTCCTATTGGGTGACCAGATGGTAAGTTATATACCAAGCCTACTGTGGCTGAACGCCTATGAGCGAGCCCAGAATGGCCAAGATATAGAGCCTAGTATGGCCGAGCGCCTATGAGCGAGCATACTACGGCGGAGTAGTTACACGTTCTGAGCCCTATAGGGCCGGACATTTATTTTACTTACTATATTGAGAGAGTTGAGTCAGTATCAGCAGGTAAGTATATCTCCAGATCATCTTTGACTCCATGTTAATTTCAGTTATCATATTATCAGTTCAGTTTCAGCTTTTAGTTATTTTATTGCCTTACATACTCGGTATATTATTTTGTACTGACGTCCCTTTTCTGGGGACGCTGCATTTCATGCGTGCAGGTTCAGATAGACAGACGGGTAGACCTCCTCAGTAGGTGTTTCTCGAGTTCAGACTGATCGGTAAGCTCCACGTCTTTCAGAGTTTCCAGGTCTAGAGTTTTGTGTACATTTTATGTATATCTGTATATATGTTATGGGTAGGTCGGGGCCATGTTCTGATCACAGTACATCTATCAGTAGAGGCTTATAGACATATCCTGTTGGTTAGTGCAGTATGTTAGGTTTGTAGGCCTGGTATGTATAATTTGGTGGTTTGTCAACTGTAGTAGCTATGACGGCCTTGTCGGCCTAGCTTTATATTGATGTTTAGTTAGCGCTAGTTTCCATTCAGTTTTATATTTTGCTTTGCAAATTATCTTGCAAGGTGGCCCCATGGCCAGAGTATGACATTATATGTTCAGAGTCCCTTAGTCGCAATTTGGTACACCAGGTTAGGTGAGGCACCGGGTGCTGGTCTCGCTCCTAGGTTCGGGGTGTGACACTTGTAAGTTCCAAGATATTTATTACAAGTTGAGTATTCCGAATAAGTTTTGTGATAAAGATATATGTTTAATTCATGTTTCAAATTCTCTCATGATATTGTATTATAAATTGAAGATATGTTCCAAACTATGGATTGAGTATCTACGTGTTATGATTCCAAGTGGTGATTTATGTGGAAAATTATTTTGCCAAATTGTGTAGAGATTGTGATTGGGGTTACACCTCCACCCGCATATATTGGGGTGAGGCGGCGGGGCCGCTTTGTGTATGATTTTGGTATTATTGTTGCACCATCACCTACATATATATATATTGGGGTGAGGCGGCATGGCCACTTTATGTAGGTATTGTTGTCGTTGATGCACTTTCACCCGCATATATATTGGGGTGAGGCGACAAGCCCGCTTTGTATGAAAATGGGTATTGTGTTTACACTTCCACCAGCATACATTGGGGTGAGGCGGTAGGGTCGCTTGAATAAGGTTTTGGTATTATGTTTACACCTCCAACCGCATATATTGGGGTGAGACGGCGGGGGCTCTTTGTGTGGAAATAGTTACAGAGGATCTCATCTTAAATTCTATAAATGTTAATGACTGCTCTTGATAAGCTTGCTTTGGTTTAAATGGCTATCACATTCATACTGTACTTCCGAGTTCTTAAATTGAGGTTTGGTTTTCATACTAGTACTATTCGACATGTACTAACGTCCCTTTTGTCGGGGGCGCTACATTTTTAATGGATGCAGGTGGTTCCACAGCGGAGGATACTGACCAGTGATAGTAGTTCTTTCATTCTTCCCAGCTGACTTGGTAAGCCCCATCTCATTCCGGGGTTGTGCGTCTTTTGTTTCTTATGTGTTTTGAGGTATAGCCGGGGCCTTGTTGCCGGCACCATCTTTACTCTATTTGTATCTTTAGAGGCTCCATAGACACTATGTGGGTTTTATACGGGTGTTAGAAATGTCAACGGATCATGTTGTGTTTCGGGCTCTCGTTCCACTCAGTTATAAGGATGTATGTATTTTGAAACTTAACAATGATATAACAAAATGAAACGACTTAGTAATGTATATATGTATGAATTTTCTACTGTCTAACTAATGAGAGCATGCCCTCTCTGGATCATAGGTGAGTCGGGTAGATAGTGTCTAACAGGCTTGCTCGACCGGATCCACTCGGTTGAGCGCTGGTCGTGCTCCTTGGTTTTGGGGCATGACAGTAGGGAGGACTTCTTCAATGATCGAGCAGATGTATCTCAAGATCTCCTCACACCGGCCTTGTACGCCTTGTACGGAGGAAGGTTTTTCAACCTTGGAATTAACGTTGATCGAGCATCCCCTGGGGATGAACATTTTCAAAGGGGGTTCAGGTACTGGTTCGTCGACGGTAGCATGCGAAATGATCTCCTCGGCCTCACTAGCCGGCCACGAAGTAGAAAGGGTTTCTTTCTGGGGAACGGTTTTTAAGTCTTTGCCATTTCTTTAAAAAAATAGAGGAAAATCTGAGAAAGGTGGAAAAGTAAAGGAAGTTGAAAGATTGGACTTGATGGCTTAAGATGAAGACGGATGAAAATTCTTGCGAAGGATCTCGAAAAACCAGAGTAAAAGTGCTAGAAAAGGTACGAGGGTAGAAGGTTTGGATGTAAAATTAAAATGAACAAAGAATAGGGTATTTATAGTATTTCAGCAACATTTCGTATCCAGGGACGGCCGACTGGCGGCTGACATGCATTTAATTCCATTAAGACTTGACTCACGAGACGTTTCGGTTGTTTTGTCGTTTCTGTCACGGTGCATCGAAGCAAGAGTCGGAAGCTCATGTCATTTCTCGCCGTTTACTCTCCGAAAAACGAGGGGACTATCTGTATACGGGTGAAACCGAGCTCATGATGCATCCTATCCTCCGACAAGATAAGCCAACCATGAAACATGGCAATAAGGGACCGAAATCGAGCTTAAGTCCCACCGGACTAGAACCCGGGGGCATGACACCTGCCTTCGAGAATATCGAGGCCATGATCCCGGAATCGGTCCTAGCCTCGAGCGATTTCGAAGAACATTGTCCGACAATCCAGTATAGCCAACAGAAGGCCGAAATATCCGTGACCGGCCGAATATTACGGCGGGGATCTCGGCACGTATCGATAAGGAGCCGACAATCAGTGAATCAGAAGATTTTGTGCCTTTTATAGAGTTCTACCTTAAATAGGACTCTCCTACTATATAAATGAGGTCTAATAATTCATTTTGAGACATTGTAACACGCACTCAAAAGCAATACATTATTATTTTCTCTGTCTTTAAGCTCTTGTTCTTCTGTTTATCGACACCGGTCATGGTGAACCCGGCTCGAGGGCAATTATTCCATTAAGGATGAAATTATCCAACTCATGTGGTTTGAATTTATCTTATCTTTATTTACTCAATAGCAATTTAATTTATCACTTTGTGTCAAGTTAATTAGTAGCGGTTAACCTACATTTACAGTCTTTTGTTTGAGGTATATATGTAATTAAAATGTCCAAAATATAGTATATCTTAATACTAAGTTTAAATTCATTGTCGCAAAAAAAGGTGGGTGCATAGTACTATGCACCTACTAATAATCCCAAATCTCCTCTGATTATAGCGCTGATAACAATATTAGCACTACATAAGGAATTCAGGTAGTTTACATCATATCTAACTCTTAGTTACCAAGGATCAAACAGCCGGGAAACAAAAGCTACTTCATAACATGATCAGCAGATCTAGCCGTTAAACCACAAACAACTATTCTCTTTGTAGCAGGAATTGCATCACATCAATCATAATTCGCATCCAAAAAGAAGGCGCTGCTTAAGTACACATAAAAAAGCCATCTCCGTAAAATTTACAGCTCTATGAAGCTCATTATGAGCCTTTACAACTGTGATCTTCACCACCAGGAGTAAGCTTAATATTGCAACCTTTGATGCTAGAAATGAAAAACATTATGCATGTAGTGACAGGAAGCATAAACTTTTCTACAGATACTTATGGTGTCATCACCTAGTACAATATAATACAAAAAGAACCCTCCATTTTCAAGGTAAATAGACCATATTTATGTTCTCATATCCGATGCTCAATATTATCAACATCAACATTTGCTGATGCGGCAAGCTTTCAACTTTAACCCCTGAAAGAAGTTGTAAAGATCAACACCATACAATGAGCTAGCAAGACATCAATATAAATAAATAAATTAACAGTCCACAAAATAAGAGTATTAATAATTTTAATCAAAAAAAGAGAAATATTAATTGAATGAAGGGTATAAGGTTGTATACGGTTAACACCGGGCCCATTCGATTTTACTATTTGACCGTGACCGGAAGTTTGCATCGAAGGATGACCTCGTAACGGAATAGGCCATATCACGAGGATAAGGTACCGAGTTCAGAAATGAGGTACCTGTCAAGATCGAGACTAGTAGCGACCGAAGCCAAGTGAGACAGACATCGAGCAAGATCGAATATAGCATAATAACACAAAGGCAAGATATTTATGGCTGGTCGAGAATCATGGCGTAAATCTCGATGACTGGTTGAGGATCATGGCATAAATCTCGGAACGGATCAAATCAGAAACGGTTGATTAACAAATCATAGGGTTTCCTTCTGTAATTAGAATTGTACCATAAGTAGAACTCCTCTACTATATAAGAGGGGGTTCTAATCATTTGTAACACACTGTTGATAGATACAAAAAAACAATATAATTCTTTTTCTCGTTCTCACCATTGTTCATCAGCTTTTTATACTTTCTTAGTTTTTGTATCAACCAGTTCGAGGGTGTCCAAATTCGAGGGCCGAGTTTCATTCTAATACTGGTTTGCTTTACTTTATTGTTAATTTCTATTACTCATCCTTGCATTTATCCATTGATATTAGGTGAAATCACATGTCCTTAGAACCATATTATAAGTTTAATTATTATCCAATTTTAAGGGTAAACAGTTTGGTGGCCACCGTGGGGCTAAGGATAATTAGTGATTGCTTAATATTGATTCCAATAACACACACTGCTTTATACTTGTTCTCGTAAGAATCTTTGTTTTCAGGATAAACATGTCAAACTCACAAGCAACGCCTACACATGGTGACAGTGACCTCGAATTTCAGGGGAAAATGACAATATAGCCGCCCTAGGGATCGAGGTGCCTCAGGCTGACCTCGAGGAAGCACTAATTGCAAATCCCGTCGATGTCAGTTCACATGTCGCCCTAAATGCAAATTTGGGCGTTGATCCCGAAGGTAGCATACGCAGAGAAGTTCGATCAAATGGTCGAGGTACGCAGGGTGGAGAAGATGGTAGAGTTAGCCTCAAATTGATATTTTAAATGTTACAGGCTCAACAAGCCGCTATAGCACAATTAAAAAATCAGCACCGAACACCGAGTAGTATCGAACCAGAAGTCGTTCACAGAACTGGGCCTGTGCTAGAAAGGTCGAACACCAACGAATCGGGGACTGACCCCGCCATTATGAAAATGTTCGAGGAGCTCACTAAACGGATTGAATCAGGAGAAAAGAAAATCGAGGCAAATGACAAGAAAGTGGAGACATACAGCTCCCGGGTTGACCAAATACCAAGGGCACCGCTGATTCTATAAGGTATGGATTCAAAAAAATTTGTACAGAAGCCTTTCCCACCAAGTGAGGCTCCAAAACCCATTCCGAAGAAGTTCTGAATGCCAGAAATGCGCAAGTACAATGGGACCACCGACCCTAATAAACATGTCACTTCTTATACATGCACAATAAAGGAGGTGGCCCGTCTATTCAACGAGGGTCACCTCCGAGAATTCTTGAGTGACCGAGCTAAAAACCATTTCAGAGACAGAGAGGCAAACAGGAAAAACGAGCAGGAAGAACCACAGCACATGATTTACATGATCGTTGGTGGGGTCGATATTCCACAAGGGTCCTTGTTCAAATGCACTAAAGTATCAATCACCAGAGAAAAATGAACTCGAGACTATGTGCCATAAGTCGCTTTATCATTCAATGATGAGGAAGCAGAAGGGATCTCACAACCCCACAATGATGCTTTGGTAATCTCTATCCTTATGAATAAAATTCAAGTTAAACGTATTTTAATTGATCCAGGAAGTTCGGCCAATATTATTCAATCGAGGGTCGTGGAACAGCTCGGCTTACAAGATCAGATCGTACCCACAGCTCGAATTCTCAATGTCTTTAACATGGCAAGCGAAACAACTAAAGGTGAAATCATCCTACCAGTAAATGTAGCTAGAATTATTTAAGAAACAAAGTTTCATGTGATCGAAAGCGATATGAGATACAACGCACGTCTCAGAAGACCCTGGATTCACAATATGAGGGCGGTCCCCTCACCCTTTCACCAAATGCTGAAGTTCCCAACACCGGATGGAGTAAAAATGGTGTATGGGGAACAACATGCTGCCAAAGAGATGTTCGCGGTCGGCGAAATGATACCGGTATCGGTGCTTTCATCAACAAAAGGATCGAAGTCCAAAGGAAAATAGGAAGCTAAATAGTAACCACAGCTACCAGACTCGACTCAATCGGAGAAGCAGGGAACGGATGAGGACGATGACTATTGGATCCCTCGATCTTTCATAATCCCCAAGGATTCCGATGCTACCAAATCGATAGTCGAGGAGCTGGAGCAAGTCGTATTGATCGAGCATCTACCCGATCGAAAGGTATACCTGGGTACGGGGTTAATCCCCGAGCTCAGGGAAAAACTCATTAAATTTCTTATCAATAATATGGATTATTTTGCTTGGTCCCATTTAGATATGATAGGGATCCCGCCAAAAATTGCTTCACATTGACTGATCTTGGACCCGAAGTTCTGCCCAGTAAAACAAAAGAGAAGACCCCAGTCCGAGGTAAAACATGCATTCATCAAGGACGAGGTAACCAAACATCTCAAAATAGGATCCATTCGGGAGGTAAAATATCCCGAATAGTTAGTAAACGTAGTCGTAGTCCCTAAAAAGGGAAATAAACTTAGAATGTGCGTAGACTATAAAGATTTAAACAGAACATGTCCTAAAGATTCTTTTCCTCTGCCAAATATCGATCGCATGATCGATGCCGCGGCTGGCCACAAGATCCTTAGTTTTCTCGATGCCTACTCCGGGTACAATCAAATACAAATGAACCCGGAGGATCGGGAAAAGACTTTGTTCATCATAAGTACGACACCTATTGTTATAATGTAATGTCGTTTGGACAAAAAACTGATGGTGCCACTTATCAACGCTTAGTAAATTGAATGTTCGAAGAACAAATAGGTAAGTCAATGGAAGTTTATATTGACGATATGCTAGTTAAGTCCTTGCGAGCAGAGGACCATTTGACACATTTGCAGGAGACCTTCGATATATTAAAGAAATACAACATGAAACTTAACCCAAAAAAATGTGCATTCGGGGTCGGCTCGGGCAAGTTCCTCGGCTTTATGGTATCAAATCGGGGTATCAAAATCAACCCCGATAAGATCAAGACGATCGAAGACATCACAGTCGCGGATAATGTTAAGGCCGTACAAAGATTAACAGGGCGCATAGCCTCCCTAGGCCGATTCATCTCGAGGCCTTCATATAAAAGTCACAGGTTCTTCTCACTGCTAAAAAAGAACAACAATTTTGCATGGACCCCGGAATGCCAACAACCATTGGAAGAACTAAAGCGGTACCTATCGATCCCGCCACTGCTTCATACTTCAAAAGTGGACGAGAAAATATACTTGTACTTAGCACTCTCGAGAAGAGCAAGGTACGCAATTTCCTGTTTATTATGTTAGTCGAACTCTAGGCAAGGTCGAGACCCGGTACCCATACTTAGAAAACTTAGCGCTTGACTTAATAACCGCTTCTAAGAAATTAAAACTATATTTTCAGTGTCACCCGATCTGTGTGGTGACTACTTATGCCCTTCGCAATATTTTGCATAAACCTGAACTTTCGGGCCGACTGGCCAAATGTGTCGTCGAGATCAGTGGGTACGATATCGAGTATCGATCCCGAACGGCCATCAAGTCTCAAATCTTAGCGGACTTCGTGGCCAACGTTACATTAGCCCTCGTACCCGAGGTCAAAAAGGAACTATTATTAAAATCGGGTACATCATCGGGAATATGGACCCTCTTCACAGACGTCACTTCGAACGTGAAAGGGTCCGAGCTAGGCTTCATTTTCAAGCTGCCCACGGGTAATACAATTAGACAAGCTATCAAAACCTCCAAGTTAACTAACAATGGGGCCGAGTATGAAGCCATGATTGCAAGTCTCGAGCTAGCTAAAGGTTTGGGACCAGAAGACATCAAGGCCAAATGTGACTCCCTGCTCGCGGTGAACCAAGTCAACAGAACTTTCGAGGTCCGAGAAGATCGAATGCAGAGGTACTTGGACAAATTACAAGTGACTCTACATCATTTTAAAGAATGGACCTTACAGCATGTGCCTCGAGAACAAAATAGTGAGGCCGATGCCCTTGAAAATTTGGGGTCATCAGTCAAAGATGGCGAGATTAGCTCGAGGACTGTCGTACAACTTTCAAGGTCAGTAATCGAAGAAGGCCACACTGAAATCAACTCCACAAGTCTGACCTGGGATTAGAGGAACAAATATATCGAGTACCTAAAGAATGGGAAGCTTCCTTCAGATCCTAAAAAATCGAGGACTCTACGTACGAAGGCCGCACGATTCACATTGGCCGAAGATGGAACCCTATATAGAAGGATGTTTGATGGACCATTGGCAATATGTTTGAGACCAGGAGATACCGACTACGTTCTACGAGAAATCCATGAGGGCACCTGCAGAAATCATTCCGGTGCCGAATCATTGGTTCACAAAGTCATCAGAGTAGGATACTATTCATGAAGTGGGGAATGGATATCGTCGGCGGTAAAGCTAAATTTATTTTGTTTATGACTGACTATTTCTCTAAGTGGGTTGAAGCACAGGCTTACGAGAAAATTAGAGAGAAAGAAGTCATAGACTTCATCTGGGACCACATTATATACAGATTCGGGATGCCTGTCGAGATCGTATGCGACAATGGAAAGCAATTCGTTGTCGGCAAAGTGACAAAATTTCTCGAAGATCACAAAATAAAGAGAATCCTGTCGACACCCTATAATCCTAGTGGGAACGGACAGGCTGAATTGACAAGCAAAACCATCATTCAAAATCTAAAGAAAAGATTGAACGACGCTAAGGGAAAATGGAGAGCAATATTGCCCGAAGTCTTTTGGGCATATAGAACGGCGTCAAAATCCAGTACGGGGGCAACACTGTTTTCTTTAGTATACGACGTCGAAGCTCTAATCCCGGTTGAAGTCGGGGAACCCAGCGTCAGGTTTCGATATGCAACGGGAGAGTCAAATCACGAGGCTATGAATACAAGCCTCGAATTGCTAGATGAAAAATGGGAAGCTGCCCTCGCTCGAATGGCCGCACAGAAACAACGGATCGAAAGGTACTACAATCGAAGAGCCAATCTTCGACACTTCAAAATCAGGGACTTGGTTCTGAGGAAGGTCATCCTCAATACTCGAGAGCCAAATGAAGGAAAATTTGGTCTGAACTGTGACGGACCATACCAGGTCCTCGATATCATCGGAAAAGGATCTTACAAACTTGGCATGGCGAACGACGAACAATTACTAAACAATTGGAATATATCACTCCTCAAACGATATTATTGCTAAGGTACGACTTTCTCCATTTTTATTTTATACTAACCATTTGCAGGTGTTTAATCGAAGACATTAAAGGACTCTTCAAATGCAGAGTCCTTAGATCTGAAAGCACGCGTTGCACTCTTTTTCCCTTAGATCGATTTTTGTACCAAATGGGTTTTTCCGGCGAGGTTTTTAACGAGGCAACCATTGTTCGTGCTAACTTAGAGCAATTCAACAGTATCTGAGGCTCCTTTACAATCAACCTCGAATACTGGGGGGCATCACCTTTGGATAGTTACAAGGAAAATACTTCGTATCGACAGGGTCTCGATAGGTAAATTTTGTAGAGGACCAAACTGTCAAATGAAACGTGTCCATGTAGATTACTCGAACCCTAATGGCAAAACACGTACGCATGTATAATCTATTGAAAGAAGTATTTTTCCTTACCAGATGTTCCATGCTTCAGAAAAATTTATACTTTACAATTTCATACTTATGATCTGTTGTGGAAACTAGCTTAAGGACCGATCACGACTGAAGTTCAAACAATTTACGCGATACTCGGGGACTGCCGTCCAAAAAATCGACATGATCGAATTACTAAACCTTGAAATCGTAAGACCTTAAAAGGGCAATACTTTATTTTATAGGCCACGGCCATCCCATTCGGGGATTGATACTTCGAACAAGTTCGACGTATAATAGGGGAACAAGCCCAAAAGGCGAATCCCAAGTTAAAGGCTACGGCCAAATTAATATGATTCGAAGACGTCCAATTTTCGTTATTAAACAGGCCTTTGAATATTTTCACAAACCGGTTAAAAAGGCTACCCTCGGCTAAATTTCTAAGGGTCTCGATAATATCGACCCTCGAAAACCCTAATGGATACAAAGATCGTTCGAACTCTCGAACAAATTCTTTATTTTATACTAAGGCATTACGAAGGGTCTCGAAAATATCGACCCTTGAAAATCCTAATGGGTATGGAACCGTTCGAACTCTTGAGCAAATCCTTTATTTCGTGCTAAGGCACAACATAATTTATATGATTAAACAATAAACTTTTCAAGCCGAAAAGGGGGAGAAAGTCATTCTTTTTGCTATGGCCTTATCGGCCTAATTCAAAAGCCTAAAGGGCCAGTTTATTTTTGAGAAATCATTCTCACTCAATTAAAACCTAAGGGCCACCCTACTCCAAGTTCGAGCAAGTACTCACTCAATTATAAAAACTACACTAGTTCGGCTTCGATCAAACTGTCTAAACCTCGAACTTATGAACAAAATTTTCATAAGGCATAAATAAAATAAAATTTTCACAAGGCATAAATGAAATAAAGATAAGTCGGAAAGGAAAGAGATCTTTATATATATGAGAATATTTACAAGGTCCGATCAGGATCCTATACAAAAGATCAAAAGTGAAAAATCCTAAGGTTCCTGATCTTCTCCGGGGGCAGCTTCTTCTCCATCGAGGTCCTCCCCATTCTCAGACCCGCTCTTGCTGCTATCATCATCATCATCATCGGATGTGGCCAGCGCTCCAACTTCAGCTTCATGCTCTCTAGCCTTTACTATCTCATTGGTAAGATCGAAACCTCGAGCGTGGATCTCCTTGAGGGTTTCCCTCAGAGCATTTGGCGAGTTCGGCAATCCAATATGCTCAAGTTTGAGCGGTCTTGGCTGCCTCTCTCGCTTGGACTTGAGCGGCTTCAGCATCGGCCCGGTAGATGGCCACGATCGCATCTGCCTCGGCCTTTGCCTTTTCAGCTTTAGATTTGCCCTTGGCAAGTTCGGAAGCCAACCGAGCCTCGAGCTCCTTTATTTTCCTTGCTTGAGCCGAGCTCTTCTCCTTCATACCTTGAAGCTGACTTTTGACCGATGATAATTGGGCTCAAGCAGTCTCTTTTTCTGCAGCAAAGCGGTCCATACCCTCTTTACACCCCAAGGACTCTGCCTTTATCATGTTGACCTCCTCGCAGAGCTGCTCGATCTTCTTGACCTTCTGCTGCAGCTGTGAGATCAAAATGTTAGCCACCATTCCCGAATCGAGCCCATGAGCTTTTAATATTTTTATTACCTGCTCGATCAGGTCGGTCTGATCTTTGTGAGCCGTGGCTAATTCGGCTTAGATTTCCTTGATTTGTTCTTCTGTTTGCTTACCGAGAAGGTTGAGGGCATTCCTCTCCTCAATAAGCCTTTGAATGTCGGCCTCGTACCGACTCATCTCGGCTCGAGACCGAGAAAATGCTTCTCGATGAAGCGCTGAGGCCTACGCAGAAAGAAGAAAAGAAGTTGGACAAAAAGAGAAAAATGAACACAAAGGTAATACCAACAAAGGGAGCTAAGGCTTACCTGATTCAGAGCTTATTGCGCTTCATTGAAAATGTTCGATGCCTCGCCCAAGTCCTTCCTCGAGACCTCCAAGTTACTCAGGCCGGTAGCACCTTTAACCCCGGTAAAGTAATCACGGAAGGGGTCCTCGCTTCCGTGGGCTCCTTCGATGGAGAGGGTCTTCAAGGCCCGAGCCTCTTGAATCATCTCCCCAGAAAATGAGGGGAGCAACGGGGAGCCTCCAATTTCTATTGCCCCAAGTGAATCACTTGGGGCGTTCTCCTCATCTCGAGGGGCCTCGACAGCCGTACCCACCATTGGCTCAGTGTGGTGGGAGGCATCTTCAATCCTCGATGACTCTGGGACTTCGCCCAAGTCTCTTCCCGAGACCCCCTCATCTCGAGACGGAGTCTCTGCAACCTTTACCGATTCAGTGGCCTTTGGGGCCTCAGTACTCATTCCCACTCGAGCCACCTGCCCGGAGTCGTCTTTTTCTATTTTTTCATCTTCCTCCCTTAGATGCTGAACAGACTCTTCAGTTAGGAGGATGATGTTCTTCCTTGGCTTACGAGCCTTCTTCTTCTTAGGTTCTGGATCCTCGGAGGGTGAAGACTTTTTCCTCTTTTTGTCCTTCGCCGGTTTCGGTGCCGGGATCGAAGTCTCCCTTTCACCAGATAAGGGGTTCATAACAGCATCTTTCCTAAGGCCTGTATGAAAAGAAATTAAGTAAGAAATGCTTTGATAAAATCATTAAAGACATGGAAAAAGGGCTTACCATGCATTTTGGCTTCCCATCAGCCCTTTGATAAATCGCGCCATGAGCGTTCGGCATACGAAGAGGTCGAGGCCAGGTCCCGAACCCAACTCTTGAGGTTAGGAATTGCACTGGGCATCCAAGCGACCGCTACATCACAGAAGGGGATATCGATGAGAAGAAGCAAATGAGCAAAATAATAAATAAGAGCTAACAATGGGATTGTACTTACGCTTCATAAATGGCATCTTCTCGGGAAATGACATCTTCTCGGCCGGGATTAGGTTGGAAGTCCTCAGTCCTTGTTCTCGTCTATGCTCGAGAACAACACTTTGGTAGTCCGACGTTGGAGTTTTATTAACCCGTCTCGATAGAGGCGGAGGCTGTATAACCTGATGAGGTGGTCGAGGGTGAAAGGCATCCCCTCGATTTTGCTCATGAAGAATCGGAGCAGAATCACAATTCGCCAAAAGGAAGGATGGATTTGGCCTAGGGTTATTTGATACTGAAGGCAAAAATCAACGACAACGGGGTCGAGGGGGCCCGACGTGAAAGGGTAAGTGTAAACACTTAGAAACCCTTCCACATGGGTGGTGATATCCTCTTCGGGGGTCGGGATCACCACCTTTTTTCCCTCCCAGTTACAATCTTTCTTTACCTGCTTAGGATATCCCTCAGTTATCGAGCATATATACATCGACACTGGCTTGCATCAACCGGGAATCGACGAGGCTTTATCGGTCTTAAAATCGGAAGTGAGGACACACCCCCGGGAACACACTCCTCAGGGCGCGGCTCCGCCGATGTCTTGTCACCGACCGGCCGTGATAAAGAAGCGTTTTCCTTTTGAGGAACAATTTTTGATATTTTTGCTATTTTCGTATGGATATGAAGTTAAAAATAGATGGAGATGATAAGATTTGGTGTTTTGAGAAGAGGTTAGCAGTGAAAATCGTAAATTTGCAGATGAAGAAATTAGAAGATATAAAAAGCTTTGGAAATTGAAAATCTGAAAGTAAAAGTTCAAAATGGTGGAGAGAGGGGCTATTTATAAATTTTATAACAACGGTTCAATATTGGCGGTGGCCGATCATCGAATGACATGCATTTAATGCCTTGGCAACTGTACAAACGGGACGTTTCATTCACTTTCGTCGCTTACGTCACAAGGATGACATCATGACAAGTCGAGATAGAAAATCAAAGGCTCAATTCGTTTCTTGTCATTACACTCCAAAAAAACGAGGGGACTATCTCTATATGGTTAAAATTGGGCCCACCCGATTTTACTATTTGACCGAGACTGGGAATTTGCATCGAAGGATGGTCTCGTAACGGAATAGGCCATATCACGAGGATAAGGTACCGAGTTCAGAACTGAGGTACCTGTCAAGATCGAGGCTAGTAGCGATCGAAGCCAAGTGAGGCAGACATCGAGCAAGATCAAAGATAGCATAATAACATAAAGGCAAGATATCCGTGGTTGGTCGAGGATCATGGCGTAAATTTCGGTGACTGGTCGAGGATCATGGTGTAAATCTCAGAATGGATCAAATCAGACATGGTTGATTAGCTAATCATGGGGTTTCCTTCTGTAATTAGAACTGTACCATAAGTAGAACTCCTCTACTATATAAAGGGGGGTTCTAATCATTTGTAACACACTGTTGACAGATACAAAAAAGCAATATAATTCTTTTTTTCGTTCTCACCATTGTTCATCAGCTTGTTATACTTTCATAGTTCTTGTATCAACCAGTTCGAGGGTGTCCAAACTCGATGGCCGAGTTTCATTCTAACACTGATTTGCTTTACTTTATTATTAATTTTTATTACTCATCCTCGCATTTATCCATTGGTATTAGGTAAAATCACGTATCCTTAAAACCATATTATAAGTTTAATTGTTATCCGATTTTAAGGGTAAACAAAGATAATAAGAGCTTATGCAAAAGTATACAGAGATAATAAGACCACTTTTATGTGACCAGAGGCTTTGATGTTCTAAAAAGCTCCTCTTGTCATGTCAATATCCAATGATTAATATTACATAGGATATCACGATCATAAAAAGCTAAACCGACTCTTTATCAAAAAACATGTACACATGGCCATAAAATGCTAAATCATCTCTATTTTATAAACATGTACCTTATTTGATAATATATTTTGCTAGATTCAACACCTATGTACTATTAGACGTGCCTGTATACCCCATGATACACGTACCCCTTGGCATTCGCCTCCGCCTCTCCGACATGCGGAAGATATAATCTCTCAACTCGAATAGAGCCGAGCTGCGCATCCCTCCAGCCCCAAATACACAGTTGCTGCCTTTATCTCCTTCAAAGTTAGAGCATTTATTGTTGCTCCAACCGAAATAACCAGCATTTATTGTTGCTCCAACCTAAATAACCAGAACCTTGTGAGGGAGTGCATCTCTCACTTTTTGGAGCGCATTTATGTCACACATGCCCATCAACTTGAATATATTGTTGTCCTCGTATCCCCTAGCATATACATCATAATCCCTCTCCCTTTTTTAAGGCACTATTAGCACATCTCTTTGCAGCTCTGAGATTCGCTTTCAACCTTCCTTTCTCTAATAGCTTCTCCATTGCAAGTAGTAGGAGACTGCTTTTGCTACCAGTTGTAGTCCTTGTTCTTGGTCTCTGTGAAAGATCCAGTCGATGGGAATGATTTCATCTTCAAATCTTATTATCGGGTTAAATTACGGGAAAGAAATAGAGAAGGAGCTTATATCTAGGGCGATGTAGCAAATGACGGTAGATGAAGGCAGTCTTTTGCTTCTCTGAATGCGCCTCTGAAACTACTGAATGGATCCCAATTCCTTGTATGCAGCAATTAATGTCTTTACTTTCTTGCAATTTTTCTTCACATTTTGATTGTGACGGAAGTACTTAAGCTCTAAAGAGTCGTGTTTGCTGGACATCAATAGAATTTGGATCTTCATAGTTACATAATATTCAACAATCACATAATTAGAAAATTCTAATATTTTGGGTATCACAAATTATTGTACCACTGCTTATATAAGACAACACCTGAATAAAAAACGGGATTGCATCGCTTGCAAGTGGGTGGAGAAACCAGGGCTTGGACTTGGGGCTGGGTTGTACATAAATGAATAGACATGATCGAGTGCATGTCTTATATTTACTTTTTCTTTTTTTAGCTTCTAGGCGTTGTTTAAGCTTTTCATACTTGTTAAACCTGCCCATATCTAGCTTGACTTGCCCATACACTAAATAGTATAGATGAAGTTATGTTTAGATTACAACTTTGATCTCTAATAATATGTATATGTTTAGGTATGATACACTTAGATAGTTTCATATTTTGTTCCACGTGTGTTTAATTTGGTTCGTTAGATTGTCTTACAAAACTTTATTTATAAATATATTACAGTTTGGTATAATTTCTAAATAAAAAGAACATATGACTCATTTGAGCTTTGTATCTCGTAACCTCGTGCGTAACTATTCTTCACAATTTCAAGATAAAATTGAATAAAATATACTCTAAGATTTTAGACTTTCCCAAGCGTTACAAGCATATCACTTTTTTGTATCGCCTCTAGAATCGTGTTGCTTTAAAAAATTAGAAAGTATGATGGAAACTTTATGAGCTATGTGAGTGCAAAAGGTTACGAGTCAAGTGATTTAAAGGAGTTGAATATGAGCTTCATCTTAATTAACCCTTAATATTTATTCATCTCCGGTTAAATTTTTTCTAAGTTACAAGTTACGAGTCTCCCGATTGCATGCAACTGTTACAATCTTACAAACTACTATAAGACATCTCTCGATTAGTTCTAATAATAGAGTAATTTTCATGGGTGGTCATTCAATTTTGTATTCATTACGCAAAAGTCATTTTTCTTCTTTTTGTTACGTAAAAATTATTCAACTTTGTATTCATTACTCAAAAGTCATTTTTTTTCTTTTGTTACACAAAAATCATTTTACTTTGTTCTATTTATTACAAAAGTCACATTTGCCAGATTTTATAATACTTTTACTTGAAAAGTCTATTATGCCCTTGATCTTATAAATCCTCTCATTTATGTAATACCTTCTACATTATATACTATATAATATAATTTTACCTAGGTATTTTACTTATAATTAAAATAATTTTATATTATTTTAATTATTATTTTTATAGTATATACATACATTTAATTTTTTCATGGCACTCAATTTGTTTAATCATAATCAAACATTAACATATTTTATATATAAAAAAATAAAAATATTTATTTTTTAATATTTATTTGAAATAATAAAAATAGATTTGTTTAACAAATGTAGTGTTTTTTATAGTTAATAAGAATTTTAGAAAACGTTTCAAAGATATCTGTGTTTAATCTTAAGTTTTTAAAACTTTGTGTGTTAACATTATTTATTTGAAAGTATTAATCTGATGTGTCATTGGATAAATGGAAGAATTTTATTTATTAGATTAATGGGTATGACTTGGCTGATAAATGAATGAAGTTTGATTTTATAATTTTCATTAAAAGTATTTCATTAAGCATGTTAAGAATGTGGACTTGAGATTTGTTCACGGTAATGTTACCGACAAATTTAATAATGCTACTTATATATCTTGAAAATTAATGTTAAAATTAATTAAATGTACGAATATGTTATAAAACTAATAAATAAAATAATATTAAGTTATTTTAATTATAAGTGAATACCTGGGTAAAAGTATATTATATAGCATATAATATAGAATGTGTTGCATTAATGAGAGAATTTATAATGTCAAGGGCATAATAAACTTTTCAGATGAAAGGTTTGTAAAATCTGGTCAAAATGACTATTGTGATAAGTAGAGCATAGTAAAATAATTTTTGTGTAAAAAAAAAAAGAAAGAAAAGTAACTTTTGGGTAATGAACCCAAAATTGAATGACTTTTACGTAACAAATGAAAGAAAAATGAGTTTTGAGTAATGAACATGTTTACCCGAAAAATTGAATAGAGTTAAATTTGTGTATGGTCCTAAGGATACGTGATATAATTTGGTACAAATCGTAGAATGAAATAGAAATATATGTGTTCTTGACAAATGGAATGAAATATAAGGTAGAGAAAAAAAAAGAGAAATGTTGATGAATAAGGCAAAGTAAATGAGCCAAAAAAAGTTAATCACTCTCTAGTTGTCTTTGTTACAATACCCATATGCTTACAAGGATTCCCCTCTTTATAGTAGAGGGATCCTACTTTATCTATAATAATAAAAAATATATAGTAGAGAATCTATGATAAATTATTTTTTTCGATTCCCGCCAAGATTCTTTCCCCTAGTGCAGTTGCAACGGCTCTTGTCTGTGAGTCCGATACTGGCTCGGAGCCCTGTCGGTATTGGATCGAGCCCTTGGCTTTGGTTCGAGCTCGATTTTGACTTGGAGTCTCGATATTTGGGGTGAATGTTGGTCGGTCTATGCATCTTCGATAATCTTCGCTTTGACTCGTAGTTCGATTTGGATATGAGCTCGATATTGATACCGATCTTGTCGTTGATCGGTCTTAGAGCTCGAAACTTGACGTCCTTACTTCGGACCTTGACCTATCGTCATGCAGATACCCTTTGATCGAAGTATTATCATCTTGATCAGTCCGTATGACTGACTTAATCGATTTTGACTGTACACAGATAGTCCTCTCGTTTCTCGGAAAGGATGTAATGAGAAACGATACGATTTCCATCAGCACGGTTATACGTACACAGACTTGTGCATCGAGTTCGATCGTGACGTATGAGATAGCGGTCCCGTCGGTTCCGTTTACCGAGGTATTTAATGCGTGTCAGGCGACGGTCGGCCATTACCGAGATTGAACCGCCACCGCTTAACCCATAAATATCCCATTTGAGTACCATTAATCACTTTCACATTCTCAGATCAAAATTTTCTAAGTATCTTCCCATATTTTCTGAATTTGTTTGTGTGAAATTTTGCTTCGGCGTTTTCACTACGAAAAATCTTTCTTTGAAACATCATACCCCTTTTTATTCCTTTCTTTTAAGTTCAAGTAAAAATGGTGAACACATCAAAGACCATTCCTCAAAAAGGAGAGGCCTCTGCTTCGCAGCCTGCCGCCGATAAAATACCGGCGGAGCCACGGCCAGAGGAGTTTGTTCCCAAAACATGCCTTCTTACCTCTGATTTTAAGCTCGACAAAGGCACGCTGGTTCCCAATCGATGCGAACAGGTATCGAGATATTTATGCTCGATAACCAAAAAGCAACTTGAACAGTTGAAGGCAGATTGTAACTGGGGCAATAAGGAAGTGGTGATTCTAACTTTCGATGACGATATTACCACCCATGTGGAAGGGTTCTTAAGCGTGTATACCTACCCCTTTACATTAGGACCTATCAACCCCGTTATCGTCGACTTTTGTCGGCAATACCAAATAACTATAGGCCAGATTCATCCTTCCTTTTGGCGGATCGTTATTCTAATTCGTTTCTTTGCAAACATGATCGAGGGGATGCCTTTCACCCTCGATCATCTTATTAAGTTGTATAGTCCCCGCCTTTTTCAAGGCGGATTGATAAAACTACAACGCCGGGCTACCAAGGTATTGTTCTCGAGTATAGACGAGGATAAGGATCGAGGTTGGATGAGCAGGTTTGTTCGAGTGAAGACTTCAGACCTGATCCCTGCCGAAAAGATGCCGTTCCCCGAAGAATGGAATATGAATCGTGAGTGTACTCTATTGTTTTATTCCCTATTGCCTTGTTTCTTTGTTTGTTTTCTTGCCGATATCACTTTTGAGATATAGCATCTTCTTGGATGCTTGGCACCATTCCCGACCTTAAGAGCTGGGTACTGGCTCTAGCTTCGAAGTCCTCTTACGCCGAACGTTCGTGGCGTGACTTGGCAAAGGGCCAATGGGAGGCGAAAAATCATGGTAATCCTATCTTTCACGTTTTGGGAGTTCGAACGAAACGTTCTCCTTATACTTGATCGATTTTCTCGTGTGTAGTCCTGTGCAGAGACGCAGTTTTGAGGTCCCTGCCCGGCAAGGAAGAGACCTCGATCCCGAAAGCTTCCTAACCACCGAAGGGAAATAAGAATAAAAGGGCCTCTACTTCCGAGAATCCAAAACCGAAGGCAAGGTCAACTCGTAAGTCGAAGAAAAATACCATCCCATTGACCCAGAGTCAGTTCAACGCCTAAGAGATGAAGATGAGGAAGAGGAAAATGAGGAGTTCGTGCTGATGGCCCGAACAAAGAAAACCACCGATGCTCCACAGGCAGGTGGATCGATGGTGGTTTATACAGCTCCGGCTCAAACCGGGGGTATATCGGAGAAGGATTCGGTCAGAGTTCCTGAGTCCTTGTGGATCGAGGATGTTTCCAATCGAAGCCAACGGATTGGGGGTATATCCAAAGGGGCTGTTCCCGAATCTCTTCAAACCGAAGGGAACTCCCCAAGTGACTCACCTGAGGAAGCAACAATCAAAGACTCGCCCAACTTTTCTACTTTTCTGAAGGGGCGATTCGGGAAGCCCAAGCTTTAGGGGGCCTCGAACTAGATAGGCCTCATGAGGGAAACGATCCCTTCTGTCATTTTTTTACCGGCGTCGAGGATGTTGGCGGTAGTAGTGAGGCATCAGATATTTTCCATGGAGTGCGGCAAGCTTTGAATCAGGTAAACCTTAATTTATTTTATTAGTATTATCTCTCATGTCTATTTTTCTTTTTTCACTTCATTTCTTCTCCCCCCGTAGGCTGCAACAACTTATCAAGAAGCATGTTCTCGATCCCGAGCTGAGATGCACCGATATGAGGTCGATCTCCAATGGGTTACGGAGGAGAGGAATATCCTTAAACTCCTCTTAGGTCAAAAAGGAGAGGAAATCAAGGATCTCCGAGCTGAGTTGACTAAAGCTCACCAAGATCAGACCGATCTATCCGAGCAGGTAATGATACTATTAAAAGCCTATGTGCTTGACACTGGAACGATGGCTAATCTTTCAGTCTCACAGCTGCAGCAGAAGCTTGAGTTGATCGGGAAACTCCACGAGGAGGTTGGTGAGATAAAGGCAGAGTCATTAA
Organism: Nicotiana tomentosiformis; assembly: GCF_000390325.3. Classification (NCBI taxonomy): domain Eukaryota; kingdom Viridiplantae; phylum Streptophyta; class Magnoliopsida; order Solanales; family Solanaceae; genus Nicotiana; species Nicotiana tomentosiformis. The sequence goes on along the minus strand of NC_090815.1, from coordinate 106,706,688 downwards.
AATGGAAAGAAAATATGGACTGCCTTACTTTAGAGAGAGAGACTGCTCGGGCCCAGTTGTCCTCAACCGAAAGTTATCTTCAGAGCCTGAAGGAGAAAAGCTTGGCTCAAGAAAAGGAATAGGAGGAGTTCGAGGCTCGGTTGGCCGATGCAGATGCAATGGTGGCTTTTTACCGGGCTGATGCCGAAGTCGCTCAGTTCCACGCGAGAGAGGTTGTTGATACCGCTCGAACTCGAGCACATTGGATCGCCAAATTTGCCAAATGTCAAACTCGGAGGGAAACCCTCGAGGAGATCCTTGCTCGAGACTTCGATCTTTCTGAAAAGATAACAAAGGCAAAAGAGCTTGAAGCTGAAGCTGGGGCATTGGCCTCCGATAATGACGATGATGATGACGACGGCGATGTTGATGACGGGAGAAAAAATGGGTCTTAGAGTGAGGAGGAGCCCGATGTAGAAAAGAATGCTTCCGTAGATGATTAGGTTCCTTTGTAAGGCCCTGATCGATCCTTTTGTAAATATCATTGTGTATATAAAGTCTTTTCTTTTCCTAGCTTGTCACTGTTACCATTTTTCTACTTAGTGAGGACTTTGTTTACTTGTGTTTTATGAAAATGTTCTGCCCTTAGGCTTCATGCAATTTTGCTTGAACTCGAAGTAGCATAGCCTTTAGGCTTAATAGTCGAGTGAGTGATTGCTCTAACTCAAAGTATTTATAACCCGTAGGCTTTTTATGGTCGAGTGATTTGCTCAAACTCGAAGTAATATAGCCCTTACGCTTAATAATTGAGTGAGTGACTGTTTCGAACTCAACCTCAAAGTATCGTAGCCCGTAGGCTTTTTATGATCGAGTGAGTGATATCTCAAACTCGAAGTAAGATAGCCCTTAGTCTTAATAATTGAGTGAGTGATTGCTTCAAACTCAAACTCAAAGTATCGTAGCCCATAGGCTTTTTTTATGATCGAGTGAGTGATTGCTCGAACTCGAAGTAAGATAGTCCTTAGTCTTAATAATTGAGTGAGTGATTGCTTCGAACTCAAACTCAAAGTATCATAGCCTGTAGGCTTTTTATGATCGAGTGAGTGATTGCTCGAACTCGAAGTAAGATAGCCCTTAGGCTTAATAATTGAGTGAGTGATTTCTTCAAACTCGAACTCAAGTATCGTAGCCCGTAGGCTTTTTATGATCACTCGTATCAAAATTCTTTTGATGCTGGTTGGCCTTTAAGCCTGTTTGAATCATGAAGTAGGAAGATCTTTTCAAAGTGTGAGATATCTGAAAAGAAGTAGTTTTCCTTTATAAGTCATTATACATGTGTTTGTATCTTGTGCCAGGTTTTGAGCAAAACTACGTGGGCATGGTTCGTTTTGACCATTTGTCCCTTACACTTTTCTCTATCGAGACCCTATCCGACATGAATTTGATATGAAACAACTTTCTTGTGCTGAACTTGATTTATTCGATGGTAGCCCCCAGTATTCGAGGTTGATTATGAATGAGCCTCGGATACTATTGATTTGCCCTCAGGTAGCACATAGTTGTTGGCTCGTTAAAATCCTTGCCGGAAAACCCATTTGGGATAAAAGCCGATTTAAGGGAAAAAAGAGTACAACGCGTGCTTTGAAACCAGAGGTCTTGATGTCTTTTGTCGAATTCCTGCAATGAGTTAGTGTCGAATATATGTATATAGACGATAGAGAGGAGAAAATCATACCTTAACAATCATATCGTTTGAGAAGCGATATGTTCCAATTGTTCGGTAATGGTTTTCCACCCATTGTTCCAAGTTTATAAGACCTTTTCCCGACTATATCGAGGACTTGATAGGGTCCTTCCTAATTTGGGCCGAGCTTCCCTTCATTAGGATCTCGAATGTTGATGGTGACCTTCCTCAGGACCAAGTCCCCGGCCATGAAATGACGGAGGTTGGTTCTTCTATTGTATTACCTTTCGATTCGTTATTTTTGTGCAGCCATTCGAACCAGTGTCACTTCTCATTTTTCATCTAATAATTCGAGGCTAGTATTCATAGCCTCGTAGTTCGACTCTTCCGATGTATGTCAGAACCTTACGCTGGGTTCCCCGACTTCAACCAGAATTAAAGCTTCAGAGCCATTACTAAGGAAAAGAGAGTCGCTCCCGTACTGGATTTAGATGTTGTCCGATATGCCCAAAGGACTTCGGGCAAAATTTCTCTCCACTTTCCTTTAGCTTCATTCAATCGTTTCTTCATGTTTTGGATGATAGTCTTGTTCGTTGATTTGGCATGTCCGTTCCCACTAGGATGATATGGTGTTGACGGTATCCTTTTTATTTTATGATCTTCGAGAAATTTTGTCACTTTACCGCCGATAAATTGCTTACCATTGTCACATGTTATTTCTGCTGGTATCCCAAATCAACACACGATGTGATCCCAGATGAAATCTATAACCTATTTCTCTCTTACCTTTTCGAACGCTTATGCTTCAACCCATTTAGAGAAATATTCAGTCATAAACAAAATGAATTTAGCTTTACCTGGGGCCGATGGTAGAGGGCCGACGATATCCATTCCATTCATGAATGGCTATGGAGAAATGACTGAATGAAGCTGCACTCAGGGTTGATGGATCATCGGTGCAAACCTTTGACATTTATCGCATTTTCAAACGAACTCCTTAGTGTCCTTTTCCATGCTATCCCAGTAGTATCCTGCTCTGATGATTTTGCGAATCAGTGGTTCGGCGCCGGAGTGGTTTCCACAAGTGCCTTTATGGACCTCTTGTAAAACATAATCGGTGTCTCCTGGTCCCAAGCACCTTGCCAGTGGTCCGTCGCAAGTCCTTCTGTATAATGTTCCATCAACAACTAACGTGAATCGAGCATCCTTGGTTCGTAGAACCCTCGATTCTTTAGAGTTCAATGAGAGTTTTCTGTTCTTCAAGTATTCAATATACTTATTCCTCCAATCCTAGGTTAAGCTAGTGGAATTTATCTCGGCATGCCCTTCCTCGATTATAGATCTCGAGAGTTGAATGACAGTCCCCGAGTCGATCTCATCTTTTTCGACCAACGACCCCAGACTTGCGAGTGCGTTGGCCTTATTGTTTTGTTCTTGAGGCACATATTGTAGGGTCCATTCTTTGAAACGATGTAGAGTTACCTGTAGTTTGTCCAAATACCTTTGTATCCTATCTTCTCGAACTTCAAAAGTTTTGTTCACTTGGTTCACCACTAGCAAAGAGTCACATTTGGCTTCAATGACTTATGCTCCCAAGCTTTTACCTAGCTCGAGACCTGCAATCATGGCCTCGTACTCGACCTCATTGTTAGTTAATCTAGTGGTTTTTATGGATTTCCTAATAATGTCACCCGTGGGAGGTTTTAATACGATGCCAAGCCCGGATCCCTTCACATTTGAAGCACCATCTGTGTAGAGGGTCCAAACCCCCGACGATGTACCCGATTTTAACAAGAGTTCCTTTTCAACTTCGGGTACGAGGGTTGGCGTGAAATCGGCCACGAAGTCTGCTAAAATTTGGGACTTGATGGCCGTTCGAGGCTGATATTCAATATCGTACCCACTGAGTTCGACGGCCCATTTGGCTAGTCGTCCCGATAGTTCGAGCTTGTGCAAAATTTTTCGAAGTGGGTAAGTGGTTAAAACGCATACGGGGTGACATTGAAAGTATGGTCTTCACTTTCTATAGGCGCTTATCAATGCAAGCGCCAATTTCTCTAAGTGTGGAAATCTAGTTTCTGCTTCCCTTAAGGTTCGACTTACATAATAAACGGAAAATTGCGTACCTTTCTCTTCTCGAACTAGGACACCACTTACCGCGATTTTCGATACTGCCAAGTATAAGTAAAGCTTCTCATCTATTTTCAGAGTGTGAAGTAGTGGTAGGCTTGATAGGTACCGCTTCAGTTATTCTAGCACATGCTGGCATTTCGGGGTCCAGGCGAAATCGTTCTTCTTTTTGAGTAGAGAGAAGAATTTGAGGCTTCGATCGGACGACCTTGAAATGAATCGGCCTAAGGCAGCTATCCGTCCAGTTAGCCTTTGTACTGCTTTCACATTATCCATGACGGTGATGTCTTCGATGGCCTTGATTTTATCGGGTTGATCTCGATTTCCCAATTCGATACCATAAAGCCAAGGAACTTGCCCGATCCAACCCCGAAAGCACATTTCTCGGGGTTGAGCTTCATGCTGTATTTCCTTAGGATTTTGAATGTTTCCTGCAAATGAGTCAAATGGTCCTCTGCGCACAGGGACTTAACTAGCATGTCATCAATGTAAACTTCCATCGACATACCTATTTGTTTCTCAAACATTTTATTCACTAGGCGTTGGTAAGTAGCTCCTGCGGTTTTTAGCCTGAATGGCATTACATTGTAACAATAGGTTCCATACTTAGTGATACATAATGTTTTGTCTTGGTCCTCCGGGTTCATGCGAATTAGATTGTACCCGGAATAGGCGTCGAGAAGTATGAGGATCTCGTGGCCGGCTGTGGCATCGATCAAGCGATCAATGCTAGGCAGTGGAAAAGAATCTTTGGGGCATGCTTGGTTTAGATCTTTATAATCTACACACATTCTGAGTTTGTTCCCTTTTTTGGGGACTACAACCACACTAGCTAACCATTTGGGATATTTTACTTCTTGAATTGACCCTATTTTGAGAAGGTTAGTTACCTCATCTTTTACAAATGCGTGCTTTATCTCGGACTGAGGTCTTCTTTTTTGCTTCGACGGTGGGATCCCCGCTATGTCTAAATAGGACCAAGCAAAACAATCTATATTATCAATAAGAAATTAAATAAGTTTTTTCCTGAGTTCGGGGGTCAACCCCATTCCCAGGTATATCTTTCTCTCGAGCAGATGTTCGATTAATATAACCTTCTCCATCTCTTCGATCGTTGACTTGGTGGCGTCGGAGTCATCGGGGACGATAAAAGCTCGAGGTGTCTGAAACTCTTCCTCGTCATCTTCTCTTTCCTGCTTCACCAATTCGGTCGAGGCTGGTGGCTGTGATTGCTATTTGGTTTCTCATTTATCTTTTGTGCTCGATCTTTCTTAGGCCGATAACGTTGGTATCGGTATTATTCCATCGACTGCAAATATTTCCTTCGCTACATGTTGCTCCCCGCATACTATTTTCACACCGTCCATCGTAGGGAATTTCATCATTTGGGGGAGAGTCGAAGGTACTGCCCTCATACTGTGGATCCAAGGCCTTCCGAGTTGGGCGTTGTATCTCATGTCGCCTTCGATTACGTGGAACTTGGTATTTTGGATGGTTTTAGCCATATTCACGGGCAGAATAATTTCCCCTTTAGCTGTTTCACTGGCCATATTGAAGCCGTTTAAGACCCGAGCTATGGGCACGACTTGATTTTGCAAACCGAGCTGCTCCATTACCCAAGATCGGATGATATTCGCAGAGCTACCTGGATCCACTAAGACACGCTTAACTTGAACTTTATTTAATAGGATAGAAATTACCAGAGCATCGTTGTGAGGTTGAGAGATGCCCTCGGCTTCTTCAATTTCGAATGATAAAGTGCCCTCGGGTACATAACCCCGAACTCGTTTTTCCCCCGTGGCCTGTATCTTGTCGTGTTTGAGCATGGGTCCCTGTGGAGTATCGACCCCACGGATGATCATATGAATGATATGCAGAGGTTCTTCTAGTTTGTCTTCTTTGTTGGCATCCCTTTCTCTGAAGTGATTCTTGGCTCGGTCACTGAGGAACTCTCGAAGGTGGCCCTCATTGAATAGACGGGCTACCTCTTCTCTTAATTGTCTGCAATCCTTGGTCATGTGTCCATGCGTACCATGATACTTGCACATCGAATTCGGGTTCCTTTGGGAAGGGTTGGTTTGCATGGGTCTGGGCCACCTAGTATCTTTGATTCTTTCGATTGCTGATTCAATGCCCGATGCATCAACGCTGAAATTATACTATGATAGCTGAGGTGCCTCTATAGGATCAGCATATTTGTCAAAGCCACTTTTGCTCATAAGCCCCTGAGAAATTTATCCTCGATCACTCCTTCGATAGTTCCGAGCGGCATCGCGCGTTGAACCGTTGTTCATTCGATCTGCGACGTACAGTTGATATCGGTCTCTGTTCGACCTTTGCTCTTTGTCGATATCCCTCTGGTTTTTAATAACCGACCTATTCTGATGCATGGATCCAGAAGGAGCTCCTAACTGGTCGTCCTCGACCCTAATTTTTGACTGGTATCGGTTGTGTATATTCGCCCAAGTTATGGCTGGATACTTGATCAAATTTTGCTTCAGCCGACGTGATGCCATCGAACTTTGCTGGTTCAACCCTTGGGTGAAAGCTTGGTCGGCCTAGTCGTCTGTGACCGGTGGCAATTCCATGCGTTTCATTTGAAATCGGGACATGAACTCCCTCAGAATTTCATTTCCCCTTTGTTTTACCTTGAAGAGGTCCGATTTCCTCGTTGCAACCTTTATGGCACCAACATGTGCCTTTACAAATGAATCCGCTAACATGGCAAATGAATCGATGGAATTTGGTGGCAGGTTATGATACCAAATCATTGCCCCCTTCGAGAGGGTCTCTCCGAATTTTTTCAACAACACGGATTCGATCTCATCGTCTTCCAAATCATTACCCTTGATGGCATACGTGTAAGAGGTGACGTGTTTGTTGGGATCGGTCGTACCATTATATTTGGGAATTTCGGGCATACAGAATTTTTGGGGATTGGTTTAGTGGCTGCACTGGAGGGAAAAGGCCTTTGCACGAATTTTTTGGAATCCAACCCTTTTATTATTGGTGGAGCCCCCGGGATCTGATCGACCCTGGAATGACATGGTTCTACTTTTTTATCGTTGGCTTCGATTCACTTTGTGAGCTCCTCAAGTATTTTAGCAATTTCAAGAGCAGTCCCTGATTCTTGCTCGTTTGACCTTACTATGGCTGGTTCCGTTCTGCGAGCAGTTTCTCGAGGTTGACTAGGCTCTGGATTGCTTGGTAGCTGGGTTTGGCTCTGCAACTGAGCTATCGCTATCTATTGGGCTTGTAACACTTCAAAGATCATACGCAAGCTGACTCCGATCTCCTTCACGTTATGGGTGTCTCGAGCTACAGATCGAGTACCGCCTTGAATGCTTTTTTCCGGTTCGAAATGTTGGTTTGCCTCAAGAGCCACCTGTGAATTGACATCTAGCGGTACTTCGGCTCGAATTCCAGGTACTTCGACCCGAGCTTCATCGACATCATTAAGTGGCATTTCGGCCCTAGGTATCAAGTTGTTGGTTTCATCTTAAAGGCCAGCTTCGTTGTCGATAGGTAAAGCCATCAATCGAGGATTTGCCATTGCTCATTCGAAGTCGTAAACTGGTGTGTGTTGCAGATTTGTATGAAACAACCATTGTTATCCTTAGCCCCGTGGTGGGCACCAAACTGTTTACCCGAAAAATTGGATAGAGTTAAATTTGTGTATGGTCCTAAGGATACATGATATAACTTGGTATAAATCGTAGAATGAAATAGAAATATATGTGTTCTTGACAAATGGAATAAAATATAAGGCAGAGAAAAAAAAATATTGATGGATAAGGCAAAGTAAATGAGCCAAAAAAAGTTAATCACTCTCCAGTTGTCTTTGTTACAATGCCCATATGCTTACAAGGATTCCCCTCTTTATAGTAGAGGGATCCTACTTTATCTATAATAATACAAAATATGGTGTAGAATCCATGATGAATTGTCTTTTCCTCGATTTCCGTCAAGATTCTCTCCCCTAGTGTTGTTGCAACGGCTCTTGTCTGTGAGCCCGATACTGGCTCGGAGCCCTGTCAGTATTGGATCGAGCCCTCAGCCTTGGTTCAAGCTCGATTCTGACTTGGAGTCTCGATATTTAGGGTGAATGTTGGTCGGTCTATGCATCTTCGATAATCTTCGCTTTGACTCGTAGTTCGATTTGGATATGAGCTCGATATTGATACCGATCTTATCATTGATCGGTCTTAGATCTCGAAGCTTGACGTCCTTACTTCGGACCTCGACCTGTCGTTATGCAGATACCCTTTTATCGAAGTATTATCATCTCGACCAATCCATACGACTGACTTAATCGGTTTTGACCGTACACAGAACACAAAGTTATATGACCACCCATGAAATTTACTCTATATAACAACTCAAATCCGTCCGTAGTAGTCGTCCAGTTAAAAATACTGACCTAAAATCGACGAAGTCGTACAGAATTAGCAAATAATTTTCTTTTTTTTAAAAAAATTGCAAAAATTATTTTTCCCGACCGAGTAGGTCGATAATGCGTACCACAAAATCATTTTTCAAAAAACTAACCGATTCAGTCAGTTTCCTATTTAACATAAATTAAATATTATATTTAAAAAATTGACCGGCTTGATTAGCTCTTCAGCCAACTCTTTTTAAAAAATCAACCGAGTTGATCGCTAATTTAAATCTTCTAAAGAAAACCAACCAAGTCGGTTGGTTAATTTCACGAAAAAATGCGGTTGAAGAGTATAAATAAAAAAAAAAAAATCTTAGTAAGACCAACAAGTATCAGTGATCTAGTGGTACCTTAGATGGTGTATTTTATAATTGCATAATTTAAGAAAAACAACGTCGGTTTCTTAAAACACCATTCCATTTCAACCAAATAGTAATTTAAGAAAATCGACGGACTCGGTTGGTATTTTAAATTTTTTAATTTATTTTCTCATCAATTAACCGATTGCATTAGACGATTTTTCTCGATCGAGTCGGTCAATTTTTGTTATTGATCAGTTTTTTTCCAACTCATCCATTTCGATCGATATTTAGTCGGTAATCATTTAAAACTAATCGCATTCAGTCAATTTTGTCGATCAAAAAAAGTTCATGTGTTTATCTTAATAGACATAAACTTGAACATTTTACATTAATTCATTCAGGTCTCATGAGCAAGCAACATATCGATGGCTATTTGAATTTTTACTTTGCTGTGAGGGTTCGATTCTCCACCTTGTAATCCCCTTCCTTATTTTCCCTTCCCCTACCTCGTATGTAATAAAAAAAAAATGAAAATACACTCCTTTATATTTAGTAATTTTTTAATCCGAACATTCATATTTGTATTTATAATACTATCATGGCATGTTTAAAATCATAAAATTAACGGGTATTTTTGATATGTTATGTACACTTTTAATTTAAAATTACAAGAGTTTTCTTTATATTCTTAACTTTGTGCTCAATTAAAACTAAGAACTTTATATTCTTAACTTTGTGCTCAATTAAAACTAAGACACATAAAATAAAATGGAGAGAGAATTAAGATCATCGGGGGTTATCTAATGCATGTTTTATTTAGATCCCAAAATTGTATTTTTGTAAATGATATTTGTTCGAGTTATTCTAGAAAGAATGCTACTATTATAATTTGACTAATTATATATTGATTTAGTATTTAAAATGTTAAATTTCACCAATAGAACTTGGCCTAAGTTTAGCTCAAAATAAGATTTAAGTCAATTAAGAACGAGCTGTCAGCACCTAAATTGTATATACCTCAAAAGTAAAAGATGGTTGAATTGATGGATCTATATTCTATACACACATAGTTTCATCATTTTTGCTTTTCTAAAACCGATTTTCACACGGATCATACCATCGTAAATTACTATTTATAATTTATTCTTGAACATATCCAACCAAATCCTTTATCACATAAAAGCAACCAAAACAAATCATTGACTAATCTAAGTAGTATTTACTTCTTTACCCTAAAATTCGAGTAACAATTAAACTTATTTAGTGATTTTAAGGATACGTGATTCACTACTAAAAAACGGCCAATTTCCGACCAACATATTCCGACCGGAAAAAGTAGTCTCAAATTTCCGACGGAATTGGTCGGAAATTGCATAAATATATATTTTTCAATTTTTAATAATAATTAGGACTGAAATTCCGTCTATATCCGTCGTAAATTTTGGCAAAAAATACCGCGTAACTGTTAGCGACCAATTCGGTCGGAATTAATTTTTAAAAAAAAAAATGCGACCGATTCGGTCGGAATTTTTTTTATTAAAACGAGGTTTGACTATTTGACTTATTTTCCGACCGAAACGGTCGAAATATAATTTTAACCCCCCCCCCCCCAACCGATCCCTTTCTTTTTTCTTTCCCTGTTTTCTTCCTTCTCTCTTCTCTCTCTTACACTCAAACCTCCCCTCTCCCTCCCCCCACCCAACCCACCGCTGCCATCACCAGTGCCACTCACCGGCGACGACCCTCCGCTACCAGGTAAGTTTCCCCCACCCTCCTTTATTATTTTTAAAATATACTAATTTTGTTTAATTGCTCCTAGTTTGGTTTGTAAAAATTGATTGGTGTTAGCTAAAGTAAATCTATGACTATTGTTAGTAGCTAAATTAAAGTTATATGTTGGTAATTTAGAGTTATATGTTAAAGTAATGTTAGTAATTTAGGGTTATATGTTAAACTTATATGTTGGTAATTTAGAGTTATATGTTGCTAAATTAAATTTATATGCTAAAGTTATATGTTGGTAAATTACATACTAATTTGGAGATAACATTAGCAAGTTGGGGATAATTTTACTAAATAATTTTGCTAATTAATTTGTACAGTTGTTACATATATAGCAATTCATCACATTTGATTATATTGGGGAGGGTACTAATTTTAAGAGGAGAAAGTGAAGAATCTATTAAAACTCTTAGTGCTAGTTTACTACTTTTGACAATATGTCTCACTCCTAACTTTTTTAATATCTTTTGATTTTCATGGAATTAAGCTTAATTGAAATCTATTATCATTTTCATCCACTAAATTATTAAATTGTTGTTGTAGATTAGTCCATTATTTTTTGCATAATTGTTATTGTAGATCCCAAATATTTGAATTCATTTTACTTTATATTAAACAATTATGCTCTTTAAATTAAATGCGTTAATTTTTATATTCTATTTGAATTCTTTAATTTTTATATGTTGAAATAGTTTAAATAATTATTAATTATGACTACTTTTTTTCTTTGAGAAATCATTAGTTAATTTGGATTATATGAATATTTAAGAAGCTATTCAAATTTAATTATTATACTTAAAAACTTATATTATTTAGAATAGGGATTAATGCGAGATTTCGAGTGTTAAAAAATATTAATTTAAAAAATTTTACATATCTCATTTCTAGATTTCTATTTGTGTAGATGGAATTTGTGCATCGTAGATGGATGTATAATAGGAATCATCCTTATCGTGCGGGGTTGAGGGATGAATTGATTGAATTGATTGAAGGGGTTGCTGAATTTATTGCTAAGGCTCAAGCACTTGATGATTTTCTTATTGGAGGAAGGATTAGGTGTCCTTGTGCGAAATGTAAGTGTGTTAAGTTATTGAAATTAGACGAAGTTAAAGTTCATCTATACAAGAAAGGGTTTGTAAAAAATTATTACATATGGACTATTCACGGGGAGAATCATGCTAGTTTAGATGATGTTAGCTTTCATAATTCTTTTGGTGGTGAGGGTAGCCCCATTGCGGAGCGTAATGTTGAAAATTTTGATACAATGAAATGATGAGGGTTGCTTTTGGGATGTTTCCTGGGGTTCAATCCGAACCAAATGATGAGGCTAAGCGTTTCTATGAACATTTAGAGGAAGCTAGTCGTCCATTGTATGAAGGCTCAGTAAATTCCAAGTTGTCTGTTGCGGTTAGATTGCTAAGTGATAAATCAGATAGTTCTATTTTCCAAGCGGGCATAGATTCTATTATTGGGCTTATGAATGAACTTAATCTAAGTAACATTGACTTACCAAAAGATTTCTACACTGCTAAGAGATTGATTTCTAAGTTGGGTCTTTCATCAGAGAGAATTGATTGTTGTGAGAAAGGTTACATGTTATTCTATAAGGATGACGCATCTCTAGAGAACTGTAAATTTTGTAATCAGCCTTGTTTTAAGGAAGTCACAAATGCCAATACAAAAAAGAAAGTTCCAGTTAAAGCGATACATTACTTACCTCTTATACCTAGGTTAAAGCGGTTGTATGCATCAATAAGCTCTGCTCCTCATATGAGATGGCACTACGAACACGGAAGGCCACCCGGTATTCTCTGCCATCCGTCAGATGGAGAAGCGTGGAAGCATTTCGATAGGGTGTTCCCCGAATTTGCTAGTGAATCAAGAAACATTAGGTTGAGATTATGCACAGATGGATTTACTCCATTTGCTGTCTCTGCTGCACCATATTCATATTGGCCAGTGTTTGTTACCCCGTATAATATTCCGCCCGACTTGTGTATGACAAATCCATATCTGTTCCTAACTTGTATTGTTCCAGGTCCATGCAATTTGAAAAGTTTGATTGGTGTATACTTGCAACCTTTGATTGACGAGTTATAATTATTATGGTATCAAGGTGTGGAAATATATGATATATCAACTAAATAAAACTTCAGATTGCATGCTGCTTTGATGTGGACTATAAATGATTTCCCTGCTTATGGAATGTTGTCCGGGTGGTCGACTGCTGAAAAGTTAGCTTGCCCTTGTTGTATGAAAGACACAAAAGCATTTACTTTAAAACATGGAGGTAAAAATACATGGTTCGACTGCCACCGTAGATTCTTGCCAATGAATCATGAATTTAGGTGAAATACAAGTGCATTTATGAAGAACCGAACTGATTTTGAGGAGCCACCGGCCTGCTTGTGTTCAGAAAAAATTTGGAGTAGAGTAAGGGATCTGCCTAAAGTAACAGAGTCTCTACCATCTAAGATACCAGGTTATGGTGTCACATATAACTGGACTAAACAGAGCATATTTTGGGAATTACCCTATTGGAAGCACAATCTTCTTCGGCATAATCTATACGTCATGTATATCAAGAAGAATATTTTTGACAACTTGTTTAACACTGTTATGGATGTTACTAACAAGACCAAAGATAACTTGAAGGCCAGGATGGACTTAAAGGAATATTGTAGGCGAAGTGAGTTGTATCTGACATACTTTAACAACAAGATTCAGAAGCCCAAAGCCAGTTACACGTTCACCTTGGACGAGAGAAGAGAGATTTGTAGTTGGGTTAACAATTTGAGGATGCCTGATGGGTACGTATCAAATTTGTCCATGTGTGTTTACATGAAAGAAGGGAAGTTAGCGTCAATGAAAAGCCACGATTGTCATATTTTCATGAAAGCGTTGATGCCTATTGCGTTTTCAAGGATTTGTGTTCTAGCACATTGAGGGTGGAGAACTTAATTTATATGGAGAGTAACATTATCTTAACTTTAAATAAGCTGGCAAAAATTTTCCCTCTTGATTTTTTTGATGTAATGGAACATCTTCCAATTCACCTTGCACAAGAGGCACGGCTTGGAGGGACAGTTCAATGTAGATGGATGTATCCCTTCGAGAGGTAATGATATTTAATCATTTACCTTTTGTATTTGCTTTAAAGATTGTTTAGTCTAAAAATAACACTATGCAGGACTATTGGCATATGTAAACAGACTATAAAAAATAGATCAAAAATTGAAGGTTTGATATGCGAGGCATATGTGGCTAAAGAAACAACTTATTTCTGTTCATACTATTTTGAACATGATGTTCCATGTTTGAGAATAGACCAAATCGGCATGACGATGGAGGCGAAATAGATCCTTTAGCACCAACCCTTTCCATTTTTAATCAATCAAGTAAAGGAGGTCCAAAAAATAGTCCAAAGTGAATGTTGTCTGAGATGGAGCTAAAGTCAGCTACAACACATGTATTGTTGAATTGCCCTGAGGTCCAACCTTATTATAGGTAAGTATATATTCGTATATATTACAGACTTTTATATTGGATCTACCACTGATTTAACTAATAAATGTTATAAAGACAGTTACTTTGTGGGTACATATGGGCAAGATGTTGTTTATCCCAAGTTTTCAGAGTGGTTTAAAGAATTTGTAAGTATTACTTATTATTTAACATGATTTTTATTATATGTAAATTAATTATATGTATTTTTAAAATTCTAAATTATATTTAATTATATATATAGGTTCATGATCCAGCTAATGGCATTAATGACCCATTTTTACGTGATATAACTTGGGGACCTGACCCTAGAGTCAAAATGATGTCTAAATACTTGGTCAATGGGTACAAGTTTCATACAGAAGAATGGTACAAATTTCATACAGAAAAATTTGATAATTATAATTGATTGATAATCGTCCCCTACGAGGATGGGTAAGAAGGTTCTTATACTATTTTTTAAGTTTTGACTGTACTTTTAGATATGTTAACATTAATGAATATTTATTTATAATTAAAACTTTTGAAACTTTAAGATGTTTATTAATTATATATATGCTAACTTTAATGCAGGTTTTTGTCATCCTTTCAGTCTGCACATTTGGTTGTGGATTCTATGAAGCTATTTTTCATGAGCCTTGGAATTCTTGAGACAGATACCGTACAACATCAGAGAGCAAATGTAGAATCAATATAGGATAAAAATTGATTACATTTATTTAATAATTATCGTCTTCATCTAATGTTACTTTATTATATTACAGATAAAGTGTACATGGCATCTTCAGGATCAAAATGCAATAAATAGTATTTTCGAGAAGAAGGCTGCTCAGCGGATTAAAGATACTATGTTCGCTGCTCGGAATGCCGGTAAAATGCCAAACTGGTTAAGAAAAGATGTTTGGGATAAACTTCTTGAGAAATGGAATACCGCAGAATGGAAGGAGAAGAGTGAACAAGCAAAGGCACACCGTGCCTCCAGTAAAGGTGGCTCGTTGCATACAGGAGGTTCGATTAGTTTGGTGGCCCATAAACTAAGATTGGTAATTACTTATAATATTTTTCTTAGTTTTACATATAGAATTTTACGTTTGTAATATCTAACTCATACTTTTTGTTATGAAGGAAATGGAAAGAGGGCGAGATATGAGTCACGCTGAGGTCTTCGAGGAGATGCACAAGAAAAAGAAGAGGGATAATACAAGAGAACACTGGGTGGAGACGCGTGCGTTGGATACATATGTAAAATACAAACTTCATAATTATTTATGATTTATTAATATTAGTTTGTTTACATAATAGTTATGTTTTCATTTCAGGAAGATTATCATAAAAGGGTGGAAGAATGGCAACAAACTTAGCCTCTTTCAACTCAACCAACAACTGATGATATGGCTTCATTGTGGACAGAGGCAGCGGGTGGAGTAAACAAAGACAGAGTCTACGGACTTGGAGTACATCGACCTACAGGTCATCCAAACCCACTCTTAGCTAATTCTTCTTCTTCTCAAAATCAAGAACAAATGAAAGATATAAGAAAAGAAATTTGTGATTTGAAGCAATATTTGGACTCCCAATTCGGAACATTTGTTAAGATGCAGAAATTTATAAGGAAACATGGGCATGATTTATCTGATGATGAGGATGAACAAACTGAATCTGATGTGTAATAGTTTAGGTGTGATGTTTTGGTTTATTGGTAAACTTGATTGTGAGAGACAACTTTATGTTTTATTTTAAAACTTGAATGTGGGCTACTATTTGGATGTTTTAAAATAAATGTTAGGTTTAATGGTTGGTATTTTGTTTTAGGTTGTGTTAATTGTTAGTTTATTATGTTAATAATTTGTATTGTTGGTTAATGGTTGATTGGTTGTGTTTAGGTTGTGTTAATGGTTGATTGGTTGTTGGTGTTGTTGTATTGTAATGTTTGACAGGTGGTGTAGCTCAAAATTGGGCAGAATTCTGCCCAGTTTTAAAGAAACTTCCGACTGATTTTCGACGAAAACAGTCGGACAACTGCCCAGATTTTGCCAAAAATTCCCAGATTTCTGACCGATTCGGTCGGAATTTTTTTTTAAAAAAAATTAATATTTAAAAGTTTTCGACGGATTTCGTCGGAAGTTAAATAAAATTTATTTTTTAATTAGTAGTTTCCGACCGATTCGGTCGGAAATTATATATTTATATTATTTAATTTTAAATAAATAATTATTTTTTTAAATATTATTACGACGGATTCGGTTGGTAAATTCCGACCACTTTGGTCGGAAATTTAAAAATATTTGGCCGTCTGCCCTTTTGAACGTTCCAACTAATTTGGTCGAAAATCACTGATGGATTCAGTCGAAAATAGTTTTCAGACCAACTGTTTTCCGACCGACCAAATTTGGTTGAAAAGTAGTCGGAAATTCGTGATTTTCGACCGTTTTGGCGGTCGGAATTCTGCCATTTTTCAGTAGTGGTTTAATCCAATACTAATTGATAAACAAGAAATTGAATAGATAATCTGAATAATAAAATAAATCAAACCAGTGTTCTAGCAGAGGTTTCGACCTCGATTCAAGATGGTCTCGAAGTTGGATAAGAAGAACAGTAAAGAACATAAAAATAAACAATGATGAACAGTAATGGATAGTAAGTGAAATAGAGAGCAGCGCTTTTGGTATATGTTTTTCAGTGAATCTGTCTCCTCTACAAATGAATGGGGTCCCTCTTTATATAGTAGAGGAATCCTAAATAAGGTACAATATTAATAACGGAAATAAATCCCATGATTGGCATGAATAACCACTTGGTTCGATTTGTTCCGTGATTTTCGCCGAGATTTTCGGTCGGTTGCTAATATTTCGCCATTCCGTTATTACGCCTTACTCAAAGTCGGTCATGCTCGGTCTCGATCTTCAGCGAGCACTTCGATTTTCATGCTCCATACTCTGCCATTGAGCTCGAGCCTGGTCTATTACGAGCTTACTCTCGAGGCAGCTCCTCGTGCCTATGAAATCTGACATGCCCGATTTCGACCGTATACAGATAGTCCCCACGTTTCTTGGAATAAAATGATAAGAAACGGTTTGAGCCTTGATTTTTCGAAACCTCGATCATGAAGTCGTCCTTATGATGTAAGTGGTGGATTTGATCGAAACGTCCTGTCAGTTCAGTTCCCCAAATCATTAATGCTTGTCAGTTAGCGGTCGGCCACTAACACCACTAAACCTTCGCCATGAACCTATAAATACCCACTCCTTCATTGAATCAAACGTTACTTTTGCTCTAATCAAACCTCTAAGTATTCTCACTCTTTTTGTCTCCTCATTTTTGTCGTCTGTATAGCCACCTTCGTTAGCATCGAAACTACCAGTTTTTCATCTTCCTTCACTCTTCTTTACTTATACAAATGGCAAAAATCTCAAAGACTGTACTGCAGAAGGAGAAAGCTTCTTGCTCCTCTTCCTGGCCGTCCGGCGGCAAGGCGCCGGTGGAGCCGCTTCCCCATTAATATGTTCCCGGCCTGTGTACTCTAAAATCCGACTTCAAGGTCAAAAACCCTTCATTGATCCCGGGCCGATGTGAGCATATGTCGATGTACATGTGCTCGATATCGAAGAGCCACCTCAAGGCCGTGAAGAGGGACTGCAACTGGGGTCTTGAGGTTGTGGTGCAAATTCCTGCTCCCGAAGAGAGCATCACCGCTTATGTAGAGGGGTTCCTAAGTGTTTACACTTATCCTTTCACATTGGATCCCCTCGACCTAATTATTATTGATCTCTGTAAAAGATATCAGGTCACCCTAGGCCAAATCCACCCCTCTCTATGGCGCATAGTAATCATGTTGCGCTTCTTCTCTAGCAAGGCCGAGGGGCTTGAGTTTACTCTAAATCACCTCATGCGGTTGTACCGGCCTCGAATCTACCGAGGACTAATTAGGCTCCAACGTCGGGCAACGAAGGTTTTAATCTCGAGCATCGATGAGGACAAGGATCGGGTTTGGATGAGCCGTTTTATATGGGTGAGGACCCGCGACATTATCCCGGAAGAGAAGATGTTGTTCCCTGAGGAGTAGAACTTCGACCGTAAGTGATCTTTTAAACTTTGTTCTTTGTACCTTCTTCGACTTCGCCTAATATCCCCTTCCGACATGCAGCTACTCCTTGGATGCCTCAAGCGGTACCTGACCTCGAAGATTGGGTTCGAAAGTTAGCCTCAACTTTCACTTATGTCGAACGTGCATGGCGTGATTTGGCAAAGGGCAGATGGGAGGCCAAGAACCACAATAAGGATATCCTTTGTCATGTTCTTTAACACTTTTTATACTCCATTTATCACTAATTTTCTTTTATGCAGGCCTGACCAAGGATGCCATTTTGAAACCTTCAAGTGGCAAGGAAGAAACCAAGTCCCCGGTTCCGAAGCCGGGGGAAGACAAGAAGAGGAAAACTACTTCGCACTCCGAGGACCCCAAGCTCAAACCTCGAAGGGTGAGGAGGAAAGTAATCGCTCTCACGATGGACTCGGTCAAAAAACTAGGAGACGAAGAAGAGGAAGAAGAGGAAACTACCTCGGCACTGACAGTCTGATCTAGGAAAGCCGTCGAGGTCACAAAACCTTCTGAGCCGACGGCGGCTGCTAAAATCAAGCCTCGTGTCGAGGAGGCTTCCAAAAAGAAATCGGGTGAGGATCCCGATGTCACGACCCAAACTGATGGACAGCGACGGGCACCCGGTACCTTACTCAACCGAGTATCAACATAACGTATCTTTTCATGTTATACTATGATAAATAACTAAGCTGGAAGGCTGCCGTGAGATAAGTAGAATACAACATGTGATACCAACTTATACATAAGACATACGGGCCTATAAGACCAAAATAACCACTCGTACACTGAACATAGGCCGACAAGGCTATACAATCTTTTACGTACATGACATCTGTCTACAAGCCTCTAAGAATACATAATTTTCATAAAGGTCGGGACAGAGCCCCGCCATACCAAAGAATACACATCTAAATCACACTGACCAAACAAGCAACTCCGGAGCAAATGGAATGCACCTACATTTTTCCGCTGAGCTGATCGCCTATTTGGAGGACTCTCGACCTGTCTATCAAGACCTGCGGGCATGAAACGCAGTGTCCCCAGGAAAAAGGGACGTCAGTACAAATAATGTACAGTGTACATAAGGAATGAAAATCAGTAAATAATAGACATGAGAGAAACATGGAGTAAAAGACTCGACATGTACGTCTGCATAGCTATGTGAATCATTTTATTTTTATAATGTCATGCATATGCGTAAAAATATCATACCATGCATAGGTATATGTGTTCATAACATCATCAAGCCACTGAGGGCATCCCATCATATCATTTCGGCCACTGTGGGCAAATCATCAACGTATACCAGCTGATCAGGTGGTGGTGCGTATATAACGCTATAACCTTTTTCCATATTCCATATACATATAATATATATATATACGCGTATATAATTCCATCTGGGCATAGGTCAGTGTATATGTATAAATGCATGAAATGCATAAGAAATACGTTAATAATATTTTCTCGGAATGTCATAAAAATAATATGCCTTAAGAAATACGTTAATAAGATTTTCTCGGAATGTCATAAAAATAATATGCTTGTCGGATAAATTTTATCAAATAAATGTTTTTCTGAGACCCATGAACATAAGATATGATAATAATTCACATGGAGAATCAAGAATATAGACACCCCTAATATTTCTATGAATAGAGTCGTTTATGGAAACTGTGCGTTTGCTCGTTTCTTTCAGTATTATTTGGGTCATGCCAAAATAAAGAAGGGATAGCCTTAACATACCTGGAGCAAAAAATAATCCGTATGATATTCTTGAAAAATGTTGCACCGTACTCCTTTAGAACCGCAAACTTTTACATTGCTATGATTTCAATAATTCTCGTTGGAATTGTTTTGTCGCAAGAAATTTTGTTGAAACTTGCTAGATTATAGCGTCTATTTGAATGTTTGAATTTAGGAAGATGTTATAAGGTTTCTTTCAGAAACTTGCTAGATTGAGGGAGTCTGTTTGAAATGGTTGATTTTGAAAAAATGTTCCAAGATCTCTTACTTTGTTTCTTTAAGTCTAATGAAGCCAAAATGCTAAATGACTTACACGTTATGATGCCACCTTTCAATTAAGGTCATTAGTCACTTATCTTAAATGGAGGAGCTGACACATTTAGTCATTAACACATATATTCTTAATTAATTAGGTAATATCCCATTACCCAATAATTATCCAATTACTCACATAATTAAGAATTACCTAAAATACTACTCCTTTTTAATACACTTTATACATCATACTATCATGGTCATGTGGTACCTTGTATGGTACTAGTCCATAAATACCGGGTATTTTAGCTCGGGCCGTATTTTATCCCAAAATGTCAAACTTCGACGAAATTCATTTTCTTTGATTCATTTACCGTTTCACCTTCATGAATTTACTCATCAATTGTTTAAAATTGCATAATACTTATAATCTCCAAATAATCTTATCCTTAAACTGATGTCAATTATCTTATGACAAATTCAACGTACTATACTACAGCGTGTAACATCGTCGTAACAAATTACTGTGGAACGTAATATCGTCGTAATAAATTACTGCGAAGCGTAACATCGTCGTAATAAATTATTGTGGTGCGTAACATCGTCGTAACAAATTACTGCGGAACGTAACATCGACGTAAAAATGTGAGGCGTAACATCATTCCCCCCTTTGGAACATTCGTTCGAATGTTGACTGATGCACTTATCATTTTCATAGCCTATGTCTTCCGAATACTTTAGTATTCTCTCTTTGCCATCTAGGCAATTGTTCTGTGAATAAATTCAAAGGCCAAGGCATTGCCCCTCTAGGCCTCTTTCTCATACCACGACTTGTGGTTGGAATCCTTCCAATCGCGTAACTGTTGCTACCTTCTATCATGCAGCCTGTATGACTTTGTCCTTGTACGTGTGTCCATGCGACTCTTCTCTCCTTTTTCCTCTGGCTCTTAGCCAATCTCTAGGCCTCATTTTGTGAACATATATAAAATTATGACAAGTTGTTCTTCTGGGTGTCTATGGCTTTACTACATCTAAGTAGGTCCCCCATTGTTACTGAGGTCTGCTACCAAACTCCAGGTTACTCTCGTTGCTTATCCCATATATATAAATCTAAGTCATTTAATGCTTCCTCATTACTATTCATCTTAAGTATGACGGCCTGATCTCATCTCATATTGTTGAACTTTTATCCATCTATTGTTGATTCACCTTAATGTTGATCCATCATCTACCACTGATAACTTGATCTCTTATGTAACACTGCCGCTAGGGCTCACGTCTCATCGGGGACATCTGGAGTAATTAGATTGATCCACCTAGGGGCGATAATATACTTCCATAACCGTATTTTTAGCATACCCGTATGACTCACCTTACATGGGTATTTTAATCCCGTACAATTCATGAAATCCTCTTCAAGTCATTACTCAATCGAAGGCCCAAACGTCATCCTTTATCTATCACAATCACATCCTCATTCCACTACCGGGGCAGCATTCCATTTCTTCTAGATGCTATTAGTCTTAGATCCCCTTGAGTTCATTCAGGCTATACTGAACTTTCTATAACTTAGATAAACCATTAGCTCTCTTGTTTTCATGGGTTTAATCCCGGGGACTTATCCATTCTCGTCACCTTCTCACTCGCCTTTTCTAATCCTTACTCATGTCATAAAACTTTGTCGCTTTACTATACTTTAGCTTGCAACCTTCCTTCAACTTGCTTGAACAATAGATTTTCCTTATGTTATTTTAGAACATCAAGCGAGACATCAAATCTCTAACTCCTCTTTACTTTCTTAATTAGACTTCTCGATACCTAGAAACCATAGGCTAGAAGACATGCTACTAACGATGTTGTTATCATTCCTGGATACTGAATCCCCGCGCTTCAACCCTTCTATCCGAAGTATGAACTGTTCACAACCTTCTGAGTTTGAGTATTTCATACTTTGTTTACCTTTGCCCTAAAATCTCGCATCATATCTTCTATCTCCTTCATGACCTCCCTTCCACATAGGTATACTTGACATCCATAACTTGAAGCTCTATTATAATACATGCACCTCTGGTGCACACACAATCCGGTGGAAGCTTCATACTGACTTCTTATAAGGATGGTCCTCTTCTAACTGGCTTTCTCGTAGAGCCGTTATAGAATATGACTGTTGTACTATTTCTCTTGTACCTCTGATATTAAGGGTGATTCTTCTATGTTCTCAATCACGATTCCTGAAATTTTCCGGGTCCAATAATCAGACTCGTGATTTACTTAGTTGATGTAACGCTTTAGTTTCCTCTTCCTTCTGATCGGCCTTTATGTAGGGTTAAGCTATCTCCCGATCTGCGGCTTCTGGTATTAGCTATTACTTTAGCCTTTCATGGGCGCTATGGAATATCCATGATACAGTCTTTTTTAACAATTCAATCCCTTGTCTATGACCTAGACTCAATTCTTTTGTTTTAACTTATACCAGAGTCTTCTACAGCTATATGATTGTCAACATACATGTTGCATGGATAATACTCCGAAATCTTAAGTGCGTCCATAACGTAACTAACTCTGGATCATTGATCGAATAATTATTTTCGTTCCTTCTCAACTTTCTTTAAATGTAAGCTATTACTTTTCCTGGTCGTTATGTCCCCTTGTTGTGTGCATACTTAACTTATCTTAGTTCCTATGTATACCGGAATTTTTGTGCAACTCATATGATTTCGAATATTACTTTTGATGTTACTTTTCGTTCATTAGCCACGGTAGGTGCCACTTCCTTATGGAGTGCATACAATGTTGTAGTGAGACTATTTTTGACAAGACCATTTCCTCTTTAGGTCACTGTGCTAAGGTTGAAGCCTTCTTGCCTCAGCTAGTCTTTCATTGTAGTACATAGAGAGGACCCTCTAACACTTG
Source organism: Nicotiana tomentosiformis (assembly GCF_000390325.3). Lineage (NCBI taxonomy): Eukaryota > Viridiplantae > Streptophyta > Magnoliopsida > Solanales > Solanaceae > Nicotiana > Nicotiana tomentosiformis. Next base: position 106,683,856 of record NC_090815.1, on the reverse strand, counting down.
TAAAGCTGCGAGCTTATTACATCGTATACTCGACGGAATTTTTGATGTCTTTCCTCGCCTATAATTATCTGTAGTTACTTACCTCCACACCCATGTACTTGTAGGGTTGCTTCTGAGCTGATATTTTGAATGTCTTCCTAGTGGCACTCTCTTTTATCTCCGTAACACTCATTCGGTACCTTTAACCACCCCAACTCCTATCTAAATATTTCTCAAGTATTATAATGACATTACTGCGAGGCTGAATTCACCATATTGGGTTTTATTATGTTTATCTTGCACGATCTGCTGACTCGTCTATAACCTCCTGTCTAGCCATAACTGGGCTCTTCCTGAATCAACTACCAACTACTCGTTGGCCCATTCTCATATCAATGTTCCACGTAATCTTTCTTGGGTTATTTCCTTTGTCTTAACTTACGTCTCGCTCTGGCTCATTATCTATCAATAACATCCCGGTCCGGAACCCTTACTTCCTCTCCTTGACGTCGTGCTTTCATAATGTTCTGGAATCGTAGCATACCTGTAGGCTTTGAATAAATGCAATCTTATCCTTTTTCTTATTCTTGTCGCATTCTTCCTTTATCATTCCATGATTACTAGAACCATTTATTTCTGACTTAATGCCACATCACTCCATATTCACCCCTTTTAGGAGAGTACTAAGATTTAGTGATAGGACGATCTGCGTATAGCTGTTTTACCTCTTCATCTTTGGCGTCGTTCCACATCATCGATGATCTTTACTCGCCTCGCGGTAATCCTTCTATACCAAGGATAAAAAAATTCCTTACTCACGAGGAAGGCACCTAGTATAACTGGCACATACAATCCCTTAAGCTTAACTTTGCTCACATTGCTTTCTTTAGGAAAACGTCTTCCTGAACGACCATTCTCTGAATTTCTCATGAATCTTCTTCTGTTGTCCATTCTATTAACGCCGGAACAAAATTTGAAACTCTTATGATGCCGACTATTATCCAATCACTCAGTCCCTAATTCATGTTTAGTTTATCTTATTCACCATCCCATACTGATTCTTATTATTCTGGGGTCTAACCTTTCCTTCCGGTAGTTGCGTTGGAGTCACGAACTTATATCTCGAAGTGAGGATATGACTTTATGGCCTATACTCTTTTGTTGTCTTACGGCCTATCACCTCTCGTCTCTTCCTTCACTTGACTATAGATTCTGTAATACTGTCATCTTTCGATCGACCGTTGTCATCCATGTATCATATCTTACTCGTAATGCTTCATTAGCTCTCTTCTTATTTCCTGCTAACATTTCTGTCTATCACTTTATTCTGAAAACTTCAACAAGATATTCTTTTACTTTTAGCTCCCCTTTGCTCCATCCACTGGCTCTTCGGGTTACCTAGCATTATCTCTACTAAGGACGGGAGCCATACTAAGATAATATTTATCCTTTTCAGGCTTCTAGTGCCTATCTTTGTAGCACTCATATCTAGCTGTACTATTTTAGAGTGTGCTATTTGGGTGTCTCACAAGGAGACCTATTAGCACATTTGCAATATCCTTCGGAAATGTCAACTAACGCAAACAATCAATTCACCATTTTGGGTTACTCTAACCCAAGCCGTACCCTGATATCCCATCCTTTTCTTAATCTACACCTGTTAGCCCCCAATAGGGTATAACTGAGATGGGTATGGCCAATTATACATACCTCTGTTACTGTTGAGGGTAACTCACAATGCTTATATTTTTTTGTTAGAACTGTAATACTGATAATCTTCATTAACTGGGTGCCTCGTACCCTTCTTCACATTGCTTCTTTTACTTGCTGAAACTTGTGTCTCCCTCCTTATTCCTTTTTACCGTAAGAGTGGATAGGCATTCTTGCCTTAGGGATCCTTATCAAGAAGCTTACACATCTTAGTATACACATGATTTGCTGAATACCTCATATTTATCCATCATAAGCATGATGCAAAAATCAAGTTCCTCTTACTCAACTTTTACACAGCCACATGCAATCTCTTACCAACCGTCTTTCTAGACGTAGGCATCATCATATTAGGAATATATAAATGAGCCGTAAGGCTGCTGTGAGATAAGTAGAATACAACATGTGATACCAACTTATACATAAGATATACTGGCCTATAAGACCAAAATAACCACTCGTACACTGCACATAGGCCGACAAGGCCATACAATCTTTTACGTACATAACATCTGTCTACAAGCCTCTAAGAATACATAATTTTCATAAAGGTCGGGACAGAGCCCCGCCAATCCAAACAATACACATCTAAATCACATTGACCAAACAAGCAACTCCGGAGCAATTGGAGTGCACCTACATTTTTCCGCTGAGCTGATCGTCTACTTGGAGGACTCTCGACCTATCTATCGAGACCTGTGGGCATGTAACGCAGTGTCCCTAGGCAAAAGGAATGTCAGTACAAATAATGTACCGAGTACATAAGGAATGAAAATCAGTAATTAATAGACATGAGAGAAACATGGAGTAAACGACTCGACATGTACATCTGCATAGCTCTGTGAATCATTTCATTTTTATAATATCATGCATATGCATATAAATGTCATACCATGCATAGGTATATGTGTTCATAACATCATCAAGCCACTGAGAGCATCCCATCATATCATTTCGGCCACTACGGGCAAATCATCAATGTATACCAGCTGATCAGGTGGTGGTGCATATATAACGCCATAACATTTTCCCATATTCCATATAGATATAATATACATATATACGCGTATATAACGCCATCTGGTCATGGGTCAATGTATATGTATAAATGCATGAAATGCATAAGAAATACCTTAATAATATTTTCTCGGAATGTCATAAAAATAATATGCCTTAAGAAATACGTTAATAAGATTTTCTCGAAATGTCATAAAATTAATATTCCTGTCGGATAAATTTTATCAAATACGTATTTTTCTGAGACCCGTGAACAGAAGATATGATAATAATTCACATGGGGAATCAAGAATATAGACACCCCTAATATTTCTATGAATAGAGTCGTTTATGGAAACTGTGCGTTTGCTCATTTCTTTCAGTATCATTTGGGTCATGCCAAAAGAAAGAAGGGATAGCCTTAATATACCTGGAGCAGAGAAAAATCCGTATGATATTCTTGAAAAAGGTTGCACCGTACTCCTTTAGAACCGCAAACTTTTACATTGCTATGATTTCAATAATTCTCGTTGGAATTGTTTTGTCGCAAGAAATTTTTTTGAAACTTGCTAGATTATTGCATCTGTTTGAATGTTTGAATTTAGGAAGATGTTATAAGGTTTCTTTCAGAAACTTGCTAGATTGAGGGAGTCTGTTTGAAATGGATGATTTTGGAAAAATGTTCCAAGATCTCTTACTTTGTTTCTTTAAGTCTAATGAAGCCAAAATGCTAAATGACTTACACGTTATGATGCCACCTTTCAATTAAGGTCATTAGTCACTTATCTTAAATGGAGGAGCTGACACATTTAGTCATTAACACATATATTCCTAATTAATTAGGTAATATCCCATTACCCAATAATTATCTAATTACTCACATAATTAAGAATTACCTAAAATACTACTCCTTTTTAATACACTTTATACATCATACTATCATGGTCATGTGGTACCTTATATGGTACTGGTCCATAAATATCGGGTATTTTAGCTCGGGCCGTATTTTATCCCAAAATGTCAAACTTCGATGAAATTTATTTTCTTTGATTCGTTTACCGTTTCACCTTCACGAATTTACTCATCAATTGTTTAAAATTGCATATTACTTATAATCTCCAAATAATCTTGTCCTTGAACTGATGTCAATTATCTTATGACAAATTCAACGTACAATACTACAGGGTATAACATCGTCGTAACAAATTATTGCGGAACGTAATATCATCATAATTAATTATTGCGGAGCATAACATCATCGTAATAAATTACTGCGGAGCGTAACATCGTCGTAACAAATTACTATGGAACGTAACATCGACGTAAAAATGTAAGGCGTAACATCATTCCCCCCTTTGGAACATTTGCCCTCGAATATTAACTGATGCACTTATAATTTTCATAATCTATGTTTTCCGAATACTTTAATATTCTCTCTTTTCCATCTAGACAATTGTTCTGTGAATAAATCCAAAGGCCAAGTCATTCCCCCTCTAGGCCTCTTTCTCATACCCCGACTTGCGGTCGGAATCCTTCCAATCCCGTAACTGTTGCTACCTTCTATCATGCAGCCTGTATGACTTTGTCCTTGTACGTGTGTCCATGCGACTCTTCTCTCCTTTTTCCTCTGACTTTTAGCCAATCTCTAGGCCTCATTTTGTGAACATATATAAAATTATGACAAGTTGTCCTTTTGGGCGTCTATGGCTTTACTACATCTAAGTAGGTCCCCTATTATTATTGAGGTCTGCTACCAAACTCCAGGTTACTCTCGTTGCTTATCCCATATATATAAATCTAAGTCATTTAATGCTTCCTCATTACTATTCATCTTAAGCATGACGGCCTGATCTTATCTTATATTGTTGAACTTTTATCCATCTATTGTTGATTCACCTTAATGTTGATCCATCATCTACCACTGATAACTTGATCTCTTATGTAACACTGCCGTTAGGGATCACGTCTCATCGGGGACATCTGGAGTAATTAGATTCATCCACCTAGGGGTGATAATATACTTCCACAACCGTATTTTGTAGCATACCCGTATGACTCACCTTACATGGGTATTTTAATCCCGTACAATTCATGAAATCCTTTTCAAGTCATTACTCTTGAAGGCCCAAACGTCATCCTTTATCTATAACAATCACATCCTCATTCCACTACCGGGGCAGCATTCCATTTCTTCTAGATGCTATTAGTCTTAGATCCCTTTGAGTTCATTCAGGCTATACTGAACTTTCTATAACTTAGAGAGACCATTAGCTCTCTTGTTTTCATGGGCTTAATCCTGGGGACTTATCCATTCTCGTCACCTTCTCACTCGCCTTTTCTAATCCTTACTCATGTCATAAAACTTTGTCGCTTTACTATACTTTAGCTTGCAACCTTCCTTCAACTTGCTTGAACCATAGATTTTCTTTATGTTATTTTAGAACATCAAGCGAGACATCACATCTCTAACTCCTCTTTACTTTCTTAATTAGACTTCTCGATACCTAGAAACCATAGGCTAGAAGACATGCTACTAACGATGTTGTTGTCATTCCCGGATACTGAATCCCCGTGCTTCAACCCTTCTATCCGAAGTATGAACTGTTCACAACCTTCTGAGTTTGAGTATTTCGTACTTTGTTTACCTTTGCCTTAAAATCTCGCATCATATCTTCTATCTCCTTCATGACCTCCCTTCTACATAGGTATAATTCACATCCATAACTTGAAGCTCTATTATAATACCTGTATCTCTGGTGCACACACAATTCGATAGAAGTTTCATACTGACTTCTTATAAGGATGGTGCTCTTCTAACTGGCTTTCTTGTAGAGCCGTTATAGAATATGACTGTTGTACTATTTCTCTTGTACCTCTGATATTAAGGGTGATTCTTCTATGTTCTCAATCATGATTCCTGAAATTTTCCGGGTCCAATAATCAGACTCATGATTTACTTAGTTGATGTAACTCTTTAGTTTCCTTTTCCTTCTGATCGACCTTTATGTAGGGTTAAGTTATCTCCCGATCTGCGGCTTCTGGTATTAGCTGTTACTTTAGCCTTTCATGGGCGCTATGGAATATCCATGATACAGTCTTTTTTAACAATTCAATCCCTTGTCTATGACCTAGACTCAATTCTTTTGTTTTAACTTATACCAGAGTCTTCTACAACTATATGATTGTCAACATAAATGTTGCATGGATAATATTCCGAAATCTTAAGTGCGTCCATAATGTAACTAACTCTGGATCATTGATCGAATAATTCCTTTCGTTCCTTCTCAACTTTTTTTAAACGTAAGCTATTACTTTTCCTGGTCTTTCGGTCTCTTTGTTGCGTGCATACTTAACTTATCTTAGTTCCCACGTATACCGGAATTTTCGTGCAACTCATATGATTTCGAATATTACTTTTGATGTTACTTTCCGTTCATTAGCCACGGTAGGTGCCACTTCCTTATGGAGTGCATACAATGTTGTAGTGAGACTGTTTTTGACAAGACCATTTCCTCTTTAGGTCACTGTGCTTAGGTTGAAGCCTTCTTGCTTATTCCCTCAGCTAGTCTTTCATTGTAGTACTTAGGGAGGACCCTCTGACACTTGCAAAGCTGCGAGCTTATTACATCGTATACTCGACGGAATTTTTGATGTCCTTCCTCACCTATAATTATCCGTAGTTACTTACCTCCATGCCCATGTACTTGTAGGGTTGCTTCTGAGCTGATATTTTGATTGTCTTCCCAGTGACACTCTCTTTTATCTCCGTAACACTCATTCGGTACCTTTAACTACCCCAACTCCTATCTGAATATTTCTCAAGTATTACAATGACATTACTGCGAGGCTGAATTCACCATATTGGGTTTTATTATGTTTATCTTGTACGATCTGTTGACTCGTCTGTAACCTACTGTCTAGCCATAACTGGGCTCTTCCTGAATCAACTACCAACTACTCGTTGGCCCATTCTCATATCAAAGTTCCACGTAATCTTTCTTGGCTTATTTCCTTTGTCTTAACTTACGTCTCGCTCTGGCTCATTGTCTATGAATAACATCCCGGTCTGGAACCCTTACTTCCTCTCCTTGACGTCGTGCTTGCATAATGTTCGGGAATCGTAGCATACTTGTAGGCTTTGAATAAGTGCAATCTTATCCTTTTTCTTATTCTTATCGCATTCTTCCTTTATCATTCCATAATTACTAGAACCATTTATTTCTGACTTAATGCCGCATCACTCCATATTCCCCCCTTTTAGAAAAGTACTAAGATTTAGTGATACGATGATCTGCGTATAGCTATATTACCTCTTCATCTTTGGAGTCTTTCCACATCATCGATAATCCTTACTCGCCTCGTGGTAATCCTTCTATACCAAGGATAACAAAATTTCTTACTCACGATGAAGGCACCTAGTATAATTGGCACATACAATCCCTTAAGCTTAACTTTTCTCACATTGCTTGCTTTAGGAAAACGTCTTCCTGAATGACCATTCTCTGAATTTCTCATGAATCTTCTTCTGTTGTCCATTCTATTATCGCTGGAATAAAATCTGAAACTCTCATGATGCCGACTATTATCCAATCACTCAGTCCCTAATTCATATTTAGTTTATCTTGTTCACCAGCCATACTGATTCCTATTATTCTGGGATCTAACTTTTCCTTCCGGTAGTTGCGTTGGAGTCGCGAACTTATATCTCGAAGTGAGGATATGACTTTATGGCCTATACTCTTTTGTTGTCTTAAGGCCTGTCACCTCTCGTCTCTTCCTTCACTTGACTATAGATTCTGTACTACTGTCATCTTTCGATCTACCGTTGTTATCCATGTATCATATCTTACTCGTAATGCTTCATTAGCTCTCTTCTTATTTCCTGCTAACATTTCTGTCTATCACTTGATTCTGAAAACTTCAACAAGATATTCTTTCGCTTTTAGCTCCCCTTTGCTCCATCTACTGGCTCTTCGGGTTGCCTAGCATTATCTCTCTACTAGGGACGGGAGCCATACTAAGATAATATTTATCCTTTCCAGGCTTCCAGATCCTATCTTTGTAGCACTCATATCTAATTGTACTATTTTAGAGTGCGCCATTTGGGTGTCTCACAAGGAGACCTATTAGCACATTTTCAATATCCTTCAGAAATGTCAACTAACGCAAACAATCAATTCACCATTTTGGGTTACTCTAACCCCAGTCGTACCCTGATATCCCGTCCTTTTCTTAATCTACACCTGTTAGCCCCCAATAGGGTATAACTGAGATGGGTGTGGACAATTATACATAACTCTGTTACTGTTGAGGGTATCTCACAATGCTTATATTTTTCTGCCGGAACTGTAATACTGATAATCTTCATTAACTGGGTTCCTCGTACCCTTCTTCACCTTGCTTCTTTTACTTGATGAAACTTGTGTCTCCCTCTTTATTCCTTTTTACCGTAAGAGTGGATGGGCATTCTTGCCTTAGGGATCCTTATTAAGAAGCTTACACATCTTAGTATACACATGATTTGCTGAATACCTCATATTTATCCATCATAAGCATGATGCAAAAATCAAGTTCCTCTGACTCAACTCTTACACAGTCACATGCAATCTCTTGCCAACCGTCTTTCTAGACGTAGGCATCGTCATATTAGGAATAAGATAGAGTTTAGGAAACTGAGTTCCTACAACTGAGCTCTACCACACGATCTAGAGTAAGAAGAATGAGTGACAATCCTAAATGTCTTGTAGCCTCCTGCTTATAAGTGCGGTGCACAACATACCCATAAACAAGACTCTACTAGATATGACTTGTAGACTCCCTAGGACAGAACTGCTCTGATACCACTTTTGTCACGACCCAAACCGATGGGCCGCGACGGGCACCCGGTACCTTACTCAACCGAGTACTAACATAACGTATCTTTTCATGTCATACTATGAAAGATAGCTGAGCCGGAAGGCTGCCGTGAGATAAGTAGAATACAACATGTGATACCAACTTATATATAAGACATACGGGCCTATAAGACCAAAATAACTACTCGTACACTGAACATAGGCCGACAAGGCCATACAATCTTTTACGTACATGACATCTTTCTACAAGCCTCTAATAATACATAATTTTCATAAAGGTCGGGACAGAGCTCCGCCATACCAAACAATACACATCTAAATCACACTGACCAAACAAGCAACTCCGGAGCAAATGGAGTGCGCCCACATTTTTCCGCTGAGCTGATCGACTACTTGGAGGACTCTCGACCTGTCTATCGAGAACTGCAGGCATGAAATGCAGCATCCCCAGGCAAAAGGGACGTCAGTACAAATAATGTACCGAGTACGTAAGGAATGAAAATCAGTAAATAATAGACATGAGATAAACATGGAGTAAAAGACTCGACATGTACGTCTGCATAGCTCTGTGAATCATTTCATTTTTATAATGTCATGCATATGCGTATAAATGTCATACCATGAATGGGTATATGCGTTCATAACATCATCAAGCCACTGAGGGCATCCCATCATATCATTTCGGCCACTGTGGGCAAATTATCAATGTATACCAACTGATCAGGTGGTGGTGCGTATATAACGCCATAACCTTTTCCCATATCCCATATACATATAATATACATATATACGCATATATAACGCCATCTGGCCATAGGTCAATGTATATGTATAAATGCATGAAATGCATAAGAAATACGTTAATAATATTTTCTCGGAAGGTCATAAAAATAATATGCCTTAAGAAATACGTTAATAAGATTTTCTCGGAATGTCATAAAAATAATATGCATTTCGGATAAATTTTATCAAATACGTATTTTTCTGAGACCCGTGAACAGAAGATATAATAATAATTCACATGGGGAATCAAGAATATAGACACCCCTAATATTTCTATGAATAGAGTCATTTATGAAAACTGAGCGTTTGCTCGTTTCTTTCAGTATCATTTGGGTCATGCCAAAAGAAAGAAGGGATAGCCTTAACATACCTGGAGCAGGGAAAAATTCGTATGATATTTTTGAAAAAGGTTGCACGGTACTCCTTTAGAACCGAAAACCTTTACGTTGCTATGATTTCAATAATTCTCGTTGGAATTATTTTGTCGCAAGAAATTTTGTTGAAACTTGCTATATTATAGCGTCTGTTTGGAATTTTTGAATTTAGGAAGATGTTATAAGGTTTCTTTCAGAAACTTGCTAGATTGAGGAAGTGTAACGACCCGGTCGGTCGTTTTGAGAGTTAGAGCCCGAACCCCTATTAACTTCTTCTCCCATATCTATTTCTGCTATTGTGACTTGCCGGGCTGATTGGTTTTGAGTTTCGGAGTATTTTGGGATACTTAGTCCCTAAATGAGAGCTTAAGTCTTAGAATTTGGATAGTAGTCGGAACTGTGTGAAGACGGCTTCAGAATGGAATTCCGTCAGTTCCGTTAGTTCTGTTAGGTAATTTTGGACTTCGGGGCGTGTCTGGAATGTGTTTTCGGGGCCCGTAGCTCATTTTGGCTTGAAATGGCAAAAATTAATTTTTTGGAGATTTGGATCGGTAGTGAAAATTTTGATATCGAGATCGGACTCTGATTCCGGAAGTTGGAGTAGGTCCATAATGTTGAATATGACTTGTGTGCAAAATTTGAGGTCATTCGGACGTGGTTTGATAGGTTTCGACATCGGTTGTAGGAATTTGATGTTTCAAGTTCTTTAAGTTTGAATTAGAGAGTGATTCGTGATTTTAGCGTTAGTTGATGTGATTTGAGGGCTCGACTAAGTTCGTATGGTGTTTTAGGATTGGTTGGTATATTTGGTTGAGGTCCCGGGGGGGCTCGGGTGAGTTTCGAGTGCTTAACGGATCAAAAGTTGGATTTGTGTTGCTGCTGAAGTCTTCAGGCATCTGTCATTTTCGCACCTGCGGTGGAGAGACCGCAGGTGCATGATCGCACATGCAGAGAGGCAAGCACAGAAGAGGATTTGGGATGTATGGTCAGGGGTCGCAGGTGCGAAGGGAAATACCGCATCTGCGATGCCCACAGATGCGCTAAAGGACCCTCAGGCGCGGAGGAGATCGCAGAAGCGGATAATAGCCCGCAGGCACAAACTCGCAGGTGCGGCCCTTTTTTCGTATAAGCGGACCTAGCCCTCTTAAATCGTTTCCGCACCTACGAAGGAAATTCCGCAGGTGCGACCCAAGGCCCGCAGATGCGGAATAACTGGGCAGAAAAGGGGCAGATTCGAGGGTTTGAAGTTCACTTCACAAATTTGATTGAGAGCTCGGTAGAAGGCGGAATTTGGAGAGATTTTTCGAGGAAGTTTTTGGGTAATTATTCTTAACTCCCTTATGGTTATATTCCACTAATCTATGCTTGAATTCATCGTTTAAATTCGGATTTGGGGTGAAACATTGAGAAAAGTTCTTAGGCCGAATTTTGGGGTTTTGATCGAGATTTTGGTGTCGGATTTTAGTAAATTTGATATGGTTAGACTCGTGAGTGAATGAGCTTTTATATTTTATGACTTTTACCCGATTTCGAGGAGTGGGCCCCACGGACGATTTTTGAGTTAAATTTCGGAATTTTTATTAAATGTTGATTTCGTTAATTAGATGAGTCTATTATTGTTGTATTTATGATACGTAATTTCTTTTGACTAGATTTGGGCCATTCAGAGCCGGATATTCGTGGTAAAAGCATTGAGACCGATTAATTGAGCTTGACTCGAGGTAAGTGGCTTGCCTAACTTTGGGGGGGGGGGGGGGGGGGAGGGGAATCCCCTTAAGATTTGGAAGTATTGTGATATGTGAGCGTCGTGTACGTGAGTGACGAGTACGTACACGGGCTAGTTGTGAAAAACCTGATTTTTCTTACTGAGCAGCAGCATGTTTTCCTGTTATTTTGAGTTATACCATTTTAATGAGTACTAATCTATTTTCATTCTTAATTGAGTTATTCCAATATGTGTAGCTATCATGTTTAGTCTAATATAACATGTCTACGTGTCTTAATTATTAATGTGAATTATGTGCAGCATGCTTAATGAATTTTCTGCTTCTTCCCTGACTAGTACTTAGTCTAAATTGTAAGAATTTCATGATGTAGTTGTATTTTTATCATCTGTGCTGCATATTTACTTTGGGACTACGGAACGGTATTCCGGGAGATCCCCCTGTCTTACATATTTACTTTGGGACTACGGAACGGTATTCTGGGAGATCCCCCTGCACATTTATTTTGGGACTACGAAATAGTATTCCGGGAGATTTCCCTGCATATTTATTTTGGGAATACGGAACGGTATTCCGGGAGATTCCCCTGCACATTTATTTTGGGACTACGGAACGGTATTCCGGGAGATCCCCCTGCATATTTATTTTGGGACTACGGAACGGTATTCCGGGAGATCCCCCTGCACATTTACGTTTGGGACTACGGGACGGTATCTCGGGAGATCCTCTGTTATGTTTCTGCGTACTAAGTTGTTACCTTCTATGATTTTATTGTTGTTAAATTTTCAGCCTTTATTTTATTGCGGTATTACACTCTATATTGTTTTATTACATATTTGCCAGTAGGGCCTTGACCTGACCTTGTCACTACTCGACCGAGGTTAGGCTTGGCACTTACTGGGTACCGATTTTGGTGTACTTATGCTACTCTCTGCACCTATTTTCGTGTGCAGATGCAGGTGCACCTTATCAGCCGCACTATCAGTGAGCCAGGACAGTTTTGGAGACTTCAAGGTAGATCTGTCGCGTCCGCAGACCTCGGAGTCCCCTTCTACTCTTTCCCATGTCCATTATCTTCTGTATTTTTCCTTGTTAGACTCTGATGTATAGAGACACTAGATCTTTCCTTCTGTAGTTTGTGATTCACGATATTCCGGGGTTTGGGATTTGTTGTGTATTTTTGAATAGTTGGTTAAAATTTTATTTTTATTTCATATTTCCGCAAAAATGTTAGGCTTACCTAGTTGTAGAGACTAGGTGTCGTCACGATGTCACACGGAGGGAAAATTGGGTCGTGACAGGGAGTCTGTTTTAAATGTTTGATTTTGGTAAAATGTTCCAAGATCTCTTACTTTGTTTCTTTAAGTCTAATGAAGGCAAAATGCTAAATGACTTACACGTTATGATGCCACCTTTCAATTAAGGTCATTAGTCACTTATCTTAAATGGAGGGGCTGCCATATTTAGTCATTAACCCATATATCCCTAATTAATTAGGTAATATCCCATTACCCAATAATTAACCAATTACTCACATAATTAAGAATTACCTAAAATACTACTCCTTTTTAATACACTTTATACATCATACTATCATGGTCATGTGGTACCTTGTATGGTACTAGTCCATAAATATCGGGTATTTTAGCTCGGGCCGTATTTTATCCCAAAATGTCAAATTTCAACGAAATTCATTTTCTTTGATTCGTTTACCGTTTCCACTTCATGAATTTACTAATCAATTATTTAAAATTGCATAATACTTATAATCTCCAAATAATCTTGTCCTTGAAGTGATGTCAATTATCTTATGACAAATTCAACGTATAATACTACAGGGTGTAACATTGTCATAACAAATTACTGCGGAACGTAATATCGTCGTATTAAATTACTGCAGAGCGTAACATCGTCGTAATAAATTACTGCAGAGCATAACATCGTCATAACAAATTACTGCGGAACTTAACATCGACGTAAAAATGCGAGGCATAACACCCGAATTACCAGAGGTCGAGATCGTTTCTCGGTCATCTGCAACTGCACCGGACAGGGCCGGTTCTGAGATCCCGAAGATCGATCAGATCAGAGCATCCCGGGTGACTTGCGCGGGACCATGATAGCAGGTCACTTGCCTTCTCTTTCGACCTTTTCTGAGGAGGCACTAAGGGAAGCTCGAGAGCTGAAGACCCCTGATATAGGCAGAGGCTCTAGTGTAGGGGATCCCATTCGGGATTGCTTTACTTTAGTCGATGATGCCTATGATGTCAGTGATGCTTATATTCTTTTAGAATAGGCCCAACGTCTCTCATCTCGAGTAAGAATCAGTTTACTGCACTCCTTTTCTTTACTCTTTTTTTCTTTTTCTCTAAATCTGACTTGTGTTTTCCTTTTTTGTATAGGCCTTCGCCAAGTTTCGAGCTGACTTCAACCAGTGTGAAACCGAGCTCCAAAAGGTCTCGGAGGAGAGGAACTCTCTTAAGCTTTTTTGTGGCCAAAAAGACGAAACTATAAAGGACCTTCAAGCGGATTTGGCCAAGGCTCGTGAGGAAGAAGCCGAGTTAGATAAGCAGGTGAGCATCCTTTTGATAAAGTACGAACTCGATCCAACTATGGAGGCTAATACTTCATTATCTCAGCTGCAGAAAAAGGTTGAAAGGACCGAGCTGCTTCGGGGAGAAGTCGATCAGGTAAAGGCCGATTGTGATCGGTGGAAGGAGAATATGGACCGCCTGGCTGCAGAAAAAGAAACTACCTTAGCCAAACTTTCATCGACCGAGGTTCAACTTCGGGGCGTCAAAGAGAAAATTTCGGCCCAAGAAAAGAGGATCGAGGAGCTTGAAACCGGGCTTGTTGAGGCCAAGGCGGAGATCGAGAAGACAAAGGTCATGGCAGACAAGTCCATTTCCATATACCGGGCCGATACTGAGGCTGCTCAAATGCAGCTAAGGAAGGCTTCTGACCGAGAGCAATGGATAATTGACTCGGCAAAGTGTCAATCCCGGAGGGAAACCCTCGAGGAAATACATACTCGAGGTTTTGACCTCTCCAAGGAGATAGCCTGAGCCAAGGTGCTTGAAGCTGAAGCCAGGCAGCTTGCCTCCTTCGATAACGAAGACGATGATGATGAAGGCAGTCGAAGCGGATCCGATGAGGGGCCTGAAGGGGAAGTTGCACCCAGAAAAGAGGTCGAAACCGTCCGTAGTTAGATCTTAATTTCTCTTTTTGTAAGACCTTGATCAGTCTTTTGTACATAACCATTTTTACCAATATATAATAGAAAAACTTCTTTTGAATGTCTTCTCAGTTTTATGTTCAAACGTGTTTTGTGCTTTTGCCTTGTGAAAATTTTGTTGTTGCAGCCTCTGTAATCGAGTGAACACTAATTCAAACTTTAGAATAAATCCTAGGTTTTTTAGACACGCAAGGGCGAGTCCCCGAGCTCAATAATATGTTCGAGATTTCGGATGGCTTGATCGATGCCATGACTGCACTATTTTTATAACCAAGTTCGAGTATGTTTCGAACTTAGAATAGAGCAAACCCTTAGGTTTTTTATCAAATAATGTGTAATTTTCGAACTTATAGTAACATACCCCTTAAGGTTTTATGGCGGATCCTTGAGCTAAATTCAAGCCAACTTTATTTGAACTCGGAATAGTGGAGCCCTTAGGTCCTAGTTGAGTGAGAACAAAGTCTAAAACTCTAAATGTATTGGCCCTTAGGCCCTTTTAGGTTGGACCCATATGGCCTCTAAAAGATGGATATTATTTCCCCCTTTCGGCTTAAAAGACTTAGTAAAATTTCTTTATGCCTTAGCATGTATTTTTTTACTCATTGGGTTTTTTGAGGGTCCGATGTCGGTTGAAACCCTTTTGCTTTTTTTTTTTGCCTTAGCACGTTTGTGTTAAAGATAATTTGATACCTCTTAAGGGTTTTTGAGGGCTGATTTTATCGAAGCCCTTTTGATTATTTGCCAAGGGTAGCCTTTTTTAACCGGTTTTTCAGAGAATTTGAAGGCTTATCGTTATTGCAAAATTCGGACGCCTCCGAGCCACGTTATTTAGGCCGTAGCCTTTAGATAGGTCGTAACCTTCGGGTATATATTTTGGCCGTAGACTTCTGGTATGGCTCTTGGGCTTATTTCCCAATAACATTTCGAACTAGTTTGAAATGTCAGTCCCCGAGAATGGTGGCCTTGGCCTATAGATCGAGGGGTGCCTCTTTGAGGTCTTATTAATTTGAGTTTAGATAACTCGAATATACCTATCATCGATGGTAGTCCCCGATTGTATATTTGCACTTTGGCTCTTGAGCCGTTTCTCACAATATCATAAGCATGAGGTTTTTATAGTAGAGGATTTTCTTTGAGACACAAAATGTTTAAATGAAGAGAGAATGCTTCTTTGAATAGTTTATACATGCGCACATGTTTTGCCATCGAGGCTCGACTAATTTATATGGACACGGTCTACTTGACCGTTTTTCCCCATTACAAAGCTTCCCTATCGAGGTCCTTTGACATGAAGTACTATTCTCGAGAGTATAACATCCGAGGGTGATGCCTTCCAGTATTCGAGGTTGATTGCAAAGAAGCCTTGGATACTATTGAATTGTCCTCAGGTAGCACATAATTTTTGCCTCGTTAAAAACCTCACCGGAAAAACCCATTTGGGATAAAAACCGATCTAAGGAAAAAAGATTGCAACGCGTACTTTAAAACCCAAGGTCTCGATGTCTTTGGTTGAACTCCTGCAATGAGTTAGCATCGAATATATATAAACGAAAGAAGGGAGAAAGTCATACCTTAACAATAATATCGTTTGAGAAGTGATATGTTCCAGTTGCTTGACAGTGGTTCGCCGTCCATCGTTCTGAGTTTATAAGACCCTTTTCTAACTATATCGAGGACCTGATAGTGTCCTTCCCAATTCGGTCCAAGCTTCCCTTCATTAAGATCTCGAGTGTTGATGGTGATCTTCCTTAGGACTAAGTCCCCGACCCTGAAGTGGAGAAGGTTGATTCTTCTATTGTAGTACCTTTTTATTCGTTGCTTTTGTGCAGCCATTCGAATGAGTGCTGCTTCTCGTTTTTCATCTAATAATTCGAGGCTAGTATTCATAGCCTCATGGTTCGATTCCTCCGTTGTATGTCGAAACCTGGCACTGCATTCTCCGACTGGAATCAAAGCTTCGGAGCCATATACTAAGGAAAATGGAGTTTCCCCTGTACTGTACTTCGATGTTGTTCGATATGCCCAAAGGACTTCGGGTAGAATTTCTCTCCACTTCCCTTTAGCTTCATTCAACCTTTTCTTCAGGTTTTGGATGATAGTCTTGTTCGTCGATTCGGCATGTCCATTCCCACTAGGGTGATACAGTATTGACAATATCCTTTTTATTTTTTGGTCTTCGAAAAATTTCGTCACTTTACCGCCGATAAATTGTTTACCATTGTCGCATACTATTTCTGCGGGTATCCCAAATCGACACACGATGTGATCCCAGATGAAGTCTATAACCTCTTTTTCTCTCACTTTATCGAACGCATGTGTTTCAACCCATTTAGAGAAATAGTCAGTCATAAATAAAATGAACTTAGCTTTACCTGGGGCCGATGGAAAAGGGCCGACAATATCCATCTCCCATTTCATGAATGGCTATAAGGATAGGACTGAATGAAGTTGTTCTCCGGGCTGATGGATCATTGGTGCAAACCTTTGACATTTATCACATTTTCGAACAAACTCCTTAGTAACTTTTTCCATGATATCCCAGTAGTATCCTGCTCTAATGATTTTGCGAATTAGTGATTCGGCGCCGGAGTGGTTCCCACAAGTGCCTTCATGGACCTCTCGTAAAACATAATTGGTGCCTCCTGGTCCTAAGCACACTGCCAATAGTCCATCGATGTTCTTCTGTATAATGTTCCATCTTCAGCCAATGTGAATCGAGCAGCTTTGGTTCGTAGGGTTCTCGATTCTTTAGGGTCCGATGGGAGCTTTCCATTCTTCAAATATTCAATATATTTATTCCTCCAATCCCAGGTTAAGCTTGTAGAGTTTATCTCGGCATGACCTTCCTCGATCACAGATCTCGAGAGTTGAACGACGGTCCCCGAGCTGATCTCATCTTTCTCGACCGATGACCCCAAGTTTGCAAGTGCATCGGCCTCACTGTTTTGTTCTCGAGGTACATGCTGTAAAGTCCATTCCTTGAAATGGTGCAAAGTTATCTGCAGCTTGTCCAAATACCTTTGCATTTTATACTCTCGAACTTCGAAGGTTTTATTTACTTGGTTCACCACCAGTAAAGAGTCACACTTGGCTTCAATGACTTCCGCCCCCAAGCTTTTAGCTAGCTCGAGACCTGCAATCATGGCCTCATACTCGGCCTCATTGTTAGTCAACCTAGAAGTTTTGATAGATTTCTTAATAGTTCTACCCGTGGGTGGCTTCAAAACGATGCCCAGCCCGGACCCCTTCACATTTGAAGCACCGTCTGTGAAAAGGGTTCATACCCCCGATGACGTACCCAATTTTAACAAGAGTTCCTTTTCAACTTAGGGTACGAGGGTTGGCGTGAAATCGGCCACGAAGTCCGCTAAAATTTGAGACTTGATGGCCGTCCGAGGTTGGTATTCGATGTCGTACCCCCTGAGTTCCACGGCCCATTTGGCCAATCGGCCCGACAGTTCGGGCTTGTGCAAAATATTACGAAGTGGGTAAGTGGTTAATACGCATACTAGGTGACATTAAAAGTATGGTCTTAACTTTCTAGAGGCGTTTATCAGTGCAAGTGCTAATTTTTCTAAGTGTGGATATCTAGTTTCTACTTCTCCTAAGGTTCGACTTATATAATAAATGGGAAATTGCGTACCTTGCTCTTCTCGAACTAGGACACCACTTACCGCGATTTTCGATACTGCCAGGTACAAGTAAAGCTTCTCATCTATCTTTGGAGTGTGAAGCAATGGTGGGCTCGATAGGTATCGCTTCAACTCTTCCAATGCATGTTGGCATTCCGGGGTCCAGGCGAAATCGTTCTTCTTTTTGAGTAAAGAGAAAAATCTGTGGCTTCGATCCGATGACCTTGAAATGAATCGGCCTAAGGCAGCTATCCGCCCAGTTAGCCTCTGTACGGCTTTTACACTATCTACGACGGCGATGTCTTCGATGGCCTTGATTTTATCGGGGTTGATCTCGATTCCCCAATTCGATACCATGAAGCCAAGGAACTTGCCCGAACAAACCCCGAAAGCACATTTCTCGGGGTTGAGCTTCATGTTGTATTTCGTTAAAATCTCGAACGTTTCCTACAAATGAGCCAAATGGTCCTCTGCGCGCAGGGACTTAACTAGCATGTCATCAATATAAACCTCCATTTATTTACCTATTTGTTCTTCGAACATTTAATTCACTAGGCGTTGGTAAGTATCTCATGCATTTTTTAGCCCGAAGGGCATTACATTATAACAATATGTTCCATACTTGGTGATAAATGAAGTTTTTTCTTGGTCTTCCGGGTTCATTTGGATTTGATTGTACCCAGAATAGGCATCGAGAAAAGTAAGGATCTCGTGGCCGGCCATGGAATCGATCATGCGATCGATGTTAGGCAGTGGAAAAGAATTTTTGGGGCACGCCTTGTTTAAATCCTTATAATCTACACACATTCTAAGTTTATCCCCTTTTTTAGGGACTGCAACTACATTGGCTAACCATTCGGGATATTTCACCTCCCGAATGGATCCTATTTTGAGAATTTTAGTTACCTCATCCTTTATGAATGCGTGCTTTACTTCAGACTGGGGTCTTCTCTTTTGCTTCACCGGTTTGAATCTAGGGTCCAGGCTTAGACGATGTGTCGTTACCTCCGGTGGAATCCCTGTCATGTCTAAATGAGACCATGCAAAACAATCTATGTTATCAATAAGAAATTGAATAAATTTTTTCCTGAGTTCGGGGGTTAATCCCGTTCCCAGTTATACCTTTTGCTCGGGCAGGTACTCGATCAATACAACCTGTTCCAGCTCTTCGACCGTTGATTTGGTGGCGTCAGTATCTTCGGGAATAACAAAAGTTCGAGGGGTTAGAAAATCCTCCTCTTCTTATTCTATCTCCTACTTCTCCGATTCGGTCGAGGCCGGTGGCTGTGATTGCTATTTGACTTCCTATTTATCTTTGATGTTCGATCTTTTTTAGGATGATAGTGTCGATATCAGTGTTACCTCATCGACCACAAACATTTCCTTTGCAGCATACTGCTCCCCATATACTATTTTTACACCGTCTGATGTCGGAAATTTTATCATTTGGTGGAGAGTCGAAGGGGCTGCTCTCATATTGTGGATCCAAGGCCTTCCGAGTAGGGCATTGTACCTCATGTCGCCCTCGATCACGTGGAACTTAGTATCTTGAATGGTTCTCGCCAGGTTCACCGGTAGAATAATCTCCCCTTTAGTTGTTTCACTGGCCATATTGAAGCCGTTTAGGACCCGAGCTGCGGCCACGATTTGATTTTGTAGGCCGAGCTGTTTCACGACCCTCGATCGGATGATATTTGTCGAGCTACCTGGATCCACTAAAACACGCTTAACTTGAACTTTATTTAATAAGATAGAAATTACCAGAGCGTCGTTTTGGGCTGAGAAACTCCTTCTGCTTCTTCGTCGTTGAATGATAAAGTGCTTTCGGGCACATAATCTCGGGTTCGTTTTTCCCTTGTGATTGATACCTTAGTGCATTTGAATATGGGTCCCTGTGGAATGTCGACCCCACCGACGATCATATGAATGACATATTGGGGTTCCTCGTGTTCATTTTTCCTGTTGGGGTCTCTTTCTCTAAAATGATTCTTGGCTCTATCGCTGAGGAACTCTTGAAGGTGGCCCTCATTGAATAGACGGGCTACATCCTCCCTTAATTGCCTGCAATCCTCAGTTTTGTGACCATGCGTGCCATGATACTTGCATATCAAATTTGGGTTTCTTTTAGAAGGATCAGTTTGTATGGGTCTGGGCCACCTAGTATCTTTGATCCTTCCGATTGCCGATACAATGCCCGATGCATCAATGCTAAAGTTATATTCCGATAACCGAGGTGCTTCTGTGGGATCAACGTACTTGTCAAAACCACTCTTGCTCATAAGTCCCCGCGAATTCTGTCCTCGATCACTTCTCCAATCGTTCCGGGCGGAATTGCGTCCTGAACCATTATCCTTATTGTTCCTTCGATCTGCAGTATATGGTTGATAACGGTCTCTGTTCGACCTTGGCTTCCTGTCGATGTCCCTCTGATTTTTAACTGCCAACCTGTTTGGATGTGCTGAACCGGAAGGAGCTCCCAATTGATCGTCCTCGACCCTGATCTTCAATTGGTATCGATTGTGCACATCTGCCCAAGTTACAGCTAGATATTTGATCAAATTTTGTTTCAACTGATGTGATGCTACTGAACTCCGCTCGTTCAACACTTGGGTGAAAGCTTGAACGGCCCAATCATTTATGACCGGTGGCAACTCCATGCGTTCCATTTGAAATCGGGACACGAACTCCCTCAGCATTTCATTAACCCTTTGTCTTACCTTGAAAAGTTCTGATTTCCTCGTTGCGACCTTTATGGCCCCGGCATATGCCTTTATGAAATAATCTGCTAACATAGAAAATGAGTCGATGGAATTTGGTGGCAGGTTGTGATACCAAATCATTGCTCCTTTCAAAAGGGTCTCTCTGAATTTTTTCAGCAGCACAGATTCAATTTCATCATCCTCTAAATCGTTACCCTTGATGGCGCATGTATATGAAGTAACATGCTCGTTGGGATCGGTGGTACCATTATATTTTGGTATGTCTGGCATATGAAACTTTTTTGGAATAGGCTTCGGAGCCGCACTTGGAGGAAAGGGCTTTTGTACAAACTTCTTTGAATCCATCCCTTTCAAGATTGGCGGTGCCCCCGATATCTGATCAACTCGAGAGTTGTATGTCTCCATTTTTTTTATCGTTGGCTTTGATTCTCTTCTCCCCTAATTCAATTCTTTTGGTGAGCTCCTCCAGCATTTTAATTATCGCAGGATCGGTCCCCGATTCGTTACCATTCGGCCTCTCCGGTACTGGCTCGTTACGGCAAGTAATTTCTGACTCGACCCTATTCGGAGCTCTATGTTGATTTTATAACTGAGCAATAGCGGCTTGCTGAGCCTGAAGCATCTCGAATATTACTTGGAGACTGACTCCCTCGTCTCATCTGCCCTGTGTTCCTTGGCCACTAGATCGGCCTTCTCTGCGTACACTCCCATCGAGATCTGCGCCTAGGTCCGCATTTAGAGCAACGTGCGAACTGACATCGATGGGGTTGGCAACCGGTGCTCCCCCGTGATTATCCTGTGGCACTTCGATTCCTGGAGAAATCACATTTTCGTTTTCACCATGGAATCCGAGGCCATTATCACCGTGTGTGGATGCGTTTTGTGAGTTTGACATGTTTTAACCTGAAAGCAAAGACACTTGACAAGAACAAGCGTAAAATAATGTGTTTCACCAGAATCAGTATTGAAAAATCACTATTATCCTTAGCCCCACGGTGGGCACCAAACTGTTTACCCTAAAATTCGAGTAACAATTAAACTTATTTAGTGGTTTTAAGGATACATGATTTAATCCAACACCAATTGATTAAACATGAAATTGAATAGATAATCTGAATGATAAAATAAATTAAACCAGTGTTCTAGCAGAGGTTTCGACCTCGATTCAAGATGGTCTCGAGGTTGGATAAGAAGAACAGTAAAGAACAGAAAAATAAACAATGATGAACAGTAATGGATAGTAAGTGAAATAGAGAGCAGCGTTTTTTGTATTTATTTTTCAGTGAATTTGTCTCCCCTACAAATGAATGGGGTCCCTCTTTATATAGTAGAGGAATCCTAAATAAGGTACAATTCTAATAACGGAAACAAATCCCATGATTGGCATCAATAACCGCTTGGTTCGATCTGTTCCGGAATTTTCGCCGAGATCTTCGGTCGGTTGCTAATATTTCGCCATTCCGTTATTATGCTTCACTCGAAGTCGATCATGCTCGGTCTCGATCTTCGGCGAGCACTTCGATCTTCATGCTCCATACTCTGCCATTGAGCTCGAGCCTGGTCTATTACGAGCTTACTCTCGAGGCAGCTCCTCGTGCCTATGAAACACTACTAGAAATTCGGCAAAAATCGACCAAAGTCGACCGACCAACTTTGGTCGGTAAAAAAACCAACCAAAGTTGGTCGGTTTTTCAAAATATTTTTTTTTTTTTTTTTACGAAACCGACCAAATTGGCGCAAAAATGCGGGAAACTATTTTTGAGTCCCGCGAAATTTATGTTTCAAAAAACCGACCAACTTTGGTCGGTTTTTCAATTAATATTAATAAAAATTAATATTAAAAAAACTGACCAAAATTGATCGGTTAATTCGGCGGGTCATTTAAAAAAACTGACCAACTTTGGTCTGTAATTTTACTTTTTAATAAAACCGACCAACTTTGGTCGGTTATTTTCGTGCGAAAATACAATTAAAGAGTATAAATCAAATAAAAGACAGTCTTAAAATAAAATGTACAAATGGTCTAGTAGTAGAATAGTATCCTGCCACAGTACAGACCCCGGTTCGATTCCCAGATGGTGAATTTTTTTTTACATAATTAAAATACCGACCAACTTTGGTCGGAAAAAACCGACCAACTTTGGTCGGTTTTTTTTGCAATATATTTTTTTTGAATTTAATTGACCGACCAAAGTTGGTCGGTAATTTCCGACCAACTTTGGTCGGTATTCCTTTCCGACCACAAAAATACCGTCCACACGTAAATGGTCACGTTTTGGTCGGTTTTTTGCCATTACCGACCAATATTGATCGGTTTATTTGGTCAGTTTTTACCGAATTTCTAGTAGTGAAATCGGACATGCCCGATTTCGACCGTATACAACTTCTTAATCATAGGTGGAAGTTGCGTAGGGAAACCCCAAAATCTTTGATACCTATTAAAAGAACTTTTGTTTTCCTCATATTTTTTTTCTAAATCTGTAATACGAATTTCCAATATAATCTCCTCTTCTATACATAGAATATGGTCCCTTTCAAATAGAAAAAAGTCATTTTCCACAAGAATGTAATATTTTTGCTATTCACGCTTGTATCAAATTCAATTTATTGCTTTGTAATACGATAGTGTAATCTTTCAAATGAATACAAGTACTGAAAATATAAAAATCTCAACTATAATTTTCTCATTGTTAAAAGAATCCAAATGCTTTTATTTCACTTTTTCTCGTGCTAAACTTTTAACTCCAAATACTAATTACTTTGGCTCGATTTATCCTTTTTGCAGCATGTGTTTTAAAAATGATTGTCACGCAACATGTTTTTTAAAGTGTACTAGTACCTTTTTAATATTTTTGTAAATAGTTTTTAGCAAGTTCTTTTTCAGCCTTAAAAATAATTATATTTACGAGTTTAGTATTATTATTTTTACTCTTTTTCTTCATAAATATGTTTGGAGATGTTTTTCAAGTAAAAGTTGTTTCTCCTAAAAAAACTGCAATGTTGTATTCAAACAAAATATATGTCCAAATACAAAATATATAAAATTTATTTTTTTCCAGTGAAATGCATGTTCATTTTTCAAATATCTTTTGCAACTGAAATTCAAAAATCACTTTTTTGAATCTCACATTTTTATGTCCAAACGCTTTACTTCTAGCTAGTAGTAGTATTTTTTAGAAAAAAAGAGAGCTTGTAAAAAATCGAAAACATGTTTGGTTTAGAAAAAAACTTCTACCTTCTGTCTTTTCTACTTCTTCAATTACTACAATCGAACACTACATTATATCTTTTTCTCTTCTTGAAACTTTTCCGATTCGAACCAAGACGGTGAAGAATGAACTTGTTGTAAGAATGTGGATACAATTCTATTTGTTTCTTTTGACTCTTCTCATTGGATTTTTCATTATGATTTGAGGGTTTAAGCAGCGTACGTGTTTCTTAAAAGTAAGATAATGCAGATTTTCTTGTAATGTATTTGATCTCCCTAAAAAGGAAAAACGTCTATAAATCATTTCGTCGGCAATTTTGAAAAAGATAATATTTGATATATTTGATATTTTTTTGTAAATATTCCATGAATTTATGAAATTTCGAAATGACCCACTAGCTATAATTCGAAATACTTACATTTTTTCTTCCATTCCTGGCTCCCTTTGTCCCGTCTTACTGTCATCCTGAATCTCTTAATTAACATAAACTTAAAAACTTAAAAACTCCGTGTTACAGCAAAATAATGATTATTTTTCGATGACTTTGCAAACGCTAACTATTTTTGAATGACCAATCAGAAAACTGGCTAGCCCGTGCTATTTTTACAAAATTTTGAGACAATTTCATAAGTGGGCGATATTTAAGAATTAAATACACATGCACAGTTACTTAATAAACAAAAGGAGCAGCAAAATAATTACAAAATTAGCAACAAGCAAGAAACGGTATCCGCAAATCTCTCTCACCCAACACATCAAACCTTTCCTATTTAATAGATATTCATTAAAAGGGATCAGATCCCATCTAGTTGCCTCTTTTACATATGTGTGCAAATTAACGATTTTAATTTGTTATTACACGCATGTAATAGTTGTCTAAATTTATATACATTATCTGTTGTTGCATATCTAAATGATTGTGTTTACTTATATACATGGTATAATGTGTATTTAAATGTGATTTTAAGGAGATATAAACTTAATATGCATGTCATATAAATTGCATAATAATGGAATAATTTTTATACAATGTATAATAATGATATAATGTGTATTTAAAATGTGAATCAAAATATATAAATTTAAAATACATATTATATAAGTTTAAAATGCATGTCATATAAATAGCATAATAGTGAAATAATTTTTATACAATGTATAATAATGATATAAGGTGTATTTAAATGTGAATTAAAATATAAATTTAAAATACATATGATATAAGTCAAAAGTACCAAATCTAATGCAAAAATACACATTATATATATACAAGGAAAGTGTAGAAAAGAAGGGAAGACTCCTTCGAGACGACGACAACAACTCCTTCGAGAATGGGGATATATAGAAAAGATAGAGTGGTGGTGGGAGGTATTTTGAGAGAATCTAATGAGGAATCGAAACATATTCCTTAAAAGTGAGATACTAATACCACAATTTGTGGAGTCCGTTTATTGCTTAATATACGCATAAAATTTGAAACCTGCTATACTTGTAAAAAAAAAGGCTATTTATGGAATAAACAAAAAGTAATGTTATTAATAAAAATATTATTAAATAAAAGATTATCCGTGTAAAAATATCTAAAATTTGTAAATAAATATTTTTTAGCTTTTGTAATTGAAAGTTAGCCGATGAATGGAGTTTCAAATTTTACATAAGAAATTCCAGAATATTATCGTAGAATTTTAATCACATACCAAATTCAATACTTTAGGGGAGACTACTAGAAGTCATGCGATGTGATAAGGGTGGCTAAAATACGGGATGCTATTTCGGAAAAATATTTTATTTAAAATAAATTGTGAAGGCACCCGCGGTGGTATAAGAAAATGAGATATTGTGAATTTATTTATGATTTGGGACTACGAGGCGGTACCTCGGGAGTGCCCTTGTTGATATTGATTTATGGCCGCAGTTGCCTTTGATTATTGTTGTGATTTTGTTAAAGTTGAAAAGAATTTTGTTTTGTTTCCGTGAGGTATTAATTGCCATTATTTGATGTAATTAAAGGGTGACATACTACTTGACTCATTTCCTTTGTCATTTTATCTTATTATATTGTTAAAATTTTACCATGCCATTATTTATTTTTCCAGTAGGGCCTGACCCGGCCTCGTCACTACTCTACCGAGGTTAGGCTTGGCACTTACTGGGTACCGCTGTGGTGTATTCATACTACGCTTCTGCACATCTTGTTGTACAGATCCAGGTATATCTTACCAGCCCAGACATCAGTGAGTTACCGGTGTACGGAGATTTCGAGGTATATCTGCCAACGTCTGCAGACTCCGGAGTCCCCTTCTATCATTATCATGTTTGCTTCCTTATTTTCTTTAGACCTTGATATATATAGATACATTGAGGCTAAATTCTTAGAAGCTTGTGACTTATTTCTACCAGATTTTGGGAGTTGTAATTGTTTGAATTGTATTTTATTTATTCCATATATCTATTATTATTCCGTATTAATTGGCTTACCTATTCTTAGTGACTAGGTACCATCACGACCATCTACGGAGGAAATTTGAGGTCGTGACATAAGGACAATACCCTTGACACGGCTCAAGCTAATTCTTATTCTCCATAACCAATTTTTCCAACAATCTTAAGGATATCTCACGTTGTTCTTATGGAGAATAATACTTATGGAATTCTGATGGACTTTATAGACATACGGTAATATCTTCCACTTGATATGTTTTTGCGTAATATTATATCTAAGTATCGGGTATGCATAATTGAACTAATATATACCTCTTCAACATTTATTCTTTTATGCTTATTCTCGTGAAAATATAATGAGCACATAAACTTTGGCCTTAAGATGATAAATATAATCTTCTCTAATTTTATTAGTGTTTCGGTGTATGCGTTAATTGCTGTAGTGGATTTGTAGCATGTTATTATGTATTTGCATTATGTATTGTAAAAGAAGATGCACATTATTTCTTTAGTCTTATAAGAGACGTTTTTGTAGTTCTCTTTATCTTGAGTCTTTTAAATTTTCTCTCATAACATTTTAAAGAGGCAATATGTTATTTGTTTTGAGCAGTGGTAAAACTTAATTTCTTAATGCATCAATATTTTACAGTTTACTTATGTTGATTGTCACGACCCAAAATCTCACTAACTTGTCACGACCCAAAATCCCACTACAGGCGTCGTGATGGCACCTAGTCTCTAAGACTAGGTAACCCGATTTCCATTACATTTCGAAGCCATTTTTTTAAAAATATGAATTAATTAAGTAATCAAAACTAACAGTGGAACAAATATGAATACACAATCTCCCAAGACTGGTAGTACTGAATCACGAACTCTAACTAAATATGTGGAATGATCACGAGGACCGAATATACAATACTATTTGATTAAAAATTAACAGTACAATAAAATGAAAAGACTCTAAGGGACTGCGACAACTAAGCAGCTCTACCTTGAATCCTTACGATCCCGCTTTACTCTGACCAAGTTCGCTATCTCCAATACCTGGCTCTACACAAAAATATGCAGAAGTGTAGTATGAGTACACCACGGTCGGTACCCAGTAAGTATCAAGACTAACCTCAATGGAGTAGAGACGAGGTACAGTCAAGACACTCACTAGTCAAATAATCTATGCAATATAGCATACAAAAATAATAAAAAATAAATAACAATAAGGGCAACACCAATCAACTAGTGATTTAAACAGCAAGGCAACAGGAACATCATAAATATTACTCAAACGAATAATAAACATAGGTACAACCAATTAATCAAGTCTTTCAAAATATACATCGTTTATCTATAAGTTTTTTAATGAAAGTCTCTAGAATATAATCCTTTTCAATAAATATATTTCAAATATATTTTCTTCAAATAAATATCTTTCCATTATAATTCTTTCAAATAAATATCTTCTGAATAGAATTCTTTCAAATAAATCTCTTCTGAATATAATTCTTTCAAATAAATATCTTCTGAATATAATTCTTTCCAATAAATATCTTTTGAATATAATTCCTTCAAGTAAATATCTTTCAAATATAATTCTTTCAAGTAAATATCTTGCAAATATAATTCTTTCAAGTAAATATCTTTCAAATATAATTCTTTCAAGTAAATATCTTTCAAATAAAAGTCAACATGTGACACCTCATTTAACTTTCATGGCGTGAGAAATATATACAACACATCACATCAAATGGCACGGCAATACCTTCGTACACATATCTTATTCTCACCCAATATATATATATATATATGTATATATATATATATATATATATATCAAATCAATTGGCACGGCAACACCCTTCGTGCATTTATATCTTTCTCACCGTACATACATACAACAGTACCAACTAAGTGGGTGAAGTGCCAATAACAATAAAAAGAATAAAGTAGAGGCACACATGAAGCAACAACGACTACAAGTCACATAGAAAACATAGGTGCACAATAACATCTCAAGATAAAGGCATGAATGTATACACAACAAACAATATCACAATATAATATATGTCTCTCGTCCTCTCCTGCACGGAAACACCCTTCGTGCCATGAGTATATGATAATATAAAAATAATTGCACGGCATCACCCTTCGTGCTTTTACTCTCATCCTCACCTGATAATATAAATGAAACGGCACGGCATCACCCTTCGTGCTTTACACTCTCAATGGCACGGCATCACCCTTTGTGCTCTATACTCTCCCTCACATGATAATATAATTCAAATGGCACGGCATCACCCTTCGTGCTTTATACTTTTCCTCATCAAGCACATGTATATCATTAACAAGCAAGGTAGGAAGCATAAATAACGTCAAGGAGAGTGTTTAATCTACAACACAATACAACAATTCATATCACAATTTGCCACTGACCATAATCAAGTTCTAAATATGTAGCATAATCAATAAATTTCTCAATAAATAGCCCAAGGCTCCACACAATGTATATAAAACCTCAAAACAGTCAACAAAGGTAAAAAAATACTCAGTATAGGGCAACACCTTCATTAATCCACATTCTTGATAATTATATTAACTCCTCAATTTAAACTTATTTAATAAACATTTGCAGATAAGGATTCCATCATGAATTTAGTTCCAAGAAATATATCAAATCAACAAACACACGGAATTCACATAAAATCCAAATAACAATAACACCAAATTATTATATAAAATACAAACTTGACAAATAAGGAATGCATCATGATAATTCAAGGATTTACTAGTGCCAATAATTATCCAATTTAATATATAAAGATGCCTAAAACTTTAAACCAATAAAATTTGCATATATAAGCCCGAATACGTACTCGTCACCTCGCGTACACGGCTTCCAACCACACAATTTCCACATAAGACTCAATGCCTAAGGGGTAATTCCCCCACTCGAGGTTAGGCAAGATACTTACCTTTTTGAAGTTATGACGATATTTCAAAATCCCTTTCTTGCTTGAATTGACCTTCGGGCCATTCAAATCTATCCAAATTAATTGTATAACTTCATTAAAATTCATCGGAAATAATTCCGGATAATAATATGTCGACTTAAAATTTTATTCCAAAAAGTCAACGCGGGGCTCGCCTCTCGGAACCCGACATAATTTTCATGAAATTCGAACACCCATTCCGATACGAGTTCAACCATATCAATTTTATCAAATTCTGATACAATCGTGATTTTTCATTTTGAAATATTTCTTCAAAAACCACCTTTTTCCTCAACTCAAAACACAATTTAAATGATAAACATAAAGATAGAATCATGAAAATAAATAGATTCTAGGTGAAGAATACTAACCCAATCGATTTGCTTGAAAAATCCGCAAGAAATCGCTCAAAACCGATCTCTACAAGTCAAAATGTGATAAGAATGGCCTAACCCTCGATTTGGAAAACTTATAATTTGCCCAGGTCTGAAAGCATCGCGAACGCGGAGAAAGGCTCGCGTTTGCGAAGAAGGAAGGTAGGGCTGTCCAGAAAAACCCTTCGGAAACATGAGGGAAGGAGTGCGAACGCGAAGAACAAGGGACGGAACCTACGCGAACGCGAGACGTTGAACGCGAACGCGAACGCGAATGCAAAGAAGAAATATGAGGCTGCCATAAAGAGCTTCGCGAACGCGAATGGCTAATCGCGAACGCGATGGAGGAAAAAGGCAAACCTTCGCGAACGCAAACGCGAAGAATAAATATGGGGTGGTAAGCAGTAACACTTCGCGAACGCGAGATTCTCTTCGCGTTCGCGAAGAAGAACACCAAAAGACAGAACAACAGTTCAAAATAAGAGGAAAATGACCCGTAGCCCATCCGAAACTCACCCGAGCCCCCGTCCAAACATACCAATAAATTCCATAACCTAACACGGACTCGCTCGATTTCTCAAATCACTTCAAACGATGTCGAAACTACGAACCGTTCCATGAATCAAACTCATGAACTTCCAAAACTTCCAACTTCGAAAACTCGTGCCGAAACCGATCAAACCAAACCGGAATGATATAAAATTTTGCAGGCAAGTCCCAAATAACATAACAGAGTCGTTCCAACTCTCGAAATCTCATTCTGACCCCGATATCAAAAAGTCCACTTCCAGTCCAAAACTCCAAAAATTCGACTTTCGCCATTTCAAGCTTAAATTAGCTACATACCTCAAATTCACAGTTCGGACATGCTCCTAAGCCCAAAATCACCCAACGGAGCTAAAGGAACCGTCGAAACTCCATTCCGGAGTCGTCTTCATATAGTTATGACTACAGTCAAAATCTTAAGACTTAAGCTTCCGTTTTAGGGACTAAGTGTCCCAAATCACTCCGAATCATCTGGTAACTGAATTCAATTACGCACGTAAGTCAATACACATAATAAGAAGTTGATCAGGGCCTTATGCCACCAGACGGGTCTTAAATTCTTAAAACGATAAGTCGGGTCGTTACATTGCTAGAGATCATGAATGAACAATTGAGTGCTGCTAAATATGACTTTATCAAAATGGTTATTATACATATATCTAAAAAAAACTCATGTATATATTTTGTGTCAATTGCTTTTGTCCGCTTTATGTCGCTGAAAATAATTTTTTAATATCAATATGGAAGAGCCCTATGAACTTGTGATTCTTATGGCGACATTATATATATTGGAAGACCAAAGTATATTGTATTTTGGTGTTAGTGCTTTAAGTTTTAAAAATAATCTTTGCTTATCTCTTGATCATTTGGGTGAATGTTGAATAATGACTAATTTTTCTTCATATAACTATGAGTTGTTTATTTGAGATCAAACTTTATTGGAAATAATAATTATTTTGTGGGGGGCACACTAAGCCATCATATATTTTCAATGTGGAAGAGGATTTGATAGACATGATAATCCTGCAAAGTCAAAAATAAATTTGACTAAGCGGATGATATAATTGTTGTGGTCATTTCTCGAGCGAATCTTATGGCTAATGCAAGAGATTGGGTGTTAGACTCTTGTGCTACTAAGCGTATTTGTTCTAACAAAGTTAAATTTGTATCCTACACCCAAGTTGAAGAACAAGAAGAATGATTTATTTATTTTGGTAATACTTCTTATAAATTATGAAAAATATTATCCCCCTACCTTAAAAGTTTGGAAAATGTGGGGGTCACGGTATTTTACTTTTGGTTTCTTAAATATTTGGGTAAAACAATTGTTGAATTATAACCCGTTTCCTATTTAAAATATTTTCGTAGAAGTTAAAGTTTCTTCATGTTAAAAAAAAATTACTTTGGTATTTTAATATGAAAGATACCAAAAGAAAATAAATTCTATTATGTGTTGAATATTTTAAAAGGCACTTGAGATACATTTATGCCTTACTTGAGAAGTACTATGAGTTAGTATTCTAGTAACGACCCGACCGGTCGTTTTGAGCATTTGCACTTCGCTCGGTAATTTGAGGGTACGAATGCCTCCGCATGATGTATTATGACTTGTGTGAATCGTCGGTTTTGGTTTTCAGGTTATTCGGAATTAATTTGGAAGAATGAACTTCATGATTGAAGCTTTAAGTTGGAAGAGTTGACCAAGTATGAATTTTTAGTATTTGACCTCGGATTGAAGTTTTGGTGATTCCGTTAGGTCTGGATAGTGATTTTGGACTCGAGCGTATGCCCGTATTTGCATTTGGATATTTCTAGAAGGATTCAGGACTAATTGGAAAAAAATTAGAAAATTGAAGGTTTGGAAAGTTCATAAGTTTGACCGGAAGTTGACTTTGAGGATGTCGGATTCGGATTATGGTTCCGAGGATTTGAAATAGCTTCGATATTATATTTGGGACTTGTGTGCAAAATTTAAGTTCATTCCGGGTTGATTTGATATGTTTCGGCGCGAGTTTTGGAAGTTGAAAGTTTAAAATTCATTGATTTTGATTTGAGGTGCGATTCACCGTTTCGATATTGTTATGTGTGATTTGAGGCCTCGAGTAGATCAGTGTTATGATACGAGACTTGTTGGAATATTCGGACGTGGTCCCGAGGGGCTCACGCGTGTTTCGGATCGATTTCGGACCATTTCTCCTTCATATCACATTGTTGGTTTCTACTGAAGTCTGGTGCACTAAAGGTTCTTTGCGATCACAGACTTAGAGGTGCGATCGTGTAAGGGAAAATTTGAGCAGAGTATTTCTTCTTCTTCGCATTCACGAATCCTCAAACGCGTTCGCATAGGCTGCTGCTGTTTGTGCATCGCATTTGCACAAGAACTCCCGTGTTCGCATACTAGTTTGGAGTGAGCTGGGCAGTGGCTGCTTCTTCTTCACGTTCGCATTGTATTTGTTGCGATCGCATAACTCAGATGAAGGTAACCATCACGTTCGCATGGGCTATTGCACGATCGCATAAGGTATTTTGTGAGGATGCTGAGTTTGTTCTTCGCGATCGCCAAGAATGTCCCGCGATCGCCTAAGGTATTCCTGTCTAGTGAATATAAATTACTCTATTTCGGGAGTTTCAGCTATTTTCGCATATTTGGAGCTATGGAGCTCGGATTGAGGCGATTCTTGAAGAAAATTTCACCATGTGGATTGAGGTAAGTGTTCTCTACTCATTTTTTATTTTATATCATGAATCTATCTTTGTTTTTAGAATTTGATCGAGAGTTTCAAAAGAGAAATTGGAGTTTTTTGTCTAAACTTTACTAAAGAGAAAATTTGAGTTTTGAACATCGAACCGGAGTCGGATTTGAGTAAAATTAGTATGGTTTGATTCGTAATTGAATAGATTGTCGGATTTTATGAGTTTTGTCGGGTTTCGAGGTATGGGACCTGGGTTTGACTTTTTGGTTGACTTTGAGTTAATGTGTAAAGATTCGACCTTTACCGATTGGGTTTGATTCCTACGGCATTATTTGATGATTTTGAGTTGCTTTTGGCTAGTTTTGAACTATTCAGGGGATGATTCGACAGGGATGTCACTTTTAGTGTATCGATTTGGCTTGTTTGAGGTAAGTGTCTTGCCTAACTTTGTTGAGGGAATTTTTCCTACTAATTACCATTATTTGCTACATGCGGGGTGATACATATATGAGGTTACGAGCGTATATGTATGTGCCAGGGTTAATCATGCTCAGGGGTAAATTATACTATAAATTGCGCCTTGTAGAATTACGTGACCTTCTTGCTTCATGTCTTACTTGACTTCTAGATTACTAATAATATGGAATTAAATGTTAGGAACCAAGATTTAGTTTATTATAACTTGATTAATATTTGACGGAATTTTGAGAAATATTGATGTGTCTAATTCGATCTTCATTATGCGTTATTACTAATACATTGCTACGACCATTATTCTTGAGCTAATAGATTCTATATGTGAGTTGTAGATTATTTTTTTAGATTGTTGAAACACTTGGACAATAAGGTTCTTGAGGTTTTATTGAACTATTGTTGGCTTGAAAGTTGCGATTGAGGTTCATTTGGAACATTCATTTAACCACTCTCCTTGATGTTATTTATGCTTCCTACCTTGCTTGTCATTGATATATATATGCTTGGTGAGGAAGAGTGTAAAGAACGAAGGGTGATGTCGTGCCATTGCATATATATTATCATGTGAGGGAGAGTGTAAAGCACGAAGGGTGATGCTGTGCCATGTCATATATTTTATCACGTGAAGAAAAGTGTAAAGACGAAGGGTGATGTCGTGCCATTTCATTTGAGAGTTAAAGCACAAAGGGTGATGCCGTGCCATTTCATTTATATTATCCTGATCTCATTTACATTATCATGAGAGAATGAGAGTAAAAGCACGAAGCTTGATGCCGTGATATTTCATTTATATTACCATATTCATGGAACGAAGGGTGTTTCCGTGCAGGCGAGGACGAGGGACATGCCTTATGTTGTAATATCTTTTCCTTGTGTGTACATTCATGCCCTTACCTGGAGTTATTACTGTTGCACACATATTATCTACGTGACCTACTATTATATCCACATCCATGTCGTTTCTATATTGTTACACTTTAGTATAAGCCTTCTACCATGTTAGTCATTCATGCATCTATTTGTTACCTTATAAAGATCACGCTTTCCCTTCTTATTTGTTATATCTGTATCTATGCCTTCTACCATGCTAGTTAGGTGAAATTATGTTCTTCTTTCCTAATTGATATCATCACTCTTATGCCTCATACCTAATCTATTACTGTTGTACATCTTTACTGCCTTGTTCATCATTGCTACCTGTGTATTTCCTACCTTGTCATTACTGTTATCAACATTTCTTTCACCTAGTTGGTACTGCTATACGTATAGTTGGTGAGGATGAGATAAATGCACGAAGGGTGTTGCCGTGCCATTTGATTTGCTGGTTATCTCTCTAAGAAGGGGATTGATCGTGATATTGAGGAATATTAATCGTGGTTCTTCTAGAAATCATCTTCTGCTTCACATATTTATTTCTTGTACTCTATTCTGTTATGTTCTAGTATTATTCTATTGCTAGTCTTCTGCACATGCTATATCAGTGAATATCTTTTAACTAAAAAGCCTCATCACTACTTCACCGTGGTTAGACAAGATACTTACTGAGTATATGGGGTCGGTTGTACTCATACTACACTTCTGCACCTTTCGTGCAGATTTTGTAGCGGAGCTGCGGTGGATGTCGGGGGCTGACTCTGAAGATGTTCGTGCCTTCCGGATGTGTCTACCACTTGTCCCTGGGTAGTTCTAGAGTTGAATTTTATTTATGTACATTTCAAACAGAAGTTGTATTTATTTCATATCCAGTTTTGCAATAATCCAGTCTTAGTAGCTCATGTCTTGTACTACTAATCCTTGGAATATTGTATGAAAATCCAAATATATCATTTGTTTATCACCTTTATTTTATTAGAATTGTGTTAACTGTTAATAGGCTAACCTAACGGGTCGGGTTAGGTACCATCAAGACTAGTGAATTTTGGGTCGTGACAAGTTGGTATCAGGGCACTAGGTTCGTTGGTTCTACGAGTCATGAGCAAGTATCTAGTAGAGTCTTGCGGATCGGTATGATGACGTCTATACCTATCTTCGAGAGGCTACAGGGTATTTAGGAAAATTTCCCTTTCTTTTTTCCTTATCTTATGGCCTTGTTTCAGCTTGAAACCTACGATTTTGATTCTTTCTATTCGTTCATATGTGATGTGGCATACTCAGTATTCCCTATGCGCCGACGATCTGTGATGCTGCGGATGGATTACGAAGGGCTATGGATGCTTTATTATCACTGTGATGTGCTGTCTAGTCTCAGGAGCAGATGCAATGTTAAATCTTCCAGTCGTTCATTTGTGGTACGAGGCAAATTCTTATATTTGGTTGGTAAGCACATACTTGGGAGGACTGGCTGGTGGCCTAGCTGTTGTGATTAAGGTGGGTTCATGGTAAGGTGTCTATTTGAGTACAACCGGTGGGCCATATCCAGCGTGATGTGTTTGGATCATGTGTTTCGTATGAGGTTTCCATTCGATGGAATGCATATTTGATCATTTCAGAGCATTTGGGGAAGTTTTCTTGACTATTGCAAGGATGGGTCAGTGCTTGGTAAAGTCTTCAGATTGTTCTATGACCAATATTGCATGAGTTTTATTCAGCTAAATAGCAGTGCGGAATCGGGGCAGCTATGAAGATATGGTACTTTAGATTACCGATGATGTGTTCTATGGCTTCGGGCTAAGTGGGAGAGTCTGCTAATGATGATGGAATTGTATGATCATGCATTGTATCAGTTTTCGGGCCGAGGAATTACTTGGTTGTTTCTTCGAATAGTCATGTGCTGGTGAAGCACGGGTTTCTCGATGCGTATTAGCTGTGTATTGAAGATCAAAGTAAGGCGAGTGGTTATAGAGAAGGTTCTGAGGAGTTCCAAGTCTTATGTAGCATTTAAGGACTTCTGAATTTGTGTACGGGTAGGGTTGATATTGGTAGCGAATGGTGATCGGATATGCGGTAGTTCTATGTCAAGAATGAATCTACATGGCAATATTGGAGAGATGCAAGAAACGGCTTCGGATTCGCAGAAGGTTCCTTCAGAGCGAGCATATCGGATTGAGTTACTTTCGGGTTGGCAGTCTGTGTGACTCGGTTGAGTTAGAGGAGATTGATTCTGATGACTCGATTATGTGTTAATGAGTTCTGAAGAATTCATCATGGTTATGACCACAACCGGAGTTGGTGTTTGCTACAGGTATAGAAACTATATTGTGTGTAGTAATGATCTCCTGGATTGAGTTAAATGAAAGGTTCGCGGTTGATGAGCTGTTCAATTTGCTCATGGTTTAGAGTTGATTATGGAATTTTCGTAGTGTCACGAGTTAGCATGTTAGAGGCGATGCGCCGTGTAGGGTTAAAAGGTTGCATGTACAAGGTTGCTGTTTAATTTTGGACGGAAGGATATGAGTTCTTGAGGAAACGGACAATTTTGGGTGTTTAAGATTATGCTGGCACTATTTGTTTCGTCGGAGGAGAGTTCTCCTGTTGGAAGGTGCATTGTGTTTTGACTCGTGGGTATTTTCTATAAGATGATGGAGTATGAGTGACGTATTAGCCATTTGAGTAGCGGTGTTGAAATTGGATATGAAGATTCTGGTATTCGTAAGGTTCAGAGACTGGATGTTCTCGTTAACAGACTATTCCTTGATTGCAAGTTGTGAAGAAATGTTGAGAATTGGATGATTGATGGTGGGTATTATGCAAAGGTTGCTATGGACTTTTGGAAGGTTAATTACCTATTTGGGGATGATCGGAATCTGGTTTGGGGATTATTTTTGAGCCTAATGAGAATGTGTATTCTGTATCGGATCAGAATTTCTTGCTCTTGAGCAGTTATTACCGCATGTATATCATCGGGTGAAATAGATGTTATTCGCACCTTGGTCTATGTTATGTGTTTCTCTCTTATGCTATGACGGGTGGTGAAGGTTACCTGATTTTTTGCATGCATACTGTAATTCTGTTGTGTCCTTATGGAGTTATGGGCGAGATGGCCCTCGTGATATTGGTTTACTCATAGCATCGTAGGTGTGCTTCTCTTTCTCAGTATTGTTACGCCTAATCATCTTCCCATAATTATATTTTGTGCACTCTATCGTGCTTGATCTTGACGCACATGTGATCAGTGAGCCCGAGCATTTTAGCTCGATGGGTACCCATATGTGGATTGATGTGATTGGATCGGGTTGCGTGCCGCAATGATGATGTGATGAGATGTAAATCCTTATGCTTATTTCGTGTATTTTGCTTTCACCTTGTTGAAAATAGTTCATAGGAAAATGTTAAAATTACCCTGCCTGCTTAACTTGCTTAGTAGCCTTCTTATTTAACTTTCTTACTATTATTTGTCATGTCTGAATCATTACTTGTTTGGTGTATGGAACTGCGTTGTGTGGGGCTTCATATGACTTTTGGTGTGACTTGTCGGTTGGGATGCTTGTATTTGCAGAGATGAGATTTCTAGACCCGATATGTGCACTATCGTATTGGGATAAGGAATGTTTGGGATAATGATACCATATTTCCGCTCAGAATTGGGCAATGGTCCTTGTAGGACAAGTGAGCTTCTTGACTTGTTAATTTGATGAGTGGTTATGAGGTTCTGCATGTTTATTTCATCACCGACAGTGTACAAAGTTTTTGTACGAGGTTTTATTTGATATGAGGTTTATTATCAGTATCAAATTTGTATTTTGGGCAGCTATTGTGATCGAAAATTATTGCTACGAGTATGCAGGTTATGTGGTATATCATATGATTATATCTTGGGTTATGGTTATGACTTGATACAACTTGTTTAGACTTTCACAGTGTGTATATGCGAGATTCGGGCCTTGTAAGGAATTTCGGATGTTGGAAATTTGGGTTCTAAGGCTTATGACCTAAGGTTGAAGTAAGAATCTCCAGTTATGTTGTGTTGGCATGCTTATATGGAGTGGGGTGATGTGGGATCACCCTCGGGTATGTGCATGGTAAGGTTACACCGTGGTTGGATGGCCTTGGAACAACTCTTGGCACGTTCGAGAACGAACGCATGTTTAAGTGGGGGAGAATGTAATGACCCGACCGATCATTTTGAGCATTTTCACTTTGCTCGGTAGTTTGAGGGCACGAGTGTCTCCACATAATGTATTATGACTTGTGTGAATCGTCGGTTTTGGTTTACAGGTTATTCAGAATCGATTTGGAAGAATGAACTTCAAGATTAAAGCTTTAAGTTGGAAGAGTTGACCAAGTATGACTTTTTAGCATTTGACCTCGGATTGGAGTTTTGATGATTCCGTTAGGTCTGAATGGTGATTTTGGACTCGGGCGTATGCCCGGATTTGCATTTGGATATTTCTAGAAGGATTTGGGACTAATTAGCGAAAATTAAAAAATTGAAGGTTTGGAAAGTTCATAAGTTTGACCAGAAGTTGACTTT
This sequence comes from Nicotiana tomentosiformis, assembly GCF_000390325.3. Lineage (NCBI taxonomy): Eukaryota > Viridiplantae > Streptophyta > Magnoliopsida > Solanales > Solanaceae > Nicotiana > Nicotiana tomentosiformis. The sequence continues at coordinate 106,644,713 of NC_090815.1, read as the reverse complement.
GAGGATATCGGATTCGGATTGTGGTTCTGGGGATTTAAAATAGCTTCGATATATCATTTGGGACTTGTGTACAAAATTTGAGTTCATTCCGGGTTGATTTGATATGTTTTGGCGCGAGTTTTGGAAGTTGAAAGTTCAAAGTCCATTGATTTTGATTTGAGGTGCGATTCGTCGTTTCGATGTTGTTGTGTGTGATTTGAGGCCTCGAGTAGGTCCGTGTTATGATACGAGACTTGTTGGAATATTTGGACGTGATCCCGAGGGGCTCGGGCATGTTTCGGATCGATTTCGGACCATTTCTCCTTCATATCGCATTGTTGGTTTCTTTTGAAGTCTGGTGCACTAAAGGTTCTTCGCGATCGCGGACTTAGAGGTGCGATCGTGTAAGGGAAAAGTTGAGCAGAGTATTTCTTCTTCTTCACATTTGCGAATCCTCAGACGCCTTCGTGTAGGATGTTGCTGCTTGTGCATCGCGTTCGCGCAAAAACTCCCGTGTTCGCGTAATGGTTTGGACTGAGTTGGGCAGTTGCTGCTTCTTCTTCGCGTTCACATTGTATTTGTTGCGATCGCATAACTCAGATGAAGATAACCATCGCGTTCGCATAGGCTATTGCGCGATCACGTAAGATATTTTGTTAGGCTGATGAGTTTGTTCTTCGCGATCATAAAGAATGTCCCACGATTGCGTAAGGTATTCCTGTCTATTGAATATAAAGTATTCTATTTCGGGGGTTTCGACCATTTTGGCATATTTGGAGCTATGGAGCTCGGATTGAGGCGATTCTTAAAGAAATTTTCACCATGTGGATTGGGGTAAGTGTTCTCTACTCATTTTTTATTTTATATCATGAATCTATCTTTGTTTTTAGAATTTGATCGAGAGTTTCAAAAGAGAAATTGGTGGTTTTTGTCTAAACTTTCCTAAACTGAAATTTTGAGTTTTGAACATCGAACCGGAGTCGGATTTGAGTGAAATTAGTATAGTTGGACTCGTAATTGAATGGGTAGTCGGATTTTATGAGTTTTGTCGGGTTCCGAGGTGCGGGACCTGGGTTTGACTTTTTGGTTGACTTTGACTTAATATGTAAAGATTCGACCTTTATCGATTGGGTTTGATTCCTACAGCATTATTTGATGATTTTGAGTTGCTTTTGGCTAGTTTTGAGCTGTTCGGAGGATGATTCGAGAGGGATGGCACTTCTAGTGTATCGATTTAGCTTGTTTGAGGTAAGTGTCTTGCCTAACTTTGTTGAGGGAATTTTTTCTACTAATTACCATTATTTGCTACATGCTGGGGTGACACATATATGAGGTGGTAAGCGTATATGTATGTGCTAGGGTTAATCATGCTCGGGGGTAAATTATACTATAAATTGCGCCTTGTAGAATTACGTGACCTTCTTGCTTCATGTCTTACTTGACTTCTAGATTACTAATAAGATGGAATTAAATGTTCGGAACCAAGATTTAGTTTATTATAACTTGATTAAAATTTGACGGTATTTTGAGAAATATTGATGTGTCTAATTCGGTCGTCATTATGCTTACTCACTAATACATTGCTACGACCGTTATTCTTGAGCTAATAGATTCTATACATGAGTTTCACATCATTTTTTTTAGATTGTTGAAACACCTGGACAATAAGGTTCTTGAGGGTTTATTGAACTATTGTTGGCTTGAAAGTTGTGATTGAGGTTCATTTGGAACATTCGTTTAATCACTCTCCTTGATGTTATTTATGCTTCCCACCTTGCTTGTCATTGATATACATATGCTTGGTTAGGAAGAGTGTGAAGAATGAAGGGTGATGCCATGCCATTGCATATCCCAAAGGATGATTCCGTGCCATGTCATATATTTTATCATGTGAAGAAAAGTGTAATGCACGAAGGGTGATGCCGTGCTATTTCATTTGAGAGTAAAAATATGATGGGTGATGCCGTTCGATTTCATTTATATTATCCTGATCTCATTTACATTATCATGAGAAGTTGAGAGTAAAAGCACGAAGCTTGATGCCGTGACAATTCATTTATATTACCATGTTTTTATATTATCATGAGTTCATGGCACGAAGGGTGTTTTCGTGCAGGCGAGGACGAGAGACATGCCTTATGTTGTGATGTCTTTTCCTTGTGTGTACATTCATGCACTTACCTGGAGTTATTACTGTTGTACCCGTGTTATCTACGTGACCCGTCGTTGTTGTTTTGTCTTTGTCCTTTATCTCGGTTGTTGTTATGTTGTCCATGCCTTCTATTTGTTTAACTGCAAATATCATGCCTCCCTTCCTGTTGTTTTATCCATATTCATGTCGTGTTACACTTGGGTATAAGCGTTCTACCATGTTAGTCATTAATGCATCTATTTGTTAGCTTATAAAGATCACACTTTCCCTTTTTATTTGTTATATCTGCATCTATGCCTTCTACCATGCTAGTTAGGTGAAATTATGTTCTTCTTTCCTAATTGATATCATCATTCTTATGCCTCCTACCTAATCTATTACTATTGTCTATCTGTACTGCCTTGTTCATCATTGCTACCTGTGTATTTCCTACCTTGTCATTACTGTTATCAGCATTTCTTTCACCTGGTTGGTATTGGTATACGTATAGTTGGTGAGAATGAGATAAATGCACGAAGGGTGTTGCCATGCCATTTGATTTGTTGGTTATCGCTCTAAGGAGAGGATTGGCCGTGATATTGAGGAATATTAATCGTGGTTCTTCTAGAAATTATCTACTGCTTCACATATTTGTTTCTTGTACTTTATTCTGTTATGTTCTAGTATTGTTCTATTGCTAGTTTTCTACACATGTTATATCAGTGAGTATCTTTTAACTAAAAAGACTCATCACTACTTCACCGAGGTTAGTCAAGATACTTACTGAGTACATGGGGTCGGTTGTACTCATACTACACTTTTGTACCTTGCGTGCAGGTTTTGGAGCGGAGCTGCGGTGGATGTCAGGGGCTGACTCTGAAGATATTCGTGCCTTCCGGATGTGGCTACCACTTGTCCCTGGGTAGTTCTTGAGTTGAATTCTGTTTATGTACATTTCAAACATAAGTTGTATTTATTTTATATCCGTTTTTGTAATAATCCAATCTTAGTAGCTCATGTCTTGTACTACCAGTCCTTGGAATATTGTATGAAAATCCAAATATATCATTTGTTGATCACCTTTATTTTATTAGAATTGTGTTAACTGTTAATTGACTGACCTAACATGTCGGGTTAGGTGCTATCATGACTAGTGAATTTTGGGTCGTGACAATTCTGTATGTGGATTTTCCACTGTATTAGAAAAATACAATGATGATATTGAATCTTTGATTCAGATGAGGAAATATTCACTAACGATTGTGTGACCACTTTTTGGTGGGTGTTGTGGTATTGACATTGCCTGGCAATGAGGATGATTAAGCAATTTCTTGGTGAATATTCCACTAGGAATTAAGCCGACAACATTTGTATCGATAAAATGTGATTGCCAATATGTGCAGAGAGTAGCATGAGTACACCACAATCGGTACCCAATAAGTGCCAAGCCTAACCTCGGTCGAGTGGTTACGAGGTCAGGCCAGGGTACTACTGGTAAATATATAATAAAATAATATAGAGTGTAATACCGCAATAAAATAAAGGCTAAAATTTAACAACAATGGAATCATAGAAGGTAACAACTCAGTACACAGAAACACAACATGGGATCTCCCGAGATATCGTCTCGTAGTCCCAAACGTAAATGTGCAGGGGGATCTCCCGAAATACCGTTCCGTAGTCCCAAAGTAAATGTGCAGGGGGATCTCCCGGAATACCGTTCCGTATTCCCAAGGTAAATATGCAAGACAGGGGGATCTCCCGGAATACCGTTCTGTAGTGCCAAAGTAAATATGCAGTATAGGGGGTTCTACCGGAATACCGTTTTGTAGTCCCAAAGTAAATATACAGTACAGGGGATCTCCCGGAATACCGTTCCATAGTCCCAAAGAAAATATGCAGTGCGAATGATAGAAATACAACTACATCACGAAATTCTTATAATTTAGACTAAGTACCAGTCAGGGAAGAAGCAGAAAATTCACTAAGCATGCTGCACATAATTTACATAAACAATTAAGACACGTAGACATGATGTATTAGAATAAACATGATAGCTACACATTGGAATAACTCAGTTAAGAATGAAAATAGATTAGTACTCATTAAAATGGTATAGCTCAAAATAACAGGAAAACATGTTGCTGCTCGGTAAGAAAAATTGGGTTTTACCACAACTAGCCCGTGTACATACTCATCACCTCACGTACACGGCGCTCACATAGCACAATAGTTCCAAATCTTAAGGGGATTTCTCCCACACAAAGTTAGGCAAGCCACTTATCTCGAACCAAGCTCAATCAATCGGTCACAATGCCTTTTCCACGAATATCCGACTCCGAAAGGCCAAAATCTATCCAAAAGCAATTACATATCATAAATACAACAATAATAGACTCATTTAATTAATGAAATCAATATTTTAACGAAAATTCTAAAATTAACTCAAAATCGCTTGTGGGGCCCACGTCTCGGAACCCGACAAAAGTTAAAGAATATGAACGCCCATCCAACCACGAGTCCAACCATACAAATTTCACCAAAATCCGACAGCAACTCGAACCTCAAATCTTTAATTAAAGTTTATGAAGATTTCTACCATTTTCAACCCAATCTTTACCCATTTGAACTTAACAATCTTTCCACAACCTTATTGGTATGTATACATAATACTCTTACACCCAAGAATCATACTATTAATCACCCAACATTACTCCACACCCGAAATTGAAGAATTGAGGAAAGAAATTCTTACCTCTTTGAAGCCTTAGCAAGATCCTTGTGAAATCTTCAAACCTTGAACAAGAAATTGATGGATAAATGATAAGTTTTCACTTTCTCTCTCTAAAATGCTCTCACCTCTCTCTAAAATATCAGATGAAACCCTTCAAAATAACCCCCAATAGTGTTTTATAAGAATGTGGTCGGGTTTATAAAACCAGAAAAATGAAGCTCCCGAACAGGTTTTGCGGTCGCATATACGACCACATAATGGTTATGCGGACCGCATATCGGTCGCATAATCGGTGTCCAATATTGGCAAACATCTGTCTGTATATGCGGCCACTATGCGGCCTGCATACCTGTTCTGCGGTCACATAGTGACCGTAGAACAGTTATGCGGTCGCATAGTCGACCGCAAATTTCATCCAAACTGGCCCTCTTCTTCCTCACTTTTGCGGCCATTATGCGGTCGCATAATGGACCGCAAAAATACGTTTTTCCGCCAAAAAATTTTCTTTACTTCCCGGCGCATTGTTCAACTCAAAAAGTCCGAGCCGCGGCTCGCAAGCTCCCCGCGAGAAATTTCTACAACCTTTGTACTAATTGATCTACCTCGACACCACAAAACCTAAATTTTTCCTTAGCAAAAATTCTCCTGGTCACTACACATACGTCAAAATCTAGTCAACCTTTTCAACTAAATTTCGAAACCTTCGAACTAGGTATTCCAAATCATTCAAAAACCTCACCGAACCCGAATCAATTACCCCCGGCAAGTCACATAATAAATATCAAGCATAAATTGAGCAGTAAATGGGAAAACGAGGTTATAATACTCAAAACGACCGGCCGGGTCGTTACATTCTCCCCCTCTTAAATAAACATTCATTCTCGAATGGGTTTAGAATAATACCTGGAGTCTCAAATAAGTGTGGGTATTTACTCCGCATCTCCTGCTCAATCTCCCAAGTAGCTTCTCCGACTGGCTGGCCTCTCCACTACACCTTCACTGATGCTATGTTCTTGGACCTCAGCTTTCAAACCTGCCAGTCTAAAATAGCCACCGGCTCCACATCATAAGTCAAATTATCGTCTAGCTGCACTATACTCAAATCCAGAATATGAGACGGATCTCTGACATACTTTCAGAGCATGGATACATGGAACACTAGATGAACACCTGATAGATTAAGTGGAAAAGCAAGTTCATAAGCCACCTCTCCAATTTTCTTAAGTATCTCAAAAGGCCCAATATACCGAGGGCTCAACTTGCCCTTCCTCCCGAACCTCATAACGCCCTTCATAGGCAAAACCCGGAGCAAGAATCGCTCTCCAATCATGAATGCCACACCGTGAATCTTCCGATCCGCATAACTCTTTTGTCTGGACTGGGCTGTGCGAAGTCTATCTTGAATCACCTTCACCCTTTCCAAGGCATCCTGAACCAAGTCCGTTCCCAATAATCTGGCCTCGCCGGGCTCGAACCAACCCACTGGGGACCGACACCGCCTCATACGGTGCCATCTAAATGCTGAACTGATAACTGTTGTTGTAAGCAAACTCTGCAAGTGGCAAGAACTAGTCCCAAGCACCCCCAAAATCTATCACACACGCACAGAGCATATCCTCTAATATCTGAATAGTGTGCTCAGACTGCCCGTCCGTCTGAGGTGAAATGTTGTGCTCAACTCAACCCTAGTACCCAACTCATTCTGTACAGCTCACCAGAACCTTGATGTAAACTGCGTACCTCGGTCAGAGATAATAGATACCAGTACGCCATGAAGCTTGACGATCTCATGGATGTAGATTCGAGCTAGCTGCTCGGAAGAATAGGTAGTCATCACAGGAATGAAATGAGCCGACTTGGTCAGCTTTTCCACAATCACCCAAACTGCATCAAACCTCCCCTGAGTCCATGGAAGTCTAACAACAAAATCCATAGTGATCTGCTCCCATTTCCACTCCGGAATCTCTAACTTCTAAAGCAATCCACCTGGTCGTTGATGCTTATATTTTACCTGCAGGCAATTCAGATATCGAGCCACATACTCTACTATGTTCTTCTTCATTCTCCTCCACCAGTAATGCTGTTTCAAGTCCTGATACATCTTTGCGGCACCCGGATGAATAGAGTACTGCGAACTGTGAGCCTCCTAGAGAATCAACTCATGCAAACCATCTACATTAGGCACACATAGCCTGCCCTGCATCCTCAATGCACCATCATCTCCAATAGTGACCTCCTTAGCATCACCATGCTGGACCGTGTCCTTAAGGACAAGCAGATGAGGGTCATCATACTGACGCTCCCTGATACGGTCATAAAGAGAAGACCGAGAGATCACACAAGCCAATACTCGACTTGGCTCAGAAATATCCAATCTCACAAACTGGCTGGCTAAGGCCTGAACATCCAACGCTAATGGCCTCTCTACTACTGGTAGATATGCTAAACTCCCCAAACTCTCTACCCGGTGACTCAAAGCATCGGCTACCACATTGGCCTTCCCAGGGTGGTATAAAATAGTGATATCATAATCCTTAAGTAGCTCCAACCACCTCCGCTGACATAAGTTAAGATCTTTCTGCTTAATTAGATGCTGCAAACTCCAATGATCGGTGTAAATCTCACAAGGAACACCGTACAAATAATGCTGCCATATCTTCAAGGCATGAACAATAGCTGCTAACTCAAGGTCATGGACAGGATAGTTCTTTTCATACACCTTCAGCTGTCTGGATGCGTAGGCAATCAACCTACCATCCTGCATCAACACCGCACCGAGACCAATCCAAGATGCATCACAATATACAGTATAAGACCCCGAACCTATAGGTAATACCAATACTGAGGCTGTAGTTAAAGCTGTCTTGAGCTTCTGAAAGCTCTCCCCACATTCCTCTGTCCACCTGAACGGAGCAACCTTCTGGGTCAGCCTAGTCATATGTGCTGCAATAGATGAGAATCCCTCTACAAAGCGACGGTAATACCCCGCCAAACCAAGAAAACTCCGGATCTCTGTGGCTGAGGACGGCCTAGGCCAACTCTGTACTACTTCAATCTTCTTCGGATCCACCTGGATCCCCTCACTCGATACTATATGACCCAAGAATGCCACTGAGTCTAGCCAAAACTCACACTTTGAAAATTTTGCATATAACTTCTTTTCTCTCAAGGTCTAAAGTGTAGACCTCTGGTGCTGCTCATGATCCTCCCGACTCCGGGAGTATACCAGAATGTCATCAATAAACATAATGACGAATGAGTCAAGATAAGCCCGGTACACATAGTGCATCAATTGCGTAAAAGCTGCTGGGGCATTGGTCAACCCAAAAGACATAACAAGAAACTCATAGTGACCATATCTGGTCTTGAAAGCAGTCTTCGGGATATCCGGCTCCCGAATCTTCAACTAATGATAACCTGAACGTAAGTCAATCTTGAAAAACACTCTGGCACCCTATAACTGATCAAATAAGTCATCAATACGAGGCAATGGATACATGTTCTTCATTGTGACTTTGTTCAACTGGCGGTAATCAATACACATCCGCATAGAATCATCCTTCTTCTTCACAAATAAGATAGGAGCACCCCAAGGTAACACACTGGGCCGAATAAAACCCTTATCAAGGAACTCCTGTAACTGCTCCTTTAATTCAGGAGGAGCCATACGATATGGAGGAATCTGAGTGCCCGACAACAAATCAATGCCAAAATCAATATCTCTATCGGGCGGCATTCCTGGAAGATCAGCTGGAAACACATCTGGAAAGTCCCTCACTACTAGAACTGACTCAATTGTAGGGGTATCGATACTGACATCTCTCATATAAGCTAGATACGTGTCACACCCCTTCTCAACCATTCGTTGAGCTTTAAGAAAAGAAATAACTCTGCTGGGAGTATACTCTAAGGTACCTCTCCACTCTAATCGCGGTAAACCTGGCATAGCCAGCGTCACAGTTTTTGCGTGACAATCAAGAATAGCATAATTGGGCGACAACCAGTCCATGCACAAAATAATATCAAAGTCCACCATGCTGAGCAATAATAAATCGGCTATGGCCTCAAAACCACTAAGATCAATCAAACATGACCGATACACATTGTCCACAACAAGAGAATCTCCTACAAGAATAGATACATAAATAGGGGAACTCCAATAATCCCGAGAAATACGGGGCAGAATAAGAGGACACATAAGAATATGTAGAGCCTGGGTCAAATAATACCGACGCATCTCTATGACAGACCAGAACAATACCTGTAATGACAGAATCAGAAGCAACTGCCTCTGTATGAGTAGGAAGTGCATAATATCTGGCCTGGCCTCCCCCTCTAGGGCGACCTCTACCTCCCCGATCTCCACTTCGAGCTGGTTGAGCAGGTGGCAGCTAGTGCTGTAATCATAGCCTGACGACCCGGTGGAGCATGATGTGGCTAAAAAGTCTGTGGAGGTGCACCCCTCCTAATCTTGGGGCAATCCTTCACTATGTGGCGAGGGTCGCCACAATCAAAACAAGCTCTGGGAGGGTGTGGCTGCTATGACTGGCTCGGGTCAGGTCTGCTGAACTGGCCGCTAGGAACACCCCGTGCAGGAGGCACACTAGATACTGGCGGTGCATAATAAGGCTCCTGGGGTTTAGAAGGAGCCGGAACACCTCTGGAGGCTGGAAGAGCTGAATGAATGGGGCTGTTCACATAACCCCTACCATGGCGAGCTGTTGGGGCACGAGCTCCCGTATAATAACCCGCCTCTCGAGACTTCTTGGCCTCACTCTCCTCTCTATCCCGGGCAAACATGCCCTCGAATCACCTGGCAATACCCACAGCCTGCTGATAAGAAATATCCATCTCCAATTCCCTGGCCATACTACTCCGGATGCTGGGATGGAGACCCTCAATAAACCGTCGAACCCTCTCTCGAACTGTGGCAACTAAGGCCGGTGCATGTCGGGCCAAATCATTGAAACGAACCGCATACTTTGACACAGTCATAGCACCCTAGCGCAGCTGCTCAAACTCTGCACACCATGAGTCCCCGAGGCTCTGAGGGACATATTCTCTCAAAAACATGTCCGAGAACTGAGTCCATGTAAGTGAAGCTGCCTCAGCCAGACTACTCAACTCATAATCACACCACCACTGATAGGCTGCTCCTCTAAGCTGGAATGTGGTAAAAGAAACCCCACTCGTCTCCGCTACGCCCATAGTACAAAGAATACAATGAAACTCCTCCAGAAAACCCTGAGCATCATATGTAGCCAATCCGCTAAAAGCAGGTGGGTGGTACTTCTTGTACCTCTCAAGTCTGAGCTGCTCTACCTCAGAAGTTGCTGCCTGAACCTCGGGCTGAGCTGGAGGTACCGGCTGCATTGGTACAATGTCTGGAACCTGGTCGACCTGAACCCGTTGCTCTGGAGTACCGGCGACGAGAGTCTGTGCTCCTCCCTCGGCCTGAGATGTGGCAGGAGCAAGTGGAATCAATCCAGCCTGAGCTAAGGTGCTGAACATGCTCAGAATCTGGGCTAGAGTCTCCTGGAGGGCTGGTGCAGGAATAGGTATCTCAGGTGTCTGCTCTCCAGCTTGAACTACTGGGGGCTCCTCTGTAGCAGCTCGTGCAGGTGCTCTGGCTGCACCATGTGTACGTCCTCGGCCTCTACCCCGGCCCCGGCCTCTCACGGCTCTAGCAGGGGGCGCGGGCGCCTCATCATCAGATTCGCTTGTATGTGTCCTTACCATCTGTGAGAGAATAGAATACATAAGTTTATAATCTTTGAAGTCAACAAGTTTTTCGCACGACAAGGAATCAATGTAGTGAAATTTTCCTAACAGTTTCATAGCCTCCCGAAGATAAGTACAGACGTCTCCGTACCGATCCGCGAGACTCTACTAAACCGGTTTGTGACTCACGACACCTATGAACCTAGGGCTTTGATACCAACTTGTCACGACCCAATTTTCCCCTCCGTGTAACGTCGTGACGACACCTAGTCTCTACAACTAGGTAAGACTAACATTTTGCGGAATAATAAAATAAAAATATAAATTTAACCAACTATTCAAAAATACACAACAAATCCCAAAACCCAGAACATCGTGAATCACAAACTACAGAAGGAAAAATCTAGTGTCTCTATATGTTGGAGTCTAACAAGAAAAAATACAGAAGATAATGGACATGAGAAAGAGTAGAAGGGGACTCCGAGGTTTGCGGACGCGACAGATATACCTTGAAGTCTCCAAAACTATCCCGGCTTACTGATAGTGTGGCTGATAAGGTGCACCTGGATCTGCACACGAAAAAAAAACATGTGTAGAGAGTAGCATGAGTACACCACAATCGGTACCCAGTAAGTGCCAAGCCTAATCTCGGTCGAGTAGTTACTAGGTCAAGTCAGGGCCCTACTGGTAAATATATAATAAAACAATATAGAGTGTAATACCGCAATAAAATAAAGGCTAAAATTTAACAACAATGGAATCATAGAAGGTAACAACTCAGTACACAGAAACACAACATGGGATCTCCCGAGATATCGTCTCGTAGTCCCAAACGTAAATGTGCAGGGGGATCTCCCGGAATACCGTTCCGTAGTCCCAAAGTAAATGTGCAGGGGGATCTCCCGGAATACCGTTCCGTAGTCCCAAGGTAAATATGCAAGACAGGGGGATCTCCCGGAATACCGTTCCGTAGTCCCAAAGTAAATATGCAGTACAGGGGGATCTCCCGGAATACCGTTCCGTAGTCCCAAAGTAAATATACAGTATAGGGGGATCTCCCGAAATACCGTTTCGTAGTCCCAAAATAAATATGCAGTACAGGGGGATCTCACGGAATACCGTTCCGTAGTCCCAAAGTAAATATGCAGCGAGAATGATAGAAATACAACTACATCACGAAATTCTTACAATTTAGACTAAGTACCAGTCAGGGAAGAAGCAGGAAATTCACTAAGCATGCTGCACATAATTCACATAAACAATTAAGACACGTAGACATGTTGTATTAGACTAAACATGATAGCTACACATATTGGAATAACTCAGTTAAGAATGAAAATAGATTAGTACTCATTAAAATGGTATAACTCAAAATAACAGGAAAACATGTTGCTGCTCGGTAAGAAAAATCGGGTTTTACCACAACTAGCCCGTGTACGTACTCATCACCTCACGTACACGACGTTCACATAGCACAATAGTTCCAAATCTTAAGGGGATTTCTCCCACACAAATTTAGGCAAGCCACTTATCTCGAACCAAGCTCAATCAATCGGTCACAATGCCTTTTCCACGAATATCCGGCTCCGAATGGCCAAAATCTAGCCAAAAGCAATTACATATCATAAATACAACAATAATAAACTCATCTAATTAACGAAATCAACATATTAACGAAAATTCCGTAATTAACTCAAAATTGCCCGTGGGGCCCACATCTCGGAACCTGACAAAAGTTAAAGAATATGAACGCACATCCAACCACGAGTCCAACCATATAAATTTTACCAAAATCCAACAGCAACTCAAACCTCAAATCTTCAATTAAAGTTTATGAAGATTTCTACTATTTTCAACCCAATCTTTACCCATTTGAACTTAACAATCTTTCCACAACCTTATTGGTATGTATACATAATACTCTTACACCCAAGAATCATACTATTAATCACATATCCTTACTCCAAACCCAAAATTGAAGAATTGAGGAAAGAAATTCTTACCTCTTTGAAGCCCGAGCAAGATCCTTGTGAAATCTTCAAACCTTGAACAAGAAATTGATGGATAAATGACTAAGTTTTCACTTTCTCTCTCTAAAATGCTCTCACCTCTCTAAAATATCAGATGAAACCCTTTAAAATGACCCCCAATAGTATTTTATAAGAATGTGGTCGGGTTTATAAAACCAGAAAAATGAAGCTCCGGAACAAGTTCTGCGGTCGCATATGCGACCGCATAATGGTTATGCGGACTGCATATCGGTCGCATAATCGGTGTCTAATACTGAAAAATATCTGTCTGTGTATGCGGTCACTATGCGGCCCGCATACCTGTTCTGCGGTCGCATAGTGACCGCAGAACAGTTATGCGGTCGCATAGTCAACCGCAAATTTCATCCAAACTGGCCCTCTTCTGCCTCACTTTTGCGGCCATTATGCGGTCCGCAGAGTGATTATGCGGTCGAATAATGGACTGCAGAAACTCGTTTTTCCACCAAAAAATTTTCTTTACTTCCCGGTGCATTGTTCAACTCAAAAAGTTCGAGCCGCGGCTCGCAAGCTCCCCGCAAAAAATTTCTACAACCTTTGTACTAATTGATCTACCTCGACACCACAAAACCTAAATTTTTCCTTAGCAAAAACTCTTCGGGTCACTACACATACGTTAACATCTGCTCAACCTTTTCAACTAAATTTCGAAACCTTGGAACTAGGTGTTCCAAATCACATAATAAATGTAAAGCATAAATTGAGCAGTAAACGGGAAAATGAGGTTATAATACTCAAAATGACCGGCCGGGTCGTTACAGTTTTCTTTTGATCAATCTTTGTTGTTTCTGCTCCTAGTTATACTAGAAGAGCTTGTTGAATTTTGGGGATATGCCTAATTTTATTCATCACGGTGTGGGTGAAATATCCTTAAAGATAGTGTCCTTGACACGCCTCAAGCTAATTCTTATTCTTCATAACCAATTTTTCCAACAATAACAAGGTTCAAGTCATGTGATATTCACTAGTCAAATAACATGTGCAACATATCAATACTGGTAACCAAATAAACAATGACAAAAAGCTGCAAATGTTATAACATGTGACGATAATACAACGTATAAGTTATAACAAATCCCTTTTTGACAACAATTCATCAAGTGAAGACAGAGGTGTAATAACCCAACCGGTCATTTTAACTTTTAAAACCTCGTTCCCTAAAATAAAACTTTTCGTAGGTGCTTGTAATGATTTATGACTTGCGGGGATGGTTGATTCGGGATTTGGAAGTGTTTGAGGTGAAACCGGAACACTTGGTTCCTTAAGTTGGCCTTAAAGTGCTAAGTTTGACTTCGGTCAACATTTTGAGAAAACGGCCATGGAATAGAATTTTGATGATTCCAACAGTTCCGTATGGTGATTTTGGACTTAGGAGTGTGATCAGAATTTTATTTGGAAGTCCGTAGTGAAATTAGGCTTGAAATGGCTAAAATAGGAATTTAAAGTTTGAAAGTTTGACCGGGGGGTTGACTTTTTGATATCGGAGTCGGAATCCAATTCCGAAAATTTTCATAGCTCCGTTATGTAATTTATGACTTGTGTGTAAAATTTGAGGTCAATCGGAGTTGATTTGATAGATTCTGACATTGAATGTAGAAGTTGAAAACTCTTAGTTTCATTAAGCTTGAATTGGGGTATGATTCATGATTTTAGCGTTGTTTGATGTGATTTAGAGGTTCGACTAAGTTCGTATGATGTTTTAGGACTTGTTGGTATATTTGGTTGAGGTCCCGAGGGCCTCGGGTGAGTTTCAGATGGTTAACGGATCAAAAGTTGGACTTAAAAAGCTGGTGTAATTTTCTCTTCTGCTGCATTTTCTGGGCTGTGATCGAGCCTCAGATCGAGCCCCAGATATCGAGCCTCAGATCGAGCCCCAGATATCGAGCCTCAGATCGAGCCCCAGATATCGAGCCCACGATCGAGACCTGAGTCGAAGCCAGGGACGAGGCTCAGTATCGAAGCCTCGATCGAAGGCAAGGCTCGAGGGCATGATTGAAGATAAGGCTCGAGGGCTAGGATCGAGACCCATGCTCGATGCCCTGATCGAAGGCTCAAGCTCGATGCAGTGATTGAGGCTATGATCGAAGGCCCAACCTCGATACCCTGATCGAGGCCAAGACCGAGGTCCAGGCTCGAGCCTGTGATCGAAGTCACGATCGAAGGTAAGGCTCGATGGCATGATCGAAGGTATGGCTCGAGGGCTAGGATCGAGCCCCAAACCTCGATGCCCTGATCGAAGGCACATGTTCGATGCCGCGATCGAGGCCCTGTTCGAGGCCCAATTCCGAACTGCTGGGCAGTTATAAAAACAAAGGACATTTGTCCCATTTGCCATTTTTGGCAAACTTGAGCTTGAGCAGAGGCGACTTTTGGCAGATTTTCAAGGAAAAATCATTGGGGTAAGTGATTCTAACTTAGATTTGATCAATATACAAGAATATATCATTGTTTTCACGATTTAATTAGTGTTTTGAGATTGAAATTTGGAAAAGTTTAGAAATCTCATAGAAACGAAATTTTGAGATTTCGGTATCGATTCGGAGTCGGATTTGAGTGAAACTGGTATGGTTGGACTCGTAATTGAATGGGTTGTCGGATTTCATAACTTTCGCCGGATTCCGAGATGTGGGCCCCGCGGGCGAATTTTTAATTAATTTTGGATCTTTTCTTTAAAATGTAGTATTTTCTTATAGAATTGATTCCTATAATATTTAGTGATTGTATCAAATTATTTTGGCTAGATTCGAGCCACGGAGTTGGATAATAGTGGAAAAGGCCTTATAGAGGATTAAATTGGAGCAAGACGAGGTAAGTCTCTTGTCTAATCTTGTGAGGGGGAAATTACCTCATAGGTGATTAAGATTAAATAATTGTTGCTAATTGTGGGGGGCTACGTACGCACGAGGTGACGAGAGTCCGTGCGCAACTACTATAAATGCTAAAGTCCGGGTAATTTAGGACTCAAAGCATGTATTACTTGTGTAAATTGTATACTTTGATTAATTAATATTAATTGATATATATGAATATATTGTGAATTGTTTGATAAAGATATTAAAGGATGAAAATCTCATAGGCTTGATTTCTATTTAAATCAATTAATTGTTAAAAGAAATTGTTCTCCTCCCAAATTTATCTTATAATAAACATACTGTCCTTTCGGAGGCACATAAGAAAATGTCCTCCTTTCTTGTGGAGCGGGCCGAACGCCTCGGCAAGATAGATGCATCTATGGATCGCGCCGCACGTCCCTCGGCAGTGTACACGACACTCTGGATCGGGCCGTACGTCCTCGGCAGAAATCGTGCTTAATAATAATAATAATTACACGATACTTTAATAATTTATTTCAGCTTGTAAAGCTAATTAGTAAATTGAAAAATCTTTGGAATTTAATGAATTATTATTCTTGCTTATTAAGGAATTAATTGTTACTCCTGTAAATGAGATTTAATTGATAAATTAGAATTTATCTGAATTAAAGGAATTTAATTAATATATTGAAAATTGATACATTTGAAGGAATTTGATTATTTCCGTTGATTAAATAAATTCTGTAAATCACATTGATTTAAATATCCTAGTTTTATTTTAAATGTTATTGACCTATAGTGAGTGTCAAAGTCGGCCATCTCGTCTCTACCACTTTGAGATTAGGCTTGATACTTACTGGGTACACATTGTTTATGTACTCATACTACACTTGCTGCACTTTTTGTGCAGGATCTGAGACAGGTACTAGTGGAGGACCTATCATCACATACCCACGTCATCCAGAGGCATAGTGGTGAGCTGCCTTTCTGAGCCGTTCTGCAGCTACCAGTGTCTCTTCTGATATTTATATTCTGTCTATTTTATTTCAGACAGTATTTGGAGTTTTGTATAATCTACTAGATGCTCATTCACTTGTGACACCGGGTCTTGGCACACACATTGGTAGAAGTTGGTATTTTATTATTTTCTTGGAATAAAAGTTTAATCAATGTATGCTTAATTTATTAGTTGGCTTGCCTAGCTATAGTGTTGGGCGCCATCACGACCTACAAGTGAAATTGGGTCGTGACAAGAGGCATGTAGTAGCATATCAAACAAAATCCACAGTGATTTGAAATACAAATACGATGTTTCAAGGAAACATGTACATGATCAAACCCATCACTTTCGCTCCATCACAACAATATCATCAAGAAAAGTCACCCGAAACATCACATAAAAATAACACCCCGAGCCATCACGTAAACATCATCACAAATACTCTTCTTATCTCATTGCATGTGCTATAATCTGTAAATGTCCGCCTTATCCCGCACCTGCGCACAAACAAGATCATCCCACCTTGTCTTACCAATTTTTCTGGGCGAGTTAACCAATAATGGGTCATGGGGTGGGTTTAATTACACCTGGGTAGGGTTTTAAATTAGGCCAATAGGGAGAGGGCACGTAATAAATAATTAAGCTTTTAATTCCTGATTGGGCTGTTAGAAATGAGCCACAAAATTAACAATAAAGACATTTTTAGTACAATAGGTGGACGGACAAATTTGCATCAATTTCAATAGTCCAGGACAATTTTTGCCTTTTTATGTTCTGAAATTTATGAAAGAACGAATAGTATATAGCTTCAAGAATACTCTACTAGGGTCTAGGAGTATCTGGAACTTTTAAATACACCAATAATATGGGAAATACATGCTACAAACATGTTTACGATGATGATGCAAATAATATTTAACCGTCAATTTCTATTAAATCCATTATTATATAAATATATTGTATACATTCAGATGGTTATAAGTTAATAACAATAACCGAGTTTCGATTAACTTGCCTACGTTTTGCTTATACCAACTTTTCAAAACATTAATTTTCGTTATTAGAAAGGAAAAATAAATTGACTTGAGATGAAGGATTTTTCTTTTATAAGTAAGTGACTAATAAATGACAGAGAATCAATAGTTTTAGAAATACAGTCAAAATGTCTCTATAACATCATAGTTTATTTTGATATTCTTTGGCTTTTATAATAAATTGTTGTCATACACCTATAAAAATATTTAATGTTTAAATATTTTTTGGCTGTTATAAACAAAATTATCCAAAAATAATTTTTCCTTTTTAAATATTAAATATAAAAGATTAAAAAATATTTAAATTTAAAATCTCGAAAGATATGCATATTTCACTAATTAAATATTTAAAAAAGCTAATACATTATTAATAAATACATAACTAAATCTTCAAAGATTTAAACTCTAAAACACACATTTTATAGCTACTATGTAGAAAATTAAATTCTTTCAAGATTGATGAAAGAACTTTACAGATTGTGCAAATCTTCAAATCTTAAGCATTATGCAAGATAAAAATTTCGTCCAATGAAAAAGATTGTATGTGCAGATTTTCAAATATTAGACTTATGCACAATGAAACCTTTTTTGCAATGAAATTAAAATATACAAGCATGTTTTTTAATGAAATCAAATGAAATCTTTAATTATGGAAGTATATACTAACATAATATTATGTATCATAAGTGGTGCATTAAGGTTTAATCGAATTAAAATCTTTATACTTATTATTGGTAATTTTAGTAATTCTATATGGATGTTATAGAGTGGTAATTTTACAAAGAGTATACTGCTATAAAAATGATTATTGCTTTTATAGGTAAAAGTTATTATAGAGAGGTAAAATATAACATAAAGAATTCATTTTGTGAAAAATTTGACATTTTTAGTAAATGTCTGTTATATAGGGATGATATTATAGAAAAGTCCGACGACATGAAAATATAATCTCGCGTCCCGAGCAGATTAATCATTAGTGAAGAAGTTAAAAGATTGAAATACTCTTGTTTAGCCCTCGCAGAAAACGACGAAATAACCTTTAGGCAGAATACATAAAATGACACCTAAACTTGTACCCCAAATCCCTATTACATACATGTTGATCACGGAAATATTTTAAACGCTCAACCTTTTAAAAGTGTATCTATTATACATCACTTTGATATTTGACCGCTTATTTGAAATAGATGTATGTCACACACCAATATCGTCGTGACATGTGTCATTAAGTTAAAAAAAAAAAAAGGCCTCCAGCAAAGTTTTAAAAAATATAAAGGAAAGGAACCCAGCCAAAAGAAAAAGGAAAGGAAAAGGAACTCATCTTCTTCCCAAGACCAACTACCATGGATGCGCTCACCTTCATCTTAATTTCAGCTACCAAAATTTTTAAAATCAAGCTCAGACTTCTTCAAGTCTAAGATCCAACACTTAAATTCAAAATATTATTCTTTGGCATTCTTCAATAAGTTTGATCCAACTCTCAATTCCTCTCCAAATGAGTTTCAACTTGAAATGGAGCTTCCGATCAACAACTAATTCAGTATCCAAACATCAATTTTAGTAAAAAATAATTTCACATAAATAATTTTAGTACTATTCTCTTGATTTTTCGGGCCAATAATTGCACTTTTTGAATCGAAAATTTCTGGGTCTAATTGAAATCGCACTTTTCGAGCCAACAATTTCACACCAATCTCTTGATAATCCGAAAATGCTTTATTTACTAGTTGAAAAATGAAATAAAAATTTGGAAAGTAACAAAAAAAAACTAGAAAGAGGTTTTGTGAGCATTAATGGAGGAAAAAAAATGAAGGAGATGAATAAAAATAAAAATAAAACAAAGAAATGGGAAAAAGTTGGACATGTGGTATTTTTATGAGGCTTTAGATACAAAACAAAACTATTTAGTTCACTGGCCTTATTTGTGTGTAAAGGACGGGCGTGCCATGTAGGCAAAGATGTGTGTAACAGATATACTTTTCAAAGATTGAGTATTTAAAAATATTCTCGTGGTCAACAGGTGTGTAACAGGGATTTGAATACAAGTTCAGGTATCATTTTATGTATTCTTCCTAATCTTTACAATCTTCTAAATTAGGATGTATCTATAATAATCTATACTATTATAAAAGCACGAATAATTCATGCTAAGTGTTGAACGACTAAAATATCCCTGAAATATTGATCGACTTTTATGCCCTTAAATATTTGTATAATTTAAGGATCTAATGA
Organism: Nicotiana tomentosiformis; assembly: GCF_000390325.3. NCBI lineage: Eukaryota > Viridiplantae > Streptophyta > Magnoliopsida > Solanales > Solanaceae > Nicotiana > Nicotiana tomentosiformis. The sequence goes on along the minus strand of NC_090815.1, from coordinate 106,625,021 downwards.
TAAATTACCTAATGATGAAATTCTTTTTCGATTTAAACTATAAATATGCCCTACCATACAACTTTGATCCTACTTGAATTAGAAAAGTACCTCCATAATTTTCTTTCAAAGAATTGTTATCCCTAATTACAATTGTTTTATAACAAGGCACGTGTTAAAAGAAAATTTTAGTACTACGTTCTAAAAAGATCTATAACATTTTAAACAAAGTTGAAAATTCTTACTATCCAAGTCTTAATTTATAATTAGTTCATATAAAAGTAAAACTAAATTAAGTTAGTATCACCTAAATATCAGGAGTTACTAAATTAAGTTACTGCCATTGTATATAGGTTGATTTTGAAGTAAAAAATGTATGTCATGCTACTGAAAAACTTAGATACGCCGAATAGTTTATATAATAGCACACAGATGGTAAGAAGTTTTGACAATAACGTCATACATGCAAAAATTATGATACTGGTCAATTTGCTTCTAAGTATATTTTTATCCCTGAATTCAACTTTCATCTTTCGAAACTAAGGAATATCCTTTTAAATTTGTGTGAAAATAATTTTTAGTATGTTTATATTTTGCAAATTTAATAAATAAAGCATAAGAACAAACATCCTAAATATGGGACTATATTTACCGCAATATATTTTCTTACACGAACAACTGCATGTTACACTTTCAAGAGGGATATCAAGATCGACAACAAGAGTTCCGATTAAGGCATAGCAACCAAAGCATTAGGAGGAAATATACACAAAAAATATTGTTCACAAAGAAGTGTTGGTGAAGATACCATCACATTAAATACTTTTAAATTATAATACATAATTACCTAACTAACATGATAAAATTGATCATTTATGTAAGTTTTGATGATATCCTTTTATTTTAAATTCATATACTAATGTAATAATATTTTTCGGCATTTAGATGATTGTTGTATTATTATACATAATATTTCTCTCATTAATCAAATTTTATTGTTCCTTCATATAATAAATCATCACGTGTCATTATTAACGTGCAATGCACGTTGATAGATACTAGTATATTAAAAGCAAAGGATCTTAGCAAAATGTCGTTCGCCATTTTTACCCTTTAAAAAAGTTTTCATATTGGACAAAATAATCATTTCAATTATCTCCCTAATATTTAGGAATAGTGTGATGACCTGATAGGTTATTTTTAATTTTATCCTTCATTTATGTATTTCGAGACCTCGAATAGCTTCATTTAACCTTCTTCGATTTGCGTGCATAATCTGTATTTTATTCCAGAAAACTTTTATGTAAAAAAACAAAGAAAATATAAAATTTTGCCTTTAAAACTCATTTGAGTTGACTTCGATCAATGTTTTGAGAAACCGGACCCGGATCAGTATTTTAGCGGTTTCAGTGCGTCCGTGTCGTGATTTGGGATTTGAGCGTATACTCGAAATCAAATTTGGAAGTCCCTAGCTTGAATTATCGTCATTTGACGGAAACTAGAAATTTAAAAGTTTAAAGAATTTTTAAATTTGGTCATAATTGAACTTTTGTTGATACCGAGTCCCGATTTGGATTCCGAGAGTTGGATCAGCTTCGTAACAATATATATGACTTATGTACAAAATTTAAAGTTATTCCGAGTTGCGTAGGCATGTTTTATGTTAGTTTTTGAAGGAAAAAAAATAAAAGGTTTGATTTTATAAAGCTTGCATTTTTAAAGTTTGATCGGAGATTTGACTTTTGAGCAAACGACTACGGAATGAAATTTTGATGATAATAGCTTCGCATGGTGATTTCGGAATTAGGCTGTGATGACCCGATAGGTCATCTTATATTTAAAACGTAATTCTGTTATCCGAAGAATTAAAAATCCTATTTTTACCCTGCTCGAGTTGCGTGTGCGGTCCGGGCGTGTTTTCAGCAAGCTTTTATGTTAAAAACTGTGAAAAATATGAAATGTTGCTTTAAAAATTATTTGAGTTGACTTTGGTCAACATTTTGAGTAAACGGACCCGAATCCGTATTTTGACGGTCTTGGTAGGTCCGTATCATAATTTGGGAACTGGGCATATGCCCGAAATAAAATTCCGAGGTCCCTAGCTCGACATATGGAATTTTGATAAAAAATTAAAAGTTTGAAGGTATGATTTTAAGAATTTACTGATGTTTGGTTTTGTTGATACCGGGTCCGTATTTTGATTTCGGAGCCCGGTACAGGTCCACTATAATATTTATGACTTGTCTGTCGAATTTGGTGAGAAACAGAGTTGATTTGACGTGATTCGGACGTTTGGTTGTGAAAATAAAAGTTTTAAAGTTTTCTTGAAAATTTCATTTGATTTGGTGTCTGATTCGTAGTTCTAGGTGTTATTTTGGCGATTTGATCACGCGAGCAAGTTCGTATGATGCTTTTGGACTTATGTGCACTTTTGGTTTCGAGCCTCGAGGGCTCGGGTGAGTTTCGGATAGGCTACGGGATGATTTGAACTTAGAAAGTTTGTTGGTTTTCACTTCAGCTCGTTTCTGGTGTTTCCTTCTTCGCGGTCGCGAATATATTCCCGCGATCGCGAAGGGTAAAATGGGTCGGGGGAGGTTTTGTTGTACGCGAATGCGACCAGCCCCACGCGAACGCGTAGCGTTAGATAGCCGGGACAGGGGAGTTAAGGTAATTCTACACGAACGCGAGCCCAGTCTCGCGAACGCGGAGGTGAGGCGGGCTAGACCTTCGCGTGGAGTTACTCGCGATCGCGTAAGCCAGTTGGGCCATGCTCTTCGCGAACGCGTCAGGTTTCACGCGAGCGCGATGAACACCTGACGCTAGTGACTTAAAACAGTCCCAATTACGGGATTTTGCCATTCTTTCAAATATTTCAAAACTAGAAGACCTAGAGGCGATTTTCCTAAAAGCTTTTCTTTCCCAATTTGTTGGTAAGTGATTCTAACCTACTTTCTTTCAATTACCTATTGCATTTCATGAGTTTTCAACCTAAAATCTAGGATTTTCATGGTAGAAATTTGAGGTTTGGGTAGAATTAGGGATTTTTGCTTAATTGGAATTTAGACCTCGAATTGATGTCGGATTTCAAAATAAATTATATAATCAGGCTCGGGGGTGAATATATTTTGGTTCGGACCTCGGGTTTTGACCAAGCGGGCCTGGAGTCGATTTTTGACTTTTTGGGGGGAAGTTTGGGGAATCTAAATTTATGCATTGTAATTGATTTCTTTAGCAATAATTGATATTATTGAGTCGTTTGTGGATAGATACGAGTAGTTTGGAGGTGAATTCTAGAGGAAAAGCGGTAATTGAGCATTGAGTGGCCTTTGGAGCGAGGTAAGTGTTGTGTCTAACCTTGACTTGAGGGAAAATGACTTGTTTGTCTATTTTCTACATGTTTAAATGTTGGGGAACAACGTATATGTGAGGTGACGAGTACTTATGCGTTGTAGTCAGGTTAAAGCATGCGGGCGGGGTTTGGTTTCTTGCAATTATAGCTTCCTTTGTTCATGTTATCCATGTTTAGACTAGTATTGTTAAATTGATCGTTCTTATCATATTTATGGACCTTTTGGTGATAATTGAGTATTGATTCCGAAGTTGAGGTTGATATTATGGAACCAAATGTTGAAGTAAGGCTTGTACTTGCTATTCTATCTCCCTGTTGTTATTTGTTCATTGCATTATGGTAAGGGAGAGTGTTAATGCACGAAGCGTGATGCCGTGCCATATTGTGAGTGTTAATGCACGAAGGGTGATGCCGTGCCATATTCTGAGTATTAATGCACGAAGGTTGATGTCGTGCCACATTGTGAGTGTTAATGCACGAAGGGTGATGTCGTGCTATGTTATGAGAGTTAATGCACGAAGGGTGATACCGTCCGTTTCTATTGATCTTATGGTGAGATTGAGAGTAAAAGCACGAAGGGTGATGCCGTGTATTTTTTTCCTTTACTGTGTTTACTGGCTTATTGATTCATAGTACATTGACTGTTCAAGTTACCATTCTGCTGCAGTTCTCTATCTCGTATTTCCCTCAGCATGTTTCCCGTCCCAATAGTACATGTTTAGTTGTTACTGTTGTTTTCTTGTACATATATTGTTATCTGCACAAGTTTATTATGTGGGTGTCTTGTCATAGCCTCGTCACTACTTCGTCGAGGTTAGGCTCGACACTTACCAGTACATGGGGTCGGTTGTACTGATACTGTACCCTGCACTTCTTGTGCAGATTTTAGTACCTATCATAGCAGATCGTGAGGCTTAGCAGCTTGGATTTGCTGTCAAGAGACCCAAGGAAGATCTGCTGGCGTCTGCAGACCCTGGAGTCACTTCCTAGTTTTATCATGTTTCCTTACTCCAAAACAATGTATTTTTCCTTTTCAGACTCTGTTTGTAGGCAATCATAGTAGCTCGTGAGTTGTGACTCCAGATCCGGTTGGTAGTAGTTAATGAAGTTTTCTTATATTATTCAGCACTCGTTGTATTTCCTCTTTTGCTTATTTGTTGTTACTTACTGAATTGAATAAGAATTGGCTAAATAATTCTCTAACGTCGGCTTGCCTAGCAAGTGGAATGTTAGGCACTATCACGGTCCCGACGGTGGGAATTCCGGGTCGTGACATGTTGGTATTAGAGCACTAGGTTGCCTAGGTCTCACAAATCACGAGCGAGCTTAGTGGAGTCTGGGGGATCGGTACAGAGACGTCTGTACTTATCTCCCAGAGGCTATGAAGTTTAGGAATAAATTTCACTTCTATCCTTCTCTGTCGTGCGATTTTGTTCTCACAATGCTAATTGAACTCTTCTACTCTTATTCTCTCGTAGATGGGGAGAACACGCACCGCTTCTTCAGCGGAGCAGCAACCAGAGCCTCCGGTGGCAGCTCCTACGAGGGGCAGAGGTCGAGGCCGAGGCCGTGCTAGAGGCCGAGGCAGGGGCAGGGCTCAGCCCAGAGCTCGAGCAACAACACTAGCGGTGGAGCCTCAGATAGAGTTTGATGATGAGGTTCCATCCTAGGCTGTGCATGTCGAACCAGCTCAGGTCCCGGAGGGGTTCATTGCTACCCCAGTGCTTCAGGACGCTTTGGTCCGTTTGGTGTGCCTTATGGAGAGTGTGACCCAGACTAGCGCATTTCCCATGGCACCAGCCGTCTCTCAGGCTGGAAGAGGAGCCCAGACTCCTGCTACTCACACACCGGAGCAAATGGATCCCCAGTATCAGACTCCAGCCGCTCATCCAGTCGGAGTAGTTCAGCTGGTTGTGGCGGCACAGACCGGTGATGGGTCAGTTATGTCTTTTGAGGCTTTGTGGAGATTGGACAGGTTTACCAAGCTCTTTCCAGTTGACTTCAGTAGTGCACCTTCAGAAAATCCCCAGGAGTATCTTGACAGCTATCATAAGGTGCTACGGGACATGGGTATAGTGGAGACCAATGGGGTCGATTTTGCTGCATTTCAGATGACTGGTTCAGCCAAAAAATAGTGGAGAGATTATTTGTTGACCAGACCAGCGGGGTCGCCTGCTCTTACTTGGGACCAGTTCTCTCAACTTTTTCTAGAGAAGTTTCTCCCTATCACACTGAGAGAGGAGCACCGTCATCAGTTCGAGTGTCTCCAATAGGGCAGTATGACTGTTACTTAGTATGAGACCCGTTTTGTGGATTTGGACCGTCATGCTCTTCTTTTGCTTCCTACCGAGAGAGAGAGGGTGAGGAGGTTTATTGACGGACATACTCAGCCATCCAGAGTTAGGGGTCAAGCAGCCAGAGGTAGAGGTCAGACTGTTAGAGGTGGAGGTCAGGCCGTTAGAGGTGGAGACCAGCCAGCTAGAGGCCGTCCCAGGGACGTAGTTCAGGGTGATGGGGCCCAGCCCCGGTGTTATGCTTTTCCAGCCAGGTCTGAGGCTGAGTCATCTGACCCTGTTATCACAGGTACTATTTCAGTTTGCACTAGAGATGCTTGAGTTCTATTTGATTTATTCCTACATGTCATCCTATTTTGCTTCATATTTGGTTGTGCCTCGTGATTCTTTGAGTGCTCATGTGTACGTGTCCACACCTGTGGGGGATGCTATTGTTGTAGACCGCATTTATCGTTCATGTGTAGTCACCATTGGGAGTCTTGAGACTAGTGTAGACCTTCTACTTCTCGATATGGTTGATTTTGATGTTATCTTGGGTATGGATTAGCTGTCACCTTATCACGCTATATTGGATTGTCATGCCAAGACGGTGACCTTAGCCTTGCCGGGGTTTCCTTGATTAGAGTGGAGAGGGACTCCTGCCATTCTACCAGCAGGGTTATCTCATATATGAAGGCTCGGCGTATGGTCGAGAAGGGGTGTCTAACTTATTTGGCTTATGTCCGCGATTCTAGTGTGGAGGTTCCTTCTATGGATTCATACTAGTTGTTCGTGAGTTTCCAAAGGTGTTTCCTGTAGACCTGGTGGGGATGCCACCCGACAAGGATATTGATTTCTGTATTGATTTGGCTCCATGCACTCAGCCCATTTCTATTCCGCCATACCATATGGCCCCGTCAAAGTTGAAAGAATTGAAGGAACAGTTGCAACATTTGCTTGATAAGGGCTTCATTAGACCTAGTGTCTCGCCCTGTGGTGCACATGTGTTTTTTGTGAAGAAGAAGGATAGATCGATGAGGATGTGCATAGATTATCGGCAGTTGAACAAATTCATCATCAAGAGCAAGTATCCATTGCCGAGGATTGACGATTTATTTGATCAACTTCAGGGTGCCAAGATGTTTTCGAAGATTGATTTGAGATCTGGCTACCATCAGTTGAGGATTAGCGCATCCGATGTCCCTAAGACAACTTTTCGGACTCGTTACGGGCATTATGAGTTTCTGGTGATGTCCTTTGGGTTGACAAATGCCCCAGCAACATTCATGGATTTGATGAACCGAGTGTTCAAGCCTTATTTGGACTTCTTTGTGATCGTGTTTATTGATGATATCTTGATCTACTCCCACAGTCGAGAGGAGCATGAGCAGCATCTTAGGATTGTACTTCAGACTCTGAGAGCCTACCAGTTATATGCTAAATTTTCAAAGTGCGAGTATTGGTTGGATTCAGTCGCTTTCTTGGGGAACGTTGTATCAGCAGAGGGCATTCAGGTAGATCCTAAGAAGATTGAGGCAGTTCAGAACTGGCCTAGACCCACTTCAGCTACGGAGATCAGGAGTTTCTTGGGTTTGGCAGGCTATTACCGTCGATTTGTGGAGGGATTTTCATCTATAGCAGCCCCGTTGACCAGGTTGACCCAGAAGGGTTCCCTGTTCAGATGGTCAGACGAGTGTGAGGTGAGCTTTCAGAAGCTCAAGACTGCTTTGACTACAGTGCCGGTGTTGGTGTTGCCCACAGGTTCAGGATCTTATACAGTATATTGTGATGCGTCCCGTGTAGGGCTCAGTATGGTATTGATGCAGGAGGGCAGGGTGATCGCATATGCGTCACGGCAGTTGAAGGTTCATGAGAAGAATTACCCCGTCCATGACTTAGAGTTGGCAGCCATTATTCATGCCTTGTAAATTTGGAGGCACTATCTATAAGGTGTGTCGTGTGAGGTTTTCACGGATCATCGGAGGCTTCAGTATTTGTTCAAGCAAAAGGATCTCAATTTGAGGCAGAGAAGGTGGTTGGAGCTATTGAAATACTATGATATCACTATTTTGTACCACCCCAGGAAGGCCAATGTGGTAGTCGACGCCTTGAGTAGAAAGATAGCGAGTATGGGTAGCCTTGCGTTCATTCCAGTCTGTGAGAGGCCGCTTCCATCGGATGTTCAGACTTTGGCCAACCAGTTTGTGAGGTTGGATATTTCAGAGCCCAGCAGTGTTCTAGCTTATACAGTCGCTCGGTCTTCCTTGCTTAAGTGTATTAGAGATCGGTAGTATGACGACCCTCATTTGTTAGTCCTTAAGGACACAGTGCATCACGGTGGTGCCAAGCAGGTTACTATTGGAGATGACGGAGTTTTGAGGATGCAGGGTCGTGTTTGTGTGCCTAATGTGGATGGACTTCGTGAGATAATTCTTGAGGAGGCTCACAGTTCCCGGTATTCTATTCATCCGGGTGCCGCCAAGATGTATCAGGACTTACGGCAGCATTATTGGTGGAGGAGGATAATGAAGGATATAGTTGCTTATGTAGCCGGGTGTCTAAATTGCCAGCAAGTAAAGTATGAGCATCAGAGACCTGGTGGTTTGCTTCAAAAGATAGAGATTCTTGAGTGGAAGTAGGAGCGTATCATTATGGATTTCGTTGTTGGACTCCCACGGACTCAGAGGAAGTTCGACGCAGTTAGGGTCATTGTGGACAAGCTGACTAAGTCAGCGCATTTTATTCCTGTGGCAGTTACCTAGTCTTTGGAGCGGTTGGCAGAGATTTACATCCGCGAGATCGTCCGTCTCCACGGTGTGCCCGTGTCTATCATTTCTAATCGAGGTACACAGTTCACTTCGCACTTTTGCAGAGCACTACAGCGTGAGTTGGGCATGCGGGTTGAGTTGAGCACATCGTTTCATCCTCAGACGGACGGGCAATCCGAGCGCACTATTTAGATCTTGGAGGATATGCTCCGCGCATGTGCTATAGACTTTGGAGGATCGTGGGATCAAATCTTGTCCCTTGCAGAGTTCGCCTACAACAAAAACTACCAGTCGTTCACTCAGATGGATCCTTATGAGGCATTATACGGTAGGCGGTGCCGGTCGCCAGTCGGGTGGTTCGAGCTGAGGGAGGCTCGGTTGTTGGCTGCAGATCCAGTACATGATGCCTTGGATAAGGTCAAGATTATTCAGGATCGACTTCGCACAGCTCAATCCATGCAGAAGAGTTATGCCGACCGTAGAGTTCGTGATGTTGCATTCATGGTCGGAGAGAGTGTTACTTCGGGTATCACCTATGAAGGGTGTAATGAGATTCGGAAAGAATGGCAAGTTGAGCCCTACGTATATCGGGCCATTTGAGATTCTGGAGATAGAGGGCGAGGTGGCTTACAGACTCGCATTTCCACCTAGTTTAGCAGTTATTCATCCGGTATTCCATGTGTCCATGCTCCGAAAGTATCACGACGATCCGTCCCATGTGTTAGATTTCAGCTTTGTCCAGTTGGACGAGGATTTGACTTACGAGGAAGAGCCAGTGGCTATTCTAGCCCGACAGGTTTGACAGCTGAGATCCAAAAGTTATCCTTCAGTTTGAGTGCAGTGGAGAGGTCAACCCGTTAAGGCAGCTACTTGGGATTTCGTGTCGTACATGCGTAGATAGATATCCACATCTTTTCACCAGCCCAGGTACTTTTCTATGTTCGTTCAAGGACGAACGGTTGTTTTAGAGGTGGAGAATGTGATAACCAGATAGGTCATCTTATATTTAAAACCTAATTCTGTTATCTGAAGCCATAAAATCCTATTTTTACCCTCCTCGAGTTGCGTGCGCGGTCCGAGCATGTTTTCGGAAAGCTTTTATATTAAAAACTGTGAAAAATATGAAATATTGCTTTGAAAACTATTTGAGTTGACTTTGGTCAACGTTTTGAGTAAACAGACCCGGATCAGTATTTTGACGGTCCCGATAGGTCCGTATCATAATCTGGGACTTGGGCATATACCCGGAATCGAATTCCGAGGTCCCTAGCTCGAGATATGGAATTTTGAAGAAAAATTAAAAATTTGAATGTTTAATGGTTTTAAGAATTTACTGATGTTTGGTTTTGTTGATACCGGATACATCTTTTGATTTCGGAGCCCGGTACAGGTCCACTATAATAGTTATGACTTGTCTATCAAATTTGGTGAGAAACAGAGTCAATTTGACGTGATTCGGATGTTCGGTTGTGAAAATAGAAGTTTTAAAGTTTTCTTGAAAATGTCATTTGATTTGGTGTCTGATTCATAGTTCTAGGTGTTATTTTGGGGATTTGATCATGCGAGCAAGTCCATATGATGTTTTTGGACTTGTGTGAACTTTTGGTTTAGAGCCCCGAGAGCTCGGGTGAGTTTCGGATAGGCTACGGGATGATTTGAACTTAGAAAGTTTGCTGGTTTTCACTTCTGCTCGTTTCTGGTGTTTCCTTCTTCGCGGTCGCGAATATACTCCCGCGATCGCGAACGGTAAAATGGGTTGGGGGAGGTTTTGTTGTACGCGAACGTGAAAGCTTGGTCGCAAACGCGGAGCATTGGGGGGCCTGCTCTACGCGAACGCGACCACCCACACGTGAACGCGTAGCGTTAGATAGCCCGGACAGGAGAGTTGAGGTAACTCTACGCGAACGCAAGCCCAGTCTCGCGAACATGGAGGTGAGGCGGGCTAGACGTTCGCGAACGCGTGGAGTTACTCGCGATCGTGTAAGCAGTTGGGCCATGCTCTTCGCGAACGCGTCAGGTTTCACGCGAACGCGATGAACACCTGACTCCAGTGACTTAAAACAGTCCCAACTACGGGATTTTGCCATTCTTTCAAAAATTTCAAAACTAGAAGACCTAGAGGCGATTTTCCTAAAAGATTTTCTTCCCCAATTTGTTGGTAAGTGATTCTAACCTACTTTCTTTCAATTACCCATTGCATTTCATGAGTTTTCAACCTAAAATCTAGGATTTTGATGGTGGAAATTGGGGATTTGGGTAGAATTAAGTATTTTTGCATAATTGGAATTTAGACCTCGAATTGAGGTCGGATTTCGAAATAAATTATATAATCGGGCTCGGGGTGAATGGTTGAATGGATTTTGATTCGGACCTCGGGTTTTGACCAAGCGGGCCCGGAGTTGATTTTTAACTTTTTGGGAGAAAGTTTGGGGAATCTAAATTTATGCATTGTAATTGATTTCTTTAGCGATATTTGATATTATTGAGTCGTTTGTGGATAGATACGAGTGGTTTGGTGGTGAATTCTAGAGGAAAAGCGGTAATTGAGCATTGAGTGGCCTTTGGAGCGAGGTAAGTGTCGTGGTTAACCTTGACTTGAGGGAATAGGACTTGTTTGTCTATTTGCTACATGTTTAAATGTTGGGGACAACGTATATGTGAGGTAACGAGTACTTATGCGTTGTAGTCGGGTTAAAGCATGCAGGCAGGGCTTGGTTTCTTGCAATTATAGCTTCCTTTGTTCATGTTATCCATGTTTAGACTAGTATTGTTAAATTGATCATTCTTATCATGTTTACGGATTTTCTGGTGATAATTGAGTATTGATTCCGAAGTTGAGGTTGATATTGTGGAACCAAATGTTGAAGTAAGGCTTGTACTTGTTATTCTATCTCCCTGTTGTTATTTGTTCATTGCATTATGGTAAGGGAGAGTGTTAATGCACGAAGGGTGATGCCGTGCCATATTGTGAGTGTTAATGCACAAAGGGTGATGCCGTGCCATATTCTGAGTATTAATGCACGAAGATTGATGTCGTGCCACATTGTGAGTGTTAATGCACGAAGGGTGATGTCGTGCTATGTTATGAGAGTTAATGCACGAAGGGTGATACCGTACCATTTCTATTGATCTTATGGTGAGATTGAGAGTAAAAGCACGAAGGGTGATGCCGTGCATTGTGTTCCTTTACTGTGTTTACTGGCTTATTGATTCATTGTACATTGACTGTTCAAGTTACCATTCTGCTGCAGTTCTCTATCTTGTATTTCCCTTAGCATGTTTCTCATCCGAATAGTACATATTTAGTTGTTACTGTTGTTTTCTTGTACATATACTATTATCTGTATAGGTTTATTATGTGGGTGTCTTGTCATATCCTCGTCACTACTTCGTCGAGGTTAGGCTCGACACTTATTAGTACATGGGGTCAGTTGTACTGATACTGCACTCTGCAATTCTTGTGCAGATTTTGTTACCGGTCATAGCTGATCGTGAGGCTTAACAACTTCGATTTGCTGTCAGGAGACCCAATGTAGATCTGCTGGCGTCCGCAGACCCTGGAGTCTCTTCCTAGTTTTATCATTTACTGTTTCCTTACTCCAAAACAATGTATTTTTTCTTTTTAGACTCTATTTGTAGTAAATCATAGTAGCTCGTGAGTTGTGACTCCAGATTCGGGTGGTAGTAATTAATGAAGTTTTTTTATATTATTCCTCACTCGCTGTATTTTATTTTAGCTTATTTGTTGTTATTTACTGAATTGAATAAGAATTGGTTTAATAATTCTCTAACGTCGGCTTGCCTAGCAAGTGGAATGTTAGGTGCCATCACCGTCCCGACGATGGAAATTCTGGGTCGTGACATAGGTGCATGTCCGAATTTGGATCTGAAAGTCTGTAGAAAAATTTGACGCATTTTGGCGAAAGTTAGAAAATGGAAGATTTTTAGAAAGTTTGACCGAAGTTGACTTTATTGATATCGTGGTCAAAATTAAATTTCGGACATTGGATCAGCTCCATTATGTCATTTAGGACTCGAGTGCAAAATTTGGGGTCATTCTGGATTGATTTGATAGGTTTCGGCATCGAATGTAGAATTTGGAATTCGTTAGTTTTCATTAAGCTTGAATTAGGGTGTGATTCGTGTTTTAGTATTGTTTGATGTGATTTTAGGCCTCAACTATGTCCGTATTATATTATGGGACTTGTTGGTATATTCGAACGGGGTCCCGAGTGGTTCGGGTGAGTTTCATAGTAGTTTCGGATCATTTCTAGGCCATTTTTAATTGCTGATTGTTTTGCTACAGCAATGACTTTAGAAGCTCATATCTCGCAATCTATAAGGAATTTGGAGATGATCCATAAAAGAAAATTGTAGACCTTTGTGTCTAGTTTTCAGAAATTTAAACCGTTGGGCATTTAGAGTTGTGTATAAAAAATTATGGTTGATACACTACAGGTTGGGGAAAAGTTTTTAAATTGCGAAGAAGAAATTTCTGCTACACGGGGCTGATTTTGGGAGCTTATATATCGACATCTATAAGGAATTAGGAAATATGAAAGTTGTATCCCTTGGTGTCTAGTTTCCAGAAAGTTAAACCATTTATCATTTTGAACATTTGTACAAAATGTTATGATTGATTTACTGGAGACTAGTACTGTAGTTTTCACTGCAGTTTCTGCTTGGAAATAAGTTGAAATAGGTCGCATTTTAAAGATGCAACCTACCTGGGCAGAAGCTATATCTCGGAGATTCGACCATTTTAACATATTTGGAGCTATGGAGCTATGGAGATCGGATTGAAGCGATTTTTGAGGCGATTTTCACCATATTGATTGGGGTAAGCGTTCTATATCCAAAAGTGATTATACTTCATGATTTCATTATTAATTTTATCAATTATTAGTGAATCAAATGGAAGAAATTGGAGAAATTTGTAAAACTTTTCAAAAATAAAAATTTAAGATTTGGAGGTCGATTTGTTATCGGAATTTGATAAAATTAGTATTGTTGAGCTCGTATCAGAATGGGTGTTCAGATTTCGAGAATTTATATCGGGTTCTGAGATGTGAGCCCTAGGGTTGACTTTTGAGTTGACTTTTAGAATAAAATTGGAAATTGATATATTATTATCCGCAAATATTTTCTATGAATTGTAATTATTTTATGTAATTAATTTGACTAGATTTGAGCCGTCCGGAGGTCATTTCACGAGAGAAGGCCATTTTGAAATATCGGCCTAAACTAAACTCAATTGATATTCTATTTGCACAACCTCTCCACTATTTTACCTTATTTAAATCCTAAATTGGCCTAATAACTCATTTGACGCTTTACTATGTTCAAGTTGGAATTGTCTTGAATCGTGTTTAAATTATTCATCATTTCATGGTAAGGACGAGAGTAAAAGCACGAAGGGTGATGCCGCGCCATTTTTATATTATTTGTACTCTGACTATGTGATTGCTCAATTGCTTTATTGGTTGCTCGATGTTATCCGTGTTCTCATAATTTTTATTGTTGATTTGTATTGGAAATTCTTCTATTATTGGCCTTACATTGATACTTTTTCCTTGTCAGGTTCATGTAACATATTGTACAACTTTATATATCTGGTAGGTGTCTTGACCTGGCCTCGTAACTACTCTGCTGAGGTTAGGCTTGATACTTACTAGGTACCGCTGTGGTATACTCATGCTACACTTCTGCACATCTTTTTGTACAGATCCAGGTACTCCAGTGTCACGACCCAAACTGATGGGCTGCGACGGGCACCCGATGCCTTACCTAACCGAGCACCAACATAACGTATCTTTCTTATCATACCATCATGGGTAAATGGGCCAGAAGTGACATCATGAGATAACCAGAATAAAACATAAGGGAATGCTAGACATAGGATGACCCAACATGATATAGAAACTTATACATGTGACATATGGGCCTATAAGGCCGGCATGATCATTTGTACACTCAAAACATAGGCCGACAAGGCCATACAATCATCTATATACATGACATATGTCTACAAGCCTCTAAGAGTGCATAAATGTCATAAAGGCCAAGATAGGGCCCTACCATACCAATCAATACAAGTCCAAATTATACTGACCAAATAGGCAACTCTGGAGCAAGTGGAGTGCACCAACACCTTCGCTAAGCTGATAGCCTACTAGGAGGACTCTCAACCTGTCTATCGGGACCTGCGGGCATGAAACGCAGCGTCCCCAAGCAAAATGGACTTCAGTACAAATAAAGTACCGAGTATGTGAGGCATATAAGCAGTATATAAAAGACATGAAAGAAACATGGAGTAAAGAACTCAACCTGTAAGTCTGAATAGTTCTGTGAATCATGAAACCTTTATAATATCATGCATATGCGTATAAATGTTACATCATGCATAGATATGTGATTTTATAAAATTATTAAGCCTCTGAGGGCATCCCATCATATCATCTCGTCCTCTGTGGGCAAAATCATCAACATAGACTAGTTGATCAGGTGGTGGTGCGTATATAACGCCATAACCTTTCCCCATACCCCATATATATATATATATATATATACACACACACACACACACTATTGAGGAGCTAAAAACACAATACAAAATTATGCTCGCTAGTCGAATATAGTGTAGAAAATATCGTATCCACAGGGATTGAATTTAAACAGTGTTTTCGTAGCTTCTAGTTTTACTTGCTATCCAAGATGATCAACAATTTGGATTTGTGTGAATTAAAACTAAAATTAACTAAAAGTCTAATCTATTGGCTAATGACAATCTCAACAAGAGTAAGCAAAGAAGATATCAATGGGAGAAAATAGGGGTTAATTGGATAGGTGCAAGATACTTGTTTGGGAATTAACTCTAGTCGATTCACTTCTAAAGTTCAAGTGAGTCTCTCAAATTCACTCAATTATTAGTTCAACGTTTAGTAGAAACTCCTCTCTCGATTAAGTCTCAACCTCACAATATAAACTAAGTTAAGCTCAATGACGATATAAAAGAATTCATAGTGGATTAGTCTTTATGAGAACCTCTTTCGATTATCCTCCTAACTGGGTCTAAACAATAATTGAACTAGCCTCTTTCGATTACTAAGAAGAATCAACGAATTCAATCAACAAGATAATGCAAATATATCACAAGCTATTCCTCTTTTGATTACATAGACATGTGAATATATATGCAATAATAAAAATACCCAAAATGATTCAATACATAAAACTAAAGTTAATATCCACAAACAATTCTCAAAACACCAAATCCATCAATCCATAAGGAAGAATTACTCCACAGATATGGAGAAATTCATCACAACTAAGTTTAAGTCAAAGGAAAACATAAAACATCCAAACCCTTGTCTTGAGTGAGGATGAATGGTGAAATCCTTGTGCTCTTGCTTCTCCCTCTTCTCCTTAGTTTCCTTAGGTCTAAATTATGTCAAAAGTCCTCAAAATACCATTTTTCTATGTATATATACCAAGTAGGGTCGGGCCCAAACAAATGCATCTTCTCCTACGTGAAAAAGGACACTTTTCCGGAGTTGGGCATGCGCGGCCGCGCACTTGGAAGTGTGCCCGCGCACTTGGACGCGCACTTTTCACAATGTTCTGCCCCATATACGTGGTCAGTGTGTGGCCTCGCACTTGCCAAGAACGTTTCACCCTGTTTTGTTGGGAATTTGAACAAACGTAAACCATGAAATTGTACCCCTTTGAATTAGCTTTCCAACAATATATTGCAAAGCCCAAACGAAGTTCCGAGCAAAAAGTTATGTGCATTTTACTAGACATTGTGCAATATGCCTGCTCGATTCTTCGTTCGCTCTTAACTACCATCCGTTGGTCCCCGAACACGATCCCGGATTAATTTCTTGGGATTTTACTCAGACTTCAAATATCCAAATCATTTGAATTCATTCTATTACATCTACATAGCTCGGAATCACTCTTGCAAGGTATAAAATACATAATTAGTGCAAAACACTAGCGATTAAAGCTCAAACTCAACTAAAGTGCAGTAGATTGGAATGTAATAATTGATTAAATCATGAGATTATAGCCTACCATCAACACCCCACACTTAAATCATTGCTCGTCCTCGAGCAATCAAACCACACTTTATATAGACACAACCTTACATAGCAACTCTCCTAACTCATCACACGAAGAATATTTAAAATAGACTAAGCACAATATTGTAACATCTTCACCTCAAGATTTGACTCACAAGTACCACGCATTATTCACAACCTGCTCACTTACTCTAACATAGAGGTCAACGATATTACCTTTTCTTCATGAATCAAGTGCCCTTACGCACAATAGAGAGTATTTCCTCACACCATAGAATGTAATAACAATTAAGAACTCAAGATAGAAAGTATTCGCTCACTCTCAGAAATAAAATTCCTATGCCATAAAAGATGAACCATAGGCTTGCCCGTAGTGTACTACTCTACTAATTGAGCTCATTCAGTCAAGGATCAAGTAGGACTTTTAACTGGTTGTAATGCAGGCTACGGGACGGATAGGGTACATTTAGATATATGAGTGACTACACCTCCCTAAGCACTTTAATACATACACTTTAACATTCAAAACCCCACACTGATGTCAAACCATACTCCACCTTCACATCAACATACATTAACTCCCAAATTATTTAAGAACATTTACATCAAGAGTCACAACTATCAAAGAATATTTTTCACAACAATACAACATATTTTTTTTTCTTTTTCTATTCAAGTGGCGCTTACTTTTTCAAAACAATGCACCTTCCTCCTTATTTCAATAGTTCCACTCAAAAGCCAAACCAACCACCCCACACTTCATCTTTTACAAAGTTCATAACAATTTTAAGTGCTCACGAGAGGTACAAGGCTCAAATAGATTGTCAATTCAAACAATTGGGTAAGGCTTGTAATGTGGTTGCCAAAGAAAATAGGATTATAGGCTCAAAAGGGTTAAATAAGATATATAACAATTAGGTGGGTAATAGAATATAACTGGCTCAACAAAGAAACGCCTAAATCACTTCCAAGACTGAACAAATTAAAACTACTATTTCTCTTTGCAAACACATGGGGCAAGTTCTAGACATCAAATGCAATGCACAGAATACACAAATCTCACACACATGGCACATAACTCACTCAAGATTGGATTCATCAAGACACTCTAGTCAAAGCTGTTAAACATCGTTAAGATCATACGATTTAAGGTACTTATGCAAGAGTTAAAAACTGAGCATAAGTGTCACAACTAAAGCACTCACTATTCTCAAGGCATGATCGAGTCAAGAGATATTACTTCCATTTCAAATCATAGCACAATGTTTCCTACTTCTAACAAAAATAAAAACTAACTACACCCGGTCCAAACAAAACCCTTAAAAAAGAACCGCAGCATAAAGAAAAATCAAGGGGAAATTATTACACTAACTACAAAAGAAAATCTTTTTTGCATTTTTCTTTCGACTTTAATTCCCTCATGATACCCGTCGAATGATATCCATCATCGGAAAAAATCAAAAATTTTAATGTTTTTTATGTTTTTTTCTAACTACTAAAACAACAAAAAATAACACATATACATACAAAATACAACATACAATTATCCCCCTACCCCACACTTTAAGTTGTGGCATGTCCCCATAACACACAATTAAAAAGCATAAGGTAAAGAAAACTTCCCTGAATTTTCTTCTTTTCCGAGAACTTATGAGCTCCACCCCTAATTCTGAGTTCATTCCTCATTTTCGCTCCTTGGGATTCTTTATGGAGCTCATTAAACCCAATTCTTCTAAGGATACCTGCATGACCCGCTCTTTTATTTCTTTCTTGTCCTCATCTTGAGCGGTGAATTGCTCATTCAGGATCATCCTTAACTTGTTTCTGCATTCTTTCACAGGATCAATCCATGTATCTTTCTGTAAATCCCCAAAAATAAAATTCACATGATCAAGGTTAGAAAAAGAAAACAAAGAAAAAAGGTCAAGTGAATATTCATATGGTATGTCCAAGATCATTTGTTTCTCATTCTCTTCTATTAAAGGCTGCAAAGGTGAAAAGGTGGATGGGGATTTGAACTATTCTTCCGTTGCTTCACACTCAACCACAGCCTTATTCTCGATCATCTTAGTTGAATTAAAGTTCTCTTGAACAGTGGAAAGCTCTCTCTGTGGATGCTGATCCTCTTGGGTAGGCTCATTCCCACAGGGTATCTCCTCCATATATTCACTATCACAACGCAATGAGCTTTCTGAAAGTGTACTTATTATTTGACTCACTTGCGTTATTAGGTTGTTAATGGCTTCATCATCTTGTGTAAATCTCTCTACCGGCTTATTTATGAACTTATACACAAGCTCTTCCAAACTATCATTCTCCCCTTGAGGTGGTTGTCTCACTTCGCTTCCATTCCAACTAGAGTATTCATCCCAACCAGAGTCAAGATTGTGGCCATATGAATCCTCATACCTGTACAAACTAGAAATAGAGTGAGACTCTTCAAAATACAAACCATAGGAAGAATACATACCTGCTTGACAGTCAAGTCATATATGATTTCCACCGCATTTAAAACACATAACAGACCGCTGATAATATTCAGCTGCTAACTCTTCAACCATTTTCTTAGGCTGGTTGTACTTCATCTTCACAGCATTTAGAGTTCAATATCTATAGTATCTTCTCCAACTTGTTAGGAACTACAAAACAAATCTTGAAAAGAAGTTAACTAATAAAGAAAATAAAATAGAAAAGGAAAAAGAAAAAAAAACTAAAACCTAATTCCTGAATTAGCACCAAAAACTATTTCAAACACTATTGATTACCAATCCCAGAAAATAGCGCCAAAATTTGACGAGCTAAAAACACAACACAAAATTATGCTCGCTAGTCGAATATAGTATAGAAAATATCGTATCCACAGGGATCGGATTTAAATAGTGTTTTTGTAGCTTCTAGTTTTAATTACTATCCAAGATGATCAACAATTTGGATTTGTGTGAATTAAAACTAAAATTAACTAAAAGTCTAGACTATTGGCTAATGACAATCGCAACAAGAGTAAGCAAAGAAGATATCAATGGGAGAAAATAGAGGTTGATTGGATAGGTGCAAGATACTTGTTTGGGAATAAACTCTAGTCGATTCACTTCTAAGGTTCAAGTGAGTCTCTCGAATTCACTCAATTATTAGTTCAACATTTAGTAGAAACTCCTCTCTCGATTAAGTCTCAACCTCACAATATAAACTAAGTTAAGCTCAGTGACGATATGTAAGAATTCGTAGTGGATTAGTCTTTAGGAGAACCTCTTTCGATTATCCTCCTAACTGGGTCTAAACAATAATTTAACTAGCCTCTTTCGATTACTAAGAAGAATCAACGAATTCAACCAACAAGATAATGCAAATATATCACAAGCTATGCCTCTTTTGATTACATAGACATGCGAATATGTATGCAATAATAAAAATACCCAAAACGATTCAATACAAAAAACTAGAGTTAATATCCACAAAAAATTCTCGAAACACCAAATCCATCAATCCATAAGGAAGAATTACTCCATGGATATGGAGAAATTCATCACAATTAAGTTTAAGTCAAAGAAAAATATAAAACATCCAAACCCTTGCCTTGAGTGAGGATGAATGATGAAATCCTTGTGCTCTTGCTTCTCCCTCTTCTCCTTAGCTTTCTTAGGTCTAAATTATGTCAAAAGTCCTGAAAATACCATTTTTCTATGTATATATACCAAGTAGGGTCGGGCCCAAACAAATGCATCTTCTCCTATGCGAAAAAGAACACTTTTTCGGAGTTGGACATGCGCGGCCGCGCACCTGGAAGTGTGCCCGCGCACTTGGCCGCACACTTTTCATATTGTTCTGTCCCATATGCGCGGTCAGTGTGTGGCCTTGCACTTGCTGAGAACATTTCACCCTGTTCTGTTAGGAATTTGAACAGACGTAAAACATGCAATTGTACCCCTTTGAATTAGCTTTCCAACAATATATTGCGGAGCCAAAAGGGAGTTCCGAGCGAAAAGTTATGTGCATTTTACTAGACACTGTGCAATATGCCTGCTCGATTATTTGTTCGTTCTTAACTACCATCCGTTGATCCCCGAACATGATCCCGGCTTAATTCTTTGAACTTTTACTCAGACTTCAAAGCTCCAAATCACTTGAATTTATTCCATAACATCTACATAGCTCGGAATCACTCCTACAAAGCATAAAACACACAATTAGTGCAAAACACTAGTGATTAAAGCTCAAACTCAACTAAAGTGTAGTAAATTAGAATGTAATAATCGACTAAAACATGAGATTATAGCCTACCATCAACTATACGCGTATATAATGTCATCCGGTCATTGGTCAATATACATGTATAAATGAATGCAATGCATAATGAAGTAAGTCAATAATATCTCTCAGAATGTCATGAGATCAATATGCCTTCGGTTAATGTCATGACCCAAAATCCCACCACAGGCATCGTGATGGAACTTAGTCTCTAAGACTAGGTAAGGCTATTATAATAACAATTCAAGCCATTTTTTTTAAACATATAATTTAATATAAGTGTCAAAACCAATAGCGAAAATATTCAAACAACCTCCCAAGACTGGTAATACTGAGTCACGAACTCTAATTGAATATATGGAATGATCTTGAGGACCGAATATACAATACTGTTCTAATAAGAAATTAACAATACAATAAAAATGGAAATACTCCATGGGACTGCGACGACCAAGTAGCTCTACCTTAAGTCCTTGCGATCACACTCTAACTTTGTCCGAGTCTGATATCTTCAATACCTAGCTCTGCACAAAAATGTGCAGAAGTGTAGTATGAGTATACCACAGTCGGTACTCAGTAAGTATCAAGACTAACCTCGGTGAAGTAGTGACGAGGTACAGTCAAGACACTCACTAGTCTAATAACCGGTGCAATATAGTATATAAAAGTAATAGAAAACAAATAGTAGTGATAGCAACAATAATCAACTAGTGATGTAAACAGCAAAGCAGCAAAAACTCCATAAATATTGCTCAAACAGATAATGAACACAAGTACAACCAATAATCAAGCCCTTCAAAATATACACTTTTCATCTATAAGTTTTTTAATAAACATCTCTAGAATATAATCCTTTCCAATAAATATATTTCGAATATACTTCGTTCAAATAAATATCTTTCAAATATAATTCTTTCAAATAGATATCTTTCGAATATAATTCTTTAAAATAAATATCTTTCGAATATAACATTCTTTCAAATAGAAGTCACCCTGTGACACCTCATTTCATAATCATAAAATACGGGTCTCAGCCCACTTTTATTTTTTGTAACACGGGTCTCAGCCCACTTTCATATTTCCACGGCACCTCGTGCCCATATTTAAATCATCATCTGCACGAACAGTTCACATGCCAATAATAAAAACCATCATAACTTCCCCCGACGCCTCATGCCCACATTTCATATTTGTTGCGGCGTGAAACCCGATCCCATATAACATTAATCATATCTGTTGCGGCGTGCAACCCGATCCCATATAACTTAATCATATCTGTTACGGCATGCAACCCGATCCCATATAACATTATCTTCCCAGCAATAGCCATAGGCTCACGATTTCAACATAGATCAAACTATTATCAAGTTTACCGAAACAACAAGACAAGTTACACAAGATATAAGGATAAACACAATAAAAATCACAATATCACATAAAAATCACCAACACAATAATCCCACATCATCACATATCATCCCTGACAATAGCTACCCGTATCTCTCCTATAGCCACCCTTATCGCTCCCATAGCTGCCCTTATCGCTCATATAGCCGCCCTTATCGTTCCATATAATAGCTACCCTTATCACTCCGCCCAGACAATATCCCAGCACACATAACCACGGTGAAATGCCACCTTTATACGCACATAATATCAACAGTGGAATACTACCCTTATATCCCCATAATAATAACTCAAATCACACAACAATTTACACGAACTATTATCACAACAACACAACACAATCAATTCATATCACAATTTGTCCAATGACCACAACCAATTCCAAAGATATAGCAAATCAATAAATTTCTCAACAAATAGCCTAAGGCTCCACACAACGTATATAAAACCTCAAAACAACAACAGAGATGGAAAAGTAACTCAGCATATGACAACGCCTTCATTAATTCAAATTTTAATAAATATAAATTAATGCCTCATTTTAAACTTATTTAATAATTATTTACAGATAAGGATTCCATAATGAATTTAATTCCAAGAAAGATATCGAATCAACAACACACAAAATTCACATAAAAATCCAAGTGACAATAACACAAAATTATCATATAAAATACAAATTCGACAAACAAGGAATGGGGCATGACAATTCAAGGACTTACTAAGTTCCAACAATTTTTTAATTTAATACATAAGGGCGTCTACGAATTTCAACTGATATAATTTGCACATATAAACCAAGTACGTACTCGCTACCTCGCGTACACGGCTTCCAATCACACAATATTCACATAAGACTTAATGCCTAAGGGGTAATTCCCCCACTCAAGGTTAGGCAAGATACTTACCTTTTTGAAGTTAGGCCGATATTCCAAAATCACCTTCTTGCTTGAATTGACCTTCGGACAGCCCAAATCTATCAAAATTAATTGCATAACTTCATTAACATTCATCAAAAATAATTACGGATACTAAAACGTCAATTTAGAATTTCACATTTAAAAAGTCAACCAAAGTCAATGCGGGGCTCGCATCTCGTAACCCGATAGAATTTTTACAAAATCCGAACACCCATTCCGATACGAGTTCAACCATACTAATTTTATCAAATTCTGATAACAACTCAGCCTCCAAATCTAAATTTTCCATTTTTGAAAGATTTTGCAAAAATCTCAATTTCTTCCATTTAAATCTGAATTAAATGATGAATATAATCATGGATTTATGAAATATAATCACTTTTGGATATAGGATGCTTACCCAAGTTGAAGTCTTGAAGATATCCTCAAAATCGCCCAAGAACCGTGCTCCAAAAATTCAAAACGAAATGAAGGAAATGACCATTTTTGGTTCTTAAGTTTCTGCCCAATAAAAACACTATCCTGGTCGCTAAAAATCTAATTCTCGTCGCTAAAAGTGCCAAATCTAGTCGCTAAAGGTATGCACCAGAACTGTTTATACTAGAAGTTTATGTTTCACTAAAAAGGCTCTAACTCCTTCATACGAACTCGAAATTCGAGGATTCTTGTTCATATGAGTCACAAATAATAATAATACAAACCTACTCATTCAATCGAAACTCAATTCGGAGATCATTTACTCAATACAATATCAATTTCGCTCGTTAAACAATTAACTCATGTTTCGTGCTAAAAATCCAATCGCGACTTGATGAAATTAGACCAAACATTCCAGATCATTCCTATAATTCATTAACAAACTCCCAGAAGTCTCTAAATCAATTTTTGATCTCTAGAACTAAAAATAGACCTTTGAATCATTACATGCTTATGCTCAAAACACCAAACTCTTCCAAAAACTCTTTTCAGATAGCTGGTAGTGTATCAATCATAACTTTTTATACCCAACTCCAACTGCCAAACGGTTTAAATTTATGAAAACTATATACAAAGGGCTACAACTTTTATTTTTGGATCATTGCCAAATTCCTTATAGATTACGATATATAACCTTTCAAAATCATCCATGGGTAGCAGAAATTTCTGTGATGCACACTGTTAGGCAAAACAATTACAGTACCAGGCTTGGGGTTAATTGATCATAACTTTCTATACAAATGTCCAAATAATGAATGGTTTACATTTCTAGAAACTAAACTCAAAGTGCTACAACTTTCAATTTTGAATCATCTCCAAATTCCTCACAGATTACGAGATATAAGCTTCCAAAGTTAGCCCTATGCAGCAGATATTTCAGCGATGCACACTGCAGTAGCCAAAAACCAACAGTTAAAAATGGCCTAGAAATGGTCTGAAACCACTTCGAAACTCACCCGAGCCCCTCGGGACCCTATCCGGACATACCAACAAGTCTCAAAATATATTACAAACTTAGTCGAGGCCTCAAATCACATCAAACAATGCTAAAAACACGAATCATACCCCAATTCAAGCCTAATGAAACTAACAAATTCCAACTTCTACATTCGATGCCGAAACCTATCAAATCGAGTCTGATTGACCTCAAATTTTGCACACAAGTCATAAATGACATAACAGACCTATAAAAAATTTTAGAACTGGATTCCGACCCCGATATCAAAAAGTCAACTCCCCGGTCAAATTTTTAAAAATCTTCCATTTTCCAACTTTCACCAAAATGCATCGAATTGTCCTACGGACTTCCAAATCCAAATACGTACATACGCCTAAGTTCTAAATCACCATTTGAAGCTATTAACATTATCAAATTTCTATTCCGGGGTCGTTTTGCTCAAAAGTCAAACTTCGGTCAACTCTTTTCATTTAAGCTTCAAAAATAAGAATCGTTCTTTCAATTAAATTTTGAATCTTCCGAAAACCAAACTCGACCACACAAGCAAGTCATAATGCACATTACAAAGCTGCTCGGGACCTTAAGTCACTGAACGGAATGTAAATTCTCAAAACGACAAGTCAGGTCATTATATTTTTCCCCTCTTAAAACATACGTTCGTCCTCGAACATGCCAAGAATTATTCCAAGGACAATAAATTACTGAATGTACTATTACACACCTACTCCGGTGAGTCTACATCACCGAAATTTTAACATGGTCCGACAACACCATCTCATTCGAGATTATTTCTTTTTATCCATATTTATAAACTTTAAAACCAATTTCTTACACTCCAAATATTTTCAAAAGGCCTGATTTTCACATCAACACATGGTATTAGTCTCAACCGGTTGTAGCGATTTCGTGCCTACGCACACATCATATGTATGCCCATAACCACATCTCTGGTCATAATAGTTGTTCATAATTAATTCCAACATCGTCAATTAACCTCACATTATCCAAAACCTCATTTCAAATTTTCACGATACTGACAGCAGCACGCGAGGTATGAAGACCTCATAATTATTTACCCGAATTAACGAGTTACATTTAACTCCATCTGGGAACTCACCTCGTACGCTAAAACTCAATAATTACAGTACGAAATGGCTAAATATGCACAGAAAAATACATACAAGAATTATCAAATAAGCCTAACATGCATGACTCCCTATTAGTACTATAGTACAAATTTAATTTCACAAGGGAGAATTTAAACACATAAATTTTCATCACAATGACCTCGTCCTTATATAACTTCCTCCACGGCTTGTAGCCCGGTTTAAATATTTCACATCATAAAAAAATGTGAGGATCTCGCCCTCAACTCTGAATCACAAGTACTTTTCATATTGTGCCAACTGAAATTTTCCATTTCTTTTCTTTCTTTTCTTTAAATAAATTTCGTGAAATAATTTCACAACACATAATGAACCCCCATACCGGTAGGGCATATAATTCATAAAATTGTAATCAATTATCCCGAAATTACATCAAACCCCACTGTAGTGAGTAATAAAAAGTTACCTTTTGGACTCATAGCCCACAATAATATACAAAACAAAAATGATAGACACGGGCTAACACCATCAAGTCTCCCAACAGGGATAAACACGGGAGTGGAGTACAAATTCACAAATCTACCATATAAAGAGCATGATAGGAGTTCCCACCTCGATAATCGGGATCGAATCAAAATATGAATAGTGCTCCTTTTATTATAAATTAATCCATACCTGTGACGACACCATCTGGTCTATCAGCCTCAGTCAGTTCATAGCAATTATATCAACGGGTCGGGTCTCCCCCTCTTGGGTGCCCTCTACCTGCCTGTCCTCCACCCCTGACTGGATGTACACGTGGAGTATTAACTGGAATAAAGCATGTAGCCTGAATGTCTTGATGAAATTTGCCTCTCCCAAGTCTGGGATAATCTCTCATGATGTGCCTGGTATCACCACACTCATAACAACCCCTCTGAGGTCGCGGTTGCTAGTACTGAGTCTATGCCGGATAATTGGAATAACCATTGTAAGAACCTCGTGCCGGTGGTGCACTATACATATTAACTAGAGCACTCCGAGTACTCTGAAACTAGGTTCAGATACCTTCATTTTGGTATGATATATGTCCCAAAATGACATCATAAAGCTTACGAATTTAATTTCTCAAAACGGCTCGTTACAAGGCAAATCTTAGCTCGATTTTTTCACAACTTAAATCCGATTTTTTCCAAACTTTATATTTTATATCCAAACATCATATATAGTAAGATCATAACTTTAAATTCATTTAAATCATGATTAACAAATCTCCTATTCATCTTAACTTACTTAAGACTTCGGTAAACCTTTCTTATCCTTGTAGAAGGATTTCGTCCTTTTTGAGCTTACATTAGATAATCCTATAATGACAGTGATGTCTAAAGTATGGGATGTAATAACATTAAATCACTTCATATACTTTCAAAGAGGATCTCATTTCTGAGCTTACACCAATTGACTTACGATGTACTTTTACGTACAAAAACATGGGGTGTAACATCATTTCCCCCTTTGGAACATTCGTCCTCGAATGTTGACTGATGTGCTTATCAGTCTCATAACCTATAGATCTTGCGAATAATTTAATATTGTCCTTACCATTTAGGCAATTATTCTGTGAATAAATTTAAAGACCAGGGCATTCCCCCATTTAGGCCTCTTCCCACATCACGACTTGTGGTCGGAATACTTCCAATCTCGTGACTTTGACTATCTTCTGTGATGCAGCCTGTACGACTCCGTCCTTTTATGCGCAGATCTTCTCTCCTTTTTACTCCAGCTTTTTGCCAATTTCTTGGCCTTACTTTGTGAACATATACAGAACTATGACAAGATGTCCATCGGGGCATATATAGGTGTACTGAAGTTCTTTACTTGGTACTTTGCCGAACTTACGACTATTGCTATATTTCATAGCCTCGGTTATCTGTGATTATGGATTTAATACATCTAGGTAGGTTATACTATACCATAACACTTACTTCGGTTTATTACTACCTAGGTCTTCTACCCAACTCCAGGTAACTCTCTCGCTCCGTATCCTATATGTATAAATCTAAGTCCTTTAGTTCTTCCTCATTACTATTCATCTTAAGAATGAAAGCCTAATATCATCTCATACTTTGTAACTTTTATCCATATATTGTTGATTCACATTAATGTTGATCCATAATCTACCACTGATAACTTCAAACTTCTTATATAATATATTGTCACTAAGGCTCACGTCTCATCGGGGAACATTTGAAGTGATTTGCCTGATCCACCTAGGGATGATACTATACTTCAATAACCGTATTTCATAGCATCCCAATGTGATTCATCATATGGGTTCTAATCGCGTGAAACTCATAAAATCCCTTTTCTCAAAATTGTTGCTCAATCAAAGGCCTAAACGGCATCCTCTTATTTATCACCATTACACCCTTATTCTACTACCAGGGCAGCATTCCATCTCTTCTAACTACTACTAGTCTTAGACTCCTTTGCATTCATTAAGGCTATACTGAGCTTTATATAACTTACGGAAACCACTAACTCTCTTGTTTTGATGGGCTTAATCTCGAGGCCTTACCTATTCTCGTCACCTTCTCACTCTCCTTTTCATATCCTTACTCTTATCTACCTAAAACCTTGTCGCTTTATCATACTTTAGCTTGCGACCTACGCATATCTATTTATACTACTTACAATCTTCTTTTAAATTGCTAGCACCATAGATTTCCTTTCGTGCCTTCTCTGTTGTCTTTAAATGTAAGCAATGACTTTTCATGGTCATTCTGTCACTTGTTGCATAAATACTTGACTTATCTTACTGCCCACACATATTGGAATTCCATGCAACCCATAAGATCTTAAATATCACCTTTTATTTTTTTTTCTTCCCGTTCATTAGCTACGATAGGTGCCACTTTCTTATGGAGTGCATACAATATTGTGGTAAGACTGTTGTTACAAGACCATTTCTTCTTTATGTCACTATGCTTAAGTTGAAGCCTACTTCATTATTTCTTCAGCTAGTCTTTCTTTGTAGTACTTAAGGAGACCTTATGGCTCTTGTAAAGTTGCGAGTTTATTATATTGTATACCCGAAGGAATTGTCGATGTTCTTACTCGCCTACAAATATCCTTAGTTACATACCTCCGTGCCCTTGTGCTCGTAGGGTTACTTTTGAAATCAAATTTTGATTTTCTCCTTAGTAGCACTCTCTCTTATTTCCGTAACACTTATACGGTACCTTTAATTACCCCAACTCCTATTTGAAAATTTTTCAACGATTGCGATCTCAT
The DNA here is from genome assembly GCF_000390325.3 of Nicotiana tomentosiformis. NCBI lineage: Eukaryota > Viridiplantae > Streptophyta > Magnoliopsida > Solanales > Solanaceae > Nicotiana > Nicotiana tomentosiformis. Next base: position 106,596,182 of record NC_090815.1, on the reverse strand, counting down.
ATAAAAGAGACTGAATTCCCTATGCTGGGCTTCACTACGTTTATCTTGCATGATTTGTCTATGACCTCTTGTCTAGCCATAACTAGGCTCTTCCTGAATCAACTACAGACAACTTATTGGTCCATTCTCATATCTACATTCTGCGTAACCCATCTTGGGTTATGTCCTTTGTCTTAACCTAGCTCTCGTACATGCTCCTTATTTATCAAGTTTTCATTCCCACTTATGTATCAATATCATCGGGTGCGGAACCCTTACTGCTTCTCCCCGACGTCATGCTTGCATAATGTTCTGGAGTCATATCATATCTGTAGGATCTGAATAAATGTAATCTCATTCCTTTCACCTTTTACCGCATTCTTCCTTTACTATTCCATAGTTACCTCTTCATCTTTGGCATTTTTTTTCACATCTTCACTGACATCTTACTCGCCTTGCGGTAACCCTTCTATACCAGGGATAATTGAATTTACTACGCACAAGGGTGACACTTAGTGTAACTGGCACACTTAGTCCTTTAAGCTTAACTCTGCTCACCGTGCTTGCTTTTGGGAAGCGTCTTCCTGAATGAACTTTAAAGGTTATTCTTTTGTTGTCCATTCTATTATTGTCAGAATTCTATCTCTAAAATTCTCACGATGCCTACTATTATAAAATCCTTCGGTCCCTAATTCATGTTCAATTTATCTTGTTCACCAGCCCATACTGATTTCTATTACTCTAGGGGTCTAACTTTTCCTTCTGTTAATCACGTTGGAGTCACCAACTCATTTCTCGAAATGGGGATATGACTTTATGGCTTATACTCTTTTATTGCCTCAAGGCATGTCACCTCTTGTCTTTTCCTTCACTTGACTATACACTCTATCATCATGTTATATTTTGATTTACTGTTATCACTCATTTATCACATTTTACTCATGATGCTTCATTTACTCTCTTCTTATTCCCCAGCTAATATTTTTGTCCATCACTTTATTCTGAAAACTTCAACAAAATGTTCTTTCACTTTTAGCTCCCCTTGCTTCATCTCACTGGCTCTTCGGGATGCCTAACATTCTCTTTTTTTCTTTTTTTTTTACTAGGGGTTGGAGTCATACTAAGGTAAATATTTATCTCTTCTAGGATTCCACTGCCTATGTTCTGAAATTTCTGAATATTCCGGTATTCATATCTGACTATACAATTCTAGAGTGCACCATCTGGATGTCTCTCAAGGAGAACTATTACCATATTTTGCACTATCTTTCAGAAATGTTAGCTAATAATAACAATCCATCCACCATTTTTGGGTTACACTAACCCTAGCTGGATCCTTATATCCTATCCTTCTCTTAAACTATATATGTTGGCTCCCATAGGGCATAATTGAGATGGGTGTGGTCAATTGTATATAACTCTGTTACTGTTGAAGGTAACTCAAAATGCTTATATTTCTCTGCCTGAATTGTAAATACTGATAATCTTCATTAACTAGGTAACTCGTACCCTTCTTCACCTTGATTCTTTTACTTGTTGAAACTTGTATCTACCTTCTGATTCTCTCATTAATTTTTACCATAGGGCTGGATAGATATTCATGCCTTAGGGTTCCTTATCAAGAAGCTTACACATCTTTAGGGTTCCTTATCAAGAAGCTTACACATCTTAGTACACACATGATCTGCTGAAGACCTCACATTTACTCATCATAAGCATGATGTAAAATCAAGTTCCTCTGACTTAACTCTTCTACAGCCACATTCAATCTCTTGTCAATTGTCTTTATGGATATAGGTATCGTTGTATTACAAATAAAATAAAATTTAGGAGTTTGAATCCATACAACTGAGCTATACCACACGATCTAGAGTAAGAAGAAAGAGTGACAGTCCTAAATGCCATGTAGCCTCCTACTTATAAGTGTGGTGCACAACACACCCATAAACATGACTCTACTAGACACGGCTTGTAGACTCCCTAGGACAGAACTACTCTGATACTACTTTTGTCACAACCCAAACTGATGGGCCGCGACCGGCACCCGATTCCTTACCTAACCGAGCACCAACCTAATGTATCTTTATTATCATACCATCATGGTTAAATGGGTCAGAAGTGACGTCATGAGATAACCAGAATAAAACATAAGGGAATGCTAGAAATAGGATAACCCAACATGATATAGAAACTTATACATGTGACATACGGGCCTATAAGTCCGACATGATCATTGTACACTCAAAACATAGGCCGACAATTCCATACAATCATCTATATACATGACATATGTCTACAATCCTCTAAGAGTGCATAAACATCATAAAGGTTGGGACAGGACCCCGCCATACCAGTCAATACATGTCCAAATCATACTGATCAAATAGGCAACTCCGGAGCAAGTGGAGTGCACCAACGCCTTCGCTGAGTTGATACCCTACTAGGAGGACTCTCAACCTGTCTATCGGGACCTGCGGGCATGAAACACAACGTCCCCAAGCAAAATGGAAGTTAGTACAAATAAAGTACCGAGTATGTAAGGCATGGAAGCAATATATAAAAACATAAAAGAAACATGGAGTAAAGAACTCAACCTGTAAGTCTGAATAGCTCTGTGAATCATAAAATATTTATAATGTCATGCATATGCGTATAAATGTCATATCATGCATATGTATGTGCTTTTATAACATCATTAAGCCTCTGAGGGCATCCCATCATATCATCTCGTCCTCTGTGAGTGAAATCATCAACATAGACTAGCTGATCAGGTGGTGGTGCGTATATAACGCCATAACCTTTCCCCATACTCCAGATACATATACTATACGCGTATATAATGCCATCTGGTCATGGGTCAATGTACATGTATAAATGAATGCAATGCATAATGAAGTAAGTCAATAAGATCTCTCAGAATGTCATGAGATCAATATGCCTTCGGTTAATATCCTCAAATAAACTTTATCAACTTACGTATTTTCCGAGACCCATGAACAAACGATATAATAATAGGACACATGGGGAATCAAGAACATAGGCAACCCTAGTACTTCTAGGAATAGAATCATTTGTGAAAGTTTCATGCTTGCTCGTTTCGTCGTATCATATGGATCATGCCAAAAGGAAATAAGGGATAGCCTTAACATACCTTAACTCCATTGAGTCCTTAATACCTTCAAAGGAATTCTTAAAACAACTCAACTCAATTCTAAGTCAGCAACTTAAACTAGCAGCTTGTTTGCGTAAATTTGGGCAGCATCTCCCCTGTAACAAGAGCCTCATCCAATACCATATACCAAAAACAATGACCAGAGCAATCCAGCAATACATAATTATCAATAACAAAACACCATATAATAACAACAAGTCACAACTACTTCACGACGAGTGGCAAGCTCCAATTGGAATCTGTATACCCCATATCACTCCTTATAGACTTCTTACTTTAACTTAATAGTATCATTAACATGATAATGAAGTCATTCATCAACTATTCCAGCCTTATACATATATTTATAACAAATAAAATAATCCACAACTCCAATTATCCTCAATTAGCAACTTTATTCACTAGTTCATGTCTAGTCCATCCATTTAACTTAATCAATGTCAAGACAACCTTAAGCACATACAAGGACACAATATACATACCTCCTACATTAGCTTCAAGTCGAAATCCAAGCTACATTTAGCTTATAACATCCCTCAATGTCAATACAACACCATAGAAGTGACTTAAGCTAATCTTCACTTGCAATCTCAATTTTCATATGTTTCTTTCATCAATTCACTTGAACAACATATATACATGCATAACAACAAAAACCATATCATAATAAAGTTATTTTCACCAATTTCCAGTCATATATATATATATATATATATATATATATATATATATATATATGAGAGAGAGAGAGAGAGAGCCTTAAAACAACCCAACAAAAGATAACAACATCTCTTCCCCTTTCAAGTGTTATCTTGTAATCTTCATCCAAATAACTTAACCAACACATAGATAAGATTAATACCAAGAAATAGGGTATTATACATACCTTAAATAATCTAGAAAACCTCAAACCAAAGCTTCTCTTAGCTTACAAGCACCCTTAATCACATCACAACACCATAGAGACTCTCTTCTTCACTTAGTCTAACTTTGATGTTTGATTATGGTGTATTTCTTTGAAATTTTTTTGGAGCCTTTGGGGAACTGTTTGGGAGGGTTTGGAGAGTGTGAGTCTGAAAGGAGGATGAAAAATGAGCAAAGCTCGTCCCAAAAACGAGATAAGAATAAGTGAAGGTCGGGCCCCGACCAAGTGGGTCCCATAGGGGTTTCCTACGCAGTCTCGCAAAAACACAAATATCTCTCTACACCGATGTCGTATTGACAAACGGTTTGCAGAGTTATAAACTAGATACATGGAGATTTAATTCCATAAAAATATCTCCCTGTAACTCGTAATATATTGGGAGAAAACTGCCTCGCAGCCTGGCCTATAAACTTGCCAGTTTCTCCGAATTGCAGTGACGTGACTTGGCGATCCTACTTTCAAAATCTATATTTTTCTAACCCGATATTGTATGAATAAATGGTTTGGACTGTTGGAAACTAGGTTCAAATACCTTCATTGTTTTATGATATATGTCCGAAAATGACATTATAAAGCTTACGAATTTAATTTCTCAAAACGGCTCATTACAAGGCAAATCTTAGCTCGATTTTTCCGCAACTTAAATTCGATTTTTCCCAAACTTTATATTTTATATATAAACATCATATATAGTCATATCATGACTTTAAACTCATTTAAATAATGATTAACAAGTCTCTTATTCACCTTAACTTACTTAAGACTTCGGTAAACCTTTCTTATCCTTGTAGAAGGATTTCGTCCTTTTTGAGATTGCATTAGATAATCCTATAATGACAGTGATATCTGAAATATGGGGTGTACCAACATTAAATCACTTCATATACTTTCAAAGAGGATCTCATTTCCGAGCTCACACCAATTAACTTACGATATACTTCACGTACAAAAATATGGGGTGTAACACCCAGAGTTATTGATATTATTGTTAGTTGATCGAGCATTGTTGTGGAGACTCAAGGTATACTTGCAGTCGCGTTCGCAGGCTTCGGAGTCACCTTCTAATATTTTCTTTGCACTGTTTGATTCTATTCTGGAACAGTTGTAATTAGAGATTTTCTAGTAAACTTTGTAGAGATGTGGCTTGTACTACCGGTTTTGGGATGGTAGTAAATTTCTATTTCATATTTATTTCAGATGTTTGGCTGATTTAATATCATTTCGTCTGAACTTTTAAAAATGGCTAAAATTTATTCTAACGTTGGCTTGCCTAGCAAGTGAAATGTTAGGCGTCATCATGGTCCCGATGGTGGGAATTTCGGGTCGTGACAAGTTGGTATCAGAACTCTAGGTTCATGGGTGCTACAAGTCATAAGTAGGTTTAGTAGAGTCTTGCGGATCGATAAGGAGACGTCTATACTTATCTTCTAGAGGCTAAGGAAACTATTAGTAAATTCCACTTCTTTTATTCCTTATCATGCAATATTGATTCAGCTTAAAGCATATATCTTATATTTATTCACATCCACTCATGTATGACATTACGCACTCGGTATCAGCTGTGCGCCGATGGTTCGTGATGTTGCAGATAGACTACAAGGGAGCCAGGGATACTCAAACATCGTCTCAACGTGTGGTCCCGACTGAAGATGCAGATGTATTGAAGGATCACTCAGTGATTTACGTGGGGGTGCAGCAAATTCTGGCATTTGGTTGATGAGTACGAGATGTGAGGGTTAGTATTGTGGATCATCGGACGTTGTGTCCTATGGCATCACGCCAAGTGGGGGAGTCCACTATAGATGAACATATTGCAGGGTCATGTATTATATCAGTTCTAGCCTAAGATGTACATATGTGGTACTGAAAGGTTCCCCAAAATTTGCACATGTGTAAGGCCTGAGATTTTGCAGGTGATAATGTTAGGACTTGCGGTATGACTGCGTCCTTAATAATCCTATATTTCAGTATCAAAGGAGTTAGAGAAACAACTTCAAATTTATAAAATTTCTATTCAACATGGACGTCTCAGTTGCGGTAGTATGGGGTGCTTCAGAGGAAGTACGGTGGTTTATGAGCTTATGGGCTACGTGGTTCATGCCAAGATTTGTCTGTACGGGGCTTTATTTTTGGGATCGTCATGTACAAATAGGGGGGAGTATTACCCTAAGGAAGAATCAAGGAATATGTGAAGAAATGGTCAGCTCGGCGGTGCTGGGTCAGCATAGCAAAGGAAGAAATTGGCCTTTGGAGAGATAATTCTCCACCGGTGTTTGTGGCAAGTCTATGAAGAGGGCAGACCAGCCAATGCAACACCACCTACTTGGGCTCAATTTTCAGAGATATTTTTGAGGGTGTTTGTTCCCCAGACTCTACGGAATGTGTGGCGCACAGAGTTTGAACGGCTGCATCAGGACACCATGACGGTGTCAGAATATGCCATCAGGTTCAAAAAGTTAGCCTGTCATACTCTTACCTTGGTTCCTATAGCCAGAGAGCGAGTCCACAGATTCATTAGTCATTTCAGCAAGTGGTGGAAATTGCCAAGATGTTAGAACGTGTTTGAGGTGAGGAAAAGAAAACTAAGGAGACCAAGAGGTCTCGAGGTTCTGGAGAATTCAGTGGATGCTACTCTGCAGCTATAACTCATTATGGCGGAGACACGAGCAGTCGGTCAGCTTAGTTCGCACATCAGATTACTCGGGGTGCACCAGTAAGTTCTTTTACTGCACCACCGACACGAGATTCCTATAATGGTTATTTCAGTTATCCGACACAGACTCAGTATGAGCAGCATAACCCGCAGAGGGGTTGTTATGAGTGTGATGATACTAGGCATATCATGAGAGATTGTCCCAGACTTGGGAGAGACATTACATTAGATCACTCAAGCCACGGGCTCTATTTCAGTTGCTACTCTACCTACATATTCAGCTACGGGTGGAGGACAGGCGGGTAGAGGGCGTCCTAGAGGTGAAGGCTCGGCCCTTTGATATAATTGCTATGAATTGGCTGAGGCTATTACACCAGATGGTGTCATTACAGGTATGATTTAATTCATAATAGAGGAGCACTATTCTTATTTTGATTCGATTTTGATTATCGAGGTGAGATCTCCTTTCATGCTCCTTATATGGTGAGTTTGTGAATTTGTACTCTACTTCCGTGTTTATCCCTGCTTGGAGATTTGATGGTGTTAACCCGTGTCTATCATTTTGTTTTGTACACTATTAAGGGCTATGAGTCCAAAAGTGACTTTCTATTACTCACTACAGTGGGTTTTGATGTAATTTCTGGATAATCAATTACAAATTGTGAATTATATGCCCTACCGGTATGGGGGTTCATTATGTGTTGTGACCTTGTTCAACGGAAATTATTTTAAAGAATAAAATAGAAAGATTTTGATTGGCACGATGTGCATATTACTTGTGATTCAGAGTAAAGGATGGGATCCTCGCATTTTAATATGATTTGATATGTTTAAAGCGGGCTACAATCCATGGTGGAAGTTATATAAGGACGAGATCCTTGTGATGAAACTTTATATGTTTAGATTCTCCCTTGTGAAATTAAATTTGTATTATAGTACTAATAGGGAATCATGCATGTTAGGCTTATTTGATAATACTTGTATGTATTTTCATGTGCATATTTAACCATATTCGTGTTGTAATTATTGAGTTTTAACCTACGAGGTGGGTGCCCAGGTGGCGTTCAATGTGACTCGTTAATTCGGGTAAATAATTACGAGGTCTTCATGCCTCGTGTCTCGTTGTTAGTATGGTGAAGGTTTTAAACGAGATTTTTGTTAACATTAGGTTAAATGATAATGCTGTAATTGAATATGAACAGCTATTAAGACCAGAGATGTGGTTATGGGCATATGAATGATGTGTGCATAGGCACGAGTTGCTACCGCCAGTTGAGGCTAATACCGTGCGTTGATATGAAAATCAGACTTTTTGAAAATATTTAGAGTGTAAGAAATTTGGTTTTAAAGTTATAAATATGTATAAAAGAAATAATCTCAATTGAGATGGTGTTGTCAGACGTATGTGGATTGTAGTGAAGTAGAAACACCCGCGAGCATATGTGTAAGAGAAAAATCAGCAATTTGATAACCTCAGAATAATTCTAGCCACGTTCGAGGACGAACGTTTGTTTTAGAGGTGGAGAATGTGATGACCCGATAGGTTATTTTTAATTTTAACCTTTATTTATGTATTCTGAGACCTCAAATATCTTCATTCGGCCTTCCTCGATTTGCGTGCACAATCCGTATCTTTTTTGGAAAATTTTTATGTGAAAAACCAAAGAAAATGTGAAAATTTACCTTTAAAACTCATTTGACTTGACTTCAGTCAATGTTTTGAGCAAACGGACTCGGATCAGTATTTTGATGGTTTCAGTGGGTCCGTATCGTGATTTGAAATTTAAGCGTATGCCCGGTATCAAATTTGAAAGTCCCTAGCTTGAATTATCGCCATTTGACGGAAACTAGAAATTTAAAAGTTTAAAGAATTCCTAAATTTGGCCATAATTGGATTTTTCTTGATACCGGGTCCCAATTTAGATTTTGAGAGTTCGATCAGCTTCGTAACAATATTTATGACTAATGTACAAAATTTAAAGTTATTCCGAGTTGCGTAGGCACGTTTTTCGTTAGTTTTGGAAGAAAAAAAATAAAATGTTTGATTTTATAAACCTTGAATTTCTAAAGTTTGACCGGAGATTTGTCTTTTGAGCAAACGACTCCGGAATGGAATTTTGATGATTCCAATAGTTTCATATGGTGATTTCAGACTTAGGCGCATGTACGGATTTGGATCTGGAAGTCCGTAGGACAATTTGACGTATTTTGGCGAAAGTTGAAAAATGAAAATTTTTTAGAAAGTTTGACCGGGAGTTGACTTTATTGATATCGGAGTCAAAATTCAATTTCGGAAATTGGAACATCTCCATTATGTTATTTAGGACTCGTGTGCAAATTTTGGAGTCATTCTGGATTGATTTGATAGGTTTCGGCATCGAATGTAAAATTTGGAATTCGTTAGTTTTTATTAAGCTTGAATTGGGGTGCGATTCGTGTTTTAGTGTTGTTTGATATGATTTGAGGCCTCGACTAAGTCTGTATTATGTTATGGGACTTGTTGGTATATTCGGACGGGGTCCTGAGTTGCTCAGGTGAGTTTTAGAGTGGTTTCGGACCATTTCTAGGCCATTTTTAATTACTGGTTATTTTGCTTCAGCAGTGTGCATCGCGAGAAATTTCTGTTGCACATGGCTGAATTTAGAAGCTTATATCTCGCAATCTATTAGGAATTTGGAGATGATCCAAAAATATAAGTTATAGACCTTTGTGTCTAATTTTCAGAAAGTCAAACTGTTGGGCATTTAGAGTTATGTACAAAAAGTTATGATTGACATACTACAGGCTGTCTGGGAAAAGTTTTGAAATCGTGAAGAAAAGATTTCTGCTGCACAGGGCTAAATTTTGGGAGCTTATATATCTACATCTATAAGGAATTGGGAGATAAGCAAAACATAAAAGTTTTAGTCCTTGGTATCTAGTTTTTAGAAAGTTAAACCATTCATCATTTGGACATTTGTACAGAAAGTTATGATCGATTTTCCGGAGACTAGTACTGCAGTTTCTGCTTGAAAATAAGTTGAAATAGGTCGCATTTTAAAGATGCGACCTACCTGGTCAGAAGCTATATTTCGGGGTTTCGGCCATTTTAACATATTTAGAGCTATGGAGCTCGGATTGAAGTGATTTTTGAGGTGATTTTCACCATATAGATTGGGGTAAGTGTTCTATATCCAAAAGTGATTATACTTCATGATTCCATGGTTATTTTTATCAATTATTAGTGAATCAAATGGAAAAAATTGGAGAAATTTGTAAAACTTTTCAAAAATGAAAATTTAAAATTTGGAGGTCGATTCGTTATCGGAATTTGATAAAATTAGTATGGTTGAACTCGTATCGGAATGGGTATTCAGATTTCGTGTATTTTTGTCCCGTTCCGAGATACGGACCCGGGGGTTGACTTTCGAGTTGACGTTTAGAATAAAATTGGAAATCGACGTATTATTATCTGAAAATATTTTCTATGAATTGTAATTATTTTATGTAATTAATTTGACTAGATTTGAGCCGTCTGGAGGTTATTTCATAAGAGAAGGCCATTTTGGAATATCGGCCTAACTCCGTTAAGGTAAGCGTCTTGTCTAACTTTGTGGAGGGGGGAGGGGAAACCACCCCTTAGGATTTGAGATGATTGTGTCCTTCGTATTATGTGAAGATCGTGTGCGCGAGGTGACGAATAGGTAAATGGCCTATATGTGGTATTTGACCGGTTTGGAACGTTAGGCTCCTTTTATACAATTGATTGCAAATATCGTTTCATGGTAATATCTTTTGTTGTTAGAATTGTTTATACGTGCTTTACTTGAAATTGTTAACACAAGTTCTATCTTTGTTGTCAAGTTCACCCTTATATGCTAATTGTTGATTGTAATCACTCATTGAATTCATGCTTTACTTGCTACATGCCTTAATTGTCTATTGATGCTCATAAATTGTGCCTTGGCTTATGGATTGTCACTTCCTTGCTATTTGATTTCGTGAGTTATTGTGTAGCCTTTTTCATTAGTTGTGACTTCTTTGTGTAGCCTCGTTATCCCTTTTGATTTTGTGCTATACCATAGTTGGTTGTAAATTGGTTGCTTTATTGGTATTGCTTGAGGATCGGGTTGCACGCCGCAACAGATATGATTTATATTGTTGGATCGGGTTGCACGCCGTAACAGAATTTATTTGAAAGATTATATTGTTGTATCGGGTTTCACGCCGCAACGGAATTTATTTGAAGGATTATATTGTAGGATCGGGTTGCACGCCGCAACGGATTTTATCTTAAGTTTATATTGATGGATCAGGTTGCATGCCACAACAGAATTTAATTGAAGGATTATATTATGGGAACGGTTTGCACGCCGCAACAAATGAACAAATATGAAACTATTGTGATATTAAGGTTAATTTCGATTATGATTTTCATGATGCATTCTATGTTAGGACGGTTATTGAGGTTTTTTAAATCACTTCATTATATTTTGAGCATAATTAATTAACTGTCAATATATTAAAATGGAATAATATGGACTTCTTGTGTGAGTCATGCAATTTCTGTGATATGTTAAGTTGCTAAAAATTTAGCAGATATAAACAAAAGAATTTTCAAGTTGTTCCACTTATGTGTCTTTCAAAAAATAAAACTCATATCTTATTCGAAGATCTACTAATTTAAATGGTGATTATATTCTTAGTCTAATTGATACCTCGACTTCCTCGTTATCTTATTGTCGTGTTAAGTTATGTGAAAAATTATTATTACGTTTTACTTTAATAAATCCCATATTCATCGCGTTAAATATTTGATTGAATGTCTTAAATTGTATAAATACAATATTATATTAGATCTCATATATTTCTAAACTAAACTCAATTGATATTCTATTTTCACAACCTCTCCACTATTTTACCTTATTTAAATCCTAAATTTGCTTAATAACTCATTTGACGCTTTACTATGTTCAAGTTGGAATTGTCTTGAACCATGTTTAAATTATTCATCATTTCATGGTAAGGACGAGGGTAAAAGCACGAAAAGTGATGTTGTGCCATTTTTATATTATTTGTACTCTGACTGTGTGGTTGCTCAATTGCTTGATTTGTCGCTCGATGTCATCCGTGTTCTCATTATTTTCATTGTTGATTTGTATTGGAATTCTTATATTATTGTCCTTACATTGATACTCTTTCCTTGTCAGCTTCATGTAACATATTGTACACCTTTATAGGTCTGGTAGGTGTCTTGACCTGGTGTGATGACCCGATAGGTCATCTTATTTTTTAGAACCAAATTCTATGTTTTGAGGTCTCAAAAACCTCATTTTAGCCTTCCTTGATTTGCATGCGCAGTCCGGGTGTTCTTCCAGAAGGCTTATATGTTAAAAACTGGTAAAAATAAGAATTTTTGACTTAAAATTAATTTGAGTTGACTTTGGTTAACGTTTTGAGTAAACGGACCCGGATCCGTATTTTGAAAGTTCCGGTGGGTCCGTATCGAAATATGGGACTTGGGTGTATGCCCGGAATCGAATTCGGAGGTCCCTAGCTCGAGTTATGAATTTTTGTTGAAAATTGAAAATTTGGAAGTTTAATGATTTTTAAGAATTAACAGATTGGTTTTGTTGATACCGAGTCCATATTTTAGTTCTAGAGCTCGGTACAGGTCCACTATAATATTTATGACTTATTTGTCTGTCACGACCCAAAATTCCCACCTTCGGACCATGATGTCGCCTAACATTTCACTTGCTAGGCAAGACAACGTTAGAATAATATTAACCAATTTTTAAACAATCCCTACATTATTAATAATCAAGGAAACAAAAGCGGAAGCAAAGTTTGAAATATAGTAAAATAATCTAAAAAAATAACGGTATCTAAATACCATCCCAGAATTGGTGTCACAAGTGCACGAGCTTCTAGAATAAATACAAATAAAGGTCTGAATAAATAAAGCTGTCTGGAAATAAACACACAGATAAAATAAAATAGACGGGGACTTCAGAACTGCAGACGCCATGCAGTTATACCTCAAGTCTCCTCTGGTAGCTGAAATCCGAGCAAGTCTATGGTACGCCGCTGGGACCAACTCCAAAATCTGCACAAGAAGTGCAGAGTGTAGTATCAGTATAACCGACCCCATGTACTGGTAAGTGTTAAGCCTAACCTCGACGAAGTAGTAACGAGGCTAAGGCGGTTCACTTACATTAACATGTACGCAATATTGATAACAACAACAAATAATAGAAATAAATCAGGTAACTCATTTATAATAATTGAAGCCAACTCAGCAGTCATAATCCATTATTATTTTAACCAATGTTGTTGCAGCGTGCAACCCGCTCTCACAATATATTTACATTCAATTCTGTTGCAGCGTGCAACCCGCTCTCCCAATATATTCCTTTTAATCAAGTCTGTCATGTATTTATTTCAATTAAGTATATATATATATATATATATATATATATATATATATATATATATATATATATACACTCTTAAATAAGTCTGTTGCGGCGTGCAATCCGATCCCCCAATATTGACTTTTTAATAAGTCTGTTGCGGCGTGCAACCCGATCCTCCAATATTGATCCATTTCAATCAATTCTGTTGCGGCGTGCAACCCGCTCCTCCAACATATTCATTTACCAATTCCTATAGAAGAAATTTTTCCGATAAATGCAACAATTAATATAAAAATATAAGACAACAAGCATACATTTATTATGATTTAATTATGAAACAAACAATGACAAATAGCAAATTATTATAGAAACCAGGGAGGAAATAGGCAGTTTAATATTTAATATGCTAAATATCAAATAACAATTAAAACACATAATTCAAATAGCATGTAACAATTAATGCGGAAATTCAAGAATTAATATGTGACAAAGAATAAGAGAGAAATAATTATTATAATAATTAATTTATGATTAAATTTTTTTTATGATTTTTCAAGTAAGCATGCAAATAATTCATTTGATGACGTATAGACACTCGTCACCTCGCCTATACGTCCTTCACATGCAATTCACATAACAAATAATTTAAGGGTTCTATTCCCTCAAGTCAAGGTTAACCCCGACACTTACCTCGCTTTGCAAATTCCAATCAATTATTCAACCACAGCTTTTTCTTTTAAATTTACCTCCGAAAGATTCAAATCTATTCACAAACAATTCGATATATTCAATATGAATCATAGGAATTAATTCCATATGAATTTACAAATTTTCCGGATAAAAATCTAAAATTTATTAAAATATTCGGCAGTGGGAGCCACATCTCAAATCACAAAAAAACTCACGAAATCCGAACACCCATTCCGATACGAGTTCAACCAAACAAAATTTGTCCAATTCCGATATCGAATGGACCTTCAAATCTTAATTTTTCGTTTTTGAAAAGTTTTACAAAAATTCTAATTTCTTCCATCTAAATCCGAAATAAATGATGCATATAGGCTTAGATTTATGAAATACAATCAATATATGATAAAGAACATTTACCCAGTTCAAAATCGCGAAAAACTCATTTGAAATCCCCCCTAAATCGAGTTATAATTGAGGGTTTGTGAAAAATGGGAAAAATCCCGTTTTGGTTCTGTTTTAAGTCACAAGGGTCAAGCCTTCTTCGCGTTCGCGAAGGGCCTGTCGCGTTCGCGATGAGTAGCAGCCCGTGTCTTTCACGTTCGTGAAGGCTTTCCCCCCTGGCCTTCGCGTTCGCTAGGCATTGCTCGCGTTCGCAATGAATGAATGATCAACCCTCCCCCAGGTGTGCCTAACACTACGCGTTCGTGATGAGCTGGTCGCGTTCGCGAAGGGTAATGCCCCCATCGCTTCGCGTTCGCGACCAAGCCTTCGCGTTCGCGAAGAAGAAAACTTCAGCTGCCCAGTTTACTCTTTGCGTTCGTGAGAGTACCTTCGCGAGCGCGAAGAAGGACATGCCAGAACACCTGCTGTAGCAAAATACCAGATTTTCAAAGCACTGATCCGAGTCCGTTTGCTCAAAATGTTGACCAAAGTCAACTTAGTTGAGTTTTAAAGCTCTATTTCACATTTTAATCCATTTTTAAGATAAAAACTTTTCGAAAAATTGTACGGACTGTGCACGCAAGTCGAGGATGATAAATGGTGCTTTTCGAGGTCTTAGAATACAGAATTACTTATTAAATTTAAAGATGACATTTTGGGTCATCATATTCTCCACCTCTAAAACAACCGTCCGTCCTCGAACGGAGTTAGAAAAAAAAAGTACCTGAGCTGGTGAATAAGTGTGGATATTTACTCTGCATGTCCGACTCAGACTCCCAGGTAGATGCCTCTACCGGCTGACCTCTCCATTGCACCTGAACTGAAGGATAACTCTTTGACCTTAACTGTCGGACCTGCCGGGCTAGAATAGCCACCGGCTCCTCCTTGTAAGTCAAATCTTTGTCCAATTGGACTGAGTTAAAATCTAACACATGGGACGGATCACCATGATATTTTTGGAGCATAGATACATGGAACACCGGATGAACCGTTGATAAACTAGGTGGTAATACAAGCCTGTAGGCTACTTCACCCACCCTTTCAAGAATTTCAAAGGGTCCGATATACCTAGGGATGAACTTGTTCTTATTTCCGAACCTCATTACACCTTTCATAGGTGAAACCCGGAGCAATATTCATTCTCCAACCATGAATGCAATATCATGAACTTTACGATCGGCATAACTCTTTTGCCTAAACTGAGCTGTGCGAAGTCGATCCTGAATAATCTTGACCTTATCCAAGGCATCCTGTACCAAATCGATACCCAACAACCGAGCCTCTCCCGGTTCAAACCAACCAACTGGCGATCGGCATCACCTTCCGTATAATGCCTCATATGGAGCCATCTAAATGCTCGACTGGTAGCTATTATTATAAGCAAACTCCGCAAGTGGTAAGAAATGATTCCAAGAACCTCCAAAGTCTATCACACAAGCGCGAAGCATATATTCCAATATCTGAATAGTGCGCTCTGACTGTCCATCTATCTGTGGATGAAATATTGTACTCAACTCCACCCGCGTGCCTAACTCATGATGTACAGCCCTCCAGAAATGTGAGGTAAACTGCGTACCTCGATCTGAAATAATAGACACGGGCACACCGTGAAGGCGGACAATCTCACGAATGTAAATTTCAGCTAACCTCTCTGAAGAATAGGTAACTGCCACTGGAATGACATGGGCTGACTTGGTCAACCTATCCACAATGACCCAAACTGCATCAAATTTTCTCTGAGTCTGTGGGAGCCCAACAACAAAATCTATAGTGATATTCTCCCACTTCCACTCAGGAATTTCTAACTTCTGAAGCAAACCACCAGGTCTCTGATGTTCGTACTTAACTTGCTGACAATTCAGACACCGAGCTACATGTGCAACTATATCCTTTTTCATTCTCCTCCACCAATAATGTTGCCGCAAATCTTGATACATTTTGGCGGTACCTGGATGAATAGAATACCTGAAACTATGTGCTTCTTCAAGAATTAATTCACGAAGCTCATCCACATTAGGCACACAAATACGACCCTGCATTCGCAGAACCCCATCTTTCCCCACGACCCAAAATTCTCACCTTCGGACCGTGATGGCGCCTAATATTTCACTTGCTAGGCAAGCCAACGTTAGAATAATATTAACCAATTTTTAAACAATCCCTACATTATTAATAATCAAGGAAACAAAAGCGGAAGCAAAGTTTGAAATATAGTGAAATAATCCAAAACAAATAACGGTATCTAAATACCATCCTAGAATTGGTGTTACAAGTGCACGAGCTTCTAGAATAAATACAAATAAAGGTTTGAATAAATAAAGTTGTCTGGAAATAAACACACAGCTAAAATAAAATAGACGGGGACTTCAAAACTGCGGACGCCATACAGTTATACCTCAAGTCTCCTCTAGTAGCTGAAATCCGAGCAAGTCTATGGTACGCCGCTAGGACCAACTCCAAAATCTGCACAAGAAGTGCAGAGTGTAGTATCAGTACAATTGACCCCATGTACTGGTAAGTGTTGAGCCTAACCTCGACGAAGTAGTGACGAGGCTAAGGCGGTTCACTTACATTAACCTGTACGCAATATTGATAACAACAACAAATAATAGAAATAAATCAGGTAACTCATTTATAATAATTGAAGCCAACTCAGCAGTCATAATCCATTATTATTTCAACCAATGCTATTGCAGCGTGTAACCCGCTCTCATAATATATTCACATTCAATTCTGTTGCAGCGTGCAACCCGCTCTCCCAATATATTCCTTTTAATCAAGTCTGTCATGTATTTATTTCAATCAAGTATATATGTGTATATATATATATATATATATATATATACACTCTTAAATAAGTCTGTTGCGGCGTGCAATCCGATCCCCCAATATTGACTTTTTAATAAGTCTGTTGCGGCGTGCAACCCGATCCTCCAATATTGATCCATTTCAATCAATTCTGTTGCGGCGTGCAACCCGCTCCTCCAACATATTCATTTACCAATTCCTATAGAAGAAATTTTTTCGATAAATGCAACAATTAATATAAAACTATAAGACAACAAGCATACAATTATTATGATTTAATTATGAAACAAACAATGACAAATAGCAAATTATTATAGAAATCAGGGAGGAAATAGGCAGTTTAATATTTAATATGCTAAATGTCAAATAACAATTAAAACACATAATTCAAATAGCATGTAACAATTAATGCGGGAATTCAAGAATTAATATGTGACAAAGAATAAGAGAGAAATAATTATTATAATAATTAATTTATGATTAAAAATAATTTATGATTTTTCAAGTAAGCAGGCAAACAATTAATTTGACGACGTATAGACACTCGTCACCTCACCTATACGTCGTTCACATGCAATTCACATAACAAATAATTTAAGGGTTCGATTCCCTCAAGTCAAGGTTAACCCCGACACTTACCTCGCTTTGCAAATTTCAATCAATTATTCAACCACAACTTTTCCTTTTAAATTTGCCTCTGAAAGCTTCAAATCTATTCACAAACAATTTGATATATTCAATACGAATCATAGGAATTAATTCCATATGAATTTATAAATTTTCTGGATAAAAATCCAAAATTTATTAAAATATTCGACAGTGGGACCCACGTCTCAAATCATGAAAAAACTCACGAAATCCGAACACACGTTCCAATACGAGTTCAACCATATAAAATTTGTCCGATTCCGATATTGAATGGACCTTCAAATCTTAATTTTTTATTTTTGGAAAGTTTTACAAAAATTCCAATTTCTACCATCTAAATCCGAAATAAATGATGAATATAGGATTAGATTTATGAAATACAATCATTATATGATAAAGAACATTTACCCAGTTCGAAATCGCGAAAAACTCCTTTGAAATCGCCCCTAAGCCGAGTTATAATTGAGGGTTTGTGAAAAATGGGAAAAATCCCGTTTTGGTTCTCTTTTAAATCATAGGGGTCAGGCCTTCTCCGCATTCGCGAAGGGCCTGTCGCGTTCGCGATGAGTAGCATCCCGTGGCTTTCGCGTTCGCGAGTCCTCCTTTGCTTTCGCGAGGGCTTCCCCCCTGGCCTTCGCGTTTGCGAGGCATTGCTCGCGTTCGCGATGAAGGAATGATCAACCCTCCCCTAGGTGTGCCTAACACTACGCGTTCGCGAGGAGCTGGTCGCGTTCGCGACGGGTAATGCCCTTATCGCTTCGCGTTCGCGAAGAAGAAAACTTCAGCTGCCCAGTTTACTCTTCGCGTTCACGAGAGTACCTTGGCGAACGCGAAGAAGGACATGCTAGAACACCTGCTGCAGCAAAATACGAGATTTTCAATGTCCAAAACATCCCGTAGCCCATCCGAAACTCACCCGAGCCCTCGGGGCTCCAAACCAAACGTGCACACAAGTCCTAAAATATCATACGAACTTGCTCGCATGATTAAATCGTCAAAATAATACCTAGAACTATGAATCGGACACCAAATCAAAGAAAGTTTTCAAGAAAACTTTAAAACATATATTTTTACAACCGGACGTCCGAATCATATCAAATCAACTCCGATTCTCACCAAATTCGACAGACAAGTCATAAATATTATAGTGGACCTATACCGTGCTCCGGAACCAAAATACGGACCCGAGGTCAATAAATCCAACATCAGTAATTTCTTAAAAATCATTAAGCTTTCAAGCTTTTAATTTTTTATCAAAATTTCATATCTCGGGCTAGGGACCTCGGAATTCGATTCCGGGCATACGCCCAAGTCCCAAATCACGATACAGACCTACTAAAATTGTCAAAATACTGATCCGAGTCCGTTTGCTCAAACTGTTGACCAAAGTCAACTTAGTTGAGTTTTAAAGCTCTATTTCACATTTTAATCCATTTTTCACATAAAAACTTTTCGGAAAATTGTACGGACTATGCACGCAAGTCGAGGAATGATAAATGGTGTTTTTCAAGGTCTTATAACACAGAATTACTTATTAAATTTAAAGATGATATTTTGGGTCATCACATTGTCGAATTTGGTGAGAAACGGAGTTGATTTGACGTGATTCGGATGTTCGGATGTGAAAATAAAAGTTTTAAAATCTTCTTAAAAATTTCCTTTGCTTTGGTATCCGATTTGTAGTTCTATGCATTATTTTGGTGTTTTGATCGCGCGAGCGAGTTCCTATGATATTTTTGAACTTGTGTGCATAATTGGTTTGGAGCCCCGAGGGCTCGGGCGAGTTTCGAATAGGCTACGGGTGTTTTGAAACTTAGAAAATCTGGTTTTTTTGTGCTTCAGCTATCATCTGGTGTCTTCTTCTTCGCGTTCACGAAGGTACTCTCGCGAACGCGAAGAGTAAACTGGGGCAGGGTGACTTTCTTAATCTCAAACACGGTAGCTGGGTCGCGAACGCGAAGCAATAGGGGCTTTACCCTTCGCGAACGCGACCAGCTTCTCGCGAACGCGAAGCTTTAGGGACTTGGGGGAGGGGTCAGTCATTCTTCTACGCGAACACGAGCATTGACTCGCGAACGCGAAGGCCAGGGGAAGCAGCCTTCGCAAACGCGAAAGAGGACTCGCGAACGCGAAAGCCACTCGGGCTGCTGCACATCGTGAACGCGGCAGGCCCTTCGCAAATGCGAAGAAGGCATGATGCCCAGACCTTAAATCATTTCAAAAACCACATTTTACCCATTTTTCATAAACTCTCCATTTGAGCTCGGCCTAGGTGCGATTTTGAAGAGAAAACGCAACATCAATTCATAGGTTTATACTCTTTAACTCATTTTCTTCCATTTTTAACATCACCCATTAAATTCATAACCCTAATCTTTGTTCTTTCATGGTAGAAAACTAAGGATTTAAGAAGGATTAGGGGTTTTTGCAAATTGGGGATTTAGACCTCAATTTGGGGTCGGATTCCAAAACTAATTAGATAATAGAGCTCGGGGGTGAATGGGTGAATAGATTTTGGTCCGAACCTCGGGTTTTGACCAAGCGGGCCCGAGGTCGATTTTTAACGTTTTTGGGGAAAGTTTGAAAAATCTAAATTTATGCATTGTAATTGATTTCTTTAGTAATATTTGATATTATTGAGTCGTTTGTGGATAGATACGAGTGGTTTGGAGGTGAATTCTAGAGGAAAAACGGTAATTGAGCATTGAGTGGCCTTTGGAGCGAGGTAAGTGTCGTGGTTAACCTTGACTTGAGGGAATAGGACTTATTTTTCTATTTGCTACATATTTAAATGTTGGAAAATAATGTATATGTGAGGAGACGAGTACTTATGCGTTATAGTCGGGTTAAAGCATTCGGGTGGGGTTTGGTTTCTTGCAATTATAGCTTCTTTTGTTCATGTTATCCATGTTTAGACTAGTATTGTTAAATTAATCGTTCTTATCATGTTTACGGATCTTCTGGTGATAATTGAGTATTGATTCCGAAGTTGAGGTTGATATTGTGGAACCAAATGTTGACGTAAGGGTTGTACTTATTATTCTATCTCCCTATTATTATTTGTTCATTGCATTATGGTAAGGGAGAGTGCTAATGCACGAAGGTTGATGTCATGCCATATTGTGAGTGTTAATGCACGAAGGGAGATGCCGTGCCATATTGTGAGTGTTAATGCACGAAGGGTGATGCTGTGCCATATTGTGAGTGTTAATGCACGAAGGGTGATGTCGTGCCATATTGTGAGTGTTAATGCACGAAGGGTGATGCCGTGCCGTTGAGAGTAAAAGCACGAAGGGTGACGCCGTATATTTTTTCTTTACTGTGTTTACTTGTTCTTATTGGTTCATAGTATATTGGCTGTTCAAGTTATCATTCTACTGTAGTTCTCTATCTCGTATTCCCCTTAGCATGTTCCCTCTCCTAATAGTACATGTTTAGCTGTTATTTGTACATATACTGTTAAATTTTATAGATTTGTTATGTAGGTGTCTTGTCATAGCCACGTCACTACTTCGTCGAGGTTAGGCTCGACACTTACCAGTACATGGGGTCGGTTATACTGATACTGCACTCTGCACTTCCTGTACAGATTTTAGTATTAGTCCCAGCTGATCAAGAGGCGTAGCAACTCGTACTGGTTCATCGGAGACTCAAGGTAGATCTGTTGGCGTTCGCAGACCTTGAAGTCCCCGTCTATCTTTTCAGTTTTTTTTATTGTTTTTTTCGTTCAAACAGTTGTATTTCCTTCAGACTTTTACTTGTAGTAAATTCTAGAAGTTCGTGAATTGTGACTCCAAATCCGGGTGGTAGTAATTAATGAAATTTTTATATCATTCCGCACTCGTTGTATTTCATTTTAGCTTATTCGCTGTTATCTACTGAATTGAATAAGGATTGGCTTAATAATTCTCTAACATCGGCTTGCCTAGCAAGTGGAATGTTAGGCGCCATCACGGTCCCGACGGTGGGAATTTCGGGTCGTGACACCTGGCCTCGTCACTACTCTACTGAGGTTAGGCTTGATACTTATTGGGTACTGCTGTGGTGTACTCATACTACGTTTCTGCACATCAGTTTATGCAGATCCAGATACCCCAGTGTCACGACCCAAACCGATGGGCCATGACGGGCACCTTGTGCCTTACCTATCCGAGTGCCAACATAACGTATCTTTCTTATCATACCATCATGGGTAAATGGGCCAGAAGTGACGTCATGAGATAACCAGAATAAAACACAAAGGAATGCTAGCCTTTGGTATTTGCTAATTCCCTTCCAAACTTGTTTTTTCATAACAAATGATTACTTTAAAGATTAACCAATTATGTGACTAAGAAACTTTGATTCTTATGAAGACTTATCGACAAGACATAATTAACGTGCTACTACCGTAAATTAATTAAGGGAATCAACTTGATGATCATTTTTGCAATTAGCTACTTAATTACGTTCCTAGGTTCATCTGTATACACCCAATCTTTACTTATTTCCTAGGTAAAAATTATGCAGAAGAGTGCACACACCTAGAATTCGGCTTATTAATTATAAGAGTTCAACTTGTATATTATTTTGGGTTCGAGCGTGGCTATATGTTTTACATCTTCATTTCTTATCCCAAATTGTTGATCTATTATAAATACTAGCATTAGAGTACGCGCGTTGCGCATGAACCTATGATAATGAGTATAAGATTATGAAAATTAGATAAACAATTTTAAATAATATGTTTGAGATATAAATGAAATTAAAATGAGCAAATGAAAATGATGAATACAAAGTCTCTAAAATTAGTAATATTGAGTTGATGAACAATAGTTCAGATAGATATAGTTCAAAATAAAAAAACTCTGCAGATTTAGGAATCTATATTGATTAAATAGATCAAAGTAGAAATATTATCCATTGTACTTTTCAATCCGCTTCTCAATACGAAAGTCAGACTGTTTAATTTTCATCTTAATATGTCTGTTTGATAATTTTTTACATTATAAATTATACGTATTAGGAAAATAAAATTTCTATAATTAAAAGTATTTAGTAGAAGAATTAAGTCTTAGCAAAAAAAAAAAAAACATAAACCTCAATCAATATAACGTGGCTTAAAATGATAAAAGAAGTATGATTTGGACATGTATTGATTGGTATGGCGGGGCTCTGTCCCGATATTTATGACGTTTATACACTCTTAGAGGCTTGTAGACGTATGTCATGCATGTAAATGATTGTATGGCCTTGTCGGCCTATATTTTGAGTGTACAAATAATCATGTTGGCCTTATAGGCCCGTATGTCACATGTATAAATTTATATATCACGTTGGGTCGTCCTACCACAAGTGAATCGATATTCTACAAACTAAATGATTTACAACATGTAATAAGTTATAACTCGGCGAAGATCATAAGTTGGGAAACATTTGGCATTTTTATGAATTTGTGACGAATAATTTTTTTAGCAACAGATAGAAATAGATTTCTTTTGGTATTTATTAATTTTTCACTATGAATATCATATGGTACGTTTGTTAAATGTGGTGATTTAAGCTTAGTTTTAGATGAAATTCAAGAAAAAACAGAAATTCATTAAAAGGAACCTTATGAATCAACCTAGTTCTTCATAAATACTTTATGCTTAAAAAGATTAATTCTCAGTTAACCAAACCCAAAAATTTGCAGATAATTCGATTTTGGCTTATAACACTATCTTCATTTTCAACATTATATGACATCACCAGTCAATAATTTCTAATTCCAATATTTGTAATGTATCATAGATATTTCAAAGACGATGAATGAAATTTTAAACAAAAGAGTGCTCAGTTTATCAGTCAAAAGAAGACTTTAGAAGGAGAAAAGAGGAATCTATAGGTTCTTGCATAACCTTACCGCTAATATAATACAAAATTTGATGCCAAAGACAAACAATTAACCACAATATACCTCTCTTTTTGACTTCTCATAATAATTATCACAACATATTTTTCTGTAGCATCTCCAATATGTTCTATTAGTGCAATAACTATTTATAGCTTGAGCTAAGTTGTTCTGATACTTGTAAAAAGTTCAAATAGCATGGGCAGAGGCGGAGATATGATTTGAAGTTTATGGATTCGGGAATCTAGTTTGTTTAAGTTACTGAGTTCTAAATTAATAAATTATATATATTTGATGTATTTCTTAAGATAAATACACAGTTTGAACAAAATCTATTGGGTTCGACCGAACCGTAGATCGTGCTCTAGCTCCGCCCCTGAGCATGGATGCAAATATATGAGCTAAACAACTAATGATTAAGGTGAACATACAAGCCTTTTAGAGGTCTTTGGTTGATGAGACAAATTAAAATGACAAAGATGACTTTCTCTGAGGCTCTTCTTCCAAAATTTGAGTTCAAATAGTTAGAAGAAAAAAAACTAATCACATGAAAATAATTAGTTCAACAATAATAATATATAACTTCACACAATCACCAAAATTCAGGAAAGTCTTACCCCTTCTCTTTTTCCAAACTTCATAGCTGTTAATTAGAGAACTTTTATTGTTCTTGCATGGAATACATGCTTTACTTAGGGCAGGGGCGGATCCACCCTTTAGGATGTGATGGTACGGTACCCGTTAGATTGATAAAATTATCATATATTTATGTAGAAATTTTCTTAAATTAAGTTTAAATATTTGATCTTGCCACCCCCAATCGCAAACTAGACATGGCTGGTAGATCTTTGCGAAAACGTTTTTCGTGTACAAAATTCAAGTTCGAATTTATCTTGAACCATATGTGACTTTCCTATTTTGTTGTGCTTTTATTTCCTTTGTCCCAGTCATTTTCCTTTTTGGCTACCTCCCAATTTTCTATTTGTCGTTTATTATTTTTTATATGTTTTTCCTCTATTCTATTATTTTATCTCTGATCTTTAGCAAAAACACTCAAAAAAGAGCCTCCTATATTTAAAATACCGTAAAATAACAATTTCTCTTAATTCAAATCTTTTAATTTTTTTTTTCAAAATCAAAAAACTTGGGTCTTAAAGATGTTATTTTACTTGTGCAAATTTACTTTTAGCATACAAAAAAAGATGTAGTTCCCTAGTTAAAAATATTAATTTTACTTGTATTGTTAATAATAAAGGGTGTGATTCCTTCTTTAAAATACTAATTATATTTGATTCTTTACGTCTGAGATTAATTTTTGTATAACAACAACAACATACCCAGTGAAATCTCACAAGTATATTCTGGGAAAGAGATGTAATTTTCTAATTTTAAATAAAAAATGCCTATTAATTGCCTGACTAAACTAAAATAATAAATAAATCGGACAAACGTTCCGAACCAACTCTATATTAGTTATTTTAAGGTGTACATTAAAGAAATTATGGTATCTGCCATCTTCAAATCCTAAATTCGCCTCTGACTTAGGGTAACGCCTAATATGGAGTATTATCCCCTTTTTAAACAATTACAACGTATCTAAAAAAAGTAGCTAATCATATTGTCCGTTCCTGCCTTTTATTTTTCTGAAACATCAATTTGAAATCTCTCTGTCTGCTTGTGTGTGTAAAATTATCTTAGAACATCACACCTAAATTGATATTCTCAAAATGAAAAAATTGTACAAAAACAGATGCACTGAAATTTAAAAATAATTTAAGAATGCATCAGGTGAAAAATATCATCTACAGAGTAATGTCTAAATGCCAAATGAGCTCGTCTAAGTCATTCTTTTCCCATCTAGTTATGCATAATGATCTTCACATATTATAAGCGTTTGCAAAAGGGCCTGAAAGTTTTTAAAATTTACCAAATGAAATGTGGCAATATAAGTAATAAAGAAATAAAGTAGGGGTAAAAATGAGGCATATGAAGAAGCTATAGTACATATCGTGTCACCTGCAAAGAGTTAGTCTAAGGTGTAATGTAATATCGAAAAGTACTTTATGACCACATTGTAGTAGTTTGAAGCAATAAAGGGCAACGATATGGATAAATTTAGAAGATGTGAAGCTTTTTGGTTGGCAAGCCTAGTTGTAATGTAACTTGAGGACGACAAAAATCTTTCGTTCGTCCCTTATTATATATAGTTAAAAATAGTAAAAATAAAGGAAATGAAAGTTTCTCCTTGTTTAAAAGCATCAACATGGGCCAAACCAGAAAAAGTGAAGGGTCCTCGAGGAAGCAGACACCATTGTGACCACAAAGTACTTAGAACATCAAATCAGTTCAAAATATATTCAAAAGCTGGCTCAAAATAAATGATATAAAGTGAAGAGACATGGATGAAACAAAAGTGAAAATCACTTCTTGTCATGTCAATAACCATTGAGACACCAATGTCATGTCCTGTCCATAAAAGGCTAGACTATCTCTGATACAAAAATATATACACACGTTCATTAAAGCTTAAACCATCTCTTCTTCAAAACAAATACAATATTTTTCAATATATTTTGCTTCCACGCATGTGTACTTATACATGCCCGTATATCCCACGATACACATAACCCTTAGCCCTTGCTTCCGCCTTCCCGAGCATGCGAAAGACACTATCCCTCAGCTCGAAAAGAGTTGAGGTGTACAACCCCTCCAGCCCTAAATCCTCAGTTGTCATAATCATATGATATGTTTAAGACCACAAAATTAAACGAGTATATGTAATGACCCGGTTTTTTTATATATTTAATAATTGTGAGATTTAGGAATTTATTTAAATTGTAGTTATTGAGTCGAATGTTAAGCTAGTGAAGGGGGATTTATTAAAATTTTATATATGATAATGTACTAAATAATAAGTGGTTAATGAGCCTAATTTAGAATTACACATTCTAATGAATAGTATAATAACTTTAAATAATAAGGATGAAAGAAATGGGCCAAGCCCATTCTACACTGCTATCAGGTTTGAAGTCAATACTTAGGGAGTAAATAAGTGGAATTGGGTATAGATGAAGTTACTTTTAGGTTACAACTTTAATCTCTAACAGAGATATTTTTAGGTATAAAACACTTAGACAGTTGCACATTTTATTACACTTGTTTTGATTTCTTACATTAGATGGACTTACATAAAATTTTATTTATAAATATGTTGTAGTTTGGTATATTTTCCAAATAAAAACAACATATGGCACATTTGGGCTTTGTACCTCCGTAAACTCCGCATAACTATTCTTCATAGGATTTTATAAAATATACTAGGATTTTAGACTTGTCCAAGCATTCTAAGTATATCATTTTTTTTTATCCCTCTACCATTGTTGAGCATCAAAATCATGTTGCTTTAAAAAGTTTATGAACTATGAGAGCAAAAGGCTACGAATCAAGTGACTTAACGGAGTTGAATGAGCTTCACCTTGACTAATCTATAATATCTACTCTTATTAGGGGCGGCCCAACCTCATCGGAGGCCTAAAGTAAAATCTTAATAAGAGTCTATATATATATATATATATATATATATATATATATATATATATATATATATATATATATATATATATATATATATATAAAATTTAATAAACATCATTTTTAAAAAAATTAGACAAGTGAGGATGTGAAATTAAAAAAAAATGAGAACTTAGTTTTATAAAATACAGAAAATTAAATGAATTTAACGTTGATTGCATCACAACTGAAATGGGAGAACCCAGAAAACATAAGTGACTCCTTTTTTTAGTAAGTCCCTTTCTATATTTGGTAACAATTCAACTTTAGATTTTTCTTTTTACCATTAATGAGATGATTTCTAGCCCAAAAACTTCTATGATTTATTTAAGATTACAAGTTTCAAAAGCCTTCCTTTATTTCATAAAATCCATGTCCAGTCAAATACTTTCATACAAATTGGGACGGAGAGAATATAATTTATGTTAGGAAAATAAATAGTAAGTTAGATTATTAGATATAGTTACGTGACCAACTAATGAATAGAGAAATATAATTAAGTAAAAAAATAAAATAAGATTGACAGAAAACTATTTTAGTTATATTAATTAGAGGAAGAAATCAAGTTATTAAAAATTAATATGACAATAAAGAAATAAATTTATCAATAATAAAAGATAATTATATAAATAATATACTACTATATATATAAAAAATACTAATAATTTTGAGGCCCTTGAATATTTGGGGCCTAAAGCAAGTGTTTCACTTGCTTTAGGGTTGGGCCGCCCCTGACTCTTATCTGGTTATATTACCACTATTAATAAGAGGGAATCGAGAGGAGCTTCTGGTCAATATGAATTGACCAAAAAACCCAAATATTTCAGTTAAGGACATTTTTTCCTTGATACAACAACAACAACAATCCAGTATAATCTCATTAGTTGGTCTGGGGAAAGTAGTGTTTGGATAGAGAGGCTGTTTCCGATAGACCCTCGGTTTCTTCCCTCCAAGAACTCTTTACCTTGCTCTTGGGGTGACTCGAACTCATAACATCTTAATTGGAAGCGAAGGATGCTCGCAACTGGAGCAACTTTCCCTCGATACAATTCCGTAAATATAGTGATGTTTGAGGACTTTTAGATGCCTCAAAAAGGCTGACGGTGAGGAGCTTCCGGTAAATCTGAAATGACAAATAAACCCAAGCATTTTAGTTTATTCATTTACTTACGCTTATACTCTTCCGTAAATATAACTGTATCTCAGGAGTCTTACATGACTAAAAAAGGACCATGACAAAAGCGGATATTTTTGAAACGTGTGTGCTCATCCATAGCTTCTTTTAGGCTATCACAGTAGTGATCATGTGGCGAGTGGCCCCACTTAAATTTGTCCCATTTCCCACAGACTTCTTTGTTTGAATTATCTACCTTTTTATATTAAATGGTCGTTTGGACATAAAAATTGTAAAATTTCGAAAAAAAAGTATTAAAAAAATTCAAGTAAAAATGATATTTAAAAATTAGAGTTGTGTATGGGAATGAATATAATTTTAATTTTTTTTAAATTTTTTGTAAGTGATCTGAAGTGAAAATTTTGAAAAACAGATTTTTAGAATTTTTCAAGTGAGAACTTATAATTTTTCGTGTACAGTTCTAATTAACAGTGGTCTTACATGCTTCTTTTAATTAAGATTAAATATATCAACTTCTTAATCAGACTTAGTTTATTTCTCAAACAATCAAAATTTTATTTTGTCAAGGAACATGCTGAAATTAGCCCATCCAGAATTATATTATTTGTAAACTTACTAAAAGATCATTGCAACAAAGATTTAACAGTAAAATAGTAAACCGTAAAATGGCATGAAAAAAATAGAAGCTTACCTCTTGAATTATCAATTTTAAGTAGAACAAAACAGTTTTAAAAAAGAGAGTAAAATAAAATATTATTAAGATTTACGAGTTTGTGATAACCAATCATAATTATTTTATTTGTAAACCTGCTAAAGGAGTATGCATCTAATATTTAACGGTATAATAGTAGCTCGTAAAATGACATGAAAAAAGTGGAAGCTTACTTTTTGAATTATCAATTATAAATAGAATAAAATAGCTTTAAAAGAGAGTATAATACTATCAAGATATACGAGTTTATGATGATCATCTCAAGGTTAGACTATATTGTTGCGAGCTTTCATTCATGTAATAATATTTACGGGGATTAGATAAAGATCAATTAATGATAATATCATTTAGGCGACATGATTCGAAATAATTAAAAAAATATTTGAAGAGAACTCAAATAATATTTAAAGTTGACATTACAGAATTCTTTTAGAAATTATGTCTTTGTCCCAAAAAAACGAAAAAATAGTTTTATACTCAGCTTGAATAGAAAACTCTTTCAAAATGCAATGTGACGAGTTGAGAAGGATCTTATGACAAAGAGTATTCATGAAAAATAAAAACACGAATCAAACTGATTTAAGCTAGATTTCAAATGGGAAAGATTTAATCGATTATAAAATATACAAAAAATTCACATGTATCACATTTGAGGATGCAAAACGCATCGAACCGGAGTTGAAAGTATATGTGCATAGACTCACGCCCGTCATACTTGCAAAATATAGCCCAATACTCAAGTTATTTTTTCTCAGTATGAAAGGATATTTTTAAAAAAAAATTGAATAGTTCCCATCGGTCGTCGTATAAGATACCGATAATTACAAGCACATAAAGAGAAGATTAAGAAAAAATAGAAGATTCCTAAAAGGGCAAAGATTCATATTTTAATGTAATATGCATCGTGAAAAATATTTTGGAAAATATTTCGTGCCTCTGTATTGGATTATATTTTATAAAAAATAAAAAAGTTTGAGAAATATTTGTTTAACCTGAAGAAAGAAAGATTATTTTCGATTTAAAAAGGAAATGTCTTCTAAATCTTGGGTTGACCAACTTTGATTTTGAAATACGCATTGTCATGTTGCTTTAGTAAGGTAATTTCGTGTTGGATTAAATGTGCCTTCAACTACACAAAAGGCATAATATAGAATTTTGTGAAAATAACTTCAAAAAGAATAAGAAACAAAGAATTTGTTTGAAAGGAAAAAGAAACTTTAAACGAAAATAACTTTACAATATTTTTCAGTATGTTCATTTTAGAGTACGTCTGCAAACATTATTTTTAGAAAATAGGGTAATTTTCTTAATGTAATTTCGTTTTAGTTGTTTTAATGTAATTTTATACTTGTTAAGTTAGATTAATAATTGATCAAGTCTTTTTAATTATCACCATCTATGATATTTTTTATCACAACTTTATAAGGACGGTTTAAGTTTCTTCACTAAGGTGCTATTAAATAATGAATTCAATATTAGCAGTATTGTAACTTAAAATCTTTTTATTTTTCTTGATACTGAAATAGTTATAAAAAAATGTTGTATTAAGCGCTAATACGTTATAACTCAATCCTCAAGAGAATTATTGCGAGATAAAGTAATCTTTTTTTTCTTTGTAAAAAAGATGAAGAGAGTATCTATTTTAATCATGCAAATAGTGGCATTCACATTACAAAATTCAAAAGCTCTAAAACACCAAGTGGATTTTTGATCAACTATCCCCCGATCTTTGTATAGATGCTTTAAGCCTCAACTGCTCTAACCAACTTTTTTTTAATTAATTATTTCAAAAAAATTTAGAGGAAAAAAAAAAAACTTTACAGCCTTAGCTATGACAATTGGGCCTCGGCTCAGCCAAGCCACACCCTCGCTAGTCTTTTATAAATTACAAGTTATGAGTCTTTTAATTTGATTGCACGCAACTATTACGCCTTACTAACTACAGTAACTTCTCTCCATTATTTTCTCGCTCCCTTCTCTGGCTCGTCACACTACTAAAAAACAGCTCAAATCTAACAGAAGTAGTCAACTAATAAAAAAGATGACCCAAAAATTGATCACGTGGTACAAATTAGCAAATATTTGTGTTTTTTAATTTTTTGACAAAAACGACCAAATTGATCGGTTTTTTAGCACATTACTATACTTTATAAAAAAGACTAAGCGGTCACTGCAAATATAACCTGACTTATGAGTCCAGGGTCGAATCTCACAGAGAACTGAGGTTTAACTACAACTGTGCAATATCACGAAGAAGACAAACTAGAACAATTTCTGAATTATAAAGATTAAAATTTTTATTTCTAACTAATTAACTAACAAATATTAAACAAATAATAATGGGTTGACTTCAAGATTAAAGAGTTCTAACGTTAAGACTTCCCCAATTGTTGAATTCCTTCTCGCTACATTTGATATAATCTCATTGATTTATTCTCTATTAATTTTGAAGGCTCAAGTTACCGCAATCCTCTCTCGAGCATTCACAACAGTTAACTAGACGTATACTCTCGAACTACTCTAGTTGGTAATTTTTTGCAGCTCATTATGAACATCCCCAAGTTTCGCTATCTCTAATCCCACTTTTAAACCCACTGTATTGATCTCTCATATACCTAGGAATGACGTTATTCAATAACAACCTAAATATACCTTTTTTTTCTCAAGCAACACATAATAGTATGCACTGTTAGTTAAGAGCTCTTCAATTAATTAAAATAAGTACGTAATTAAACAAGTAGTGAAATCCAAAGGATAAATTATAACAAAACATATCAAGAATTTATCCTACAAAAGGTTTCATCAAAACCCTAGATGGAAAAATTAGCTACTCATAATAGTACATAAAAATACAATACTAAAATTCATAATCATTAGTAGAAAATAGGAAGAAGAAAGGAAAAACTTGTGGTTGAATCTTTCTCCTTGATCCTAGCATATTTTTGCCTCCAAGTATGGTGTATCCCCTTCAAAAAAAGGGTTAGAATTGGTATGGGGCAGAATTATACTCTCTAATTTCAGAATGGAGAACTAGGTCACGTCTCAGGGCTTGCGCATCGCGCTGCCTAATGGTACATTCCCATTTTTTCTATTTTTTTTCTCCGCGAAGCGGCACTCATCTAATGTCTCTAAAATAAGTACGTAGTTAAACAAGCAGTGAAATCCAAAGGATAAACATATTAAGAATTTATCCTACAAAAGGTTTCATCAAAACCCTAGATGGAAAAATTAGCTAATCATAATAGTACATAAAAATACAATACTAAAATTCATAATCATTAGTAGAAAATAGGAAGAAGAAAGGAAAAACTTGTGGTTGAATCTTTCTCCTTGATCCTAGCATATTTTTGCCTCCAAGTATGGTGTGTCCCCTTCAAAAAAAGGGTTAGAATTGGTATGGGGCAGAATTATACTCTCTAATTTCAGAATAGAGAACTAGGTCACGTCTCAGGGCTTGCGCATCGCGCTGCCTAATGGTACATTCCCATTTTTTCTATTTTTTTTCTCCGCGAAGCGGCACTCATCTAATGTCTCTAAAATAAGTATGTAGTTAAACAAGCAGTGAAATCCAAAGGATAAACATATTAAGAATTTATCCTACAAAAGGTTTAATCAAAACCCTAGATGGAAAAATTTGCTATTCATAATAGTACATAAAAATACAATACTAAAATTCATAACCATTAGTAGAAAATAGGAAGAAGAAAGGAAAAACTTGTAGTTGAATCTTCCTCCTTGATCCTAGCGTATTTTTGCCTCCAAGTATGGTGTGTCCCCTTCGAAAAAAGGGTTAGAGTTGGTATGGGGCAGAATTATACTATCCAATTTCATAATGGAGAACTAGGTCACGTGTCAGGGCTCGCGTATCGTGCTGCCTAATGGCACGTTCTCAGTTTTTCTATTTTTTCTCCGCGCAGGGGCTCTCATCTAAGGTCTCTAATTCACTATTTTGCAGAAGACCAACTCCTCTGGCATGCCATGGTTTGCGTGACGCACGCCCCGTGGTATGCTCCCACATTTTTGTTTCCATCTTCTTTTTGCGACAGATTGCCCTATTTTGATCACCCTGTTTCGAAATGAGCATAATTCACTTCAATAATCATACGCTCGCACATAACTAACATAAGAAATAAAATAAAAACACACTCAAAATCATGTACTTTTGGTAATTTATCAGTAATGTATACCCAAAAAAACTAATTTTCAAGAAACTATCGACTTAGTTGATTTCCTATTTAAAATAAATTAAAAATTATATTCAAAATAAATGACAGACTTTGATCAAATTTTCGGCCAACTCTTTTAAAAAATCGACCGAGACGGTCTCTAATTTCATTTTTTTTTAAGGAAAACCAATTGAGTCGGTTGTTTATTTTCACGCAAAAATGCGGTCGAAGAATATAAATTACTTTACTTATATATATATATATATATATATATATATATATAAGTGTCCACGGGTGTACAAACAAAGCCATATAAGTTATACAATATGTTACTTGAATTGTACTTTTGATTGGCTCGGGCCCACAATTAGGATATACTATTAATCATGCGGTTTAGATATAGTATTGTGTTTTATTCTTTATGGAATAATTGTTTATTTGATTTATTCAATTCAATAAAGTACTATTTTAAATAGATCATTTGTTACATGTGTGTTCTTTAATTATGTGGTAGACAATTTAGTGTATGGAGTCTTAACTCATGCATAGAAGATTAAATTGTCAATTCTCATAATTAATAAACTATGTTCAAAACTGTAACGACCTGACTGGTCGTTTTGAGAATTTGCACTTTTTCTCGCTAGTTTGAGGGCTCGAGTATCTCCGCACGATGTATTATGATTTGCGTAAATCGTCGGTGTTGGTTTCCAAGTTATCCGGAATCGATTTGGAAGAATGAACTTCTAGATTTAATCTCTAAGTTGGAAGAGTTGACCAAGTTTGACCTTTTAGCATCGGATCTCGGAATGGAGTTTCGTTAGTTCTGTTAGCTCCTTTGAGTAATTTTGGACTTAGGAGCGTGTCCGGATTATAATTTGGAGGTCAGTAGTCGAATTTGTCTTGAAATGGCGAAAGTTAAATTTTTGGGAAGTTTGACCGGGAGTGGACTTTTCGATAACGGGGTCGGATTCCGATTCCAAAAGTTGGAGTAGGTCTGTAATGTAAAACGTGACTTATGTGCAAAATTTGAAGTCAATCGGACGTGATTTGATAGGTTTCGGATGCTCGGTTGCGATTATAGAAGTTCTTGAAGCTTACTTTGATCTTCATGCGTTTTGGCGTCCGATTCATGCTTATAAAGGTTATTTTGATGATTTGATCACGTGAGCGAGTTCTTGTTGTATTTCTGGATCTGGGTGCATAGTTGGTTTGGAGCCTCAGGGGCTTGGGTGAGTTTCGGATTGGATCCATAATAATGTTTCATGATTTTTTGTGTTGGTACTAGTGTCATCGCATTTGCGATATTTTTGTCGCAAATGCGACTTTCACAATTTCCAAGCAGCCTCCATTTGCGAGATGAACTGCTGGGAAAAGGACTCGCATTTGCCAAGAATTTTTTGCTTTTGCGAAGCCTGTTGAGTTCGCATTTGCGGATTCAGTATCGCATTTACGATAAAGGCCTAGGCGGGCTTAGTTCGTTTTTTGCGACCAACTGGTTGCTTTTGCGAAGGACCAGTGTTCGCATTTGCGAAGGCAGCAGAGAATTTCAAACTTCGCTTTTGCGATTAGTTGTTCGCATTTGCGGGGTTCGCATTTGCGAACCCCATGTCGCAAATGCGACATCTGCAGCCTGCATATAGCTGAGAATTTTGAGACTTAGCTTCATTTTGTTAAATTTTGAACCCTAGCTTCGATGAGAGGAGATTTTGTGAAGGGATTCTCATACCAAATCATTGGGTAAGTATCTCTAATCAATTCTCAACTACATTTCATGATTTTACATAAGATTTAGTATCAATTCATGAGAATCTAGGGAACAATTTGGGGATTTTGTCAAAACTTTAAAAAATAAAAATTTGGGATTTGAGAGTCGAATAGGACTCGGATTTGGAAACAAAATACGTATTTGGACTCGTGAGGCTATGGATAGTCAAGACCTACCCTTGGACCCCGGTTTTGACCGGACGGACCTGGGGGTTGACTTTTATTGACTTTTTAGAAATTGTATAAAAATCATAACTTTATTAATTGAAATTATTTTTCCTTGCATTGTGTGATGTATTTAAGTCGTCTTTGGCTAGATTGAGCCGAGCAGAGTGAATTTGTAAAGGAAAAAGCTAAATTGAGTATTGAGTTAGCCGAATTGAGGTAAGCGTCTTGCCTAACTTTGTTGAGAAAAATTTTCCTACTATTTGACATTATTTGCTACATGCGGGGGTGATACATATATGAGGTGACGAGCATATATGCATGTTCCAGGGTTAATCATTCTCGGGGGTAAATTATGTTATAAATTGTG
This sequence comes from Nicotiana tomentosiformis, assembly GCF_000390325.3. NCBI lineage: Eukaryota > Viridiplantae > Streptophyta > Magnoliopsida > Solanales > Solanaceae > Nicotiana > Nicotiana tomentosiformis. The sequence continues at coordinate 106,560,714 of NC_090815.1, read as the reverse complement.
TCTTGTAGAATCATGTGACCTTCTTGCCGCATGCCTTAATTGACTCCTAGATACTAAGAACATAGTATTAAATGTTAGAAACTAAGACTTAGCTTATTATAACTTGATCAAATTTGATGTAATTCCGAGAATATATTGGTGTGTTTAATTTGGTCATTAATATGCATAATCATTAATACATTGTTACGGCCGATATTCTTGAGATATTATATTATATACTTGTGTTGTAGATCATTTGTGAGATTTGTTGGAATACTTGAATAATAAGGTTCTTGCTGGTTTATAGAACTATTGTTGGTTTGGAAAGTTGTGATTGGGATTCATTTGGAATATTCGTTTAAATACTCTCCTTGACGTTATTTATGCTTCATGCCTTGTTTGTCATTGATATACATATGCTTGGTAAGGAAGAGTGTAAAGCACGAAGGGTGATGTCGTGCCTTTGTTTATACATTATCATGTGAGGGAGAGTGTAAATCACGAACGGTGATGCCGTGCCATATTATTGAGAGTAAAAGCACGAAGGGTGATGCCGTGCCATTTTATTGAGAGTAAAAGCATGAAGGGTGATGCCGTGCCATATCATTTGTGAGTAAAAGCACGAAGGGTGATGTCGTGCCATGTTATGTGAGTGTAAAGCATGAAGAGTGATGCCGTGCCATTTTATTTATATTATTATGCTTTAAATTATCATGAGTTCATGGCACGATGGGTGTTTCCGTGCAGGTGAGGACGAGGGATATGCATTATATTGTGATATCTTTCCTTTGTGTATACGTTCTGTGATGACCCAAAAGGTCATCTTATATTTTAGAACTCGATTCTACGCTCGTAATCCTTAAAATTCTCATTTTATACCCTCCCCGATTTGGGTGCACAGTCCGGACGTGTTTCCGGAAAACTTTTATGTTGAAAACTCATGAAAATAAATTTTTTTGCCTTAAAAGTTAATTTTAGTTGACTTCAGTCAACATTTTGGTAACCAGGACCGGATCCGTATTTTGATGGTCTCGGTGGGTCCATATCGAATTATGGGACTTGGGTGTATGCCCGAAATCGAATTCGGAGGTCCCTAGCTCAAGTTATGATTTTTTGATGAAAAATTAAAAGTTTGAAAATTATTTGTTTCTAATAATTGATTGAAAATTATTTAGTTCCGAAGCCCGGTACAGGTTCATTATAATATTTAAGACTTGTCTGTTAAATTTGGTGAGAAACGGAGTTGATTTGACGTGATTCGGACGTCCAGTTGAGAAGATAGAAATTTTAAAGTGTTCTTGAGAATTTCATTTGATTGGTTCTATATTCGTAGTTCTAGGGGTTATTTTGGCGATTTGATCGCGCTAGCAAGTTCGTATGATATTTTTAGATTTGTGTGCATGTTTGGTTTGGAGCCCCGAGGGCTCGGGTGAGTTCCGGATAGGCCACACGATGTTTGGACTTTGGAAAATCTGGTTTTCTGCAATTTCTGGTGTTCTGGCATGTCCTTCTTCTCGTTCGTGAAGGTACTCTCGCGAACGCGAAGAGTAAACTAATGAGGCCAGAATTTTCTTCTTCGCGAACGCGAAGCGATGGGGGTGTTACCCTTCGCGGACGCGACAAGCTCATCGCGAACGCGTAGTGTTAGGATCTTGGGGTAGGGGGTGGGGGGGTCAGTCTTTCCTTCATCGCGAACGCGAGCAATGTCTCGTGAACGCGAAGGCCAGGAGGGGTAGCCTACGCGAACGCGATGGCTTGGAAGCCTATACTCATCGCGAACGCGACAGTGCTCTCGCGAACGCGATGAACATTGTCGCCCAGCACTTAATACATAATCAAAACGGGAATCGACCATTTATTTCATTTTCTCATAAACCAAACAGACTGGAGGCGATTTTCAAGAGTTGTTTTCTTCCCCCAAAATATTGGTAAGTGATTCTAAACCATTTTTTTCAATTACCCATTACATTTTATGAATTATCAACTTAAAATCTAGAGTTTTCATGGTAGAATTAGGGGTTAGGGTAGAAACTAGGGATTTCAGAAATTTGGGGATTTAGACCTCAATTTGAGGTCGGATTCCAAAACCAATTATGTATTCGAGCTCAGGGTGAATGTGTAAATGGATTTTGGTCCGAACCTCGGATTTTGACCAAGCGGGCCCGGGGTCGATTTTTCGACTTTTTGGAGGAAAATTTGGGAAATTCAATTTATGCAATGTAATTAATTCCTTTTAGCAATATTTGATATTATTGAGTCGTTTTTGAATAGATACGAGTGGTTTGGAGGTGAATTCTATAGGAAAAGGTGTGATTGAGTATTAAGTGGCCTTCGGGGCGTGGTAAGTGTTGTCTCTAACCCTGACTTAAGGGAATTAGGAACCTCACATTAATTGCTATGTAGAATTCATGTGAGCAGCGTATATGTGAGGTGAAGAGTACTTATGCGCCGCCAATTTACCTGTTTTCCTATTTTTCTCCCGTTTTTCTTATATTGTCTCTTTCCTATGCCTAATTATTACGTGTTTAGACTAGTATTGTTAAATTGATCGTTCTTATCATGTTTACGTATTCTCTGGTGATAATTGAGTATTTATTTAAAAGTTGAGATGATATTGTGGAACCAAATATTGAAGTACGACTTGTACTTGTCATTCTATCTCCCTGTTGTTATTTATGTATTGCATTATGGTAAGGGGGAGTGTTAATGCACGAAGAGTGATGGCGTGCCATATTGTGAGTGTTAATGCACGAAGGGTGATTTCGTGTCATATTATGAGTGTTAATGCACGAAGGGTGATGTCGTGCCATATTGTGAGTGTTAATGCACGAAGGGTGATGTCGTACCATGATTTATGAGTGTAAAAGCACGAAGGGTGATGTCGTGCCATGATATGAGAGTTAATACATGAAGGGTGATGTTGTACCGTTTCTATTGATTTTATGGTGAGATTGAGAGTATAAGCACGAAAGGTGATGCCATGCATTTTTCCTTTACTGTATTGTGTTCCTGTTGATTCATAGAATATTGGTTGTTCTAGTTATCATTATGTTGTAGTTCTTTATCTTGTATCTCCCCCAGCATGTTTCCCCCTCCCGATATTTCCTGTCTAGCTCTTCATCACTGTTATTTGTATATACACTGTTAAATTGCACACGTTGATTTGTAGGTATCTTGCCTTAGACTTGTCACTACTACGTCGAGGTTAGGCTCGACACTTACCAGTACATGGGGTCGGTTATACTGATACTGCACTCTGCACTTTCTGTGCAGATTCTGGTACCGGCTCGGGTTGATCGAGATTTTAGCTGTTGGACCCGCTATCCGAAGACTCAAGGTAGATCTGTCGGCGTTTACAGACCTTGAAGTTCCCGTCTATCTTTTCTGTTTTACTGTTTCTTTCATCTAAATAATTGTATTTCTTTCAGACTATTACTTGTAGTAAATTCTAGAATGCTTGTGAATTGTGACTCCAGATCTGAGTGGTAGTAATTAATACAGTTTTTATATTATTCCGCACTTATTATATTCCATCTTAGCTAATTATTGTTATTTACTGAATAGAAATAAGGATTTGGTTTAATGATTCTCTAACGTTAGTTTGCCTAGCAAGTGAAATGTTAGGCGTCATCACGGTCCCGACGGTGGAAATTTCGGGTCGTGACACATTCATGTCGTTACATTGAGCTGTTATTGTTGTATTTATGGTTCTTCTGTGACTTGTCGTTAATGCCATGTTCTTGTTCTCTACCTTATTTGTTATTGTGTCACTCATGCCTTCTACTTGCTAAACTTGCAAATACCATGCCTACTTCCTGCTGTCATAATTATATCTTTGTCGTATCTATTTTGGTTTCACTTAGTACATGCCTTCTACCGTGTTAGTCATTCATGCTTCTACTTATTAACGCATAAAGTTCATCTGTTCCTCTCTTATTCATTATATTTGTATTTATTCCTCCACCATGCTAGTTAGTTGAAGTTACATTCCTTTTCCTGATTGTTGTCATCACCTCTATGCTTTCCGTCTAGTCTGTTACTGATGCCCTTATGTAAATTCTCGTTCATTATTGCTACTTGCATATCTCTTACTTTGTCATTACTGTTATCGGTATTTCTGCCATCCGGTTGGTACTGTTGTATGCATATTAGGTGAGGATGAGATAAATACACGAAGGGTGTTGCCATGCAATTGGCTTAATATCAGAGTATATTCCTCACGTTATGGGGTGACTATTGTGGTTTATTGGTTTCACTCTAAGGAAAAGACTGGTTGAGATATTGGAAACTGTTGAATTGTGATCTCTTCTAGTACTCTGTTATTGTTTTATACATTTGTTTTGTGTACTTTATCCTGTTATACTGTAGTATAGTTCTATTGCTAGATTTCGATACAGATTTTTTTTAGTGAGCATCTTTTTACTAAAAAGCCTCGTCACCACATAAGGAAGACGTTTTTCACCCAATAACTCAATTTAAGAATTGTATTTATTTGCCCACTCAAAATAATTTCGTCTAAGGTCTTACTAGGAGCATAGCAGAAGACAACAGCCCTCGTGTTATGTCGGAACTCAGTTGGAATTAGAAACCCTATTGCTAATTGGGGATTTGAAGCGTATTGACTAAGCTAAGATAGGAACGGATGGTATTAATAAGAAGGTGACGTGGCAGTAGGAGATAATATTACTCAGATTAGTTTAGACGGTTCAGATTAGAAGTAGCTTTAACAAATAAAGGGCCCAGATGAGTTGGGTAGTTGGGTCATTATAGTGGGTTGTTATAATCAGCTGGGCCGTTAAATACGCAATTGAAAGGGAGGACTGACAGTTATGAATCTGGTATTCCCTCATTTTCTTCCTCCTCGATTCTCTCTCCTTCTTTCTGATCATCTTCCTCACCTCGTTTCTCTTCTTCTTACAGGATTCCACCATTGACGTGTGACTCAAGCTCCATTATTGTTCGTTTGTAATTCTTAGTATTAATTGAGTTGGTGGTAGAATGTATATGTATAAGTTAGAGTAGGATTCTATTTGTACAAGTAGAATTCTATATATTTTTGGAGCCCTTTTTTGGCTGAAAAATGGGTCTACATAAGGAAGACGTTTTTCACCCAATAACTCACTTTAAGAATTGTATTATTTTTGCCCACTCAAAATAATTTCGTCAAAGGTCTTACTAGGAGTATAACAGAAGACTACAACCCTTGTGTTATGTCAGAACTCGGCTGGAATTAGAAACCCTATTGCTAAATTGGGGATTTGAAGCGTATTGACTAAATTGAGATAAGAATGGATGGTATTAATAAGAAGGTGACGTGGCAGCAGGAGATGATATTACTCAGATTAGTTTAGACGGTTCAGATTAGAAGTAGCTTTAACAAATAAAGGGCCCAGATGAGTTGGGTAGTTGGGTCGTTATAGTGAGTTGTTATAATCAGCTGGGCCGTTAAATACCCAACTCAAAGGGAGGACTGGCAGTTATGAATCTGGTATTCCCTCATTTCCTTCCTCCTCGATTCTCTCTCCTTCATTCCGATCATCTTCCTCACCTCGTTTCTCTTCTTCTTACAGGATTTCACCATTGGCGTGTGACTCAAGCTCCATTATTGTTCGTTTGTAATTCTTAGTACTAATTGAGTTGGTGGTAGAATAAAAGTGTTGATTTTTCCTTAAATCTCTTCTTTCAATTCTAGTACATTACATCTGGATTCTTGCTCTGTGGAGGACCTGTGCAATGTTTTCAAGAGGTTAGCGCTTTTAATTTCACAATTATATCATTGTCTAGTTTACATGTATGTGATGCCTGAATTGTATGCTTGCTTCCGCTGCGTATGTTCTAACACCCACTTCATTTAATGAGTACATGGAAAATTTGGGTCCTTTGAGCTTTCCTCTTTTGACACCTATTAATTGGGGTCAGACATTTGGCATGGAGAAATACAGAGATTACGATGCTATGCCCGTTTTCTTTTCTTCAGCCTACTATTTCTTTCTTTTTCTGTTTCTCTGTCTTTTCTCCCTTCTCTCTCTCCATTTCATCTGCAATTTTTCTTTTTATCAGCATCTTCATATGGTGCTCATCTTCCAAAAATGTGAGTTCTTTGTGTTTGTGAGTTTTTCCTGCAATCTTTCTTTAGTTCAGGGGCGTACCCACCTTGTATGAAGGGGTTCAAAACAAGTCAAGGGTTGCTAGTTCGAATCTCCGCTGAAGCACTGAATTGAAGCTTCAATTCTTTTTAGCTTTGCTCCTTTTCGCTAAACGTGAATTTTGATCACACATTTGAATTCATTTTCCACTTCATCACTTCTGTTATAATCGTAGGAGTATATTATTTTGCGTATTGTTGCCTTGTTATTCCTTTTCTTGTTCTTATTTTTCTACTTCTTTATAAACTTCATTTTAGTTCAAAAATATTTAAAGCTTTCTACAAAGTGAATTTTGGTTCTCTTTGTCATAAGTATTGCTAAACGAATGAGATTGCTTTATTGAAATTATTTGTAATATTTTAGTTTAATTTAATTTATATTGAAATTGTTAATTTGTGTTATACTCAAAATTTTAGTTTGGCGTACAATATCTTTTTCTTTAATTATTTTGGATTAACTAGTTTAGTTTAAATTTAAAACTCTTGTTTGCCGTATTTTGTTTGTAACTTAGTACGTTATATTTCTTAGAGTTATAATACGATTTTAAAGTTGGTTAAACACTTTTTGGTTAAAATTGCTAAATATTCAGAAATAAAATTTGTTAATTTATATAGATAAATTTTAAACATTTAAAGTAAATAGTTAAAAAAATATAAAATTTCCCCAACTTTTAAAAAAAAATACGACTTTATTTGGAAGTCGTGTCTATTGGTGCACTTATACAATTGACTATCGCGATCTCTCATTGAAACCGCTTGTATAAAATCGTGGGTCCGCCACTGCTTTAGTTAATGCACTTTATTTATTTGAAGTAACCATTTGTTCTTTTGGGTTGTTTCTTCTTGATTTTTCTATATACATAGTAGTAAATTGTCTGATTTTGAATGTCTGGATTGAGATAACAGGCAGGGGCGGCCCGTTGGTAAGGCAACTCAAGCAACTGCTTGAGGCCCCATAACTATGGGGGTCCAAAATTTTCTAATATTAAATAGCTGCGTATGATAAATTTTTTAAAAAAATATCTAGTATATCAAAGAAAAAATGTATTTTTCATGAAAAAGGAAATAACAGATAATTTGGTAATACGAATAGTTACTTTTGGGATTCACCCCTAAACTTTAGGTGTCAATATGTTTCTTGCCTCCTTTATACACTATCATCATTATCATGAGGCCCATATTACTTTGATTACTTTCTCTTTCTTTACAAGTCCACTATCTCATAAAACATTCTGTCAAGTAAGATAGTAAAAGACAATTGCAACCATTTTTTGTCAAGATTTCCCGGCATTGCACCAAAAATATTGAAACAACAAAAGTAATATCCAAGTTATCTATGACTCTTTGTTAAACCAGGTTCAATTGTTCCGTACTTTTCTTATTACTTTGCATCGTAGAATTTGTTATTTTTTGATATCTTTTGTTTGTAAGTATATGCATCATCTTTTTATTTATTTATTATGAATTTTAATATGTCAACAAGAAAATATGAATTCGCCTATTAAAAATGCCCAAAAATGGAAGAATTGGAACTTTAATACAATCCCAAAAGGAGCGCTTGATAAATTTTACTAAATAAGTTTTTTAATACCGAAAAATTTAGGGCCCCTCATTGAAGTTTGGCTTTAGGCTCCAAACACCGTCGGGCCGCCCCTGTACCGAGGTGCAAGCTTTTGACAAGCACTGCAAATTTTATCTTAGTCTTCCTTTTGAAAATCTGAATTTTCTATTAGTGCTATTAAAATTTAGTATGTATTTTTCAGCAGCAACGGCCACTCAGTTTAAGTTTCTTACAATGTACTCCCTCTGTGCAATGTCTGCCCTCTCTACAGCGGTTCTTTTTTTCCCCCTTTTATAATTTAAATTTTCTACAATAAGGGGTTGCTTGGTCTCCATTGCGATTTGCTGCACCCGTTTGCTGAATCATCCAAAAGGTACCTTACTTATTTTTACGGACAATATTGTTGAATAATATGTGTGTTATTTATGCTTGTGTTAAAAAAATACATTTGAAAGGTCTATGATTTGTTTGCATATGTTTCAATTGCAGTTTGCTATTAATCTAATTTTCTGTCATGAAGAAAATTAGATACAAGATATAGTTTGTTAGAAGTAATGTAAATATTATTTAACAAAATCACACGTTTACTGTTGCGCATTAAGCAATATAAATTGTACAAAAAGTGTTCGAACATTGATATAGGTTACTGTAAAAAAACAATGTCAATCCTACTCTAATAAACATGAACTTCTCTCATTTGTATATGAACGTCTTTGTTTTGGTGAGTTTCTGCTTCACCATTTCCTTAAGTGGACCGTCATTCTGCCCTTTGCTTCTCTTGAAATTCTTCTGCAATCATTTGTCTTTTTTCTCCGATAGCGCTTGAAGGTGAAGAGGATATTCTGGATTATGCTTGCATTTCGTCTGTTTCGTCATGGTGACCAGCCATGTAAGTGTTTGATTCTATTCCTTTAGAGATTATTCATTTAGAAGCAAAATGGTCAATTGTTGACCGGGAGAGAGTTGCGAAGGTCATACTTTATGTAGTATTTAAGGTTAGTATGTGTTTACTCTCAAAATCGGATAACAATTGAATTTGTAAGTGGTTTTAAGGATACGTGGATTAACTCGATACAAAATGATAAATTAGATTGCAATTGAAATAAATAACGATAAAGTAAATGCAAACCACACGAATTGGACAATTTCTCTCTTGGAAGGTTGACCACTCTCGAGCCGAATGTGCTTCAATCGGTACAGAAGAATAAGAACTTTTAGAGTAATAATAATGTATTATTTTGGAATGTGTGTTGCAGTGTATTTTACAAGTAATCAGACCCCCTTTATATAGTAGGGGAGTCCTATATTAGTTACAACTCTATAACAGTAAAAAAATCCTTTAATTAACTGATTGTCGATCTCTTATTGATACGTGCCGAGATTGCCGCCGTGATATTTGGTCGGTCACGCATATCACGGCCTTCTGTTGGCCGAGCTTGACTACCTGACAACGTTCTTCGAAGTTAATCGAGGCTAGGGACCGATCCTGAATCACGGCCCCGACATCCTCGAGGGCGGGCGTTATGGTATGGACTCCAAACTGATGAGATTTCTACCTCGATCTAAGCTCCCCTATTACCATATCTCGAGCTTGGCTTATAATGTCGGAGATCGGGATGTACTATGAGACCGGTTCTACCTGTATATAGATAGTCCCCTCATTTTTCGGAGAGTAGGTGACGAGAAACGATATGAGCTCCCGATTCTCACTTTGATATACCGTGACAGAAACGACAAAATAGTTGAAACGTCCCATCGGTCTAGTCTTAATGGCATTAAATGCTTGTCAGTTGCCGGTCGGCCACTCCCAGATGTGAACCGTCGCTGGAAAACTATAAATACCTCTTCCTTTGTTCATTCAAACTTTACATCGAAGCCTTCTGCCCTCGTCTCTAAGAAATTTCAATACTTCTAAGCACTTATATTCTGGTTATTTTGAGATCTTTTATTAGAACTTTCATTTGTCTTCGTCTCAAACCATCAAGTGTACTCTTTTAACTTCTTCTTTTTTCTCGTTTTTTCTCCATCTTTCAAAGAAATGGCGAAAACTTCAAAATCCGTTCCCCAAAAAGAAACTCCGTCTAACTCGCGGTCGGCTACTGAGGAAGTCGTCTCGCGTACTGCTGTCGAGGAATCGGTACCGGAACCTTCTCTGAAAATGTTCATCCTCGGGGGGTGCCCGATTAATGTTGATTTTAAGGTCGAAAAGCCCTATTCCGTACCAGGTCGTTGCGAGGAGGTCTCGAGGTACATCTGCTCGATCACCGAGGATATTCTCTCCGAAGTCAAAAAGGATTGCAACTGGGTTGACAAACATGTGGTGATTCCCGAACCTGACGAATCCATCACCACCCACGTCGAGGGATTTTTAAGTTTTACACTTATCCCTTCACGCTGGGCCCCTTAGACCCGGTTATTATCAACTTTTGCAAAATATACGAGGTAACCCTTGGTCAAATTCACCCTTCTTTTTAGAGGATCGTAATCCTCCTCTGTTTCTTTGTAAGCAAGATCGAAGGGTGCTTTTTCACTATCGACCATCTCATGCGTTTATACAGTCCCCGACTCTACCGGGGGGACTGATCAAGCTCGCCCGTCAAGCCAGTAAAGTCCCGTTCTCGAGTATCGATGAAGATCGGGATCGAGGTTGGCTGGGCCGTTTCATCCAAGTGAGGACCTCGGACTTGATCCTGGCCGAGCACATATCGTTCCCTGAGAAGTGGAACATGTCACATAAGTATAATTTTGCTTCCAAGATTTAATTTATCGCTTTTTTCCTTTCTTCTTATCGGTGTTATGCGGTGGTGCAGCTGTTGCTCGGATCCCGAATGCATTTCCTCGACTCAAGGAGTGGGTCGAGGGCATTGTATTACAAAGGACTTATTCCAAGCGTTCGTGGCGCGAGCTTTCAAAGGTCCAATGGGAGGCCCGTTCGCACGGTGAGATCTCTTTCATGAGTAATATTTGGTTTCCCTTTTGCATCATTAAGTCCTCATTTGTTTTATTTCTTTTGCACATTTATCCAAGGATGTCAAAATGAAGCCCCCATCCAGTAGAGACGATTTCCCCACCGAATCCCCTTCTCCGAGACATGGTGAAGAGAAGAAAAGAAAAAGGGCTTCGGGTTCTCCGAGCTTGTAGAAATAAAAGCCAAGGAGAAGGTTGGTGCTTAGATCGAAAGAAACCACCAATGCTCGAGCATCGTCTCCGGATTCACTCTATCGGATGAGGGACGGATCCGAAGGAAAAGGAGAAGGAGAAGCCTTCGATCTGATGGTCAACGTGTCATCGCGACTCGAAGGGCAAGGGGCCTCTGAACCGTAGAGAGGCGAGGCCAATCTACCTCAAGTTAGGGAGGCCAATGAGGAGGCCGTAGCCGAAGCTTCTCGGGATGTGGACGATGCCCCGAAGGAGGCACTTGGTATGATAGACATCACCGAGTCTCCTTCATTCACTGAATCCATGTACAACGAGGCTCAGATGGTGAAAGAACGTCCCAATGAGGGGGCCCATGGAGCGGACGACCCCTTCCACGGCTTTTTTGATGGGGTGGAATCTACCGCCACGGAGGATGTCATCGGGTTGGGTGACTTGGAGATGCCGAAGATGAGTCCGTCTTCGGGAACAAGGAGGCCCTCTTCAAGCCCGAAATTGGTCAACCGGTTCCTAGCTCCGAGTGTGGATCCCGACTGGAAGCGGTCGATCGTCATCTCCGTTTCGGAGGACGCCCTAGTCCTTTCTGCCCCCGTAAGGGTGCCCCCGTAAAGGTATTTGGTGACCGAGGAAGACCAAGATAAGATGATCGAGGTGGACGTGCCCTGCCTCTTCAATGAAGCATAACATACGCTAAACCGGGTAATTTCAAATACCTCTTGATGACTTCAATTCATACTTAGACTAATTTGTAGATAATCCTAACATTTTTCTTTGTGTCTGCAGGCCTTGGTGCTTCATCATGAGACCTTTCTTCGATATCGGGACGAGCTGAACCAGCTTGAGGCCGAGGTCCGAGGGCTTACCAAGAATAGAAATACTTACAAACTTTTTAGCGAGCAGTGTGAAGGGGAGGCTAAGAGCCTCCGAGCTGAGTTGGAGGTGGCTTGGAAGGAGCATACCTATATGGTCGAGCAGGTAAAAATATTTGAGGTTTGCGATGACGAGCTAGGATCGGTGACTAATGGTCGGAATCCGCAGGTCCAACAAAAAATCGACCAAATCGCCTAACTTCGAGCTGAGATGGATGCTGTCAAGGCCGAGACCGACGAATGGAGAGGCAGGATGGACCGTCTGGCCTCGGAATAAGAGAGTTCTCGGGTGCAGCTGACTTCGGCCAAGACCCAACTTTGAACGGCAAAGGAAAAGGCCGAGGTACAGGCCAAAAAGGTTGAGGAGCTTCAGTGTCAGCTAAGTATGGTGCCCACAGAGGATGAGATGAAATAATGGGATGCCCTCAGAGGCTTGATGATGTTATGTACGCATATACCTATGCATGATATGACATTTATACACATATGCATGACATTATAAATGTTTCATGATTCACAGATCTATTCAGACTTATAGGTTAAGTCATTTACTCCATGTTTCTTTCATGTCTGTTATATACTAATTTTTATGCCTTACATACTCGGTACATTATTTATACTGACGCCCCTATTGCTTGAGGGCCTATGTTTCATGCCGCAGGTGCAGGTAGACATGCTGACGGTCCCCCATCTTAGGATCCTTGCTCAGCGAGAGTTGGTGTGCTCCATTTGATCCGGAGCTGCTATTGAGTTTTGGTACGATACTTTTGTATACATATGGGTATGCCGGGGACCAGTCCCATCCTCTATACAGTTGTACACTCTGTTAGAGGTCTGTAGACAGTCATGTATAGTTGAATAGTATGTGGTCTTGTCGGCTCTCCCTACCCCATATATATATATATATATATATATATATATATATATATGTCTTTGGGGAATATTTTTCCACGTATGTTGTTCATATGAATCAGTAGTTTATTTTCAGACGTTAGGCATGACCTACACTTATTTCATGTTTATATCTTAGACATATACTTAGGGGTGTTCAATAGGTAGCACTCGGGCACTCGTCACAGCCCCTCGGTTTGGGTCGTGACATAGGATTTCTCTAGAATAGCATCACCACTCACCAAGTTAACATAGAAAATTACTAAATTTCAGTGGATGGAGAAATGTACAACGAGAAAGCATGTTTGAAAATTACACTAATGTTAGCCTTATTTCAATAGGCTCTAGAGGATTCATGATATTATATGATACTTCGAGGGTATGATTAGGACATTTTCTCATACAAAATAGTCTCGTGATAGCCTATGCTCTAAGAAAATTGAAGAAGTTCAAGTCGTATTATGCCATTCATGATTTGGAGATGGTCATAGTGGTATTTCCTTTTAAGATTTAGAGTCACTATTTATACGAAGAAACTTATGAGATTTATACCTTGCACACGAGCCTGAAGTACATTTAAAACCAATAAAGATATAAATATTTAGCAATGCTGATGGAGGGAACTACTGGAGATATAATTGTACTGTTTTATATTGTTCGGGAAAGATAAATATTATAGCTTATGCAAAAACAAAAATAAACTATGGGTTATGATACAGATCTTAGAGGATATGTTGATAGATTGTATTCTTGAGTTTGGAGGTAATTGGTATGCTTATCTACCTTTAGCTGAATTTGCTTACAATAATAGCTTCCAGTCCTGTATTCAGATAGCTGAATTCAGATGGCTTACGAGGAGGAGTCGATGGCTATTGTCGATAGACAAGTGAGGAAGTTACAGTCAAAAGAAATTGTGATGGTTGAAGTCTTGTGGAGAAATCATATCATTGAAGAAGCTACTTGAAAAGTGGAAGATGATATACGAGTCAAGTATCCTCATTTATTTTGGTCTACAGGTACATACTTGAGTTAAATTCGGAGACCGAATTTCATAAGGTGGGTTGGATGTAATGACCCATATTTAAGTTAGGGTATGTTGGTCTTTTAATATAACAAAAAAAAAAGGGAAAACCTAATCAATTTAAAAGAAGGACAAAAGCCCACGTGAACCAAAAGAAAGAAAAAGGAATTGGGGAAAACGGAAAGCAGTGTTGCTGCTATACAAAAGCATTAAAAAAACGCAGAGAATGGAAGAAGAAGAAGAAGAAGAAGTAGAAGAAGAAAGAGGTTGGAACCAAACTTTGGAAAATAGGTAATATAATATTCTTATATTTTGTTTTACTAATATGAGAGTATATAAATTTATTAATTTGAGTTATATAGTGAGATTGACTAATATAATTATAAACAAGAAAAGAATAAGTAATGCTTCCCTTAACTCATATCACTTTGTGGAAGAATCATGGGTGCCTGTAGAATACTTTGTAATGAAAATTTATTTTTTTAAAACAAATCAAATTCTTAATATCTTTGTATGTAGTAGTATGAATTAATATTTGAACAGACATAGAAACAAAGGCAATTTGTTGAAGGCATTCTTTTTAATTCAAAGGATAAACTTTCTTACTTCACTTGCTTAAGATTATCTTCTAGGTGTATATAATTTTGTTAGGTACGAAAGAAAGTATTGCCGATAGTGATCCTATATGATTTAGATATATACACATAGTTGGAATAATTTGGGTAAAAGAAAATTAAAAAATATAAATATACGAGTAAGTTGAAATTAATAAATTATAGGCTAGTTGAATTACTCATACCATAGATAAATATAATTCAGCGAATTGATGGTATAACATAAAACTCTGAGGATTTGGTTCTAAATTTAGCTATGAATTAGCTTAAACAAAGAAATTAACACAAGATCGATATTGATGTGATTATAGATTAATTGAAGAAAGTCGTACAGATCACTCGAGGCGACGCGTTTGGTATTTCGACACGAGTACTTGAGTAGTAATCTTACCGCAATTTGTATTTTCATAACCTGCATGGTTTATACATTATTTTGAAAAGAAAATGTGTTACCGAATGTTTGAAATTGCACGTGGAACAAGTCTCTTACTTGATATGGTACTTAATAGTTTACTTGAGATGTTTGCTGTTATTTAAAATATTCTCATGTTACTAGATATGTTTTACTATTACTAGAGATATGATTACCGTTGCCGAAATTGGATTACATGATTTGATAAAAATTGAAATGCCCTGTACTATTTTGAAAATTCTTCCATGTGAAGATTTACTGTTTACAAAGAAAAGTATGAATGGGAGAAGACTTTGAAGGATCCCGCAGCTAACGGCGGGTTTGTTAGACCTGGTGCACCTTGTATTTACTGATTACCGAGTACAGTTAGAGCCCTCGCTAGTGGGAAGGTAGAACTAGCATACAGTTACAGTTTTCCTTCGAGTAGGGACCTGCAATTATATTTGACTCTTCTTATGAAGGGGTCCGCATAGTGATACAGATTACATGATCCTTTTCTGGAAACCTCCCAAATATAAAGATTTGATATGACACAATATTTACCGAGTTTATTACTGAATTGTTAAATTGATTTTGTTACATGAAGCACATGATGAGACTGATTATTATTACCATTTTAAAAAGGGCATTACATTTTGTGATTATTATACAAGCGTGTTTTCTGACTTATCCCCTATTAAAAACGGTTGTGGTTAAGTAGTATTACTCACTGAGTTAGCGACTCAGTCCCTACTATTATTTTTACAGAGATAGTAGTAGACACAAGCAAGGATTTCGTTAATCAGAATACACGAGTTGGCAGTTTCTGGTGAGCCCCACATTTATTCGCGTGGGTAAAGATTGTTATTAATTTGTTATAGTCTCCTTCTTGAAACTCTTAGAGTCGCTCCATAGTCATTTTTATGAGTGTCATAAGTATTCTTTTATTGATATAAACTTGTGATTCGTATTAGACTTCTTATCGTATATTTGGAGATGAAGTTAGTATTATTGTGTTGGAAATATTTCGTGAATGAGGATTATAACTTGTTTGGTCGATATAGGTTGGTTGTGTTGTTGATTTCTAAGACAGGTTTATTTTTGGATAGTCCTAAAACAGGGAAAACTCTGTCCGATTTTTTGTAAATTATCGATGAGGCTTACTTGGGAGCACTTGCTCCTAAGTGACGGTCATGATCCTAAATTTGGTCGTGACAGGGAGGTACTTATACCCCTGTTGCCCGTACTCCATAGCAGGTAGTGCAGGGACTTCAGATACCGGGGGTACTACCAGCCCAGTCGGTTGCAGCTGCTCAGGCCCCTGTAGTCCCTGTTATGGCAGATGATGAGCAGAGGAGACTTGAGAGATTTGGGAGGCTTCGGCCTCCATTATTTAGCGGTGCTGAGTCACAGAATGCTCAGGGTTTTCTGGATAAGTTTCAGCATATGCTTCAGATAGCAGGTATTCTGGAGACCAGTGGGGTCTCGTTCACTACCTTTTAGTTTTCTCGGGCTGCCTTCAGATTGTGGGAGGCTTATGAGAGGTGCAGGCCGGTCGATGCAGTACCACTTACATGGCAGGAGTTCTCTATTCTCTTTTTGGAGAAGTTCATTCCACAGTCTTGTAGGGAGGATCTGCGCAGACAGTTTGGGCAACTTCGACATGATGGCATGTCTGTGACCCAGTACGATATGAGGTTTTCTGAGTTGGCTCGTCACACAGTTTGGTTGGTTCCCACTTATAGGGAGAGGATTATGAGGTTCATTGATGGCATCACGTATCATCTGTGGTTGCTTCTAACTAGGGAGAGGGTATCTGGTGCCACTTTTGACGAGGTGGTTGACATTGCTCGGCAGATAGAGGTGATCCGTAATCAACCTCTATTTGAAAGTAGGCATTTGGACATAAAAATTATAATTTCTGAAAAAAGTAGATTTTAGAATTAAGTTGAAAGATTATATTTGAAATTTGAAATTATGTTTGGACACGTGTTTCAGTTAAAACAGTATTGCATTTTTGTGAGTGGAGAATTTTTTTTCGGAAAAACTTGAAAACTTACAAATTTACGCGGACAAACACATTTTGAAGGGAAAAAAAAGGAAAAAAAAATTCCTGGACAAACGGGTCCTAATAATGAGTAGCACGTTGTCTAAAGATATACCGGGAAAAAACATATGTTAATTCAGGATTTAATTCTATAAATTTAGGACTCGAATTTCAATCATTAAATCCATCACTTTGTTTTAGTTTTGAGTTCACAATTCAATATTTTTTGCAATTTAACTGGTTTTTTTATAAAGAGATATCTGGGTCTAGGCTAAATTTTGTGGGTTCAAATGTACCCAACATCTATACTTCTAGATCCCTGGGGAAAAAATAGAGTATTAACTAAAAGCTTTTAAAACTTTGAATACTCTAGATTACTTTAAAGCATGAAAATAAAAATAGTATTTCGTTTAACACATTTTTCAGACTCTTTGCATGTAATGAGATTTATTTGTCAGAAAAATAAACGTTTTGTTAGCCCCTCCTATATGTACTTAATTAAGTGGATTTTGTTAGCCCCTCCCATATGTACTTAATTAAGTGGATTTTGTTAGCCCCTCCCTAAGTGGGATTATTCATATCTAAGATACATTTGCAAGATTCAATAATTATCTTAAGAGGATAATGTTGTATATCTTAACTCTTAGTTGGACAATGAAATTCGTTAGTGGATACGATTTGAGCTAGGGGTGTTCAAAACCGAACCGAAACCGAAAATCGAATCGCAAAAATGTCTTAATGTCTTATTGGTATCGGGTTAATAATTTAACGGATGGGGAACGGATTGAAATTTTTTTATTAACGGCTTATCGGTTTGGGGACGGATTATTCAATTTTCTTAACGAATAATCCGTTAACCCGTTAAGAATATATATGTAAAATGTATATTAAATAAGTAATAAAAATCCCTTTCTTATTGTGGGCCGTGGCATTATACAAGCATAAGTGTTAAAACTTAAAAGTGTTTCTTTACGGTAGTCCAGTACCCTTCTTTACCAATACTCTATTAGGCATTTAGATTTAAGACATTAGAAAATAGAAACCCTAACGTCTAAAAGTATTAATTTCAGTATTATACCTAGCAGCCAGTACAGCAGACTCATCGTATCCCTCTCGCTAACTCGCCTCTCCATCTCGCCTCTCCTTCTCGCCAACTCGCCAAGTCGTCTCGCCTCCCCCTCTCGCCATAGCCAGAGCCCAGAGCAAAAGATGGTAAGTTTCTTTTCTTGTTGAAATTTCAATTGTTGCCTTCTCTGTCTTGTGATGTTTTGAGATCGATTTTGACAGTTTCTGTTTAAATATCCGTCAAGAAAATTATTATTTTCATTCCTTTTCTTTTCTTATTGTAGTGACTCATAGCATGGCTGAAAATATACAAAAGTGATAAGATGATGGATAAAAATGGGGCTTCTAATTCAAATGCAATAAGCCAATCTGAAACAACGGAATCAAATATAACCAAAAAAAGGAAAAAAAAAAGGTCTATTGTGTGGGATCATTTTACAGAAATTATTACTTCCGAAGGGAGAACAAAAGCAAAATGTGACTATTGGTTTATTGAGTATTGTTTTAAGACCAAAGACGGTACGTCGACACTTCTTTCTCATATGTTTAAATGTCCTAAACGCCCTGCTATTGTTGATAAAAAAAATCAAATTTAGGTTTTTAATCTGTTTCGGGGGTAGTCAGGGTGACGTAGTTGTAGTTACATGGAAATTTGATCAAGAAGAGTATAGGAAGGCGTTATGTCGTATGGTAATAGTTGATGAGCTTCCTTTCAGCTTTTTTGAGAAAGAAGGTTTTAGAGACTTTATGAAAGTGGGGCAAACTTATTTTCGGATCCCTTCCCGTAGTACTGTAACTAGGGATTGTTTTGATCTTTTTAATGAAGAAAAGCAAAAGTTGAAGAGGTCTTTTATAGAAACGAATCAAAGAGTATGTATTACCACTGATACCTGGACTTCTATACAAAGAATCAATTATATGTGTATCACTGCCCATTGGATTGATAGTGAATGGAATATGCGTAAAAGAATAATTAATTTTTGTCCTATTGTTAGTCATAAAGGCAAAGATATGGCAAATGGTATTGGTAGGTGCTTACGTGAGTGGGGGATAAATAAGATATTCACTGTCACAGTTGAAAATGCAAGCTCCAATGATGTGACAGTAAAAGAATTGTCTAAGCAATTAACAAAAATGGGAACTAATTTGATGAACGGTAATCACCTTCACGTGAGATGTATGGCTCACATCATAAATCTTGTGGTCCAGGATAGTTTAAAAGAATCTTCAGTGTCTATTGAACGTGTTAGGCATGCAGTGAGATATGTTAGGCAGTCTCCTGCGAGGTTGAAGAGGTTTCAAGAATGTTTTGATGATGAACAACTCAATTGTAAAAAAGCTTTATGCTTGGATGTTCCAACTAGGTGGAATTCCACCTACTTGATGTTGCGCAGGGCTGTTGAATTTGAAAGTGCATTTTCACATTATGCATCTAGTGAAATTGGCCTAAGACATTATCTTGAGCATTCTTATATTGAAGTTGGAATTCCTACAGGTGAACTTTTGAGTAGTGATTGAGAGAATGTAAAAAGAATTATAAAGTTTCTTGAAATCTTCTATCTTCTTACTTTGAAAATATCTGGATCACGTTATGTTACATCGAATATTCATTTTCTTGAAATTTGTGCGGTTGCTATTTATTTGAAGCAATTGATAGCAAATGAAGATACAGTTTTAAGTGAAATAGCAAAGAATATGAAGGAAAAGTTTAATAAGTATTGGGATGATCCAGGGAAAATGAACAAGATAATTTTCATATCATGTATTTTGGATCCACGTTACAAGCTCGAATCAGTTGGTTATGCACTTGTAAAGATATTTGGTGAAGATCCCGGGGCAACTATACAAGCAGAAGTGAAGAAGCACATGACTTCATTATTTAGTGAGTATATAAAGTCCAGCTCAAAAGGTGTCGTGCTTACTTCATCTTCAGATTGTTCTTCATTGGACACTTCTACTTCCGGGCTTTCTGACAATCAAATAAGCACCTAAAATACAGGACTTTTAGAATCACTAATGCAAGATATAAAAAAATATAAAAGTGGGAGTGGAGGTGTGGATACTAAAACAGAGTTAGATAAATATTTTGGTAAAGAAGCTGAGGATGACACTAAAGAATTTGATGTTCTTCTCTAGTGGAAATTGAACTCAACTAGATTTTCTGTTCTTGCGGAGATGGCTCGTGATGTATTAGCGGTTCCAGTTTCAAGTGTGGCATCTGAATGTGCGTTTAGTACGGGAGGACGTCTTCTTGATTAATTTAGGAGTTCATTAACTCCTAAATTGGTGAAATCTCTAGTGTGTCTTCAAGATTGGCTTCGAAATAAAAAAATTAAAATAACCTGTTAGTGTTGAGGAAGATATTGATAAAATCGAGCAGCTTGAACAAGGTAATAATATTGTTACTATATTTGTTGTATATAAGTGTTGTGGATATGCTTATATTTATCACACGACTCATTATTTTAATTTATTTTCTTCAGATTTAGCCAGCGATGGAAAAGACCCTTCCGTAATTGACGTGTAGTGTTAATATATCTGGTAAGAATTCGAATTGTAATACAATATTAATAAATATGTTAATATATTAACAACAAACATGAATTTTTAGATCAACAGTTTATATAATTCTATTAATTAGCTCAAATTTTAAGGTGTGTATGAAAACTCATTGATCTCATTTTGTAAAGTCTTGTGCCCTCAAGCTGTCATATTTCAAGCCTGCTACCATCTGAGTTATATAGTGCTAGGCTGTTGGATATTAGCAGTTTGTTATTTCTTGAATGCTATTAATAATGTAAATGGTTCTACCATTGCAGAGTGATTCCAAAGACTCTTAGGTTGTTGTTTGAATTTTGAAGCTGCAGAAATTGAAGCACCGTTAGGCGTTAGCTGCAGCAGTTATATTTTGTGGATGTCTTCAATTGTTATAGATTTTATGTTTAAATTTTTATTTTATCTCTAGTTGTATTCTATTCTGGACTCATTTTGACAGGTGTAATTGCCATGTTAGGAAGTGTTAAGTGTTAATAGAATCTCCATTCATCATTATTAAAAAACAGTTAAGATTTCGAGTGGTTACTATATATGGATAGTAAATTGGTGATTAATAAGCATGTGTAAATATGTGTATAAAGTTTTGTACTATTTGTTATTTCTATGTATGGATTAATCACGTACTAGCAAATAGTGATTTAAGCATGTGTAAATTAAATATCTTTACAGCTTTGCCTTTAGATCTTTTTTATCTAGATCTTTACATATTAAATTAGTATTGATATGATCTTTATGAAAATGATATGTGTGTCATGTGCAATTGCATCCATTGCTCCAATATTTGTAGTCTGAACATAAAGCAGCGTCAGTGGGGCACTAGTAGATTTTTCTAGTGTTTAGAGGTGTCAATTTTCGTGTAACAACTAATAGGTTTTTAACACGAAGGACCAAAATAGTCCTCTGTAATATAGATTGAATTAGGCCAATAAACCGCCCGATAATAGCTAAATCGATACCAATCCGCCCGATATCTTATCGGGTGGCTAGCGGATTAATACATTAAAAGCCGATAACCGATAAGGCAAACCGTTAAGAGTAAATAACCGCCCGATCCGTCCTATAAGCCGCCCTAATTTGAGCATACTATTGTAGCACAACAAGAGGATTGTTAGTCATTTAATTATTATAAAATCATCTGGCCAGTCAAGCATTGATTATTAATTTATTATTCAAAGCATCCATCTCATTTTGCGAACTAATTAAAATTGTACTGTTCTACGACCTACTTTTTTGATGAGGTGATCTATGTTGTCATTTTGTGTGGGTAATGGCTTTTCCGTGCAAAATAGCCTAATCCTACCCTACATTTTAGCCTATTTCACTTTCGGGATCTCGTTTGGTACGAAAGATAAGAAATAAATAATACGAGAATTAAATTTAAAATGTGTTTATTCCATATTTGATTGGGTTAAAATTATGGTATAACTAATTCCGGTAATAGTTATTTCGAAATTGTAGTATTTTTTTTTTATCTCTATGCAAGAGTGGATAACTAATCAGAGAATAATTAACCATGAGATAACTTGTTTCCCAACCAAACGATCCCTCACAGTCTCATTTCTCAAACCACAATCCTTATGCAGGGGCATATTAAGCCTTCCGACTACGGGTTTAAATGAACTCGTAACTTTTGAAACATAGTATAAATTTATATATAAA
This sequence comes from Nicotiana tomentosiformis, assembly GCF_000390325.3. NCBI lineage: Eukaryota > Viridiplantae > Streptophyta > Magnoliopsida > Solanales > Solanaceae > Nicotiana > Nicotiana tomentosiformis. The sequence continues at coordinate 106,538,760 of NC_090815.1, read as the reverse complement.
AATCTATTAAAATCTTGACAAGTATTAGATTTAAACACATAATTTTAAAAGTACAATGAATTTAATATTAAAAAACTAAAAAAAGTTGAATTGATTAAATTTAAATCTTGGATTCGCATATGCCCTTGTGAACTGAAAAAATAATATATATAATCATCAAGGGCATTGTTTATCCGTAAAATGATACATTTGAATTTATACGTGGTTTATACACAAGTGAATTGATTTGATCCTAAAATGATAAATAAATTAGACAAAAATATAAGATTTAGCCTTGAAGCTGAGATAAAACAATATAAATCTTGGTTCCGAGAGCCGAGCTTCCGGAAACAGTAATAATAATACGAATGAGTGAGAAAGTAAAATATTATAAGTTTTGAATAGAATATAGTGTATGCATGCTAGAAAATTCGTGTCCTCTACAACGGTTGGGGAGCTCACTATTTATAGCTGCACCTAGGGAACAAGGTCCTAGGATCAAGCCCCTCTTAAATGACAATTATGAGGGTCATTGAAGAATGTGCAACGGTAGGCAGTGAATGTCATATTATTCGTAATGGACCCTGCACTTAACGTTATAGAATATTATTCATTAAATGCTATCGGGTGGCATGTGTTTAATTCACCTTTATGAATACTATTCTCTTCGAGATCGTTGTCTTCAGACATGACTATCTTCTGTTTTCGGCTCCACATGTCGCTTTCTCATGCGATCATTAAATATGAATATATTTTACCTATACAAATAGTCCCCCTGCTTTTCGGTGGCACAACCTTGTGTCACCGAAAAGTTGGTAGAGATACCCTTTTTGGCAGAAATTTCTCTGACCCCCTCTGAAAAAAATTTGATGGTTGATTAAACATACGTCTCTCCTCATTTAATGCCCCGAGCACGTGTCATCCTACGATTCAGTACCACTTTTGCCGTTTATTGAGGTAATTATGGTCATAATTTTAGCCGCCTATTCTTTTACTTATACGCATCAAACTTCTTTATTTACACTTTATAATTTTCCAAACTTTCTCAAACTCTCTTTACTCAACTCGTATTTGTCTTCTACTTTCTCTAACCTTCCAATAACAATGGCTTCTTCTTCCGAAAACCCTAGTTCCTCAAAGAACAAAGGTAAAGTTGATGATGATGCTCCTCTTATGGTGAGCACCATTATTCCAAGAAGTCTTGTCACAACTAAGGAATTTGAAGGGAAATATCCTTCTGCTAACCTCGCACGTGGGCGGTTGTGTGTATCATTCTTCTATCCGTCCTTCCAATATTCCTGTTGTGAAGGAAAACTAGCATTTTCCTGATTTAAACATCATCGCTCCTGACCTGGAGGAGCAGATAACCTTACCCAAGAAGGGTTTCACATATTTTTATACGTATCCTTTCACTTTGGGGCCGTTTTCTTTAAGCGGAGAGCTTGACTCCGTTATCATGCAGCTCTACATCCGTTACCAGGTATGCCTGGCACAAGTAAGTCCTTTTGTGTGGAGGACAGTTGCTTGTTTTTGGCTTCTATGCCAGGAGACGGGAGAGGAACTAACTCTAGCTCGTTTAATGAACCTTTATTCCCCCAAGATTTTTTGCGGCGGGATAATAAATTTCAGCAAACGTGGTCATCACGCTAAGCTAACCAGCATGGATGATGACAATAATTGTGGGTGGATGGAACGGTTCGTTGCCGTTTCCACCAGGGACATCATTCCGGCGACGACACCATCTTTTATGTAATTATGGAATCGAACTCGTAAGTTCCTCGTTTGTCTTTTCTTCTAATTAAAGATCACCCCATGCTGATACCAATCCCTCTTCTTTCACTCATTTTAGCAACTAAATGGACTCCACCGAGGGTTGAAAGCTTGGATCAGTGGGTCCAAAAGATTTTGGACGTCACTACTTCCGAGACCCGCATGTGGAAAGAATTGGTCCTTAAATATGGGTGGAAGGCCAAAAATCTTAGTAGGTTGAACTCATCTTGTTTTTACCTTTCGTATAAGAAAACGTATTAACTTTTTTCTCTTGTTAAACTCAGGTCTACCCCAGGGCTCAGTTATCGTCTCTGTCACACCCCTTTTATACCCCCCCAAAAGACAATATGTGAATTATTATGGGTTAAAGAGTTTTTCTAATTAAAGTGATAAATTTGAGTATGGGTTATTTTATTTACAGAGTCGCCACTTGGAACTAATTTTTTGGGTGTTCTAAGTCACCTTTTATTTGAATCCCTAGTCAAAAGAAGGTTTTACTCTATTATTATTGGTCTGCGAATACAGAAGACCGGATAAGAAATTCTATTAATCCGGAAGAAGGTTTGAGGCACTCCCGAATTTTGTGGTTTTAGCACGGTCGCTTTAATCATACTTGGCTTAATTAATTAATTGTGTATTTTAGAACCTATGTGTGTTTTAATCATTTTACGCTTACGTGTACACAATTAATAACACTTTATTATTTTAAGAGATTGTTTGGCCTAAAGTTGTGCGAACATATGCTTTGGTTTTAATTTTGAAAATCGTAATCATGCCACACGGACGTATTGTATACATAATCACGGTAATTTGATTAATCAAGAGCGCACCTAAATCATACTATCGTTATTCATAAATTTAAATATTTTTCTATTAGATTTGAGGTTATTTTGGCATAGAGTTTATGGAAAAGAAATGGGTCAACTTCGATTGTTATGAGAATGAGCCAGCCAATTGCTTCACTATTTGGCTAAACTTAAATTAGTTACTTTATTAAAGAGATGGATTAAGCTTAAAAGTTTTCTCTTCCTTAGTCTGAGAGAAGGAAACTTTGACAAATTAATACTACACTCATGCAAGCACAAATTTCTTACAAAACAAAAATCCACTAACCCAATCAAGCCAAGATCACATGCAATCCATTGGCCCTTCAATCATTGATCCATGATTATCATATTAAATAAATAATTATACCAAACACTGCAAATAAAATTTACCAAAAGCACTTACTAGTAAGCAATATTAACACTAACCTACTAAAATATCAATAAACAAATTTGGAGTAATAAAGAACGCAACGACTAATCCAGCTTAAAATACTTGAACATCAAAATAAAACCAAATATGTAACAATATTGAAATGACTTGTTAATAGCAACTCTTTAGATTAAATAAGAAGAATCTCATTTGAAGGACAGTACAACAAATCCGACCGAATTCCACGACGGAGCTCGAACGCGACCTCGACGGCGATGGCTTTTGACGACATTTTTGGTGGCTGTTCAGAGACTGTTTTTCAACTGATTTCGTAGATGATTTGCAGTAGTTTTGGAGCAGGAATTTGGTGTAATATTCAGCTACATTTTGTTGATTTTTTGGTGAGTTTTAGGGCTGAAGTCTGCTGCATTTTAAGCTAAGATTTTAGAGCTGAAAGAGCGCCTTTCACGGCCGAAAAGGGGTGGAGATGTGTGGCATTTTGGAGGTATTTTAAAGGAGGTTTTTGAAGGTTTTAAGCTGGAGTTTCATGGAGAAAGAAGAGGGTTTGTGGCTGAAGTTTCTGAGCTTTGCTATTGAAGCTTGAAGCACAGAAGCAAGACCCTACTTTCTTCGTTTTCTCTGCCTCTGTTTTCTTCTCTTTTTTTCCAAGATCTGTTTTCATGTCTGGTCCTACTCCTTCGTATGTGTGGTGAGTGTTGATATAATGTGTGTGAAGATGATGGAGGGGATAATGGGGATGTGAGTGAGGGACATGAGTGGTGAAAGTGGGAAGTGAGTAGGGGAAGTGGAAAATGAGTGGGGAAGTGCGAGGTTAGGTATTGGGGAGATGAGTGGGGAAAATTCAAGCATGGTCAAAAATCAGGTGCTCACAACATGCCCCTCTTTACTTGGAAACATGAAGAATTTTCAGACAAAAGACTAGGTGAGCCATGTCACTAATTTCTTTACCAAACCATTATTCAAAAGGAAAAGATATAAAAGATATGGTGCAATCGAGTCCTGGTTTTGGACAACCCATATATCCCAGGTTATAGAGGAATCAAGTCGCATGTAGTTCAAGGAGAATGGGAGAATGATGAGTTGGAGAGTCGAGTGAGGTTCTGTCGAGGCTCCGGTCCGTGGTCCTACTATTACATCAAAATCAAAAAGAAACTAAACAAGCATATCAGCTATGAGTTATAAGATTACTATCTATAAGTCTTCTGAATCTTGATCTTGAATCTTGAATAGAGAATGATGCAGACTTTTGATTTAAACCTTGATGCTTGCTAGCTGGAGGTGCTAGTTTATTCATCTATGGCTTCTTCTGATCAAAACGAGAAATGAAAAGCTCGTAACTTCAGACATGTCTTGAGCAGTCCATATCATTTCCATCTACTTCTGCATTTGGATTCACTTCTTTTCCTTTTCTTTTCTTTATTTTGGATTGAGAATACTTCTTTGGGTCATCTCGAACCCTGTGCCTCGAGGTAAAACCTGCTCAGACATCAAAACAAACAAACGAACCAAATTTTTCTGTCCCAGTTTTCATTAGAAAAATTTCGTGAGTTATTTGTAACAAAACTCTATACTACTTCATTATTAAAAATAATAAAAAAACCGAGAATGGTGTACCCTAAAAAGATCATGATAATTTTTTTGTGTAATTATTTTTTTTTTGGATGGTGTTCCTTTATTGTCAAAAAGATGTCTCAACTAAGGATTGGTGTAACTTATGTTGGGAAAATATGGCCAGGGAATGGTATACCATATATTGGCAATGATATCAAGGAGTGGTGTACTCTGCATTTAAGCTCAAATCAACTAGGGAGTGGTGTACCCTATGTTACTAAAAGAAAATGTAACCAAGGGTTGGCACCATGTATTACTGAGAAGGAATGTAACCAGAGGTTGACACCCTGTATTACTGAAAAGGAATGTAACTAAGGGTTGGCGCCCTATATTACTGAAAAAGGATATAACCAGGAGTTGGTGCCCTGTATTACTGAAAAGGAAATATAACCATGGTTTGGTGCCCCTAGACAAAAATATTCTACCTGGGTTAAGCTACGTAAAACAACCTGGGCGAAGAGTACTTCTACCCGGAACTATGAGCTGGATCCCCCTAGGCGAAATGGTTCTACCTGGGTTAAGCTACGAAAAACAGCCTGAGCGAAGAGTACTTCTACCCGAAACTATGAGCTGGATCCCCCTAGGCGAAAAGGTTCTACTTGGGTTAAGCTACGTACAACAACCTGAGCGAGGAGTACTTCTACTCGGAAACTATAAGCTGGATCCCCCTAGGCGAAAAGGTTCAACCTGGGTTAAGCTACGTAAAACAACCTGAGCGAAGAGTACTACCCGAAAACTATGAGCTGGATCCCCCCAGGCAAAAAGGTTCTACCTGGGTTAAGCTATGTAAAACAACATGAGCAAAAGAGTACGTCTACCCAAAAAATATGAGCTGGATCCCCCTAGGCGAAAAGGTTCTACCTGGGTTAAGCTACGTAAAACAACCTAAGCGAAGAATACTTCTACCCGGAACTATGAGCTGGATCCACCTAGGCGAAAATGTTCTACATGGGTTAAGCTATGAAAAACAGCCCGGGCGAAGAATACTTCTATCCGGAATTATGACCTGGGTCCCCTAGGTGAAAAGGTTCTACCTGGGTTAAGCTACGTAAAGCAACCCGAGCGAAGAGTACTTCTACCCGGACCTATGAGCTGGATCCCCCTAGGCGAAAAGGTTCTACTTGGGTTAAGCTACGTACAACAACCTGAGCGAAGAGTACTTCTACCTGAAAACTATGAGCTGGATCCTCCTAGGCAAAAAGGTTCTACCTAGGTTAAGCTACGAAAAACAACCTAGGAGAAGAGTATTTCTACCCGGAACTATGAGCTAGATCCTCTAGGAGAAAAGGTTCTACCTGAGTTAAGCTACGTAAAACGTCCTGAGCGAAGAGTACTTCTACCCCGAACTATGAGCTGGATCCCCTAGGAGAAAAGGTTCTACCTGGGTTAAGCTATGAAAAATAGAGTAGGCGAAGAGTACTTCTACCCGGAACTATGAGCTGGATCCCCCTAGGTGAAAAGGTTCTACTGGGTTAAGCTACAAAAAATAGCCTGGGCGAAGAGTACTTCTACCCGGAACTATGAGCTGAATCCCCCTAGGCGAAAAGGTTCTACCTGGGTTAAGCTATGAAAAACAAGCCTGGACGAAGAGTATTTCTACCCGAAAATATGAGTTGGATCCCCCTAGGTGAAAAGGTTCTACCTGGGTTAAGCTACGAAAAACATCCTGAGTGAAGAGTACTTCTACACGGAACTATGAGCTGGATCCCCCTATGAGAAAAGGTTCTACCTAGGTTAAGCTATGAAAAGCAAGCCTGGGCGAAGAGTACTTCTACCCGAAAATATGAACTGAATTCCCCTAGGCGAAAAGGTTATACCTGGGTTAAGATATGAAAAGCAAGTCTGGGCGAAGAGTACTTCTACCCGGAACTATGATCTGGATCCCCATAGGCGAAAATGTTCTACCTGAGTTAAGCTACGTAAAACATCCTGAGCGAAGAGTACTTCTACTCGGAACTATGAGCTGGATCCCCCTAGACGAAAAGGTTCTACCTTGGTTAAGCTACCAAAATGATATGTATGAACAATAGTGATGCATGCTGAAAATAAGAGAAAATTGAGATTTTGCGGAAACTTACCTTTGCTGACATTCGTCCTTTAAGAATCGCCGGTCTGCACTGCTTTGTTCCTGCTTCAAAACAAAGAAAAAATATGAGTTTTAAAAGTGGTGGTCGGTGTGTGGCCTTGATGTCTTTGACACCTTGGCTTTGTGCCCATCTTCTTTTGATGATGATTTCAACCTACCACTAGATGTTTTCTGAATACCACTTGCATTTCTGGTCCCTGAGAGCCTTTGACTTTTCAAACTTTTACATGACGGTTGGTCGCGTGGAACTTAACCTTTTCAACTTTATTTTGCTTTTGTGGAATTTCACTTTCGACTTCTTTCCTTCAAAACATTCAATTTCAGCATTAGGGAACCTTTGGCTTTTCAAATTTTGCCAAAACAGTTAGCCATTTGGGACTTAACCTTTTCAACTTCATTTTGCCATTGTAGGCATTTTCAATTTGATTTCCTACCGAGGTTGGGTGCCTCTTTTTACATATTAGCTTGTATCAAACGAGAGCCTTGTAAATCAGTCTTACCATCCTTTCTTTGTCTTAGTTTTGGAACAGAGTTAGACCGAATGGGATTCAAATAAAACAAACAATGGAATAAACAAATGAATTTAGACAAGAGGTATCCCTTTCGGGAAATGGAAAGAAGGACTTATCTGGAGTACATGCGAACTTCAATGAACATGACATGCCTTTTTGACTGGATTCCTGATCTGTGTAAACCGTCCGACACTCGAAAATTCATCAAACTTTTACCTCGAAACCGAGAAACCTAGCCCAGGACTATGTCGATGCTAGTAACTATGGGAATCCTCTTTTTCGACCAGTGGCACCCTTCGCATGTTTTTACCAACTGAACTCTCTCATTTCTCTTCTCACCATCGCCTTATAGTGCTCTTTGCGAGTTTTCACTAACAAGACTCCCTAATTTTAATTTCTCTGCTTACCATCGCCTTACGGTGCCCGTGAGAGTTTTCACCAATAAAACTCTCTCATTTTATTTCTCTCATTTGATTTCATCAGATCCAAGTAACTGTATCCTCCCATTTTGAACCTCTTTGCCGATTGATCGAAAGGACTTGAACGAGATTTGGGGTAAAAAGAATTTGGATTGAATTACAACTTTGGAACCTTTCAGGCGAAACTACCGCCGAACCATTATAACATCTGTCCCAATTTCACTTTTGGGGGAATTTGGATTTTTGTTTTGGTGTGACTGAACCCCAAAGAGAGGCTGCCTACATATCCTTTCGGAATCAAGTCGAACGTAGTTCAAGTAACTACTTTTTTTTCTTCTGTTTTGTTTTGTTTTCTCTTTCTTTTTCCTTTTTTTCCTTTTTTTTTTTACATTTTCATTCTTTTTTTTTCTCAATAATAATTTCCAAGTTCCAAATAGGGTAATCAAAGAAAAGGAAACCGGCTCAAAGGGCTTGCAAAAGGTTGATAGTACTTGGATAGTGAGAAAGAAAGCCTTCTTCATCCCAACCGGAGAACATTAATGTTATATAGAGGATCAAACATACTACCTTTTGACTGCACTTGCGTTGACAGTTGTTTCAGGGATATTTCCTTTGATCTTTCGTAGGTACAACGCTCTCTTTTGGCAATACTCTCATTACAACGCATGGACCTTTCCAATCTGGAGCCAATTTTTCCTTAGTTGTTCTGATTCTTTGTTTTATTTCCTTAAACTTATTTTCATTGCATTCTGACTCTTGAATCATTATTTCAAAGTCTGACATCATTTTAGGACCTCGGCATGAAGTCCGCAAGTATGTCATGTCATTAAAATCTACATTAACAGAACTGAAAAGAGAATAAGAAAAGTGACAAGATTAAGAAAAGATACATTCCTTGACAACGAAATATTAATTTCATTTGATTTTTATATATATATTTTATTATTATTTTGAATTTTAAAGATAGAAGGATTTACATTAGAAAGTAAGACAATAAAGTAAAATATCCGGATCACACCCTGAGATAATCCGAACATATAAAGGATAGTAAGACTGGCTACCGAGACTCCCGTCTGATAGGGGACTTTCAGGCTTGGCGGCCGTTTTTTGGCTTTTCTTCTGTCTCGGCAATGACGGCAATGGCCTTCAGTGCTGGATGAAATTCCTCATCTTCACAGATCATTCCGTCTACTGGCCCATTGGTGTGAGTAGGCAGAGGATTGTTCATCATATTATGGGCCTCTTCATCCCTAAGCACTATTGCCTTGACCTCGATGAGGTCTTCCACTGCTCTCTTAAGAGTCCAACAGTCTTTCGTATCATGTCCCACTGCTCCAGAGTGGTATTCATATCTAGCATTAGCCTGGTGCGAGTGGGACTCGAGGTTTGGCCGGTTCGGGGCCACTGGCTGCAGCAGACCTAGCCTGACTAGCTTTTGGAACAAACTAGAGTATGATTCACCAATAGGGGTAAACTGATTCCTTCTGGGGGCTCTCTTGGGCGAAGATTGTATTGGGGAACATTTGGTTGGGGATTATATGGAGCTTGGTAGGGACGGGCATTTCTGGGAGGTGGAGCTCAGTTTTGTCTATAATGTTGTGGCCGCGTGTAAGATTGCACGTTCATCACCGCATAGGGATGCAGTGCCATAACATAAGGAGCATCTTGATGGGGATAATAGTGTTGTGGGACCACAGAAAGCATATATGATTGGTTGAATGCCATGCGGGCCCCCCTCGACCTGGAAGCCATCATGGCTCTCTCTTCTCTCCTGTTTCTGTTCATCAACCCCCCCCCCCCCAAACTATTCTGAACAGACTGTGATGCGGCCTTAAAAGCATCTTGACTCAAGATTTGTCCCATTTTCAAATCATTTTCGGCCATCTCCCTAATTTTGATAGCCTCAACGAATGGTCTACTCATAGCAGACATCATGTTCTGGAAAAAAATAATCAAGCTCTTGAGCCTCTAGAAAAATAGTGATCAACTCATGATTATACATGGGTGGCTTAACTCTAGCCGCTTGCTCCTTCCACTTGATGGCATACTCTCTAAAGCTTTCCATCGGCTTTTTCTTCATATTGGACAAGGAATTGCGATCTGGTGCAATATCAATGTTGTACTGGAATTATTTGACGAAGGCCTGGGGTATGTCGTCCTAGACATGCCAGTGAGAGATATCTTGGTCAATGAACTATTCAGAGGCTACCCCCACAAGACTTTTCCCAAAATAAGCCATCAACAATTCTTCTTTTCCACCTGCACCCCTCAGCTGATTGCAATATCTTTTCAAGTGGGCGATAGGGTCGCCGTGTCCATCATACTTCTCAAATTTTGGGGTCTTAAACAATGGTGGAAAATGGATGTGAGGGAACATGCATAGATCACTGAACGAAACACTTTTGTGACCACCTAGTCTTTGTATATTCTTTATGTTTTGTTCAAGACTTTTCATTTTCCTGGCCATCTCATCTGGCTCAACTGTCTTGGCAGGCTTTTCATTTTCCACTGGTGACTCGTACTGAGGAGTCTGATTGTATGGAGCCGAGACCCTAAAAGCCATATTTGGAGAGTTGTATTAGCCATTATAAGCCTGAGGTGGTGGCTCGTTGTTTGGCCTCATCACAGGAGGTGGTGGCGGGATTGTACACACCGATGCGCCAGACACGACGAGAAGGTTGTTCCTGACCGGTGTGACTGGAGGTCGCATATTAGATGTACCAGGAGCAGCATAGAGGTTGTAGTTTGGCATATTCCCTGGTGGTAGAATGTGATCGCTCACTGCATGGAGCGGTGGTTGAGTAGCCCGGGGTACGGTGGAAGTTCCCTCTAAGGGACCCTGGGGTGGAGGCTGACTGAAACCCAAGCTTGATATACATTAGACAGTTGTTGTCTCAATTTTCTTATTTCCTCCAACTCTTGCTCAACTGACGGACCCTGGGGATTGTCACTAACCAACTCGATTTCATCATTGTTATTCATTACTACCGCTCCCTTTGATCTGGTGAAGTAATTATATGTTGCCAGTTTCACCACAAATCAACCGCCTTAAGCTTACTTTATAAGAGACAACAAACATGTTAGGGTTAGGTATTTTATAGATATGAATCTTACGTAATATGCCACGCTCCTAACATTATCACCATTTTTCTCTTTTCACTCGCGCCTCATTTTGATCCCTCATCTTAGAATCGTTGAAAAAATATTTTGATCGAACCTTTTGGAGGTTGCCTATGTATCATGTCGCCGCATGAATCAGATCATTACGTAGTTCATGGAAATCGAGAATAGACTGACCCATTTTTTATTTTTCTTATATAAAGACTTTTAATTTTTTTTTTTGACTTTTTTTTTCTTTTTATGGAATTTTGAATTTTTTTTTAAAGAAGGAAGAAAATATTTTGGATTTTGATTTGAAATTTTTTTTGTTCTTTATTTTTCGAATGAAAAAATTCGGAAAAGAAGGAAAATATTTTTGGATTTTTTTTTTTTTGGATTTTCTAAGGAAAGAATTCTAAAGAGGGAATCAAGGAAAGGGAAAATATTTTTAAATTTTTTTTTTGAAAATTGGGGCCAGAACCGATGAGGTTTGCCTATGTATCTCACATCTAGTGAGAATCAGACCCGCCTAGTTCGGTCAGTTTTTCAGGACCGGGGGAAAATGTTATTTTTTGAAAATTCAGACTCATTTGTGACAACCTTCTAAAACTGCGGCAGAGTTTCAAAATTTTTCAAATACCTGAATTTTTCAGAACCGGGTGAATTTTCTCTCTTCTACCTCTCACTCCTGCTTTTCTCAATTTTTTGTTCTTATTCTAGAAGCCGGTCAACATGCAAATCAGATCAAACAAAATGGACAAGTAGCACGTAGGATGCATTAGGATGGACTTTTAGTTTGGGCACACCTATCCTAGACGGACTCAACTCCTGTGTTGAGTCCCCAAAGTCAAATGCATGTGATGTAAACAAATATTCCTACTAGGAATCCAGCATGAGGCTATGCTATTCTAGGTTTAAATCCTGGGGGTGTATTTTAGACCTGGCTTACACAAGCAGACAGCTCGAGCCGAGGTGGGGGCAATGTACCGAGAGCACGAAAGTCTACCCGGCCTAGTTGTTGATCCATCCTCGTTCTATTTGGTATGATTTCTAACAGAAAAGTGGGCCACGCGCACGTGTGCACCATATTTTTAGAAGACTCAGAAGGGAGGCGTAAAAAGACAGTTTATACAATTCAAATAATATCAATGCGGTAAATTAACGACAATTAACACATTAGGCCCACAAAATAGTAATATCAACAATCAAGAAAGCCAAGTATAGATCACATTACACACTCGAATTCTGAACCCTAAACCATAAGTTTTGGGTTCTTATTCCCCGGCAAAGTCGTCATAGCTATCACACCCCTTTTATACCCCCAAAAAAGAAAATATGTGAATTATTATGGGTTAAAGAGTTTTTCCAATTAAAGTGATAAATTTGAGTAGGGATTATTTTATTAACAGAGTAGCCACTTGGAATTGATTTTTTGGGTGCTCCAAGTCACCTTTTATTTGAATCCCTAGTCAAATGAAGGTTTGACTCTATTATTATTGGTCTGCGAATACAGAAGACCGGGTAAGGAATTTTGTTAATCCGGGAGAAGGTTTGAGGCACTCCCGGATTCCGTAATTTTAGCAAGGTCCCTTTAATCATACCTGGCTTAATTAATTATGTATTTTAGAACCTACGTGGGTTTTAATCATGTCACGCATACGTGTACACAATTAATAACACTTTATTATTTTAAGAGATTGTTTGGCCTAAAGTTGAGCGAACACATACTTTAGTTTTAATTTTAGAAATCATAATCGTACCACGCGGACGTATTGTATACATAATCATGGTAATTTGATTAATCAAGAGCGCGCCTAAATCATACTATCGTTATTCATAAATTTAAATATTTTTCTATTAGATTTGAGGTTATTTTGGCATAGAGTTTATGGAAAAGAAATGGGTCAACTTCGATTGTTATGAGAATGAGTCATCCTATTGTTTCACTATTTTGCTAAACTTAAATTAGTTACTTTATTAAAGAGATGGATTAAGCTTAAAAGTTTTGTCTTCCTTAGTATGAGGCAACTTGGACAAATTAATACTACTCTCATACAAGAACAAATTTCTTACAAAAAAAAAAATCCACTAACCCAATCAAGCCAAGATCACATGCAATCCATTGGCCCTTCAATAATTGATCCGTGATTATCATATTAAACAAATAATTAGACCAAACACTGCATATAAAATTTACCAAAAGCACTTACTAGTAAGAAATCTTAACACTAACCTACTAAAATATCAGTAAATAAATTCGAGTAATAAAGAATACAATGATGAATCCAACTTAAAATACTTAAACATCAAAATAAAACCAAATATGTAACAATATTGAAATGACTTTTTAATAGCAACTCTTTAGATTAAATAAGAAGAACCTCATTTGAAGGACCGTACAACAAATCCGATCGAATTTCATGACGGAGCTCGAACGCGACCTCGACGGCGATGGCTTTTGATGACATTTTTGGTGGCTGTTCAGAGACTGTTTTTCAACTGATTTCGTAGCTGATTTGCAGTAGTTTTGGAGCTGGAATTTGGTGTAATTTTCAGCTGCGTTTTGTTGATTATTTGGTGAGTTTTGGGGCTGAAGTCTACTGCGTTTTAAGCTAAGCTTTTAGAGCTGAAAGAGCGCCTTTTATGGCCGAAAAGGGGTGGAGATGAGTGGCGTTTTGGAGGTATTTTAAAGGAGGTTTTTGAAGGTTTTAAGCTGGAGTTTCATGGAGAAAGAAAAGGGTTTGTGGATGAAGTTTCTAAGCTTTGCTATTGAAGCTTGAAACGCAGAAGCAAGACCCTACTTTCTTCGTTTTCTCTGCCTCTGTTTTCTTCTCTCTTTTTTCCAAGATTTGTTTTCAAGATTTGGTGAGTGTTGATATAATGTGTGTGAAGATCATGGAGGGGATAGTGGGGTGAAAGTGGGAAGTGAATGGGGGAAGTGGGAAATGGGTGGGGAAGTGGGAGGTTAGGTATTGGGAAGATTAGTGGGGAAAACTCAAGCATGATCAAAAATTAGATGCTCACAGTCCCCGAGGAGGGCATTTTGGCTGATCCTTTAGATGCGGCGAGGCTGTTGCAAGAGGCCTTTGCCCGAACGGGTATAGTTGGTACTGCATCTGGTGTAAGTGCTTCTTATTGGAGTCCTCGGCCATAGAACAAGAAACCAAAAAGACGACGCTCCACCGGGGCCGGGGAAAAAAATAAAAAAGCAAAAAATGCAGTGCCCGAGCCATCCTCGGATATTGTGGTGATTAGCATCGCGTCCAAGCCGGCCATAGACATTGTGGTGATCGACGATAATAGAGAAGATAGTGATGAGGGGGGATTATCTACATAGAAGACGATGACCTTCATCGGCTCAACATAATGCTCAATCTGTTGAGCTAATTACACCAACCGAGGATGATGCCTCGGCACTCTAATGGGAGTATGATATGGTAAAAAATACTAACTCTTGCTTCCGAGTCCCAGCCATCATATCCGATTTAGTGAGGCTGAGTACCGGGTCCCTTCCTTCTTTAGTTGATGAGCAACGAACAACCAGCACTGCATTTGCCGCAATTGTTTCTCAACCTACAATGCAATCAGCTTCGTCTCCTTCTTCACCAACTCTGCCTTCACCACCAGCAACTGCTATATCATCTCCATCGATTGCAAGTGCCCGAGATGAGGATGTATCTCTTCCCTAGTACCCAGTTTATGGGAATTTGGGGCAAAATTATATTGCCCTCTCAGGAGCGTCACCCTCTAGGTTTTAACCAGATGACATCTACTATCCCGACCAGTAAAACTTGCTAATTATCTAAAGACTTTGGCTTCAGTAAAAGATAGGAATAAAATACAAACTCTCATGGAAGAGTGTTTGTTGAATAGTGCTACGCAAAACGCAGCAACAATATAATCTTTGTTTCCTTTGTTGTTTCTTCTATCATTGTTTTGACAAGGTTTTGAGTTTATTTTTCTACCTTGCGGGCTAAGTTTTCTTGCTTCCGGGAGCCTTCTAAGGTTGATTATTTATAAGGAGGAACTTACCTCTTAGCAGGATCAATTGTTGGCCGAGAGGGATTAGATTGTTGCACGCCTTCCGGAACTGGAAGCATAAACTGCTGAGGCTGCTGAATTGGGGACTCGGTTGTAGAAAAGTGAGTAAAAGGTAGTGACCCTTAGCCAAGAGATTGCCCCTTTAAGGGTATAATTTGAAGAAGCCAAGGCCAAATGGGTTGAAGTCCATAATGTCATTATTGATGCATCTGATCACGATGCTACCTTTGCTGAAAGATTGAGTAATTTGGAGGCAGCCTTAAATTTCAAAGCTCAAGAAGTTACTATTGCCGAGGAAAGGTATGCCCGGTTGGATGAGAGGCATAAGAAGGTCATAGAGCACAACAAGATTTTTAGCTCTACTGTTCGTAACCTTGATATCAGTCTCCGGGCAACTAGATCCGAGGGAGACAACCTTTCCACCGAGGTTGACCAATTTAAAGAAGAACTTTAGCGCCGAGCGGCTTCCCTCATTATTGAAAAAACATATTCTATGTACAACATAAGGAGAAAAAACTTGGAAGAGGGCAAAGCGGGTGTCATCGATTTTGATGCTGAAATTTCTAAGGCCCGTGAGCTGGAGTCAACTGCCCGAAGGGGTCTTCCAGTCCGTCCTGACGCTACTGACTCTTCTGGTTTCGGTTCCGAGTTCTCGGGAACTTAAAAAGAATAAGAAGGTAACGACGTAGAAGGCTAAAATGGTGAAAGCCAAGATATTGAACCGGCAGCGGGTCCACCCACTTCTCTTGGGGTGAAGATGTTTCTCTTCCTCTAGGTTCCGGAGATGCAACATCTTAGTTTTTGCTTTCTTTTTATTACACCCTATATTTTCGTACGTAAAAGTGCGTCGTGAGAAAACTAATGTAGGAAAAAAATGAGATCATCTTTAAAAATATATAAAGTAAGTTAATCGTGTTACCTCGAAGGTTACAAATATTGAAGATCATGAACAACTAGTACAAAGAGGGTTGGAATGTTAAGAAGCTAAAGGAATTGAAGAAAATAATGTTTCGTCGAAAGTCGACAAGTTGGGAATATTATAACATGTACTTTTGGGGTGATACTAGGGTGCTTAACATGATGAGGAGGTTATGTTATGAGTTATGTTAGTCGTATGATAGTAGTGTGTTATGTTTTGAAGTCAAGCGAGTTGTGGAACAAAAGTCGATGAAAGTCATCACAAGTTACGTTCATAAGTTTTACTGAAACTTTGGGTCAAATGTAACTGCAATTTTCTCCCAATATACTTAGAGTTATAGGGTATTCCACCCTTCAAATTGAATATATATAAGCCTATTTTCTAACGCATTAAACCGTTTGTCAATAAAATATTTGAGTAGAGATATATGGGCGTTTTTGCGAGACTGCGCACACTACTAAGTGACAAGTAGGTGTGTCACCTACTTGCTTAAATGAGAGTCCAAAAATGGGCCAGCTCGGGTCACCCAAAGAGTATTATTAAAGGCCTATTTCATTCATATATTAGACGGATAATAGGGCATAATAACCAAACATAAGTTCTGCAAAAATCCTCCCAAAAATTTCCCACAAACCCCAATTGATTTTCTCTCCCTTTCAAGTTCTAATTGGAGGTAAAACCTAGAGTTTGAAAAACCAAGATAGGAGCTGAGTTATACAACAAATAAGGTAAGTTTACTGCTCTCTTTCATCCATTTTTTCTTTTGTAAATGCATTGTAAGTCGTTCTATAATTGTAAGAACTCACAGGACGGTGATCGAAAATCGTGAGTTCGAGTTATTCACTTGTAACGAACTATTTTGTGGACTGTTTTGTGTTGATGTTGGTCTGCGTGTTTTAATACTATTTTGTGGAGTTTTGGAGGAGGAAGGGTGTGGAAAAACACCACATAAATGCAGGGTGGTGGGCTGGTCATTCGTCGTATCATTTCTGGGATGTTTGACACTACTACGATGGCCATTTTGTGTATGAAGAGAGTGGGGTGTGTTAGGCTGTTTTGTAGTACTTTGTGGTGTATATAAGGTTGGAATATATATATATATATATATATATATATATATATATATATATATATATATATATATATATATATATGTGTGTGTGTGTGCGTGTGTGTGTGTGTGTGTATTGTTATTGTTGCGTTTTTGTGTTGTTGGTATTATCTTGAATTCGGAGGAAGTAAGGATTATAGGGAAGATGCTGCCCATTTTAATACAAAATAAGATTGTCGTTCGTTGTGCGATAGTTGTACCTTTCGTAACTTAATAATAGTATTATTACTGTTGTTGTATATTAAGGTGCGAAGAGGCAAGTTCAACTTGGTGATTGGAAAGATTGCGATAAGTTATGTTAAGGCTAAGCCCTTCCTTCATTTTGGCATGATCTTGTAACTACATGTGTTTGATAACGAGGCATAAATAGAAGTTCATACTCCCGAATTTATATACATTATCCTAGTCTCATAAGTTGCAATATTCTCCCTTATCGGGACTTTATATTCAATTGAGTATTGTCTTCTTCCAATCAAAAGAGTAGAGGGTCTATATATATATATATATAGTATTACAGTATTTTCACCACCATCGAGCTATAATCGGTGGGCAGGCCCTTATTGGGCAACCTCTGATCAGATGGTAAGTTGTATACCGAGCCTACTGTAGCTGAGCGCCTATGAGGGAGCCCAGGATGATCGAGATATAGAGTCTAGTATGGTTAAGAACCTATGAGCAAGCTTACTATGGCCGAGCGATTACACGTATCGAGCCTTATAGGGCCGGACATTTAGTTTACTTACTAT
Source organism: Nicotiana tomentosiformis (assembly GCF_000390325.3). Taxonomy (NCBI): domain Eukaryota; kingdom Viridiplantae; phylum Streptophyta; class Magnoliopsida; order Solanales; family Solanaceae; genus Nicotiana; species Nicotiana tomentosiformis. The sequence continues at coordinate 106,521,249 of NC_090815.1, read as the reverse complement.
ATTGAAGAAGTTGAGTCAGTATCATCAGGTAAGTATATCTCCAGATCATATTTGACTCCAGTTACTTTCAGTTATTATATTATCAGTTCAGCTTTTATTTATGTTATTGACTTACATACACGGTATATTATTTCGTACTGATGTCCCTTTTCTGGGGATACTATATTTCATGCGTGCATGTTCAGATAGACAAACGGGTAGACCTCCTCAGTAGGTGTTTCTTGAGTTCAGCTTGACCAGTAAGCTCTATGTCCTTCGGAGTTGCCGGGTCAAGGGTTTCGTGTACATCTTCTGTATGTAGGTATATATGTTATGGGTAGGTCGGGACCCTGTTCCGATCACAATACATCCATCCGTAGAGGCTTGTAGAGATATCATGTCAGTTAGTGCAGTATGTTGGGCTTGTAGGCCTGGTATGTATATTTTGTTGGTTTGTTGGCTGTAGTAATTTTGACGGCCTTGTCGAACCAACTTTATATTGATTTTAGTCAGTGCTAGTTTCCGTTCAGTTTTATATTTTGCTTCGCAAATTATCTTGCAATGTGGCCCCATGGAAAAATTACGACATTATATGTTCAGAGTCCCTTAGTCGCAAGTTGGTACTCTAGGTTAGATGAGGCACCGGTTGCTGGTCTCGCCCCCCAGGTTTGGGGCGTGACACTTTTCTTTCTCATACCTTTGCACTTGTGCTGTTTGGCACGTTTATTGTGAATAGAAGCATCTTTTCATTCAAGTATCGTGCAATATTTTCTCTTTGCGTACTTTCTGTTTAAGTATATGCGAGGCTTCGGGTGTATTTTTCCCCGGTAATATTTGGATTCCGGGCACAAGTTCTTCTGAAATCAACCCTTTAACGTGAGGGTTTCACAAGAGAGGGCCCTCTTATGTTTACGGTTCTCATGAAGAGGATGTCTCATATTCATTACGACATTAGCATTTGAATTACTTGTTTAACTTTCAAATGATAAAATTAGTTCATCAATGGGACAAGGAACAAGATAAAAATAGAAATACTTTACTTTATTCCTTCCATTCTAAAAAAGCACATAAGCATTCGTTGTGCAGTCATTATTGCCGTATCCTCATATCATTCCCCCTTCCTCCAGTATTCGAATGTGAATAATGCGGATTTGAACACCGGAAGTTTTGCACTTTTTTGAGGATTCTACTAGTGAATGGTTAGATAATCTTCAGTTCGATAGCAAACTTCACTTCCCCTTAGGAATTTATGCTATCGAGCCAAAGATTATCTAACAATCCCCCAGTGGCTTGCATTTGTGAACGATCGGGTAATCTTTACTCGATGGCAAACTTTACTTTCTGGTAGGAACTTTGCTACCAAGCAAAAGACTATCTAACCACTTCGTAGTGGCTCTTTGCTTGCATGCCTTATCATTGAAGGTCTTATTTATTATGACGAAGCTTCCTTCGTAGTATGCTTTTCGTTGTTGCCTCACTAAAAACCTTGCCAGAAAAACCCAATTGGGACAAAAACTGGACGAAGGGAAAAAGAGTTCAACACATACTTTTAGTATATGCGAGGTTCATGAGCAATAGTATCTCTTGAGATGTGCCACATTCCAGTTGCTTGGCAACATTTCTCCGTCTTGATTTTCCAACGCGTATGACCCCTTCCCGGTAATAGCTAAAACCCAGTAGGGGCCTTCCCATGTTGGATCTAGCTTCCCTGCATTGAGCTCTCAGGTGTTCTGAGTTACTTTCTTTAAAACCAAGTCACCTACTTTGAAATAACGTAGGTTGCCTCTTCGATTGTAATTTCTTTCCATTATCTGCTTTTGGGCTGTCATCTGTATATGCGTCAAGTCCCTGCATTCATCGAGCAGTTCCAATTTGACCAACATTGATTCATTGTATGTTTCTTCATCCATCCGAAAATATCTCAAGGTAGGTTCTCTTACTTCAACCGGGATCAGGGCTTCTGCTCCGTACACAAGAGAGAAAGGAGTCTCCTCGTGCTTGATTTGGTCATTGTCTGGTACGCCTATAGTACTCCTGACAGTTCTTCGGGCCATTTGCCTTTGGCCGTTTTCGATCTCTTTTTGAGATTTTAGATAATCACCTTCTTTATTAATTCTGCTTGACCGTTCGCGCTCGTGTGATATGGTGATGAAGTGATTCTTCTGATTTTTAAGTCTTCAAGGAACTTTGTGACCTTTGCGCCTATGAATTATGGCCCGTTGTCGCATGCTATCTCTTTTGGTATCCCAAATCTTCAAATTATATTTTTCCACAAGAAATCTACCACTTCGCGTTTGCCGATCTTCTGATAGGGACCTGCTTCAACCCACTTAGAAAAATAATCAGTTAAAATCAAAAGAAATCTTACCTTACCGTGGCCCGGTAGTAGTGGTCCGACGATATCCATCCCCCACTTCATGAACGACCACGGTGATAAAACTGAGTTCAATGGCTATACCGGTTGATGTACCAACGGTGTGTAGTGTTGATATTTATCACATTTTTAAACATAAGCATTGGCGTCTTGTTGCATCCGGGGCCAGTAGTATCCTGTCCTAATTAATTTTAATACTAAGGAATCTACGCCTGAGTGATTTTCGCAGATCCCTTTGTGGACTTCTCGCATAACATAGTTAGCTTCGAAAGCTCCCAAACATCGGGCCAATAGGCCTTGAAATGATCTTCTGTACAATTGACCTCCCTTGAAGTTGTATTGAGCTGCTTTTGTGCGCAGCGCCAGAGATGCCATAAGATCTTCAGGCAATTTTTCGTGCTCGAGGTAGTCAATGATCTCATTTTCCAGTCCCAGACCAAATTGGTCGCGTTTACCTCGTAATAGTTATTTGCGTCCAATACTGAATGCATAAGCTGTATGACCGTACCGGAGTACGATCCCTTCATTTTCGTGGACGGACCAAGATTGGCTAGTGCATCTGCTTTCGCATTCTCTTCCCTCGGGATGTGAATCGGGCGAGCATAGCCTGGACTTTACATATTGTTGCATGCGTCCCTCTTTGGCTTCGAAGATCTCGTAGACCATATTTACTACCAATTGGGAGTCACATTTGATTTCTATGACCTCGAAGTCCAGTCCCCGGGACAGCTCGAATCCTGCAATCAAAGTTTCATACCATGCTTCATTGTTAGTTAGAGGAATAATTCTTATGTCCTGCCTTAGGGTTTCTCCCGATGGCGTGGTTAGCACTATACTGAGCCTAGACCCCTTCACATTGGAAGCTCCGTCCGTGAACAAGGTCCAAAATTCTAATGTCGATTCTGACGCCATTACTGCTTCTTTAGTAGCCAAAGGTAACAGTCTCGGATTGAAATCAGCCACAAAGTCAGCCAAAACTTGCTACTTAATCGCAATCCTAGGTTTATACTCTATATAAAATTCGCTCATTTTGATGGCCCATTTGGCCAACCTGCCTGAAAGTTCGGGTTTGTGAATAATATTCCGCAAGGGAAAAGTAGTCACCACGACTATCGGGTGACATTAGAAATAAGGCCTTAGCTTTCGAGCGGCGACTACAAGGGTTAAGGCCAATTTTTCCAGATGTGGGTAGCGAGTTTCTGTCACGTTAAAATTTTACTAACGTAATATATAGGAGACTGCGTACCTTCATCCTCACGGACTAAATACGGTGCTTACCGCTACCTCCGAGACCACTAGGTAGATCAACAGTTGTTCGCTTTCCTCCGGATTTGATAGTAATGGAGGACTTGACAAATACCTTTTCAAATCTCTCAAAGCCTTCTGACATTCTAGAGTCCATTTGAAGTTGTTCTTATTTTTGAATAATGAAAGGAAATGATGGCATTTCTCCGAAGACCGGGAAATGAACCTACTCGAAGCGGCCAGTCTCTGTGTCAACCTTTGAACCTCTTTCACGCTTGACAGCTGATCCGAGATGTCTTCGATGGCTTTAATTTTATTGGGATTAACCTTGATCCCCATTTATGATACCACGAATCCCAGGAACTTACCGGAGTTGACCCTGAATGCACATTTCTCGGGGTTAAGCTTTATGGTATGCTTCCTTAAGATGTCAAAGGTTTCTTGCAAGTGTTTAAGATGATCACATGCGTTCAAAGACTTAGCCAGCATACCATCTATGTAAACCTCCATAGTTTTCACTATTTGTTTCTCAAACATTTTGTTCACGAGCCTCTGATAAGTGGCTTCGGTGTTCTTAAGCCCATAAGGCATCACATTGTAGCAGTATGTGCCAAAATTTGTTACGAACGAAGTTTTTCCTGATCCTCCGGGTTCATTTTGATTTAGTTGTACCCAAAGTAAGCATCAAGAAAATTCATTAACTCATTCCCAGCTGTTGCATCAATCATTTGATCGATATTTGGCAGTAGGAACGAGTCTTTCGGGCACGCCTTATTAAAATCCTTATAATATACGCACATGCGAAATTTATTATTCTTCTTTGGAATAACTACTACATTAGCTAACTAGTCGGGATACTTTACTTCTAGGATTGAACCAATATCAAGCAAACGATTTACCTCTTCTTTGATAAATTTGTTTTTAACCTCGGCAATAAGACTTTTTTGGTCTTACCGGAGGGATGTTTGGGTCCAGTCTTAGTTTATGCACGGCCATTTCTTGTGGGATACCTGTTATATCTGCATGCGACCACACAAAATAGTCAACATTAAATTTAAGAAATTTGATAAATCCAAATCTGAGCTCGGGGTTTAGTCCTGTCCCCAAGTGGAACTTCCTCTCCAGGAACTTTTTGAATAATGCGATTTGTTCAAAGTTCTTCTGTTATGGATTTTGTTGCGTCCATTTCTTCTGGTATCTGGAAATATCTTGGTACCTGATAGGATTATGATGACTCCTCCCCCTAATTGACTTTTCTCGGCTCGGGAGCGGGCGCCGAATCATGTAATTGCTACGTTGCATGCTCCTTCCATTTACTATTGAAAACTAAGATTACATTCATATCCCTTGCCGCCGGTTGGTCTCCTCTTATTTGTTTAATTCCTTCGGGAGTTGGGAATTTCAACAATTGGTGATATGTTGACGGTACGGCCTTCATCTCGTGCAACCATGGTCTCCACCACCTCAAAAAGGGTCGTCTTCATCACCCCCTCGGCATTTGTGGGCAGCAAGATCTCTCCTCGGATTGTTACACTCACTTGGTTGAATCCGACGAGTTTTGTGGTCGGAATGATACTTCCGGTAAGCTTGGCTTGCTCCAACACTCTTTACTGGCTTGGACAAATTTTCTGGGTCCACCAAAACACGTTTAATTTTAAAGTCTAAAACATTCAAAGAGATTACTAATGCATCGTTATGCGAATGCAGCAATCCATCTGCGTCTTCCTCTGTGAAAGTAATGTCGTCCTCAGCGACTTCCCGGAGTCTTTTACTGTGGGTCACTGGCACCTTATACTTTTTCGCCACCGAAAATATCACACCATTAATCTCGTTCCCTCCGAAAATAATGTTAATCTTCAAGCGTGGGGGATCTTCTCCTATTTTCGACGGTTCTGCATTATCCCACTTGCGGCCGTAGTTGTTTTTAGCCCGGTCGCTTAGAAATTCTCTAAGATGACCGTTTTACAACAACGTCGCCACCTCCTTGTGTAGATGCCGACAGTCCCCTATCCGGTGATCGTTGGTCCCATGATATTCATGCCATAAATTAGGATCCCTTCGGCTGGGATCAGATCTCATCGGCCTTGGGAACCAAGCTTCTTTAGTGATCCTTATAGCCGACACCAACTCCACTACATTGACGTTAAAGTTGTATTTGGAAATCCTGGGGTAGGAAGAATCTCGAGATCCCGATATCTCCAAATCCTATAATGACCTATTATTTCGGTCGCGGTCAGTTCTCTTATTGATAGTGAATCTATCCTCTGACCGAAAACTTCTGCTTCATCCTCCGGCCCGTTCATAGGGCAAAAATCGTCCCCTTGAAAACCGTCGATCTGTGTCGAAATCATCCTTTAATTTCTCTTTATTCTTCTCCTGGTCCCGGTCTTTGGTTGACACCGGAAAGCCAAGCTGGTCATCTTCAATTCTTATCTTTGACTCGTACCGGTTGTGAACATCCACCCAAGTTATTCCCGGAAACTCAAGCAAACTTGCTTTCAATTTTTAGGAAGCATCAGAACTTCTCAGATTCAACCCCTTAGTAAATGCTTCTGCGGCCCATTCGTCTGGTACGGCCGGGAGCAGCATCCTTTCTTTCTGGAGTCGGATCATGAACTCTCGCAATAATTTGAACTCTCCGTGTGAAATTCGAAATATGTCGGCCTTCCAGGCTTGCACCTTTCTAGCCCCGACATGGGCCTTAATGAAAGAATATGCGAGCATCTCGAATGATATATGGAATGCTCGGGTAAGAGTGAATACCATGTTAGGGCCCCCTTCATGAGGGTCTCCCCGAATTTATTTAATAAGACTGACTCAATCTCATGTGGAGCAAAATCATTTCCCTTCACCGTCGTTGTATAGGTGATGATATGCTCGTGAGGATCTGAAGTCTCATTATACTTCAGTACATCTGGCATTTTGATCTGCTTCGGGATCAACTCTTGTACCGCACGTGGCTTGAACGGCAATTGGGTGCACTTCTTTGAATTCGGTCCTTTCAATACTGGTGGTGCACCCGAAATTTGATCCATTCGGACATTTATTTTCCTCAAAAACTGCATGACTTCGGTTTTAAAGGGATTGTTCTCATTGTTGTTATCGGATCCGCTACTATTCCCCCCGGCCCTGTCAAATCGACTTCACCCCTCGGGGTGTTGTTATCGGCCCTCTGCGTTATTTGATTTGCAGGAGCACCAAGAGGAACTGGACATCGTCCGTTCGCGTTGTTGGAAGCACCCAACAACGCTTGTCTTAACTCCATCATGACCTGATCCTGCCGTGAGAAATGACCCATAATGGTCTTTTGTTGTTCCCTCAGGATTCTTACTGTTTCAACGACGTGCTCGTCTTCAGCATTATCAGGAGTTGCCTCTCGAACATAACATGGATATTGCCCGCCATGAACCGGCGTGGTCTCATCCCTCTCGTTGCGGGTATCACTCATGGAATCTTCGTGCTGAGGTTGATTTCTTTGGGCCTCAACATTGTGTATGATGTTGGCATCATTATCTACCATTTTTAATGATATTTTCTAGGAACAAAGAATCAAACAAGTTAGTAATAGATGCAAGGATCAATTCAATTAGTCAACTGTCTAAGCACTACGATGGGCGCCAAACTGTTTACCCGTAAAATGGTACAGTTAAATTTATACGTGATTTATAGACAAGTGAATCGATTTGATCCTAAAATGATAAACAAATTAGACAAAAATATAAGACTTAACCTTGAAATTGCGATAAAACAACAAAAATCTTGGTTCTGAGAGCAGAGCATCCGAAAGCAGTAATAACAATACGAATAAGCGAGAAGTAAAATATTATAAGCTTTGAATAGAATATAGTGTATGCTTGCCAGAAAATTCATGTCCTTTACAATGGTTGGCGAGCTCATTATTTATAGTTGCACATAGGGAACAAGGTCTTAGGATCAAACCCTCTTAAATGATAATTATGAGGGCCATTGAAGATTGTGTAACGATAGGCAGTGAATGCCATATTCTTTATAACGGACCATGCACATAATGCTATAGAATATTCTTCATTAAACGTTACTGGGTGGCAGGTGTTTAATTCGCCTTTATGAATACAATTCTCTTCGAGATTGTTGTCTTCGGACCCGACTGTCATCTGTATTCGGCTCCACGCGTCGCTTTCTCATTCGATCATTAGATATGAGCATATTTTATCCAATACAGGCATGATATTTTGAGATGTATTTGCAAGAAAGGGATGTGCCTAATTATCATTAGTATCCAGGCATGAAACCTGCAATAATGTCATTATCATATTTTTGAATGCTGATTAAAATTTCCTCTCCCTTGATTAGGAGTATCTGTATATGAATTTTAAAGTAGTTTACTCTAATAATATTTAGAAAAAAAAACATTTATGGATGATACATGATCCTTTAATATAAAGTATATAAAATGAGGTGATTACGCTTTAAGATTTTAGTTTTTAGATTCTTATTTAACATCCCGTAAAAAACAACAATGGCATGGAGTATGTGTTAAAAGTAGGGGTGTACATGGACCGGATTGATTTGGTTTTTATTAAAACCAAACCAAACCGACTATATCGATTTGGATTGGTTCAATTATTTTTTTGTTACATGAATATTATTTCAATCTTACTTTGTTAATTTTTTTATACGTAAATACATGTTTAATAAAAATTAAAAAAATTGACAAACATATGAACTATTAACATATTCTTATGGGAGAATTTTCTTAGTAACACATGATATTTATTCTTTTTAGCCGTCTGATAATAATGTTTTGTTGATGTAGACTTTCAAGGTTAACCGAATTTAATAATTAAACATAAAAATAACATGATACCTTTATAATGATATGTTCTATTTAATTTTAAATTATCAAAATACCACTTTAAATTCGAAAAAGATATAACAATTTAATAGATCTTGATATATGAATATGGAAGAACAAAGAGATTGACGCATTTCACTAACATTTGATTAGAAAGTGATCATATTTAACTAAATATCACAAATATTTTTAGATATTTTTTTTCAAGAAAATTTTATGAAAAGTCATAAGAGTATATATAAAAATTATATATTTATATGTCGGTTTGGTTCGTATTTGTTTTATTCAATACCAAATCAAACCAAATCTAATCAGGTTTTTTAATCGGTTTGGTTTGATTTTCGATTTGGTACAATATTTCGGTTCGGTTTGTACAACCCTAGTTAAAAGTAAATCAAAAGAAATATATCTAAGGTTTTACTCAGTTATTTGGTGCGTACACTCATGAGTAAGTATTTCCTAAATTCTCATTATGTTTCATTTGATCGATTAATTTACAACCTTTTTCTCAATTTCAAGTATGCGGTCATGTTTTATTATGATCGAAGTATTAAGCATGATATTAAATAAAAAAGAGAAAGTATATCAATAAATTGTTAACTTTTTTCAACCAAAAGTTTGTAACTCAAAAGCGTTTACTTTTGTTCTCACAGCTCACTCTGAATTGGAACTAAATTTGCTTCATGCCCATTCGTCCCGGAGGCGAAATCAGGATTTTAACTTTATATGTTCTAAATTTTAGGACGACAATTTCAAATGTTAATAACTTGATTCTAAATTTAATATTTATACAAATTTAATAAATTTTTAATACAAATATATTGTTTGAACAAAAATAATTGGGTTAGGCCGAAGCCGCAGTCGGGCTTCTAGCTCCGCCCATGTTCATCACATGATCACGTACAGTTCGCTAGGGCAAATAGATCTTGCTAGAAAATTGGAAATTGAGCTCGTCTCGTCTCTGATAATTGGGCCTCTCACATTCGATTTAAATTGGGCCTCCTTTTCTTAACTGCTTAATCTTGGGCTTGGACTCATTTTTTAGCAAGCATCGACTTCCAGGGTGAATCTAATAGTCTCTTTAGCCCCAAATCATTTAGACTTATGAAACTAAGCGGGCGGGGAAGGTATGACTCCTCCCCCATTGAACAAAGGGGATCCGTAGGGCGGGCTCACTCACATACTGGATAGGTGACTCGCAATTATAGTACTAGTTGTGTTCCCTCGGGAAGAGAAAACAAGTTTTTAAAATTAGCTAATTAAATGCAAAATATTTTTGAGCGGCAATTAGTGTTTGACTAAACTTTTAAAAAACGTTTTAATTGTATTTTTCTCAAAAGTATTTTTTAACAAAGTATGTGAGGAGAAACTATTTTTTCTACTCCTCAAACATTGCTCCTACTTCTACCCTAAAACATTTTTTTTCTTCTAAAAGTTTGGCCAAACCTCTTAGATTTAAAAAAAAAAAAAAAAAAAAAATTGGCCAAAAAGAAGCACGACCAAACGGGCTATAAAACCTTATGGGATCTGTACTAGCTGCACATCAACAATGCAAATTGAATTCTTACTTCAATACAGAGTTTAAACTAAGTTAATCTGTTCTAATAACGGGAACAAAGGTCACACGGTTTGGAAAACAATAGCGTAAGGAGTATGAAATAAATTAAAATATTAAGCCACTTAAGTACCAAAATTGATACTATGACGAAGTATTGCTCATTAAGCAACGTGACATTCGAGTTAGTTCATGAATTTGGCTGAATATTAGTGGGTAGATGCATGGATGTTAGAAACGGCCATTATATTTTTGTATACGGTCAAAACCGAAGATTAATCAAGATTAGAACATGATGGACCGATGGTCGTCATTATAATATCGAGCTGTGATGAGAAGCTGGGTTATCGAGCTCGAGACCCAGAAACCGATCAATATCGAGCTCGAGACCCAGAAATCGATCAATATCGAGCTCGATATCCAGAGACCGATCAATATTGAGCTCGAGACCCAGAGACCGACCCATATCAAGATCGTCCGAGATCGAAATCGAGCCAAGGGACAAAAGAGCCGTTATAACCGTATTTGGGAAGAGAATCTCGGTGGAAATCAAGGAAAAGCTAATTAATTAATCTATCATGCGATTCTCACTATGTATTTTTTAAATATACCCAAAATGTTATTCCCACACTATATGAAGAGTGGTTATCATTTGTAAGAGGACATTGATTCATACACATATTCATTCTAATATATACAGAAAATAGTGCTAATACCATCCTTCCTTGGTTTTTGGTATTTTAGTCATATTGTTTCTTCTATCAATTCGTTCTTCACCCAATTTGGAGGTGATTAAATTTGAAGGCTTAGGCTAACTAGTTCATCTGGTTTGCATTCATCTCTTTTATAACTAATTTCAGTACACATTTATTTACCTTTCCCAATCTATACCACGTATCCCTAGAACTGTATATAAATTCAACTCTATCTATTTTTCGGGTAAACAGTTTGGCGCCCACCGTGAGGCTAAGGATAATAGTGGTTATTTGGTGCGAATCTCAGTAAAACACACTATTTTACACTTGCTCTTGGAAGTATCTTTGATTTCGGGTTAAAAATGACAAACTCTCAATTAATAGCCCTACTTATCGACAACGAAGCTGACTTTTAAGATGAGAATAACAACCTGACGCCTGGGGATGAAAGGCCATTTGTTGACCCCGTTGGAACTCGGGCCGTAGATCCAATTGACGTTAATTCACATGTGGCCATTGAGGCGAACCAACGTTCCGACCCCGAAAACAGCATTCATGGTGGAACTCGGTCTACAGTTCGAAAAAACCCAAAATATTGAAGAAGACGGGATCAGCCTGCGTATGATTTTCAAAATATTGCAAGCTCAACAGGTTGCGATAGCTCAGTTGCAGAGCCTAACCCAGGCACCAAGCAGGATCGAGACCGATCCACCCCGAGAAGTCACCCACAAAATGGGGCCAGCTCTAGTAAGGTCAAATGAACAAGAATCGGGGATTAATCCTGAAATTATTAAGATGTTCGACGAACTAACAAAACGAATAGAGTGAGGAGAAAGAAGGATTGAAGCAAACGACAAAAAAATGGAAACTTACAATTCCAAGGTTGATTAGATCCCGGGGGCACCACCAATACCAAAGAGCTTGGATTCCAAAAAATTCATACAAAAGCCCTTCCCCCCAAGTGCAGCTCCAAAACCAATCCCCAAGAAGTTCCGCATGCCCGAAATTCTTAAATATAATGGAACGACCAACCCCAACGAACATGTCACCTCTCACACATGTGCCATCAAAGGGAACGATCTAGAAGATGACGAGATCGAATCCGTATTATTAAAGAAGTTCGGTGAAACCCTGTCAAAGGGAGCAATGATATGGTATCATAATTTACCGCCTAACTCTATCGATTCTCTTGCTATGCTTGTAGATTCTTTCGTAAAAGCACATGCCGGAGCCATAAAGGTCGAAACTAGGAAGTCGGATCTTTTTCAGGTAAGGCAAAAAGATAACGAGATGCTAAGAGAGTTCATATCTCGTTTACAAATGGAACGAATGGATCTACCACTGGTCACGGACGATTGGGCCGTTCAAGCTTTCACCCAAGAACTAAACGAACGAAGCTCGATGGCTTAACGACGGTTGAAGCAAAACTTGATTGAGTACCCGATTGTTACCTGGGATGATGTACACAACCAATATCAATCGAATATTAGAGTCGAAAATGACCAGTTGGGTTCTGAATCCGTTATTAAAAGAGACACCGACCGAGAACCAAGGTCGAACGGGGACCGATACCAGTAGTATAATAAAGATCGTAGGGGTAGCGAGCCGGGACTCAACCTCGTACGAGCCGAAAGGAAAAGTTATCGAGGCCAAGGGTCTCGAGGTTTGGTGAACAAGAGTAGGTTCGACAGACATACCGTACCTAAGGAAGCTCCACGATTATCAGAATATAACTTCAACGTTGATGCATCCGCCATCGTATCGGCCATCAGACACATCAAAGATACTAAATGGCATCGACCTCTGCAGTTCGATCCAGCCCGAGAAATCCTAATCAAATGTGCAATTATGGCAGTCATGGCCACATAACGGAAGATTGCAGGGAGTTGAGAGAGGAGGTAGCCCGATTATTCAATGAAGGGCATCTTTGAGAGTTTTTAAGTGATCGGGCCAAGAACCATTTCAAAAACAAAGAATTCAAGATACAAAATGCACAAGAAGAGTCACAACATATCATTCATATGATCATCAGAGGGATCGATGTCCCCCAGGGACTAGTACTCAAGCACACTAAGGTGTCGATTGTAAGAGAGAAGCGATCTCGAGCTCAAGATTACATACTAAAAGGAACCTTGTCCTTTAATTATGAAGATGCAGAAGGGATCATGTAGCCCCAAAACGATGCACTGGTAATATCTGTACTTATGAATAAAATTCAAGTTAAGCGTGTGTTATTTGATCCAGGTATCTCGGGCAACATCATTCGATCGAGGGTCGTAGAGCAACTCGGTCTACAGGACCAGGTCGTACCAACAACCCATGTACTTAACGGATTCAATATGGCATGTGAAACTACTAAGGGCGAGGTAATTCTGCCAGTTAACATGGCCGAGACGATCCAAGAAATGAAATTCCACGTGATCGAAGGCGACATGAGATTTAACGCCATGTTCTGGAGGCCATGGATACACAATATCAGAGCAGTACCCTCGACCCTTCACCAGGTTCTAAAATTCCCAACACCGGAGGGAATCAAAACAATCTACGGAGAGCAACCAGTCACAAAGGATATGTTTGTCTTCGATTAAGCGATTCTGATATCATCACTCTCATCGACAAATGGATCTAATTCGAAGGAAAAACGAGATACAAAATAGCAATCACAAGCGTCGGCCTCGACCCAACTAGAGAAGTAGAAGACCGACAAGGATGATGATTATGGGGTCCCCGATGATTCTAACGCTACCAAATCAACGGTCGAAGAACTGGAGCAAATCATACTAATCAAACATTTGTCCGAACGAAAGGTATACCTGGGCACGGGGCAGATAAATAAAAGGATTCTAAGTTACCTTCAACAGGAATAGAGGTATGTACAATTGGCCACACCCATCTCAGTTATGCCCCATAGGAGCTAGCATATATAGTTTAAGAGAAGGATGGGACATCAAGATCCAACTTGGGTTAGAGTAACCCAAAATAGTGGATTGAGCCAGGGGAGCTAAAAGTGAAACAATGTTTTGTTGAAGTTTTCAGAATAATGGGATAGACAAAAGTATTAGCAGGAGAATAAGAAGAGAGTAAATGAAGTATTATGAGTAAGATGTGATAAATTGGTGATAACAGTAAATCAAAATATAATATGATGACAAAGTTTATAGTCAAGTGAAGGAAAAGATAAGAGGTTACATGCCTTGAGACAATAAAAGAGTATAGGCCAAAATTCATATCCTCATTTCGAGAAACGAGTCGGTGCGTCCAATGTGATTACCAAAATAAAATATTTAGACCCCCAGAGTAATAGAAATCAACACGGGCTAGTGAACAAGATAAACTGAACATCAATTAGGGATCGAATAAGGTGATGATAGTTGATATCAAGAGAATTTCAAAGATCGCATTCCAGAAATAATACAATCGACAATAAAAGAATAACCTTTAAAGGTCACTCAGGAAGACGCTTCCCTAAAGCAAGCACTTTGAGCAAAGTTAAGCTTAAGGGACTAAGTGTTCCAGTTACACTAGGTATCTGATACCGTCGTGTGTAAGATATTCAATTATCCTTGGTACATAAGGGTTACGGCAAGGCGAGTAAGTGTCAATAAAGACGTGAAAAGATGTCAAAGATGAAGAGATAAAATATTTATAAGTAAGTATTCATAGCATTAAATGTTAATACTCTTGTAAAGGGGGGAAGATTGCGTAACATGGTATTAAGTCGGAGTTAAGCGGTTCAGGTAACTATGGAATAGTAAAAGAAGAATGCAGTAAATGGCGAAATGAATGATATTGCATTTATTTAGATCCTACAGACATGATACAACTCCAGAACATTATGCAAGCACGATGCCGGGGAGAGGCAGTAAGGGTTCCCACACTAGATGTTATTGATAAATAAGTGCGAATGAACACTTGATACATTAGGAGTCAGTGCAAAAGTTAAGTTAAGACAGAAGACATAACCCAAGAGAGGTTACCCAGAATGTAAATATGAGCATGGACTGACGAGTAGTTAGTAGTTCATTCAGGAATTCAGGAAGAGCCTAGTCATGGATAGACAAGAGGTCTCAGATAAATTAGTAGATCATGTAAGAAAAATGAAGTGAAACCCAACATAGGAAATTCAGTCTCGTAGATACGACATCGTAATCCTTGAGAAAATATTCTGATAGGAGTTGGGGCAGTAAAAGATACCGTATAAGTGTTATGGAAATAAAAGAGAGTGCTACTAAGGAGATAATAAAAATTTGAGTGCAGAAGTAACCCTACAAGCATAAGGGAGCAGAGATAAGTAACTAAAGATAATTATTGGCGAGTCAGCACATCAAAATTTTTGTCAGGTATACGATGTAAAAAGCTCCCAGATTTAGAAGAGTTAGAAGGTTTTCCCTAAGTGCTACAACGAAAGACTAGCCGAGGAAATAAGGAAGAAGGCTTCAACATAAGCATATTGACCTAAAGAAGAAATGATCTTGTAACAACAGTCTCCCTACAATATTGTATACACTCCATAAGAAAGTGGCACCTATCGGGGCTAATGAACGGGAAGTAAAAATCAAAAGTAATATATGAGATCATATGAGTTGTATGAAATTCCAATAGGTGTGGGCACTAAGATAAGCCAAGTATTCATACAACAAGTGGCAGAACGACCAGGAGAAGTAATTGTGCACTTTTAAAGAAAACTGAGAAGGCACGAAAGAAATTATTCAATCAATGACCTAGAGTTAGTTACGTTATGACCGCACTTAACATTTCAAAGTATTATCCACGCAGCATATATGTTGACATTCCTACAACTATAGGAGACTTCGGTATAAAGTTAAAAGAAAGAATTGAGTCCACCTCACAGACAAAGGCTTGAATTGGTAGAAGATTATATTATGGATGTTCCATGGCGTCCACCAAAGGCGAAAGTAATAATACCCTGAGCAGCAGATCGGAAGATAGCTTAAGCCTACTTAAAGGCTGGGAGTGAAAAGGAAACTAACGAGTTACATCAGGTAAGTGAATCAGGAGTCTGATTATTAGACCAATATAATTATAGAAATCATGATTCTGAGCATTGAAAAATCACTCTTAACATTAGAGGTACAAGAAAGATAGTACAATAACCATATTCTATAACGACTCTACAATAAAGCCAGATAAAAACAAAGTACCAGCCTCATAAGGAGTAAGTATGAAGCTCCCGCCGGATAGTGTACGCACTAGAAGTTCAAGTTTATAGTAGAGATTCAAGTTGTGGATGTGAATTCTACCTATGTAGAAAGGAGGTTATGAAAGAGACATAAGATACAATGTGAGATTAAAAGCTAAGTAAGGTAAAGGTTATGAAGGTACGAGATGCTCAAGTGTAGAAGGTTGTGAATAGTCCATACATCAGATAGAGGGCTAGAAGCGCCGTGATTCAGTATCCACAAATGATAGTGGTGTTGCCAGTGACATATCTTCTAGCGTATAGTTTCTAAGTACCGAGAGGTCTAGTTAAGAGAGTAAAGAAGAGTTAGAGACGATTTGATGTCTCGCTTGAAGTTCCAGAATAACATAAGGAAATGTATGGTGCTAGAAAGTTAAAGGAAGGCTGTGAGTACTATAAATAGATATGTGTAGGTTGCAAGCTAAAGTATGGTAGAGCAACAAGGTTTTAGGTGGATAGGAGTAAGGATAAGCAGAGGTGATTGAGAAGGTGACGAGAATAGGTAAGGCCTCAGAATTAAGCCCATCAAAACAAGAGAGCTGATAGTTTCCGTAAGTTATAAAAAAAACTCAGTATAGCCTGAATGAACTCAGAGGAGTCTAAGACTATGAGAAATTTGAAGAGATGAAACGTTGCCCTGGTAGTAGAATAAGGGTGTAATTGTGATATATAAGAGGATGACGTTAAGGCCATTGATTGGTTAATGATTTAAATAGAAAAGATTTCATGAATTGCATGAGATTGGAATACCTCTCATAAGCTGAATCACGTTGGGATGCGATGAAATACGGTTATTGAAGTATAGTATCGTGCCTAGGTGGATCAAGCAAATAACTTCAGATGTTCCTTAATGAGGCGTGATCCCTAAGGACAATGTATTACATAAGAGGTTTCAAGTTATCAGTGGTAGATTATAGATCAACATTGAGGTGAATCAACAATAGGTAGATAAAAGTTCCAAAGTATGAGATGATATTAGGCCGTCATTCTTAAGATGAACAGTAATGAATAAGAACTAAGTGACTTAGATTTATACATATTGGATAAGCAGCGAGAGGGTAACCTCAAGTTAGGTAGCAAACCTCGGCAATAATAAACCGAAGTAAGTGTGATGGTGTAGTATAACCTACCTAGATGTAGTAAAGCAATAATGATATATTTACAAGGCTACGAAATAAGATATCGCAACAGTCATAAGTTTGACAAAGTACCGAACGAAGAACTTCACTACACCTATATACACCGGGTGGAACAACTTGTCATAGTTCTGTATATGTTCCCAAAGTGAGGCCTAGAGATTAACTAAAAGCTGGAGGAAAAGGAACAGAAGAGTCGCATAGGAGCACATACAAGGACAAAGTCGTACAAGCTGCATGACAGAAGGTCGAAATAATTACGAGATTGGAAGGATTCCGACCACAAGTCATGGTGTGAGAAAAAGGCCTAAAGCGGGGAATATCCTGGCCTATGGATTTATTCATAGAACAGTTGCCTAGATGGAAAGGCCAGCAATAAAGTATTTATAAGATCTATAGGTTATGAGATTGATAAGTGAACCAGTCAACATTCGAGTCAACATTCGAGGACGAATGTTCTAAAGGGGGAAATGATGTTATAACCCATGTTTTCGTACGTACGAGTACGTCGTAAGTCAATTGATGTAAGCTCATAAAAGAAATCATATTTGAAAAGTTTACAAAGTAAGTTAATCATGTTACCTCGGAGGCAAAAATTATTGAAGATCATGAATAACAAGTACAAAGAGGGTTGGAGGGTTCAAAAGCTAACGAAATTGAAGAAAATAATGTTTCGTCGAAAGTCGACAAGTTGAGAATATTATAGTATGTACTTTTGGGGTGAGACCAGGGTGTTTAACATTATAAAGAGGTTATGTTATGAGTTATATTAATCGTATGATAGTAGTGTGTTATGCTTTGAAGTCAAGCGAGTGGTGGAACAAAAGTCGATGAAAGTCAGCACAAGTTATGTTCATAAGTTTTACTGAAACTTTGGTCAAATGTAACTGCCATTTTCTCCAAATATACTTAGAGTTATGGGGTGTTCCACCCATAAAATTAAGGATTTACGAGTCTATTTTCTAACTCATTAAATCGTTTGTCAATACGATATCGGAGTAGAGAGATATGAGCATTTTTGCGAGAATACGCAGACTGTCACCTACTTGCTTAAACGAGAATCCAAAATAGGCCAGTTCGGGTCGTCCAAAAATGGGCCAATTCGGGCCGTCCAAAGAGGAATTTTTAAAGGCCTATCCCCTTCATATATTAGACTGATAATAGGGAAAAATAACCAGACATAATCTCTGTAAAAAACCTCCCAAAAATTGTCCACAAACCCCAATTGATTTTCTCTCCCTTTCGAGTTCTAATTGGAGGTAAAGCCTAGAGTTTGAAGAACAAAGAAAGAAGCTAAGTTATCCAATAAATAAGGAAAGTTTACTGATCCCTTTCATCCATTTTTTCTGCTGTAGATGCATAGTAAGTCATTCTATATTTTTAAGAACTCACGGGACGGTGATTGGAAGCCGTGAGTTCGAGTTATTCACTTGTAGCGGACTGTTTTGAGGACTGTTTTATGGATTGTTTTGTGGTGTTGTTGGGCTGTGTGTTTTATTACTGTTTTGTGGAGTTTTAGAGGAGGAAGTATGTGGATAAACACCACATAAATGCAGGGTGGTGGTCTGTTCGTTCGTCGTAATATTTTCGGTCTGTTTGACGCTACTACGGTGGTCGTTTTGTGTATGAAGAGATTGGGTGTGTTGGGCTGTTTTGTAGTATTTTGTGGTGTATATAAGGTTGAAAAATAATGTATACATGTTGATATTGTTTTATTCTTGTGTTGTTGGTGTTATCTTGAATTTGGAAGAAGTAAGGATTATAGGGGAGATGCTGCCCGTTTTAATACAAACTAAGCTTGTCGTTCTTTGTGCGATAGTTGTACCTTTCATAACTTAATGATAGTATTATTATCGTTGTTGTAGATTAAGGTACTAAGAGGCGAGTTAAACTCGGTGATTGGAAAGATTGTGATAAGGTATGTTAAGGGTAAACCTTTCTTCATTTTGGCATGATCCCGTAACTATATTTGTTTGGTAACAAAGCATAAAGAGAAGTTCATACTCCTAAATTTATATACATACTCCTAGTCTCATAAGTTATAGTATTCTCCCTTATCGGGACTTTATATTCAATTGAGTATTGTCTTCTTCCAGTCAAGAGAGCAGAGGGTCTATATATATACAGTATTACAGTATTTTCACCACCCATCGAGTTATAATCGGTGGACAGGCCCCTATTGGGCAACCTCTGATCAGATGGTAAGTTATATACCGGGACTACTGTGGCCGAACGCCTATGAGCGAGTCCAGAATGGCCGAGATACAGAGCCTAGTATGACCGAGCGCCTATGAGCGAGCCTACTACGGCAGGGTAGTTACACATACCGAGCCTTATAGGGTCGGACAACTATTTTACATACTATATGGAGAGAGCTGAGTCAGTATCAGCAAGTAAGCATATCTTCAGATTATTTTTTACTCCAGTTACATTCAGTTATTATATCACCAGTTCAGTTTCAACTTTCAGTTTTTCTGTTGCCTTACATACTCAGTACATTATTTTGTACTGACGTCCCTTTGCTGGGGACGCTGCATTTCATGCCTGCATGTACTGATAGACAGCTGGATAGACCTTCCCAGTAGACAGAGCCAAATATCAGCTTGGTTGGAAAACTCCACTTCCCCGGAGTTACCAGGTCTAGACCTTGTAGTCCTTTTTATATATACAAGTTTGATGGCTAGGTCGAGGCCTTGTCCCGACCATGATACAGTTCAACTATATATATATATATATATATATATATATATATGAGTTTTTGGGTATGTTTACCCCTCAGATGAGAGAGACGATATTTTCAGATGATTCAGAATATGGCCTCATCGGCCTAGGTTGAGGGTTACCTCTCTAGAGTTCACAGTTACAGAGTGGTACGCCCAGTAGCCGAGTATGGTACCGGGTGCCGGCCACGCCTCTTCAAGTTTGGGGCGTGACAACAGGTCCTCACCATCTGTGAGAAAGAATAGAATATAGAAGTTTAGAAATTTTTGATGTCAACAAATTTCGAACGATAAGGAATCAAAAAAGTATAATTTTTCCTAACAATTCCATAGTCTCCCGAAGATAAGTACAGACGTCTCCGTATCGATCTGCGAGACTCTAATAAACCGGCTTGTGACTCACGACACCTATGAACCTAGAGCTCTGATACCAACTTGTCACGACCCAAACTCCCTACGTATAACGTCGTGACGACACCTAGTCTCTACGACTAGGTAAGCCTAACAAATTGCGAAAAATAACAATCGAAAGTAAAACTTGGCAACTAACAATAGTGGATAACTGAATAACTAGTAACAATGTCGCTCGGCATGTACAATAACCAATACTCTAAAAATACACAGTCTTCCCAAAACCCGAAACATCATAAGTCACAAGCTACAGAAGGAAACTAGTATTTCGATACACCAGAGTCTAACAAAAGAAGTACGAAAGGTAAATAGCATAAGAGGGAATAGAGGGGGACTCCGAGGTCTGCGGACGCGGCAGATGTACCTTGAAGTCTCCGTACAACAGCAAGCACTCTCAGCTAATAGCGGGGATGATAAGAAGTACCTGAATCTGCACACAAAGCATGTGCAGAAGAGTAGCATGAGTACACCACAACGGTACCCCGTAAGTGCCAAGCCTAACCTCGATAGAGTAGTGATGAGGTCAGGTCCAGACCCTACTAGGATATAATAACAAGACAAGTGATATAATAAAATGCAGTAAAAATGGAGAATTTAACAGAAGAAATTCACAGAGAAATAACAACACACAAACAATATGATAACAACAGGGGCGCTCTTAAGATACCGTCTCGTAGTCCCAAAAGTAAATGCGCGAGGAGATCTCCCGAGGTATCGCCTCGTAGTCTCAAAATTAAATGTGCAGGGAGAACTCCCGAGAAACCACCTCATAGTCTCAAAAGTAAATATGCAGGGAGAACTCCAGAGGAACCTCCTCGTAGTCTCAAAAGTAAATATGCAGGGAGAACTCCCGAGAAACTGCCTCGTAGTCTCAAAAGTAAATATGCAGGGAGAACTCCCGAGGAACCGCC
This sequence comes from Nicotiana tomentosiformis, assembly GCF_000390325.3. Classification (NCBI taxonomy): domain Eukaryota; kingdom Viridiplantae; phylum Streptophyta; class Magnoliopsida; order Solanales; family Solanaceae; genus Nicotiana; species Nicotiana tomentosiformis. The sequence goes on along the minus strand of NC_090815.1, from coordinate 106,500,189 downwards.
TCGTAGTCTCAAAAGTAAATATGCAGGGAGAACTCCCGAGGAACCGCCTCGTAGTCTCAAAAGTAAATATGCAGCTCAAACCGATAAATACAACAGTTAACGGGCAGATTTCTACAGTTATGCTGATAGAGAACAAGGAAAAGCAGGAAATCAACTAGGCATGCTTCACAGAGTTCAAATAAGCAGTTAGAGCACGTAGACATGCGATATTAGACTAAACAGGATAGCTACACATATTGTAGTAGCTCAATTAAGAATGAAAACAGACTAATACACATTTAAACGGTATAACTCAAATTAAAGGACAAACAGATTACTACTCAGTAAAATAAATAGGGATTTTACAATAAATTGCCCGTGTACGTACTTGTCACCTCACATACACGGCGCTCACATATCACAAGAGTACCAAATCCTAAGGGGATTTCCCCCACACAAGGTTAGGCAAGCCACTTACCTCGAACCAAGCTCAATCAATCAATTAGAATGCCCTTTCCTCGATTATTCGACTCTGAATGGCCCAAATCTAGCCAAAAATAATTACATATCATAAATACAACTATAATAGACTAATCTAATTAATGAAATCAAGACTTTAACAAAAATTTCAAAAACCGTCCTAAAAAGTCGACCTGGGCCCACGTCTCGAAATCTGATAAAAGTCACAAAATACGAACACCCAATCAACCACGAGTTCACCCATACAAAAATTAACAATATCCGACATCAACTCGACCCTTAAATCAAACTCTTCAAATCCCTAGCCTCAACTCCCAAATTCGACCTTAAATACACACTAACTATGTGGAAAAATAAATGGGGAAGCAAAATTATTGATCAAAAATAACCACCAGGAACTTACCTCACGAAATTCCTCGAAAATGCTCTCAAGAAATCACCAACCCAAGCTCAAAAATGAAGAAAATGACCAAAAACCTCGAAGCCTCACTTAAAAAGGTTCTACCCAAGCATTTCCGCACCTATGGAACCTCGGCTCGTACCTGCACATCCACTTGTGCGGCGAAAACAGTGAACCACTTACTCTCCTCTACCTCCGCACCTGCGATGAAGGGGTCGCACGCGCCTGTGGAATCCTGTCCGCTTCTGCGCTCTCTCTTCGCACTTGTGGTCAGCCGTGCGCATCTGCGGGCATTGCAGATGCAGCCTTTTCTATGCACCTGTGACCCCTTACCAATCCACCCAACTCCGCTTCTGCGCCATATTTCTTGCACCTTCGGTCAGCCTTGCGCAGGTGCGATTACACCAAAACCAAAAATCTTCAGCAACTAGCCAAAGTCTAAATTCAATCTGTTAAGCATCTGAAATACACCTGAGGCCCCCGGAACCTCAACCAAACATACCAACCAATTCTAAAACACTATACGAACTTAGTCGAGCCCTCAAAACATATCAAACAACAACAAAACATGAATCATCCTCCAATCCAAACTTAATGAACTTAGAAACTATAAATTTCTACAACCGATGCGGAAATCTATCAAACCATGTCCGATTGACCTCAAATTTTGCACACATTTCATAATTGACATTACAGACATACTCCAACTTTCAGAATCGGAGTCCGACCCCGATATCAAAAAGTTCACTACCGGTCAAAATCTCCAAAAAAATGACTTTCGCCATTTCAAGCCTAAATCAGCTACAGACCTAAAATTCACAGTCCGGACACGCTCCGAAGTCCAAAATCACCCAACGGAGCTAACAGAACTAATGAAACTCCATTCGGGAGTCGTCTTCACATAGTTCCGACTACAGTCAAAAATCCTAAGACTTAAGCTTACATTTTAGGGATTCATTGTTCCAAATCACTCTGAAACCACAACAAACATCTCGGCAAGTCACATAAGTAGAAAACGATACAGGGAAAGCAGTAAATAGGGGACCAGGGCTATTACTCTCAAAATGATCGGTCAGATCGTTACAACAATCAACTTAGCAAGTAACAATACTAAATAAAGAACTGAAAGTAGTGACGAGCTTCTTAGCTAAGTCCAATTATAGTAATTTCCAACATAAGAAAGTAAGCATGCTTGCAAGTTCAACAATTAAGGCCCAAAGAGTAATTTCATATCAGGTTTGACTGAAACATGAGATAATATCTTTCGCAAATTTTCCAAAACAGGGATGTATGACAATTGTAGTACAACAATAATGAAATCAATGCATCCTCTCAGAGCAACAGTCACTCAGTCCTCCCACTTGCTCAACACTCAGCACTCGCACTTAGTAGGTACCTGCGCTCACTAGGGGTGTGTACAGATACCAGAGGGACTCCTTCAGTCCAAGCGCTATAATACGCACGGACAACTCACGTCCTTTAGGTTATTTAAGGGTAATTATAGGTTTAATTGATTAATATCCTAAAATATATGGTACTAAATAACTCGATATATTACATTACTATCTCTTTATGAAGGGGAGTCTTGAAACAACAGTTAAGAGATCTTCGTGTGACTTGTAAGTTACGGGTATATTTGCATCAGGATAGAATATCTATATTACATCCCATAGAATACGGTTTTCCTGGACCTTTCATAAATGCAGAATATTTTATGAACCGAACTGCTTTTTTTACTGTCTTCCTATGGATATATATGACTTCAATAGTAAAGGACAGTGATACTGTATATGTTCTATTTTGCTATAAGAGGTAAACGCGGACTTTCCTATTCCTGAACCACATCTTTTGATGTAACTAGCTGTAAAGTTACCATACATAGCATCCACCCTCCTCCTCTCTCTCTCTTTCGGTTTTAATTTTCTTTTTCAGCCTCTCTGAGTTTTAATTGGTGGAGCTTCTTATATAGACGAATAATATCTTCAACAAGCTAAGAAGAAGAAGGAAGGAAAAGGAAATGGAACAAGGAGCATCTTTCTCTTGAAAACATAAAAAATTTCCTTTGTTTTTTGTTTTTTCAGTTCCAAGAAGAAGTGAACAGTGCCGATTCGCCAATTCAAAGCATATACTATATCGTTTTGTAACTTGAGAGGTACTCTAGCACGTTCATACCCAATAATTGGTGCATTTTCATAGGTTTTCTAACTGGATCTGAACTGGGGGTTTCTTTAATTTTTTTTTCTCTTTCCCTCTTTTAGGGTTTCTTTAATTTTACTTAGTATTACATTACTGTTCTAAATTCACAAATATCTAGTATCTCTAGAATCCAGATTTCTCTCTTCTCTCTCTTTTGTGTAGTACCCTAACTTCGTATGAGTGTGTGAAATAGTGTTCTTTTGTTTTGTGTGATGTCGATAACTGTCATCTACAACATAATATAGGAACAATCTTCTGTCAGTCACTCAGGTATGATATAATTGTGTAAAAGTATTATTTTCAATTCTTGTTTATGCACTTGTGAGTGTACTGAAAACAGCTAGTAAAAGAAATGCTACTGTGAATTTAGAATGGCAAGAGAGAAGATTAAGATAAAGAAGATTGACAACATAACCGCAAGGCAAGTGACATTTTCAAAGAGGAGAAGAGGGCTTTTCAAGAAAGCTGCTGAGCTTTCTGTACTTTGTGATGCTGAAGTTGCACTCATCATTTTCTCTGCTACTGGCAAACTCTTTGAGTATGCTAGTTCCAGGTATTACCAGTTTCTTTTTATTTCTTATAAGTTTAACATACAATATAATACAGTAACTAGTATAATAATTCTTAACTCAAGAACATATTAAAAGAAAATTTGAGATGAAAAATTAAAGACATGTCTGGTTTCTTGTGACAAGAGGAAGCAAAGGGGTATTACTACAGGCAAAGACAACTGTTAAATTTATCGGATTTTATTCCAAGAAAATTACCTCGTGTCTCACGCCTTATGTTATATTCCATCCGTTCACTTTTAGTACTAAAAATAGATTTTCATTTTTATTAGTCATTTTATGCAAATTAAGAAAAACATAATTTTTTTTTATTATATCCACAATATTTATTAATCATTTCAAATCATTTTCTCAAATCCAATAAAATATGCATCAATTAATATGGGTATCATGTTAAATTATGCACTTTATTTATTATTTATTAAGGGGCATAAAAAATCAAAATGTGTCAAGTAAAAGTGAACGAAGAGAATACTAATTAAATTAGTTTTTTGTTCTAAAGAATCGTCAATTATATTAATTAAAGAAACCCTAGGAAATATTTTGTCTTGACCAATGTAGATTGTTATTTTTGCTCAACTTTTAGCTAATTGGAAAGAATCGATAGTCATCTGCAATCATGGACTTCCTACCGTAGATTTATTCTTTTTTACTAACCGTGATATCCTTCGAATGTCAACTAATTTCGAGTAATTTGTTGCTTTCCACCTATACATACATATCCATCAAAACTTGGGAAGGGAGGAAATCCGAATACAAATCTGTGCTGCTTCTCTAAATAAGCATTAGTAGTATTTATTTGCTTACTAGTTATATATATCAATGTTAATTATGGTATTTTGTTTTTCTTCTTAACTTTGAAACACTGCTATTTTATAATCTAGTTTATATTAGTACTACCTTTTAGTATATGATATTACTACGATATCCAATTTATATCCTTTAGTAATAAATTTCGTGTCAGTTGTCCTTCTTTAGTCAAATCTTTCCATACATCAGTCAGCTTATTGGCTAAGATGGACAAGATAGGTCTATTAGTAGTACAAATAGGAGTATGTCTTTTGGAAAATGGGAGGGGCAGACTAAAAAGGGTCTCATTGCTTATTTTCTAATTAGGAACTAATTAGTGCTTTAGAATGCTCCACGAGAGTACAATTATGATTATTAGTCCTACAATTTTTTCCATTTTTAATTTTTCACTTTGACCACAAATGAAAATGAGTCATGGAATGTTTTAGTGTGGAGTATTTGTTTAAATGATCTCTGTGATTAAGTCAAATTAATATTTTAATTCAGAACGTGCCCTTATTGAAGTATATAATGGCAAAGTGATAATATCCATTGAAGTTAACGTACATTAAGATATAGAAGTAATATCGAAAGCAATTAGTGGATTCTTTACTATTGCATAGTAATATACAAAACCACGTAATAATTCCACTAATTGGTTGCTAATTTTAAATTGTTACTTTGGTTGTAATTCGACCTTTGCTTGCTAGGTGAACTTGAGCATTTATTTAAGGTTCTTATAATCAGCCTTTTAGTGTTTCTTTTTTACCATGCTACATTGTATAGTCCTAGAGCAAATATTGAATTGGTATAATCTTTCTACATACAGACGCTAGTATATTTTGGAATTTAAACTTCATTATTAAAATCATAAAGGGCAGATCACAATCGACAAAATAATGTCAATGAGATTTTGGGTTATTATTTATTAAGTGCCAAGTATTTTCACTCCATTTGTGGGCAAAATTACCTCTCTCTTTATGGCCCCATGCACCTCACAGAAAGAACAAAACCTTACGTCGTTAGGAGAAGCATACAAAATTGAACCAACTTTAGCACTACTTTATAATTCAGAATATGGATGGAACTTTATTGACTAGTTGTTTTTTCTTTTTTCTCAAGTTAAATTCGTAGCTTCCTATCGGTAGTTAGGCATGCATGTCTCCTTTACATGCCGGTAACATTAATATTAATCTCGTATTTTTGTAATTTTGTATTTGTAAATTTCTTTTGCTATATGTTGTTTCTTTCGTTTTGATTATTCTATCACCTTATTCCTTTATCTAGCTGTTATTACTACTTGTTGTGTCTGCCACTTTTAATATTTTTTTGAGCCGAAGGTCTATCTGAATCAGTTCTCTACCTTGACAAAGGTCAGGGGTAAGGGATACATACACCTTCTCTGAGGCTACTTTGTGAAATTACATGGGGTATGTTGCTACTGTTGTTGTTGCTTTATAAATTGAGAGAGATTATGTTCTCCAAATTAAGGTAGACCCTTGTCAATTGACATTCCAACAAAAGATATATTCGCGAAGAATATTAGAGAGTTATCTTTATATATATATACTGGAAAAAGTTTTGTTCTATGTATATGATGTATTACGAGAAGGGGAAAGCTTGAGTTCCAGTTATTAATAATTTGGTAGTTCAACATTAGAGAACCAAAAGGTTGTCTTTTTAGGCAAATTACATAGTGTTGAAATGAGATAGACTTGACTAAAAAGAAACAAAATATAGAGCATTCATATATGAGCTCTCCAACTAATCATATAGTTTTGAGACATAGTCGATTCATTGATTTTTGCTCGACGGTAATATATGTATAAAAGTGGATAAACACTTGAATTAACTCAATAATTAATCACCTTGTTCATGAATGCAGCATGGAGGATATCCTTGGAAAATATAAGTTGCACTCAAGTAGCCTTGAGAAAGATGACCAACCTTCCCTAGACTTACAGGTAATCTTTATTTAACATCTTATATACTCTATCAATTTATGTGACATAGTTTGATTCGATTATGAGTTTAAGAAATAATGGAAGACTTTTAAAATCTGGAGTCATATACATGTCATCACATTTGTGTGGCTATAAAAGTTTCTCATTAAATGTGTCATTCTTACGGAAACAAGCAATGTCACATGAACTGGAACGATGGAAATAGTAGATTTAATATTGTATGAGTAACTAGATGAGGCTATTGGTGCTTTATCGATCATTTGGACAAACTGAATTTCTTTTGCTGCTGAGTGAATTCTTAATATTGTATTTTCCCTATGATCAACTTATGGTTATGACAATGCTTACACTAAGCTCTACGTTTCTTTAGAGGCAAAAGAAATGTTTTGAACCTGTTTTTGAGCTGAATATTAAGCAGGATATAACATCCACAACAGCTGCATGTTTTACTAACTTTATTTGCTGCTTATCATATTGTAGCTAGAGAATAGCCTCAACATGAAATTAATCAAGGAGTTGGCTGACAAGAATCGTGAGCTGAGGTATAGCCTTCAACAATTCTTTCTTTTCCTCCATCACTCCTTTTATTGGCACTTTGTTTTAATAATTTATAATGGTGTGCATATTAATAATTGGCGCGCCTTAACTTTCACTATCACAGGTATTGATAACTCTATTCATGAAAGCCTAGATATATTAAAAAACGTACCTGACATTTCTTGTCATTGCTTAGATTTGAAATCGTCACTTAGAGAGCTACCCTTCGATTAAAAAATTATACCGTTATATATATATATATAGAGAGAGGGGGGAATAGAAGACTTGAATTAGAAGATCTACATTTTAGTACTCTTATAAATATCTCAGAAGAATATATGCCAACTTGAAAAGAATAAAGTATTAGATAGTAATTCATGTTTCATATGTAAATAATACCTCGATAGAAGTAGAAGGGCTAGGCGTATATAACATTAAGCTGCACACCCTTCACAAAATCACATGTATATATCTTATTTAATTTGCTATAGTATTTTTTTCCTCAAATAATATCTTATTTCTATTTCATTCTCATCAAAGCATACATTTTTATATCTGGATATTGATATACTATATTTTATATATCAGGCAGATGAAAGGCGAGGAACTTGAAGGATTGAGCTTAGAAAAATTGCAACAAATTGAGAAAAGACTTGAAGCTGGACTCACACATGTGCTTGAGATCAAGGTTTTTTCTCGATATTGCACTTTATTATGTTAAAGACTAATAGTAAACATATGATGTTATACTAATTAAATAACTTCTAATATACACAAACTCGTTTTCATCTCAGGGTACAAAAATTATGGATGAAATTACCAAACTTCAAAGAAAGGTTAGTAGAAGACTTTATTAGCTTAAACCCATATTTTGTCTAATTAGGGGCTAAAATATCAATATAATGAGAGAGTAAAAAAGAAGTTTTACATTATTATGTCATCTAAAAGATGACCTGGACAAATAGGACAGATAACCTGCAAAACAATTTAAAATACAATGATTGGAAAAAAAGGTTATCTTGTGTGTATATAGGTTAAATCCCATTTTGGTGTATTTAATATATTTCTCCCTTTTTTGTGACTCCTGAATAATGCAAATCATATATGCAGGGTGCTGAGCTAATGGAAGAAAACAAGCAACTGAAACAGAAAGTAAAATCACCTGGGAATAACCTTCTCTTTTTTTTGTATACAATTTATTTAATTATTTAACAGGGTTAATTAAATTGAATGATCATCTTCTAATGCTACAAATTAAATTTTTGAATGTGCTTCTTAAATAGATGGCAATGATGAATGAAGGAAAGTTGCCCTTACTCACAGACTTGGATTGCATGGTAATGGAAGAAGGCCAGTCTTCTGATCAGTCTATTACTACCAATGTCTCTACTAGTGGTCCTCCTCCTGAGGATGATTGCTCAAATGCATCTTTGAAGTTAGGGTAAGCTTTGCTTATATATACTCTTTATAGCAGGGTCCGGGAAAAGGGTCGGACTACAAAGGTCTATTGTATTGCAGCTTTACCCTGCATTTCAGCTGCAAGAGGCTTTTCCACGGCTCGAACCCGTGACCTCCCGGTCACATGGCAACAACTTTATCTGTTACGCCAAGGCTGCATTTGGAGCAAGGATTTAACTTATATATCCTAATGGCGGCATAAGAAGGGGAACCTTAGAGCATAAGGTTGTCTCCCTGTGTCATGTAGGATACTGATTCGAGCCATGAAATGAGAGATAGGCTGTCTACATCACTCCCACTTAGAGTGCGGTTCTTTCTCAAATCTTACGTGATCGCAAAATATACTTCGTACACTGAGTTGTTTTTTACACCGACAACATAAATTAAAGTACATTATCGGTGAAAATTCAACTTGTTATCTGCCTTATTTATCGAATTATTTGTTCCACTTAATATGGTAATTACGTATAGTTAACTTCTAGGTCATCAGATAGTAGTGTAAGATTTTTTTTTTACATTGTTTGTGTATATAATTTAAATGAAATTCATGTGACAATAAGCTGCATTTTGATTACTTGTTCTCCACCAATGTCTGCATGCAGTTGTAACAATGGTACTCCTGTTGAGGATGATTGCTCAGATACATCTTTGAAGTTAGGGTAAGCTTCTCTCTTATTTATCTATTTATTTATTCAGGATTTACCATATATATATATATATGTTGTATTGAGTTACTTGCCTCTTTTTGTATGTTGTATTTTAACTCTTTCCCTTATTATTTTTGGATTTCCAAATATACTTTTCTATCAGGCTACCATTCAACTAATGAAACTCAAACAGGGAGTTTTGTTGAGATTGTCATAATTTTCGGATATGCAGACTATTAAGGCAATGAGTGGCATATAGATTTGCCCTTTTTGAAATATATTGGAATTGCCATTACTTGTACTATGTATTATGTATATGTGGACTACTTCAGAAAGGGCAGACTGCAGATAAATTAATGGTATCATTTTCTCTTTTCAATTCCATTTGCTGCTAAACTGACCACTCTAAAATGAGCTTTTAATACTAGTTCACCCACCTCAATAGAATTAACTGCAAAATATTAAACCAATCTTAAAAGCTTTCTTTTTGTGCATGTCAAATATTTAGTACACCATTTTTATTCTAGGAAACAAGAAGTAATCAAGGGAAAGAATAAATAGAAATAGAAAATTTGAGGTAAATTGGTGGTTTAAATTCTAACTATGAAGGTTAACATAACTAGCTCAAAATTATCTTTATCAAAAATCAAAATTAGTATGGATATGTTTAAGCCTTTTAAGATAATAACTATGAGAACAAATAGAGATCTCAACCAATAGTTTGTCTAGCAATCAACGTCTTGGGCTTGAGTTTCATTCATATGATTATAATCAAGATAGGCATGTGTTTCTCCCAATTATGTATGGTAACAGAATAAAATGAGAAAAATACTTACCCTCATTGATGTTAACACCTAATCAAGTGGAGTAATAATTAACTATAAGAGTTATCAATTAGAGTTAAAAAAATAAAGAGGAATTTTCAAAAATCACTATAGTTAAGTGGCTATTAACGTGATATAGCTACAATATTCATATTTATTGGCCATAGCTACAATTTTATTGCTTCTGTGATGTATTTCATATATTCACGCGACTGTATTTATAAATACAATAAGGTAATTCGCCTAAAAAAATAGGTATTATAGTTGTTTAATAAAGAAAAGCGCAATAAATCAGCGTGTATCAATTCGATTATATACGCTGTATTTAATTCATATGTATTCATTCTTATATATTTTACATTGTATTCAATTTTACCATATTGAATTCAGTTGTACTCAAACAACAAAAAATCAAGAAATTGGGTGTATACCGCTCTATTCAATTTTTTTTATATATATATATATATATATATATTCAAACAATTTATTTTTAACTATTTTATATTGTATTCAATTTGACTGTATTCAAACAATAAAAAATCACAAAAATAATGATATTCGACTTTATTCAATTCACTATATTCATTTGTAGTTGCTTTTACGCTATATTCAATTCACTGCATTTAGTTTGGCTGTATTCAAACAACAAAAATTCAAAAAATATAGGGATCTTCCACAAAAAATAAATTGTATTTGTATAGAACATAATGTATTTGAGTGTATTGTACAAAATACAATATATTTGTATTTTGTATGTGACTCAATAGCAAAGAAAAGAAGAAAGTTTGTCGGAGGTGGCATTTTTCAACCAAGAAAAATAATGTATACATTGTATTAAAACTAAAAATGGAGACGAACAAAAATCCGGCCATATCTTAGAATACACTATCACATTGTATCTAACCACAATTCGGTCGGACAAATTACTCAGATGTGAGATACAAAGAAGGAGAAGAAGCCATGAATCCATATCGAAAAGTTTCAAATTTATTCTTTTCACCGAACTTTTGAAAATCTGGAGTAGAGTCGCTAGAGAAAAAGGAAATCTGAAGTAGAGTCGCTGGAGAAAAAGAAAATCTGAAGCAGAGTCATCGGAAATCTGAACAGATCTGGCCATGACGGTAAGTGGCCGAAGAAATTAAAGTGATCAAATACATTAATCACCCACTACCCGAACTATAAAGCCTGACAAACATAATAAGCTAATACCTTGTGAAGCTTTTGCACTACGGTGCCAATGTTAAACGCTGGCCTCGCTGAAGAGATAGAGAAAAAGGGAGACAGAATTGAGGGAGAAGAGAGGGTTGAAGGAAAAGTTGAGGATCGGTTGTATATATTTATATTTTGCTATAAAATATAAAAAATAACTATAAATAATATTATTTTAAAATTATTTTGGTTTATAATAAATATATTACATTATTTAGCTATAGAATGTAAAATTTCCAAAAATAAATCATATGACTATCATTAAGTGAAAAACATTTATATGCAAGACAATTGTTTTACATTAATTGATTTGATACAAATAATGAGTGCATATAAGTTTTATCCTCTTCACCTAGAGGCATCAACGTGGGTTCCCCTTTACTTCAAACGATGTGATTATGAAGTACTATGTCACTCGCTTTGTAGAATGCGCTTCGCCCTTAATAATGTGCCCTGCAACTTTGAGATCAGTGTGTATATTGATAGACTTATTTTCCAAGGGACGTATTCTATCAATAAGTCTATCAATATACACACTGATCTCAAAGTTGCATGGCACATTATTGAGGGCGAAGCGCATTCTACAAAGCCAGTGACATAGTACTTTATAATCACATCGCTTGGAGTAAAGGGGAACCCACTATAGTTTTTCGCCCCAAATTCGTATACCTTCAGGCTTTGTAGAATACGCTTCGCCCTCAATAATGTGCTCTGCAACTTTGAGATCAGTGTGTATATTGATAGACTTATTTTTCAAGGGACGTAGAACACCATACCACTTGTCATCAACCAAATATGTATATCAACCTAGCATATTTTTTTCAAGGTAGGGATCGAATGTGTTATGACGTGTTCCATGTGAATCTTTTGAATTACCTTCACCTTTGTGCCTCTTCTAAATTACTTATTAAATGTTAGTGGCATTTCTGAAATGGATGTTTTAATGGTTATTCAAATGCTCTTTGAATACTGATCTTTTGGTTCAGCTTAAGAAGAACTAAACTGCACGGACTTGTATATTAAACGTAGCGCCTCACCAATATGCGCTATGTGTATTATCATGTCGACTTGAAAAAGTTGCTGACCTGAAAAAGCTGGACCCACTTGTACCCTAAAGAATCATTATCACGTGAAACATAGTGCCTCACCAATATGTTCTATATGTATTGCCATGTCGACCTGAAAAAGCCGTCGACAGGAAAAAGTTGGATCCACTTGTACCCTAAAATATCATTATCACGTGAAATATAACGCCTCACCAATATGCGCTATGTGTATTGTCATGTCGATCTGAAAAAGTTATCGACCTGAAAAAGTTGTCGACCTGAAAAAGCTTGACCCAATTGTACCCTAAAGAATCATTATCACGCGAAACATAACGCCTCACCAATATGCATTATGTAACCTAAAATCACTCTTAGCTGCCTATAAAAATCTCGCGCATTTTAGTTAATAGTTGCATTGTAACGAAACGAATAGAAAAACTTTCCATTAATTTTTTATTTTCGAGCATTGCGACATGACTGGACACAATGACGTACCAAGTTGTTACTATGACAAACGTGCGATTTTGAAGCCATGTTGGTCAAATTACAATCTGGGACGCAGACGTTGGATGTGTAAACAAGTTGTATGTTATTATTTTTTGAAAAAATATTTGTTAATAGTTTTTAAATAACATGTTAATTAATATTCGTGTGTTATCATCCCATTGGTAGGACGAAAATCAATGTGGTCTTGAAAAATGGTATGATGAACCCATTAACCAGGAATACTATAAATCATGTTTGCTAAACATTTGAAATCTGACCGGTGAATACGAACTGCAGATCTTGAAACTACAATAACAATGTGCGGCAGTGAAGGAGAAACTAAAAGAGGCAAAAGAAGAAAAAAAAAATAGGTGGAAAGAGAAATTTAAGTGGTTGAAGCATAGAATAATGGGAGATAGTGACTAAACAAACACATGGATGCGTTTAGTGTAGTATTTTATTTTTATGTTGTACGTGTCATGTATTATCTTTAATTGGTAACGAATTTAAATTTATGTTAAGCTGTCATTTTTTTTTTGTGTTCTAGTGTTAAACTAATAAATAAAACGAGAAATAAAAAATACATGCGCAAATTATGTAAAACATAAATAATCTTATTATTATATATTTAATGTCATATATACAACTAATAATACATATCAATGAGTCTCACAGCTTGTATGCTTAAAAGCATTGGCTGGCCTGAGGTGTATCTAGTAAGGCTGCCAGACTCGGTAGAAGCGGCCGTTGAGCCAGCAGCAACCTACAGAATAATAAGATATTTTAGTATATGAAATAGAAAAAACTACGTACGTGTTAGCACAAAATTTTTTAATGGTCATACCATGGTCTCATCGGGCTCCTGAATAACATCATCCGTCTCCGGCAAGTCAGTATCGCACAATATGGCCTCCGTGACAGGCGATGACGAAATCTTTAAAAAAATAAAAATACTTTAGATATTACTGACTAATCAATGATATAAAAATAAATTGAAATAATAGTAATACAAACAAACCTGTGCCTGAGTAGTGCCACAATGCTCTGTCGAAACATCGAGGTGCACTAGAGTAGATGAAGTATGTGAAATATCCTCAGCATCCTTCGATGATGAGCCATAACTCAGTCGTCGCCCACTATGCACCTCTCGTATCGGCCTATCAACAGCAATCGTCGATGGCTCTAGGGGATCCGAAAAATACTGATCCCACTCCTGCCGCGTAATGGTCGTGCCCGCAATAAAAAATAGAGCAGAGGGGTCACCTGCGAAGTCCCTGGCGACAACTGAAGGCTAAATGACTGCATATAATGAGGATCATCGTGTGACTCAGGGTGTTCACCTGGCTGATCATCTCTAATATCTTCCATGGGTGCCTCAATGCCCCCTTGCGGGGGACCCCGTCCTCACCGACCATGCCTGCCACATCTACCATGTTCAGGCTCCACTGGTGGCCCATGATGGTACTCCTCGGGCAGCAAAATTAGTAACCCGACGGTCAAATACGTGCAAAGCTGTCGTTCCCTCGCCTGTATATTGCATCATCTGCAGTCCCAACTGGTAGAACTAATGCAAGCCAATAGCCTGCATAACATACAAAATATTAATTACAGAAGAATAATGTAACATTATAAGTAAGTATAACAATTAACATACTACTGCCTCATGCCTCCCGGCGTAAGGAATATACCGACCACCAGCGCAATAAACGGGATTCCCGACAAGAAGTCGGGTAACGCTTCCATACCAACCCATGTACTCATGCTCGCCATCCATACGGTCAGGTGGAGGGTATGGCGGAATTAGTTCATACCTCTGGTCCCAAACCTCAATTTGGGCCTCTAGCCATGCCACGTATGTCTGGTCAACCCTGCAACGATCATCCCGCTAGTAATGTGTCCCGTGCCAAATGGGCGGAAAAAGGTACAAGCTGCGGGTGACCAACATGATGAAGGACTCACTCGTTCGGTGGCATGATGCTCAACTATATCGAGACATATCAGTGGGACGGAAGAGCTCCACATAGCTCGGTTGGGGGGAGCAATAATCAAGCAAACTAGCTATGAGCGCGTCGCTATATGGCCTCCATACGAACTATTTAATAAACACAAGAATCATGAGTAAACGTTACACATATCAAGCCAGGCCAAGTAAACTTAAGTATATATGTACCTACGCGACTTTAAGTAAATCCAACAAATCCCTGTAATAAGGGAGATGATGTCGAGCCTCGACCTCGTGTGTGTAGCCTCTCCTATCATGTCATGCCCTAAAACTATATGACTGACACCCAGTACTCTACCAGACCCGAGTGAATCATCCCATAGATTAATACACATCTATATGCCTAATAGGAGGATGCGAAAGCCTCTTCAATTACAATTATTTTAAGATATACGATAAAACATGAAAAATGTCTTTAAGTAATTATTTTTCCTTTGAAGGAAAAGCTTCATAAAGATAAAAGAAAGTTCCATTCATGCACGCCATGTAAGTAGCCATAGGATTACAACCTAAAATGAATACTATTATTATTTATGGAATCTCTATGACACGGAATGGGATAGTCAACCAAGGCATAACCTGGTGGCTCGAAAGAATAGTAATATAATAAAGTCCTCTACGAATATTAGCGTGGAGTCTCGCCAAATAACGTCAACGGTAAATTTAGAGTTGCCCTATCCACGCAGCCCAAGCTGCTCAGGTCCAGTCCCTGAAAATACAAAAATAAAAATGTAGTCGAAAGGCCTAAGCTCCACATGTCTAGTACGAATCATGAATCGTTCCCCAAAAAGAAAATAGGACAAGATTTAAGAAGATATAAGATGTGCAATAATAATTGATATCAAGAAAGAAGCCTTCATATCAATTAACAATTTAGAAAGTAAAATAAAATAATATAGTAAAACATATTTCAAAGTCTTCCTTTAGCATTTATCTTTGCAAAATCATGTTAGAATTTTCATTTACCGGGAGAACTATACCATCACCAATACGAAAGAAGGTCAACTAGGTTATTTACCTAGTGGAAAGTATCATATACCCTACTTGCTTAGGTCGTCTCTTCGTTGTGCCGCACGAATCGACTTAGTCATACTAATAAAGTAGCACAATAATACCCCTAATGGGAAGTACTCTGTCGTAGTTTCCAACCGTAAGGTAGGTTCTACAACTACACCGACACATGTAATTTCATGACCTAATCAGAAAAAGTATCCAAGGTCAATCTCAGTGAATTTAAGTAACTCTCAAAATCTTTACATTTATCAATGATGATATTTATAGCCAAATCAATTATTTGAGAATAGTTAAATCCAAAATATTTCACAACTCATGTATTTCCATTTTAAAAAAAAAATACTACAAGTGTTATTCCCTATTTATTTAGTTTTTTAAAATTAAGATAAAATATTTCAAAAAATAATATTCATAGCACTTAAATCTTTTATGATGCAAGAATGGTACAGTCCCAACTCGATCGTCCCCACAAGCTATGACTCATATTTAGAAACTCAATTTAATCGTGTTTCGATATGAGTATGGAGAAAAGTTCCGAGGGTAGTAAGTTTCAACGTACCTCAAATTACTTCCAACCTTACCCCCAAATGATCCAATAATGACAATGAATCACAATCTACATAGACGAACTCACATAATTCAAGAACGCATCACATTGATACCAACTAAACCAACTAAGTGTCTGACACTTAAAGTCCAATTTCATAAGTTTAACAAAAATCCTCATTTCATCATTTGAAGGTCAATCCTTGAATTTTAACTCCAACTCATTCATTAAACTTGTTATGGGATCTAGTTGTTCCACTAGAAACTCAAAATAACATCGTTCAAACAAGACCCAACACTATTCATCATCTTTACCAACCAACACTTCAATTTCAAGACTAGCTTCTAGGGTTTTATGAATAGATATTTTAATACAAATCTAACTTCATAAATATACTCTACTACGCCCGTGGAGTATAGTACATAAGATTGGAGTGAAGAAATTACCTCTTTGTCAAACCCTAAAAGTTTCAAGATTTGAGTTTCTTGAAATGTCATTAAGATTATCTTCAAATATCTATGAATCCCACGATGTTGGAGGGTTAAGAGATATAATAAATGAACCAAATCTATCAAAGAAATGCATTTAATTCTTACCTTGAAGATGTATTAATGGTAAAGAGCTCCCCTTTCTTTTTAATCCCCAAGACCAAAGTCCAAAATAATATAATTTCTCTCTCTACGAAATGCCTATAAAAATTTCAGCTGTGAGTTTTAAATTTCGGGTGCTGAGTTGCACGCCTTCGTTGCACTTCATTGTCTCATGCTGGGTTCAAATTTATTCCATCACTAAAGCAAAATTTTGGTCTTCAACTTTAATCATTCCATTTCCCAACTTAATATGCTTGCTTTTTGTCTTTCATAATTACTTCCATTATTCCCTTATCTTTGCTATTTAATTAATTTCCTTGTCCCCCCACCCCCACCCCTACCCCATTTTTATATCCTTGTCCCCTTTGTCTCTTTGTTGGCCAACAACTTTTCTAGTTTTCTAAATCCTTTCTTATTAAATTCCAACTCTTCAAGTTGGTTACATACTATTGAATTCTCAAAATTTCAGCACTTATGACATAGAAACTTGATATACTCCAAATGCATTTGATGACCTTGTAACCTCCACTAATTCAATGATTATCTATCGACATTATCCTTAAGCATTTCAATAACTTTGTTACACTCAAATAATCATGTAGATCAAATTTAATTACATTGCATTCTCAAGCTCAAAATTAGTAGGAATTAACTAAAAGAATTTGCGGGGCTTTACATTCTCCCCCACTTAGAAACATTCATTCTCGAATGTAAATTCTTGGTCGTGTTAATGTTTGAAAGCATAATCTCTAAGCCTTTTTCTTACTCCTTAACTCTTTAAGGCTTCAAAATTTTACTAACTCTCTAAATTTTTAAAACTTTCGGCAGAGTTTCCTTCGTTAATAGGCTTATCCCAAAATTTCAACCTCACAACGAGCCATAAAAATACAATATAAACGGCCCCACATGACTCTACTCATCACATCTACCTCTATGAATGCATCCGCGATTTTATATATCTCCAGACACCAGTACATAGCCTCTCCCAACATCACAATAATAAAATTCATTACCATAAGACAATTCTAACAACCATGTGCAATAGATAAATCAATCAATCACTTGCCCCACGGAAGATTATGATAAACTCTAAACTCAAAATTTCTAAAAAAAATAGTCATACCTGAAGTCGCGAATAAGTGTGGATATCAGATTTTCATATCTTTCTCGGCCTCCCAAGTAGCTTCCTCGATGTCATGATTACACCATAACATTTTAACTAAAGCTATGTCCTTAGTCCTCAACCTACTGACTTGCCTATCAAGAATCTCAACAGGTTCTTCGTCATAAGTTAAGCCGTCATTTATTTCTACTACCTCCGGTGAGACAATATGAGCAGGATCAGGCACATACCCCCGTAGCATTGATACATGAAAAATAGGATGAACCAAAGTCATCAATGCAGGTAACTCCAGCTTATAGGCTACTTCCCCAATCCTTTTTAAGATACGATATGGACCAATAAATCTAGGACTTATCTTGCCCTTCTTCCCAAATCTCATAACGCCCTTCATTGGCAATACTTTCAAGAACACTTGATCACCATCTTTAAATTCCAACTTACGTCGATGTACATCTATATAGCTTTTTTGTCCACTATGAGCAGTCTTAAGCCATTGTTGAATCAAAGCCACCTTCTCTAAGGCACCATATACAAGATCGAGACCAAGTAGTCCTACCTCAGTTGGCTCAAACCATCCAATAGGTGATCTACAACGTCGTCCGTACAAAGCCTCATTTGGAGCCATCTGGGTACTAGAATGATAGCTATTATTGTAGGCAAATTCGATCAAAGGTAAGTGTTCCTCTCAATTCCCACCAAAATCAATGACACAAGCCCTCAACATATCCTCAACCGTCTAAATAGTTCTCTCAGCTTGTCCGTCGGTCTGTGGATGAAAAGCGGTTCTAAAATTGACACTTGTACCTAATCTCTCTTGAAAGGACTACCAAAAATGAGCAGTAAATTGGGCCCCTCTATTAGATATAGTGGAGGTTGGAATACAGTGAAGTCTGACAATTTCTTTCAAGTACAACTTAGCATACTGTGGTGCCGTGTCAATCATCTTTACTAGTAAGAAATGCGTCGACTTTGTAAGTCGGTCTACAATCACCCAAATTGAGTCATGCTTCAAGCGGGTGCGAGGCAAACCCACCACAAAGTCCATATTAATCATCTCCCACTTCCAAAGTGGAATTTCAATATTTTGAGCCAACTTACCAGTTCTTTGATGCTCATCTTTTACTTGCTGGCAATTTAAACATCTAGCCACGAAGTCTGAAATGTTTTCCTTCATTCGATTCCACCAATAGATCTCCTGTAAGTCCTTATACATTTTTGTGGACCCTGGACGTATAGAATATTTTGAGTTGTGTGCCATAGCCATAATTTCATTACGAAGTCCATCAATATGTGGCACGCACAAGCGACTGTTCATCCTCAACACCCCATCTTCGTCAAGAGAAAAAGCGAAGATATCTTTAGATTGTACACCATTTCGAATATCCACCAAATTTGGATCTTCAAATTGCTTAGCCTTGACATGCTCAATAAGAGAGGAATGTGCTATAACACAAACATAAATCTCTTTAGCTATCGGTAAATGCGCCAAAGTACCTCCTCACTTTTGTCTTAGCGCGTCGGCTACCATATTCTCCTTTCCCGGATGGTAATGAATGCTTAAATCATAATCTTTTTCTAACCATCTCCTTTGCCTCAAGTTTAATTCCCTCCGCTTAAATATATATTGAAAGCTTTTATGGTCGGTGTATACTTCATAGTGCTCACCGTACAAGTAATGCTGCCAAATTTTCAAAGAAAATACAACCGCAACAAGTTCCAAGTCATGGGTTAGATGGTGTTTCTCATGGATCTTCAACTGTTTAGAAGCATAAGCAATAACCTTACCTTTCTGCATCAATACACAACCCAACCCAACTCTAGAAACATCACAGTAAACCATAAAGTCACCCAAACTTATTGGCAACGTCAATACCAGCGCCGTAGTCAATCTAACTTTCAACTCTTGAAAACTTCTCTCGCAAGCATTCGACCACTGAAACTTCGTAGCTTTCTATGTCAACTTGGTTAACGGAGATGCAATAGTAGAAAAACCTTCAATAAATCGCTGATAGTAACCCACTAATCCCAAGAAACTACGGATATCTGTTAGTGTAGTTGGTCTAGTCCAAATCTTAACCGCATCAATCTTTTGAGGATCAACCTTAATACTTTCACGAGATACCACATGACCCAAGAATGCCACTGATTCAAGCCAAAATTCACACAGAAGATTTGGCATATAACACTGTAATGACCTGACTTGTCGTTTTAAGAATTTATGCCCCGTTCAGTGACTTAAGGTCTCGAGCAGCTTCATAAAATGTATTATGACCCTCGTATGTTTTCAAGTTTGGTTTTCGGAAGATTCAGAATTTAATTTAAAGAACAATTCTCATTTTTGAAGTTTCAATGGAAAGAGTTGACCGGAGAGTTGACTTTTGAGAAAACGATCCCGGGATAGAATTTTGATGATTCCAATAGCTCCGTATGGTGATTTTGGACTTAGGAGCATGTCCAAAAATATTTTTGGAAGTTCGTAGTGAAAGTTTGCTTGAAATGGCGAAAGCTAAATTTTTGGAAAGTTTGACCGGGGAGTTGACTTTTTGATATCGGAGTCAGAATCCAATTCTGAATTTTTTTTATAGATCCGTTATGTCATTTAGGACTAGTGTGCAAAATTTGAGGTCAATCGAAATTGATTTGATACGTTTCGGCGCGTTCGGAGTAAGTTTGAAGAATTTGAAATTTCTAAGTTGAATCAATTTGGTTTGAGGTATGATTCTTAGTTTTGATGTTGTTTTACGCGTTTTGAGGGTTCGAGCGAGTCCATTTTACGATTTCAAACTTGTTAGTATGTTCGGACAGGGCTATGGTGGCCTTGGGTGTTAACCGAACGAGGCTCAGACTAAGTTTGAACTTGGAGAGCAACAACTGAAGCTCCCAGCTTCTGGTGCAATTACACCTGTGCTTGGACAGCCGTAGGTGCGAGCTCGCGGAAGCAAGTTTTTATATTACACCACCGACACAAAATTCTTACAATGGTTATTCCAGTTATTCGGCACAGACTCAGCATGAGCAGCCATGATCTCAAAGGGGTTGTTATGAGTGTGGTGATACTAGGTATATCATGAGAAAATATCCCAGACTTGGGAGGGGTGGATTTTATCAGAACACTCAGGCTATGGGCCCTAATACAGTTACTACCCCACGCGCACAACCAGTTAGAGTTGGAGGACATGCGGGTATAGGGCGCCCTAGAGAGGGAGGCCCAACCCGTTGATATATTTGCTATGGTGTGGCTGAGGCCACTACACCAGATGGTGTCGTTACAGGTATGATCCTGATCTGTTATAAAAGAATATTTTTCCTTAATTTGATTCGGTTCTGAATATTGAGGCGAGTCCTCCTATTATGCTCCGCGTATGGGTGAGCTTCGTAATTTTTTGAATCACTTATATGTTATCCATGTTGGGAGATTCGATGAGGTTAGCCCGTGTCTATCATTTTTATTTTGTACACCATTGAGGACTATAAGTCCAAAAGTGACTTTCTAATACTCTCTACAGTGAGTTTTGATGTGATTTCGGAATAATTGATCTCAATTTTATGAATTTTATGCCCTATTGGTATGGGGGTTCATTATGTGTTGTGAAAATTATTTACGAAATTTATTAAAAAGAAGAAAGAAAGGGAATGGAAAATTTTCAGTTGGCGCAATGTGAAAAATAGTTGTGATTCAGAGTTGAGGACGAGATCCTCGCATTTTTATATGATGTGAAATATTTAAACCGGGCTACAAGTTGCGGTGGAAGTTATATAAGGATGAGGTCCTTGTGATGAAAAATATTTATGTGTTTAAATTCTCCCTTTGTGAAATTTAATTTGTACTATAGTACTAATAGGGAGTCATGCCTGTTAGGCTTATTTGATAATTATTTTATATGTTTCTGTGCATATTTAGCTATATATGTGCTATAAACATTTCGTTTTAGCCTATAAGGTGAGTGCCCAGGTGGTGTTAAATGCGACTCGTTGATTCGGATAAATAATTATGAGGTATTCATGCCTCGCGTGTTGCTGTCAGTGTTGAGAAAATTTGAAATGAGATTTTAGTTAATATGAGATTAATTGAGGATGTTGGAATTAATTATAAATAACTATTATGACCAGAGATATGGTTATGGGCATACGTATAATATGTGTGTAGGAACGAAATTGCTACCGCCGGTTGAGACTAACATAATGTGTTAATATGGAAAATCAGGCCTTTTGAAATTAATTGGAGTGTAAGAAATTGGCTTTAAAGTTTATAAATGAGGGTAAAAAGGAATAATCTCAGCTAAGATGATGTTGTCGGACCCATGTTAAATTGCGGGGACATAGAATCACCCGCGAGTATGTGTGTGAGGATACGCTCAGTAATTAAATGTCCTCAGAATAATTCTTGGCACATTCGAGGACGAACGTATGTTTTAAGAGGGGGAGAATGTAACGACCCGACTTGTCATTTTAAGAATTTATGCCCCGTTTAGCGACTTAAGGTCTCGAGCAACTTCGTAATATGTATTATGACCTGCGTGTATTATCGAGTTTAGTTTTCGGAAGATTCGGAATTTAATTTAAAGAACAATTCTCATTTTTTAAGCTTAAATGGAAAGAGTTGACTGGAGAGTTGACTTTTAAGAAAATGACCCCTGAATAGTATTTTGATGATTCCAATAGCTCCGTATGGTGATTTTGGACTTAGGAGCGTGTCCGGAAGATTTTTTGGAAGTCTGTAGTGAAATTTTGCTTGAAATGGCGAAAGTTGAATTTTTGGGAAGTTTGACCGGGAAGTTGACTTTTAGATATCAGAGTCGGAATCCAGTTCTGAAACTTTTTATAGATCCGTTATGTCATTTATGACTTGTTTGTAAAATTTGAGGTCAATCCGAATTGATTTGATATGTTTCGGCGCGTTTGGAGTAAGTTTGAAAATTTTAAAATTTTTAAGTTCAATCAATTTGGTTTGAAGTATGATTCTTAGTATTGATATTGTTTTACGCATTCCGAGGGTTCGAGCGAGTCCGTTTTATGATTTCAAACTTGTTGGTATATTCGGGCGGGGTCCCGGGGGCCTCGGGTGTTAACCGGACGAGGCGCGGACCAAGTTTGAACTTGGAGAGCAACAGCTGAAGCTCCCAGCTTCTGATGCAATCACACCTGTGCTTGGACAGCCACAGGTGCGAGCTCGCGGAAATGAGGCATGAGTCGCAGAAGCGGAAATGCATGGGCTGGCTAGGCACCGCGGGCGCGACGAAATTTTCTGCAGGTGCGAAGACCGCAGGCGCGAAGAAAACCATCGCAGGCACGCACATCGCAAGAGCGGGAGTTTTGCCGCGGGTGCGAAGACTGCAGGTACGAAGAAATCATTGCAGGTGCGGACACTGCATGCACGGTGTTTCCCATCGCGGGCGCGAAGATCGCTAGGCAGTGAGTGTTAAAATGGGGGTTTGATCATTTTTGCTCATTTCTTCATTCTTGGACGATTTTTGGGCGATTTTGGAGGAGTTCTTCATGACTTTGACTTGGGTAAGTGTCCTATATCCTAAAGTGATTATATTTCATAAATTCATGATTATATTCATCGTTTAATTCGGATTTAATTGGAAGAAAAACAAGATTTTTGGAAAACTTTTCAGGAATGAAAATTTAAGATTTGGAGGTCGAGTTGTTATCGGAATTTGATAAAATTGGTATGGTTGAACTCATATCGGAATGAGCTGTCGGATTTTGGGAGTTTCGTCGGATTCCGAGACATAGACCCCACGGGCGATTTTTGAGTTAAATTTTGAATTTTGTTGGAAAATTAGTATTTTCATATAGAATTAATCCCTATAATTAGTATTGACTGAATTGAATTAATTTGGATAGATTTGAGTTGTCTGAAGGTCAATTCAAGTAAGAAAACAAGTTTGGAATATTGGCCTAACTTCAAAAAATAAAAGTAAGTATCTTGCCTAACCTTGAGTGGGGGAAATTACCCCTTAGGCATCGAGTCTTATGTGCCATTTGCGAAAGGTGAAAAGCCGTGTATGCGAGGTGACGAGTACGTACTCGGGCTTATATGTGAAAGTTTTATTGGGTTAAAGTCTTAGGCATTATTGTTTAGTAAATTGGATAATTGTTGGCATTTATTAAATCATCAATTTTCCATGCCTCAATTCTCGTTTGTTGAATTTGTTTTTATATGACAATTTGATGTGATTATTAATTGAATATTTATGTGAATTCCGTGAGTTTGTTGACTTGATATTTCCTGAAAATAATTATATTATGGATTTTCCATCTGCAAATAATTAATGAAATAAGTTTAAACTGAGGTATTAATATAATTATCAGGAATTTGGATTAATGAAGGTGTTGCCCTATACTGAGTATTTTCTATATTTGTTGATTGTTTTGAGGTTTTATATATGTTGTGTGGAGCCTTGGGCTATTTTTGAGAAATTTATTGATTTTACTATATCGTTGGAATTGGTTGTGGTTGTTGGGCAAATTGTTATAGGAATTGATTGTGTTGTGTTCTGTGATTTGAGTTATTATTATGAGGATATAAGGGTGACATTTCACTATTGATATTATGTAGGTATAAGGGTGTCATGACCCAAAATCCCAACACAGGCGTCGTGATGGCACCTAGTCTCTAAGACTAGGTAAGCCGATTTTCATTATATTTCGAAGCCATTTTTTTAATAGAATTTGAATTAAATAGATAATCAAAACCAACAGCAGAACAAATATGAATATAACAACCTCCCAAGACTGGTAGTATCGAGTCACGAACTCTAATAGAATACATGAAATGATCTCAAAGATCGAATACTCAGAACTGTTTGATTAATAATTAACAGTACAATAAAATAAAAAGACTTCAAGAGACTGCGACGACCAAGCAGCTCTACCTTGAATCATTGCGATCACACTTTAACTCTGTCCGAGTCCGATAGCTCCAATACCTGGCTCTTCACAAAAATGTGCAGAAGTGTAGTATGAGTACACCGTGGTCGGTACCCAGTAAGTATCAAGACTAACCTCAGTGGAGTAGAGACGAGGTACAGTCAAGACACTCACTAGTCTAATAGCATGTGCAATAAGATATACAAAATAATAGGAAACAAATAACAATAAGGGCAACATGAACACCATTAATAATGCTCAACAATTTATAAATATAGGTACACCCAATTAAATTAAGTATTTCAAATAAATATCTTTCACATATAATTCTTCCGAATAAATCTCTTTCGAATATAATTGCTTCAAATAAATATCTTTCAAATATACTTCCTTTAAATAAATCTGTCTCAAATATAATTTCTTCAAATATATATTTTGAATATAATTCTTTCAATTAAAAAGTCACCATGTGACACTTCATTTCATAATCATAAAACTACGGGTCTCAGTCCATTTTCATATTTTTCATAAACACGGGTCTCAGCCCACTTTCATATTTTCACGGCACTTCGTGCCTATAATTAAATCATCATATTTTCCCGGCACCTCGTGCCCTCATTTCATATCACAACTGCACAGACAATTCACGTGCCAATATCATCATTATTTACTCACGACACCTCGTGCCCACATTTCATATCATAATCCGCATGGCAATAGTCACATACCCCAATTTCAACATAAATCAGACTATTACCAATTTACCAACAACTTGACCAATTGTACAAGATATAAAAATAAACACAATAAAAATCACAACATCACATAAAAATTTCCAACACAACAACCCCATATCATCACATATCATCCCTGACAATAGCCACCATTATCTCTCCTATAGCCACCTTTATCACTCCTATAATAGCCTCCCTTATCCCTCCGCCCTGACAATATCAATAGCCACCCTTATCGCTCCTATAGCCACCCTTATCGCCCTGCCCACACAATACCCCAATACATATAACAACAGTGAAATGCCTCCCTTATGCCCACATAATATCAACAGTGAGATGCCACTCTTATATCCTCAAAATGATAACTCAATTAACACAATAATTTACACGGAATATTATCACGGCAACGTAACAAAAATCAATTCATATCACAATTTGCCCAATGGCCACAACCAATTCCAAGGATATAATAAAATTAATTAATTTCATAATAAATAGCCCAAGGCTCCACACAATGTATATAAAACCTAAAAAATAATCAATAGAGATAGAAAAATAATCAACATAGGGCACACCTTCATTAATCCAAATTTAGATAATTATATTAACACTTCTTCTTAAGCTTGCTTAATTAATTATTTGCATAAGAAAAATTCATAATGAAATCAAATTCCAAGAAATATCAAACCATCAAACTCACAGAAATCACATAACTATACAAGTAATAATTACATCGAATTGTCATATAAAAACAAGTTCGATTATTGTGATTTGAGGCATGACAATTAGATGATTAAATATATATCAACAATTATCCAATTTATTACACAATATGCCCAAGACTTTAACTCAATAAATTTTGCACATATAAGCCCGAGTACGTACTCGTCACCTCGCGTACACGGCTTTTCACATTTCACAAATGGCACATAAGACTCAATGCCTAAGGGGTAATTCCCCACTCGAGGTTAAGCAAGATACTTACCTTTTTGAAATGAGGCCGATATTTCAAAATAGCCTTCTTGCTTAAATTGACCTCCGGATAACTCAAATCTATCCAAATTAATTGTATAACTTCATTAAAATTCATCGAAAATAATTACGGATAATAAAACGTCGACTTGAATATTTATTCTAAAAAGTCAACAAAAGTCAACGTGGGGCCCGCCTCTCGGAACCCGTCATAATTTTTACAAAATCCAAACACCCATTCCGATACGAGTTCAACCATACCGATTTTATCAAATTCCGATAACAACTCAACCTCCAAATCTTAAATTTTTGTTTTTGGAAGATTTTGCAAAAATCTTGATTTTTCTTCCATAATTTCACGGATTCATAACGTAAATGAATATGGAATCATGAAATATAATCAATATAGGATAAGGAACACTTACCCCAATATTTTTCCGTGAAAATCGCCCAAAAATCACCCAAGAACCGTGCTCCAAAAATCCAAAACGAAATGAAGGAAATGACCATTTTTGGTCCTTAAGTTTCTGCCCATCCGTCAATAAAAGTCTATTTTACGTCACTAAAAGTCCACACCAGAACTTGCTTGCACTAGCTTTCATCCAATCGATCATGACTTTGTGTACATATGAATTAATGACCATTTTTGGTCCTTATGTTTCTGACCATCCGTCACTAAAAGTCCATTTTACGTCACTAAAAGTCCACACCAGAACTTGCTTGCACCAGCCTTCATTCAATCAATCATAACATATGTCCAAATGATGAATGGTTTAACTTTATAGAAACTAGAATCAAAAAAATATATAACTTTCATGTTTTGAAAATTTTCTGATTCCTTATGGATTGCGAGATATAAGCTTCCAAAGTCGGCTCCATGCATTAGAAATTTCTGGCGAAATTTCTAGCGAAACTGCTCTACCAGCCTTTATTCAATCTAACTTAAATTTTTGTACAAATATCCAAATAATGAATGGTTTAACTTTATGGAAACTAGAATCATAGAGCTACAACTTTGACATTTAAAAATTTTCAGATTCCTTATAGATTGTGAGATATAAGCTTCCAAAGTTGGCTCCATGCACCAGAAATTTCTGGCAAACAGCTCTGCAACAGAATTTTCCAGCAACCCTCTTTGTCCGAAATCTATTCCGTTTAACTTCCAAAATCCACCCGAGGCCCTCGAACCTTAACCAATTATATCGACATGTACAAAATATAATACGAACTTAGTCGAGGCTTCATACCATGTCAAACAACACCGAAATTACGAATCGCGCAACGAATCTAATTATGAGTTTTTAAATCTTCCAACTTTTATATTTTGCGCCGAAACGTATCAAATCAATCCGGAATGACTTTAAATTTTGTACACGATTCATAAATGACATAATGGAGTTGTTCTAATTTTTAGAATCGGATTCCGACCCCGATATCAAAAAGTCAACTCTCGGTGAAACTTTCCAAAAATCTTCTATTTTCCAACTTTCGCCAAAATGCACCAAATTGTCCTACGGACTTCCAAATCCAAAACCGAACACATGCCTAACTCTGAAATCACCATACGAAGCTATTGACATCATCAAAATTCCATTCTGAGGTCGTTTACTCAAAAGTCAACTCTCCGGTCAACTCTTTACATTTAAGCTTCAAAATGAGAATTTTTCTTTAAATTTAATTCTGAATCTTCCGAAAACCAAACTCGACCACACGCGCGGGTCATAATAAATATTACTAAGCTGCTTGAGACCTTTAGAAGCTGAACAAGGCGTAAATTCTTAAAACGACAATTCGGGTCGTTACATCCTCCCCCTTTTAAAACATATGTTCGTCCTCGAACGTGCCAAGAATTATTTTGAGGACTTTAAATTACTGAGTGTGTTATTACATACATACTCGCGGGTGATTCTATCACTGCATATTAGCATGTGTCCGACAACACCATCTCAGTTGAGATTATTTCTTTAATCCACATTTATAGCTTTAAAGCCAATTTCTTACACTCTAATCAATTTCAGAAGGCCTGATTTTCATATTAACACACTGTGTTGGTCTCAACCGGCTATAGCAATTTCGTGCCTGCACACATTGTACGTATGCCCGTAACCACATCTCTGGTCGTAATAGCTGTTCATAATTAAATCCAGCATCCTCAATTAACCTCATATTAATCAAAATCTCTTTTCACATTTTCACAACACTGACAGCAACACGCAAGGCATGAAGACCTCATAATTATTTATCCGAATTAATGAATCGCATTTAACGCCATCTCGACATTCACCTTATAGGCTAAAACTCAATATTTACAGCACAATTATGGCTAAATATGAACAGAAATACATAAAACAATTATCTAATAAGCCTAACAGGCATGACTCCTTATTAGTACTATAGTACAATTTAAATTTCACAAAGGGAGAATTTAAAGTCATAATTCTTCACGAGAAGGATCTCGTCCTTATATAACTTCCACCACGGCTTGTAGTCCAGTTTAAATATTTCACATCATATAAAAATGCGAGGATCTCGCCCTCAACTCTGAATCACAAGTATTTTGCACATTGTGCCAATTGAAATTTTCCATTTCCTTTCTTTCTTCTTTTTTTAATAAATTTCGTAAACAATTTTCACAACATATAATGAACCCCCATACCAATAGGGCATACAATTCATAAAATTGAAATCAATTATTTCGAAATTACATCAAAACCTACTGTAGTGAGTAATAGCAAGTCACGTTTGGACTTATAACCCTCCTTAGTGTATAAAAATAAGAATGATAGACACGGGTTAACATCATCAAATCTCCCAACAGGGATAAACATATAAGTAGGTCACAAAATTACGATGCTCACTCATAAACGGAGCATAATGGAGTACTCGCCTCAATATTCAGAACCGAATCAAATTAAGGAAAAAATATCCTTTTATAACAAATTGAGATCGTACCTGTAATGACACCATCTGGTGCAGTGGCCTCAACCACACCATAGCAAATATATCAACGGGTTGGGCCTCCCCTCTAGAGCGCCCTTTATCCGCCTGTCCTCCATCCCTAACTGGCTGTGCACGTGGGGTAGTAACTGCATTTGGGCCTATAGCCTGAGTGTTCTGATGAAATCCACCTCTCCCAAGTCAGGGACAATCTCTCATGATGTGCCTAGTAACACCATACTCATAAAAATCCATATGCGGTCGCGGTTGCTCTTACTGAGACTGTACCGGGTAACTGGAATAACCACTATAAGAATCTTGTGTCGGTGGTGCACTATAAGAACTTACTGGGGCACCCCGAGTAATATGATGTGTAGACTGAGCTAGCCGACTGCCCGAACCTCCGCCCTAATGGGTCATAGAAGAAGAGTAAAATCCACTAAACCCTCCAAAGCTTCGAGACCTTTTGGCCTCCTTAGACTCCCTTTCCTCACCTAAAACACCCTCAATCATCCTCGCAATCTCCACTACTTGCCGAATTGGAGTATCTGTTTGCAACTCTCGAGCCATTCATATTTTAAGATCATAATCGAGCCCCTTAATGAATCTGCGGACCTGCTCTCTAACGGTAGGAACCAAAGTAGGTGCACCACGAGCTAACTTACTGAACCTGATGGCATATTCTGACACTGTCATTGTGCCCTGACGCAACCGTTCAAACTCTGTGCACCACACATCTCGGAGGGTCTGGGGAACAAATTCCTTCAAAAATATCTCTGAAAAATGAGCCCAAGTAGGTGGTATTGCATCGGCTGGTCTACCTTTTTCATAGCGTTGCCACCACTGATACGCTGCGCCTGAAAGTTGAAATGTAGTAAAGGAAACTCCGCTCACTTCCACAATACCCATAGTGCGGAGAATACGGTGACACTTTTCTAGAAATCCCTGAGCATCCTCTGTAGTTGTGCCACTAAAAGTAGGTGGGCCGTACCTCTTAAACCTCTCAAGTCACTTTTGTTCTTTTTCTGATGCCTCTGGCCCGACCTCAGGCTGAACCGGAATAACTATTTGTACTGGTACTATACCCGGAACTTGACCAATATGAACCTGCTGCTCTGGAGTATGGGCTGTAGGATTTGGTGAAATAGAGATCAATCCCGCCTGAGTTAATGTACCAAACATGTTCAGGAACTGTGCCAAAGTATCCTGAAGTACGAGGGTAACAATAGGTGCTTCTGGTACCTGTCCCCCAACTGGAGCTACTAGCGGCTCCTCAACTACTGCTCTGACAGGTGCTCCAGTCGCAGCACGTGACCTTCCTTGACCTCTACCTCGGCCTCTACCTCAGCACCAGCCTCTTTCAGCCCTAGCAGTATGTACGGATGCCTGTTCAGCTAACCCGATAGCACGTGTCCTTACCATCTGTGAGAGAATAGAGATACAAAGGCTCAAATTCCACAATCAACAAATCCGCACGACAGGAATGAAATAAGTGAAAATTTCCTAATAGTTCTATAGCCTCTCGAAGATAAGTACAGACGTTTCCGTACCGATCCGTAAGACTCTACTAGACTCGTTCGTGACTCGTAGAACCTATGAACCTAGAGCTCTGATACCAACTTGTCACGACCCAAAATCCCACCACAGGCATCATGATGGCACCTAGTCTCTAAGACTAGGTAAGCTGATTTCCATTACATTTCGAAGCCATTATTTTTAATAGAATCTGAATTAAATAGATGATCAAAACCAACAGTGGAACAAATATGAATATAACAACCTCCCAAGACTGGTAGTACTGAGTCACGAACTCTAACTGAATACATAAAATGATCGCAAGGATCGATACTCAATATTGTTTGATTAATAATTAACAGTACAATAAAATAAAAAGACTTCAAGGGACTACGATGACCAAGAAACTCTACATTGAATCCTTGCGATCACACTTTAACTCTGTCCGAGTCCGATAGCTCTAATACCTGGCTCTGTACAAAAATATGCAGAAGTGTAGTATAAGTACACCTCGGTCGGTACCCAGTAAGTATCAAGACTAACCTCAGTGGAGTACTGATGAGGTACAGTCAAGACACTCACTAGTCTAATAGTCTGTGCAATAAGATATACAAAATAATAGGAAACAAATAACAATAAGGGCAACAAGAACACCATTAATAACGCTCAACAATTTATAAATATAAGTACACCCAATTAAATCAAGTATTCCAAATAAATATCTTTCACATATAATTCTTCCGAATAAATCTCTTTCAATATAATTCCTTCAAATAAATATCTTTCAAATATACTTCCTTTAAACAAATCTCTCTCAAATATAATTTCTTCAAATAAATACCTTTCGAATGTAATTCTTTCAAATAAATCTTTTTGAATAAAAATCCTTCCAAATAAATATTGTGAATATAATTCATTCAAGTAAAAATTCACCATGTGATACTTTATTTCATAATCATACAACTACAGGTCTCAGCCCATTCATATTTTTTATAAACACGGGTCTCAGCCCACTTTCACATTTCCACGGCACTTCCTGCCTATAATCAAATCATCATATTTTCCCGACACCTTGTGCCCTCATTTTATATCACAACTGCACGGATAATTCAGATGCCAATATCATTATTATTTACTCATGACACTTCGTGCCCACATTTCATATCATAATCTGCATGGCAATGGCCACAGACCCCAATTTCAACATAAATCAGACTATTACCAATTTACCAACAACAAGACTTATTGCACAAGATATAAAAATAAACACAATAAAAATCACAATATCACATAAAAATTTCCAACGCAACAACCCCACATCATCACATATCATCCTTGACAATAGCTACCATTATCTCTCCTATAGCCACCTTTATCACTCCTATAATAACCTCCTTTATCCCTCCGCCCTGACAATATCAATAGCCACCCTTATTGCTCCGCCCAGACAATACCCCAACACACATAACAACAGTTAAATGCCTCCCTTATGCCCATATAATATCAACAATGAGATACCACCCTTATATCCTCAAAATGATAACTCAATTAACACAATAATTTACACGAAATATTCTCACGGCAACGTTACAAAAATCAATTCATATCACAATTTGCCCAATGGCTACAACCAATTCCAAGGATATAACAAAATTAATTAATTTCATAACAAATAGCCCAAGGCTCCACACAATGTATATAAAACCTAAAAAATAATCAATAGAGATAGAAAAATAATCAACATAGGGCATACCTTCATTAATCCAAATTTAGATAATTATATTAACACTTCTTCTTAAGCTTGCTTAATTAATTATTTGCATAGGAAAAATTCATAAGGAAATCAAATTCCAAGAAATATCAAACCATCAAACTCACGGAAATCACATAACTATACAAGTAATAATTACATCGAATTGTCATATAAAAACAAGTTCAATTATTGTGATTTGAGGCATGACAATTAGATGATTAAATATATACCAATAATTATCCAATTTATTACACAATATGCCCAAGACTTTAACTCAATAAATTTTGCACATATAAGCCCGAGTACGTACTCGTCACCTCGCATACACGGCTTTTCACATTTCACAAATGGCACATAAGACTCAATGCCTAAGGGGTAATTCCCCCACTCGAGGTTAAGCAAGATACTTACCTTTTTGAAATTAGGCCGATATTCCAAAATAGCCTTCTTGCTTGAATTGACCTCCGGACAACTTAAATCTATCCAAATTAATTGTATAACTTCATTAAAATTCATCGAAAATAATTCCGGATAATAAAACGTCGAATTGAAAATTTATTCTAAAAAGTCAACAAAAGCCAACACGGGGCCCGCCTCTCGGAACCCGACATAATTTTCACGAAATTTGAATATCCATTCCGATACGAGTTCAACCATACTGATTTTATCAAATTCCGATAACAACTCGACCTCCAAATCTTAAATTTTCGTTTTTGGAAGATTTTGCAAAAATCTTGATTTTTCTTCCATAAATTCACGGATTCATGATGTAAATGAGTATGGAATCATGAAATATAATCAATATAGGATAAGGAACACTTACCCCAATATTTTCCCATGAAAATCGCCCAAGCACCGTGCTCCAAAAATCCAAAACGAAATGAAAGAAATGACCATTTTTGGTCCTTAAGTTTCTGTCCATCTGTCACTAAAAGTCCATTTTCCGTCACTAAAAGTCCACACCAGAACTTACTTGCACCAGCCTTTATTCAACCGATCATAACTTTATGTACAAATTTCGAAATAATGAGTGGTTTAAATTTATGGAAACTAGAAACAAAAGACTACAACTTTCATGTTTTGAAAATTTTTCGATTTCTTATGAATTGCGAGATATAAGCTTCCAAAGTCGGCTCCACACATCAGAAATTTCTGGCGAAACTGCTCTAATAGTGTTCATTCAATCCAACTTAACTTTCTGTACAAATCTCCAAATAATGAATGGTTTACCTTTATGGAAACTAGAATCAAAGGGCTAAAACTTTGACATTTTTATATTTTTTCAGATTCTTTATAGATTGCGAGATATAAGCTTCCAAAGTTGGCTCGACGCACCAAAAATTTATGGCGAACAGCTCTGCAACATAAATTTCCAGCAACCCTCTTTGTCCGAAATCCATTCCGTTTACCTTCCGAAATCAACCCAAGGCCCTCGGGACCTTAACCAATTATACCAACATGTCCCAAAATATAATACGAACTTAGTCCCGGCTTCATACCACGTCAAACAACACCGAAATTATGAATCGCGCATCGAATCGAATTATGAGTTTTTAAATCGTCCAACTTCTATATTTTGCGCCAAAATGTGTCAAATCAATACGGAATGACTTCTAATTTTTCACACGAGTCATAAATGACATAATGGAGTTGTTCCAATTTTTAGAATCGGATTCCGACCCCGATATCAAAAAAAAACTCTAAATCAAACTTTCCAAAAATCTTCTATTTTCCAACTTTTGCCAAAATACACCGAATTGTCCTACAGACTTCCAAATCCAAATTCGGGCACACGCCTAACTCCGAAATCACCATAAGAAACTATTGACATCATCAAAATTCCATTCTGAGTTCGTTTGCTCAAAAGTCAACTCTCCGATCAACTCTTTCCATTTAAGCTTCAAAATGAGAATTTTTCTTTAAATTTAATTCCGAATCTTCCGAAAACCAAACTCGACCATGAACGTGATTCATAATATATATTACGAAGCTGCTCGAGACCTTTAGTAGCTGAACAAGGCATAAATTCTTAAAACGACAAGTCGGGTCATTACAAAGGGTAGCATTTCACTATGGTTATGTGTGTTGGGATATTGTCTGGGCGGAGTGATAAGGGTGGCTATTATACAGAGCGATAAGGGTGTCGATTGATATTGTCAGGGTGGAGGGATAAGGGAGGCTATTATAGGAGTGATAAGGATGGCTATAGGAGAGATAATGGTAGCTATTGTGAGGGATGATATGTGATGATGTGGAGTTATTGCGTTGGTAATTTTTATGTGATGTTGTGATTTTCCTTATGTTTATTTTTATATCTTGTGTAATTTGTCTTGTTGTTTCGGTAAACTTGACAATAGTGTGATCTATGTTGAAATTAGGAGCTTGTGGCTATTGCCGGGCGGATTATGAAATGAAATATGGGCACGAGGTGCTGTGAGTAAATAATGATGATATTGGCACGTGAATTTTTCGTGCAGTTATGATATAAAATGTGGGCACGAGGTATCGTGGTTAAATGATGATGATATTGGCACGTAAATTGTCCGTGCAGTTGTGATATGAAATGTGGGCACAAGGTGCCGTGGTTAAATGATGATGATATTGACATGTGAGTTGTCCATGCGCTTGTGATAGAGAAATTAGCACGAGGTCTCATGGAAATATGAAAGTGGGATGACCCGTATTTTATGATTCTGAAATGAGGAGCCACAGGGTGACTTTTATTCGAAAGATATTTATTTGAAGGAATTATATTTGAAAGATATTTATTTGAAGGAATTATATTTGGAAGAGATTTATTTGAAAGAATCATATTTGAAAGATATTTATTTGAAGGGAGTATAGCCGAAATATATTTTTATTAGAAAGCATTATATCCTGAAGATTATTATTTGAGAAGCATATAGGCGAAAGATTTATATTTGAAGGACTTGATTAATTGGATGTACTTGTACTTATTATTTATTGAGCAATATTAATGGTGTTCTTGTTGCCCTGCTGTGTATATCACTGGTTGATTAATGTTGCCATTATTGTTATTTGTTTTCCTATTATTTTTGTATACTATATTGCACAGGTTATTAGACTAGTGAGTATCTTGATTGTACTTTGTCACTACTCCACTGAGGTTAGTCTTGATACTTACTGGGTACCGAGTGTGGTGTACTCATACTATACTTCTGTACATTTTTGTGTAGAGCCAGGTATTGGAGATATCGGACTCGGACAGAGTTAGAGTGTGATCGCAAGGATTCAAGGTAGAGCTGTTTGGTCATCGCAGTCCCTTGGAGTCTTTCCATTTTATTGTACTCTTAATTGTTAATCAAACAATATTGAGTATTTGATCCTTGAGATCATTTTATGTATTCAGTTAGAGTTCGTGACTCAGTATTACTAGTCTTGGGAGGTTATTTGTAATTATTTTCGCGGTTGGTTTCTATTTTAACAAAAAATAATTTGGCTTGAATTGTATTTATAATTGGCTTACTTAGTCTTAGAGACTAAGTGCCATCACGACGCCTGTGGTGGAATTTTGGGTCTTGACAAGTTGGTATCAGAGCTCTAGGTTAATAGGTTTTACGAGTCACGAACGAGTTTAGTAGAGTCTTGCGGATCGGTACGGAGACGTCTGTACTTATCTTCTAGAGGCTACAGAACTGTTAGGAAATTTCCACTTCTTTCATTCATGTCGTGCGGATTTATTGATTGCGGAATTTGAGCCTTTATATCTCTATTCTCTCACAGATGGTGAGGACACGTACTACCGGGTCAGATAAGCAGGCACCCGCACATACTGCTAGGGCCGCAAGAGGTCGGGGCCGAGGTAGAAGCAGAAGAAGGGCGCGTGCTGCGACTAGAGCACCTGTTAGAGCAGCAATTGAGGAGCCTCCAGTAGCTCCAGTTGGGGGACAGGTACCGGAAACACCTATTGTTACCCCCGGACTTCAGGATACTTTAGCACAGTTCTTGAATATGTTTGGTACATTAACTCAGGCAGGATTGATCTCCGTTGCGCAAAATATTTCATAGATTGGGGGAGTAACTCAGACTCCTACCGCTCGTACTCTAGAGCAGCGAGTTCACATTGGTCAGGTTCAGGGTGTAGTATTGGTACAACCTGTTATTCCGTTTCAGCCAGAGGTCGGGCCAGAGGCATCGGAAGAAGAACAAAAGAGATGAGGTTTAAGAGGTATAGTCTACCTACCTTCAGTGGCACTGCTACAGAGGATGCCCAGGGATTTCTAGAAAAATGTCACAGTATTCTCTGCACCATGGGTATTGTGGAAGTGAGCGGAGTTGCCTTTACCACATTTCAGCTGTCAGGAGCAGCGTATCAATGGCGGCAAATCTATGAAGAAGGTTGACCAGTCGATGTAATGCCATTTATGCACATTTTTGTACTGACTGTGGTGTACTCATACTACACGTCTGCACATTTTTGTGTAGAGTCAGGTATTGGAGATATCGGACTCGGACAGAGTTATAGTGTGATCGCAAGGATTCAAGATAGAGCTATTTGGTCGTCGCAGTCCCTTGGAGTCTTTCCATTTTATTGTACTGTTAATTATTAATCAAACATTATTGAGTATTCGATCCTTGAGATCATTTCATATATTCAGTTAGAGTTCGTGACTCAGTATTACCAGTCTTGGGAGGTTGTTTGTAATTATTTCCGCGGTTGGTTTCTATTTTAACAAAATACAAATTGGCTTGAATTGTATTTATATTCGGCTTACTTAGTCTTAGAGACTAAGTGCCATCACGACGCCTGTGGTGGGATTTTGGGTCGTGACAAACTCATTCTCTAAAAGTGTCTGCAACACTATTCTCAAATGATTGGCATGCTCCTATTGACTTCACGAATAAGCGAATATGTCATCAATGAAAACAATCACGAAACTGTCAAGAAATGGTTTGAAAACCAGATTCATTAGATCCATAAAAGCTGTGTGTGCATTTGTTAGCCCAAATAACATCACCAAAAATTCATAATGCCCGTAGCGGGTCCGAAAAGCTATTTTGGGAATATCCTTCTCTCGAATTTTCAACTGATGATACCCGACCTTAAATCAATCTTTGAGAAGAACTCCGCCCCTTGCAACTAGTCAAACAAGTCATCTATTCGAGGTAATGGATACCTATTCTTGATGGTCACTTTGTTAAGTTGCCTGAAGTCAATACAGATCCTCAAAGAACCATCTTTATTTTTCAGAAACAATACTGGCGCACCCAAGGTGATACACTAGGTCTAATAAACCCTTTATCCAGTAAATCTTTCAATTGCTCCTTCAATTATCTTAACTCGGTTGGAGCCATTCGATACGGGGGAATAGATATCGGTTGCGTATCTGGCACCACATCTATCCCAAATTCGATAACCCGATCTGGTGGAATATCCGGAAGCTCATCAGGAAAAACATCAGGAAACTCGTTAACAATTGGCACAGACTGAATGCTTGTTACCTCCGCAGTTGTGTAAATGACTCTGACTAAATTATATAGACATCCCTTCGTGATCATATTCTTTGCCTTAAGGTATGAAACAAATTTACCTCGAGGCTCAACAATATTGTCTTTCCACTCACGAACTGACTCATTAGGAAACTCAAACTTGACCATTTTAGCATGACAATCAAGAATGGCATAATACTTGTATAACCAATCCATCCATATAATCACATCAAAGTCAACCATTTCAAGCTCAATGAGATCTGTCGTAGTCTCTCGATCTTGAATTATAATCACACAACCCCTATAAACGCGGGAGGCAATAATAGAATTTCCCACCGGAGTCAACACAGAAAATGGTTCAAGTATTGTTCCGGCTCTATCCCAAAATCCAAAACAAAGTACGGAGTAACATAGGAAAAAGTAGATCCAGGATCCATAAGAGCATAAGCATGTAGAGCCCAAACTGTAAGTATACTTGTGATGACAGCATTTGAAGTCTCTATAGTAGGACGAGTAGGCATGTCATAGAAACGAGGATGAGTTCCCTGAGAAGTAGCAGCTGTCTGTGGCACCTTTCCTACATTGCGCCCGATGTGGGACCCATTACCCCTAGGTGGGGTGGTGTAGATAAAGTAGTAGCCATAGAAGGTGCCAGGTGAGCTCTCGAACCATATTGCCCATTAGGGCAAAACTTTCGAATATGACCCGTCAACCCGCAACCATAGCACGGACCGCAGGGTCCCCTGGTAACACTAGGCTGATGCTGATGAGAACCCACACTACTCTAACCCTGTTGTGTAGTATGGTGCTCACTCTGAACGTACCTAGACTGGCCTCCTTGTCCAGAATTGTATGCCACTGGAGGGCTACTGAAAGTTGTTTGCATCCTAGACTGCGGTGGGCCAGATGATCCTCTGTTGTTCTGCCCCTTGCCTGAACTAGGCACTTCACTGAATGTGCCAAAATTCCAAGACTTTTTGTTCTGCTCCCTATTGTCCCTCTTCTCCTGATGAATCCTCTAGAGATCCATTGCTAGATCTACAAAGTCAGTAAAGGTAGTGTTTTTCTCCCACTAGCCGTATCTTTTCTGATGCACGTAATCAAGTCACGAGCAAAGTGATCAATCTTCTCATCCTCGGTAGGGATGAGGTGAGGAGCATAATGGGATAACTTCTCGAATTTGATGCTATACTCAAGGGCGGTCATAGTATCCTACTTTAAGGTCTCAAACAATATCGCAAGGACGGCTATCACTCCTGGTGGTAACCACTTCTTAATGAAGATTTTCTTAAATTCTGCCCAAATCATTGGAGGTGCATCCTTCGGTCAACTTTTCTCTACCCCTTGGAACTAGAGATCAACAATGTCTTTTAACTGGTAGGCTGCCAATCGAACCACCCGGTAGTCTTTAACTCCCAGCAAAGTAGTAGCTTTCTCAACTTCCTCCAATAAGTCCTGAGGGTCTGCACTAGGATTTGTACCAGTGAAAACTGGCGGCTCAAGTCTCACAAATTTCATGGCTAACTATGCCATTTCCTCAACCGCTGGTGCTCTCACCCCTCCTTGTTGGAGTGCTTGAATACCCACTTGAAGGTTCTGTTGGGTATGCACAGCCATGAGATCAAAAAAAGTATACATAGCCTTTCTAATATCAGTGAGCGTCTTTTCCAAGTGATTTGGTTTTGGAGGTGGAGCAGGTGCCTCATCAACTTCTTCCTCGAGTTCCTGTACCATCCTTGGAGCCATTGGAACTGGCACAGTCCGCGCTCTTGTAGCCTTCGGAGGTCGGCCCCTAGGTCTAGCGGGTACCCCTCCCGAAGCCGCATCAGGTATAAGAGAAGCTTCCTGATTCATATTACCGCCACGAGTGTTCACCATCTTCTGCCAATTGATATAGCGCATGAGTTAGGAAATATTTCTTAGTTCTATTGCACGATTCTAAATAAGAAGAAAGAGTGAAGTATTCTTATAATGTCCATATAGCCTTCTCGATATAAGTGTGGTGCACAACAAACCAAAGAAAGCCTCCCCCTTTAACTGCATCACGGGTCCTAGTTATCCAACACAGTGGCGGATTTGCAACAGTGGCAACGGCAGGAGCACCCACTGCCTTAAATATAGCTAAAGTTCTTTTTAAAATGATACACACTAAGTCTCCACTCATTGTCACAAAGGATAAGCAGGTGCAGTGGTAGTCCGCACTCCGCACCCACCTGGCACTCACATCAATTGAGTGCAAAAGCTTCTGATCACAGAAACATCTAAAGTAAGACTTCTCTCCCAACATATCTCATCTATCCTATCAATTTCAAGTAGAAAGCGGGGGCAGAACTAGGTAAGGGGAAGGGGTTCAACTGAATCCCGTTTTTTGAAAAATTACATTGTGCAAAAATTT
The DNA here is from genome assembly GCF_000390325.3 of Nicotiana tomentosiformis. NCBI lineage: Eukaryota > Viridiplantae > Streptophyta > Magnoliopsida > Solanales > Solanaceae > Nicotiana > Nicotiana tomentosiformis. The sequence continues at coordinate 106,459,693 of NC_090815.1, read as the reverse complement.
AAAAACATATTCGTAGGCTATATATGAACTGTTGAATCACCTTGATAGAGAACTCTACCAGACACGATTCAATAGACTTCCTAAGACTCGAATTAGAACATAGGGCTTTGATACCAAGTTTTTCATGCCCTAAAACTATGTGACCGGCATCCGGTACTCTACCAGACCCGAATGAACCATCTCATAGATTAATACAAATTTATATGCCTAATAGGAGGATACAAAAGCCTCTTCAATTACAATCATTTTAAGATATACGACAAAACATGAATAATGTCTTTAAGTAAATATTTTTTTAAGGCAAAGCTTCATAAAGATAAAAGAAAGTTTCATTCATGCACGCCATGTAAGTGACCATAGGATTACAACCCAAAATAAATACTACTATTGTCTATGGAATCTCTACGACACAAAATGGAATAGTCAACCAAGTCATAATGTGGTGGCTCAAAAGGATAGTAATATAATAAAGCCCTCCACGAATAGTAGAAAAGGTATGCCACCTGACAGGGATATTGATTTTGGTATTGACTTGGTGCTGGGCACTCAGCCCATTTCTATTCCTCCGTATAGTATGGCACCAACTGAGTTGAAGGAATTGAAAGAGCAACTTCAATAACTTCTTGATAAGGGGTTTATTAGGCCTAGTGTGTTACCTTGGGATGCACCAGTTCTATTTATGAAGAAGAAAGATAATAATATACGGATGTTTATCAACTATAGACAGTTGAATAAAGTTACAATCAAGAACAAGTATCCTTTGTCGCGTATTGATGATTTATTTGACCAGCTTCAGGGAGCGAGTGTGTTATCCAAAATTTATTTAAGATCTGGGTATCACCAGTTAAAAATTCAGGATTCGGATATTCTAAAGACGGCATTCAGGACCCGTTATGGTCACTATGAATTTCTCGTGATGTCTTTTGGGCTGACCAATGCCCCAACAACATTTATGCACTTGATGAATAGTGTATTCCAGCCGTATCATGATTCATTTGTCGTAGTATTTATTTATGATATCCTGGTGTACTCACGTAGCCAGGAGGAACATGAACAAAATTTGAGTATTGTACTACAGAAGCTGAGGGAGGAGAAACTTTATGCCAAATTCTCTAAGTGTGAGTTTTGGCTTAGTTCGGTGGCATTCTTGGGACACATAGTGTCCAGAGAAGGAATTACGGTGGATCCAAAGAAGATAGAGGTAGTCCAGAGTTGCACCAGGCCATCTTCAGCTACTGAGATTCAGAGTTTTCTCGGCTTGGCCGGTTATTATCGTCGCTTTGTGGAGGGCTTCTCGTCTATTGCAACGCCTTTGACTAAATTTACCCAGAAGGGTGCTCAATTTAGGTGGTCGGATGAGTGTGAAGAGATCTTTTAGAAGCTCAAGTCTACCTTGACCACAACTCCAGTTCTAGTTTTGCCTTCAGCTTTAGGCTCTTATACAGTGTATTGTGATGCTTCTCGGATCGGTATTGGATATGGCTTAATACATGAGGGTAGAGTGATTGCTTATGCTTCGCGTCAGTTGAAGCCACGTGAAAAGAACTACCATGTTCATGATTTAGAATTGGCAGCCATTGTTCATGCATTGAAGATTTGGAGACACTATCTTTACGGTGTATCTTATGAGGTATTTACAGATCATCGGAGTCTTCAACACTTATTCAAACAGAAGGATCTAAATTTGAGGCAGCGAAGATGGTTAGAGTTGCTAAAGGACTATGATATTACTATTATGTATCATCCCGGAAAGGCCAATGTGGTGGCCGATGCCTTGAGTATGAAGGTGGTGAGTATGGGTAGCCTTGCATTCATTCCTGTAGGTGAAATGTATCTTGCAGTTGATTTCCAGACCTTGGCCAATCAGTTCATAAGATTAGATGTTTCGGAGCCTAGTCGGGTTCTAACTTGTGTGGTTTCTCGGTCTTCCTTATATGACTGCATCAGAGAGTGCCAGTATGATGATCCTCATTTGCTTATCTTGAAGGACACAGTTCAGCACGATGATGCCAAAGATGTTACTATTGGAGATGAGGGGATGTTGAGAATGTAGGGGAATTTGTGTGCCAAATGTAGATGGGCTGCGTGAGTTGATTCTTGAAAAAGTCTACAGTTCGCGGTATTCCATTCATCCGGGTGCCGCTAAGATGTACCAGGACTTGAGGCATCACTATTGGTGGAGAAAAATGAAGAATGATATAGTTAGGTTTGTAGCTCGGTGTTTAAATTATCAACATGTGAAGTACAAGCATCAGAGACCGGGAGGATTGCTTTAGAGACTTGAAATTCCGGAGTGGAAGTGGGAGCATATCCCCACGGACTTTGTAGTTGGACTCCCACAGACTTTGAGGAAGCTTGATGCTATTTGGGTGATTGTGAATCAGTTGACCAAGTCCGCGCATTTTATTCCAGACAGTACTACTAATTCTTTAGAGAGGTTGGCTGAGATTTATATTCGTGAGATTTTTTGCCTACACGGTGTGCCAGTGTCCATCATTTCAAATCGAGGCACACAGTTTACACCACAGTTTTGGAGAGCAGTGCAATGAGGATTAGGCACACAGGTTTAGTTGAGTACAACATTTCACCCTCAGACGGACGGACAGTCCGAGCGCACTATTCAGATATTGGAAGATATGCTACGCTCTTGTGTTATAGATGTTGGGGATTCTTGGGATCAGTTTCTACTACTTGCAGAGTTTGATTACAATAAAGCTACCAATGGAGCATTCAGATGGCTCCGTATGAGGCTTTATATGGGAGACGGTGTCGGTCTCTGGTGGGTTGGTTTGAGCCGGGTGAGGCTAGGCTATTGGGTACTGATTTAGTTCAGGATGCTTTGGAAAAGTTTAAATTAATTCAGGATCGACTTCGCACGGCGTAGTCTACACAAAAGAGTTATGCCGACCGGAAGGTTTGCGATGTTGCTTACATGGTAGGAGAGAAGGTACTACTCCGGGTTTCACCTATGAAGGGTGTTTTGAGGTTCGGGAAGAAGGGCAAGTTGAGTCCTAGGTATATTTGGCCTTTTGAAATACTTAAGAAGATTGGAGAGGTGGCTTATGAACTTGCATTGCTGTCTAGTCTATCGGGTGTTCATCCAGTGTTTCATGTATCTATGCTCCGGAAGTATGTTGGAGATCCATCTTATGTTTTGGATTTCAGTACAGTACAGTTGGATAGTAATTTGACTTTTGATGTGGAGACGGTGGCCATTTTGGACCGGCAGGTTCGAAAGTTGAGATCAAAGAACCTAGCTTCAGTGAAAGTGCAGTGGAGAAGCCAGCCAGTTAGAGAAGCTGCCTGGGAGATTGAGCGGGAGATGCGGAGAAAATATCCACACCTATTTGAGGCTCCAGGTATGATTCTAAACCCGATTGAGGACGAACTTTTATTTAAGAGGGGGAGAATGTAACGACCCTGTAACACCCTAAATTTTTAGTAATATTTGCATTCTCGATTGAGCATCTTTATAATGAGGAGATATTTTACTTCGCACTTCCTAAACGTGAAATTGACAATACTTGAAAATTCCTTACTCTATGTTGTATTAATATTGACAAAGAAGTTCCATGGTATTGCTATATGTAACACTTAATATTATTTTGATGAATTTTTTTTAAATACATTAGATATCTAAGGTTTTGGAATGCCACCCTTTTGTATTTATCTAAAGATATTTAATAGGTTGAGCAACCACATTTTTTATATTTACCCAAAGTTTTTATATTACTTTTGTGACATGCTTTTTCATAACCTCATCTCATTTTCAATCCTTAATGCCAAATAAAACCCCATCTCTCTCTCCTTCTTATCAGCTGAAAAATTTCATGAAAAACATCATAAATTTTCACTAAACCAACCAGCAAAATTCATTCTTGGTGAAGCTCAAGTTGCTCCTCTCTTTTGTGGTAAGTTGTTAAACCCGTTTTTACACTAGACATCTATTAGAGCTTTCTTCATATCTTTTTATATAAAGATCCGTTTTAAGTGGTCCAAGACTTTCTGCAAATATATTTCATAGATATTTAACTCTTATGAAGGAACTAAAACCTGGTTTGTCTTTTATTTACCTGAAACTAGGTGATGAAGTACAGGGAAGGTGTTGCCCAGATTTTCTGTTTTACAAATCCTTCATGTACTACTGTTAGTAATTTTAGCATAACATTTTGAACAAAATTGATATGGGGGTGATTCAAGATGTTATGAAATGCTAAGACACATATTTATAACTGTAAAGAAGACCACACAGTCTAGTATGTCCATTTTAATCTTTAAATCTGAGTCACAACATGAGATAGTGATACTATCCAGAATTTCTATTTCAAACATTTTGGGTAATTTTCACCAATATCATGTTTAGTTTGACATGTTAAATCACTGAACTTATATAGATATTTGATTATGTATTAAAGGTATATATACCCTTGTAAAATCTAAGGGGAAGTATTTGAGGTAGTGGACGGATTTGTTTTGTCTATGGCGTAGACGATTCGAACGTCCTCAAGTTGTGGTTGAACTGTTTTCTGGTAAACACCAATGTATGTGTATAAATTTTGTACTCTTTTTACTTGATGAGATATTTTAAAATAACCTGATATTTTATTTTTCTCGACTTCAATTAATAGCATTGTATTAGTGTTATATCAAGTATTGCAAGGTATTTGCTAAATGGCCTACTCGTACGGATTGTTTGATCATTTTACATTCTTGTTGGGACTTTATCCTTCTTGTGGCAGTGACTTTGTCACTCATCTTTGCATGCCTCTTGATTTGGATCTTTTGCCATCTTGACTTTGGATTTGTAGTTCATCTTGAATTATGGAACTTGTCCGTGTTAAGTACGAACTAGGAAGCCATTTTTAATATGGTTCTTGATTCTCTTGACTATTGGGTTTTGACCCTACTTGATATGGGGCTTCTTCGGTCCACCTTTATATCTGATTTTGCTTAGTGTGATGGCATGACGTACACATTGGGCGTAAAATGGATATTTGATAAACTCTCTTGGATTGATAGTATACGCTTTCTCAACTCTTGAATCTTGAACATTGTTATTGATATTTGGAAATACTTCAAGGGTTGATATTTGATATTTTTGATATATTTGTTCACTTGTTTTAAATTATATTTCATTTGAGCTACCTATGACTGAAAATGGGAATTGGAGAAGTTAATAGCTCCAAGCCCAAAGTTTATACGCACTAAGCTTTATGCTTAGCGATAGTTGTTTTCTATCGTACGTAATGTACGGGATAAAATTTGAAGACGGGCTTATGAAGTAGTATTTTTGGGAGCACTTATGGAGATCACATTTGCATATGCACCATGGTTTTGTATAATTTTGGGACATATACATGATATATATGTCACACTTATGTATGTTATTTGGAGGCTTGCTGGATATTAAGACCAAAATCTTGTAACTTAAATTTGGTAACTTATTCTATTGTTTTAGGGTCTGTTAATAACTCAAGTCTTGTAATATACAGAATTTACACTTTGTCTTGTAAAAATGTACAAAGGAGAAGACTAGTTTTATTTATTTATTTTTATTTTATTTTTACTCGCTAGTTTGAAATTTTTGTACAATATGAACATGCAGTGATGTTGAACAAAAAGTATAATTTTGTTAGGAAGTTGCTTTAATGTATTGATTATTCAAGAAGGGTTATATCACCTTATGTTAACATTTTTACATTGTATTTCATTAAAAAAAATTATGAAGTGTATTTTCAAAAATAAAAATATTGTACTTTGAACCTTTTCAGATGGGCATATTTCTGCTAATAAATTATTCTGAATAATTTTTTTAAAATTAATATCTTCTAAATGTTGTAAGTAGTAAATTATATTTATTTCGTAAGTAGCACCCTCCCAAAGGGGTTGCTACAAGTTTTGGTATCAGAGCCTAGATTTGTGATTCTAGGATTTTTGTTGTGATCGTACCTAATAATTTTGTTATTTTCTTTCTTGAAAATGACTTGGAGATTATAAACTTTTGCATACTTGTTTAATGAAGTTTGATGTATTCCTTGTGAATATGCATCATGTACATTTTCCTAATGCAGTGTGATCTTATCTTTTATAGGAATTTTAATATGGCTTCTTCTTCGAATAGAGCTATTGAATCTGTTGTGTAATGACCCAACAAGTCATTTTGACTTTTAGAATCACGTTTTTCTATTTACTGCTCAATTTATGCTTTATAATTATTATGTGACTGACCGGGGTGGTTAGTTCGGTTCTAGTGAGATTTTTAGAATGGATTGGAACACTTAGGTCCAAAGTTTAAAACATAAGTTGAAAGGTTGGCTGGATGTTGACCTATGTGTAAACGACCCCGGAATAGAATTTTGATAATTCCAACAGCTCTGTATGGTGATTTTGGACTTAGGAGCATGTTCGGAATTTTGTTTGAAAGTCTATAGTTAAATTAGGCTTGAAATGGCTAAAATATGAATTTAAGTTTGGAAGTTTGACCGAGGAGTTGACTTTATGATATTGGAGTCGGAATCCAGTTCCGAAAATTTTCACAGCTCTGTTATGTCATTTATGACTTGTGTGCAAAATTTGAGGTCAATCGGACTTGATTTGATAGGTTTCAGCATCGAATGTAGAAGTTGGAAATTTTAAGTTTCATTAAGCTAGAATTGGAGTATGATTCATGGTTTTAGCATTGTTTGATGTGATTTGAGATTTTGACTAAGTTCGTATGATATTTTAGGACTTGTTGGTGTATTTGGTTGAGGTCCCAAAGGCCTCGGGTGAGTTTCGGATGGTTAACGGATCAATTTTTGGACTTGGTATTTTGCTGAAATTTTCTGGTGCTCAGGTCTGGTTTTCTTCTACGTGATTGCGTAGGCTTAAGTGGGCAGTGGAGATTTTACTCTATGCGATCGCGTGTAGGGAACCTCGATCGCGTAGCTTAGGAACACAGTGCATTGTGAACGCGTGGGCTAGGCCGCGTTCGCGAAGAGGAACGGAATGAGGAGCTGGGCCACGTGCTTAATGCTTCACAATCGCGTGAGAAGGTTCGCGATCGAGTAGGTTTGCGAAGATAGTGCTTCGCGATCGCGTAGAGTTATTTTTGAGCAATAAAAATTTGTACTTCGCGATCGCGTGAGTTGGTCTGCGATCGCATAGAAGAAATGACTGGGCAGAATGTTTAAGTTCTGAAAAATAGGATTTTCCATTTTTACCGATTTGGAGCTCGGATGAGGCGATTTTTGGGAGGTTTTCAGAGAAAACAACGGGGTAAGTGTTCTTAATTCAATATTGGTTAAATTACCCAAATCCATGGTTGTTTTTAACATTTAATCGGTGAATTAAGTTAGAAGAGTTGAAAAACTCTCTTGGATAAATTTGAGGATTTGAGGATCGAATTGTTATCGAAATTTAGTCATTTTGGTATGGTTAGACTCGTGGTCGAATGGGCGTTCATATTTCGTAACTTTCGCCGGATTTCGAGACGTGGGCCCCACAGGCGAGTTTTGAGTTAATTTCGGGTTTTTATTGAAAAATGTAGTATTTCTTTATGAAATTGATTCCTATAATTTTTGTTGACTGTATCGAATTATTTTGGCTAGATTCGAGCCATACAGAGTTGGATAATCAAGGAAAAGGACTACTAGTGGATTAAATTGGAGCAAGTCGAAGTAAGTCTTTTGTCTAACATTGTAAGAAAAAATTTACCCCATAGGTGATTTTAAATTAATAATTGTTGCTAATTATGGGGGCTACGTACGCACGAGGTGACGAGTGTCCGTGCGTAGCTACTAATTATGCTATGTCCGGGTAGTTTAGGACTCAAATCATGAATTCCCTGTGATAATTGCATCTTTTATTTAATTAAAGTAATGGAGTTATATTGTGAATTGTTAGAAGAGATAGTAAAAGACTGAACTTTCACGTACTTGAATTTTTGTGAAAAATCCTTAACTATTAATCGAAATTTGTACGTCCTCTTGTATTAATCTTATAATATATATATATATATATATATATATATATATATATATATATATATATATATATATATATATATATATACTCTCATTCCAGAGGAACATAAAAAAATATCCTCCTTTCTTGTGGAGCGGGCCGAATGCCTCGGCAGTATAAATGCATCTATGGATCGTGCCTCACGTCCCTCGGCAGTGTACACGACACTCTGGATCGGGCTGAACGACCTCGGCAGACATCTTACCTAATAATAATTACACGATAACTTGCTATTTATTGCAGCTTGTGAAGTTAATTAATAAATTAAAAATTGTTGAAATTGAAGGAATTTAATTATTTCTCTTGGTTAAAAAAAATTATTGTCATTCTTATAAATCATGTTGATTTAAATATTGCTATTTTTATTTTATTTATTATTATTTACCCTTAGTGAGTGTCAAAGTCAACCTCTCGTCACTACTTCTTCGAGATTAGGCTTGATACTTACTGGGTACACATTGTTTACGTACTCATGCTACGCTTGCTGCACTTTTTGTGCAGGACCTGAGACAGGTACTATCAGAGGACCTATCAGTGTGCACCCACATTTCCCAGAGGCTTAGTGGTGAGCTGCCTTTCTGAACCGTTCTGCAGCAACTAGTGCCTCTTTTTGTAATTGTATTCTATCTATTTTATTTCAGACAATATTTAGAATTTTGTATAATCTACTAGATACTCATATACTTGTGACACCAGGTCTTGGCACACATACTAGTAGAATTTTGAATTTAATTATTTTTCTTGGTTTTTAATTTAGCAGACCTTTCCTATTTTCTTAATTCTTGCAAGTAAGAAGAGTTTACTTACTCGAATAATTTTTAAAGAATTAATATTATGTTTAAATCACTAGTTGGCTTACCTAGCTATGACGTTGGGCGTCATCACGACCTGTAGGAAAATGGGTCGTGACACATTGATGAAAGTCAGGCACATTATAATGCCTCAACTCATCTCCAAGAAGGAGATGAGGTACCCTTGCCTAACCTAAATCATCACCGTATTAGTGAAAATGAAGTGGGCAATAATCCAAAAGCAATGGGTCATAGTACTCCTATTATGACTCCTCTATTTCAGCAGATGGTTGAGTTCTTTTGTCACTTGGCTGGGACAATGTCAGAACCTAGTGAAATGAATTTTGAGAAGATGAGAAAAATAGGTGGAGTTGAATTTAAAGGCACTACTGATCCCACGGTAGCTGAACAATGGCTCGAGCGCATGGAGAGGGTCTTTGAACAACTAGAGTGTACTAATGCTGCCAAATCTAAGTATGATATCTCTCTTTTACCAAAATATGCCTATGATTGGTGGGTAAGTCTGCCAAATGCAAAAGTAAAACCTCCGGTGCTGACTTGGGATGACTTTGTGAAAGCATTTCGTGCGAAATATGTCCCCCCAGTCTATTGTGATGCTAAGAAAAAAGAGTTTCTAAATTTAAGACAAGGGAGTATGTCTATTGCAGAGTATCAACAAATATTTCTCAGGCTTTATCGCTATGCTGGAGGTATTATTGATGGTGAAAGAGACAAGTGCATAAGATTTGAGGAAGGTTTGAATGGTTACATTCAAAAATCTGAGGCAATCTTGCAGCTTGAGAATTTTTCCAAGCTAATTTCAGTTGCTCTTACTTGGGAAAGAATTGACAAGGAAGAAGCTAGTAGGAGAGAAAATACCCCATTTCCCCATTTACTGCTCAATTTAGGCTTTACAGTTATTTTATGACTTACTGGGGTAGTTGGTTCGGGTCCGGAAGAAATTCGGAATGAAATGAGACACTTAGTCTCATAATTAAAAAATTTAAGTTAGAAAAGTTGATCGGATGTGGACCTATATGTAAACGAACTCGAATTCGAATTCTGATAATTCCAATAGCTCCGTATGGTGATTTTGGATTTAGGATTGTGTCCGAAAAAGGTTTTGGAAGTCCGTAGTGGAATTTGGCTTGAAATGCCGAAAGTTAAAATTTTGGGAAGTTTGATTGGGGGGTTGACTTTTTGATATCGGGGTCAGAATACGATTCTGAAAATTAGAATACTTCTGTTATGTCATTTATGACTTGTGTACAAAATTTGAGGTCAATCGGACATGATTTGATAGGTTCCGGAATCGTTTGTACAAACTTGAAATTTCAAAGTTCATTAGGCTTGAATTGGGGTGTAATTCATGATTTTAGCATTGTTTGAGGTGATTTGAGGGTTCGACTAAGTTCGTATAGTATTTTAGGATTTGATAGTATGTTTGGTTGCGGTCCCGGGGGGCTCGGGTGAGTTCCGGGGGGTTAACGGATCATTTTTGGCCTTGGTGAGATTGCTGATATCTGCTGCTGCCTTCTTCTGGTTTCCTTATACACTATCGCATAGGTCCATCCGCGATCGCGTAAGCTTATTTGGGGCAGGGATATTTCTTTTCTATGCGATCGCGAGGGGAGAATCGCGATCGCGTAGCTGGGAAGAGAGAACGCACCGCGAACGCGTGGGCAAAGCCGCGTTTGCAAAGAGGAGGTAAGGCGACTGGGGTTCACGAGCATTATTCTATGCGAACGCGTAGGCCTCGGAAGCTCGTGCTTCGCGTTCGCGTGTGTTATGGTGCAGTCATGTAGAGATGTTTTGGGGGCAGTGTATTTTGGTCTTCGCGATCGCATAATCTAGTACGTGATCGCATAGGGTTATTTTGGCAGTGGAAATGTTGTGCTTCGCGATCGCGTGACTTGGTCCGCAATCGCATAGAAGAGAGGTCTGGACAGAAAGTTTAAGTCCATTTTCCATTTTTAACGATTTGGAGCTCGGATTGAGGCGATATTTGGAAGATTTTCAGAGGAAATAATGGGGTAAGTGTTCTTAACTCAATATTGGTTAAATTACCCGAATCCATAGTTGTTTTTATCATTTAATTGGTGAATTAAGTTGGAAAATTTTAAAAACCCTCTTGGATAAATTTGAGGATTTGAGGACCGAATTTTTATCAGAATTTAGTAATTTTGGTATGGTTAGACTCGTGGTGGAATGGGGGTTCATATTTTGTAACTTTTGTCGAGTTCCGAAACGTGGGCCCCACAAACGCTTTTTGGAGTTAAAATTTGTATGTTTATGGAAAAATTGTATTTTTATATGGAATTAATTTCAATAAATTTTATTGACTAAAACGAATTATTTATGGCTAGATTCGAGGTGTTTGGAGGCCAATTCACGAGGAAAGGACATTGCAGAATAAGAATTTCACGCTCTGAGCTAAGTAACATTTTTAAATCTAGTTCTAAGGGTACGAAACATCAGATTTTTGTATCATGTGATTATTTTGGAGGTGACGTACATGCTAGGTGACGGGCGTGTGGGCGTGCACCGAGGGGATTGTGACTTGGTCCGTCCCGTGGAAACTGTAAAGTTGAATAACTTGTTGTTAGCCATGTGCTTTCTATGTGTTGTGGAAATTTGACTGTAAGTCATGTTAGAAACCATGTTTAGGCTATATGTTCGTATTGTTGGGACCCACAGAGGTCGTGTACATGTTGAATTATCTACCTAAAATGTTATTTTTTACTCAGTCACAGCTTACTTGATTATTCTATCTCAGTCTCTATTGTTCATTATTGATGTATCATATCATTGTTGTTTGGGCTGATTTTATGATTGTTGAGAACCCGAGAGACTGAAGAGCTTTATGACTGAGTGAGGCCGAGGGCTTGATTGTAAGATATTATATCATAGCACGTGAGTTTTCCATGCGGATCCTTATATTATACTATAGCACGTGAGTTAGTTGTGCAGCACGTGAGTTGGCCGTGCGGATCCTTATTTATACTATAGCACGTGAGTTGGCCGTGCAGCACGTGAGTTGGCCGTGCAGCACGTGAGTTGGCTGTGCAGCACATGAGTTGGTCGTGCGGATCCAGATATTTATATTATGGCACGTGAGTTGTCCATGCAGCACATGAGTTATCCGTGCATATTATAGAGCTTGGGCTGTAGGAGCCCCTCCGGAGTTTGTACACCCCCAGTGAGCGCGGGTACCCGTTGAGTGTGAGTGCTGAGGGCTGGGAGCCCAGTGAGCGATTCTTGTCTTGAGAGGTTGTACTTGTTTTTCATTGGTTGATGCACTTAGTTGCTATCTATTGTTGTGGTGAAATTTTCGAAGGATTTTATATCCAGATTACATGAACTTGAATTGTATAAAATTGATTTGACTTAAACTGGCGGATTTGAAAGCATGTCCATTCTTTGATGGAATTACTGAAAATGAATTATAATTGTATAGCTCGTCACTATTTTTAGTTCCTTATTTATTATTGTTACTTGCTGAGTTGGTTGTACTCATACTACACCCTGCACTTCATGTGCAGATCCAGGAGTGTTTGATCACGGAGGTCGTTGAGTTCGGGCGCGATCGAGTTCCGGAGACTATGAGGTAGATGCCGGCGTCCGCAGGACCTCGTCTCTCCTTCTATATTTATTGATGTCTTGTATTTATATTTAGATACTGGTTGTATTAGTATGGTTATCTAGATGCTCATGACTTAGTGACACCCCGATGTTAGGGGCTGGTTTCCGCATTCTGATTCTATATTGAGTTCAACTTTGGTTTTTATAAAAATTTCTGATATGAAAAAGTTTTAAACTACCTTTTCTATTGAATTACTCGGGTATTTTGGGAAAGTCGGCTTGCCTAGTACCATCGATATGCGCCATCACGACAGGTTTGAGTTTAGGGTCGTGACAAGTTGGTATCAGAGCCTAGGTTACATAGGTCTCACGAGTCATGAGCAGGTTTAGTAGAGTCTTGCAGATTGGTACGGAGACGTCTGTACTTATCTTCGAGAGGCAGCAGAACACTTAGGAAAATTCCACTTTCTTGTATTCTGTAGTGCGAATTTGTTAATTATGGAAACTAAATTTCTGTTATTATATTCTCTCATAGATGGTGAGGACATGTACTACCGGATCGGACGGTCAGCCACTAGTGCTACCAGTTAGGGCTGCGAGAGGTCGGGGCCGTGGTAGAGGTCGGGGCTGAGGTAGAGGTCGAGGTGTAGCTCGTACCACAGTTGGACTAGCATCTGTAGTACCACCAGTTGCTCCAGCTCAGGAGCAGATTCCAGATATAGCTGAGCCGACAGGATCAGCTCAGGCACTAGATATGCCCATTGAGATTCCAGGCCTTCAGGAGACTTTGGCCCAGATATTGGCAGCCTGCACTGGTCTTGCTCAGGTGGTTTCGGCTCAGGCCGCACCTGCCACTTCTCAGGTCGGGGGAGGTACTCATACACCTGTTGCCCGTACTCCAGACCAGGTAGTACAGGGACTTCAGATACCGGGGGCACTACTAGCCCAACTGCTCAAGCCTCGGTAGTTCCTGTTATGGCAGATGATGAGCAGAGGAGACTTGAGAGATTTGAAAGGCTTCGACCTCCACCATTTAGCGGTACTGAGTTAGATGATGCTCAGGGTTTTCTGGATAGGTGTCAATGGATGCTTCGGACAGCGGGTATTCTGGAGACCAGTGGGGTCTCATTCACTACTTTCAGTTTTCGAGGGTTGCACTTAGATGGTGGGAGACTTACGAGAGGCGTAGTCCTGTTAGCGTAGCACCCCTTACTTGGCAGCAGTTCTTCGTGGTCTTTTTGGAGAAGTTCGTGCCTCAGTCTCGTAGAGATGAGATGCGCAGACAGTTTGAGCAGCTTCACCAGGGTGATATGTCTGTGACACAGTACGAGATGAGATTTTCTGAGTTAGCTCGTCATGCAGTCTGGTTGGTTCCCACTGATAGGGAGAAGATTAGGAGGTTCATTGATGGCCTCACATATCATCTATGGTTACTTATGACTAGGGAGAGAGTATCTGGTGCTACTTTTGATGATGTAGTGGACATTTCTCGGCAGATATAGATGGTTCGTGGCCAGGAACGTGGAGAGAGAGAGAGAGAGGATAAAAGGCCTCGTGGTCCAGCTGATTACAACGGTGTTCCTTCCGGGGGTCAGTTTCACCGTGGTAGGGGTCGTTCTTACAGACACGCTCAGACGGGTCGTCCAGCTCATCGTGGTGCATCAACTAGCCACGATTCTTACAGTGCTCACTCAGGCCAGTCTTCATTCATTGCACTACCAGCGCAGAGTTCTCATCATGCCTCGTCCACTCAGGCTTTTGCAGGTAATTCCTCGGGTTATCAAAAGCAGTAGCAGAGGAGGGGTTGTTTTGAGTGCGGAGAATTTGGTCATTTCAAGAGAGAGTGTCCTAGTTGTTGAGTGGGGTTCCACAGCAAAGTCCTCGACTGACGGCAACAGCACCAGTAGTTCCACCACCCGCCCAGCCAACTCGGGGTGGGGGTCAGTTAGTTAGGGGTCGTCCAAGAAGAGGAGGCCGATCAGGTGGCGGGCAGGCTCGGTTCTATGTTTTTCCTGCCAGGCCAGATGATGTTGCCTCAGATGCAGTGATCACAGGTATTGTTTCAGCATGCCACAGGGAGGCTTCTATATTATTTGACTCTGGTTCAACTTATTCATATGTATCGTCGTATTTTGCTCATTATCTGGATATGCCCTGTGAGTCCTTAGTTTCACCTGTGTGTGTATCTACACCGGTGGGCGATATTATTACTGTGGATCGTATGTATCGGTCGTGTGTGGTAACTATTGGGGAACTGGAGACTAGAGTTGATCTCTTATTACTCGTTTTGGTTGATTTCGATGTAAAACTGGGTATGGATTGGTTGTCTCCATGTCATGCTATTCTGGACTGTCACGCAAAAATAGTGACGTTGACAATGCCGGGGTTGAAAGGTTGAATGGAGGGGTTCTCTAGATCTTGTTCCTAGCAGGGTAATTTCTTATTTGAAGGCCCAATGTATGGTTGGAATGGGATGCTTGTCATATTTGGTCTCTGTTATTGATTCAGTACCAGTCGTGCAAGACTTTCCGGATGTATTTCCTGCAGACTTGCCGGGTATGCCACCCGACATGGATATTGATTTCGGTATTGACTTGGTGCAGGGCACTCAGCCCATTTCTATTCCTCCGTATCGTATGGCACCAGCTGAGTTAAAAGAATTGAAAGAACAACTTCGGGGAACTCCTTGAAAAGGGGTTTATTAGGCCTAGTGTGTTACCTTGGGGTGCACCAGTTCTTTTTGTGAAAAGGAAAGATGGTATTATGCGGATGTGTATTGATTATAGGCAGTTGAACAAAGTTACAATCAAGAATAAATATCCATTGCCACGTATTGATGACTTATTTGACTAGCTTCAAGGAGTGAGGGTGTTCTCCAAAATTGATTTGAGGTCTGGGTATCACCAGTTGAAAATTCGGGATTCGGATATTCTAAAGACGGCATTCAGAACTCATTATGGCCACTATGAATTTCTTGTGATGTCATTTGGGCTAACCAATGCCCCAGCAACATTTATGCATTTGATGAATAGTGTATTCCAGCCATATCTTGATTTATTTGTCATGGTATTTATTGATAATATTCCGGTGTACTCACGTAGCTAGGAGGAGCATGCACAACACTTGGTTATTGTATTACATAGGCTGAGAGAGGAGAGACTTTATGCCAAATTCTCTAAGTGTGAATTTTGGCTTAGTTCGGTGGCATTCTTGGGACATATAGTGTCTAGTGAAGGAATTAAGGTGGATCCGAAGAAAGTAGAGGCAATTCAGAGTTGGCCCAGGCCATCTTCAGTTACTGAGATTCGGAGTTTTCTCGGCTTGGCCGGTTATTATCATCATTTCGTGGAGGGATTCTCGTCTATTGCATTGCCTATGACTAAATTGACCCAGAAAGGTGCTCCGTTCAGGTAGTCGGATGAGTGTGAAGAGCTTTCAGAAGCTCAAAATAGCTTTGACTAGGGCTCTGGTATTGGTGTTGCCTACAGGTTTAGAGTCTTAGACTGTGTATTGTGACGCGTCGCGTATTGGTCTCGGCGCAGTGCTGATGCAAGACGGTAGGGTGATTGCCTATGCGTCCAGACAGTTAAAGGTACATGAGAAGAATTATCCAGTCCACGATCGTGAGTTAGCAGCTATTGTTCATGCCTTAAAAATCGGGCGGTATTACTTGTACGGTGTCCAGTGTGAGGTATATACCGATCATCAGAGTCTATAACATTTGTTTAAATGGAAAGATCTTAATTTACGACAGCGGAGGTGGTTAGAGTTACTTAAGGATTATGATATCACCATTCTCTATCATCCCGAAAAGGCCAATGTGGTGGCCGATGCCTTGAGTCATAAGGAGGAGAGTTTGGGTAGCTTAGCATACTTACCGGTAGCAGAGAGGCCTTTAGCCTTAGATGTTCAGGTCTTGGCTAATCAGTTTGTTATATTGGATGTCCGAATCGAGTTTTGGCTTGTGTGGTTTCCTAATATTCTCTGTATGATCATATTAGAGAACGTCAGTATGATGACCCACATCTGTTTGTCCTTAAGGACACAGTTCTGCACGGTGATGCCAAGGAAGTCACTATTGGAGATGACGGTGTATTATAGATGTAGGGCAGGCTATGTGTGTCTAATGTAGATGGTTTACGTGACTTGATTCTCTAGGAAGCTCACAGTTTGCGGTACTCCATTCTTCCAGGTGTCGCGAAGATGTATCAGGATTTGAGGCAGCACTATTGGTAGAGGCGGATGAAGAAAGATATAGTTGGGTTTGTAGCTCGGTGCCTAAATTGTCAACAGGTAAAGTATGAACATCAGAGACCGGGCGGATTGCTACAGAGAATTGAAATTCCAGAGTGGAAGTGGGAGCGTATTACCATGGACTTCGTAGTTGGGCTCCCACGGACCTTGAGAAAGTTTGATGTTGTTTGGGTGGTTGTAGATCGGCTGACCAAGTTCGCACATTTTATTCCAGTTGATACTAATTATTCTTCGATGCGGTTGGCTGGGATTTATATTCGCGAGATTGTTCTCCTACACGGTGTGCCAGTGTCCATCATTTCAGATCGGGGCAAACAGTTTACATCACAACTTTGGCGAGCATTATAGCGAGAATTGGGCACACAGGTTCAGTTGAGTACAGCATTTCACCCTCAGACGGTTGGACAGTCCGAGCGTACTATTCAGATATTGGAGGATATGTTACGTGCTTGTGTCATTGATTTTGGGGGTTCTTGGGATTAATTTCTGCCACTCACTGAGTTTTCTTACAATAACAGCTACCAGTCGAGTATTCAGATGGCTCCGTATGAGGCTTTGTATGGTAGGCGGTGCCGGTCACCGGTGGGTTGGTTTGAGCCGGGTGAGGCTAGGCTATTGGGTACTGACTTGGTTCAGGATGCTTTAGAGAAGGTCAAAGTAATTCAGGAATGGCTTCGCACGGCACAGTCTAGACAGAAGATTTATGCCGACAGGAAGGTTCGTGATGTTGTTTACATGGTTGAGGAGAAGGTTCTACTCAAGATTTCACCCATGAAGGGTGTGTTGAGGTTCGGGAAGAAGGGCAAGTTGAGCCCTCGGTATATTGGGACTTTTGAGATACTTAAGAAGATTGGAGAGGTGGCTTATGAACTTGCTTTGCCACCTAGTCTATCAGGTGTTCATCTAGTGTTCCATGTATCCATGCTCCGAAAATATGTCGAGGATCCATCTCATATTCTGGATTTTAGTGCAGTGTAGCTGGACGGTAATTTGACTTATGATGTGGAGCGGGTGGCTATTTTAGACCGGCAGGTTTGAAAGCTGAGGTCAAAGAACATAGCATCAGTGAAGGTACAGTGGAGAGGCCAGCCAGTCGGAGAAGCTACTTGGGAGATTGAGCAGGAGATGCGGAACAAATATCGACACATATTTGTTACTCCGGGTATGATACTAAACCCGCTCGAGGACAAACGTTTGTTTAAGAGAGGGAGAATCTAACGACCTGGCCGGTCGTTTTGAGTATTATAACCTCGTTTCCCCATTTACTGCTCAATTTATGTTTTACAATTGTTTTATGACTTGCCGGGGTAGTTGATTCGGGTCCGGAAAGAATTCAGAATGAAATGAGACACTTAGTCTCATAATTAAAAAATTTAAGTTAGAAAAATTGACCGGATGTTGACCTATGTGTAAAAGACCTCGGATTCAAATTTTGATAATTCCAATAGCTCCGTATGGTATTTTGGACTTAGGAGTGTGTCCGGAAATTTTTTTGGAGGTCCGTAGTGGAATTTGGCTTGAAATGCCGAAAGTTAAAATTTTGGGAAGTTTCACCGGGGGATTGACTTTTTGATATTGGGGTCAGAATCTGATTCTGAAAATTGAAATACCTCTGTTATGTCATTTATGACTTGTGTGCAAAATTTGAGGTCAATCGGACGTGATTTGATAGGTTCCGAAATCGTTTGTAGAAACTTGAAATTTCAAATTTCATTAGGCTTGAATTGGGGTGTAATTCATGATTTTAGCATTGTTTGAGGTGATTTGAGGGTTCGACTAAGTTCGTATGGTGTTTTAGGACTTGATGGTATGTTTGGTTGAGGTCCCGGGGGGCTCGGCTGAGTTCCGGGGGGTTAACGGATCATTTTTTGCCTTGGTGAGATTGTTGATATATGTTGTTGCCTTCTTCTGGTTTCCTTATACGCGATCCTATAGGTCCATCCGCAATCGCGTAAGCTTATTTGGGGCAGGGACATTTTTGTTCTATGCAATCGCGTGGGGAGAATCGTGATCGCGTAGCTCGGAAGAGAGAACGCATCATGAACGCATGGGAAAATCCGCGTTCACGAAGATGAGGTGAGGCAGGTGGGGAACGCGTAGTCCTGGGAAGCCCGTGCTTCGCGTTCGCGTGTGTTATGGTGCAGTCAGGTAGAGAAGTTTTGGGGGCAGTGTATTTTGGTCTTCGCGGTCGCATAACCTAGTACGCGATCGCATAGGGTTATTTTGGTAGTGGAAATGTTGTGCTTCGGGATCGCGTGACTTGGTCCGCGATCGCATAGAAGAGAGGTCTGGACATAAAGTTTAAGTTCTGAAAATGGGACTTCGTCCCATGTTTTTTCCATTTTTAACGATTTGGAGCTCGGATTGAGGCGATATTTGGGAGATTTTCAAAGGAAACAACGGGGTAAGTATTCTTAACTCAATATTGGTTAAATTACCTGAATCCATAGTTGTTTTTATCATTTAATTGGTGAATTAAGTTGGAAAAGTTTGAAAACTCTCTTGGATAAATTTGAGGACCGAATTGTTATCGGAATTTAGTAATTTTGGTATGGTTAGACTCGTGGTGGAATGCGGGTTCATATTTTATAATTTTTGTCGAGTTCCGAGACGTGGGCCCCATGGGCAATATTTGGAGTTAAAATTCGGATTTTTATGGAAACATTGTATTTTCATATGGAATTAATTCCAATAAATTTTATTGACTGAAACGAATTATTTATGGCTAGATTCGAGGCGTTTGGAGGCCAATTCACGAGGAAAGGACATTGCAGAATAAGAATTTCACGCTCTGAGGTAAGTAACAGTTTTAAATCTGGTCCTGAGGGTATGAAACCCCAGATTTTTGTGTCATGTGATTATTTTGGAGGTGACGTACATGCTAGGTGACGGGCGTGTGGGCGTGCACCGAGGGGATTGTGACTTGGTCCGTCCCGTGGAAACTGTAAAGTTGAATAACTTGTTGTTAGCCATGTGCTTTCTATGTGTTGTGGAAATTTGACTGTAAGTCATGTTAGAAACCATGTTTAGGCTATATGTTCGTATTGTTGGGACCCACAGAGGTCGTGTACATGTTGAATTATCTGCCTAAATTGTTGTTTTGTACTCAGTCACAGCTTACTTGATTATTTTATCTCAGTCTCTATTGTTCATTATTGATGTATCATATCATTGTTATTTGGGCTGATTTTATGATTGTTGAGAGCCCGAGAGACTGGAGAGCTTTATGACTGAGTGAAGCCAAGGGCCTGATTGTGAGATACTAATACCATAGCACGTGAGTTGTCCGTACAATACGTGAGTTGTCCGTGCGGATCCTTATATTATACTATAGCAGGTGAGTTGTCCGTGCGGATCCTTATAATATACTATAGCACGTGAGTTGGCCGTGCGGATTCAGATATTTATATTATGGCACGTGAGTTGTCCGTACAGCACGTGAGTTATCCGTGCAGATTATAGCGCTTGGGCTATAGGAGCCCCTCCGGAGTCTGTACACCTCCAGTGAGCGCGGGTACCCATTGAGTGTGACTGTTGAGGGCTGGGAGCCCAATGAGTGATTGTTTTCCTAAGAGGTTGTACTTGTTTTTCATTGGTTGATACACTTAGTTGCTATCTGTTATTGTGGTGAAATTTCTAAAGGATTTTATATCCGGAATTACATGAACTTGAATTGTATAAAATTGATTTGACTTAAACTGCCGGATTTGAAAGCATGTCCATTCTTTGATGGAATTACTGAAAATGAATTATAATTGTATAGCTCGTCACCATTTTCTGTTCCTTATTTATTATTATTACTTGCTGAGTTGGTTGTACTCATGCTACACCTTGCACTTCATGTGCAGATCCTGGTGTGTTTGATCATGGAGGTCGTTGAGTTCGGGCGCGATCGAGTACCGGAGACTACGAGGTAGATGCCAGCATCCGCAGGACCTTGTCTCTCCTTCTATATTTCTTGTTGTCTTGTATAAATATTTAGACACCGGTTGTATTAGTTTGGTTATCTAGATGCTCAAGACTTAGTGACACCCCGATGTTATGGGCTGGTTTCCGCATTCTGATTCTATATTGAGTTCAACTTTGGTTTTTATAAAAATTTCTGATATGAAAAAGTTTTAAACTACCTTTTCTATTGAATTGCTGGGGTATTTTTGTCACGACCCAAACCGATGGGCCGCGACGAGCACCCGGTACCTTACTCAACTGAGTACTAACGTAACGTATCTTTCGTATCATACTATCATAGGTAATTGAGCCGGAGAGGCTGTCGTGAGATAAGTAGAATAAAACATGAGGAAATACTCAATATAGGGTGACCCAACTTGATATACTGACTTATACATATTACGTACTGGCCTATAAGGCCATACCAGTATCCGTATATATGACATCTGTCTATAAGCCTCTAAGAGTACATAAATATCATAAAGGTCGGGACAGAACCCTGCCATACCAAACAATACATATTCAAATCATACATACCAAATAGGCAACTCCGGAGCAAGTAGAGTGCACAAACACCTTCTGCTGAGCTAATAGCCTACTAGGAGAACTCTCAACTTGTCCATCGGGGCCTGCGGGCATGAAACGCAGCGTCCCCAAGCAAAAGGGACATCAGTACAAATAAAGTACTTAGTACGTAATGCATGACAATAGTATATAAGAGACATGAAAGAAACATGGAGTAAAGTACTCAACCTGAAATTCTGAATAGCTCTGTGAATCATGAAAATTTATAATGTCATGCATGTGCGTATAAAAGCCATACCATGCATAGGTATATGCGTACATAACATCATCAAGCCTCTGAGGGGATCCCATCATATCATCTCATACATTGTGGGCAAAATCATCAACGTATACCAGCTGATCAGGTGGTGGTGCGTATATAACGCCATAACATTTTCTCATATCCCATATACATATAATATACGCGTATATAATGCCTTCTGGTCATGGGTCAATGTACATGTATAAATGCATGAAATGCATAAGACATACGTTAATAAGATTTTTCGAATATCATAAAATCAATATGCCTTTCGGACAAACTTTATCAAATACGTATTTTTTTGAGACCCATGAACAGAGGATATAATAATAATTCACATGGGGAATAAAGAATATAGACACCCCTAGTATTTCTATGAATAGAGTCATTTATGAAAGTTGCGTATTTTGCTTGTTTTGTTTGTATCATTTGGATCATGCGAAAAAGAAAGAAGGGATAGCCTTAACATACCTTAACTCCGTTGAGTCCTTAATACCTTTCAAGAAATTCTTCAAACAACTCAATTCAATCTACCACATCATAAGGAGATTCAAAATCAGAGCTGAGTAAAGGCTAAGTCCTGAACTTAAACTAGTAGTTCGTTTACGTAAATTTGGGCAGCATCTCCCCTATAACTAGGCTCTCCTCCAATACCATATACCAACAACAATAAGAACACAACAATAACAACATGTAAGCATCATTTTCCAACCTTATCTCCATCACAATATACCACAAAACTATCCATATACCCTAATCACTTCATACATAAAATGACAATCAAAGTAGTGTCAAATAACTTAAAAAAATATAACGACGAACGACCAGCCCTGTCACGCCCCAAAATCGAGGAGCGCGACCGACGCTCAAATGAGTGAACTCAACTGAGCAATCCTGTTAAATTTCATTCTACCCAAATTCATCCGTGAATAAAGAGGAGACGTACTCCATTAATCAAATACTGAAGAGATTTCATTAACCGCTTCCATTTCATTCCCATTAACAGAAACATTCAATATTTCCAAAATAGTACGAGTTTATAGATTTAATGAAAAATATGTTGCCAAATACCAACAGTTCTAATACAATTCCCAACATTAAATACCATCCACAACCTGTCTACGGAGCCTCTAAGTACAACTGAAGAGTAATATGGAAATGCCGGCAACAAGGCTCCGGCTATAGCTCAACCACAAAGTGCATGAGAAACAAAAGATACATGACCCCAAAATGAAGTGGGGCTCACCAAATCAGCTGAAAAGAGTGTACTATTATCATTGATCAATGCCACCTGCTATTGAACCACCTGCATCCATTAAAGATGCAGCGCCCCCGGCAAAAGGGACGTTAGTACCGTCAAATAGCACTAGTATGTATAGCTAGAAATCCTCTTTCAAAATAGAATGCCCATATGATCTATACGTGGAACACATAATATAATATAATTGAAACAACCTGTACAAACAAGGACAACAAAAGGGCACCTGTAATGTGCCTCATTAGACCATCCTTAGTGTTCACATATCATATTATACACTTATGCGTTTCATAGACCGTTCATAGTGTTTATTCATACCGTACACCTATACCTCTTATACACAATGCACATATGTGTTTCATAGACCGTCCATAAGATTTCATATCACAATGGATTTCATAACACAATGTACCTATGCATTCATAAACCTTCAATAGGATTTCATTTCACAATGGACTTCATAACACAATGTACCTATGCGTTCATAGACCGTCCACAGGATTTCATATCACAATGCACCTATGCGTTCATAGACCGTCCACAGGATTTCATAACACAATGTACCTATGCATTTCATAGACCGTCCACATGACTTCATATCACAATGTACCTATGCATTTCATAGACCGTCCACAGGATTTCATATCACAATGCACCTATGCGTTCATAGACCGTCCACAGGATTTCATAACACAGTTTACCTATGCGTTTCATAGATCGTCCATAGGATTTCATAGCAAAGTGTACCTATGCGTTTCATAGACCATCCACAGGATTTCATAACACAATATACCTATGCATTTCATAGACCGTCCATAGGGTTTCATAACACATTGGAAACAAAAGTACAAATACGTATATCTCATAACCTTTCACACCACATATCACCTAATCCGTACTTTTAACCACTTATAACATTATTATTTCATTGGCTCTCTTGGCCATACATATGATTCTTTATTCATGGAGCAATGGCCGTATTTTATATTCCACACTTTCATTTCTTCCTTTTCATAGATCACCATCATAATTATCAACAAGTAGAATATTTTGGAAATCACAACTTTAAGTTCATTAGTAATGAAGGCTTTAAACACAATCGATTTCTTTCCAATAAATGGAGTAAAATGATTGGCAATCGAAGCACAAATTAAAATCATACACAATTTCCACTCACGAATATGTAAGAATGCAAAACACATTGAAAATTACTTACAAAGCATAGCATTAGCTAAAACAGCCACATATGGGCATCACTTGAGTTCATAAACTTTTAGCCGATTATATTGTCGAAGTCAATTTTGGAATAGTTGAGTCAAAGCTCATTTCATAATCTTTCTCACATTATTTCATTTCATTGGCACCATCGGTCACAAGTATAACTTTCACTATTGGCGCGTTGTCCACACTTTATATCCCCAATTCACTGATTTCACTTCCAACCATCTTTATAGGTTATCAACAATAAGACATTCCCAATCAAGACTTTAGGTACACATATGAGCAATTAAGAGTCTTAAGAATATTGATATTTTCTCACACAATTTGGCATACTAGCTTTCATTTGAAATACGATTCAAAGCCACAACATTTTAACACGCAACCCATACTTTGAAACTCATGGGAACATTATGGAACTCAATTCCAAGAGAGAAAGTTTAGGCAACATACCTTAATTGAGCTTTCCTTAAATTACTACAACATTCCGGAAATTCTAGCAATCCCAATCTATTTTGAGACATAACAAAATTTAACAACAATTAGGAAGATATTCATGGTCTCAGCTCTTTTGAGCATTTTATCAAACACTAGGTGTGCAAATTTAACCACAAGGTTCTTCTATAAGATTTCCTTCACTACACAACCCAATCCTTACTTATTTAAGCTCAGCAATCTTCCCATAAATCTTTTTGGTACATGCATGTATAGATAATACTCTTATACCCAAGAATCATACTCTTAATCAACAATATTCTATCCAAATTTGAAATTGAAGACTAGGGTATGGAACCTTACCTCTTAGATGAAGAACTTGTGGGTTTTCCTTGTTAATCTTCCAAGATTTGAGCAAGACTTGATGAATAATTAGCCTAGGGTTTTCTCTCTCTCTAAAACACTCTCCCTTCTCTCTAAAACATCAAAATATTTGCTCAACAATGACCCTTTGCGTGTATTAAACGAAGTAGGATCAGGTTTTAAAAACCCAAAAATGGAGCTCCGGAACAGGTTCTGCGGTCGCATATGCGACCGCATAGTGGTTATGCGGACCGCATACCGATCGCATAATTGATGTCCAAAACAACCAAAAACTTGTCTGTGTCTGCGGTCCGCACAACTGTTCTACGGTCGCATAGTGCACCGCATAACAGTTATGCGGTTGCATAGTCGACCGCATAATTTCTTTCCACTGGCCCAATTAACTGCCTCACTCTGCAGCCATTATGCGATCCGCAGAGTGATTCTGCGATTGCATAATGGACCGCATAAATGCGTTTTTTCGCCAAAAATTTTTCTTTACTTTCCGGTGCATTGTTCAACCTGCTGATCAGGTGGTGGTGCGTATATAACGCCATAACCTTTTCCCATATCCCATATATATATAATATACTCGTATATAACGCCTTATGTTCATGGGTCAATGTACATGTATAAATGCATAAGACATATGTTAATAAGATTTCTCGAATATCATAAAATCAATATGCCTTTCGGACAAACTTTATCAAATACGTATTTTTCTGAGACCCATGAACAGAGGATATAATAATAATTCACATGGGGAATCAAGAATATAGACACCCCTAGTATATCTATGAATAAAGTCATTTATGAAAGTTGCGTATTTTGCTCGTTTCGTTTGTATCATTTGGATCATGCCAAAAAGAAAGAAGGGATAGCCTTAACATACCTTAACTTCGTTGAGTCCTTAATACCTTTCAAGAAATTCTTCAAACAACTCAATTCAATCTACCACATCATAAGGAGATTCAAAATCAGTGTTGAGTAAAGGCTAAGCCCTCAACTTAAACTAGTAGCTCGTTTACGTAAATTTGGGCAGCATCTCCCCTGTAACTAGGCCCTCCTCCAATACCATATACCAACAACAACAAGAACACAACAATAAAAACATGTAAGCATCATTTTCCAACCTTATCTCTATCACAATATACCACAAAATAGCCCACATACCCTAATCACGTCATACATAAAATGACAACCAAAGTCGTGTCAAACAACTGAAAAGAATGTAACGACGAACGACCAGCCCACCATTTCGTCATTATGTGGTGTTTATCCACACCATTTGTCCTCCAAAACACCATTAAACAGTACAAAAATATACAGCTCAAAGGCAACACAAAACAGCCCACAAAACAGTCCACTACAAGTCAAATAACTCGAACTCACGGCTTCCGATCACCATCCAGTGAGTTCTAACTATTAGGAAATGAGTTTATCAATATTATTTGATATTTAAACACTTAAATACATAAAGTACATGTTTTCTTAACTATGAAGTACCTTCCAAAACTCAAACTTTAAAGAAAAAGAGAAGCGATATAGTGATACTTACGTCGTAGGGATCGTTTTAACGTTATCGCTTCTTGATTCCGTGCTCGTGATGATAATCTTGTTTGAAACACTATTAGAGAGCTCAAGGATAAGTTTTATGGTGTTCTCTGATCAGGTTCTATGTAGAAATGAAGAGAGAGACGAGTTAAGACATATATATCAACGTTTGAAAAGTCAAAAGGTGCTAGCTTGGCACCCTCTCATTTGCCCATCTTCCGACGCTTATATCTTTTTATCCGGATGTCGTATGAATGAACAGTTAGTGCATTGGAAACTACATTCCAAGACCTTTAATTTGGTATATAATATGTCCCAAAAAGACCTCATATAGCACACGAAATTTATTTCTCAAAAACCTATGCTTCAGGGCAATCCGTAGTCGGTTTTTTCGCAACTTTAATCCGATTTTTCCCAAACATTATATTTTCTATCCAAACATCATATATAGACATATTATGACTTTAAGATCATTTAAATCATGATTAACAAGTCTCATATTCATTACGTCACCTTGGGACGCACAGGGTGTTACAATCTTCCCCCCTTAGAAACATTCGTCCTCGAATGTTAAACTCCCAGAAATCTATAGAAATTTTGGAAGAGTCTTCAGTGTAACGGCACTACTACCAACCTGTCACACAGTAAACCCAACAATACAAAGCCACACAGGGCCACAATCATCAATAACACCAATGACCTTACACGACCAATAACAATAACTAACATAAGAATCAAGTACCATATACGTACCTAAAGGTTGTGATGTCTTAGTCTGATCCTCCTCCGAAAGTGGAAACAAGTGAGGATACCTAGTCTTAATTTCTTCTTCAGCTTCCCAAGTCATATCCTCCACATTATTGTTAATCCAAAGTACTTTAACCAAAGCTACATCCTTAGTTCTTAATCTCTGAACTTGTTTATCTAGTATAACAATGAGAGTTTTCTCATATGTTAGCTGCTTTGTAACATGAACATCATCAACTGGAATGACTTTAGGGGGATCTCCAATACACCTGCAGAGCATAGACACATGAAATACTGGATGTACAGACTCCAATTTGGAAGGCAATTCTGACTCATATGCTATTTGGCCTACTCTGCGTATAATCTTATAAGGTCCAATGTACCGAGGTCTAAGCTTTCCTTTCTTACCGAATCTCATAACGCCTTTCATCGGTGATACCTTTAGGAATACCCAGTCATCTACCTGAAACTCCAAGTCTCGTCGTCGATTATCTACATAGGACTTCTGACGACTCTATGTTGCTAATAGTCTTTCCCTTATAAGCTTAATCTTCTCAACTTCCTGTTGTACCAACTTTGGTCCTACTAACTTAGTTTCCCCAATCTCAAACCATCCTATAGGTGACCTACACTTCTGTCTGTAAAGAGCTTCGTATGGAGCCATCTGAATTTTGGAATGATAACTATTATTATATGCAAAATCAATAAGTGGAAGATGATCATCCTAGCTACCCCTGAAGTCCATCACACAAGCCCTAGCATATCCTCCAGTGTCTGAATAGTACGTTCAGCCTGACCGTCTGTCTGAGGATAAAATGTTGTACTAAAACTTATCTAAGTCCCCAATCCTTTTTGGAAGGACTTCCAGAAATTAACTGTAAACTGAGCACCTCTATCTGAGATAATAGATATAGGGACACCATGAAGTCGTACTATCTCCCTAATATAAAGCCTTGCATAATCCTCTGCTGAGTAAGTAGTCCTGACAGATAGAAAATGGGCTACATTTGTAAGCCTATCGACAATCCCATATAGCATCGAACTTACGTTGGGTACGAGGTAAGCCTATGATGAAATCCATATTAATCACTTCCCATTTCCAAGTCGGAATCTCTATAGTCTATAATAATCCACTGGGTTTCTGATGCTCAATCTTAACCTGTTGACAATTTGGGCACTGAGCAACAAACTCTGCTATATCCTTCTTCATTTCGTCCCACCAGTATATTCCCCTGATATCATGATACATCGTCGTCTCTCCTGGATAAATAGAATAACGAGAATAGTAAGCTTCTCCCATAACGTGCTGGCACAACCCTGCCACATTAGAACATATAATCGACCTCGATATCTGATGACCCCATCTCCTGTAATTTCAAATGGTGTATTCTCCTTTTGAGGGGATGTATATCTGTAATGAGCTAGCACAGGATCCGCATACTGGCATTCTCTACTTTAGTTACTAAAGAGGATGTTGTCGTGTCCTGAATAGTAACTCTGGTATCACCTGAATCTAGTAATCAAACTCCAAGACTAGCTAGCTGATGAATCTCATGGGCTATCCCACACTTCTCTGGCTGTAAATATTACATGCTACCCATAGATCTACGGCTGAGGGCGTCGGCTACTACATTCGCCTTCCCCGGATAGTATAAAATATTAACGCCATAGTCTTTCAGTAGCTCCAACCATCTCCTTTGGCGTAAATTCAATTCCTTTTGATTGAAGATATATTTAAGTCTCTTATGATCTGTATAGATATCAACATGAATGCCATACAAATAGTGCGTCCACATCTTTAGTGCACGAATCACCGCTAACTCTAAATCGTGGGTCGGATAATTCTTCTCGTGCTTTCTTAGTTGTCTTTAAACATAAGCAATTACTTTTTATGGTCGTTCTACCACTTTTTGCATGAATACATGGCTTATCTCATTGCCCACAAATACTGGAATTTCCTGTAATTCATATGATCTCAAATATCATCTTTTGATTTTTTTTTTCTTCCCGTTCATTAGCCACGATAGGTGCCACTTTCTTATGGAATGAATACAATGTTGTTGTGAGACTGTTATTACAAGACCATTTATTCCTTATGTCACTATGCTTAAGTTGAAGCCTTCTTCCTTATTCCCTCAGCTAGTCTTTCTTTGTAGTACTTAAGAGAGACCCTTTGACTTCTTACTCGCCTATAATTATACTTAATTACTTACCTCCGCGCCCTTATGCTCGTAAGGTTGATTCTGAACTGAAAGTTTTTGACTGTCTTCTCAGTGGAACCATTTTTTTTATTCCGTAACATTTATGCGGTACTATTAACAACCCCAACTCATATCTGAATATTTATCAAGGATTACGATGTCATCATATTTGCGAGACCGAATTCCCTAAGTTGGGTTTCGCTATGTTTATCTTGCACAACCTGCTGATTTGTTGGTACCTTCTTATTTAGTCATGGCTAGGCTCTTCCTGAATCAACTACTAACTACACGTTAGTCCATTCTCATATCTATATTCTGCGTAATCTCTCTTGGGTTATATCCTTTGTCTTACTTTTTGCTCGGAACTCCATTTTGGATCCGCAATATATTGTTGGAAAGCTAATTCAAAGGGGTACAATTGCATGTTTTACGTCTGTTCAAATTCCTAACAGAACAGGGTGAAATGTTCTCGGCAAGTGCGAGGCCACACACTGACCGCGCATATGGGGCAGAACAATATGAAAAGTGTGTGGCCAAGTGCACGGGCACACTTCCAGGTGCGCGGCCGCGCATGTCCAACTCCGAAAAAGTGTTCTTTTTCGCATAGGAGAAGATGCATTTGTTTGGGCCCGACCCTACTTGGTATATATACATAGAAAAATGGTATTTTGAGGACTTTTGACATAATTTAGACCTAAGGAAGCTAAGGAGAAGAGGGAGAAGCAAGAGCACAAGAATTTCACCATTCATCCTCACTCAAGGCAAGGGTTTGGATGTTTTATGTTTTTCTTTGACTTAGACTTAATTGTGATGAATTTCTCCATATCCATGGAGTAATTCTTCCTTATGGATTGATGGATTTGGTGTTTCAAAAATTTTTTGTGGATATTAACTCTAGTTTTATGTATTGAATCGTTTTGGGTATTTTTATTATTGCATACATATTCGCATGTCTATGTAATCAAAAGAGGCATATCTTGTGATATATTTGCATTATCTTGTTGGTTGAATTCATTGATTCTTCTTAGTAATCGAAAAAGGCTAGTTAAATTATTGTTTAGACCCAGTTAGGAGGATAATCGAAAGAGGTTCTCCTAAAGACTAATCCACTATGAATTCTTACATATCGTCACTGAGCTTGACTTAGTTTATATTGTGAGGTTGAGACTTAATCGAGAGAGGATTTTCTACTAAACGTTGAACTAATAATTGAGATGAATTCGAGAGACTCACTTGAACCTTAGAAGTGAATCGACTAGAGTTAATTCCCAAACAAGTATCTTGCACCTATCCAATCAACCCCTATTTTCTCCCATTGATATCTTCTTTGCTTACTCTTGTTGAGATTGTCATTAGCCAATAGTCTAGACTTTTAGTTAATTTAGTTTTAATTCACACAAATCCAAATTGTTGATCATCTTGGATAGCAATTAAAACTAGAAGCTACAAAAACACTATTTAAATCTAATCCCTGTGGATACGATATTTTCTATACTATATTCGACTAGCGAGCATAATTTTGTGTTGTGTTTTTAGCTCGTCAAATTTTGGCGCCATTGTCGGGGACTGATAATCAATGGTGTTTGAAATAGTTTTTGGTGCTAATTCAAGAATTAGGTTTTAGTTTTTTTTTCTTTTTACTTTTCTATTTTATTTTCTTTATTAGTTAACTTCTTTTCAAGATTTTTTTTGTAGTTCCTAACAAGTTGGAGAAGATACTGTAGATATTGAACTCTAAATGCTGTGAAGATGAAGTACAACCAGCCTAAGAAAATGGTTGAAGAGTTAGCAGCTGAATATTATCAGCGGTCTGCTATGTGTTTTAAATGCGGTGGAAATCATATATGGCTTGACTGTCAAGCAGGTATGTATTCTTCCTATGGTTCGTATTTTGAAGAGTCTCACTCTATTTCTAGTTTGTACAGGTATGAGGATTCATATGGCCACAATCTTGACTCTGGTTGGGATGAATACTCTAGTTGGAATGGAAGCGAAGTGAGACAACCACCTCAAGGGGAGAATGAAAGTTTGGAAGAGCTTGTGTATAAGTTCATAAATAAGCCGGTAGAGAGATTTACACAAGATGATAAAGCCATTAACAACCTAAAAATGCAAGTGAGTCAAATAATAAGTACACTTTCAGAAAGCTCATTGCGTTGCGATAGTGAATATATGGAGGAGATACCCTGTGGGAATGAGCATCCACAGAGAGAGATTTCCACTGTTCAAGAGAACTTTAATTCAACTGAGATGATCGAGAATAAAGCTGTGGTTGAGTGTGAAGCAACGGAAGAAGAGTTCAAACCCCTATCCACCTTTTCACCTTTGCAGCCTTTAATAGAAGAGAATGAGAAACAAATGATCTTGGACATACCAGATGAATATTCACTTGACCTTTTTTCTTTGTTTTCTTATTCTAACCTTGATCATGTGAATTTTATTTTTGGGGATTTACAGGAAGATACATGGATTGATCCGGTAAAAGAATGTAGAAACAAGTTAAGGATGATCCTGAACGAGCAATTCACCGCTCAAGATGAGGACAAGAAAGAAATAAAAGAGCGGGTCATGCAGGTATCCTTAGAAGAATTGGGTTTAATGAGCTCCATAAAGAATCCCAAGGAGCGAAAATGAGGAATGAACTCAGAATTAGGGGTGGAGCTCATAAGTTCTCGGAAAAGAAGAAAATTCAGGGAAGTTTCCTTTACCTTATGCTTTTTAATTGTGTGTCATGGGGACATGCCACAACTTAAAGTGTGGGGTAGGGGGATAATTGTATGTTGTATGTATATGTGTTATTTTTTGTTGTTTTAGTAGTTAGAAAAAAACATAAAAAACATTAAAATTTTTGATTTTTTCCGACGATGGATATCATTTGACGGGTATCATGAGGGAATTAAAGTCGAAAGAAAAATGCAAAAAGATTTTCTTTTGTAGTTAGTGTAATAATTTCCCCTTGATTTTTCTTTGTGCTGCGGTTCTTTTTCAAGGGTTTTGTTTGAACCGGGTGCAGTTAGTTTTTATTTTTGTTAGAAGTAGGAAATATTGTGCTATGATTTGAAATGGAAGTAATATCTCTTGACTCGATCATGCCTTGAGAATAGTGAGTGCTTTAGTTGTGACACTTATGCTCAGTTTTTGACTCTTGCATAAGTACCTTAAATCGTATGATCTTAACGATGTTTAACTGCTTTGACTAGAGTGTCTTGATGAATCCAATCTTGAGTGAGTTATGTGCCATGTGTTGAGATTTGTGTATTCTGTGCATTGCATTTGATGTCTAGAACTTGCCCCATGTGTTTGCAAAGAGAAATAGTAGTTTTAATTTGTTCAGTCTTGGAAGTGATTTAGGTGTTTCTTTGTTGAGCCAGTTATATTCTATTACCCACCTAATTGTTATGTATCTTAGTTAACCCTTTTGAGCCTGTAATCCTGTTTTCTTTGGCAACCACATTACAAGCCTTACCCAATTATTTGAATTGACAATCTATTTGAGCCTTGTACCTCTCGTGAGCACTTAAAATTGTTATGAACTTTGTAAAAGATGAAGTGTGGGGTGGTTGGTTTGGCTTTTGAGTGGAACTATTGAAATAAGGAGGAAGGTGCATTGTTTTGAAAAAGTAAGCGCCACTTGAATAGAAAAAGAAAAAAAAATGTTGTATTGTTGTGAAAAATATTCTTTGATAGTTGTGACTCTTGATGTAAATGTTCTTAAATAATTTGGGAGTTAATGTATGTTGATGTGAAGGTGGAGTATGGTCTGACATCAGTGTGGGGTTTTGAATGTTAAAGTGTATGTATTAAAGTGCTTAGGGAGGTGTAGTCACTCATATATCTAAATGTAACCTATCCGTCCCGCAGCCTGCATTACAACCAGTTAAAAGTCCTACTTGATCCTTGACTGAATGAGCTCAATTAGTAGAGTAGTACACTACGGGCAAGCCTATGGTTCATCTTTTGTGGCATAGGAATTTTATTTTTGAGAGTGAGCGAATGCTTTCTATCTTGAGTTTTTAATTGTTATTACATTCTATGGTGTGAGGAAATACTCTCTATTGTGCGTGAGGGCACTTGATTCATGAAGAAAAGGTAATGTCGTTGACCTCTATGTTAGAGTAAGTGAGCAGGTTGTGAAAAATGCGTGGTACTTGTGAGTCAAATCTTGAGGTGAAGATGTTACAATATTGTGCTTAGTCTATTTTAAATATTCTTCGTGTGATGAGTTAGGAGAGTTGCTATGTAAGGTTGTGTTTATATAAAGTGTGGTTTGATTGCTCGAGGACGAGCAATGGTTTAAGTGTGGGGTGTTGATGGTAGGCTATAATCTCATGTTTTAGTCAATTTGCCTTTAAAACTCATTTGAGTTGACTTCGGTCAATGTTTTAAAAAACCGGACCCGGATCAGTAATTTGGCGGTTTCGGTGGGTCCGTGTCGTGATTAGGGATTTGAGCATATGCTCGAAATCAAATTTGGAAGTCCCTAACTTGAATTATCGTCATTTGACGGAAACTAGAAATTTAAAAGTTTAAAGAATTTTTAAATTTGGTCATAATTGAATTTTTGTTGATACCGAGTCCCGGTTTGGATTCCGAGAGTTGGATCAGCTTCGTAACAATATATATGACTTATGTACAAAATTTGAAGTTATTCCGAGTTGCGTAGGCACGTTTTATGTTAGTTTTTGAAGGAAAAAAATAAAAGGTTTGATTTTATAAAGCTTGCATTTTTAAAGTTTGATCGGAGATTTGACTTTTGAGCAAACGACTTCGGAATGGAATTTTGATGATAATAGCTTCGTATGGTGATTTCGGAATTAGGCTGTGATGACCTGATAGGTCATCTTATATTTAAAACATAATTCTATTATCCGAAGAATTAAAAATCCCATTTTTACCCTGCTCGAGTTGCGTGCGTGGTCCAGGCGTGTTTTCAGCAAGCTTTTATGTTAAAAACTGTGAAAAATATGAAATGTTGCTTTGAAAATTATTTGAGTTGACTTTGGTCAATATTTTGAGTAAACGGACCCGAATCCGTATTTTGACGGTCCTAGTAGGTCCGTATCGTAATTTGGGACCTGGGCATATGCCCGAAATAAAATTCCAAGGTCCCTAGCTCGACATATGGAATTTTGATAAAAAATTAAAAGTTTGTAAGTAATGATTTTAAGAATTTACTGATGTTTGGTTTTGTTGATACCGGGTCCGTATTTTGATTTCGGAGCCCGGTACAGGTCCACTATAATATTTATGACTTGTTTGTCGAATTTGGTGAGAAACGGAGTTGATTTGACGTGATTCGGACGTTTGGTTGTGAAAATAAAAGTTTTAAAGTTTTCTTGAAAATTTCATTTGATTTGGTGTCTAATTCGTAGTTCTAGGTGTTATTTTGGCGATTTGATCACGCGAGCAAATTCGTATGATGCTTTTGGACTTATGTGCACTTTTGGTTTAGAGCCTCGAGGGCTCGGGTGAGTTTCAGATAGGCTACAGGATGATTTGAACTTAGAAAGTTTGCTGGTTTTCACTTCAGCTCGTTTCTCGTGTTTCCTTCTTCGCAGTCGCGAATATATTCCCGCGATCGCGAAGGGTAAAATGGGTCGGGGGAGGTTTTGTTGTACGCGAATGCGACCAGCCACACGCGAACGTGTAGCATTAGATAGCCGGGACAGGGGAGTTGAGGTAACTCTACACGAACGCGAGCCCAGTCTCGCAAATGCGGAGGTGAGGCGGGCTAGACCTTCGCGTGGAGTTACTCGCAATCGTGTAAGCCAGTTGGGCCATGCTCTTCGCGAACGCGTCAGGTTTCATGCGAACGCGATGAACACCTGACGCCAGTGACTTAAAACAGTCCCAATTACGGGATTTTGCCATTCTTTCAAATATTTCAAAACTAGAAGAGCTAGAGGCGATTTTCCTAAAAGATTTTCTTCCCCAATTTGTTGGTAAGTGATTCTAACCTACTTTCTTTCAATTACCCATTGCATTTCATGAGTTTTCAATCTAAAATCTAGGATTTTCATGGTGGAAATTGGAGGTTTGGGTAGAATTAGGGATTTTTGCTTAATTGGAATTTAGACCTCGAATTGATGTCGGATTTCAAAATAAATTATATAATCAGGCTCGGGGGTGAATGGGTGAATGTATTTTGGTTCGGACCTCGGGTTTTGACCAAGCGGGCCCGGAGTCGATTTTTGACTTTTGGGGGGGAAGTTTGGGGAATCTAAATTTATGCATTGTAATTGATTTCTTTAGTAATATTTGATATTATTGAGTCGTTTGTGGATAGATACGAGTAGTTTGGAGGTGAATTCTAGAGGAAAAGCGGTAATTGAGCATTGAGTGGCCTTTGGAGCGAGGTAAGTGTTGTGTCTAACCTTGACTTGAGGGAATATGACTTGTTTGTCTATTTGCTACATGTTTAAATGTTGGGGAACAACGTATATGTGAGGTGACGAGTACTTATGCGTTGTAGTCAGGTTAAAGCATGCGGGCGGGGCTTGGTTTCTTGCAATTATAGCTTCCTTTGTTCATGTTATCCATGTTTAGACTAGTATTGTTAAATTGATCGTTCTTATCATATTTATGGACCTTTTGCTGATAATTGAGTATTGATTCCGAAGTTGAGGTTGATATTGTGGAACCAAATGTTGAAGTAAGGCTTGTACTTGCTATTCTATCTCCCTGTTGTTATTTGTTCATTGCATTATGGTAAGGGAGAGTGTTAATGCACGAAGCGTGATGCCGTGCCATATTGTGAGTGTTAATGCACGAAGGGTGATGCCGTGCCATATTCTGAGTATTAATGCACGAAGGTTGATGTCGTGCCACATTGTGAGTGTTAATGCACGAAGGGTGATGTCGTGCTATGTTATGAGAGTTAATGTACGAAGGGTGATACCGTCCGTTTCTATTGATCTTATGGTGAGATTGA
Organism: Nicotiana tomentosiformis; assembly: GCF_000390325.3. Lineage (NCBI taxonomy): Eukaryota > Viridiplantae > Streptophyta > Magnoliopsida > Solanales > Solanaceae > Nicotiana > Nicotiana tomentosiformis. Next base: position 106,423,581 of record NC_090815.1, on the reverse strand, counting down.
GAGTAAAAGCACGAAGGGTGATGCCGTGCATTTTTTTCCTTTACTGTGTTTACTGGCTTATTGATTCATAGTACATTGACTGTTCAAGTTACCATTCTGCTGCAGTTCTCTATCTCGTATTTCCCTCAGCATGTTTCCCGTCCCAATAGTACATGTTTAGTTGTTACTGTTGTTTTCTTGTACATATATTATTATCTGCACAAGTTTATTATGTGGGTGTCTTGTCATAGCCTCGTCACTACTTCGTCGAGGTTAGGCTCGACACTTACCAGTACATGGGGTCGGTTGTACTGATACTGCACCCTGCACTTCTTGTGCAGATTTTGGTACCTATCATAGCAGATCGTGAGGCTTAGCAGCTTGGATTTGCTGTCAAGAGACCCAAGGAAGATCTGCTGGCGTCTGCAGACCCTGGAGTCTCTTCCTAGTTTTATCATGTTTCCTTACTCTAAAACAATGTATTTTTCCTTTTCAGACTCTGTTTGTAGGCAATCATAGTAGCTCGTGAGTTGTGACTCCAAATCCGGTTGGTAGTAGTTAATGAAGTTTTCATATATTATTCAGCACTCGTTGTATTTCCTCTTTTGCTTATTTGTTTTTACTTACTGAATTGAATAAGAATTAGCTTAATAATTCTCTAACGTCGGCTTGCCTAGCAAGTGGAATGTTAGGCGCCATCACGGTCCCGACGGTGGAAATTTCGGGTCTTGACATGTTGGTATCAGAGCACTAGGTTGCCTAGGTCTCACAAATCACGAGCGAGCTTAGTGGAGTCTGGGGGATCAGTACGGAGACGTCTGTACTTATCTCCCAGAGGCTATGAAGTTTAGGAACAAATTTCACTTCTATTCTTCTCTGTCGTGCGATTTTGTTCTCATAATGCTAATTGAACTCTTCTACTCTTATTCTCTCGCAGATGGGAAGAACATGCACCGCTTCTTCAGCTGAGCAGTAGACAGAGCCTCCGGTGGCAGCTCCTACGAGGGGCAGAGGTCGAGGCCGAGGCCGTGCTAGAGTCCGAGGCAGGGGCAGGGCTCAGCCCAGAGCTCGAGCAACAACACCAGCGGTGGAGCCTCAGGTAGAGTTTGATGATGAGGTTCCAGCCTAGGCTGTGCATGTCGAACTAGCTCAGGTCCCGGAGGGGTTCATTGCCACCCCAGTGCTTCAGGATGCTTTGGTCCGTTTGGTGGGCCTTATGGAGAGTGTGACCCAGACTAGCGCATTTCCCATAACACCAGCCGTCTCTCAGGATGGAAGAGGAGCCCAGACTCCTGCTACTCACACACCGGAGCAGATGGATCCCCAGTATCAGACTCCAGCCGCTCATCCAGTCGGAGTAGTTCAGCTGGTTGTGACAGCACAGACTAGTGATGGGTCAGTTATGTCTTCTGAGGCTTTGTGGAGATTGGACAGGTTTACCAAGCTCTTTCCAGTTTACTTCAGTGGTGCACCTTCAGAAAATTCCCAGGAGTATCTTGATAGCTGTCATGAGGTGCTACGGGACTGGGTATAGTGGAGACCAATAGGGTCGATTTTGCTGCATTTCAGATGACTGGTTCAGCCAAAAAATAGTGGAGAGATTATTTGTTGACCAGACTAGCGGGGTCGCCTGCTCTTACTTGGGACAAGTTCTCTCAACTCTTTCTAGAGAAGTTTCTCCCTATCACACTGAGAGAGGAGCACCGTCGTCAGTTCGAGTGTCTCCAATAGGGCAGTATGACTATTACTTAGTATGAGACCCGTTTTGTGGATTTGGACCGTCATGCTCTTCTTTTGCTTCCTACCGAGAGAGAGAGGGTGAGGAGGTTTATTGATGGACATACTCAGCCAGCCAGAGATAGGGGTCAGCAGCCAGAGGTAGAGGCCAGACTGTTAGAGGTGGAGGTCAGGCCGTTAGAGGTGGAGACCAGCCAGCTAGAGGCCATCCCAGGGACGTAGTTCAGGGTGATGGGGCCCAACCCCGGTGTTATGCTTTTCCAGCCAGGTCTGAGGCTGAGTCATCTGACCCTGTTATCACAGGTACTATTTCAGTTTGCAGTAGAGATGCTTGAGTTCTATTTGATTTATTCCTACGTGTCATCCTATTTTGCTTCATATTTGGTTGTGCCTCGTGATTCTTTGAGTGCTCATGTGTACGTGTCCACACCTGTGGGGGATGCTATTGTTGTAGACCGCGTTTATCATTCATGTGTAGTCACCATTGGGAGTCTTGAGACTAGTGTAGACCTTCTACTTCTCGATATGGTTGATTTTGATGTTATCTTGGGTATGGATTGGCTGTCACCTTATCACGCTATATTGGATTGTCATGCCAAGACGGTGACCTTAGCCTTGTCGGGGTTGCCTTGATTAGAGTGGAGAGGGACTCCTGCCATTCTACCAGCAGGGTTATCTCTTATATGAAGGCTCGGCGTATGGTCGAGAAGGGGTGTTTAACTTATTTGGCTTATGTCCGCGATTCTAGTGTGGAGGTTCCTTCCATGGATTCATACTAGTTGTTCGTGAGTTTCCAGAGGTGTTTCCTGTAGACCTGCTGGGGATGCCACCCGACAAGGATATTGATTTCTGTATTGATTTGGCTCCTTTCACTCAGCCCATTTCTATTCCTCCATACCATATGGCCCCGTCAGAGTTGAAAGAATTGAAGGAACAGTTGCAACATTTGCTTGATAAGGGCTTCATTAGATCTAGTGTCTCGCCCTGTGGTGCACATGTGTTGTTTGTGAAGAAGAAAGATAGATCGATGAGGATGTGCATAGATTATCGGCAGTTGAACAAATTCATCATCAAGAGCAAGTATCCATTGCCGAGGATTGACGATTTATTTGATCAACTTCAGGGTGCCAAGATGTTTTCGAAAATTAATTTGAGATCTGGCTACCATCAGTTGAGGATTAGCGTATCCGATGTCCCTAAGACAACTTTTCGGACTTGTTACGGGCATTATGAGTTTCTGGTGATGTCCTTTGGGTTGACAAATGCCCCAGCAACATTCATGGATTTGATGAACCGAGTGTTCAAGCCTTATTTGGACTCCTTTGTGATCGTGTTTATTGATGATATCTTGATCTACTCCCACAGTCGAGAGGAGCATGAGCAGTATCTTAGGATTGTACTTCAGACTCTGAGAGCCTGCCAGTTATATGCTAAATTTTCAAAGTGCGAGTATTGGTTGGATTCAGTCGCTTTCTTGGGGCACGTTGTATCAGCAGAGGGCATTCAGGTAGATCCTAAGAAGATTGAGGCAGTTCAGAACTGGCCTAGACCCACTTCAGCTACGGAGATCAAGAGTTTCTTGGGTTTGGCAGGCTATTACCGTCGATTTGTGGAGGGGTTTTCATCTATAGCAGCCCCATTGACCAGGTTGACCCAGAAGGGTTCCCCATTCAGATGGTCAGACGAGTGTGAGGCGAGCTTTCAGAAGCTCAAGACTGCTTTGACTACAGTGCCGGTGTTGGTGTTGCCTACAGGTTCAGGATCTTATACAGTATATTGTGATGTGTCCCGTATAGGGCTTAGTGTGGTATTGATGCAGGAGGGCAGGGTGATCGCATATGCGTCACGGCAGTTGAAGGTTCATGAGAAGAATTACCCTGTCCATGACTTAGAGTTGGCAGCCATTGTTCATGCGCTGAAAATTTGGAGGCACTATCTATACGGTGTGTCGTGTGAGGTTTTCACGGATCATCGGAGGCTTCAGTATTTGTTCAAGCAAAAGGATCTCAATTTGAGGCAGAGAAGGTGGTTGGAGCTATTGAAATACTATGATATCACTATTTTGTACCACCCCAGGAAGGCCAATGTGGTAGCCGACGCCTTGAGTAGAAAGGTAGCGAGTATGGGTAGCCTTGCGTTCATTCCAGTCTATGAGAGGTCGCTTCCATTGGATGTTCAGACTTTGGCCAACCAGTTTGTGAGGTTGGAAATTTCAGAGCCCAGCCGTGTTCTAGCTTGTACAGTCGCTCGGTCTTCCTTGTTTAAGCGTATTAGAGATCGGTAGTATGACGACCCTCATTTGTTAGTCCTTAAGGACACAATGCATCACGGTGGTGCCAAGCAGGTTACTATTGGAGATGACGGAGTTTTGAGGATGCAGGGTCGTGTTTGTGTGCCTAATGTGGATGGACTTCGTGAGATGATTCTTGAGGAGGCTCACAGTTCCCGGTATTCTATTCATCCGGGTGCCGCCAAGATGTATCAGGACTTACGGCAGCATTATTGGTGGAGGATGATAATGAAGGATATAGTTGCTTATGTAGCCGGGTGTCTAAATTGCCAGCAAGTAAAGTATGAGCATCAGAGACCTGGTGGTTTACTTCAAAAGATAGAGATTCCTGAGTGGAAGTAGGAGCGTATCATTATGGATTTCGTTGTTGGACTCCCACGGACTCAGAGGAAGTTCGACGCAGTTAGGGTCATTGTGGACAAGCTGACTAAGTCAGCGCATTTCATTCCTGTGGCAGTTACCTAGTCTTCGGAGCGGTTTGCAGAGATTTACATCTGCGAGATCGTCTGTCTCCATGGTGTGCCCGTGTCTATCATTTCTGATCAAGGTACACAGTTCACCTCGCACTTTTGGAGAGAACTACAGCGTGAGTTGGGCATGCGGGTTGAGTTGAGCATATCGTTTCATCCTCAGACGGACGGGCAGTCCGAGCGCACTATTTAGATCTTGGAGGATATGCTCCGCGAATGTGCTATAGACTTCGGAGGATCGTGGGATCAGATCTTGTCCCTTGCAGAGTTCGCCTACAACAACAGCTACCTGTCGAGCACTCAGATGGATCCCTATGAGGCATTATACGGTAGGCGGTGCCGGTCGCAGTCGGGTGGTTCGAGCCGAGGGAGGCTCGGTTGTTGGCTACAGATCCAGTACATGATGCCTTGGATAAGGTCAAGATTATTCAGGATCGACTTCGCACAGCTCAGTCCATGCAGAAGAGTTATGCTGACCGTAGAGTTCGTGATGTTGCATTCATGGTCGGAGAGAGTGTTACTTCGGGTATCACCTATAAAGGGTGTAATGAGATTCAGAAAGAAGGGCAAGTTGAGCCCTACGTATATCAGGCCATTTGAGATTCTAGAGATAGTGGGCGAGGTAGCTTACAGACTCGCATTTCCACCTAGTTTAGCAGTTATTCATCCGGTATTCTATGTGTCCATGCTCGGGAAGTATCACGACGATCCGTCCCATGTGTTAGATTTCAGCTTTGTCCAGTTGGACGAGGATTTGACTTACGAGGAAGAGCCAGTGGCTATTCTAGCCCGGCAGGTTTGACAGCTGAGATCCAAAAGTTATCCTTCAGTTTGAGTGCAGTGGAGAGGTCAGCCTGTTAAGGCAGCTACTTGGGATTTCGTGTCGTACATGCGTAGATAGATATCCACATTTTTTCACCAGCCCAGGTACTTTTCTATGTTCGTTCAAGGACGAACGGTTGTTTTAGAGGTGGAGAATGTGATGACCAGATAGGTCATCTTATATTTAAAACCTAATTCTGTTATCTGAAGCCATAAAATCCCATTTTTACCCTCCTCGAGTTGCGTGCGCGGTCCGGGCGTGTTTTCGGAAAGTTTTATATTAAAAACTGTGAAAAATATGAAATATTGCTTTGAAAACCATTTGAGTTGACTTTGGTCAACGTTTTGAGTAAACGGACCCAGATCAGTATTTTGACGGTCCCGATAGGTCCGTATCATAATTTGGGACTTGGGCGTATACCCGGAATCGAATTCCGAGGTCCCTAGCTCGAGATATGGAATTTTGATGAAAAATTAAAAATTTGAATGTTTAATGGTTTTAAGAATTTACTGATGTTTGGTTTTGTTGATACCGGATCCGTATTTTGATTTCGGAGCCAGGTACAGGTCCACTATAATAGTTATGACTTGTCTGTCAAATTTGGTGAGAAACAGAGTCGATTTGACGTGATTCGGACGTTCGGTTGTGAAAATAGAAGTTTTAAAGTTTTCTTGAAAATATCATTTGATTTGGTGTCTGATTCATAGTTCTAGGTGTTATTTTGGCGATTTGATCACGCGAGCAAGTTCATATGATGTTTTTGGACTTGTGTGCACTTTTGGTTTAGAGCCCCGAGAGCTCGGGTGAGTTTCGGATAGGCTACGGGATGATTTGAACTTAGAAAGTTTGCTGGTTTTCACTTCTGCTCGTTTCTGGTGTTTCCTTCTTCGCAGTCGCGAATATACTCCCGCGATCGCGAACGGTAAAATGGGTTGGGGGAGGTTTTGTTGTACGCGAACGTGAAAGCTTGGTCGCAAACACAGAGCATTGGGGGGCCTGCTCTACGCGAACGCGACCACCCACACGTGAACGCGTAGCGTTAGATAGCCCGGACAGGGGAGTTGAGGTAACTCTACGCGAACGCAAGCCCAGTCTCGCGAACACGGAGGTGAGGCGGGCTAGACCTTCACGAACGCGTGGAGTTACTCGCGATCGTGTAAGCAGTTGGGCCATGCTCTTCGCGAACGCGTCAGGTTTTACGCGAACGCGACGAACACCTGACTCCAGTGACTTAAAACAGTCCCAATTACGGGATTTTGCCATTCTTTCAAAAATTTCAAAACTAGAAGACCTAGAGGCGATTTTCCTAAAAGATTTTCTTCCCCAATTTGTTGGTAAGTGATTCTAACCTACTTTCTTTCAATTACCCATTGTATTTCATGAGTTTTCAACCTAAAATCTAGGATTTTGATAGTGGAAATTGGGGGTTTGGGTAGAATTAAGTATTTTTGCATAATTGGAATTTAGACCTCGAATTGAGGTCGGATTTCGAAATAAATTATATAATCGGGCTCGGGGTGAATGGGTGAATGGATTTTGGTTCGGACCTCGGGTTTTGACCAAGCGGGCCCGGAGTTGATTTTTGACTTTTTGGGGGAAAGTTTGGGGAATCTAAATTTATGCATTGTAATTGATTTCTTTAGCAATATTTGATATTATTGAGTCGTTTGTGGATAGATACGAGTGGTTTGGTGGTGAATTCTAGAGGAAAAGCGGTAATTGAGCATTGAGTGGCCTTTGGAGCGAGGTAAGTGTCGTGGTTAACTTTGACTTGAGGGAATAGGACTTGTTTGTCTATTTGCTACATGTTTAAATGTTGGGAACAACGTATATGTGAGGTGACGAGTACTTATGCGTTGTAGTCGGGTTAAAGCATGCGGGTGGGGCTTGGTTTCTTGCAATTATAGCTTCTTTTGTTCATGTTATCCATGTTTAGACTAGTATTGTTAAATTGATCGTTCTTATCATGTTTACGGATCTTCTGGTGATAATTGAGTATTGATTCCGAAGTTGAGGTTGATATTGTGGAACCAAATGTTGAAGTAAGGCTTGTACTTATTATTCTATCTCCCTGTTGTTATTTGTTCATTGCATTATAGTAAGGGAGAGTGTTAATGCACGAAGCGTGATGCCGTACCATATTGTGAGTGTTAATGCACGAAGGGTGATGCCGTGCCATATTCTGAGTATTAATGCACGAAGGTTGATGTCGTGCCACATTGTGAGTGTTAATGCACGAAGGGTGATGTCGTGCTATGTTATGAGAGTTAATGCACGAAGGGTGATACCGTACCGTTTCTATTGATCTTATGGTGAGATTGAGAGTAAAAGCACGAAGGGTGATGCCGTGCATTGTGTTCCTTTACTGTGTTTACTGGCTTATTGATTCATAGTACATTGACTGTTCAAGTTACCATTCTGCTGCAGTTCTCTATCTTGTATTTCCCTCAGCATGTTTCTCATCCCAATAGTACATATTTAATTGTTACTGTTGTTTTCTTGTACATATACTGTTATCTGCATAGGTTTATTATGTGGGTGTCTTGTCATATCCTCGTCACTGCTTCATCGAGGTTAGGCTCGACACTTACTAGTACATGGGGTCAGTTGTACTGATACTGCACTCTGCAATTCTTGTGTAGATTTTGGTACCGGTCATAGCTGATCGTGAGGCTTAACAACTTCGATTTGCTGTCAGGAGACCCAATGTAGATCTGCTGGCGTCTGTAGACCCTGGAGTCTCTTCCTAGTTTTATCATTTACTGTTTCCTTACTCCAAAACAGTGTATTTTTCCTTTTTAGACTCTATTTGTAGTAAATCATAGTAGCTCGTGAGTTGTGACTCTAGATTCGGGTGGTAGTAATTAATGAAGTTTTTTTATATTATTCCTCACTCGCTGTATTTCATTTTAGCTTATTTGTTGTTATTTACTGAATTGAATAAGAATTGGTTTAATAATTCTCTAACGTCGGCTTGCCTAGCAAGTGGAATGTTAGGCGCCATCACGGTCCCGACGATGGAAATTCTGGGTCGTGACATAGGCGCATGTCCGGATTTGGATCTGGAAGTCTATAGGAAAATTTGACGCATTTTGGCGAAAGTTAGAAAATGGAAGATTTTTAGGAAGTTTGACCGAAGTTGACTTTATTGATATCGTGGTCAAAATTAAATTTCGGACATTGGATCAGCTCCATTATGTCATTTAGGACTCGTGTGCAAAATTTGGGGTCATTCTGGATTGATTTGATAGGTTTCGGCATCGAATGTAGAATTTGGAATTCGTTAGTTTTCATTAAGCTTGAATTAGGGTGTGATTCGTGTTTTAGTATTGTTTGATGTGATTTGAGGCCTCAACTATGTCCGTATTATATTATGGGACTTGTTGATATATTCGGACGGGGTCCCGAGTGGCTCGGGTGAGTTTCATAGTGGTTTCGGATCATTTTTAGGCCATTTTTAATTGCTGATTGTTTTGCTACAGCAATGACTTTAGAAGCTCATATCTCGCAATCTATAAGGAATTTGGAGATGATCCAAAAAAGAAAATTGTAGACCTTTGTGTCTAGTTTTCATAAATTTAAACCATTGGGCATTTAGAGTTGTGTACAAAAAATTATGGTTGATACACTACAGGTTAGGGAAAAGTTTTTAAATTGTGAAGAAGAAATTTCTGCTACACGGGGCTGATTTTTGGGAGCTTATATATCGAAATCTATAAGGAATTAGGAAATATGAAAGTTGTATCCCTTGGTATCTAGTTTCCAGAAAGTTAAACCATTTATCATTTTGAACATTTGTACAAAAAATTATGATTGATTTACTGGAGACTAGTACTGTAGTTTTCACTGCAGTTTCTTGGAAATAAGTTGAAATAGGTCGCATTTTAAAGATGCAACCTACCTGGGCAGAAGCTATATCTCGGGGATTCGACCATTTTAACATATTTGGAGCTATGGAGCTATGGAGATCGGATTGAAGCGATTTTTGAGGCGATTTTCACCATATGGATTGGGGTAAGCATATATCCAAAAGTGATTATACTTCATGATTTCATTATTATTTTTATCAATTATTAGTGAATCAAATGGAAGAAATTGGAGAAATTTGTAAAACTTTTCAAAAATAAAAATTTAAGATTTGGAGGTCGATTTGTTATCAGAATTTGATAAAATTAGTATTGTTGAGCTCGAATCAGAATGGATGTTCAGATTTCGAGAATTTCTATCGGGTTCTGAGATGTGAGCCCTAGGGTTGACTTTTGAGTTGACTTTTAGAATAAAATTGGAAATCGATATATTATTATCCGCAAATATTTTCTATGAATTGTAATTATTTTATGTAATTAATTTGACTAGATTTGAGCCGTCTGGAGGTCATTTCACGAGAGCCATTTTGGAATATCGGCCTAAACTAAACTCAATTGATATTCTATTTGCACAACCTCTCCACTATTTTACCTTATTTAAATCCTAAATTGGCCTAATAACTCATTTGACGTTCACTATGTTCAAGTTGGAATTGTCTTGAATCATGTTTAAATTATTCATCATTTCATGGTAAGGACGAGAGTAAAAGCACGAAGGGTGATGCCGCGCTATTTTTATATTATTTGTACTCTGACTATGTGATTGCTCAATTGCTTTATTGGTTGCTCGATGTTATCCGTGTTCTCATAATTTTCATTGTTGATTTGTACTGGAAATTCTTCTATTATTGGCCTTACATTGATACTCTTTCCTTGTCAGGTTCATGTAACATATTGTACAGCTTTATATATCTGGTAGGTGTCTTGACTTGGCCTCGTAACTACTCTGCTGAGGTTAGGCTTGATACTTACTAGGTACCGCTGTGGTATACTCATGCTACACTTCTGCACATCTTTTTGTACAGATCCAGGTACTCCAGTGTCACGACCCAAACTGATGGGCTGCGACGGGCACCCGGTGCCTTACCTAACCGAGCACCAACATAACGTATATTTCTTATCATACCATCATGGGTAAATGGGCCAGAAGTGACATCATGAGATAACCAGAATAAAACATAAGGGAATGTTAGACATAGGACGACCCAACATGATATAGAAACTTATACATGTGGCATATGGGCCTATAAGGTCAGCATGATCATTTGTACACTCAAAACATAGGCCGACAAGGCCATACAATCATCTATATACATGACATATGTCTACAAGCCTCTAAGAGTGCATAAATGTCATAAAGGCCGGGATAGGGCCCTACCATACCAATCAATACAAGTCCAAATTATACTGACCAAATAGGCAACTCCGGAGCAAGTGGAGTGCACCAACACCTTCGCTGAGCTGATAGCCTACTAGGAGGACTCTCAACCTGTCTATCGGGACCTGCGGGCATGAAACGCAGCGTCCCCAAGCAAAATGGACTTCAGTACAAATAAAGTACCGAGTATGTGAGGCATGTAAATAGTATATAAAAGACATGAAAGAAACATGGAGTAAAGATCTCAACCTGTAAGTCTGAATAGCTCTGTGAATCATGAAACCTTTATAATGTCATGCATATGCGTATAAATGTTACATCATGCATAAATATGTGCTTTTATAAAATTATTAAGCCTCTGAGGGCATCCCATCATATCATCTCGTCCTCTGTGGGCGAAATCATCAACATAGACTAGTTGATCAGGTGGTGGTGCGTATATAACGCCATAACCTTTCCCTATACCCTATATATATATATATATATATATATATATATATATATATATATATATGAGCTAAAAACACAATACAAAATTATGCTCGCTAGTCGAATATAGTATAGAAAATATCGTATCCACGGGGATTGAATTTAAACAGTGTTTTCGTAGCTTCTAGTTTTACTTGCTATCCAAGATGATCAACAATTTGGATTTGTGTGAATTAAAACTAAAATTAACTAAAAGTCTAATCTATTGGCTAATGACAATCTCAACAAGAGTAAGCAAAGAAGATATCAATGGGAGAAAATAGGGGTTAATTGGATAGGTGCAAGATACTTGTTTGGGAATTAACTCTAGTCGATTCACTTCTAAGGTTCAAGTGAGTCTCTCAAATTCACTCAATTATTAGTTCAACGTTTAGTAGAAACTCCTCTCTCGATTAAGTCTCAACCTCACAATATAAACTAAGTTAAGCTCAATGACGATATAAAAGAATTCATAGTGGATTAGTCTTTATGAGAACCTCTTTCGATTATCCTCCTAACTGGGTCTAAACAATAATTGAACTAGCCTCTATCGATTACTAAGAAGAATCAACGAATTCAACCAACAAGATAATGCAAATATATCACAAGCTATGCCTCTTTTGATTACATAGACATGTGAATATATATGCAATAATAAAAATACCCAAAATGATTCAATACATAAAACTAGAGTTAATATCCACAAACAATTCTCAAAACACCAAATCCATCAATCCATAAGGAAGAATTACTCCATGGATATGGAGAAATTCATCACAACTAAGTTTAAGTCAAAGGAAAACATAAAACATCCAAACCCTTGTCTTGAGTGAGGATGAATGGTGAAATCCTTGTGCTCTTGCTTCTCCCTCTTCTCCTTAGCTTCCTTAGGTCTAAATTATGTCAAAAGTCCTCAAAATACCATTTTTCTATGTATATATACCGAGTAGGGTCGGGCACCCCGCACACTGGCTCCTTCTGTATCCAGTGTTTATTTGCACTTATTTATCAATAACATCTAGTGATGGAACCCTTTATGCCTCTCCCCGTCGTCATCCTTACATAATGTTCTGGAGTCGTATCATATCCGTAGGATTTGAATAAATGCAATCTCATTCCTTTTGCCTTTCTACCACATTCTTCCTTTATTATTCCATAGTTATTTTAACCACATAATTCCGACTTAATACCATATCACACCATCTTCCCCAGGGGAGTACTAATATTTATTGCTATAAAGATTTACCTATAAATGTTTCACCTCTTCATATTTGGCGTCTTTTCACATCTTCACGGGCTCTTACTTGCTTTGCGATAACCCTTCTGTACCAGGGATAATTTAATTTCTTACACACAAAGGTGACACCTAATGTAACTAGCACACTTAGTCCCTTAAGCTTAACTCTGCTCACAACGCTTGTTTTAGGGAAACGTCTTCCTGAATGACCTTTAAAAGTCATTCTTCTATTGTCCATTCAATTATCGCCCGGAACGCGATCTCTAAAATTCTCACGATGTCAACTATTATCAAATCATTCGGTCCTGAATTCATGTTCAGTTTATCTTATTCACTAGCCCATACTAATTTCTATTACTCTGGGGTCTAACTTTTCCTTCTGGTAATCATATATGAGTCACCAACTCATTTCTCGAAATGGGGACATAACTTTATGGCTTATACTCTTTTATTGTCTCAAGGCTTGTAACTTCTTGTCTTTTCCTTCACTTGACTATAGAATATGTAGTCTTGTCATATTTTTATTTACCGTTATCATCCATTTATCACATCTTAATCATAATGCTTCATTTACTTTCTTCTTATTCTCCTGCTAATATTTCTGTCTATCACCTTATTATGAAAACTTCTTCAAAACATTCTTTCACTTTATGCCCCCCTTGATTCAACTCACTGGCTCTTCAGGTCATCTAACACTCTCTCTTTACTAGGGATGAGAGCCATACAAAGATAAATATTTATCCCTTCTAGGATTCTAATGCCAATCTTCTGAAATTTTTGAACATTCTAGTATTCATATCTGATTGTACTATTCTAGAGTGCACCATTTGGGTGTCTCACAAGGAGAACCATTACCACGTTTGCAATACCTCTCGGAAATGTGAGCAATTGATAACAATACATCCACAATTTTGGGTTACTCTAACCCCAGCTGGATGCTGATATCCCATCCTTCTCTTAAATTATATCTGTTAGCTCCCACAGGGCATAACTAAAATGGGTGTTGTCAAGTGAATATATCTTTGTTATTGTTGAAAGTAACTCAGAATGCTTATATTTCTCTGCCTGAATTGTAAATACAAATAATCTTCACTAACTGCGTACCTCGTATCCTTCTTCACCTAGCTTCTTTTACTTGTTGAAACTTGTATCTACCTTCTGATTCTCTCGTTACTTTTTACCATAGGGGTAGATAGATATTCATGCCTTAGGGACCCTTATCAAGAGGCTCACATGTCGTAGTACACACATATCTACTGAAGGCCTTATACTCATCATAAGCATGACGCAAAATCGAGTTCCTCTGACTAAACTCTTCCACAACCATATTCAATCTCTTACCAACTGTCTTTTTTGGATGTAGATGTCTTTGTATAACGAATAAAATAGAATTTAAGAATTTGAATTTCTTACAACTAAGCTCTACCACACGATCTAGAGTAAGAAGAAAGAGTGACAGTCTTAAATGCCATGTAGCCTCTTTCTTATAAGTGTGGTGCACAACACACCCATAAACAAGATTCTACAGACACGGCTTGTAGACTCCCTAGGACAGAACTGCTCTGATACCACTTTTGTCACGACCCAAACCGATGGGCCGCGACGAGCACCCGGTACCTTACTCAACCGAGTACCAACATAACGTATCTTTCGTATCATACTATCATAGGTAATTGAGCCAGAGAGGCTGTCGTGAGATAAGTAGAATAAAACATGAGAAAATACTCAATATAGGGTGACCCAACTTGATATACCGACTTATACATATTACGTACTGGCCTATAAGGCCATACCAGTATCTGTATACATGACATCTGTCTACAAGCCTCTAAGAGTACATAAATATCATAAAGGTCGGGACAGAGCCCCGCCATACCAAACAACACATATTCAAATTATACTGACCAAATAGGCAACTCCAGAGCAAATGGAGTGCACAAACACCTTCTGCTGAGCTGATAGCCTACTAGGAGGACTCTCTACCTGTCTATCGGGGCCTACGGGCATGAAACGCAGCGTCCCCAGGCAAAAGGGACATCAGTACAAATAAAGTACCGAGTATGCAAGGCATGACAGTAGTATATAAAAGACATGAAAGAAACATGGAGTAAAGTAGACAACCTGAAATTCTGAATAGCTTTGTGAATCATGAAAAATTATAATGTCATGCATATATATGTGTACATAACATCATCAAGCCTCTGAGGGCATCCCATCATATCACCTCAGCCATTGTGGGCAAAATCATCAACGTATACCAGCTGATCAGGTGGTGGTGCGTATAGAACGCCATAACCTTTTCCCATATCCCATATACATATAATATATGCGTATATAATGCCTTATGTTCATGGGTCAATGTACATGTATAAATGCATGAAATGCATAAGACATACGCTAATAAGATTTCTCGAATATCATAAAATCAATATGCCTTTCGGACAAACTTTATCAAATACGTATTTTTCTGAGACCCATGAACAGAGGATATAATAATAATTCACATGGGGAATCAAGAATATAGACACCCCTAGTATTTCTATGAATAGAGTCATTCATGAAAGTTGCGTATTTTGCTCGTTTCGTTTGTATCATTTGGATCATGCCAAAAAGAAAGAAGGGATAGCCTTAACATACCTTAACTCCGTTGAGTCCTTAATACCTTTCAAGAAATTCTTCAAACAACTCAATTCAATCTACCACATCATAAGGAGATTCAAAATCAGTGTTGAGTATAGGCTAAGTCCTCAACTTAAACTAGTAGCTCGTTTACGTAAATTTGGGCAGCATCTCCCCTGTAACTAGGCCCTCCTCCAATACCATATACCAACAACAACAAGAACACAACAATAAAAATATGTAAGCATCATTTTCCAACCTTATATCCATCACAATATACCACAAAAAAGTCCACATACCCTAGTCACTTCATACATAAAATGACAACCAAAGTAGTGTCAAACAACTTTAAAAAATGTAATGACGAATGACCAGCCCACCATTCTGTCATTATGTGGTGTTTCTACACACCATTTGACCTCCAAAACTCCATTAAACAGTACAAAAATATACAGCCCAAAGGCAACACAAAACAGCCCACTACAAGTCAAATAACTCGAACTCACGATTTCCGATCACCGTCCCGTGAGTTCTAACCATTAGAAAACGAATTTATCAACATTCTTTGATATTTAAACACTTAAATAGAGAAATTAAACGTTTTCTTAACTATGAATTACCTTCCAAAACTCAAACTACAAAGAAAAAGAGAGGCGATATAGCGATACATACGTCGTAGGAATCGTTTTAACGTTATCGCTTCTTGATTCCGTGCCCGGGATGATAATATTGTTTAAAATACTATTAGAGAGCTCAAGGATAAGTTTTATGGTGTTCTCTGGTCAGGTTCTATGTAGAAATGAAGAGAGAGACGAGTTAAGACATATATATCAACGTTTGAAAAGTCAAAAGGTGCTAGCTTGGCACCCTCTCTTTCGCCCATCTTCCGATGCTTATATCTTTTTATCCGGGTGTCATATGAATGAACGGTTAAGTGAGTTGGAAACTTCATTACAAGACCTTAAATTTGGTATATAATATGTCCCAAAAATACCTCATATAGTATATGAAATTTATTTCTCAAAAAACTATATTACAGGGCAAATCCATAGTCGGTTTTCCGCAACTTTAATCCGATATTTCCCAAACTTTATATTTTCTATCCAAACATCATATATAGACATATTATGACTTTAATATCATTTAAATCATGATTAACAAGTCTCATATTCATTACGTCACCTTGGGACGCACATGGTGTAACAATTTTGGGAAAGTCGGCTTGCCTAGTACCATCGATAGGCGCCATCACGACAGGTTTGAGTTTAGGGTCGTGACAGTTTAGGAAAGGTAATTCAGATTATGGCAGACCATCCAAGAAGGGAAAGTTTTACTATTCCAAGACTGAAAGTGCCCAGAAATCATCATATCATAAGCAGAATAAGCCAAATTTCTCTACTACTAGTACTCCAAGTTATGTCCAAGGCAAAACTTATACACTTATTTGTGCACAGTGCAAGAAGAATCACTATGGTGCATGCAGAAGAGCTTCTGGTGCTTGTTTTAATTGTGGAAGTCTGGATCATAAAGTTAAGAATTGTCCTAATCCTAATCCTCTTTCTTATACACATACAGAGGGCTAGGTTCAAAATCATGTCACTAATCATTCTCAACCTAATAGTGGTGCAAGACCTAGAAATTTGCAAGCAGCGGGTTCGGGTGGAGCTAATCAGGCTAGTGGGTCGACATCTACTGCACGAGTCTATGCTATGAGACAGAAGAATGACCAAGATGGCCCGGATGTGGTTGTTGGTAAATTTCACTTATTTGGCATATTTGTTGTTACATTATTTGATCCTGGATCTTCTCACTCTTATGTTTGCTCATCACTTGCATTTCTTGATACTGTTAAATCTGTGAGACTTGACTTTGATGTGCTGGTCACGAGTCCATTAGGTCATCAGGTTGTTGTTAACAGGATTTACCGAGATTGTCCATTCATGATTCAAAATCTGGTCTTCCCTACAGACTTGCTTGAAATTCCCTTCCAAGACTATGATGTTATTGTTGGTATGGATTGGCTCCATAGGCATCATGCATTAGTTGATTGTAGGTTGAAGCAAGTGACTTTTAGAACTCCTGCATACTCACACATAGTAGTTCAAGGAGAAAGATCATTGACATCTAATATCATTTCTGCGATCTTGGCAAGGAAGATGATTTTTCAAGGTTGTGATGCATATCTTGCTCATGTAGTCGATACATGATTGGGGAGTCCAAGTCTTAAGGACATACCAACCGTGTGTGACTTTCCTTATGTATTTCCTGATGATCTTCCTGGGTTGCCTCCAGAAAGAGAGATTGAATTTCCTATAGATCTTGTCCCTGGAACTACTCCTATTTCTATCGTTCCTTATAGAATGGCTCCAACGGAATTAAAAGAGTTGAAGGCTCAATTGCAAGAACTTCTTGAGAAAGGTTTTATCCATCCCAGTATTTCGCCTAGGGGAGCTCCTATTTTATTTATGAAAAGGAAAGATGGCACTCTTAGGCTTTGCATTGATTACCGACAGTTGAACAAGGTAACAATCAAGAACAAATACCCACTGCCTAGAATTGATGACTTGTTTGACCAACTGAAGGGCGCCAACTTGTTCTCAAAAATTGACTTGAGGTCTGGATATTATCAGTTGCGCGTGAGGGAGCAAGATATTCCTAAAACTTCTTTTAGGACCAGGTATGGCCATTATGAATTTTTGGTAATGCCATTTGGTTTGACAAATGCTCCTGCTACATTTATGGATCTAATGAGCCGTGTATTCAAGCCTTAACTTGATCAATTTGTGGTGGTATTTATTGATGACATTTTAGTCTATTCCAAGAATAGAGAAGATCATGATAAGCATCTCCGGATTGTCAGGCAAATTCTGAAAGAGAGGCAACTCTACGCGAAGCTTTCCAATAGTGAATTTTGGCCGAGTAAAGTAGCATTTTTGGGGCATGTTGTATCAGCTGAAGGTGTGAAGGTTGATCCTAGTAAGATTCAAGTTATTGTTGATTGGAAACCTCCTAAAATTCCAATTGAGATCAGAAGTTTCTTGGGCTAAGCAGGATACTATAGGAGGTTCATGAATGGTTTTTCTATTATAGCCTCTCCTTTCAGCAAACTTTCGGGGAAAGGATAACGATGCCAATACCTGATGTATGTATTGTTACCACTATGGGAAGGGTTGAAGTAGACCAATCAAGTATTAGCAAGGGTTGAAGTAGACCAATCAAGTATATGCATGCCTCCTTATGAAGCTTTATATGGGAGAAAATGTAGAACGCCTCTTTGTTGGAACGAGGTTGGTGAAAAAAAATTGGTGGGTCCTGAGATTGTGCAACAAACTGAAGATAAGGTAAAAATCATCAAGGATTGCTTAAAAATTGCCTCAGACAGACAAAAGTCTTATGCTGATCTTAAGAGGCATGAAATTGAGTATAAAGCGAGTGATAAGGTATTTTTAAAAGTTTCTCCATGGAAGAATATTATGAGATTTGGCCAAAAAGGTAAACTTAGTCCTCGATTTATTGGACCTTATGAAGTGCTTGAGAGAGTTGGCCCAGTTGCTTATAAACTAACTCTTCCACCAGAGTTAGACAAGATTCACAATGTCTTCCATGTTTATATGCTTTGAAGATACGTCTCAGATCCATCTCATGTTCTTCCTATTGAATCTATTGAGGTCAATCCTGATTTGACATATGGAGAAGAACCAATCCAAATCATAGCGCGTGAGTTAAAAGAGTTTAGAAACAAGAGCATTCCCTTAGTGAAAGTTCTTTGAAAAAATCATTCTGGCGAAGAAGATACTTGGGAGCGAGAAGAGGATATGCGAGTTCAATAGCCACATTTGTTTCGGGAATAGTACAAGGTAAATTTCGGGACGAAATTTGTTTAAGGGGGAGAGAGTTGTAACATCCCAAATTGTTACTAATATTTGCATTCTTGATTGAGCATCTTTATAATGAGGAGATATTTTACTTCGCACTTCCTAAACGTGAAATTGACAATACATGAAAGTTCCTTACTCTAGGTTGTGTTAATATTGACAAAGAAGTTCCATGGTGTTGCTATGTGTATTTTGATGAATTGTTTTTAAATACATTAGATATCTAAGTTTTTGGGCTGCCACCCTTTTGTATTTATCTAAAGATATTTAGTAGGTTGGGCAGCCACATTTTTCATATTTACCCAAAGTTTTTATATTACTTTTGTGACATGCTTTTTCATAACCTCATCTCATTTTCAGCCCTTAATGCCAAAGAAAACCCCACCTCTCTCTCCTTCTTATCACCTGAAAAACTCCATGAAAACCATCATAAATTTCCACTAAACCAACCAGCAAAATCCGTTCTTGGTGAAGCTCAAGTTGGACAGCTATTAGTGTTTTCTTCACATTGTTTTATATAGAGATCTATTTTAAGTGATCCAAGATTTTCTAGAAAGCTATTTCATAGATCTATAACTCTTATGAAGGAACTAAAACCTGATTTGTCTTTTATTTACCCAAAACTAGGTGATGAAGTATAAGGAAAGTGCTGCCCAGATTTTCTATTTCAAAAACCCTCCATGTACTACTGTTAGTAATTTTAGCATAACTTTTTGTACAAAATTGATATGGGGGTGATTCAAGATGTTCTGAAATGCTAATACACATATGTACAACTGTAAATAAGACCACACAGTCTAGTATGTCCATTTTCATCTTCAAATTTGAGTCACAGCACGAGGCAGTGATACTATCCAGAATTTCTGTTTCAAACATTTTGGGTAATTTTCACCAATATCATATTTAGTTTGACATGTTAAATCACTAAACTTATATATATTTGATTATGTATTTAAGGTATATATACCCTTGCAAAATCTAAGGGGAAGTATTTGAGGTAGTGGACGGATTTGGTTTGTCTATGGCATAGACGATTCGAACGTCCTCAAGTTGTGGTTGAACTGTTCTGTGGTAAAACACCAAGGTTTATGTATAAATTTTGTACTCTTTTTACTTGCTGGAATATTTTAAAATAACTTGATATTTTATTTTTCTTGTCTTCAATTAATAGCATTGCATTCTTGTTGGGACTTTGTCCTTCTTGTGGCAGTGACTTTGTCACTCATCTTGGCATGCCTCTTGATTTGGATCTTTTGCCATCTTGACTTTGGATTTGTAGTTCATCTTGAATTATGGAACTTGTCCGTGTTAAGTACGAACTAGGAAGCCATTTTTAATATGGTTCTTGATTCTCTTGACTATTGGGTTTTGACCCTACTTGATATGGGGCTTCTTCGGTCCACCTTTATATCTGATTTTGCTTAGTGTGATGGCATGACGTACACATTGGGCGTAAAATGGATATTTGATAAACTCTCTTGGATTGATAGTATACGCTTTCTCAACTCTTGAATCTTGAACATTGTTATTGATATTTGGAAATACTTCAACGGTTGATATTTGATATATTTGTTCATTTGTTTTAAATTATGTTTTATTTGAGCTACCTATGACTGAAAATGGGAATTGGAGAAGTTAATGGCTCCAAGTCCAAAGTTTATACGCCACTAAGCTTTATGCTTAGCGATAGTCGTTTTCTATCGTACGTAATGTATGGGATGAAATTTGAAGACGGCCTTATGAAGTAGTATTTTTGGGAGCACTTATGGAGATCACATTTGCGTATGCACCATGGTTTTGTATAGTTTTGGGACGTGTAGATGATCAATATGTCACACTTATGTATGTTATTTGGAGGCTTGTTGGATATTAAGACCAAAATCTTGTAACTTAAATTTGGTAACTTATTTTGCTGTTTTAGGGTGTGTTAATAACTCAAGTCTTGTAATATACTGAATTTACATTTTGTCTTGTAAAAATGTACAAAGGAGAAGACTAATTTTATTTATTTATTTTTATTTTATTTTTACTCGCTAGTTTGAAAGTTTTGTACAATATGAACAGGCAGTGATGTTGAACAAAAAGTATAATTTTGTTAGGAAGATGCTTTAATGTGTTGATTATTCAAAATGGGTTATATCGCCTTATGTTAACATTTTGACATTGTATTTCATTAAAAAATTTATGAAGTGTATTTTCTAAAATAAAAACATTGCACTTTGAACCTTTTCGCATGGGCATATTTTCGCTAATAAATTATTCTGAATGTTTTTTTAAAAATTAATATCTTCTTAATGTTGTAAGTAGTAAATTAGATTTTTTTTCATAAGTAGCACTCACCCAAATGGGTTGCTACAGATTCGGCCAGTCGTTTTGAGTATTACAGTCTCGTTCCCCCAGTTACTGCTCAATTTATACTTTACAGTGGCTATATGACTTGTCGGGGTAATTGGTTCGGGTCCCAAAGGGGTTGCTACAGTGAGTAGCACCTTCCCAAAGGGGTTGCTACAGTGAGGTTTCGAAATGAATTGAGACACTTGGTCTCAATGATGAAAACTTAAGTTGAAAAGATTAACCGGATGTTGACTTATGTGTAAACAACCTCGGAATAGAGTTTTGATGATTCCAATAGCTCCGTATGGTGATTTTAGACTTAGGAGTGTGTCCGAAAAATTATTTGGAAGTTTGTAGTTAAATTAAGATTAAATTGGGGTATGATTCGTGTTTTTAGTATTGTTTGATGTGATTTAAGGCCTCGACAAAATTTTTATGATATTTTAGGACTTGTTAGTATGTTTGGTTGAGGTCCCGGGGGCCTCGGGTGAGTTTCGGATGGTTAACGGATTGGATTTTGGACTTTGAATTTTGCTGGAATTTTTCTGATGCACTGTCTGGTTTCCTTCTACGCGAACGCATGAGAAGGTCCGCGATCACGTAGGCTTAGCTGGGCAGAGGAGAATTTTGTTCTACACGATCGCAAGAATGGGGCTGCGATTGCGTAGCTTTGGACGCCAGTGCATCGCGAACGCGTGAGGCATGTCGCGATCGCGTAGAGTGTAGGAGGCAGAAGCTGGGCCACGCGCTTTGTTCTTCACGATCGCGTGGACAAGTCCGCGATCGCGTAGGTATGTGGAGTTATGCTTCGCGATCGCATGCAGTTACCCGCGATCGCGTATGGTTATTTTTGGCAGTGGAAAAATCTGTGGTTTGCGATCGCGTGAGATGGTTCGCGATCGCGTAGAGCAAATGCCTGGGGCAGAATGTTTAAGTTCTCAAAATGGGACTTCGTCCCATTTTCTATTTTTAACGGTTTGGAACTCGGAGAGAGGCGATGTTTGGGAGATTTTCAATAAAAACAACAGGGTAATTATTCTTAACTCAATTTTGGTCAAATTACCCGAATCTATTGCTATTTTTAGCCTTTAATTGGTGTTTTAAGTTGGGAAAATTGTGAAAACCCTTAAGTTTAAATTGAATATTTGAGGGTCGAGTTGATGTCAGAATTTGGTAAAATTGATATGGTTGGACTCGTGGTTGAATGGGCGTTCATATTTTGTAACTTTTGTTGGGTTTCGAGACGTGGGCCCAATGGGCGATATTTGAGTGCAATTTCGAATTTTGTTGGAAAATTAGTATTTTCATATGGAATTAATTCCTATAATTTGTATTGATTGAATCGAATTAATTGTGACTAGATTTGAGGTGTTCGGAGGCTGATTCACGAGGTAAAGGCATAGCGGAAGAAAGAATTACACGATCTGAGGTAAGCAACATTTCTAAACTTGGTTCTGAGGGTATGAATCTCTGAATTTTGTGTTATATCAATTGTTTGGAGGTGACGCACACGCTAGGTGACGGGTGTGTGGGCATGCACCGAAAATTTTTTGACTTAATTGATTCCGTGGAGTTGCATAATTAAATAAATGTCATTATCGACATAACCTCCACGTGTTAGAAAAATTGAGCTGAGACTCATATTGAAGATCATGTTTAGGCTATGTGCTGATATTTTAGGACCCACAGGGTCGGTTTGCTGTTGAATTATTTGTTTAAATTATAATTGTGTACTAAGTCACATCCATCATTTGCATATCATATCTCAGTCTCTATTGTCATTCATTGATACATCATATCATCATGTCGGGTTGATTTTTATGTCATTGAGAGTCGGAGAGACTGGAGATTTTGAGTGATATTTATGGGATCGGGCTGCACACTGCAGTATATTTTATTTATTTATGCCTGGATCTGGCTTATTATAGCGCTTGGGAGGAAGTAGCTTCTCCGGAGTCTGCACCCTCCACAGTGAGCGCAGTTTCTTTATATTAAGGATGAAGTTCCCTAGGTATGGAGTTGCCTTATTTATTTATATTAGGGATGGAGTTCCCTAGGCATAGAGCTGCCTTATTTATTTATATTAGGGATGGAGTTCCCTCGGCATGGAGTTGCCTTATTTATTTATATTTGGGATGGAGTTCCCTAGGCTGGATTGGCCTTATATAATACTAAGTGACTGACTGCCAGTTGATATATATGTATTTGGGATGGAGTTCCCTGGGCTGGATTGGCCATATACAGTACTGAGTGATTGAGTATTCTGAGAGTGTGAGTACACGAGGTTTCCATTGTGGTACATCACACACGACATATATTTTGGCATGTAGATATAGAGATGTCATATTCCTCATATCATGCAGAATTTATTTATTTTACTGGTATTGGGCTTATTTGTTGAATTTGAGAATATGCCTACATTTTTGTACTGTTATTTCTATGTTAGACTGTACTTGTTAAGCTCGTCACTACTTTCAGCCCAAAGGTTAGTCATGTTACTTTTTGAGTTGGTCGTACTCATACTACACCCTGCACCTCGTGTGCAGATCCAAGTATTTCCGGATACGGCGGCCGCTAGATATCAGATTTTCATTTGTTGGAGACTATCAAGGTATATGCTTAGCGTCCGCAGACCTTGACTCTCTTTCCTTTCTGTTATTCTACTGTTCTATATTTTCAGGAAGTGTTTTTATCAGTCAGACTTTGTTATCATTTAGATGCTCATGTACTCAGTGACACTAGGTTTTGGGAGTGTATTTATATCTGTATTTGTAAGATTTTCTATTAAATTCAAATATTATGTTCCAAATTAAAAGAAATTTGTGGTTTATTGAGGTTGTCGGCTTGCCTAGTTTTAAGATAGGCGTCATCACAACAGGTGTGATTTTGGGTCGTGACACATATCAACCCACATCCAAGCTAAAGGGAGAAACGGTAGAGGTGGTGCATCCGGAACGATCGTGGCTGGAACTACGGGAATCGCTCCCAGGCCCAAACCTAACATAGATTGTGGATGTAAAATTTAAGGTGTTTTTTTTACTATGTATGTTATAATCATGAAAATAATTGACTATGTTTTCACCTACAGCAGCGGTAAAAATTCGGGATCGTCTCTCTGGGTGCCCATGCACTCTCGGCACATCTACCTATATAGGTAACTATAACGACCCGATTTGTCATTTTAAGAATTAATGCCCCGTTCAGTGACTTAAGGTCTCGAACAGCTTCGCAATATATATTATGACCCGCGGGTGTGGTCGAATTTGATTTACTAAAGATTCGGAATTAAATTAAAAGAACAATCCTTATTTAGAAGCTTAAATGGAAAGAGTTGACTGAAGAGTTGACTTTTGAGTAAATGACTCCGGAATGGAATTTTGATGATGCCAATAACATTGTATGGTGATTTTGGACTTAGGAGCATGTCCGAATAATTATTTGGAGGTCCGTAGTGGAAGTAAGCTTGAAATGGCGAAAAAATTAAATTTTGAGAAGTTTGACCGGGGGTTGACTTTTTGATATCGGGGTCGAAATATTATTCTGAAAATTTGAATAGCTTCGTTATGTCATTTATGACTTGTTTGCAAAATTTGAAGTCATTCCGGATTGATTTGTTATGTTTTCGGCACAAGATATAGAGTTTGAAAGTTCAAAGTTCATAGATTTTGATTTGAGGTGCGATTCGTCGTTTTGATGTTGTTTGATATGATTTGAGGCCTCGAGTAGGTCTGTGTTTTGTTATGAAACTTGTTGGTATGTTCGAACGGGGTCCCGAGGGCCTCGGATGAGTTTAGGATGTTTAACGGATCAAATTTGGATTTGGAGGAGGAGCTGAAGTAGCTGGGTTGCTGGTGTGATCGCACCTGCGCGAAAAAGAGCCGCAGGTGCGAGCTCGCAGATGCGAGGAATGATTCGCAGAAGCGAAAATGCATGGGCTGTCCAGGCAATGCGGGTGCGAAGACCGCGGCTGCGAAAATAGTCATCGCGGGTCGGAAGACTGCGGGTGCGAAGACCGCAAGTGCGAAGAAATCACCGCGGATGCGAAGACCGCAGGTGCGAAGAAATCACCGCGGATGCGAAGACCGCAGGTGCGAAGAAATCACCGTGGATGCGAAGACCGCAGGTGCGAAGAAATCACCGCGGATGTGAAGACCGCAGGTGCGAAGAAATCACTGCGGATGCGAAAACCCTGGACATAATGTTAAAAACGGAGGGGGTTCCGAGTTTTGCCATTTTTGGACTTTCAAGCACGGTTTTTGGGGCGATTTTGAGAGAGAATTCAAGGAAAACTTGAGGTAAGTCACTTGTAATTATTTCTACTCCATAATATTGAATTATCATCGACTAATCCGACTAGATTACATATTTTTGAGGTATAAATCGGGGGTTTGAACTTAGGGATTTGAAAATAAGATTTGAAGATTTGGAGGTCGAGTTGAGGTCGGATTTTGGTAAAAATGGTATGGTTAGACTCGTGGTTGAATGGGCTTTCAAATTTTGTAACTTTTGTCGCGTTCCGAGATGTGGGCCCCACGGTCAATTTTTTGAGCTAATTTCAGATTTTTTGTTAGAAAATTAGTATTTTCTTATGGAATTAATTTCAATAAATTTTATTGACTGAATCGAATTATTTGTGGCTAGATTCGAGGTATTTGGAGGTCAAATTCAAGCAAGAAGGCGATTAAGGAATATTGGCATAACTTCAAAAAGGTAAGTGTCTTGCTTAACCTCGAGTGGGGGAAATTCCCCTAAGGCATTGAGTCTTATGTGCAACTTAGGTAATTGAAAACCATGTACGCGAGGTGACGAGTACGTACTTGGTTTATATGTGCAAATTTTATTGGGTTAAAATCTTGAGCATATTGTGTAGTAAATTGGATAATTGTTGGCATATATTTAATCATCTACTTGTCGTGCCTAAACCCTTGTTGTTGACTCTGTTGTTATATGACAATGTGATGTGATTGTTATTTGATTATTTATGAAATTTTGTGAATTTGCTGGTTGATAATTATTGGAATTTAATTTCATTTTGGATTTTTCCCTCTGCAAATAATTAATTAAATGAGCTTAAGAAGAGGTGTATATATAATTATTGAAAATTTGAATTTAATGAAGACTTTGCTTTATGTCAAGTAATTTCTATCTCTATTGATTGTTTTTGGGTGTTGTGCACCTTATGGCCGAGCCATGGGCTCCTTATTGTGGGAAATAATGTATTGGTTATTTCTGTGGCAAGTTGTAATATTTGATCACTTGATGTGCAATTTGTGATATGTTGTAAGATTTGGGCACCTGATGTGCAATTTGTAATATGTTGTAAGATTTGAGCACTTGATGTGCAATCTGTGATATGTTGTAAGATTGATCACTTGATGTGCAGTCTGTGATATGTTGTAAGATTTGAGCACTTGATGTGCAATTTGTGAAATGCTGCAATATTTGGCACTTGAGTTGCAAGTTATATTATGCTATGATATTTGGGCACTTGAGGTGCGATTTGCGAAATATTGTAATATTGATACGCATGCGGTGAGATAAGAGTGGCTTGAAATGCGTGGCTAGTAAGGGAACTACTAGAAGTAATGCGGTGATATAAGGTCAGGGTGTTGAAATGCATGCGGTGAGATAAGGGTGGCTTGATACGCATGGCTAGTAGGGGAACTACTAGAAGTCATGCGGTTTGATAAGGGTGGCTAAAACCGTGGTATGCTATTTCGGAAAAAAAATGATTTCTTTAAAATTAAATATGAAAGCTCCCGCCGTGATATAAGGAAATGAGATATTGTGAATTTATTTATGATTTGGTACTACGAGGAAGTACCTCAGGAGTGCCCTTTTGTTGATATTTCTCTATGGATGCACTTGCCTTTGGTTATTTTATTTTTCTGAAATTTGTAAACTCTTGTGTTTTCCGTGATGTATTATTTCACCTAATATTAAGTGTTTTGTATTTCTTGAGGTATTGTGTTGACCTCCACTTTTTCGTACGAGACTTTGTATTTTTGGGTTATACTTGTTTTGATGATTGAGTTGTTTTTAAATAAAAGAAAAAAATTCTAATAGGTTTTAAATTTAATAAAAATTTTATCCAAATCGGTAGTTTATCTGATGTTTTATTTTATTTAAAATGTTATTTTCTCCACCCAAATGATTCTAAAATAAATTCATTCATTTATTGATTTCTTACTTGATTTAAAGATTTTCTAACCTTACTTTATTGTAAAATAAATTGATCATGTGGATCTTATATACATTGAGGTTATTGGCACGTGAGTTGTCCGTGCAGTTGAGATATGAAATGAGGGCACGAGGTGCCGGGAAAATATGATGATTTAATTATGGGCACGAAGTGCTGTGGAGATATGAAAAATGGGCTGAGACCCGTGTTTATGAAAAACATGAAAATGGGCTGAGACCCGTATTTTTATGATTTTGAAATGAGGTGTCACATGGTGACCTTTTAGTCAAAAGAATTATATTCAAAATATTTATTTGAAAGGATTTTTATTCGTAAGAATTATATGTGAAAGATAATTAATTGATGAACACGATTTAACTGGGTGTAATTGTATTTATTAATTGTTGAGCGATATTAAATGGTAATCTTATTGTCTTACTATGCATATCATTGGTTATTTTATGTTGCCTTGTTGTGATATCACTGGTTGAGTTGTTGTTATCATTGCTAGTTATTTTCCAGTACTACTGTATACTGCTATATTGCACAGGGTATTAGACTAGTGAGTATCTTGACTGTACCTCGTCTCTACTTCATTGAGGTTAGTCTTGATACTTACTGGGCACCATTGTGGTGTGCTCACTCTACCCTTCTGCACATTTTGTGCATAGCCAGGTATTGAAGATAACGGACTTGAGCAGAGTTAAAGCGAGATCGTAAGGATTCAAGGTAGAGTTGCTTGGTCGTCGCAGTCCCTTCGAGTCCTTTCATTCCATTGTACTGTTAACTTATAATCAAACAGTATTGTATATTCGGTCCTCGTGATCATTCTATATATTCAGTTAGAGTTCGTGACTCAGTACTACCAGTCTTGGGAGGTTGTATATTGTAATTATTTCCACTGTTAGTTTTGATTATTTATTTAATTCAAAAAAAATGGCTTTAAAATGCAATGGAAATCGGCTTACCTAGTCTTAGAGACTAGGTGCCATCACGACTACTGTGGTGGTATTTTGGGTCGTGACAAGTTGGTATCAGAGCTTTAGGTTCATAGGTTCTACGAGTCACGAACGAGTCTAGTAGAGTCTTGCGGATCGGTACGGAGACGTATGTACTTATCTTCGAGAGGCTACAGAACTGTTAGGAAATTTCCATTTCTTTCATTCTTGTCATTTTGAATTTGTTGAATTTGGAATTTGAACCTTTGTATCTCTATTCTCTCACAGATGGTGAGGACACGTGCTACTAGCTTAGCTGAGCAGGCATCCGCACATAATGCTAGGGCTGCAAGAGGCCGGGACCGAGTTAGAGGTCGAGGTAGAGGCCGAGGAAGGGCACGTGCTACGACTAGAGCACATGTCAGAACAACAGTTGAGGATCCACCAGTAGCTCCAGTTGGGGGACAGGTACCAAAAGCACATGTTGTTACCCCGTACTTCAGGAGACTTTAGCACAGTTCCTGAGTATGTTTGGTACATTAACTCAGGCTGGATTGATCTCTATTACACCAAAACATTCCGAAGATTGGGGGAGTAGCTCAGACTCTTACAACAACTCCAGAGCAGCAGGTTCACGTTGGTCAGGTTTCGGGTGTAGTACCGTAACAACCTGTTATTCTGGTTCGGCCTGAGGTCAGGCCCAAGGCATCAACTTGAAAGGTTTAAGAAATACAATCCACCAACTTTCAGTGGCACAGCTACACATGATGCCCAAGAATTTCTAGAAAATTGTCACTGTATTCTCCGCACCATGGGTATTGTGGAGGTGAGCGGAGTTGCCTTTACTACATTTCAACTATCAGGCGCAGTGTATCAGTGGTGGCAAATCTATAAAGAAGGTAGACCAGCCGATGCCACACCACTAACTTGGGCTCAATTTTCGGAAATGTTCTTGAAAGATTTTGTTCCCCAGACTCTTAGAGATGTGTGGCGCACAGAGTTTGAACGGTTACGTCAGGGCACTATGACAGTGTCAGAATATGCTATCAGGTTCAGTGAGTTAACCCATCATGCACCTATCTTAGCTCTTACAATCAGAGAACGGGTCCGCAGATTCATTGAGGGGCTCGATTATGATATTAAAATATGCATGGCTCAAGAATTGCAAACTGATGCTTCATTTCAACAAGTAGTGGAGATTGCAAGGAAGATTGAGGGTGTTTTAGGCGAGGAAAGCGAGTCTAAGGAGGCCAAAGGATCTCGAAGATCTGGAGGGTTTAGTGGATTTTACTCTTCAGCTAGAACTCATTATAGCGGAGGCTCGAGCAGTCGGTCAGCTCAGTCCGCACATCAGATTACTCAGATTGCTCCAGTGTACAGTTCGCCACCAACAAGATTCTTATAGTGGTTATTCCAGTTATCCGTCACAGACTCAGTACGAGCAGCCGCGACCTCAGAGGGATTGTTATAAGTGTGGTGATACTAGGCATATTATGAGAGATTGTCCCAGACTTGGGAGGGGGTGGATTTCATCAGAACACTCCAGCTACAAGCTTTATTCCAGTTGATACTCCATGTGCACAGTCAGCTAGAGGTCGAGGACAGGCGGGTAGTGGGCGCCTAAGAGGTGGAGACCCGGCCCATTGATATAATCATTATGATTTGGCTGGGGCCAGTACACCAGATGGTGTCGTTACAGGTACGATCCTGATTTTATTATAAAGGATATTTTCCTTAATTTGATTCGGTTCTGAATATTGAGGTGAGTCCTCCTATTATGCTCCACTTATGGTGAGCTTCGTAAATTGTGACCCACTTATATGTGTATCCCTGATGGGAGATTTAAAGTTGTGAACCTGTGTCTGTCACTTTATTTTTGTGCACCATTGAGGGCTATAAGTCCAAAAGAAAAAATTTATTATTTAATACAGTGGGTTTAATGTGTTTCGGAATAATTGATTCCATTTTTTTATGAATTATACGCCCTACCAATATGAGGGTTCATTATATGTTGTGAAAATTGTTTATGAAATATATTGAAAAAAAAAAAGAAAGAAAGGAAATTAAAAATTTCAGTTGGCACAATGTGCAACAAAATTGTGATTCGGATTTGAGGACGAGATCCTCGTATTTTTACACGATGTGAAATATTTAAACCGGGCTGCAAACTGCGGTGGAAGTTATGTAAGGACGAGGTCCTTGTGGTGAAATATTTATGAGTTTAAAATTATCCCTTTGTGAAATTAATTTGTACAATAATATTAATAGGGAGTCATGCCTGTTAGGCTTATTTGATAATTCTTGTGTATTTTTCTGTTTATATTCAGCCATTTTCGTGCTGTAAACATTGAGTTTTAGCCTATGAGGTGAGTGCCCAGGTGGCGTTAAATGTGACTCATTAATCCGAGTAAGTAATCATGAGGTCTTCATGCCTCACGTTCTGTTGTCAGTGTTGGAAAATTCGAAACGAGGTGGTGGTTAATATGAGATTAATTGATGATGCTGGAATTAATTATGAACAGCTTTTAAGATCAGTGATGTGGTGATGAGCATACATATGATGTGCTTTATGTCCTGATATCATTATGATAAGGCAATGCTGAGATTAATGTTATTGATATATACCTTGTGGTATTTTGTTGGGTTGTGGATATGTTGTTAGGAGTTGTTTGGGTGTTACTCTGGCAGGTGGATAGGCCCAATTACAAGGGAGACTCTGCCGAAATTTTAAAAAAATTTGGGAGTTAGTAAAATTTGGAGGATTGAGAATTTGCAAAAAGAGAGTTAAATATGTTATGTGTTTGAGGGCGAATGATCCTAAGCGGGGAATAATATAACACCTAGGGGCGTTCAAAACCAAACCGAAACCAAAAACCGAACCGAAACCAAAGCTTAATGGCTTATTGGTATCGGTTTAATGGTTTAACGGACGGGGAACGTATTGAAATTTTTTTATTAACGGCTTATCGGTTTGGGGGCGGATTATTCAATTTTCTTAACGGATAATCCGTTAACCCGTTAAGAATATATATATATATATATATATATATATTAAAGAACAAAAACCCTTCCACTTCTTCCAGTACTCTATCTCTAAGTTCTAACGCCTAATTCCTAAATAATCAGAATCCTTACGTACTATGCATCAGAAGATCCCAGGCTTGGCTTAGCTTAGCTTATTCTCCCACCCTACAACAAGATTGTTTAAGTTGATGTCTATGGTTCACCTCTGCTTTTGTTTTTTAAAACTAATGCATGTTGTCTATGTTTAATAGAAGAACAATAGTGTTGTGCCACATCTTTTTTTACTCTACAACACATGACACTACATCATTATTATGTAGGCGTTAAAATACATGTATACCTGGACTCAATGTATAATTTTCTATTTTGAATTTGTATGTTAGGCGGTCAACAAACAATTAATACACGCAATATAGATTGAATTAGGCCGATAAACCGCCTAATAACCGCCCGATAAGAGCTAAACCAATACCAATCCGCCCAATATCTTATCGGGTGGCTAGCGGATTAATACATTTAAAAACCGATAACCATTAAGCCAAACCATTAAGAGTAATTAACCGCCCAATCTGCCCGATAAGCAGCCCTAATAACACCCCAGAGAAAGTTTTGAGTTACTTCAACACTATTGAGGAAATTTATATGTGCATAGGCACGAGTTGCTATAGCCAGTTGAGACTAATGTTGTGCGTTGTTGTGAGAATTCAGGCATTTTTGGAAATGATTGGAGAATTAGGGATTTTTGCTTTAAAGCTTATAAGAATGGAGAAAAGAAATAATCTCAATTGAGATGGTGTTGTCGGACCCGTGTTAAATTGTGGGAATGTAAAATCACTCACAAGTATGTGTGCAATAATATACTCAGTAATTTAAAGTCCTCAGAAAGATTTTTAGCATGTTCGAGGACGAACGTTTATTTAAGAGGTGGAGAATGTAACGACCCGATTTATCATTTTAAGAATTAACGCCTCGTTCAGTGACTTAAGATCTCGAGCAGCTTCGCAATATGTATTATGACCCGCGTGTATGGTCGAGTTTGATTTACTAAAGATTCAGAATTAAATTAAAAGAACAATCCTTATTTAGAAGCTTAAATGGAAAGAGTTAACTAGAGAGTTGACTTTTGAGTAAATGACTCCGGAATGGAATTTTGATGATGCCAATAACATTGTATGGTGATTTTGGACTTAGGAGCATGTCCGAATAATTATTTGGAGGTCCGTAGTGGAAGTAAGCTTGAAATGGCGAAAAAATTAAATTTTGAGAAGTTTGACCGGGGGTTGACTTTTTGATATCGGGGTCAAAATATTATTCTGAAACTTTGAATAGCTTCGTTATGTCATTTATGACTTGTGTGCAAAATTTGAAGTCATTCCGGATTGATTTGATATGTTTTTGGCACAAGATATAGAATTTGAAAGTTCAAAGTTCATAGATTTTGATTTGAGGTGTGATTCATCGTTTTGATGTTGTTTGATATAATTTGAGGCCTCGAGTAGGTTCGTGTTATGTTATGGAACTTGTTGGCATGTTCGGACGGGGTCCCGAGGGCCTCAGGTGAGTTTCAGATGCTTAACGGATCAAATTTGGATTTGGAGGAGGAGCTGAAGCAGTTGGGTTGCTGGTGTGATCGCACCTGCACGAAAAAAGGGCTGCAGGTGCGAGCTTGCGGATGCGAGAAATGATTCGCAGAAGCGAAAATGCATGGGTTGTCCAGGCACCGCGGGTGCGAAGACCGCAGGTGCGAAGAAATCACTGCGGATGCGAAGACCGCAGGTGCGAAGAAATCACCGCGGATGCAAAAATCCTGGACAGAATGTTAAAAACGGAGGGGATTCCGATTTTGCCATTTTTGGACCTTCAAGCACGGTTTTGGGGGCGATTTTGAGAGAGAATTCAAGGGAAACTTGAGTTAAGTCACTTGTGATCATTTTTACTCCATAATATTGAATTATCATCAACTAATCCGACTAGATTACATATTTTTGAGATGTAAATCGGGGGTTTGAACTTAGGGATTTGAAAATAAGATTTGAAGATTTGGAGGTCGAGTTGAGGTCGAATTTTGGTAAAAATAGTATGGTTAGACTCGTGGTTGAATGAGCTTTCGGATTTGGTAACTTTTGTCGGGTTCCGACATGTGGGCCCCACGGTCGATTTTTGAGCTAATTTCAGATTTTTTGTTGGAAAATTAGTATTTTCTTATGGAATTAATTCCAATAAATTTTATTGACTGAATCGAATTATTTGTGGCTAGATTCGAGGTGTTTGGAGGTCAAATTCAAGCAAGAAGGCGATTATGGAATATTGGTATAACTTCAAAAAGGTAAGTGTCTTGCTTAACCTCGAGTGGGGAAAATTCCCCTTAGGCATTGAGTCTTATGTGCAAATTGGGTAATTGAAAATCATGTACGCGAGGTGATGAGTACGTACTTGGTTTATATGTGCAAATTTTATTGGGTTAAAGTTTTGAGCATATTGTGTAGTAAATTGGATAATTGTTGGCATATATTTAATCATCTACTTGTCGTGCCTAAACCCTTGTTGTTGACTCTGTTGTTATATGACAATGTGATGTGATTGTTATTTGATTATTTATGAAATTTCGTGAATTTGTTGGTTGATAATTATTGAAATTTAATTTCATTTTGGATTTTTTCCTCTGCAAATAATTAATTAAATGAGCTTAAGAAGAGGTGGTTATATAATTATTGAAAATTTAAATTTAATGAAGACTTTGCTTTATGTCGAGTAATTTTTATCTCTATTTTATTATTTTTGGGTGTTGTGCACCTTATAGCCGAGCCATGGGCTCTTATTGTGGGAAATAATGTATTGTTGATTTCTGTGGCAAGTTGTAATATTTGAGCACTTGATGTGCAATTTGTGATATGCTGTAAGATTTGGGCACCTGGTGTGCAATTTATAATATGTTGTAAGATTTGAGCACTTGATGTGCAATCTGTGATATGTTGTAAGATTGAGCACTTGATGTGCAATCTGTGATATGTTGTAATATTTGAGCACTTGATGTGCAATTTGTGAAATGCTGTAATATCTGGCACTTGAGTTGCAAGTTATATTATGCTGTGATATTTGGGCACTTGAAGTGCGATTTGTGAAATATTGTGATATTGATACGCATGCGGTGAGATAAGGGTGGCTTGAAACGCGTGGCTAGTAAGGGAACTACTAGAAGTCATGCGGTGATATAAGGTCAGGGTGCTAAAACGCATGCGGGGAGATAAGGGTGGCTTGAAACGCGTGGCTAGTAGGGGAACTACTAGAAGCCATGCGGTGTGATAAGGGTGGCTAAAAATGCGGGATGTTATTTCAGGAAAAAATAATTTCTTTAAAATTAAATGTGAAGGCTCCCACGGTGATATAAGAAAATGAGATATTATGAATTTATTTATGATTTGGGACTACGAGGCGGTACCTCGTGAGTGCCCTTTTGTTGATATTTCTCTATGGCTGCACTTGCCTTTGGTTATTTTATTTTTTTAAAATTTATAAATTCTTGTGTTTTTCGTGATGTATTATTTCACCTAATATTAAGTGTTTTGTATTTCTTGAGGTATTGTGTTGACCTCGACTTTTTCGTACGAGGCTTTGTATTTTTGGGTTATACTTGTTTTGATGATTGAGTTGTTTTTAAATAAAAGAAAAAAATTCTAATATGTTTTAAATTTAATAAAAATTTTATCCAAATCAGTAGTTTATCTGATGTTTCATTTTATTTGAAATGTTATTTTCTCCACCCAAATGATTCTAAAATAAATTCATTCATTTATTGATTTCTTACTTGATTTAAGGATTATCTAACCTTATTTTATTGTAAAATAAATTGATCATGTGGATCTTATATACATTGAGGTTATTGGCACGTGAGTTGTCCGTGCAGTTGAGATATGAAATGAGGGCACGAGGTGCCGGA
Source organism: Nicotiana tomentosiformis (assembly GCF_000390325.3). Classification (NCBI taxonomy): domain Eukaryota; kingdom Viridiplantae; phylum Streptophyta; class Magnoliopsida; order Solanales; family Solanaceae; genus Nicotiana; species Nicotiana tomentosiformis. The sequence goes on along the minus strand of NC_090815.1, from coordinate 106,388,425 downwards.
AAAATATGATGATTTAATTATGGGCACGAAGTGCCGTGGAGATATGAAAAATGGGCTGAGACCCGTGTTTATGAAAAACATGAAAATGGGCTGAGACCCGTATTTTTATGATTTTGAAATGAGGTGTCACATGGTGACTTTTTAATCAAAAGAATTATATTCAAAATATTTATTTGAAAGGATTTTTATTCGTAAGAATTATATGTGAAAGATAATTAATTGATGAACTTGATTTAACTGGGTGTAATTATATTTATTAATTATTGAGAGATATTAAATGGTAATCTTATTGTCTTACTATGCATATCATTGGTTGTTTTATGTTGCCTTGTTGTGATATCACTGGTTGAGTTGTTGTTATCATTGCTAGTTATTTTCCAGTATTATTGTATACTGCTATATTGCACAGAGTATTAGACTAGTGAGTGTCTTGACTGTACCTCGTCTCTACTCCATTGAGGTTAGTCGTGATACTTACTGGGCACCGTTGTGGTGTGCTCACTCTACACTTCTGCACATTTTGTGCAGAACCAGGTATTGAAGATAACGGACTTGAGCAGAGTTAAAGTGAGATCGTAAGGATTCAAGGTAGAGCTGCTTGGTCGTCGCAGTCCCTTGGAGTCCTTTCATTCCATTGTATTGTTAACTTGTAATCAAACAATATTATATATTCGGTCCTCGTGATCATTCTATGTATACAGTTAGAGTTCGTGACTCAGTACTACCAGTCTTGGGAGGTCGTATATTGTAATTATTTCTGCTGTTAGTTTTGATTATTTATTTAATTCAAAAAAAATGGCTTCAAAAATGCAATGGAAATCGGCTTACCAAGTCTTAGAGACTAGGTGCCATCACGACTCCTGTGATGGGATCTTGGGCCGTGACAGTAACCTAGAACAGCTGCCCCCCAGCTGTAACCAGATAAATCATCTAGCTGCACCAGATGATGTAGAAATCTCAAGCTGACTAGGTTTTCCGAAGTGTTCGGGAACAGTATACCACCAAACATCAGCAACAGCCTCGTGTGTCAGTCGATATCCTCTGGCGATGAATCATCCATAATCTACGCGTCCATCACCACCGATGCTGCCGAACGGGCGTCAGCTGCAATCGACTGGCCCCACTCAATGAAGTCGGCTTCGCTGGATGGAAACCGGTGAGTCGCTGCAACATATGAAGGTAATCCACTCCCTTATAGTCTTTATAAGCATGCGGGTAAGCTACAGGTATACCATTAACAGCCAGCCCGAAAAGAATCTCCACGTCCTCAAGCGTGATGGTTGCCTCGCCGATGTGTAGATGAAACGTGTGCGTCTCCGGTCGCCACCGCTCTATCAAAGTCGTAATCAACGCCCAGTCGAACTGCAACCAGCCGATCTCTATGATCCTGTAGAAACCCGTATCCTGAAGGCATCTAACTATACGAGGATGCAGTGAGTGGTCCCTAATGAACTCCCACATATCGTCTATACGTCTGGGGCGGAATGTCTGGGACAGACATTGCCCATCCAGATGTGTGAAGACTTATGGTTGCCCTGTAGCAACAGTAGCTCTCAAGATGCAGGCCCGGGATGCACATGGAAACCTCCATGACGATGTCTGTAACATGAACAATATTAAATAAAGTATTTTTCTGTTTAATTGTTTACCATCTTTAAATATATTGCAATATATTTTATATTAATATTTAATCGATATTTTTCTACATTATTATTTAGTTTAATACATTTTCTATATTATTATTTTATATGTTAGTTTATTATATTATTTTATATGTTTGTTTATTATTTTATATGTTTGTTTCTTACTCAGCTATTTTTGGGTATAATAGAAGTAAATAATTAATTTTCATAACTATACATGATATAATTAATAAGTATTCATATAATTAATAATTATTCATTTAATTAATTTATTATTTTTTATGTTATTTTCTTACATTTGTTGACTAAAATTTGAGAGAGCTTGTGTTTGAACTATCATTTTTCAGATATTTTTGGGTTAAAAGATAATTAAATGATTAATTTCAATAACTACAAAGATAATTTCTTGTGTTAATATTTCCTATGTTAGCATTTCATTATTTCAATGATATTAATTTCTATATTAATATTTCATATGCTAGTTTCCGACATTTTTCTACTAAAGTAACACTACTCTAAATGGCCATGAACAAAGTCAACTACCAAAAGATAAAATTTATTATCAGTTTTACTACGCTAAAGGGCACTACATTACAATTTAGGGCACAACATAACAATAAAGGGCACTAAACAATAATAAAGTCACATATTAACATGCGTACAACATTAAAATTACATATAACATTAATTATTTATAAAATAATAATTTATCTTTATTACTAATTTTTTAACACATAAATAATCTAACCCGGATAAAAAATAATAAATTAATTAAATCACAAAACGATCACAAAAATACATAGACCACAGTAAAAAATAACTAATAAGCATTTTATATACATGAGTTTTATCAAAAAGTAAGTCGGATTACCTCGATTTGAAATTTTTTGAAATGTAAAAATTTGATGATTTGGGGGCCGAAACGAGCAATATACGAGATCCACTACATGACAACGCCTTGGATCCGGTGTTAGCTTCCTACAATACAGAGAAGATACACTTTTTGTGGGACGGGTGGGCTCCAATGGATTTTTTTGCTTATTTTTTGGTGTGTGGGGGGGGGGGGGAGGAACCGCTGGTTTGGGGGAGCGGAGATGGCCCATTTTTTTTAAGTAGGTATAGCGGATATATAGGAGACACTATATTCTAGTGCCTCCTATGTATGCGCTATACCTCCCGCCAATTTTGAGTTCAAGCGTAGCGCTATTATTCACCGCGCTATATTTTAACGGACAAACGTGTCGTTAAGTTATAACACGGTGAATAACCGCACTATATATAAAATGGTAGTCAATTTTTTTGCCACTTATTTTTATCGTTTGAGTCCAAAAGAACCACACTTTAGTTCCGGACTCTTTTTCTGGTATATTTTTAGATAACATGCTACTCAATTATTAGGACCCGTTTGTCCAGGAAATTTTTTTCCTTTTTTCGGATTTATTTTTTTCAAAAATATGTTTGTCCATGAAAATTTGTAAGTTTTCAAGTTTTTCTGGAAAAAATTTCTCCACTCACAAAAGTGCAATACTTTTTTAACTGAAATGCATGTCCAAACATAATTTCAAATTTCAAATATAATCTTTCAACTTAATTTCAAAAAATATTTTTTTCAGAAATTATAATTTTTATGTCCAATGCCTACTTATAGCCTATTTGGCCAAGCTTTTTTTTGGGCAAAAAGTTTTTTTTTTTTTTTTTTTTGGGGCCAAAAGCACTTTTGGCCAAAAATTGAGGTGTTTGGCCAAGCTTTTGGAAGGAAAAAAGTGCTTTTGAGGAGAAGCAGAAGCAGTTTTTGAGAAGCAGGAAAAAATAATTTCTCTCCAAAAGTACTTTTTGAGAAGCACTTTTGAGAAAAATACACTTAGAAGCAGTTTTCAAAAGCTTGGTCAAACACTAATTACTGCTCAAAAGTACTTTCTAAATTAATTCGCCAAATACAAACTGTTTCTCACCAAAAATACTTTTTTAAAAAGTACTTTTGAGAGAATCACTTCTCAAAATAAACCAATTTTAGAAGCTTGGCGGCTATTAATCGGAGGTAAAGTAAAATTTTAAGCAGTTGAAACTTGAAACTTATACCAAAAATTTTGTGTGGCACTGTACCAGTAATGTTGACTGTATAGCTCATTTTTTTATTTTTCTTCTTCCTTCTTTTCTGCTTCGTTCTTTTACTCTTTTTGATTTTTTTTTCTTTCCTAATTTATTTTGTAGTTTTATAGTTATGCGGTGATATATTCGCTCGTGCATGTTGTTTCATATTATTACTATTTTTTCTTAAAATATAGCAAATGAGGCAAATGTAAGGTTAAAAGATAGAATTTGAAATCTCTGCGCTGATAATGAGAAAAATATTTATTCCTTTAGGTTATTTAAAAGGTTACTATAGGTTTAATTGATTAAATAACTTGGTACTAAATAACTTGCTATATTAGATTAATATCTCTATATCAAGGGGAGCTTTGGAATAACGGTTAAGTTGTTTTGTCTATGTGTAACTTATAAGTTACGGGTTCGAGCCGTGAAATCAGTCATTGATACTTGGATCAGAGTATGCTGTCTATATCACACCCCTTAGAATGCGATCTTCCCGAACCTTTCGTAAATACGAAATATTTTGTAAACCGAATTATCTTTTTATACTATCTCCCTAAGGATATATATGACTTCAATAGTAAAGGACAGTGATACTGTGTATATGTTCCATTTTGCTATAAGAGGTAAACGTGGACTTTCCTATTCCTGAACCACATATTTTGATGTAACTAGCTGTAAAGTTACCATACATAGCATCCACCCCCTTCTCTCTCTCTCTCTCTCGGTTTTAATTTTCTTTTTCGGCCTCTCTGAGTTTTAATTGGTGGAGCTTCTGATATAAGACGAATAATATCTTCAACAAGCTAAGAAGAAGAAGGAAGGAAAAGGAAATGGAACAAGGAGCATCTCTCTCGTGAAAACATAAAAAAATTCTTTTGTTTTTTGTTTTTTCAGTTCCAAGAAGAAGTGAACAGTGCCGATTCGCCAATCCAAAGCATATACTATATCGATTTGTAACTTGAGAGGTACTCTAGCACGTTCATACCCAATAATTGGTGCATTTTCATAGGTTTTCTAACTGGATCTGAACTGGGGGGTTCTTTATTTTTTTTTTCTTTCCCTCTTTTAGGGTTTCTTTAATTTTACTTAGTATTACATCACTGTTCTAAATTCAGAAATATCTAGTATCTCCAGAATCCAGATTTCTCTCTCTTCTCTCTCTTTTGTGTAGTACCCTAACTTCGTATGAGTGTGTGAAATAGTGTTCTTTTTTTTGTATGATGTCGATAACTGTCATCTACAACATAATATAGGAACAATCTTCTGTCAGTCACTCAGGTATGATATAATTGTGTAAAAGTATTATTTTCAATTCTTGTTTATGTACTTGTGAGTGTACTGAAAACAGCTAGTAAAAGAAATACTACTGTGAATTTAGAATGGCAAGAAAGAAGATCAAGATAAAGAAGATTGACAACATAACAGCAAGGCAAGTGACATTTTCAAAGAGGAGAAGAGGGCTTTTCAAGAAAGCTGCTGAGCTTTCTGTACTTTGTGATGTTGATGTTGCACTCATCATTTTCTCTGCTACTGGCAAACTCTTTGAGTATTCTAGCTCCAGGTATTACCATTTTTTTTAACAGACAATATAATATAATAATTTTCTTAACTCAAGATCATATTAAAAGAAAATATCTGATGATGAAAAACTTAAAGACATGTCTGGTTTCTTGTGACAAGAGGAAGCCAAGGGGTATTACTACAGGCAAAGACAACTGTAATTTTATGAGATTTTTTTCCGACAAGAAAACTACCTCGTGTCTCACGCTTACCTAATAAGTAGTACGTACTAATTAAATTAAGTTTTTGTCCAAAAGAAGTATATATTAATTATAGAAACCCTAAGAAATATTTTGTCTCGACCAATGTAGATTGTTACTTTTGCTCAACTTTTAGCTGGGATCAAGAGGTAGTGAGTTTGAGTTACTTCAAGAGTAAGTTGGGGAGTTCTTGGAGGGAGAGAGTCGATGATTTATCGGAAACGGTGGGTTGTTATTGTTGTTTTTAACTAATGGGAAAGAATCGATAGTCATTTAGCGATCATAGACTTCTTATTCTTCCGTTTTGCTAATTGTGATATCTGAACGCGAATATTGACTAGCTAGTTCGGAGTAATCTGCTATTTTTCATCGACACGACGACACATATCCCTTAAAAACTTGAACAGAGGGGAGGAAATCCGAGTATAGATCTATGCTGCTTCTCTAAACAAGCATTAGTACGTATTTATTTGCTTACTAGTAGTTGTATATCACTCTTAATTACTATGTTATTTTGTCTTTCTCCTTAACTTTGAACATATATAGTTATATACTGCTATTTTATAATAACCTTTTATGATATAACTCCAACACCTAATTTATATCCTTTAGTAATTAGTAATAAATTTTGTCAGTTGTCCTTCTTTAGTCAAATCTTTCCATACATCAGTCAGTTTATTGGCTAAGATCGACAAGATTGCTCTATTAGTACTAGTACATATAGGAGTATGTCTTTTGGAAAATGGGAGGGGCTGGTTAAAAAGTAGTCGAGAACCCATTTGTGGTTTTTTTTAGACAACTGTGACGAAAATATGTATTTAAAAAAAAGAGTGATATTTTTATATATAGCGCTATACTTTAACGGAGTTTTGGTCGTTAAAGTATAGCGCTCTTTAAAAGAGCGTTATTTATATATAGAACGCTCTTTTAAACCGCATTATACAGAGCTGATAAGACAGCTATGCATAGCGCGGTATATAACCGCGCTATATATGTATAGCGCAGTTATATACCGCGCTATACATAGATAAATAAACGGTCCCCCTCCTTCTTCCCCACACTCAAACCAGACGCCCCCCTCCCCAAAATTAAAAATTCTTAATTCCCCCCTCCCCTCCCCCCCCCCCCACACACACACAAATTTCCTTCTAAAAATATTGTAGTGGACCCCACCCGTCACACAAAAAGATAAGATTATAGGTCCCACATCCTAGCCAAGCCTTCTATTGTTATGGTATCCTCGTTTCGGGCTTAAATTTTCAATTCATCGACTTTTCGAAAAACATAAATCGAGGTATTCCGATTTAATTTATGTCGAAACACGTATAATAATGCATATTAGTTGTTTTGAATATGTTTTCACGTTGTTTTGTATTTTTTTTGTGATTAAACTAGTATGTTATTTTTTATCCAGACTAAGATATTAGTGTTTTGTGTTTGTTTTGTGATTAAAATATATTTGTTATTTTTATCTAGTTTAGATTATTTATTTGCTTAAAGACTAGTACCCTTTTAGCGTAGAATCCCTGTAGTTTAAGTATCTTTTATACTGATAGATCAAACACAAGATTAATTTACAAATTATTTAATTTATAAAACAAACATACAAAATTATGTAAATATTAAAATTGACAGACATAAGAATTCAGGATAGCTTGGTGCTACTGGGCCTCAAATATCGAGTCTGGAACCCATAGGTATATACTCTGTCCAATTAAACATGATAAAAATTAATTATTTAATTTACAAAGCAAACATACGAAATTATGAAAATATTAAAATTAACACACACAAGAATTCAGGATAGCATGGTGCTGCTGGGCCTCAAATATCGAGCCTGGAACCCATAGGTATATACTCTCTCCAATTAAATATGATAAAAATTAATTATTTAATTTACAAAACAAACATACAAAATTACGAAAATAATAAAATTGACACACACAAGAATTCAGGATAGCTTGGTCCTATTGGGCATCAAATATCGAGCCTGGAACCCATAGGTATATACTCTGTCCAATTAAATATGATAAAAATTAATTATTTAATTTACAAAATAAATATGCAAAATTACGAAAATAATAAAATTGACACATACAAGAATTCAGGATAGCTTGGTCCTACTGGGCATCAAATATCGAGCCTGGAACCCATAGGTATATACTCTGTCCAATTAAGGTCCTTCATTCTCTTCCTCCTCATCACCATCCTCACGAGGGAAGGGTGTGTCGTCTCCGGAATCATCGGCATTGTTGTCATAATCACTGTTCTCTTCCTCACTCTGTGCATCTGCCAGATCCCGATTTAATATGTCGTCTTCGGGCAATTGAGTGAGGACAGGTGGTTCAACTTGCTCGTTTTTACTGCACAAATAACAAAATAATATGCTACTGAAATTAATAAATACTTTCCATATAGCTGTATCACTTCATTTATAAGTCGTAACGTGTTGACATTCCTTGATGGACATTATTCTGTTGGTGATGACTCCCGGATGGACCACCATGATCCAACACACCAGAACTACGCATATTCCAATTGGGCGTGGGTTCATAACTTGTAAAAGTCATATCGAGCCGGTACCCCCTGTGGAATATATGAGTGTTAATACAAATTCAATACAGCAAAAATATATATCGTAACACTAAGAAAAATTAAAGTTTACCACTCGTCTTGTAGATTATGTAAAGCAGGAGAGAAATTATTTCCTCGCTCCTCATTCGCCCGTGGTGATAAGTTTAAATCAGGGCAAACTCTTTCATACGGAACTTGTCCGGCAAAAATTGCTCCAGAATAACCACCCGATGACTGAGGGTTATCCCTACTATGCGCAACCTCATTATTGCGAACGTCTTCGACCTTGACGTACATTTTCAATATTTTTATTACAAGAAATTTCCGGTATTTATCTGGAATTCTCAAAAAATCCCTCAAAGTTTCATCATCGTCGATGTTAAACTCAGCGTAACAAGCAACCCCATGCGTAGTGACGGAATACGGATATCTTCCGGTTACTTTAAGGTTCACCGAACGTTTTCTCACACTCATTTTATTACATAACGATACCAATCTATCGTACTCCATTGTAAGTGGCAACTTAGCATGACATTGTGAGATAAACTATAGCTCACAGAGTTATTCGCCATCACAACCTCATCCCCCCCCCCCCCCCCAAATATAATGAAACCCTTACTTTTCGCTCTTCAGACATTATGAAAAAATGCTTGAGAATTTAACAAGAAAAATTTGAACGAGAGTTAGGAATATTTTTGAATGGATTTTTGTAAAATCCTAACGCCTTTAAATAAGGCAATGCCTAGCTCGGTGGGCTGAATTTTTTTAGGCATAGCACTCTTTTAAAGAGCGCTATACCCATTTGAATTATTGTTATGTCAGTTAAACATATGAGACTTATTGGTGGGCCCACAAAACAGGTATAGTGCGGTTATATACCGCGCTATGTATATAGCGTGGTTTAAAAGAGCGTTATATATATATATATATATATATATATATATATATATATATAGAGAGAGAGAGAGAGAGAGAGAGCGCTATGCTTTAACGACCAAAACTCCGTTAAAGCATAGCGCTCTTTAGCTATATATAAAAATGTCACTCTTTTGTTTTAACACACATTTTCATCACACTTGTCCAAAAGAATCACAAATGGGTTCTGGTCTTATTATACGGTCATTGCTTATTTTCCAATTAGGAGCTAATTATATTAATGCTTTAGAATGCTCCACGAGAATACAATTATGATTATTAGTCCTACAATTTTCTTTCCATTTCTTATTTTTTTCACTTTGCACATCTTTGGTCATTCACAGCATGAAATAACAGTGGAAAACTCTATTAATTAGTTATATAGTACACTTTCTGATTAAGTCAAATTAATATTTTAAACTACTGTATTTCTGTACGTTCCTTAGGGTCGTTTGGTTGTTGTTTAGAATTATGTAGGTATTAGTAATGTAGGGATTAATTATATAGTGTTTAATTATGTAATGAATAGTTATGCAGGGTCTTGTTATGCATGGCTTAATTATGAAGAGATTAGTTGTGTAAAGGTTAGTAATACATGAATTAGTAAATAATAAATTTTAATATAGGGATTATTTTTTGCTATATGTTTACTTTATTTTAATTATACAATGTGTAATTAAAATAAATATGAGGGCTTTTGGTTATTTGATTATTTAATCCATGTATTACTAATACGTGTATTAATTATTCCACATTCTACCTTACAATAAATAATATACACAGATTTGTTGTATAACTTATTCATGTATTACTTGTACCCCAATGAAAAAGGCAACCAAACATAACATTAGTTGTCCAGACTTTTTGTACAAAGTAACTATAAGCTATCAAACATTGTATTATTTATGTTACTCCTAATACATGAATAACTTACCATGTAACCAGCCACCAAATGGCCCTTATTGTCTATTGAAGTATAATTGCGAAGTGATATAATATCCATTGAATTATTACGTGGTTTAATATGTTAATATGCATATTAGCTACATGATAATTGTGCTCTCTGATGATATCCTACTAATGCATAGTAAAATACTAAACCACGTAGCAATTCCACTAATTGGTTGCTAATTTTAAATTGTTACAGTGGTTCTAATTCGTCCTCTTTTGCTTAAGCATTTATTTAAGGTTCTTATATTCAGCCTTTTAATGTAATCCTATCCAGTTAGCAAATATTGACTTGGTATAATCTTTATACGTACAGACGCTAGTATTTGGAATTTAAATTTCATGATTAAAATCACAAAGGAAATCACAATTCACAAAATAATGGCAATGATTTTGGGTTATTATTTATTATGTTCTAAGTATTTTCACTCCATTAATTTGTGAGCAAAATTATCTTTCTCTTTATCCCCCAATGCCCCTCACCCAAAGAACAACAATATAGTAACCTTACGGCTATAGGAGAAGCGTACAAAATTGAGCTAACTTTAGCACTACTTTATAATTCAGAATATGGATTGAACTTTATTGATTAGTTGTTTTTAAAAAAGTTAAATTCATTGCTTTATAAATTGAGAGAGATATCTTCTCCAAATTAAAAAGGTAGATCCTTGGCATTCCAACAAAAGATACATTTGGAAAGAGTATTAGAGATCTTATCTACTATGTTGTTCGATTCATTGAAATATCGTTGAGTGCGTGTCAATTCTTCAAAAGTAGTGTAATTTTTGGAGGATCCGACACGAGTGCAACAATATTTTAGAAAGTTCGCGCAATATAGATTATCTTAAAAAAATTGTTTTATGTATATGATGTATTACGATATATAAGGTGAAAACTTTGAGTTGCAGTTATCAATAATTTGATTGTTCAACAACAACAACAACAACCCAGTATAATCCCATTGGTGGGGTCTGGGGAGGGTAGTGTGTACGCAGGCCTTACCCTACCCTGAGATAGAGAGGCTGTTTCCGATAGAAACTCGGCTTTCTCCCTCCAAGAACTCCCCACCTTGCTCTTGGGGTGACTCGAACTCACAACTTCTTGGTTGAAAGTGGAGGGTGATTACCACTAGAGCAACCCACTCTTGTCAACATTAGAAAACCAAAAATTTATCTTTTTAGGCAAATTACATAATACTGAAATGAGATAGACCTGACTAAAAAGAGACGAAATATAGAGCATTCATATATGAGTGCTCCAACTAATCATATAGTTTTGAGACATAGTTGATTGATTAATCTTTCCTCGATGGAATAATATATGTACAAAAATAGATAGACACTTGAATTTACGCAATAATTAATCATCTTGTTCATGAATGCAGCATGGAGGATATCCTTGGAAAATATAAGTTGCATACAAGTAGCCTTGAGAAAGATGACCAACCTTCCCTTGACTTGCAGGTAATCTTTATTTAACATCTTATATACTCATCAATTTATGTGATATAATTTGATTCGAATTTGAGTTTAAGAAAAAACGAAAAACTTTTAAAATATATAGTCTTACACATATCATCATATTTGTGTGGCTATAAAGTTTTTCATTAAGTGTGTCATTCTTTCTAAAACAGATTAATAATCTATGTTGCTCGGACTCTTCGAAAATTTTGTCGGGTGCGTGTCGGATCCTCCAAAAATAGTGTATTTTTAGAGGATCTGACACGGGTGCGACATCATTTTGGAGAGTCCGCGCAACATAGCTAATAATGAAATAGTCACATAAATTGAGTCTATTACTTAAATAGTCACTCAACTATTTGAAATTATCTTGTAAAGTCATCTTTCTTTCATTTGTAACAACAAAGTCACTTAACTATGCCTATAGCACTTAGAAGGTCACTCAACCAGATTTCTCAAATCTTTGATTGTCAGATACCTATTTTACCCTTTAAATTATCAACTTTTTTCTTCTTCCTCTTTTTTTTAACCTTTTTAATATTATGATTTTTTACCTATAGAACAGATATATTTTATTTAAAAATAAAAAATAAAAAATAAAAAAATATTTTTCTAGCATATATAATTTCGGAATAATAATATAATTGAGCATAATTTTCAACAATATATAATGTATATTATTAAAATACCTATATTTTAAATAATTATTCTCTACGTACATGGAATATATATTTTAAAACGTTTATTTTCTTTCATTCTCAATTGTGTAAATACATTTTTGAGTTTTTTATTGTTAATATCAAAATTATTATTGCGAACAAATTATTCTAATTAATCTTCTACTATGCTGAATAATTTATTATTCCAACATTATATATGCTTAAATGCTATTTATTTTTTTAATTTATAAATAAAATTTATTTATTCTAAGATAAGTCCATAATATAAAGTAAAAGGAGAAAAAAATATAATATTAAAAATCTAAACAAATAAAAAGTTGATAATTTAGAGTGTAAAATAGGGATTTGGCCATCAAAAGTTTGAGAAATCTAGTTGAGTGACCTTCTGAGTGTTATAGGCATAATATAGTGACTTTGTTATTACAAACGAAAGAAAGATGACTTTGAGAGATAATTTCGTATAGTTGAATCACCATCTGAATAATGGACTCCACATAAATTGGAATGAAGGAAATGGTAGATTTAATATTGTAGGAGTAACTAGATGAGGCTATCGGTACTTTATCGATATCATTTGGACAAACTGAATTTCTTTTGCTCCTGAATCAATCCTTAATATTGTAATTTTCCTATGATCAACTTAGGGTTATGACAATGCTTAATTAGGATTTAGGACTAAGGTCTACGTTTCTTTAATTAGGGGCAAAAGAAATGTTCTGAACCTGTTTTAGACCTGAATATTAAGCAGTATATAACATCCACAACACCTGCATGTTTTACTAACTCTTTTTGTTGCTTATCATATTGTAGCTAGAGAATAACCTCAACGTGAAATTAAGCAAGGAGTTGGCTGACAAGAATCGTGAGCTGAGGTATAGCCTTCAACAATTCTTTCTTTTCCTCCATCACTCCTTTTATTGGCACTTTGTTTTAATAATTTATAACGGTGTGCATATTAATAATTGGCGCGCCTTAACTTTCACTATCACAGGTATTGATAACCCTATTCATGAAAGCCTAGATATATTAAAAAACGTACCTGACATTTCTTGTCATTGCTTAGATTTGAAATCGTCACTTAGAGAGCTACCCTTCGATTAAAAAATTATACCGTTATATATATATAGAGAGAGAGAGGGGGGAATAGAAGACTTGAATTAGAAGATCTACATTTTAGTACTCTTATAAATATCTCAGAAGAATATATGCCAACTTGAAAGGAATAAAGTATTAGATAGTAATTCATGTTTCATATGTAAATAATACCTCGATAGAAGTAGAAGGGCTAGGCGTATATAACATTAAGCTGCACACCCTTCACAAAATCACATGTATATATCTTATTTAATTTGCTATAGTATTTTTTTCCTCAAATAATATCTTATTTCTATTTCATTCTCATCAAAGCATACATTTTTATATCTGGATATTGATATACTATATTTTATATATCAGGCAGATGAAAGGCGAGGAACTTGAAGGATTGAGCTTAGAAAAATTGCAACAAATTGAGAAAAGACTTGAAGCTGGACTCACACATGTGCTTGAGATCAAGGTTTTTTCTCGATATTGCACTTTATTATGTTAAAGACTAATAGTAAACATATGATGTTATACTAATTAAATAACTTCTAACATACACAAACTCGTTTTCATCTCAGGGTACAAAAATTATGGATGAAATTACCAAACTTCAAAGAAAGGTTAGTAGAAGACTTTATTAGCTTAAACCCATATTTTGTCTAATTAGGGGCTAAAATATCAATATAATGAGAGAGTAAAAAAGAAGTTTTACATTATTATGTCATCTAAAAGATAACTACACGTAACTTATCCATGATTAGTCGGATTTATATCTGGAAAAATAGGACAGATAACCTGCTAAACAATTTAAAATACAATGATTGGGAAAAAAGGTTATCTTGTGTGTATATAGGTTAAATCCCATTTTGGTGTATTTAATATATTTCTCCCTTTTTTGTGACTCCTGAATAATGCAAATCATATATGCAGGGTGCTGAGCTAATGGAAGAAAACAAGCAACTGAAACAGAAAGTAAAATCACCTGGGAATAACCTTCTTTTTTTTTTTGTATACAATTTATTTAATTATTTAACAGGGCTAATTAAATTGAATGATCATCTTCTAATGCTACAAATTAAATTTTTGAATGTGCTTCTTAAATAGATGGCAATGATGAATGAAGGAAAGTTGCCCTTACTCACAGACTTGGATTGCATGGTAATGGAAGAAGGCCAGTCTTCTGATCAGTCTATTACTACCAATGTCTCTACTAGTGGTCCTCCTCCTGAGGATGATTGCTCAAATGCATCTTTGAATTTAGGGTAAGCTTTGCTTATATATACTCTTTATAGCAGGGTCCGGGAGAAGGATCGGACTACAAAGGTCTATTGTATCGCAGCTTTACCCTGCATTTCAGCCGCAAGAGGCTTTTCCACGGCTCGAACCCGTGACCTTCTGGTCACATGGCAACAACTTTATCTGTTACGCCAAGGCTGCACTTGGAGCAAGGATTTAGCTTATATATCCTAATGGCGGCATAAGAAGGGGAACCTTAGAGTATAAGGTTGTCTCCCTGTGACCCGTAGGATATTGATTCGAGCCATGAAATGAGAGATAGGTTGTCTACATCACTCCCACTTAGAGTGCGGTTTCACAAAATACTTCGTACACTGAGTTGTCTTTTACACTAACGACATAAATTAAGTACGGTGAAAGTTTAACTTGTTATCTGCCTTATTTATCGAATTATTTGCTCCACTTAATATGGTAATTACGTATAGTTAACTTCTAGGTCATCAGATAGTAGTGTAAGATTTTTTTTTTACATTGTTTGTGTATATAATTTAAATGAAATTCATGAGACAATAAGCTGCATTTTGATTACTTGTTCTCCACCAATGTCTGCATGCAGTTGTAACAATGGTACTCCTGTTGAGGATGATTGCTCAGATACATCTTTGAAGTTAGGGTAAGCTTCTCTCTTATTTATCTATTTATTTATTCAGGATTTACCTTATATATATATATATATATATATATATATATATATTAACATGTTGTATTTTAACTCTTTCCCTTATTATTTTTGGATTTCCAAATATGCTTTTCAATCAGGCTACCATTCAACTAGTGAAACTCAAACGGGGAGTTTTGTTGAGATTACCATAATTTTCGGATATGCAGACTATTAAGGCAATGAGTGGCATATAGATTTGCCCTTTTTGAAATATATTGGAATTGCCATTACTTGTACTATGTATTATGTGTATGTGGACTACTTAAGAAAGGTAGAGGCGGATCCAGGATTTAAATCTTAGGGGTTCAACTTTTGAAATTTTTAGCGTTGAATCCATTATATATTTAAAGTTATGGGTTCATATTTACTATTTTTGCAATTTTAATAAATTTTTACATATAAATTTTTACTCCGCATCGAAAGTTATGGGTTCAATTGAACCCGTCGATAATGCACTACATCCGCCCCTGAGAAAGGGCAGACTGCAGATTAATTAATCGTATCATTTTGTTCTTTTTAATTCCATTTGCTGCTAAACTGACCACTCTATCAAAAATTGGTGGTTTAAATTCTAACTATGAAAGTTAACATAACTAGCTCAGATTATCTTTATCAAAAATCAAAATTAATGTGGATATTTTCAAGCCTTTTAAGATAATAACGATGACAAACAAATAAAAATCTCAAGCAATAGTTTGTCTAGCAATCAACGTCTTGGGCTTGAGTTTCATTCATATGATTACAATCAAGATAGACATGTATTTCTCCCAATTATGTATGGTAACAGAATAATAATAAAATGAGAAAAATACTTACCCTCATTGACGTTCACACCTAATCAAGTGGAGTAATAATTAACTATAAGAGTTATCAATTAGAGTTAAAAAATAAATCACGTGACTATCATTAAGTGAAAAACATTTATATGCAAGACAATTATTTTACATTCATTTGATACAAATAATGAGTGGTCGTTTGGTAGCTTATTAGGAGAAAAGTTATTCATGTATTGGGGGCGACATAACTTATGCAATGTTTAATAGTTATTAGTTATTTTGTACAAAATTCAGTATAACTAATGCCATATTTGGTTGCCATTTTAAAATTCTACATAAATAATATATGTATAAATTATGCGCCAATCTGTATATTATTTTATGCGGGGTAGAAGATAGAATAACTAATACATATATTAGTAATACATGGATAAAATATTGAAATAACAAATTTACCCCTATCATTTTACACATAAAGGCTTCCTTCAATGATAAAATATTGAAAGGATTTGCATCAAACCCTTTGGAGAACAAGCATGGAGATTATGATGCCTCACTGCTAGGCTCTTCCTCTTCTCAATCTATTAGAGACAAAATCAGTAAATAAGTATTTTACTTTAAAACTTATATAATGTATATCAATTTCTAATACAACAAACCAAATATTCAAAAAAAATATAATCCTTGCATTACTAACTAATCCATGTATAACTAATACATGCATAACTCTAACCGGCAACTAAACGACCCCTGAGTGTCAGTGGCGGACTCACGTGGTGGCAAGCGGGTTCAACTGAACCCGCTTCATCAAAAAATAATATTGTGTATATATATAAATTAGGATTAAAGTTAGGTAAATTTTGTATAAATATTTTATTTGAACTCACTTGACAACTACTATTTTACGACTAAAGTTATGTACTTTTAAGATTGAACCCGATTGTATAAAATTCTGAGTCCGCCACTACAGAGTGCATATAAGTTTTATCCGCTTGACATAGAGGCATCAACGAAACGTTGTCATTTGTTGAAAAGGCTCCTTACAAAGGCAAGAAGCAAGGGAGATACCAAATCCAAATGCCATGAAAATCATTTTAGGAAAAACAAGATTTATAAAAATTATTCTAATCATTCGGGTCATAAAGAGTTCAAAGACTATGTTTTAGCTGGCGAAGTGCAAAAATAGCCATTTTAGGCCCCCATTTAAAGACTAGTCAACATTTATAATTTTTTTTAGCCGTTTCACAATCAACTTCAGATATGTCGGTCTGAATTTTATCTTTGTATTTCAAGACTTCAGACCTTCTGATATGAAATTAGTCTTTGGTAAAGTCCAATGGGAGGTTCAGTCTGAATTTTGTCAAGACTGACTAAATTTTAAATAGGGCTACTACAAGCGGCTACCCGGTGTCATTTTTACCATTTTAGCTTTAATTAAAAAAAACAAAATTCAAAGCCCAATCTAAGGACATGATTCAGCCCGTAATCACAAAATGTGTTAGCTGAAGCGTATTTACATATCGGCGAGCACGACCGGCGACGGCGAGCGTACCGGCAAGATGAATTACGTCCGGCAGAGTCCGACGAGTCGGAGAATGGCATGGCCGCTGCAAATGGGTGGACTTTTGATGCTTCTTTTACCAAATCTGTTTCCCAGTCTCTTCTCTCCTCTTGGCCGCTCTTACCCTTCCCTTTTTTCTGTAATATCTCTTTACTTCTCCTTTTTCAGCCTTTTTCACAGTATCTTAAAAGATTAAATCATTTAGTATTGGAATGAAATGTGCTGGATATAGTGATGAAACTGAAAATTCATATAGTTGATTGATTGATTGCGTGATGTATCTGTTTACTAATGCAATGTGGTGGATCAGAACTTAGGTGAACAAAAATTTGTTGATTAGCTAATAACTTATCGCATACTCACTCTGTCCCTAATTTATGTGATACATTTAAGATTCTCATTGATTTATAGTCACAGAGATGTCTATTCAACTTTTTTTTCCTTATACTTTGATTGGATGTATTGTACAAGCAGATTGCTGAAATAGTTTCCTTTCTTTATTTGTATAACCTAAAGGTTACAGCTTTCTGTTACTTCTCAGTTCTCAGTGCAGCAGCACATTTTACTGAATTAGGGCTTTCGAAAGATCATATTTTCGTGGTCTAATGGTATCATTTCATGTACCGCTAAGATCACAGAGATTGTTGTATGCTCTTATCATTAGTTGTGCTTAGTGTCAATCATGGCCAGCTTAGCCATGTAAATTTTTGATTCCTCATATATGGATTTCCAGGTGTTCATGATTCACATGCACCTCGATTTCTCTTAGAAGATTGTACCTGCTCAAACTTGTAGAAATATTCAGTTCTTTTATTAGTTAATTCGTGTAATTTGCAGGAATGGAATGCTCCAAAGTCTATGCACGTGCATTTACTAAACAGGGCTTTGCAACAACAGACAGTGAGTAGAGTTGCCACTTCATTTCTTTATAGCTGTGAGATTGCTATGGAAGTTTTGGGACATATATTCAAAATCTGTATTAATTTAGCACCTTTCAGTCTAATGCGCAAGAAGCAGACCTCTGGTCGCCCTTGCCTAATCAGGGATGGGAAGCCTGCGCTGATAATCAAGACACTCAATGTGAGAGTTACACCATATTTTTGTATCTTGTCTCTGCTTTATGAAGGGGATTCTTAGCAATTTAAATTCTTCGTGTTCTAAGCATTTTTCAATTGCATGCGTTTGTAGCATTGCATAGGAAGTCTCAAGTGTACATACAGGTGTTTTTGGATGGAGGATTGAACCAACAGAGAATGGGGGTATGTAATTTTCTGTTATGATATTGGTTAGTTTACAGATTCTTGATGTATATGACTTTCGGGGCACTTTAGTCTCATGAATGATTATGTTTACTTTGCTCCCATGATAGATCTGTGATGCAGTAGCTGTTGCTAAAATTTTAAATGCGACACTTGTAATTCCGTATCTTGAAGTAAATCCAGTTTGGCAGGACCCAAGGTATTTACTGTCAGCTATTACAGCTTCCACTTTCTAAGTACTTTTATAGCTTTATGTGAACTGCCCTTTTACAGATTGATACTCCTTATGTGAAGTGCTTTCACAGTTCCTTTGCAGATATTTTTGATGTTGATCACTTTATCAATATCTTGAGTGGTGACGTCTCTGTAGTTAAAGAGCTTCCCAGTGAGTACTCCTGGAGTACCAGAGAATACTATGCAACAGGCATACGAGCTACTAGAATTAAGACAGCGCCTGTACATGCTTCTGCTACATGGTACCTGGAGAATGTTCTGCCTGTAATGCAGAGGTACTACTGAAATGTCCACCGTTTTATACATTTTCATTTTTGCCAGCTAACACATTCTCATTACCAGATGCATTTTTGTAGATTGCTTGATTTAACTGGGACTCTCTGCCTTCAACAATTGAAACCTACTTCTGACTTCTCTTTGTATGATTAAAAATAAAGGTTGAACTCACAGCAAGACTAACTCGCTTCTTTCTTCCAGCTATGGGATTGTAGCTATTGCTCCATTCTCTCACCGTTTGGCTTTTGACAACCTACCTTCAGACATCCAGCATCTGCGTTGTAAGGTCAACTTTAACGCGCTAGTTTTTGTTCCC
Source organism: Nicotiana tomentosiformis (assembly GCF_000390325.3). NCBI lineage: Eukaryota > Viridiplantae > Streptophyta > Magnoliopsida > Solanales > Solanaceae > Nicotiana > Nicotiana tomentosiformis. The sequence continues at coordinate 106,368,889 of NC_090815.1, read as the reverse complement.
CATGTCAGAACGTTAGGCGACACACTCGTCAGTCGTCTGCGCAGCCCTCCTAGTATGAATAAAGCATCAAGTGCTACACACTTCCACGATAGGGAAAATGACAGAGCAGGAGCTGGAAAGTATGTTGTATTGCATCTTCGCTTTGATAAAGTATGACTATCTTCTACCTTGCTGACTCAATTCCATTCTTACAATCATAGTTTAGACTATGCTTGAAGTCGAGTCTGTGTTCTTGGGCTTTTTAATTCCTCCGGTGACAACTATGAGGGTATTGCACTGTATCAGTGTTTATGCCAATGTTCCATGTCTATGCTAGTTAAAGACACTATTATATGAGGGTTCAGTAAATTAAAGGCCACTTGGTATAATTATCTGTCAGCCACTTTGGTTAAATATGCTTATACACATCTCCAAGTTAAGAAAGTTAAAACCCGTCATGTTTCACTAAAATTCACTTGGATACCTTCGATTTTGATCCACCCATCCGTTAATGGAAACAAATAGAAAGGCTTTTGCACAAGACGACAGTTATTTGTTTAATACACTTGGATGTTAATTGCCTGGAAAATGTCTTTTAAACAGGATATGGCTGCTCACTCAGCTTGTGATTTTGGTGGCGGCAAAGCTGAGAAACTTGCTCTTGCAAAATATCGCCAAGTACTTTGGCAAGGGAGAGTTCTTAACTCCCAGTTCACAGATGAGGAGTTAAGAGGCCAAGGGCGTTGTCCATTAACTCCTGAAGAGATAGGACTCCTTTTGACAGCCTTGGGATTTAACAACAGCACACGGCTATATCTTGCTTCCCACAAGGTGTCTAACAATGATATTACTTATCTCTTTAAAAAGAATAGTGTTTCATTGTCAATAACAGCTTAAGCACTCTTTGAAACTTTTCCCATTTTCATCAGGTTTACGGTGGAGAAGCAAGGATATCGGCTCTTCGCCAGTTGTTCCCATTTATGGAGGACAAGAAAAGCCTTGCTTCTTCTCATGAATTATCCGAAGTGGAAGGAAAAGCTTCTTTATTAGCTGCTCTGGATTATTATGTGAGCATGCAGAGCGATATATTCATTTCTGCTTCTCCCGGCAACATGCACAATGCACTGGTAATTAAATTGTATATCAGAATTTCTTATTAATTGCTAGATTCTAGTCTATCTTAATCTTGATTATGCTTTGAGACTGATATGGGATGGCATTTTAACAACTCTCAGTTGGGGCATCGAGCATACAAGAATCTTAAGACTATTAGACCAAACATGACATTGTTAGGCAAGCTCTTCCTGAACAAGACTATGGAGTGGTCTGAATTCCAGCGTGCAATACAGCAGGGTCACAAGAATAGACAAGGGCAAATGCGGCTACGCAAGGAAAAACAGTCAATATATACTTACCCTGCTCCTGATTGCATGTGTAAAACTTAATTTTAACACTTTTTGGAGACTCATTTTATCAAACGTGATATTCACAAGTAAATTTGTTACTTATATTATTGTGTTCACTACACCAAAATAGGATCTTTAGTTGACCATATCCAGGATACAACAGCGTAGTCTCCTCATTCTAGCTAGCCTCAAACATTTGCGATTATGGCTAGTCAGTGCATCAGGATAAATTTTCTTTTACGTAGTATGTAGTGGCCGAGAGTTAGAAAAAGGAAGTGTCTTAACTCTCTGCACATGATTCGCAGAAAGGGCTGGATAAACTGTTGCCCGTTGTGCAAGAAAACATTGGTTCAATAATCCATATGACCCAAGCAGAAGGATTTTGAAGTCGCAGTTCTGATATTAGTATTTATTTTATCTCTAATCGTAATTCATGCTTTTAAAGACAGCCTGGTAACTACAAATTATAGAAATCTAACTTGCTGGCTAAACATAATCAACTTCGTCTATCTATGAGGAGCCGCAGCGGATATGTCTCTAAGTATAATTTAATTGATACACACATATGTTCATACACTACTAAGTGACATAATATGGGGGACCGAGAATTTTTCTTTTTAATTACTCAATTGTTAGTCATCAATTTTACTAACATAGATTAACTGAAGGGTCTAATCTTGCACAAGATTTTACTGATGAGCATGTCTAGCAAAATTCATTTTCTATATAATTTTCATTTTTTGCGAACAAGAGATTGGTGTAATGGGAAAACTCGAGATTTTGAATGATCTTAGCTGGCAAACAAATACGTCATCACCTATATATTTGATGTCAATGCAAAATTATTCTCAATAATCATCATTCCTTCTTCGTTTTTTCCTTCTTTTTCACTTTCCACTTTTCTTTTCTTTTTTACTTTTCTGAATTCAGACACGAGAATTAGCTTCTTAACTTTCTTACTATGGTTTTAACCATCACAAGAATAAGTTCCATCCAACTGTAGTTACATTTCACTCCAAAACTCTGCTGGAGTTTCTGTACAACAAATCAATCAACTGCAAGCTAAAGTCATTTGATGGTCGCCAAGCTTTAAGCTAAAATTTAGTAGCAATATGCTTTAGTTGATAATTATTAAATGCTAAAATACAAGTCAATTACTGCTCCACAATTATACAAAATGGAACTTCATGAGAAACATTTACATTGTGCATAATGCAAGCTCTAAAAAACAGCCTTAGTGCATTATTGCACGTTGTTGAACCCACAAATGATAATAAATCACCTTTCGCGTTCTTTTTGGACGCTTGGTGCACTTGGAGCTTCAGCCATCTGATCATCCATCTTATCTTTATTTGAGCTGGTTGAGCTATTCCCATTCCGGCAGGCAGCCAACTCCTTTGATTCTGAGTCGGAAAATGTTGGAGAGGGAGAGGGAGAGGGTGGAGTCGCTTCTTCCTCAATTGGAAGTGTTAATTTTGACCCTTCTAGTGCAACACCAAGAACAATGTTATCTTCTAACATGGGCCTTCCCACAGAAGGTGGTGAAATTGGTCTTTCGGCATCTTGTTGTGCCTGTGAAGCAGCAGATGCCACATCTGTCTTCTCAATGTTGATATCTGATGTCAACCCTGGTGCCTCTCCAGTTGCTGAAGCAACTTGGTTTTTCTCAGAGTTGCTTTTAACTGGACTAATCGATCCTTGTTTTGGTGTTTTTCCATCTGAAGACAAAGTTGCTACTTTTAAATCGACATTAGCATTTGATGCTGACGAGACCTTAACAACTTCTTTCTCAGTAGGCTTTGATAGCAAACCATTTGTATCATCAGCAGCCTGTGATGTACTTGGTGCTTCAGCCTTTCCATCTTTTTCTTCATCAGGTTGTACTGAACGGGCAGACACCTTAGTTTTATCGTCATTATTGATCCTATAAGAAGGCTCAATAAGGAAGAATGGGCGATTAGGACGGTCACGAGAGAAAATGGAATCAGCAAATGGTACATCATCCGCATCAGGTTCGCGATATGTTTTCTGCACAGTACGAAGAGGTGTAGCAAGCCGAGCACGATGATGGCTGATTACTCGAAGCAGATCCAGCAATATAACTTCCTGCAACCGCAAGTTGATGGAACCATTAGCAGGAAGTTACTATAATCCTGATAGACCTTAGGACCTCAACTGCCACACACACACAACAGATGGAGATGAAAGAAAAGGCCTCGAGATAGAAGCAGATTGAATGTATGCCCCCCACAAACCTACAGTTTGGAGTTACAGCTGGAAGGCACTACACTAAAGCTTGAATCAAATAATTGCAGATACTAAAGGTGATTATAGACTTTTTGTGTTATTTCTGGCAATAGTAACATGAGGAACTGCCGAACAGATGGTAAAAGAGAAATTGTGGCTGCATAAAGCATATAGTATAGAAGACCCATCTAAAACTGGACACTAAGAAAAAGAGCTTACACATGACTACATATAAATCGATTAATGCATGGTAATGGTTGACCAGATTTACTGTAAGCAAAGATTTTATACTTATTTACAAAATCAGACTCAGGACTGCTTCATTGAACCAGGGGATAAAACTCGTACCTTCACTCGGGAGTACTCTTCAAAATAAGAAGTCTTCACAAAGCAAGAAATCATGATCTGTTACACATGCCACGAGTAAGAAAATTGAGTCATACTATTAAAAGTAACTTACTTCCTTAAACTACTATGCACAAATGTAAGATATGCCAAGATTGGATTCTCAAACACAGACATGTAAAATTAATATGAAAGACAGGTGGAAACAGTTGCACAAGAGATGAAGTGATCCTGTGGCTAAGGGGCCTAGAAGTTCCCAATACTAGCACTAGGCTCTACACATTTAGAGAGCTAACCCGTGTCGAGTGTCGGGCAGAGTTAAAGGAGCTTCTATCCTTGCTCTTTGCACGCATCGTCACCCAGGCTAACAGGGCTTTTACTTATTCAGGGAGAGAATGGAGTCTTGGAAAGCCTAATTGAGAGTAAGATCCTTCACCCCTTTTCAGTCTCTACAGGGTTCACACATTTCTTCAATATAGGTGAAATGGACCAACCAGAGATGGAAGAGATCAAACACAGAGATAAGAAGCCGCTAGCCTTCTTAACGTTTAGCAAAACAGGCTCGCATTTTATCAAAACGAACAGAGGAAAATAATCGTATAAAAAAACACTCCTGACCAACTCCTTCCTCTTTATGTATGATTAGAATCTTTAAAAATATAATGCAACGCAAGAAAGACGATTCAGCGAACTTGAGATGGCTGTTATTTGTCAAGCTTATAACTCATGACAACAATATCATGACCATGAATAGTTGCATTACAAACAGCTGTCAATGCATTTTACCACTGTATTTCAGGAATTGAATGAGGTAGGTAAAGAAGTATCACCTACCATAAGAGCCTGATTCTCTGGATCAACATTATCCAGAAAAACTCGCCTATGCAATCGTTGCTGTTCTATTTGAGGATTTTTCGCCAAAACCTTCCGCATATCCGCAACAATGTTCTACACGCGAAAGAGGCGTGTGAATACTCATCAGCCAACAAAAATTGTTTTTCAGAAATAAAAAAAAAATGTTAACTAACTAGAAAATTGAATTTACCGACATTGATCTTATTCACATCCAAGTGGCTGATGGCAAGGTGAGTCTTGATCCTCCAATGAGTCTTCTGGCTAAGATTCCTGACGATATTCACTGAAAATTTGTGATTTGGTATATGAATGGCTTCACGGTCATCACCTCTTATGACTGTTGGTGACCACCAACCTACGTGCTAAACAACAAGAAAGAAGTCATACAACGGCTCAATACCACGATTTAGCTTTCTGTTCAACTGATTCAGCACAAATGGATGAAGTTGTTATCCAACCACATCTTCATGCAAATCCTTGCATATCAAGCATGCAATACTTCTTGTTATTGCATTATTTAAAGTATATTCCTTTATTATCTAATTGGCGGCAGGAGCTTAAGATTTACCTCCACTGTACCAGAGACGTCATAGCCCTGTATCTTTGTCTGTATCCAGTCATTTAGAACAAAGGGCCTTGTTGCATGGATCATTATGCTTGAGAGGAAGTTCGTAAGTATCTGAACAAGCACCAAGGAAGTAAAAAATATAAGTTGCACTAATTCAAGTGGGCACACAAGCCCTCTACCCAGACGAGAAAAAAAAAAGAAGGAAACATGAAAAGCAGAAGTAATATTAAACCAACCAATTGGGAGAACATCCCAAATGAAATAGAGAAAAGGTATAAAACCTCATTTCGCCGACACTTAGCAATGTGAAACAAATGGTCAGATTACCTCACGACCAGCAAGAGTAAGCAATACTGTCCCAAGACCCCCAGCTGTCAACCACTTCTGTGTAGAAAAACCAAGCAGTTCCATGAACAATGAAACAGCTGCAACCCACACTGCAGTATATACAGCTTTCCCTGCAAATTCGAATCCCATCTGAAAAGAGAAAAACACACATTTGAAGAATAAGAATTTGGTCATAGAAGGCAACAACAAATGATAGCAAAAATCATGGCACTTCAAAGAAAATATGATGCTGCATATTTTTCTGGAGAGGCCACTTTAATCATTAGAGTTTAATTGGTATGGTTGTTTTAGATTACTTAAATATGCACAGGAAAGGTGTAATAGCAATTGCACACTAGTATGTGATACCGCCAAACTAACATAAGCCTCTAATCTGGAGTTGGATCCATATTACTTAAGCCAAGAATGAAGCTTCTTTGGAGAAAGTATGATCTTAGGGAAAAGGGAATCAACCAACAGGCATCACAAAGCTTTTGACATATAGGTAATAAAAGTGCTTCCAGTTGTTTAGTTTACTTGTTTAGCATTAGACTTTAGGTGCTGTTTAAGAATCTAGATCGGTCTTCATTTTAAACATTTCTGCATTAACCAAGGTTATATTTTGCAAGCTTCAACAGATTGGAGTAAATACATAATTCCCTCACATACATTTCTTGCATCAGAGGGGTCTTTTGTCTCCATAAGGAATTTTTGTGTTTGCTGAATCAAGCTGCCAAAAAAGAAAATCAAGATGAACTTCATGTATTGTAAACAGACAGCAACTAATCAAAATTAAGTAATCAAGACATTGGGAAAACCAAGAGTATGATGGAAAGCTACCATTGGTGCTATTAAGAACTATAATAAATGAAATCCGTCAACCAATGAATAGATATGGCATTAGAAATTCAAATATAACAAGCTCTTGAAAGCAAAATATCACCTAGATAAACAGTAGGCAAGTGCCATCACTGTCGATAATGATCGTATAAAAGTAGTAAATCTTTGCTTGACTGCCTGGCTTGCAGCTGAAGGTAAAATCAGTGGATCCACTGCTCTGCAAAAGTTCAAGCCAGCAACATGAGTGTTTTATAAAGCAAAATATATAACATGTTTAAAATTTTAAAAACTGCACTTCAATTTAACCTGCATATAAGTATTGCTCCGGTCCATAAAAGCACAGGTTTAAGATAGGAATCTGCAACATGATGCAAGCCGCTTTGTTTCCAATTACTACCACTTTCCTGCATAAAGATTTTCAGAAAACGCCTTAAGTTAGGGACGATGTAGACAACTTGCAGCAAGCCAACGAGAAAGATTGTCCAGAGAAGCCAGTACATGAAAGAAAAATTTTCTGCCAAAACTCATCAATGGAATGAGACCCCATGCGGCTAAAACAATAACTCCAATGGCCGGCACCAGCTGAAGCACAAGGGGGCTCCCATGTATAATATTTAATGACCTGCAAAATAAAACTAATAATTGCATAGGTGCCAATTTGATCATTTCAATATTGGAATGTGGGTGGAAAAAAAAGAAAATTGAAATGTGGATGGAGGATAAATAAAGCAGGCGGGATGCTATAATCATGAGTGATAATTCCACCTATTGAGTAAAATCGTCAGACATTTAATTAGGTAGAGAATCAAGATCAGGTTAAATTGTGAAGGGCTGAAGAATGGATTATGATTTGTGAGAAAAAGAACTCATCCTCATTGAGAAAGAGATGCTACTTAATTACTAGCAATATTGCTGATGATAAGAGTTGTAGTTGACAGGAATTATTTAAAACTCCTAGATCTAAATGTCCATGCAACTTGAATAGAGATATATTAGATAGAGAAACATGTACCTTTTCCATATTAGTGCTGCTGTTTTCAGAAATTGACTCTCATATCCTCCACCTGGCTTTAATAAGGAGCGGCAAAGCAATACATTACATCTAGTAGGTGAAGGATGGGTAAACAAAGGCCCACGTACACTATTCAGAAGGTAAATGCTCCACGCATCCTGCCGCTAAAGATGCAATATATCACATATCAAGGTGTCAATGAGGGAGTATAAATTAGGCATAAATCTGTAGCCAAATAACTTATAATATAGTTTAAGAAAGTGCTTTTAGGATGATTGCAGCAAATGTAAATGCTCCTCTTATCTCATTCAGAAAATGGCAAAATGGAAAATGTCGTAGTAACAAGGAGAGCTACAAACAAGCTGACTTCAGCTGATTAATGGAATAAGCATGGCTCAATTGTTAAAATAATATCAGCTTGAGCATACTGAACCCAGGAGAACTCAAGCTGTAGCTCGAATTGGCTCATTACAACAACTCCATCTTGAACCAGTCTCAATTTATTTATGTGTGAATACACTTGCGCGATAATAAAGGCACATCACATTTCTAGGCTTCCGTAGAACTTTCCACATTATCAACCTTTATGATCTTGATCACAAGGCAAAATAAGTCGATTCATCTACTGAACACATATGAACTTGAGCTCAAGACCCGCTCATAATTTAAACAAGTAAGCAAAGTCGAACATATTCAAGTTAAGTCAAACTGTTTCTGTTGAACTCAGCTTATTAGTAAAGCTATAGAAAATCTTGTCAAGTACATGAAGCTTAGTTTTCTAGAATCAAGTTCATGATGCTCAAGTGATGCAAATGAAGAAAATGAAACAACTGCTTATGGAATAAGATCAACAAAAAATAGACATACATGAGAAGGTCATGATATACCTCGATTGAAATGTTGAACCAATATATACAACAATATAATGACAGCAAAGTGAGTCATAAAAAAGCTAGCTGAATGATGCATGAACAAAAAGGAATGGGAAGGTTGTAAATAAAGAAGGAATGTGGTAATTATAGTCTGATGCAAAGCATACCGAAGAATGTGATGACAGAAATTTGCTGCAAGAATCTGTCTGGATCCTGCTCATTGTGCCCTACAAACAAACAAAAAATTCAAGAGTTGAGGACATCCTTGTTTGATCAGTAAAAAGTTGAGAACATCATTGACTCTAATGATCAAGTATTAGAAGAAAAAAAAAACAAATGCATGACCTGAAATGTACCTTAGGCTGGCAGGTGAATCCACATTTCCCGTGGATTCCCAGTTCGCGGGGCAGCAGCAATGAGACAGCAGCTGCCATCGTCTAATATACTCAAAGATATAACACCCAGAAGTCACAATGTTAAAGTGCATATGGGAAGAACCTTTATCTTCAGAACCTACCCAAAAGAAAAGGTGGAGAACAAAAAATCAAATTAAGCATGAAGCAACCTGCCCAACGGTAAGGAAAAAGAAAGCCTCCCCCTTTAACTGCATCACGGGTCCTAGTTATCCAACACAGTGGCGGATTTGCAACAGTGGCAACGGCAGGAGCACCCACTGCCTTAAATATAGCTAAAGTTCTTTTTAAAATGATACACACTAAGTCTCCACTCATTGTCACAAAGGATAAGCAGGTGCAGTGGTAGTCCGCACTCCGCACCCACCTGGCACTCACATCAATTGAGTGCAAAAGCTTCTGATCACAGAAACATCTAAAGTAAGACTTCTCTCCCAACATATCTCATCTATCCTATCAATTTCAAGTAGAAAGCGGGGGCAGAACTAGGTAAGGGGAAGGGGTTCAACTGAATCCCGTTTTTTGAAAAATTACATTGTGCAAAAATTTAAAAACATATTCGTAGGCTATATATGAACTGTTGAATCACCTTGATATATCCTATCAATTTCAAGCAGAAAGTAGGGGCATAACTAGGTAGGGGGATGGCAGGGGCGAATTTATAGGGGAGATTATGAGGCACGTGAACCCATGGTTTCTCCGCAAAATTAGACATTTTATGTACTTATGTTGTAAAATTGGTATAATATTAACTATTGGCACCCATACTTCAAGAAGGTTGAATGGTGCACTTGGTTTAAGGTTGAATTATTTACCAAGAGAAATAGGGATCAATTCCCACTTAATACATTTTTTCCTTAGATCTGCCTCTGGGGGAAGGGATTCAACTGAATCCCGTTTGTCGAAGAATTACGGTATGCAAATAATGTAAAAACATATTTTTTAGGCTACATATGAACTGTTGAATCCCCTTGACATAAGGGAGAATTCTAGTGAAAGTGACAAAGGGGTTCAAAAATTGCTTTAGGTTACACGTTCAAATCCTAGGTGTGACATTCTAACAATTTTTTGAATCACCCTGTATAAATTATGGCTCCGCCACGGGCAGAAAGTATAGGCATAAGCTAATGGGACAAAGGCACACCACATCAAGCACAACTAAAAGTTAATGCATAACCCATGACAAAATCTAAACACAATCTAACAGTTAAAATACTGCATAACCCAAAACGACATTAGTATTATACCACACACTTCTGCCTTGCGAAAAAAAATGCAACTGAGAAAGATCTTCTAAACAAGTCCCTAAGACACAAAATCTGAACAATCGAACTAGAAAAAAGCCTTAAATTTCACAACTAACCAAAAAAATATATGTATTTAATCCTCATAATCAATAATCAAACTAATTACGAACCTTAATACCAATAAGCAGTGAGATTATCCCAGAAAGTGAAGCTAATTTACTTTAGAAAACAGCTAAAATCAGCTCGAAATCGGAGATCTTCGTGTATTGATGTAATGGAAAATGGTGAAAGGAAAGGAACGGAGATAACATGCGCAGGGAGGTGATGGGCACCAACACCGACGGCTACAGTTGCGTGACGGACTGAAAAAGATCACTGTTTTGGATAATTCCCACGTTTCGAGGTACCGGCCCCTTCCTACGTGGCACCGTTCTTTTTTATTGCCTAAGTTTTAAAGCGAAAAAAAATATAGATACATAGAAAATTTATTTAAATAAAAAATGGCGAGTTGAAGACATGACGCGGGAAGCGCGGCTTAGGTGATTTGGTCATGTGAGGAGGAGGAGCACAGACGTGTCGGTGAGGAGGTGTGAGAGATTGACATTGGAGGGCCTACGGAGAGGTAGAGGTAGGCTAAATAAGAGGTGGTGAGAGGTGATTAGGCAAGATATGGCCCAGTTTCAGCTGACCGAGGACATGAACCTTGATATGAAGGTATGAAGGTCGAGGATTAGGGTAGTAGAGTAGGTAGTCTAGAGTGTTCATAACAGTAGTATTGGCATACAGTCTCGCTTTCTGTTGGTAGTAGGTTTTTATGACTAACCGTTTTTTTTTTCATTATTGATCACCTTACTGTCTTGTTATTTTTATTCTGCTTTTATATGGCTTTTTGTTATTGTCCCTTCATATTTATATTTTCATTAATGTGGTGCTTATATTTTTCTGAGCCGAGGGTCTATTGGAAACAACCTCTCTATCATCACAATGTAGGGGTAAGACTTGCATACATACTACCCTCCCCAGACCTCACGGTGTGGGATAATATTGAGTATGTTGTTGTTGTAAAAAACGTGGCGAGTTGAAGAATGATGAGTAAAGGGGATGTTTGTTATATGGGATAAGGTAGTATAAAATTTAGGATTAAATTTGTTTTATATTTGATTTTAATTAAGCCCAGAGATTAAATTATACCATCTCTTAGGTGGGATAATTAATATCGGAATTAATTATTTGGATAAAGTTATAAAATGACCAACTTATCCTTCTTTTCTTTTCACCGCAACCTTTTTATTTTTTGAACCAAGGTTAAATAGGACATAAATTTTATCCAAGCTTATCCACCTTCAAACTAAACAGATATTTTTAATTGTATATAACAAATCCAATTTTAATTCAATAAACCAAACAAAGCAATAACATTAAACTCCCGTTAGACCATAGATTTTGATTATTTTTTTTCAAAAGAAATTAAAAATATTGTTTATTCATAGAATATGACGAGTTTTTAAAAATTAATATTGAAATTTTTTATAATACTTTATTTTTTTTGAATAAAAAATATATCCAAATATAATTTTAACTTTTAAAAATTATTTTTTAATATAATTTCAAAAAAAAATTCAAGTTTCAACCAAATCTATGTTCAAAGCTAATTAAATAGTCAAAGGGATTATTAATCCCAAAATTCCCAAAATTATCTTGTCCGCGAACCAAACGACGCCTTAAAGCCTTATCTAAAAGACGTATAAACCACACACTTCACTCTGTGCTAATTTCCACAAGAGAGAAAAAAAAAATCAAATTGCAGGGATGAGTGACACTATGGGTATGGCGGCGCCACCGCCATCAATAAACTCAGCCGCCGGGAACAACCACAGCCGCCACCACATGATGATGCACATGACGTTTTTCTGGGGGGGAAACGCGGAGGTTCTGTTTTCCGGTTGGCCTGGATATAACAATATGGGCATGTATGTGTTGGCACTTTTCTTCGTTTTTCTACTTGCCTTTTTCGCAGAGTGGATCTCACACACCAATTATATTAAAGAGAGTGCTAATCATGTGGCTGCTGGGTTAATTCAGACCGCGTTGTACGGCGTCAGGATTGGGTTGGCTTATTTGGTCATGTTAGCTGTTATGTCGTTCAACACCGGCATTTTTCTGGTGGCAATCGCCGGCCACACGTTAGGGTTCTTAGTTTTTGGTAGTAGGGTTTTTAAGAAATCGCCATTGACGGCTTATGCTAAAGCCTCCGATCTTCCTCCCATCAGTTGTAATTGTTGACTAATTGAAATAAAATATTTAGTTGAGTATATCTTTTTTCTTCAATTCATAATTATTGGATATCTTGTAAAAAATTCACATTCTTGTGATTGCCCAAAGATTAATTCAATTAAAATTACGGAGAAAAAAAAAGAGTAAATATTACAGGCAATATGCGTGAAACAATTCCCCCATACAACTGTTTTCCATACTAAACTTTCCTTCTTTGAAATTATTTTGATTTGTTATCTGAAAAAGGTAGAATGCTTAAATATACTTATTTGCTAATATCAACAAAGATGTCCAGAAAGCTTTCAATCCCAATCTCGCATTGAATTTATCATATTATTAAAGTTATGAATTCATATTCACTATATCTTATAATTTTAGTAAATTTTTACACATAAATTTATGTCCCACCTCAAAAGTTACGAATTCAATTGAACTTGTAACTATGGTGCTAGATGCGCCACTACTTTTAGGTGTTGTTTGATACGGTGATTGTAAAAATATGAATTCTTTAACTGACAATATATAAAGAGTATTATATGACGAATGATAATACACAGAGTGCTACATGGGAATACATGAATTTTTATGTAAATATTGTGACATTGAAATCAATACCTTTATAAGAAAAAATAAGAAGAAATATAAGAAACTTTACTGCAAATGATTTGGGACGTGAAGACTGAACCCATTGGAATTTGGTGAAACTTGGACATCAATTTTGTATCAACTTGTCATGTCATGCAATTTAGCACTTGTCTAATTTCCTCATAAAATTTGCATGTCTTTTGGAAGTATTAATGGGATTGAAAAGGGATGAAAGGTAAAGAGAAAGGGATGAAAGCCAAGGTTGCTACTACTTTTCCAATCAAATTTCAAACATGTGATTTGCCTTTTCATACCTTGCTGTGTAGGCCAAATCACCCGTCCGCGGAAAACTAACAGCTATGTCAAATATATAAGTAGTTTATTAAAAAATTAACTAATTTATAAAATATTATCAATATTAATCAATTAGTTATTTGTAGCCAAAAAAGGTTAAATTTTTGAATGGATGTTATTAGAATATATTTGGTACATCTTATGGAGATTGAATCTCAATTTTGGAATAATTCGATGGAGTTTTGAGATGGTTTGAATTGAAAATTCAAAGAACATGAAAAAAATAGTTTGTGCATCATATTTATATCAAATGTATATCCATGTATACTTGTGTGTGCGATACATGTGTTGCAGAAGAATCTTTTGAACTCGATTTTAACTACAAAATCTGATACCAAATCAGTCCAAATCACCTATGATCTTCCTCAAATTTTGTATATTGACCCATCTATATATTTTCAAAGAATTTCAACCATACCCATTGAAAAAGGTCATTTTTGCTAAGATTATTGGAATCTTTGTGTGTGTGTGTGTATATATATATATCCGTCTAGCGCCTTTCGGTTGGGTTCCGCCCTAGGGGTTAGGTTAGACCGCTTATTTTTTTTTTCTAGTATCGAAGGCAGTCAGCGTGTCAGCCATTAGACTTTTCAGTCTTTTGCTCTTTTTCCTTCTCTCTTCCGGTTCTCCCCCTCTACTTTATTTGACAGGGGCAGAGAATACCATTTTATCAATAACAAGAAAAAATTAGCAATTATGTTTCAAATGGTTTGAGCTTGGAAGCAACCATATATATATATATATATATATATATATATATATATATATACCTTGTTTGCTACCTCATTCATAAATTTTCATTTTCGTCTTGCATCTAATGTCGCTGCTCACGCTTAAAAATATAAAAGGAGATCTTTGCATGTGATTCTTGGAGAAAAAGAACCTCATTTATTTGGGTTCTCAATTTTTGTATGTGTTTGGCTAGCATTGGTAATTAATGGATAGTAATACACAGTCAAGTAGACAACAGTGAGTTGCTCTAGTGGTAAGCACCCTTCGCTTCCAACCAAGAGGTTGTGAGTTTGAGTCACCCCAAGAGCAAGATGGGGAGTTCTTGGAGGGAGGGAGCTGAGGTTCTATCGGAAACAACTTCTCTACCCCAAGGTAGGGATAATGTTTGCGTATATACTGGGTTGTTGATGTTGTTGAAAATCTAAAAATAGCACACAAATTGGGACAAATGGAGTATGAGTTATGAATAAATTTTAAAAATTAACAGTAAAAATTTACAATTCTAAAAATCTTTTTTATATCAAGCTTTGGATTTTCGTCCAACTTAAGGTTGATTATTATTCCTCCTACTTAGAGCCATCAAAATAAATTTGGCCCGTAAAGTTGAATCAACCCAACTCGATAATTTGTGGGATTGGTAAATACATTTTCAATAATGAAATAAATCAAGAAAAAATTAATAATAAAAAAAAATCACTTTATTTCGACTATAAAAAAGTCACTTTATAATATTAGTAAAAAAATTCACATATTTTTTTTGATTTATCCTACTTGTCACAAGTATTTGCACTTTTCCAGGCCCTATATAAGATTGACGTTTCAATCCAACCTCAGGCCGATTTGAACAAATAGAATCAGTTAGTATCGTCGTTTAAATTTGACCTTGTTAAATAGTAAGTTTTTAAAAAATAATCTTATATCAGAATTTTAAAGCATATTGTCAAACTTTTGAAGTACACTATCAAAAATTTAAAATATACTGTCAATATTTTAAAGTACATTACACGTTGCTATAATTTAAAGTATGCTGTCAGAATTTTGAAGTATGCTACAAGAATAGAGAACTAATCTTATATGAATGAGGAGATATAATAATTTATATTTTCACGCACAATGTTGTCAATAGTCAATACTAAATATTAGTGTACATAATAGTTCACATGAATGAAGATCTTATTAATTTGAGGGTAGGATACATATAATCTGCCAATTGGCTATACTTATTCCCCATATACCATCATTGCTTCTTCTCGAGGACCTTCTACCTCTACGCGGCATTGCTCTGTCAGGCTTTCGCCCATTATCGAAAATTGCTAACTACTACTAAAATTGTTCAACTTGAATTGTGAAAGTATGAATAGTCATTTTCAGGAAGAAAGAAGAAAAAAAGAATTATTAGTTTCTTTTAAAATAGATACTTGAATACCAAGATTTTTAATTGGTTATTTTTTCATTAATTGCACCTTATTAATCTTATTGATTAGCGTACCTATTATATTTTGTTCTCCTGATAACTTTTTCGGAGGGGGAGGGGGGGGGGGTGTTTCTAATTTGATAAGATTCGAAAATGAAGGTTCATTTAAATTTTGTGAGGGAGAAAGAAGGGATACAAGGGAGGTAGACTAAAGAGAGGAAGAAGTATATAAATAGCCAGCTGATCTAATATTGGTAGTATTTATTGTAATTGGCTAATTTCGATAGTATTTTATGTTGATAGCATATTTGCTCTGAAAAGCTAAACGGAGTAGTTTTCTTTATATATTAATTTGAAATGAGAATTAATTGAGTGACAAGATCAATAAAAATTCACATAATCAACCGTGAGGTTGAGGCATCGTCACTTTTTTTTTAATTTGTCGCCTTTTTGTTTGTAAAACAAAAATGATTATTTCTAACCCTATACCTATTTTTGTTGTATCAATTAACTTTTGAATGATCGTGTTTGTATGCGCTTTTAGGGGCTTCCAAAAGTGATGAAGATGCGAGGTCAATCAAAGTGATTAGTGTATATAGGTATTTGTTTTTATTAAGTTTGTGGTAGAATTCAGAAATAGCATAAAAAATCATTATCAATATTTCACCAAAGCTTTACTATTTGTTCAGATTAATATTAATAAAAGTCGATTTCATTCATAATCAACCTCATAAGAGTAAAAATTTTTTTACTTTTGAGGGTTTTATATTTAGGCGAGTACATAAATAACCCTTAATGAGGATGTTTTAAATTTTTGTTCCCATTTGCCCTATGGACATAATTTCAAATTTAACAAGTGTTGTCCCTTGCATGTCCCATGAATAACATTTTTAACTTTTAACCTTTATGCCCACGGGGCAAGCTAATGTCAAAAGTAAAGACCACCCAAAAAGATAGAAACGAGACCAAGTATCCACTCTAACAGACTGCTATTTAGGAATCAACCAATGAATTCTGAATTTTAGTTTTTTAGTTCAATTTTTCAGGATACAAATATCCTGAAATTAAGATTTAGTTGAAATTTTAGGACAAAATAAGTATTGGTTAATTCTTAAAAGCATCTTAAAAGTGGCTATTTGTGCACTTCGTCCCCCAAAAGTGTCATATTTCTGCAATTTTTTGCTTATATTTTTACAAGCTCCAAAGCCTCAAACGGGTTGTAATAGGTGACACGCACGGCACGTGACAAACTTGACGAATTTGAATTCGTTCGGACCTAAGCGTCTTTGTTTCAAATTCAGTTTAATTTATTGTAACGTTGGGATCCTCATTTTGAATATATTGCCCTTCAAAAACATCACACTTTTGTTCCAATTTTTTTCAAACAGCACACTACTGACCGCCCCCCCCCCCCCCCCCCCAATCAAACCCCTAACGGGCATCTCAAATCTCTCTTCGCAGTTAACTCATTCATCCTCTCAATCCCCCGAACTGACTTCATTTGAATCTCTGATTCGAAATTTGTATCCAAAATCCTTATTATATTCACTAGGTTAGTTCTTTTGTGTTTGTATAGATGCGTGGAGGTAGAATTAGGTCATTTTTTTTTGTACTTTAGTGTGGTTTGTTGTGGAGCTTTAACTAGAAGACTCAATTTTTTGAACCTACGATATAGAATTTTTGTGCTAATTGCTGATTTTTAGTTATGAGTTGGAATTGTTTTTGTTTTTGTATTTTTGGTGTTTATATTTGAATGTATAGTAGGAAAATGTAGTTTTTTTATTTTAGCCCTAGCTGGTATCTTATGATTTTTCTGATGGTATTCTGTTTGAATATCCAATTGAACATTATCGGCATTTTTGATTGTATTAAAGAGTTCAAATTTATCATTGTTAGATGCATGGAGGTATAATTTTTGGTTATTTATTCTATTTTTCGTGATTTATTGAGTGCCTATAAGAAAAGGTGGTTTCGAAACTTTAATTGGAAATTTTGACTGTTTCAATCGGTAATTTTATTGAGGAGCTTGTTTTTTGGCAGATATTTATATGTGGTCTTCGAACTCTAGTTTTTGTTTCATTCCTTGTATTTATCTTCCGAGATTGAATCTCAAGTCAGTGAAATTTTATGCGCCTTCTTGATTGTATTCATGAGTTTAAATGGAGGTAGAATATCGGTTATTTCTTGTAATTCTCCCTGAATTGTCTGTGCATAGATGGAACATGTGGTTTGAAAACCCCAACTGGAACCTTTGACTCTTTCAATTGGTAATTTGTTTGAGGAACTTTTGTTTTGCTGCTATTCATTGTGTGGTCTGATTCAGAACTGCGTTTCTAGGGTTGGCATTGAGCGGCAATGGAGACTTCCGAGGGCAAGGACACATCACAATGCGTGAGAGTTGCCGTGAACATCAGACCTCTGGTTACTTCTGAGCTTCTAATTGGATGCACTGATTGTGTTACAGTTATCCCTGGTGAATCACAGGTGCTCTTAATTAAATATAGATACAATACTTATGTGCTTAGTGATCATTTGTTATGATGAGCATTTTTAATTAAATAATTGAACTCATTACATTTGTAAAAGTTTTAGTAGTTCAGTGCCGACTTAATTAAATTATCATATTTGATCGTACAATGTGGTGGACTAATGAAGTTTAACTATCATATTTGATTGCATCACAAGTATGCTCTGTAAACTGATTTGGCTTTTTTTGATGTTCTTGACCACAAACAGGTGCAAATTGGATCACATGCCTTCACATTTGATTATGTATTCGGGAGTGGGGGCTATCCATCTTCACGTATATACGATGAGTGCGTTTTGCCACTTGTCGATGCTTTGTTCCAAGGCTTTAATGGAACTGTGCTAGCTTACGGTCAGGTAAGATGCTAGTAGTTCTGCTCATTTCTTGGTGGTTTTCCTAGGTCTAGTCTTACTTGCATTTTATCTATTTTTGCACAACTCTATTTGATATTGTTATGTCCTTGGATTGAATGTACTATCTTGACATATATGAGACTAACTAGCATGCATTCTGCAATGATATGTGCTGAAGACGGGTTCCGGCAAAACATATACAATGGGAACAAACTTTAATGGTGAAGAGAAGACCGTCGGAGTAATACCAAACGTCATGAATACTATATTCTCAAAAGTAGAGGTGATGAAGGAGTCCACAGAATTACTGATCAGAGTATCCTTCATTGAGGTGTAGAAAGAGAACTCTGGTATTTCATTAGATATATGTCCTTGCAAGATAAAAATGACATGCTCATTATCTTAAAAAATTTTATCCTTGCAGATTTTTAAAGAGGAGGTGTTTGATTTACTGGATGGGCCGGCTAGGGTTCCCATTCAAATACGGGAGACTGTTCATGGAGGAATTACGTTGGCTGGTGTGACGGAGGCAGTAGTTAGGACGAAAGAAGAGATGGCATCCTTCCTGTTGCGAGGATCTGTGTCTCGTGCCACTGGAAGCACCAAGATGAACAGTCAGTCAAGGTATGCATCACCTTAAGAATGACTTTGTTTATGTTGAATGGATTTCACTCAAGTTTCTATTAGAATAAATTTTGTGGTTTTCTTCATCTAGTCGTGGAGTTACATATCTTCTGCTTTTTTTTTTTTCAACAGTCGATCTCATGCCATATTTACAATTACATTGGAACAAAAGAGAATGGCTAATTGCTCGACGAACGATGATGGTGATGACATATTATGTGCCAAGCTTCATTTGGTTGACCTTGCTGGTTCAGAGCGAGCAAAGCGAACTGGAGCTGATGAGATGCGTTTACGAGAGGGTAATGACAATTATATTTTTGGAAATTTGACTGAACTATGTATTTATTTTGTAACGCTACCATTTGAGTGAGACACTACTGACTAGATGGATAATCTCTCATATAACCCCAGCTTACCTGATTTTTGTTTCTTCAACTATTTATCTCTCAAAATAAAATGTGCATATCCAGCATTCATCTTTTGGGCATTCTGGTGCAGGTATTCATATCAACAGGGGATTGCTTGCTCTTGGCAATGTAATAAGTGCCCTTGGTGATGAAAAGAAGCGGAAAGAAGGTGCACACATCCCATACAGAGATAGCAAGTTGACACGTCTCTTACAGGCATGGACTTCCGCAGCCCTCACTGGTTTCTGCTTTTGACTTCTTAAATCTTTAATTATACTATTAGTTATAGTTACTTTCTGCAATACCTTCTTTTAAATGTAATTATAAACTAAGCTGAATCACATTGAAGACCAAGAACAATTGAGGATTTGCATACAGAAGTATGCAAGTTTTAATCTGAAGAGGAACCAAATGAAAGAAATATAGCACAAGAACTCTAACTCAGACACTAGTATAAGGAGATTCTCCTCAATGAGCAACCAATACTATATGATTGCCTGTAATTGGACGCAAATGTTCTGACAGGGTAATTTTTGCGTACATTTGTTTCAGGACTCACTTGGAGGAAACAGCAAGACAGTTATGATTGGTATACTTTACTATTACAGGCAGTAAAATTATTGCTTGATTTGTTTACTTTACAAGATTGGCATTGTAGTTGTGTTAATATATGTTTGTAATTAATGTTGTTCTCGTTCTTCTTAAATGTATGAAGCTTGTGTCAGTCCTGCTGACACCAATGCAGAGGAGACCCTTAATACTTTGAAGTATGCAAATCGTGCTCGCAACATTCAGAACAAAGCTATCGTAAGTTCCAATCTGCCTAACAAGATCATCATAAGTTTCGTATTGTTTCTGAACGTATCCCTGTTTCGTAGGTCAACCGTGACCCAATGGCAGCCCAAATGCAAAGAATGAGGAGTCAAATTGAACAGTTGCAAGCTGAGCTTCTTTATGTACGTGGAGACTCTGGTGCACCTCTTGAAGAACTCCAGGTAAAATATTTTTTTAGTGAGCAAAGACTGGTGTTTTCAGCATTTCCTAAGATCATCTGTGTGTAGAGGAGACAATTAGTACTATCCATGATGTTTTAATATAATATCTATCTGCACCAACACTTCAAAGAAACAGGATAAGGGGCCTGGACTGATGTGCTTGGCAAGAGATATTTGACGTGTCAGTACTATCCATTGACAACGTTGAGTCTATGTGTTTGTTGGGCAGATTCTCAAGGACAAGATTTCTTTGCTTGAAGCAAGCAATGTACAGCTACGGAAGGAGCTTAAAGAACGCCGCGTTAGCTGCGAACATTTAGCAAAATGTGCCGTTGATGCACAGGTTTGTTTAGTTAACATTAGCAAAATATTTTAACTTTAACTGTGAAATGGCTCGATGCCTAGAAGTCTCTAATAAGGATCTGATGTGACAGGTAGAAAGGGATAGACTAATTTTGAAGATTGAATCTGCAAAAAATGGTCGACCTTGGAATGAGATAGACCATTCTGATCAGGTTTGAGCGAATTACTACTGAAACTTTTTTCGTGTTATTTGTGAATTCGCAGAATTTCTGATTTGGGTTCTGGAGGTCCCTTTCTCCAGGATTTGGACTTGGTCAAAAAATATGTGACCAAAATTCAACAACTAGAGGCAGAGTTGCTTCACTTACAAAGCTCCAGTAGTTCAAAGCATGGTGAACCTGTTGACTATCTTGGATTGGACTATGCTGAGCTTCTATCAAAGGATTCATGTTCGGAGGATTCTGACATCAAAAGTGTAGATACAAGTGGTAAGCAGCTTTTAACTAATGCATGATAGTCAATAACCATTCTGAGTATCTGTCCCTTTGCCACATATCTTTGTCTTGTTTAATTCCAATAGTAATTTCTTTCTCCAAGCCCTATCGGCTTACTAATTGGCTGATGCCAAACTTGCTGTGTGAAGGTGAGGCTGAAGTCGAGGAGAAAGAGCTTGAACATTCTTCTCTTCAAGAAAAATTGGATATGGAGCTCAAGGAGTTGGACAAAAAACTTGAACAGAAGGAGGTAGTTTTGCTATTCCTGATGCAGCTTTATAGATACTTTCTGGCAATTCAGTAAGGAGCAGAACTAAAATTTTCGATAATACTTGCTCTTCTATTGCTGGTTCCTTATTCAAGTAATCTTTGCTAGAAAATCAAGCTGCCTAAGCTTAAGACTATGAGAGACTTCTGGGACTTAAGAGAGGGATCTACCTAAGATGGTGAAAGCTGGAGAGATCTAGTAATGTCCTTAGCTGTTTTGACAGAACCTTGTAGCTATAAACTCTTGATGTTTCTGAGTAGTACTTTTACTTTGACGAGTCAGTGAAATAGACGAGTTATCATAAATGAGAAAGGCTATCGTTTCATTCTGTATGTGCCTTTTGACTAATGACCTACTGTGCTTGAATATGTTGTCAAACTAACCTATCTGATAACATCATGATGATGCTGGTCTTTCTTAGTTCTTAGTATCATTGGAATAGGTGTTACCTTTAAGGGAAAGGTGGTAGGACTCGACTAATTCGTACTTCTGTTTAAATCATCAGACAACATTTAAGAGGGAGTAAAAATCATAAAGCGGAGATTGCTTTATTCTTTTATTAGTTTTTGCAAGCTTTTTGTTCCTTTAAATTTTCTTTTTTGATGTAACTCTCTTGGATTTAGTTGGGTTACAGTGTGAACAACAATTTCAAAGAAATGTATTCACTACTTGTCATTGCTGCTTTATTTATTTAAGTAATAACATGTCACTTGTCATTGTTGCTTAATAAAGTACTTTCTTACTTCTCTCTCCTAACTTATTGTCTCACCTACTAAAGGCTGAAATGAAGAGGTTCACAGCAGTTGATACCTCAGTTCTTAAGGAACACTATGAAAAGAAAGTCCATGAGTTGGAAAAAGAAAAGAGCGCTCTGCGGGTAAAATGCTCTATCTGTTGACACCAAAGGTTTATTCATGATTTGTCCTTGTCTTACTATTGATTTTCCATTCTGATGCAGAAAGAAATTGAAGCTCTTCAGCGCAACCTTTCTAACATTTCATCAAATTCTGATGAAAGTGCTCAAAAGCTGAAGCAAGACTATCTTCAGAAATTAAATCTTCTAGAAGCACAGGTGGGCTTATTAAATATATGCACCTATCAGTCAAGACATTAGCTCTTATATGCGGCGATGGTTTATTATCTTTCTCTTCAACTCAATCCTCCAGCCACCTAGCGGAAGGGAAATAACAGAACCGTACAATGATAAATACACCCTCTCAATTCATTGCATCTGCAGGTTGCTGAGTTGAAGAAGAAGCAGGATGCTCAATCACAGCTTTTGAGGCAAAAACAGAAGAGTGATGATGCAGCAAAACGTCTTCAGGATGAAATCCACAGAATTAAGTCACAAAAGGTACTAACAATCTAAGTGTCCGAGCGCGTGTCCGATTTCGGTGCGGATCTAGTGTTCAGATCCTTCATGATCTAAATTTTAAGATTTGGGGATACGGATCCAGGTAGGGATACATGTGCAGTGGTTCGGCAAGAAATAAGTCAAATATCTAAAAATAGAGTTATAAAAATATGTCGAAATTATGAGACGTAATATGAAAAACTTACAAGGTATTCAGAGAAGGAGAAAATATTAATTAAGAGGAAAATCCGAGAAGGAGATAAAAGGAAAAGACTGACATAGAAATTTCTATAGACAAGATACTCCATTTTCTTCAGTTTTACCCTAGTCTTTGTTTTGACTTTAGAAATCATTGTATCTATCCCGAATTTCTCTGCCGATTTTGGTCAAAGTACCCAAAATCAGCTGACCAGATCCGGTACAGATTCCACACCCACACCCACGTCGTGTTGACACGGGTGTGGCATCGAAAGTAAAGAGTCCAAGCAACTTAGCTAATTATTACGTATATCAGGCACTTTTGAATGTAAAAGAACATTTCTTCTCATGCAGCTGACTCATTTTTCTGCATCTCTAGGTTCAATTACAACAAAAGATAAAACAAGAATCTGAGCAGTTCAGGCTGTGGAAAGCATCAAGGGAAAAGGAGGTTCTTCAGGTATTATTGATGTAGTTTTGAGTCTATAATTCACAATTTTATGTATGAAGCTTGCGTTCATTTTAAGCTGTAATCCTAAATTTTCTAGCTGCCCATGAAAATTCAGAACACACCTGTCGTAAATAAATTTGGTTCCTGCAGTTAGAAGTAGAATATCTGATTCTCTCTTTCTCTCTCTCTCTCTCTGTGCGCGCGCGCATGCACGCCATTTAGAATTATACATTCTTTTCTCTGCTATTACCTGACATTCTTTTTCATTGTTAGACTGATTACGAAATATCTCAAGTCTCTCTTATGTTTGATAGGTGTCTAGTATCCCTATTTTATTTAATCATCTAATAGAGCATATTCTCTTTTAATTAACGTGCAGTGGCTATTCAAAAAAAAAAAAAAACGTGCAGTGACTTTTTTCTTTGACTTTGCCTGTATTGTCTCTGTTTTTGTCTTTCTATATGAGAAATTTTATTCATTTTCTTGCTTTTTAAAGAAGATAGATATAGCATAGTATCTTGTATCCAGAGGGTAAACTTCCTTTTACTGCTGCGAAGTTCATGTTTTTGTGACCAACTTTGTCATGTGTTGTCTCAACAGCTTAAGAAAGAGGGAAGAAGGAATGAATATGAGATGCATAAGCTCATGGCACTGAACCAGAGGCAAAAGATGGTAAAGTCCTCTTGGAGTTCGTTAACCATGCAGCTCGGAAAGTATCACATGGCTTACCTTTAAATGCTGTACAGGTGTTGCAGCGGAAAACTGAAGAAGCTGCAATGGCCAGTAAACGACTTAAGGAGTTGCTAGAGTCTCGAAAAACATCACGTGAGATGGCAGGTCAAGCTGCTAGTGCCGCAGGATTCCAGGTATCGGTGCCCAGAAGGAGTCACTTTTGCATATGTTTTTCATCATAAAAATGTTTGCCATTCAAAACTATCTTCAAATCCTTCTACAGAGAATTTACAAGACCATTCTTCTTGTTCATAGAATCTATCATCAAAGACCTTCCTTGGGAATATAAACTTTTGCAACCAGTTAATTATTTGTTTTGCAATACAGGCATTGATGCAAGCAATTGAACATGAACTTGAAGTTACTGTACGGGTGCATGAAGTGCGATCAAAATATGAGCGTCAAATGCAAGAGTAAGTTCCGTCAATTCTTTATGATTGGATGAACTTGTCATACAAAACACTAATTATCACTAACGAGGAGGCTCTAATCTTAAACCCTTTTATTGTTTATTGGGTTTAACCGTCAAATTTTTTCTATTTAGCGCTTGAAAGTTTTTAGGTTGTTGCCTTTCTGCCCGGATTGTATGCATCTACTATTTTCAATCTTTTGCAATTAAGGGCATCCATTTTTTAACAATATCAATCAACTACTGGCTGACCTCATCATTTGATGCATCTTCGAAATCCTCCATGTGGTGGGAAGGTGCAATCAGGACACATCAATGACTTATGCATAATACAGATGTATAAATTAAAGCTAAGGTGATGGTAGAGATAGTAGCATTAGGAGTTGTGGCATTTGAAATGGTCACTAGTGATCAATCAACTTGGCAGTTAGGGCCCCTAGGGCTTAGTTCAGGTGGCAAGGGTTGAGGGACTTGTGACTTGGTCACAGGTTCGAGCTTTACGCAATGCAAAGTAAGCCTGATATTTAAGTGGAGAAGGGTAGAGGGGCGGATTCATTATTCCCGAGTATTAAAAAAAAAATCAACTTGGCAGTTAGGAGAGTTGACATGTTTATGTTTCTGAGAGCTAATATTTGGTGAGTGGTGCAGGATCTGGGTTTTTATATCATGTAAAATTCATGGGATGATAGTTGGGGGGGATTTGTTTTCTTTATATTTAACACCCATAGCACATAGTAATACCAAGATGATCTCTTGCTTTGTTGGGCAAACTGGAATTGAATTGGCCTGTATACCTTCTGTCCACGGGTAACTAAATGGACAAGATTCTGTTCTTATCCAATCCACCCACTTCACCATTCTAGATATCTTAGCTCCTTCTTGGTAGTCCGAGAATGTTCTACTTATATTCAGTCAATTACTCTTTTCTTGTCAAAATATTCAGTCATATTCAGTCGATTACCCTCTCCATTTGGAAACTGTATCAAGTCGTAACGTGCCAAGATTGGTGCAGTATATGAAGGCTCAGCAATGGCTATGATCTTTGAATAATTCATGTTTTTTTGTAGAAATTTCATTTAGTGTTCATATATTGGATCAGTATATAAAAAAGTTAGATTCATGGTGTAGTATATTTTATAGCATTGACACCAAGGATTCGGGGATTCAGTTTCTCACACACTATTTCATATTCCATATTTCTATTAGCAGTGTTATTTCTTCAGTATTTGTTACATAGCTTGGATATCAGAGATAGCAGTGCTCTTTATTAAATAAATAAACAAACGAATAAAACAAAACTTTAAAATCAGATATAGCAGTGCAACTTTTGTTTCTTTTCATAATTTATGCGATATTTTGAACTGCAGGAGAGCAAGAATGGCCAATGAGGTTGCAGAGTTGAAGTTGCAAAACCTGAGGTAAAACTTTTATCGGCAGTAATGTTTTCTAAATGCATTCTTTCTGAATTTGTATTGTTTATGGCCTTATTAACATAATTACTTCTATGTAATTGCTTTCACAGTGATTGCATGTCTCCGAGTGTAAGAAGTTCCAGGATAAGCGCACTTGAAAACATGCTTGCCATTTCATCTAGCACACTTGTTTCCATGGCATCACAGTTGTCGGAAGCAGAAGAGCGTGAACAACGTACCTTTAGTGGTAGGGGAAGATGGAACCAAGTTCGGTCTCTTGCTGATGCAAAAAATATTATGAACTTTTTATTTAACCTCGCATCATCTTCTAGGTAAATGCATTTAAAACATGCAAGTTTTTGCTGATGTTAACTTTACTGAGACAGATTGTAACTGTTGTCTTGGTCTTGGTTTCCCCTAGATGCCAGCTAAGGGATAAAGAAGTTGAATGCAGAGAAAAGGATGCTGAAATCATGGAGTCGAAGGAAAAAGTTGTAAATTTGGTCAGACAGCTAGCGTCGCAAAAGAGTGAAATGAGACAGCTAGAGTTGCAAAATAGTGAACTGATTAAGCAGGAGAAGTTGATGGTCAGTACATCTTTTAAACGAATTAGCATAATTGTGATTGGGTAGCTTCTAATTAACTTGCATTTGTCAAAGAAGAAACTAAGTTATTTTTCAAGTCGAGGCACTTGCTTCACTTTAAGTATTGAATTTATTAATTGTTGAATCTTTTACCAAGGCAAATTTTAATATTGTCAAGGTTTCTTTATTAAGGCAAGTCTTTAAGTTTGAAGTCCTTTCACTCTGTTTTTTTCACTATTATTTTTCCCTGGGAGGTTTGCGAGATACAAGCTATTTTTAAACAGAGTACAGATGTTGAAGGATTATACATCTCTTCTATAGCAGGAACTGATGAATATGAAAAGTGGAGAATGTTTTTTGATCAATGCATTGTCTTCATGTTAATTTGCTTAAGTTTTGTCTTTTTGCCTTTGCATCAAATCAGACCTGAGTAGCAAACTTTGTGATGTCTGTGCCAATTGAGTTACCAAGAAAACACGTTTACAAGTGCCTACTGAATAACAGGGAACTTCATATTGTATCTGATATAGATTGTAATTCTACTTCCTGTGCAAGTTGATAGTCTACAGAAAAGTATAAAAGTTACAGATTCTTGATTGGTGAATGTGCTGGCATTACTGACGAGTTGTTTTCTGCTCTTGATATGACCTCTACCTTCTCAATTGGGATTGTGACAGAATTTAAAAGCATAATATTTCATATTCCTGCATTAAATTTTTTTCTTGTTTGGATTGCTTACAGAAATTGGCTTTAGAACACCACAAGGGAAGGACAAACAACTCTGACTCTAATGTGCAAAGTAACATTGACGGGCACGATTATGACCTGAGACAAAAGGCATATATCTCATACTCTTGAATAATTTATCAATTTTGGGTGTTCACAAATTAGGGGTTGCTAACCGTGTGCCTTTCTACAGGGAAACCGGAGTTCCTTACTGTACAGTGGGGGATGGAACAAAATTGAGCTAGAAGATATGGACACATCTGATTCAGATTGTGACCAGGACAGAACTGACACTGATTATGGCACAATATGTTGTTCTTGCAGTAAAAAATCTGAATGCAAGACATCTAGATGTGAATGCCAGGCTGTAGGTGTTTCCTGTGGGGTATCATGTGGTTGCCTCCCTAACAAATGCAGCAATAGAGCGGTATCTTCTACCAAGGAAGACAACCAATTGCCCTCATTAGATATTGTAGGTGACGAGGGAAACACATCGGGAACTGATGAAGCTGAGATGCGTCAAACACTAGCATCTCAAGGCGCAATGCTTCTTCAGAATGCACTTTCTGAAAAGCCTATGGAGTCAAAGGATAAGGGTGAAACAAAAAGAAAGCCACTATCTGATATTGGAAACTCCTTGGTACGCAATCCTGTAACTGTCTTTTTTCAGGGTTTTTTTCATGGCTAGAAGCATGTGTGCTGATCTATTCAAGTTCCTTCTGCAGAATAATGTGGATTCTTGCAGTTAACCTTTTCTTACTTTTGCAATGCTACAGGCGAAATCAAAAGCACCAAAACCCGACAGGCGGAAGAAATGGGGGAAATCTGTTATCCAACTTGTTCCTGCTGCTCCTACAACTCAAGCAAGTAATGCAGATGGCAGTGTTGATGCAGCGGTGACAGAAAACAAGGTTAATGAGATTGATAGTACTTCTCCATTAAAACTACCAAGAGCCATGCGTTCTGCGTTAACAAATGGAAACAACACTTTGAGAGAAAGGAATTCTGAGACTAGTGATCCAGTTATTGACCTGATAACACCTCCAGCTTCTGCTAGAAGTCCTCACAGGCCGGCAAACACATCGGATGGAAAAGAAAATTGAGTGAATGAGTTGTGTATTTGTTCGACTCTAATTGTATGTATAGGTTGATTACATGACTTTTGATCACGATGTTCTGCCACTTGTTTTTTGTTTTTTTAATGGCTAATCTTTTCCTAACCTGAAAAAGAGGTGCCTCAATTGATTGGGAGGTCCTGGTCTTTGTATTAGGTCACTGGATGCTCTAAACTGAAGAGCATCTCTGTAGTGATTCTCCAAACTTATTCCAATATTTAAGTGAAATTGATTTTTTTTTCAGTGTGAAGAAGCTCAAGTTTTATTTCACATGAAGCAACATAACACCTAGTTTTTGTGCATGTTAAAAACAAGTTCTGGAAAATCAATGTTCGTAACATATCTCAAGGGAAGTTAGTCTTATTTCTAGTAATCTGATAAATTTTGTAATTTTGACTTCTTGCTATCTGATACTATAGATAGCCATGGTGAAGTATTGTAAAAAAATTCTGAGTTTCAATAATTTATACCTCGTACAGTAATAAAATTCTACTTTGGTTGTCAAAACACAAGCACCATTTGAAATATTTTTCTATTCATTCACCACAATATTCTTTTTGATTGCTCTCAATTACTACTATTTCTAGTGAAAGATAATTACAGAAATACATCTCTAGTGAGATTACAAAATTCTGTTAGGGAAACAGTAGCTAGCAATATGATCGCTCTTCGACCAAGAAGGGTGGCAAGTGGGCCGGTCCAAGCCCAGGACCGGCTCGAGACAACGGGCCAGGACCGTTTGGCCCGGTTTTAGTGGGCCTGGGCCGGTCTTGTGGGTCGGTCCTATGATTTGGGCCCGTCAGGCCCGGGACCGTTTAGCCCGCCAGAGCCCGGTCCCTTAACGGGCCAAACAGTCCCAACGGCTATTTTTTTTTTAAAAAAAAAAAAACAATATAGCCGTTGGGCTGTCAAAAATAGCCGTTGGCTATTTATAAAATAGCCATTTAACCCCCCCAACTTTGTTTTAATACCAAACTTTTTATAATTATACTTTTTCCCTATTTTCAACTATAAATACCCCATCATTCTTTCATTTTTTCTTACAAAATCATCAATCTATCACAATCTCTCTCTAATTTTCTTCTCTCTCTCTCTCTCTCTCTCTCTCTCTATATATATACACATACACATATATATACACATTATATCGATATATATATATATCTTATATCGATATACTATATATACATCTTATATACTATAGTCTATATATATTTGATATTAAATATTGAATATTAAAATTTAAGTCACAATTCTATAATAAAATTTACAAAGCATTGTCTTAGATATTTTTTTTAACATCCTTTTGTCTCTATTATCTATTTAATTTTTTTTAAAAAAATATATATGTTGGGCCCACTTAGCCCGTTTAGCCCGGGACCAAACGGTCCCGGGCCCGATCTCTACAAAAGCCCGTAGGCACGGGCCCGTTAGGCCCATTTAATTTGGGACCGCGACCGTTTGGACCGGCCCATTTGGCCCGTTTAGGCCCGGGCTCCTAAAATTCTAGTGAAAGATAATCACAGATTACCTTTCTTACAAGCTGCGACGAGCTCTCCAAAATTACCTTTCTCTGCTGATATTAAGCTTATCAATCCAGATTGCTCTCAATTACTACTATTTCTAGTGAAAGATAATCACAGAAATACATCTCTAGTGAGATACAAAATTCTGTTAGGGAAACAGTAGCTAGCAATATGATCGCTCTTCGACCAAGGCCTCCAAAATTCTTACAAGCTGCGACGAGCTCTCCAAAATTACCTTTCTCTGCTGATATTAAGCTTATCAATCCAGTAATCAAGCTGACCAGCAACACATTCTGAACCAGTGGAGCCATATGATCTGAATTTCTTTATTGAATTTTCAACCCCCAGAAACTCGTAGACATCCTTGTCAAATACCGGACTTAGACTGTTCAACTCGTCAAGGCTAAGGTCTTGAAGCTCGCAGTTTCTGGAAACACACAAAGCGACAGACCTCCCAACTATGTCATGAGAAGTTCTGAAAGGTATTCCCTGCAGGAAAAATCCCAACTTCATCATCATTAAGAGAGAAAAGCTAAGCTGAAGGATTTCTTATTCTACAAATAACTGATTAACTGCTGCAACAAACTAGGAAAGAACCAACAAGTTCTACCAGGTGACGAGTTTATTAGTCAACCCAGAGGTATGTACTAATTTGTAAATCCACGAGGGGAACAAAATGCCAAGGCTACTTAGTTGGAAAAGGAAGGCCTATGTTTGATGCACAATTTGTAAAAGACGTTCTGGATACTTGAGGATGCTGAAAGAGGACTCCAAATGAAAACCTCGTATTCGATGATCTGAACTGAAGCCTCAATTTGAGTAAAGCCAAAAGCCATTCAGTTAAATTGTTCTTAATACAACAGAAACGTAAGAGATATTGATTCATTAGGAAAAATTTGGCAAAAGTTTCCTTCTGTCATGGGCTAAAAGCCACTTCAGCACAAGAACTACTTCCTTTACACTTATCATCTATCTCCTGACTCCCAAGTGCTGTAGTTTTAGAAAGCCACTAATAATGATAGATCAAAGTAACAAGGGAAAGCGTACAAGTCAAGGATTCAAAAATCACTTGCCTTTTTCACAAGGTAATCAGCTAGGGTAGTGGCATCAAGATGACCAGCCGGTAGAGCCTTTTGTATTCTCTCTCGGTTAAAGGCAACATTCTGTGCAAACTCTGCTGAGACCTCAAGCATCCCAACTATTGTCTTGACACTGTCAAATACGGGCTCCTTATCTTCCTATTTAACATAAAACGAGGAAAAATAACAAAAAGTGGGAATTATGCGCACACAGAAAATATTGTCAAAACGTATATATGTGCATTCAGAGGGGAGACGTGGTGTAACAGGAACTTCCTAAGAAGTGAAACTGCTAACGGAATTTTTTCTGAGCATCTAGACTATCGGTGGTGTAGAGTTTCAGGAAAGCACTTTACCTGCAAATCCCGGTTGTACGCATGAGGAAGTCCCTTGCACAACACAAGAAGTGTAACTAAGTCCCCTATGACTCTAGCAGATTTTCCACGAACAAGCTCCATTGGGTCTGGGTTCTTCTTTTGAGGCATTATACTGCTTCCAGTGGAAACAGAATCACTAGGGGTCAAGAAGCCAAATTCTTCAGATGCCCATAATACCCATTCTTCGCCCAGGCGAGAGAGATGGACGGCAGTGATGGAATTAGCAGAAAGAAGCTCCAGCACAAAATCTCGATCTGAAACTGCATCAATGCTATTGCACATAAACATTGTCACCATAATTGAAAAATCCAGATGTCAATAGCAAGAAAGAAATTAATGTGATTGCAGATTAATCAAACACACAAAGTAATGGTAAGAAATAGAGAGGAAGATAGATGATGATATTCTTATACCTAGCTGGAAAAAGTGCATAGCAGTGTAAGAGTCTGATTATCCGTTTTTGACAGCAAGCTGGCTTGTAGCTTAGCTGTGGATACTTATTGGTTACTTGGTGATTGACACAATTTAGTTACCCAAAAAGAAGGGTACTATGTCAAGTCTATCAAACAAAGTCAAAAGACAGAGAGGATTTACAGAGGGTAAGAGCAAATATTACAACAGAAGCACGAGACAACACTGTAACATTAAGTGTTTCTTCTTCCAAAAATTCTCATGGAAGCACACTGGGTTTTCCCATTGCTCATTAGTTTACTGACGTCAATTAGCTTGGGACTTCAGCTTATCAGGGTCAAATTCGGTAGGTCACAATCAGTTATATCTTGATTCCCTAAGTATAAAGATTAGTACAGTACAATTCCTTCTCTTCCCCCACCCCCTGCAGCAACCCTTGTGAAGAAAAGGAAAGAGAAAGAAAAGTACGTCGGTAACTACAAAGTAGAGGTTCAATAAAAGCTGCAAGTTCCATTGCTATTAAGCATGTAATTAGATGCAATATATCTATCATACATTAGTACCTGTTCCTCATTGGCGCAGCGAACCCCAATGAATCAGAAGTCATAAACCTATCAATGGGAAGACCAGTGCCAGCTAATGCACATGCACCTAGAGGGCAGAAATTCAGCCTTGCTCTACAATCTAACAAGCGGCCAGCGTCACGCTCAAGCTACAAAGAAATCATTCTTCTGTCGTCAGCAATATGTAGGTTTAATATTCTTAAAATCCAGCACAGCTAAATGAAGCTATTGAACTAGCCGGCTCACATGAGATCCAAAGAGAAGAACAACAAAGCAAGTACAGAAAGCAGTGACATATACAATCAGCGAACTTGGCACTGAAAGGGATCTTCTCCTTAGGAGAGGAGAAAAACAAATTTCTTTAAAAATATCCAAAAAAAAAATAGAAGGAAAAACAGGTAAAAAGGAAGAAAAGGAAAACAGATAAAAAACAATGGTTGAAACAATTTGCACAACATCATCAAGAAACGATCAGATATTTCCTTCACAGAAATTATAGTCTGCAATTATGTTGAGGGCCTCATTGGAACAAGCAAGTGAGAGGTACACTTCCCAATGGAGAAAAAAGGCCCTCAACAAACAAGTAGGAGAAAATGCTCCACGTGGTATTGTCAATGCAAAATGGATTTTTCTTTTTGAAAGATCTGATACTCTGTCAGCAAGCTAATTCAAAATTTCAAATGGACAGGTTTTAACTATTTCAAAATAAATAGAAGTCTGTGAGGTAAAAAGACAATAAATTTTGAAGGGAAATGAATGTAAATGTTCGTGGTATTGTCTGAGGCTCCACTTGTCACAAGCAAGAATTTTAAAAAAAAAATCTCTCTTCATGCATAAACAAGAGTTTCAAGTAATCTATCTATCAACACTTCTTCACTTACTCAGGCTTCCTATGATGATAAATGTAGCAAGTATATGACGTTATAAATGATAATTGATAGGCAATTCTACTTACCTGTTCAACGTATGCTAAGAGAAGGTGTTGCAACAGAACAGGTTGTGCCCTTTGCAGATGAGTATATCCAGGAACAATAAGACCCTCATTCTGAAGAGCTAGTATAACCAGTGCCGTCTGCAGGTTATGTTGCAATAAAAACATGAGTGCATAATAACTTTTCAGCACCACACAAATTGTTCCATTTTGCTGCCAATTCACCATTTCTTCCCACAATATGAAAAATCATGAGAATACAAACTCATGGTTGCTGACCATATACAGAAACTAGTGGCTATATGTTGAACTTAATAGTGTTCCTATTGGACCTCCAAAAGATAATAATTGACAAAACAGACAAGAAAAACAAATGACCTGAAGATTCTCAATGCGTGAAATGATGCTGTCAATAGCATCACGGCACCACAAGCGAAAGTCAGTAGCAACTTGATCGTTTCTACTCCTGGCAGTATGTAGCTTTTTGGCAGGTTCACCAACTAAATCAGTAAGCGCTGCTTCAATGTTCATATGCACATCCTCTCTATCCGTCCTCCATAAGAATTCACCTGCCTCTATTTGCCTCTCTATCTCTTCAAGACCTTTTAGGATAGTATCTCTATCACTATCACTCATCAATCCCTGCAACATACAAGTAAATTACTAAATTTGCATGCATATTAAGACTCTTTACCCCTCACTGAAATAAAATAACACAATTAACCAGCTCGTCCACCCCCCAACCGCCAAAGTAAAAACATCTCTTTTTTCACTTCTTCACTTGATCCATTATTAGCTCAAACCTTCCCCTAAAGAAGGAAAACAAAGGGATAACATACAGATACATAAACTAGTAATTGTAGTACTCAACAGCTAAATTATGGATGTTGTAAGGTAACCCACTTGATTTTCCAACAAATCAATCAACTTGTACAATAAAAAGAAATTATTGTCGGCCTCTTATGTCATTTTCTCTTTTAGGATGACGGTGGTGATTGCGCCAGCTTGTGCGCACCTCGACTATTCTACCAGATACCTGCTATTCCTCCCATCAGCACAGGTACCCGATAAGTTTGTCCACCAAGGCTTAGGCAGCAGAGGCGGATGTAGCTTACTGGCTACGGGTTCAACTGAACCCATAACTTTCGACGCGGAGTAAAAATTTATATGTAAAAATTTATTAAAATTGCAAAAATAATAGATATGAACCCATAACTTTAAAAATATAATGGGTTCAATGTTAAAAATTTTAAAATTGAACCCATAGGATTTAAATCCTGGATCCGCCTCTGTTAGGCAGATGTGAATAAAACCATCTAGTGTTCTTTGTTCTCCGCTGGCATTTAAACCTGAGACTTTATGGTTCTCGGCAAACTTCATTCTCTTCTACTTTTAGCTCACAACTTCCGCTAAAGGAAGAAAAAACTTACAAAAACTACGTATTTATAGTACTCAACTGCCGCTCTTTTATGTTTTAAAATAGAAAATGAGAACACAACACCGACAAACCACTTGATTATCCAACAAATTAATCAACTTTAACAAAAAAATTCAATCTCGATAGTATCCATTAAAAGAAAAAAGAAGAAGAAAATTTAGCCTGTTTTGCGAGCATTGAGGAATGAGCTTTACAACCCAAAAATGCTAAAGATTGATTCTTTTATTGTAAATCCAGATAAATTACAAAATAACACACTTCATTATCCAACAAATTAACCAACTTAAACAATAAAAGAACCAATCTTGGCAATACACATTAAAAGAAAAATATAGAATTTATGTAACCCACTTAATTATCCAACAAATTAATCAACTTTTACCATTAAAAAATCAATCTTGACAATATACATTAAAAGAAAAGTTAAAAATTTAACCTGTTTAGCGAGCATAGAGGCGTGAGCTTTACTACCCATAATATCCTGTTTATAAAGAGCCTTATCAAAAGAAATGGACTCAGTGAACTTCTCAACGGCATCTGTAACACTCTCCTCGAAACGGCCGCCCCATAATTTCACCTCCTTTGCAGCCGCCGTAGAGGGTGGTGGAGAGTTGCTCATCTGCTGCGCGGCGCAGGTGAGCAATGCTAGGCGAGCAGTGGAGTTAGGGGAAGAGAAGGAGAGGTTTTGGGGTTTAGGAAGAATTAGGGCGTGTTTGGATGGAGAGAAAATGGTGGCGGAGATTGACAAAGAGGTTGAGGAAGAGACTAACAGTGACTCCATTGATTATCCCCCGGCGGCGCAATTCGACACCAACAGACAAACAGAACACTATAACTTAACTGCAGCCGCACTGTATCTGGCAAAGTAGTGTGTTTTATTTTCTGGTACAAACAACTTTTAACTAAATCAACTAAGTGCCTTATTAGAAGTACAAGAGTAAACATTAAATTTCAAATAAATTTGTAGTAACATTTACGTTTTGAAAATTACATAAAAGTACAGCCAATCTAAATTTTTCATAACTAAATTTTTTAGAAGTGTTATAGAGTCTTAATTGAATTAAAATAGTTTAGCTCAAGTCCTATAAGTAAGATTTGAGAAGTATATACTATATACATTTTAGTACAAAACATTTCATTTCAGTTATATTGTTATGATTCAATTTTTCAACAGTACATTTTGGTGGAATTGAAAAAGAGATCCCTTTTTTATGTAGAGGATAATGTCCATTGATATAAATATTCGGACTGCTATAATAATCCTTGGATTGATCAGTTTAGTGAGAAGACATGTCATTGCTACATGCATATGTGCTATGCTCTCTCATCCCATGTATCAACAGTTTTTATTAAGAAAAATTACGCGACACAGTAAATATAGTATATATTATATTTACCATTTGTAGTTATATTTTTAGAAAATTATTGTTCGATCCGATCGCAACTCCGACTATGGAATTCAAAGGGATCAAAATAAATATGTTCACATTTAGGTATGCATGTATATATCGAATAGAGACTCACTTACATGCATTCAAGGAGTGTATGAGTCAAAATCTACCCTAAAATATTTAAGATAAGATAACACTAAAGAAAGAGTTCTCGAGTCGTCATCAGTTGAGGTCGACTAGGAAGCAGCGAGATTCGTGGTCGAGATGTCAACAATGGTCGAGGTCGAGCACCGTTGACAAAGCTGTAACGGCTAGTTTTCGAAATAGGATATTAAAAAGAATATTTTAGTGGATATTTTCTACACTTGTACTATTAAGGTTTATTAGAAAAATATCTCATATAAATAGAAAAAAAAGACAATGATATGGGGCATATGACATTCATTTGATAAGAACACTTTTACAAAAGATTCTCTCTCACTAACATACAAACATTACCTTTTCACCAAGATTCTTGTTCATATTATTCTATGCTTTTCTATCATATCCGATAATAATTCGAACATTCTAGGATTTGTGTGTCACTCATCATTATCAGGAGGGACAATCATCTAGTTCATCCTTTATTGGGTGAACCGCTTCTCCTATTTACTTAAATGCCATTTACTATTATTTATTGCTATATTATTGCTCATACTTTTCGAAATAGTTAATGCACCTTGTTATCAATCGACTACCAGATCTGTTTAACATTAGTCACTCTTTCGGAACCCACATCTAGAAATATTATTATTAACTAGATTTAACTCATTATCATACAAATTCAATTAGTTTAACCAAAAGTTGTATTTTTTGGTCAAACAATTTGGCGCCGTCTGTGGAGATTACTTAGTTAAGCTTTTAGTTTCTTCTAGATCTACAGTCAACACGAGTCACTAACGTAGTTTAAAAAAAAGCAAAAGAAACAAAAACAAGATCTCCTTTCTTTGTACGTACAAAATCCCAACATGGCAGGTAACCGAGAAGAAAGGACGAGAATAATAAGTGACCTCCCAACTAACCTCATGTACGTCATCAATAAAAGCTATGAAATGGCACACGAAGACGTAACTCCCAATGCCTCCCCTAGATGAGATGGGTTACCGCCTCCTCACTGCAGCATCACAAAATCTCTTGGTAAAGGAGCCTCTACATATGTGGGGAAGGAGACGCCCCCAGCTGTAAAAAAATCTCCTCGAAGCATGGCTAACTGACACGCTAACTAGCTTCCTCAACAAGCTCGCTCGGGACGCGACAACAGAAAACGAAAGGACTTGCACTATGCAATGAGCAGACGAACAGTGCAACCAACTCCGTCCTCCTCCAACGATAGGTATTACTCACAATGTCATTAATAGTGCATGTGACAACGCCCTCGCAACTATTTTAAAAAGGGATGGAGGAAATGGAGAATGAGAACAATGTACTCTGAGATCAAATGAAAGAACACCAGGAAAGGGTCGATAAAATACCGGGCGCCCCCAAGCTGTTACCAAAGAGACGCCGGCCGGCCGGTTCATCGAACAACCGTACAGTGATGATGCAGCCCCATATGCTATACCAAAAACTTTTAAAATGTCGCCCTACCTCAAGATATATGATGGCACAACCGACCCAGAAGATCATGTGACTCATTATGTCACCGCCGTAAAAGGCAACAACCTCGCCAAGGAACATGTGTCTTCCATTTTGGTGAAAAAATTCGGAGAAACCCTCACTAAAGGATCATTAACATGGTATTCACAACTACTGGCACGATCCATCGAAACTTTTGAAGAAATGGCAGACAAGTTCGTAACGGCCCACGCGGGAGCCAAAAAGGCCGAGGCTAGACTGAATGACATATTTGCCATCAAACAATCTCTGGGAGAGGTATTAAGGGACTTCCTCGCCTAGTTCAACAGAGTAAGGATGACTTTGCCAAACGTGTTCGAAGGGATGGCAGTCACAGCCTTTCAGAACGGGTTGAGCAGGGATGGCTCAAGAGCAACGAGGAAACTGTTAAGCCGGTTGATAAAGTATCCCCCAACCACTTGGGATGAGATCCACAATGCTTATTGTGCCGAAGTCCATGCAAATGAGGACGACCTCAACGGTCCAACCCATCGGTTAACCTCAGTACAAGCGGAGTCAAGAAAAGATCGAAGACACAACGCCAAAAGAGATCACTCGATCCCACGACCTAACATGGAACGGCACTAACCATACATCAGGACGGTCATCGCCTCATCTCCTCACTACGAAGAAGGTCCATCCAGACCCAGGACAGTAACTCATCGGAACGACCGAGGTATGCCCCCTTACTTTCTGCTTACATTTTTTGTGTGTCGCCCATAGAGATAGTCTACGCCCTGGAGAAGCTCGGACCAAAAGTGAAGTGGCCGCCGAAGATGAGATCAGACCCTAATACCAGAAAGTCTGACGCCCTATGCGAGTTCCACCAAGAACGAGGGCACAAAATGGAAGATTGCATCTCCCAGAGGTAGGAGGTCGTGGATATGCTACGTTAAGGACATTTTAAAGAGCTGCTAAGCGACAAAGGAAGAACCAATTTAGCCAGAGGGCGCGAACATCAAGGGCCACCTAAACCACCCTCACCAAACCTCCTGCGAAACTCCCGGTACTTGCCGCGGTACTCGAAGTATTTTGCGTTGCAATCTCGCAAATATTGCCTTACGCTTCTCCTCCCTTCGGGCACTTTAAATCTCTAAGATCATTCATGGTTTGCAGTCATAAAAAGAGAGAAAAATAATGAAAGCAAAAATGAGAACTCCCCCGCTAACAAAGGCAAAGCACTAAACAATTTTTTTTGAACATAACAGACAAAAAAATAAATCCCTGAAATACTTACCCTGAGAGCAAGGCTGGCTATGCTCCTCGACTAGGTAATATCGTCCAGCTATTTGAGGGTTTTGCCCTCTACGTCGGAGTAAAAAGGGTCGAGAGCAGGGACTACGTTCTCCGTATTCTTCAATAAATCACGATCCATGTGGATCGCAATAGTCCACATAGATCCCTCCAGCCTCACATCGAGCTGGGTAAACCCTTCCTCCATTATCCTCAGCTCTACAACGTCAATGTCTGAACCCGTCTTGTAGCCATCTTCGACAACACATTTGTCTCTCTTATTGGCAGACGAAGAAGTATCATCAGCCGGATGCGAGGTCGACGGCCCCTCTTGCTGCGAAGTATTAGAAGTCCTAGCGGCCGACCCTTCGGTTTCCGTCATCACAGAAAGGAGAGAAACACCCTCGCCGACCTCGCAAACTCAGATGCCGACCCGACATCATCTTCTATGATAATAGTCTCCGTTTCACGAAGCGTGAATTCATCTATCACCGTGTCAACGGCCCGGGCAACCCTGTCGCCCACATCCACCGATCTCCTCTTACGGGGCATCAGGCCTCTACCACCTGGAAATGACTCCTCCTCGTCGTCTATGAGACGATACAAGGGAGAAGCTGAAGCTTCCGCTACCGAAGTCTCCACAGATAAAAAGGAGTTAATATGGAAGCAGCAGCAAGAGGGCCCGAGGAATGACCAAAATCAGCCGGGGTCGTAAAACGAGCAGGAGCCAAAGAGGTGACAGATTTTCTCTTACGAAACGCAGGTGCGGGAGCTCTCGACCTCCTCGATGACCCCCTAGCTGAAATTAAGGGAAGCACAAAAGGATAAGAGAGTTAGCTAAAATAACCACACAAGAGAAATAACCAACAAAACAAAGACAAGAGCAACTTACTAGTCAAAGTGGGAGCCGGCTGTTACACCCCATGTTTTGTACGTGAAATTACATCGTGAGTCAATTGATGTATGCTTGAAAATGAGATTCTCTTTGAAAGTATATAAAGTGATTTAATGATGTTACGTCCCATTTTCGCAAGCCTTTAAGAGTTATCATTCGGGGACAAATGTTGTTACACCCCGTACTTCAGATGTCACTGTCATTATAGGATTATCTAAAGTAAGCTCAAAAAGGACGAAATCTTTCTACAAGGATAAGAAAGGTTTACCGAAGTCTTACATAAGTTAAGATGAATATGAGACTTTTTAATCATTATTTAAATGAGTTTAAAGTCATGATATGACTATATATGATGTTTGGATATGGAATATAAAGTTTGGGAAAAATCGGATTTAAGTTGCGAAAAAATCGAGTTAAGATTTGCCTTGTAACTAGCCATTTTGAGAAATTAATTCGTAAGCTTTATGATGTCATTTTGGGGCATATATTATACCAAAATGAAGGTATATGAACCTAGTTTCCAACGGTCCAAACTATTTATTCATACGATATCGGAGTAAAGAAATATGGATTTTTAACGCTGTGTGTCTAGTTTCTAACGCTGCAAACCGTTCATCAATACAACATCAGTGTAAAGAGATATTTGCATTTTTGTGAGACTACGCAGGAGGCCCCTACGAGACCCACTTAGTCGGGGCCCAATCTTCACTTATTCTTATCTCATTTTTGGGATGAGATTTTCTCATTTTTCGTTATCCTTCCAGACTCGCACTCTCCAAACCCTCCCAAACAGCTCCCCAAAGGCTCCAAACAAACTCTAAAGTAATATACCATAATCAAACATCAAAAGTTAGCCTAAGTGAAGAAGAGAATCTCTATGGTGTCGTGATGTGATTAAGGGTGGTTGTAAGATAAGGGAAGTTTTGGTTCGAGTTTTTCCAGATTCTTTAAGATATGTATAACACCCCATTTCTTGGTTATTAATATTATTTATGTGTTGGTTAAGTTATTGGATGAAGATTACAAGATAACACTTGAAAGGGAAAGAGTTGTTGTTATCTTTTATCGGGTTGTTGTAAGGCTATATATATATATATATATATATATATATATATATATATATATATATATATATGTTGTTATGGCTGAAATTTTAAGTTGTATCTACTGCCTAAGGTATGTAAATCATATTATTGGTTGTGCTTAAGGTTAATCATGTGTTGTTTGAGTTGTTTGAGTTAAAATCTTCAAGATAGTAATTGACATGGCATAAGGAATCATTATCTTTTTTGTGGGCTGTGTTGAGGCTATATATATGGTTGGTTGTGGCTGGAAATTATTATAAATAGTTTGATTATGTTGTGTCTGCTGTTGTTAAGCTTATCTATGTGCTAATTCAGTGGATTGAAGAAAATAACATGAAAAACAAGAGGTTGACGATAAAGGTTAAGGTGCTAGGCGTGTGGACTATTTTTGAAGATTATTTTTATGATGTTTTGGGGTGAAAATGATATGGTAAGCATAAGTATGATGTTATACAAGTTGTAAGCAGATTCATGGAAAAAGAATTGGATTAAATTATATTTTGTTAATTGTAAATTGAGCTTGCCTCTCAAAATGGTTGTTGAAGTAATAAGAGAGTTTATTGTGAATTATATTGTTTGGGCTGTTTGGTGACTTTTAGTAACTTATGGGATGTAGTAAAAATAGGGGAGGTGCTGTCCATTTTTTTGTAGAATATTTGTTTTGAAATATGAGAGTTATAATGCTTATATGATAACGACGAAGTCGGGTTACTCATTGTAGACGTAAGAAGATCATATTGAGCTTGGTTGACGATTGGAGAGAAGATTGCAAATGTATGTTAAGGCTAAACCTTTCTTCATTTTGGCATGTTCCCGTAACTACATGTGTTTGATAACGAGACATAAAGAGAAGTTCATACTCCCGAATTTATATACATTATCCTAGTCTCATAAGTTACAGTATTCTCCCTTATCGGGACTTTATATTCAATTGAGTATTGTCTTCTTTCAGTCAAGAGAGCAAAGGGTATATATATATATAGTATTACAGTATTTTCAAACCCATCGAGATATAATCGGTGGCAGGCCCCTATTGGACAACCTCAGATCATATGGTAAGTTATATACCGATTCTACTATGGCCGAGCGCCTATGAGCAAGCCCAGAATGACCGAGATACAGAGCCTAGTATGGTCGAGCGCCTATGAGCGAGCCTACTACGGCAGACCAGTTACACATATCGAGCCTTATAGGGCCGGTCAACTATTTTACTTACTATATTGAGAGAGATGAGCCAGTATCAGCAGGTAAGCATATCTTCAAATTATATTTGACTCCCAGATACTTTCAGTTATTATATTATCAGTTCAGTTTCAGATTTCAGTTATCTTGTTGCCTTACATACTCGGTACATTATTTCGTACTGATGTCCCTTTTGCTGGGGACGCTGCATTTCGTGCATGCAGGTACTAATAGACAACTGGATAGATCTTACCAGTAGACAAAGTTAAACATCAGCTTGGTTGGCAAGCTCCACTTCCTCGGAATTACCAGATCGATACCTTGGAGTCCATTTTATATATACAAGTTTGATGGGTAGCTCCAGGCCCTGTCCTGACCATGATACAATTGAATTATTCCTAGAGGCTTGTAGACAAGTCGTGTACATTTTTATATCAATAATGTGGCTTTACCAACCCTATGTAGATTTTTAGTTTGGTATTGTTGGTTGTAGACGTTATTTTCAGATGATTCAGAATATGGCCTCATCGGCCTAAGTTGAGGGTTACCCTCCAGAGTTCACAATTACATAGTGGTACGCTCGGGCCGAGTATGGCACCTGGTGCCGTCCACGCCTCTTCAGGTTTGGGGCATGACACCGGTCCAAACCTCTTGAAAAAGCCCGGCCACCCGCGAATTCTCACGAGGCGAGGGAAGAGCTGGCCGACCCAACCAGAATGTCCTCGATCAAAGGGGAGGCGAATTCTTGGCTGCATAAGAAAAGGACGAGGGGTCAAAATCCACAACTAAGCAAAGTTGTCACACCCCGAACTCGGGGAGCACGATCGGCACTCAACCGAGATAACCCGGCCGAGCAAGCCTACTGCATATTTTTCTACCCGACCTTGCCCATAAGTAAAGTGAAGATGTACTCCATTAATTAAACATTGAAAGGATTTCATAAACAACAACAATTTCATTACTACTAGCTGCTTCATTTATAAGTCTCCCAAATATTATATTACACATCCATAGTTTAGAGGTGGAACATGTGATACAATTACAACATCATTAATTTGACCTGCCCAATACCAACGTACAACCCACACCATGTCTACGGAACCTCTAACGAGTATAAAAGAGTACTAGGATAGTGCGGCAACAAGGCCTCGGCTATACCTCAAACACAATACATGAGAAACAAAAGATACATGACACCGATATGAAGTGGGGCTCACCAAGTAGCAGAGAGGAGGATGTACTGCTATCACCGATCAATGCCACCTGCCATGGAACCACCTACATCCATTAAACAATGTAGCGCCCTCGGCAAAAGGGACGTGAGTACATGTGGAATAGCACTCGTATGTAAGGCAGACAGAACAACATATGAAAATACGACAACTCAAATAAGAGGCAATTAAAGTACATCAAGAGACTACGAAACCTCCCATAGAATCAAATTTCAAGTCTTATTATACTTGCATCATTCTAAAATTCTTTTAGGATCAACTGATCCATACGAACTATATGTGGAATACATAATATAATGTAATTGAAACAATATGTACAAACAAGGCCAATGAAAGTGGCACCTATTGTCTGCGTTAATAATGTGTCTCACTAGATCATCCATATCCCTCACTTATTTTACGCCTATATATTTCATAGACCGTTCTTAGTGTTCACATATCATATTATACACATATGCGTCTCATAGACTGTCCATAGTGTTTATTCATACCGTAC
This sequence comes from Nicotiana tomentosiformis, assembly GCF_000390325.3. NCBI lineage: Eukaryota > Viridiplantae > Streptophyta > Magnoliopsida > Solanales > Solanaceae > Nicotiana > Nicotiana tomentosiformis. The sequence continues at coordinate 106,324,975 of NC_090815.1, read as the reverse complement.
ACCTATACATTTCGTACACAAAACACATATGCGTTTCATAGACCGTCCATAGAATTCCATACACAATATACCTATGCGTTTCATAGACCGTCCATAGGATTCCATACACAATATACCTATGCATTTCATGGATCGTCCATAGGATTCCATACACAATACACATATGCATTTCATGGACCGTCCATAGGATTCCATACACAATATACCTACGTATTTCATAGACCGTCCATAGGATTCCATACACAATATACATATGCATTTCTGAGACCGTCCATAGGGTTACATACACAATACACCTATGCGTTTCATAGACCGTCCATAGGGTACATAATACATCATTATTCACCTAACCACATATAAACTCAAGCGACATGACTAACACTACTTTTAAGGTCGTAAGTTCCCGGATCATTGGATCACCTCATGTCCATGCTCATCATGGAGAAATATAGCTCATTGCATTAACAAATGCATGGCAAATCACTAAGTAGATTTCAATGGTACATGGACCCAATTTTTTTTCTTAAGGTTCATTATCATTTAGCAAAGGATGTTTTTTTTCCACCTCATTATATACCTTCTTGTCATCTTAAGGTCACTAGCTAAATTCATGATTCTCGGTGACTTAACATCGAAGTCATTTACATTCATTATTTCAAACGCATATAACTATAGTTGCAACCGTTGGAACATACAATGCCTCACGATTCTCACTTTGGCAAACGACTTCTTTCACTTTCAAACATCATCATGGAACATCAACAACAAAGAATTTCTATTCAAGACTTTAAGTCCACATGTGAGCAAATACGAGTGTTAAGCACATTGAGATTTCTTACACAATTTGGCACAATAGCTTTCATTTGGGCCACGACCTGAAGTTATAACAATTAGATATGCAACCCATGCTTCGAGCACATTTTCAAATAGCACATAACATAATAGGAACATTTGGAATACATATTGAGTATATATCTTTTGGACACAATGCTTATTCGGAATAGTCAATTTATAAGGAGTAACTCAGGACTTACATAAATTACATGAATATCGTGGGATTCAATTCTAAGATAGGAGTTTAGACAACATACCTTGCTTGAGCTTTTCTTAAGTTACTATGATGTTCCGGAAATCTTAGCCACTTCAATCTATTTAGAGGTATAGCAAAATTGAACACAAATTAGGAAGAAGTTCATAGTTCCAGCTCACTTGAATATTTTATCAAACACTAGGTGTGCAAATTTGGCTACAAGGTTCTTCTACAAAATTTTCTTCATTCCATAACCCAATCTTTACTTATTTAAGCTCAACAATCTTCCCACAAACCTTATTGGTACATGCATGTATACATGATACTCTCACACCCAAGAATCATACTCCCAATCACCCATCTTTTACCCCAAACTCAAAATTGAAGAATTGGGAAAAGAAATTCTTACCTCTTTGAAGCCCTAGCAAGATCCTTGTGAAATCTTCAAGCCTTGAGCAAGAATTGATGAACAAAATGTCTAGGTCTTCACATTCTCTCTCTAAAATACTCTCACCTCTCTCTAAAAATATCAGATGAAACTCTTAAATATGAGGCCCAATGCCCTTTTATAAAAATGGGATCGGGTAAAATTTTCAAAACTAAAACTTGCCGAAAATGGGTCTGCGATCGCAAACTATGTGGCCCGCAAAATGGCCGCGAAAAAGACGCCCAAAAACTGGACTCGCATGGTCCAGTATGTGACAGTTCTGCGACCGCATAATATTTCCTAGATTTTTATCATGCCAAGTTTGCGACTGAAATGTGGTCCGCCAAGTGCATATGCGATCGCATAATGGACCACAAAACAATCTTAAAAATTCAACAACTGACTGCTCCACTCCACGATCATTATGCGGCCCGCGAAATGTTTCTGCGGTCGCAAATAGACCGCAGAATTGCCTTCTTCTGCCAAAAATTTTCATGCACTCCTCAATGCATTCTTCAACCCAAAAGTAAGCCTACTTCGGCACCATAAAAACTTAAATTCCTTTGCGAAATTTTATGTGGCCTTACAAAAGTAAACCAAATATCTACGTGCAAGGGAGCGAGGCTCTTATGAGTGCAATTCCAAGCTTCAGGGAAGTCGTCGACGTTGCCTACCACGTCTTCAGTTCTAACGAAGAAGAAGTTGATCAGAACTTGCGGTTAGCCTTATTGTCCATCTTCACCTACAGGCATTTGCCTCCTCTATGGCGGAGATTCAGCATCGTCCCCCTATAAAAGCTGGGGGCTAATATGTGCATTAGATGTCGAAGTATGATCTCGACCCCGACCAACTCAACGAACTTGGTGAGCATCCTTATGATCTTGTAAACATACGACGCAAGTTGAGCCGGGCAAACGTCGTAGAAGCAACATAATACCTCCTCCAACGGGAGGAGAGAAAAAGTGTAGCCGACATAAAAGGGGTTGGCGTAGAATGCGCAATACCCAGGACAGTGGTGTTGTACCGCATCCCACCCGGCGGGGATCAATTCGACGTGGTCAGGAAGTTCGTACTTCGCTTTAAGCTCTGATAAATTCGCCTCTTTCATCTCCGATTTAAAGGTTTCGGTTTCGGCTTCAGGCAGTTTCGAGAAATTAGACCTGGCATCGGGGTTGCGAGGAACTATCTCTTCTATAGTCGGGAAGCCTCCGTCCTTTGTGGCAGTGGGAACATTCTCCGCATGAGGAGGAAAGGGAATCGCCAGAGGGACCGGGTCACTTCCCTCGTGAGGCCCAGAAGGTACGTTAGACATATTTTCAACAAAAAGAAGGAAGGTATCAAACAATGGAGAATCAAAAACAATAGAGATCGTTGGAACAAGAAGAAGAAAAATGCACAACAATGGAGAAGAAGAAGAAGGTACAGAGTTTCGGTGCAAGGATTTCGCAAAGGTTGAAATTATACCCACACACTCCTATTTATAGAAATTCAAGCGTCGAAACCAAGAAATTGATTTATCATTACCTGGCACCGTAACCGAAGCGGTAGATTCAATCAAAAGTCGCACGCGAAACGAAGCAACACATCGGAAAAATGTGTCATAATGACGCACGACGTCATGACATCACCCTGATTCATGAACCGCACAACTCTAGAGTTTCGGTCCAAGGATTTCGCGAAGGTTGAAATTATAACCACACACTCCTATTTATAGAAATTCAAGCGTCGAAACCAAGAAATTGATTCATCATTACCTGGCACAGTAACCGAAGAGGTAAATTCAATCAAAAGACGCACGCGAAACGAAGCAATACATTGGAAAAACACGTCATAATGATGCACGACGTTATGACATCACCCTGATTCATGGACCGTACAACTCCAGAGTTTGCGGTTCACAAAGGGCCACGTTGCCTACTCGCCCCAATCATGACAACCCGATCAGCTCGTCCAATCGTTTCGACCACAATAAATATGATCCGCTCATCAAGCCCGCCTGAGGCCAGCCTCATTAAGCGGAGGGACTAATATATGGGTCAAAATCTACCCTAGAATATTTAAGATAAGATACCACTAAAGAAAGAGTCCTCGGGTTATCATCAGTCGAGGTCGACTAGGAAGCAACGAGATTCGTGGTCGAGATGTCAACAATGGTCGAGGTCGAGCACCGTTGACAAAGCTGTAACGGCTAGTTTTCGAAATAGGATATTAAAGAGAATATTCTAGTAAATATTTTATGCACTTGTACTATTAGGGTTTATTAGAAAAATATCTTGTATAAATAGAAAAAGAGACAATGATATGGGGCATATGACATTCATTTTATAAGAACAGACTTTTGACAAAAGATTCTATCTCTCACTACGATACAAACACGAGCTTTTCATCAAGATTCTCGTTCATATTAATTCATACTTTTCTATCAGATCCGAGAATAATTCGAACATTCTAGGATTTGTCTATCACTCATCATTGTCAGGAGAGACAATCATCTAGTTCATCCTTTATTGGGTGAACCGCTTCTCCCATTTGCTTAAATGCCTACATTATTGCCCATACTTTTCGGGATAGTTAATGCACCATGTTATCAATCCACTACCAAATCTGTTTAACATTAGTCACTCTTTCAGAACTCATATCTAAAAATATTATTATTAACTAGGTTTAACCCAGTATCATACAAATTCAATTGGTTTAACCAAAAGTTGCATTTTTTGGTCAAACAAGGAGATTTTTGAATTTTATAGCAAATCCACCTGTAGTGTTGAAATAAGAGATTATTTTTTTTGAAATGAAACAAGAGAGCAACGAGCTCTCGTAGCCCAGTTGGGTAGAGCACCCGCTTAGTAAGCGGAAGTCTTGAGTTTGACTCAACGAGAGCATTCTATTTTTTTGTATTTCGTCTTGGTTGTATACGGTTGGCACATGTTGTATTCGTTACGCGTCTGAATACAAGTGATGCAAGCTTGTAACAATTGAACAATAGTTATGAATGACAATTAGGCAAATTATAGTTACGTATAGTAATTAGGCTCTACATCGCAGTAGTACTTTATGGAAATTTCTCTTTTTATTATCAATTTTATAATAGAAACCTTTCTGATTTTTATAACCGAAACTGAAGCATAGATATCACAATATATCGTAAGAAAAAGGAAATTTTACCTCCTATAGCAAAGGTATACGCCCTATTTATTATAAACCAAAATTATTTTAAAATATTATTTTCTATAGCTACCTTTTATATTTTATAGCAAAATAGGTATTTATAGTATATACTGCCATTGAGGCATGAAATACGCTATTTATATTTTTTCTCTCTCTTTCTATTAATTAACACAATATTCCCTCTCATATTTTTTCTTCTTTCTCTCTCTCTTCGAGCAACTCAAGCCCTAGTATTGATGGCCAACAAGAAACAAGAATCTCTCTCTCTTCGAGCAACTTCCCCTGACAAGCTTTATAAATTAGCAATACGACATAGATGTTTACAAATTACCTACTGGATTTTTCCTCTTTTGCAATTTATTTTTCCCTTTTGGTTTTTATTTTTGCGTTTGTTGCTTAACTTGAGGGCTGCAATGAAGATTCACTATCATTTGTTGGCATGGTTTCATATTTTTCTTTGGTAACCTACTTCTACTGTGTATTTTATTGAGAAAAGGAAAATTGATTCACTGATCATAAATTTGTTGTACGGAACTGACGAACTTTCTTCTCTTCTTGGTCGGAAAACACCATCTCCGACGAACTTTCTTCTCTTCTTTGCTATTTTGTCACATACAATGATACAAATACATTGTATTCTGTACAAATTCGCTCAAACACATTGTATTTTTATATAGATATATTTTTTTGCATGTATTTTATGTATTTCAAAGATTTGTATTTTTTTTAATACAACTGAATACGCCTGTATTCATGCATATTGTACATACATTATGCATGAATACAAGATATAAATATTGAAATACACTGAATATAAACATTAAAATAGAACAAAATATAAACATTAATTATATTTAATTTTAAAATACAGTGAAATACGATAAAATACACTGAATACAAATAGAAATACAATGAATACAACCAATAAAATATATTGAATACAACATTAATAATATGTATTAAGAATAACTAAAATATTATTAATACAAATACATTTGAATACACTCAATATAAAAAAAAGCGAATACAATAGATACAAACATTGAATCTAATGAATGCAGCAGTAAAAAAAAATTGAAATACACTAAATACAAAAGTTAAATACAACATCTATATACAACTGAAAAATCATTCTAATTAATTGGGTTGATAATGAGTCTTGTTAGAATTGATTTTGTTGCGTTATATCAGGAGTGTATCATGCTAATTGATATTATTTCCATTATTAGACAACTGGACATACCTAATTTTAAGGTGATTGTCGTTACTATATTCATGAATACATGGCGCGAATACATGTGAATACATGCGCGTACAACTGGACTGCCTTGATTTTAGACATTTTTTGCTGCTTTATTCATGAATACAGCAACGCGAATACAGCGAATACACTATCGTAACAACTGAGTAGTAATTATATGAAGTAATTATGTATATGGTAGCCATAGGAAGTTAATAGGCACTAAACAATAGTGATTTCTGAAAATCCTCTAAGAAAAACAAGAAACAAAAAAATAAAATGTATGAAAATTATTGAACGCAAACGTCGTAAAACCATTTGATAGTAGTCCATGAAGTTGGGTTGCTCTAACGATATGTCCATGGGTTGGTTTAGAAGGCCCAGTTTCATTTGGGCTTTTACAAAGGTTAAGAGCAAGCCCATAATAGAATTCCATCTCAAGTTCTCAACTATGAACATTGCTCAACTTTGGATTGGTAGCAATTGATATGCTCAAAAGAAACATTCTAAGTGTTATAAAATAAAAGCAACTTAGTAAAACATGAACAAGACATATTGTTATGAAATAAAAGCAATTTAGTAAAACATGAATAAGAAATGGAGATAGAGAGAAGGAAGAGATTTTCTTCTTCAATTGTGTGTATTTTCCTATCTATTACAAGGCCTTTATATAGGCATAAAAAGTGAAGAAAAATATGTCATTGAATATGTCATTAAGCATAGAAATATGTCATTGAATATGTCATTAAGCATTTGAGAAGATCATGGAGGAAGAGTAGACATCCACCATAATTTGATTTTTCTTATAACACTCCCCTTGGATGTCCATAGATAATGTACCTCATTAAAACCTTATTAGAAAAAAAACCCTATGGGAAAAAAAAATCCTAGTGAGGGAAAAAGGGTACACATATTTAGAAATACGCCTTTTGGTTGCCTCGTTAAAAATCTTGCAAGGAAAACCCAGTGGGACAAAACATTGTAAGGAAAAAAGAGTACAACGCGTATTAACTCCCCCTGATAAGAGCATCAATTCACATCCTTGAGCCTTCGCATCCCAATCTTGTACACTAGTTTCTTGAAGGTTGACGTCGGTAGAGATTTGGTGAACAAATCAGCCATATTATCACTTGAACGGATCTATTGCACATTGATATCACCATTCTTTTGAAGATCATGTGTAAAAAATAACTTTGGTAAAATGTGCTTTGTCCTATCCCATTTTATGAATCCTCCCTTCAACTGGGATATGCATGTTGCATTGTCTTCATACAAAATTGTGGGTGGTTTGTCACACTTCAAACCATATTTGTCTCGAATAAGGTGCATTATAGACCTCAACCATACACATTCTCGACTTGCTTCATGAATAGCAATTATCTCATCATGATTAGATGAAGTAGTCACGATTGATTGCTTAGTCGATCTCCAAGATATGGCAGTGCCTCCATATGTAAACACATAGCCTGTTTGAGATCGAACCATTTGTGGGTCAAATAAATACCCAGCATCGGCATAACCAACAAGATCGGGACTGTAATCATTTTCATAAAATAATCCCATACCGATAGTCCCTTTTAGATACCGCAATATGTGTTTGATTCCATTCCAATGTCTCCTTGTAGGAGCAGAGCTATATCTTGTTAAGACATTAACTGAAAAAGTTATGTCAGACCTTGTAATGTTAGAAAGATACATTAGTGCACCAATTGCACTAAGATATGGTACGTCGAGACCAAGAATCTCTTCATTATTTTCATGAGGTCGGAATGGATGGGCTTTATCCATATAAAATCATTTTAAAATCATTTTTAGTGTATGTTGATTGATGGACAAAAATTCCATCTTTCATATACTCAATTTGTAGACCAAGACAAAATTTAGTCTTTCCAAGATTTCATTACAAATTCTTTCTTTAGATAGTCTACTACTTTAGGAAGCTCTACTGCTTTAGGAAGCTCCCTAGGAGTTCCAATGATATTTAAATCATTAACATACACGGTGATTATAATAAATTTAGATCCAGATCTTTTTATAATGACACAAGGACAAATTGAATCATTCTTGTACCCTTCTTTCAACAGGTACTCACTCAGGCGATTATACCACATGTGCCGTAATTGTTTCAATCTGTATAAGGATTTTTGAAGATTTATTTAATAAATTACTTGGAAACCTTAATATGCTTCAGAACAATTTAAATCCTTCAATGATTTCCATTATACGCATATCACATTTTTCTTGTATTGCCAGATTAAAACCTGAAATGGCGACATCCATCATAGGAGAACATGTCTCTATATAATCAATGCCAGGATATTTGTAAATCTTCTTGTGACACAAGCCGTCTTTATGTCTATCGACTTGACCTTCTTCTTTTTTTCGCACAAGAATACATTTATACCTCAACTGGCTTTATACTTTCAGGTGTTGGGACTATCCGTCCAACTTCATATTTTTCATGTGAAATCAATTTTCATTGCGTATTTTTCATTTGGCCAATTATTTATCTGTCCAAATTTCATGACAGATTTGCGCTCAAGATCCTCGTCAATATTAATAATATTGAGCGCTACATTATATTAATAATATCGTCGACGATCATTTTATATCGGTTCTACTATTATTCAATAAAGACATAACTTATTGAGATCTCTTTATCTTATTATTTTCAGGTACCTGAGCCTCTCCCATGAGGTCTTATGAAGTGTTATGTCGTGGTGCTCTTCTAGAGCACTTGCCTCCTTATTATGACCATCTTGAACATTTGCTCCTCTCCTTCTTCAAGAAGTTTTATTTTTGGAACCGATTAGTCTATTATGCTTTATGCATGCCATAGACTCTATTCATTATGGACTTTATTTTATTTGGAGCATTAGCAGCTGAATATGACATTTAGCTTTGGGTCAGCAAATACGCCTGGCAATATTTTGCAAATGAATTATCACTTGAACTTCAAGTTCACATTTTCTCGTACGAGGATCTCGATGTACTCATAATAATTCATTACATGCATTACTTTTTCAGCTGCCCATTTTCTTCCCCTATTATTGGGATCACCAACACATATCCCTAGCCTTATTTGAGGATCTATCTTTGTGCACTGTGGTGGAACAATTAAATCATATAGCACATTCATATTTCTATATGAAAATTATTTGGTTCATGACCCTGAACCGATTGTGATAGGGAGAACTTATCATAACTTGGCTAGATGCTTACAAGTGTTGTTGTATATTAAATAATACATCAAATACCAAATTTTATTTTGACAATTTTGTTCTCATAACCAATGGTTTAGATATAATTGGAGGCATACAATTTCTACTAAACCAACTTGGATTTAAACCAGTATTATCAAGATAAATTATCATAATTTATATTCTGGAACTATGCTCTAATAATTTGAGCAATCAATCTTGCAAAAGCCAAACTACAAGTTGATAACAAATGCACATGTGACCATAAAATAGATGCATCTATGAAAATCATATAATAGTAAACGGTCCACATGGAAGGTGACTGGGCCCATATATTTATCACCTTTTATTCGTTCCAGAAATCAAGGGATTCAATCCCTAACCTTAACTGATATATCATGAGAATAAGCAGCACAAGAGAATTCTTGAAGAATCTTATATTTCTTCAATATATGCCAATGTAATTCTCAATTAATTTTTTCGCATCATAATTGAACCGAGATGGTCAACCGGTCATGCCAACTAATATTTATTTCAGTAAACTTCTAGTTTACTTGTGGCTTGTGATTGCATCATCATGCTTATACTTGTGTAGTACAAATAAAAGAAAAGTCAGGTAACCTTTCATATTTACCCGATATAATTATAGTAATATAAAGATATTCAATCTTCTTTTCATTTATAGTCTCAATATGCCAACCACTTTGGCTAATATATTTGTAAATCAAAATATTTCTTTTGAGACTTACTAGAATATTAATGTTATGAATAATTTCATTCATCCGGGTAGTAACAAATTAGTTCGTTCAGAACTCTTAACTGTTTTTGTACTACAAGATCTTTTGTCACACCATCCATATAATGAATGTCTCCTTCACAAAGAGAATCATATCATAATAATTGTAATGTTCAAAATCATCACAAGCAAAATAATTTTTTTGCTTTAATTTTGCTTTTAATAACTTTCATAAGGCATGGCAAAATATATTTTGGCGTATCATATGCATGCGATCAATGATATATTTATGTAACTACATAATAATATTCATTATCTTTCTTTGCCTCAAACCTCCCTTAGAGGTGAGTTGTAGTATTTATCCAATTATGCACAAGTACATTATTATGCATAATCTTTATCATATATATATTTTCACATTCACTTTCAGGAATGAGTATGCAATCTCAATATTTATCACAAGTCACATTCTCTTCAAAGAATTTCTCCCTTTTTATAATTACCATAGTGATAACTATTATTATTTTGGCCTTTCGCACGCCCACATTCATTGGTCAACCACTTGTCTTTATTTAGACTTATCATGCACTGTTATCATATTCACTTCAAGAATGGAGCAAATCAAGTGGGACAAGCTTCATGCTTTTTCATGAAAATTACATTATTTTTTCTTTAATTATTATTATTATCAATATGGTGCATTAGGACTCAAACCCAATGCCTTACCCATATAAAGGCATGCTGGGCCATAATGCATTGAAACTTGAATCCAACATCGTTTCATCAACATAGTGCGTTGGGACTTGAACCCATTGTCTTACCCTCAAACTTTGGCATAATGGGCCAAAATTCACTAGGACTCGCACTCGAGCCTTTAAAATATTATTACTTCATAATTATAGGCATAAGTAAATTAACTTTCAAGAAGACATATATAACTATTTCAATCTTGAAACAATTCCTCTGCAACAAAAATGCTAGTTAGGATATATGTCATTTTATTTTCAAATGATACAATCACTTTTACATTTTAATAAATTAATTAGGGGAAAGGTGCAGATAACCTATAACCACTTATATTTCAAAGATTATAAGAACTTCACCAAAAATATTCGATACGGAGGAATGAGCCTTATGTTTCCAGCAAAAATATTTCAGGCTTAATGCATAACTGTGACTATTATAAATTATAACTATATTGAGTTTATATTGATTGTATATTCGAATGCCAAATTTGCAAGGTACTGTAAAATCGCCTACATATTTGATAATTTTGCTTTCAATGAAATACATCATGTGATGGTAAAAATATTATTACTAAATTACCTTAATAATTATCTATCATAGTATGTAAAAGGTCAGAACATATATATACGTTAGAATATTATCTTTGTCCTAAAAGAGATGTAGCAAATAAAGACATACCTTTTCAGTTCTTTATTTCACTGGATACAATTGAAACAAATATTTTTACTAAACACTGCACATAAAGTTAATGCAAAGATATGAAAATATGAATGGGTTTAGATGGATGTAAAACTTATCTTTATATTATCATCCAAGACATTTTTCATTGTACTTGATCTCATTGCCTGCTTATAACTTACATAGTCTTGACATAAAAGATTATGAAATGAGCAATTCGTGCTGATAACGTGTTATAAAATAAAAGTAACTTAGTAAAACATGAACAAGACATGTTGTTATGAAATAAAAGCAATTTAGTAAAACATGAACAAGAAATGGAGATAGAAAGAAGGAAGAGATTTTCTTCTTCAATTGTGTGTATTTTCCTATCTATTACAAGGCCTTTATATAGGCATGAAAAGTGAAGAAAAATATGTCATTGAATATGTCATTAAGTATAGAAATATGTCATTGAATATGTCATTAAGCATTTGAGAAGATCATGGAGGAAGAGTAGACATCCACCATAATTTGATTTTTGTATAACACTAAGCAAATATAAAGAAGTAACTACACTTTTATTAAAGTCAGTTCATTTATTCTATTAGTGATAGTACGTTATGCTACTTATAAAAAGGTCAATTTCGAGAAGAGTCAACGTTCCTCTCTGTCACACCACAAATACTGGCACATGAAAAATTTACTAGTTGTCTTACTCTTTTTGACAAAGAGACATATCAACAATAAATTTTTGATAGAACATGTTATCATACTCGTCCCTTAGGAAAATATGTTGAATACGATTAGAAGAATGTTGAAAGAGTTCTAACTTTTCCAATTTAATCAAAGTAACCATCTTCATTCACTTCCAGAATCATATCTATATTGTTAAACTCTATTGTATTCATAAGTTTCCATCATTTAAGTTACAAAAAAGTACAAAAAATTTTAAGTTGTCTCATGTACTTTTAAAGTTACTCCGCATATTAAAGTTTGAATTTCTAATCTAATTATAATTTATTTATTTATTCACTTCTATAAATGTCGACATCACTTAGTAAAAAATTCTAATATATCACTACTTATTGTTATGCAATTTTAAAAAAAAAGAAGCAAAACCATCTAAATCTATAATATTATCAACATACAATATTAAAGAGGAATATTGATCACTTCTAGAACTTTCTGATTTAAAAAAATGTGGCATGAAATGACATGATCATGAATTCAGGCCAGAACATGGAAAAGGCTAGGAAATAAAAGTCATAATCAAACCACAAACTGCCATGTGTTCCTCCTCTTTATAAGTTCAATAGAATCACTTGAGATTTCTCTCTAATAAAAAATAAAAATCATATGTTTTGTGTATTTGTATCATACAAGTTTGAAGATGAATGTCAATCCCTTCTAGAACTATCTCAAGTTATCAATTCTTATTTAAAAATTGATTGATATGAAGATGTTAGAGCTTATGTGGCATGTTATACAAATGAAATTACTTAATAATAGAAGTCATAATCCTTGATTATTTTCATAAATAACCAATTAGTGGTGCTTTTGTCCCTATCAAACCAAAAACTGCCATGTTCACCCATTGGTTGTCTATAGTGACATTAATCATTTCAGTTGTCATTAATGATTGGGGAAGGGATTTAAGTTATACTCATTTATTAGTGGTGTAATTAAATTTATAATAGTAGGTTAATTATTACTTTTATTAAATTATCATTTTGCGCTTCTTATAAGTTTTATTGGTAATTATAGATACAATTGAATCTAGTATTGACTGTATAAATATTTTTTATATAAGTATATATAGCTTAAGATCAGGAAGATATATATTTTTTTTAAAATTATCTTTTTAGAAAAGAATCTAGGTGATTTATTTGCATTGAAAACATGTTGCTTCTCTGTCCTTATCATGTGCTAGTCCTAATCATAGCTCATGGATTTGAAATGAAACATTGAAACCCACTAAGCAGCAAATATTTTACTCAAAAAATTATGATTTTTATTTATTTATTTATTTTCTTGTGAAAGATTATTTGGTATGACGTTTGGTATCTTTGTGGCATGTATGAAATGCAAGTTTGAATACATCAAAGAAGAAAGTGATTGATATTCAATTAACATTGTCATTATCATAAGGTTAATCACACTTTAATAATTTCGATTTAAACAACAAAAACTTAAAACTCCACTACTTACTTCCATAGTTAATGTTGATATCAATATTAATGAATTTGCACCTGAATTGTGTGAATATCTTCTCTTACCAATCGGGTTGTGGTGGAGTGATAAGTACTCCTTCATCCTTAACCACAGGTCTCGATTCGAGTCTTGGATATGTAGTCGCTTGATGTGACATTTACTGGTGTGACTCCATATTTAGTCGGGTCCCAGTGTAGCTACTAGATACCAGGTAGGACTGTGCATAATTTAGTAAATACCGAATTACCATACCAAAACCGAAATTTTTGGTATTTGGTATTTGGTATTTTGGTATTTGGTATGGTATTTGGTTTACATTTTAAAAATAATTTAGTATTAGATATGGTATATGGTATTTTCTTTAAAAATATCGAAATACTGATATCGTACCGAAATATATATATTGGATTAATTTTAAATATCCTCTCATCCTTGCAGTCCCCAGTTACCAGAGAGCTTAAGGAGAATATTTCTAGTTCCATGTTCTTTAGTTAAAGCCTGCGCGCCACCTATTTTTATCTATGTGGTTAATGGATGTTACCCGAATGATTTCTGTAAACAACACTTATGAAAAACTTATTTTGGTCACATTTGAGAAGCTTACTAGTGTCTGGTATTTTACGGAGATGCAAGTTAGAGCTTTAGACCATACATACTTACATGTTGATGAAGTCTGTAAACGTTATTCTAATCTTATGCTCTTGTTTATAGAAGTCACATATATGATGTGTAGTGTTGTTGCATTCATAAGATTGATTTTGGTGGCTAGTTATAATTTTAATTTTACTGGCTAGTTAAGGTGTTATTCTCCCCTAAATGTAACGTTCAGAAGCTGCTTTAGAACCGAATAAACCGAAGTTACCGTACCGAATAAACCGAAACTGAAAGGCAAAAAATCGAACCATACCGAATTTAATTAGGTACGGTATTGGTATAACATTTTAGGATACAGAATACCGAAAATACCGAATCGAAACGTCTAAATACCGTACCGTATCGACCGACGAACACCCCTAATACCGGGTGAGAAACAAAAAAATTAAGGGCCCGTTTGGCCATAATTATTTTTACTTTTTTTCGAAATCATTGTTTGCCCATGAAAATTTCAAATTTCGCTTCAAGATGACTTTCGAATTTTTTCAAAAAATTTGAAAAACTCCAAAAAATTATTTTTCAAAATTGTTACTTCAAATCACTTATAAAAATTCAAAATTACATTCATGTCCAATCACAACTCTAAGTTTCAAATATTATTTTTACTTTATTTTTTTTGTTTTTAATTTTTTAGGAATTTCACAATTCTTTTGCCTAAACGCCCTCTAAATACTTTCTTGCCGAAATTACTTGAACTATACAAACACGAAATTGACTGGCCACAGCAGCAGCCACGCTATCTATTTTCCATGGGTCCCACTGTCACTCTGGCACTATTATCTGACCTGGCAACCACATTTTTTAATAATATTATTTTCTTAACTCCTATAACCAATCTTATCGGCACAACACACCCAAAATTTCCACAAAATTCCATATCTACCCCTTTCCCTAATTTAAAGGCCAATAAAAAATAAAAATCAAATCCACTATCTTCACGTAAACCTCAAAAGAGAGGATAAATCTCTGCTTAAACTCTTGTTTTATAGCTGTTTTTATAGTTGCTTTAAATATCTCTGTTTCTGGTTCGGTGGTTGAATTATTGAAGGGAAAAAATACATAATATCTTGTCCCTAATTTTTTATGATTTTGAGATTAAGGAGCAAAAAGAAGAAGTGGGGTTTTGAATTTTTGGTGTAAATTCTGGGTTTGCACAAATTCTGATTTTGTTTTGAGTTTACAAGGTATATACATTGGCTTAAGCCTTAACCTTATACGGGGTTTTCTTGTTATCTGTGCTGAATCTTTTTTCAATATTCCAAGTTAGATGGAGAAGGAAAGTTTTTAAGGTTCTTTTTGGAAATACCCAAATTGGAATCTCAAAAAGTTACCTTTTTTGTTGTTATTATTTTCTGAATATTTGAGTTGTCTTAAAAAGATTTTATTTTTCTGTTTAGTTATGATGGGGTAATTGGAAAGCTCATTTTTTTTTGAATTTTAGATTTGAATAATGGTAGTGGGATTTTGTTGAGCTGGTTGAAATGGGATTTGATTTTTATTTTCAGAAATTCCAGGTTGTAACTTGTATATTCCCATTAATTGAGCTAAATTCAGCTATTTTTCAGGGTCAATTGTTTGTTGTTCTTTTCTTTTATGACCTATTTTTGGGGCTTTTCATTAGCTGTCAAATTATGAAGCTTTGTTTCAAATTGAACATGAACATGCTTTGACTGGTTAGATTTGATTGCTAATAAAAATGTAGAAAATAAAAGGAGAAGAATTTGAATTATGTTGTGTATTTATTTTAATTAGGAAACGTGCTGGTGTCTCGCCTTATACTTGAATAATAGCAATATTGTAGGCCAGATTCAATGGAACAAGATCCCTCTTTCTTTGGGGTTATATGGCTTTATTTTAATTCAAAATTCAAGGTTTCTGTACTCTTGTATATTAATAATAACCAATAATAATATTTTCCATCCCTTTTCTTGATATTTGCTTAAGCATAACATGCATGTGTTAATGTTTGTTTGATATTGTTTTGATTGTGTTCATCTTCTTACCCTATCTTTCTTGTAACAGAAACAAATCAATCGTTTAATTTTGATAAATTCTTGGATATAGGAAAATATGGCCTTGACATTTACCCCATTGTCATGGTTGCTTTGGAGTGGAAAGCATCAAGAACCTAAAATCTCAAATGGTTCATCTTCAAATTCATCACCTGATTCAGGATTGTGGGAATTGGATACTTTGAAGTTCCCTCTCGACCGAAGGAGGAACATGAGTTCCTCATCTAGAAAGGTTAAGCGAAAATGGCAGAGTCGTGAGGAGCGAAAGATTGACAGGGAATATGATATTGTTATTGTTCCATCGGACGGAGGATGTGTTTCAGGGTCTGAGTCTGATGATTCAGACTGGTCGGTTGGATGGTTGGAACCTCACGGCCCTGGATTTCATTGTGACGATGATTCAGATGATAGTTTTGCTGTGCTTGTTCCTTGCTATGGCTGTGGTTGTGCTAATGTGGAAGAAAATGCAGAAGACAAGTTTCTGCAAGCCGTGGGAAACTTGAATGATATATATGCTACTGGTAAGAGTCTCTTTCTGTTATGTTCTTGTTATTTGAATATGATTTCTGCTATTGTTGTTTGTATCTCTTGTATGACGTGGAAAATTTACCGATGAACTTTGAATAATATTAAACACCTTACTATTAAAGACCTTATAAAAGGCTTCTCTTGGGTTAATCATTCATTGCTGGTAAATTTGGCCATTAAGTATTAATATTCATTCAGATTTGCTGCTTTTGATACTTCACTCACAGAGGCTCTATTCATTGAAAAGTTCAATCCAATTTCTCAGTTACACTCACTATAACTAAGTGGATTATGCAAATATATACCATTAATCTTCTTTATACGAATGCAATGCCTTACTGGTTCCTCATGCCAAATATTTGTCGTTTGTTTATTCACATAGTTAGCAAGAGATTAGGGTTGAGGCATAGCAGTACTAGTAGTAGTCGTTGCAGCTAACAAGAGTATGGAAGGCCTGAGTGAGTAGCAGATGTCAGGAGGCTAGAATTCCACCTCGTGACACTTTGCCGCTAGGTTGTTCCCTGGGGACCTCATTGATCAAAGGAGTTCAAAATTTCCAAAACCTGTATTGATACAGTATGTGTTGCTTCTTGACACCAAGAGAGCAATGTGGCAATGCTTCTAAAGCAACTAATTTGATGAATGTCTTAGTTTCCTTATTGTGTTTACGAATCTGAGTATTTGGTTAGCTGGAAAGACTTTTGAAAGTTGAAATGCTTTCACTTTTGCTATTTTTTTTTTTCCAGTTTAGAATTCGTCCTTAAAGGGAGCGTTACAAGCTTGTTAAAAAAATTTGTAATCTTTCTTCAAGCTTATAATCAGTTGAATTAAGTTTTGCTGCTTTGCTTCCTCTTAAATCCGCCGTCTTGCTTGCCAAAAGCTTCCCTGCAGTAAGGTGGTTATTCAATGAGGTTACTTTCATTTAGATTGTTTATTGAATGGTCATCTTGTTGCCTATAGGTTTCTGTAATCCAGAGAAACTAGGTTGTAGTTCTTTGTCCCTCTTCTTTTCTCTTTCAGAAAGGTGGCAGTGTTAACTAGTAATAGAAAAGACAAGAGTGCCATGGCCAACCAACATTAGAAATGGAACATTTTCCCTTGTTACATTCAAGGAGCATCTCCAACGCAATAAATTACTTGCCCCTTGAACTCTTCTCGCACTGTACTCTATGTTCTGTATAATTAGGATCTTGGTCTTGTCCATCACTTGATCAGTTAATAGGAATTTAGCACCATGTCTTTATTATCGATAGTAGGTGCGTAGATTTGCTTGATTCTGTTATTCCTTGTTGCTAAGGAATCTGTGATTCTTACTTTGCTAGACCTTTTATATATGTTAGATTCTAAATTTGCTGTTATTGATCATGAAAGATTTTAACTTCGCTGTTATTTGAAAGTCCTCATGTTTTCTACAACATTGTTCTTTTGCTATTACACGTATTCTAATATGAAATTTTTTCCTTAAAACCATTTAGTTTCTTTCTGATTGTGCATAAAGTTATCAATAATGCATTGAATTAGATAAAGAAACAAAAAAAATCTATATAGAGTAAACTATTGGTAGCTTTCCCTTTCCATCACACAGTTCTTTTAGCTGTGTACTTTGTATGATTTAGGATTCTTTCTTGACTTTGGAATTTACATGCAGAGAATAAGAAGTATATGGAGCACTGGGTCTCATCTCTGAGGAATCGCTGAAATCTAGCAGTGCCGGTGGTGCTCTGCTACTCCTGCTGATTCTTTGTTGCTCATTACAATCTTAAATATGAACTTTGTAGAAATCTAAGATTGAAAACAAAATGAGACACTAAAAAGAAAAGAAAAAATAATCTGGGAAAATTTGATTTGTAAAAAGAGTTCGGCTTGAAGGACATTAATGTTTAGGGAGAAGAAACAGCAGAGGACAGAGAAATAATGCTGTTTCCTATCCACTTGAGATCTCAAAAACAAATTTTTTTTTTATAAAAATTCAAAAAAGAAAAGGGAACCTCCCTTTGGTACGTCATGGATAATATGGTTTCTTCTGTGTCTGTTCTCCAGAATTGGCTTTGAAGATGTGTGACCTCTACTTGCTTCTTGAACATTGGTGTAAATTTGCAGTGGAAGGAGAAGTAAAGAAACGGATGACGGAAAAGACAGAATTCTTGAAAACAAAAGAAGCAAAAGGAATGGTTGTGTGTTATGCTTTTTATCATTTTTTATGTAAATATCTGTGAATATGTAAATATGTTCATCCAGTTGTAAATATGTCCATCCAGTTGTAGATAAGTTGTTTGATTGATAACCTTCATAAGTATACTGTAAATAATTGGAAACTTATGATTGCATAAAAATGGCACTGCTGTTTAATGGTGATATTTTCATATCCCCCATGTTGTTATCCAATACTTCCTAACTTTTGTTGGCTATGCTGTTATTGAAGTTGTTGGGTGGAAAGAAATGACAGAAAACTTGCCTTAATCTGCTACAATACCACCTTGTTATCACTACTCAAGAAGAGGAGAAAAAGTGATCAAAATGGGTGAGGAAAGGAGAACTTTTAATATGTATAAAGAGTAAAAAGAGGGGGGAAACTCCCACTAAACATCTCAACAAAAGAAATTCTCTTGCTTTTTGAGCTCCAGTACCACCTTGTTAGCACATCGAAGCGTAGGTCAATTTCCACTCAAGGGAGTGGCATTAGCATAGGTTTCATTGTTACTATTTGAGAGTCCAACAATTTTTTTCTTTCCCTTTCACCATAATTTTTTCACATATTTTCAACTATTTTAAATAGTAAAAATGTTGTTACTCAGAGTATTTTTTATATCTAATTATGCGGAATTTTCTTTTAAAATGTTAAGAAATTGATATTCAAATTAAGATAAAGAATTAGAGAGTCTGATCCTTGAGCTCTGGACGCTTTCAACATTTTCTTTTCCTCCTCCAACATTCAAAAGAAAAAAAAATGGAAGGGATGTAGCAATATTGACGGATACAACAATAAAAACAACAAACCCAGTAGTTTCTCACGAGTGGGGTCTTGGGAGGGTAAGATGTACTCAACCTTACCCCTAACCCTGAAAGGGATAAGGCTGTTTCCGATAGACCCTCGGCTAGAATTAAAAAAAAGAGAGGAAAAAGTCATTACCCCTAACCCTGAAAGGGATAAGGCTGTTTCCGATAGACCCTCGGTTAGAATTAAAAAAAAGAGAGGAGAAAGTCAAACCATTGCACCCCTCACCAAAAAGATAAAATAAAATAAAAAGATATAAAGAAGAGGGAAGGACATGCAAGCCATAATGTTATGTTAAACTAGTTATCTGGCAGATCCAGGAATTGCCAATTGTTGAGTTAGTTAATGGGGTTCCTACACTTGTGCTTATTGTTTCTAAAGAGATCTAACACCCCTTTCTTTGACCTAGTATGTTATGTTTCCCATGCATTTTTGCTCAACACATCATGTACATTCTCCTTACAAAAATTCTTTATTTTTTTTGCCTCTCAAGAATACAGATTCCAAATAATCATAACTGTGTTTATTTATATGGTGGATCTCATCTCTTGTGGTAGATGGTGAAAAGCAATGTGTTATTCACAACTTATGGGCAATAAAGAGAAGCAAGTAATTGTATAGTGAGTGAAAAAAGGAAGGGAAAGAATGTTACACAGAGCAGCAAGAAATGCATATTCATGGTGGTGGGCTAGCCATATTAGAACAAAGCAGTCAAAATGGCTGGATCAAAACCTCCAAGGTCACTTCTTTATATTCTATATCTTCTTATGATGCAATCCTTTTCAACTTCTTAATATCTTTTTGTTGGTATTGCTTGTTGCTTCTGCTTTCTTTTCATCTTTTGTTGAGCCCGGGGTCCGTAGGAAACAACCTCTCTACTCTCAAGGTAGGGATAAAGTCTGCGTACACATTACCCTCCCAGACCCCACTTGTGGGATTATACTGGATTTGTTGTTGTTGTAAAGTCATCAACTATGCCATAACAGGTTATTTTTTCAAGAAAATAACAGAATCTTGAACTACTAGTGTTTTGTACTGCAAATGTTTGTTGTTCCAATGAGCCATAAAAGAAAGAATACTAGAATGTTGGACCAAAAAATATAAAACTACTATAGTTGCTTCTTGTTTGGGGTATTAACAAAGGGTTCAAATTATATACACTGATAGTTTCAGGATTTTCGCACTATCAGTGTAATTTAGCTTGTTATATCAGGTTATTTTCCGGGTTATCAGATAATGTTTTCTATAAATAGTTACCTGAAAATGGAGGCAACTTGACAAGGCCTTGACTTTAACTCCTCTTCTAAGGCATCATTAGCTAATACAAATACATTTAGCTTACTACTATTTGTCTTGGAAGGCATTGAAAGTAGGAAAAAAAATGATAGCAAAGGATTTTTCTGGGATAACTATAACAGTATAGTTCAGACTTGACATTTATTCATTTCTTCTGTTGTCTTATAAATGCTAAACTGGAGGGGCGGGTCCGTTATCCACTGAGTTTCGAACCGTGCGCCATTGCCACTGGGAATGTGTCTGTTACTAAAAAAATGCTAAAGTATTCTCATACATGTATGATGCTTTGCGCTGATAAAAAAAACATGAATGATCTTTCTCCAAAAAAAAACGATGTATGATGCTTTACTTACTTGTGGGAATTCACTGGGTTTGTTGTTGTTGTCGTCGTATGATGCTTTGCTTATACAGAAGAGAAAGAAATGAAGTGAAAGGAAAGAGCTGATTATTTTGCTTGTTATTTGCAGATATGGAGGAGAAGGTTGAGTACGTACTCAAAATCATAGACGAGGATGGAGAATCCTTTGCAAGCCGCGCAGAGATGTATTACAGAAGAAGGCCTGAGCTTTTGAACTTCATAGAAGATTTTTTCCGGAGTTACAGAGCTTTGGCAGAGAGATTTGATCATTTATCCAAAGATCTTCAGACTGCTAATCGAACCATTGCTACTGTTTACCCCGAGAGAGTTCAACTGTCGATGGAGGATGAAGATGGCGAACATTTTCTTGCTGCAATAGAACCTCATAATGAATCTAACGAGCCTCCCAAAAGCTTACCAGCCGCGCCAAAGTTAAGTGTCCCAAAAGTTCCTTCTTTTGCCAAACGAAACGCCAAACCTTCAAGATTAATGTCAAAGAAGGGACTGATCAAATTCAATGTTGACAATGCAACTACTGCTGCTCCTCCGACTTCAGGTCTTAAAAAGTCTGAGGCACTCCAGGAAATCGATAGGCTTCAGAAGGAAATTTTGGGACTTCAGACTGAGAAAGAGTTCATTAAGAGCTCATATGAAAATGGGCTAGCGAGGTATTGGGAAATTGAAGAACATGTCACCGAGATGCAAACAAAAGTTAGCAGCTTGCAAGATGAGTTTGGCATTGGCACGATGATTGAGGATGACGAAGCTCGGACATTGATGACTGCCACAGCTCTGAACTCTTGCCAAGAGACCTTGGCTCGGTTGCAGGAAAAGCAGAAGCAATCAGTGGAAGATGTCATCGCTGAGCATCAAAAAATTTTAGAGGTCCTCGGAAAATTTGAGACTCTAAAGGGAAAATTTGTAAGTCACCTGCCACATCCACAAGTCCTCTCTGAAGTAAATAAGTCTTCTAATCCAGATTCGGAATTGAAGAAGTTGAACCGACAAGTGGAAACTTCTGAAACAAAGAAGTATAATCCAGAGAAAGTGCATTCGAAAGTTAAGGAGTTGCAAGCTAATTCTGCCACTTCTTCCATGTCCGATTTGGCAGAGAAGGTTGATGAACTTGTTGATAAAGTCATATATTTGGAAAGCGCTCTCTCTTCCCAGAATGCTTATGTAACTAGATTAAGAGCAGAGACAAATGAACTTCATTCACATCTGACCAAAGCGGAAGAGGAGAAGGGGAGTTTGGTTGAAGATTCAGAGAGCATGAGCAAGAGGATAAGACAACTAGAGGAAGAACTTCTCAATGTTCAGAATCTCAAAGACTATCATCGCCAACCTCATCTTACTGAAGCAAGTTGCAGTTTTGATGATCTCTCTGACAAATTGCTCAATAAGAAGCAAGATGAAGATGTCAAAGATACTTTGCTATCCAATAAAGTAATCGGTGTTTCAGCTGTCGATAAGGCAAAGCAGTTTCAAGCTCACAAAGCAACCATTCCTGGAGCAAATGTTCTGGGTAGCTCCATAGGTATAAGCAGTAAGGATTGTCTGAAGAAAGAAGGCTTGCAAGCAGAGGAGGGTTGTCTTAAAGTTGACCAGCAAAACCTTGTCGAAAGCCACTTGAGCAATGATACTCAAGATGGACAGACAGGTGTCGCTTTAGAAGCTAACCAGGGTGTTTCAGGTGTCGATAAGGCAAAGCAGTTTCAGGTTCATGAAACGATCATTGCAGAAAGAAATGTTCTAGGTATCTCCAAAGGTGTTAGTACTAACGACGGTCTGAAGAAAGAAGGCTTGCAACAACCGGAAGGTTGTCTTGAAGATGACCGGCAAAATTATGCGGAAAGCCACTCGAGCAACGATAATCAAGATGGAAAGAGGGTTGGCACTTTAGAAGCTAACTACGGAGTTTCAGGTGTCGATAAGGCAAAGCAGATTCAGGTTCATGAAGCAGTCATTCCCGGAGCAAATGTTCTAGGTATCTCCAAAGGTGTTAGTACTAACGACGGTCTGAAGAAAGAAGGCTTGCAACAACCGGAAGGTTGTCTTGAAGATGACCAGCAAAACTATGCGGAAAGCCACTCAAGCAACGATACTCAAGATGGAAAGAGGGTTGGCACTCTAGAAGCTAACCACGGAGTTTCAGGTGTCGATAAGGCAAAGCAGTTTCAGGTTCATGAAGAAGTCATTCCTGGAGAAAATGTTCAAGGTATCTCCAAACGCGTAAGTAGTAAAGAGGGTCTGAAGAAAGAAGTCTTGCAAGAACATGAGCGTTGTCTTGAAATTGACTGGCAAAACTTTGTTGAAGGCCACTCAATCAACAATACTCAAGAGGGACAGATGGGTGGCACGTCAGAAGCTAACCAGGGCATTTCAGGTGTCGACAAGGAAAAGCAGTTTCAGGTTCATGAAGCCATCACTCCTGGAGCAAATGTTCCAGGTATCACCAAAGGTGTAAATAGTGAGGACGGTCTGAAGAAAGAAGTTTTGCATGAACAGGAGGTTTGTCTTGACGTTGACCAGAAAAAGCTTGTTGAAAGCCACTTGAGCAATGATCCTCGAGATGGACAGATGGGTGGCACTTTAGAAGCTAACCAGGGATCAGGGTTGACAGACAAAGAGATGATGACCACTACTACGCATTTGGTGGCATCACAAGGTGTATGTGTGAGGGAGAAATTGAAGACAGACATATGTGCAGATCAAGATCATTCTGGAAAAGCTGAATATACTATGTACGTGGACTCCAACTTTGGTAATACCCATAATAGTTTTCAATCTGAAGATGCTGCTGCCAATCAACAAAACTATTACAAAGGAACTGAATATAATGTCAAATCTCCTGGTTATGACTCTATGATCTCAAAACAAATCGGGATTGGAGAGGAAGCAAAGAAACAAGATAACCTCATCCCATTTGAAGGTAAAGAAGAAAAGTTTCCAAAAGCCGATCATCATGACCAAGACAATTTTACCAAAAATGGTCCTTTGGAGGAAGCAGCAGATGTTGGGATAGAAAAAGGTTTTGACAGAAGTCAACATGGGCATGTCGAACAAAGGTGGACAAATGATATTGCTAACAGAAGTGATGATTTTCCCGGTTCTGCTCCTGTTAATCAGAAGAAGGATTCCAAAGAAAGTGAATGCATCACATCTCCAGGTTGTGATGCAATGATCTCAAAGCAAGTCAGAATGGGAGAGGAAGCAAAGAAACAGGATATTTGGGATAACCTCATCAAAGGTAAAGCAGAAAAGCTGTCCATATCCGACCTTCAGTATGATCATGACGATTTAACAAAAACTGGTCCGGCAAAGGATGCAGAAGAAGTTGAGATAGAAAAAGGGTTTGACAAAAGTCAAGACGTGCATGTCACAGACCACGGCTCAGCCACCAGGAAAAATGTCGGGAAGGTCGAGCAAACGGGCACAAATGATCTTGCAGACAGAAGGGATGATTTTCCCAGTTCTATCAAAGATAAAGCAGAAAAGCTTTATAAAACCAACCATCAGAATCTTCTGAATGATTTTTTCCAAGACGCGCCATCAACGGATTCTCCAGATGTCAATATGGAGAGAGGATTTGTTGGAAGTGGAAGCTTTCATATTTCAAACGATGACTTGGCCGCAAAAAGACATGTGAAGAAGGAAAAGCAAGCCAGGACATTAGATGCTGCGGACACGCATGATCATTTGAACATGTCTCTTGAAGGTAAAGAAGAAAAGCTTTACAAAAGCTACCACCAAAATTATACAATGGATTGTTCCCAAAATTCTCCATTGAGGGATTCTCCAGAGGTTGAGATGGAAATGAGGTTTGGTGAAAGTGATCTACATGTTTCAGATAATGAATCCGCCATCAGAAGAGATATGAGAATGGAAGAGCAAGCTGGCACCACAGCTATTACAGAGAAAAGTGATTGTCTGCACCTTCCCCGGGAAGGTAAAGATGAAAATTCTCAGAAATCCGACCATCTGAATTACCAGTATGATCTCCGTATAAGGAATGCTGCCGACATCAAGATGGAGAAGGCATATCGTGAAAGGGAACACATAAATATTTCAGATGATTTCTCAGCTATCAGAGAAGAGAGAACAGAGGAGCTAGCAGGTAAAGCAAAGATATTGCAGATTTTACTGGTGATTTTCTAATTTCTGTCAAAGTTAAAAAAGAAGCTTTTTTTACATTCTAACTTTCCGAACAATACAGTGAGGGACGATCCACATGCAGAGATGGAGGAATCCAACAAAAGTCTGTCTTTGAGTTCATCCAATGATTCAGCTATCTCAAAAGATGTTAGAATGGAACAGCAAGCAAGCAGAATAAACATTGCAGACAAGTGTGCTTCTTCTACAAGCGAAGAGGGAAAAATCTCTTCCGACCAAAGAAGTTATTTCAATGATCTATTGCAGGTTAGTCCATCTGGAGCTACTCGAGATGACACTTCAGGAAGGGGATCCAAGGAAGATGTTCATACAATGAATCCTCCTCGTCATGATTCAATTTTCTTTAAAGACACAGAGATACAAATTCAGAAGCTGGAATATGACCCTCTCAATTCAGAGAATTACCTTGATAACATCCATGTGAAAGGTCAAGGAAGCACTCTTCAGAAGTCCACTCCAGAAAAACCAGACCAAGATGAAGGTACACGAGCATCCATTAGTGGCTCAGGGATCTCAATCGCTATGAACAATAAAGGTAGAGAGAAGGTAGGTGATGATCATGATGTCAAAGTAGCGGTTGGATCTGCCACAGAAAGCCTCTCCAAATTGAATGAAAGCAAGCAATCAGACAATTCTTTAAGAAATATGGATTTCCGGAACAATATCAAGTCAGAGGAGCAAAACAATGATTTCATTCAAGTAAAAACAGATGGCGACTTTCCACTATCCAATTGGCATAACCAACTTGAAGAACATTCAGCAAAGGTCCAAGTGAGAGATATTCCAAGCACTGGCCCCGATAACGAGCTAGAAGAATGGGAAAGTATTTTAGATAATCTTCCATCCGTCTTAAGAGATAGTAAGAGAGAAGACCTACACAAGGATGAATTCCCAGATCAAGGTACCTGTGCTCTTAAGCTGTAAAAAAAATACTATCTCTCTTTGTCAACTTCTAAACTAATTAACCTATGGAAGTTGTTGCAGGGAATCAAGAGTTCAGGACCGTCCACAATGGGCTCTACATGGAACAAGAAGAATCGAGATTAGAGGATGACCAACCAAACTGGAGAGAGCTGTTCCTAAACAGCTTGGATGACAGAGAGAAGATACTACTTGAGGAGTACACATCAGTCCTTAGAAATTTCAAGGGTGTGAAGAAGAAGCTCAATGATGCGGAGAAGAAAAGGAGAGCGAGCCACTTCCAATATGTTGTGCAGATGAAAGTTTTAAAGAATGCTAATGCCTTGAAGGATGCACAGATTCTGTCGTTACAGCACAGATTGAACTTGCTTCAGTCAAAAGACGTTGAAACAGAGTTCTTGGATAAAGCACTCGCACATTCCACTGACATCAGACAGGAAGAAACTATACCAGAAGAGACAAGAATCTTACGTATTGGGGGGGATGACGGAGACATCAAAGTTACTGATGTCGATGAAACACACTCCTTCACTACTGTTGAAGAGAAAGTACGGATGGACATTGATGATTTGCTGGAGGAAAACATAGAGTTGTGGCTCAGATTTAGCACATCATTTCATCAAATTCATAAGTTTCAAACTTCAGTTCAGGATCTACAAGCTGAAATAAAGAAAGTGAAGGAAGAGTGCAATCAAGGTACAGGTCAGCCACAGTCGCTACTCTCAGGCATCCGCCCAATCTATAGACATCTAAGAGAGATACAAACTGAGTTGACATTGTGGTTGGACCATAATGCAATGCTGAAAGATGACTTACAGCACAGGTTGTCGTCTCTATCTAATATTCTCGATGTGATAACAAGATTGTCAAAGTCAGGGTCTAAAGAGAATGATCCAGTGCTGAATGCCTATCAAGCAGCAAAATTTCAAGGAGAGATTTTAAACATGAAGCAGGAGAACAATAAGCTAGCAGGTGAACTCGAAGTAGGCTTTGAATGTATACGGAAACTCCAAGATGAGATCCGGAGCACATTGTCAAACCTGGACGAAGAACTTGGGCTGAAAAACCAACAAGCAAGGCCTCGATCTAGAATTCCCCTGAGGTCCTTCCTGTTTGGAGTGAAGTTGAAGAATAAGAGGCCGTCCATATTTTCCTGTGTAAATCCAGCATTGCAGAAACAGTACAGCGATTTAACAGCAGTACCAAAATAGATGCTTTTAGCAGCAGTAGCCAAATAGATGTCTCTCATTTCCCTTCTTTTCTCTCCCCTTTAGCTCTCTTGCAGTCAATTCTTAATATTTTAAAAGTGACCTGCCTTTATTGAGTAGAAAGGATGCCAGATTTTGTCGTGCTTAAAGAATTGCCATGTTCTTATTTTCAACTATTTTGTACTTCTCAAATCCACCTATTTCTGCAAACTACACAGCCCTTTCTTTAAGACCTGGTTTCACATATTTAATAAGCCTACTTCAATTACGTATGCTGAATATATAGATTTAAACAAGGTTCCATCGTTATAATCTGCATTGAATTGCCGCAATATGTCGATGCAGCCGATTTTCTGATCAAATCTTGTTCATTGAATTTTTAGCACAACATTTTGAAAGCACAAAAAATACAGTCTCTAACCTAGTACCTCAGCAACACAACGACACATGCCAAAATAACTTACTAATAATAACATAGGGAGATAGTCAACCCTCAACAAGAGAACATATAAAAAAAATTTATGAATTGCCACCTAATTATAGACAAGACACATTTACATAGATGAAAGCTGAAGCACAAAATAGCAGGTGCAAATTAGACATTACATACAAAGCAGGTCCAGCCAGTCACTCCATTTAACTCTTCCCCATCCTCAGTGCCTCACCTAAATCCCCTATCTCAACTCCCTTTGAAAACTTTACATGTCTCGGGTGCAGGACCTTAAACACCACTACTTTCTAGTGCCAAAACTATTTTAGTGTTCTCATTCTTATTGCTATTCTCGCCCTGGTTCCTGATGCTATTATTGCTGACAGTCTCTACACTTGGGATTAACTTTTCTTGAACTAGAACTCTTGAAGCTTTACTCTCTCCTCCTTGCTCTTTCACTGTGTGACCTAAAATTGAAGTTTGACCTTCTACTTTCTCTGTCAACAGGTTGCCTGAACCAAAAGTTTGACCTTTTCGGACCTGCTGTTGTGCATTCTCCATTGAAGCAGCTTGATCAATTTCAACTTTCTCTCTCCGTGCATTAGACAGAATAGCAGCTGGAATTTCTTGGGTAGCGACTGCTTTAGTTTTTGCTTCAAGTACCCTTGCTGAAGAAGATGTAGGGCCAGCGGGAACTCCAGATGACACATTTGTTCTGGATGGGACAGCCATTGGGTTAGGTCGAACTGCAGATTGTGATGCATTTGAGGGACCACAGCCTGGGGGACGGGAGACCAGGCCAGTTCGAATGAAGTGCACATTACTGGGCAAACCATTAGTGCTACCTGGCACAGATGATTTGACTGCTGGAGTTCCTCCGGGCATGATTTGGACGACTTTTTTAGATTCTGCAGCCTTTTGCAGTGAGGCAGCAGCACCTGAAGGGGTAGCAATTCGGGAGCCTGCAGCCATAGCAGCAGTTTTGACCATTGAATCTGGGTTAATAGCAGGTTTTGGCAATGGATTTTTTGGGATTACTCGAGGTTTTGAAGGTACTAAATCTTGCTGATGCTCGGATTTTGGACCACCAGATGCATTATTGGCAGCAGCAAAATGCAAAGAATTACTTGGTGCACTGCCTGAATTTGGCCCCACTGAAACAATACCACAATTTAGTTTAAAACTAGAGATTGCACAAATGGATGAAACAATTGGGGAGGTGAGTAAATTAACTTTGGATATTCAAAGTACCATTAAAATACAATACACAAAGGCGGAGTCAAGAAAGGGAAGAGCCGTGTTCTAGGAACCACCTAAAAATATCTCGGCATAATGCTGGAAAACAGAATTGCTACTAAAATTTTTGAATTCCCGATTCTCCACTTAGCATAGAACTGTTGTTTTCTAAAGGTAGCATGCAGAAATTACCAATTGGAGTTTGGATTGTCAAAGTCTTCTTGGAAAGGAAGTAAACGAAGTCAGTACAGTGGACACCTTTAAGAATATATTTCATTACATCTGCAAAGACTTAAACCCTTGGTTTTCCATAGTGCAACGTACCGGCATATTGAAGGAATTCAGATTTTAGCTAACCTAATTATTGAATTTTAATCAAATGTATAAACCACATGCAGATAAGGTCAAAGACATCAGACTTTCGACTTATCATATGACACGCTTACAAGCCCCCATCTAGGCAGCTATGGTCATTATAGATGACATACAGTTAAGACAATTACCATTAGTGCTGATTGGACAAGCTGCTCTCAAGTTATCCCCGAGAGCTAGGGACATTGCATGACGAGCTGCAAGCTGAGCCTCCGACAGCTGTGAGCCATTCCCCACCATGTTCCCATGTCGCTTTCTAATAATTGCCCATCTCTGCACAATGAAATACTCATTATCTTAAAGTAGATTTACATTGCAGATCATGGTAGCAGATCTTATAACAGGCAGAAATTATTTTACAAGTTCTGTTAACTGCTTTGTTAACATCTAGTTCTTGCTAGTTCCACAAATAAACACTTTGGCATCTCAGTCACTTTCCAGCATTTGAACCAACGGAACCTGGGAAAACCAAGACATCCAAATCATACAAGACGACGGTGGACTTCCAATGCATATTTGTGACTACCTTTTTTTCTTTCTTTTTTTTTTTTTTGAGGGGTTGAGGGGGTGGGGGGGTGGGGGGGTTGAAACATGATATCGCTAGCAGTGTTCAGTTTAATTAAAATGATGAGGCTATGACTATGACATGGAGAAAGTGAGACTCAGTGTTGTGAAGAGCGTGAAGCGAGAAAAAGCGACAAACCCCATTTCGCTTAAAGCTTAAAGCTTAAAGCGAGAAGCGAAGCGCTCGCTTTTTTGAAGTGAAGCGAAATTTAAAAAAAAAAAAAAAAAAATATTGCATAGACAACACATGTAATTGTAAGCAAATGTTCAATACTTCTCTGTTAATAACTGGAAAAATTGGGCAGTAAAATTCTGGAAAAAATTCGCCAGCATTTTGCTGCTTTTTGGACGTTTAGAAAGAAAAAGAATAAGAAGAAGAATGGAAATCAGAAGTTCAGAACATACCTGTTGAAGTCTTGAACTTGAAGTTGAAGAAGAAGAAGAACAACCCTAGTTGATGATTTGAGATTCTTTAAGAAATCAGAAGTAGATGAAGAAGAAGTCGCTGCTGTTGGAAGTTGAAGAATACTAGTCGCTGTTGTTGATGATCAGTGTTTAATCCAAAAAACTTGTTTTTAATAAAATAGGGTTGGGTATTTTAATACAGAGAAGCGGACGCTTCTTCTCTTCGCTCCGCTTTCCCCGCTTCTCGCTTTTTACAGAGAAGCGGTCGCTTTTACTGACCTGAGTCGCTTTAGCAAGCTGAAGCGCTGCCTTTCACGCTTCGCCTCGCTTCTCGCGATGAAGCGAGCGCTTTTTCAAACACCGGGAGAAACAGTATTTAGACATTACTTCACCATATTTACTTAGCTCGATTAACACTAACATTCCCGACTAAATCTCCTTCATGCACTTAATAAATTCATTACGACCGAAGAGGAATAGAATGGAGGACGAGATATCCTCAAATTAATATAACAGTGCTACAATTTTGCAAGGAAGCTTAATGTCTTTAACATCCATGTAGCAAGTGTGAGTGGAAGAACAATATATCCTCAAACTGTGAAACTTCGGATATTGCCAGCCATGATTCAGTTGCTTCCACTGTTCAAAATAGGAAAAAGCATACACAATGATGACATACTTACCTTCCTTACAAAATTTACCATTTGACAAGGTGGGGCCCTTTTACTTAATTTTCGTTTAAATCTAGTTCTTAATTTTGATAAAGTAAATGATTTATCAATGATGGGTGAAACCCTGTATACACTCCCTGCACCAAAGATAGAGAACCTACCCACAATATGATTCTCTACGAAAAAACCCAGTCAGCTATACACATAGGAACCTCATGGGTACATCAGGAAGAAACTAGAAACAGGAGACTACTTTGCAATTAAATCAAATTCTCCTATTTACTTTTCCATAGTCTTCCAGAAAACAACTGATTATTTTCAATTTATTGACCTTCCTTGCACATTTTGATGATAGGTCCAGACTTGAGCAATCTGTAATATTGGCTTGAGTGCTCATGAATTTTGCTTTTCAAAAAGGATGCATTAATGAATAAAAACAAGTGTTCAAGCGCAGATTAATTAATTAGCTGCACTGGACAATATCTTTTCTTGTCATTTACCATTTGCTGCATTTAGAAGTCGTAATTATTTGGATGAGATCCATTTAGTAAACTGCAACTGCAAGTAGCCCAAAGATTAATGTTCTTTTAACTCCAAGCGAGGATTTATCAGTATAATAAGAGACTGAATTTGTCCTCTATCAAAAGAAATTTCTTTTGACCGTTAATTTATCATCTACCAAAATTACTTTCATAAAAAAAAAAAAAGCAAATGAGAAAGGAAAAAGTTCCCGATCTGCAGAACAGCACATACTTATGCTAACTCCTGTTAAGGACAAGGCCAAAAGAATTTGCTAAACCAGAGTGTAAATATGACCAGAGAACATAAATTGCCAAGTATATACAAGATTAAACCTGAGATAGTTGTGATGCTGTTCTGTCTCCCTTAAAATCCCCTTTCAATATATTTGCCCAATTTCCTTCACCACACTTTTGTACTGCAGCAATGAGTTCCATATCCTCTGCTGCAGACCAAGGCTTTCGTCTTCGCCTGGGAGGAAAGTTGGAATTAGCTGGCCCATTAGTGTCCACAACCTCAGCAGCCATGACAGATGTAAGTGGTTGTTTTTCCACAGAAACTGGGACAGTAATTTTCGTCCCATAAGCTGAAATACCATGGAGTGAATTTTCTGTAGCGGTTCCAGATGTTTGGCCATTGGGTATACTTATAGTCAATGGAGCTTCAATAGTATTTCCATTTGACATATGTGAATCACATGGAACCCCAGAAGCAATTAATACCTATCCAAGCCCAAAGCAACAAAAATTGACTGTATGAGAAAAGAGAGAAGCATGCGTGTCACCCCGAATATCAACGACTAATTCTAGTAATAGGTAGGAGTATGCATTTAAGGGTAGAGGGTGGCATCCTAGCATAGTCAAATAAAAGCGAGTGCAATGTTTCTTTGTTTCAAAAATAAAAAGCAAGTCCAAATACATAAATAACCAATGCACGCCACATACTAATTCCATTTCTAAACCATGCAAAATGAGCTTGTCAAAAAGTATTTATCGCCAAAGAGGTGCATTTCCCAGACCTGGGGAATTATATCTCAGGTTCTTAACCCATTTATGTATTTCATCATATATGTAATGGACTAAATTCAAGATCCTTCATAGGTAAATGTAAATCCATCAGCACAGTTCATTGACTTAAGAAATTTCAGCAGTTTCGGGAAATCTGTTAGACCTTCACCTAGAAGCATATTGTGCTGCAGGAATAAAATGACTAATTTACTAGTACAAGTTAAATTGCAGCTGTCCGGCTGTTAGGTTGGCCAACCAAACTTTAAAATGAAGCCACTTTAAAAACATTTTTAGGAAAAATGGTGAAGGAAATCACCATTTTGGGCAGGTCTTGTTCGTTTACCTTCACATATGCTGTAGCCTCTGCTGAAGCCTCACTGCTTACGGGAGGAAAAGCTTCCAATTCATATTCTAGATCACTATCGTCATCCTGCCATCAAAGAAAAAAAAATCAAACCATAAAATCATAAAATTAAAAAATCACAGTGCAAGTTCAAAAAATAAGGTGGATCATTCATCTCACTGAGCAACAGATAATGGATATCGACCACCATACATTAGTTACCAATATGTAGTATTTGAGAATATACATTATTCAATGCTTTCAACACAGATCACAATAAACACTAGATTCAATGCAAAATTATTTTCTGCTGCCACTTATTGAGTAGACAATAGTGAAACAGTAAGAATGGGATCCTCTCAAGAGCAGATAAATGAAGCTGCTCACAGATTTATAATCCCAAGCTTAGGCAATATGTGCACAAAGTTTACCCCAATTTAGCCAGGAAATGTAATGATTTGTGGCATTCCATTCCCAATTTGTAGGGAAACAGACCACGGGAGACGTCTTCCATGCTACACTAACAGATATACAAGAAGCAAAAGCATTTGATAATATACAGAAATGTAAAGCCAACACTGCAGAAAAAGGACAATACTAAGCTGGACGAAAGTGCTCATCTCAACTCCTCTCACCAGCTTTGGCGTCTGATGAGGGGGGACTAGGGAGGTGGGGCGTTGTCGAAGTCGAACATACAGGGAATTGGAGGTAGCATTCTACCGATGTCAAGTTGTGGACTGGTTTCTTCAGCCGTTTTTCTATGTATTGGTGTTCTATATGACCAACATGAGACTCGACTTGTTAGATATTTCGGAGGTTCAGTGAGCACCGTGCCGAATCTCTCTACATTTTCTTCTCTTCCATTTACCAAATCAACAACCACTACTACTACAACACATCAATCCCAAGCTAATTGCAATTGCCATATGAATCTTAACTATCCAATTTGCTCTATATGGGCCTGTTTAGGGGTTTGCTGAATCACAACAACAACTACTACTACGCTTCAGTCCCAAGGAAGTTTAGGTCGGCCATATGAATCCTCATTGACTATGTCACTCAATTTAACTCATCTCATGCCAATATTATGCAAGTTCAAATTAGAAGTTCTATATATTTTCTAAACATATATCTCTCAAAGGCTAAACTACTCCCTAGAAAGCATACATCTTTTTCTGATTTAAAAGAAAACAAAAAGGAAAAAAACCTGCAAAAATTCAAATAAATGCCCTATAGCTCCTCAAAAGCATATCGGTAACTCCAAATTCAAATAATCATCATAGAACAAGTCCTTCACATAAACATCACACACACACACACATAGTTGTAGGAGAAGTAAATGAACTAATTTCTGGGAGTAGGACTGACTAGAGGTTGAGCAGAATCATCATCAAATTTGTCAAGCAAACCATGGTGATAAGCCAAATGGCGCCACAGCATCTGGTACTCTCTGGCATTTGTAATCCCAGTTGTGGTCTTCTTCACCAATTCATTCCAGTCAATTTTCACATCTTGAACTTGTGACACCTCTTGCAACACCGTCAACACAGTCATTGCTGTATACCTTTCAAACCCACATTTACAAAACAACCAAAATTAATATGCATAATATATTCACTAAACAATACAAACACACATGAAACATATAAGGGGCGGAGCTAGAAGCCTGAATGCAAGTTCAGCCGAACACCCTAACTTTTGCTCAAACAATATAAATATGTATAAATATAAAATTTAGAATCAAGTTAGTAGCACTTAAAGTCATCATTCTAAAATCTAGAAATCATAAAGTTTGAAATCATGGTTTCGCCTTTGATTACATAGATACATATATACATACATATGTGTATATGTGTAGTGCAGTAAAGGCAATAGCACAACTTAAAAAAATAGATCCAAGAACATTACAAATACACACACACAAACACACACACAAACACACGCATATACACATAAGTTTTCAAGAACCAACTTGAAAACAAAAAAGAACCAACCTTTGTAAGAGAGAGGATACATCATCTTCACCAATAAAGACCCTTTTCTGTAACTTCCTTTTCTCCACCATTTTCTTTCAATTCTTGGCTTCTTTTTTCAGAACCCCACTGCAATTTTCTCCAAAATTTTTGAAGGGTTTTAGGAGAGAGAAAAAAGAAAAACCCCAACTGCGTTTTTTTGAGTAAAGGGAGGAGGAGGAAGACCGACCGTTGAAGAGCGTGGACACCACGAACACTCCGCAATGGTGGCACCAATTCACACAGAGAGAGAGAGAGAGAGAGAGAGAGAGAGAGAGACCAAGTCAAAGTGAATATTTGAGTTTTTCTATTCCAAGCATCCGAATCCACATTAATTTTGGGCCAACAATATCTCAAACGAAAAAAGAGAAATGGTTTTACAAATTTTTGTTAATAATGAAAATGCCTAGTTTAATTAACAAAATATTTAAGATTTTGATTTGATGAACTCTAATTTCCATGCTAAGTACATTCATCACTACACAAACTGTTTTAATGTTATACAAAGTTTCGTCTTTTAATTTCTTGTATGTGAGATTCTTACCAAAATAAAGCATGTACTTAAGCGTCTCCAATTGGTATTTTCTTGGATTTGAGGACGTGAGACTCAGGTTCTTATGTCTTCCTCATAGGCATTGAATGTTTGTTCCGATACTCGCTCCGGTTCACAACAAGTGATTTTTTTGATATTTTTACACAAATTAAGAAATTCATATTTTAACATTAATTAACAATGAAATTGACCATATTAACCTTAACTATCTTTTCACATAAATACTCCTAACACATATTCCAATATTATTTACTCCAAGGGCAATGTAGGAAAAAAATAATTACTTCATTCTTCAAAAAAGGAAAAATCAGTTATTTTGGACCACAAAAAAAAGACCAAAAAATCACTTATTGTGAACCGGAGGGAATAATAAAGTCAGTTCGTAAATCAAAAAGTATCAAATCGACAAAATTAAACAAAATGATAAGTCAACATCACGTTTTTCATTGAAAATTGATAGTTCTACCTTAATTCTTGATTGAATTTGTTCGCACAAAATTTTACAAAATATCCTTATTTTCGTATCATTTTGTCAACATTTTGAATATGTTTATATATGTTTTTTGTGTGTGAAATAATTACGTAGTTTTTAATAAAGACAAGTTAATGAAGATTATATATATCAGTCTTTTTCAAGAAATAATATGTCTTTTGAGAGAGAGGTTTAAAAGAGAGAATATATTTTCACATTATTTTGCTAATATTTACAAAACTACTTTAATCAACAAAAAGTTTAAAACTTCAACTTGATGAAATCTAGATTTCAAGCTTGTGCTTAGCTGTTAATTACTTCTACCTTAGTTTATGATTAAATTCGTTTCCGCAAAATGCCACTGTTTTCGCATCTTTTTGTCAAACATCATTTCAAATAAATGTTCTTGCTTCTTATTTTGTGTGAAAGTAGTCTTTTGAAAGACAAGTCAACGAACATTTTGACTAAAAATCCTTAAATTCCCAACTTCATGTCAAAAGACTCAATTCAATGGTATCTTGATTATTGTTAATCTAGTTGAGTCTTTAGTCATTCTTTATTGGACTTTAATCTTGTAATCAAACTCATAGCTAATCTTAGTTATTGAGTTCGTAATTAAATATTTATATATATTTAATAAATTTTTAATACAAATAAGATCGAAGCAAAAGTTACTGGGTTCGTCCAAACCCTAACTGACACTCTCCCTTCGCCCATGCTTACATGTCATGCACTATATCATTAAATTGCTCTACAATTATGCAATCATGTCCAAATTTAGCTAAGGTACAATCTTGCGTGTAGATTGACGTTAACACTTCTATGTTTGAGAATTTTTCATTGAAAAACGTTTCAAAAAGTAAATGTGAAAAATGGAAGGAAGGTCAATTTTCTAAATTTGGATAAACATGTCTTTAATGCGAAGATCATGTAATTTAACATTCATATTAGTACAATAAGTAAAGGGAAAGAAAATTCAAAAGTTTAAGTTGTGGAAAGATAACTTGATAAATATATAATAACCAATCCAAGATAAGAAAGCATTGAATCGGACTAAATAGAAATTTGATTGAAAAATTGGAAGAATAATAAAAACAATAAATTCATACATCATCACTAGTTACACTTTTTCTTTTCTTTTCAATAAGAAAAATGTTTAGCAACATTAGTTATGAATTAGATTTGGCTTAAATAGAAGGAAAGCGACTATACAACTGATGTATATATCAAATCCAGTTCTCAAGAAATAGATTTTAAAGAGGGAATATTTTGTCTTTTGCTCTTCATTCCATTTAGATACAGTATACATCTCTCATGAAGGAATTCTGCTTATTTCTGCAGCTATCTCTCATTTCCATGAAAAACCAGATATTTTTTTGCTACCCCAACATAAATTAGGGTCCATGCTGCATGAAACCTACAAAAGTACAAAAGGAGCATATGAGATATTTAGAGATTGCAACTTAAGAATACTACCTCTACTTTTCTTTTTATCATTTATATCCCGAAGAATAGGTTGGAAATTTCTTTCTCATCTGCCTATGCCTTGGTAGGCAGAGTTACGAAGTACATGTGTTGATGGGAGGTAGCAAGTATCCTGTGGAATAGTCGAGGTCGCACAAACTTGGCCCAAACACCAACCGGCGTTATTTTTTCTAGAAAAAAAAAAGGATGAAAGATGAATAGGTAGAGGCTTAACTCATCAATTTATGATACTCCTACAACATTCTCACTGCATTTTGGAAACTTTAACCAGCAAACTATTCTAACAAGTATGCACCACATGTAAAATATTGGATTCAATTTAACGAGAAGGTCAAAGAATAAAATGTTTTAGTTACTACTTTTCCTTCGGCATTGTCATCTTTTGGAGTTCTGCCATTTGGAAAGGTTCATATACAGACATTTAAGGTCACTAGCTCCTAAAAAGTAGAAATATTATGGGAAGATCCTTATCCTGCATTAATCATACTTGATCAGGTTCCAATGCGCTCACTTAAATTTAAATATGCTTCCCCTTCCCTGCTATATTGCGATTCTGTCCTCCATGCGTCTTCTCCACCCAATCTATTCTAAATTTGTATTTTAACAGCTACAAAAGAAACTAAAAGGCACCAACGTATTTGATATTCTGGCTTTCAAAACGTATCTTTCCTTTTTAACTTGAGGAAATGAACTGCAGATTATCCAAATCACGAGTTAGTATTTATCTCATCAGATATTGTTTAGCCATTGAACTTCGTCTAGAGAGGTAGTGACAACGTAAAGGTGTGATCACGTTGCGGAACATAGACATAACCGAATATAACATTTACCAACATAGAGTTCAAGTCTTAGCATGACATTTCAAGCTTCGGCATTTCTCAAGAATACCAGTTATATCAAAGTTTACACTCAGGAAGGAGTCCTTCAAGTGCATGTTTTGCCTCCTCCCTAAGAAGACATCATTTAACTTTAACACTAACAACAAAGTGAGACAAGACTGGCCGGGCCGAGCAGCACAGCATTTTTGTTATAGCGGTGGTATCCGGCCAGCTTGCATGCACCTCGACTATTACCTCCTACCAACACAAGTACCTAGAAGAACTCACCTAGTATTTTTTGTCTCTGCTAGGATTTAAACATCGGTTTCCAAGGTTTGCACTCATTTCATTTGGCCACTAGACCAGACCCTTGATTGTAGCTTATAACATTTTCTAGAAAAAGGAAGAGGAAATTTCAGATAAAAGAGTTTAACAGCTCCTCATCTCCAGGTAAGTTATCAAGTGATGGAAAGAAAAGCTGGAAGAAACCGTAGTTGCAAAGCAATAATAAATAAGTTACCTGCCAATGTTTCAAGTCAAGCACTCATTAGGTTCTGCTCTAGTCAATTGAAACTGCTTTCTCAGAGCCACCATGTCAAAGTGATTTTCTTACCTTAGCTGCAGCATCAGAAATTTCTCAACATCACATTTGCTGTGTTTGGTTAGAAAAAATACAGTATGTTACCCAGGCCTACAACTCTAAGAAGACAAGAAGTCTAAAACCCGCACAAAAATTTCACATGAATTTGAAATTCTAGCATGTCCTCGAGGTTCTTTTATCCCTTTCCAATCAGTGACATCCCCGATTTTTTTTTTAACTTGATAAATACTAGAACAGTTTCACTTTCACCCATTGAGGTGTTTGATAATTGCAGAGCCAGTCCTTTAAGTTTCAAAACATACAGAAACTTCCCTTGATTGAAGTTTGCAGTTTTTAGCAGTGTTTGTTTCTCATGCAACAGTATCCAATCTAAGAGCAAGACACTACCAATTTTGCAAACTTTGCATTTCATGCAGTAAAGATTTTCTGTTTTCACAAGAATAAACCAAAAGCACAGCAAAGAGAGTGAGTGAGAGTACAGAACGATCACCCAAAACCGGTTCTAATGGGCACATTCAAATGGCATGCAATTATCCATTAAGGGAACTAAACCATTCCATATATTTACTAAGCCAAACTGGCACCTCTCTAATTTTTGTAACTTGAGATGTATGACCGAAATAGTCAATAACCTTTGTATTTGAGACGACCACCATTTTTATTGTTAGCGCATTAAGACATCTCTTATCAGTTCAATGAAATTTGCAAAAGCAGATGTCTCAAGATGACAACTAGTTTAAAAAGGATAATTAAGTGAGTCTTGTAATTAACCATCAGATGGATAAACAATTGACATACACGATGCAAGGGGAAGTCAAAGTTTACATGAACTAATGCTGATCAACTCGACATCGATTTAACCAAACTTTATTCAATTAAGAGTCCCTGAACAATTTGCAAGTCTGACCTGCAATTACTTCACATGGGGAACAAGAGAGTCTTTACTTTCAAAATATCTATTATTCGTCTTGTTCATCGCACTCGCTTAAACTTACAGAAAGCAGAGGTTGTTTTAGAGGTATTTGTGTGCTCAAGCTAAAATCTGAGTATACTAAACTAGTTCAATATAACGTATTAGCCAAGTTCATCCGAGATTTATCTTCTTGTGAACTTACAGCCAGCTGACTACTAGTGCACCAAGTTAAGAAGGCCACATTCTATTGCACCGACAGAGCTTTTGGATGCATTAAAAGGCAGCATATTTTCACCAATTAAAAGGAGAAATCCATCATTTCTGAATTTACATAGGAGAAATAGTACCATCTATAATTCTATTGCAAAAGCATCAGAC
Organism: Nicotiana tomentosiformis; assembly: GCF_000390325.3. Taxonomy (NCBI): domain Eukaryota; kingdom Viridiplantae; phylum Streptophyta; class Magnoliopsida; order Solanales; family Solanaceae; genus Nicotiana; species Nicotiana tomentosiformis. Next base: position 106,284,632 of record NC_090815.1, on the reverse strand, counting down.
AAGGAAGGTAAAGCCCTCGTGGACCCACCACAAAAAGCAACAAAAATTCCACTGAAAGAAAATAATCAAGGAATGTTGAACAATACCTGTACCGATTTCTGACATTTAAATTATGAACATCATCCTCAAGTTCACACAGAAGCTTGCTATGAGTAAGACCATCGATGATGTCCTTATTTTGCAACTCCTTCAACAAGCCAATGGCGTCTTTCACACTTGTTTGCCGGCAGACTTCATCAATTACTGTTCGGAAGGTGATGAAGTCAATTGTTCTTCGGTTTTCGTTCATCTCCCACATGAATTTCACTGCCTCATCAACCTCTCCGCCAAGAGCCAAGGAGTTCACCAGCGAGTTGTACGATTTACTACTAGGTATGAATGCTTTGCACTTCATCTTATCATAAATTTCCTTAGCATTCTTTGTTCGTCCTTGCGCACATAACCCGTGGATCAGATAATCATATGAAAATGAGTTGGGCTGGCACTGGTAAACCACACCCATTTGGTGAAATACCCTAAGGGCATCATTGACATGAAGCGAAAGCACATACCCTTTTATCATGGTATTCAAGGAAAAGATATCTGGTTCAATCCCATTATCGACCATTTGCTTGAAGAGAGACCTTATAGTATCCATATACATGTGATTTATATACGAATTATTCCTCCTACTAAGAAGAGCCGCGAAAAGAATATTATAAGTTTTAATCGACGGCCTACAATCCAATTTCCTACTATTTAACATATGCTTATATATCATCACTGCTCGAGTCAACTTCCTAGCTTCCGTGAAATAATAAATCATCGAATTGAAAAGCGCCTCGGACCCAATAGATGGAACGGCAAGTACTTGATTAACAATATGATCCATTTCTTCATACATTTTCGCTTCACCAAGCCGTTGTATAGCAATATGATACGTCGAAACATCATGCCTAAACCTGTGCTGTTTCGACGCCCAATTAAACAACTCCAAACACACTAAAGGATCATTTTCTGAAGTCATGACATCCCTCAGTTCTTCAGGAGTAAATCTAGGTGGAAGCTGAGTTACAGCCCTTTGAAATCGGGATTCGTCAAGAACAGGCTTTGATGCAGCTCTTGCTCTCCTGTTCATCCTCTTCCTCAAAGATCTTGAGGGAGGTCCTCTTAGCCATGTTGGTGCACTTGAACAATAGAAATTGACAAATTGGGTTTGAGCTAAAAGAGGTCTAGGATTTGATGGGTAGTAAATTTGAGGCCAAGAACACAATTTTCTTGAACTGTAGCTAAAAGGGTACACATATGAATGATAATACAAAATGTTCAAACAAGTAATTTTATTAAAGGTGGGATCTTTAATACAGAAAAGACTTAATTTTGAGCAGGAATGTGCAAAATAGTGCCTAAAAATAAACAGCATATTGAAAGTTATACTACCAAAGAAAGGGATGAATAGCAGGAAAATAGATCAAGAAAATGCTTACTATGTGGAATTCCACTTCTCTCAAATTCTTGGTGATTATTTGGAATGACCCAACTCAATCTGGGTTTCAAGTTTTGGTCTTTTGTAGTTCAAATAAGTTCTACGATTGTGTCGTTTGAAACAAGCAGTGAGCGGCCAAAGATGGTGGATATGCTCACACAGCAGCAACAAAAGGGTGGAAAGGGGAAGTGAAGAAAAATTGGGCAGCTGTATTAATTTTCTTCAAAAGGGTGGAAAGTGGAAGTTTAGAAAATTAATGTATGGCTTTATGCTTTTTCCAGGTGTTACCGCTAAAAGTGAACTATTTTGTTAAAGTAAATGAACTATTAGTGCTAAGTGTGAAAGCTCCTTGCGTGAAAAAATATGTATGACTTTGAGTCTAAAATAAAAGATAATATATTATTTTGGATTTTTTTTCGAAAAGGGTGATAAACTCAATTAGTCGTTAAGTTATTTAACTCAAAATGAGTGAAGAAAAAGTTTATAACTTAACTCGTCTAACTCAAAATTAGATTTTTGCTTTTGTGTAATTGAGATAATAAAGTTATAATCTTTTCATTCCAGTATTTTTGTCATCCTTTATTTATTTTTTTATTTTTATTTTAAAAGGGATATTTTTATATTAAAAATAATTGAATTGATATTCTTATTTTTTTTCGTTGACGTAACTTATTGTAGTCCTCCTAGATACAAATGAGTTACTTGGGACTAATAGTACTGTTGGTATTTATGCATATTTAGCGAGCAAAGTCTTCTAATACTTTTTTAACCATTATTTTCAGTCAAAAACCGATAAACAAATTAAAATAAAGAACCTTGTTTTTAATCAAGTAATAAATTTCAAAGACAATAGACTTTTGAAGAAAATCAAATTGAAGCAAGAACCTGAATTGAAAGGTACGATCTTAAAATCTTTAACCGATCATTCTTTTTGTACCATCTTGGTACGTTTTTTTATAAACTTTTACCTTATAAAAAAAAAATAATAACCGATCATTACTTTCAAAAGAATTTTGGTGGACTAACCCCAAGTGCCTAAAAAACATTATACGTTCAATTATTATCCACAATGTATATCCAGCATCATCTATCTTATTTTCCTACAGCATGGAGTATCTTAATCAAAACTTGTTTAGTCAATATTTATCACGAGATGTTCTGACTGACCTTTCCCCTCAAATTAGATTGATTGCTAATCGTTAGGATTAAGGGTTCATAACATCATAATCATCGTCGTGTCATCCATCATCATCATTAATGTTATATGGCTTTGTCATTATTGTTATAATGATTTGATACAATCAGAGATTAGAAGGGATATACTTAGTGGTTTGGAGTTTAGCGATAAAAAAGTATATACTATCTTCAACAATTAATTTGTATAAATCAGGTTGCTTATGAGAAAAATTACAAGCAAAACTTGTACAATAAACATTCATTGATAGCATGGTAAAAAGATAGTAACCAACATGCTTATCAGATTGAATCTGAGGATTTCTTGTGTTCAAACAAACTGGGAATACGTGAACACAACGAATGCACAAGAATATTGTGATATCTGATTTGGTGTTTAAAATAAATAAATAAATAAATAAATAAATAAACTGGCAAGCACAAATGTGTACCAACACATTTATTCTACCCGCCCTTTTTTATACAGCTATTCTTACAAAAGTCTTCCGTACATATTACAACATGATTTGGGATTGTTTTAACCAACTAAATATAACAATTTTGTATCAGTCCTGAATCTCTTATAAAAAAATAATCAGAATTTTAAAGGCAATTTATATCTGCTCCAACAAAAGAGTAATAACAAATCTAATAGACAAAACTTAGATGCTGCAGTGAATCCAGACCTTGGCTATTGACTGTAATAATCTTTTTAGCTGCTGGAACTCAAAGCAACTGAGAGGACAGCCAAGCTTTGCTAAAAGTAAACAAATGGTACCAAACGTGCTGGCCTTAATAAGATCACCACACATCCCTGAGATATCTTCCATCCATTTGGAGTTTCTTCACAATAGCCTCAGCTTTGGTTGAGTCGACCTTATCCTGGATTTCATTTAAACAAAATAACTAAATAAGATACAGCAAAAGCAATAAGAACATAAGTTCCTGCCTATCAGGACAGTCATATATCAAATCATCCACCATTTAACAGACAGATAAAATTGCTGGATTTACAGCAAATGATGTATTCAAGTCCAGCAGATGAATAAAGCATATACCTGCTCCTGGATTATGGTATGGAGTGTACGATGTACATCCCTGGCCATCCCTTTCGCATCCCCACAAACATATAGATATCCCTCCTGGGAGATTAAACTCCAAACATGGGAAGCCTGCTCATACGTCATAAGTTGCATTAGAATCACTTAGCTTATTACAATAGAGCTCAAGTCTTATTTTATCAGCACACTCACCTTTTCCAGCATTTTATGTTGAACATACTCTTTCTGGGGTCCTTCCCTTGAAAATGCAATAATCAGCTCTGATATTACACCTTGATCCACAAAACTCTGAAGCTCCTCCTCATAAATAAAATCCTAAAACCAAATATCAAAGTAAGGATATTTACCAGAGGGTATCACTTATCAGACATCACAAATATATAAATTTGTAATCAGTCATAACCTACCATTCTACGATTCCTACAACCAAAAAACAACAAAGCAGGACCAAGTTGAGCCCCATCTTCCTTCAATGCTGCCCTTTCCTGAAAAATCCATCCGTCTTAGAGCACTTGCACCAGAACAAGCAATACTAATTTAAAAACAAAAAGGCAACTGTCGCACCTGCAGGAATCCCCTAAATGGTGCCAAACCAGTACCAGGTCCCACCATGACAATTGGAACTGAAGGGTCAACCGGTAACTTGAAATTAGATGGCCTAATGAAGATGGGAGCAAAGCTGAAATTTTGACTTTTCTCCAACGGAACTGCATTCTGTTTATTTTTTAATGCGCTCAAGATGTCAGTACAAAACCTATGTGCTTGTATAAAGAGCAAAACTAATTAGATGTGCAAGGAAACATAACAAGGACTTGAATTGTGACGACACATGTATAAGATCCTTTTAGTACCTTCATCCAAGTCGAACACACTCCTTTGTGAATCCGGCCAGTGGGAGTTGGACCATAGACTAGTGCACAGGTCACATGGACTCTAGCAGGAGCAAATCTACAGATGACAAAAAATGGTTCCATCAATTTAATTCACCAATGCTGAGGCCAAGTATACTGCACTTATGTTTTATGGATTTGTAAAGTTCTATCTGCCACAGTAATCAGACAAGACTACACACCGAGGAGATGACGAGATTGAATAGTAACGAGGCTGTAAACGAGGGGCAACCGCTGCAAAAAATACACCAAGAGGAGGCTTTGCCGAAGGGAACTCAGCCATTACTTCAAGAAGACTTCTTTGACTTGCAACAATCCATGCAGAATACTCATCCTGATGAAACCAAAAACAAGGGCATATTAGTGTGTCAATTTAACCTCGTGGGTTTACCCCCACCCAGAGAAAGTCCACAGAACTACTTCCTGTCAATGGTGAATCAGCAATATAGCCAGAACAAAATGAAAGAAGATGGAACCGCATAATCAGAACTACTTCATTGTTAACAGAAGATTAACAGCATGATCAAAATTACTTCACCTTGCCCTGTGGAGATGCCAAGAACTTAAGCTTTTCTGCTTCACTAGGTTCGGCTGCATGAGCAGCCAATGCAATCAAAGTAGTCTGAAAACACATAATTTAGAATCTCCAGTAAAGCAATGCAATATTAACCGCTATAATAAGTAAAATGTAATATCTTATGAAGACAGACCTTCCGCGGAGGATTCAGAAGATCTGCGTAACGTGCAAGTGCAGCACGCAGTGTGCAAGGACCAGGGAAAGGTGGGGGCAATGAGCCTCCAAGAGCTGTACCGTCCTCCTTGTCAGTATGAATAGAGAATATTAAGTCTAATGACTGCCCCAGCAATCTCGCAGCTTCCTCAACAATTTCTTCAGGATTTTCAGCATAAACACCCACATGATCTCCTGTTTCATAGCTGAGAATTGGAAGAAAATGATGCATTACACCACAAAGCTTATATACAATCATCATAAGCACAGGTATGCAACAAAAGGTACAACAGCTCACGCACTTCATGAAAAATGATAGACAAAGAGATAGATTAGCATAACCATCCATGGATAAGAAGAGTAAGCACACAACAAGCAATTGAACTCTAACCATGCTAATTTGTCTTCACTAACAGAAGATAGAAAATTTTATTACAAAACACCCGCATAAAATATAGAGAAAGATCTAGTTCTTATGGCAAGCCATTAAAGGAGAGGGAGCCACCAAAACTACCCCTTAGACCTTCCTCCACTAAGAATAAAGCCTTTCGGTCAGCACATGCAGCGAGAAAATCTTTACTGTATCTTCAACACATTGCAAAGCATATCAAAGTATGAATTTGCTCTATATGTAAACTGTACCGATGGGACATTTTATGACTTATGATAATAAGATAGAACACTTCGAATAGAATGGCACGCGTGACAGAGAAATCCTTCGTTAACTGCTTCACCTACCTAAGACCTTTCTCTTATATTTTGGCACACAATATCATCAACCATATAAACAGAAGAAATGTACAAACTTACGAAATCCCAGTGCCAGATATATCAAACTCCAAATGTATACATGAGCGATCAGAATCGGGTGTGTGAAGCTCTCTTTGAACAGCAACATTTACTCTGCAGGTAAAAAAGGGAGAACTATCTGTAAGAAGCTAAAAGGCTGAATCAAAAAATAGAATGCTCATTTGATTACTTACTTGCATGGATGGTGGATGTCATACGAAGTATTTCCATTAGCCATGCGGGCATGCTTATCCTCATGAGTCGACGTGGTATCATGGATAACCAAACGATATTCAGAAATTGCAGCTGTATATGGAGTGGCTGCAGAATTTGCATCATCCTCATCTCTAAGTATTTGATCCAATTCAGGCCACAGTTGTTCTCGCCTAAGAACACAAATCAAGGTAAATAACCAAACACCAAACTTTGTCTGTTTGTCCCGTCATATCATCTCAGAGATGCATAAAGAATGATTCAAATAACATAACAAATTGAACAAACAAAGAAGGGTCGGTTTAATTACCAGGCTGCAAAATCATCTTCAATGCACTGATCATCATCGCCAAGGCCAACAGGCACAATACGTTTTGCACCTGTGATACAGTGAGTCCAACTAAGGTATGAACTAGTTTGTATTAAAATGATCATCACATGTTAACAAATAGCAAGAAAGTGAACTTGAGAATCGGCTGATAATAGCTTTTCAACAGAAGCCTCTGGGAACAAAATATCTTCATAAAGCGCCTATAACTGAAAAGTAAACTGCACCAATCTTCACTTAAAGAAGTATAAGATTGAGCATATCAGGACTATATAACCCCAACTCAAAAGACAAAAATTAGGTGCTCCAAGAAATGCCAGCAAATTAAAAATCATTTCAAATTACTAACTCCTGGTAGTTGGGAAATGCATAGAATCAAAAACAATCGCGATTACACAACACAGTCTAGTTGGGTAAAAACTGGAGGCATAATTTATTTGGCAATATCATCCAACAACTTTCGAGCAGATGTTTTCTTCGTATGTTGAAAGTTGACGCAAGAATGGTAGAACATATGCCATAGTGGAAAGGCCATATATACACACCTTGTTCACTTAATTGTTCATCTATCACCTTCCCAATCTGTTCCAAAAGATCTTTGTCAGATAACAAAACAGGAATGTGGAAAAGACAGTAACAAACATCTAGCAAATACCTTGTTAAAATGTTCATATTGGCGATTACCCAATCCAAAAACACCATAAGTAAGGTGCTGCAGCCACGTGCCCCGTTCTTGTCCCTAAACATAAAACACAAATATAAGGTTCCATGCACAAAAATAAGAAGTTGCTCTGAAAGAAGCGTATTGAAAGTGCAATGATGCTCATAACTCCTTTTTCTACCTCAGTGAACCACTTGTAAAACCTTGCAGCATTATCAGTGGGCTCGCCATCCCCATAACTAAAGTATCAGGTGTAAGAATGTAAGGGTTTGCATGAACTGTCTTCTTAAGTTAAAGCAAATAGAAAACCAAAATTGACAGATGCCAAATGAACATATCTCTTACGTTGCCACCATGAAAAATGCTACTGTCTCTTTCTTCAGTTTCTCCTCATACAGATCATCATCGGCAGCATAATCATCCTATGGTTGAAGGTTATGTTATCAGAGAAAGGAGACACAAAGCAAGGAATTCAAGATATATCACTCAATTCGACTTACCATGTCTACAACTTTCACTACTGCCTTCTCATAACTTGCTTTTATCTCCTCTGATAAAGCCTGACCGGAAACATAATACTAAATTATTGATCAAGAACATGCAGACCACCAGTCTTTAGACTGAAATGAGCATGCAGAAAAGATGAGATTTTTGGAAAGCCTCTTGAAGTGGATACATGACTGTGCCACATCTTAGTTACATAACTTATGTTGCTACTGCTATGTGCCTTAGGGATGAGAATTCAAACTTTCAAGCAAGCAATTTGATATTTCCGTCATGCAGAAAGACCAGGATTTTTAAAGGCCTTGCTGCAGTAGACAAGGCCAGTGGCAGACTCAGTTACATAACTTCATCTTGGTTATGCAACGTGCATTAAGGATGAGAATTCAAACTTAAGCAGCAGCAATTTGCTCATTAAGAAACCGAATCACGTTTAATTGTAGAAAAAGGGGGGGGGGGGGAGGGGGAGGGAATGAATAATCCGATCAACAAGTTCAGTGTCCAGCAGAATCTCCATAGCCATTATACCGTGATCAGAAAATGGAAGTTAAGAGAAATGCAACAGAAACACTGAGATTACAGAAAACACATTATTATCATTCCCAGGAGAAGAAACAAGAAAGATATCTATGGATTAGCCAACTCTGGAGAAGAACTTCTGGACTACTGTACATGAACCGACTTGAACCTCTGTCTAGACCTCATAATCTGTTGAACTTTAATGAGAAAGTTAAGAATATAAGTAACTTTCTACATGATCCATTCCCCTCTTTCTCAAGTTAAAAAACCAAGAATCACTATATAGATAAACATCAAAGAAGCAATAAAATGAACCAATCAGCAGGGGAATCTAGGAGCTTCTCTTTTCGTTTTTAAATAACAGTTTTTTCTACATTATTTTTTAAAATAAAAGTGTCGTCTGGACCAGCTTCCCACTGTTCCACCAAATACCTGCTACCTCTCGCCCGCACACCAAACACAGGGCAGGTAACTCCACCCAACAAAGCTTAAAGGGGATCTAAAACTTTAAGTAACCACAGCACCCACTACTCAACTTAAGGGATAACGTTTGAACCCAGTAGCTTTCGGCTCAAACTTTATATATGTGTTAAAATTTCAGAAAAGTAAATCAAATGTAACAGTCATAGAATTCCGAACTCGAACGTTCAAATCCTGGATCCGACTCTGCTACTCATATACTCATATGTGATACTGGATGTGAATTTAGTATAACTATATATCTACTACAACTTTCTAATTCTATATATACACAGCGCAAGTAAAAAGGCAAAGATCTTTACTTTTCTTCATAAAATGAATATATATACCTTTGCAAAACCCTCAGCAGTACCAGTTTGAGTACCGAAAAATACGGTGACCTTAACTTTTCCAGGTTCTAGCTCAATCTCCTCCTCCGACTCCACATGTAAGGACTTGGGGAACACGATAGGCTTCACTTCTTTACTCCGATCACTTGATCTCTTCAAAAACAACACCACTAACCCAACGATGACTGCAAACGACGTCGTCAGTAGCACCAACACCGTATCGCTCCCCAACGACACTCCTAACGCCGATTCAATTGATCTCACTAACTCCGAACTCGAGTCCATAATAGTAGGGTTTTCGAGTGGAGGAGGACGGCGGAGGAGACGGAGGAGGAAGGAGGAGGTTCTGGTTGGTTGTGGTGGTGGGTTTTATGTTGTGTGAGATTTTGACCAGAAGTTTTCTTAATGCTCTGTTTGGGTGGATCTTAAATCGAAACAAGGAGAAAAAGAAAAAGAAAAAATAAAGGGGAAAAAGGAGAAGACTTTTTGATTAATAAATAAAGAGAGAAAAGAAAAGGAAAAATAGTACTTGCTGAATTTTTGTTGTGACTTGTCTGAAAAGAGAAGAAAAAACAAGCTGTACTTTTTGTGGGGTCGGGGGTTGGGGTAGTTGACAAATGAGAAGCTTCTAATCACTTCTTTGTGTTTTTTTTTTTTTAAAGAAAAGTGATTATTATTGGATTTTTCACTAATAATATTGAAAAACAACTTTTTCAAATGATTTTAGTAATAAGTATTACATTTGTTTTTTGTTTTTTTGTCTATTTCAAAAAATATAAATTTTATAATATTTAAAATAATTTAACTTAGACTTTTCTTTTTATTTTTAACTAGATAATTAACAGCCGTATAAATATTTATATCTCTTTTCAAATTATAATTTTTAAAATAAATAGTACTACCTTTATTTTGTTAGGATCTGAAATTGCTTTTTATCATGTCATAACAATTTAACACGCATTATATTTATACTATATGTGCTGGTAATAATTGTTGAGTTTTTCACGTAATTGGCTTTTTTTGTCTTTTTGCAATATACTACAAACTTTTAGTATCAACTTGTTTCAACTTACACGTACCTATTATTATATTTCTAAATTTGCAATGATTTTAACCATATATATCCTTTTCGAATTCTTTTGATGAAGTTGACTCACAAACATGGGAGAGGACAGAAGTTTTTGTAGGATTATGCTCTGCATTATTTATGTGAAGATGGAGCACACATCTACATTAATTATAATTCTAATCTCTGTTTGATATAATATCAGAAATGCTTCATAATAGTAGCAATGATAACAAGAGTATTTTTCTATAATAATAATAAAAAAGATGACCTTGCACTCGATTAAGTTTTTAAATAGTATATACTGTTTAATATCGATCAATACATTATTATTTGTTTGTCTGACGTAAAAAGTAGGTAATAATCAAAAGTAATAAATTATAGTTTTCTATTCTAAGAGTGAACATCAACTCTAATTGCTCGTTACAAATATTATGATGCTTGCAATCTGCATTGTACAAAAATCAACTCCCTATCTTTTCTTTTTAGACTTATAAGCATATTTGTTCAAGCTTCTCCAAGTCAAAAAGTATTTAGTTTTTTTTTTTTTTTAAATGTCTTTTTAAAATTGAAGTATTTGGCCAAATTTTTAGAATAAAAAAATAATTTTGAGTAGAAGCAAAAACAGTTTTGAAGAAGCAGAAAAAAACAGTTTTTCCCCAAAAGTACTTTTTAAAAAATATTTTTGAGAAAAATACACTTAGAAGCACTTTTTAAAAGAGTGACCAAACATAAATTGTTGCTCAAAAGTAATTTTTAAACTAATTAATCAAACACAAACTGCTTCTTAGCAAAATTAATTTTGAGAAAAATATTTTTTTTAAAAATAATTTTCAAAATAATTTAATTTTAAAAATTTGGCCAAACAGACTATTAAATCGCTGCAATAAGAAGTTGAGAAGAAGTAGTTAAAGAAAAAGTATGGTGAAATCCACATTTCAATTTCTAAAAAGTAAAGGAAAGGCATTCATAGAAGCGTGAGTAATTAGTTATCGGAAATGGCATATGTGGTGCCTTTCTGCTACTCCAATTCCAAGGCAAAGAGAATGCCTCAACTTCCTTTTAGACGTGTCAAAACTACATTCACGGATTCGCGCAATATTCACTTCGTCACGATGTTTGACTAGACACAAAATTTAAATAAGAATTATTTTTTAAAATTTATTGTCTAAATCAAGTTATAAATATTTATATAATTTTTAATCATCTCCCCAAGAGTAAAATAAAAAATTTAAAATTAAATTATTTTCGAAATAATTTTTATTGGGATAGACACAAAAATTAAGATAAATGGAGTGTTAATTACTAAGTCTTAGTCTTGATACGTGTGAGCTAAACATTTCATTAATTTGATTGTTGTGAATAAAATCTACAATATTCAAGTTTTAAACTTGTACTCAATTAAACTCGGCCCATAAGTTTATTACGTAGAAATTTCTCAGAATTAAAAAAATGTACATTTACTTACTCTTCCTTAAGTTTATTTTATTTTTTTTCAAAAAAAATGTTTATATATTTTTTCATGAGTAGGAGGGAACTTGTGAATATATAATGGAAGAAGAAAAACCAGAGTGCGTTTATGTATAGAAATGTTGCACCTTAATCTATATATATATATTAAAGGAATAAAGTTACCATATATAATTGGCATTGTAGTTAAGTCAAGTGGCAGGTTAATCTATATCTATCTATATATATATATATATATATATATATATATATATATATATATATATATATATATATATATATATAAAGGAATAAAGTTACCATATATAATTGTCATTGTGGTTAAACCAAGTGGCAAGCTAATAAATGCCAATAATATATGGTAACTTTATTCTATATTTGGCTATGTTAGTCATATATATATAACTAAATTTAAATTAAAGGATAATTTTTAATTGATAGATAAAATTTTTAAATTTGAATTAAAATAAAAAATAAATTTATCTTTTGGAATCATACTTAATTCGGTTAATGATCATATGCAATTATGTTAGGAACTTTTGTTATCTTTTCTCATTATTTAAATATTACTTCGCCTCTCGCAAAAAATAATAATAATAAAACTACTCATATAACTATAAAACTCTTTCACATCTAAAACCATATAATTAAAGTTCTTTAAAATACTATAACTAGATTTGAATAAAGGGAATTTTTTTAAAATAAATATAATATATAGAGTACACGTCTATGTTTATCGAGATAACAAAAAAGAGTTTAAAAATCAAATAAAAGTTTACTTATATATATAATGAAATAAACCTACATGCTAGAGAAAGAAACATCACAAAAATAAGTCAATATTCAAAAAAGTTATTTTTTTTCTTTTTGAAGAATGTTTGTTTGACAAGTCAATTTGTATAAAAGGCCACCCAAAAAATAGCAAACCTTTGGCTATACAATTGCTATCATTAATTTCAATTTAACACATTCTAGGAATTGAATGATATAAGCTGAAATCTCTTCATTTAGCTGCAGTCAAGCCAACATTGTAAGGGTATAATACTTTTTTCGTTGAAGAATATTAGTTGTGAATCATTAGATTATATGAAAGGTTTTTTTCTCGAATTTTAACAAGAGGGGTATTAGTTTCTAATTGACAGTTTCTATATCGATTTTCAAGTGTAATAAAATATATATTTTAAAAAATAAAATTGGTATGACGTGATTTTTTTTTTAAATGTAAATAAATTATTTTGAAATGGAAATATTTTTTAAAATATAACATAATTTTAAAAATAAAAGGATAAGATATTTTTGAATTTTAGTAGAGAGTTTTTAAAATTATTATAATAGAAGTCATATCATGGATAAAATCAAGTAACCAAGATCTTATGGAATATTTACATACATATCTGACCAGATTTATATTTTACTTTTTATAGTTGATATACATAGATGATATGCCGACAACACGTGATTATACACATATTACATATGAATTATATATAAATTAAATATCTTTTAATTTTTTAATTTAAGTAGTTGGGTGAGTACCTATTTAGGTTGATTAGATAAAGCAAAAACAAAAATATGAAAGAATTTCAACCAAATACTAAAAATATAAATAAATTTCTTATGTAGACAATTTCTATTATAACTCATCCTTTTATAGTGAAATAAATTAATTTTTGAAACAAAATAAAGAAAAACAAAAAAAATAAGATAAAAGAAAATAAATTTAGAAAAAAATAGATGGGAAATCTAAATTTTGGAAGTTGATCACATCGATTTCAAATATATATATTTTTTTTCAACTCAAATACCTATATTATAAGATAAGAATTTTTTAATTTACATTGTGTGTTGTTTTTCAAAAATCACTATTAGTAACAAACTATATAGGGTACACGTCTATATTTATCCATATAATAAAAAAGTCAATTACAAGTTTACTTACATATATAATGAAGTAAACCTACATGCCAGAGAAAGAAACATCACAAAAATCAGTCAATATTCAAAAAAAGTTATTTTTTTTCTTTTTGAAGAATGCTTGTTTGAAGAGTCAATTTGTATAAATGGATGTCAAACAAATAACAAAACTTTGGCTGTACAATTGTTATAATTAATTTTAATTTAGCACCTTCTAGGAATTGAAGGGTATAAGCTGAAATCTCTTCATTTAGCTGCAGTCAACACTGCAATGGTATAATATTTTTTTGTTGAAGAATATTAATTTTGAATAATTATATTATATAAAAAATATTTTTTTTCGAATTTCAACAAGAGGAATATTGGCTTTCTAACTGATAGTTTCTATATCGATCTTCAAGTATAACAAAATATATATTTTAATAAAATTGGTATGACGTGAAATATTTTTTCAAAAAAATTAAATAAATTATTTCGAAATGGGATTGTTTTTTAAAATATAATGTAATTTTTTAAAAAAAAAGGATAAGATACTTTTGAATTTTAGTAGAGTTTTTTTAATTATTATACATATCATAGATAAAATCAAGTAACCAAGATCTTATGGAATAATTCATAAATATCTGGCCAGATTTATATTTTACTTTTTATAGCTGATATACATAGATGATATAACGAAAAACGTGATTATATACTTATTACATATGAATTATATATAAAATACATATCCTTCAATTTTTAAATTTAAGTAGTTGTAGCACCTATTTAGGTTGATTAGATAAATCAAAAAGGAAAATATGAAAGAATTTCAACGAAAGACAAAAAATATAAATAAATTTATTATGTAGATAATTTCTATTATAACTCATCCTTTTATAGCGAAATAAATTAATTTTTTGTAACAGAAAAAAAAACATAACAAATAAGATAAAAGATAAATATAGAAAAGAATGTATGGAAAATCTAAAAATCATAAATAAGAGATGACAATAAATTTCTCAAAAATTTAGAAGCTGATCTTATTGATTTTAAATATATATTTTTTCAACTCGAATACATAGATTATAAGATAAGGCTTTTTTTTTTAATTTATATTGTGTGTCGTTTTTCAAAAATCACTATTACTAACAAACTGATATGATATTCGAATATGAATTTAAATGCAATTTGAGTTGTTTGCATTGAGGTTAAGCCAAGTGTGGTGTCGAGAGAAATTTACTTGGTAATCTTAAGACAATATGCGCAATGTTATATAAAAAAAATCACCTAAATTAACATTTAATGATTCAAAGAACAAAAAATATGTATATATAGGGTATTCAAAATTCAAATCCGTGGGTAAAAATATCGATAAGCTCAAAATAGAGTCATACTGAAATAAAATTTCACCGGCAATAAAATTATTTAAATTTTTAGATAGCCGATTAAAGTGAATTTTAAATTAAGGATAATATCTTCATTGCATCATTATAAAGATAATCATTATTGAAATATATATAAAGTTTTAGAAATTGGAATTTCAAAATAGAAATATTTTTTAAAAGATAACAACATACCAAATAAGAGTTCAAGTCGTAGTAAAAGAGTCATGTCGTAACCAAAGAGTCGTTCATATTTTGTCAACCTTTGTGTTTTTCCATAAATACGAGTTATTATTTCGTTTCGTGACTATTTTTAGATTCCGTTGACACCAATGAAAATTATGCAAAAAAATGTTATCACTACAAGATTTGAGAAAATGTTAGTCTTTTTTCATATAGTGTTTCTGTCACGACCCGAAATTTCCACCTTCGGACCGTGATGGAGCATAATATTTCACTTGCTAGGCAAGCCAACGTTAGAATAATATTAACCAATTTTTAAAAAATCTTTAAATTATTAATAATCAAAGAAACAAATGCGGAAGCAAAGTTTGAAATATGGTGAAATAACCCATAAAAATAACGGTGTCTAAATACTATCCCAGAATTGGTGTCACAAGTGCACGTGCTTCTAGAATAAATACAAATAAAGTCTGAATAAAATAAAGTTGTCTGAAAATAAACACACAGCTAAAGTAAAATAGACGGGGACTTCAGAACTGCGGACGCCATGCAGTTATACCTCATGTCTTCTGTGATAGCTGAAATCCGAGCAACTCGATGGAACGCCGCTGGGACCAACTCCAAAATCTGCACAAGAAGTGCAGAGTGTAGTATCAGTACAACCGACCCCATGTACTGGTAAGTGCTGAGCCTAACCTCGACGAAGTAGTGACGAGGCTAATGCGGGTCACTTACATTACCTGTACGCAATATTAGTAACAACAACAATAATAGAAATAAATCAGGTAACTCATTTATAATAATTGAAGTCAATTCAGCAATTATAACCAATTATCATTTCCATCAATTTTGTTGCAGCGTGCAACCCGCTCTCACAATATATTCACATTCGGTTCTGTTGCGGCGTGCAACCCGCTCCTCCAATATATTCATTTTAATCAAGTCTGTTGCGGCGTGCAACCCGATCCACCAATATATATATATATATATCGACTTTTAAATAAGTCTGTTGCGTCGTGCAACCGGATCCTCCAACATGGACTTTTAATAAGTCTGTTGCGGCGTGCAACCCGATCCTCCAATATATTCATTTCAATCAATTCTGTTGCGGCGTACAACCCGCTCCTCCAGTATATTCTTTTACCAATTCTTATAGAAGAAATTTTCCAAATAAATGCAACAATTAATATGAAATTATAAAACAACAAGCATACAATAATTATGATTTAATCATGAACCAGACAATGTCAAATAGCAAATTATTATAGAAATCAGGGTGAAAATAGGCATTTTAATATTTGATATGCTAAATGTCAAATAACAATTAAGATACATAATTCAAGTAGCATGTAACAATTAATGCAGGAATTCAAGAATTAATACTTGGCAAAGAATAGGAGAGCAATAATTACTATAATAACTAATTCATGATTTAAAACAATTTATGATTTTTCAAGTGATTATGCAAACAATTAATTTGACGACGTATAGACACTCGTCACCTCGCCTATTGGTCGTTCACATGCATTTCACATAACAAATAATTTAAGGGTTCTATTCCCTCAAGTCAAGGTTAACCACGATACTTACCTCGCTTTGCAAATTCCAATCAATTACTCAACCACAACTTTTCCTTCTAAATTTATCTCCAAACGTTTCAAATCTATTCACAAACAATTCGATATATTCAATACTAATCATAAGAATTAATTTCATATGAATTTATAAATTTTTCGGATAAAAATTCAAAATTCATTAAAATATTTGGTAGTGGGACCCACATCTCAAATTCTGAAAAAACTTACGAAATTCGAACACTCATTCCGAGACGAGTCCAACCATATAAAATTTATCAAATTCCGATGTCAAATGGACCTTCAAATCTTAAATTTTTATTTTTGGAAGATTTTATAAAAATTCCAATTTCTTCCATCTAAATCCGAAATAAATGATGAATATAGATTTAGATCTATGAAATACAATCACTATATGATGAAGAACACTTACCCAGTTCGAAATCGTAAAAAAACTCCTTTGAAATCGCTCCTAAACCGAGTTCTAATTGAGGGTTTGTGAAAAATAAGAAAAATTCCGTTTTGGTTATGTTTTAAGTGCTGGGCGACAGTGTTCATCGCGTTCGCGAAGGGTACTGGCTGCCAAGCCTACGCATTCGCGAGACCCAGCTCGCGTTCGCGATGGTTACTCCCCCTGGCCTTCGCGTTCGCGAGGCATTGCTCGTCTTCGAGATGAAAGAACGGCTGACTCCCCCTCCCCAGTGCCTAACACTACGCGTTTGCGATGGGCTTGTCGCGTTCGCGAAGGGTAACGCCCCCATTGCTTCGCGTTCACAACCAAGCTTTCGCGTTCGTGAAGAAAAAATCTTCAGCTGCCCAGTTTACTCTTCGCGTTCGCGAGAGTACCTTTGCGAACGCGACGAAGGACATGCTAGAACAGCTGCTGCAGCAAAATACGAGATTTCCAAAGTCCAAAACATCCCATGGCCTATCCGAAACTCACCCGAGCCCTTGGGGCTCCAAACCAAACATGCACACAAGTCTAAAAATATCGTACGAACTTGCTCGCGCAATCAAATCGCCAAAATAACACATAGAACTACGAATTTAGTACCAAATTAAATGAAATTCTCAAGAACACTTTAAAACTTATATTTTTACAACCGGACGTCCGAATCACGTTAAATCAACTCCGATTCTCACCAAATTCGACAGACAAGTCATAAATATTATAGTGAACCTACACCGGATTTCGGAATCAAAATACGGACCCGAGGTCAATTAATCCAACATCAGTATTTTTTTAAAAATCATTAAGCTTTCAAGCTTTTGATTTTTCATCAAAATTCCATATCTAGAGCTAGGGACCTCGGAATTCGATTCCAGACATACGCCCAAGTCCCAAATCACGATACGGACCTATTGGAATTGTCAAAATACTGATCCGGGTCCGTTTGCTCAAAATATTGACTAAAGTCAACTCAGTTGAGTTTTAAAACTCTATTTTACATTTTAATCCATTTTTCACATAAAATTTTTTCAGAAAATTGTACGGACTGCGCACGCACGTCGAGAATTGATAAATGGCGCTTTTTGAGGTCTTAGAACACAAAATTACTTATTAAATTTAAAGATGATATTTTGGGTCATCACAGTTTCTTAATTAATATCTAACGATTATCTATAATTATCTAGAAGGTTTAAAGCTTAAGTTTATTTAAATATAATTCAAATAAATTAGTTATTTAATATGGTTAGTGTCATATATAAAAATGGAGTTATACTGGAAAACAAATTCACGGGCTAAAAAATTATTTAAATTTTTAGATAGTTGGCTAAAATAAGTTTTGAATTAAGAATAATATTTTCACTTACATTATTATAAAAATAATAATTATTAAAAAATAAAATTTTAGAAACTGAAATTTAAAATAAAAATATTTTTTGAAAGATATCAACATACCAAATAAGAGTTCATGTATTAGTGAAAGAGTCAAGTCGTATCCAAAGAGTCCTTCATAGTCTCAACCTTTGATTGTTTTGCCATAAATATGAGTTATTATTTTGCTTAATGACTATTTTTATGATCCAATAACACCGGCGAGAATGGTACCAAAAACGATAATAGAATTATAACTAGTAGATTTGAGAAATGATTAATCTTTTTCACGTAGTGTTTCTTAATTAATATTCAATGATTATCTATATTTATCGAGGATGTTTAAATTTTAAGATTATTTACATATAATCTAAATAATTTAAATAATTGACATGATTAATGTCCGCACATTCGCGCGGGTGCTAATAATAGTAACACTTAAAATATGAAGTAAAAATGTGCCTTTTATGGAGCTTTCGATGAGATGACAACTCCATTTTTAACCATTATTTTCGCGATTGTAATTGTCACCTCAATAGGGATATCATTTCGATGTTTGCTTATTAAAGTCAAGGCGGTCAATTATTGACGTTTTCCTTTTCCTAATAAAAAAATGAAAGAATAATTGTCACTAGGGGGAGCCACATTATTATTTGTAGGTTTGGTCGAATCCAGTAGCTTCTATTGAAACCCTGTATTTGTATTAGAAAATTCAATGAATATGTCTAAATTATTAATTTAGAACCCAATAACTTAAAAAGATTATAATCTCAAACCCATAAGGTTCAAATCTCAACCCACGCCTATGATTGTTACGATCTAAGGTCACATCATGTATTGTTCATTTAAGTCCAATAAATCTTACGTATTTGTTCTTCGAACTATGTTATTATTGGGCCCAAACGCACGCATATCATATGAATTTATGTTATGATTTATAAAACGCTTTACTTTCTTGTCTCGTTGCCTAATCATATTGTGATGACCTAAAATGTTATTTTTAAATTTAATAATTAATTTTGTGTTCTAACAAATTAAAAATCACTATTTACATTCCTCGACTTGCGTGCGCAGTCCGTAAAATTTTTCGGAAAGTTTTCAGGTAAAAAAATGGATTAAAATGTGAATTAGAGCTTTAAAACTCAACTAAGTTGACTTTGGTCAATATTTTGAGTAAAACGGATTCGGATCAGCGTTTTGACAGTTTCGATAGGTCCGTATCGTGATTTGGGACTTAGGCATATGCCCGGAATCAAATTCCGAGGTCCCTAGCCCGAGATATGGAATTTTGATGAAAAATTAAAAGTTTAAGTTTAAATAGTGACCGGATATCAAATTATGTGCAAACGACCTCGGAAAAGAATTTTGATGATTCCAACAGTTCCGTATGGTGATTTTGGACTTAGGAGCATGATTGAAATTTTATTTGAAAGTACGTAGTAGAATTAGGCTTGAAATGCCAAAAGTTAAATTTTTGGGAAGTTTGACCGGGGGGTTGACTTTTTGATATCGAGGTCGAAATCCGATTCTGGTAATTGGAATAGGTCTTTTATATCATTTATGACTTGTATGAAAAATTTAAAATCATTTTGAATTGATTTGATGTGTTTCGGCACAAGATATAGAATTTGAAAGTTCAAAGTTCATAGATTTTGATTTGAGGTGCGATTCGTCGTTTTGATGTTGTTTGGAGCCTCGAATAAGTTCTTATTGTATTCTGGGACATGTTGGTATTATTGGTTAAGGTCTCGAGGGTCTCAGGTGGATTTCGGAAGGTAAACGAAATGGATTTCGGACAAAGAAGGCTGCTGGAAATTTCTATTGCAGAAATTTCTGGTGCGTGGAGCCAAATTTGGAAGCTAATATCTCGTAATCTATAAGGAATCGGAAATTTTTTAAAACATAAAAGTTGTAGCCCTTTGATTCTAGTTTTCAGAAAATTAAACCATTCATTATTTGAACATTTGTAAAGAAAGTTATGATAGATTGAATGAAGGCTAGTAGAGCAGTTTCACCAGAAATTTCTGATGCGTGGAGCCGACTTTGGAAGCTTATATCTCTAAATTCATAAGGAATCGGAAAATTTTCAAAACATAAAAGTTGTAGTCGTTTGATTCTAGTTTCCAGAAAGTTAAACCATTCATTATTTGGACATTTGTACATAAAGTTATGATCGATTGAAGGAAGGCTGGTAGAACAGTTTCTGATGGACTTTTATTGACGAAAAATGGACTTTTAGTGACGGATTGACAGAAACTTAAGGACCAAAAATGGTCATTTCATTCATTTCGTTTGGATTTTTGGAGCACGGTTCTTTGGCGATTTTTGGGCAATTTTTACGGAAAAACATTGGGGTAAGTGTTCCTTATCCTATATTGATTATATTTCATGATTCCATACTCATTTACATCATGAATCCGTGAATTTATGGAAGAAAAATCAAGATTTTTGCAAAATCTTCCAAAAATGAAAATTTAAGATTTGGAGGTCGAGTTGTTATCGGATTTTGGTAAAATTGATATGGGTGGACTCGTAATTGAATGGGTTATCGGATTTTGTAAGTTTCGCCGGATTTCGAGATATGGGCTCTACGGGCAAATTTTGAGCTAATTTCAGATTTTATTGAAAATGTAATATTTTCTTATGAAATTAATTACTATAATTTATGTTGACTGTATCGAATTAATTATGACTAGATATGAGTCGATCGGAGTCGAAAAATCGAGGAAAAAATATAATACTTGGTTAAATTAGAGCAAGTCGAGGTAAGTGACTTGTCTAACCTTGTGTGGGGGAAATTTCTCCTAGGATTGATAATTGTAATATGTGAAAAATCGTGTACACGAGGTGACGAGTGTGTACACAGGCTAAATGTAAAAGATTATATTTAAATTGTGTAGATCACTGTTGCGCATTAATTAAATTATTTTATTTTGTTATATTCTTCATTATTGATTTAATGTTTATATTTTAAATTTTCTTGACCTTTTCCTGCTAATTATTTTATTTGTTTAGTTGAAACTTGGTTTCTTTTATTCTGTGCATTATTTGAAGGCTGATTTTCTTTAAATTAAATATTATTAATATGAAGTATTTGACATTTTTAAACTTGATATTGAAGCAACGTATTAAAGATTTTGAAATATTATTTTTCTGAATTATTTATTCCTAAATATTATTGTTGAATTATTTTGATATGAGCCTTGAGCTCTTTATTGTGAAAAAATATTATTGTTGAATTATTTTGACATGAGCCTTGAGCTCTTTATTGTGGAAAAATATTATTGTTGAATTATTTTGACATGAGCCGTGAGCTCTTTATTGAGAAAAAAATATTATTGTTGAATTATTTTGACATGAGCCTTGAGCTCTTTATTGTGAAAAAATATTATTGTTGAATTATTTTGACATGAGCCGCGAGCTCTTTATTGTGAAAAAATATTATTGTTGAATTATTTTGACATGAGCCGTGAGCTCTTTATTGAGAAAAAATATTATTGTTCAATTATTTTGACATGAGTCGTGAGCTCTTTATTGTGGAAAAATATTATTGTTCAATTATTTTGACATGAGCCGTGAGCTCTTTATTGTGAAAAAATATTGTTGTTGAATTATTTTGGCAAGTTAAATTATTTGAGCAGCCGAGGTGCAGATTGTGATATATTGTGATATTGATACGCATGCGGTGGTATAAGGTTTGGGTATTGAAACGCATGCGGTGAGATAAGGGTGGCTTGATACGCGTGGCTAGTAGGGGGAACTACTAGAAGTCATGCGGTGTGATAAAGATGGCTAAAACGCGGGATGTTATTTCGGAAAAAATATTTTCTTTCAAATAAATTCTGAAGGCTCCCGCGGTGAGATAAGAAAATGAGATATTGTGAATTTAATTATAATTTGGGACTACGAGACAGTACCTCGGTAGTGCCCTTGTTGATATTGATTTATGGCCGTAGTTGCCTTTGATTTTTATTGTGATTTTTCTTAAAGTTGAAAAGAAATTCTGTTTTATTTTTCACAAGGTATTTATTTACCATTATTTGGTGTAATTAAATGTGACATACTACCTGATTCATTTCCATTATCATTTTATCTTATTAAATTGTTTAAATATTTTTTTTCATGTCATTATCTATTCTCCAGTAGCGCCTGACCTGACCTCGTCACTACTTTACCGAGGTTAGGCTTGGCACTTATTGGGTACCGCTGTGGTGTACTTATACTATGCTTCTGCACATCTTTTTATGCAGATCCAGGTACATTTTACCAGTCTAGACGTCAGTGAGTTACCTGCGCATGGAGACTTCGAGGTATATCTGCCAGCGTCCGCAGACTCCGGAGTCCCCTTCTATCATTTTATGTTGCTTCCTTATTTTTCTTTAGACCTTGATACATAGAAATATTGGAAATAAATTTTTAGAAGCTTGTGACTTATTTCTATCGGGTTTTGGGAATTGTAATTATTTGAATTGTAGTTTATTTATTTCAGATATTTATGATTATTCCGCATTGATAGGCTTACCTAGTCTTAGAGACTAGGTGCTATCACGAGATCCTACGGAGGGAATTTGGGGTCGTGACACATATACATCGTATTTTTACTTGTCAGTCTAGAAGGTTGTCATGAACATCACAATAAGAGAAAAAATAATAACCTAGTGGTTTAGTATTCTTCTTGTTAGTGTCGCACAAATTGGAAACGTATTTTTCGCCAATACCACTTCTAATATGGACCATATGAATTAATGCAAGCCGTATTAAATGAAAAAATAGTAACGAAGTTGGCAAATTTATTTGGGAAGTCCTAACTCTTTCCAAAAGTACCAAAGAAACTATTTAACTATGTTAAACTCCATTAATATTTTGATGTTGTTAGGACATGAAGGCCAGTTGTTGAAATCTTACCGTAAAAGATTATGTGTTTGAATAGCAAAATGTAACAAACTAAATTTTATAAAAACGTGAACAACAAAGACATGCATTTTCGTATAAAATTTTCTATTCGAAAGGGACCGGATTTCTATATATAGAAAGGTGTTGGAAGTAACGTAATGGGAGTACTATATATTTTAGGAAAAATTAGGAGTAAAAGATGCATGTCCAAGATCTTGGGGTCTCCTTACGCAACTTCCATCATTTCCTTGTGGAAGTTACGTAAGGTCAATCAAAGAAGTTGGATTGAGCTAAATTTAGACAAATTCTAGTGATAAATTTCAATATTTTAATTACCAAGTCAAACTATAATCAACAAAATTATATATTATATAATACATATTTGTTACAATAAATGTACAACAACAATCTAATAAATGTTAGTAATATCTCTACACCTACACTTCCTTTAGTCTTTACACAAAATCAATTGTTTAGAAAGAACAAATGACCGGCAAATTCTAGAAATTTTGCCAAAGGTTTGCAGAATATGCCCATCTCAGAGTGTTATACCTCACCCCACCCCCCAAAAAGAGTAATATCACTCATTATCTTGCTTATTCCTTTTTTGTGATTAAAATAACGTTCGCTATCCACTTTTTAACTATATTTTTTAAAAGTAGCCATTGTCATAAAGTATTGAATTTCATAGGTGATTATAATTTCATGATAATACTCCTGAATTTCTTATGTGAAATCCGAAACTCCATTACATCGGCAATTTTTGCAATTACAGAGGCTAAAAAGTGATTATTTACAAATTTTACTCCATTTTTTATCACAGGTTTGGGCCGAGACCATAGGCCAGCCCAAACCAGAAAGATAACACTAGTATATCACTTAATAATAGAATCAATGAGAGCATGTATAACGCTTAATTTGAACTAGAATAAAAGGAATTATACTCATCTCCTGAATCTTTGGGGTACAAGTAGAGCTTCACCGTAATTAAAAGGTGGAAAGAAAGTAGAGTAACCCAACAAATAGTACTCATTCATCGTAAAGAGCTTTACCGTGTATAACGTCTTCCATACTAGCTAGTTCAATGATTTCTTTGTTTCCGTAATTCTTGCATTAAATATGAGTTTGACCTGTATTCAACCCATTTTTTATCCGTATAAATATGAGCGGGTTGAGTTATGCCTCATTTTATATTTAACCCGTTTTCAACCCGCCCAAACTTTACCTAACCGTCCGTTTGTCACCACTAGGTACAACCTACGGCTTGATAACTATGGTTAGGTCTTAATAAATGAACTAAATGCAATAATGACACTTTCAATGGCCACAAAATAAGTTACACGCGATGACAAAATTAAGTGAACGTACAAAATTTTATTTTAAGTTTATGTTAATTAAGATTCAGGTGACAATAGGACAGGACAAAAGGAGTCAGGAACAGGAGAAAAATGCAAGTATTTTGAATTATATAACTGGTGGGCCTTTGCCTAATTCTACTTTTGATTTGGTTCTTGATAGTATGAGCTCTTACGTCCTCCTTTATTCTATTGCTTAGAAGAATGAGAGGACAGAAGGTGGAAACCTTTTCTCTAAAACAAACATGTTTTTGATTTATTTCAGGTTTTCTTTGTTCTAAAAGAATACTAAGGAGTTAAGGACATAAAAAAAAAAGGGATTGCTACACAAATAGCCGGTCAGATTCAATATTTATTTTTTCTAGCCGGTATACATAGATTATACATTATTTATACATAGTTATACATATGTTATACACGAATTATACGCATATTATATATTCATCGGCTATTTTTATTTTAAGAGATCAGGTGGGCGGTTATTTGGGTTAATTCTTCTAAAAAATATGTGAAATATGAAAAAAATAGTTTTTTTAATTAAGTTAAGAAGAAATATTTGAAAATTAAAATTGTGTTTGGACATATATTTCACTTAAATAGTTAGTGAGGGGAACGATTTTTTTTAACTATTTTTTCAGACTTGAAATTCGTTTTCGAAGGAATTTTTGAAAAATCATCTCAATGTATAGCTAAACAATGATTTAAAAAACAAATTCGGAAAAATTATAAAACAATTATGAACAAACGGGTCAATAATAGCATGTCAAGCTACCAAAATCTGCTTAATTTAAAAATATACTTTGTTACAAATGCTTTTCAAAAAATTACTTTTGAAAAATAGCAATTTGTGTTTGACTAATCAATTTAAAATGTATTTTTACCAATATTAGGCAACAATTTGTAGGGGTGGGCGTTCGGGCAATTCAAATTGGTTATGAGAATTTCGGTTTTCGGATTGAAGAAATGACAATCCAAATCCAATCCAAATAAGTTTGGATTGGATCAGATTTTTTAAGTTCGATTTCAGATTAATCGGTTTGCATATTATGGATTTTCGATTTTGAGCGTATAATTAGAGAGTTTTCTATTTTTTACAAAAATGAATATCCAAATGAAGTACTCATATTAAATTGCCTGAAAAGTTCCTCATTCTTGCCTCAATCATCCAAATAAAGTAATCAAGCAATACAATTATAATAAAAAAAATATAACAAAGACATTAAAACGTCCGATAAGAAGTAGAAATAGTAAAATCATGTCCAAATAGAAAGTTTTCTAAAAGTAACTTAATAATTAGTATTGAATATATGACAAATGTCCAAATATACCTAGTACTTTCGAAAATGGTCTAAGAATATCCCTCGTCATATTATTGGGTTATCTATACCCCTACAGTCATACTTTGGGTTCAAATATACTCCTAATTTAAACGGAGGGACACGTGTCATCGTCCTGTTGGCCAATTCTAAATATCTCCTAATTAATTAAAAAGACCCATTATTTGGTACCCGAAAAGCAATTTTCTAAAGCAATTTTTTTTTTGTAAAAATTCGAAAAAACTGAATTTGTTTTTTCCTAAAAATTGAAAAAAACAAAAATATTTTTTTCCAGTTTTTACAAAAAAATTGCTTTAAAAAAAACTGAAAAATATTTTCTAAAATAATATTTTTGTAAAAACTGAAAAAAAAATAGAAAAGCAATTTTTTAAAACAATTAAAAACAGGAAAAAATGAATGTTTTTACTAAAAACTAAAAAAATCGTTTCAGTTTTTAGAAAAATATTGCTTAAAAAAAAAAAATAATTTCTAAAGCAATTTTTCAGTTTTTTCCAGTTTTTAATTGCTTTAGAAAATTACTTTTCAGTTTTTTTTAGAGCATATTTTTTTGTAAAAACTGGAAAAAATTATTTTCATTTTTTTTAGTTTTTAGGAAAAATAAAATCAGATTTTTCCAGTTTTTACAAAAAAATATTGCTTTAGAAAATTGCTTTTCGGGTACTAAATAATGAGTCTTTTTAATTAATTAGGAGATATTTAGAATTGACCAACATGACGATGACACGTATCCCTCCGTTTAAATGAAGGGCCATCTTGAATGGCGTGAGCCGCATGTGGGGAGACCCGCACGTATGATTTTTAGGAGGATCTGATCAAAGTATGATTGTAGGGGTATATATAACCCAATAGTATAACGAGGGGTATTCTTAGACCATTTTCGAAAGTACATGGTTATATTTGGACCTTTGCCGTTGAATATATGAGATAATATCTAATGGGTAGTGTATTGAACTTATTATTATTGGCATATGGATAATGGATTAAATATAAAGTATAAAAATTTCGGATATCCAAAAGTTCGAAGTATCAAATCCAAAATCCAATCAGAAATCTAAAAATTTCAAAAATTAAATCCAAAATCCGATCCGTAATCCAAAAATTCAAACCAAAAATCCAATTTTTTTTTTCTATTTCGGTTTGAATTTTGAATTTGCCCGAGCGATGCCCACCCTTAGCAATTGTGCTTGGGCAAGCTTTCAAAAACTGATTATAGTAAGAAGTTACTTTTTTAGTTTTTCCAAAAACAGCTTCTACTATCCCCTCAAAGTTTAGTCAAACATTTTTACCTTCAGGCGTTTTTACGGCTAAAAGAAACTTTCTAAAACGTATTTACAAAAATATCAAAAAGGTAGTAGTACATTTTTTAAAACACTTGTTGCGTGGCCATCATTTTTAAAACGCATGCTGCAAAAAGGATAAATCGAGCCAAAGTAATTAATATTTGCAGTTAAAAGTTTAGCACGAGAAAAAGTGAAATAAAAGCAATTTGGATTCTTTTAACAATGAGACAAATACTTGAGTTTTTTTATAATTTCAATACCTGTATTTGTTTTTGGTAATTAAAATTTTATTACCACTTGAAAATATTTACATGTATAAACAAAACTCCTAAGTTTGGACAGAAGGCCCAAACTCAGTACAAAGCTAACTCATTCTACCTATATCTTCATTCATGCTATGGGTAAAAATTTAAATATTGCATTTCTTTTCTCATTCGTATTTGCATATAGCCTCTACAATGTACTTCTTGAATTACTTGTCTTGTGATGTTTCCACTGCTTCTCCTCTCTTGTTGAAAGATTCTGCGATTCTTTTCTATCCACAAATGATACACTGCTCCTGCCATACTAATTCTATAAACCTCAGCTTTTGATCCCTTATCAGTTACATATTTTGTGGCCCACTCAACTTCTTCCTCCCAACCATATACCTGCCTTGCGATCCCCTGCCATGCTAGTAATTTTCCCAATATGTCTGTTGAGTATTTACAAGTAAAGAAGAGATGTTGATGATCCTCCATCTCCTGATCACACAAGGGACATATTTGGTTAACTTGTATCCCCAATTTACTTAATCTGTCTTTGGTATATAATCTTTCCTGAAGTGCTAGGTAGAATATGAATATCCATTTCGGGCAGCCTTTGTTATTACAGATCAATCTTCTCCAACTTGCTTTTGGGAACTCCCCTCGCAATTGGTTATAGATGGTTCTGATGGTGTATGTTCCTACTGTTAGAACCTTTTCTTTCTCCAAACCAGCCTCATCCAGATATTTTGCAGTATGTAATATCTTATGTACTATCCATGAGGCTTGCTTCGCTTCCACTCTCCAAGGAACCCTCCCTTTTATATAGTATGCATGCACCCATTGTATCCACAATTTATCCTTCCTTTTGCATATATTCCATAAGTGTTTCAGCTAGGCAGCTTTGTTCCACATACTCATATCAGTGATGTTGAGTCCCCGTGTTGATTTTGGTCTGCACAATTTGTTCCACGCTACCAGAGCTTTCTTACTTGCATTTGTATCCCCTGTCCAAAGAAACTTCCTACATATGGATTCAACAGATTGAATGACTTTCTTTGGTAAAGAAAAGATCTGCGACCAAAAGGATTGTATAGCAATCAATACACTCTTTATCAATTGTAATCTCCCTGCATAGCTCAAAAACTTCATAGTCCACTGTTTCACTCTCCCCAGTATTTTATCCAATAGAGGCTGACATTGACTAACTGATAGTCTTTTTGAACTCAAAGGCACTCCAAGATATCGAAAGGGAAGTTCACCTATTGTAAAACCAATTTTCTGGAGGATCTCTTGTTGTGCATCTACTGATAGTCAACCAAAGTACACACATCTTTTGTTTTGGTTTGCAACAAGTCCTGAAGCTTTTGAGAAATTCTGGAAGCATTCATACAACAGCTGTATAGATATCATATCTCCTCGACAGAACAAGAGCAGATCATCTGCAAAACTGAGCTGAATGGTACACATTTTTTCACACCTAAGGTGATAGTTAAAATCTGGTTGCTCTTTCAGTTTTTTCAGTATCCTTGTCAAGTATTCCATTGCTAAACCAAAAAGTAGTGGAGACATTGAGTCACCTTGTCTCATTCCTCTCTTAGGTGCAAATGGTACAGTTGGACTTCCATTGATAGTTATGGAATATGACATTGTTCTAATGTATTCCATGATCCACCCTATAAACTTTTTAGGGAAGCATAAGCCTATAAGTACTTGTTCCAGGAATACCCATTCAAGGGAGTCATATACTTTCTGTATGTCGATCTTGATCATACATCTAGGCGAGATCCCTTTCCTACCATAATCCTTTACCAACTCATGGCTGAGTTGGATGTTATCTGTCAAAACTCTGCTGGGGACAAAAGCTGTTTGGCTATCATATACCAAAGTATCCATCACTTGCATCAATCTACTTGTTAACATCTTGGAAATAATCTTGTATAGTATGGTACAACATGAGATTGGCCTGTATTCCCTAATCGAAGCTGGATTCTTAACTTTGGGGATTAAAGTAACTGCTGTAGTGTTTATTGGCTTATACATCTTTCTTGTACTAAAGAAGTCCAGTACTGCTTTTACAATCTCTTCACCAGTGATATGCCATGCTTTTTTGAAGAAATATGCATTGAAACCATCTGCTCCAGGTGCTTTCATGTCATCAATCCCTTTCAGTGCTTGAATTATATCCTCTTTTGTAATAGGAATAACAAGTTGTAGCTGCTGGCTTCTAGTAAGAACTGTTCCATTCTTTATCCACCCAGGGTGAATAACATGTACAATTTGACTTGCATTCCCTAGTAGCTGTTTGTAAAACTCAATTACTTCATCTTCAATACTCTTTGGATTTGTAAGCACATTTCCATTACTATCTGTAAGCTTAGTTATTTGATTCTGCACCTTTCTCCCCTTCATGCTAGCAAAGAAATATGCACTATTTGTATCCCCCAATTGCAACCATTGTACTCTGAATTTCTGTTTATAAATTGATTCTTCAATCTTATCCCATTTCTCAAGTTGAAACAAGAGGTTCTTTTCCTCTTCAAACATACTGTTTGTGTTATTGGAATTCTTCATTCTCCCTTGTGTATCTTTCAGCTTCTCTCTGATGGAGCTAATCTTCTCCGTTGTATTCATAAATTCCTTCCTATTCAAATTCTTCAAAGCTGATTTTACAGCTTTCAAATTCTGCCATATAGCTGCCATATTTCTTTCATGTAAAGACCAGTTAGCCTCTATTATCTTTCCAAAATCAGGATGATCTGCCATACAGTTGTAGAATTTAAAAGGCCTTTTCTTTTTATCACATTTTTCCTCAACCTCTATGCCTATTGGAGAATGATAACAATGAGTCCATCACATGAACTTGTAGAGGAGGCATAGTAATCATCTAGTGGTCATTCACAATTGCCTTGTCTATTCTACTAAAAACATGACTATTTGTCCATGTATATGATTTACCAACAGTTGGTAATTCTGTCAAACTACAATCTTCCATCAAAGCTTTGAAGTCCTTAGTGTAATAATCATGCACTTCTCTGCCATGAACTCTATCTTCAGCCTCCAAAACTACATTGAAATCCCCCATTATCAACCAAGGTCCATAATTTGGCCCTCCATATCCCTAAGCATATCCCATAAAGGTTTCCTATCTTGAACAGTATGCAATCCATAGACTGCTGAGAAGTGAAACTCCTTGGTGTTGTGATGAACTTTAACATGTCCATGGATAATTTGAGCAGACATCTCCATGACTGTAAAACTTATAAAATTTGGATTCCAAACTACCCATATCCTACCATTGTATGAAGTTGACACATTATGACACCAATTCCACCCCGGCATAATTTTCCCTATAATCTGAGCAGCTTTTGTATCATGAACTCGATGCTCACTTATTGATATCACCTTATTTTCCTTCAAAAACATCATTAACTCCTTGTGCTTAAACACCTTATTAAAACTTCTTACATTCCATGTCACTATCATTCTGATACTTTGGAATGATTTTGTGGTAACACCTGTGTCTCAACCCCTCTACTTGAACTACATTCTGCCATTTCAGTTCCTTTGAAGCTTTGTTCTTGACCTGGTTCAACTAAAGTATTAAAACCATTAAGAACTATTATATATTGTCCAGATATTGGTATTTTTTGCCCTTTTGCTGCTGATTTACTCTTCACTTGTTGTCATACATCCCCACCTTCCATCATTTGATTTTGTATACTGTGGTTCTTAGCATTCTTGTCTGGCATCTCCCTTTGAGCTAGGTTCTGTAATTTACCTTCAACATTAATAGGCTTCCATTCTGTCCTCTATTTTGGGGGTTTCATGGGCTGTTGTTTGGCCTATCTTGTTCTCCACCATTGTTCCTTGGGGCTGTTGTTTTAGGAAATTATGACCAATTTGCATACACCTTGCACAATATGTGGGTTTTCAGTCATACCATATTTCTTGCTCAATCATTCTTCCTTTTGGATCTTTTATTTTGATGACATTTGGAAGCTCCCTGGTTACATCAATCTCTACAAGAATTCGTGTATATGAAATCCTATTTGCATTTGACGTACAAACATCAACATATATGGGTTGACCCAAATCACTCCCAATTTTACTTAATGCATTTGCACTCCAACAACTCAATGGGAGATTAGGCAGTTTTACCCATATTGGAATTGTCTTCAGGTCTTCAGCATCAAAATTGAAATATGCAGTCCAAGTCTTGATAATGACTGGTCGATTGCTCAACATATGAGGTCCTGAGTACATCACCAAATTCCTCTCTTCCAAATATGAAAAATTATCACAAAATACCCAGCATTGTGATAATATACTTTTGGTTTTGCTGTGAACTCCCCTTGTGTTGCTACGAACCTCCCTATAGCCCCAATTGTAGGTGAGCCACCAACAACATATGCTATTGCAGCATATTTCCATTTTTCAATCTCACTGTCAATATCCTCTTGTACTAATTCCACAATCGTCTCTCCCTCAACAATCACAGGAGGTATAAAAGTCAGATCCATACCTCTTGCTGCCATTTTGTTCTCCTCAAATAGCGTCGACCATGCCTTTCCTCCTGGTTGTCCTGGTTCCAGTTGTAGCTTACGTTGTGCTCCCCCAATGTGAGTTACTATTTTATTGGTTTTGTCACTTTGAGCTGGCTTCAATTGTGGATCTATCCCTTCAATCTGCATCTGCCCTGTTTCCTTTGAGCTCAGATCAGTATGCATGTGTATCGGAGTTATCCATGTAGGCGCTGGGGTTCTGGTACCTTCACTTCGCGAAGGAAGGGTTGGCCAAATCTCCGAATTATTTGTTGCATGTTCCTTTCCCTTGGTGCCTGCTGATTCCTCTGTCACTTTCCTTGGGTTAGTGATGGAATTGCTCCCACTTACCCCGTCTTTGTCGTTAAACTAGCAATATTGCCTCCAGTCGCTAGGGTTTTTGGTGTTACCATACATAGTGCTTCTGAGTTCCTTCCCACCATGAAATTGTTGTCTTCCTCTATCAATTGTTTTGTAGCTTTTGACGGTCGACCTCGTGCCCTCCCCATTTCCGGTGAGCGCAATTTAGCACTTCACGCTAAACATGCGCAAGGGTTTGATGTAAAATTTTTCTTTTTTCAATACCTGTATTCATTTCAAAGATTACACGTTTCTGTTGTAAAGCAAAAAACTAATTTGACACGAGCGTCAATAACAAAAACATGCATTTTTGTGGTATGATCCGTTTGAAAATTGGGTCATTTGGCAATTACAGTCAGAGAAGTTTTATAAGTTTTTTAAAAAGGCAAAAATGATGAAACTATGTGCGTATGGATCCATCAATTCAAGTATTCAACCATATTTAAGTTGAGATCTACACAATATAGGTGCTGACCAGCTTGTTCTTAATTGACTTAATCTTATTTTGAGCTAAATTTAGGCCAAGTTCTATTGATGAAATTCCACATTTTAAATACTAAGTCAAAATATAATTAATTAAGTTACAGTAATAATATTCTTTCTAAATAACTCGAATAAATATCATTTGCAAAAATGCAATTTCGGGATCTAAATAAAACATGTATTTGGTAACTCGATGATCTTAATGTTCTCTTTATTTTATTTTATGTGTCTTATTTGACTGAGCATATTTAAGAATATAAAGAAGAATCATGTGGTCTTTAAGCTAAAAGTGTGTAAAACATATCAAAGGTACTTTTGAATTCTGTGATTTTAAATATGTCGCGATAAATCGACAAAGTAGTGTCACTAAGGACAAATGTGAATGTTCGGATTAAAAATTTACTAAATATAGAAGAATGTATATAACTAGATGACTAAAATTAGATTTCAGTATATGAATTAAACGCGACAGTGACACTTGCAATAGTATAAGTTGCTTGATCATGAGACCTAAATGAATTAATGTTAAACCTTCACGTATATTCTATTAAGATTCAGGATGGTAATAGGACACGACGACACCACTAAAAACAAGATTTGTTCGAACAAAAAAGTCGTCCAAACGCAGTTTTTTAAAGGATTATTAACCAAAAATCAATCGAAATGGGTGGGTCCCAAAAAAATTGGTTGGTAACAAAAATGGGAGAAATTCAAAAATAGCCAAATTTACAAGTGGTCATTCAAAAATAATCACATTTTTAAAAGTAATCAAAATTTAGTCACTTTTCATGTAAAGATAAATCTGAACGAAAACACTGTTCAAAATACGAAAAATACTCAAGCATAATATACCGGAATTCCAGTATAATATACACTGGAGTTCCAGCATAAGTATACTGGAACTCTAGTATCTTATTTGCTGGAAGTTCATACATAGGTGCTCAAATCTCCAATATATTATGTTGGAACTTTCCTCGTATTGGAGTTCCAGCATAATATGTTGGAAGTTCATACACAGGTGCACCGAACTCCAGTATATTATGCTAGACCGATCTTTGTTGCAGCAAAATAATAGCTATTTTTCAATGACTTGGCAAACACTGACTATTTTTGAATGATCAGTTCGAAAACTGGCTAGCCCGTGCTATTTTGACTGGTTCGATCAATAAAAATCGACTGATGCAATCGGTTAATTGGCGAGAAAAATTTATATAAAAAATTAAAGTACCAACCAAGATTCGATTAGTTTTCTTAAATAACGATTTTGGTTGAAATGGGATGATGTTTTAAAAAACCTGCTGATTAGGTCAGTTTTCTTAAATTATGCGATTATAAAATGCGGCATCCGAAAATTGAGCCGAGGTCTATACTGTGTCAAGATGCTATTGTACCACTAGACCACTAATGCTTGTTGCTCTAAGACTTTTTTTTTTTTAATTTTTATATTGTTCAATCATATTTTTGCACGAGAATAACCGACCGACTCAGTTGATTTTGTTTAAAAAGTAAATTTACCAACCGCGTCGGTTGGTAATTCGATCGATTCTAGAAATTAGTTGACCGAAGATTTGATCAAAAACCCGTCTCTGAATATAATTTTTAATTTAGTTTAGATAAAAATTGATTTTTTGAAAAATAATTTTTTCGATACGCATTATCCACTGACTTGGTTGGAAAAACAAATTTCCTTGTTTTGGCGTCGACCGATCTCGTAAAGAATAAAAACAAAATTATTTGCTAATTATGTATTAACTTGGTTGATTTACGGATGGTATTTTTTTCGATCGATTTGAGCTGTTTTTTAATAGTGCGAGGAGCCAAGAAGGAAGGAAGCGAATAATTGAGAGAAGTTCTTGTGTTAGTAAGATTGCAATAGTTGCGTGCAATCGAGAAAGATACTTGTAATTTAGAAAAAATTAAATTAGAGGAGAATAAATATCATGGGTTAATCAAGGTGAAGCTGAGATTCAACTCCTCTGAATCACTTGATTTGTGAGTTAATTACAATCATAGCTCATAAACTTTTCATCACACTTTCTAGTTTCTAATTTCTCAAATCAACACGATTTTATCCTCATCAATGCTAGAGGCAGAGGGGAAAAAAAGTGATACATTTAGAATCCTTGGGCAAGTCTAAAATCCTATAGTTTATTAAAGTTTAGCTTGAAATCACGAGGAGTAGTAATAAGGAGGTTGCGAGGTCCAAAGCCCAAATAAGGCATATGTTATTTTTATTTAGAAATCGTACCAAACTGTTATGTATTTATAAATAAAGTTTTATGTATGTCAATCTAACGTAACAAATCAAACATAAGTATAACAAAATGTAAAACTCTCTAAATTTATTATACTTAAACATATACTCATTCTATCCCAATTTATGTGATACTTATTTTTCTTTTTAGTCAGTCTAAATAAGAACGATACTTTTCTATTTGTAGTAACAATTTAGATTTAAAATACTCATTTTACCCTTTAATGAGATTATTTATAATCACACAAATATCTATACCTCGTTTTAAATCACAAAATTTAAAAGTATTCATTTCTTTCTTAAACTCAGTGCCGAGTTAAATACCGTCATTGGGACATGGTGGATTATGTAGTGTTAAAGATGATTTTGGTTACATTGTTGTAAATATATTTAGGCAACAGTGACGATCACCTCGAGGCAAATAAGACTTTGTCCAGCAAATACGACCGCGAAGAGTTAAATTACTTTCATCACAACGAGTATGCCAAGAAGAATAACAAAAAACTAAAGACATTAATTGCTGCATACAAGGAGTTGCAATCCATTCAGAGACGCATTTAGAGATGTAGAAGGTTGCTTTTCATCCACCGCTATTTGTTGCACCGTCCCAATGGGCTACAATAGGTTGCACAGGCAGTTGCCTACTGTGTGCGAGCAACATATGCGAAGAAGCTATTAGAAAAACGCAGGATGAAAGCGAGTCTGAGAGTACTAGGAGATGTGTTTCTCGTGTTTCAACAACGAGAGAAAGCATGTTAGGTATGGCTTGAGGATAAGACGAGAATCAACTAATCAACTTGTGGATATAACTGACCTTAGTGTGCTTGATCATGCCCAACTCTAATCCTAAAAAGGATAAGCGGTTGTTGCAAATATAATCCGGTCTAAGAGTATGGAGTCGAATCCCACAGAGAACTAAGGTTTAGCTACAACTGTTTACTATCACTAAGAAGACAAACTCGAACAATTCCTAAGTTATAAATATTAAGATTCTTGTATCTAATTAACTAATAAATTAAATTAGTAGATTAACAACTAGGGATACTAAGGGTTGGAGACAAGATTAAGGAGGTCTAGAGTTATGATTTCCCCATTTGTCGGAATCCTTCCCGCTAAGTCTTCTATAATTTCGCCTAAGTATTCTCTACCGATCGTGAGTACTTCAGGTGTCGTAATTCTCTTCCGAGCAACTACCACAATTTACTAGACATATTCTTCCGAACTACGCTAGCTGACACTAATTCACCGTTAACTAAGATCGCACCAAGGTTTCGTTATTCCTAATCCCACTTTTAAACCCTCCGTATTGATTCCTCACATACGTTAGGAGTGATATTGTTCAACAACTATCTAAATATGTACCTTTTTCCAAGCAATACACACTAAATAGGCACAGTCAATTACGGGTCCTTCAATCAACTAAAATAATCACGTAGTTGAACAAGAAGAGAAAATCCAACGGCAAAATTATATTAAACGCAACAGAAAACTTATCCTTCAAAAGGTTTCATCAAACCCTAGATGAGAAAGTTTAGCTACTCATAATCATACTAACAATCATGATAATAATTGAAAGCATTAAAATGCAGATTAAGGAAGAACGAAAGAGAAAACTCTTGTACTTCGTTGCTTCCAAGTGTTCTTGTAGCCTTCTTGCCTCTCCAATAATGTCTCCTTTTTGGTCGAATCTGCTCTAAAAACGTCCTCCCCTTTCTTAGACATGTTTATGGAGTATTTATAGGCTAGGGTTGACGTCCTTGAGTTCAAATCCGGGTTGGAAACTTTTAACTCGCGACTTTTAATTACCGGGCTATATACCTTGCGAATCCTGGTCTGTAGCACGGTTTGGGTACTTGGCATTTTTGTGCTCTTTTCTTGCATTTTCGTCCTCTTTTTGTGAACCTTCACTCGTCTTTGTCTTCCGATGCTCCTACACATAAAACAACATAATTTAGCTCAAACGTCGCACAATTAACCACTAAACTAACAACATGTAAGGTGAGTAATGTACTAAAAGTATATCATTTTGGCTTAACATCAGCGCTCAAGAAGGTGAGGGATGAGCTCACTCACAAAGTTATTTTATTTTCAGTTGGAAGAACTATTAGCGTTCCAATTGTCACGACCCAATTTCATCATAGGCCGTGATGGCGCCCAACATCATTGTTAGGCAAGCCAACACTAATAGATCTAGTGATTTCCACTTTTAATATATTTGCAAAGTGAATAACTTTCCGCATTTATAAAAGTTTTAGAAATTTACTCCTGTAAAGTAATTAAACAAAAGTAACTGGGTGCAAATCGAAGTCATAACAATAAATCCAAAATCATAAGTCTACTAGTGTGTGCCAAGACCTGGTGTCACAAGTATGTGGGCTACTAGCAAAATATACAAAAGAATACTG
The DNA here is from genome assembly GCF_000390325.3 of Nicotiana tomentosiformis. Taxonomy (NCBI): domain Eukaryota; kingdom Viridiplantae; phylum Streptophyta; class Magnoliopsida; order Solanales; family Solanaceae; genus Nicotiana; species Nicotiana tomentosiformis. Next base: position 106,246,950 of record NC_090815.1, on the reverse strand, counting down.
TCTCAAGAAAATAGACAGAAATATAAATCCAAAAGAGAGACTCCGGCTGTTGCTGAATGGCTCAGAAAGGTAGTTCACCGTGTAGTCTCGAGCTAGAAGTCAAGAGTGCGCGCCAGACTGGTAACCAGATGCACCTGTCTCAGATCCTGCACATCAAGTGCAGAAGTGTAGCGTGCGTACATAAGCAACGTGTACCTAGTAAGTATCTAGTCTAACCTTGATAAAGTAGTGACGAGGAGTCGACTTTGATACTTACTAAGGGCCAAAACATAATAATGTGAGTTTTAATAAAGCATGTAATGTACAATAATAATAAAGCTCAAAACAGGAAGTAAGTAAGCAAATCCTTCTTTTAAGTAAGAATCAAACCATTTCTCTCATCTATTCCTTTCATCTTTCAAGTTCATGAAGCGTTATTAAATATAAAAGGGATTTCGGTATCACTACGCACAAGTTATGCCGAGGACGTACGACCCGATCCAAATATACATAATAATATACTGTGCACTGTCGAGGGTCGAACGACCTGAACCATATAATATATCAATAAATCTTGCCGAGGCAAACAACCCGCTCCCATGAGAGTAGTGGAAGTTTACCCCGCTCGCGGAATATATTTGCGAAGCGGTTGAACATATAATTTCTCAATTTATCGTAGTATTCCTCAATTCCTTTCTAAAAATAAGAAATTCAACTTGGGGCTTTAAATATTGAGACCTTCAACTACCACTTTAATCCAACAACTAGTAAGCATAAACAAGCAACTGTATCAGCAAATTATGGTGTAAGCCTAGATCTACCCGGACATAAGTATTAATAGTAGCTACGCACGGACTCTCGTCACATCGTGCATGCGTAGCCCCCCATAATTAGAAGTACATATTGATTTAAGTTCACCTATATGGTTAATCCCCTCTTACAATGTTAGAAAAGAGACTTACCTCATCTCAAAGTCTACTTCCTGGTTCAAGAATGCGCTCACACCCTCAAGTAGGTTCCGAATCAATCCAAACTAATCAAATAATATACAAACTAATCAATACGTACCCAAGAGTTTGTATTTCAACTATTAAAGAGGTTACCCAACCCTAAATGCAAGATTCTAAAAATTCACTCCCGGGCTCACGTGCCCGGATTTCGGAAAATTTTCGAAGAAAGTTGTTACCCATAATCTTAGAAACATAAATATATAATTTTCATAAAGTTTCATAACCATTTCCGTGGTAAAATCCCATTTTTATTAAACCCTAGGTTTTTCATCTAAACTCATGATTTCTACCAATTTTTATGTTAAAATCTACCCATAATCTATGTATTAAACTCACATTAAGTAGAAATTACTTACCTCGGAAAGCTAGGTCTAAATCCCCTCCTTAAAAGCGCTCAAATCGCCCAAGAGTGGATGGAAATGTGATAAAATGGCCCAAGTCCCGTATTAAATGAACCCTCACTGCCTAGCGACTTTCGCACCTGCGGTATTTTTGGCCGCATCTGCGGTCCCGCACCTGCGACAAATGCCTCGCAGGTGCACCTTTCCCTCACCTGGCCAGGCTCCGCATCTTCGAACAAGGAGGGCCACTTCTGCGAGCCTAGCCGCACCTGCGACCATGGATCTCGCACCCGCGCTCACGTAGGTGCGCACAATCTTCCGCATCTGCAAATTCTGGACTGCCCTCCATTTCTCGCTTCTGCGGCTCATGGCTCGAATCTGCGAGCCTGCACCTGCGGCTGGCAAGCGCATGTGCGATTATGACAGATCTGGGTGCTTCAGCTGTTGCTCCAAGCTCTCGACTTGGTCTGAGCCTCATCTGATTGACACTCGGGGCCTCCGGGGCCCCGCCCGAACATACCAATAAGTTTAGAATTATATAGCAGACTCACTCGAACTCTCGGAATGCCCAAAACAACATTAAAACTAAGAATTGCACACCAAAACCAATTGAATCAAACTTATGAACTTCAAGTTCTTCTATTCACTCAAATTGCGCCGAAACGTACTTAGACTACTCGAATTGACACCAAATTTTACGTGCAAGTCTTAAATGATATTACAGAATTATTCCCGATCTCAAAATTCTATTTGGACCTCGATAACACCAAAACTCTCTCCAAACCAAATTTAAAGAACTTCAAAATTCTTCAAGAACTAATTTTTGATATTATGCGCTGAAACGATTCCGGGTCATCCAAAATGCGAACCGAGCATACTCCCAAGTCCGAAATTATTATATGAACTTATTGGAATGGTTAAATCCCTATTCCGAGGTCGTTTACTCAAAGCGTTGACCTCAGTCAAACTTAACCTTTTAAGGCCAACTTAAGGGACCAATTATTCCGATTTCAACCCGAACCTTTCCAAATCTCAAACTAACCACCCCACAAGTCATAAAACAGTAAAAGTATATTCGAGGAGTCTTATTTAGGGAAACGAGATTCTATAAAGCAAAACGACCGGTCGGATCGTTACACCAATTTTGGAGGAGATGCAAGTTGAAGCAGATGAAATGGGGTTGGTGGAACTGCGATACTCGGCTTTATTTGAGGTTGGTAGCTTACAAGTCTTTTGCATCATGGGTGAGGAGGAAGCAGGTGCTTGAGGATATTTTGGTTTATAGAGTAAGTATTGAGTCCAAATCCAAAATCTTGCTACTAAGAGAAAAAATTCCTTTTTTATATTGAGAAGACACAAATATTTGGACGGAAGAAGTTTAGTCAAATAATTCTTTTAGATTTAACATGAATACCATATCACTTTTAAGGAGAATGCTTCTTCCCAATGAACAAATTTTAGTAAGAAGATAAATGGTGTATTAATTTACCTGTGCAAAAAGTTAAGAATCTATAGATCTATATCTATATCTATCTATATTATATTAAAAGTGGGAAACCCTTAATTAAAAAGTTAAATTACTAAATTACCCTTCTTAAAACATAATTACCCTATTTATAAAAATAGACGGCTGCAAATAATACTAACTATTCGTACCATTTCGTAACAGTCATAACCATTCAATTCACAAACTTATACGTGTAACTACCCGACCGATTGTTTTGAGCCCTAGCGCGTCGTTTGGCAGTTTGAATCCATGAGTAGCTTCACTTAAAGTATTATGACTTGTACGTATGGACGGAATTGAATTTCGGGAAGTTCAGAGTTAATTTGGAAAAAAAATTCTAATTTCGGAAGCTTTAAGTTGGATAAATTGACTAAGGTATGATTTTTGAGTAAACGACCTTGGAATCGGGATTTGAAGGTTCCAACAGGTTCGTATGATGATTTTGGACTTAGGCGTATGTCTGGATCGAGTTTTGGATGACCCGGAAGTGTTTCAACGCCTATTGTGGAAAGCTGGCGTTTTGGACGAATTTCATAAATTTGGGTTGAAGTGCATTTCAATGTTATTGATGTCCCTTTGGGATTCCGAGTCTAGGAATAGTTCCGTATGGTGATTCTGGTATTGAGAGCACTTCCGGATGTGGATTTGAAGATCCGTAGGTCATTTGGCGAAAGTTAGAAATTTGAAAGATTTTTGAGAAGTTTGATCGGGAGTGAACTTTTTGATATCAGGGTCGGATTCCGATTCCGGAAGTTGGAGTAGGTCCGTAATGTCAATTATAACTTGTGTGCAAAATCTAAGGTCAATCGGACGTGATTTGATAGGTCTCAGAATCGATTGTAGAAATTTGAAGCTTCAAAGTTCATCAAGTTTGAATTGGAGGGTGATTCGTAGTTTCAACGTTGTTTGGCGTGATTTGAGGCCACGACTAAGTTCGTAATGTGTTGGTATATTTGGTTGAGGTCCCGAGGGCCTCGGGTGGATTCCGGATCGAATTTGGACTTGAAAGTTGTGCTGAGGCTATTGTCTCCTGGTGTAACCGCACCTGCGAGGTTATGGCCGCAGGTGCGGAGCCCCAGAAGCGACCATGGTGGTCGCATGGGCGGTTCTGGCTGGGGAAGGCTGGGACCGCAGATGCGGTCGAGTTCCGCAGAAGTAGGGCTGCACCTACGCACATGAAGACATAGAAGCGAAGGCACAAAAGCACGGATGGAGCCGCAGATGCGGAGTTGAGGGGGCCCGAAGGAGGACCGCATAATCGATATTTAAGCCGCACCTGCGGGACCGCAGGTGCGAGAGGTCGCTGGGAAGTGTGTTTCTTTAAGAACGGAAATTTGGCCCATTTTCTTCCATTCTCTCCTGGTTGGGCGATTTTTGGAGAGCTTCAAGTGGGGGGGGGGGGGGGGGTTTCATCATCTATGCCAAGGTAAGTTATTCCCATCCATTGTAAGATAAATACATGATTTTTATATGGATTCAAGCATGAAAATTCGTAGAAATTTGGGATTTTGAAGGAAAACCTAGAATTTATATTTTTTGGATTTTGACCATGAATTTGGGCATGAAATTGGAAATAAATTATATATTTGAGTTCGTGAGGTTATGGGTAATGGTTATCTTCGAAAATTTTTGGAATCCGGGCACGTGGGCCCGAAGGTGATTTTTATCGACTTTTCGAGCGGAATTGGAAATTGTTGTAAATTGAATTATAATGAGTATTAGAGTATATATTTATGGATTTGCACATTTATTGACTAGTTTTGGAGTGATGGGCATCAGTTTGAGTTGTTGGAAAGGCTTTGGAGCCGGTTATGAAATTTCGGAGCGAGGTAAGTCTCCTTTCTAACCTTATAAGAGGGAATTAACCCCATAGACGAATTGAATTAAAATGTGCTTCTATTTGTGGGGGCTACGTACGCACGAGGTGATGAGAGTTCGTACGTAGTTACTAATTATGCTATTGTCCGGGTAGTTTAGGATCCATACCATGCTATACTTACAATGTTGTACCCTACTTGTTAATTTAATTGCTTAAATTATATTGAAACTTGATAAAGGAATTGTAAAAGGTTAAACTTTTTTTTCTTGACCGTTAATGAGAATTTGGTATTCTCTTGAATAATTTCCCCTTAATAAATCTTGAATTGGTTGTTGTAAATGTATTTTCTCTTTTGTGGAGCGGGCCGAACGCCTCGGTAGCAGATAGATGCATCTATGGTTCGTGTCATTCGACCCTCGACAGAGCACAATTTAAATATTATGTTAGATCGGGCCGTACGACCTCGACATAATTTGCGCATGATAAATCTTTGGAACCAATTTTAATTGATATTGCTTCTTTGGCTTGAGACATAAATTGTTAAATGACGAGAATAAACTTGGAAAAATTTTCTATTAATAAAAGAATTGTCCACGCACTTCTTGTTATTGAGTTTACAACTGTTTCATACAATCCACGCTTAAGTATAATTTCGGTATTTATTGTTAGCCCATAGTAAGTATTGGAGTCGACCCCTCGTCACTATTTCTTTGAGGTTAGACGGGATACTTACTGGGTACGCGTTGATTTACGTACTCATACTACACTTGCTGCATATTTTTGTGCAGGTGCATATATGTCTAGTTGCCTTGTGGGCGCATAGGCACGGTTATTGCGGGGACTTAGGTAAGCTGCATTCCACGTTACGAGTCCGCAACACGCACAGATTCTCCATCAGAGGTATCTACCCTCTCCTGTCTAATTGTATTTCCAGACAGATGTTGTATTTTTAATATATTTCCTAGTCGATACTCATGTACTTGTGACACCGGATTTTGGGGGTGATTATGGGTTGTTCAGTATTATAGTTGTGAAAATACTATCATTTACTTTGTAAATTCTATCTCTTACTATTTAATTGAAGGAAATTATGATTTCAAAAATATTAAAATGAGTAATCAAGTTAATCAATTATTATTGGCTTGTGACAACAATGTTATGCGCCATCACGACCTCTAATGGATTTTGGGTCGTGACAACACGATTTACAATAAATTTATAAAAATTCTTTTAGACCACTTGCTCCTCCACAAGAATTTTCAGCACATCACTTTATGAAAAAAATGATCTGAGATTAACAGTAAACTACCGAATAAGATTTTGTCAATCTTTTTACTCTTTTGATGCCTCAAGAAAAGAGAGGGTAAGCAAGGAGGCAGTTTCTCAAAAGTTTTTGTTGCATATGTTACATAGCCGAAGCTGTGCAATTTTAATAAAAAACACGTCCCTCTCAATTCTCATGATTCAGGATTCATGTTGGTAAAAGGTTTTCAAGTTATGCATCATGCCAAAGGCAAACACAACTCTTTATGAGGTGACACAAGACTAAAATAAATTCAAAAATTAAAAGCTTGTTCCATTTGACTTTCATTTTGTGATGATCTACGACACAATTTCAAAGCAGTAAATTGAGAAGAAAGAGATAAAATAATAGGTTCTACTTTCTTAATTCTACTTCTATTTATTTATGAATTTCTACTCTTTGTAAATTTTGTAAATTTTTTTTATCGAAAATATTAAAATAGATGCCACACCTGTTATGATATTAAAATGCATATTAAATTTAAAAGCAACCTCTTTGATATATATGCTCATGGTAATTACTTATTCCGCAACAAATAAAATAAGTTTTAAATTAACAAATAACTATGTTACGTAAGGATTGACATTCAAGTTATGAGATAATATGAAATGCTTCATCTGCAAGGAAGATATCTAAACATTAAAACTGTTGTGCCATTATTAAATCATAAAAAATGATATTTATAATTAAAGAGTAAAGACATTACATGAAAGCATTATCTATTTTGAAGAAATGTGTATTATCGCAATGTCTTTAACTTGACGATGAAATGTAGCGAGAAATGTTTGATACATAAATTTTATGAAAAAGCAACTTAGAATAATCAAAATTTTAGGGTGTTTAATTTATAATTAAAACTAAATACTAGACTTATAGCCTGTTTGGCCAAGCAGGAAAAATCTACTTATTATAAGAAGTACTTTTTTTAAAGGTATTTTTAAGAAAATTACTTTTGGTGAGAATTAGTTGTGTTTGGCTAATCAATTTGAAAAATACTTTTGAACAACAATTAATGTTTGGCCAAGATGTTAAAAGGCGCTTCAAAGTATATTTTTTTCAAAAGTGTTATTCAAAAAAATAATTTTGGGGAGAATCTACGTTTTTCTGCTTCTCAAAATAGCTTCTGTTTTTACTCAAAAGCACTTTCTTTCCTTCAAAAAAGCTTGGCCAAACTCCTTAACTTTGAAGAAAAAAGCACTTTTGACAAAAAAAAAAAAAAAATACTTTTGGCCAAGAAAATAACTTGGCCAAACATGCTATTAGTATGTAATATAATTAGAAGTACTTGAAATATAAAATATTTATTTAAATTTCCTATCTCAACTCCCACAAAATTCTTGGTGGATATATGATCGTTTCGTATTATTTTTGATTTGTTGATTTAAGCAATGATATGAATGACAAGATAGAAACAACGGGTTTGTATCTTCCACATATTAAATAAAGTATCTCGGAAAAGTGATACCTTATTAGATATCAAGATTAAAAGAAATAATGGGGTTATATATATTGAGTCAATATATCATTCTTCGAGAAAGTGCTAAGTAAATTTAGCCACTTAAATATAAAAGAGGCCATTACTTCATTTGATCCAAGTATCAAGTTAATTAAGAATGATGGAAAGAGTTGTGGCTTAATTAGATTGTGTATGCAAGCGCTTTCGGAAAACATTGACCGAGTTCTTTGTTTTACTAAGAAAAGTTCTCACATGACTAGCAATACACGTGCAATACACGTGCAAAGAGATTAGTTATATTAAAAGTACGAAAACCCTTAGCATAATGTCGTTCGTCTTTTTTGCCCTTTGAAAACTAATTTCACATTGGATAAAATAGTAATTTAAATTTTTTCCTAATATGTAGGTATAACCGTTTAATTATTTTTCTAATATTTAGGAATAGACAAGTGAGGCTTGCTCAGTTGGTAAAATCACCCTCACCTACGACTGTTAGGCCCTGAGTTCAAGTCACGTTGGAGGGGAAGTATGGAAACATTATACATCCTCCTAATTGGGGAGGGGTTTAAAAAAATAATAATTAGAAATAGTCATTTATTTATTTTCAAACATTTAAGAGTTTAAAATAAACTAAAACTTTGGTCATTAAATCTTTTCTTATTGAACAACTATGTAAAGTCCAATTATTTAGGATATTAAAATTAATAAATAAATTTTACCTTATATAGATTAATAGTTTTTTGTACGTAGACATACAAATAAGGAACGCATTTTATACATGTTAATGTTGACTCCAAACTAATGGCTAACAGGTAAACTACTACGTGTATTTTAAAAAAGTTGATGGCCTCCAACCAATGAATTTCTTTTCCCAGCAAATCCAATGAATTATCTTGTGCGTTTTTTTCCTTTTATTTTTGTCTTGACTATGAATTTTTCTAATTTTACGTATCATGTTTATTTTGTCCATGTAACATGAGGAAAGGTCTTCTCATAAGACAAGTTCAATTAAAAACTTTCATTCCTAAATTTGCTATCTCAAACTAAATTGATAAGGAAATAGTAATTGCTTGTAAAATATTTAATGAACTTGAAGAATCTCCAAGCAATTTAAGTTTTATCTATCTAAATTTTTCTTATGAATATTTAAGTGAAGTTCATAGCGGAATAGTATTATCATATCATGATTCGTTCACGCTCATCGTCATTTTATTTGACACTTAATTATATTATTTGAGTGAAATAGGCAGAGTCTCCTCGTACAGCTAGTTTACTGATGCGTGGTCTGATAAGATGTACCTGGATCTGCACAAAAAAATATACAGAAGCGTAGTATGAGTACAACACAACGGTACCTAGTAAGTGCCAAGCCTAACCTCGGTAGAGTAGTGACGGGGTCAGGTCAGGCCCTACTGGAGAATAAATAATGGCATGGTAAAATGTTTAAACAATATTATAAGATAAAATGACAATGGAAATGAATCAAGTAGTATGTCACATTTAATTACATCAAATAATGGCAAATAAATACCTCGTGGAAACAAAACAAAATTCTTTTCAACTTTAAGAAAATCACACAATAATCAAAGGCAACCTCAGCAATAAATCAATATCAACAAGGGCACTCCCGAGGTACCGCCTCGTAAGTCCCAAATCATAAACAAATTCACAATATCTCATTTCTTTATCTCACCGCGGGAGCCTTCACAATTTATTTGAAAGAAAATATTTTTTCCGAAATAGCATCCCGCGTTTTAGCCATCCTTATCACACCGCATGACTTCTAGTAGTTCCCCCTACTAGCCACGCGTATCAAGCCACCCTTATCTCACCGCATGCGTTTCAATACCCAGACCTTATACCACCGCATGCGTATCAATATCACAATTTGCACCTCAAGTGCTCAAATAATTTAACTTACCAAAATAATTCAACAACAATATTTTTACACAATAAAGAGCTCACGGCTCATGCCAAAATAAATCATCAACAATATTTTTCTACAATAAAGAGCTCACGGCTCATGTCAAAATAATTCAACAATTATATTTTTCCACAATAAAGAGCTCACGGCTCATGTCAAAATAATTCAACAATAATATTTTTTCACAACAAAGAGCTCACTGTTCTATCACAATGAGTACGAAAATCTTACAAAAATATTCAGAAGTAAATAATTCAGGAAAATAATATTTTAAAATCTTTAATACGTTGCTTCAATATCAAGTTTAAAAATGTCAAATACTTCATATTAATAATATTTAATTTAAAGAAAATCAACCTTCAAATAATGCACATAATAAAAGAAACCAAGTTTCAACTAAACAGATAAAATAATTAGCAGAAAAATGTCAGGTAAATTTTAAAATATAAATATTAAATCAATAATGAAGAATATAACAAAATGAAATAATTTAATTAATGCGCAACAATGATCTACACAATTTAAAATATAATTTTTTACATTTAGTCCGTGTACACACTCATCACCTCGTGTACATGACTTTTCACACATTACAATTATCAATCCTAGGGGAATTTCCCCCCCACAAGGTTAGACAAGTCACTTACCTTGACTTGCTCAAATTTAACCAAGTATTATGATTTTTCCTCAATTTTTCGGCTCCGATCGACTCATATCTAGTCATAATTAATTCGATACAGTCAACAAAAATTATAGTAATCAATTTCATAAGAAAATATTATATTTTTCAATAAAATTCGAAATTAGCTCAAAATTTGCCCGTGGGGCCCACATCTCGGAATCCGACGAAACTTATAAAATCCGATAACACATTCAATTACGAGTCCACCCATACCAATTTTATCAAATTCCGATAACAACTCGACCTCCAAATCTTAAATTTACGTTTTTGGAAGATTTTGCAAAAATCTTGATTTTTCTTCCATAAATTCACGGATTCATGATGTAAATGAGTATGAAATCATGAAATATAAACAATATAGGATAAGAAACACTTACCCCAATATTTTTCCGTGAAAATCGCCCAAGAACCGTGCTCCAAAAATCCAAAATGAAATGAAGGAAATGACCATTTTTGGTCTTTAAGTTTCTGCCCATCCGTCACTAAAAATCCATTTTCCGTCACTAAAAGTCAATCAGAAACTGCTCTACCATCCTTCCTTCAATCAATAATAACTTTATGTACAAATGTCCAAATGATGAATGGTTTAACTTTCTGAAAACTAGAATCAAACGACTACAACTTTTATGTTTTGCAAAATTTTCGATTCCTTATGAATTGCGAGATATAAGATTCCAAAGTCGGCTCCACGCATCAGAATTTCTGGCGAAACTGCTCTACCAGCCTTCATTCAATCCATCATAACCTTTTGTACAAATATTCAAATAATGAATGGTTTAACTTTCTGGAAACTAGAATCAAATAACTACAACTTTCATGTTTTGACAATATTCCGATTCGGTATGCATTACGAGATATAAGCTTCCAAAGTTGGCTCCACGCACCAGAAATTTCTGGCGAAATTTCTGCAAATTTCCAGCAACCCTCTTTGTCCGAAATCCATTCCGTTTACCTTCTGAAATCCACCCGAGACTCTCGGGACCTTAACCAATTATTTCACCATGTACCAAAACACAATACGAACTTAGTCGAGGCTTCAAACCACATCAAACAATATCAAAACTATGAATCGCACCTCAAATCAAAATCTATGAACTTTGAACTTTCAAATTCTATATCTTGTGCCGAAACACATCAAATCAATTCGGAATGACTTCAAATTTTGCACACAAGTCATAAATGATATAACAGACCTATTCCAATTTCCAGAATCGGATTCCGACCTCGATATCAAAAAGTCAACCCCTCGGTCAAACTTCCAAAAAAATTAACTTTTGGCATTTCAAGCCTAATTCCACTACAGACTTCCAAATAAAATTCTGATCATGATCCTAAGTCCAAAATTACCATACGGAGCTGTTGGAATCATCAAAATTTTATTCCGGGGTCGTTTGCACATAATTTGACATCCGGTCACTATTTGAACTTAAACTTTTAATTTTTTATCAAAATTCTATATCTCGGGCTAGGGACCTCGGAATTTGATTCCGGGCATACGCCTAAGTCCAAAATCACGATACAAACCTATTAAAACTATCAAAATATTGATCCGAATCCGTTTGCTCAAAATGTTGACCAAAGTCAACTCAGTTGAGTTTTAAAGCTATAATTCAAATTTTAATTCATTTTTCACCTGAAAACTTTCCGGAAAATTTTATGGACTGCGCACTCAAGTCGAGGAATGATAAATAGTGCTTTTCTAGGTCTTAGAATACAAAATTAATTATAAATTTAAAGATGACATTTTGGGTCATCACACTTTGCTACCTATTTTTTCGTCTTATTATACTGTAACGACACAATCGGTCGTTTTGAGCGCTAGCTTGTTGTTCGGCAGTTCGAGGCCTTGAATAGTTTCACTTAAGATATTATAACTTGTACGTGCGACCGAAATTGAAATCCGGGAGGTTTGGAGTTGACTTGGAGAGAATTCTAATTCCAGAAGCTTTAAGTTGGAAGAGTTGACTAAGGTTTGATTTTTGAGTAAATGACCTCAGAATCGGTATTGGAAGGTTCCAACAGGTTTGTATGATAATTTTGGACTTGAGCGTATGTTTAGATCGGGTTTTGGATGATCTGAGAGTATTTTAGCACCTATTGTGGAAAGTTGGCATTTTGGAAGAATTTAATGAATTTGGGTTAAAGTGTATATAAATGTTATCAAGGTTTGTTTCGGATTCCGAGCCTGGGAATAGCTCAGTATGGTGATTCTGGTCTTAGGAGCGTGTCCGGATATGAATTTGGAGGTTCGTAAGGCATATCGTCGTCATTTGGCGAAAGTTTGAAATTTGAAGGTTTTTGGGAAGATTGATCGGGAGTGAACTTTTCGATGTCGGGACCGGATTTCGATTCCGGAAGTTGGAGTAGGTACGTAATGTCAAATGTGACTTGTGTGCAAAATTTGAGGTCAATCAGACGTGATTTGATAAGTTTCGACATCGAATGTAGAAGTTGGAAGTTCTAAAGTTCATTAAGATCGAATTGTGGTGCGATTCATGATTTTGATGTTGTTTGATGTGATTTGAGCCCTCGAGCAGGTCCCATATTATGTTATGGGACTGGTTTGTGTGATTGGACGGGGTCCTAGGGGCCTCGGGTGTGTTTCGGGATGGTTTCAGATCATTTTGGGCTGTTTTGGAACTAATGTGTTGGTGTCTGGTTTCCTCCTTCGCGAACAGGAAGGGAGTCCCGCATTCGCGAAGAAGGACTTTGAGGCTGCTGAGATTTAACCTTCGCGAACGCGTACAAGGCAACACGAGTGCGAAGAAGAAGTGGATGGAGCTGTGCCTAAGGCTGTTTGGCCTACGCGAATGCGAAGATGGGAACGCGAACACGAAGGGGCAGGTCAGCTGGCCTTCGCGAACGCGATCAGAGGGTCACAAACGCGAAGAGGGATTTCTGGGCATGAGGTTGTTGAGCTTTATGAACGCGAGGGCTGTGCCGCGTTCGCGAAGAAGGGTCAGACTGAGCACTGAGTTTATTTAAAACGGGTTTTTTTTGCCATTTGCACTTCATTTCCGCCATGGGAGCCAGTCTTACAGCGATTTTGGAGCTCCATATTCATCATCTATGTCAAGGTAAGTGATTCCCATCTATTGCAAGTTAAATACTTGGATTATATATGAATTTAGACATGAAAATTGTAGAAATTTGGGATTTTGAAGAAAAATCTAGAAATTGGTATTTTTGGATTTTGACCACGAAATTGGACATGAAATTTAGAATAAATTATATATTTGAGTTTGGGGTGTTATGCGTAAAGTTTATTTTCGAAATTATTTGGAATTCGGGCACGTGGGCCGAGGGTGATTTTTATCGACTTTTCGAGCGGAGTTGAGAATTGTTGTAAATTGGATTATAATGAGTATTAGAGTATATATTTATGGATTTGCACATTTACTAACTAGTTTTAGAGCGATGGGCATCGGTTTGAGTTGTTGGAAAGGCTTTTGAACCGGTTATGGAATTTCGGAGCGAGGAAAGTCTCTTTTCTAACCTTCTAAGAGAGAATTAACCCCATAGGTGAATTGAATTAAAATGTGCTTCTATTTGTGGGGGCTACGTACGCACGAGGTGACGAGAGTCTGTACGTAGATACTAATTATGCAATTGGCAGGATAGTCTAGGACCCAAATCATGTTATACTTACGATGTTTGCACCCTACTTGTTAATTTAATTGCTTAAATCATATTAAAACTTGAAAAAGGAATTGTAAAAGGTTAAATTTCATTTTCTTGACCGTTAATGAGAATTTGGTTTTCCTTTGAATAATTTCCCCTTAATAAATCTTGAATTGGTTGTTGTAAATGTAGTTTCTCTTTTGTGGAGCGGGCCGAACGCCTCGGTAGCAGATAAATGCATTTATGGTTCGTGCCGTTCGATCCTCGGCAGTGCACAATTAAATATTATATTGGATCGGGCCGTACGACCTCTGCATAATTTGCGCATGATAATTCTTTGGAACCAATTATAATTGATATTGCTTTTTGGCTTGAGATATAAATTGTTAAATGACGAAAATAAATTTGGAATACATTTCTTATTAATAAAAGAATTGTCCACTTACTTCTTGTTATTAAGTTTACAGCTGTTTCATACAATCCATGCTTAAGTATAATATTGGTATTTATTGTTATCCCATAGTAAGTGTCGGAGTCGAGCCCTCGTCACTACTTCTTCAAGGTTAGACTAGATACTTACTGGGTACGCGTTGATTTATGTACTCATACTACACTTGCTGCACATTTTTGTGCAAGTGCATATATGTCTAGCAGACTTGTGGGCGCAGAGGCACGACTATTTCGGGGATTTAGGTGAGCTGTATCCCATGTTGCGAATTCGCAACACACATAGTCTCCTTCAGAGTTATTTATATTCTCCTGTCCAATTTATATTCCGGACAGATGCTGTATTTTATTTTACTTTCTAATAAATGCTCCTGCACTTGTGACACCAGATTTTGGGGATGATTATGAGCTGTTCTATATTGTTGTTGTGAATATATTATCATTTACTCTGTAAAACTTAAACTCTTACTATTTAATTGAAGAAAATTCACGATTTCAAAAATACTAAAATAAGTAATTGAGTTAAACTTTATTGGTTGGCTTGCCTGACAGTGGCGTTAGGCGCCATCACGACCTTTAGTGGGTTTTGTGTCGTGACAACATGGTATCATAGCACTAGGTTCACATAGGTCTCACGAGTCATGATCGAGTCTAGTAGAGTCTTGCGGATCGGTACGGAGACGTCTGCATTTATCTTCGAGTGGCTACAGGGCTGTTAGGAGCACTTCCCTTCTTGATCCCTCATCGTGCGATTTGATTTCTTTGAGGCTTATGCCTTAATTTTTTTCCTATTCAATCTTATGCGACGTGAAGCGCTTGTTATCGATTGAGAATCGAGAAATTGTAATGGTACTGCAGAGGTGGTGCAAGATGTTTCTCCTTGTGTATTCGATTGGGTTAATGTCGCCGCCTTGCGGAAGGATGTTCTGTCATTTCAGTACAGTAACTATATTTCTGATGTTCTTGAGGCTATGCATAGATTGCTATGATGTTCATGAGTTGTTATCGCGCAATATTGATGTAATGGTAGGATACTTGTCTATGTGTCAGGGCAGTGAATGACTTGGAAGGAGGTTTTTATCAGTGCATGATTCAGAGGTTCATCGTTTTATTTCCGGCGGAGGAAAGACAATCGGACTAAGAATGTTCAGGTTTGGGTCGATGGGGTAACGAGACTTGGTATTTTCGAGCGTGGTGGAATTTTCATCTGTGATGTAGTGTCGTCATCCTTGTTGAATGCGTTAAGTTCGCCGGTGTTATGGTCTTCTTCAATTCGCCTTCGGGGCAGGGTATTGTGAAATGATGTTGGCGAAGCGACTGTCATAGGCCACAGTGTGCAGTGGTTCAGAATCGAATCGGCGTTCCTAACGTTGATGGCTCGAGAAGGATGATCTTCGGAGAGGTTTATAGTGGTAGTGATCTATTAGTTCAAGCGCTACAGAGATGGATTTGATTTACGGTCACGACTGGGCATTTGTGAGGAAGGACATATGAGAGGCTTCTTGCGGTGGTTAAATTTCTAGGAGGCCAAATGTGAGAAGCAGAAGTCGAGTAGTTTCTTAAGGGAGAGGGTTTGACCAAAGTAGGAGAGCGGCAGAGTAGCATATGAGTTCTGTGTTAGGATAGCTGCACGCCTTGAGGAAAGTTTAGAGTGATTTGGGATTTATGGTGGACAATGACTAGGTCTACGAACTTAATTTGGAATATTGGCTGCTATATGGAGAAAGGTTGGATACGATGGAAAGGAGTTGCATGATATGAAGAAGGATACAACATGACTTTGGATTGGAATGTATTGTTGCAACTTTAGTTGATGTCATTTGGACATTTCTACAAGAAGTTATGACCAAATTACCAAAGACTGGCAGAGGAGCCTGCGGATGAGAAGCATCCGAGGCCGCGTCCGAAAGAGAGGCTGACAGTGAAGTGCTGCCATAGCATCCAGGTCCGCATCCAAACTTCAAAGAGGAGTGAAGTGGGGATGCAAAGCATCCAGGGTCGCATCCGAAACCCAGAATTCTAGGCCTATAAATACAAGGTCGGGGGAGGGGATTATTTTGAGTATTTGGGGGTTAGGGTTCTTGAGGTGAAGGGGCGATTTTGAGCTCAAATCATGTCCAATCAATCAAGGTAAGTTGTTAATGATGTTTTGGGTTGATTATTACTCAATATACTTGAGTTCTAACATCATTCTTACATCCAAATACTAGATTTCTTCATCAAATCCTCAAGAACACAAAAATCACCAAAGTTGTGATTTTTAAATATTGATCTACTAGAGGTAATTCCAATGCTTCAAACTCGTTTATTATGAGTAGTTAGAAATATTTGAAGCATTTGTTACAAGTTTTAATGGTTGAAATATTGGATTATAAAACTCTAGTTCATGGAATGAATAGCACTTTTGAGAAAATAAGAGAGAAGATGAATGGTAATCTTGACGATGAAATTTATGAATACAATGAACATATGAAATTATTTGTTAGCAAAAGATGAAAGTGACCAACTAAGTAATAACCCGCATTGTATATTTTGCAAGGGTTGATTA
Organism: Nicotiana tomentosiformis; assembly: GCF_000390325.3. Classification (NCBI taxonomy): domain Eukaryota; kingdom Viridiplantae; phylum Streptophyta; class Magnoliopsida; order Solanales; family Solanaceae; genus Nicotiana; species Nicotiana tomentosiformis. Next base: position 106,230,313 of record NC_090815.1, on the reverse strand, counting down.
TGGAAGACGATGAATAGTAACTTGGTGGCAATGGACAATTGATGTAGTATCATTAATGACTTCGAATGGGTATTAAAACATAAGAATGAAATTGAGTAAAACTATTTAGCGATTTGAGTTGTTGGAGGCTTGTAGCCAACCTGTGAGCCATATATGGATGTTGATCAATATCATAGGTCATATTTTGATGTAATTAGGATATCTAATTGTAGATATCGACTTGTTGGTGATGTTGAGCATTTTAATCAACATTGGAATGATGGAGGAGGATTGGAAGCTTGTGAATGTTAATAAAGCGAAAGTGAGGAAAGTTGATTAAAATTTACTCTTCTTGAGGGACTTTCTCTAAAAGTATGTTTCGAGTTAATACTTAAGTTGTTTGCAAATGTGCTTTCGTGCTTGCAGGGACAAACAAGTACGGATGTATCAATGTACTAGAATATTATGTTGCATATGTAGTGTCATGCCATCTTATAAAATTTTATTTTAAATCTTTTTGGCAAAGTGACACTCAAGGTAAATGTTATAAGTTTTTATCAAAACTTACGTATTGAAAAGAGTATACATATTTGAGTGCTAAAGACAAGTTTTCATGGAAAGTATTTCTTTTGGAAATTGACGAACAAAATAGCACTTGTGGTATCTTTTAATGATTGAATGTTAAATTGCTAAAGGCTTTATCATGTAAAATATTATTTATTTAAATTTTGTTCAAAGGATTTAGATTTTCTATAAATGCTATGATTTGATAAAAATAGATCATTTGAGGCTACTATGCTATGAATCTATTTTGAAGTATCAAATATTTTGGGAGTTACTTGTGTTCACCGATATTGACTTCGGAAATATCGTGTTCGTTGTCATGAAACTACACGTCCCGGTGTAGGCGTAGATGGACACTTTGTGATATAGACTACGACAGAGTGCTCTCCCTCGAGAGAGTACTATTTTATGCTATTATTAGCATGGCTGAGTCGATTCGTACGACACTACGATGAGACGACCTGAGCAAGTAGGGTATATGATACTTGCCACTAGGTACATAACCTAGTTGACCTTATTGTGTCGGTGATGGTATAGTACTCCCAGTGAAAGGTAAGGATGATTTCCTTATGTTTAGGCCTAAGGAGCCGAAAGTGATTTCGATGACTTAAAGTAAATGGAATGATTTTGTACGATTTTATCCAATATCTTGAATTGATATAAATATTGTAAAAGTTTATATTGTGGGTTATATCTTACTTGGTTGTTATTTAAAATAACAAGGGTCGTGAATTGATGAAAATTTTTATCGTTTTATATCAAATATTAATGTATTATTTTTATAAAGTTTTTCCTAAGAGCTTAAGTTAGAGAGAGTATATGACACTTATTGAGTACCGCTGTGGTGTACTTAGCCCTTAGGTCCCCCTTCCAAGGCCCTGCTTACTTTACATATTTTAGGACAATGTATTATACGTGGCATGTGGTGAGGCCAGGATTACTCTCTTTCTGAGGTATTATGAAGCACCACTTTTATTTCATGGTAGCTATCATGTTCTTCCTTATTTTATTTTGTTGGAACTACTCCAACCGTTGGTTCTATTCTTTGGTATAGAGGCTCCATAGATAGTTGTGAAAGGTTGTAACAACGAGGTTGTATACGACATATATGAAAGTTTATTTATTTTACTTAGTCTCATTGTTATTATCATGAAAGACATCATGTGTGATTTTGAATTGGAAAATATTTTATCATTTAACTTGAAAATGTATATGATTTTCAAGGAGCTTTCGCAGTTAAATTGGTTTTCATGCATATGATTTGGGTGCATCACATGGTTTGGTTCGTTCGGGTGGGTTAGTGTGCCGGGTGCCGGTCACGTGAATTTTTGGATCGTGACAAACTTGGTATCATAGCACTAGGTTCTAAGTCGAGTCCTAGGAAGTCTATGGAGCCGTGTCAAGTAGAGTCCCTCTTATCGGTGTGTTGCCGACCACACTTATATCGGGGAGGCTACAATGACATCTAGGGAGTTTCATTTTTTCATACTCTATATCGTGCGTTTGTCCCTGAAAAGAGAGTACTGATTCTCGATCGTATTGATTTCCTATTGAGGAAGATATTGAAGTGACGAGAATGAAGCTCAATGTTCAAGTTATAATACGAGATGTTTGGGCTAATAGCCAGAAAGTTTCAGGTTTGTTTCAAAATGGAAGGATTAGTTGAGAATAGATTGGGACTTATACAGTCAACACATATGACTTTGGTGAATAAGAATTATCATTCGAATACTGAGAAATCATAGAAGAAAATAAGGTAATGATGTAAGCTAGTATTGTCAGGATGGTGTCCTGACTTATAAATATTTTTACTAAAGGATGTGAATAAGGGAACCTATGTTAGACCCTAGATTTCAATTCAAGATTGTTGGTCAAGTTGTTGGAGCAACTGTTTACTATGGTTATCACCATTAACGTATTTAGCAAAGGTACAAAAAAAAAGAATATTGTAAATGAATATGTTGCACCTTAAATTATCATGACAAGATATAGAGAGGTGATATGGATATAATTGATAAGTGAATGTGAATCAGTCAAGTTTGTGGTAAACATTGTATAACTCATAAGAAGTTTGACATAGTTAAGACAATGCCAATAATGACCAAAGACACATTTCCAAAAGAAAAAAAAAGACTTTCTTGATCATTCAAAAAGGGAATGTTACAGGATGAGGGACATGAACCTTAATTTTACTAGACACCGGGTTTCCTCTGAGCATGATAAGTTATCGTCATGATTGTGTCATATGTAATATAAGTGACACATAATAAATAAAGTATCATGTGTAAGTACGAGTTGAGGATAGATGAAGCATGCCATATGTAAAAGATGTGCATGACAACCTTGGCTTCCTCCAGATGATGAATGTGATACAAATAAAAGTCAATCTCTAATTATGCATACCAAGGTATGCGAGGATAAAGTATGTGAACTTAAATGGGTAAGTGTGAAAATATTAAGGCATGAGATACGCAAAAGGCATAATCTTGGAGGGTATAAGAAACAATATAGGTTGTTAGAGAAGAAAAAGAAAAAGACGTGGAATGATACTCTTGAGTTTTTCTAGTCGAGGTATGTCTTATTTTGTTATGTTGAAATGATAAAAAAAAAATTGAGAATTTCCAAGAATGATCTCAAAGCAACTCTATATGTGCCCGATATTGAAAGAGCAGTTAACTTGTGAATGGACGGATCCTTATTGTCACGACCCAAAACCTAACCCGTCGTGATGGAGCCTATCGTGATACTAGGCAAGCCGACCTTCCCAAAACACTTTCAAAATTTAACGGAAATGAATTAAGACATTTAAAATAACTGGAGTTTTTCATAAAAAGGGTTGTAAAACCAAAATAAAACGTAAGTGCGGAAAAATAGCCCGACATTGGGGTGTCACTAAGTCATGAGCATCTAGATATCCAGTCTAATATAACAGTGTCTAAGTATCAATACAGAAAGAGAGAAAACATAGAAGGAGAGACAAGGTCTGCGGACACCGGCAGCTACCTCGTAGTCTCTGATACTCGATCGCGCATGAACTCAATGACCTCCATGATCAAACATACCTGGATCTGCACATGAAGTGCATGGTGTAGCACGAGTACAACCAACTCAGCAAGTAACAAAAATAAATAAGGAACCGAGAAGGTAGTGAATACAAATACAGTTCATTTTCAATAATTCTAGCAAAGAGTAGACATACTTTCAAATCCGGCAGTTCAAGTCGAATCAGTTTATACAGTTATAGTGCAGGTAATCCGGATATAGAATCTTTTAGAAATTTCATAACAATGACAGATATCAACTAAGTGCATCAACAAATAAAAAATAAGTACAATCTCTCAGGGCAACAGACACTCAACTCGTCACAACAGCTCAATCACTCGGCTCTCAGCCCTTACTACTCACACTCAATAGGTACCTACGCTCACTGGGGGTGTACAGACTTCGGAGAGGCTCCTTCCAGCCCAAGCGCTATATCGCTGCGGCGTGCAACCCGACCAAATCATATAAGTAGCCATAAGGCTTGTTGCTGTGTGCAACCAGATCCAGAGTCCATAAGTAGCTATAAGGTTCGTTGCGGCATGTAACCTGATCCATATACCCTCACATAGTTCACAGCTCGTCACTCAGGCCCTATCTCAGTCATTAACCTCTCCATCCCCCTCAGGCTCACAAAATAGCATAATAATAGGCCCAAACGGAGAATACAACAAGTATCAACAAGAAATGAGAGGGAACAAAGATATAACACACAAGTAAGACTGTGACTGAGTACAAGACAACAATTAGCAGTCAATTCAACAAGTATACGAACGCTTCAGGTCCCAACAATGATATCATAAGGCCTAAGTATGGTTTCTAATATGAAAGGTAGTTAATTGCTCAAAGGCAAGGTAAAACAAGTAATAACAATGGCTATTTGACTTTACAGTCTCACGGGACGAACCAAGTCACAATCCCTCGCGGTGCACGCTCACACGTCCATCACCTAGCATGTGCGTCACCTCCAAAGACTCAAATCATACTAATTCTCGGGGTTTCATACACTCAAAACCAGATTTAAAACTATTACTTAACTCAACCGCGCAGAAATCCTACTCCGCAATGCCCTTGCCCCGCGAATCAATCTCCAAATGCCACGAATCTAGCCACAAGAAGTACGATATAATTAATGTAGGCTAAAAGAATCAATTCCACAAGAGAAACACGAAATTATAAGTAAAAATCCGAAATAGGCTCAAACCGGCCTCCGGGCCCACGTCTCGAAATTCGACAAAATTCACAAAATATGAACACCCATCTACTCACGAGTCCAACCATACAAGAATTACTCGAATCCAACCTCGAATCACCTTCCAAAACTCGAAATTTTAGCCTATGAAGTTTCTACCATTTCCCCCCAAATTTACAACTCAAATCCCTAATTAGATGATGGAGAAAGCCATAGATTCATGAAATTTAGACCAGTCTGGGTTAGAATAACTTACCCTAACGTTTTCCTTGAAAATCCTCAAAAAATCACCTCTCTCCCAAGCTTCTCAAGTCCAAAATCACCTAATGGAGCTAACGGAACAATCAAAATTCAAATCCGAGGTCGTTTACACACAAGTCGACATCGACATCCGGTCAACTTTTTCCAACTTATGCTTCCAATTAAGAGACTAAGTGTCTCAATTCACTCCGAAACTACTCCGGACCCGAACCAACCAACCCAGTAGGACATAATACAGTTGTAAAGCACAAATGAAGCAGAAATGAGGGAAACAAGGCTATAACTCTCGAAATGACCGGCCGTGACTTATGATTCAAGAAGAATAAATATAGAAATAACTCATGGTCTAAGTTAAAGTTGTTGAAAAGTTATACATATAAGGTGTACGGCGTACGACTGGAAACAATGATTGAAAACGATTATGGTACGGATTTGGAGATTGAGAAGTTACAAAAATTCTAAGACTACATGATAATGTGTCATAAATCCCTACATGAATGTGTATGGACGAGGTCAACAATACCATGAAGAATGGAAAAATATGCAAGTATATATTTATCGTATGAAATGTGTTGATATAAATACGTGGTATTAGCTACGACCAAAAGAGTTCCCATTGTGATGAAGACATGAGGTAATAAGACCTTACATGCATGCCATCTTTATCATAAGTATTAGCCTACTTGGTGGGATACCATCAAAATAAAACTTCATGAAAGGACTTAAGAGCAAGAAATATAATTTCAGAGATATATACTACGGAATCTCATATATACATATATATATATATATATATATATATATATATATATATATATATATATATATATGCGGCTTGAGAACGTGATGGTGGCATAAAGATAGAATATGTAATTCTAACATGTAGCATTGTGAAAATGGTATATGTTGTGAAAAGTTATATAATGATATGTGGATTTAGCCTAAGGCAGTCACACTTGTTCAGCATCTTTAAGCATGAGATTAGAGGCGCAAGGTAGTCGTACTTGCTATAACTGTATTAGAACATGGATTGAATGGTGAAATATTAGAAGAGGTTTCAACGGTAGAGTGAAGATGAAAGAGTGAAGTGCTAACTATAAAGATGCCGTAAGGGCGTAAAATAATGGCCCTTAGCAATATATGTTGCAGCTAGTAGCGACGTGATACTTGGATACGAAAATGAAAAAAGAAAGTTCCTACGAGTATAACCAATATATCATATTGCCAAAATAATGAGCATATCGATATAATGATGAAACAAAAGACAATGTAAAAGCAGATGAGCATGTAAATAGTCTGAGAAAATTTATCCAAAATTTTAGTTAACTCTTTGAGTGGTAGGTAAGAGTTTCAAATTTCATTTGCTCCTAAGTGGGGGAGCGTCTGAGTAAGCATATGTCACCTTTAAAGTGATGGTTTAAAAAAAAAGAGGAAGAGGAAAGGTTATAGTTACTAAAAACAAGATAAATGAGGTATTATCAGTAACCTTTATGATCAGAAGGGTACAATTTTCATGAAGTGCTTGTACGATAATTACAAACTCATTAAGAGCAATAGTTACGATGTTCTACATCAGGGATGTTGAAAGTTATGTCTGATAGTCAAGGATTTAATAGGCAACTCGAATTTATTCCTACAACTTGGGGACATGTGCGATTTGAATTAAATTCAAGTGTTGGCGGAGAACAAGGAAGTACTTTGAATTGTACGTGAGATTAAGTGGAATAAGAGGGTATTTTAATATATGCTCACTTAGCACGAGCTGAAATAGAAAAGGGTAATGTAATACGCATTCTTGGATGAGAAGAGTCTCTTCTATACAAAAATAAAATGTGCCAGTAAAGGGCATAGATTCAAAAAAGAGCACTAATATTAAAAGGGTGCAAGTACCATCGTGATAACGATGACTGTCGACTGTTGAAGGCTTACGAGCTACGGTAACATGTCTATGGCAAACATGGAAATAAATGCAATCCCAAGTTTTTGATAGAAAAATATCACAAGATACTCAATGGTGTCAATAAATTGGTAAAAGTTAAGAAATAAAAACTAGAACAAGGATGTCTGCGAGTAGGTGGCAAACTAGTGTTATGAACTCAAACGAAGTGAATTGAATTATTTTTTAGAGCAAACTTGTTAGTAACAATAGTTATCAAGTTATGGATCTAACATGAGCTCTAAAAGTATGAGTGAAAGTGGGGGTATGAAACTATCATATGATGGATGAATCTAGGACAAATATCTTATTAGTCTTTGGAAGGCACAGAAGAACATTCCAGAATAATTTTAATAATTATAGGACATCAAGAGTCCTAAGTGGAAAACAAATCATGTATGGAAACAAGAATCGTGAAAGGCAACCGATTTATTTGAAAGTATTCGTTATAAGAAAATTTTGAGACTACGAGTCGTAACAAACAAGTTTTGCAGATACCAAGTGGGCAATATAACTTCGATCTCATAAACTAAGAAATTAAGGGGGCATAAAAATAAGTTATTGTTTATTAAGGAAGTTGTCACGACCCAAAATCCCAACCTGTCGTGATGGCGCCTATCTCGATACTAGGCAAGCCAAAAATCTCAATAAACCAAAACTTCTCTTTAAGGTTGAAAATATAATATTTAAATACAATACAAACACTCCCCAAAACCTGGTATCACTGGGTACATGAGCATCTAATATGAATACAAATCTGGAAAATATAGTCTATAATAGTCTGAGACCAAATACAATAAACAAAGAGATAGAGAAGGAGAGACAAGGTCTGCGGAACACGACATCTACCTCAAAATCTCCTAAAAATCAACCGTGCGAAAGGATCAACACCTGCTATGTCTGGGAACACCTAGATCTGCACACGAAGTGTAGGGTGTAGTATGAGTACAACCAACTCAGCAAGTAACAATAATAAATAAAGAACTGAAGATAGTAACGAGCTACACAGTTATGGTTCATTTCCAGTAATTCCAGCAAAGAATAGACATGCTATCAAATCTGGCAATTTAATATCAAATCAATTTTTATACAGTTCATGTAATCCGTATGTCAATAATCTTTCAGAGATTTCACAACAATGACAGATAGCAACTAAGTGCAACAACAAATGGAAATCAAGTACAACATCTTAGGACAATAATCACTCCCCGGGCTCCTACAACCCAAGCGCTATAATCTGCACGGACAACTCACGTGCTGCACAGACAACTCACGTGCCATAATATAAATATCTGGATCCACACGGCCAACTCACGTGCTGCACGGCCAACTCACGTGCTGCACGGCCAACTCACGTGCTATAGTATAATATAAGGATCCGCACGGCCAACTCACGTGCTGCACGACCAACTCACGTACTGCACGGCCAACTCACGTGCTATAGTATAATATAAGGATCTGCACGGCCAACTCACGTGTTGTACAGATAACTCACGTGCTATGGTATCAATATCTCACAATCAGGCGCTCGACATCACTCAGTCATAAATCTCTCCAGTCTCTCGGGCTCTCAATAATCATGAAATCAGCCCAAACAACAATGATATGATGTATCAATAATAATAGAGACTGAGATAAAATGTGCAAGTAAAAATTGAGACTGAGTACATATAGCATTTAGCAGGTAATTCAACAAGTACAAAATCTGTGTGGGTCCCAACAACACTATCACATAGCCTAAGCATGATTTGTAACATGATTTACAGTTAAATTTTATCAACACATAGAGAGCATATAGCTAACAACAAATTATTCAACTTTACAGTTTCCCAGGACGGACCAAGTCACAATCCCTTCGGTGCATGCCCACACGCCCGTCACCTAACATGTGCGTTACCTCCAAAATAATCACATGATACCAAAATCTGGGGTTTCATACCCTCAGGACCAGATTTAAAACTGTTACTTACATCAAGCCGTGAAATTCTTATTCTGCAATGTCCTTTCCTCGTGAATTGGTCTCCAAATGCCTCGAATCTGGCCATAATTAATTCGTTTCAGTCAATAAAATTCATTGAAATTAATTCCATAAGAAAATAATAATTTTTCATAAAAATCCAAAAATTAGCTCAAAAATCGCTCGTGGGGCCCACATCTCGGAACTTCACAAAAGTTACAAAATCTGGAAGCGCATTCAACCACGAGTCTAACCATACCAATTTTACCAAAATCCGACCCCAACTCGACCCTCAAATCTTCAATTTAAACCAAGAGGGTTTTCAAACTTTCCTAACTCAATTCACCAATTAAATGATAAAAACAACCATGGATTCGGGTAATTTAACCAATATTGAGATAAGAACACTTACCCCGTTGTTTCCTCTGAAAATGACCCAAATATCGCCTCAATCCGAGCTCCAAATCGTCAAAAACCAAAGTCCCATTTTCAGAACTTAAACTCACTGCCCAGGCTTTTCTTCTTCGCGAACGCGGTTAGTACCTCGCGTTCGCGAAGCACAAAATAGTTCCCGTCCAAATTACTCCTTCGCGAACGCGACGTCACCCTCGCGTTCACGAAGCACAAAATGCCTCTGCCTCAATGCCTTCTACGCGAACGCGTTCAACCCATCGCGAACGTGATGCTTCGTTCCCCCTCACAACGCGAAGGTGACACCCCCTACGCGAACGCGTAGACCAATTGTTTGGGGTCCTCAGCTGCTTCCTCTCTTCTTCGCGAACGCCTAACACCTCTCGCGTTCGCGATGCACACCCAGTCCACCCTTCATGAACGCGTTCTTCTCTTCACGAACGTGAAGAGTATATATTGCCAGCCTCTCAGTTCCTCTTCGCGAACACGAGGTCCACTCGCGAACGCGATAAAGGAAATCAGATGGTGCATCAGAAAAATTCCAGCAGAGTTTCAAGTCCAAAATCCAACCCGTTAACCATCCGAAACTCACCCGAGCCCCTTGGGACCTCAACTAAATATGCCAACAAGTCCTAAAACATCATACGAACTTAGTCGAACCCTCAAATCACCTAAAACAACGCTAAAACCATGAATTACACCCCAATTCAAGCCTAATGAGCTTTGAAATTTCTAATTTCTACAAACGACTCCGGAACCTATAAAATTACGTCCGATTGACCTCACACTTTGCACACAAGTCATAAATGACATAACAGAGGTATTCCAATTTTCATAATCGGATTCCGACCTCGATATCAAAAAGTCAACCCCTGGTCAAACTTCCCAAAATTCAACTTTCGGCATTTCAAGCCTAATTCTACTACGGACCTCCAAATAATTTTCCGGACACACTCCTAAGTCCAAAATCACCATATGGAGCCATTGGAATTATCAGAATTAAATTCCGAGGTCGTTTACACATAAGTCAATATCCGATCAACTATTTCAACTTAAGCTTCAAAGCTAACTCCGAAATACCTTAAAACCAAAATCAACAATTCACACAAGTCATAATACCTTGTAGAAAATTATTCAAGAATTCAAATAGTTGAAAGCAGTGTAAATGCTCAAAATGACCGGTCGGGTCATTACAGAAGTCCAATCACAGGGAGAATTTTGGATTATTTGAAGATACTTTTCATGTACAACTTGACGTACACATGACAAAAGAAAATACAGGCATGCATAATAGTGATATGGGAGCTATGTATAGTAGCAATTATTGATATTGAATGGTATTCATATATGTTACAAGTTAAAAGTTTTAAGGATATACATTTGATGCACTTATGGTATATGTACGGCCCAGTGAGGTCAAGATGGTATATTATATTGTGTATTGTTGGTTATTGAGCGATATTGTTATTGGTATCTGTGTGAGGGCTTGTTATGGACAGGTTAAAGTTTTTGGATAGTCCTAGTTATAGGGGAAGCTCTGCCGAAATTTTTAAGAATTTGTAAAGATAGCCAAATTTAGAGGGACATAAGTAAGTTGAGATTTTGGAAAGGAAATATAAGACCCATGTAGTCATAAGTGCCTATGCATAATTGTTAAAGGTAAAAGGATGGTAACTCTATTCTTAGAAGTAACTTTTAAAATATTCGAGGACGAATGTCCTTAAGTGGGGGAGAATGTAGCACCCCGGAAAATTTCGAAGTACTTAAGCGCTATTAAGAAAGTTGTTGTGCGCTAATTATATTATTTTGTGTGCAGACGAGGACTATTAATTTTATGGATATAAATTGGATATGATAATAAGTGTACGAGGCATATTATAAGTGATGTGGGGTCTAAGGAGAGCCCTAAGTCTAAGTCAAGTTGGAAATTACATGATAAACTAAAGTTCCAAATGAGTACGCACAAGACTAAACTTTGGACTCCACATATATATAATTGGTTGTGTGATTTAATACCTATAAAATAAAATATCTTTGAGTCTAGTTTCTAACGCTTCAAACCGTTTGTCATTTGGACATTCCTACAAGAAGTTATGACCAAATTATCAAAGGCTGGCGGAGGAGCCTGCAGATGCGAAACATCCGAAAGAGAGGCTGGCAGTGAAGTGCTGCCATAGCGTCCAGGTCCGCATCCAAACATCAAAGACGAGTGAAGTGGGTATGCGAAGCATCCAGGGCAGCATCCGAAACCCAGAATAATGGGCCTATAAATACAAGGTCGGGGGAGGGGAGTATTTTGAGTATTTGGGGGGTTAGGGTTCTTGAGGTGAATGAGCAATTTTGAGCTCAAATCAAGTCCAATCAATCAAGGTAAGTTGTTAATGATGTTTTAGGTTGATTATTGCTCAATATACATGATTTCTAACATCATTCTTACATCCAAATACTAGATTTCTTCATCAAATCCTCAAGAACACAAAAATCATCAAAGTTGTGATTTTTAAAGGTTGATCAACTAGAGGTAATTTCAATGCTTCAAACTCATTTATTATGAGTAGTTAGAAGTATTTGAAGCATTTGATACAAGTTTTAATGGTTGAAATATTGGATTATAAAACTCTAGTTCATGGCATAAATAGTATTTTTGAGAAAATAAGAGAGAAGATGAATGGTAATCTTGACGATGAAATTTATGAATACAATGAACCTATGGAATTATTTGTTAGCAAAAGATAGAAATGACCAACTAAGTAATCGCCTGAATTGTATATTTTGCAAGTGTTGATTATGGAAGACGATGAATAGTAACTTGGTGGAAATGAAAAATTGATGTAGTATCATTAATGACTTCGAATGGGTATTAAAACATAAGAATGAAGTTGAGTAAAACTATTTGGCGATTTGAGTTGTTGGAGGCTTGTAGCCAACTTATGAGCCATATAATAGGTCATATTTTGATGTAATTAGGATATCTAATTGTAGATATTAACTTGTTGGTGATGTTGAGCATTTTAATCAATATTGGAATGATGGAGGAGGATTTAAAGCTTGTTAATGTTAATAAAGCGAAAGCGAGGAAAGTTGATTAAACTTACTCTTCTTGAGGGACTTTCTCTAAAAGCATGTTTCGAGTTAATACTTAAGTTGTTTGCAAATGTGCTTTCGTACTTGCGGGGACAAACAAGTACGGATGTCTCCATGTACTAGAATATTATGTTGCATATGTAGTGTCATGCCGTCTTATAAAATTTTATTTTAAATCTTGTTGGCAAAGTGACACTCAAGGTAAATGTTATAAGTTTTTATCAAAACTTACGTATTGACAAGAGTATACATATTTGAGTGCTAAAGACAAGTTTTCATGGAAAGTATTTCTTTTGGAAATTGACGAACAAAATAGCATTGGTAGTATCTTTTAAAGATTGAATGTTAAATTTCTAAAGGCTTTAGTATGTAAAATGTTATTTATTTAAATTTTGTTCAAAGGATTTATATTTTCTATAAATGCTATGATTTGATAAAAATAGATCATTTGAGGCTACTATACTATAAATCTATTTTGAAGTATCAAATATTTTGGGAGTTACTTGTGTTCACCGATATTACCTTCGGATATATCATATTCATTGTCATGAAACTACACGTGCCGGTGTAGGCGTAGATAGACATTTTGTGATATAGACTACGATAGAGTGCTCTCCCTCGAGAGAGTACTATTTTATGCTATTATTAGCATGGCTGAGTCGATTTGTACGACACTATGATGAGACGACCTGAGCAAGTAGGGTATATGATACTTACCGCTAGGTACATAACCTAGTTGACCTTCTTTTGTCGGTGATGGTATAGTACTCCCACTGAAAGGTAAGGATGATTTCCTTATGTTTAGGTCTAAGGAGCCGAAAGTGATTTCGATGACTTAAAGAAAATGGAATGATTTTGTACGATTTTATCCAAAATATTGGATTGAAATAAATATTGTAAAAGTTTATATTGTGGGTTATATCTCACTTGGTTGTTATTTAAAATAACAAGGGTCGTGAATTGATGAAATTTCTTATCGTTTTATATCAAATATTGGTGCATTATTTTTATAAAGTTTGTCCCAAGAACTTAAGTTAGAGAGAGTCTATGGCACTTATTGAGTACCGCTGTGGTGTACTCAACCCTTAGGGCCCCCCCTCCAGGGCCCTGCTTACTTTACATGTTTCAGGATGATGTATGATACGTGGCATGTGGTCAGGCCAGGATGACTCTCTTTTCGAGGTATTATGAAGCACCACTTTTATTTCATGGTTAGCTATCCTGTTCTTCCTTATTCTATCTTGTTGGAACTACTCCAACCGTTGATTCTATTCTTTGGTATAGAGGCTCCATAGATAGTTTTGAAAGGTTGTAACAACAGGGTTTTACACGACATACATGAAAGTATATTTATTTTACTTAGTCTCATTGTTATTATCATGAAAGACATCATGTGTGATTTTGAATTGGAAAATATTTTATCATTTAACTCTAAAATGATATGATTTTCAAGGAACTTCCGTAGTTAAATTGGTTTTCATGCATATGGTTTGGGTGCATCACTTGGTTTGGTTCGCTCGGGTGGGGTAGTGTACCGGGTGCCGGCCACGTGAATTTTTGGGTCATGACATGAACGGACTTGTACAGCTGGTGAATGAGCGCGAGCTCAAGATGGTTTATTGGTTTCATGGTAATTATACTTGGTGCAACATTGTTGGAAGATGTCGGCATGGAATTTCCACAGGTGGGTTATTTCTAGTAAGCAGGCTAGTGGTTACGTGGTGTTGATGATACGAAGAAGTTTACTGGCTATCCAGTAAGAGGTCGAATATGTGAATGTGGCTAGTGATTCAGAATATTCATGAAATGTTTAACAGGAAGATTCCGAGGAATTTGGTGGGTCGATTGTGCGAGATATTGTTAATAAGGAAGGAGGAATTTTGGTGGGTTCCGGGGTTCTGCAATTGTAGCTGCAAGCTAAGTGGGAGAGCCCCGCCGCCTACGATTGGATTGCATGGTTATCTATTTGTGAGGTTTCTGGTTATCGACATATTGGTGGGTTATTACGACTAATGAAGGAGCACATCAATGGTGATTTGAGCAAAGGATTTGAGGGATGTGTTCTATAATTGGCCATATTGATTCATGTTCAGGATTTGGTAAGACTCAAGATTTATGCTTCGTGTAGATGTGATGTACAAGAAAGGTGATTCGGTCCGAGTGCTTCTTTGAGAGGGCATTCATGTGCTAGCAGAGCCTTGGAGTTTGATCATATTTGGGAACAAGTCAGAGTGGGTGACTCTCAACAACGGTCCTAGTAGTTTAAAGTGCAGTGCCTAAGGATTTCGAGTCAGTAGTATGGTTAAGTATCGAGCATTGCAGCGGATTTCAAAAAAAAAGGGCTTGGAGTGTTCTATGTTATCATTGGTCTGCGGTGTAGCACTGGAGGAATGGGAGAAAATAACTTCGGATTCATAAAGGAAATATCAGAATAGGTGTACCGGTTGAAGATGCGAATGTGCGCACAAGGAGGGTATGAGATGGTTTGTGGGTTTTGAGACAACGTGGTCTCGTGAAATAGGGTCCTTCTGGATGAGTGCGAATTGGGTTCGTCATGTTTTGAATGGAGCTATTATTATTCCCAAGGCAAGTCCGGTGTAAATTAGAAGAAGTCGGATCAGTTAGTAATGGTTGAATCGGCATGATGTGGCAATGATTAGTTCCTTCAACGTGTTAAGTTTTACAGGTGGTTGTGGCGGTACGTGCGAGGCTTGACGGCCACTGTAATTGATTTTACTTGGAGGCATTCGAGTTATTATGGCATGTTATGTGTAGATGGATCCTGGAAGGGTCATGGTGGTTTAGACCACTACTTGGGGTTGTAATTTCTGCGGTTTGAGAATTTAGTTGCGTGTTGCATTGGTTCTTCTGAAATGATCTAAGTAAAAGGTTTCTATATGATGAAGTGTTTATTCTATTAGTGGATCAGGGGTTATTATGGAATTCTTGTACTCTCACGCATTGGCATGTTAGGTGCAGTGAGCGGCTTGAAAATTTGAAGTTGAGGATCAAGGTTGCAGTTTGGTGTCGACAAGAATGTCACGAGCTCGGACGAGCAGGAAAGAATTCAGATGGTTAGAAATAACTGGTATTGTCTTTAGCATCGCCTGAGATCGGTGTCCTGTGTAAGAGGCTTTGTGTACTGATTTGTGGATTCCTGATTTGCTTTACGGCATTGTATGGCCGACGGTATGGATGTGCAGATTTTGTTACCTGGTGCGGAAGGTTATTGGAGCATATCCCACGGGAAGATTATATAAGGGTAACATGTAGTCACTTGATTGATTGAAGATTTAAACCAAGTGTGGAGATTATGGTACTATCGCTAATGTGAGATTTTAGGCCCGAAAGGTGCTCTATTCATTTGGTTGCGAACTGTGGATGCTTGTTCCGGATTGACAATTGTTCTTGTGTGTCATGGTAAAAAAGGGTTAGTGTGGATCCTTGAGAAGTTATTAGCCCAGTGTGGTATGGTTAGAATCAGCTTGAGGTCCGTGGATGGATCTAAAGGTAAATATAGGCTTTATATCAGGCCGGATGTGTTCATTTCAGCTTAGCGATTTTTATGGAGGAATCTTCTGGTCTTGGATGTTATATTTGTCGTCATCCATTCAGTGTAATCTTTATTGTGCCTGGTGGGTTGTGATGCGGTTTGATTATTCGCACTCGTGTTGAGATCCCGTATAATTTGTGGTGTTATGAGAGAAGGATAGCTCTCGAGATACGGGTCATTTATTGCACCTTAGTTATGCTTGAGTTTTGTAGGGTATAGCGCTATGTGTCTCCCCAGGATTTGTATTATGCACTTCGCGTGCTTGGGGTTGATATTTGGGTATTTCGTAGGTATAAACATTTCTGGCTTGATGGGTATTTCCCTATTTATTATTATGTGTGGATCGGGTGGCACGCCGCCACAGAGATGTTGTTTGAATCGGGTAGTATGCCGCCACGGGTATCATGGTTGGATCGGGTTGCATGCCGCAACGGTATCATGTGTGGATCGGGTTGCACGCTGCAACAGTATGATGTTGTGCATAGTTCCCTATATCTATTCATGTGTGTTTTGTCCGGCATTTTCTGATAAAGATTCATAACATCCTTTCAGTTGTTTAATTAGTTACGTGGGTGGAGTAGTTCTTTCTAGAGTTCATTTTTCCTTATGTATCACATGTGAGTTTGTAACTTGTTGGCACATGGTGGCATCATATGAGACTTTTGGCAGTGTTTGAGATGGCTTATTGCCTGAACAACTTATACTGGGTGAGACGAGATCATCGGACCTGGGATCACTGCGATCAGATTTATATGAGGCACAATAAAGAGTAAATATCGATATTCAGTCCAGAATGAGGTAATGGTTTTTATAGGGAGGAGAGACTCTATGAGTTGTGATTCGGTAGGTGGTTATGAGCTTCTACACATCTCTTCTGTCGTGGCAGTATTACGAGAATGGAAATAGGACTTAGATACTTCATGAGGTGTGTTGTGGGCATCAGATTCGTGGGATTTCGGCTATTGTTGTCAGGGATATCATTATGGTCATGTGAATAATGCGGTGCATGGTGTGAATTAGGTAAGAGTATACGATCAGGTATTGGTACATCGTATAGTGATGGATACGGTGTTCGTATGTTGGGAACAGACCTGGTAGAGAATTTCAGATGTTGGAATTTGGCTCTAAGGCTAACTTGACTAAATAAACGGAGAATCTTCAGATTTTCTCAAGCTAATGTGCTCAACTGGATTGTGGTAGCACAGGTAGGTGTATGAGGTGTTGACCAGTGATTTTTGACAACTCCAGAGCAGTTCTTAGTACATTCGAATACGAACGTATGTTTAAGTAGGAGAGAATGTAACGAACCAACCAATATTTTTGAGCTCTAGCGCGTCGTTCAGCGGTTCGAGGCCTTGAGTAGTTTCACTTCAGGTATTATGACTTGTACGTGTGGTCAGAATTGAAATCCGGGAAGTTCGGAATTGATTTTGAGAGAATTCTTATTCTAGAAGCTTTAAGTTGGAAGAGTTAGCTAAGGTTTGATTTTTGAGTAAACAACCTCGGAATCAGGATTGGAAGTTTCCAACAGGTTCGTATGATAATTTTGGACTTGGGCGTATGTCCGGATCGGGTTTTGGATGACCCGGGAGTGTTTCGGCGCTTATTGTGGAAAGTTGGCATTTTGGAAGAATTTCATGAATTTGGGTTTAAATATATTTAAATGTTATCAAGGTTCGTTTGGGATTTGTAGCCTGGGAATAGCTCCGTATTGTGATTCTGGTCTTAGGAGTGCGTCCGGATGTGAATTTGGAGGTCTGTAGGTCATATCATGGTCATTTGGCGAAAGTTTGAAATTTGAAGGTTCTTGGAAAGTTTGACCGGGAGTGGACTTTTTGATATCGGGGCCGGATTTTGATTCCGAAAGTTGGAGTAGGTCCGTAATGTCAAATGTGACTTGTGTGCAATATTTGAGGTCAATCAGACGTGATTTGATAGGCTTTAATATCGAATGTAGAAGTTTGAAGTTCTAAATTTTATTAAGATTGAATTGGGATGAAATTCATGATTTTGATATTGTTTGATGTGATTTTAGGCCTCGAGCAGGTCCGTATTATGTTATGGGACTGGTTTGTATGATTGGACGGGGTCCCGGGGGCCTCGGGTGTGTTTCATGATGGTTTCGGATCATTTCGGGTTATTTTGGAACTGTTGTGCTGGTGTATGGTTTCCTCCTTTGCGAACGCGAAGGGAGTCCCGCGTTCGTGAAGAAGGACTTTGAGGCTGCTGAGATTTAGCCTTCGCGAATGCGGACAAGGCAACATGAACGCGAAGAAGAAGGGGAGGGAGCTGGGCGCAAGGCTGTTTGGCCTACGCGAACGCAAATGCGAATGCGAATGCGAAGGGGCAGGGTAGCTGGCCTTCGCGAACACGATCAGAGGGTCGCGAACATGAAGAGTGATTTCTAGGCATGAGGTTGTTGAGCTTCACAAACGCGAGAGCTGTGTCCCGTTCGCGAAGAAGGGTCAGACTGGGCAGTGAGTTGATTTAAAATGGGATTTTGGCCATTTTCACTTTATTTCCGCCATGGGAGCCGGTCTTGGGGCAATTTTGGAGCTCCATCTTCATCATCTATGTCAAGATAAGTGATTCCCATCTATTGTAAGTTAAATACTTGGATTATATATAGATTTAGACATGAAAATTTGTAGAAATTTGGGATTTTGAAGAAAAACCTAGAAATTGGTATTTTTGGATTTTGACCACGAAATTGGACAGGGAATTTGGAATAAATTATATATTTGAGTTTGGGGTATTATGGGTAAAGTTTATTTTCGAAATTTTTTGAAATCCGGGCATGTGGGCCCGAGGGTGATTTTTATCGATTTTCGAGCGGAGTTGGAAATTGTTGTAAATTGGATTATAATGAGTATTAGAGTATATATTTATGGATTTGCACATTTATTGACTAGTTTTGGAGCGATGGGCATCAGTTTGAGTTGTTGGAAAGGCTTTGGAATTGGTTATGGAATTTCGGAACGAGATAAGTCTCTTTTCTAACCTTATAAGAGGGAATTAACCCCATAGGTGAATTGAATTAAAATGTGCTTCTATTTGTTGATTGACGCGTTACACACATGCAACGCACATACACTAAAGCTAGTGTAAAGAAAAATCTTGTGATCTTAAACTAAAAGTGTATATAATATATAATAAATACTTGTTGAATTTTGTGGTCTTCAACATTTCATATCAACCTTATAAGGGCAAATATATATGTTCTAATTAAAAAATTACTAAATATAGAAGAATGTATATAACTAGATGATTATAAATAGATTTTATGCAGTACGTGAACTAAGCGCAATAGACACTTGATAACATTTGAAAATAGAGAAATCGCCATGAAAATTTACTCTAGGGTTAGAGAAGAGTCGAGAGAGAAACAACTGCTCAGATCTTTCTCATTACTCAATGTTCACTTGTGTCCAACAATGTACAAAGAAAACAATATATACAATGGGCCTAAAATGTAATATATTAAGATACAACTATTGGACTTATATCAAGTTTGGGCCCGTTTCTGTCGTGGGCCAGAAGCTAAATATCCATCAAGACCAACACCCCCCCCTCAAGTTGGAGGGAGAAACCACCTTCAACTTGAAAAGGAATTGATGATGACTCTGCCCAGGAAGAGGTTTGGTAAGAATGTCTTCCAACTGCTTGGAAGTAGATACATAACCCAATTCAATCAAGCCGTCACCCAACTTGGTTTGAATGAAGTGGCAATCTACTTAAATATATTTTGTATGTTCATGGAAGACCGGATTCTTAGCAATATGTATAATTGCCTAATTATCGCAAAAAACTGAAATCGGAAGAGAACCAAGAACATGTAGATCAGCCAAGAGTCGAACCAGCCAAGTTAATTCAGCCACAACCTTGCTAATAGATCGATATTCTGCGTCAGCGGAACAAAGAGAGACAACAGGTTGTTTCTTGGACTTCCAACCAATCAAACTTTCACCCAAAACAATACAGAAACCAGTGACAAATCGCCGTGTATCAACACAAGCAGCCCAATCACTATCGCTATAGGCGCTCACAGTAAGATCAGAATCATTAGAGTAGAAAAGACCTATATCCAAAGTACCTTTAAGATACCTCAGAAGGTGTAATGCAGCAGACATATGAGGAACACGAGGACACTTTAAAAACTGACTAAGAAGTTGTACAACAAAATATATATCCCATCTAGTATGGGTCAAGAAAGGCAACTTACCAACCAAACTCCTAAAGGATTAAGGTTTATCCAAGACTTCACCACTATCAGCGGATAACTTCACATGAACTTCCAAAAGGAGAATAATCATTGATGGAATGAGAATAACCTCGAGAGCATAAAGCATGAGATAATTTTGCATACCACTGCCGAGAGGCCTGTCGGAGACCATATAAGGACTTTTGCAATTCACACACTAAAGGGGCAGAAGAGGAAGAACTAGCAGCATAAACTGAAAGTCCAGAGGGTAACTTCATATAAACCTCCTCATCTAGGTCACCATGAAGAAAGCCATTGTTGACATCTAGTTGAAAAAGAGGCCATTGTCTCTTCACAGCTACTGCTATTAAGCATTTAACTGTGGACATCTTTATCAACGGAGAGAATGTCTCAGTAAAATCAACACCTTCTACCTGTATATCTCCCCTAATCACAAGCCGAGCTTTATATCTATCAATAGTCCCATAAGCTTTATGCTTAATTTTATAAACTCACTTACAACCAATAGGCTTTTTTTCTTTAGGTGACTCTACTATATCCCAAGTGCGATTAGCCACTAAGGTCTCAAATTCCTTTCGCATGAAATCCTGCCAAGCTGGAATAGGTGTAGCTTGGGAATAAGTACTAGGTTCAAATTCAGCATGTTGTAGGAAGGAATTGGAGCAAGAAGAAGAGGAAGGAAGAGTGCATAAGTAGCCTTGTAAGTAAGCAGGAGGATTATGCTCCATAGTAGACCTTCTGAGATTGGAAAGATGACTAGGAAGAGAAGAAGATGGTACTGACACAAGTGGAATAGAGGAAGGAAAATGTTGGACAGAAGAATTTGAGGGAGAAAGAGATTGAGAAATGACAGAAGAAGTAGGAAGAGGAATGGAGAAGTCATCATAAATAATATGAGAGTGAAAGGGAGATTCAGGAAAAGTAGTAGGAGGAGAACAAGAAAAATCTTTAGAGAACGAGATAGGAAAATAACTTTCATGAAATACCACATCCCTTGAAATGAAACACTGTTTGGTAGCTAAGTTATACAACTTGTAACCTTTCTTGGCAAAAGGATAGCCAAGGAAAACACAATGGATATGTTA
Organism: Nicotiana tomentosiformis; assembly: GCF_000390325.3. NCBI lineage: Eukaryota > Viridiplantae > Streptophyta > Magnoliopsida > Solanales > Solanaceae > Nicotiana > Nicotiana tomentosiformis. Next base: position 106,209,030 of record NC_090815.1, on the reverse strand, counting down.
TGCTACAGTTCCTTTAAAAGGAAAACACAATGGATATAAAACACAAAAGGATATGTTTAGCATAACTGTAGCCAAACAGTGTATGGTATAGGAACTGTAGCATAACATAAACAGCCAAAACTTCTAAAATAAGAGTAACTAGGTGCCTTACCATACAACATTTCAAAAGGTGACTTATCACGAAGAATCTTGGAAGGTAATCTGTTGATTATGTAAGTGTCGGTCAATAAACAGTCACCCCAAAAGTGTATAGTTACTTTGGATTGGAACATTAAAGCTCTAGATGCTTCAAGGAGGGTCCTATGTTTTCTTTCAACCACTCCATTTTGTTAAGGTGTATAAGGGCAGCTAGTCTGGTGGATAATACCATTTTCTAAAAAAAATGTGGAGGCAGAGAAACTAGATCCAAATTCTAAAGCATTATCACTTATGATGGTTTGAACAGTGGTGTGGAAGTGATTCTTAATCATGGTGATAAAAGCTTTTAATAGGGGAAATGCATTGCTTTTGGACCCCATTAAATGGGTCCAAGTAGCCCTAGTATAATCATCGACAATGGTAAGGAAATACTTATCCCCAAAATATGTTTTAGTATGGTAGGGTCCCCAAGTGTCTATGTGAAGAAGTTGGAATGGTTTGGTAGTGTCATTAGTACTATCTGGGAAAGGTAATCTTGTTTGTCTTGACATAGGACACACATTGCAAATGAAGGACTACCTAGAAGATAAGGAATCGGATAAACCAGAAATAACTTTCATTCTGACAAAAGGGACATGTTCAAGTCTTTGGTGCCAAATGACATCCATTTTATTTATGCCATCATTATTACATTGAGAAGGAATAATGCACACATTGGGTAAGATAAACTTGGATTAACAATTAGACACAGAAACATAAGGTGGAGAAAGTGAACCAGGTGCATCACACAGATGAGGTAAACTAGGGACATAATCACAATTAGAGACAGATACTTTAGGAGAAGAATTTGAGTTGACATTATTCTGGAAATATGAATCAGTATAAAATTGAGGATGTGATGATGGCTTTTTCCATACAAGCTTGTACAAGCCAGTGTCGAGTTTACCAAGAATCAGAAGCTTCTTCAGAGAAGGTCCCTGTAGTAGCATACAAGAATCATAAGTAAACATGACAAAACATCTGAATTGTTGTATCAGCCTATACACAGAAATGAGATTATGGTGGAAAGAAGGAATATAGATAATATTGTGAAGAACAATTGAGAGATGCAAAGAAAAAGAACCAATGGAAGTTACTTTTACTTTATAACCATTTTGAAGAGATACAAGATAAGGTACAGGTAAAGAAGTTATATTGAACAAGAACTCTTTATTGGATGTCATATGGTCAGTTGCACCAGAATCAATGATCCAGGTTAAATTTACTGAATAAGAAAGCATGCAAGAATTAGAACTAGTACTACTCAACAAATCAGCAGCTAAAGATGTACCAGCAAAATTGGCAGAAGCCATGAGATTGGATTGATGAGTGAGGTCTGACACATGAGACTGCTGCAACAAATTCATCAACTGATTGTATTACTATTTTGTCATACCAGGTATTATGGAGGCATGCTCAAAATTAGATGGAGGGCCAAAAATGTGAGGAGCGATAGTATTTGGCTGAGCACCACCACTGGGATTGTATTCAGAAAGATCAGCCTCAACACTAGCATTTGCTGCAATTCTTCTGCCTTTAGTAAGTTTGAGGTTAGAAGGATAACCATGGAGTTTATTATATTTTTCAATTAGGTATCCAAGCTTTTTGCAGTATTTGCAAAATAAGGAAGCCTTGACCGGATCACCATTTACCCTTTGTTCAAAGTTCGCCCTCTGATTATATGGCTTTTGAGGAGGAAGAGTTTTGGTAAACATGCTGGCATTGAAAGAAGCTGTATTGGCACTGAAAAAAGCTGAATATGAGTTAAGTTGGGGGGGGGGAGATTTCACTTATGTTTGATTCTCATCTTGGAGAAAAATGCCGTAAGCATAATCAAGGGATGTAGGAGGCTGCATCATTAGGACATTGCTTCTAACATTTACATAGGTTTCATTTAATCCCATTAAGAATTGGTATAATCTGTTTTCTTCAACATCCTGTTGCAAACCAGGTTTAGCTGCACAAGTGCAAGTGTTCACATGATTCTCACACATGAAACCTAATTCATCCAATTACCTCTTTAACTTGTTAAAGTAAGAGGCTATGTCAAGAGATCCTTGACAAGTTGAAGTCAGTTCTTTCTTATTTTCAAAAATCTTTGTCCTATTGACAGCCCCATACCTACTCTCAAGTTGCTTTCAAATACTCTCAACAGTCTCAGAGTATTGAACACTCTCCGCTATTTCAAGGGACAAAGAACTAGTGAGCCAAGATATCACCATATTGTTACACCTATTCCACTGCTTTAATTCAGGTGCATTATCAGAAGGTTTAGGACATGTTCCATCTATGAAGTCTATCTTATTCTTTGAAGATAAATCCACTATCATACTTCTTCTCCAACCCCCAAACCCAGTCCCAGAAAAAGGCACATGCACCAAAGAAGTGCCAGGAACATCAGAGGAATGTAAAAACAGAGGACCACAGGGATCTTGAGCATACACAGAGGTAGAAGTAGCAGTACTTCCCATGATCACTCAATTTAGTCCAGTACAATACTCAAAATACACATACAGTGAGCAAGCAAAAACAGATATGGAGATGCACACCTCCACAGCCACGAAGCAGATATATGCTATTATATATAGAGAATTAGAAATAAAAATACCACTCTACTTCGCCACTGGAAGAAGTAACAACCTTTAATTCTACAAACTCTATCCGAAACAGTCCGCAATCACCAGCAAATCGAAAATGAAGACCGATGCAAATCCTAGTTTCAAACCTCAAGGGGAAATTGAAATACTGGACTGTGAAATTGCAAAGTTTCACGAAATCACCGGTAAACCTCACCAGTACTCAAAAACTTACTGTAAACTGAATCAGAACCGACGAACTAGCTGAGAGATGAAAAAACACTTTCATAAAACCCATCGAGGGTAATATCGGACGGAAGCGTAGCATGAGATCTATTCAAATTTCTGCTCTGATACCATGATAACATTTGGAAATAGAGAAATCGCCATGGAAATGTACTCTAGGGGTTAGAGAAGAGTCGAGAGAGAAACAATTGCTCAGATCTTTTCTCATTACTCAATGTTCACTTGTGTCCAACAATGTACAAAGAAAACAATATATACAATGGGTCTAAAATATAATATATTAAGATACAACTATTGGACTTATATCAAGTTTGGGCCTGTTTCTTTCTAGGCGAGAAGCTAAATATCTATCAAGTCCAACAACACTTCCAATAGCCATTGATAAGTTGCTTGATCACGAGACCCTAATCAATTAATGTTAAATCTTCAAGTTTATGTCTATTGAGACTGGGATGGTAATAGGATGTGACGACACTACTAAAAATAATTTTTTTTTCGATTGAATAAATAGACCGAATTCGATCAATTTTAAAGGATTACCAAAAAAACAATCGACCAAAATGGGTGAAACGAAAATAAGATAGCCGGAACAAGAACGATCGACACGATCAGTAAAGCCCAATTGACACAATCAGTTAATTGGAGGGAAACCAAACTAAAAAAATTAAAATACTGACCGAGTCAGTCGATTTTCTTAAATTACGATTATGGTTGAAATTTGACGGTGGTTTAAAAAAAGGGCTGACTCAGTAAATTTTTTTAAATTATATAATTATAAAATACACCATTCAGGAATTAAATTGAGGTCTATGCCGTGGTAAAGTACTATTCTACCACCACTAGATCACTGATGTTTGTTGGTATAAGATTTTTATTTTAATACTAGAGAAGTGATGCCCATGCAATGCACGGACCGACACTATTTTTCAAATTGCGATAGTGCCAGTAGACATAGTGCTCCATAAAAAATCAAAATAAATAATCATAATCAAAAGAATTTAATATACAATATGGGGTAATATGTTTATTTTCTCTCTAATATGTGTAAAAAAGGACACAAGAATTGTGCCCTTCCAATATGTAATCCAAAGCTTCAGTTGTGGCATATTTTTTCAATTTGCTGCTTGTTATTGCAAGGTTGTCTCATTATCTACATTCTGTTGTACTCTACAGTTGCCAAAAAATTATTTGTGATCAATTCATATAGTTGTCACGATCCAAAATCTAACTAGCTGTGATGACACTTAATCCAACCCGTTAGGTAACTCAATTTATAAATATCTGATTTAATTAATATTTAACTGACTCTAATACACTCCCCAAGGACTGGTAGTACAAATCATGAGCTTCTAAGATTAGAATTTACGCAGCTGGTGTGAAATAAAAATACATCATCTGTCTGAAGTATACACAAACAGATAAAAAATAAATTCTAAAGCTACCATGAACAAGAGGCAGCAATGACTAGAACACATGTATATCTTCATATCTAGCTCTCGCAGTACGCAAATACATCAACATCAGACAGCTACACGCAAGGTGCAAAATTATAGTATGAGTACAACTGACCTCATGTACTCAATAAGTAACAAGACTAACCTTTGGGCTGAAAGTAGTGACGAGCTCAACAAGTATAGTCCAATATAAAAATAACAGTACAGAAATGTATGCATGCTTTCAAGTTCAACAGTTAAACTCAGTACAAGTAAAATTACTTAATTCTGAATGGTATGAGGAATATGACATCTCTATATCTACATGCCAATGTACCTACTGTATGTGGTGCACTTCAGTGGAAACCTCATATGTTCAAATCTAAAAATACCCAAATTCTCAGTACTGTATATGGCTAATCCAGCCCAGGGAAGATCCATCCCATATATATACACACATCGACAATCGGTCAATCAATCAGTACTATATAAGGCCAATCCAGTCCAGGGGTAAATTTATTCCCAAATATAAATGACTCGGACAAGATCCATGTCCGGGGAAATTTATCACATTTATAAATAAATAAGGCAAGTCCATGCTCTGGGAAGTCCATCCCGAATATATATAAATAAGGCAAGTCCATGCCCTGGAAAGTCCATCCCGAATATAAATCATCTATGCTCACTGTGGGGAATGCAGACTCCGGAGAGGCTCCTTCAGCCCAAGCGTGATATTAAGCCGATATGGCTTGCTGTAAGCGGGCAACCCCGGTCCATATAATAATAAAGCCTATAAGGCCTGCTGTAGGCCGGCAACCCCGATCCATAAAATAATAATATATATGAAGCCAATACGGCCTGCTGCAGGCGGGCAACCCCAATCCCATAAATATCGTCATAATGGATGAACATGACTGAGTATGAAATGTATATTTTAAAACAGTTAAATTCAACAGCAACATGACCCTATGAGTCCCACAATATTGGCACGTAGCCTAAACATGTTCTTTAATACGAGTCTCAGCTCAAATTTCCTAACATGTGGAGAATAATCGGATAATAACATGATTTTTAAATTTTACAACTCCACAAAATTTATTTAAGTCATAATTTTTATGGTGCATGCCCACTTGCCCGTCACCTAGCATGTGTGTCACCTTCATACAATTCACATAATACGTAATTCAGGGATCTATACCCTCAGAACCAAGTTTAGAAGTGTTACTTACCTCAAACCGTGTAATTCCTTACTCTGCTATGCTTTTTCCTCGCAAATTGGCCTCCGAAAGCCTCGTAACTAGTCATAATTAATTTGATTTAGTCAATACAAATTATTGGAATTAATTCCATATGAAAATACTAATTTTTCTACAAAATTTGAAATTACACTCAAAAATCGCCAGTGGGGTCCACATCTCGGAATCTGACAAAACTCACAAAATCCGACAATCCATTCAACCACGAGTCCAACCATACCAAAATTACTCAAATTCGACCACAACTCGACCTTCAAATCCTCAATTAAAGTCTATAAAATTTTCAACCCAAAACACTAATTTAATGATGAAAACAACAATATATTCATGTAATTTAACCAAAAACCGAGTTAGAATCATTTACCCCAATTCATATGGTGAAAATCGCTTCAATCCAAGCTCCATAGCTCCAAATGTGTTAAAATGGCCGAAACCTCGAAATATAGCTTCTGCCCAAGCATTTACTCTTCACGATCGCGAAGCACAAAATTTTCCATATCAAAATTTGCTCTTCGCGATCGCGGAAAACCAATCATGATGAACAATCTCCCCAACTCTTCCAGACAACCTCTAGTATAATGGTCATAACGTTTTATACAAAAATTCAAATAACAAATGGTTTGACTTTCTGAAAACTATACATCAAGGGATACAACTTTCATTTTTGAATCATCTCCAAATTCCTTATAGATTGCGAGATATAGGCTTTCAAAGTCGGATCCGTGCAACAGAGATTTTGTTCTTCGCGATCGTGAAAAGGCTTCCGCGATCGCGATTCACAAGGCCCCAAACTGCTGTTTTCTCTTTGCGAACGCAATCAAATGTTCGTGATCGCGATGCACACCTCTGTAGATAAAATCCAGTAATTAAAAATGGCCTAGAAATTGTCCAAAACCACCCCGAAACTCACCCGAGCCCCTCGGGACTCCATCGAACATACCAACAAGTCCCAAAATATATTACGGACCTAATCGAGGCCTCAAATCACATATAACAACATCGAAAACGAATCGCACCTCATTTCAAACTTAATGAAACTAAGAAATTCCAACTTTTACATTCGGTGCCGAAACCTTTCAAATGAAGTCCGATTGGCCTCAAAATTTGCACACAAGTCATAAATGACATAACAGACCTATTCCAATTTCCAGAATCGGATTCCAACCATGATATCAAAAAGTCAACTCCCCAGTCCAATTTCCAAAATAAAATTTCTATTTTAGACATTTCAAGCGTAATTTCACAACGGACTTTCAAATAATTTTCCGGGCACGCTCCTAAGTCCAAAATTACCATACGGAGCTATTGGAATCATCAAAACTCTATTCCGAAGTCGTTTGCACAAAAGTCAAAACTCTGATTAACCCTTTTCATTTACGTTTCCAACATGAAATTTATTCTTCCGAAACATCTGAAACATCAAAACAGACAATCACACACGTCATAATACATCATACAAAGCTATTCAAAACTTCAAATAGTTGAAAGGAGCGTAAATGTTCAAAATGACAAGTCGGGTCCTTACATTCTCCCCCATTTAAACATACATTCGTCCTTGAACATGCCAAGAGTTGTTCCTAAGCCTTTATATCACTGTTCCACCCTACCACGCACATTTCCGGGGGTAATCCCACGTCACCCTATTCTGTATAGGCCTGACAACATAAAATAGCTGAAAGTCAATAATTTAACCTTAGCCCATAAACCTTGTAATTCAATTTCCAATATTTATAATTTCTTTTCAAGACCCGAATCTCACATCTACACACTTTATAAGTCTAAACAAGTTGTATTAAGCCTTAACCATAACCCGAGATATAATCACATAACATGCTACACAACTCACATACTCGCAACACCATTTTCGATCACAATAACTACTCAAAACCAACCAAGTACTAGTATTAAACCCCATAACAAACAAAACCTCGTTCCCAAAATCTTCATACATTGCCGATTATGAAAGAAACACGTAGAATCTCATAACCACTTACCAGATCAATGAGTCATGGAGCTCTCTTGTCCTAACCAGAACCATAATTACTTTCTAAGCCGACTTTCGATATAATCCTCCCAAATATACCGTAATAAAATCCGATAGTACTCATTCTAAGTCCAATGGACTAATCTCATCAAATACAACTACTTTATTGACTTGCAATCCCAACACAACCTAATATTTACAACCAACTCTTCAAATTTCGTGAAGAGGATAACCGTACGCGCATGTGCACAATTCCTGAAATATGTTGCTCAAATAATTGTTTTTATCGTAGAGAAAGGAAAAAAATGAAATCAAATGAATTATCAAAGAAATGAAATTCCCACACACTGCACGGACAACTCACGTGCGATACAGATAATTCACGTGTCAATGATATAAATCGTCCGGCAATGTCACATGCCTCCAGTCCAAGCATATCATACAAGAGCAATTAAACAAATACACATGTATGTGATAATAAAATAAGATTCTCATGCTTCTGGACTGGTATAAATGACATGCTAAAGTGTAGGCATGTGCAATATGTGCTATTATAGATCAAATCAGAAATCTTTCATCATTGAGGCATTTATCAAGTTCATTCAGGGCTTTTAATACCTAGGTAGCCTCAAACACGACTCAAATAGCTCACGCAATATTATAGATATGAGAAACATCATAGCTTAAAGCTTAACAGTCAATCTAGGCTTATTATAGCCTAAACGCAATCCGAGCATGGATAAATAGCCCTCTAAAAAGTCCTCAATGACTTAACCATAACACGTACTATTATCTAGTTAACTTGGCCATATCTTCACAGTCCGCACCCACAAAACAATTTGCTTCTGAGAACTACCAGTCCCCTAAATTCATAGAACACATAAATCACCATAACTGATTACAATTCCATCACTCGAATGACTATCATATCCTTCATGCACGATCATACCACTGGGAATACTTCCATAATTCTTCCATGCCACATAACAATAATTTGAATATCAGCAGTCTACTAGGTGAGTACCGCAATACCAATGAACATCCATAAGTCAAAACACAATGAGCCATCTAAAATGTGCACCCTTCTCAGGGATTACCGAGCAGTTATAACATTCATCTAAATATCTGAAACTAACCATGCTGTCCAAAATTTGTGACCTTCCCTTCAAGACTAGACTGCCACCTTGTACATGTACATCTTAATCCCGCACAACACATTACATCTATCATGCCATCATGTTCAAAGTACGAGAATCTCAATATAAACTCTGAGTCACCAGCAAATTACATACCCGGTTAGCTAGAAACCTTTCTCTTGCTTTCTTCCAGGAGGAAATCACAATATACAACACGTTTCCCACACCGGTAGAAAATATCCAGCTCAAACCATGGTAGAAACCATCAAGAAAACTTTGAGATTCATTTGCATATAATCAAATTATCAAAATTGAATTCCTCTAACTCGACCAAGCCACACGGGTTTCCAAATCCGAGAGTATTGCCACAAAACAGCCTTAAAGGCTCACCTCATCATAAGAACCAAAAGAACCGAGCATACCATTACCATACTAATCCAGCATGTTACCCATTTGTTCTATTTTCTCCGAGTTTCTTCCGAATTACCCTCAAGTTGACACTTCTCCTTGTCATAACTCTACGATTCTTACCCAAAGCTCACTACAAGGCATCCTAACATAAAACCACACCGCCCTAAGGCCCATAAGACGATGTATTCTTCTTAAGCACCCCATAAATACTACAACCGAGACACCCACTCTGAAAGACCTTATGTGAATTTAAAATTATTCTCCTTTCCTTTCTTATACTGGAATATAGAATCCATAGTCATAAAGAATTACCGCAATTCCCGACACCATCCAATGTAAATAATCTATTCTAGCGATATACGAATCCGAAAAAATTAAAAAAAAATTCAATTGTCACATATACATTTTAAATCCATTAGAACTCTCTCGAGAGTCATCCACTCTGCCCAAATCTAAATTGTACCGCCCAAACGGGCCAAAAGACACGTGCCCCATTAGCACAACAACACTCAAATAAGTAACCCTGCTTTAACATCACCGATCAAGTTCATACTCCGTACGCACTACATCCTCAACTCACTCATCTCATGATTTTCATATACTCATAAAGCGTAGTATTTAGAAATTTCCTTGCTCGAGTCTTCCTCGATCTCAACCTATGCAAGTCATAACTATTCCACAAGTATGGCTCGGACCAAAGCCAATACAATACATAATCGTGCAATCAAATCGTAGATAGCATACTCCCTCACTTGGCTCAAAGCCATATAAAAAACATCTGATAACTCATCATACCCATACTCTACTATTGTCATTATCCTATAGTCAATTCAACGAAAATTCTACACAAGCTCAAGTAACACAAACCGTAAAATACCTCAATCATCTGCTAAGCTCGCATTCATTCTCATGACAATCAAGTCAACTTTTTCAACCAATTTTAAATTCAAATCCCAATACGTACACCCCGCTGGTAGAAAAAAGCACTCCACTTAACATTATAAGGAATACACCTTCGTAGATTACTCCGCAGGAGATAACCGACCTGCTTAGACTCAAATTGTCATCTTATTATACCCTTTTGCAGCCGCAATTACTACGAAATCACTTAATCTTTCTAAGTTTGAGCTCATCCACACGACAAGAAAATCTACTTCACTCCACAATTAAACAGCATGACAGATCCCTCAACGCACTCACAACTCAAGACCGTACGTCACATCAAAACAAGAATTAAGTACCAAATAGCAAACTCTTGAATCACAAGTAAACTTTATTCGTTACATGCAACCCATCTGAACACATCCTGTATTCACATCATACACATCGTATATTCATTCAACCGCTCATCGAGCCATAAATTCCACTCATAGGGACACTACAGGGCATGAGTCCAAATGTACAAGTTCACACAACTGAAGCTACTAGGCCTAAGCAGCAGTCTAAACCTGGCCTCAAGTCCTCCATATTGGCCCATCACCAAAACACAAAATATACATCTCTCATCTCATCCCTAGAATCACAAGCCGGCGGTGCACGGCTGATACCGAGCGCTCACATGCGCATACGAATGCGTGGAAGGAATTCAAAGAGTTATGTTTCAAGCTGAATCAATTTCGCACAATAAGGAAAGAAAGATGGGAAGTTTATCCTATATGCCCTCTTGCCTCTCGAAGATAAGTATGGACGTCATCATACCGATCCGCAAGACTCTACTAGATACTTTCTCATGACTTGTAGAACCTATGAACCTAGAGCTCTGATACCATCTTGTCACGACCCAAAATCCAACTACCCGTGATGGTACCTAATCCAACCCATTAGGTAAGCCAATTTACAAACATCCGATTCAATTAATATTTACCTGAGTCTAATACACTCCCCAAGGACTGGTAGTACAAATCATGAGCTTCTAAGATTAGAATTTACAAAGCTGGTATGAAACAAAAATACACCATATGTCTGAAGTATACACGAACGATAAAAAAAATTCTAAAGCTACCATGAACAAGAGGTAGCAATGACTGGAACGCAAGTACATCTTCAGATCCATCTCTCGCTGTACGCAGCTATATCAGCATCAGAAATCTACACGCAAGGAACAAAAGTATAGTATGAGTACAACTGACCCCATGTACTCAATAAGTAACAAGACTAACCTTTGGAATGAAAGTAGTGACGAGCTCAACATGTACCGTCCAATATAAAAATAATAGTACAGAAATGTAGGCATGCTTTCAAGTTCAATAGTTAAACTCAGTACAAGTAAAATAGCTCGATTCTGAATGGTATGAGGAATATGACATCTCTATATCTACATGCTAATGTACCTACTGTATGTGGTGCACTTCAGTGGAAACCTTGTATGTTCAAATCTAAAAATACTCAATCTCTCAGTACTGTATATGGCCAATCCAGCCCAAAGAAGATCCATCCCATATATATACACATATCGACAATCAGTTAATCACTCAGTACTGTATAAGGCAAATCCAGCCCAGGGGTAAATTTATCCCTAAATATAAATGACTCAGACAAGATCCATGTCCAGGGAAATTCATCACAATTATAAATAAATAAGGCAAGGCCATGCCCTGGGAAGTCCATCCCGAATATATATAAATAAGTCAAGTCCATGCCCTGGAAAGTCCATTCCGAATATAAATCATCTATACTCACTGTGGGGGGTGCAGACTCTGGATGGGCTCTTTCAGCCCAAGCGTGATATAAAGCCGATATTACATACTGCATGCGGGCAACCCGACTCATATAATAATAAAGTCTATAAGGCTTAATGCAGGCGGGCAACCCCGATCCATAGAATAATAATATATATAAAGCCAATACTGCCTGCTGCAGGCGGGAAGCCCTGATCCCATAAATATCCTCACAATGGATGAACATGAGTGGTATGAAATGTATATTTTTAAACAATTAAATTCAACAGCAACACGACCCTATGGGTACCAAAATATCGGCACGTAGCCTAAACATGATCTTTAATACGAGTCTCAACTTAATTTCTCTAACTCGTGGAGAATAATCGGATAATAACATGATTCTTAAATTTTACAACTCCACATAATTTATTTAAGTCACAATTTCTATGGTGCATGCCCACTCGCCCGCCACCTAGTATGTGCGTCACCTTTATGCAATTCACATAACACGTAATTCAGGGATTTATACCCTCAGAACCAAGTTTAGAAGTGTTACTTACCTCAAACCATGTAATTCCTTACTCAGTTATGCCTTTGCCTCGCAAATTGGCCTCTGAAAGCCTCGTAACTAGTCATAATTAATTTGATTCAGTCAATATAAATTATTGGAATTAATTCCATATGATAATACTAATTTTTTCACAAAATCTGAAATTATACTAAAAAATTGCCAGTGGGGCCCACGTCTCGGAATCCGACAAAACTCACAAAATCCGACAACCCATTGAGCCACGAGTCTAACCATACCAAAATTACTCAAATTCGACCTCAACTCGGCTTTCCTCAATTAAAGTCTATGAAATTTTCTACCATTTTCAACCCAAAACACTAATTTAATGATGAAAACAACAATATATTCATGTAATTTAACCAAAAACCGAGTTAGAATCACTTACTCCAATCCATATGGTGAAAGTCGCCTCAAACATTGCTTCAATCCAAGCTCCATAGCTCCAAATGTGTTAAAATGGCCGAAACCTCGAAATATAGTTTCTGCCTAGGCATTTACTCTCCGCGATTGCGAAGCACAAAATTTGCTCTTCGCGATCGCGAAAAACCAATCACGATCGCGATGGACAATCTCCCCAACTCTTCTAGACAACCTCTAGTATAATAGTCATAACATTTTGTATAAAACTCCAAATAATAAATGGTTTAACTTTCTGAAAACTATACATCAAGGGCTACAACTTTCATTTTTGGATTATCTCCAAATTCCTTATAAATTATGAGATATAAGCTTCTAAAGTCGGGTTAGTGCAGAAAATATTTTGTTCTTCGCGATCGCGAAAAGGCTTCCGCGATCGCGATTCACAAGGCCCCAAACTACTGTTTTCTCTTCACGAACGCGATCAAATATTCGCGATCGCGATGCACACCTCTATAGACAAAATTCAGCAACTAAAAATGACCTAGAAATGGTCCGAAACCACCCCAAAACTCACCCGAGCTCCTCGGGACCCCGTCCGAACATACCAACAAGTCCCAAAACATATTACGGACCTACTCGAAGCCTCAAATCACATATAACAACATCGAAACGACGAATCACACCTCAATTTAAACTTAATGAAACTAAGAAATTCCAACTTCTACATTTGATACTGAAACCTATCAAATCAAGTCCGATTGACCTCAAATTTTGCACACAAGTCATAAATGACATAACGGACCTATTCCAATTTCAGAATCAGATTCTGACCCTGATATCAAAAAGTCAACTCCCCGGTCAAATTTCCAAACTTAAATTTCTATTTTAGCCATTTCAAGCCTAATTTAACTACATGCTTCCAAATAATTTTTCGGACACGCTCCTAAGTCCAAAATCATCATACAGAGCTATTGGAATCATCAAAACTCTATTCCGGAGTCGTTTGCACAAAAGTCAAAACTCTGATCAACCCTTTTCTTTTAAGTTTCCAACATGAAATTTATTCTTCCGAACTAATCCTGAAATACCTGAAACACCAAAACCGATGATTCACACACGTCATAATACATCATACGAAATTATTCAAGACTTTAAATAGTTGAAAGAAGCGTAAATATTCAAAATGATAAGTCGGATTTTTACAATAGTATTATAGGTTGTTGCATATCCTGTTCGACTCAATAATGTCTGGACCATTTCCTACCTCGACAGAAGACCTGGCAGTGCAGCTGCAACAAATGATTTAGACTGAAGTAATACTTGAGTCCCGACGACTAACATTTCCAAGTGACCATTCCTGTAAAAACAAAGTAGTAAATTGATATGATATCATCATGTCCTTGAAAAAAGATATTTTTCAGTAGCATAATAGTATATGCTCAACCTCTCGTTAAAGCATACTTAAATGAATTGAGAAATATAGAAAACCACTCAAAAGAACAATACATAGCAGTCCAACATTACAAAATTAAGGGGGAAAACATATTTTCTCGTACATAGAAAACTTCATCCACTATAAAGGAAAATAAAGTATCATGAGTCTCAATGTAAATGCTGAATGTTTTCAAAAACATACTGTATACGGGTAGAATCGGTCTCATAATATATCCCGGTCTCCGACATGATAAGCCAAGCTCGAGATATGGTAACAGTGGAGCTTAGATCGAGGTAGAAATCTCATCAATTTGGAGTCCGTATCATAATGCCCGCCCTCGAGGATGTCGGGGCCATGATTCGGGATCGGTCCGTAGCCTCGATTAACTTCGAAGAACGTTGTCAGGTAGTCAAGCTCGGCTAGCAGAAGGCCGTGATATCTGTGTCTAACCGAATATCACGGCGAAAATCTCGGCATGTATCGATATGACATCGGCAATAAGTTAGTTAGAGAATTTTTTACCTTTTATAGAGTTGTATCTAATGTAGGACTCTCCTACTATATAAAGAGGGTCTGATTACTTGTAAAACACACTATAACACGCATTCCAAAGCAATACATTATAATTACTCTAAAAGTTCTTATTCTTCTGTATCGATTGAAGCGCATTCGGCTCGAGGGTGGTCAACCTTCCAACGCAGAAATTATTCAATTCGTGTCGTTTGCATTTACTTTATCATTATTTATTTCAATTGCAATCTAATTTATCATTTTGTGTCGAGTTAATCCACGTATCCTTAAAACCACTTAAAAATTCAATTGTTATCCTATTTTGAGGGTAAACAGTTTGGCGTCCACCGTGGAGCTAAGGATAATAGTGGTTATTTGATACAAATCTCCATAACACACACTACTTTACACTTATTCTTTGAAGTGTCTCTGATTTCAGGTTAAAACTCAAAATGTCGAACTCTCAATCAGCACCCCTACATGTTGACAATGAGTCTGGTCATCACGATGAAAACAACATAGCGGCCGGTGATAAGGTACCGCTCGTTGATCCCATCGGAATTCCGGTTGCAGACCCATGCAATCGACGCTAATTCATATGTGGCTATCAACGCTATGCTTGCACATTCTTTCGTGAAAGCACATGCTGAGGCTATCAAGGCCAAGATCAAGAAATCAGATCTTTTCAAAGTAAAACAGAGAGATAATGAGATGCTCAGAGAGTTCGTGTTCCGGTTTCAAATAGAACGGATGGACCTACCACTGGTCGCTGATGATTGGGACGTTCAGGCTTTCACCCAAGGACTCAATGTTCGAAACTCGTTTGCTTCACAACAGTTGAAATAAAACTTTGTAGAATATCCCGCTGTCACTTGGGCCGATGTCCATAACCGATATCAATCAAAATTTAGGGTCGAAGATGATCAGCTTGGGGCCTCTTCCGGGTCTGTGTACCCATCAGAACCATAGACAGAGTCAAGAGAGTCATCGATTGTGAACCGAGATCAAACAGGGATCGGTATCAGCCGTACAATAGAGACCGACGAAGCAGTGGGTCCGGGAGGAGCTCTATGAGAAATGAAAGGAGAAGTGATTGAGGTCAGAGCAACCGGGGACTCATGAGCAAAAATAGCTTTGACAGGCCCGTCGGGCCTAAAGAAGCACCGAGATTATCGGAGTACAACTTAAACATCGATGCCTCCACTATTGTATCTGTCGTCGGACGCATCAAAGATACCAAATGGCCTCGACCTCTACAATCCGATCCAACACAAAGAGATCCTAACCAGACGTGTAAATATCACGAGACTCACGGCCACAAAACAGAGGATTGCCGACAGTTGAGAGAGGAAATTGCCCGATATTTCAACAACGGGCATCTTCGACAATTCCTGAGCAACCTAGCCAAGAATCATTTCAAGAATAGGGATTCTAACAAACAGACGGAATACAAAGAACCTCAACACGTCATTAACATGATCATTGGTGGGGTTGATGTCCCTCAAGGGCCGATGTTGAAGCGCACCAAAGTATCCATCACGAGGGAAAACAGACTCGAGATTACATACCGGAAGGAACCTTCTCTTTCAACGATGTGGATGTAAAAGGGATCGTGCAACCCCATAATTATGCACTAGTAATATCTGTACTCATAAATAAATCTCGAGTTAAGCGTGCGTTAATTGATCCAGGTAGCTCGACCAACATCATCCGATCGAAGGTCGTAGAGCAGCTCGGTCTACGAGATCAAATCGTGCCTACAATCCAGGTCCTAAATGGATTCAACATGGTATGTGAAACCACTAAGGGGGAGATAACATTACCGGTGAATACCATCGGGACCATCTAGGAAGCTAAGTTTTATGTGATCAAAGGAGAAATGAGGTACAACGCTTTGTTCGGGGGGGGCATGGATCCATAACATGAGGGAAGTGCCCTCGACTCTGCACTAAGTGTTAAACTTCCCAACACCATGTGGGATTAAAATAATCTATGGAGAATAGCCAGCCGCAAAGGATATGTTTGCGGTCGAAGAGGCGATTCAGATATCCACACTTGCAATGACAAAGGGATCGAGTTTGGTCACAAAGAAATAAGCTAAATAGCAATTATCAACACCAGCCTCGACCCAACCGGAGAAACAGAGGACTGATGAAGACGATGATTACGAGGTTCCCAGGTCTTTTATAGTCCTCGATGATTCCGACGCCACTAAATCGACTACCGAGGAGATGGAACAGGCTATATTGATCGAGCATCTATCCGACCGGAAGGTATACCTGGGCGCGGGGTTAAGTCCCGAGCTCAGGAAAAAACTCATTCAGTTTCTTATAGCGAACATAGATTATTTCGCTTGGTCCTACCTTGATATGACAGGGATCCCGCCGGAAATAACCACTCACAAGCTAAGCCTGAACCCGAAGTTCCATTCGGTCAAGAAGAAGAGGAGACCCAGTCTGAGGTCAAACATGCTTTCACCAATGACGAAGTATCTAAACTTATTAAAATAAGGTCTATTCGGGAGGTTAAATACCTGGATTGGTTAGCGAACGTAGTGGTAATCCCTAAAAAAGTGAATAAATTAAGAATATGTGTAGACTATAAGGATTTGAATAAGGCATGTTCCAAGGACTCCTTCCCTTTGCCCAACATCGATCGCATGATCGATGCCACGACCGACCACGAGATTCTCAGTTTTCTCGATGCCTACTACGGGTACAACCAAATACGGATGAACTCGGGTGATCAGGAAAAAACCTCCTTCATCACTAAATACGGCACATACTACTATAACGTGATGCTATTCGAATTAAAAACACTAGTGCCAATTACCAATGCCTTGTAAACCCGATGTTCGAGGAAAAAATAGGAAAATCAATGGAGGTTTATATTGACGATATGTTGGTTAAGTATCTACGAGCAGAGGATCATTTAAAACATTTGCAGGAAACCTTCAGCATATTGAAGAAATATAATATTGTAACGATCCGGCTGGTCGTTTTGAGAGTTATAGCCCCGTTTCCCCCATTTCTACTTATTTTTGTGTTCTTCAGTTATATTATGATATGTCGGGTTAGTTGGTTCGGGTCCGGAGTGGTTTCAGAGTGAATTGAGACACTTATTCTCTTTATTAGAAGCTTAAGTTGGAAAGGTCAACCGAATGTTGACTTATGTGTAAACGATCTCGGATTTGAATTTTGATGGTTTCGTTAGCTCCGTTGGGTGATTTTGGACTTAGGTGCGCGTTCAGAATATGTTTTGGAGGTCCGTAGTAGAATTAGGCTTGAATTGGCAAAAAATAAAAATTTGGTGATTTTGGTCGGTAGTGAAAAATTTGATATCGGGGTCGGAATAGATTTCTAGAAGTTGGAGTAGGTTCGTGGTGTCATTTTTGATATGTGTGTAAAATTTGAGGTCATTCGGACGTGGTTTGATAGTTTTCGGCGTCGTTTGCGAAATTTGGAAGTTTAGAAGTTCTTAGGCTTGAATCCGGGCGTAATTTGGTGTTTTGATGTTGATTTGAGTGATCCGAAGGTTTGACTAAGTTTGTATGAGGTTACAGGATATGTTGGTACATTTGGTTGTAGTCCCAAGGACCTCGGGGTGATTCCGGGTGGTTAACAGAAGGTTTGGAACTTGGAAAATGTAGCTGAAGCTGCTGGTTCTGGTGTCTTCTGCACCTGCGGAGTGGGAGCCATAGGTGCGAGCCCGCAGGAGCGACTGAGGATCCGCAGATGCGGCCATGGAGGACCTGGGCAGGAACTGCAGGTGCGAAGGTATTCCCGCACCTGCGATAGTCGTAGGTGCAGGCAAGTATGCGCAGGTGCGAGAGGGAATCCGCATGGGCGAGGTAGTTTATGCAGATGCAGTCGAGAGTCGCCGAAGCAGTCCAGGGGTTTTAAGTGACTTTTCGCAGAAGCGGAGTCCACTGATGCGGCATCGCAGAAGTGACAAAAGGGACCGCATGTGCGGTTTCATTGGGCAGAATGTATAAATAGAGGACTTCGAGATTGTTTCCTCATTTCCACAATTTTGAACTCGAACCTTGGAGCTTTTGAGGTGAGTTTTGAAGGAAATTCAAGGCTATTCACTGAGGTAAGTTCCTTGAGCCTAATTATCCTTAGCTATGGTGTTTTTCCGTTGATTTCATCATCTAATTAGGGATTTGAACTAGAAATTTGGGGGATTTAGGGCTTGAGAGTTGGAGAGTGTATTTTTGGGGATTTAGGTGACCAAATGAGGTCGGATTTTGGTAAATTTGGTATGACTGTACTCGTGAGTGAATGAGATTTTGGGTTTTGTGATTTTTATTAGATTCCGAGATGTGGGCACGGAGGGTCGGGTTTTCTTGTGGAATTGATCCCTTTAGCCTTTATTGATTGTGTTGTATTACCTGTGGCTAGATTCAAGATGCTTGGAGGCCGATTTGAGAGGCAAAGGTATCGCAGAGTAGGATTTTGCTCAAATTGAAGTAAGTAACAGTCTTAAATATAGTTTTGAGGGTATGAAATCCCGAGAATTTGTATGATGTGAATATTTTGAGGTGACGCACATTCTAGGTGACGGGCGTGTGAAGGTGCACCGTGAGGGATTGTGACTTGGTCAGTCCCGTGAGACTATAAAGTCGAATAGCCATTGTTATTACTTGTTTTTCCTTGTCTTGAGCAATTGACTGCCTTTCATGTTAGAAGCCATGCTTGGGCCAGATGATATCATTGTTGGGATCCGTAGCGGTTGAATACTTGTTGAATTGTCTGCTAATTGCTGTCTTGTACTCAGTCATAGTCTTACTTGTGTCATATCTCCATTCCCTCTCATTTCTTGTTGATATTTGTTGTATTCTCTGTTTGGGCTAATTATTATGATATTCTATGAGCCCAAGGGGCTGGAGAGGTTAGTGACTGAGATAGGTTATGAGTGCCGGGTTAAGAGCTATGTGAGATATATTGGATCGGGTTGCATGCCGCAGCAATATTGGATCGGGTTTCACGCCGCAACAAGCCTTCAGGCCATATATCGGATTGGGCTGCATGCCGCAACAATATATGAATCAAGCTGTACCCCGCAACAGTATTGGGTCGGGCTGCACGCCGCAGCAATATAGCGCTTGGGCTGTAGGAGCCCTTCCGGAGTCTACACACCCCCAGTGAGCGTAGGTACCTTTGATTGTGGGTATTGAAGCTCAGAGTCGAGTGATTGAGCTGTTGAGATAGATGAGTGACAATAGCCCTGTAAGGCTGTACTTTATCTTATTTATTGTTGCACTTCGTTGCTAATTGTTGTTGTTGTGAAATTTTCTGGAGGGCTTATACTGTTGTACCTGAGATCGAAATGTTTTGATTTAAATCACCAGATTGAAAGCATGCCTATTTTTCTTGGTGAAATTACTGAAATGAACTACATTTATGTATCTCGTCACTGCTTTTCAGTTCCTTATATAATTCTGTTACTTACTGAGTTGGAAGTACTCACGTTACTCCCTACACCTTGTGTGCAGATCCAGGTGTGACCGGACATGGAGGTCATTGAGTTCGTGCGCAGTTGATATTCCGGAGATTTACGAGGTAGCTGCCGGCATTCGCAGACCTTGTGCTCCTTCCATATTATCTTTCTTTCTCTGTATTAATATCTAGACGCAGACTATTGTAGACACTGTCTTTTAGATTGAGAGTCTAGTTGCTCATGACTTAGTGACACCCCGGTGTCGGGCTATTTTTTCGCGCTTATATTTTATTTGGGTTTTACCCCGTATTTATGAGAAACTCCGATTATTTTAAATGTCTTAATTCATTTCTGTTAAATTTTGAAAGTGTTTTGGAAGGGTCGGCTTTCCTAGTACCATGATAGGCGCCATCACGACAGGTTAGGTTTTGGGTCATGACAAGTTGGTATCAGAGCCTAGGTTACATAGGTCTCACGGGTCATGAGCAGGTTTAGTAGAGTCTTGCGGATCGATACGGAGACGTCTGTACTTATCTTCGAGAGGTTGCAAAAACTTTAGGAAACTTCCACATTCTTGAATTCTTGTCGTGTGAATCTGTTGATTTTGGTAACTGAAAATCTGTTCTTTCATTCTCTCACAGATGGTGAGGACTCGTGCTACTGGGCAAGATGGACAGCCACCAGTACCACCAGCCAGTGTCGCGAGATGCCGAGGGCGCGATAGAGGCCGCGGTAGGGGCAGAGGTGCAGCCCGCACAACAGCTGGGGCAGTACCTGCAGATCCACCAGTTTCCCCAGATCAGGACCAGATTCCAGTTGTTGATGCACCAGCTCAGGCACCACCTGTGCCTATTGTGATTCCAGGCCTTCAAGAGGCCTTAGCTCAGATTTTGACCGCGTGTACCAGCCTTGCTCAGGCGGTCTCTGTTCCGGCCGCAACAACCACTTCTCAGGCCGGGGGAGGTGCTCAGACTCCCGCTGCCCGCACACCAGAGTAGGTGGTACATGGATTCCAGATACCGGGGGTACCACCAGCCCAACCGGTTGCAGCTGCTCAGGACTATGTGGTTCCTGCTATGCCTGAGGATGAGCAGCGTAGATTGGAGAGGTTTGGGAGACTCAGGCCTCCATATTTCAGTGGTGCAGAGGGAGGGGATGCACATGGTTTCTTGGACAGGTTCAGAGGATACTCTATACAACAAGTATTCTGGAGACCAGTGGGGTCTCATTCAGTACCTTTCAGTTCTCTAGGGCTGCATTCAGTTGGTGGGAGGCTTACGGGAGGCGTAGGCTGATCGGCGCAGCGCCCCTTACCTGGCAGCAGTTCTCCGTTATCTTTCTGGAGAAGTTCGTGCCTCAGTCCCGCAGAGAGGAGCTGCATAGACAGTTTGAGCAGCTTCGTCAGGGTGATATGTCTGTGACGCAGTATGAGATGCAATTCTCGGAGTTGGACCGTCATTCTATCTGGTTGGTTCCCACAAATAGGGAGAGGATCAGGAGGTTTATAGATGGCCTCACTTTTCAGCTACAGTTGCTTATGACCAAAGAGAGAGTGTCTGGTGCTACTTTTGATGAAGTTATCGACATTGCTCGGCAGATTGAGATGGTTCGCGGTCAGGAGAGGGTTGAGAGGGAGGCCAAGAGGCCTCGTGGATAGGGTGGATTTAGTGGTACTCCTTCTGGGGGTCAGTTCCAGCACGGTAGAGGCCGTCCATTCAGACATGCTCAGACGGATTGCCCAGTTCACCATGGTGGATCATCTAGCCATGGTTCTCACAGTTATTAGCAGGGCCGTTCATCTCTTGGTGCCCTTCCAATGCAGAGTTCTTCTCATGCTCCATCGGGTCAGAGTTCGTCTATGCCGGGTCCTTCTACTAGTTATCCCGGTGCTCGGGGCTCCCTTCAGTCCCAACACCAGCACTGGGGTGTTGCTATGAGTGTGGGGAGTTTGGTCATATGAGGAGAGAGTGTCCCCATCTAGTGGGAGATCCCGCTCCACAGATAAGCCAGTCTATGTCATCAGTATCAGTTCCTCTACCACCCGCCCAGTCAGCTAGGGGTGGAGCTCAGTCGGCTAGGGGTCTCCCGAGAGGGGGAGGCAATTTAGGGGGTAGCCAGGCCCGTATCTATGCCCTCCCTTCTAGACCATATGCTATTGCTTCAGATGTTGTGATTACAAGTATTGTATCAGTTTGTGACAGAGATGCCTCTGTATTATTTGACCCTGGTTTCACTTATTCATATGTTTCCTCGTATTTTGCTCATTTTTTGGATATTCCCCGTGAGTCTTTAGTTTCATATGTTCATGTATCTACTCATGTAGGCGATACTATTATTGTGGACCGCGTATATCGGTCATGTGTGGTGACTATTGGGGGTCTGGAGACTCGAGTAGACCTTTTGCTACTCAGTATGGTTGACTTCGATGTGATATTGGGTATGGATTGGTTGTCTCCATTTCGTGCCGTTCTAGATTGTCATGCTAAGACAGTGATGTTGGCGATGCCTTGTTTGCCGAGGGTTGAGTGGAGCAGTTATATAGACTATGTACCTAGTAAGGTAATCTCATATTTGAAGGCTCAGCGAATGGTTGAGAAGGGTTGTTTATCCTATTTGGCTTTTGTGAGGGATGCTAGTACAGAGACTCCTGCCATTGATTCAGAGGTTAGAGATCCCAGAGTGGAAGTGGGAGCGGATGACCATGGACTTCGTAGTTGGGCTCCCACAGACTTCGAGAAAGTTCGATGCTATTTGGGTTATTGTGGATCGACTGACCAAGTTCGCACACTTTATTCCAGTTGGTACTACTTACTCTTCAGAGCGGTTGGCTGAGATATACATCCGAGAGATTGTTTGTCTATATGGTGTCCCACTTTCCATCATTTTAGATAGGGGCACTCAGTTTACATCGTAGTTTTGGAGGGCCGTACATCGAGAGTTGGGTACTCAGGTTGAGTTGAGCACAACCTTTCACCCTCATACGGACGGACAGTCCGAGCGCACTATCCAGATATTGGAGGACATGTTACGTGCTTGTGTCATTGACTTTGGGGGTTCATGGGACCAGTTTTTGCCGCTCACGGAGTTTGCATATAACAACAGTTATCAGTCGAGCATTCAAATGGCTCTGTACGAGGCTTTATATGGGAGGAGGAGTAAATCTCCAGTAGGATAGTTTGAGATGGGTGAGGCTAGGCTCTTGGGTACAGACTTGGTCCAGGATGCATTAGACAAGGTGAAATCGATTCAGGTTCGGCTTCGTATGGCGTAGTCTAGGCACAAGAGCTATGCGGACAGGAAGGTCCGTGATGTGTCTTTCATGGTTGGGGAGAAGATTTTGCTGAAGGTATCACCCATGAAGTGTGTTATGAGGTTTGGGAAGAGGGGTAAGTTGAGCCCCTGGTTCATTGGGCCTTTTGAGGTGCTTCAGAAGATAGGGGAGGTGGCTTACAGGCTTGCCTTGCCACCCAACTTGTCGAGTGTGCATCCAGTGTTTCACGTTTCTATGCTCCGGAAGTATATTGGAGATTCGTCCCATGTTTTGGATTTCAGCACGGTTCAGTTAGATGGTGATATGACTTATGATGTAGAGCTGGTGGCCATTTTGGATCGGCAGGTTCAGAAGTTGAGGTCAAAGAATATAGCTTCAGTGAAGGTGCAATAGAGAGGTCAGCCTGTGGAGGAGGCCACTTGGGAGACTGAGCAGGAGATGCGGAACATATATCCACACCTATTTGAGACTCCAGGTATATTTCTAGACCCGTTCGAGGACGAACGTTTGTTTAAGAGGGGGAAGATGTAACGACCCGACCGGTCGTTTCAAGAGTTATAGCCCTATTTTCCCCATTTTTGCTTTTTTTGTGTTCTTCAATTATATTATGATATCTCGGATTAGTTGGTTCGGGTCCGGAGTGGTTTCGGAGTGAATTGAGACACTTAGTCTCTTTATTAGAAGCTTAAGTTGGAAAAGTCAACCGGATATTGACTTATGTGTAAACGATATCGGATTTAAATTTTGATGCTTCTGTTAGACCCGTTAGGTAATTTTGGACTTAGAAGCACGTTTGGAATGTGATTTGGAGGTCTGTAGTGGAATTAGGCTTGAATTGGCGAAAATTGAAAATTTGGCGATTTTGGTCGGCAGTGGAAAATTTGATATCGGGGTCGAAATGGATTTCCGGAAGTTGGAGTAGGTTCATGGTGTCATTTGTGACGTGTGTGTAAAATTTGATATCGGGGTCAGAATGGATTTCCGAAAATCAGAGTAGGTTTGTGGAGTCATACGTGACGTGTGTGTAAAATTTGAGGTCATTCGGACGTGGTTTTTCGGTGGCGTTTGCGGAATTTGGAAGTTTAGAAGTTCTTAGGCCTGAATCAGGGCGTAATTTGGTGTTTCGATATTGATTTAAGTGATCCGAAGGTTCGACTAAGTTTGTATGAGGTTATAGGATATGTTGGTATGTTTGGTTGTGGTCCTGAGGGCCTCGGGGTGATTCCGGGTGGTTAATAGAAGGTTTGGAACTTGGAAAATGCAGTTCAAGCTACTGGTTCTGGTGTCTTCTGCACATGCGGAGTGGGAGCCGTAGGTGCGAGCCCGCATGAGCGACTGAGGATCCGCAGATGCGGCCATAGAGGACCTGGGTAGGAACCGCGGGTGCGAAGGTATTCCCGCACCTGCGAGAGTCGCAGATGTGGGCGGACATGCGCAATTGCGAGAGGGAATACGCAGGGGCGAGGTGGTTTCTGCACCTGCAATGATCGCAGATGTGGTCGAGAGTCGCATAAGAGGTCCAGGGGTTTAAGTGACTTTCCGCAGATGCGGAGCTTGGTCCGTAGATGCGGCATCCCAGAAGCAATAAAAGGGATCACAGGTGCGGTTTCACTGGGCAGAATGTATAAATAGAGGACTTTAAGATTTTTTCCTCATTTCCACAATTTCGAACTCGGACCTTGGAGATTTTGAGGTGATTTTTGAAGGAAATTCAAGGCTATTCACTGAGGTAAGTTCGTTGAGCCTAATTAGCCTTAGCTATGGTGTTTGTCCATTGATTTCATCATCTAATTAGGGATTTGAAAAACAAATTTGGGGGATTTAGGGTTTGAGAGTTGGAGAGTGGATTTTGGGGGATTTGAGTGACCAAAGAGGTCAGAATTTGGTAAATTTGGTATGAATAGACTCGTGAGTGAATGGACATTTGGGTTTTATGATTTTTGTTGGATTACGAGACGTGGGCCCGAGGGGCCGGGTTTAAGTCGATTTCGAATTTTGGCTCTAATTTAGTAGTTTTCTTGTGGAATTAATCCCATTAGCCTTTATTGATTGCGTTGTATTACTTGTGTCTAGATTCGGGACGTTTGGAGGCCGATTTGAGAGGCAAATGCGTCGCGGAGTAGGATTTTTCTTGAATTGAGGTAAGTAACAGTCTTAAATCTGGTTTTGAGGGTATGAAATCCCGAGAATTTGTATGATGTGAATATTTGGAAGTGATGCACATGCTAGGTGACGAGCGTGTGAGGGTACACCGTGAGGGATTGTGACTTGGTCCGTCCCGTGAGACTGTAAAGTCGAATAGCCATTGTTATTACTTATTTTTTCTTGTCTTGAGCAATTGACTGCCTTTCATGTTAGAAGCCATGCTTAGGCCACATGATATTACTGTTGGGACCCGCAGCGGTCGAATACTTGTTGAATTGTCTGCTAATTGTTGTCTTGTACTCAGTCACAGTCTTACTTGTGTGTTATATCTCCATTCCCTCTCATTTCTTGTTAATACTTGTTGTATTCTCTATTTGGGCTAATTATTATGATATTTTGTGAGCCCGAGGGGTTGGAGAGGTTAGTGACTGAGATAGGGCCTGAGTGCCGGGTTGAGAGCTATGTGAGATATAGATGATCGGGTTGCACGCCGCAACAATATTGGATCGGGTTTCACGCCGCAACAAGCTTTCGGGCCATATAATGGATCGGGCTGCACGCCGCAACAATATATGGATCGGGCTACACACCGCAACAATATTGGGTCGGGCTGCACGTCGCAACAATATAGTGCTTGGGCTGTAGGAGTCCTTCTGGAGTCTGTACACCCCCAGTGAGCACAAATACCTTTGATTGTTGGTATTGAGGCTGAGGGCCGAGTGATTGAGCTGTTGAGATAGATGAGTGACAGTAGCCCTGTGAGGATGTACTTGCTCTTATTTGTTGTTGCACTTCGTTGCTAATTGTTGTTGTTGTGAAAATTTCTGGAGGGTTTATAATGTTGTACCTGAGCTCGAAATGTTTTGATTTAAAACACCGGAATGAAAGCATGCCTATTTTTCTTGTTGAAATTACTGAAATAAACTGCATTTCTGTATCTCGTTACTGCTTATTAGTTCCTTATTTAATTCTGTTACTTACTGAGTTGGAAGTACTGACGTTACTCCCTACACCTTGTGTGCAGATCCAGGTGTGACTGGACGTGGAGGTCATTGAGTTCGTGCGCAGTTGATCTTCCGGAGATTTACGAGGTAGTTGCCGGTGTTCGCATACCTTGTGATCCTTCCTTATTATCTTTCTTTCTATGTATTGATATCTAGACACAGACTATTGTGGACAATGTCATTTAGATTGAGAGTCTAGTTGCTCATGACTTAGTGACACTCTGATGTCGGGCTATTTTTCCGCACTTATATTTTATTTGAGTTTTACCCCGTATTTATGAGAAACTTCGGTTATTTAAAATGTCTTAATTCATTTCTGTGAAATTTTGAAAGTGTTTTGGAAGGGTTGGCTTGCCTAGTACCACGATAGGCACCATCACGACGGGTTAGGTTTTGGGTCATGACAAATATGATGTTGAACCCGTAGAAATGTGCGTTTGGAGTTGGATCAGGTAAATTCCTCAGATTCATGGCATCCAATCGAGGAATCGAGATCAACCCCAACAAGATCAAAGCCATCGAATATATCACGGTTGTGGAAAATGTGAAGGTCGTGCAAAGATTAACCGGACGTATAGCCATCCTGGGGCGATTCATCTCGAGGTCCTCCGATAAGAGCCACCGATTCTTTTCACTACTGAAGAAGAAGAAGAACTTCTCCTGGACCCTGGATTGCCAACAGGCCTTGGAGAAACTCAAGTGGTATCTATCGAGCCCATCGCTGCTTTACACGCCAAAGACAGACGGACAATTATACATGTACTTGGCAGTATCAGAGATAGCGGTAAGTGGAGTCCTGTTCCGGGAGTAGCGAGGGAATCAATTTCCAATTTACTATGTTAGCAGGACTCTAGGTGAGGCCGAAACTAGGTACCCTCACCTAGAAAAATTGGCGCTCGCTTTGCTAAGCGCCTCTAGGAAGCTGAAACCATGTTTCCAATTTCATCCTATATGTGTTGTGACTACTTATCCATTGTGAAATATAATGCATAAACCCGAGCTCTCGGGATGATTGGCCAAATGGGCCGTAGAGATCAGCGGGTATGATATTGAATATCGACCCCGAACCGCCATTAAATCTCAAATATTGGCGGACTTCGTGGTCGACTTTACGCCGACCCTAATACTCGAGGTCGAAAGAGATTTATTGGTGAATTGGGGGACGTCCTCAGGGATCTGGACCCTCTTTACGGGCGGTGCCTCGAATGCAAAATGGTACGGACTTGGCATCATGTTGAAGCCACAAAGAGGCAATGAAGTTAGACAATCTATTAGGACTGTGAAATTGACTAATAACGAGGCCGAATACGAGTCCATGATTGTAGGTCTCGAACTAGCCAAAAGCTTGGGAGCGGAGGTGATCGAAGCTAAGTGCGGCTCTCTCCTCATTGTGAACCAAGTTAATGGGACGTTCAAGGTTAGAGAAGAACGAATGCAAAGGTACTTGGATAAGTTGCAGGTAACATTACATCGGTTCAACGAATGGACTTGCAACACGTACCCCAGGATCAAAATAGTGAGGCCGATGCCCTTGCTAACTTAGGGTCATCAATCGAGGACGACGAGTTCAACTCGGGGTCAGTCGTACAACTTATGAGATCGGTAGTGGAAGAAGGTCATGCTGAGATTAACTCAATGAGCCTAAGTTGGGACTGGAGAAACAATTATATAGAATATCTGAAGACCAAAAAACTACCCTCGGATCCGAAAGAATCGAGGGCCTTGCGTACGAAGGCAACCTGGTTTACTTTGTCCGAAGATGGAACCCTGTTCAGAAGAATATTCGATGGACCACTCATGATATCTCTAGGACTGAGAGACACTGAATACTTTCTGAGGGAAATCTACGAAGGCACCTGTGGAAATCATTCATGCGCCGAATCATTCGTTCGAAAAGTAACCACAACTGGCTACTACTGGATCGATATGGAAAATGACGTGAAGGAGTTCGTACAAAAATGTAATGAATGTCAAAGACATGCTCCGATGATTCATCAACCCGGGGAGTTGCTGCATTCGGTTCTGTCACTATGGCCGTTCTTGAAGTGGGGAATGGACATCGTTGGCCCCCTTCCATGGGCATCCGGTTAGGCTAAATTTTTATTATTTATGACCGACTATTTTTCTAAGTGGGTGAAAGCCCAGGCATACGAGAAGGACAAGGAGAACGAGGTCATCTACTTCATTTGGGACCACATCATATGCCGGTTCAGAATGCCCGCCGAGATCGTGTGCGACAATAGGAAACTATTTATCGGCAGTAAATTATGCAAGTTTCTCAAAGACCACAAGATCAAAAGGATCCTATCAATGCCCTACCACCCTAGTGGGAGCGGACAAGCAGAATAGACCAATAAAACCATACTCCAGAACCTCAAAAAGATGTTAACTGACGCCAAAGGAAAATGGAAGGAAATCCTGCCTGAAGTCTTATGGGCATACCGTACGACCTCGAAGTCCAGTACCGGGGACACCCCATTTTCGCTGGTTTACGACGTCGAAGCTCTAATCTAGGTCGAAGTCGGAGAACCAAGTCTCAGGTTCCGATATGCAACTAAGAAATCAAACGACGAGGCCATGGATACAAGTTTGGATCTATTAGATGAAAGGCACGGAGCCGCCCTTGTTCAATTGGCCGCCCAAAAGCAGCAAATCGAGAGGTATTACAATCGAAGAGTTAACCTTCGACACTTCAATGTCGAGGACTTGGTATTAAGGAAGGTTACACTAAACACCCGAAACCTGAACGAAGGGAAGTTGGGGCCGAACTGGGAAGGTCCGTATCAAATTATCGAGATCACCGGAAATGGGTCCTATAAACTCGGTGTAGTGAACGGCGAGTAACTACCAAACAACTTGAAACGATATTACTGCTAAGGTACGGCCCCATTCATTTCTTTTATTTTTGAACTAACACTTGCAGGTAACGAGCAAGGGAAGATACAATTTTTAGGCATGAAAGCACGCGTTGCACTCTTTTTCCTTTGAACCGGTTTTGTCCCAAATGGGTTTTCCGATAAGGTTTTTAACGAGGCAATAGTAAATCGTGCTAACTTAGAATTAAAGGTCGGTTACGAAACGGTATCAAAGATCACGACAACAGTATTCGAGGCCTCTCTACGATCGACCCCAAACACTGGGGGCATTACCCTCAGATAATGACTTTAGCAAGGAAAGAAACTTTATGATTGAATGGTCTCGGTTCGATCGATAGGATTTACTGTAAGGGACAAACGATCAAATGAACCGTGCTCGCAAAGACTGCTCGAGCCCTGGCACTAAACTTGTACACATGTGTAACTATTGCGCAGAAGAATTAAAAGAAGTCTCTACCTTGCTAAATAAATATCTTGTCCCTTAAAAATTTCTCTTTTTTCTTTCCTCTTAAGGAATTTCCTACATTCGGTCCCCTAAAGGTATCAAGCCCAAGGGCCGCTTTATCCGCGTTAAAATGATCACTCTCAATCGGGGACGGCTGTCCAAAAACAAACTCGAACGGCTCGGGCTAAGGGAGCCCGGGGGCACAAGACCTATTAGGCAACGCCCGAACCTTAAATGCTACGGTCATCCCCATTCAGGGACTATTATATAAGGCAAGCTCGGATAACTCGAGGTGACAAGCCCACTGGACAACACCCGAACTAAAAAGGAAACGACCATATTAAAATGGCTCGGAGACGTCCGTGACCCGTAATAAAAACCAAGGCCTTGAAAAATTTCTAAACCGGTTCTAAAGGATACCCTCGGCAAACTATAGTCTAAAACATTATAAGTACTTTGTGGAAATATTCTGGTCAAACCGAACCCCCACGATGCCTTGAACAAAATAATGTCAAAGGCAAGACGTGTTCGAACCACCGAACATGACCTAACTAGTTCATGCTAAGGCATTTTGATCTTTGCGAACATAAAAAATAAAGCAAAGAAAAAACAAAACTCAGAAATTGTCGAAGGGAAAAGGAAGCCTTGTATTATATATACATGAAGTCTTTACAAAGGCCAAACGGCCTTGAAAAAAAGCACAAAAGTACACAAGTACAAGAATATAAAAAAAGTACAAGGCACTTAAACGGCCTGGTCTTCACCAGAGCCCGCCTCGTCGCCAGGTTCTTCGGAGTCTCTTCCACCCTCGAATCTGCTCGAACCCTCGAAGTCTTCCTCGGGATAAGCCAACTTCTTGGCCTCGGCTTCGAGCCCCTTAGCACTCTCAATTTCGGCTGACAAGTCGAAGCCCCGAGCATGAATCTCCTTGAGGGCCTCCCTTCGGGATTGCCGCTTCGCATGCTCGACGATATCCTTCGTTCGATCTTGGGCCGCCTCAGCATCGTCCTAGTAATGGGCCACCATCTCGTCGGCATCGGCTTTAACCACCAAGACGACCAACTTGGCTGTTTCGAGCTCCTTGGCAAGATTTTCTCGACCAGAGACGAATGTATACCAGCTGATCAGGTGGTGGTACGTATACAACGCTATAACCTTTCCTCATATCCCATATACATATAACATACGCGTATATAACGCCATCTGGTCATGGGTCAATATACATGTATAAATGAATGTATTGCATAAGGGATTTAAGTCTATAAGATCTCTCAGAATATCATAAGACCCATGAACAAACGATATGATAGTAGGACATATGGCGAATCAAGAACATAGGCAACCCTAGTACTTCTAGGAATAGAATTATTTGTGAAAGTTGCGTGCTTGCTCGTATCATTGCATGATATGGATCACGCCAAAAGGAAATAAGGTATAACCTTAACATACCTCAAGTCGTCAACGCAACTCAACAAAAAGCTTATGACAACTAGCGCACCAACCCTATAACAAAGAAATACGTGTACAACTTAGATGGCGGTGGTATATCATGTATCTCAAATGATAACTCGATTCTAAAATAAAACGGGCAATATTTCCCCTGATTCCACTACTCCCACAAGCCCACTATAGGCGAGATACAAACACAATATAATCAGCAACTCAAAAACAACCCAACTATAATTCCGGACCTTCAATACAACAAAACCCCCAAATATACCATAACATACCCAATCAATAAGTTATCAATTAATCTGAAATTGCAACAACGAGCGACCAACCAACTACCCTACCACATGTGGCATTTATCCACTCCTTTCATCCTTCCAAACTCCATAAATCAGCAATACAATAGGCCAACACGAGTGGACTACAAAACAGTCCACTAAAAGTGAAATAAATCGAACTCATAGCTTCCAATCACCGTCCCGTGAGTTCTAAATATTAGGAAATGAATTTATCAAAATTCCTTGATATTTAAACACTTAAATACATAAATTAGGAATTTTATCAACTATTAAATACATTCAAAAACTCAAATTACAAAGAAAAATAGAGGCGATATAGCGATACTTACGTCGTACAGACCGTTCTGATATTATCGCTTCTCGATTTCGTACCCGGGATATTAGTATTCTTTGAAACACTATTAGAGAGCTCAAGGAAAGGTTTTATGGTATCTATGTAAAAATGAAGAGAGAGACGAGTTAAGACATATATATCAACTTTTGAAAAGTCAAAGAGGTGCTAGCTTGGCACCCTCTCATTCGCCTATCTTCCGACGATTATATCTTTTTATCCGGATGTCGTATGAATGAACGGTTAAGAGCGTTGGAAACTATATTCCAAGACCTTAAATTTTGTATATAATATTTCCCAAAAGACCTCATATAGCACACAAATTTCATTTCTCAAAAAGCTCTGTTACAAGGCAAATTTTTAGTCAATTTTTTCGCAACTTAAATCTGATTTTCCCCAAACTTTATATTTTCTATCCAAACATCATATATAGTCATATTTTGACTTTAAATTATTTAAATTATGATTAACAAGTCTCATATTCATTATACGTTACCTTGGGACGTACAGGGTGTAACATCCTACACAAATGCCTATAGTAGCCTGTCAAGCCAAAAAGTAATCTCTGTAGGAGAAATGGATCTAGGTCATTTATGAACTGTTTCTATCTTCTTAGAATCTACTATTTTTTCATTCTTAGATACCATGTATCCCATGAATACCATAGAGTCCATCTAATTGAAGAACTTGAAAAAAAAGTAGATTTTCCTGCAGCGTCTTTGACATATTTTTCAAGTAAGTCTCGTGCTTTTCCCGGGTACGAGAATATACCAGAATATAGTAAGTAAAAACTATGAATTAGTTTTTTCAAAAACAACTTTGAACACCATATTCATTATATACATCAATGCAATTAGAGCATTGGCCAATCTAAAGGACATCACAGGTAACTCATAGTTGTTATGCCCAAACCTCGGGAGGCGCGACCAACGCTCAACTGAGTGAACCCGATCGAGCAAGCATGATAGATACTTTCTACCCAACTCACCCATGATAAAGAAAAAACATGTTTTTATTTGCTAAACATTAGAAGGACCACGTATATAGATATTACTAAATCATTCATTTTGCTACTTCCCTGTTAAGTTCCAAAATACATACATTTTTGTGATTTAGTGGAACTAAATCCAAAATACAACATAATCCGTTTGACCTTTCTAGCACCCATATACAACCCACATAGTGTCTACGGATCCTCTAAAGATACCAAAAAAGAGTGTAAAGAAGGTGCCGATAATAAGGCCCCGACTATACCTCAAAAGTACAACAATATAAACAAAAGATATATTACATGACTTCGGAGTGAAATGGGTCTCACCGAGTCCGCTGAGAAGGGGATGCAACACCTATCTGTGATCAACTCTGTCTGCTATGTAACCACATGCATCCATTTAAAGATGCAGCGCCCCCAAAAAAAGGGACGTTAGTACCGTCGAATAGCACTAGTATGTATAGCTAAAACACCAACTCAATAGAATGAATAATAATACAAGAGGAACAATCAAGAATTCAATAAGGGCTTCAAATAAGAGTAAAATAACAAGTTAAGGATCATATACGTTTTCAAGACAATTTCCATATTATTAGGTTGGGTGATCTTTTAGTACCGATATTTCACAATTCATAATACCTCCGTATTCTTACACGGAGTCCGATCTCGGCCTGATCGGCTAGGCCGTCTTATTTGATACATTACCACAATTTCATTATAAATTTCCAGAACAGTACCACCATGTGTGCGGCATGGCGTCCGATCACGGCTCGATCGACTAGGCCATCTCATTTGAGACATCAACCATTTTCACAATTTCATCCACAATACCACCGTGTTCTTACACGGAGTCCGATCTCGGCCCGATCGACTAGGCCGTCTCATTTGAGACATTACCTTTTTCAGTCAATCCTCTCACATCGTACTTCTTTCATATACTTTCGATTCTTTGGCACTAGTGATTACAGTTACAAATTCATTCTTGGAACTTGTCTATATTTCATAGTTCCAGACCCCTTTTCCATATTCAATATCATTATCATTATCAACATCAATAAGGCTTCCCATTCAAGACATTAAATTCACATATGAGAAATTTGAGAATCTTAGGCACATAGAGGCTTTTCATACAATTTGGCATAACAACCTTCATTTCAATCTTGACATGAAGTCTTAACATTTCTAACACATATTCCACATTTTTGAACACATCCTCAAATAACAAGATAACATGATGAAGCATTTAGACTAAATATTGAACTTACATCCTTCAACACAAACACATTATTAATTCTATAATGATCAAGAGCTTAGTCCAATTACATGAACACTGTGGGGTTCGATTCTAAGAAGAAGGGGGTTTGGGAGGGGAGGGGTTAGCCAACATACCTCAATTGAGCTCATTAAACTCTAAAATGATCCAGAATTCTTAAAAACTTCAATTTATTTTAGAAATATAACAAGTTGAACCGCAATTATGAAGATGAACATGGTTTTAACTCATTTGAGCATATTATCAAACACTAGGTGTGCATCAATGTTTTAAGGCCCTTTTTGTGGAAAAATTCCATCATTCCCCAACCCATTCTCTATCATTTTAGCTCACAATCTTCCCACATACTTCAAGGATACATGCATGCAAGGTAAGCACTCCCATACCCATGAATTGCTAATGGCCCATTCTAGTTACATTATGGAATTAAGAGTTTGGGTGAAAAAATCTTACCTCTTAGGAAAAAGACCTAGGTGCCACTCTTGATAATCTTCAAGATTTTAAGTGAGAATTGGAGAGCAATTTATGAATATCGCTTCTCACTCTAGGACCCTCTCTTTTACTCTAAAATTATCAGAAAATATACTCAAAATAGTCCATGGTAGGTGTTTTAACGGAATAGGGTTGGGTTTAAAAACACCCAAAATGATGACCCAGAACAAGTTATGCGGTCGCATATGCGAACGCAGAGTGGTTATGCGGTCCGCAAAATGAACGCGAAAATGGGTGCCAGTATGTGAACGCAGGGTGGTTATGCGGTCCATGAAATGAACTCGAAAATGGGTGCCAAAACTGGATAAAACTGACCTGGTCAGCGGTCACTATGCGGCCCGCCGACCTGTTCTGCGGTCGCGTAATGCACCGCCGAACGGTTCTGTGGTCGCATAGTGCACCGCAGAACCTCTCTCCAAAAAATCCCAAGTCGGGATATGTGAAAAGAATGCATCCCGCGAAACGGTTATGCGGTCGCATAATGTCCGAGAAATTGGACATCAAAAATGCCCTAGAAATCTGCCCCACTCTACGACTACTTTGGCATCATGGAATCCGAGTTTTTAAAAAAAAATTTACGGGGCCTTACAATAATGTTTGTACCGAGTACTAGAGGCAACATCAAAATATCTTCCTTTCTTATTCTAAGCTTATGATAACCAGGCGACCCGACTTATCGTTTTAAGAATTAACGCCCCGTTCAATGACTTAAGGTCCCGAGAAGCTTTGTAATATGTATTATGACCCGCGTGTGTGGTCGAGTTATATTTTCGAAAGATTCGAAATTAAACTGAGAGAACAATTCTGTTTTTTGAAGCTTAAATGAAAAGAATTGACCGGAGTTTGACTTTCGAGCAAACAACTCCGGAATAGAATTTCAATAATTCCAATAGCTTCGTATGGTGATTTTGGACTTTGGAGTGTGCCCGAAAAATTATTTGAAAGGCCGTAGTTAAATTAGGCTTGAAATGAGAAAAATATGAAGTTTAAGTCCCGAGGTTAGGAAAAGGCTCGTTCAAATTCTTATAACTAATATAGACTGTTTCTCTTGGTCTCATCTTGACATGACAGGAATCCTACCGGGAATCACCACTCATAGACTAATCTTGGATCCGAAATTCCATCCGGTAAAGCAAAAAAAAGGCCCCAGCCCTGTCAAGCCCCAAAACAAAACCCGAGGAGCGCGACCGGCGCTCAACCGAGTTAACCCGACCGAGAAAGCCTATTAGATTCCTTCTACCCAAACTCATTCATCAATAAAGAGAATATATGTTTTCCTTAGCTTATTATCCATTTCTATACAAAATTCGAAATTGAGGGTTAGTGTATAAAATCTTACCTCTAGGATGAAGACCTAGTGAATTTCCCTTCTCAATCTTCCAAAACTTGGGCAAAAATTGAAGAACAATTATTGGAGAACACCTTCTCACTCTAGGGCACCCTCTCTCACTCTAAAATATCAGATTATATCTCAAAAATGGTCCAAAACGTGTATTTAATGAAGTAGGGTCGGGTTTTAAAAATCCAAAAATGAAGCTCCGAAACAGGTTCTGCGGTCACATATGCGACTGCATAATGGTTATGCGGACCGCATATCGGTCGCATATTGGTGTCCAAAGTTGGCCAAAATCTGTCTGTATATGCGGTCACTATGTGGTCCGCATAACTGTTATGCGATCGCATAATGCACCACAAAACACTTATGCGGTCGCATAATTTCCCCGGACTGGCCCTTCTCCTGCTCACTTCTGCGGCCATTATGTGGCCCGCAGAGTGATTCTGCGGTCGCATAATGGACCGCAGAATTACATTTTTCTGCCAAAAATTTTTCTTTTCATTCTCGTGCATTGTTCAACCCAAAAGGTCTGAGCCGCGGCTCGCGAGCTCGCCGCAAAGAATTTCTATAACCCTCAAACACGTAAGCCTAGTCCAGCATCATAAAATATTATTTTCTTTGCAAATTTTACCAGGCCTTACACTTAAGTACTTTGAATTATTTTTTTGGGGGGGTGTTACATTCTACCCCGTTTAGGATCATTCGTCCTCGAATGGGAGTCAAATTCTGTTATTAACATCTTATGCAACTTAGTCTTTCATACCACACAGCAGCAACCCAAAATTTGACTAACTCCCTAAATTTTCAAAAATTTTGCCAGAGTTTCCTTTGTAATTAGGCCTATCCACCTGTCAGATAGCCCCAGAAACGAATCCTAACAACATATACATAATCCAACAATGTAACATAATATAAAACAACATCAACTGTGGTGTCACAAGCAATTGTATTACCAGAACGGAATGCCCTTAACACCAAATGTACAAGTTATACATATTTCATAGGAATATCCCTTAGCATTTTCTTAAGGCACAACTCATAATTACTTGGTTATTCAAATAAATAAGGATACTTTTTCTTCATTTCTTCCTCGGCCTACCAAGTAGCCTCTTCAACCTGTTGGTTTCGCCATAGCACTTTCACGGATGCAATTTCTTTGTTTCTCAACTTTCGGACTTGCCGATCAATAATAGAAACTGAAATCTCTTCATAAGTCAATTCTTCATTTACCTCAATAGTCTCAACCGGAACAATGGTTGTCGGATCTCCAACTACTTTCCTTAACATAGACACATGAAACACCGGGTGTACTAATGACATCTCAGGTGGTAGCTCAAGCTTGTATGCTACCTCACCGATCCTCTGAATGATTTTGTACGGTCCGACATAGCTCGGACTCAATTTCCCTTTCTTACCAAATCGCATTACCCCTTTCATGGGGGAAACTTTTAAGAATACCCAATCATCTTCTTTGAACTCCAAATCCCTACGACGAATATCCGAATAGGATTTTTGACGACTCTGAGCAGTCTTCAACCGCTCCTTAATGATTTTAACTTTTTCCATAGCCTGATGCACGAGGTCTGGCCCTATCAACTCTACTTCCCCAATTTCAAACCACCCAATGGGAGATCTACATCTCCTACCATATAAAGCCTCGAACGATGCCATTTGAATGCTAGCATGATAGCTATTGTTGTATGCAAATTCTATGAGTGGTAAATAATCATCCCGGCTACCTTTGAAGTCCAGAACACAAGTGCGCAACATATCCTCAAGCATTTGAATAGTCCGCTCTGCCTGCCCGTCAGTTTGTGGGTGAAAGACTGTATTGAGATTCACCAGAGTACCCAAACCTTGCTGAAATTTCTTCCAAAAATTAGCAGTGAATTGTGCTCCCCGATCAGAAATGATAGAAACTGGGGTGCCATGCAACCTGACTATTTCTTTGATATACAACTGAGCATACTGCTCCACAGTGTTGGTGGACTTAACCGGCAAAAAGTGTGCTGACTTCGTGAGTCGATTCACAATCACCCAAATTGAGTCACACTTGAGCGGAGTGCGCGGTAATCCTACCACAAAGTCCATATTAATCATTTCCCATTTCCTCATTGGAATTTCTATGTTCTGTGCCAACCCACCGGGCCTTTGGTGTTCGGCCTTCACTTGCTGACAATTTGGACATCTTGCCACAAAGTCTGCCACATTACTCTTCATATCATTCCACCAATAGACTTCCTTAAGATCATGATACATTTTTGTAGAACTTGGGTGCACGGAATACCTAGTAGCGTGAGCTTCAGTCAAAATTCTTTCACAGAGACCATCCATATTTGGAACACATAGTCGCCCTTGGTACCTTAGTGTACCATCATCCATGCCAAGAGAAAAGGCCATGGTCTTATGTTTATGAATCCCCTCTTTCCATTGCACCAACAATGGATCGTTGTATTGTTTTTCTTTGACTTTCACTACAAGTGATGATTCAGCCCTATTTTGCACAATTACCCCTCTTTCGCTAGAGTCCGCAAGACGAACTCCCAAACTAGACAATCAGTGAACTTATTTGGATAATGGCCTTTTATATGCCTCCAAGTGTGTTAAGCTACCCATAGATTTTTGGTTAAGAGCATCCGCCACAACATTAGCCTTCCCCGAATGGTATAAAATATCGATGTCATAATCCTTGAGTAATTCAAGCCATCTTCTCTGCCTCAGATTCAATTCCTTCTGTTTGAAAATATATTGAAGACTCTTATGGTCCGTGAATATATCCACATGGACCCCATATAAATAATGATGCCAAATTTTCAATGCAAATACCACTGCCGCAAGTTCTAAATTATATGTTGGATAGTTCTTTTCATGATTCTTTAGTTGCCTAGAAGCATAAGCTATCACCTTCCCATGTTGTATTAATACACACCCAAGCCCGATTCTTGAAGCATCACAATATACCACAAATCCATTTATACCCTCTGGTAGAGTCAACACCGGTGTCGTAGTCAATCTTGCTTTCAATTCCTGGAAACTCTTTTCACAAGTATTTGACCATTGGAATTTAATTACCTTCTGCGTCAATTTAGTCAATGGAGAGGCAAGAGTAGAAAACCCCTCCACAAACTTTCTGTAATACCCAGCTAAGCCTAAGAAACTGTGAATCTCTGTTGGAGTCGTAGGCCTCGGCCAATTCTTCACAGCTGAAATTTTCTGAGGATCAACCTTAATTTCCTCACTAGAAACTACATGACCCAAGAATATGACTGATTCAAGCCAAAATTCACACTTTGAAAACTTTGCACATAACTGGTGCTGATGCAGGGTTTGCAGAACTACCCTGAGATGATCGGCATGGTCCTCCTGACTTCGTGAATATACAAGAATATCGTCAATGAACACTATCACAAAGGAGTCGAGGAATGGCTTAAAAACTCGATTCATAAGATCCATGAAGGCTGCTGGGGCATTTGTTAGCCCAAACGACATCACCAAAAATTCAAAATGCCCATACCGGGTCCTAAAAGCTATTTTCGGAATATCCCGCTCCTTGATCTTTAATTGGTGATACCTGGATCTTAAATCAATTTTGGAGAAGTACTTGGCACCTTGCAATTGATCAAACAAGTCATCTATCCTTGGCAGTGGGTACTTATTCTTGATTGTGACCTTATTAAGCTGCCGATAGTCAATACACATTCTCAGCGACCCATCTTTCTTTCTTACAAAAAGGACCGGTGCGCCCCAAGGCGACACACTTGGCCGGATAAAACCATTTTATAACAAATCTCTCAATTGCTCATTTAGCTCTTTCAATTCTGCCGGTGCCATTCTGTAGGGTGGAATAGATATAGGATGCGTGTCTGGCATCACATCAATCCCAAAAGCAATCTCCCTATCTGGTGGGATCCCAGGGAGTTCATCCGGAAATACTCCTGGAAATTCATTCACAACAGGCACAGATTCAAGTGTAGGTGCCTCAGCATCGGTGTCCGTAACCCAGACCAAATGGTAAATACATCCTTTGTTGATCATTTTCGTGGCCTTAAGGTAAGAAATAAACCTACCCTACAGAATGCAATAGAGAAGTCGAATAACGAGACCATGAATACGAGCCTAGAATTGTTGGACGAAAGACGAGAAGCCGCTATTGTCCGATTGGCCGCCTAAAAACAACGGATCGAAAGATACTACAATTGAAGAATCAATCTTCGACATTTTAATATCGGGGACTTGGTGATAAGAAAAGTCACACTCAACACCCGAAATCTAAATAAAGGGAAACCGGGCCCGAACTAGGAAGGACCGTATCAGGTTCTCAGAGTCGTCGAAAAAGGATCTTATAAGCTCGGTATGATTAACGACGAATAATTATCGAGCAATTGGAATGTATCGCACCTAAAATGATACTACTGCTAAGGTACATACCCTCATATGTTCATTTGTATTTCAAAACTAACCCTTGTAGATGTTCGAGCAGAAACAGGGACGGATTCTTCAACATGAAGCCTTTAGGTCTGAAAGCATGTGTTGTACTCTTTTTCCCTTAGATCGGTTTTGTCCCAAATGGGTTTCCCGGTGAGGTTTTTAATGAGCCAACCATTAATCGTGCTAACTTAGAACAATTCAACAGTATCTGAGGCCTCTTTATAATCAACCTAGAATACTGGGGGGCATTGTCCTCGAATATCAAGTTCGGACAAGATATGCATGTGTAATGACATATAAAAGAGAATTTTTTTCTTTACCGATATCTCATACCTCAGAAAGGTTCTTCTACTCCATATTCTCGATCTATTATGCAAATAGGCTTAAGGGCCGACCATGACCGGAGTTCAAATGATTACCCCATAAATCGGGGACTGCCATCCAAAAAAGACGAGATCGAATTGTACAAATCCCAAGGGCTACCTTAATTCGAGTTCGAGAAATCATTCTCACTCGACTACAAAGCCTAAGGGCTACCTTAATTCGAGTTCGAGAAATCATTCTCACTCAACTGTAAAGCCTAAAGTCTACCTTAATTCGAGTTAGAGAAATCATTCTCACTCGACTACAAAGCCCAAGGGCTACCTTAATTCGAGTTCGAGAAATCGTTCTCACTCGACTACAAAGCCCAAGGGCTACCTTAATTCGAGTTCAAGAAATCATTCTCACTCGACTACAAAGCCTAAGGGCTACCTTAATTCGAGTTTGAGAAATCATTCTCACTCGACTACAAAGCCTAAAGGCTGCCTTAATTCGGGTTCGAAAAATCGTTCTCACTCGACTAAAAAGCCTAAGGCCTACCTTAATTCGAGTTCGATAAATCATTCTCACTTGACTACAAAGCCTAAAGGCTGCCTTAATTCGAGTTCGAGAAATCGTTCTCACTCGACTACAAAGCCTATGGGCTACCTTAATTCAAGTTTGAGAAATCATTCTCACTCGACTACAAAGCCTAAGGGATATCTTAATTCGAGTTCGAGAAATCATTCTCACTCGACTACAAAGCCTAAGGGATGCCTTAATTCGAGTTCGAGAAATCATTCTCACTTGACTACAAAGCCTAAGGGCTACCTTAATTTGAGTTCGAGAAATCATTCTCACTCAACTACAAATCCTAAAGGCTGCCTTAATTCGAGAAATCATTCTCACTCGACTACAAAGCCTAAGGGCTACCTTAATTCGAGTTCGAGGAATCATTCTTACTCGACTGTAAAGCCTAAGGGCTACCTTAATTCGAGTTCGAGAAATCATCCTCACTCGACTACAAAGCCTAAGGGATACTTTACTTCGAGTTCGAGCGAATCATTTCATTTGACATTTATTTATCAAGCCTAAAAGCCACCTTAGTCCGAGTTCAAACATTCATCGGGGACTACCTATAAGAAATAGTCGAGTGCAGTACTTGCTATCAGTCCTTACTATCTCAATCTTGGACTTTCGAATAATTATTCCATGCTAAGGCACTTTTGACCTTTGTATAAGTTAACAAAAAGGCAAAATATTCAGAAGCCATAGAAGGAAATATTTTTATATATACATCAAAATCTTTTACAAAGGCAACACAGCCTAAAGGAAGTTCTTTACAAAGGCTGAAGCAACCTCGATAGAAATAACAAAAACTACTTAAGGTCCTAAATGGCTTGGTCTTCATCGGAGGCCGCGTCCTCGGGATCTTCCCCACCTTCAGATTCGCTCGAGCTATCGGAGTCTTCCTCAGGGAAATCCAGTCTGCGAGCCTTGTTTTCCTCCGCATTGGCATTTTCAATTTAGGCCTCAACATCGAAGCCCTCAGCACTGACCTCCTCGAGAGCTTCTCTTCAAGCCTGCTATTTCGCGTGTTCGACCATGCTCTTGGCCTTGTCCTGGTTGACCTCAACATCGATCCTGAACTAGGCCACTTTAGCATCAGCTCTTTTATTAGCCCCGATCACCTCAGATCTGGCCACTCTGAGTTCATTAGCCAAGCTTGCATTATCGGAAGTGGCCAAATCTAATCGACTCTGAAGCTCTTTAACCCTCTCGATCTGCACCGGGGTATTTTCTTTTGCAGCCTGAAGCTGGGCCTTAGCTGACTCAAATTGCGCCTGAACGGCCTCCTTTTTGGAGGCGAGGATATCCATATTCTCTTTGAATTTTTCCCCCATGGCCATTAGCTCATCTACATGCGAATTGAGCCGACCAATCTATTCAAGCCTCTACAGAACCTGCAAAATCGGATTGTTAATGGTTATCTCCAATTCATCTTCACTATCGTGAAGAATTCGGACTAC
This sequence comes from Nicotiana tomentosiformis, assembly GCF_000390325.3. Lineage (NCBI taxonomy): Eukaryota > Viridiplantae > Streptophyta > Magnoliopsida > Solanales > Solanaceae > Nicotiana > Nicotiana tomentosiformis. The sequence goes on along the minus strand of NC_090815.1, from coordinate 106,166,163 downwards.
CTGCTCAGCTATCTCCTCGTGCTCATCCCGAGCCACTGCCAAATCTGCTCAAAGTTTCTCGCTAAGATGTTTGTAAAAGTCACTCTTCTTAATGAGGTTCCAAACCTCGGCCTTATGCTCCTCTCGGATTCAGAGGAAAGCCTCGTGATGCAACACTCAAACCTATAAACATGGGAAAAATGTTAGAATTATCTAAAACTCTAAGTATGAAGGAAATAACAGAAATGACATCGAAATTACTCGATTCAGAGCATGCTGGGCCTCATTGAAAATGCAAGCGGGTTCTATCGCATTCATCATTGTTTGATCCTCTTCGGTCACCAAGGACCGAAGGTAACTGGCAATCCCCACGGGGAGGGGGGGGAGAAAATTCGGCTTATCCTCCGGGACAGAGAGCACTATCTTTCTCCTATGATCGAGATCTATAGTAGGGGTCGGGAATCGGTCCACCAGTTTTTGAACTGATGAAGACCCGGTAGAGCCCGACCATGATGCTTTCTTTGGTATCGGCAATCCACCGAAACCGATAACCTCCTCCGAGGAAGCTGACTCGAGCCCATCCAGAAAAGCGCGGATATTGGTCGGCTCCTGAATGCCCTCGTAAGATTGACCTTCCAACATGTTGGCCTCATGGAGCATAACATCCGAAATCTGAGGGGATCCGCTAATATCAACTATCCCGAGCTCACCCCTAGAGATATCTTCTGCTGCCCGAGAAGTCTTACCCTTAGTCTCCCCTTTAACCACCTCAGCTCGAGACAGAATAGTCTCGTCTTTTCCTAGTTCGGGGACTATGGCCAGGTTTCCCTTATTCACCTTCGCCGATTCGAAAGATCGTTGTATCATAACATTGGCCCATACTACTAATTCCTCTTCTTCTTCGGGATCGTCCCTTAATCGGCGGATCGATTCCGGAGGCATGATACCGGAGCCCCCCTTTGGCTTACGAGATTTTCTTTGCCGGTTTTTTTCTTTTCCGAGACCGGGGATCTCGGGGCATCTTTTATCTTCTTTTCTTTAACCTGATTTGGGACAAGAACCTCTTCATCATCGGATGGGGGACTCATGGCGACATTCTTCCCAAGTCCTACCCAAAGGGGGAGGGGGGTGGATAAGCAAATGAACGAGAACGAATGAAAAAACAAATCGAGGAAGAGACTTACCATGACTACGGGCCTCCCATCGACCCTTTGATAATTCCAACCAAGCGCGCTCGGAGTACGGTCTTTGCAGCACCAGACCTTCAACCCATTGTTTAAGATCCGGAATCGGTTCCGGCATCTGAGCCACAGTTGTGACAAGAAAGATAGAGTGGATTAAGAAAATGAAAGGCAGTCACAAAATTAAAACAAACGAAGGGAAATAAGTGCTCACAGTTCATATTCCATCTCTTATGGAACGACATATCATCGGCAGGGATCAAGTCCGAGGTTTTGACTCGAACAAACCGGTCCATCCAACCTCGATCACGAGTCTTGTCTATACTCGAGAATGACACTATGGTGGCTCGGTGAGCGAGCTTGATTAACCCTCATCGATAAAGTCGGGAACTATAAAGTCGTATAAGGTGATCGAGGGTGAAAAGACACCCTTCGATTTTGCTCGAGAAAAATCGGAGAAGAATCACTACTCTCTAAAAAGAAGGATGGATCTGGCCGAGGATCACGTCGTATCTCTTGCAAAAGGCGACGATGACAGGATCTAAAGGACCCAACGTGAAAGGATAAGTATAAACACCTAGGAACCCTTCCACGTGGGTAGAAATTGATTCATCAGGCGATGGGACTACCACATGCTTATCGTCCCAGTTGCATTCTTGTTTGACTTTCTCGAGAATTTTCTCGGTGATTGTACACTGGTACCTCGACTCACATCGGCCCAGTACCGAAGAAGATTTTTTAACCTTAAAGTCACCGACAGTTGAACACCCTACCGGAACGAATTTCTCAGGGCGAGGCTCCGCCGCATCCTCACCGCCGGCAGGTCGTGATGAAGAAGCGACCTCTTTTTGCGGAACAGTTTTAGATGTTTTGGCCATCAAGAATTCTGTGAACAAAGAAGAAGGAAAATTGAAGTATCTGGTGTTTTGAGAAGAACAAGCAAAGAAATACCAAAACGTGGAAATAGGAAGCTTTGGAGAAGGCGAAGGACTGTAAAGATTGGAATGAAAAAGGTTTAAAAGTAAATGTTTGAAATAATGAAGAAATGGGCTATTTATAGATTTCACAGCGACGGTTCAAAATTGGTAGTTGCCGACCATCGATTGATGCATATTTAGTGCCTTGGTAACTGGACCGATGGGACGTTTTATAACATACGTCACGATCGGGCTCGTCGCAGATGTCACCATTCGTCTAGTCAGAGGCTAAAAAATCATTTCGTTTCTTGCCATCTTCTTTCCAAGAAACGAGGGGACAATGTGTATACGGCCAAAACCGAGTTTGCCCTTCGTATGATTAATCAAGATTCGAACATGATGGATTGAGGGTCGTCATTATAATATCGAGTTGTGATGAGAAGTTGGGTTATCGAGCTCGAGACCCAAAAACCGATCAATATCGAGCTCGAGACCCAGAAACCGATCAATATCGAGCTCGAGATCCAGAGACCGATCAATATCGAGCTTGAGACCTAGAGATCGACCATACCGAGACGAGATCGAAATCGAGCCAAGGGACAAAAGAGCCGTTATAGCCGCATTTGAGGAGAGAATCTCGACGGAAATCAAGGAAAAGCTAATTAATTAACCTATCATGGGATCCCCACTATATATTTTTAATTATACCCAAAATGTTATTCTCACACTATATGAAGAGTGGTTATCATTTGTAAGAGGACATTGATTCATACACACATTCATTCCAATATATACAGAAGATAGTGCTAATACCATCCTTCCTCGTTTTTGGTATTTTAGTCATATTGTTTCTTCTATCAATCGTTCTTCACCCAATTTGGAGGTGATTAAATTTGAAGGCTTAGGCTAACTAGTTCATCCGGTTTGCATTCATCTCTTTTATAACTAATTTCAGTACACATTTATTTACCTTTTTCAATTTGTACCAATTTATACCACGTATCCGTAAAACTGCATATAAATTCAACTCTATCCATTTTTCGGGTAAACAATTTCATTTCATTTTTCATTTTCCAGAAATGCAAGATGAGTCTAAAAGTGACTGTTTTTGAGTGAAGAAAGAAAATAATAACGATAATATTGAATAACGAAAATCTGAGGTTTAAGAAAAAATGAAATATTCAATAACGAAATTCCTCACCTATTATTTGGTAGAATTGCATTGATATTATTGAGCTGAATAATTTATCACATTACATTTTTTAAATATAATTTTTTCTAACCTTTACATGTATCTAACTACTCATTTTTTTCTTACAACAAGAAAACTTGCCTTATCTTAAAGTTCGTAAACGCTAAGTTTTTCATTGCAAATAGATAATTGTATAACATCCATGTATCTACCCATTAAATTTTAAATGTATGCATCAAAAATTAAGATAAGGGGTAAACCTACCCATTTTTAGGTTGCATAAATTAAATGCATGCATCAAAGATTAAAATAAAATAAGTTAATTTTATTACTCGATATAAAAAAAAAACATAAAGTTGAAAAAGAAGGGATAATCTTGTCCATTTTAGGTTACAAAATAATTTTATCCTAATTATTATAGAATCGACCAGAGGTGGATCTATGACTTTTAGAATATGAGTGCACCATTAAAAAAAGAGAAAAAAATACTAAATGAGAATTGAACCAAGTGACTCATTCAGCCTTTGTGGGGCATGGGTTGACAACAGATAATATTAGTCCAATTCTAGGAAATACATATATAAAATATCTAATTTGACGAAAAGACCATGGGTTTACGTGTCCCATACATTACCCTTTAATTCCGCCCCTGGAAGCAATGTTTGTGTATTATTTAGCGGCGGCATGCGTATAAGCCAAAACCTTAGAAATTATACTCTCTCCATTTCAATTTATCTCATGTAGTTTGATTTGACACGAAATTTTAAAAAGTAAAAATAACTTAAACAATAGATATTTGTGTGATAAATTATTTTATTACAAATAATATGATTCCACTGAATTCTTTGGCTTTTGAAATTAAAATTTATGTTTTTATTCTAAAAAAATAAAAATATATAAAATTAAATTTAAATATAAAAAATTATTTGTATGAGAAAAACTAAAAAGGAAAATATATACTAACTACCAAAAATAATTACATTAAAAGAAAATGTAATAAGACAGTACACTCGAAAGTGAGAAATGACAGGTATACCCATAATCAAAGTACTACCTTCAAACCTCATTACACTGTCAGATAACGTGATGCAACAAAGTTATATCCTAAACTCATTTGGTCCTAAAACGACAGCCTTTGCACTCTACACACTGTCCATAGTAACACCACCCACCCCAACCCCCTACCCCCCTCCTTCCCCCTTCCCAAAACCATCCTTCATTTTCTCCGTCCCCATTTTCAGATCAAAACCCAAAAAACCAAACTGCAAACAATTCCCCTAGAAAAAAAAAATGGAACATCATACGACTACAAGCAGAGCTGAAGCAGAAAGATTACTAGGCGTTGCAGAAAAACTCCTCCGCGAAAAAGACTTCGGACCTTGTAAAGATTTTGCCCTTTTAGCACAAGAAACTGAGCCTTTATTAGAAGGTCCAGATCAGATCTTAGCCATTGCTGAAGTTCTTTTAGCTTCTTCAAAACGAATCAACAATCACCACGATTGGTACTCTATTCTTCAAATCCAAAGCCGAACTGATGATTCTGAGCTAATTAAGAAACAGTATCGTCGTTTAGCTCTTCTTCTTCACCCTGATAAGAATAAATACCCTTCTTCTGATTCTGCTTTTGGTCTTGTTGCTGATGCCTGGGCTGTTCTTTCGGATCCTACTAAAAAAGGTCTTTATGATAATGAGCTTTCCCTTTTTAGTAGGGTTAATTTGGTTCCAACAAGAGGACGGCCTAAGAGTTATAATAAACAGCAAAAAAGAGGAGATGAGAAATTGCCTGTGAGAAGAAGCAGTAGGGCTAGTGGGGGTAGTGGTGGGAGTAATTCGGGTCAGAACCCGAATCCGGTGAATTTTCAGAATAGGGTTCCTGTTCAGCCTCTGCAGCCGAAGACGGCGGCGACACCGGTGAGTGGTGGGATGAGGGGGCAAAGTGTGGTCAATTTATGGACGGCGTGTCCTTACTGTTACAACTTGTATGAGTATCCTAGGGTTTATGAAGGGTGTTGTTTAAGGTGTGAGAAGTGTAATAGGGCATTTACTGCAACTGCGATTTTGTCAATGCCGCCTTTGGTTCCTGGGAGAGAAGCTTATTATTGCATTTGGGGTTTTTTCCCAATGGGGTTTGTGAAGGGGGATTTGGAAAATGGGAAAAGTCCTGCTGCTGCTGCTGGTGCAGGATTTCCTAGTTGGATGCCACCTATGTTTTCATCCGAGGGAAATGTGAATGTTGCAAATCAAACTGCTCCTCCAATTCCGGTTCCAGCTCCAGCTCCAGCTCCAGCTCCAGCGCCAGTTCAGGCTCAAGCTCAGGCTCAAGCTCAGACTCAGGCTCCACCTTCGGCTCCAAGAACGATGTCAGCGTCAACGGGAGCTAAGAAAAGAGGTAGGCCTAGGAAGTATACCTAAAAAGGAATTTAGGGTTCATTTTATGGTTTCTAAATGAATTGCCTCAAGAATTTTGAATCTATGGAATTAATGTTTAGTCTGATCAAGTTGATTGAAATATGAGAATGGTGGAGGTTAAGGGGTCTTGAATTTGAGGCAGATGGAATTGGTAAGGTATACATGAGCCAAAAAAATCCTTTTAAGTTGTATGCTGAAATGTTCTAGTGAAGTAGTGAGCAAAAGTAGCTGCTTATCTTCATTCATATGAAGAAGTATATATGCTGACCCCAGTATTGTGCTCTTCTCATTGTAGAAATTTCTCTTGTTGTTGGTAGATTTCTTATGTTTGTAGACATTTCTATTGTTGTTGGTAGGTTTCTTGGGTTTGTAGGTACTTTATGTTATTCAATTTTCAAGACTTGTAGTTGTAGACTTGCTTGTAGTTGGATGACCTTTTATTTCGAGAAATTCTCCTATTTTCCTTTGCCTCGAGGCATAGTTCTTGTTATGTTTTTCTCGTGGTAAAGTTTGATCTGGTACCTGAGCTAACTTTTGATGGTTTACTATAAGTTTTCCTGAGTTCCATGTGTGCATTGTCTATAATTCATCTTATCTAACTCATTTAGCTCAACTCTTCCGTGTAAAGACAATATTTGTGCTTTAGCGTATCGGTCAGGTTTACGGGAGCCAAGAATTCTTTTTAAATTGAATGCTCAAATGCTGTAGGAAGTGAGTGGCGAGCGAAATTAGCTACTTTTCTTCATTCATATGAAGAAATATATACGTTGACCTCAGAACTGCATAACGGTGCTTCTTCTCATTGTAGAAATTTCTCTTCTTGTTGGTGGATTTCCTGGATTTGTAGGTACTACGTGTTATTCAGACTTGTTGGTAGTTGAATGATCGTTTAGTTCAAATTTCTAAATCCTATCTTGCTTGTCTTGTTCACATTTTCCTAAAGTTGTTTTCCCTAGAGATAGTTTGTGATTGAGGCGTAGTTGTTGTTTTTGTATTTCAGTGGTAAAGTTTTGATCTTTACCTGAGGTAACTTTAATGGTTTTCTATAAGGTTTCACAAGGTCCGTGTGTATATAGTCTAGAATTCATCTTATCAACTCATTTAAGTCAATATTTCTGTGTAAAGGTTATGTTTGTGCTTAAGCATATTGGATCGTTCATCGTAGTATTATTCAAGTTTCTGCTATGTCTACTGTTTTCTTGTCTTTAGATTCTGAACATGTTGAATTTTGTTGTACTGTGCTTTCTCTCTGTGTTTTCTTTGCTCCCTTTTTCTTGGTGATATATGCCAATTAACGGGGTTGAACTCGCGGAAGCAAGGAGCCTAAAAGGATTGACGAGGAGGAGAGTATACTCTTGAGCTGGGAGATTTGCTTTTGTTCTATTTGATGTATGTACTGAAGAAATTTGAAAGGGCAAAGGCTCTTTTGCTCAACTTCTAAAAGAATATAGTTGCTTAAGTAGGGATAGAATGTCAATTGATAGACAAAACCAATCAACACGACGCCAGAATGGCTACAATACCATCAGGGCTGGTTTGGTTTGCCGTATAAAAATGTTCTTGGCATAGAACTCTGCAATATTAGGTAAAAATAGCACAGGCTAGCCAGTTTTCGGACTGGTCATTCAAAAATAGACAGCGTTTGCAAAGTCATTGAAAAATAGCTACTATTTTGCTGCAACACGAAAAGTTCCAGCATAATATACTGGAGATCGGTGCACTTGTGTATGAACTTTCAGCATATTATGCTGGATCGATATATTATACTGGAACTCCAGTATATTATGCTGGAAGTCCAGTATAATATGCCGGAGTTCCAGTATACTTATGCTAGAACTCCAGTATAATAGTATTTTCCGGATTTTGAAAGTGATTAAATTTCGATTACTTTTGAAATTGTGGCTATTTTTGAATTTCTCTCCAATATTAGTGAAGCGTTTAGTTTATGGTATAAAACTCTTAAGATAATGATACGATATTTTGTTTTCAGTATCACTAATACCTTCATAAATTATGGGAGAATCTATGCATTATTTCATTCATGAAAGAATGTGAGAAAACAAATTTTTGTATGAGAAATACTAAGAAAAGCTAATTCTTGATTTTTGTATTGCAATCTCTGCATAACTATTAATTCATCGTATAATAATTCATACCATTAGAAACACTACAAAGTAATAAAATTTTGATGCCTGCATCGCCTTTGTAGTATTCATGTATTTCATGGATTCGCTTTATCTTTAAACTTAAAAACAACTTTTTCTGCGCCACACTTGTGGTGTTAAATGAGCGGATTGGACTGAATTTGGCTCTACCTTTACCGGTTACGGGTGAGCTTGACCATACCTCGCTTATTTCACAGCTATATACTTTTTTTTATTCGTATAAGTACCGGATACGATTGTTCACCTGGCAGACGAGAAACGCTTCCATGCTAATTCTAAACTAATTATTATTTGGATAGGTTGACAGCTAACATTACATTGGTTTGATACTTGGATGTCATATAGAGAGATGTTGAAGTATGAGATCTAGGGAGCTCCTAATTTCCTTGAGTGAATTATTTGGTATTAGAATGAAATGGATCTGAACAAAGTGGAATGAAAACACAAGATTCATATAACGTTCCAACTAATTCGGGATTGAGACATAGTTAATTGATTGATGTACTCTTAAAATAACACAAAAAAGGAATACCTTTTTGCTTCAGCTTACATACATGATGTATCCAAAAAAAAAAAAACCGTTTGAAAAGAAAATCAATCTCAATCTCTAATGAATTCTGGTGGTTCTGGAAATCAAGTTTGTGTTGTAATTTTAGTCTTCAATTCACAAGCTACCAATATCAAATATCTCGATGCATAGTCAAAATAGAATTCGAAAATAATGTTCATGAGCTACAGAAGATTATCAATAGAACATAATTCTTGAAATGATAAAAGCAAAATGTTAGAGCAATGCGCTAAGAAGACGCTACAGAAGAGATTAATAATACAAAGGCTAATACATGTATTATTTTTCCTAATAAGCCTTAGTCTTCAACTCACAAGCTACCAATATCAAAGATCTCAAAGCATAGTCACAATAAATAGCACAAATGATATTCATGAACTTCAGAAGACTGTCAATAGACCAGAATTCTTGAAATGATAAAGCAAAATGTTAGAGCAACGGGTTAAGAAGACCCTACAGAAGATTGTGAGATCCTAAGACACTCACTTTGACACCTTTTAAGACAGATATCATTCCAGTTAGGCACCTGATGCTGATTAACACAAACAGTCCGAGCACACGCATCAGCACAAGCATCAAGCTCGGAAACACCACAAACAGTAACACAAGTATCGGGTGTCGGGTCTTTAGAAAATGCACCAACCTTCTTGAGCATCCTTTTTGAAGTACACACTCTTTCACAAACAAATATATCATCAGAGTTCTTCTCACGGCCTTTCGCCCTCTTTAACCTCTCCTCCTCATCTCTCCTCTTTTTCAACCTGAAAGCTTGACCTGCCACTACAGCTGGCACAGCAGCTCCCACTAAAGACCACCACCATTCCACCATTACTTCTACCTGGAGAATATTTAGTCTTCAACACTTCAACCTATTTTCTTGACTGCCTATGAATAGACGCACACAGACATATAAAGCAAGAATTAGTATAACAAAATGACTTAGCATAAAACAAACAAAGATTAATGTAACAAATCCATCCATATATCCAACAGGATCAAGATCTTTTGGCTCAACCTGGAAATTAGAAGGCGTTAAAGAAAGAACGGCAAGAGTACATTATGGGTTCCTCTTATGCTTTTAGCTAACTGAAGAACATGAAACATTTCATTTATTCCTTATCATTGGTTCATACCTTTAATCAGTGATTGCACATCTATTTGATGAAAAAGAAGGCAAAAGGGAGGGAAAAACGTTTGTTTGCTTCTTTTTGCATCACTGGTGGTGACATGAGTCTCTACATTGGAAGTCGGTAGCACAATGGATGGCCGCTGGAAAGTCTGTCTAGCTGTTATGCCTGACTTGAACAACTTAGATATCATAAAAACTTGCTAAATGATACTGCAACGAGCAATAGCCAATGCTATTGTCAAAGAAGCTATTCTACTACCTATTGTTCCTGTTAGATAGTTATGTGTAAATAGTCCTAGTCCCATATGTAGTAGGAGTAGAATATGTATTATATATAAGGCTCATTGTATCATTGTTAATAAATAGATTTTTCTCCCGTGTGTTCTCACATGGTATCAGAGCTTCAGTCGCCGTGCAATTTTCCGGTAGCTTCGTCTTGTTCCCAGGGTTCATCACTGCTACAGTGGTACTGTACATATACCAGTACCACCATCGGATCCAAAACCCTTGTGCGACTGAATCCCAGAAATTCCAGTCCCATCGGAACAGAAAAGTCAGCCACCGTGCGTCTTTCCGGTTAACGACTCAAGATTGATTTGCATCATCTCCTCATCGATAAATGTTGTGCAAAAATCAACACTACCGTCTTGTTCGGAAACAGTCGATCGCTCCGGGCAAAAGTCCCTCACGCGCCTCCGCGCACCGCTAGTAACTTTTCCGGCGAACTACAGTAACGTTTCCGGCGCGTGTGAGCCATTCCGGCCACTTTTTGACAAAGCTTCTTCAGGACAACTTACTCATCCAGTGATTCCGAGCCTACCCATATAAATTACATCAAATTCTGATATAAAAAAATAAAATAAAAAAATCCGGCGTGAACAGTGCCCTTTATCGGCGTGAACAGTGATTTCCCGGCGTGAATATTAAGTTTCTGTGTTTCTGGTGATGTTTTAGAACCTATTTTGTAGTGTTCGGCTTAGTCTCACTATTTTTAAATTTTTCCGGCGACCTTTCGGTCAACTTCTGTTTAACAGCCACCACCTAGTTTTGTTGCTCAGGGGGAGTCTATGGCCTTGTATGTCGAATGATCAGCTTGCAGATATTTTTACCAAGTCCTAGTTCCATATGTAATAGGAGTAGAATATGTCCTAATCCCATATGTAGGAGGAGCAGAATATGTCCTAGTCCCATATGTAGGAGAAGTATCATTGTTAATAAATAAATATTTATCCCGTGCATTCTCACAGTTCCATCATTTATCATACAGAATCCATTCATACTGGCCAAATGAAATTGAGTAATTCTTGTTAATCACGATTAATTTTCTACTCTCTGATGACAAAGTAAGCTCAGCACAAAACACAACAGTCCTGTCGCACTAGCCCTACTTGCTAGCTATTTATATGCCCTTCAACACTTTGTTCTTATGACGTTAACTACCCTGGCCACAGCCCATACTTATATACAAGTAGGACCTGTTATAAAAAGGGCACCAGAAAAGGCAAGTTGCGACTTATGGAACTAAAATCTTAAAACTTGCAACAAATCAATCCAAAGAATGACCTTTACTTTCTTCATGTCACCATAAATATAAGTTGCGCTTTGCATCCTCCGACATTGATGCTAAACGTCAAATTTAAAAAGAATTTTTTGCTGCAATCTTCCCAGCATTCTTTTTAATCCAATGGCTTTTCCACCTCAGTCAAACAAAAATTTTGGAGCTTTCCTGATGGACCAGACTTACTTCAACCTTTCCTTGCCAAATTTATCTAAGCCAGCATACTATAGACTAAGCTGCACTCACTCTTTGTGATCTTCTTGAGCTTCTTTTAGGAATGTGACTATTCCTTTATCATCAATAGATATGAAGTTATGGTGTCTAAGCACTTGTAGAGTCACATTCCTTTACAGCTTGTTCATTGCTTACTAATGATTCCATGGATTACTGTTAAAAAACTATTCTTTTTTACTTAGTGAAGCATTAGAATAGACAGCAAAAGCATCTTTTTTCATTCATCATTTCCTGACGTTACGGATAAACTATACCAGTTCAACTCACAAAACGAACTGATAAAAAAAGCAAAACCAGAAAGCTCCAAAAAATCAGTACTCCGGATCTTTTCTTTTTATTATTTATTAACCTCTCACTTTTTTATCCCAGCGGGGTAGGGAGGAGGACTAGAAGATTCCTCATCTTCATGACACTTCTAGCTGCCGAAAAAGGGACAAACGTCCAACACAGACCAAAAACAATCAACAAGAGATTGAAACATCTCCATGACCATGTAAATCTTCACTAGCATTAGATAGCCTATAGCATTCTGCATCCGCAGGTGTGGCCTAACTGCAAATGAAACTGGAAATGATGGTAGGAGACCAGGGTTCAAATTCCAGCAAAAGCAAAAAAAGCTAAGTCATTTTCCCGTGGATTGAACGAGGTACACACAAGTTGGCTCGACCACTACCGTTATTTAAATAAAAGAAAACCTGCGGTGTTCCTCTAGAAGTTGTCTAATTAGCAATAGCTTAATCTTTGAACTTCAAAACCACATCTTTAACCTCCCAAAATGCTTGCAATATATATCGAGCCTCAACTACTTCAAGCCCTTACAGCATGCCCAAGACCAAACCCACACTCAATCACATTTGACCATCCAAGAAGAAGCAAATCACACTAACACCACTGCAGACCAAGCCATACCATCCCGTTCTTTGAAGGTGCAGTGAATCATATCAATCCATTTGTTCATTCGTCGATAAGTTATCATCTTGTTCAAGGTAGTAAAATTCGGTGCTCGGAAATGGGCCGGCTGTAGATAGATTAAGAAAGCTGCATGCAGATCTCCACTATGGCCTAATTCAAGATTTTAGCAGCGAGTGCCTTCAGTTCGAACTGTATATACAGACAACGGAATAATTTGGAAAATGTACATTATCGCTAAGTTTGCGCCCACTGCCACAAAGGAGTAATGGATGCACTTGTATTATGTACCAAAAGGGCAGCCTGATGCACAAAGTATCATGCGCTCACGCAGGGTCTGAGGGAGGGCCGCACCCCCAAGGGGTTAGATTTAGACAGCCTACCCTAATGCAAGTACTAGTGGCTGTTTCCACGGCTCGAACCCGTGACCTATAGGTTACACAGAGACAACTTTACTGTTGCTCCAAGGCTCCCCTACAATTGTATACTGTACCACTGACTTAAAATTCAGTATTCACATCCAGTTTCCAGGCGCTACTAATGACTTAGTTGAACAGACTGGTCAAAGCGTGTACTATCCTAATGGGTAAAGAAGAACAGAAGCTAAAGCTTTGAACTTGATGCTGGATAAATAACGGGTTCATCAAACACCTTCCAAGAATTTCAATACATAACATCAGATGCGAAAAAAAAAAAAATGTCAACAGTACAAATACGTGTCATAAAACATCAAGAACATGTCAAATTTAGAGAATTTCACATATTATTCGGAAAAAAAAAACTCCATATTCAAAGGGGGTGGAAAAAGAAACCACGTACTACCAAAATAAACAGATTAATCAGCTAAAAGAATTGATATTAAACCTGATTTTATATCCTTATCAGCTGTAATAAGCGACAATCAATGAGTTTGTAGTAGCTATGATGTTTTACCTTTTGTACTCTGCAAGAAAATAGGAAGACAGCCTCTTAGAAACAGGAAAATCGACAACCCCATGGTATTTAACTCCAAGGTGCTCGGGGCTGCTTAAATGGATAATTATCCCTAGCTTTTACGCTTTTGGGGGGGGGGGGGGGGGGGGTAATACAGAGTGCATTTGGTTTACTGTATGATAAAAACTAATTTATACGTTAAATTCTGTATTATATTGTTTACATATTATATAAAATTAGTTTTTAGGGTACGCGATCTCGTGTTACTGAGTACAATTTTTTTTTTATTTAAAAAATTACATAATTTTTAAATAAAAGATTATGTTTGAGTTATTATAAAATAAAGTTAATGAAAAAAGTATAAGTTTTTCAAAATAATATAATTGTATCCTATTTATCTAATTAATCAATAAAGAAAAAAACACTACCCTACGTATTTTCCTTTAAATATGTGGTATTATGAGTGCGATTTTACTTTAGGACTCCTATATTACATGTATAAGAATTAAGTGTTATTTAATGATTATTTGTCGTTTCAATATTATATGATTAGTATATTATGTGTTTATTCCAATTGAAGTATTTACATTAATGTTTAATTTTATATGTTTATTGCAAAGAAGTGGTAGAATCTAAATGGAATTATAAGTTTTAAATAATAGGACATCCTATCTAATTCAAATAACAAAGGTTCAATAAACAAAATTTAGTTGATTTTTAAGTCCTAAGAATTAGAAAATCATTAAATGACTATTTTATCTGGTGTAGAATAAGATGTTGAGTTAGTGGATATGGTAATTGTTAAGAGTTAATAGTGTTAATAGGTAAATATTTTACCATTATAAAAAAATATATTTGACTAACTGCTACACAACAGAATGTCTAACCAAAACATCAATATTGATTTTACAGCACCCTTTAAACCTCCCTCTTTAGAATATCCACCAACGTCCCCGTCCCCATCCCCATCTTTTGTTCAATCCGCTAAGAAATAGAATTAATTCAATAAAGTCACTGAAAGTAATAAACAAAATCAAGAGTTTATAGTTGAGTTATTGGATACTATCACATGCAATTATTTCCAGCTTGTGGTCGTGAATCGCACGTGACACCTCAGGAATAAGAGCTTGAAGAAATACACGATACTTACAATGTCCTTTTAAGTTGAAGTCAGTACATTTGATATTGCATAATAAAAATTGCCAAATTTATTAGCTAAAATTAAATCAAAGCATCAGAGTGAAAACCCATCCTACACAATCCGCTAATCTACACAAATACAAGTATATACTTAAAGAAATACATTCAAGCAATCCAATATTTCAAAGTAAATAAGTAACCAAACTACCAATATATCAATTTACACCCTGTGAAGAATAAGTTAAGGTTAAAAAGATCAGAGAGGAAAAAAAAAAAGCTCAAACCTTATCCTGAATAATGCCAATAGTCAAAGCTTTATTATACGTTTACAGAAAATAGCCGTGAAGTTCTTTTATAGATGAGCAAAGAGGTTTTGAAAATTTCATTCAAACTGGAACCTATTTTTCTTCATAATGATTAATGAACAGGAGTGAGTCCATGACTTACTCAGATTTTAAAAATTAAGGCTAGTGTTTATTTTTAAGATTCGTTCACAAAAGTAATACAATCTTAGAAGTAGTATTATAAAATTCATATTAAAAAATAATTTTAAAAATAATCTTTTAGTTAATTCTACCGATGTAAGTGTTTTAGTTTATATGTGTGTATACGGTCTTGTCCTGTTTAAATTAGGATACCGTGGGAAATTAATTTAGGTAAGTTTTTTTTTTATACAAATAAAGTTTTACTCTATTTAAATTCCTAAGTATTAAGAGTTCTTACCTAATTACCTAGTTTAATAAGGAAAGATTTACTTTAGTTAATTTAAAATAGATATTAGAAAAATAATTAAATTACAGTTTTATCCAATGTGAAATCTAGTTTCAAAGGGCAAAAAAGACGAACGACATTTCGAGATTCTGTGTTATGAATATTACGTTTTTTAATTTTCATTTCTCGCATAAGTGTATATGCATAACAGTTTATTGTGTACTTATTTATGTGAATAGAAAGTGAAATAGCGCAACATCTAATAACAATATTAAGTATTTAAAATGACAAAAATGTTCTTGACCAATACTTAGAAATATTTTAAAATTATGTGCAATGCTCTAGTGAAAATTAAAAATCACTTTTAAGAAAATATGTGATAGTATGTAGTATAAAGTAAAATTTTGAAATTCACAATTTCTCTAAATTACAACTTGTATTAGTTGCTAAATGATAAAACTAATTATTGGCTTAGTATTACCATTCTTGTATTACAATTCTTGTGCTAGTTAGTATTCGTCGCATAACAATTATGAATTGTAATTCATGTATAACTAGTTTATAAATCAGACGATTCATAAAGAATATTGATTTACATGTCTTAACAAATTTTAAAATTATGAGGTTTAATGTGGTTTTTGAGCAAATAATTTAAGTAGGATAGAGTAAGTTTTCAAAACTTCCAATTCCAAAATGCATGATTGACATCAAAATGTGGATATTGTTTTAAGTTATCGTGGTCGATTTCTTTGTTTATATGTTTTGACGATTCACCCATCTATTTGTTTATACGGAAAATGTCTATATATGCCAGTGAACTATACGAAATAGTACACATTTGCCCGTCGTTAAAAGGTGGGCTCACATCTGCCCTTACCGTGTATAAGGTGGCTCACATATACCCCTTTTTAGACGGACCTCACTAATAAAATGTTTAGCACCATATTTTGACACGTGTCACAATCAGGTGTATTTCATTTATATCTTAATTTAAATAATAAATTAACCCGACCCATCACCCTTATTTTATTAAACCGACCCGACCCAGTACCATACAATAAACCCCAATCCTATTATACTACTCCACGACTTGCTACCCTTCAACTATGTTGACCCAACATCTGAACCCCATTTTCGACCATCGGTGTCTTCAAGACCTTCATGACTTCCACAGTTCAACAGAATATCATCACCAAGCGCAGAATTTTGAGCCAACGTCACTTTAACGATAACAACCAACAACATGAAAATGGAATCTAAGAGAAAACAGAATTTACTGCCTTCTGTCATTGATGCTATACACGCCAATGGTAAAAATCACTGGAAACAAAAAAAGAATTGCAAAGAAAATATCAATATCTTGTTGTTGACCTCCAATAGAAAAGCTGATTTTTTTAAGTCCTGATAAACAATCAATCAGGGGTTTAAACCATTCTGAAGCTAAAAACCAATTGAAATGAGCACACTTTTCAAATAATAAGCTCACTTTGTATTGACCCATCCGCTATGGCGAGAGGAGAATTTGGGTGAAGAAAGCAGAGGTGAGAGAGTGGGTAATATAATAGGATTGGGGTTTATTGTAGGGTACCAGGTCAGATCGGTTTAATAAAATAAAGGTGATGAGTCGAGTTGATATATTATTTAAATTAGGGTATAAATGAAATGCACTAAATTGTGACACGTGTCAGAATCTGATGCTAAATATTTTATTAGTGAGGTCCGTCTAAAAAAGGGCATATGTGAGTCACCTTATACACGGCAAGGGCATATGTGAGCCCAATTTTTAACGACGGACAAATGTATACAATTTCGTATAGTTGATTGGCATATATGAACTTTTTTCGTTGTTTATATAAAAGACCAGGCGTTTTGACAATATTTGGTTGAAGTTGAAAAAATTATAATATTTGAAGTCAAAAGAAAAAGAGTACGGGAATTTTTTACAAATAATACTCTTTACATTCCAAATTAATGTCCTATAATACGAGGTCAGATTAATTTTAGTGCAAATTTTAGCATTGATTTCTTTCTTTCTAAAAATTATAAGTTTTGCTAGTAGGAGTATAAGTTTAAAAATCATATAAAGGTAATAATGTAATGTACATCCCTTTTTTAAAAAAATAAAAATAAATAAGTAATGTCTAAAAGAAAAAAAGTACTTAATAATGTGGGAAAAGTAAGAAAAGAATAACAGCACTATTGGACCGGGCGGCACAAACAAGGGGATGTGTCCTACTAAATACATCGAAATTACATGATGTAAATAATACGGGGGGAAATTTCAAAACTCATCAATTTGTATATTTTTAACATTTTCGGTTTAAGAAAATTGAAACTGAAAAGAGGGGCATTCGGAAACTAAACAATAATAAAGGCAAGTTCTTCTTTTTCTTCCTCACCCAATACATGTATATATAGAATAAAGAATTCGATTACTTGGTATATATTCTGTAAAGGAGAGACTTCACATTTTCTTAGTGGGTGTTTCAACTTTGTTTGAGCTTCTTAGCCGGTATGTTCTTCTTTCATCTTCTTCATTTTCTTCTCTTTTTTTCCTTGTTCTGTTCTTCTTCTTTGTTGTGTGGATAATTTAGTTGAATTTGTCCTAAATGTTTTCAGTATATGCTTGTTTGACTTTGAAACTTTGGGGGTTGACTAGTTGCACATTCACTGCTATGCTTCATTAGGTGTGCTATTGACAGCCAATATTGTATGATAATATGAGCATAGGTGTGAGATTTAGAGATTTCTTAAATTTAGAGAACCCTAAATTTGTCCTAAAAAGTAAATTGCTGTTTAGTGAATGAAACTGGCCCAAATGAAGCAGAACTGATATAGATGATTTACTATTGCATAAACTTTTTTTGGGGGAAACTATCCTCTCTGTGTTTCACCCGATTAATCGAATCAAATCCTCGTGTTTAGAAGTCGAATGGAGGTGTTTGCTAGATATTACCCAGATTTTTAATGAGTTAACTATATTGGCTCCTAAAGTTTTCGTATGTGTTCACTCTCATAATTAAAGTAAGTTCGATTGTAGAGCTGTTAAGTGTCATTTGATAGGACTCAAAGGAGCAATCCGGCCACTCATAAAACCTATAATTCTAACAATGTCAAATTTGCTGAGATAGAAAGTTCTATTTCTAGTCCTTTTCTTTAGGATGTGACCATCATTTATGAAGAAAAGGATTTGTTTTTTAGAGAATCACCAATGTGCTATGCCAAAATTCTGAAACATCACCCTTTGAAGAAGATCCCGTCGATTCAATCTCCTAATCTTTCTGAAGAATCATCCAGGCCAATTAATCCTGCACTCACAAAGCCACTACAGCACGAATAAAGCACGTATAAATCCTGCTGGGTTCAGCAAGACCGAATCGTTACTTCTTTTTTATTTGGGATAATGACCGAATCGTTACTTTAGAATGAGGTAAATACTGACTACTGAGATATTATTTACTGTCCTCGATTAGGATCTACCAATAGCCACTAGAAAGGGTGCAAATGGTCTCCACAACGAAGTGTATAAGTCCGAAGTATCCATTGAGATTTAAAGTGAGACTAGAAGGAAATACATATACACAAACCTATACCTATGTGGTGGATTATCAAAAGTCATTTGCGCCGGAGATGAAGATGGATATAGTAACGGTGTTGCTATCTCTAGTAGCAAACTGTAATTGGTCTTTACTATAGTTCTTAAGTAAGGAACGCCTTTTTTTACCTATTGCAAGGAAATTTATACGGAAGTTCCACCTGTTTTAGCATAAATCTAGGAAAAACAAAGTGTGCATACTGAAAAGGCATTATATGAGCTCAAAAGAAGAACCCAAGGGTGTGGCCTAGTGGTCAATGAAGTGGGTGAGAACCATGAGGTCTCAGGTTCAAATCCCAGCGGAGGCAAATATTAGGTGATTTCTTTCCATCTATCCAAGCCTTGGTGGATAGAGTTACCTGATACCTGTTGCTGGTGGGAGGTGGCAGGTATCCCATGGAATTAGTCGAGGTGCGCGACGGTTATCAAAAAAAAAAAAAAAAAAAGAGCTCAAAAGATCTCCTTGGACATGGTTTGGAAGACTTAGGATTGCAATGTTGAATATGACGTACAAACAAAGCTAGGGTAATCATACATTGTTTTACAAGCATTCGGCCTCAAGAGGAGTCACGTTGTTGGTAATTGGGACTGTTCTAGATGAAAAAGAAGCTATATTTTTAAGTATTTAGAAAAAGAGAATTGTACGAGGTAATTGTGAGTTGTTATGGCTCAAGATTTTCTATGAGCCCTGAATATTAAGTTGGAGAACCGTGAAGCTTTATTGTGACAATAACTATGTGGTCAATATAGCTCGTAACCTAGTTAAACATGTCAGAACTAAACATGTCAAAGTTGACAAACATTTCATAAAAGAGAAACTTGAAAATGAATTGATTTGCAGTCCCTACATTTACAGAGGGCCAAATTGACTAAATTGGTTTTGTTGAAATATCTGCTAAACTGGCCCTCCTTTTTTTTTTTTTTTCCCCCCTTTTCCCTATCAAGAAAAGAGGGCCAATTTAGCAGGTACTTATAAGTGTAATTGCATGAGCTGTTCACAAAAATGACTACTTTCAAGTCAAGTCTTGCCTGATTTATGTACTTGCATGGTCACTTTCATGCTTCTTTGGATAAATTGATTGAAGGCCATTTCATGTTGTTTTCAGCCAAGGTACTTTGCCGAGAAAGCAGATGCAAAGCAGACAAAAGAGATGACAAAAGTAAAGTTAGGCTCAGAAAAGCATAAGGAAGAGGAAAGTCGAAAAAGAAAGCGAGATAAAATCCCGGAGACACCCAAGTCAAACAGCAAAAAATCTGTGAGCGTACATCTTCCATTCTCTTTAATCATATCCTGTTTTCTGAAGCTAAAGATTGATTCATGTAAAATGAAGGTCTCAAGTGGAGAACCATCTTGCTGCTAAAAGAAACCTGAAAAAGACTTGGAAGAACTTAAAGTGTAATGTAGACTCGGAAAAAAAAAAGATGCTAAAATCCCTAACTTCCACAAGCAGACAAGTTCTGCCTCATGAGTTCCTTGTTTGAATCTTGCCTGTCCAAAATATTTTTGCCTTGGATTTGAAGTTGAGAATCTTATTTTTCTTATAGGAGTTTGGACCTTCCATGAGTAAATCGCCAGAAAGTGCAAAAATCAATACCTCAGTTCCACAGAAAACTGAAAAAGGATCTGGCAAAGCCCAAAGTGATGGTCTCAAGGGAAAGAACAGGTCCACGGATGAAGTGAGTATAATTGGTTCTCTTTTCGGAAACTTTTTCATAAAACTTGTATTTCCAGTATAAGCTTATGCACTTGGGTTACCATGCACTTATTGAACGTCCTACTTTGATGTTGCTCTGTGTTAAGATTACATTTTCATACATTCATTTTTTCCAAAAAAAAATCATTTAGAGTATCCTTTTATCTACAAAAAAAGAACTGAAGAGCATCTTCAACAGATTACTAGGTTGGTGGGTAATTATTTGAATAAGAAATCTGATTTATTGAAAAAAAGGAAAAGGAGACATCTTCAACAGACCAAAGGAGAACTTGGAGGCATTAAATAAAGTTTAATGGTTTGGAAACATGAGTACATAGATATTTATATACGTAATCCTTCAGTGATGTGTAACATTTAACTCATTGAGAATGTTGGCAGGACACTAAGGTGACCACTACAGCTGAAAAATCTGCACCAAGCACACGCCGAGTGAAAATTATGCGTGAGCTTGGTTTGATGGCACCTTCTGGGTCTCCATTTCATAAAGGGGAACATGTTTCTCCATTTATTCCCAAGGGACGTGTTTCTGCTCCTTCCAGGTCTTCATCTCATCCTAAGGAACGTCTTCCTCCAATTCAGAGAATAGTTGTTTGTGGTCTATCTGCTGCTAGTTCCGCGGATAATGTTATGAAGTAGCTTTTGTTTCTCAATTGTTTGATCCCTAGTAAGTCAGAGTTAGACATGATATTGAATACTCAAACTCCCAAGGTATTGCTGAAGTTGTCATATGAGAGGGGGATTTAGGACTGTAAGTTAGTGGGTGCAAAGGCGGAGTACTTGGCGCCCACTACTTTTCACCCACATTTTTTTTTGTACGCAAGTTTACACTTAGTATTAAGATGTATCTTTAGAACATTTTTACTACATGTATACCTCGAACAAAAGACAGTGGGTGCAATATACAGGCTGCCTTTGCCAGTGTGTGGCGAAGTTGTAATACCAATTGTAGAAATACACTTCTTTTTGTGTTCCCCTGCATAGTGGATGCAACTAAAGAAACCTGAGAGTAATTGAGGGTTCCTCCGAAGAAGCCATATGATAAATTTCTTAAAACAAATATAAAATTTGGACCAAAATTACTGGGTTCAGCCGAACATGTACATTAACCTCTAGCTTCGCCCCTAATAGCAGTAAAAAATGAACATGGGTTATTAAGTCACAAGTACCAAATATAAGTTATTAAGTTACTTCTGGTACTAAACATGAACATGGGTTTGGGAGATAGATTCAGAAAGCTATAAGGTAAAATTCTTCGATAAAACTGACTCACAACACGTTCCTATCAGTCTCAAAAAGTTGAACGACAGCCTTGTATTTATATTTAGGCTAGAAAATTACACAATCAACTAAGAACCCATACTTTGTATTTGTTCTACCTAGGAAGAAAGAAACCCAAAAAATGACAAGTTCCATTGATAGTTAATTTATGTTAAGTCTCATATAGATACTTATATTATATTATACTGTAGTAACTTATAAGCCATAGTGAGAATATCGGTAGCAATTACATATACATGGCCATTTGTAGGGGTGAAAGTCGGAATAGTATAGTAGTGAAAACGAGTATTGTAGTAGCTAGACGAACTCGAATGAAGGATAGTGATTTAACAATATGATCTCGAGGTAACTCAAAAATAAAGGCACTAGCAAAAGGAAATTTAACTTGGTTGAACAGTGAAAGTGTGTGAATAAAAGAAGTACAATCCATTCGTTTAAATAGGCTAGATAGAGCTTCTTTGTTTACAAATGGAATTTTTTTTGCAGTGATTGCTGTTATGAGCAGGTGTGGAACCCAGTGAAAGCTAGCAAAAAATATTGTCAAATAGTGGAACATGTTTTTGAAACAGAGATGGTTTAGCCTTTTATGGCCATGAAGTCCTAAGTACTTTCTAACTACTAAATGTACTCTCATTGGACTATTTGACATGACAAGAGCCACTTCTTAGGACATCAAAGCTTCTGTTCAAAATGGTCTGCTTCTTTATGGGCTCTTCACTTTTTCTGGTTTGATCCATGTCTCTTCACTTCTTCTCTTTCCTTTTTCCATTTTTTTTTATAATAAAAATTATCTTTTTCCTTTTGTTTGATTTTCAAAGTTGTGTTATTTGAATAGAAGGAGAGCTTCGGAGGCTGAAGTAACGTAAAGTTGTCTTCGTATGACCTATAAATTGTGGGTTTCGAGTTGTGGAAGCAGTCACAAATACTTGCATTAGGGTAAGATGTCTACATCACACCCCTTAGGGTACGATCCTTACCCGGGCCATGCGTGAATGCGAGATGCTTATCGCGTTGTCGATTTTTAATTATTTGAGAAAGGAGACATCAATTGACCTGTTGAATACTTTTTTGCCTTCTGATTGCCCCCCTAGTGAGGGTATTGGTATCTTCCTGTTTAGAAATAGGATCATATTTGGTTTCGACTATGTGGAGGGAACTGATAGAGGTGCTTAATTTACTTTGTTTGAAAATTGACATAAACTTAAGTTCTCTCTCTCTCTTTTGTTCCTATTAATTAATAAAATAATAAGGAATATAAAGGTTATTTGACCGTTTATACAAGGCCTGAACGTGAATTCAGCCTTAACTTCTTCACTAATGGTCAATCTTACACCCAAAGAATGCAAGGGACGTTAAACAACTTTTAGATATATCTAAAAATACTGATCGTCCAATCAATAAATCACTTATCCAAAAAAAAAAAATCTCCAATCAATTAGTCCTTCGAAAGATATTTTTTCCCTTAGTTCTTGCATTTTTCAACCATAAGGTTCAAGAGTGTTGTCCTCGATATCAATTTAAGACTATTTTAGATATAAGAACGGTATGAAACATGAAACTATGTGAATTAAAGTTATGAAGTTGTATTTCTTCTGCTTCAAAAGGATTGAAGAATTCTCATTATGGGGACAAACCTTGTAAAAATGTATTCTCAATTTTGGTATTGATTTCTTAATCTTTCTAAAATAAAATTTAGATAATTAGACTTCTTTAAAATTTTAACCTTTTAACACAATGTATTAAAAAAATTATACTCAAAGGAAAAACTGTTTGACTCCTTACCAGTGAGATCATAAATTTTCAAAAATATCTTCAAAAAAAAAGGAGAGAAATTTGCACCAATGAGAAGAAAAAAAAGTAGGGTTAGAGCCTAGAGGACAGTAATAGCAAAAGGAAATAACAAGGAAAAGTCTTCTGTGCTAAGCTATGGTAGAGGAGGCAAAGTGGGAAATGTCGAATGAGTAGTTAACATCAAGAAATTGAGAAAACTTGAGCTGGGGACCCAAAACTCCAGAAAATCCCAGAAAAACCTGTGTCCGAGTAAAATGCCAAAACTGGGAGGTCCGAATATTTGTGCAGTGTTAGACTCTGTCTCAGATTTTATGGTGCAATTTTTACTCTACGTATATATGCTTGGTAGTATATAAAATATAAGTTATATGTACTGATCGTATAAAAAATATTTACTCAATTAATACAATTATATTATATTATGTCATATCGTAACTTTAAATACAATATTTGTTTTGATTGTTATTTAAATTTTATTATATTGTGTTGTTAAATTTGTCGTTACATAACAACGAAAAGTGTCACTTTATGTAACGACCGATTTAATGTGGTGATGTCGTTACCTTATTTTTTTTCTCTCATCTTGTTTTTCCTTATTATTAAATAATCATGTTTTATCCGTTATCCTACCTTTTTATTTTATAATTTTACCTAGTATCCTGCTTTTTTTTGTAATGTTGTAAGTTTGTTCTCCGTATTGCTGGTGTATGATATTATGGAATATCGACAAATAATGCAATCTATTCAAATATTGTATTTATCAAAAGAATACAGTACAATATAACACAATACAATATGATACATTATAAAACAAACATACAACAATCATCGAAACAAGTTCTAAGTTACTTATAAGATAATGAGTTTAACTTCTATGCAAACTGATATTGTAATTGACATCAAAAAAATTAGATGAGCAATCTGGAAATTAAGGGGAAAATCTATTTACACTGCACTAGTATTAAATTTGTGTATACGATCAGTATGCAATTTAAATCGAATAAAATAAAAATAAAATAGAAGGGAAGCAATGAGAGTCTGATCCGCTGGACTTACTGCAATCAAACATAACATTTGCCTGTTTGCAGTCTGCATAATAAAATAACACCTCTACACCCCAATAAATTTCTTTTTTTTTTTTCTCTTTTTTTTAGCCCTATATTTTTAAGAATAGGAGTATTTGATTTTACTTTCGATTTGCAGTGCTAAAAGTACTCTTCAGAATCAATCTGATTAGCATATTAGCAGTAGTCCCCTCTCTGAATATTTTCATCCTTGATCTCTCCTTTTCACATTTTAATTACAGATTTGTGACCCCGCCTCCTTCTCTAAATTATATTATTCATTATCTTATTGTTTAGAAATAAGCACTAAATTAAATGCTGAAAAGTACATACTCTCTAGTTTTGAGAACATTTTAAACTCGTAATATTAGAAGAATATTTTGCATTAAATTCGTGATTAAAGGAGACTTAAGAATTGAATGTGTAGAACATACCAATTAAAGACGATAGAATGGACAAACTTTAGGACAGAACATAAAGCATATTTCAGATAAATCCCTGTTTAATTGAATTCTCAACTTTGCTACAATACTATGTTATAAGGGTTCTTGTTGTTCAAAGATTCCTATAGTATAGCTATGCTAGTGTAACATGAGTGATGTTGGGCATATTTCGATATGTGTTGATGTTACTTTACCCATGTTTTAACCGCTTTTTGATGCTATTTGATCTTTAAAATGCCCAACATGGTTTAATTATTGGTTTTATGACTAATTGAGTTGTGTGTGATGAATTAGGGTGTTTGGAGTACAAAAATATAAAGAAAAGGTGCTCTAGGTAGAGGAAGAGGGGTTGGATTTCGTGCACCCTTAGCAGTAAAGTCGGCCCATAGCATCCGCCATAGCATCCGCACCTAGGCAAAGCTGAGAAGGAGGAACAAAGGGTGGATGCGACGCATCCACCCTAGCATGCGAAGCTGAGAAGTGGAGGACGAGGTGGATGCGACGCATCCACCCCAGCATCAATCCATGTAGCCAAGTCGGATTAGGAATAGGAGAACTTTGGCTCACGACTTTTGTACGCAATATATAAGCAAAAACGCCTCTTTTAGGGCATCTAACATATTGGGAAGAGGAAAAAAGCCACGACAAAGCTGTGGAGGCCGGAATTCATCAAGTTTCATCTTTCTCCTACCAAACTTAGTAATCTTTATGTTTCTTTATATGATTTGTTGTTTAGCTACCATGTCTATATGGAGCTAAACTTCACGTTCTAGGGTTGTGGTTCTTTCATGACTATTGTTATTCGGATATTGATTTTGACTTCTTGATTTATCATATTAGTTTATTTATTCAATCTGGCGCTTATTTATTTGATTGCTTGATCACCAATTAAATATTATCTACGAATCTAGAATTGAACTCGAAAGTGGGAATTCTATATTGCATACAGGATTGAGTAGGGCAAGTTCTTGAACTCGGGCATCGGGAAACAGATTCGTGGTTAGGATAGACATATACCTAATTGCCTTGCTTGGTTGATTTACAGGAATTATAAATGCGTTCTTGTTGATTCTAACTCCATAGACATATAGGCGTTAGGTTAGCTTGAATAGGCGAGTAAGAACTCGACAGATTTTTATGAGCAATATTAACCCTGTCAACCAATAAGCTAGATAAATTAGTCGGCAAATTCAATTTAAGAATACAATAGGATTGTTAGATAGCCGATAACCCTAGATCGTTTTCATTACATTAATATCATAAAAATCTGCTCTTTCTCTGTTCAAAGTTCATTATTTATCTTTTTTATTTAATTAGTTTAGAATCAAATATTTTTAGGTTTAATTCTTGTTTAGATAATTATGATAGTCTAATTTAGTTAATAGTTAATCATAAGTTCTCGTGGGTTCGACATCCGACTTTTAGTCTCTTTATTACTTGACGACCGCGTATACTTGCGTGAGTGTGTTTGGTCGCAACAAGTTTTTGGCGCCGTTGCCGGGGACTTAGAAATTAGCTATTTTTCTAGATTAGACATTTTTTTTATCTATTCATTTTTTTTAGTTTAGTTAGTATTTTTTATTTATTTTAACATGGCATCTTGGAATGAAAATTATTCGAATGATGGTTATTCTTATTTTGATGATCCTTGTCCATATTGTGGAAGACCCCACTGGTGAAAAAATTGTCAGAATATTCCCGGGACCGATTTGTGCGCACAATCTCAATCCTTTGAGTGGAATATTTGTAATATGTGTGGTGGTCAAGATGGCCATTGGGATGGTTGTCCTAATCCTGTTCATCCTTCTCTGAGCCCTTATTATAATCTTTCTAATGATGTTTCTGAGTTTGATAGGGGCAATGAAGTGCAGGATATGGAGCCTGATGCATATATTAGGGATATTCTGAGGCAAGTAGCAGAGCAACAGGATGAACTCAAAAAAGATATGAAAAGAATGAGGGCAGCAATCACAAGAATGAAGGCCAATATGGAAGAATTGAATGAAGAGAGCGAGTACCAGCAAACAGATAATTTTGAAAAAGTGGAGATTTTGAGCCATATGTCGCTGGTGGAACAATCCGAAAGATTAGAAATATATGAGGCTCAACATGAGGAAATTACAAATGAGATGAGATACTTTATAGAAGGAAGAGCCAAATTGGGACAAGAGATCGATAAATTTGGTACTACTATTCACGACTTAGAGGCTCAATTGAATACAAAGGTTGATACGTCTAACGCCCAACAAAACAGTAATGAGTTGTGTAAAGCTGAAAATGAGCTTATACGCCAAATTGAGGAGCTAAAAGTGGAGAGCCAATCACTCGAGAATATTTTTGTTGATGATGCCCATGTTGAGAAAAGTACACTAGAGCCATGTGAGGAAGTAGATAATGTTATATTTGAAGATTCTTGTGTATGTAAATATGAGGATGTAAAGAGTAATACAATTCTAGAGTTAGGGCGTATTGGTCCTCATTCCAATCATTTTTCCACATTGTGTTTAGATAGTAAGATAGTAATCAAGACATCTGAGCCTATGGGGGAGTCAAAGAGTGAGGATGAGAGTGCTTGTATTCTTGAATTTGTCATGCCAAAAAGCAAAAAATACATTCCTCATCTAAAGGCCGAGAAGTGTAGAGTGAAAAATTTATTACTTGGCCTGGTTATCATTGTAGCCCCACCACTTGAGCATAGCCGCAAACTGGATGCCATGTTAGGGGCTCAATTCATAAGTTCGAGGTGGAGGCAAAAAGTGATTCACGTCGTGCCGCTACGTTAAATCAGGCGCTTGTTGGGAGGCAACCCAACTTTACTGCTTTCTTTTATTTTTGTTTATATTTTATTTTATTTTATTTTTATTATTTTGTAGTATTTAGTTTTGTTTTGTAGGATTATGAGCATAGGAAGCAAAACCATTAGAAGAGTGCAAAAGCGAGCTAGATGGTGAGGACTAAGTATGGGGTGCCCACACAAAGGACGATGTCTGGGAAAAGTCTGAGTACCTCGTGAGGCGCTATTGCTTCGGCCTTTGACTTACCAGGGAGTCTCGTTTACCCTCTTATTATTTATAGTGTGCATTGAGGACATTGCAAAATTTTAAGTGTGGGGTGAGGAGATCGTTTGGATGAGTTTCTGTGCTATTTTAGCTTAGTTGTAGTACTCATTCTTAAGTGTAGTAGCTTTTGTGAAAAAAAAAAACAAAAAAAGTAGAAAAATTGGACTTTTCCCGATGATTGATCTCCTAGACAATTTTCTTGAGGGATTAAAGTCTAAACAAAAATCCAAAATATGTCTTTTAGCTTTCTTTAGGTAGTAATAATCCCCTGTGATTTTTCTTTGTGCCTCGGTTCTTTTTCATGGGATATAGTTTGAACCAGGTAGCTTTTTTCTTTCCGAGTAGATTAGGAATTTAGGGAATAAAAGGAGCAAGAATGATGAACCTAGGCGCCCTTGACTTGTTTGATAGTAACATATTTATGCTTTGGCATGTGTAGTATCTTCTGTATGATTTGAATTTATTGATGATGCCTTGTTAAATTGGATAGCATGTTTTGTGGCGCCTATGTCTCGTTTACATGACTTATGTTCACCTTGTGTTTAATACTTAATATCTCGTGGCTCCGTGAATACTTGCATTGCTTGAGAGTCGGAATGTGATCGTCTTTAGTGAGTCATGTGCCATGTGTGGTGAGGTTTTTGTGTTGTCCATGTATTGTACTTGTGTCTAGAACTTGCCCGGTATGTGAGTTGAAGCGAAATTTTAGGTGATGCTCGGTTTGAAAAATAATTTTAGGCTTTCTTTGATCTTTTTGAGCTTATTTATTATCACAAATAAAATCTATCCCTAGTTAACCCTTTTGAGCCTGTAGACCTTTTATTTGGTACCCACATTACAAGCCTATACCCTTTTTATTATTAATTAACATTGTTTTGATCCTTTTACCTCTTAAAGCACTTTAATTGTTAGATGAGCGCTAAAAGAAGTAAGAAGGGACTAAGTGTGGGGTGACTTTTGAGTGAAACCAATGAAAGAAAGAAGGGTGCAGTAAAATAATACACCACTAGCGGAACTTGAAAGAAAAAAAAAAGAAGAGAAAAATCTGGAAAAAAAGAAAGAAAAATATAGATGAATAAATTGTTGTCTTGTTCTTGCTAGTGGGTATGAATTAAAGTAGTGCTTAAAGAAAGAGAAAATATTGTTGGGGTGATATTATTTGTGAAATTGAAGTGATGTTGAAGAATTTGCGCTTAAGTTATTTGATGATGTGTTAAAGTGCTTAGGAGGTTGAGTCACTATTCCTAAAATATATCCTACCTTTCCCTTAGCCCACATTACAACCATGAAAAAGTCCTAATTGATTTTAGATCGAGCGAGCTTACATTAGTAGAGATTTACATTAAGGGCAAGCATATGGTACCAATTGCATGCATGTGACTTCTCTGTGAGAGTGAGCGATTTTCTTTGATATATGTGAGTCATTAAAATATTTGATCATGAGATTCGAAAATGTGGATTGAACTCGCTCTCTTGTTCTTGTTGTGAGGGCACATGGTTTCACGAAGGATAGGTAACGTTATTAGATTTCTCTATGATGTTGGGTGTTCAAGCCATGAGTGCATTGTGACATTGAGTCGGTTTTTGAGGCTAGGATTGTTGTGAGCATGTTGTCTTTGTTTGAATATTTTTAAAAGAATGACACAAGTAAAGGTAAGTGCATATGATGCATATTCTAGAGCCTAGTTGTGGCAAATGACCATAGTCATAGATGTAGTATGCTTTGAATGATAAGAGCTTAATTTTGTTTCGTCTACTATAGTGATGGTTTGTTCGAGGACGAACAAAGGTTTAAGTGTGGGGTGGTGATGTTGGGCATATTTCGATATGTGTTGATGTTACTTTACCCATGTTTTAACCGCTTTTTGATGCTATTTGATCTTTAAAATGCCCAACATGGTTTAATTATTGGTTTTATGACTAATTGAGTTATGTGTGATGAATTAGGGTGTTTGGAGTACAAAAATATAAAGAAAAGGTGCTCTAGGTAGAGGAAGAGGGGTTGGATTTCGTGCACCCTTAGCAGTGAAGTCGGCCCATAGCATCCGCCATAGCATCCGCACCTAGGCAAAGCTGAGAAGGAGGAACAAAGGGTGGATGCGACGCATCCACCCTAGCATGCGAAGCTGAGAAGTGGAGGATGAGGTGGATGCGACGCATCCACCCCAGCATCAATCCCTGTAGCCAAGTCGGATTAGGAATAGGAGAACTTTGGCCCACGACTTTTGTACGCAATATATAAGCTAAAAACGCCTCTTTTAGGGCATCTAACATATTGGGAAGAGGGAAAAAGCCACGACAAAGCTGTGGAGGCCGGAATTCATCAAGTTTCATCTTTCTCCTACCAAACTTAGTAATCTTTATGTTTCTTTGTATGATTTGTTGTTTGGCTACCATGTCTATATGGAGCTAAACTTCACGTTCTAGAGTTGTGGTTCTTTCATGACTATTGTTATTCGGATATTGATTTTGACTTCTTGATTTATCATATTAGTTTATTTATTCAATCTGGCGCTTATTTATTTGATTGCTTGATCACCAATTGAATATTATCTACGAATCTAGAATTGAACTCGAAAGTGGGAATTCTATATTGCATACAGGATTGAGTAGGGCAAGTTCTTGAACTCGGGTATCGGGAAACAAATTCGTGGTTAGGATAGACATATATCTAATTGCCTTGCTTGGTTGATTTACAGGAATTATAAATGCGTTCTTGTTGATTCTAACTCCATAGACATATAGGCGTTAGGTTAGCTTGAATAGGCGAGTAAGAACTCGACAGATTTTTATGAGCAATATTAACCCTGTCAACCAATAAGCTAGATAAATTAGTCGGCAAATTCAATTTAAGAATACAATAGGATTGTTAGATAGCCCATAACCCTAGATCGTTTTCATTACATTGATATCATAAAAATCTGCTCTTTCTCTGTTCAAAGTTCATTATTTATCTTTTTTATTTAATTAGTTTAGAATCAAATATTTTTAGGTTTAATTCTTGTTTAGATAATTATGATAGTCTAATTTAGTTAATAGTTAATCATAAGTCCTCGTGGGTTCGACATCTGACTTTTAGTCTCTTTATTACTTGACGACCGCGTATACTTGCGTGAGTGTGTTTGGTCACAACACTTGCTAGAGTCACATCATTGAATATTTAACCGCACCTTTGAAGATATACCGACTCGATCCGAGCTCTTGAAATTGGAATAAATTTGGGAACAGATCACAAAATTTTGTGATCTTTTCTATCAATGAATGAGAAGTCCGTTTTAAAATTGTCCGCCCTACACCCACCTTGACAGTACATACATGCTTCAACTGGAATAGTACATGGGTAGATTAGAAGTCATTAATTAGGAACAATGATTGCAATTTATAGAAATGATATTTCATTTCTTAATAATGAACATTAATATTTGTAAGGAATCCATTAAAGTTGGTATAAGCAAAACATAGGCAAGTCCATGTGAATGTATACGATATATTTAAACTATATAATGGATTTAATTTAAATTGCGGTGAAATTTTGTTTACATGATCAACATATCATAATAAGTTGTAGCAAGTACTTGTCTTATTTTTCGATTGATAATTCATTTTTATTGGACGACTACTCATAGTTATTTTGATAGAATGTTTTTTAATATGTCAGCATGCAGATATTAAACTCTTGTGGTAGTTAGCATGGTGTACAAATACCTAACTATTAGTTTGAAAATATACGAGGTTGAATTGTGGTTTTTTTACAAATAGTAGAGTATACTAATTTCCAGATTTTAAGTGAATAGGGGAAAATCTATTTAAGTAAATAACTTGAAAGATATTGTAATGTTTTTTTCAAGTGAAATGAATGTTCAAACATAATTTCAAAATATCAAATATCCTTTTTCAATTTAATTCCAAATACTATTTTTTTTTAAATCATAAATTTTATGTCCAAACGCCTCTTGAGAAAATTCAAAATTGTCAAATAGAAAATAAGGGAAACAAAGAATCAGTAATCTCTTGAAGTGGGCTTTTCAAGCTGAAAATCTGTCTCATTCCATAATTTACCTTTTAACCGCCAACGGTAAAAAGCCAGTCCCACTCTTAAGGCTCGTCTATATCTATGTTCCAAACTATCCAAACAAACACCCTTTCATCACCTGTCTTTCTGTCTCTCTGTTTTCTTTCTTTTTTGCTTCATTTAATTTTATATAATTCATCATCCCAAATCTTTCTTACGTACCCAATTCTGATCTTCTTTCATAATAATAATAGGAGTAACAATAATAATCTCTCAATCATATCTTTTCTCTCCTCTTTAAATTCCCTTTAATATCACCTTCTTTATTAAACGATCAGTTTTGTTCTTTCTTTCTCTCTCTCTCTTTAGGAAGTTGGAAAGTGATAATGTTGTCTTCATTACAAGGTTGTAATGGGTTTTTACAGCGTGCAAATTCTGGGCAATTTCTTCATCAGAGGAATAACAATAATGTGGTTGATGAATATGGAAAATCAACAAGGAAAAATAAATCAAAAGATGTAGCTTTAACACATGCCATGGCGGAGCGTAAACGTAGAGAAAGAATCAATGCACATCTTCATACTCTCAAGAAACTCTTTCCTCATCTCCCTAAAGTATGTTCTCTTCCCATCCTATCATTATACTACAAGTCTTTGGTTTCTGATTTTTATTTTTGTATAGATAGGATCGGTAAAGTCTACGTATACCTTACCTTTCTCATATCCCATTTATGGGATTACACTGTATAATATTATGTTTCTCAAATGTTTACTATTTTGTATATCAAATATGTTGTTCTAGTTGCATGAAGAAAGGGACAATAGACATACTTTAATGAAAACAAGCAAAAATGCATCGAGTTGTACGAACATATGGTGTTTATAAAATCAGATAGATTGTAAGATAACTATATATAATAAATTAAACTACCTTGATTGGCGTATATAATTTATACATTTGTACCTTTAAATCTTTGAAAATACACGGACGTTGGGTCATTTTATTTTCTTCTTTCGTCCCATTTAGAAATGTTTAGAAAATAAGAAGCTTATTGTGTAAAGTCGAAAGTGGAACGATATGCTTACCAGTTTCTTAGAATCACCATCTGCATATATAGTAGAATTTATTTGATTATGTTATCTATTGTACGTCTTGTTGCTAGCTGCAGTATTGGTAGCTAGAACCAATAAGATACACATCCGTGCCTGACATTATATATTCTCTTATCAAGATTACTTTGACTAAATTTTGGTACAAAATCGAATTGATTAATTTAAATTTTTTAACATTAAGATTTTTATATAATTTTCTTATATTTAAGTGATATAATTAAATAAGTTTTAACATGACAAATATTTTAGTACATGGGGGAAATATTTTTGCCTATAAGATGTTTTATTCTCACATAGCATGGTTCCATCATATATTGTATGGCTTTGAACCTGTAGTGTGTTCTTATAAGATCATTCATAAGGTAGTTAAAGTAAAATTAATCATACGTATTGATTGGTAATTTAATAAAATTGATATTACCAATTTGATATCACGTGTTAAGCTACACTTACAATTTTATTGTATATAATTTAAATTGTACCTTTTTATATATATGCGTGTTAATGCAGAAGGACAAGTCAAGAGTGCTAACGGAGGCAGTCACTCAACTGAAGGAACTACGGAAGAAGGTAGCTCAACAAATGGAAACACAGAAAGATAGTGAAGGAAACTACAATGGCAACAATGGGTTATCATCTTTCTTTCTACCCGGTGAAAATGATGAAGTATCAGTAAATTTCTGTGAAGAAAGTTACAATGATGAACAAACGGTCAAAGCTACGGTTTGTTGTGAGGACAGAATGGGGTTGAACCGGGACTTATCAGCGGCGGTTCGGTTAGTTCAAGGCCGGGTGATCAAGGCGGAGATGGCGACGGTCGGAGGCCGGACAAAGGCGGAGATGTTGGTGGTGTTGTGTAAGGCTGGTGGAGGAGAAAAAGACACTGGACAACTAAGACGGGCTTTAATGGCCGTTGTGGAAAATAGGTGTTTGGGCTTGGGAAGTTCTCTAAATTTGGGCCGGAGATTTGGTGATAAAAAATGGGCTTGTTTTGGTTGACTTGATTTGTCTGCTTGTAAACGGGCTTGAATTTGTGTGATGATAAATGGGCTTGGGCCTTGCTGATTGTTAGTTGTTAAAGGTTTGACCTTAGAGTTCACAATGTATAACAAGTTGTGACTAGCTAACTTGGCTATTAACAGGTGTATATGTGCCTTTTTTTTTTAATCTAATGTGCAATGAAATATGTAACCTTTACAAGTGGTTTCAATATTTATAATGTTTGTTAGACTTTCTTTATTTTGATGTTATATTTTGACTTCTAGGGTAAACCAAAAGAATATTTCAATCCTTATCATTGATCACATGTATTAACGTTTCATTTAGCAATACATGTTCATTACTTTTGATTATGTTCTAGTATTATAATTACACTTCATTCATTCCTAATGACATATTAGAGTAATCTCTTTATAATAAAAAAATGAAGTAAGTTTAAATTAAGAGACATTGGGGTGACTTGCTACAAAAACTTTTTTACAAGAAAAATGTTTTGACTTTTATACTCAAACTTTGTATTTCCAGGCTAGTCAATAAATGGTGACCAGGATAAATAAATCAAACAATTAGAAAAAGGAAAAAAAAGAAAGGAAAAGGCAACAAGAAAAGCACAGAAAAGTGAAAACGACGACGTGTGTGTGGAACAAGGGGGTGTTTTTTTTTTTTTGGGGGGGGGGGGGGGGGGGGGGTAATTCCAGGCACACGTATCAGATCAAAACGAAGCGAATAGCAAACTTACAGAGGTCGCTCAAAACAATCATGATTTCTCAGTTCTTCGTGCTTTCTCAGAGAGGCGATAGCATTGTCTTCCGTGACTGTGAGTTTTTTTTCTTATCTCTACGATTCACAATGTGTATTGCATAATTATTTCAGATCTCATTCTGGTAAAAAGAATTACATTGTGATTTTCGCTTTATCGATTCTTCCAATTCGTAGCTAAGGATTGAAATTGTACTTATTTTTACTTAAAGAGCACTTGAATCAAGTTTCAGTTTGCTGATCTGGAGTATAGAACTAACGAGCTTAAACTAGTTGATCGCTCTGTTCCTCCTTCCCCACCCCCCAAATTTTTATGGAATATTAGCTGTTCTTTTGGTTTTTAGAGTTCTGGACTGTTACTCTTTCGTTACATTTTTCTCGCTATAAGGCTTAGTGTATTATGGATTGACTGGATAATTGTGAATTTAGGTTCACGAAATGCTATATAGTGGTGAATTTGGCAGTTTGTTAAGCAGTAGGTCAATTGAAAATGAGCTTACAAGTTGAGTTATATTTGTAAAATTATGAGATATTTTGCGAATAAAAGCTGATTAATCTATTCGCCTTACTTTGAGCTTAAGATGTCAGGTTTCAATTTAAGCCATGTTTATTTATAGCTGGATTCTGAATATTGTCTTTGTTCGGAGTGGAGTTGGGAGGGAGGGGGGGGGGTAGTAAAAGAAAGGAGTTCAAATTCTCCAAAGTGCGTGATGGGTGTTTGATTATGTTATTAACACTGGGTCTTCATTGTTGTGAATGTAACCAATGCCTGTTGAGCACGGTTTTAGTGCTTGTGATGTGTTCGTTGGAAAAACTATGAAATAGTGAATTCCAGCAGTGACCTTCTTTTCCAAAGGAAAGTAAGGGCACTGAGAACAGGGAAATGGTTTATGTAACTAAGTTAACTGCACATAGCGATTGGAGCTCTCGTGGTAGTTCTTTCCTTATTTTCATTTTTATTGAGATGAATGATTCACGCAGATCATCCGCCCTTATCTTTTGGAATCACTGTCCTTATTTTCTTATTTATGTTTCTCTGCAATATAAATGAGGCTGAATCTGATGAGTTTCCCTTTACATTTACATGAAAGCAGATCGGGGTGATGTACCAAAAGGAAGTGCAGAGATCTTCTTCAGGAAAGTAAAGTTTTGGAAAGAAGACGGTGGAGAGGAAGCACCTCCTGTATTTGTAGGTATTCTTTTCTTTTGTAATTGATGAAATTTCCATATCTTTTGTTGGAAAGAGTTATAAAATTTTTTGTAAAGCAATGACTTATCACCACTTCTCTTCTCTGTCATTTATATTTGAAAGAATTTTCAATTATCAGTGTGGTAGCACATTATCCATCTCACTTCATTTTAATTAATAGAAGAATTCCCTCTTAGGATTGGTTTAAGAGGAGCAGAATTTTTAAACAACTAGAGACATTCAACTTCATTGATCAGTCTACCTATATAATATATTAATATTATAGAAAAACATTCGACTCCAAGTGTCCGTTGAGCAGTTCGGAAGTAGTAAAACGAGTGAATGAAGGTCCTCAGTAAACCATTCTAAAGCCCACAGTCTAGCCTGTTAGGCTTTCCCTGACTCATCGCACCGACAAAATTCTATTGTCCGTATATGGCCCTAAGCAGATCAGTTTCCTTATAGTAGGAGGTTTCAAACGTCTTCTCATATTAAAATCCAAATTATTCTTCCTCATTCATTAATTGCAGTTTCTATTGGATTTGTTGATTTGTCAAGAGGATTTTTATATGGGCGAGTGTGGAGTTGATCAATTCAAGGCTTCCCACATATGCCAGCTTGAAAAGATTTCAACTGACAGATAATTGGTTAAAGGGGAGCTGTCAATGACCATTGTTTTGTTTATTATGCGTATTCCTTCTACATGAAGCATTCAGTTTTGCAAATTGCAACTATGGAAAGAGGTGGTAATAGTGTTCTTTTTTTTTTCCTTGCAGAATGTGGATGGTGTGAACTACTTCCATGTGAAGGTAGTTGGTCTGCTTTTCGTCGCGACATCTAGGACAAATTTGTCGCCTTCTCTTGTATTGGAGCTTCTTCAGAGGATTGCACGTGTAATCAAAGATTACCTCGGTGTTCTAAATGAAGATTCGTTGCGTAAAAATTTTGTGCTGGTGTATGAGCTTCTGGATGAAGTTATTGTAATCCACTTGCCTTGTGCATATTTTCACGATCTTGCATTTCTTTCCTCAGATAGTCTGCAACGAATTAGACCCTCTGCCCATTTAGTTGGGACAATTTGAGTTTTTAAATTTGATGCCAATGAATTCATTTTCTTTTAATGGAAAGTGAAGCTTGAATAGTTAAGAACTACTTAATAATCTATCTAAAAGACTTCACAAAAAAATCTTTTTATTTGCAACAATCATTGGTTTCAAAATATTATCATAGCACCACAGTTATTATTAATAATATTATTAATATTATTTTAATTTTGCAATGTAAAGTTCTTCATCAAGTTCACACCGTATTATCATAGATTTTTTCTTAACCCCTTAATTATATTTACATCCCTGAGTGCCTGTAGTGTATATTAGAGTGATTCAGGATATGTATGATGGGCTAAGACACGGGTTAGGACAGCAGGAGGAGACTCTGACTACTTTCCGGTTGAGATGGGGTTGCATTAGGGATCAACACTTAGCCCGTTTTTGTTTTCCCTGGCGATGGATTCTTTGACGCGTCACATTCAAGGGGAGGTGCCTTGATGCTTGTTATTTGCGGATGACATAGTCCTGATTGATGAGACGCGAGGTGGCGTTAACGAGAGGCTGGAGGTCTGGAGACATACCCTAGAGTCTAAGAGTTTCAAGTTGAGCAGGACCAAGACAGAATACTTGGAGTGCAAGTTCAGCGTGCTACCCAGGAGGCGGACGGGGATGTGAGACTCGATACGCAAGTCATTCCCAGGAGAGAGATTTTCA
The DNA here is from genome assembly GCF_000390325.3 of Nicotiana tomentosiformis. NCBI lineage: Eukaryota > Viridiplantae > Streptophyta > Magnoliopsida > Solanales > Solanaceae > Nicotiana > Nicotiana tomentosiformis. Next base: position 106,128,359 of record NC_090815.1, on the reverse strand, counting down.
AGTCTTTGGGATCTATAATTCAGAAGAATGGGGAAATAGATGAGGATGTCTCACACCGTATCGGAGTAGGGTGGATGAAGTGGAGGCTCGCTTCTGGTGTCTTGGGTAATAAGGATGTGCTATTGAGACTTAAGGGCAAGTTCTACAAGGTAGTGGTTAGACCGACCATGTTGTATGGGGCAGAATGTTGGCCAGTCAAAAAGTCCCATGTCCAGCAGATGAAAGTAGCGGAAATGAGGATGTTGAGATGGATGTGTGGGCATACTAGGTTGGATAGAATTAGGAATGAAGTTATTCGAGACAAGGTGGGAGTGGCCCCTGTGGAGGCAAAGATGCATGAGGCAAGGTTGAGATGGTTCGGGCATGTCAAGAGAAGAAGCACAGATGTCCCAGTCAGGAGATGTGAGAGGTTGGTCTTGAGAGGTGAGAGGAGGGGTAGAGGTAGGCCAAAGAAGTCTTGGGGAGAGGTGATCAGACGGGATATGGAGCAGCTTGAACTGACCGAGGACATGACCCTAGATAGGAGGGTGTAGAGGTTGAAGATTAAGGTAGAAGGTTAGTAGGTAGTCGTGCGTTTCCCTTTGTCTTCTCTAGTTCGATAGTATTAGTGCTAGTATGGTACCCTTTTTTTTTTCCTTAGTTTGCTATATTTGCATGCCTTGTTCCGTTACTATTTGCCATCGGTAATTCCGTAGTTTGCTAGCAGTACTTCGTTCATATTCTCGTGTGCTACCTTGGATTGATTTCTCTAATTATACTGTCTTGCTAATACTTGTTATCGATACCCCTTTCATATTCTCTGTTGATGTCTTAGATTTAGTTCTCTAATTATTTGTCTTGCTATTACTTGATATCAGGGCTTCCTTCACCTTCTTTAGCCGAGGGTCAATCGGAAACAGTCTCCCTGCCCTGGGGCAGGGGTAAGGCTGCGTACATCATACCCTCCCCAGACCCCACTTGAGGGATTATACTGAGTGGTGGTTGTTGTTGTTGTTATAAAGTTTGTCCTCAAGTTCACAATATTTATATATTGCGACATAGAAACTTAGGCAACTATGGCAACATATGACTAGTTTCTAAAACAGTGAAAGTATTCTTTAACTGAATGTTTCTTTTGGGTACTGTGCAGGTTTTGATTTCTTTGGCCCCATTAGGCATTTATCTATCCTTACTTTGTTGATAATGTCTTATGAGTTATTATCCGCTCACAGAAAATCCTGATTTATCTGAATCATCTGTTTGAAGTCGATACTATGTTCTTAAAATTTTCTTTATATTCTCCTTTTCGTGACAGGATTTTGGTTATGTGCAAACAACATCGACAGAAATCTTGAAGTCTTACATATTTAATGAGCCAATTATGGTTGATGCTGGCCGTCTGCCGCCTCTTGGTCCTGCTGCCATGTTCATGGTATGTTATGCTAACTTGGAAGTGTTGTTCTTAAAGGACCAGACCAGATGTTAATTTTCTTCATTTTCATTTGATTTATAGCTGTACCTTCGTTTATGCTATTGACCTTGTTAAATGCAGCAAGGAACCAAAAGAATGCCAGGGACAGCAATTACTAAATCTGTTGTGGCAAATGAACCCGGGGGAAGAAAGAGGGAGGAAATTTTCGTGGATATAATTGAAAAAATAAGCATTACTTTCAGCTCAAGTGTGAGTTTTCTACTTTGATTCTGAAACTTCAATTGTTTTACTCTCCTGTTGCAGCAACATCATGGGATGCTAAAGCATGTCTTGATTTGCTCATTGAAGGGAAAATTACTAGGAGTAAATGCATAGGAAAGATTGTTGAACTGAAACCTTTTAATTTTTGTTGTTGTTTTCCTATGAGAAGATATTAGGATGGTTAATTCTGATTTTTGTTAATCAAGCATCTCTCAGGCACTCAAATAGATTCTTTTTCTGATACTGATTATTTAAAAGGTTTAATCTCATTTGATTGTAGTAAGTTATTTTTTGTTAAGTACGATTCCAATAAAATATATTCTTTATACGTGTAAAATGCGTGGTTTATCTGTCCTTTTAGTACGTATTTCTTATCATTATGATGAATACAGGGATATATATTGACTTCTGAAATTGATGGGACCATCCAAATGAAGAGCTACCTTACTGGTAATCCAGAAATTAGATTAGCTCTAAATGAGGATCTGAGCATTGGAAGGGCCGGTGGGAGATCAGTTTATGGTAATCTAGTGTTCTAGTCACTAATGGACTCCTGCATTTTTTCTGCAGAATGATGATTCACCACATGTTAATTATCTTGCAATCTGAGAATTGTGTTGCTTATAAATTGCATTTATTTCATGTATTCCACTTATCCATGTGGTGCAATTGGTATGATCTAAGAAGTGATGATATCACATTTTATTCTAATAGATTATGGAGGTTCGGCTGGTTCTGGAGCAGTAATACTGGATGATTGCAATTTCCATGAATCTGTGCACCTTGATAGTTTTGATGTGGACAGGACCCTGACTCTGGTGAGTGACATTAGAATTAAAGTTAGAGAAAGCATGTTCTTGATATATTTATTATGTTTTTGTGATCGATTGTTGTTTCCCTGTGAGATCTGATGCTAAATCATGTTGCTTTATTAGGTTCCACCTGACGGTGAATTCCCTGTCATGAATTACCGGATAACCCAGGAATTCAAGCCTCCCTTTCGCATTAATACTTTGATTGAGGAAGCTGGATCACTTAAGGTAGACAACATTTACCTCCAATTTGAAAAAACTAAAACTCCTTGTAATAAGTTGTGGTTTAGGTAGTTGTCTGCATATTTGTTGTGTCAAGGAATAGAGTGATAGCACACGCTTTCTGTAACTTCTTTTTTGCTTTTTGTATCGTCAATTTTATGAGTATGTAGATAACCGGGACTTCTTTTGCTCTATTAGGCTGAAGTCATCTTGAAGATCCGTGCTGAATTTCCTTCAGACATCACTGCGAATACAATCTTGGTGCAAATGCCGCTGCCTACATATACAAGCAGGTAGTCTTCGCTTTAACCCTCTGCTCCGGAGCATCTTTATTGACTATTTTTTTTGCTGGCATTTCTTTTTGGAGCATTCTCATCGTCAACTGGGCATTCTGGTACTCTCTAATCTTGCATGTCATTTGGAGTATTTATTGTGTTGAAGGTGCACCAAAGTAACTGACCTTGTCTACCCTCACCAACTTTGTAGAGTAAGCTTTGAGTTGGAACCTGGTGCAGTTGGTCAAACAACTGATTTTAAGGAATCCAATAAGAGGCTTGAGTGGAGTTTGAAGAAGGTAATATATCCATCGTTCTCAAGCGATTCTTCTTACCTAATCTAGGCAGACTTATTATCTAAAAGTTCTTTAAAATAATTACTGATCTGCAATTTGATACAGATTCTCGGTGGGTCAGATCATACATTACGTGCCAAGCTAACATTTTCGCAAGAGTCACATGGTATGAAGAAGAAATATGCCAATCTCGTTTATTATTTCAGTACCGTATCCTGCAGTTCTGTTACCAAACATCCCTTCGATACATCGTGACTTGATTCTTGTAATTCTCCTATGGTCCTAATACAGGAAATATCACCAAGGAAGCTGGACCAGTGAGCATGACCTTCACAATCCCAATGTATAATCCTTCAAGGCTTCAGGTAAACAGTTATCTGATTAGATTTCTAGTCATAAGTTACAAGAAAAACAGCATCTCACCTAGTAGGAGTATTAAATTTGTTTGTTCATTATATACCAACTCGAATTTTGTTTTGGTTTAGGCGAAGAGTTTCCTTTTGGTCTTTTCTCTTCTCCTATGTTCTAGTAAAAAGATTACATTAAATGAAATAAATCATTGATAGTGTCTCTGGACAAGGAATTTTAGAAGGAGATCCTTTTGGACTACAGCTAACTGAGAAAACAGAGGTGGGGCTGCATGAAAATTTCCTCAAAGTAGTTTCATCAATTTAGCTACCTCATCTCTTCAGCAGAGGTGTGATATCCATTTTGAAGGAATTGAGATTTGAGCTGGAGAGATGAGTGAGGTAGTCACATCAAACAAGGTTTGTTTTCGAGAGAGGCTGTGATAGAGATTGTTTGTCAGGCTGTCCTCTGTGATAATTAAGGTTGGAAGGCTTGTATAAAGGGGAAGAGAATGATTCGGGATAGGGAATGAGGGACATAAGTTCAATAACTTCATTTGTCAGGCTGCCCTCTGTGATAACTAAGGTTGTGGAAGGCTTGTCTATAGGGGAAGAGAATGATTTAGGATAGGGAGTGAGGGACATATGTTCAATAACTAATGTAATATGTTGAACTGTGTTATACATTGGTCAATGTCATCTAGGTCAAACAGATACAAAAACCAAACTTTTAGATGTTTCCAGACATGAGGCAGATAACCCTGCACAAGAAATAAAAACAAATAAATAATTGTTGAATAAATAAATAAATGGTGTATATTATCTCTTCTCCACAAGTGATGGATTGGGGTTTGTTAATTTTTTATAATCTCTATCCTGATATCTGGATTTTTGTTGCAGGTGAAATATTTACAAATCGCAAAGAAGTCAAAAGCATATAATCCTTATCGGTGGGTGAGATATGTGACTCAGGCCAATTCCTATGTTGCTCGTATATGATGGCTATCGAGGCCTTTTCTAGCATTATTCCCTTGGTTTCCCCTTCTCTCGCTTTTTCACATGTTCCAAAACTTTTTTTGCCCATTCAGTTGAGGTTATCTTGAGTTCTATATAGTCTTTGCTAACTCTGTTTTTGGGCTTTCAAATGTGTGTACTAGATTGTCTAGATAATGATTCCAAAAGGAAAAATAAAAAACGTGTTCTCTCGTGATTCTAAATTTTAAACATTGTGCAATTAGTGGAAAATTTTGCTAATGTGACCCTTTTCTGCTGAAAGACAGATGAGACATAAATAGTAGTATTGTTGGGTACTTTGTAACGAAGTGGGATTAAATGAACTATGGAGATCATGTATAGCATAGAAAGTTGATGAATATTATTACTTGCCAGTAATCAGCAACATGGTATTGCTTATTTAATATTTAGTCAATAGCTATCATGGCCTATGGTACTTGTTGAAACTGTTGATGCAATCATGGCCTATAGCCTTCAATTCCTGAACGCAGGATTTATTTTTTTTCCTTTAACTTTTGCTTTTCTTGAGACGAAGAAAGGTTCGAAACCGTGGTGGTATGCCCATAATAGACAATCTATTGTTTGGAAGTGAGAGCGAGCTGGGGACAGAAGTAGAATCCAGCAACGTTGGCCCCCAGAACAGCTTCCTATTTGAATGTTTACTACTAGTAAATATCTTATGTGTCTTTTGAAGTCTTTATCGTTAATGTTATCATTGAGAGAGCTTCCATATTAGTCTGATCGAGAGAAACGGGTTTTGGGTCCACACATAATCGTGGGAAATTAATCTAAATAGTCTCTGTATAATCTATGTATATAATGCAGACAAGTAATGCAAAAGAATAAGTCCTTGTTAGGAAGACTATTCATGGGAATGGATTCCTAAAAGCATGCTTTTCACAATGTCTTCTTCTTTAAAAACATTATGCAAACACTAGTAGTAATTAAGATTCTTTCAAAAAGTAACACAACCTGTCAAACATTTAATTCAAACAGGCCTTGCAATCTTACCAAACACTTCATTATGCATGTCAAAAAATCGGAGTAGAAACTCTTTTCTAGCTGTTAGGACTGACTGCAATTAAGGTTGTTGTACACTAATAATAAACTCAATTCACACAGGTGGAGCACAATGAATTGTACATTCTTGTGCTCGAAGTTGCATGTTAGATTTCTCCAACAGTCCTTGTTTAATGAGTAAACGGCAGCAAACACACGAAGACCAAACTCGTACCCTGCTTCTTTCCAACAATAAACAACGTAAACCACCTTGTAATCGTGACTTAATGGATCAAATTCAAATCCAAATATATGAAAAAAAATCACCAGGACTGCGAGTTCGGCTGAATTCGAGGAATAATGGGGGAAGAGGTTTGAACTCTCGTGTAGTTGGGTTCCATAGAGCTATATGATTATCAGAAACAAAATTTCTGTACAAGAAAAGTATTTGCCATTGACGGGACCAATGATACAGAGAGAGCGTCATATAGAATAACTCTATTCTTTGGAAACCACCTATTCCTCTCATCGACTAATCTCAACATCTATAAAAAAGCCATTTCTCATCCAATTTTGTAGGCATCTGTAAATAATTAGGCTTTTCAACTACATGAATTACAGCGGGCAATATTTTCTCGGGCGTGTGGATCGATTGTGATGGAAATGGGTCTTGATAGATAACAGAGTAAAACTTCTATAAATACCTTTTCCTTACACTTTTACTTGTCCCCTACTACAATAAAGCTCCCTTTTAAAAAGGATAAATCACTAGAACAATTCCATGTGCCCAATGCGCCACCTTGAAAAAATAACACATTTAGCATGAATATGGTTTGTTTTAATAAGTAAACAAAACACAGATGGGAAGACACAAATGGTATGACTTTTACAAGAACACACGTTTCAAAAGTTTTATAGGACACACAAATATTATGACATATTTAATGCCACAAGTTTCAAAAGTTTTTATATTTTCATTAAACTTTGTACCAAGTGAAACTAGGACAAACAAATTGAAACTGAGAGAATAATAAGTTTAAAAACAAGAAAACTCCCTCCATTCCATCTTACGTGACGAGGTTTAACTGGGCACAAAGTTTAATTAAGAAAAAATAATTTTTGAAATTTAAGGTCTTATATATATATATATATATATATATATATATATATATATATATATATATATAATACAGAGAGAGAGAGAGAGAGAGAGAGAGAGAGAGAGAGAGAGAGAGAGAGAGAGAGAGAGAGAGAGAGAGAGTTGAGGTTCCCTCCTCTTTTCTTGGATCAATCACACATTTTTTTCATGTTCAAACTAACTCGTAGTTAGCTTAAACATGCTAATAGCATGTTTGGCCAAACTTCTCCAAAGCCAAAAGTACTTTCTTTTGAAAACAAGTATTTTTTTTAAAGTTGAAGTGTTTGGCCAAGCTTTTAGAAGGAAAAAAGTGCTTTTGAGTAGAAGCAGAAGCAGTTTTGGAGAAGTAGAAAAAAATAGCTTCTCTCTAGAAGCACTTTTTAGAAAAACGCTTTTGAGAAAAATATATTTAGAAGCACTTTTTAAAAACTTGTCCAAACACTAAGCTAACGTTTGGACATAGTGATATTCGTCTTAAAGTATGTATATTTATATGCATATTACCTTGCATTTTACTCATATTTCGGGGATTTTGGATGTGTATATAATGATTTGTTCTAATTCGTGGCATTTTTATGTGTAGGAGTCACCTAAAGGTAATGTGGAACGAAAGTGTACATGTTGAAGCAAAAAGAGAACAAAACGAGAAAGAGACAGTTCCAAACCTTTTTGGCCAACAGGCCAGCGACAGGGCTAGCGCGACGCACTACCCTAGATGCTGGGTGACGAGAATTCTCCTATTTTTCTCGGGACAAAATTTTGACGGTCATACACACCCCAACTCGTATAAAAAGAAGTCTAAACCTATTTTGGAGATAGAGACGCCACTTTGAGAGGAAAACTGTCACGACTCCAATTTTTCTCTATAAGATGTCGTGATGGCACCTAGTCTTTAAGACTAGGTAAGCCTAACACTTACTGAATTAATGGCAAAATTCAACCAACAAATTATAATGACCCGACCGGTCATTTTGAGCTCTAACGCGTCGTCCGGCGATTTGAGGCCTCGAGTAGATTCACTTCATGTATTACGACTTGTACGTGTAATCGGAATTGGATTTTGAAAAGTTCAGAGTTGATTCAGAAGGAGAATTCTAATTTCATAACTTTAAGTTGGAAGAATTAACTAAGGTTTGACTTTTGAGTAAACGACCTCGGAATCGGGATTTGAAGGTTCCAATAGATTCGTATGATAATTTCTAACTTGAGCGTATGTTCGGGTTGAGTGTCGGGTGGTCCGAGAGCATTTCGACACTTATTATGGAAAGTTGGAATTTTAAAATTTTTAAAATTTCATAAGTTTGGTTTGAAGTGGATTTTTATGTTATCAATGCCCGTTTGGGGTTCTGAGCCTTGGTATAGGTTCGTATAGTGATTTGTGACTTGCACGCAAAATTTGGCGTCATTTCAGGATGTTTAAGTATAATTCGGATGCATTCGGCGAAGTTTGGAAGTTAGAAAGTTGAAAGTAAGGTTTTGGCTGTTGATTCGTAGTTTTGATGTTTTTAGCATGATTTGAGGCTTCAACTAAGTTCGTATCATAATTGGAGACGCGTTGGTATATTTGGTTGAGGTCCCGGGGGCCTCAGGTGGATTCCGGGTGATCAACGGATTGGATTTTGGACTTAAGGAAAAACTGGAAGTTCTGGATGCTGGTGTTTTCGCACCTGCTCAAGAAGGGCCGCAGGAGCGAGGCAGTGGCTCGCAGAAGCGACCTAGGCAAGTCTGGACTAAGGTCGCAGGTGCGAAGATGTTTTCCGCACCTGCGTGGTCGCGAAAGCGGAAATAATGGTGTAGAAGCAGAAGCGGGCAGCTGGGATATTTTCGCAGAAGTGGAGGGACGGGTGCAAGTGCGAATTGGTGCCCGCAGATGCGGATAGGGGAGGCTTTAGGAGAACCGCATAAGAGGAATTTTTGGCCGTACCTGCGGAACCGTATAAGCGATCAAGTGACCGCAGGTGCGATGATCGCTGGGCAGAGGGCTTGTTTAAGTGCGTGGGTTTGGCTCATTTTCATTTCATTTCTTTCATGGGTGCCGACCTGGAGCGATTTTGGAGCGTCATTTTCATCGCCAATCATGAGGTAAGTAATTTCTCCAAGTTATGAGTTAAATATACGAATTTGGGCTTGTAAATATATGAAAAATTATGGAAATTGTGGGATTTTAAGAGAAAACCTAGAATTGGTATTTTTGGATTTTGACCACGAAATTGGGCATGGAATTGGAAATAAATCATATATTTGAGTTCGTAATGTTATGGATAAAATTTATCTTCGAAAAAGTTTAGAATCCGTGCACGTGGGCCCGAGAGTTGACTTTATTGACTTTTCGAGCGGAGTTGGGGATCATTATAGATTGTTAAATTATAAGCATTGGAGTATATTTTGATTGATTTGCACATTTTTTGGCTAGTTTCGGGTCGTTTGGATTTGAGTTGAAGAAATTGAGAGGCATTGGAGCCCGTTATGGAACTTCGGAGCGAGGTAAGTCTCTTGTCTAATCTTGTGAGGGGGAAACTATTCCTAGGTGATAAGTATTGTTATGTGCAACTAGTTATGGGTGTTACGTACGCACGAGGTGACGAAATTCCGTACGTAGCTAAACCATGTTCATGTCCGGGTAGACTTAGGGACTTTATCATGTAATATTTGAATTGTTTGGACTCATTTTGCTATCTTAATTAATTGAAATTTTAACTGAAATTTGATTTAGAATCATATAAATATACTAGGCTGAGCTTTATCACCTGGAGTTATTTCCAAGATATTGGGTAAATGTAAAGGGATATATTTATTATTGTGCCCATGTACTGTATTGTAAGCTCGTGTCTCGTAATTTGATAATATCCTTCCTTTCTTGTGGAGCGGGCCGAATGCCTCGGTAGTATAATAGATGCATATATGGTTCGTGTCGCTTGACCCTCGGCAGTGTACATATTATTCTGGATCGGGCCGAACGACCTCGACATAATCGTGCATTATATCGCTAGCAATCCGAATATTCACGAGATTGTCCTTCCACGGATGCCCGACAATTTATATGGTATTCCTATACTGACACTTGATACTTCTGATCTGTTGAGATAGAATATAAGACAGAAATCTATATCTTTAAACGAAAGTTTTGGAAGGTTGTGTAACTTACAGTTTTACCCCATTATTATTGTAGTGCTTCATATCTGCTTATGATTTATCAAATTGCTTTTTTGGACCTCTAGTAAGTGTCGATGTCGACCCCTCATCACTACTTCTCCGAGGTTAGGCTAGATACTTACTGGGTACGCGTTGATTTATGTACTCATGCTGCACTTCTGCGCTAAATGTGTAGGATCTGACAGGTTCATTTGGTGTTCATCTTGGCGCGAAGGCGCAGCTGTTGAAGAGGCCTTATGTGAGCTGCATTTCAGGCTACGCATAGCAGTCCATAGAGTATCAATCATACTATTTATTTTATCCTGTCTCATTTACATTCTAGACAGATATTGTATTATTATTGTACTCATTAGTAAAGGCTCATGCACTTGTGACAATGAATTTTGGGATATGCTAGTGATGCTTACGGATTTATATATTATTATCGCCTTTCATTTCTTTTATAAACTACTAATTATGTACGTTCCCATGAATTTAAAAGCGTAAATTTCCTTCCTTAATAAAATTTATGATTTCAAAAAATAATAAGGATGAATAATTAAGTGTTGGCTAGCCTAACGACGAAGTTGGGTGCCATCACGGCCTATAGTGGATTTTGGCTCATAACTGCTTGGTATCAGAGCTCTAGGTTCACTTGGGTCTTACGAGTCATGAGCAAGTCTAGTAGAGTCTTGCGGATCGGTACAGAGACGTCTGTACTTATCTTTGAGAGGCTACAAGGCTGTTAGGAGCACTTCCCTTATTGATTCCTCATCGTGCGATTTGATTCCCTTGAGGCTTACGCCTTTATTTCCGTCTTACTCAATCTTATGCGACGTAAAGCACTTGTTACCAATTGGGCATCGAGGAGTTGTAATGGTACTGCAGATGTGGTGCAGGATGTTTTTCCCTGCGTGTTCGAGTAGGCTATTATCGTCGCCTTGCGAAAGGATGTTCTGTCATTTCAACTCAGTATCGGTATTTCCTATGGTTTTGAGGCTATGCACAGATTGCTATGATGTTCATGTATTGTTATCGCACCCTATTGGTGTAATTGTAAGGTGCTTGTCTATGTGTCGAGCTAGTTAATGACTTGAAAGGAGGATCTCTCAGTACGTGGTTTAGGGGTTTGACATTTAATTTTAGCGGGGGAAAGACAATCAGTCTATGGATGTTCAGGCCTTGGTTGATGAAGTAACGAGACTTGATATTTTGGGCGTGGTGGAATCCTCATTTGTGATGTGGTGTCGTCATCCTTGTTTGAACGCATTAAGGTTCGCCGGTGTTATGGTCTTATTCGATTTGCCTTCGAGGTAGGGTGTTGTGAAATGGTGCCTGAGAAGCGATTATCAGAGATAGCTGAGTGTAGCGGTTTCGGAATCGAGTTGGAGTTTCTAATGTTGATGGATCGAGAAAGATGATCTTCTAGGAGGTTTAGAGTTGGTAGCAATTTATTAGTTAAGGTGCTACGGGTATGGATTTGATTTGAGGCAACATTTGGGCAGCAAAGTATGAGGAAGGGCATGGTGGGAGGTGTCTCGCGGCGGTTAAATTGCTAGCGGGTCAAGTATAAAAAGCAAAGGCCGAGAAGTTGCTTAAAGGATATGGTTTAACCGAAGTGGGAGTGGAAGAGTAGCATATGGATTTTGTGGTAGGATAACCACATGCCTTGAGAAAAGTTTAGGGCGATTTGGGGATCATGGTGGATAGTGACTAGGTCTACAGTTTTTATTTGGAATGGTGTCTACTGTGCTAGGGTAGATTGAATATGACGGAAGGAAGTTGGCTTGGAGTGTTTAGGGGTGTAAGAGCTTGATTATTGTTATTGGATACGACGTGACTCCGAGTTTGGAATGTATTGTCGGACTTTTAGTTGATGTCAATGGGGAATGAACAGACTTAAGCATCTGGTGGACGGGCATGGGCTCAGGAGGGTTTACTGATTTTGTGGTAGTTGTACCCAGTGAAGTATCGATGAAAGATGTCGAAATTGGATTCCACAGGTGGGTTTTTTCCCATGAGCAGGTTAGCGGTTGCGTGACTTTGATGAAGTTTCTACGAAAAGTTCTACTTACTACCCAACAGAAGGTCGAACATGCGATTGTGGCCGATGGTTCGAAATGTTCAAGAAATGTTTAACAAGAGACTACAAGAAATTTGGAAGGTTGACGGTTCGAGATCATGGTGATTGAGAAGGAGGAATCTTTGGGGGTTCTAGATTTAGGAGATAGTAGCTTAAAGCTAAGTGGGGGAGCCCACCGTCTACGATCAGATCGCGTGGTTGTCGGCTTGTGTGGTTTCTGGTTATCAGTGCATTGGTGAATTATTTACAACTAAGAAAAAGGAAACATCAGGGGTAATTCAGAAAAAGAACTTGATGAATGTGTACTATATTTGGCCTTATCGATTAATGTGCAGGTTTTTGGGAAGACTTAGAGTTTATACTTCTGGTGGATGTGATTGATCGCGTCCAAATACACACCTCTAAACAAGGTATTAAATGGTCGATTGCAATTATAGTAACCCAACGAAGAGTCAGGGTCGAATCCACAGGGAGCTAGAAGGGAGTTAGGGGTATATATATTCTAATGCGTGAAATTAAATTATCTTAATTTGCACTTCCACAAAAAGGGTTTTTTTTCTATTTCTAATTTTACACTAAAGTTTGCAGAATAAAGAAATAAAACTAGGATAGTTGTTTTTGGTGTTTTTCAAATTGGTAAAAAGCGTGACCATTATCTAGGTGTTTGCTTAATGGGATAAAGACCTTAATGCTTGTTTTGTTGATCGGGGTATGTTATAGCTATCAACTCTCAATTACCCACTCAATACTTCTCAGTCAGAGAGTTATTTTTCCCAATTTGGGTTTCTCAAAACCAAATGGGTATCACACAAAACAATTGATAGAAGCTCAAGTCGGGTTATTACTATCTCTAGGTTTAACCCTATAATTGTGTTAATAAATTGACCCAATTCCTTGTTAGCCAAGTCTTCCTAGACTAAGTATCTCTTTTTCAAGTAGAGACTAAGTCAAATAGGCATAAACCAATATTTGCAACCATTAATTCCACAAATTAAAGCATGAACTAGGCTAAATAACAAATACCCAATCATAAACAAACACTAATTTAATTACTAGGGTTGGGTCACAACCCTAGTAAAAATCTAGCTACTCATGCTTGGGTTTGAAGAAGAAGAAACGCTAATTAAACTCATAATGTAAGCTTAAAATAATAAAATCTATTGTAAAATACACCAAAATATAGTAAACTTCCAAAAGAGGCAAAGAAAAATGGCTACAGTACTTGCTGATGTCAAAACTTGACCTAATTTAGTGAAACTCTTCTATTTATACAAGTTTGAAAATCTCGGACAAAAATGCCCCTCGAGAGGTTCTGCGGCCGCACAATTCCATGTGCGGTCCGCAGATGTCTTCATCTTGCAGGAGCTGGGATTCTGCGATCGTACAATTCTGAACTACGGCCGCGAGGCAATATTTCTGCGGTCCGCAGATTTAGCACTGCGGCCGCAAGGCACTCTTTTGCGGTCCGCAATAGTATGATTGCGGCCGCAATATAATCTTCTGCGATCGCACAAATCTTGTGTGGACCGCAATTCGAGGAAACTCTAGACTTGGATTTTTGTCAACTCTGTGATCTTGGATCCTAACCCAGCTTTTGCGGCCGCACAATTCATGTGCAGTCCGCAATTTGCTCAGAAGTCGGCTGAGTTTTTATTCCTTGATTGCGGCCGCAGATGGAATTCTGCGGACCGCATAGTGTAAGCTTCCGTGCCTTTTATTGCCTTGTATTTAGACTACTCCTTTTTGAGTCGGATTTCATCTCGAGAGTCCAACATCTAGCATTCTTGCAATTTTACACATTTCATTAGTTTTGGGAACACAATTTCAATTGTTTTAGACTAAAACAAAAGCTAAAAGGGGCTAATAAGTAGTCAAAATCCCCACTTATCAACTCCCCCAAACTTAAGTCTTTGCTTATCCTCAAGCAAACAAAATAATTCCCACCTCCACAAGTTAAGGGTCATTTCAGCCAGTCAAAGGCGAGCCATTCACATATCAGTTGGGACCAACAATTACCCACACTACTTATGTATTATCAACAAGGCGACAAGTTAAACATTCATGCACATATAGTTCTAATGTGACACTTGAGCATCGAGAGTTGACTTTATTCATCAAGGAAGCTCTCTCTATCATGTAGGTCATTGTGGATCCCAAACTCCTTCTCCTTTACTCTCCGTTTGCATAGCTCACTTAAGAATTTTAGCACTCAATCCAAAGATTTGTGAAATGTTCACTCATCTCTCTCAAGAAAATGTCGCAAGTACGGCTTCAAGTACCATAGGCTTGCCCCTCATGTAGATCGCCACTAATGTAAGCTCACTCGGCTTGAAATCAAGTAGGGCTTCTTTCGGGATGTAATGAAGACTTTTGGATTAGGGTTGGATATACTATGGTTGAGTGGGTTCACCTTTCCTTAAGCATTCCATTTTGTTATTCTCGGCTCACACTTTGCCAATTCTTTGAGGCACTTTCTTTTCCTTGGGGAACTAGAGAGACTTAACATCACTCTTTTTTGATCATGACATTCATTTTCTCCCTCTTTGATTTCTCCATGTTTTGGATCATTATCTCTCTTTGAATCCCTTCAACTCTTCCACTTATTCATTTTTTTTGCATTTTTCTTTTTGTCCTTTTCTTTTCTTGCCTTTCCTTCTCATCATTTCTTTTTCTCTTTTTGTGCCTTGATACCTCTTTCAAGTTTCTCGTCTCTCCCCCAAACTTACATTTTTAGCCAATTATTTCACAAGAGTGTTAAAGAAAGCTCGGGTTCTAAAAGATAGTAACGACAAAATGGGTAAAGGCTTGTAACATGGTTATCAAATGATAAAGGCTCGATTCTTAAATGGGTTGACTAGGTATAACAACATTGGTAGGCAATGAAAAATTCAAACGAGCCAAGGAAAGCCTACAATCACTTCTCAAGCCAAGCAAAACTTAATATTTCATCTTAAAATACATTCGGGGCAAGTTCTAGACCTTTTGCACGGGTACTTGTACTAGCAACAAAGCATCTCACCCCTCACGCAACTGAATTGTTAAAGAGGATAGAGTCTAGGGCCCATAACGACCACTTTCAAGATTGAAAATCACTATGGTTCGATTAAACCACTCGATGATTGCCTAAGTCAACACAAGAGTCACAAAGTCACTAACTAGAGCTATTTCTTTCAAAAATAACTTGTTTCTAACCATAAGCACGTAGTTAAGTATGTTGGTACCAAATGAAGCACGATTGACTCTTCGAGCATGACTCAATTAGGTCTTTTTATTCATTACTCCTACTATTATTACCTAAACATAAAACAGACTCATTCCCTTAAGAAGGTTATCATGCCATCCATCGTTAGGAAGAGTCACCCAGTTCACACAAAAACTATCCCTGGAAAGAACCGTGGCATTAAGAAAACCTAAGGTTTATTATCTACTAAAACATAAAAAGAAGCTACTAAATCAAAAAGAAGCTACTAAATTAAACACTAACCAATAAGAAAATAAACATAAAGAAGCTACAAAGAAAAATCTATTGAAAGCATAACGAATATGCATAATAAGGGAGAAGGAGAAAATATATACATAATGAGAGAAGAAGAAAATAATATCAAGTTATTACAAGCCAAATGTCTCAGAATCAACAAATAAGCATTGTTCCCAATGCTTAACAAAATAAGAGTTAATGAAGGGTAAAAGTGAAGAAGACTCCCTATGGCTCCTTGGACATCTCTGTGTCCCCAACAATGTCACCACCCTCAATCTCTTCCAACTGGATATCATCATCCTCAACTCTGGGAGTGACTGGGTTGGTGAACATATGACGCACTACCTCGGCAGTGTCGGCAGCAGAGTCTGGTTCCTCAGACTGGCCAGCTGGTGCCACCGGTGTTGTTGGTGCTGTAGGATCTGGGCCTGGGTGGTATGGTTCAATCAGCATGTCAAATGGAATATCTCCGGCTACAACAAGCTTGGTAACCTATCTCCGAAGCTTGTCCACTAACTTCTTGGAGGCATGGAACTTTCTCATCTTCTTTACTTCCAACTCTTCGATCACTGACTCGTGCTGTACCAAAGTAGCAATGATCGTGTTCGGTTCTCTGGGAGCTTCTTCAATGTCTCTTCAACTGATGGGGGTATCTGAGGTGCCGAAATAGAAGACTATGCTGCAACAGTACTGGATAAGTCAGACAACTTTGCAGTGGCTGTCTGCATCCAGTTGTTGAGGCTCGCCAATGCCTGGAAGGCTCGCATCGTAGAAAGTAGAGCAATAGGCATGGGCACCGGCTTCAAATCCGAGGTAGAACTTGTGACAAAAACTGCCGTAGGAACTAAGGATGGTGGTGGAGGCATGGCTGCGACACTAGATGAAGGCTTGGCCGAAGTGGATGGAACATTAACTACCTCTGTAACTACCACCGATGGCTCATCAGACTAGCCTGTGGTAGTAGACGACTGACCCTTTCTCTTAGGGTTGTGTGCATCCATCAATGAGTACCATGAGAAAGGCTTCTTCTCTCATACCTTTGTGTCAAAGTCCCTTGACTCTACCCTCGCACCCGTGAGATACTCTGTAATGGTGTTGGATACGGGTAGGATGTGTCAGCTTGCCGGGCGACCATAAAGATGTTGGCCGACATCACGGAACCCATATTGATAGGGTACCCAGCCATGATGGAAGCAACTAGAACTACCCGATGGCTCAGAAGCCTGACTAGCACTTTCCGAGCCCTCGAAAGTGCTATGATATATGGACGACTCCTCCCTGAGCTGATACCTCTCTGGAGGCCTTGAGTGGACAACTGGCTGCTCATGTACAAAGGTTGAGTTACCCTCTGATGCTTCCCTAGATAGGGCATAAGAATTGGTTTCGGAAAGGTATGCACCTCTCCCTCTGCCAGCTGCTTTTTTCTTTTTCTTTCTGATCTCATGTTGTTGGGCACTAGGTAAGGGTCTCTTCCCTCATCCCCGATAAGGGTCACCCCTTTCTTTCGAAGTGTCGCTTCTGCTTCTAGATCGCACCGTTTTCTGTACCAAGCAAAGGTGATTGTTAATTGCAGTTCAAGTTCAAACATGGAATGAATGTAAGGACACACCAGAAGATACAATGAGGAACACAGTTGAAAATGCTTGTAGGGTAGGGATTTGTGGTCCGCACATTCTTGATTGTGGCCACAGAAAGGGATTTGCGAACCACAAAATTCTCTTTTGCGGTCGCAGTTAAGGATTGCGGTCCGCACATTTTGTATTGCGGCTGTAAAGCAAAGACCTAAATTATGCCAACTCTCTGATGACAGAGAATTGGCCGATGTGCGTCCGCAACATGTTTTCTGCAGACCGCACATTTTGGTCTTGCGGCCGCACATTGAAGTACTAACATGCACACTCTCTGAAGACAGTAAAATAGTTGTTTTGCGGCCGCAATGGAAATTCTGCGATTCACATAATTTTCCTTGCAGCCGTAGACTCATGCTTGACTACAGGTTCCCTAGACCCAACTTCTACGGACCACACAATTTCTTGTGCGGCCGAAGATTTCAAACAATTTCGAACAGAAAGGAATTTTTATCTAGGGCTTACAATTTTTGCACAAATTTGACATAGAAACAGTGTACCAGCTTAAAAATCTAGTTACCCAATCCCCAATTAGCAAGTACGAGTTTAGCCACTACATATTTAACCCCACAAGTATGTATAATAGATTCAACAGACAAATGGCCTAAAATTAATTAAAAAGATATGAATCAAACTAAAAATTAAAAAATCTACCAAGTAATTGAAGGATACCTGATATGAATGAGTGCAAGAAATGAGTGATCAACAGTTGCTAGGCGTGTGGGCAAATGATTTAAGAAGAAATTTCAAATTGATGCAAGTTTTTGTGCTCAGAGAGGGAAAATGGGGAACAATGCCCTAGTCTTTCTATTTATACTTGTCGATTTGCCCAAAGGAAGGATAAGTGAGTGCGGCCGCAAAATTTCAATTGCGGACCGCACTCTATTACCTGGTAAGCTTAGACACCATTTGATCTGCAGTCCGCTGATTTTTGTGTGCGACTGCATATTTTGTTGCGGACCGCAGATTTTGTGTTGCGGCCACAGATCGTCCATTTTTCTGACATGCCAACTTTAGAAAGCTAACATTTTCCACCTTCAATTTTTGCGGTCCACAATGTAATTATGCGATCGCAGAGCACCTTCTGCTGCAGCAACCATAATTGTGCGGTCCGCAATTCTTTCAACACTTAACCAAATTTCTGTCCACAATTCCTGTAAAGCACCCTCATCCCTACAACACACTTCAAATCAAGTTAACACAAAAATGACTCCTAGCTACAAAAGAAACAAAGAAAAGAAAAAGAAACATGGGTTGCCTCCTAAGAATTGCCTGATTTAACGTCGCGGTACGACGCAGATTACCATCATTTGAAATTAATCACCGCCACAATGTGGCCACCACCAACTTTACCCAAATAGTGCTTCACCCGATGACCATTGACTCGGAATACCTTATTGTTTTTGTTCTTCAAGTCCAATGCACCAAAAGGCATCACACCAATAATTTCAAAGGGACCACTCCATTTAGACTTTAGCTTTATGGGAAACATCCTCAACCGTGAGTTGAACAACAACACAAGATCACTCACCTTGAACTCTTTATTCCAAATGTATTTGTCATGAAGATATTTCATCTTTTCTTTGTACAAGGACGAACTTGCATAAGCATGATACCAGAACTCATCCAATTCATTCAAATGTGCAACCCTCAAATTAACGGCTACATCCCAATCAAGATTCAACTTCTTTAGAGCCCACATAGCTTTGTGCTCAAGTTCCACCAGAAGATGACAAGCTTTTCCGAATACCAACCGGTATGAAGACATTCCGATAGGTGTTTTGTAAGTCATCGAATAGGCCCATAATACATCATCAAGCTTCTTTGACCAATCCGTCCGGTTAGCATTCACGGTTTTGGATAAAATACTCTTTATCTCCCGGTTGGAGACTTCCACTTGACTGCTAGCTTGTGGATGATAAGGAGTCATGACTTTATGAGTAACACCATACTTGCTAAGTAAAGTGTCAAAAGTCTTGTTGCAAAAATGCGACTCCCCATCGCTTATGATAGCCCGCGGAGTACCAAACCTTGTGAAAATATTCTTCTTCAAGAACGCCACCACACTTCTCGCTTCATTGTTGGGTAGAGCAATGGCCTCAACCCATTTATACACATAATCAACCGCGACCCAGATATAGGTGTTTCCATAAGAACTCACAAAAGGACCCATGAAGTCAATACCCCACACATCAAAGATATCAATCTCCAAAATGGTAGTGAGAGGCATTTCATTCTTCTTCGAGATTCCATAGGCCCTTTGACATTCATCACATATTTTCACTAAATCACTTTCATCCTTGTAAAGAGTGGACCAATAGAAACCGCAATTTAGCACTTTGGCCGCTGTTATTGCTCCAACATGGTGACCACTATATGGCGAAGAATGACAAGCCCCAATAATTTTAACTTGCTCTTCTTCCGGTACACATCTTCTAAGTTCTAATTACCCCATCTGTGCATATCCAGAAAAGGTATGGCTCATCCCAATAATAATCTTGACAATCCCGTTTGAGCTTCTTCCTTTGGTTTGAGGAGAACTCATCCGGGATGATTC
The DNA here is from genome assembly GCF_000390325.3 of Nicotiana tomentosiformis. Taxonomy (NCBI): domain Eukaryota; kingdom Viridiplantae; phylum Streptophyta; class Magnoliopsida; order Solanales; family Solanaceae; genus Nicotiana; species Nicotiana tomentosiformis. The sequence continues at coordinate 106,108,706 of NC_090815.1, read as the reverse complement.
CACACACAAGGAAATTTGATAGATCCACGAACCATGACACCTCCTTCATTGAAATAGCTAAGAGTTTCTTATCGGGGAAGGATTAATTGATTTCACGGCCATCATGCGCCCCCCCCCCCCAAAGAGACAAGTGGTCCGCCACTTGATTTTCACTCCCTCTTCGATCTTGGATGTCGATATCAAACTCTTGCAACAAAAGCACCCATCTCATCAACCGAGCTTTGAATTATTTCTTGTTCATAATATAGCTAAGTGCCGCATGATCCGTGTGGACAATAACTTTTACACTCATCAAGTACGAGCGGAACTTTCCAATTGCAAACACAATGGCAGGGAGCTTTTTCTCTGTAACGGTATATTTGACTTGGGCACCATTCATGGTCTTACTAGCATAGTAGACTGGATGAAAAATCTTGTTGATGTGTTACCCCAAAACATCCCCAACCGCTACGTCACTAGCATCGCACATGAGCTCGAAAGGAATACTCCAATTAGGAGCGGTGATAATGGGAGTGGTTGTCAATTTAAACTTTAACAATTTGAAGGCTCTCATGCAATCATCATTGAAGTGAAACTTAGTATCTTTCTCTAAAAGCAGACACTTCTCCCAATTTAGCACCAAATTCGTTTCTTCACATCTTGCCAATACTTTATCCAAATTTGCCAAGCAATCATCAAAGGAATCCCCAACCACCGAGAAGTCATCCATGAAAACTTCAAGGTAGTCCTCCATCATGTCTGTGAAGATAGACATCATACACCTTTAAAAATTCACTGGTGCATTGCATAACCTAAATGACATCCGCTTGAAGGCGAAAGTACCACATGGACATGTAAAGGTTATTTTCTCTTGATCCTCCGGAGCAATAAGGATTTGGTTGTTGCCCGGATATCCATTTAGAAAGCATGGCCGGCCAAACTATTAAGCATTTGGTCAAGGAAGGGAAGTGGAAAATGATCCTTCCTTATGACTTTGTTGAGCTTGCGATAGTCCATACACACTCTCCACTCGATCACCGTTCTTATGGGAATCAACTCATTCTTTTCATTGGTGACCACCGTCATGCCCCCTTCTTTGGGACACATTGCACCGAAGAAGTCCACGAACTTTTGGAAATTGGGTAGACAACTCCGACATCCAACCACTTGATAATCTCGTTCTTGACCACTTCTTGCATAGCCTCATCGAGTCTCCTTTGATGTTCAATAAATGGTTTGGCGTCCTCCTCCAAGTTGATCTTGTGCATGTAAAATATGGGGTTTATTCTCCGAATATCCGCCAATGTCCATCCAATAGCCTTCTTCCTCTTATGTAGCACTGCCAATGTAGAGTCTACCTGCACGTTAGTCAAACAAGAGGAAAAGGATAACCGGTAAAGTAGAACAAGGGCCAAGAAATTCATACCGAAGATATGGAGGCAATGGCTTCAACTCCAAGGTAGGAGGCTCTTTAATGGAAAGCTTTGTAGGAGGAGTTTTCCTATTTTTAAGATCCAAGGATAGTTTTCGGGGTGCATAGTTGTACAACCCCATTCCCTGCAAAGAGTTCACACATTTCATGAAGCCATCCATATCATCATCATCAAAGCTGAGCAAGACGGCCTCCAACATATCAACCACATTGATTGTGGCACTTGTATCATTAGCAATCACACTAGTCACCGAGTCCACAAAAGAACACACTTCGTTGCTATTTGGTTGCCGCATGAATTTGCACACGTGGAATATCACTTTTTCACCACCCACTCGGAAAGTGAGTTCTTCTGCTTGCACATCACAAAGAGCCTTCCTTGTATCAAGGAAAGGTCTTCCAAGTATAATTGGCACCTCATAATCCACTTCACAATCAAGAATAACAAAATCCGCAGGAAGAATGAGTTTATCAGCACGAACTAATACATCTTTAATCACTCCCAATGGTCTCTTCATTGTACGATCGGCCATTTTCAATCTCATAGAAGTGGGTCTTGGTTGCCCAATTCCCAAGGTTTTGAAAACCAAATAGGGCATCAAATTGATACTTTTCCCAAGATCACAAATGAGCTTTAGCAAACTCGACACTTCCAATTGTACAAGGAATTGTGAAAGCGCTGGGATCTTCCAATTTATGAGCCATTGAATGCACAATTGCACTCACTTGATGAGTGACTTTGATAGTTTCAAAATTCATCGACCGCTTCTTTGTCACTAAATCTTTCATAAACTTTGCATAACCGGGCATTTGTTCCAAAGCTTCCACTAATGGCACATTGATTGAGAGACTCTTCATCATTTGAATAAACTTTTTTAATTGGATTTCACCATTTTGCTTGGCAAGTCTTTGAGGGTATGGAGGTGGAGGCTTAGGCAATGGTGCCTTAGCCTTTTGCACTACCGGTTCTGGCATGTCAATAATGTGATCCCTAGAAGGGTTCACCTCCTTTTGAGTCTCTTCCACATTGTCATCAATATCAATCCGAACTTCATCATTTGATTGTATCACATTGCTCGGGACCTCTTCTTCTTGTACCACTTTCTCATCATCCACAAGTTGCCTTTGACTAGAGATGGGTGCATTCCCACCTCTTCCACTTCTTGTAGTAACGCCCATGGCATGCCCCGTGTTGTTCCCACCCTTTGGGTTCACCACCATGCCACTTGGTAGTGCCCCCTTAGGACGAGAATTTAGAGCTTGAGAGATTTGCCTCATTTGAACTTCTAAGTTGCGGATCGATGTGTTGTGTGAGGCAAGTTGGGCATCTGAATTGGCATTCTTGTCCATCATTTGCTTGAACATGTTCTCAATGCGCCCCATTTCATTATTGGAAGAATAAGAACCATGGGAAAGATAAGGAGGCGGGTTGCTCGGTTGTTGATACATCGGGGGCCTTTGAAAACCCGACCCTCGATTTCCTTGATTATTGTTCCATCCACCTTGATTATTACCTCCCCAATTACCTTGATTATTTCCAATTCAATTTCCTTGATTGTTTTTATGCCAATTCGATTGTTTCTACCACTCCAATTACCTTGGTTGTTAGAATTTCAATTGCCTTGATTGTTTTGAGGTCGCCATTGTTGTTGGTTTGGGACTTGGAAATCGTTTTGTTGCCCTTGGAAGTTGTTCACATATTGCATCTCCTCTTATTGGTCATTGTAAGAATCATCTTGATTAAACCCACTATCTTCTTGCACATAATTGTCCACTCGTTGTTGCACTTGTGGACCCTTGGTTTTCCGTTTGTTCACCATCATGTTTATTCCCTCCGTGGCATTGACTTGCCTAGGATGTTGCACTTGTTGAAGTTGAGACTTTGCTAGTTGATTCATGGTGGTAGTCAATTCGTCTATGGCTTTCCCATGGTCATGCAACTCTTTGTGAAGGTGGATCATGTCGGGATCACCTTGTGGAACATTAGCCCGGGATTGCCACGCCGATGATGTTTCCGCAATTTCATCTAAAATATCACATGCCTTAGCATAAGGCGTATTCATAAAATTTCCACCGGCAAGTTGATTCACCACACTTTGGTTGGTCGTGTTAATCCTAAGATATAAGGTTTGTTGAATCATTTTTTCCGTCATATCGTTGTTGGGACATTCCTTTACCATTGTTCTATATCGCTCCCATATCTCGTGTAGTGGTTCATTGGGCTCTTGCTTGAATGTTATAATCTCATCTCGTAATGTAGCCATATGCCCTAGAGAGAAGAACTTTCAAATAAACGTTTTCGCCAATTCATCCCAAGTGTTAATGGAATGGTTCGGCAAATGTTCTAACCAATCTAAGGATTTCCCCCATAGAGAGAAGGGAAAAGGCCTTAGCCGGAAAAAGCCTTAGCCTCAAAGTATCCCCGGAGACATTTGTTTGTTTACTCCCCCAACACGTATCCACAAATCCCTTTAAGTGTTTGGATGCATTTTGACTTGGAGCACCGGTGAAGAACCCTCGTTGTTCTAACAAAGTGAGCATCGCATTGGTTATTTGAAAGTTGCCCTCCCTAATACGGAGAGGGACTATTGCACTTGTATACCCTTCATTGGGTAACACCCGGTGTGGAGCCACTCGTGGTAGAGGTGGGGGCTGAACTGGCACATTGTCATGAGACACTCAACCTCTTTTATTGGCTTGAGGTTCAAGAGGAACCTCATCCACTTGATCATCCTTAATGTCCACATCCCCCAAAGTAATATTTCTGAGCTCATAGTTTGCCATGGTTGTACCTTCGATTTCTAAAACACATTAGTAACACAGAAGGAAAAGAAGATATTCCAAAAACACACTCAAATATATAGCTAAAATCATTTTTAACTCCCCGTCAATGGTGCCAAAAATTGATCGCGTCCAAATGCACACCTCTAAACAAGGTATGAAACGGTCGATTGCAATTATAGTAACCCAACGAATAGTCGGGGTCGAATCCATATGGAGCTAGATGGGAGTTAGGGGTATATATTCTAATGCATGAAATTGAATTATCTTAACTTGCACTTCCACAAAAAAGATTTTGTTTCTATTTCTAATTTTACACTAAAGTTTGCAGAATAAAGAAATAAGACTTGGATAGCTGTTTTTGATCTTTTTCAAATTGGTAAAAAGCCTAGGGTTGTGACCATTATCTAGGTATTTTCCTAATAGGATAAAGACCTTAATGCTTATTTTGTTGATCGGGGTGTGTTATAGCTATCAAATCTCAATTACCCATTCAATACCTCTCGGTCAGAGAGTGATTTTGCCCAATTTGGCTTTTTCAAGACCAAATGGGTATCACACAAAATAGTTGATAGAAACTCAACTCGGGTTATTACTATCTCTAGGTTGAACCCTTTAATTGGGTTAATCAATCTCTCGATTGACCCAATTCCTTGTTAGCCAATTATTCCTAGACTAAGTCTCTCTTTCTCAAGTAGAAACTAAGTCAAATAGGCATGAACTAATGTTTGCAACCATTAATTTCACAAATTAAAGCATAAACTAGGCTAAATAACAAATACCCAATCATATCAAGCACTTAATTTAATTACCCATAAGGTTAACCCTAGTAAAAATCTAGCTACTCATACTTGGGTTTGAAGAAGAAGAAGAATAAACACTAATTAAACTCATAATGTAAGCTTAAAATAATAAAATATATTGTAAAATACATAAAAATATAGTAAACTTCCAAAACATGCAAAGAAAAATGGCTACAGTACTTGCTGATGTCAAAACTTGACATAGTTTTGTGAAACTCTTCTATTTATACAAGTATGAAAATCTCAGACAAAAATGCCCCTCGGGAGATTCTGCGGCCGCATAATTCCATGTGCGGTCCGCATATGTCTTCATCTTGCAGGATCTGGGATTTTACGGCCGCACAATTCTGAACTGCGGCCGCGAGGCTATATTTCTGCTGTCCGCAGATTAAGCACTGCGGCTGCAAGGCACTCTTTTGCGGTCCCCAATAGTATGATTGCGGCTGCAAGATAATCTTCTGCGGCCCACAAATCTTGTGCGAACTGCTGGACTTGGCTTTTTGTCAACTCTCTGATCTTGGATCCTAACCCAACTTTTGCGGCCGCATAATTCATGTGTGGTCCGCAATTTTCTCAGAAGTCTGTTGAGTTTTTATTCCTTGATTGCGGCTGCAGATGGTATTCTGCGGACCGCACAGTGTAAGCTTATGTGCCTTTTATCGCCTTGTATTTAGACTACTCCTTTTTAGTCGGATTTCATCTCAGGAGTCCAACATCCAACATTCCTTCAATTTTGTATATTTCATTAGTTTTGGGAAAATAATTTCAATACTTTTAGACTAAAACAAAAGCTAAAAGGCGCTCATAAGTAGTCAAAATCCCCACTTATCAGTAATATACAAGGAAAAAAATTAATCCGGTTGCTTTTTTGGGAGTGTTCATATGCTAACAGAGCGATGGAGTTTGATTGTATTTGGGACCAAGTCAGAGTGGGTGACTCTCAACAGTAGTTCTAATGGGTTCAAGAATGTAAGAGTGGTGTCTAAGGACTCTTGGATTCGTTATATGACCGAAGACTGAGATTTTGCAGCAGAGTGTGAAGAATACTTGGGAAATTTCCTATGTTATCATCGGGTCTGCGGGGCAGTATTGGAGAAATGGAAGAAATAATTTCGGATTCGCGGAAGGTCCTTCAGAATAGGTGTACCAGTTGGAGATGTTATTGTGTGCATGTGGAGGGTATGAGATAGTACATGGGTATTAAGATGATGTAGTATCATGATTCGGGCCACTCGGGATGAGTGCTGATTGAGTTCATTATGTTTTTGAATGGAGCTATTATTATTCCTAAGGCAAGTCAAGAGTAAATTGAAAGAAGTTGGGTCGGTTAGTAATGGTTTGAACCAGCATGATTATGACAATGATCAGTTCATTCGGCGTGTTAGTTATACAGGTGGTTGTGGTCATACGTGCGGGCTTGACATCCACCATAATTTGATTGGTTTGGGAGGCATTTGATTCCAATGGCCTTGTTATGTGTAAATGGATCCCGGAAGAGTTATGGCAGTTTAGACCACGATTTGGGGTTTGTATTTTATGCAACTATGGGAATTCAACTGCGTGTTGCAATAGTTCTTCTGAAATGAGTTAAGTGGAAGGTTTCTAGCCAATGAAGTATTCATTCTACTAGTAGTTCAGGGGTTATGATGAACTCTGGTACTCCCGCGTAGCGGCATGATAGGTGCAGTGAGCGGTATGAGAATTTGGAAGTTGAGGACCAAGGTCGAGGTTTGGAGTTGATAAGTATGTCACGACCTCGGATGAGCAGGGAAAATTTCAGATGTTTAGAGAAAGCTGGCACTATCTTAGTATCACATGAGAATGGTGTCCGGGGTGAGAGGCATCGTGTATTGATTTGCGGATTCTTAATTGCTTTATCGAATTAGTACGGTTGATGGTATGGAGGTGCAGACTTTGCTACCTGGTGCGGAAGGTCGTGGGAGCGTACCTCGCGTGGAAATTGTATGAGCGTTGCATGTTAGCCACTTGATGGTTATAATTTGAACCAAGTATAGAGATTTTTGGTACTATCATTAATATGAGAGTTTATTCCCGGAAGGCGCTCTATTCCTTTGATTGTGAATTGTGGGAGTTCGTTCTGAATTGGGACAGCTGCTCGTGTGTGTCATGAATAGGACCATTGTGGATCCTTGAAAGGTTGTTGGTCCAGTATGGGATGATCGGAATCGGCTTGAGGTCCGGTGTTGGGTCTAATGTGAATGTGTGCTCTACATCAGGTCAGATATATTCATTAAGCATAGCGTTTCTTACGGAGGAGCCTTCGAGCATTGGAGGTATTTCCGTCGTCAATTGTTCCACTCTATTGTGCCATGCGGGTTGTGAGACGGCTTGATTATTCACACATATATTGTGGTCCCGTGTAGCTTGTGGTGTTATATGAGCAGGATGGCTCTCGAGATGCAGATCATTTATTGCACCATAGTCGTACTTGGGTTTTGTAGTGTATGGCCCTATCCGTGTCCCCAGGGTTGTATTTTTGCACTTGGCGTGCTTGTGGTTGATATTCAGGTATTTCGTAGGTATAAGCATTATGTCGTGATGGGTATTTCTATATTTATTGTTATGTATGTATTGGGTGGCACGTCACCATAGGTATATTGTTGGGACCGGGTTGCACGCCGTAACGGTATCATGTTTGGATCGGGTTGCACGCCACAATGATACCAAGTGTGGATCGGGTTGCAAGGCGCAACAATGAGATGTTGAGTACAATTCCCTATATATATTCGTGTGTATGTTGTTTCTCATTCTCTGAGAAGGGTTCATGGCATCTATTCGACCATTTTATTCGTTACACGGACTGGATAGTTCTTTTCCAGAGTTCGTTTCCTATTCAAGTGATGGCTTGTCGGCGCATTGATGGCGTCATATGAGATCTTGGTTAGTGTTTGGGGTGGCTTATTTCCTGAGCAACTTATACTGGGTGAGACGAGATTTTTGGACTTGAAATCGGTGCAATCAGATTTATATAAGGTATATCAAAGAACAAATATTGTTATTTAGTCAGAATGAGGTAATGGTCCTTGTCGGGAGGAGAGACTCTATGATTTGTTGATTCGGCAGGTGGTTATGAATTTCTATGCATCTCTTCCGTCATGGCAGTATCGCGAGAGTTGGAACAAGGCTTATATGTGTTACGAGGTATACTACATGCTTCGGGTCAGTGAAATTGCAGTTATTGTGATTGGAGGAGGTTGACTTGGGCAAATGAGTTATGCGGTATGTTGGTTGATGTCACCATAGGTGCATGATCATGTTTTGGTAAAGTGTGTAGCGATTGTTACAACGTTCGTATGTTAGAACTAGGTTTTTTAAAGAAATTCGGAGGTTGGAATTTGGTTCTAAGGCTTATTGAGTAAATAAAATGGAGGATCTTCAGTCTGGCTCGAGCTGATGTGCTCAACTGGGTTGTGGTAGCACGGGTAGGTGCACAAGGTGTTAAACAGTGATTTTGGACAACTTCAGAACAGTTCTTGGCACGTTCGAGGACGAACGTACGTTTAAGTGGGGGAGAATGTAACGACCCGACCGGAACCGCAGAAGCGGTCAAGTGACCGCAGGTGCGATGATCGCTGGGTAGAGGGCTTGTTTAAGTGCGTGGGTTTGGCTCATTTTCATTTCATTTCTTCCATGGGAGCCGGCCTTTGAGTGATTTTGGAGCGTCATTTTCATCATCAATCATGAGGTAAGCTATTTCTCCAAGTTGTGAGTTAAATGTATGAATTTGGGCTTGTAAATACATGAAAATTGTGTAAATTGTAGGATTTTAAGAGAAAATCTAGAATTGATATTTTTGAATTTTGACCACGAAATTGGACATGAAATTGGGAATAAATCATATATTTGAGTTCATAATGTTATGGATAAAATTTATCTTCGAAAAATTTCAGAATCCGGGCACGTGGGCCTGAGGGTTGACTTTATTGACTTTTCGAGCGGAGTTGGGGATCATTATAGATTGTTAAATTATAAGCATTGAAGTATATTTTGATTGATTTGCACATTGTTTGGCTAGTTTCGGGTCGTTTGGCTTTGAATTGAAGAAATTGAGAGGCATTGGAGCTGGTTATGGAACTTCGGAGCGAGGTAAGTCTCATGTCTAATCTTGTGAGGGGTAAACTACCCCTAGGTGATAATTATTGTTATGTGCAACTAGTTGTGGGTGCTACATACGCACGAGGTGACGAGAGTCCGTACGTAGCTAAAGCATGTTCATGTTCGGGTAGACTTAGAATTTTATCATGTAATATTTGAATTGTTTGGACTTATTTTCCTATCATAATTAATTGAAATTTTAACTGAAATTTGATTTAGAAACATGTAAATATATTAGGTCGCGCTTTATCACCTGGAGTTATTGCCAAGATATTTGATAAATGCAAAGGGGTATATTTATTATTGTGCCCATGTACTGTATTGTAAGCTCGTGTCTCATAATTCGATAATTTCCTTCCTTTCTTGTGGAGCGGGCCGAATGCCTCAGTAGTATAATAGATGCATATATGGTTCATGCCGCTCGACCCTCGGCAGTGTACACATTATTTTGGATCGGGCCCAATGACCTCGGCATAATCGTGCATTATATCGCTAGCAGTCCGAATATCACGAGATTGTTCTTCTAAGGATTCCCGACAATTTATAAGGTATTTCCTTATCCGTTCAATACTAGCACTTGATACATGTGAGTTGTTGAGATAGAATACGAGACAGAGAAATCTATATCTTTAAAAGAAAATTTTGGAAGGTTGTGTAACTTACAGTTTTACCCCATTATTATTGTAGTGCTTCATATCTGCTTATGATTTATCAAATTGCTTTACTGGACCTCTAGTAAGTGTCGATGTCGACCCCTCATCACTATTTCTCCAGGGTTAGGTTAGATACTTACTGGGTACGTGTTGATTTACGTACTCATGCTGCACTTCTGCACTAAATGTGCTAGATGTGACATGTTCATTTGGTGTTCATCTTGGCGCGAAGGCGCAGCTGTTGAGGAGACCTTATGTGAGCTGCATTCCAGGCTACACATCGCAATCCACAGAGTCTCCATCGTACTATTTATTTTATCCTGTCTCATTTACATTCTAGACTTGTATTATTATTGTGCTCCTTAGTAAAGGCTCATGCACTTGTGACATCGGATTTTGGGATATGCTAGTGATGCTTCAGGATTTATATATTATTATTGCCTTTTATTTCTTTTATAAACTACTAATTATGTACGTTTCCGTGGATTTAAAAGCATAAATTTCCTTCCTTGATAAAATTTATGATTTCGAAAAATAAAAATGATGAATAATTAAGTGTTCGCTAGCCTAACGACGAAGTTGGGCGCCTTCACGGCCTATAGTGGATTTTGGGTCGTGACACAAATTGAACATAAAATAGAAATTTTTATACAAAGCCAACAATCCCAAAATCGGCAGTACAAGTCATAAGCTCTACTGAGCTCACTAGAAAATCTCTAAGTACAACTGTTCCGGAATAGCAATAGACTATACAAAAATATAACTTCCGAAGGTGAATCCGAGGCCTGCAAACACGACGGTAGGTATACTTTGAAGTCTCCACAACAATATCTGATCTGCTATCTAACAATCAATAGACTTCGAAGTACCTGGATCTGCACAAAAAATATGCATAAGTATAGTATGAGTACATCACGGTCGGTACCCAATAAGTATCAAGACTATTCTTGGTAGAGTAGTGATGAGGTACAAGTCGAGACACTCACTAGACAAAATATCCTATGCAGTATAGAAGTATAAAACTAATAACGAAAAATGGGAATCAGTAAATGGCAACAAGAACCAACAAATGATATAAACAATAAAGCAATAAGAACACCGTGAAGTATCAATAAAACCAAATAAGGAACAAAAAGGATAATCAATTAATCAAGTCGTTCTAACACAAGTTTCATAGCAAAATCACTCTGTGGTACTTCATCTCATAGTCACAAGTCACGAGTCTCAACCCACCATCATATACTTACGGCACCTCGTGCCCACATCTTCCATCACAACCGCACGGACAACTCACGTACCGATATCCCAATCCGCCCGGCATGATCACATGCTCACAATCTGTCACGACCCAAAATCTAACCATGGTCGTGATGGCGCCTATCGTGTTATAAGGCAAGCCTACTTCCCAAAATATTACTACTAAATCGATTATAAGAATTTAATAAAATATTTCAACATTTAATTTTTTCATAAACTAAATCAACTCTAAATATAATATAGAAAAATACGGAAATGAGCCCCAAACATCGGGGTGTCACTAAGTCATGAGCGTCTAAAACTATAAACTAAGATATATAAACTGCTTAACTGTCCAAAAGAAGAAATGACAAAAGGAGTAACAAGGTCCTGCGGATGCTAGCAGCTACCTTGCAATCTCCACAGATAGTCGGCCTGAACTCAACGATCGCCGCGCACTAACTCACCCGGATCTGCACATAAAGTGCAGGGTGTAGTACGAATACAACCGACTCAGTAGTAACAGAAATAACTAAGGAACTGAGCAGTAGTGACGAGCTAAGTAAAATAGTCCAATTATTTATTTCCACAATTAAGTACAAACAGGAGTAGACAGGTAATTTCATAAATCAGTAAGACTACAAGGAAAATTAACAGGTAAATGCAGCAACATCACAAATAAATACAACCTCACAACAGTGTCACTCCATCACTCATCACTCGCACTCAGCACTCAACACTTAAAACACTCAACACTATGCGCTCACTGGGGGTGTGTACAGACTCCGGAGGGGCTCCAAAAGCCCAAGCACTAAGCACGGACAACTCACGTGCCATCATATCAATACCTGGATCTGCACGGTCAACTCACGTGCTACGCGAACAACTCATGCACTATGGTATCAATACCTGGATCCGCACGGTCAACTCACGTGCTACGCGGACAACTCACCCACTATGGTATTAATATCCTCACAACCAGGCCCTCGGCCTCACTCAATCATATACCTCACTAGCCTCACCATCATCAACAAATAAGGGAACACAACCCACATCAAGTATCACAGCATATTAGCAAATAATAGAGACTGAGGTAAACATGTACAATAATTTCTATGACTGAGTACAAATAATGTGAGCATGAATAAAGCCTAAACATGATCTCTAACATGAAGACATACAAGTTCAACAACAAGTAACTATGTAAACACAGATGATGGCCATGAGGCCTCACGAGACGGACCAAGTCTCAATCCCTCGAGGTATACACCCACACGTCCGTCACCTAGCGTGGGTATCACCTCCAAACAGTCACACAATATCAAATTCTCCGGGTTTATACCCTCAAAGCCAGAGTTAAAACTGTTACTTACCTTAACAACGTAAAATCCTACTCCGGGATGCACTCATCTATGGACTCGGTCTCCAAAAGCTCCAAATCTAACCATAATCAGATTAATACCATCAACATAGGCTAACAAATCAAATTCCACAATAAGAACTACAAAATATGCCAAAAATCCGAAACCGGCCAAAACCCGCCCCCCGGGCCCACATATCAAAATCAGTCAAAAATGGAAGAATAATAAACCTCATCCTCTCCCGAGTCTAACCATATAAAATTCATCAAAATCGGACTCCGTTTGGTCCCTCAAATCCTCACTTAAACTCTCCAAAACTCAAACCCTAACTCCCTTAATTTTACTTTGAAATCATCAATCAAATCCCAAAAACGAAGATGGATTCATGAAATATAACTAAAACTGAATAGAGAACACTTATCCCAATCGTTATTGTGAAAATCGCCCCCAAAATCGCCCAAATCCGAGCTCCCCAACTCAAAATATGACCGAATGAACAAACCCTCGTTTTATATATTTTTCTGCCAGCTATTCTACCTCGTTTCTTATGCAAAACGATCCCAAACCTTACTTTTTATACCTCCAATGGATTCCTTGTAAAATTTTAGTCAAGTTAGGCTTTTGAATCACTTAATTTGATCTTATAATGAAGGAGATATGTAGGTTTTAATATTTGCAAATCGTGCAGATTTTTAAATACACCGTCAGTGGCAATTTCGTAATTAATCCGAAAAATCTGGCAACCTAATTCTTAGTAAAATGACCATAAAATTCTCATACGATGTCCAAATTTGACGATTCTTTTTGCTACGGGTCCATAATTACGATATGGATCTAATGCTTCAATCAAAAAAGAAATCGAAGCTCATTTGTTCAATATGATATCATTTATGCTTGAAGAAATGACTTCGAAACATAAGAAAAACGAGCGCAACACAACCCAAACCTATCCGAAACTCACCTGAGGTCCTCGGGACCTCAATCAATAATTTCAAAAAGTCATATATCACTACCTGAACTTAGTCGAACCTTCGGAACACCCAAACCAACACCAAAATACCAAATCAACCTCGGATTCAAGCCTAAGAACTTCTAAACTTCCAACTTTCGCCAATTCAAGCCTAATTCTACCACGGACCTCCAAATTACATTCCGGACACACTCCTAAGTCTAAAATCACCCAACGAAGCTAATCGAATCATAAAAATCCACATTCAAATTCGTTTACTCATAAGTCAACTTCCGGTTGACTTTTCTAACTTAACTTTCTAACTAACAGACTAAGTGTTCATTTCACTCCAAAACTACTCTGAACCCAAATCTACCAACTCGATACAACTCAACACAGTTGAACAACACATAAATAAGCTGAAATGGAAAAAATGGGGCTACAACTCTCGGAACGACTGGCCGGGTCCTTACACAATCACAATCCATCCGGCATTGTCACAGGCTCACAATCACAATCCGCTCGGCATGGTCACAGGCTCACAATCGCAATCCGCCTGACATGGTCACAGGCTCAATATCAACATGGAAACAAATAATACAAGAACACATGGGCATGATCAATAAATGTCAAGTTTCATACTCCTGATCTAGTGTAAGTGGCATGCCACGGTGTATGCTTGTGCGAGTGTACTACTGCAGCCCAAGTCAACAAGTAATATTAAAGACATCGAATAGCTCATCGAAACAACATAGCAAGTCACACAAGGTGTATGACAAATAAAAGGAAAAGCATAGCATCACACGAAAATCACCAACACGTTGTCTCCAACCATCACACATCATCCCTGACATTGCCACCTTTATCTCTTCGATAGCCACCCGTATCACTCCACCCTGACATTATCATTAGCCACCCTTATCTCTCCTATAGCCACCTGTATCACTCCGTATAATAGCCACATGTATTACTCCGTATATTTAACTATAATGAGATGCCACCCTTATACCCGCATAACAACAACAGTGAAATGCCACCCTTATACTCCACATAACAACAACAAAATCACACAACAATTCACACGTGATATCATCACAATAACACAACATATAAACTTGTATCACAAGTGCCCGTAGGTCACAACCGTTGCAAAGATTCAACGATATCAATACTTTCACAACAAATATCCCACGGTTTAACACAACGTATATAGAATCTCAATGACAACTAAATGAACGGAAAAGTAACTCAACAAAGAACAACACCCCTTTTAAACACAACTTCAATTAGAATAGATTAATGACTCTCGATAACTTCAATTCCAATTAATTGTTTAAGGATAACCTCGATAGTGAATGTACTTCCATGAAATGGCAAACTTCAGACTCTAGTGTATGAATTAGGCTAACAATGAAGGAGATGGCACGAACTAGTACTATGTCTAAATGTTGAGAACAACCCGGCAACAAAGGATATCATGTGACGATAATTTCAACTAAGAGTAGCTCCACAATAAAAGAAATCACATAATGACACAAGTGATAACAACTCCAAATAAATCATATAAGAGCAAACTCGACAAGTAGAGAATGTGACATGTAATGACAACTTCAAATAAAGCATGCGATAGTAGACATGACGAATAAAAGATATAACATGTGCTAACAATTCCAAAAAAGTACACAAAAGATGCC
This sequence comes from Nicotiana tomentosiformis, assembly GCF_000390325.3. Classification (NCBI taxonomy): domain Eukaryota; kingdom Viridiplantae; phylum Streptophyta; class Magnoliopsida; order Solanales; family Solanaceae; genus Nicotiana; species Nicotiana tomentosiformis. The sequence goes on along the minus strand of NC_090815.1, from coordinate 106,093,702 downwards.
TAAGAGTCTAGACCGGTCAATTTCCATATATAAGTCCGAGTATGTACTCGTCACCTCGCGTACATGAGTTATACATGACACAAATAGCACAAATGACTCAAATCCTAAGGGGTAGTTCCCCCACACAAAGTTAGGCAAGATACTTACCTCAAAGAAGATAGACAGATATTCTAAAATGACTTCTTATGTGAAACAACCTACAGACGACTCAAATCTAGCCAAAATAACTTCATATCATGAATAAAACCCATAGGAAACAAATCCGGATAGTAAGATTCGATCTTTAATGAAAACTAAAAAGTCAATCAAAAAAGTCAACCCCAGGCTCGCACCTCGGAACCCGACAAAATTCATAAAATTCGAACACCCATCCCGATACAAGTCCAATCATACCAAATTTATCCAATTCCGACATCAATTCATCCTTCAAATCATCATTTTACACTTTTGAAAGTTTTCAAAAAATTCTCATTTCCCCCAAGCTCAAACCACTAATTTAATGATAAAAATAAAGATAAAATTATAAAATAAAATCAAATCCGAGTAAAGAACACTTACCCGAATCCAACACGTGAAGAACCCCTAAAAATTGCTCAAATCCGAGGTCTGCAACTCAAGATATGATTAAAATGGCCAAACCCTCGAAATGAAGTTCTTTATATTTCTGCCCAGGTAAAATGCATCGCGATCGCGAAAATTCGTATACGATCACAAAGAAGAAAATCATCAGTTGCCAAAGCTACGTGGACGTGATGACACTCCGCGAACGCGAAGGCTAACACTCGTGGCCTCCCCCAGCCTGGTCATTCACAACGCAATCATGACTACAATACGCGAACGCGATGAGGTAGCTTCCCAAAGGCACGCGATCGCGACCTCCTCACTGCGAATGCGAAGAAGAAAATCTGCCAGCCATAAGAACATGCTATGCGAGCGCGGCTTGAACCTCGCGATCGCGTATAAGGAACACCAAATATCAGGTCAGCAATCCAAAACATGAGAAAATGGCCCGTAGCCCATCCGAAACACACTTGGGGCCCCCGGGACCCCGTCCGATCATACTAGAAAGTTTCATAACACAATGCGGACTTGCTCGAGGCCTCAAATCACATAAAACAACATCAAAACTATGAATCACGCCTCAAATCGAACTTAATGAACTTATGAACTTTCAACTTCTTCAACTTGCGCCGAATCATATCAAATCAACCCGGAATGACGTCAAATTTTGCATGCAAGTCCCAAATTACATAACAGAGCTATTCCAACTCTCGGAATTGCAATACGACCCCCATATCCACAAACTCAACCCCCAGTCAAATCTTTCAACCTTTCAAACCTTTAACTTTCTAATTTTTGCCGAAATGCATCAATTTAACCTACAGACCACTAAATCCAAATTCGAACACACGCCTAAGTCCAAAATCACCATACGAAGCTATTGAAATCATCCAAACTCAATTCCGGAGTCGTCTATACAAAAGTCAAACTCTGGTCAACTCTTACTGCTTAAGCTTCTAAAACAAGAATCATTCTTCAAAATTGACCCCGAATCATCCAAAAATCAAACCCGGCCACACATGCAACTCATAATACAGAATACAAAGTTGCTAGAGACCTTAAGTTGCCGAATGGGATATTAATTCTCAAATCGACCGATCGGGTCGTTACAAAAACACACACGGAACACTCGGGAGCAAGGATTCTCACTTTTTCTTCATCTTTCTTAGTATTTTCAACTATTCAACACTTATGAAATTGTTTAACTTTAGCATAAGTGGCTAAAACCAATAAGTTTTGGGGTTGTGATTTAGCTGTGAATATTATTGTTCGAAATTAATTTTACCTTGATTATAATTCGCTAATATATGGTTGTTTCTTTAATTCTATGATAAACTGCTTAATTGTCTAGCCAACAGTTAGGTTCTATTTACTATCTATGCTATGCTTGAAAAAGCTACATCTAGATTAGAGAGGAGTAGAAGAGGGCATGATCTTAACTCTGAGTGGGAGGGGGAGGGGGGAGATTCGTGGTTAGGATAGAAATATACCTAGTCACCATGCTTTATTGAATATCGTAATCTTAATGCGTTCTTAATAGATTGATTCCATAGGAATAAAGGCGTTAATCTATTTTGAATAGGCGAGTAGTAATTCGAGAGAATGCTATGAGAGTAATTACTCGATTAATTAGCAACCATGAGCTAATTGTATAAAAGAGAGAGTTAATTAGAATGCAACAGGATTGGTAAATCGATCACAACCCTGGAATGTTTGTCTCTACTGAATTCTCAACAATCATTTTCTGCTTGATTTATTAGTTAATTGTTACATTCATTGCTTAGTTATAATCACACTATTAAAATCTGATTGACTCAGCTAAATAACAATTTTGGTGGAATTAGCAGGTAGTTAACACAAGCCTCTGTGGGTTTGACACTCTTCTTATTATTATATTACTTGTACGGCCACGTATACTTGCGTGTGCGTTTGAAAGCAACAAGTTTTTGGCGTCATCGACGGGGACTTGTGTTTTGACTATTTTACTTTTGTTATCTATTTCGTCAAGTCTAACGTTTCTTATTAGTTGTTCTGCTCTCAGGAACTTTGATTAAATGTGAAGGGTCGGAGCCAAGATAGACTTCAACTTCAAGGCTTTGACCTAGAACCTGAGAGAACATTTCACATGAGATTGAGAGAAGCAAGGGACACAGATAATCTTCAGGCACTTGTTCAATTACATATGAATATGGCATACGAGCAACGTATGGCGGTTCAGGAGGTGGTGATGCCTAGCATTGCTAATGTCACCTCTAACATTGTGAAGCCTAGAATCACTGGGTACTTTGAGCTGAAATAGAGCATGATCCGTCTGCTACATGCAAACGGGCAATTTATGGGTCTTCAACATGAGGATCCACATCAACACATTCTGAACTTCTTGGAAATTAGTGATACTTATATCACTAACGGAGTCACTCCGGAATATGTGAGGCTCACATTGTTCCTGTTCTCTCGTTTGGACGAAGCAAAGTGGTGGTTGAAGTCGGAACCGACTAACTTTATTACATCATGGAATGATCTGGTTAGAATTTTTTTGGTAGAGTTCTTTCCCTCAGGCAAAACTATAAAGATCAGAAGTGAGATAACCGTCTTTAAACAGAAGTCGGGCGAGTCTTTATATCCAGCTTGGGAGAGATTCAAGTGGTTGCTTAGATATTGTCCTCATCACAACCAGACGAATGAAGTGTTGGCTCATATCTTCGTAGAAAGGCTACATCTAGAGATAAGAATTATGGTAGATGTTGTAGCAGGAGGTCAAGTGTTGGAGAAATGCTTTGATGAAATTTATGCATTATCGAAAAAATTCTCTATGAGCACGTAATTTTTGCCCTAATGCAAATTACTCCTAAAATAATCCAAATAGCTTTAATTAGTTTTATAGAAATTTAGGAATTTTTCTTTTTTTATTTATTTATTAGAAATGGTTTAAATCATAAAAATCACAAAAAAAATATTTTTTATATTTCATTTAGTGTATTTTAGGATTTTAATTGCATGTTAGGATTTAATCATATGTTAAAAGTATTGTTAAAATATAAAAATCACAAAAAATACATGTAATCGTTCTTCGTCTTCTTTTACATCTTAGGGTCAACTAATTAGTTAAATTAGGAATCCACAAATTAATTAGTTTAAGTATATAATTCATGTAAAAGGTTAATTTTGTAATTTAAGTTCTAAGTGTTATGTTAGTTAATCAGTGGCTAAATATGAAAGATAAGAAGAGAAAGATTTAAAGCTGTCAGTGGTTCAAAATCGGACTGGGCCGAACTTTGAGCCCAGTGCATACAAGTTTTGCAAGCCCACTCCCAAACCCGGTCCAGCCACCCCCATAAACAAAAGAAAATTTGGCATCATATAACAACGCATAGCAGGAATTGGTTATTTTTTAGCCTTATATTAGGTTTGGCAAAGATAGCCCCAAACAATTGGCATTATATAGCCAAATCTTAAAAAAAACTACTCTCTTTTATATTCAATCTCAAAAAAAATTATATGCTTATTTTGGCTTCCCACCCCTTTTCTCTCCTTGTATTTATTCTTCTATCTCTTCTCTTTTCTCTCATAGTTTAGCAAAAAAATCTTGCAAATTATGCAAAAAAAAAAAAAACAAAAAAAAATCAGTGGGATGAAAAGGTAATGTTGATCTCACATCAGAGAAAATCAGAAGCAGAAACTAAGAGAGAAAAAATATATTTTAACTTTATTTTTCCTCTCTCTTCTTTTTTTTGTTAGACTGAATGAGTGATTATGATTGAAATTAGTTAAAAATACCTAAACAAGGCTATATACAAAAATTGAGCAAGATTAGCAAAAACTAAGAGAGAAAAAATATATTTCAACTTCGTTTTTCTTCTCTCTTCCTTTTTTTGTTTGGATTGAATGAGTGGGTTTTATTGAAATTGGTTGAAAATGCCTAAACAAGGCTACATACAAAACTTGAGCAAGATTAGAAGTGATTTAGACTCATTTCAGGTAAAAAAAATCAGACCTAAAAATCCAACTGCGACATGAGTATATTACGTTATATATCACGTACATCAATGTATATCACACACAAGTTTTTAAGGACGTATGTGTATATCACTTTGTATATCGTGTATACAACATAATTATTTTATGGACGCCTGTGTATATCACATTGTATATCGTATATATAACACAAAATTTCATGGATATACACAGACACACATAATATGCATGAGATATCACTTATGTACATAGAGATATACATGGGTTACAATAGGGGATACACATGTGGAGTCGTCTTGAACTTGAGTTTTCAATCTGAAATGTGTTATACAAAGAAGGAAAATACAATTTTAATAATTATTTTTGATATACACATTATTATTATGTTATACACTGTGATATACAAATAATATTATTATTAATTATTGATCAAAAAATGATTTTTTTTATATAGCATGTTTAAGCAAGTTCAAAAATATAAAAATAATAAATATAATTGCGGGAGTAAATAATATTTTGGTATACAAAGAAAATTAATTTTTGATATACACAAAGAAGAAAAATAAACTTATGATATCTATTTTGGTATACACATGTTTGATGTGCTATACACTGTGATAAACAAATAATATAATATTTTTATTATGATATACATTGATATAAAAGCAGCAATAACTATATATATAATTTTATATTATCTATATAAAAGAATAATATTATTTATATACAAAGAATGATTTTTTTTTTAATATACATGTTGATATAAACAAAGAAGAAGAAAAAAGTTGTCATATGCATATTATTATTGTGATATACATTTATTGGCTATTTGATGCCAATATCTATAACTAGGGCTATTTATTATATGGGTATGTTGTTATACCATGCCAAAACCCCTAAACAAAATGACGTTGTTTTAACCTAAACAATCTCAACCATGCATCTCCCCTCATCCAACTGCTCCGAACTGGTTCACTACCCCACTTAAAACTGTCTTAACATCCCCTACCCCCAAAAGCCTCACACATATTCTTATTCTCTCTCTCTCTCTCTCTCTCTCTCTCTCTCTCTCTCTCTCTCTCTCTCTCTCTCTCTCTCTCTTACCTCCATTGTCCCCCACCGTGCACCGCCTACCGAAAATCGCTAGTGGCGGCGGAACTACTCTAAACCGCCCCAAATCTTCACCAAACAATCCCCGTTCCCTTTTTTTTTCCAAGCCCTTTTAACCCCGTCTTCCAAAACCCTATAGATTTTTCCAATTTCTAGATTTGAGAATTCCGAGAACCTAATTCGCCTCCAATTCTGGTTTGTTGAATTGAAATCGACATCAATCGATTGCTCTTGGTAAGAATAGTCGATTGATGATGATTTAGATTCATCGCACGACTGCCAGAGTCCGAGCAAATGTTTGATCATCGCCGGTTTCTCTTAATTTCTCCTCCCCGCTCAGTTTTAGCTTCAGACGGTAATCTTTCCCTTCTTCATATTCTTTGTTTAATTCACTGCTTTACTTGATAATTGGCTTCGAATTTTGTCGATTGCATGATATTTATTAATTCTATGTGTGCGAATATAGATTCATAGTTACTTACTCATTTAAATTAGCTTAATAGCATATCATTTATGTTTTAATTCTGTTAAAGTTGATGTTTGTCTTAATTTTTGGAGGAAAAATTGACATCTTATAACAACACATAACAGGAATTGACAATTTTTAGCCTTATATTAGGTTTGGCAAAGATAGCCCCAAACAATTGGCATTATATAGCCAAATCTTAAAAAAACTACCCTCTTTTATATTCTCTCTCAAAAAAAACTATACGCTTATTTTGGCTTCCCACCCCTTTTCTCACATAGTTTAGCAATTCTTTTTGCAAATTATGCAAAAAAAAATTAGTGGGATGAAAAGGTAAGGTTGATCTCACAACAGAGAAAATCAGATGCAAAAACTAAGAGAGGAAAAATATATTTCAACTTTGTTTTTCTTCTCTCTTCTTTTTTTGGTTGGATTGAATGACTGGGTATGATTGAAATTAGTTGAAAATACCTAAATGAGGCTATATACAAAATTTGAGCAAGATTAGCAAAAACTAAGAGAGAAAAAATATATTTCAACTTCGTTTTTCTTCTCTCTTCCTTTTTTTGTTTGGATTTAATGAGTGGGTGTGATTGAAATTGGTTGAAAATGCCTAAACAAGGCTATATACAAAATTTGAGCAAGATCAGAAATGATTTAGACTCGTTTCAGGTAAAAAAATCAGACCTAAAATTCCAACTGCGACATGTGTATATCACGTTGTATATCGTATACATCAGTGTATATCACATACAAGTTTTTAAGGAAGTATGTGTATATCACTTTGTATATCGTGTATACAACATAATTGTTTTATGGACGCCCGTGTATATCACATTGTATATCATATATATAACACAAATTTTTATGGATATACACAGACACACATAATATGCATGAGATATCACTGATGTACATAGAGATATACACGGGTTACAATAGGGGATACACACGTGGAGTCGTCTTGAACTTGAGTTTACAATCTGAAATATGTTAAATAAAGAAGGAAAATAAAATTTTAATAAATTTTGTTGATATACACATTATTATTATGTTATACACTGTGATACAAATAATATAATTATTAATTATTGATCAAAAAATAATTTTTTTTGATATAGCATGTTTAAGCAAGTTCTAAAATATAAAAAAAATATTTTGGTATACAAAGAAAATTAATTTTTGATATACACAAAGAATAAAAATAAACTTATGATATTTATTTTGGTATACACATGTTTGATGTGCTATACACTGTGATATACAAATAATAAAATATTTTTATTGTGATATACATGGATATAAAGGCAATAATAACTATATATATAATTTTATATTATCGATATACAAAGAATAATATTATTTATATACAAAGAATGAAAATAAAATTTTAATATACATGTTGATATAGACAAAGAAGAAAAACAAAAGTTGTGATATACATATTATTATTGTCATATACATTTATTGGCTATTTGATGCCAATATCTATAATTAAGGTTATTTTCTGCCAATTATATGGATATGTTGTTATACCATGCCTAAACCCCTCTATTGTGTTTTGCCTGGGCTTAGACACAAGTAAGTTGGGCCTGTCCCGTTGGGCAGACAAGCCCTTTTAGAGTTTGAAGGACAGGAGGGAGGGGAAACACTAGAGTTGGATTGGGCCTGTTGGCTCAAAAGTCCAGGTTGATGTTGGTAATTTAGTGTAAATACAGGGATCCTAAAGGGTAGTCTAGGAATTAAACGGGAGGGAATCTATTCTAGGATGTGCATGGATCGGATCGGATCGGATTTAGCACATTTCGGATTGAATTTTCGGATTTCGGATTCTAAAAAATGCAATCCGAATCCGATCCGAATTAATATCGGATCGGATTTTAAAGTTTGGATCGGATCGGATTTTCGAATTTCGGATCGGATTATTATGTCTCAAAGTTGCAAACTCATATGTATATTTTCTTTGTAAAAGAGACAGTGCAGTAAGAAAAAATCATGTTTATACAATTATGAGAGTACTATGGTTCCAATAGAGCTAAATCCATCAATTTTAAAGGTAATAACTTGGAGAAAAATGTAAAGGAAGTACTAATTATCCGAATCAAAGTTTAGAATTTATATATGCCCTAATGAACACAATTCGAAATCCGATCCAATCCGAAATCCGAAATTGAATGAATCGGTTCGGATTTCGGATATCCGATCCAAATGAACAGCCCTAATCTATTCTATAACTGATTTAGAAGCTTCTAGAGTAGAGGAGTGAGGACTGATGGGCAATAAAAAAAGTTGAGCAGGTTGGTTTTTAGGGGGCTAGAATAGTGAAAAACAAAAATGAAGAATCAAAAGGAAAGGAAATAACAAAAAAGATGTTGTAAAATCTGTTATAAAAGATGCTTCACCTTCACTCACTGTAAAAAAAGAGTTGAAACAAATTTCTGGATTCAACAATTGAATTTTAGATTTGGAAACAAAAGAGCTTCAAAAATTGAAAAGAAAAACAGAAACAAAAGAGGATTTCAAAGTCAGTCCAACTTGTACTCTTCTACTTCATCTTTCCTGGGAATTTGAGTGATAATTGAAGCTGTAGGGTAACTGTTTGGTTGCTGAATTTGCTTGTTCTGTTCTGTTGAGCTCCAATTTTCTCTTACTTTGCCTTTATTTGGATGTTTCAAGCTCCACTTCTCAAGTATCTTTGGTACACATTTCTGAACCTGTATCGTTACTTCGTAAAATGACTGAAATCGTGAATGAATTGTGTTTCTGATGTTCTATCTCCATTTTTATGTTTGTTTTCCACGTGAATTGCTCTTTAGATCCGAGTAAATCTGATTATACTTGCTGGGTTTAGTGGCTCATGATTTAAAACTGCACTTCTAGTGTTATTGAACTGATATTTGTCCCTTAATTGGATAGTATTATAGTAAACATATAGTAATATGAAATTCTATATATCCTTAATGTCTCTTTGTCACTGACGATTATAAATGCCTAAGGTTTACGAAAACCTGGATTGGTGTTTGTTTCAATTCTGTGGATTCTCAAAATTAGGACAGGGAATGAGCAGATGCGGAGCCATAATTTGAAGTTTATCGGTTCGAGATTCTAGTTCTTTTAAGTTACTGAGTTCTATAATAATAATTTATACATATTTCATGAATTTTTCAAGACAAATACAGAGTCTGCAAAAAAACTACTGGGTTCGGCCGAACCGAACCGTAAGCAGAAGGCTAGCTCCGCCCCGGGAATGAGTAATTGAGCAGAAAAGTGAGGATTAGATAATAGCAAAGTGTCTATTTACGGTTCATGCCGAATCAATTTTGTATTTCATAAATCTCATTCCAGATTTAGGGATCATGATTTATGTAGTGGTATGGGAGATTATTATTGATGTAATGATTTTTTTTTTCATGGCTTTAAGATTTATTAACTACGAGTAGATTGCATATTTGAGATGCTTATGATCGTGTATGATCAATTTTGTTTTGGGATGAGCATAGGTTGGGCCTTGGTTCTTATGATTTGTTGGGCTTGAAATGGGTTCAGGCGAGCCCATCAGGTATAAGAGTTTATGTGAACTCTGAACTATCCCTGCGTTGGCCCAACACTTGCAGGCCTACAAGTGCTAATTGTTATAGCAAGTTGGTCGTCTCACAAGCTAGAACGCCATGGGCCTTGTTTGAGCCCATTTACATGATATACTCCACAAACTCAGCCCCACAAAGCCAGAACCCTTTGATTAAAAACCATCCAGTAAAGTATTCAAATAGACTTGATCAGTCACAACTGGTTGCTTGCAGGAATGTCAACCCGTGTATGATGTCGTTCAAATTAATCAACTTCAATTGGCTCAGTAACTCTAATTTCCTTGCCTTCAAGATTCACAAAGTTTTAGTTTATATCCTAACATATACCCTATCCAAATAAATGTTGTAATCCTTAGATCTTTCACACATTAAATCTCAAACTTGGAAGAATTCTTTTTAATCTATAAACATCGTAGATTGCTTTAGGCTCGACTAATAATAAATTATTGTGACTATGGGTACGGTTCCCCCGACATAGTCATGATACGTAACTTCACATTCAAGTGTATGTCCGCGTGACTTGACTTTACAACTTTAAAGTAATAATAAAATAAATATGTGGTAAATCGTGGGTGCGTTTTACGTGGCGCAACTTGCAATGGGTATAAAAATGACAAGTGTACGACATCGTAACTTGTTTTAAAATAATTTCATAAATACGAAAAGCGGTTTTAAATACACAATAAAAGCGGTTAAAGGTAAAATCACACATATATTCTAAAATATGTAATAATCAGATAATTATGCTGAGTTTAATAGTAAAGCGACTGTGCTAAAACCATAAAATCTGGGAGTGCCTCACACTTTCTCTCGGGTTAACAGAGTCTTCTGTGTTTCGCAGACTTAAACAGAGTCAAATTTCCTTGATTTGAAATTTAAAATAAATGGTGACTTGGAACACCGTAACAAAATATTCCAAGTGGCGACTTATTAAAATAAAAATAAAGCAATCCAATTTCAATAATTTCACTTAAAGTGGAAAAACTCATTTTCCTCGGGAAAAAAAGGGTGTGACATTCTCCAAAAGTAATCCTGACTGGCAAGGAGAGATGGGCAGACGCACAACTCAAAAATCTGCAGGGGTCCTCGAGTTAGACGTCGTTTCTGCATTATCAGTGCAAGTTGCCACATTGGACAACCAAGTTAATAAAATGACCTTGGTTATTAATAAGCGGCAAGCTCAGCCAGTGCAACAGGTTCACATATTTTGTGAAGTATGTGGAGAGGGTGACCCGAGCGATTTTGTCATGACCCAACGTTCTCTCCATAGGATGTCGTGATGGCACCTTAGTCTTAGGGACTAGGTAAGCCTAATATTTACTTGAAAATATAATAATATTTAACTAACGTCTCACGAATGTGAAATAGAAATCTCAATACGAATTTACAATCCCAAAATTCTGTAGTACAAGTCATAAGCTCTACTGAGTTTGCTAGAAAATAAACCTCTAAATACAACTATTTCGAAAATAAAGATAAAACAGTGCAAATACAATGTCAAAAGGTGACTCCGAAGCCTGCGAACGCAGCAGTAGATTTACCTTGAGTCTCCGCAGCAGGATCCGTACAGCTAGCTAGCGATCGACTGACTCCGAAATATCTGTATCTGCACAAAAATATGCAGAAGTGTAATATGAGTACACCACATCGGTACCTAGTAAGTATCAAGACTAACCTCAGTGGAGTGGTGACGAGGGACAGTCAAGACACCTACTGGACTAAATAACCTGGACAAGTATAGGTGCAGAACTAACAGAGTACGATATCTCTAACAAACTACGCATAATGACAAGAATAACACGGTGCTTGCAATAGGAAATAGAAGCAATAATTAGCAGCGAGACACAACAAGTAATAACACAGTAGAATAAGCTGAACACAGTTTAAATCCGGTGAAAACAAATAAGGGAAAGACAAGTAGCAACTCAGTAAGAATAAACGCTATCACACCAGGTTTATCCAAAACCTTCTACGAGGTACCAAACCTCAGAATAGTCACAATTCGCGGGTCCCAATTCGGGAACCCTAATCACTTGGCACCCTATGCCCTCATTTCAACTGGTAACTGAACGAACGACTCACGTGCGAATAGAAAAATTCTCACATAGAAGGCAAGTGGACGAGGGTATGTATGAATGATCAATAACATTAGGATCCCTCTTCTTAAACAAATAGCGATGATTAATTACATGTATGCTTGTGCAAGTGTTCTATCACAATTCCGGCCAAAGAGTAAGAGAAGAGGAAATGTACGGCACATAAGGAACAACCCCCACAATTTGCAAAAAGTAAAGCTCACATAAGTTAGGCATGTCACTACACAAATATCAACAACAACAATGCCCGCAGGCCATCTCAAGTCATCACCAATCAATCCCCCAACATAGCCCACCTTGTCTCGCCACGTGCACAATAATAAAGTAAATGCCCTCCTTGTCTCGCGGCACACACATAATAGTATTCCCACCTTGTCTCTCCACATGCACAAACCCACATATATAACCCGCCTTGTCACGCCGCATGTGCAATATCAATAGTTATAATAACATGGCAGAAACCTCGTGCGAACACCAGACAAAATATCCCAACAATAACACGTGCCAAGATCACAGCATCATAATAGTCCTCGACTCAACAAACTGAGTACAACAGCCATAACCACAACAATGCACGGGAATACGATCAGTAAATCAATTTAAGAGCTTTCGAACACATAGAAACGGTAGAACAGACTCACAGAGAATAAACACAATAAAGAATACTAGTCACAATAAGAATAGCTCAACAAGGAAGATATAATATATAATAACGGTTCCACAAGTACAATTCGACAACAAGGAAGATAAAGTGAGTCAATAATTCCAAATAAGGGTGAGGCAACTATGATAAAGGATAATTACTTCATTTTGGGTGGAGCAACCACGAAAGAGATACAATAATTTCAATTAAGGATAATCAATGAGAAAAAGATAGCGTGGTAGTCGAAGAGGTGACAACTTCACTTAAGGCACACAAGAGTCAAATAGGCAATAAGAGTGGAACATGAAGCAATTAATTCCAATTAAGACACGTAAGGGTAAAACTAGTAAATGAAAAATTAAACATATCAAACACAACTTCATATCTAATGAACATAAGAACCTAAGAATCCTAAACGGTCAACTTTTCACAAATAAGCCCAGGCACGTACTAGTCACCTCGCGTACACGGCCTTCGCATGATACAATTAGCATAAAGGACTCAAATCCTAAGGGGTAATTTCCCACACAAAGTTAGGCAAGGTACTTACCTCAAATCTCGCTCAATCAATCGATAATGATGCCTTTCCCTCGATTTTCAAACTTCGAATGGCCCAAATTTAACCAAAAGAATCTACATAACATGAATACGATTAAAAGAAACTAATTTAAATTATAAATCTACTACTTTAGCAAAGAATCGAAAAATAGTCCCCAAACATCGACCCGGGCCCACGTTTAGGAATCGGGTAAAAGTCACAAAATATGAACACACACTCGACCACGAGTTCACCCATACCAAAATTACCAAAATCTGACACCAAGTCTCCACTCAATTCCTCAAATCAAACTCTCCAAATCCCTAACCTAAAACTCCCAATTTCCACATTAAATACACACTAACTAGGTGGGAAAATCAATGGGGAAATAAGATTATTAATAAAAAATAAATACAAGGGACTTACCTCAAGAAACCCCTCGAAAATGCTCTCAAATATCGCCAAGACCCAATCTCAAAAATGTTTAAAAGGAGCAAAAATTGCGAACCCTTGCATTTAAGTGTTCTGTCCAGTATTTCCGCTTCTGCGGATACATAGCCGCATCTGCGGCATCGCAGGAGCGACAACTTACCCGCATATGCGGTTCCCTCGCTCCTGCGGTCGACCCTTCTACACCTGCGGAACTTCCATTTTTGCAGTCCAAATCCCGCTTCTGCGGGTATGCATCTGCGCCAAAATGTCCCCTTCTTCGCACAGGCCTCCCCAAGCACTGGAACGCTTCTGCGATCATTCTTCCGCAGAAGCGACTTCGTTTATGCGGCCTTCACACTGCACCTGTGACCACTGGCCAATTCCCCTAGCCCTGCATCTGCGTCTCATTTCCCGCTTCTGCGGGCTCGCACCTGTGGTCAATCTTGTGCAGGTGCGATTACCCCAGAACTGGTGCCATCAGCCATCCTCACAAGTCCAAATTTGATCCATTAACTATCCGAAACTCACCCGAGGCCCCCGGGACCTCAACCAAACATACCAACAAGTCCTAAAACATCACACGAACTTAGTCGAACCTTTAAATCACATCAAACAATGCTAAAAACATGAATTAAACATCAATTCAAGCCTAATGAACTACAAAGTTTCAAACTTCTCATCCGACACCGAAACCTATCAAATTAAGTCCGATTAACCTCAAATTTTTCACAAAAATCATAATAGACATTACGGACCTATTCCAACTTCTGGAATCAGAATCCGACCCCGATATCAAAAAGTCCACCCCCGGTCAAACTTTCCAAAATTCATCAAATTTCTAACTTTCTCCAATTGACGCTAAAATGACCTACGGACCTCCGATTCAACATCCGAACACGCTCCTAAGGCCAAAATCACCCTACGGAGCTATTAGAACTGTTGAAACTCCATTCCGGAGTCGTCTTCATATAGTTCAAAATACGAACAATTCCTATGACTCTAGCTTCTATTTTAGGGACTATGTGTCCCATTTCACTCTGAAAACAAAAACAAATCCTCCTGGCAAGTCACGTAATCACAAAGTAAGATAGAGGAAGCAATAAATAGGGGTTCGGGGCTAAAACTCTCAAAACGACCGGCCGGATCGTTACATATTTCCCCTCTTAAGACAAACGTTCGTCCTCGAACGTGCCAAGGATCACCCAGAAGTCACCAAATCATGGAATGTATTCGTCCTACATACACCCGCAGGTGATCCCATGTCACCCCAATCCACATAGGCCCGACTACACCATCTCAACATACATTTTCCCTTTCCGCCAATACTAATAAGCCTTAGAACCAAATTCCTCATCATCCCATCATTCCCAAAAGACCTGATACCCACATCAACACACAGTACTAACCTTAACCTGTTATGACAACTTATACCTACGCCCACAGGTCACAACCACATAACGTAACACATTACACGTATGCCCTTAACAACGACCCTAGGCACAACAGCTACCCATAACCAAGTACAACACATGCAATTTGCCTCATTTCCGTTAGAACCATGTTTCAAATCTTCACAACACTGGCAACGATGCAATAAACATGAAGACCTCATAATTATTTACCTGAATCAATAAATTACATCTAACGCCACCTGACACACACCTCGCAAGCTAAAACCCAGTAAGTTCGGCACGAATACAGCTAAATATGCAAGGAGGGACACATAAGAGAATTATCAAACAAGCCAGACAGACATAACCCCCTATTAGTACCATTCTACGAATCAATATAACAAGGAAGAATCAAGTATATGAACAAATCGTAAGGATCTTATCCTGATATAACTCCACCGCGACCCGGTTCAAACGTATCAAATCACATAAAGACTCGAGGATCCTATCCTCGCTCTGAATCACTTGTAGCATACACATTATACCAACTGAAACCTTCCACTAATTCAATTCTGCCGACAAAATCACAAAACATACTGAACTCTCACACCAGTGAAATGAGGAACATAAAGTCACTCAAAAATGTCATGACTCTCAATAATGAATAAGAACAAAACGGTAGACACGGGCTACTATTATAGAATCTCCCAACCGGGATAAACACATAAGCAGAGTACTAAATCACGAAACTCACTCACATGTGAAGCAAAATATGAGTACTTCTCCCGAGAAGCAGAACCGAAACAAAATACGAATGATGCTCCTCTATAATAAATAAAAACCATACTTGTACGACCTCATCTGGTGTAATTACCTCAAACCTACTATAGGAATCACATCAACGGGTTGGGCTTTCCCCTCTTGGGCGCCCTCTACTCGTCTTACCTGTACCCCAAGCTGGCGGTGCAGGGATATCAGCAGCCAGAAAAGAACTCATAGCCTGAATACCCCGCTGTGACACATCTGTCCGGAGTCTGGGACACTCTCTCGCCATGTGACTGGTATCTCCACACTCAAAGCAACCTCTCTGCTGAGATGGATGTGGAAACTGGGCGGTACGAGTACTCTGAGACCCCTGGGTACCTGAAATACCATGCGAATCCTGAAGTGCAAACTGAAGGGGCTGACCCAAAAAACCTCTACCATGCCGTGCTCTGCCTCTAAAATAAGGACCCATAGATCTCTCCGGTCTACAAGGCCGCTTAGCCTCCCCGTTAATCCCCTAGCGATCCCCACCACCTGTTGGTATGCAATGTCCATCTCCAACTCTCGGGAAATGCTAAATCTGATACTTGGGTTGAGCCCCTAGATAAATTGACGAACCCGTTCTCGAACAGTAGCAAACAAGGCTGGTGCATGCCGAGCCAAATTATCGAACCAGACCGCATACTTTGACACGGTCATAGAACCCTGGCGCAACTGCTCAAACTTTGCGCGCCATGCATCTCTGAGACTTTGGGGAACATACTCCCTTAAGAACATATCAGAGAACTGAGTCCAAGTGAGTGAAGCTGTCTCGGCCGGGCTACCCAAGTCGTATGCTCGCCACCACTGATAAGCCGCTCTTCTAAGCTGGAACGTAGTAAAAGTAACCCCACTCGCCTCCACAATACCCATAGTGCGGACAATGCGGTGGCACTCCTCTAGAAAATCCTGTGCACCCTCTGAAGCCAAACCATTAAAAGTAGGAGGGTCATACTTCTTGAACCTTGCGAGTCTAAGTTGTTCTTCCTCAGATGTTGTGGCCCTCACTATGGGCTGAACTGGGACCACAGGTTGTGTCGCCATGACACCTGGAATTTGACCAACATGAACTTGCTGCTCTGGAGTACATACGACAGGAGTCTGAGTTCCTCCTCCGGTCTGTGAAGTAGCTGGTGCAACCGGAATCAACCCCGCCTGAGCCAATGTACCAAACATGCTCAGGAACTGTGCTAAAGTCTCCTGGAGTGTAGGGGTAACAGCAGGCGCCTACGGTACCTGTACCCCAACCAGAGCGACTGGCGGCTCCTAACTGCTGCTCTAGTAGGTTCCCCAAGTGTGGCACGTGCTCCTCTTTGGCCTCTACCTCTGCCCCTAGCGACACCTGCTCCAGGGGCAGCATGATCAGTAACTGCAGCTCGTGTCCTCACCATCTGTGAGAGAATAGAATGATAAAACTCAAACTCCGGGATCAATAAACTCGCACAATAGGAATGAAGGAAGTGGAACTGTCCTAATAGTTTCGTAGCCTCTTGAAGATAAGTACAGACGTCTCCGTATTGTTCCGCAAGACTCTACTAAACTTGCTTATGACTCGTAGCACCTATGAACCTAGAGCTATGATACCAACTTGTCACGACCCAAAGTTCCCTCCGTAGGATATCGTGATGACACCTAGTCTTAGGGACTAGGTAAGCCTAACATTTACTGAAATAATAACAGTATTTAACTAACGTCTGACAAATGCGAAATAGAAATCTCAATACGAATTTACAATCCCAAAACTCGGCAGTACAAGTCATAAGCTCTACTGAGTTTGCTCGAAGGTAAACCTCTAAATACAATTATTTCGAAAATAAGAAAAAAAAAGTGCAAATACAATGTCAGAAGGTGACTCCGAAGCCTGCGAACGTAGCAACAAGTTTACCTTGAGTCTCCGTAGCAGGATCCGTACATCTAGCTAGCGATCAACTAACTCCGAAATATCTGTATCTGCACAAAAATATGCAGAAGTGTAGTATGAGTATATCAAAGCGGTACCCAGTAAGTATAAAGACTAACCTCAGTAAAGTAGTGATGAGGGACAATCAAGACACCTACTGGACTAAATAACCTGGACAAGTATAGGTGCAGAACTAGCAGAGTACGATATCTCTAACAAACTACGCATAATGACAACAATAACACGGTGCTTGCAATAGGAAATAGAAGCAACAATTAGTAGCGGGACACAACAAGTAATAACACAGTAGAGTAAGCTGAACACATTTTAAATCCGGTGAAAACAAATAAGGGAAAGACAAGTAGCAACCCAATAAGAATAACCGCTATCACACCAGGTTTATCCAAAAGCTTCTATGAGGTACCAAACCTCAGAATAATCACAATTCACGGGTCCCAATTTGGGAACCCTAATCACTTGGCACCATGTGCCCTCATTTCAACTGGTAACTGCACGGACGATTCACATGCCAATAGAAAAATGCTCACATAGAAGGCAAGTGGACGAGGGTATGTATAAATGATCAATACCATTAGGATCCCTCTTCTTAAACAAATAGGGGTGATTAATTATGTGTATGCTTGTGCAAGTGTTCTATAACAATTCAGGCCAAAGAGTAAGAGTAGAGGAAATGTACGGCACATAAGGAACAACCCCCACAATTTGCACAAAGTAAAGCTCACATAAGTTAGGCACGCCACTACACAAATATCAACAACAACAATGCCCCCAAGACATCTCAAGTCATAACCAATCAATCCCCCGACATAGCCCACCTTGTCTCGCCACGTGCGCAATAATAAAGTAAATGCCCATCTTGTCTCGCCGCACACGCCTAATAGTATTCCCACCTTGTCTCTCCACATGTGCAAACCCATATATATAACCCTCCTTGTCACGCCGCATGTGCAAAATCAATAGTAACAATAGCACGACAGAAACTTCGTGCGAACACCCGACAAAACGTCCCAACAATAATACGTGCCAAGATCACAACATCATAATAGCCCTCGACTCAACAAACTGTGTACAACAACAATAACTATAACAATGCGCGAGAATACGACCAGTAAATCAATTTAAGAGCTTTCGAACATATAGAAACGGTAGAACTCACAGAGAATAAACACAATAAAGAATACCAGTCACAATAAGAATAGCTCAACAAGGAAGAGATAATATATAATAACGTTTCCACAAGTACAATTCGACAACAAGGAAGATAACGTGAGTCAATAATTCCAAATAAGGGTGAGGAAACTATGATAAAGGATAATTACTTCATTTTGGGTTGAGCAACCACGAAAGAGATACAACAATTTCAATTAAGGATAAGCAATGAGAAAAAGATAGTGTGGCAGTCGAAGAGGTGAAAACTTCAGTTAAGGCACACAAGAATAAAATAGGCAATAAGAGTGGAACATAAAGCAATTAATTCCAATTAAGACACGTAAGAATGAAACTAGTAAATGGGAAATTAAACATATCAAAAACAACTTCATATCTAATGAACATAAGAACCTAAGAATCCTAAACGGTCAACTTTTCACAAATAAGTTCGGGCACGTACTCATCACCTCGCGTACACGGGCTTCGCATGTCACAAGTAGCATAAAAGACTCAAATCCTAAGGGGTAATTCACCCACACAAAGTTAGGCAAGATACTTACCTAAAATCTCGCTCAATAAATCGATACAGATGTCTTTCCCTCGATTTTCCAACTTCGAATGGCCCAAATCTAACCAAAAGAATTTACATAACATGAATATAATTAAAATAAACTAATTTAAATCATAAATCTACGACTTTAGCAAAGAATCGAAAAATTGTCCCAAACAATCGCCCCGGGCCCACGTCTCGGAATCGGGTAAAAGTCACAAAATACGAACAGCTACTTGACCACGAGTTCACCCATACAAAAATTACCAAAATCCGACACCAAGTCTCCACTCAATTCCTCAAATCAAACTCTCCAAATCCCTAACCTCAAACCCCCCAATTTTCACCTTAAATACACACTAACTAGGTGAAAAAATCAATGGGGAAACAAGATTATTGATAAAAAAATAAATACAAGGAACTTACCACAAGAAACCCCTCGAAAATGCTCTCAAACATCGCCAAGACCCGATTTCAAAAATGTTTAAAATGAGCAAAAACCGCTAACCCTTGCATTTAAGTGTTCTGTCATGCATTTCCGCTTTTGCGGATACAAAGCCACATCTGCGGCATCGCAGAAGCGACAACTTACCCGCATATGCGGTTCCCTCGCTCCCGCGGTCGACCCTTCTACACCTGTAGAACTTCTGCTTCTGCGGTCCATATCCCGCTTCTGCGAGTGCGCATCTGCGCCAAAACGTCCCCTTCTTTACACAAGCCTCCCCAAGCAGTTGAACGCTTCTGCGATCATTCTTTCGCAGAAGCGACTCTGCTTCTGCAGCCTTCACACTGCACCTGCGACCACTGGCCAATTCCCCTAGCCCTGCATTTGCGTCCCATTTCTCGCTTCTGCGGGCTCGCACTTGCGGTCAATCTTGTGCAGGTGCGATTACACCAGGACTGGTGCCATCACCCATTCTCACAAGTCCAAATTTGATCCGTTAACCATCCGAAACTCACGTGAGGCCCCCGAGACCTCAACCAAATATAACAACAAGTCCTAAAATATCACACGAACTTAGTCGAGCCTTTAAATCACATCAAACAACGCTAAAAACACGAATTACACATCGATTCAAGCCTAATGAACTTCAAAGTTTCAAACTTCTACATCCGACGTCGAAACCTATCAAATCAAATCCGATTGATTTCAAATTTTTCACACAAATCATAATTGACATTACAAACCTATTCCAACTCCCGGAATCAAAATCCAACTCCGATATCAAAAATTCCACCACCGGTCAAATTTTCCAAAATTCATCAAATTTCTAACTTTTGCCAATTGACGCTAAAATGACCTACGGACCTCTGATTCAACATCCGAACACGCTTATAAGACCAAAATTACCCTACGGAGCTATTGGAACTGTCGAAACTCCATTCCGAAGTTGTCTTCACACAGTTCAAACTACGGCCAATTCCTATGACTCCAGCTTCCATTTTAGAGACTATGTGTCCCATTTCACTGCGAAAACAAAAACAAATCCTCCTGGCAAGTCACGTAATTACAAAATGAGATAGAGGAAGCAATAAATAGGGTTCAGGACTAATACTCTCAAAACAACCGACCGGATCATTATATCTTTCCCCTCTTAAAACAAACATTCGTCCTCGAACGTGCCAAGGATCGCCCAGAAGTCACCAAATCACGGAATGTATTCATCCTACATACACCCGCAGGTGATCCCATGTCACCCCAATCCACATAGGCCCGACGACACCATCTCAACAGACATTTTTTACTTTCGCCAATACCAATAAGCCTTAGAACCAAATTCCTCATCATCCCATCATTCCCAAAAGACCCGATACCCGCATCAACACACGGTACTAACCTCAACCAGTTACAACAACTTATGCCTACGCCCACAGGTCACAACCACACTACGTAACACATTACATGTATGCCCTTGACAACAACCCTAAGCACAACAGCTACCCATAACCAAGTCCAGCACATGCAATTTGCCTCACTTCCATTAGAACCCTGTTTCAAATCTTCACAACACTGGCAACGATGCAATAAATATGAAGAACTCACAATTATTTACCCGAATCAACAAATTACATCTAACGCCACCTGACACACACCTCGAAAGCTAAAACCCAGTAAGTTCGGCATGAATACAGCTAAATATGCAAGGAGGGACACATAAGAAAATTATCAAACAAGCCCGACAGGCATAACCCCCTATTAGTACCATTCTACGAATCAATTTAACAAGGAAGAATCAACTATATGAACAAATCGCAAGGATCTCATCCTGATATAACTTTACTGCGACCCGTGGCCCGGTTCAAACGTATCAAATCACATAAAGATGCGAGAATCCTATCCTCACTCTGAATCACCGGTAGCAGACACATCATACCAACTGAAACCTTTCACTAATTCAATTCTGCCGACAAAATGACAAAACATACTAAACTCTCACACCGGTAGAGCATCTAAATCACAAATCGTAACCAATCGCCTAGAGGCCACATCAAAACTACCGAAATAAGGAACATAAAGTCACTCAAAAAGGTCATGACTCTCAATAATGAATAAGAACAAAACGGTAGACATGGGATACCACTATATAATCTCCCAACCAGAATATACACATAGCCAGAGTACTAAATCACGAAACTCACTCACATGTGAAGCAAAATAGGAGTACTCCTCCTGAGAAGCAGAACCGAAACAAAATACGAATGATGCTCCTCTATAACAAATCAAAACCATACTTGTACGACATCATCTGGTGTAACTACGTCAAACCTACTATAGGAATCACATCAAAGGGTCGGGCCTCCCCCTATTGGGCGCCCTCTACTCGTCTGACCTGTACCCCAAGCCGGCGGTGCAGGGATATCAGCAGCCGAAACCGAACTCATAGCTTGAATACCCTGTTGTGACATATCTGTCCGGAGTCTGGGACAATCTCTCGCCATGTGGCTGGTATCTCCACACTCAAAGCAACTTATATGCTGACATGGCTGTGGAAACTAGGCGGTACGGGTACTCTGAGACCCATGGGTACCAGAAACACCATGCGAAGCCTGAAGTGCAAACTGAACGGGCGTACCCACAAAACCTCTACCATGCCGCGCTCTGCCTCTAAAATAAGGACCTATAGATCTCTCCGGTCTACGAGTCCGTTTAGCCTCCCTGTCCTCTCTTTCATGACCTTGCCTGCCCCTTCCTTCCTGGTCCCGTCTGTCCTCCCTCTCCCGAGTCAACATGTCCTATAATCCACTAGCGATCCCCACCACCTATTGGTATGCGATGTACATCTCCAACTCTCGGACAATGCTAAATCTGATACTTGGGTTGAGCCCCTAGATAAATTGACGAACCTGCTCTCGAACAGTAGCAACCAAGGCTGGTACATGCCGAGCCAAATTACTGAACCGGACTGCATACTTTGACACGGTCATAGATTCCTGGCGCAACTTCTCAAACTTTGCACGCCATGCATCTCTGAGACTCTGGGGAACATACTCCCTTAAGAACATATTCGAGAACTGAGTCCAAATGAGTGAAGCTGCCTCGGCCGGGCTACCCAAGTCGTATGCTCGCCACCACTGATAGGTCGCTCTTTTAAGCTGGAACATAGTAAAAGCAACCCCACTCGCCTCCACAATACCCACAGTGCGGAGAATGCGGTGGCACTCCTCTAGAAAATCCCGTGCACTCTCTGAAGCCAAACTATTGAAAGTAGGAGGGTCATACTTCTTGAACCTTGCAAGTCTAAATTGTTCTTCCTCAGATGCTGTGGCCCTCACCATGGGCTGAACTGGGACCACAGGTTGTGTCGCCATGACACCTGGAACCTGACCAACGTGAACTTGCTGCTCTAGAGTATAGACGGTGGAGTCTGAGTTCCTCCCCCGGTCTGTGAAGTAGCTGGTGCAACTGGAATCAACCCCGCCTGAGCCAATGTACCAAACATGCTCAGAAACTGTGCTAAAGTCTCCTGGAGTGCGGGGGTAACAGCAGGCACCTCTGGTACCTGTCCCCCAACCAGATCTACTGGCGGCTCCTCAACCGCTGCTCTAGTAGGTTCCCCAGGTGCGGCACGTGCTCCTCTTTAGCCTCTACCTCTGCCCCTAGTGACACCTGCTCCGGGGGCATCATCATCAGTAACTGCAGCTCGTGTCCTCACCATATGTGAGAGAATAGAATGATAAAACTCAAACTCCGGGATCAATAAACTCGCACAATAGGAATGAAGGAAGTGGAACTGTCCTAATAGTTTCGTAGCCTCTTGAAGATAAGTACAGATGTCTCCGTATTGTTCCACAAGACTCTACTAAACTTGCTTATGACTCGTAGCACCTATGAACCTAGAGCTATGATACTAACTTGTCACGACCCAAAGTTCCCTCCGTAGGATGTCGTGATGACACCTAGTCATAGGGACTAGGTAAGCCTAACATTTACTGAAATAATAACCGTATTTAACTAACGTCTGACAAATGCGAAATAGAAATCTCAATACAAATTTACAATCCCAAAACTAGGCAGTACAAGTCATAAGCTCTACTGAGTTTACTCGAAAGTAAACCTCTAAATACAATTATTTCGAAAATAAGAAAAAAAAAGTGCAAATACAATTTCAGAAGGTGACTCCGGAGCCTGCGAACGCAGCAGTAAATTTACCTTGAGTCTCCGCAGCAGGATCCGTACAACTAACTGGCGATCGACTGACTCCGAAATATCTGTATCTGCATAAAAATGTGCATAAGTGTAGTATGAGTACACCACAGCGGTACCCAGTAAGTATCAAGACTAACCTCAGTGGAGTAGTGACGAGGGACAGTCAAGACACCTACTGGACTAAATAACCTGGACTAGTATAGGTGCAGAACTAGCAGAGTACGATATCTCTAACAAACTTCGCATAATGAAAACAATAACACGGTGATTGCAATAGGAAATAAAAGCAACAATTAGCAGTGGGACACTACAAACAATAACACAGTAGAGTAAGCTGAACACAGTTTAAATCCGGTGAAAACAAATAAGGGAAAGACAAGTAGCAACTCAGTAAGAATAACCGCTATCACACCAAGTTTATCCAAAAACTTCTACGAGGTACCAAACCTCAGAATAATCACAATTCATGGGTCCCAATTCGGGAACCCTAATCACTTGGCATCCTGTGCCCTCATTTCAACTGGTAACTACACGGACGACTCACATGCCAAGAGAAAAATGCTCACATAGAAGGCAAGTGGACGAGGGTATGTATGAATGATCAATAACATTAGGATCCCCCTTCTTAAACAGATAGGGCTGATTAATTACGTGTATGCTTGTGCAAGTATTCTATCACAATTCAGGCCAAAAAGTAAGAGTAGAGGAAATGTACAACACATAAGGAACAACCCCCACAATTTGCACAAAGTAAAGCTCACATAAGTTAGGCATGCCACTACACAAATATCAACAACAACAATGCTCCCAAGCCATCTCAAGTCATCACCAATCAATCCCCCGACATAGCCCACCTTGTCTCGCCACGTGCACAATAATAAAGGTAATGCCCGTCTTGTCTCGCCGCATGTGCCTAATAGTATTCCCACCTTGTATTGCCACACGCGCAAATCCACATATATAACCCGCCTTGTCACGCCGCATGTGCAAAATCAATAGTAATAATAGCACGGCAGAAACCTCGTGCGAACACCCGACAAAACGTCCCAACAATAACACGTGCCAAGATCACAACATCATAATAGCCCTCGACTTAACAAACTAAGTACAATAGCAATAACCACAACAATGCATGGGAATACGACCAGTAAATCAATTTAAGAGCTTTCGAACACATAGAAACGGTAGAACAGACTCACAGAGAATAAACACAATAAAGAATACCACTCACAATAAGAATAGCTCAACAAGGAAGAGATAATATATAATAACGGTTCCACAAGTACAATTCAACAACAAGGAAGATAACGTGAGTCAATAATTCCAAATAAGGGTGATAAAACTATGATAAAGGATAATTACTTCATTTAGGGTGGAGCAACCACAAAAGAGATACAATAATTTCAATTAAGGATAAGCAATAAGAAAAAGATAGTGTGGCAGTCGAAGAGGTGAAAACTTCAGTTAAGGCACACAAGAGTCAAATAGGCAATAAAAGTGGAACATGAAGCAATTAATTCCAATTAAGACACGTAATGGTGAAACTAGTAAATGGGAAATTAAACATATCAAAAACAATTTCATATCTAGTGAACATAAGAACCTAAGAATCCTAAACGGTCAACTTTCCACAAATAAGTTCGGGCACGTACTCATCCCCTCACGTACACGGGCTTCGCATGATACAAGTAGCATAAAGGACTCAAATCCTAAGGGGTAATTCCCCCACACAAAGTTAGGCAAGATACTTACCTAAAATCTCGCTCAATCAATCGATACAGATGTCTTTCCCTCAATTTTCCAACTCTGAATGGCCCAAATCTAGCCAAATGAATTTACATAATATGAATACAATTACAAGAAACTAATTTAATTCATAAATCTACGACTTTAGCAAAGAATCGAAAAATCGCCCCAGAAAGTCAACCCGGGCCCACATCTCGAAAACGGGTAATAGTCACAAAATACGAACACCCACTCGACCACGAGTGCACCCATACCAAAATTAACAAAATCTGACACTAAGTCTCCACTCAATTCCTCAAATCAAACTCTCCAAATCCCTAACCTCAACCTCCCAATTTCCACCTTAAATACACACTAACTTGGTGAGAAAATCAATAGGAAAACATGATTATTGATAAAAAATCAAACACAAGGGACTTACCTCAAGAAACCCCTCTAAAAGGCTCTCAAAAATTGCCAAGACCCGAGCTCAAAAATGTTTAAAATGAGCAAAAATCGCGAACCCTTGCATTTAAGTGTTCTATCCTGCATTTCCGCTTCTCCGGATACATAGTCGCATCTGCAGCGTCGCAGAAGCGACAACTTGCCCGCATATGTGATTCCATCACTCCTGCGGTCGACCCTTCCACACCTGTGGAACTTTCGCTTCTGTGGTCCAAATCCCGCTTCTGCGCCAAAACGTCCCCTTCTTCGAACATGCCTCCCCAAGCACTCGTACGCTTCTGCGATCATTCTTCCGCAGAAGCGAATCCGCTTCTGCGGCCTTCACACTGCACCTGCGACCACTGGCCAATTCCCCTAGCCTTGCATCTGCGTTCTATTTCTCGCTTCTGCGGGCTCGCACCTGCGGTCATTCTTGTGCAGATGCGATTACACCAGAACGGGTGCCATCAACCATTCTCACAAGTCCAAATTTGATCTGTTATCCTTCCGAAACTCACCCGAGGCCCTCGGGACCTCAACCAAACATACCAAAAAGTCCTAAAACATCACACGAACTTAGTTGAGCCTTTAAATCACATCAAACAACGCTAAAAGCATGAATTACACATCAATTCAAGCCTAATTAACTTCAAAAGTTTCAAACTTCTACATCCGACGCCGAAACCTATCAATATAAGTCTGATTGATCTCAAATTTTCCACACAAATCATAATTGACATTACAGAACTATTCCAACTTTCGAAATCGGAATCCGACCCCGATATCAAAAAGTCCACCCCCGGTCAAACTTTCCAAAATTCATCAAATTTCAAACTTTCATCAATTGATGCTAAAATGACCTACGGACCTCCGATTCAACATCCGAACACGTTCCTAAAACCAAAATCACCTTACGGAGCTATTGGAACTATCGAAACTCCATTCTAGAGTCGTCTTTATATAGTTCAAACTACGGCCAATTCCTATGACTCCGACTTCCATTTTAGGGATTATGTGTCTCATTTCACTCTGAAAACAAATACAAATCCTCCCGGCAAGTTACATAATCACAAAGTGAGATAAAGGAAGCAATAAATAGGGGTTCGAGGCTAATACTCTCAAAACGACCGGCCGAGTCATTACAGATTTAGTCCTAGCAAATTCAGAGTATGTATGTTTTGTGGGTAATGCAAATAGGGGCCGGACTAATCAGTATGGGAACACTTACAATCCTAACTGGAGGAACCACCCAAACGTTTCTTGGGGTGGAAATCAAGGTGCTTAGAATCAGTATGGGCCACAAGCTCCTCAATAACAATATAGACCATCACAGACTGAACATACAATGAACTCAACGAGTCATATGGGGGAGATGCTAAAGAAATTGATGGCTGACCCGAAGGCCCGATTAACAACTATTCGAAATTTAGAGCGACAAATGGGGCAACGTTCAAGTGCCCAAAATACTCGACCAACTGGGGATCTTCCAAGCGATACTGAAGTTAATCCTAAGACATTTATTAATGTTGTGTCATTGAGAAGTGGAGATAGTTAGGAGAAGTCCCCTCAAAAAAGAGAAAGCAAGTGACTTTTTAGTGAAAAACAGGCCACCACAAAAGCGAAATCAAAAAATGTAAAGAAGTCAGAGAAGCCAGTTGAATAAGCGGTGGCAAAGCAACCATAACCAATAGTTGGGAGGTCACCACCTTCGTTCCCTCAAAGATTACAGAAAGTAAAGGATAATGTTGCTTACAAAAAGTTTCTTGATATTTTGAAGTAGGTGAAAATTAATATTTTGCTGATAGACATCTTGTAGAAAGTGCCCAAATATGCAAAATATATCAAGGACATAGTGGAAAATAAGGGAAGGTTAGCCGAGTTCGAGATTGTGGCACTCACTGAAGAATGTAGCTCAAGAATTCAAAGCAAGCTACCTCGATTGGTAAGCATGCAGTCGGGTCAGCTTTGTGTGACCTTGGAGAAAGCATCAATTTGATGTTGCTATCTATTTTCAAAACTACTGTGATTTTATAGTTAGCTGATCGCTCACTTTCTAATCCAGAAGGGATGATTGAAGATGTGTTATTCCAAGTGAGTTCTTTCATATTCCCTACTAATTTCATTATCTTGGACTATGAGCCTAACCGGGAAGTCCCATTTATTTTGGGGCGTCCATTCTTAGCCACGGGCCGAGCTATTATTGATGTGTGTGGGCAAGATGACAATGAGAGTGGATGATCGAGTGAAGGTATTCAACATTTATAAAATACTTAAATTGCCAGCCCACTATGAAGAGTTATCCATGATTTATGTGGTGGAAAGTGATGTGACTTCATTGGTGCCTTATATGAACCCTACAGACCCCCTGAACGAGCTTTGTTGGGGGATGAAGAAGAGAGTGAGATGTGTTGGTGAAAGAAATTGAGAAAGTCCTTAACATGTCTTACCGGTATGTCCATGGGATTCAGAGATTTGAAGAGTTGGATAGACCAGTTACTCTGACCCCTCCTAAATCATCTATTGAGAAGCTCTGAATTTGGAGCTTAAGCCTCTTCCAGCGCACTTGCGCTATGCCTATTTGGGGAGTTCTTAAACTTTGCCTGTAATTATATCATTCGGCTTGACCAATTTGCAAGAAGAAAAGCTGATAAGAGTGCTTCGTGAGCACAAAAGAGCAATTGGATGGACAATTGCTGATATTAAGAAAATCAGTCCATCAATTTGCATGCACAAATATTTTCTAGAAGATGGACACCGCCCCAGTGTTGAGAAACAAAGGAGGTTGAATCCTATTATGAAGGAGGTCGTGAACAAGTGATTAAGTGGCTTGATATAGGTTGAATCATCTTCCCTATTTCTGACAGCAATTGAGTAAGCCTAGTGCAATGTGTTCCTAAAAAGGGCAGGTTGATTGTGGTTAAAAACGAGAAAAATGAGCTAATTCCTACTCGCATCGTGACGGGGTGGAGAGTCTGCATTGACTATAGAAGGCTCAACAAAGCAACCCGAAAGGACCACTTATCACCTCTATTTATTGACCCAAGGGCAGGTTGGCCGGGCATGAGTATTATTGCTTCCTTGATGGTTATTCGGGGTACAACCTGATTGTCATATGCCCGAAGGATTAGGAGAAAATGACCTTCACGTGCCCTTATGGTATCTTTGCTATAAAGCGAATGTCATTCGGTCTTTGTAATGCACTAGCTACTTTCTAAATGTGCATGATGGCCATTTTCACTGATATGGTGGAGAAATTTGTAGAAATCTTCATGGATGACTTTTCAGTCTTTGGGTCTTCTTATGATGATTATTTGAAGAATTTGGCCAAGGCGTTGGCACAGTGTGAATAAACGAATTTGGTGCTAAATTGGAAAAAGTGCCATTTTATGGTGCAAAAGGGTATTGTTTTGGGTCATAGAGTATCGAAGAGTGATATTGAAGTTGATAAGGCGAAGGTGGAGGCGGTTGCAAAATTACCTCCACCCTTCTCTATGAAGGGTGTCCGGAGTTTCTTGGGACACTTAGGTTTTTATAGATGCTTTATTAAAGATTTTTCTAAAATTGCTACTCTATTGTGAAGGTTGCTTGAAAAGAATATGACTTTTAAATTTGATGAAGCCTATCTGAAGGAGTTCGAGGAGCTTAAGGAGAAGTTGGTGGCTGCCCCCATCATTGTGGCACCTGATTGGTCCTTGCCATTTGAACTTATGTGTGATGCAAGTGACCATTCTATTGGGGCAATGCTAGGCCAGAGGAGGGACAAGATGTTTTACTCCATATACTATGCGGGTAAGACTTTTGATGATGCACAATTGAATTACACCACTACCAAGGAGGAGTTATTGGTAGTTGAATGAGTCTTTGAGAAATTTTGGGCTTACTTGGTGGGAATAAAAATCATAGTCCACACCGATCATGCAGCAATCAGGTATCTATTTTTGAAAAAAGAATCCAAGGTTAGATTGATGCACTGGGTTTTGTTGTTGCATGAATTTGATGTTGAAATACGAGATCGGAAGGGAACAGAAAACCAAGTGGCTGACCACCTGTCGATGTTGGAAAATCATGAGCACGTGGAGGAAGGTAGACAAATTAAGGAGACATTTCCTGATGAACAACCTTTTGCCATCACCCATGACCCCGCCCCATGGTACGCGGACTACGTGAACTATATTGTGAGTAGAGTTCTTCCTCCTGATATTCAATCTAAGGCAGAAAGAGGTTTTTACATGATGTGAACTTTTACTACTTAGATGAGCCGTTCTTGTACCGGCAGTGTGCTGGTCAATTGACAAGGAGATGCATTTCGGAAAAAGAGGTGGAAGAAGTGTTGTATGACTGCCATGTCTCACCTTATGGGAGTCATCATGGAGGCGATAGGACAACTGCAAAGTTGTTGCAGTCGGGGTTCAATTGGCCAACATTGTTTAAGGATGCCGATGCATTTGTTAAAAAGTTTGACCAATGTTAGAGAACAACAACAATCACAAGAAGGCATAAGATGCCTTTGAATAATATCCTAGAGGTGGAGATTTTCGATGTGTGAGAAATAGACTTCATGGGACCATTCCCATTGTTTAAAGGAAATAAGTACAATTTGCTAGCGGTGGATCACGTGTCCAAATGGGTGGAGGTTGTTGCATTGCCAACCAATGATGCCAAGGTGGTGGCCACTTTTGTGAAAAAGAACATATTCTCGAGGTTTGGGACTCCACGTGCCTTGATTAGTGATGAATGAATACATTTCTATAATCGGTTGTTGAATAACCTTCTAGACAAATATGGGGTCCGCCACAGAGTTGCCACAGTATACCATCCACAAATAAGTGAAAAAGTTGAAGTGTCCAACAGAGAAATAAATTAGATACTAGAGAAAATAGTAAGTGTGAACAGGAAAGATTGGGATGTAAAGTTAGAAGATGCCTTATGGGAATATGGGACTGCATATAAAATACCAATTGGGGCATCTCCGTACAAGTTTGTGTATAGGAAGACATGTCATTTGCCGGTTGGACTTGAATATAAGGCGTATTGGGCAGTCAAGAAGTTGAATATGGACTTGGAAGTCATGGGCGAGAAGAGGCTCTTGAAGTTGAATGAGTTAGATGAGTTCATATTGCATTCCTATGAAAATGTTAAGCTTTACAAGGAGAAAACCAAAAGATGGCATGATAGGTGTATCAAGCCCCGTCACTTTAAACTCGGCCAAAAGGTACTAGTGTTCAATTCTAGTCTCAAGCTATTTCCTGGGAAGTTAAAATCAAGGTGGTCAGCTCCATTTGAGGTGGTGAGAGTCATTCCATATGGTGCAATCGAGTTACGCGCTCTAAATGGTGAAAGACAATTTTTGGTGAATGGGCAAATCGTCAAGCACTATTGGGGAGGTGTCATTAATCGCCAAAAGTCTAAAGTAATGCTCGCTGATGAGTGAGCAAGGCCATGCGTCATGTCGCAATGTTAAATCAGGCGCTTGTAGCTTAGTTTTTCTCTTTTTAGTTAGAGTAGATATAATTTTTATTTTTCTTTGTGGTCATAGAAATCGTAAGTAGGAATGGTATGGAATGTGTATAATAGATGTACAAAATGCTCGGGGGGGGTCATGGAATTATTGAAAAAACAATTTCGTAAAACCATCACCCAGGCCAGCGCGTCGCGCTGCCTTGCGCGCAAAACACAGATCAATTTCGCCCTCCAGCGTCAGGGCTAGCGCGACGCGCTGGGCTGGGGGGTCCAAGTATTTTTTTCCTTTTCGTTTTTCACTCTTTATTTAACCCATTGACACTTTGACCCCGACCCAGATACCCACTTTAACTCTCTTACTAACCCATACCCATTCCGAACTCAAATTAAAATAACCCTAACACCCTAATCCCCCTCAAACCCATTTCTCTCTCCCCGCTCTCTCTCAAACTCGGCTCTCTCACCCCGCTGCTCCCTCCCTTCCCCTCATTTTTTCTCTCTCTCACACATTACACATGTATGTTTCTTCTTCTCTATATCTTTTTTGTTTGTTTTTTGTAGTTATTAATCCCACCCCATTCCAAACGACCCCTATCCCTACTTTCCCCCTTAGTTCTTTTAGAAATTGAGTACATTGTGGCTAGTTGTTGGTGTGAAAACGAAATTGGTTGCTGAACTTGGTTGAGAATGAGTTACACGGAGTAGTAAACTACAATTACCTCTACTTCGTTCAAAATTTGGGAGGGTAAACATGTTCCACCATTGTTGAATTGAATTGCACACACTTGATGCCCACCACATGTTCGATAAAATGCTTGAATGAATATTTTGTACATCGGTGAAGTATGAGTAGCCGAGTGTTGTTGTATGTGATTTTGGGCTAAGTGTATGGTATTTGGGGGAGATTTTACATAGCCCAAAGATTGTGTTCAATGATCACCATGCCGTAATTACATTACTCATACCTTGTTGCATGTATCATGTATGTTGTATCATCTTGTTATAAGAAGTTAGTGTATTGTATTAGTTATAGTAATTGGGGATCATGTGTTGCTTGCTTGCACTAAGGCTAAGTCGTATTGCTATGGCCGATACTTGTTGTGTATGGGATAGCACTTGGAATACAATTGTGTGGCATGGGGAAGTCTTGAGTACCCATGGCCTTTATGGTGCAACACTTGTGCATTTGTATAATAACTATTATGAGTATATTGCGTAGAGTCTTTAGTTCTAAGTGTGGGTTCATCTTTGACTTTCACTTTAACCTTAGGCAGATTTTGACTCATTCTCACATTCAAGTTGATTGTTTTGTTGGTTGCAATAGATCATGACGGTGCTAGCAAAGAAAAAGGTGTGAGGAAGTCCTCCACTATTGCTCCCCCTCCTAAAAAGCGCAAGAAAGGCGATGGGTCATCTCGGCAATCCAAAGGGAAGCATGTTGCTGAAGGATCAAGAAGGGCATCTTCGGGACCACGACCCGTATTGATTTTGGTTTGTGAGGATGCTATCCAGTGGTATCACAACTTTGAGCCGTATGGGCGGTACGTATCTGAGATGGGGATCAATATGATCACTTTGGAGAGGAATTTCCCTAATGTGCTAGCCCGGCTGAAGAGTATGAAAATGGATAAGTTCATTGAGTGCCCTGGACATGCAAACCTAAGTATGGCAAAAGAGTTGTATGCGAACTAGAACGAGCACAGGTTCATGTCGTAGGTCAGATGGAAGGAAGTTCCATTGGACAAGGAGTCATTGTGCTAATTCTTAGGGGTTGACTATCCAAACCCGAGGAGTTTGCAAAAGTTTGTGAGGTTCCCAAGCTACAAAGCTATTTCTAACACTCTATGTGGCGTAGATTCTAATGCTAAGTGGACGGGGACAAATAATGGTACCCACAATGATCTACTCCAAATTGACTTCAACAGAACTGGCAAGGTATGATAGAACTTTGTGCAGGCTAGACTGATGCCAGTAGAGCACAACATCGGGTGCACACGAGCTAGGGTGTGCTTGATTTTCTTTCTGATGGCTGGGATTCCAGTCAATATGGGTGAGATTATGTTGGTGAGATGGCCTGCACACGGTTTGGGCAGAAGATAAAGAGATTTTTCTTTGGTAATTTGCAGACACAATATATGCTATCTCGGGAGGTACCTCAGTATCCTGGATATGATAAGCTCGGCTGCTCGGAATGAGCGGGAGGAGAATTTTAATAGGTATCTTTACGGTTCACTAAACTTGATGAGTCAGATGGGAGTAACTGATGAGGAGCGGATGCAGCTGCGCAATGATCTGTCTAGTGCTTCAAAGGAAATGTTGGGGATTGTGTCTGGTAGTCTCATTCACCTATCGGAGGATGAAAACACCAACAAGGGATCGGATGATGAGGATGAAATAGATGATGAGGTCACGGGGCCAATGGCTTTGATACCCTTTGGAGCAGATGATGATGAGCCCGGAGCTTCGGTTGGTGGGCATTCTGAGGAGAAAGGTTTTGAGTATGACCTGGATGGGTCCGAGTAGCAGGGAGTTTTTCTCTCCACCTTACTTTTGTTTTGAATTCTTATATGCATTGGGACTATGCATAACATAAGTGTGAGGTGGGAAACTACTTTCTGAGTGTAATTGTATAAAAAAAATTCATTAGTTTTTTAGAACCCATAGTTAGTAGCAGTTTAGTTTAGAGTAGTAGAAATTTATTGGGAAAAAATGAAAATAGAGAAAATAGAGAAAAAATCAAAAAAAACTGGGACTTTTCCCGATGATGGATCACTTGGACGGCTTTCTTGAGGGATTAAGGTCCGATTAAAAATACCAAAAAAATTCTTTTGCTTTTATTAGGATAGTTAGGTAGTAATTCCCTTGGTTTTTATTTGAGCACCAATTATTTTCTAAGGGTGTAACTCGAACCGGGTATTTTATTTTTTTAGGAGCAGGATAGGAAGAAAACTGAGTTGTTCTAGATACCTGTTGACATGTTTAGTGCCGGTACATTGGGCTATGGCATGTGCTCTGTCTTCCCATTATATTTGATTTGAAAGATGATGCCTAAGTGAAATAAATAGCCTATGTTGTGATGGCTGCTCTCAGTTTTTTGACTTGTATGTCATCTAGTGCATTATTGCTTAAAATTCTTAATTATATATGCTTGCTTGACTTGAGAGTTGAACAAAACCGTGTTGATTGAGTCATGTGCAATGTGTGTATGAGGATTCGTGATATTCTGTGCTATCTTGTGTAGTCTAGAACTTGCCCTGTGTGTTAATCAAAGCGAAATCAATAAGTTGTGCTAGTCTAGGAGATGACGTAGTAGTTCTTTGCTCGATCATAGATTTGCTTGTCACTTACAACTAAAAGTCTCACGTTGTTAGCTCCTTTGAGCTTATAGACCTTTTCCTTGGCACCCACATTACAAGTCGTATCCCTAATTTTGTTCTTAACTAAAGCTTGTTGAATCTTTTCCTCCGAAGGCATTTAGTCGCTAAAAGAAGTAAGGTGAAAGATTGGAAAATAACTTTTGATTGGAACCAGGGAAGCACCCACAAGGTGCACTAAAGTTATAAAAAGGCCACTAGCTGATAAACCTTAATGTAAGAAGTGTGTGCAGAAATAGAAAAAGAAGAACAGAAAAAGGCAAGGAAAGAAAATCAAATAATGTGGATATTCAAAAAGAGAAAAAAAAACACTTCCTAATCTTACTAATTCATGCTAGTGGGGATGTATGAGTGCTTAATTAAAAAAAGGGCTATGTTGTGTATGAGTTGTGGTAAGTGAATTGGTTGAGAAGAATATGTGCTCGACTTGTGAGTGTAGTGTATTAAAGTGTTTAAGAGGGTTAGTCACTATTCCTAAATGTATCCTACCAGTCCATTAGCCTACATTACAACCTGGAAAGACCTAATTGATCATAGACTTGGCTAACTTAGATTAGTAAAGATGTACACTAGGGGCAAGCTTATGGTACGACCACGGGATGCACATGAATTTGTTTGTAAAAGTGAGTGACTTTTGTTCAATTGTGTGATGTCCTTAATTTATGTTCAAAGCTAAACTTGAATGTGTGAACTATTTCTATATTCACTCTCTTGTTTGTTGGTGAGTGCACATGATCCCACGACGGATTGATAATGTTGTTAACTTCTCTTATTGGTAAGTGCGCGAGTTGAGAGTGCTTAATGGTAACAAGTCGGCTTTTGAGATAGGGTGGTTATGGGTATGTTGTTTGATTTGGTTGATATGAATTGTTTATACTTGGGCGTGTTGAAAACAGAAAGAATGTGAATTTCGTATGTTCATGCTTGATTGCCGATATCGATCATAGTCAAGGGTAGGGT
Source organism: Nicotiana tomentosiformis (assembly GCF_000390325.3). Taxonomy (NCBI): domain Eukaryota; kingdom Viridiplantae; phylum Streptophyta; class Magnoliopsida; order Solanales; family Solanaceae; genus Nicotiana; species Nicotiana tomentosiformis. The sequence continues at coordinate 106,057,868 of NC_090815.1, read as the reverse complement.
GTATGATTAAAAATTGAATTGCTCCTACATAGTTGATAGGTACATTGTTGGGGTGTAGTTGATAGTCCCATTTCTCGAAGGCGAGCAAGAATTTAAGTATGGGGTGTTGATATCGGCTTAAAGTATGTATATTTATATGCATATTGCCTCACATTTTAGTCATGATTCGGGGATTTTGGATGTGTGATGTAATGATTTATTCTAATTTGTGGTAGTTTTATGTGTAGGAGTCACCAAGATGCAATTTGGGATGAAAGTGCATGAGTTGAAGCAAAAAGAGAACAAAACGAAGAAAAAGAATCGCAGTATAGCGCCCAGGCCAGCGCGTCACGCTACTTGGGGCGCAAGAGATAATTCCAAATTATTTTGGCCAGCGCCAGGGCTAGCGCGAGGCGCTACCCTTGACGTTGGGTGATGGAAATTTTTCTATTTTGCTCGGGATAAGGTTTTGACGACCCTACACACCCCGACTCGTATAAAAAAAAGTCTAACCTATTTTGGAGGGAGAGACGCCATTTTGAGAGAAAAACACACACATGGAACACTCGGGAGCAAGGATTCTCAGTTTTTCTTCATCTTTCTTAGTATTTTCAACTATTCAACACTTACGAAATTGTTTAACTTTATCATGAGTGGCTAAAACCCATAAGTTTAGGGATTGTGATTTAGCCATGAATATTGTTGTTCGAAATTGATTTTAACTTGATTATAATTTGCTAATATATGCTTCTTTCTTCAATTTTGTGATTAATTGCTTAATTGTCTGGCCAACATTTAGCTTCTATTTACTATCTATGTTATGCTTGGGAAAGCTACGTCTAGATTAGGGAAGAATTAAATAGGGCATGATCTTAGCTCTAAGTGGGGGCGGATTTGTGGTTAGGATATGAATATACCTAGTCATCATGCTTAATTGAATATTATAATCTTAATGCGTTCTTAATAGATTGATTCCATAGGAATACATGTGTTAATCTATTTTGAATAGGCGAGTAGTAATTCGGAAGAATGCTACGAGAGCAATTACTCAATTAATTAACAACCATGAGCGAATTGTATGAAAGGGAGCGTTAATTAGAATGCAATAGGATTAGTAAATCGATCACAACCTTGGAATGTTCATCACTATTGAATTCTCAACAATCATTTTCTGCTTGATTTATTAGTAAATTGTTACGTTCATTGCTTAGTTATAATCACACTATTAAACTCTGATTGACTCGACTGAATAATAATTTTGGTGAAATTAGTAAGTAGTTAACATAAGTCTTTGTGGGTTTGGCACTCTTCTTGTCATTATATTACTTGTACGACCACGTATACTTGCGTGTGCGTTTGGGGGCAACACATAGATTTGATTGAAACTTGAAAAAAGAGTTTTTGAAGTTGTGTTAAAAATAATTTTTGAAAGTTGAAGTGTGTTTGGACATGCATTTTATTTGAAAAAAAGTTAAAATTTTGTCAGTGGAAGAAAATTTTTTATCCAAAAACTTCCCTAAACCGGTTTTTGGGAACTTGAAATTTTTTGAAATTTTTTTTTCCCAAAACATGATCAGATTTTATAAACAAATAATGTTTTCAATTTTTTTTTGAAAAATAAAGCCAAAATTTATGGTCAAATGGGAGCTAATTGGTGCTCAAAAGTACTTTTCGAATTAATTAGTCAAACATACAATAATATAGCTTGGCCTTTTTTAGCGGTGAAAAAGAAATACTATTTGCATCTTTTCGGAGTTGTATTTCTCCTCTACAATTACTAGGTACTAATTGAGTGACTCAACAAAAATGCGTGAAATCAGTAATATATTTAGAAAAGTTATGAATGGGTAGCTTATTATTTAAATAAAATTTTCAAGTAGTTAATTCAGTTAATAATGACTAAAAGTTCACTTTAAGCCCACTATCAAATTTTCCTAGTGTCTCAACGGGTTTAACAAGGGATTTAAACTAATGGGAACTCATTGTAGACATGTAATTTTTTACTCTACCTAATTTTTACACTGTTATATTGTTTAAATATTTCTCTTGGGTCTAATTTTGAATATTTTTATGAAAACTACAAAAATAGAGTCACATTTTAGATAATACAAGTTTTGTTTTTTATTTGTAAAAGAAAGAGAAATTTTGACAAAAATATATTTTCTTTTAATGTAGGTTAAAATAAATAAGTCATTGACCTTATTATTTTGTCTTAGGGACCTTTAATTTTAGTCTAACTAACTGATTTTTTTCTATTTTCTTAAGTCTAGAAATAGTTGGTTATTACTTACCCTAACATTCTTATCTTTGTCTTTTGGTTTATCTTAAACAAAACAAAAAATTGGAAAGAAAACAAATTACCACGAAGAGTAAGAATCCACAACAAACTCACCTCCCACCTTCACACTAGTATTACAGCACTCCACACAATATTCTTTCACTCACAATAAGTTTTGGAAAACTAAATATATTACGCTGATCTGATTCCATGAATATTTATTGAGTCACCCAAATGAATATATTACGCTCATTTGCATACTTAATCAAAGAAAAATCTTAATCCAAAGTTCCAAACCCCACAAGCAAAAGGAAAGGAAAAAAAGAAGAAGAGAAAAATCTCAAAATGTTCAAGCAGTCACCATCCTCCCTTTTTCTTGCAATTCTATTTATAGCCATCAATTTTGCAGCCCTTGTAGCTGCAACAAATCATGTAACAATCTTGGAATTATACATGCATGATATTTTTGGAGGCAGTAATCCTACGGCTAGGCCAATAAAAGTTGAAAAAGTAAAAAATAATTAACATACTGCAAAATGAAAATAAAGGGAAAAAATGAAAGAAAACTAAATGGGGAGGGGAGGAGCGGGGCAGGGCAAAATGTTTTAAAAAGCTAAACGGGGCAGAGTAGGGCGGGTCAAAATCTTAGCGGGTCGAGGTTTGCTCTGCCCCGCCCCATTTACATCGCTAAATAACTGGTTTATTTGGCAACATTTATAGTGGCCACCTGGTTTTCAACCTCCAAAAGAAGGTGTAACAATTCCAAAAAGCCAATGGTGCCATGTAAACCGTTCAATATCAACGTGTGTTTCATTAGGAACAATATTTGCTAACAAGAATGGACAATCTGTGAATTCACACCTAATTAGGCCTTAGAAATTGTAACGAATTCATGACTTCATCCCCTGAATTAGGTAATGTTAGACATGCAATTTTTTACTGTCCAAACATAATGTTTCTTTTATGTCTCACTTTAATTTTGAGCTTGATTTCATTTTGAGGAACCTGAAATGTGCAAAATTGTTACCATATTTTTTCAATAAGGAGGTTTTCATGACATTGTTGTTTCTGAAACCAGTCAGATGATCATGACTTTAAATATGAGTTTCTACGTGAAAACTGATTTCTGTACTGAATACTGAAACACATTGGGCGCTTTTCTTCTCATCATTGTATACGGTTAAAACCGAGCCCATCCAATTTTTCTATTTGACCGGAACCAGGGAGCTGCATCGAAAGTTGGCCCTGTAGTGGATCAGATCAAGGTACGAGCACAAGGTACCAAGTTCGGGATTCGAGGTACCTGTCGAGATCGAGGACATCAGTGATCAAGACCGAATGAGACAGGCATCGAGCAAGATCGAAGATAACATAATAACAGAAAGACGAAATATCCGTGACTGGTCGAAGATCATGGCGAAAATCTCGGAACGGATCAAATTAGGAACGGTTAATTAGCTAATCATGGGATTTCCTTCTGTAATTAGAGTTATACCATAAGTAGAATTCCTCTACTATATAAAGGGGAGTATTAACCATTTGTAAGATATATTGTTCTCGCATAAAAAAGTCAATATAACGCTCTCTTTTTAGCTTATACTCTCTTGTTCATCAGCTTGCTTTATTTTTAACTATTTTGGTATCAATCAGTTCGTGGGCACCCTAGCTCGAGGGTTGAATTCCGTTTCAACACCGGTTCGCTTTACTTTATAGTTCATTTATGTTATTAATCTTCACATTTATCAATTGGTATTATGTGAAATTATGTGTTCTTAAAACAACATTATAAGTTTAATTGTTATCAAATTTTAAGGGTAAATAGTTTGACGCCCACCGTGGGGCTAAGGATAATAGTGATTGCTTAATACTGATTCTGATAACACACACTGTTTTACATTTATTCTTGTAAAAATCTTTATTTTCAGGATAAATATGTCAAACTCACAATCAGTGCCTACACACGGTGACAACGACCTTGGATTTCACGGAAAAAATGACAATATAGCCGCCCCAGGGATCGAGGTGCCTCAGGCTGACCTCGAGGGAACACCAACTGCAAATCCCGTCGATGTCAGTTCACATGTCGCCCTAAATGCAAATTTGGGTGTTGATCCCGAAGGTAGCGTACGCAGGGAATTTCGATTAGGTGGTCGAGGTACGCAGGGCGGAGAAGTTGGTGGACTTAGCCTCCAATTGATATTCGAAATGTTACAGGCTCAACAAGGCGCTATAGCACAACTACAAAATCAACACCGAACACCAAGTAGGATCAAACCAGAAGTCGTCCACAGGACCGAGCCTGTGCTGGAAAGGTCGAACGCCAACGAATCGGGGACTAACTCCACCATTATGAAAACGCTCGAGGAGCTCACTAAACGGATTGAATCGGGAGAAAAGGAAATCGAGACAAATGACAAGAAAGTAGAGACTTACAATTCCCGGGTTGACCAAATACCGGGGGCACTGCCGATTCTAAAGGGTATGGATTCAAAGAAATTCGTACAGAAGCCTTTCCCTCCAAGTGCGGCACCGAAACCCATTCCGAAAAAATTTCGAATGCCACAAATTCCTAAGTACAATGGGACCACCAACCCTAACGAGCATGTCACTTCTTATACATACGCAATAAAAGGGAATGACTTCGAAGACGATGAGATCGAATCTGTTCTACTGAAGAAATTTGGAGAAACCTTGTCGAAAGGAGAAATGATATGGTACCATAATTTGCCGCCTAATTCTATCGATTCCTTTGCCATGCTTGCAGACTTCTTCGTAAAGGCACATGCCGGAGAAATAAAGGTTGCGACTAGGAAGTCGGACCTCTTCAAGGTAAAACAAAAAGACAACAAAATATTGAGGGAATTCGTATCTCGGCTCCAGATGGAACGCGTGGAACTACCACCGGTCACAGGCGATTGGGTTATTCAAGCCTTTACTCAAGGTTTGAACGAACGAAGTTCGGTGGCATCACGACAACTAAAGCAGAATTTAATTAAATATCCAGCGGTAACCTGGGCCGATGTACATAATCGGTACCAGTCAAAGATCAGGGTCGAGGATGATCAATTGGGGACCCCTTCCGGTTCCGTTTATCCAAACAGGCCCGTCAGCCGAACTCAAAGGGATATCGACAGAGAACCCCGATCGAACAGAGATCAGTATCAACCATACAATATAGATCGTAGAAATAGCAGCCCAGGATGCAATCCCATCCAAAATGATCAAAGGAACGATCGAGGACAAAGCTCTCGAGGGCTTATGAGAAAAAGTGGCTTCGATAAACATGCCGATCTCACAGAATCACCACGATTATCAGAATACAACTTCAGCATCGACGCATCAGGTATTGTGTTAGCCATTGGGAGAATCAAAGATACTAGATGGCCCAGGCCCCTACAAACCGATCCATCCAAAAGAAACCCCAATAAAATATGCAAATACCATGGTACACATGATCATAGAATCGAAGACTGCAGACAACTAAGGGAAGAGGTGGCCCGTCTATTCAACGAGGGTCACCTTCGAGAATTCTTGAGCGACCGAGCTAAAAACCATTTCAGAGACAGGGATGCAAATAGGAAAAACGATCAGGAAGAACCACAACACGTGATTCACATGATCATTGGTGGGGTCGATATTCCACAAGGGCCCGTGTTCAAACGCACTAAAGTATCAATCACCAGGGAAAAACGAACTCGAGACCATGTGCTAGAAGGCACTTTGTCATTCAATGACGAGAAAGCAAAAGAGGTATCTCAACCCTACAATGATGCTTTGGTAATCTCTATCCTTATGAATAAAATTCAGGTTAAACATGTTTTAATTGATCCAGGAAGATCGACCAATATTATTCGATTGAGGGTCGTGGAGCAGCTCGACCTACAAGATCAGATCGTACCCGCAACTCGGATTCTCAATGGCTTCAACATGGCGAGTGAAACAACTAAAGGTGAAATCATCCTACCAGTAAATGTAGCCGGAACTATTCAAGAAACAAAGTTCCATGTGATCGAGGGCGATATGAGATACAACACACTGCTCGGAAGACCTTGGATTCACAACGTGAGGGCGGTCCCCTCAACCCTTTACCAAATGCTGAAGTTCCCAACACCGGATGGAGTAAAAACGATGTATGGGGAATAGCATGCTTCCAAAGAAATTTTCGCGGTCGACGAAGTAACACCGGTATCGGCACTTCCGTCAACAAAGGGATCGAAGTCCAAAGAAAAACAGGAAGCTAAATAGCAACCACAGCCACCAGCTTCGACTCAGTCGGGGAAGCAGGGAACGAATGAGGACGATGACTACTGGATCCCTCGATCCTTCATAATCCCAGAGGATTCCGATTCCACCAAATCGACAGTCTAGGAACTGTAGCAAGTCATACTGATCGAGCATCTACCCGATCGAAAGGTATACCTAGGTACGGGGTTAACCCCCGAGCTCAGGGAAAACTCATTAAATTTCTTATCAATAATATGAATTGTTTTTCTTGGTCCCACCTAGATATGACAGGGATCCCGCCAGAGATCACTACACATCGACTGAGTTTGGACCCGAAGTTCCGCCCGGTAAAACAAAAGAGAAGGTCCCAGTCCGAGGTAAAACATGCATTCATCAAGGGCGAGGTAACCAAACTTCTCAAAATAGGATCCATTCAGGAGGTAAAATATCTTGAATGGTTAGCAAACTTAGCCGTAGTCCCTAAAAAGGAAAATAAACTCAAAATGTGTGTAGACTATAAAGATTTAAACAAAGCATGTCCTAAATACTCTTTTCCTCTGCCGAATATCGATCGCACGATCGATGCCACGGCCGGCCATGATATCCTTAGTTTTCTCGATGCCTACTCCGGGTACAATCAAATACAAATGAACCCGGAGGATCAGGAAAAGACTGCGTTCATCACTAAGTACGATACCTATTGTTATAATGTAATGCCGTTTGGACTAAAAACGTTGGTGCCACTTATCAACTCTTAGTAAATCAAATGTTCTAAGAACAAATAGGTAAATCAATGGAGGTTTATATTGACGATATGCTAGTTAAGTCCCTGCGAGCAGAGGACCATTTGACACATTTGCAGGAGACCTTCGATATACTAAGGAAATACAACATGAAGCTCAACCCGGAGAAATGTGCATTCGGGGTCGGCTCGGACAAGTTCCTCGGCTTTATAGTATCAAATCGGGGGATCAAAATCAACCCCGATAAGATCAAGGCAATCGAAGACATCACAGTCGTGGACAATGTTAAGGCCGTACAAAGATTAACAGGGCGCATAGCCACCCTAGGCCGATTCATCTCGAGGTCTTCAGATAGAAGTCACATGCTCTTCTCACTGCTCAAAAAGAACAGTTTTGCATGGACCCCGGAATGCCAACGAGTATTGGAAGAATTAAAATGGTACCTCTCGAACCCGCCACTGCTTCATACCCCGAAAGTGGACGAGCGACTCTACTTGTACTTAGCAGTTTCGAAAATCGCGGTAAGTGGGGTCCTAGTTCGAGAATAGCAAGGTACGCAATTTTCTGTTTACTATGTTAGTCGAACTTTAGGTGAAGCCGAAACCCGGTACCCACACTTAGAAAAATTAGCGCTTGCCCTAATAAGCGCCTCTAGGAAATTAAAATCATATTTTCAGTGTCACCCGATCTGTGTGATGACTACTTATCCCGTTCGCAATATTTTGCATAAGCCCGAACTTTCGGGCCGATTGACTAAATGGGACGTCGAGATTAGTGCATACGATATCAAGTATCGACCCTGAACGACCATCAAGTCTCAAATCTTAGCGGACTTCGTGGTCGACTTTACGCCAACCCTCGTACCCGAGGTCGAAAAAGAACTATTATTAAAGTCGGGTACATCATCAGGGGTGTGGACCCTCTTCACAGACGGCGCTTCGAACGAGAAGAGGTCCGGGCTTGGCATCGTTTTGAAGCTGCCCACGGGTAATACAATTAGACAAGCTATCAAAACTTCCAAGTAAGCTAACAATGAGGCCGAGTATGAGGCCATGATTGCAGGTCTCGAGCTAGCTAAAGGTTTGGGAGCAAAGGTCATCGAGGCCAAATGTGACTCCCTGCTTGTGGTAAACCAAGTCAACAGAACCTTCGAGGTTCGAGAAGATTGAATGCAGAGGTACTTGGACAAATTATAGGTGACTCTACATCGGTTTAAAGAATGGACCCTACAACATGTGCCTCGAGAACAAAACAGCGAGGCCGATGCCTTTGTAAATTTGGGGTCATCAGTCGAAGACGACGAGATTAGCTCGGGGACTGTCGTACAACTTTCAAGGTCAATAATCGAAGAAGGCCACGCCGAAATCAACTCCACAAGTCTGACCTGGGATTGGAGGAACAAATATATCGAGTACCTAAAGAACGGGAATCTTCCATTGGATCCTAAGGAATCGAGGACTCTATGTACGAAGGCCGCACGATTCACATTGGCTGAAGATGGAACACTATATAGAAGGATGATCGATGGACCATTGGCAATATATTTGGGACCAGGAGATACCGACTATGTCCTACGAGAAATCCACGAGGGCACCTGCGGAAATCATTCTGGTGTCGAATCATTGGTTCACAAAGTCATCAAAGCAGGATACTATTGGGTCGAAAGGGAAAAAGATATAAAAAAGTTTGTTCGAAAGTGCGACAAATGTCAAAGGTATGCGCCAATGATTAACCAACCCGGAGAGAAACTCCACTCAGTCTTATCCCCATGGCCATTCATGAAATGGGGAATGGATATCGTCGACCCTCTACCATCGGCCCCAGGTAAAGCTAAATTTATTTTGTTTATGACTGACTATTTCTCTAAGTGGGTTGAAGCATAGGCTTTTGAGAAAATTAGAGAGAAAAAAGTCATAGACTTCATCTGGGACCATATCATATGCCGATTCGGGATGCCTGCCGAGATCGTATGCGACAATGAAAAGAAATTCGTCGGCAGCAAAGTGACAAAGTTTCTTGAAGATCACAAAATAAAAAGGATCATGTCAACGCCATATCATCCTAGTGGGAACGGACAGGCCGAATCGACAAACAAGACCATCATTCAAAATCTAAAGAAAAGATGGAACGACGCTAAGGGAAAATGGAGAGAAATATTGGCCGAAGTCCTTTGGGCGTATCGAACAATGCCAAAATCCAGTACAGGAGCAACAACGTTGTCTTTAGTATATTGCGCTGAAGCTCTGATCCCGGTTGAAGACAGGGAACCCAGCATCAGGTTTCGATATGCAACGAAAGAGTCAAATCAGGAGGCTATGAATACAAGCCTTGAATTGCTAGATAAAAAACGGGAAGCCGCCCTGGTTCGAATGGTCGCACAGAAATAGCGAATCGAAATGTACTACATTCGAAGAGCCAATCTTCGACACTTTAAAATTAGGGACTTGGTTCTGAGGAAGGTCACCATCAATACTCGAGACCCAAATGAAGGAAAGCTTGGCCCAAACTGGGAGGGACCATATCAGGTCCCCGATATCATCAGAAAGGGATCCTACAAACTTAGCCCGATGAATGGCGAACAATTACCAAACAATTGGAACATATCACTCCTCAAACTATATTACTGCAAAGGTACGACCTTCTCCACTTTCGTTTATATTTTATACTAACTATTTGCAGGTGTTTAATCGAAGACATCAAAGGATTCTTCAAACATAAAGTCCTTAGGTCTGAAAGCACGTGTTGCACTCTTTTTCTCTTAGATAGGGTTTTTTCCCAAATGGGTTTTTTCGGCGAGGTTTTAACGAGGCAACCATTGTTCGTTCTAACTTAGAGCAATACAACAGTATCCGAGGCTCCTTTACAATCAACCTCGAATACTGAGGGGCATCACCCTCAGATAGTTAAAAGGAAAATACTTCGTGCCAATAGGGTCTCGATAGGTAAAGTTTGTAAGGGTCAAACGGTCGAACAAACCATGCCCATGTAGATTACTCGAGCCCATGCAGATTACTCGAGCCCTAATGGCAAACATGTACGCATGTTAATCTATTGAAAAAATATTTTTCCTTGCCAGATATTTCATGCCTTAGAGAAATTTTTACTTTACAATGTTGTGCTTGTAATCTATTGTGGAAACTGGCTTAAGGGCCGGTCATAACTAAAGTTCGAACAATTGACCCCGCACTCGGGGACTGCCATCCAAAAAATTGACATGATCGAATTACTAAAACCTTGAGATCGTAAGACCTTAAAAAGGCAATCCTCGATTTTATAGGCCACGACCACTCATCTCGGGGACTGATACTTCGAACAAGTTCGAAGTATAACAGGGGAACAAGCCCAAAAGGCGAATCCCAAGCTAAAGGCTACGACCAAATTAACACGGTTCGGAGACGTTCGATTTTCGTTATAAAACAGGCCTTCGAATATTTTCATAAACCGGTTAAAAAGGCTACCCTCGGCTGAATTACTAAGGGTCTCGATAATATCAACCCTCAAAAACCCTAATGGGTACAAAGTCGTTCTAACTCTCGAACAAATTCTTTATTTTATGCTAAGGCATTACGAAACAAAGGGTCTCGATAATATCGACCCTTGAAAACCCTAATGGGTACGGAATCGTTCGAACTCTCAAGAAAATCCCTTATTTTATGCTAAGGTACAACATATTTTATATGATTAAACAATAAACGTTTCAAGCCGAAAAGTGGGAGAAAGCCATTCTTTTTACTATGGCCGTATCAGCCTAATTCAAGAGCCAAAAGGGCAATGTTATTTTTGAGTTCGAGAAATCATCCTCACTCAATTAAAACCTAAGGGTCACCCTACTCCGAGTTCGAGCAAGTACTCACTCGATTAAGACTACACTAGTCCAGCTTCGATCAAGTTTCCTAAGCCTCGAACTTATGAGATAAATTTTCATAAAGTATGAATGAAACAGAATTTTCACGAGGCAGGATATAGAATAAAGACAAGTTAAAGAGAAAAAAGATCATTTATATATACAAAGATATTTACAAGGACCGATCAGGGTCCCACACAAAAAATCAAAAAAGAAAAAGTCTAAGATTCCTAATTTTCCTCAGGGGCAGCTTCTTCTCCATCGAGATCCTCCCCATTCTCGGACTCGCTCTTGCTGCCATCATCATCATCAGAAGAAGAAGAGGCCAGCGCTCCAGCATCAGCTTCATGCTCTCTAGCCTTTATTATCTCGTCAGTAAGATCAAAACCTCAAGCGTGGATCTTCTCGAGGGTTTCCCTCCGAGATTGGTATTTGGTGAGTTCAGCAATCCAATGTGCTTGAATTTGAGCGGTCTCAGCTGCCTCTCTCGCTTGGACTTAAGCGGCTTCAGCATCAGCCAGGTAGACGACCACGATTGCATCTGCCTTAGCCTTTACCTTTTCGGCTTCAGAATTGGCCTTTGCAAGTTTGGAAGCCAACCTAACCTCGAGCTCCTCTATTTTCTTTGCCTGAGCCGAGCTCTTCTCCTTCATGCCTCGAAGCTGACTTTCGACTGATGACAATTGGGCTCGAGCAGTCTCTTTTTCTGCAGCAAAGGGGTCCATACTTTCTTTCCACCCCAAGGTCTCCGCCTTCATCATGTTGAACTCCTCGCAGAACTGCTCAATCCTCTCGACCTTCTACTGCAGCTGTGAGATTGAAATGTTACCCACCGTTCCCAAATCAAGCCCATGAGCATTTAAGATTTTTATTACTTGCTTGATCAAGTCGGTCTGATCTTTGTGAATCGTGGCCAACTCGGCTCGGAGGTCCTTGATCGTTTCTTATTTTTGCCCACCGAGAAGGTTGAGGGCATTCCTCTCCTTGGTAAGCCTTTGTATAACAGCCTCGTACCAACTCAGCTCAGCTCGAGACCGAGAAAATGCTTTCCGATGAAGCACTGAGGCCTACGCATAAAGAAGAAAAGAAGTTAGACAGGAAGAGAAAAATGAACACAAGTGTAATACCAACAAGGGGAGTTAAGGCTTACCCGATTCAGAGCTTGTTGTACTTCGTTGAAAAGGCTCGATACCTTGCCCGAGTCCTTCCTCGAGACCTCCAATTCGCTCAGGCCGGTAGCATCTTCGACCCCAGCAAAGTAATCACGAAAGGGGTCCTCCCTTTCCGTGAGCTCTTTCGATGGAGGGGGTCTTCAAGGCCCGAGCCTCTTAAATCATCTCCTTAGAAAATGAGGGGAGCAGCGGGGAGCCTCCAATTTCTATTGCCCCAAGTGGATCACTTTGGGCATTCTCTTCATCTCGAGGGGCCTCGAGGCCAACCCCTACAGTCGTACCTACCGTTAGCTCATTATGGTGGGAGGCATCTTTAATCCTCGATGACTCGGGGACTTCGCCCAAGTCTCTTCCCGAGACCCCCCATCTCGAGATGGAGTCTCTGCAGCCTTCACCAATTCAGTGACCTTTGGGGCCTCGGTGCTCATTCCTACTCGAGCCACCAGCCCAGAGTTGTCATCTTCCTCTTCTTTGTTTTCCTCCCTTAGATGCCGAACAGAGTCTTCGGTCAGAAGGATGATGTTCTTCTTCGGCTTACGAGCCTTCTTCTTCTTAGGTTCTGGATCCTTGGAGGTTGAGATCTTTTTCCTCTTTTTGTCCTTCGCCGGTTTCGGTGCCGGGATTGAAGCCTCCTCCTCACCAGATATGGGCTCATGATAGCATCTTTGCCAAGGCCTGTATGAAAGGAAATTAAGTAAGAAATACTTTAACAAAATCATCAAAGACGTGGAAAAGGGGCTTACCATGATTTTTGGCCTCCCATCGGCCCTTGGATAAATAGCGCCATGAGCACTCGGCATACGTAAAAGTCGAGGCTAGGTCCCGAACCCAGCTCTTGAGGATAGGAATTGCATCGGGAATCCAAGTGACCGCTACATCACGGAAAAGGATATCGATGAGAAGAAACAAAGGAGAAAAACAATAAATAGGAGCTAACAATGGGATTGTACTTACGCTTCATATTCCATTTCTCGGGAAATGCCATCTTCTCGGCCGGGATTAGGTCGGAAGTCCTCACTTGAATGAACCGGCACATCCAGCCTCGGTCCTTGCCATCATCTATACTCAAGAAGAGCACCTTGGTAGCCCAATGCTGAAGTTTTATTAACCCGCCTCGATAGAGGCGGGGGCTGTACCACCTGATGAGGTGGTCAAGGGTGAAAGGCATCCCCTCGAATTTGCTCACGAAATATCAGAGCAGAATAATAATCCGCCAAAATGAGGGATGGAATTGACCTAGGGTTATTTGATACTTATGGCAGAAATCGACGATAATGGGATCGAGGGGGCCCAGCGTAAAAGGGTAAATGTAAACACTCAGAAACCCTTCCACGTGGGTAGTAATGTCTTCCCCGGGGGCTGGAATCACCACCTCTTTGCCTTCCTAGTTGTAGTCTTTTTTTACCTGCTTAAGGAAGATCTTAGTTATAGAGCATATATACCTCGACATTGGCTCTCATCGACCAGGGACCGACGAAGTTTTGTCGGTCCTAAAGTCAGAAGTGAGGACGCACCCCCCGAGAACACACTTCTCAGGGCGCGGCTCCACCGGTGTTTTGTCGCTGGCCGACTGCGATGAAGAAGCGCTTTCCTTTTGAGGAACAGTTTTTGACGTTTTTACCATTTAGATTTGAAGTTAAAAATAGATAGAGATTATAAGATTTGGTGTTCTAAGAAGAGGTTAGCAGTGAAAATCGTAGATTTGCAGATGAAGAACTTAGAAGATGTAAAAATCTTTGGAGATTAGAAAAGGTTGAAGGTAAAGTTTGAAAGAGTGTAAAAAGAGGCCTATTTATGGGATTCATGGCGACGGTTCAAGGGCACTAGTGGCCGACCACCAACTGATACACATTAATAACTTGGGAAACTGTACCGACGGGACGTTTCGGTCACTTCCGTCGCTTACATCACGATGGTGATGTCATGGCAGGTCGAGGTAAAAATCAAAGGCTCAATTCGTTTCTTGGCATCCTGAATCGACATATGAAGTGATCCCAAATGAAGTCGATGACTTCCTTCTCCCTAACTTTCGCGAAAGCCAGCGCTTCAACCCACTTAGATAAATAGTCAGTTATAAATAAAATAAATTAAGTTTTACCTGGTGCCAATTGAAGGGGGGCCAACGATGTCCATTCCCCACTTCATTAATGGCCATGGTGACAAGACCGAATGGAGTAGTTCCCTGGGTTGGTGAATCATTGGTGCATGCTTTTGGCATTTGTCACATTTTCGAACAAACTCTTTCGTATCTTTTTCCATGTCGATCCAGTAATAGCTGGCTCTGATTACCTTTTGAACTAAAGATTGAGCACCGGAGTGATTTCCGCAAGTGCCTTCGTGAACCTCCCTTAGAACGTACTCGGTGTATCCCGGTCCCAGACATTTTGCTAATGGACCATCGAACATTCTTCTAAACAAGGTTCCATCTTCGGTCAAAGTGAATCGTGCTGCCTTCGTGCGCAGGGCCCTCGATTCTCTCGGATCTAAGGAAAGCTTTCCGGTTTTCAAATACTCTATGTACTTATTTCTTCAATCCCAGGTCAAGCTCGTGGAATTTATCTCGGTGTGACCTTCTTCGACTACTGACCTCATGAGTTGCACGACGGCCCCTGAATTGAGTTCGTTGTCTTCGATTGATGACCCTAAGTTTGCGAGGGCATCAGCCTCACTATTTTGATCTCAAGGCATATGTTGCAAAGTCCACTCCTTAAATCGGTGCAAAGTTACTTGTAACTTATCTAGGTATCTTTGCATTCGGTCATCCCTAACTTCGAAGGATCCGTTAACCTGATTCACTACAAGGAGGGAGTCACATTTGGCTTCGATCACCTCCGCTCCCAACCCTTTGGCTAGTTCGAGACCTGCAATCATGGCCTCATATTCGGCCTCGTTGTTAGTCAATTTCACAGTTCTAATAGATTGTCTAACCACATTATCTGTGGGTAGTTTTAGTACGATGCCGAGTCCAAACCCTTTCGCGTTCGAAACACCGTCCGTGAAGAGGGTCCAGATTCCTGAGGATGTATTCGAATTTATCAATAGTTCTCTTTCAACCTCGGGTACTAGGGCCGGCGTGAAGTCAGCTACGAAGTCTGCCAAAATTTGAGACTTAATTGTTGTTCCGGGTCGATATTCGATATCATACCCGCTGATTTCTATGGCCCATTTGTCCAACCGTCCTGAAATCTCGGGTTTATGTAAAATACTTCGAAGTGGATAAGTTGTTACAACACATATGAGGTGACATTGAAAGTGTGATTTTAGTTTCCTAGAGGCACTTATCAAAGCGAGCGCCAATTTTTCTAGGTGGGGATATCTAGTTTCGGCCTCACCTAAGGTCCGACTGACATAATAAATGGGAAATTACGTACCTCATTCTTCCCGGACTAGGACTCCACTTACCGCTACCTCAGATACTGTCAAATATAAGTAAAAATGTTTGTCTTCCCTTGGTGTGAGAAGCAGCGGTGGGCTCGATAAGTACCGTTTAAGCTCTTCCAAGTCCTGCTGGCATTCCGAGGTCCATGTGAAATTATTTTTCTTCTTTAGCAACGAGAAACATCGGTGCCTTTATCGGAAGACCTCGAGGTGAATCGCCCCAGGGCGTCCATGCGCCCGGTTAACCTCTACACAACCTTTATCCTGTCTACTACCGTGATGCCATCGATAGCTTCGATCTTGTCGGGATTAATCTCGATTCCTCGGTTAGATACCATGAACCCAAGGAATTTGCTGACCCGACCCCAAATGCACATTTTTTCGGGTTTAGCTTCATATTGTATTTCTTCAATAGATTGAGAGTTTCTTGCAAGTGTTTTAATGGCCCTCTGCTCGCAGGGACTTAACTAGCATGTCATCAATGTAAACTTCCACAGATTTCCCTATTTATTCTTCGAACATCCGATTTACTAGCCATTGATAAGTGGCACCAATATTTTTTAATCCAAATGGCATTACATTGTAGCAGTAGGTACTATACTTAGTGATGAACAAGGTCTTTTCTTGATCATCCGGGTTCATTTGTATTTGATTGTACCCGGAATAGGCATCGAGAAAACTGAGGATCTCATGGACGGCTGTGGCATCAATCATGCGATCGATATTAGGCAAAGGAAAAGAATCCTTGGGGCATGATTTATTTAGATCCTTCTAATCTACACACATTATAAGTTTGTTTCCTTTTTTAGGGACTACTACTACGTTTGCTAACCATTCGGGGTATTTTACTTCACGGATGGACCCTATTTTAAGAAGCTTGGTTATCTCGTCTTTGACGAAAGCATGTTTAACCTCGTACTGGGGTCTCCTTTTTTGCTTCACCAGATGGAACTTTGGGTCCAAGCTTAGTTTATGGGTGGTGATCTCCGGTGGGATCCCTATCATATCGAGATGGAACCAAGCGAAAAAATCCATGTTATCTATAAGAAATTGAATAAGCTTTTTCTTGAGCTCGGGATTTAACCCCGTGCCTAGGTATACCTTTCATTCGGGCAGATGCTCGATTAGTATGATTTGCTCCAGTTCTTCGACCGTTGATTTGGTAGCGTCGGAATCATCATGGACTACGAAGGATCGGGGAACCCCATAATCATAATCTTCGTCAGTCTCCTACTTCTCTAGTTAGGTCGAGGCCAGCGTCTGTGATTGCTATTTGGTCTCCTGTTTTCCCTTCGAATTTGGCCCCTTTGTCAATGAGAGTGATGACACCGGAATCACTTCATCAACGACAAACATTTCCTTTGCGGTGGGTTGCTCCCCGTAGATTGTTTTGATTCCCTCTAGTGTTGGAAATTTTAGAACCTGGTGAAGGGTCTAGGATACTGCTCTCATGTTGTGGATCCATGGTTTCCCGAACAGGGCATTACACCTTATGTCACCCTCAATCACGTGGAACTTCATCGCTTGGATGG
The DNA here is from genome assembly GCF_000390325.3 of Nicotiana tomentosiformis. NCBI lineage: Eukaryota > Viridiplantae > Streptophyta > Magnoliopsida > Solanales > Solanaceae > Nicotiana > Nicotiana tomentosiformis. The sequence continues at coordinate 106,040,718 of NC_090815.1, read as the reverse complement.
TCCCGGACACGTTTAATGGCAAAGTTATCTCGCCCTTAGTAGTTTCACATGCCATGTTGAATCCATTTAGCACTAGGGTCGCGGGCACAACCTGGTTCTGTAGACCAAGTTGCTCTATGACCCTCGATCGAATGATATTGGCCGAACTACCTGGATCAATTAGCACACGCTTAACTTGAGTCTTATTCATGAGTACAGATATTACCAGTGCATCGTTATGGGGCTGCATAATTCCTTCTGCATCTTCGTCGTTGAAGGACAAGGTTCCTTTCTGTATGTAATCCTGAGCCCGAGATCACTTCTCCCTTATGATTGACACCCTAGTGCGTTTTAACACTGGCCCTTGGGGAACGTCGATCCCTCCGATAATCATGTGAATAATATGTTGCAGTTCTTCTTGCTCGTTTTGTCTATTGAACTCTCTGTTTTTGAAATGATTCTTGGCCCGATCACTTAAAAACTCCCGAAGGTGTCCTTCATTGAATAATCGGGCTACTTCTTCTCTCAACTGCCTGCAATTTTCCATTATGTGGCCATGGGTACCATGATACTTGCATACTTGATTAGGATTTCTCTAGGCTTGATCGATCTACAAAGATCGAGGCCATTTAGTATCTTTGATGCACCCGATAGCCGATACGATGGTGGATGCGTCCACATTGAAGTTATACTCTGACAATTGTGGTACTTCCTTAGGTTCGGTATGCCTGTCAAAACCATTCTTGCTTATCAGCCCTCGAGAGCCTTGGCCTCGATCACTTCTCCTTTCACCTCGTACGGAGTTGTGCCCAAGTCCGTTGCCCCTACGAACTCTATTATACGGCTGGTATCGATCCCTGTTCAACCTCGGTTCTCGATCGATGTCCCTTTTGGTTACGGATCCAGAAGGAGCCCCCAATTGGTCTTCTTCGACTCTAATCTTTGATTGATATCGATTATGTATATCAGCCCAGGTAACAACCGGGTACTCAATCAAGTTTTGCTTCAACTGTTGTGAAGCCACTGAGCTTCGTTCATTTAGTCCTTAGGTGAAAGCTTGAACGGCCTAATCGTGTGTGATCGGTGGTAGATCCATTCATTCCATTTGGAAATGAGATACAAACTCTCTGAGCATCTCGTTATCTTTCTGCTTTACCTTGAAAAGGTCCAACTTCCTAGTCTCGACTTTTATGGCTTCGGCGTGTGCTTTTACAAAAGAATATGCAAGCATGGCAAAAGAATCGATAGAGTTAGGTGGTAAATTATGATACCATATCATTGCTCCCTTTGACAGGGTTTCCCTGAATTTCTTTTGTAATACGGATTCGATATCGTCGTCCTCTAGATCATTCCCTTTAATGGCACACGTGTAAGAGGTGACATGTTCTTTGGAGTCGGTCATTCCATCATACTTAGGAATCTCGAGCATGCGAAACTTCTTGGGGATCGGTTTGGGAGCTGCGCTCGGGGGGGAGGTCTTTTGTACGAACTTTTTGGAATCCAAACCCTTCAATATTGGTGGTACCCCCGAGATCTGATCAACCTTGGAGTTATAAATTTCCACTTTCTTGTCGTTTGCGCTTCGATCCTCTTTTCCCACGACTCTATCCGTTTTGTCAGTTCCTCGAGCATCTTTATAATTTCAGGGTTAGTCCCTAATTCTTGTTCATTTGATCTTACCACATCTGGCCCCATTCTGTGGGTGACTTCTTGGGGTAGACCGGGCTCAGCCCTGCTCGGCGCCTGGATTTGGCTCTGCAACTGAGCTATCGCCACCTGTTGAGCTTGCAGCATTTCGAAGATCATACGCAGGTTGATCCCGTCTTCTCCAATATTTTGGGTATTTCTAACTGCAGATCGAGTTCCACTATGGATGATGTTTTCGGGACCAGAATGTTGGTTCGCTTTGATGGCCACATGCGAATTAATGTCAATCGGATTCACGGCCCGAGTCCCAATGGGGTCAGCGGGTGACCTTTCATCCCCGGGAGTCACGTTGTTATTCTCACCTTGATGGCCAGATTCGTTGTCGATATGCACGGGGAGTAATTGAGAGTTCTTCATCTTTAGACTGAAATCAAAGATACTTCCAAGAGCAAGTGTAAAATAGTGTGTTTTATAGAGATTTGTATCAAATAACCACTATTATCCTTAGCCCCACGGTGGGCGCCAAGCTGTTTACCCGAAAAACGGATAACAATTAAATTTATACGCGGTTCTAAGAATATGTAATTAACTTGGTACAAATTGAGAAAATATATAAATGAATATCGAAATTAACTGTAAAAGAAATGAATGCAAACCGAATGAATTAATTATCCTAGGCCCTCAAGTTTGATCACCCTCAAACTGAATGGAGAGTAAACTGATACAAGAATAAAATGATTGAATATTGAAAATCAGAAGAAAGACAGTATATTGCTTTATATTCTACGAAAAAATGAATGCCCATTACAAATGATCAGACCCCCCCTCCCTATATAGTAGGGAAGTCCTATTCTTAATATAATTTCTAAATACAGCAAGGAATCACATGATAGATTAATTAATTGGCCTCTCATTGATATGCACCGTGATTTCTGCCAAGATTCTCACCCAATTACGGATATTCCGGCTTTCTGTTTTTTGTCTCGATAAGCTTTCCTCGATTTTGGTCGATCTCGACCTCGATCGGTCTCTATTTTGCTCGATCTCGATCTTGATCGGTCTCTATTTTGCTCGACCTCGATCTTGGCCGATCTCGATCTTGATCGGTCTCTGGGTCTCGAGTTCGGTAACCAATCTTCGCATCATGGCTCGATATTACACAAAGTTGAACTTTGGTGTATCATGTTCCAATCTTGATTAGTCATACAAAGGGCAAACTCGGATTTGACCGTATACAAAATAACGAATAAGTTTTCTAGCATGAATCGAAAACATGTTTTTTGGAGGATAGATCAAATAGTGACATTTCATAAGAATTACATTTGATTAAAATGAAATCGAATCCTTATAACAGTCATTTTATTGATTACTTATTAATTCCACCAACACAATATGGAAATCAAAAAGGATAAAAACTTACACGTACCTGATTTTTATACTAGATTATACTAATTTATCATAATTTAGTAATAAATAAAGTAAAAATATCTATTAAATAACCCTATGCAAATAAATTTTGGGATTTTTATACAAATAGCCGGTCATATTTATTGTTTACTTTTTCTAGCCATATACATTGTTTATATATCGTTATACATAATCATATACATATATAATACATAAATTATACATATATTATATCTCCACCGACTATTTTAGTTTTAGCAATTGAGTGGACGGCTACTTGGATTAATTTTACGTAAATTTTTTACCAAGAGAATGTTGAGGTTTTATTTTTTAAGATGTAATATTCTTAAAATGAGGGTGAATGGGAAATGGAGGGAAAATGAAATTTTGAGTAAAATTTTAAGTTTCCCCTCTTAACAATGAGACATTGTCCCATATTGGAAGTGGAAGACATTTTTGGTGGGTATATATATAATTGCTCTTCTTGTAGCTCTTAAAGAGTTAAGAAGAAAGCAAGCCTCGCGCCGTCGTCGTCGTCGCTCGCTCGGCTCGGCTTCGGCTACGGCTACGGCTTCGGCTTCGGATTTTGATTAATTTTTTGGACCAAATTTATTTGTTAATAGTAAATATTAACGTAAGATTATCCGTATTTGTAAACGGATATTTTCCAATCCGTGTATTGATAATTTGGCAGCCGGATAATGGTCTTCCCACCATGAAGTGCTTGCTCCACAAATATGAAGTGCTTGCTCCACAAATATGTAATGCTTGATCCACCATGAAGGGTGGACGTTTGGTCTTGCACTCCTTCTTGGCTGCTATATATATGAGCAGCAAATGTTGAAGAAATACTAATACTCAACTCAACATACAATTCGCTCAACAAATTGGCTATACATTGCATTCCTTCCTCTCAGAACTTCCATACGTTTTTCTGAGTATATACTCCTTCGTTCTGCATTGTTTTTAACTTCAAACAAAGCAACTGTAAGTGTGATTTGCTACCGAACTTTGTGTTCGCCGAAACACTGGGGTTTGAAGTACCGCTACACCAGTGTGTTATTCGTTCTATCCTGGGAGGAAATAATCCATTACCTTGGGTACTAGGAGGGGATTAAATTCCTTAAGGAAACACTGTGAATTCAGTGGGCTCGAATTTATTATTATTGTTTCATTACGTTAACTTATATTTTGCAGAATTAATATTTACAAATACAGCAATATTGACCGGGAATAACAGAGAAAACATGACAAATTAAGAGCATCCCTTGATCAGTGCTGTATGTTTTCAACGGATACTCTTTCTTGCAGTTATATATGAGCATCCATTGGGTTCTTACCGATTACAACGAATTGTTTATAATTTATATACCTATATTATAATCTATAAGTGTAAATTAAAAATTTCATGTTTAAAAAGGATGTATTTATTTACTGAAGATCCAAAAAAAAAGGTTTTGGATATCCAAAATCCATAATGATGATTATAATTACAAGGATTTGGATCTTCTCCATTTGGCCTCCTTTTCATTTTTTTAAATTCCTATTTGGATTCGTGACATTTGATCCTCTCATGTTTTTTTAGGAATTTTCATAAAATACTACCGTTTAGAGCCTAATTATCATACGCAATTATAGTTTGCTAATTATTATTCATAGCTAATGTTCAATTGTTACCAGCTTGTATTACTTGTAGTCAGACGCGTAACGAATAAACCATGTGTCAACTATATTCGTTCACAGAACTGTATTTGTCCGCGCAACTAATACAACCTGTATCAACTGTATTTGTTCACGCAACGAATACAATCAAGGCAAAATATATGGGTGTATACAAATGATACAACTTATATCGATTTTGTTAGAAAACTATTTTCATTGCGTCAACGAATACAACCAAGGCGAAATACAGAAAAATAGAATGCTCTCATTGAGAGCCGAACTCAAGATGCGAGCGGTCTAACCAACTGAGTTACGAGAGCTTGTTGCTCTCTTACTTCAGTTTAAAATAATTGCTCTCTTGTTTGAGTACTACAGATAAATTTGCTATAAAATTCAAATATAGCTACAAATGGTAATTTTCTGAAAATATAGCTACGAATGGTAACTACAGTTTCTATGTTTGTTGTGTCGCGTAATTTTTTCATATTTTATTTTATTATTCACCCAGTATCTGATACCCATATTATGTATGACTAAATCCAAATTCACGTCGGAAAGTTCACACAAATGGAGGAAACGCGATGTCTAACAAATGTGATTCTATACGCAAGCCTTGAACCCGAAACCTCTAATTAAGAATGAAAAGATACTTACAACTCGCAACTCTCGTTTTGTCCGTCCCATTTATACATCAAAGATTTGATTTAATTACTTATATAATGTCCTAAAAAATTGCCAAATTTTTTATCCTTAATGCATTCATTGAGGGAGCTTCCAATTGAATCCAAAATGGTTAGAACATTTCAGAGATATGGGTCCTGGGCCCACCACAGTCCATCCTTCTGAACTAAAAGGGACCCAACAGGAATGGTCGACCCTGCACTTGCAATGAAAAGGACTTACCACTCAAAAGTCCAATGTATTAATCCATCACATGCTCACAACTCCACCACAAGTACCTTACACCTTACTTCCCCATTGGTTCAAGTTTTCTCAAAGTCTCATTACTCTCTTTTGTTTAACCATACTTTATCCCGGTTAATTCAGATTCGAGTTTAGTATAATTAGTAAAAAGATAAAAACGTTGCTTATCAATGAGAAAGACATATTTTAAAGCCGAAATCTTTAATTAAGGATAGATAAACCCTGGCCATTGCATTTTTCATATACTTGATTTTCTCCCCCCTCTCTCATCTACAACTTCTTGCTATTTAAAGTAAACTATTACTAGTACACCAACTCCTGCCTACCCAATCCCTTTTGACTTTCTCTTCGTCAACAAATCAATCCACACGTAACGCATAAGATAATATCATTACAACTTTTGACAATCGCCTTTTTTCCCCAAAAGAAATTTGCTAGAAACATGAGTTAATTGAGCCTTGTTTTGTTACAATGCTTATTCCATTTAATGACCTAACATGCATTCCCAAGAGGCACTTTTACTTGTTTCGTTGATTAGTTACCACATTTAGCTTAAGTAATGTGTAATTAGTATTTTCTCCTTTCATTTTTACTTGTTCACTATATTAAAAACACATTTTCAATTTTACTTATTTATTTTAGCAAATCAAGATAAAGACAAAAAGGCGTTTCCTGTTTTACCCTTATAATTAATTATTCATTCCCCAAATTATTTTTTCAAGACTTTTTAAAATGCTATCATTATTATAGGTATTATGGTATAATGTATACTTCATTTATTATTTTTTAAGGGGAGTGCGAAGTTTATTATCGGCAAGTAAAAGTAAACGGAGGAAGTATTACCAACTTAACCTGTACATTTCACATATTCATGGTAGACGGACAAAATTAAACTCTTAAATTTGGCTTTATTCTTAATCACCTCGTGTCATTTGAAATGAGCAACCGTGATAATGTAGATGTTAAATCATGATTACGATGTGTTAAACAAACATTCATGCATACAAACGATAAGCATCAATACTCTAAACAGGAAATGAGGAAAAGTAAAAGGGATGACCTTAATAACGTAATTGCCCCCAATCTTACTAAAAAATATACATCTTGCATATCTTAACTTTCGGACATTCTCTCTAAATTTTACGCACATTAACTTACAATTTCCGTAACTATATTGTTTGACCAAAAAGTGTAAATTCCGTTGAAATTATTATATTTATGTAATAACGGGTTAAACCTAGTTAATGATAATATCTCTAGATATGAATCTCGAAAGCATGTATAAGGTGGGACAGATCCAATAAGGGGTTGATAATAACAAGCATTAAATAGTCATAAAGTATAAGCAATAATGAAAGAGTAATTGATAATAAATAGCAATAAATGATATTTAAGTAAATAGGAGGAGTGATAATTCACCCAATAAAGAATGGAATGGGTGATTGTTTCCCCTGACAATAATGAGTGACAGTGACAGACAAATCCAAGACAGTTCGAACTATTCTCGGATCTGATGAAAAAATGTGGAATAATATGAACAAGGATCTTGATAAAAAGGTGATGTTTATCTTTTCTAGAGAAAGAGAATCTTTGTCAGTAAACCCTAATAATATATGTGCGGAGAATATTCTTTAGAATATTTCTTCTATTGTCCTATTCTAAAAACTAGCCGTTACGATTCCCTCCATGGACTTCATCCTCGACTGTTATAAACATTTCGATCACAAATTTTGTCAATTCCCTGATCGACCTCATTTTTCCTTAATGCTTTCTTGCCCTTAATGTTACGCGATAGATTTGACCTATACATATATAAGGCTCTTTAAAGGGTAACGAGGCATGTGGATCTTTTGTCATATAATAAAGCACGTGGGAGGGCTAAAACTATGATGTGATGACAAGTCAAATTGTGTAAAATGATGCCCGAATAGAACTGTCCATAATATATTTCTTTTTGCAAGTGAAAATATAATTGGGGATGCAAGATATTTCACGTGATGTGAGCTAGTAGTGTCAATGATTCAGTTCGGCTCATTATTTTATAAAATTTATACCATATTAATTTTTCGGTTATTTTATTATATATAACCAAAATTAGACTTTTCGAAACCCTCGCAATCATGTCGGTTTCACTTCGGTATTGGTACGGTTCGGTTAATTTTCGGTATTTTTTTAAATGTAATATAAAATTCACTAGTAGATAACATACGTTCTTTTATAGGACTTAGCAAAACTTTCTAGACATTTTTATTGTTTAAAGGGTGATGAATTAAAAAAAAAACATGAAAGATGACTAGAGTATAGATCCATCAACTATTCGACAGCAACGTAAAAGAAACCAAGTAAAAGTAAAGAAAATAAAAGATATTAACCAAGCTGAGACTAAAGAATAAAGTCTATATTAAATATTCAAAAAGATAAATCTAAATTATATGAAAGGAAACATATTCAATACATTGTAGTTTGCTACTCATAATCGCTAGAATACTTTGTGTCTTGCTAATAAAGATACTTGAAATAACTTAGTTTAAGTATAAGTAGCATAATAGGTTTTAGAAATTAGTATTTTGAGTTTAATTACTTATTGACTTGTAACAGTTTTCATATTTCCAAGGCTCAATGAAAAATTTAATGCTTTATTAGTTTTAAACTTACTAGCTATATAAATATTTCACATGTAAAATTTATTCGGTACGGTTCGGTATTTTTTCAGTTTATTTTTATGAAATAAAAAACCTACCCTAATTATCGGTACGGTTATAGATTTATATAAAAACGTATATATATAAATCTATTGAAACCCTAAAAATCAGTTCGATCGGTTTAGTCGATTTTCAAATATCAATTGAAACCTCTAATGTGAGCCCTTCATCCTTCACAATAGAATGAGCAATCGAATCTACCTATGAAATATTTCCTTCCCTTTTCCCCTTACACTCTTCTAATAGTAATTGATTTTTTTTAAAATATTGGAACGTAATTTTTTATTAAGCAAAAGATAAAGAATAAAATTAAACATGCAATCATCTTTATTTAAAGTTTATAATAATATAAAGAAGCAAAGGTGTGTATCTTATGTGTTGGAGCATGGGGCACATTAACCCATGCTCCTTTCTTGATACCATGTATAATAATATTATTTATATATTTAAATGTCTTAAATATACATGTGTGCACCAAATGGTACAATGATTATAGAGTGAACATTTACAAGTAAAATTAAAGGTTCAAAGCTCAATTTGTATCTCAATTTTAAGTATGTCTAGTGTCCCTCTTGTATTTTAATTAAGTATAGTGTTTTTTTTTCTTTTTCTTTCCTTTTTATTTGGTTTATTTATTCAAAAATCCCAAATCTAACACATTGAAATCCTTGATCTCACTTTTGTCAACTCAAAATTTTATATAATTAAAAGTAATAGTTGTTGATGATGTAGCATAGTTCAATAATTCGAGCATTTTTTATATGAAGTATAGGTATATATGTTAAAAATTATTAAAATTGCAAGAAATCTTTAATATTAACCTATATTTTCTAAATAATAATGATTTCATGATAATAACCTAAAAGTCCAACCCATCAAATAAAAATTCTAGATTTATCTCTTTAATTTGTAATATTGTATCCATTTTCTTGAAATTTTAGATCCGCCCTCAAACAAAGGTGAAGAAGAGTTATATAAGAATCAAAGCTCAAGCAAATAAATGAACGTTAAATCTTTGATATTTTGAGAAATCCTCATATCAAAACAAGAATAGGGAGTTTAAGCAGACGAAGAAAAATGTCAAACTTAGTGAGCTATAGATGTTGAATAGTAGTAGTACTCCTTATTATATACTATCATGTCATGCCAAGGCAACCCCAAGTGAGACATCATAAAATTGGCATTTATTAGTAACTGATCTGACTTCAGAGACACCTAAACCTTGGGGTTTTGCGCGGTATTAGGGAAAGGAGGAGAACATTAATGAGGGTTTGTACTGTATGTATGACACATAAACCCCGTAAGTCTTTGAGCTCCGAGTTTAGTTAATTAAACTCAATATTTTCGATATAAAAATTAAATATAAATATTAAAAAGTAATTATAATACTCTTTTTTATCCTAATTTTATGTGATGTAGTTCGAATCTCGTGAGAGTCAAACGAGTTATTCTGTGATTGTAATTTTTTTATATGTCTTTTTAATATTTTAAATTATTAATTATTGTGACTTATAGTATTTTTAATATAGTTTTCAAATACATAAAAAAAATTGAAGATTTTATGTTCAAATACGTGATCAAAATTAAGAAGTTTAAATTTTAAAAAGAAAGTATCACATAAATTGGGATAAAGAGAATAATATTATAATTTGAATACGATATTTAAAAGGTACAATTATAAGAATCTTGAACGTCGAATTCATCATATTTAAATAACTTGCCTCGATCTAAATCCCTTCTCTCTATTTTCTTGTTTTTTCTTGGTTTTCATTCGATATTTATTATTTATAGTCGAAGTCGATAGATATTAAGTCTCGTTGAGAAATTTATATTGAGGGTAAAATTCTACCAAACAAAAACCATATTTTTTGTTAGTGTTATGAAAATATTATTGTGGATTTCGATTTATTACTCCGCTGTAGATAATTTTTCTGAAGAAAATTATCTATTTAGTACTCCAGTGAAGTTTATTTACAAGCAGCTAATGCAGAAAATTTGCAAGCAACTTATTGAAATGACTTGCAACAGCTTCTTATTAAACAGGAAAGTTGCAAGCAGCTCATAGCATCATACAGACAGCTTACATGCAGCTCAAGCAAAGCCTCGCAGCTGCTTCCGGAAAAACCTTGCAACTGCTTCCTGAAAAGCCTCGCAACTGCTTCTTTTCTTCTATAAATAGAGGAAATTTCAGTTTATTATGTACATCAGTTTGAAGTTGAATAAAAATATCAATCTACATCTATACTTGTCTTCAGTTTATTTACTTTATATTCTTTCTATAACACATTATCAGCACGAGACTCTGCCTAGAGCACGTACTTTGAAAGGTATATTCCTATAGTTATCCTCGTCCAAAGGCATCTTGTTCTCACTGTAAGTAAGACTAAATTGTTGTATTTATGGATTTCTACCCTTTATAAAGTGGGTTGAACGATTGATATTTGTTTGGCGTCACTATTTCATTTCTATATTAGCAAAGTAAGCATGGAAATGATTACATGTTTGGCTTAAAGGTTTTACTATATCACTTCGGCTTTGTGAACGATAAATTATTTTTCCTTTCTGCTTTGTCATCTTGAAGTAGGTTCGTAGCAAAGGACTCGTGACATTAATTTTTGCACTTTCATATATTTGCTTAACACTAACTATTCGTTGAGTTGAGTTAGCAAAAATCTATGGCTATAAATCAGATCTAATCGCCATCATTAAGAATTATACTCAAAAGGTTAGTACTTTCTTCATATCAGATATTCCTGTTTTTTTTTAACCAACAGTATGCGCTTTGTTCATTGGTCTAGGGAGCTTAATTGGTTACTTGGCAGTTCATGCCATAAATTTATTCCTGAAGAATAATATTAAGAGAAGAGACCATGATTTATTATTTTCAACTTTATTGATGGCTACGCATGGGAGTTTGCAAGAAATATATAGCTAGCAGCAGTGGCAATACTTCCTAAGTCTTGTTATGGCTTAGTTTTATGGTTTACTTGAACTCTACCAGAGTACGACCACCAGAAGTGACAATGTTTTGTATATCTCCTTGTAACTAAATTTTATTAATTACCATAAGTGGTATATGCCTATGACTCCCAGAAGTAATAATTTAGGCTTGTTATGTTTACAATTGAAGATAAATTAGAAAAAATCTTCATATTGCATGCATGCCTCGATTTGCTCCTGAAGTAGCAAATATCTTAAAAGGAGGTTCGAAGCATCATAATGTGACGTAATTAATGCACGTTCAGATAATTATATTTTATTCCCCCAATGATGAGAAATTTTTATAAATATTAATATATTCCATGAAGTGAATGTGACAATATTAATAAAGCTTGTAAATATGAACGCGCTCTTAGTTGTGAAGATATCACAACTCACCTCCAGAAGAGGTAATACGATTGAGAGAATATGTACTCAATATTTTGTATTTCAAATTTGCCGTGAAGTAGTAAACAATTGAATTTTTTTCCTGAAATAGGAAAATATTATGAAGCGGTGTCTTTTTTGCTTAAACAAAATAATGCGCTATTCAAAGTTATTTTTGAAGCACATTTTCATTCCCTGAAGTGAATGAAGAAATACCACAACTCACCTCCTGAAGAAGTATCATAACAAATAATTTAAATATTATTTTTGTTGCATAAAGATCATTGCAGCACGTACCTGTTGTACGTCATGGCTAGTTGTTATTGATTTTCCTGAAGAAAATAACAACTCATGCTTTCCTTGATAGATGTAATGACTATGTGATTGCCGCTTAGATACAAAATATTCAAATGTTAATGGCATTTCTCCCCGAATGAGATATTTGTCACAAAGTTGGTGGTAAAAATACTGAAAATTTTAATTTGTCATTTATAAATTAGAATTGTCTTTATATTTCTCATTTGATTATGATTTTCTCTCATAATTCTAGAAGTGCCTGAGCAATATTTGATAGTACAAAATGTATCAAAAAATCCGCAAGAGCTAACTGTTTGTCTAGAAGACACGTGAGACCAGTAGTGTCCGAATAATATTAGATTGTGGATAATAAATGAAGGCTCTCAAAGAGCTTATATACAAATATGTCATTCATATTATATGATTATGATCAAAACATATGTTATAGTAAACCCGAAGTTTACTAGTACAAATGGTTATCATATTGATTGAAAGATTGAAAATCTTCATGTTTTCACAATCATAGGGGGTAAATTAATATGTATGTGAGAAGTTACTCGCATTATTCTTCAATTTGTAAAAGAAGTTTACTAATGCAATAGCAGACACAATAAATTAGAAGTTTTACTGAGGCAAAAATAACTACAGTAAATCAAAAATTTACTGATACAAAAGTAGCCACAGTAAATCACAAGTTTACTAATGCAAAAGTTTATGTCATAGATAGCACATGCCATGATAAACATGAAGTTTTTATTTGCCATTTTTAAATGAGCTATTTAGAAATTCAGATAAGCATATACTGAAGAACTAGAAGATTCTTCAAAAATTCTCTTGTGTTGCTTGTTCTCGTAATAAATTGATTATACCACCTAAAGTTGGGACTAAGACCCCTGAATTCTTGAATATATAAAAGATGAATATGTGCCCATTCACCTATCATGTGAACCACTTATAGATGCATATATGAGATGGTTACATGTGTGTTTATTGTCAACCTGCAGTTTGACATTTGAAATTGCTTTTCTCAATTAAGAGCATAACTTTCAGATTATGAAATCAAGACAGTTCATCTTGATAATGCTGATTTATATTCAAGTTAGTTTAACATTGAATACCTCATACTAATGGCTAAACTATTGCTTATGAGAACAAAGCTTCATGTGTTGGTCTAAGATTTTCTAAATTACATACAACAATATTTGTATGCATCATACCAACAAGATATGATAAGTCCTCCCCTTACAATTAGTTTTGGATCAGAAATCAAATATATTTACTATCTAATAACTTTTGATGCGTAGTATATGATTAATTTCTCTACCACAAATCACAAAGATAGATTTTCCAAAGAAGATTTGAGATATTTATTAGTTTTTCTAACATTAGGGGAATGGAATAAGCAGTTGAAAAATATGTTATATGAATCGAATTATCATTAGTATGATTCTCATTCAGAAGATAATTCAAGTCAAATGCCAGAAGCATTTGTTGATCCAAAATAAAATATTATATTTCAGCTGCAAATGCTCATATTAAAATTAAAGTCCCTGAAGGATAGGATTTACTGTACGCATGAAGCGTGATAGACCAATCAGTTTTAAAGGTAATAGTCCTTGAAAAGGATAAGAGCAAATGATCAAAATAATCATAATAAGGAGGAAATAAGCTTTAGAAGATCCCACGACATAACATTTCATGAAACTTCAGAAAAAGTTCAGGTACCAGAAAATAAAAGAAAGTGATGAGATCACAACAAGTTATGTCGTTTGCGAACTGATATGAAATGATCGTCGATGATATATTTGATACAATATAGTGTATAATATTATAAAAGATTATAAGGATCGGACCTGCAGTCCAGACACCTGAAGATGTCATGCCATTTAAATGCAAGTCATAACCTATATGACTAATTTGATTAAATCTCTATAAAGGTCCCTGAAGGATTTAAAATGCCTGAAACATATAGTTCAAAGTTTCGAGAAATGTACTCGATCAGATTACAAAGGACTTTGTACGGTTTAAAGGAATCTGGACGCATGTGGTATAATCGCTTCAGTGAATATTTGCTGAAAGAAGGTTACGTAAGTGATATTATTTGTCAATGTATTTTTATAATAAAAAAATCATCAAAATTTGTTATACTTGTTGTTTATCTTGATAATATAAATCTTGTTGGAACTCCAGAAGAGCTCCAAAAGGCAACTGAATATCTTAAAAAAGAATTTGAGACGAAAGATCTTGGAAAGACAAAACTTTGTCTTAGTATGTAAATTGAAAATTTAGCAGACTGAATCTTTATCCATCAATCTGTCTATACACAAAGGGTCTTAAAATTCTTTTACATGGACAAAGCACACCCATTGAGTACACCAATGGTTGTTTGATAACTTGAAGTGAGTAAAGATCCGTTCGACCTCCAGAAGAGGATGGGGAACTCCTTGATCCTGAAATATCCTATCTTAGTGCAATTGGTGCACTTATGTATTTTACTAATGCTACAGGGCCTGACATAACATTTTCTGTTTATTTACTAGCAAGGTATAGTTCTTCTCCTACAAGGAGACATTGGAACTGGTTTAAGCATATATTGCGATATTTAAAGGGAACTCTTGATATAAGTTTGTTTTATGCAAACAAAGACAGTGCAGATCTTGTTGGTTATGCAGATGCAAGTTATATATTTGATCCCTATAAAGCTCGATCCCCAACCGGCTACGTGTTTACATGTGGAGCAAGTAAGGAATGCGTATGGTTGAGATCAATGATTCATTTCATTCTAGAAAAATATGATTTGGAATGTGATAGAAGACCCACAATTTTATACGAAGACAATGCTGCATGCATAGCCCAATTGAAGGGAGGATTTATAAAAGGAGATATAACGAAGCACATTTCACCAAAATTATTCTACACACATGATCATCACAAATGAAAATTAGGCAGATTTGTTCACCAAGTCTTTGCCAACTACAACCTTCAAGAAGATGCTATACAAAATTGGAATGCGGAGACTTAGGTATTTGAAATAACGTCTTTATCAGGAGGAGTAAAGTATGCACTGTACTCTTTTTTCCTTGCCTAGATTTTTTTCCATTGGATTTTTCTAGTAAGATTTTTAATGAGGCAGCTTGCAATGTATATTGTTAGTGTACTCTATTTTCTTGATTTGGTTTTTTTTTTACGGGGTTTGTCCTAGTAAGGTTTTAACGAGGCACTTAATAATGAACATCTAAGGGGGAGTGTTATGTCGATTTATTACTCCGCTGTAGATAATCTTCTAAGAAGATTATCCATTTAGTATTCCATTGAAATTTATCTACAAGCAGCCCAAAGAATTGACTTGCAACAGCTTCTTATTAAACAGGAAAGTTGCGAGCAGCTTATAGCCTCATATAGACAGCTTACAAACAACTCAAGCAAAACTTCGCAGATGCTTCCTGAAAAGCCTTGCAGCTGTTTCCTAAACAGACTCGCAGCTGCTTCCTGAAAAGTTTCGCAGCTGCTTCCTTTCTTCTATAAATAGAGGAGATTTCAGTTCATTATGTACATCAATTTGAAGTTGAATAAAAATATCCATCTCCCTCTATACTTGTTTTCAGTTTATTCACTTTATAGTCTTTATTTTAACATTTAGTTCTATCTTTGCGTCTAATTTCATAGTTGAAGATATGAAATTTTGAAAAGTATGGCGGTGAGCGAGCCCGTTTGGACACAAGAAATTTTTCTCTTTTTTCCAAAAAAAATTCAATTTTTTTTTCGAAATCAGCGTTTGTTTATAAAAATTTTAATTTTCACTTGAAAATGCATTTTGGAAATTTTCGAAAATTTTAAAAACTCCAAAAAACTATTTTTCAAAATTTTCACTCACAAAACTTCAAAACAACCCAAAATTATATTCATATCCAAATACGACTCTATATTTCAAATATTATTTTCACTTAAAAAAAATTTCCCCCTATTTTTAAATTTTACAATTCTTATGTCGAAACGCCCACGAAGTTTGAGCTAAACAAAAATACCATGTGGAGCCTACACTTTTCCTTAGCTTCAACCAGCGGCGCCATTAGTCTTTACTTAGTTTCCAAGCTCACCCACCTCACCCCTGCCCCTCCCCATCACTCTCTACTTCTTCTATCAGTTCTACTATTATATTCATTTATTACCCTTTGAAGGAAAATTCCAAAACCCCATTTCTCTTTCATTTATCTCTATCCTTTTCCCCTTATCTGTTCATAAATTGGATACTGCTGGGGTTTCTTTATTGTTCTTTTATTATTGGATGCCCATACCTACAAATCCAATCACCCTACTCCTAAACAATCTTATTCATTATTAGTAGTTATTTATAAAAATATATAGAGTTTTTTCAAATAGAAAATGAAAGGAGAATATGTACAACTAGAAGAAAAGAAAGATCATTCTAGTAATAGTAGCAGAAACAGTATGTTTGGTAAACTTCATCCTCCTCAAAACTTTCAGCAAAATCCTTCTCACCACCATTTTCACCACCCATCTTTCCAAATCTCTCGCGAATGCCAAAATTCTGAAGAAGCCGACAGTACTACGGCGGACAAAAACGACGCTTTAACCCCACAGCCTGTTTCCGCCATAGCACCTCCTCCACCGCCGCCGCCTTCCTCCGACGGTGCCACCATCGAGGTTGTCCGCCGTCCACGTGGCCGTCCTCCTGGTTCCAAAAACCGACCTAAACCGCCTGTTATCATTACACGTGATGCTGAACCATCTATGAGCCCTTATATTCTTGAAATTCCAATTGGTGTTGACATAATCAACTCTATCACCAAATTTTGCAGAACACGGAATATGGGCCTTTGCGTTCTCAACGGTTCAGGTACTTATTTAATATAACTAGTCACTTAAGTACCTACTTTACTTTCAATTTGGCCAAAACAAATCCCTTGAATATGGGTTTCTGTTCAGGTACTTATTTAATATAATTAGTCACTTAGTACGCACTTTACTTTCAGCAAAAAATCCCTTGAATATGGCGTCTTTGTATTTTCAATGGCTCAGGTACTGTTACAAATGTTACTCTAAGGCAGCCTTCAACAACGCCAGTTTCAACAGTTACTTTTCATGGTAGATTTGATATACTCTCAATTTCAGCTACAATTGTTCAACCAAATGCGAGTGTTCCATCAAATAACAATGGGATAGCAAATGGGTTCACAATTTCATTGGCGGGTCCACAAGGTCAAGTGGTGGGTGGGGGTGTAGTTGGGCCACTTGTAACTGCAGGAACTGTGTACTTAGTAGCTGCAACTTTTAACAGCCCATCTTTTCATAAGTTACCTGTTGAGGAGGAATTAGGTAGGAATTCTGGTGGTGGTGGAGGAAATGAGGGTAGTGGCCGTCAGTCGCCGCCGCCGCATACGGTGGTTTCCGGCGGAGAAGATAGTGGACATCCACCGACTACGACGGCGCCGGAATCTTGTGGGATGTCTATGTATAGTTGTCATTTGCCGTCGGATGTGATATGGGCACCTACGGCTAGACAACCACCACCTCCTCCACCACCTTACTGAAGATACGTTTTGTTCATGTTCTTGGAATGTGTGGTATCTTTTGTCATATTTGTTTCACTAACGCTACTTTTGATTTTGGATTTTCTTGTTTTTGGTTTTGCTTAGTTTATTTAGTTGACTTTAGATTTTGTACTTTTATCTTAATTAAAAATGTACTGCCTTAGCACTTTTTTGTTGTTTATTTGTAGGGTGAAAGGAAAATTTAATGTTTTGCTATTACTGTAGTAAACTAGTTATCTTGTTGACATTAGCAATGAATATTTGCATTGATATTTCATGTTTTATTGACTTCTCTTGCCTCTCAACAAGGCCGGCTCTAATTTTCCCGGAGGTAAGGCTTATGCCAATTTTTTAAAAATAATAGGTTTATAGATATTTAAAAAAATAATATTAATACTTTTTATATAAAAGTAGAATTTTTAAGTCGGGAAAAGGAAAGATCTTTATATATATATATATATATATATATATATATATATATATATAAAGTAATAATTTGACTTACTTAAAAATGGTAGATGAATAGTTTTCCAACATTTCAATTTTTTACTTTTTACTCCTTCATTAGATAATTTGTAATATTTTTACTCTCCATTTCTTAATTTATTCAAATCAATTTTTCTTTTTTCCAATCTTTTCATATTTTATGAAATCCTACATATTTTTTTATCTCTTTGTTATTTTTACTTACATTTTTTCTCCAAGATTTTATTAGTTTAAGTATTCAACAATACTTTTAAGCTTTCAATAGTTTTATACTTCTTGCTATATAATATCTTATCTTAAATCAATAATATTTCAAGAAAGATTAAATGAGTTGTCTATAATATCAATTGAAAAAGAATTATTAGAAAAAATTGATTATAAAAAAGATTATTAACAACTTTATATCTTAAAAAGTTAGAAAATTAGATTTCAAATAAAAATATATCTTATAAATTCATGTTAAAAATTTAGGCATCGTATTAAATTTTGGCTCTCAAACATTGATTTAAGTGATATGCATTGATAATTTTATATATGATCTATTGACAAGATGGGGTTGCTTAGATAATCATCATCTCTTCCATACAATCTTAGGGTCATGAGTTGACCAAAGGTGCAATAGCTTTAATAAAGGGATAAGAGTTGGGTGTTGTTATAGATTAATTTGATGGTTTAAAAAAATTACTAGTTACTAAAAATCACTCGCAAGAATGAGAAACATGAAGCTTCAAAATCAAAAGCTAAAAGCTTCAAAAGCCACCTAAGAGTAAAGTAGGAGCAAGTTGGGATGGAGTTGCTTAGAAGTTTGGGAAGATGGTCATGTCTGCAGTGTTGCTGACACATGATGACGAAGGGATGATATTTGTTTTTCTTTTCATTTCTGGCATTTGCTTTACAGTTTCTGCAGCAGTAGCAGCAAGTGGATTTAAAGATGATGCTGGACTTTTCCCTTCACTTCTGGTTGGATTCTTCTGAATTTATTGCCTCAGCTGAGCTAAGCCTTAACTTCTTAGTTTGGTTTTTGGTTTGTGGTTGGGAAAAAAGGGAGCCTCAAAACAATAGCCAGCAAAATTATGTTTTCTGTGACATTGTTTAAGGTTTTGCGCCGGTAAAGTAATCGATAATACTTGTATTAGAATAGATTATTTACATTACACAACATAAAATGCGATCTTCTTTGCCGAATTCTATGTGAATGCAAAATACCTGTGACTTGGCTAGTAGTTGGAATAAAATTGAAGTTAGGAAAAAGACTCTACTTTGGAAAAAAAATTGTTGGTTTGTGGTTGGAATAAAATTGAAATTAGGAAAAAGGCTCTACTTTGGAAAAAAAGGTTGTGGCTAGGGTAATGCCACAGTGCAGGTCTTTTTAGTACAGAGTACATACATTGGTATAAGTCAGATGTTGGGGTTGGAAATAGAAGGGGTAGGTCTCTTTCTGATTTTCTCTGAATGCATTTGCTTTTATCCAATTTCATGAAAACTTTCTTTCAAATATTCACCTCATCTCAACACTTTATCTTTTCTCTTGATTGTAAGCAGTACTTTGGTTTTTGTCTCTTTGTCTGGGGTCTTATCCCCTTTTTCATTGAAATGACAAAAGAAGATTGGGAAAATATAAAGATGGTTGATAGAAGAGCTTTTTCTTCAAGTTTTTTCCATTTTTGGTCCAATTGGTTTCTGTTGTTTTGCTCACACTTCTTACTATTTTTTGGACTATTTTTGCATTGTAAAGTTGATGTGCACTCTACGCACTATCTGTTGTTCTCCTTTTTATATTCACTTAATTAATGCATGTGCATGGTTTATTTGATTATATTTGCATTTTATACTCATCTCGTATTACATGTATTCTTGATATTCTAAATTTTGCATAGAGATATCTAATTTGAACAGTTTCAGAAAAGAAAAGTAAAACTATTTTAAAACAAAAACAATACCAACAAACAATTAAGATGCTGCAATATTATCTTTCAAATTAATTTTTTTTTCCTTCAAATGCCCGGAGATGGCGTTTGCTTAACTAAAGTTTTGGAGATTATGAACTCAGTTTTTGTGATTTTTTTTGGACTAAACTTTTTTCTAAAAAAGGTTAATTTTTTAATTTGATTTCAAAATTAGGTTTTTAATTTTTTTCAAAAACTCTAAAAAATAATTTTCCAATTTTGAAAGAATTGATTGTTTGAGCAAAAGTTAGCTTTAAAAAAATATAGCTCAAACAAATATCTTTTTCGTCTATATTACGAAAGTTAGCGGCTAGGGGAGCATTCACTTCAACAATTAAATGCTAAGCTCTGAATAGGATGGAACATCTATTTAGTTATGAACCACTTTTATGACAACCTTCTTGGGGGTAGTCCAAGTGGTATTAGCCATGTCAATAATAAATGTTTGACATAAATGGCTTATAACAACAAAATATCCAATATAATCCCATATAGTGAGATTTGAGGAGGATAATATGTACGCAAATCTTATCTTTATCTTGTGAAGATAGAAATGTTGTTTTCAATATACCCGCCTCAGGAGAGCATAAACACCACATTAATAAAAAGAAAAATAGGAAGGAACAACACTGATAAGCCATGTAAAAACAACATAAATAATAAAAAGATAGTGAGACGATCGAAATGCGAAAAATGATAAGTAGTCATAGAAACCTACTATCAACTAGACAAGGCTTATTGATAATCGGTTTAATGTATGCATATTTTGATATATACCGCCTCACATTTTTCTCATGTCTCGACGATTTGAGATGTTTAATATGATTATTTATGCTAAATTTAGGTATTTCTATATGTAGGGATCATTCAGATACAATTTGGGGCGAAATGGCGCGAATTGGAGCGAAATCGGGACAAAAAGGCAAAAAGTGAAATTTGAGGGCCACAGCCAGCGTGGGGTGCTGGTTGTGGCGCAATTTACAGCAGCCAAAATATTTGAGCGCCAGGGCCAGCGCCCCACGCTGCCCTGGACGCTCAAGACGGAAAAGTGTCCTTTCTCGACTAGGACTAGGTTATTTCGACCCCTAGACGCCCCCAACTCATATAAAAGCCAACCTAAACCTATTTTAAAAGGAGGAGGACGTTTTTGAGAGGAAAACACAAGTACAAAGCCGCCGTGGAGGCCGAAATTCTTCAAGTTCCATCTTTCTCTCACCAAACTTAGTAATTTTTATGTTTCTTTGTATGATTTGTTGTTTGGCTACCATGTCTATGTGGAGCTAAACTTCACGTTCTAGGGTTGTGATTCTTTTATGACTATTGTTATTCGGTTTTTTTTTTAAATAAAATCTAAAACTATTCTATACGCCCCTAACATGACATAGCCAAGCCTTACATATTCTTTTCGATTGTTTACTCGATGTCCGGTATTTAATTTAGAGTATTGCTAAATTTGGATTCGCAAATCCCACGTTAGTGCTAGCAAAATGGATAAAAAAATAGTTATCCATCCGAATTATTCACTAAAAATTGATTGGATAATGAACTTTTTAAAATATAGGTCAGATATAGATAAAATTCATATTATCCACTTAAAATGAATAATTAATGGGTTTAACTTATATATTTTTAAAGACTCAAATTACGAGTTTCTCAAATTTGAGAGATTTAAATTTTTTTCACAAGTGATCATATTCAAAAAGTTATAAATAATTTGAAAGTTTATATTATCCGCTATAATTTATCCGTTTTTATATTATAACATATTTTTGATATATTCATATCCGACTCTGACTCGCTCGTTTCTTACCTCAATTCCATGTTAAGAAATAAAGAGTTTTCCAACAAAAACAAATATGCGGAACTCAAATCGGAATTGATCTTTTTTGCCCTTACATGGTCCATGGTTGATGATTGCCCTTTTTGAGGTTCTGTCGGCTTTGATAATTTTTGGAGTTTGTTTAATTTTAAATCACCAAAAAGAACGATGAGAATTTAGTGAAAAATGGCGTGAAATTTGAGGGTTCTAGTTCGTATTAAAACTATATAAAATTAAAACAATTAACATAAGTGAATTGAAAGGATGTGAAAGTGACGGAGCTGTAAAAGTATGACATATTACTGCTTCGAAATGTAAAAAGAAAATAGAGCCAAATGCATGCAAGACTACATTTTCAATGATGTGTCCAATTTTTAAGCAGCGACCGTAATTAGGAATTTCGTCAAGAGTATTTAAATTTTAAGTAAGTTAATAATTTTTTTTGTCGATAAATGATGTACCAAATATTTTAGATCCAATTACGCAATATTTAGCTAAATAATAATAAAAATTACTAGAAATATAATTTCAAAAATTAAAATTAAAATAACAAAAAGACAATATTAGAAAATTTACTAATAAAAGTAAGCATAGTAAATAAAAGAGAAAGTCGAGAGGATTTATAGTTTGTACAAAGCTTTTGTTGAAATTTTGTTTGTAGAGCTTGATTTTTAAATTATTAAATTTATTTAAGAAATAAGTTTTAGTTAAAAAAAATTACTTTTAATATTAGTTTTTTATTTTTGCACAAATTTTAATTTTTATGAATTATTTTATTAGAAAATTTTTTAGATTAAAAAAAATCAAATAGACCACACATGGTGGTCTCCTTTTAGTTTTTACAAATAAAATAGGCAAAACTTTAAATTCGTGAACAATACATCACTTTAAACATCTTACGCTGCTGGATTACCTCACTCGAATGTGAAGTGTTTGAATTATAATATATAATCATATAAAGTAGTATTTAACATATACACATATTGTTTTTGAGCGAAGAATGTGCACTTACCACCCTTAGCATAAGTGACTATGCCGCTATTTTTAAGGATTTAAGTTAGTGGAAAAAGACTTTACATTATCAATGTAGCTTAATATAGTGTTGCAGGTCACTGATCTTTTATTCTAGTCTATCAATTAATGGTTAGTGTATCAAATTATTTGCAATTACTATTCAAATGATCTAATTGTTTAAATATTTTTTATATTGTTAGATCATAACACTTCACAAGAGTGGGTTGCTCTAGTGGTAAACACTTTTCACTTTCAACCAAGAGGTTGTGAGTTCGAGTCACCCCAAGAGCAAGGTGGAGAGTTCTTGGAGGGAGAGAGCCGAGTGTATATCAGAAACAACTTCTCTATCTCAGGGTAGGGGTAAGGTCTGCGTACACACTATTCTCCCCAGACCCCACTAGTAGGAATATTCTTTCTTTTGAGCCTATAATTCATACACAATTTACCCAATTATCATACACATACTCTACGTTTTATGAACACTCTTATGTCATGAACAGATACAGAACTCTTAGATTATCTCGAACTCCTGGGACATTCTTGGTGCACTGACTATTTGCAAAATGTTGAGTAAAATAATATGGCGTGCTCTATTTTCTTATTTTAATTTTTGACCAATGACATATATTGGATACTTTAATCTGAGATGAATGTAATAATTAATAAAATTGCTTTACGGCGCAATACAGATATCATAATTAAGCCTTTATATGCACGCGTTTACAGATATTATAAATTAAGCTATTTATTATAAATATATTATATTGTGCAAGTTCATTTAGTACTTTGTTATAAATAAGCTTACTCAAGAACCTTATCCATATTGGACTCCACCGTAAATATGTTTATCTATTTAGTACTCGATTGAAAAAAAAAAACCCTTCTGAAGAAGCTTATCATTTCGGTACTCTGTTGTGGATAAATATTATTTCCCGTAGAAGATTATCTATAGTTGGTACAACAACAACTTACACAGCAGCTTGCAGTAGGAGCTTACAATTAACTTATACAACAGCTTGCAGTAGTAACTTACACAACAGCCTGCAGTATCAACTTATACAGTAATTTTCTTTCTTCTATAAATAAAAGAGATTTCAGTTTATTATGTAGATCATTTTGAAGTCGAATAATATATCGATCTCTCTCTACTTGTCTTCGATTTATTTATTTTACAGTTTTTATTTTATAACACGTTATCAGTACGTAACTCTGCCGTTTTGAGCACTTCGAACTTAATTTATATTGCAATGTTCATCTCCGATGTAAGGCGACGCTCTTACATCCGTGGTTAGATCTTGTTCATTCCGAGCATCATAAGGCAGATTATATCCTTGAGGTGATGAGCTTTTCTTCTTGACAATAGTGATGTAAATATCACTTACGTCTAATGTAACCACCCGGTCGGTTGTTTTGAGTATTATAGCCTCGATCCCCCATTTATTACTCATTTTGTGTTCAATTGTTGTTATGTGTCTTGCCGGGGTGGTTGGTTTGGTTCTGGGGATGTTTCGTAATGAATTGGGACACTTAGCCCCAAGGTTGGAAGCCTAAATTAAAAGAGTTGACCAGATGTTGACTTATGTGTAAATGACTCTGGAACAAAGTTTTGATGGTTCTGATAGCTCTGTATAGTGATTTTGGACTTAGGAGTGTATCCGGATATTGATTTGGAGGTTCGTAGATGATTTTGGCATGAATTGGCGAAAGTTAGAAAAGTTGAAGTTTGGAGAGTTGAGAGGTTTGACCGAGAGTTGACTTTATGGTTACCGAGCTCGGATTTTGGTTCCGGAAGTTGGAATAGGTCTATTGTGTCATTTATGTCTTGTGAGCAAAATTTGGGATCAATCAGAGTTGATTTGATAGGTTTCGGCATCGATTGTAGAAGTTGAAAATTTCTTAATTTTATTAGGCTTGAATTGGGGTGCGATTCGTAGTTTTGATGTTGTTTGATGTGATTTTAGGCCTCGACTAAGTTCGTATCGTGTTTTAGAACTAGTTGGTATGTTTGGTTGTGGTCCTGGGAGCCTCGGGTAAGATTCAGACTGAAAAGAGATTGGAACTTGGACTTGGAGAATTGTTTTGTTGCTGAAGTCTGGTGTCATCGCACCTGCGAAGGGAGTGGCCGCAGGTGCGGTGGGGTCGTCGCAAGTGAGAGACTTATGGAGATGGCATGGGAGCGCATGTGTGAGGAATATTATAGGTAGATTAAACATGAAAAATTAGTGAAACTTGTGGGATTTTGTGAATAACCTAGGGGTTAAGTAAAATTTAGATTTGATCTTGGATTTGGTTGTGGAAATTGGAATAAGTTATATATTTGAGTTCGGGAGTTCATGGGTAACATCTATATTTAAAAATTTCCGAAATCTGGGCACGTGGGACGGCAGGTGAATTTTAGGAATCTTCCAAATTGGGTTGGGTAATTACCCTAATAGCTAAATTATGAACTTTTGAACATATATTTAATTATTTATACGACTTTTGGTTAGTTTCGGAGTACTCGACGTCGTTTGAGTAGTCCTAGTGAGGTTGAAGAGCCAGATTAAGGACTTGGAATCGAGGTAAGTCTCTTGCCTAACCTTGTAAGAGGGAACTTATCCCCTTAGGTGTATTAATTGTTGTGTGCTACTTGTTTTGGGGAGTTACGTACGTACGAGGTGACAAGAGTCCGTACGTAACTACATTCATGACATGTCCGGGTAGACGTAGATTCACATCATGCCTTTAAATGTGCTATTTTATGCCTATCATGTGTATTAATTATCTTGATTAGGTATGAGATTGAGGACTTTAATTAAAGACATCGACATAGTCTCTTACTGTAGCATAATTGGGAAATATTTGATAAACGTTGGATCCGTGACTTCTCGTCTGGAATGTGTTTCCGCGAGCGGGTAAATTTCTCTACTCTTATAGGATTGGGCCGTTCGCCTCGGCAGAGAAATAAATTACTCTTATGAGATCAGACCGTTTTCCTTGGCAATACTGAGTATCACTATTCCTATGGGACCTGGCCGTTCACCTCGGTAGCTTCATGCTTAATAATTTGAAAGTGGATTTGGTTTGGTAACTAATGAGTTAGCGCCTTCAAGGCCGATTATGACATGTTTAGGGATTTGATATAGACTCATGTGTGGAATTACTATAGTTACTTTTATTTGCTGCGTTGTTACTTGTTGTACACTCACCATATCTCCTTTATGTATTTCCATTATTACTTGACCTCTAGTAAGTATCGAGTCAACCCCCCGTCACTACTTCTTCGAGGTTAGAATAGATACTTACTAGGTACGCGTTGTTTTTCGTAATCACGCTACACTTCTGAACTTATATGCAGGTACCGAGACCAGTACTACCAGTGGTCGCGCGGGCGCGTAGCCGATCTTCTACGGAGACTTAGTGGCGAGTTACATGCCTTGCTACGATCCGCAGTACCGGAGTCTCCCTCTACCTTGCTATCATTTATGTCTATTACCTTTCAGACAGTAGTTGTATTAGTTTGTATATTTTCTAGATTGCTCATGCACTTGTGGCACCAGGTTTTGGAGGCTTTTAGCACATACGTACCGTTGTACTTATTATTATTGTCATTTCAGTAGATGTACTTATCACGCTAGTATTTTTGTTGAGAAAAGATACGTACAGTTGCATGAGTTCTTACTTATTTCATTCTTCTAAAAAGGAACTTCTATTTTAAATGTTAAAAAGGGGTAATTAAAGTGTAGTTTCACTTGGGGGCTTGCCTAATGACTGCGTTAGGTGCCATCACGGCCTATTATAGATTTTGGGTTGTTATTATTGATACATCATATCATTATTTTTGGCTATTTTCATGACATTGTGAGCCCATGAGAGAGAGACTGGAGAGGTTGATGACTGAGTGAGGCCGAGGGCCTGATTGTGAGGATAATTATGGGATCGGGTTGCACGCCACAACAGGCTAGATTGGATTATTATAGCACGTGAGTTATCCGTGCAGATCCAGATATTATTATAGCACGTGAATTGTCCGTACGGATCCAGATATTATTATAGCACGTGAGTTGTCCGTGCAACACATGAGTTATGCGTGCAGATTATAGCGCTTGGGCTGAAGGAGCCCTTCCGGATTCTGTACACACCCCGAGTGAGCGCAGGCACCTACTGAGTGCGAGTGCCGAGTGCCGAGTGCAAGTGCCAAGCGATTGGGAGGACTGAGCGATTGGGAGGATTGAGTGATTGGGAGGAATGAGTAACTGTGAGGACTGAGTGACTGGGAGGACTGAGTGAAATGATACTGTGAGAGTATGAATATTATTTTATCACTGAGTTGCATCACATTGACATGCACACATGACATACATGCATAGAGATGTATTTTTCTCATGTTGTACAATATCACATCATTCATGATTTCTCACACATGTTGACAGATGGGCATAGTAATGCATTTGTTTTACACGGTTTATCTGGAAAGAAAAGGAAACATCTCATTTATTTTTGAAAGGATTTTGGGAAAATTATTGTTTTCAAACTTATTCATATTTTTGGCAACTTCGGTAAACGATTTGGGTTTTTTACTGATATACGTGAAAGGAAGAACTATTTTTAGAAATTATGATTTAGCTGAGCATTTTTTATTTCTGAGTTACTTCTTGTATTATTTGCTTTACGCTGTTATGAACTGTGGTGGACTAGTGGTTTTGGACCCGACCTTGGTGAAAGCTCGTCACTGCTTTCAATCTAAGGTTAGGTTTGTTATTTATTCAGTACATGGGATCGGTTGTACTGATACTATATTTCTGCACATTGCGTGCAGATGTTGGCTGTTGTTGTTACTATGCTCGATGGTTGCCGGATTTGGAGATGTACATGCGTTCTTATGGTAGCTGCCTCTTGTTCATGGTAGCCTTAGATTATGAAATCTCTGTTTATGTACTTTTCAAACAGAAGATGTATTTACTTCATATCAGCTTTGTAAATTCTATTCTTAGAAGCTCATGATTTGTACTACCAATTTTTGGGGAATGTATAAGATTAAGATTTTTCTTTACTTAAACTGCTTTAATAATTGTTAATGGAATTGGATAGTTGATAATTGTCTTACCTAGCAGGTTGGGTTAGGTGCCATCACGACTAGTTGGATTTTGGGTCGTGGCAAGGGAGTATCAGAGCTCTAGGTGCATAGGTTCTACAAGTCATGAGCAAGTGTCTAGTAGAGTCTTGCGGATCGGTATGATGACATCCATACTTATCTTCGAGAGGCTACATGGAATTTAGGATATATACTTCCCATATTTCCTTCCTTATCGTGCAGAATTGATTCAACTTGAGACATAACTTTTTGAATTCCTTCCACGTATTCGTATGCGCACATGAGCGCTCGGTATCAGCTGTGCATCGCCGGCTTGTGATTCTATGAACGAGGTTCGAGGTGTGTATTCTGTGTTTTGGTGATGGGCCAGTCTGGAATACTTGAGGCCATGGTTAGACCGCAGTTTAAGCTCAGTAGCTTCAGTTATAACTTGTACATTTGGACTCACATGTCCGGTAATGTCCCTACGAGTGGAATTTGTGGCTCGATGAGCGGTGAAACGGCTTTGTGATGAGTATGATGTAACTGCGGGATGTGTTAAGACGATGTAAATGTGGCAAGAAGTGTTTCCTTGAAGTGTAAAGGAAGTCCATTGGGTGCTTGATTTTCGTTTTGATGTGACGTACAGTCTCGAGTGTGAATGTTTTGAAAGATCATTCACGTTGTTAAATTTTGGGGAAAATTAAATTCTCGTGTCTGGTTAATGAGTTTGGACTCAGAAAGATTAAGTGATTTCATAATAATTGTGGCTGTGAAAGGGTATAACAAGATGCCAATTTGAGGCTAAGCAGGTAGGTTATCTCCTGCGGAGTAATCTACGTAGGTATGTTCCTTATATGTGAGTGAAGAGTTTCTTTTCCGCCCGCAGGGCGTATGTGTGAAGAATTGAATTTGAATCTGGCTGAGAAAGTTAACTTGAGTGTCAAAAGAATGATTGCGAGCTTAGCGGATGATTTGGGGTATTTTTATGGTTGGCGTTGCATGAGTTTGAGAAGAAGTTTTGTTGAACTAACTGTGACATTATGGAAATAATAAAGTATTGGTATTAGTTATAGGATGTTTTAATCTATGGCTTTAAGCCAAGTGGGAGAACCTGCTATTGATAATTCAATTTTATGGTTATATGTAAAGGTTTAGTTTTGGGTTAGTTATGACTTGCAGAAGTTGAGATCGAGGATGACTCGAATAAGAAAGTTCCTGGTTACGGATTATATTGCACGTATGAGTATATGAAAAATTGTGGGATGAGTGAGTTGTTATTGGTGAATGATGTAGTGCGCACGAAGTATGAATTTGATAGGTGGTGTTAAAGTAGAGTTACTTATTTGAGTGTTGTTGTGCTAATGGGGCACATGTCTTTTTGCCCATTTGGGCGGATTTGGATTTTAATAAAGTGGCCGACTCTCGAGAAAGTTCCAATAGGTTCAAAGTTTATATATAGCAATTGAGAATTTCTCCGGACTTGTGTATGGATAAAATCTGAGATTTGCGTTTGGTGGTGCCTGGACTTGCGAAAATTCTGTATGACTATGGATTCTACATTTTTGTATAAGGAAGGTAAGAAGAACTATTTCAAATTCACATAAGATATTCTTAGAGTAAGTATTACAGTTGTGGTATTTTTGAAGGTTCTTAAGAAGAATACAGTTGCTTATCGGTCGTAGGGCGTTGTGGTTCTATGCTAGGTTTGTGGGGTGAGCTATGGCTAAAGATCGTGGCGTTTTAGCAAGGAGAAGTATTTCTGAAGACAGATTCAGAAGAAACTCGGAGAAAATAAGACAAACGGGTAGTAGGATTGGATCAATATGGTAATGGATATGATCGATTCTCTGGGTGCTTATGATGTGGGGGTTTTCTACAGGTGCTTTGTGATAATACACCTGGGTTTGGCGACCTTCGTGGCTTGGTTGAGCTAGAGAGATTCAACTATGATGGCTTGATTATGTGCAAATATATTTCCAAAGCATTCTCGAGGATTTCTACCACGGTTTGAGATAGGTATTTTCCTACTGGCCTGAGGAGCATGTTGATTATTATGATTTTCTACCGGATGGAATCAAATGGAAGGCTTCTGGCTGGTCGGATATGTATTTTACTTGTGACTCAGAATGATTATGATGTTCTCGTATTTTTCAAATGATGGCATGATAGATGTGGTGTGTTGTATGGGATTAAGGTTGGCGTGTGCAAGGTCACGGTTTAGCTTTGAAAGGGAGGTCATAAATTCTTAGAGGGCATGGACATTTTTCGATGTTTAGATGAATGCTATAACTATTTGGTATTGAGTGAGTCGAGTGTATATTTCAAAAGGATGCACTATGTTTTGAATTATGGATATTTCATAGGTATTGCGACACTCTCCTGGTTGATCGACTACTGATTTTAAGGCGCTGCTATGTGGCACGAAAGAATGGGAGAAGTATTCCTTGTGGGATGATCGTGTATGAGAAATGTGTTAGACATTCGGGCAGTAGAGATGGGACCAGAAATGGTGGTTCGCATGTTTTAGGGATTTGGAGACTGTGAGTTTCAGGAGCAGATTGTTTCATGGTTGCGGACTGTGAAGTCCTGGCCGAAGCTAGTCAGATGATAGGATGTATTATGATTCAGTTATGGTGAATTTTTGGAGGGTTATTTATCTATTTGTGGGTGGCCAAAATTGATTTGGGGGTCCATTGGTAGGCCCAACTAGGATATGTATTCTACACTGAGTCAGATTGGTTGGCTCCATACTGCTATTGTTGAGGGATGTGCCATTCGGTTGATGTTGAAATTATTCGTGTTCTGAAGTGATCTGTGAGTTACTCTTCTATGCTACGAGGAGTTGTAATTCATCGGTTATATGCACACGTGGTGCAGTTCTATTGGGGGCCTTATGGTGGAATTCGAGCGAGATGAGTATTTGGGTATTGCATGATCGATTGCATAATGGTTATGTTCTTTCAGGTTTCGTGTGGCATTCTTTTGTCATTTGCCTCTCCGTCGTTATTGATTTTAAGCAGGGTGACTCGAGGTAAATAATATGGACCAGTGTTTAGATGGGGTCGCGCATTGCAGCGGAGTTATGTTAAGGTATGAACCTTGTGTTAGAATTGTTTGATAGTTCTATGATGTGTGCTGGATTTTTAGCATTTCTTTGTGGCGGTACTTATTAATCTGGCGGGGCAGTTCTCTCATTTGAGTCATTTTTCATGACTGAGTACATTTGAATTGTTGCGTATTGGTGCACGGATGGCACGGGTTGTGGCTCTGAGTTATATTGGTGCGGCATGTCTGTGGAATAGTTATGTTTAGTAA
Source organism: Nicotiana tomentosiformis (assembly GCF_000390325.3). Taxonomy (NCBI): domain Eukaryota; kingdom Viridiplantae; phylum Streptophyta; class Magnoliopsida; order Solanales; family Solanaceae; genus Nicotiana; species Nicotiana tomentosiformis. The sequence goes on along the minus strand of NC_090815.1, from coordinate 106,009,546 downwards.
TATAAGATCATTGGACCTAGAATGGGTACTATTAGGTTTATTGTATATTCGGAAATATAATATTGAAAGTCGGCTTAAGAGTGGATTATGGTTCTGGTTTGGGCGAGAGAGATCCATGGCTTGTTAATCCGGTAAGTGGTCATGAAATTTTGCGTGTTTCTTTTATTATCAGAAGTGTACGAGGGTTTTGAGATGAGGTTTGGTTCGATATGGGATTAATACTAGTACTTGGTTGGTTTTGGAGTAGTCACTGTGATCAGGAATGGTGCTACAATCATGCGAGTTGTATAATATGTTAGGTGATTATGTTTGTGGTTATGGTTATGGCTAGATACAACTTATTCAGACTCATACAGTGTGTAGATCAGTTTTATTGTGTTGTCAAGCCTATATGGAATATGGTGACGTGGGTTCACCCCCTGGTACGTGCGTGGTAAGATGGAATAGTGATTTGTTGGCTTGGAGGCAACTCTTGGCGCGTTCAAGGACGAACGTATGTTTAAGTGGGGGAGAATGTAACGACCCGGCCGGTTGTTTTGAGTATTACAGCCCCGTTTTCCCATTTACTGCTCAATTTATGCCTTACAGTTGAATTATGACTTATCGAGTTAGTTGGTTCGGGTCCGAAAGGATTTCGGAGTGAAATGAGACACCTAGTCTCATAATTAAAAACTTAAGTTGGAAAAATTGACCGGATATTCACTTATGTGTAAACGACCTCGAAATTGAATTCGGATGATTCCAGTAGCTCCGTATTGTGATTTTGGACTTGGGAGCGTGTCCGAAAAATTATTTGGAGGTCCGTAGTAGAATTAGGCTTGAAATGCCGAAAGTTGAATTTTTGGAAAGTTTGACCGGGGGTTATGGATTTTTGGAGGAGTAATGGTGTGGAGAAACACCACGTAAATGCAGGGTCGTGGGCTGGTCGTTCGTCGTAATATTTTTGGGCTGTTTGACACTACTATGGTGGTCGTTTTGTGTATGAAGAGATTGGGGTGTGTTGGGCTATTTTGTGTATGTACATATGTTTATATTGTTGTGTTCTTGTATTTTTGGTGTTATCTTGAATTTGGAGGAAGTAAGGATTATAGGGGAGATGCTGCACGTTTTAATACAAAATAAGCTTGTTGTTCGTTGTGCGATAGTTGTACCCTTCGTAACTTAATGATAATATTATTATCGTTGTTGTAGATTAAGGTGAGAAGAGGCGAGTTCAACTTGGTGATTGGAAAGATTGTTATAAGGTATGTTAAGGCTAAACCTTTCTTCATTTTGGCATGATCCCGTAACTACATAAGTTTGATAACGAGGCATAAAGAGAAGTTTGTATTCCTGAACTTATGTACATTATCCTAGTCACATAAGTTACAGTATTCTCCCTTATCGAGACTTTATATTCGGTTAAGTATTGTCTTCTTCCAGTCAAGAGAGCAGAGGGTTTATATATATATATATATATATATATATATATATATATATATATATATATATATATATATACACACACACACGGTATTACAGTATTTTCACCACCATCAAGCTATAATCGTGGGCAGGCCCCTATTAGGCAACCTCTGATCAAATGGTAAGTTATATGTCTAGCCTACTGTGGCCAAGCGCCTATAAGAGAGCCCAGAATGGCCAAGATACCTAGCCTAGTATGGCCAGACGCCTATGAGCGAGCCTACTACGACCGAGCAGTTACATGTACCGAGCCTTATAGGGTCGAACAATTATTTTACTTACTATATTGAGAGAGTTGAATCAGTATCAGTAGGTAAGTATACCTCCAGATCATCTTTGACTGCCAGTTACTTTCGGTTATTATATTATCAGTTCAGTTTCAGCTTTCAGTTATTTATTGCCTTACATACTCGGTATATTATTTCGTACTGACGTCCCTTTTCTGGAAACACTGCATTTCATGCGTGCAGGTTCAGATAGACAGACGGGTAGACCTTCTCAGTAGGTGTTGCCCAAGTTTAGCTTGATCAGTAAGCTCCACGTCCTTCGAAGTTGCCGGGTCTAGGGTTTTGTGTATATATTGTGTATGTATGTTATGTGTAGGTCGGGCCCTTGTTCCGATCACAGTACATCCATCAGTAGAGGCTTGTAGACATTTTCACAAATAAAATACAGTAATTAGAGTGCAAACTATGGCTAAAACACGGGTTTCTAGTCTACCATCAACACCCCCACACTTTAACCATTGCTCGTCCTCGAGCAATCAAACTTCACTTCACCATAGAGATGACCTTCTTAACAGACAACCTCCCTAAATCATCATGCCACAAATATTTAAAATAGACTAAGCACTCTAACGTAACATCCTTGCCTCAAGATTTGACTCAAATTTCACAACCTGCTCACTTACTCTAACATAGAAGTCATCGGCATTACCTTTCCTTCGTGAATCAAGTGCCCTCACACATCAATAGAGAGTACTTCCACATACAATAAAATTTAAGAACAATTATGAACTTAAGATAGAACGAATTTGCTCAATCTCAGAAATAATATTCACGTGCCACAAAAAAACGTACCATAGGCTTGCCCGTAGTGTACTACTCTACTAATTGAGCTCATTCAGTCAAGGATAAAGTAGGACTTTATTTGGTTTTAATGTAGGATGCGGGATGGGTAGGACACATTTGGATATAAGAGTGACTACACCTCTCTAGGCACTTTAATAAATACAATTAACCGTTCAAAACTCCACATTTATGTCAAACCATAACTCCACCTTCACATCAATATACATCAACTCCCTACTTCTTTACGCATAATTACATCAAGAGTTACTACTATCAAGGAATATTTTTCACAACCATACAACTACTTTTTATTCATTTTCTTTTTCAATTCCAGTGGCTCTTTCTTTTTCAAAACAATGCACCTTTCTCCTTATTTCAATAGTTCCTTTCAAAAGACAAACCAACACCCCACACTTTAACTTTTACAAATGTCATAACAAATTCAAGTGCTCACGAGAAGTAAAAGGTTCAAATAGATGGTCAATTCAAATAAATGGGTAAGGCTTGTAATGTGGTTGCCAAAGAAACAAGATTACAAGCTCAAAGGAGTTAACTAAGATACATAACAATTAGGTGGGTAAAAGCATATACTGGCTCAACAAAGAAACACTTATATCACTTCCAAGGCCGAATAGAACTACTACTTCGCTTTACAAACACATGAGGAAAGTTCTAAACATCAAATGCAATGCACAAAATAACATAAAACTTCACACATACATGACACTTAACTCACTCAGGATCGGACTCATCAAGATACTCTAGTCAAAACAGTTAAGCAAAGTTAAGATCATACAATTTAAAGTACTTATACAAGATTCAAAAACTGAACCTATGAGTCACAACTAGAGCACTTACTGTTCTCAAGGCACAATCTCGTCAAGAAAAGTCATCTCCATTTAATACACAACACAAGACTTCATTATTCCTACAAAAAGAAAAACTAACTATACCCGGTTAAAAAAAAAACCCTTGAAAAAGAACTGGGGCATAAAGAAAAACCAAGGGAGAATTATTACACTACCCCATAAAGACAAAATATTTTTCTTCGACTTTAATTCCTCAAGAAGACAACCGAGGAAATCCATCGTCGGAAAAAGTTAATTTTTTTCCAATCAAAAGAAGTGACTACAAACACACATATACATATATAAAATCAAAAGAAGCGACTACAAATACATATATACATATATACATTCCCCACCCCACACTTAAAATTATGGCATGTCCCCATGGTACACAAATAAAAGGCACGAGATAAAGAAAACTCCCCTGAACTTTTTCCATTTCTAAGAACTTATGAACTCCACCCCTAATTCTGAATTCATTCCTCGTTTTTGCTCCTTGGGATTCTTTATGGATCTCATTAGGCCAAAGTCCTCTAAGGATATATGCAAGCCCCGCTCTTTTCTTTCTTGATTGGCCTCTTTTTGAGCGCTAAATTGTTCCTGCAGGATAATTCTCAATGTGTTTTTGCATTCTTTTACAGGATAACTCCATGCATCTTCCTATAAATCCTCAAAGATAAAATCCACATGATTAACGTTAGAATAAGAAAACAAAGAAGAAAGGTTATGAGAATATTCCTCTAGCATGTCCAAGACCAATTCTTTCTCATTCTCTTTTACTAAAGATTGTAAATGTGAAAAGCTGGATGGGGGTTTGAACTCTTCTTTTATTGCTTCAAAATCAACCAAAGCCTCATCTTCAATCATCTCAATTAAATTAGAGTCCTCTTGCAGAGTGGAAAGTTGTCTCTATGGATGCTCATCCTTTTGGGTAGGCTCATTCTCACTGGGTATCTCCTCCATATATTCACCATCATAATACAATGAGCTTTCTGAAAGTATACTTCTTATTTGACTCACTTGCATTGTTAGGTTGTTAATGGCTTCATCATCTTGTGCAAGTCTCTCTTCCATTCTATTTATGAACTTATACATAAGGTCTTCTAAATTACCATTCTACTCTTGAGGTGGTTGTCTCACTTCGCTTTCATTCCATTCATAATAAGGGTATTCATCTCAACCAGAATTAAGATTGTGCCCATATGAAACTTCATACATGTACGGACTAGATTAACCAATTTAAGGATTGTGAAGATATGCAAGAATGCGTAGTGGATCAGTTTTTCAGAAAATCTTTTTCGATTATTCTCCTAACTAGGTTTAATCAATGATTGAACTAGCCTCTTTCGATTACTTAGAAGAATCTATGAACTCAACCAATAATATGATGCAAAGATATCACAAGTTATGCCTCTCTCAATTACATGAACTCATGAATATAGATGCAATAATTATATCTTCCAAAACGATTCAAATACATAAAACTAGAGTTATAATCTACAAACAATCATCAATACACCAAATCCGTCAAACCCCAAAAGGAACTACTCCATAGACATGGAGAAATTCATCACAAATATAATTAAAGTGTAGGAAAACATAGATTCGATACAAACTCAGATCTTGAGTGAAGAAGGAATGATGAAATCCTTGTGCTTATGTTCTTCCCACTCCTCCTTAGCTTCCTTAGGTCCCAAAATCAGTCAAAAGTCCCCCAAATCATATTTTCTGGTGTATTTAAGCCGTCCCAAAATAAATCCCCGGACGAAACTACCCTTTTTTAGCCAAAATAGGAGATTACTCTAGCATTTTTATGCTACCGCGCCACGCCATGCGGCGCACTTGTGGGGAAATCCATAGAGCTTGGCAAAATCTCTATCGGACCACTTTTTACAATGCCGCGCCGCACCTCGCGGTGCCCCGTGCGGCGCGGCTGTGGACATTTTACCGAGAGTTGATTTTTTTTTACTTTGTCAGAATTTTTCACTAGAGACTTGGTCCTCGACCCCCAAACGTGATCCCGACTTAATTTTTTGGGCTTTTACTCAGACTTTAAAGCTCCAACTTGTTCAAATTAGCTCTAAATTTTCTTAATAGCTCGGAACCACTTCCTCCAAGACATAAAATACATAATAAGTGTAATACACTAATATTTAAGCTTAAACACAAGTAAAATACAGTAATTGGAGCGCAAACTATGGCTAAAACACGAGTTTCTATTCTACCACCTGGAGCCGATAGTGCAACAGGCAGAGGCACCCTTGCCTAAGTGTAACGACCAGGCCGGTCATTTCGAGAGTAATAGCCATGTTTTCCCTATTTTTACTTATTTTTGTGTTATTCATCTATATTATGTTATATCGGGTTAGTTAGTTTGGGTCCGGAAGAAACTCGGAGTGAAATGAGATACTTAGTCTCATAATTGAAAAATTGAGTTAGAAAAGTGGACCGGATATGGACCTATGTGTAAACGATCTCGGAATCAAATTCTGATAATTCCAATAGTTCTGTATGGTGATTTTGGGCTTAGGAGCGTATACGGAATATTATTTGGAGGTCCGTAGAGGAATTAGGCTTGAAATGCCGAAAGTTAAATTTTTAAGAAGTTTGACCGGGGGGTTGACTTTTTGATATCGGGGTCAGAATCCGATTCTGAAAATTAGAATACCTCTGTTATGTCATTTATGACTTGTGTGCAAGGTCAATCGGACGTGATTTGATAGGTTCCGAAATCGTTTGTAGAAATTAGAAATTCCAAAGTTCATTAGGCTTGAATTGGGGTGTAATTCATGGTTTTAGAGTTGTTTGAGGTGATTTGAGGGTTCGACTAAGTCCGTATGATATTTTAGGACTTGTTGGTATATTTGGTTGAGGTCCCGAGGGGCTCGGGTGAGTTTCGGATGGTTAACGGGTTGGATTATGGACTTGGAACTCTGATGGAATTTTTTTGATGCACCATCTGGTTTCCTTCAACGCGTTTGCGAGTGGAGCCTCGCGTTCGCGAAGAGGAACTGAGAGGCTGATAATATTTTCTCTTCGCGTTCGTGAAGAGAAGAACGCGTTCGCGAAGGGTGGACTAGGTGTGCATCGCGAACGTGAGAGGTGTTACGCGTTCGCGAAGAAGAGAGGAAGAAACTGAGGACCCCAGACAACTGGTCTACGCGTTTGCGTAGGGGGTGTCGCGTTCGCGTAGTGAGGGGGAAACGAAGCATCACGTTCGCGATGGGTTGGACGCGTTCGCGTAAAAGGCATTGAGGCAGAGGCATTTTGTACTTCGCGAACGCGAGGGTGATGTCGTGTTCGCGAAGGAGGAATTTGGACGGGGGCTATTTTGTGCTTTGCGAACGCGAGGCACTGACTGCGTTCACGAAGAAGAAAAGTCTAGGCAGTGAGTTTAAGTTCTGAAAATGGGACTTCGTCCCATTTTCAATTTTTGACGATTTGGAGCTCGAATTTGAGGCGATTTTGGGTGATTTTCAGAGGAAACAACGGGGTAAGTGTTCTTAACTCAATATTGGCTAAATTACCCGAATCTATGGTTGTTTTTATCATTAAATTGGTGAATTGAGTTGGAAAAATTTGAAAACCCTCTTGGTATAAATTGAAGATTTGAGGGTCGAGTTGGGTTCAGATTTTGGTAAAATTGGTATGGTTAGACTTGTGGTTGAATGGGTTTCCGGATTTTGTAACTTTTGTCGAGTTCTGAGGCATGGGCTTCACGGGCAATTTTTGAGCTAATTTTCAGATTTTTATGGAAAATTATTATTTTCTTATGGGATTAATTCCAATGAATTTTATTGGTTGAAACGGATTATTTATGAGCAGATTCGAGGCGTTTGGAGACCAATTCATGAGGAAAGGACATTGCAGAATAAGAATTTCACGGCTTGAGGTAAGTAACGATTGTAAATCTAGTCCTGAGGGTATGAAACGCCGGATTTCGTATCATTTTACTACTTTAAGGTGATTCACATGCTAGGTGACGGGCGTGTGGGCGTGCACCATTGGGGATTGGTGACTTGGTCCGTCCCCTAGCAAATGTAAAGTTGCATATTTTATTGAAACTATATGATACTTATATATTTTTAGAAAGAGTTTCTGTAAATTGGGCTGAATGCCATGTTTGGGACTTGCGCCAGTGCTGTTCGGACCCTTAGGGGCTGTTTCTTACTATCCACTCGTTGTTTTCGATTAAAAATCTATACTCAATCATGTTTATACTTGTTTACCGCATAACTCAGTTTTATGATACTATTTTGATGCATATAAATGTTTTGGGCTGAATCCCCTGTTTTACCAAAATGCCCGAGTGGCTTGAGAGGTTTATGACTGAGTGAGGCCGAGAGCTTGATTTGTGAGGATGAGTGTGGATCGGGGCTGCCCGCCTACAACATACTTTATTATTATAGCACGTGAGTTGTCCGTGCAGATTATGACGCTTGGGCTGAAGGAGCCCCTCCGGAGTTTGTACACACCCCCAGTGAGCGCAGGTACCTACTGAGTGCGAGTGCCGAGTGCTGAGTGACTGGGCGGAATGAGTGATTGTGAGGTATGCCCGAGTGGCAAGAGTGATTGTGAGGCATGCCCGAGTGGCACGAGTGACTGTGAGGTTTGCCCGAGAGGCTGTTTATGAGTGATGTTTTGCCCGAGGGGCTGTTTATGATTTCACCATTTTTGCTAACCTTTGCATTTTTTCCTATGTCTGCAAACTGTTGAAAAATATCTTTAAATGATTTTTACTGGAACTGGGTTAAACGAGATGTTTTGATTCAAACCCTGATTTTTTTTAAAAAAAGCATGTGATATTTTACTGAGATTTCCCGATATGAATGTTATATACTTTATCGCTCGTCACTACTGCTCAGTCTTTATTTATTGTTGTTACTTACTGAGTTGGCGTACTCACGTTACTCCCTGCACTTTGTGTGCAGATTCAGGTGTAGCTAGACACGGTAGTGGTTATTGATTGTTCTCGTTGCAAATTTTCTTGGAGATAGCAAGGTAGCTGTTGGGCGATCGCAGCCCCTACTCTTCTCCTCCTTATCTTCCTCTAGTTATATTTAATTATTTTCCAGGCTGAGTTAGCCTTGATATTATTAGACAGTTTGTAGTAGATGCTCATGACTAGTGACACCCCGATGTCGGGCTTTTCCTTCCGCACTTTTATTTTGATTTGAACTCCTTTACGAAGGTTTTTATGTTAAATAACATTGAAATTATTTTTGAAATGAAAATATCAGTTTTTTTTGGAAATGAGTCGACTTACCTAGTCCCACGATAGGCGCCATCACGACAGGGGTTAGTTTGGGTCGTGACACTAAGCCTCCACCTCCATACCCTCAAAGACTTGCCAAGCAAAATGGTGAGAATCAATTCAAGAAGTTCATTCAAATTATGAAGAGTCTTTCAATCAATGTGCCATTGGTCGAAACTTTGGAACAAATGCCCGGTTATGCAAATTTTATGAAAGATTTTGTGACAAAGAAGAGGTCGATTGATTTTGAAACTATCAAAGTCACTCATCAAGTGAGTGCGATTGTTCATTCAATGGCTCCTAAGTTGGAGGATCCTGTTGCTTTCATGATTCCCTGTACGTTTGGAAGTGCCGAGTTTGCTAAAGCTCTTTGTGATCTTGGGGAAAGTATAAATTTGATGCCCTATTCGATTTTTAAGACTTTGGAGATTGGGTAACCAAGACCCACTTCTATGAGATTGCAAATGGCTGGTCGCACCATAAAAAGGCAGTTGGGTGTGATTGTAGATGTTTTGGTCCGGGTTGATAAATTCATTCTTCCGGCGGACTTTGTCATTCTAGATTGTGAAGTTGATTATGAAGTACCAATTATTATTGGGAGACCTTTCCTTCTACGGGTAAGGATCTTTGTGATGTTGAAGCCGTAGAACTTACTTTCCTGGTTGGTGATGAAAAAGTGGTATTCTATATGTGTAAGTCCATGCGACAACCAAATAGCAATGTGGTGTGTTCTTTTGTAGATTTGGTGACTGATGTCATTATTGATGATAAAAGTGCTACTATTAATATTGGTGATATGTTTGAGGCTGTTTAGGAACCTCCACATTCTTGAATTCTTGTCGTGCGAATCTGTTGATTCTAGTAACTAAACATTTGTTGTTTCATTCTCTCACAGATGGTGAGGACTCGTGCTACCGGTCAGGAGGGCTAGCCACCAGTACCACCAGCCAGGGTCACGAGAGGCCGAAGCCACGGTAGAGGCCGTGGTAGGGGCAGAGGTGCTGCCCGTACAACAGCTAAGGCAGTACCTGCATATCCACCGGTTGTCCCAGATCAGGACTAGGTTCCAGTTGTTGATGCACCAGCTCAGGCACCACCTGTGCCTATTGTGATTCCAGGCCTTCAGGAGGCCCTAGCTCAGATTCTGACAGCATGCACCGGCCTTGCTCAGGCGGTCTCTATTTCGACGACCGCAACCACTTCTCAGGCCAGGGGAGGCACTCAGAGTCCTGTCGCTCGCACACCCGAGCAGGTTATTCAGGGACTTCAGACACCGGAGGCACCACCAGCCCAGCTGGTTGCAGTTGCTCAGGATTATGTGGTTCCTGCTATGCGTGAGGATGATCAACGTAGGTTGGAGAGGTTTGGGAGACTCCAGCCACCACCTTTTAGTGGCATAGAGAGAGAGGATGCTCAGGACCTTTTGGACAGGTGACAGAGGATACTCCATACTGCTGGTCTTCTGGAAACTTATGGGGTCTCATTCACTACCTTTTAGTTTTCTGGGGCTGCACTCAGATGGTGGGAGACTTACGAGAGGCGTAGGCCTGTTGGCGCAGCACCCCTTACTTGGCAACAGTTCTCTGTGGTCTTTTTGGAGAAGTTCATGCCTCGATCCCGCAGAGACGAGCTGCGTAGATAGTTTGAGCGGATCCGCCAGGGTGATATGTCTGTGACGCAGTATGAGATGCGGTTCTCCGAGTTGGCTCGTCATGGTATCTGGTTGGTTCTTACCGACAGAGAGAGGATCATGAGGTTTATTGATGGCCTCACTTATCAGCTACAATTGCTCATGACCAGGGAGCGGGTTTCGGGTGCTACCTTTGATGAGGTTTCCGACATTTCTCGGCAGATTGAGTTGGTTCGCGGCCAGGAGAGGGTTGAGAGGGAGGCCAAGAAGACCTCGTGGTCAGGATGGATTCAGCAGTGCTCTTTTTGGGGGTCAGTTCCAGCACGGTAGAGGTCGTCATTTCAGATAGGCATAGTCAGCTCGTCCATTTCACCGTGGTGCATCATCTGGCCATGGTTCTCACAGTTCTCATCAGGGCCACTCATCAATTAGTGCCCTTCCAGTTCAGAGTTCGTTCCGTGCTCCACCTGTTTAGGGCTCTTCCATGCCAGGTTCTTCCACCAGTTATCCCAGTGCTAGGGGTTCCCTTCAGTTTCCACCGTAAGCACTAGGGAGTTGTTTTAAGTGTGGGGAGCTTGGGCATATGTGGAAGCAGTGTTCTCGTCGTCATGGAGGTCTATCTCAGCAGAGAAGTCAGCCTCCAACTACAACACCAGTTACCTCACCACCCGCCCAGTCAGCTCGGGGTGGAGGTCAGTCAGCTAAGGGTCGCCCTAGAGGGGGAGGCAGATCAGGGGGTGGTCTGGCCCGTTTCTATGCTCTTCCTGCCAGACCAGATGCTATTGTTTCAGATGCTGTGATTACAGGTATTGTCTCAGTTTATCACAGAGATGCCTCAGTATTATTTGATCCTGGTTCCACATATTCATATGTTTCCTCGTATTTCGCCCATTTTCTAGATATGCCCCGTGAGTCTCTAGTTTCTTCTGTTCATGTATCTACTCCTGTGGGCGATACTATTATTGTGGACCGCGTATATCAGTCATGTGTGGTGACTATTGGGGGTCTGGAGACCCAAGTGGACCTTTTGCTGCTCAGTATGGTCGACTTTGACGTGATATTGGGTATGGATTGGTTATCTCCATGTCATGTTGTTCTAGATTGTCATGCTAAGACAGTGACATTGACTATGCCGGGAATTCCAAGGGTTGAGTGGAGAGGTTCTGTAGATTATTTACCAAGTAGGGTGATTTTATATTTGAAGGCTCAGCGCATGGTTGAGAAGGGTTGCCTATCTTATTTGGCTTTTGTGAGGGATGTTAGTGCAGAGACTCCTGTCATTGATTCTGTTTCGGTGGTACGTGATTTTTCGGATGTGTTTTCTGCAGACATGCCGGGCATGTTGCCTGACAGGGATATTGACTTTGGTATTGATTTGGTGTCGGGCACTCAGCCCATTTCTATTCCACCGTATCGTATGGCACCGGCGAAGTTGAAGGAATTGAAAGAACAGATTCAGAAACTCCTTGATAAGGGGTTTTTTCGGCCTAGTATGTCACCTTGGAGTGCACCGGTTCTATTTGTGAAAAAGAAGGATGGTTCCATGAGAATGTGTATTGATTACAGACAGTTGAACAAGGTCACAGTTAAGAACAAGTATCCTTTGCCTCGTATTGATGATTTATTCGACCAGCTTCAGGGAGCGAGGGTGTTCTCCAAGATTGATTTGAGGTCCGGTTATCACCAGCTGAAGATTCGGGATTCAGATATTCTTAAGACAGCTTTCAGGACCCGATATGGCCATTATGAGTTCTTGGTGATGTCTTTTAGGCTGACCAATGCCCCAGCAGCGTTCATGCATTTAACAGTGTATTCCAACCCTATTTGGACTCATTCATCGTTGTATTCATTGACGACATCCTGGTGTACTCTCGTAGCCAGGAGGAGCACGCTCAGCATTTGAGGGTTGTATTATAGAAATTAAGGAAGGAGAAGCTTTATGGAAAATTCTCCAAATGTGAGTTTTGGTTCAGTTCAGTAGCATTCTTGGGGCATGTGGTGTCCAGTGAGGGTATTCAGGTGGATCTGAAGAAGATAGAGGCGGTGCAGAGTTGGACCAGACCGTCCTCAGCCACGGAGATTAGGAGCTTTCTTGGTTTGGCGTGTTATTGCCATCGCTTTGTGGAGGGATTTTCATCTATTGCATCGCCCTTGACCAAATTGACCCAAAAGGGTGCTCCATTCAGGTGGTCAGATCAGTGTGAGGAGAGCTTTCAGAAGCTCAAGACTGCTTTGACCACAGCTCCGGTGTTAGTTTTGCCATCAGCTTCAGGTTCTTACACCGTGTATTGTGATGCCTCGAGGGTAGGCATTGGTTGTGTTTTGATACAGGAGGGTAGGGTGATTGCCTATGCCTCGCGCCAGTTGAAGACCCATGAGAAGAACTATCATGTCCATGATCTTGAGTTAGCAGCCATTGTTCATGCCTTGAAGATTTGGTGCCATTATTTGTATGGGGTTCATTATGAGAGCTATACTGATCACCGGAGTCTGAAATATCTGTTAAAGCAGAAGGATCTTAATTTGCATCAGCGGAGATTGTTGGAGCTTCTTAAGGACTATGATATCACTATTTCGTACCATTCGGGGAAGGTCAATGTGGTGGCCGATGCTTTGAGTCGTCGGGCAGAGAGTTTGGGGAGTTTAGCATATCTTCCAGAAGCAGAGAGACCTTTGGCATTGGATGTTCAGGCCTTAGCGGGCGAGCTTGTCAGATTGGATATTTCGGAGCCTAGTCGGGTATTGGCTTGTGTGGTCTCCAGGTCTTCTCTTTATGATCGTATCACGGAGCGTCACTATAATGACCCCTACTTGCTCGTTCTTCAAAACAGGGTTCAGAGAGGTGATGCTAGGGATATGACTATTGGTGATGACGGCGTGTTGAGAATGCAAGGCTGGATATGTGTGCCTAATATAGATGGGCTTCGAGAGTTGATTCTTGAGGAGTCCCACAGCTCACGGTATTCCATCCATCTGGGTGCCGCGAAGATGTACCAGGATTTGAGGCAACACTATTGGTGGAGGCGGATGAAGAAGGATATAGTTGAGTTTGTGGCTCGGTGCCTCAACTGTCAGCGGGTTAAATATGAGCATCAGAGACCGTGTGGCTTGCTTCAGAGATTAGAGATCCCAGAGTGGAAGTGGGAGCGGATCGCCATGGACTTTGTAGTTGGGCTCCCACGGACTTTGAGGAAGTTCGATGCTATTTGGGTTATTGTGGATTGGCTGACCAAGTCCGCGCACTTTATTCCAGTTGGTACTACTTACTCTTCAGAGCGGTTGGCTGAGATTTACATCCGAGAGATCGTTCGCCTGTATGGTGTCCCAGTTTCCATCATTTCAGATAGGGGTACTCAATTCACATCGCAGTTTCGGAGGGCCGTGCAGTGAAAGTTGGGTACTCAGTTTGAATTGAGCATAACTTTTCATCCTCAGACGGACTGGCAGTCCGAGCGCACTATTCAGATATTTGAGGACATGTTGCGTGCTTGTGTCATTGACTTTGGGGGTTCATGGGACCAGTTTCTGCCACTCGCGGAGTTTGCATATAACAACAGTTATCAGTCGAGTATTCAGATGGCTCCGTACGAGGCTTTATATGGGAGGAGGTGTAGATCTCTGGTTGGATGGTTTGGGTCGGGTGAGGCTAGGCTCTTAGGTACAGACTTGGTCCAGGACACATTAGATAAGGTGAAATTGATTTAGGAGCGGCTTCGCACGGCGCAGTCTTGGCAGAAGAGCTACGCGGATATGAAGGTCCGTGATGTGTCTTTTATGGTTGGGGAGAAGGTTTTTGATGAAGGTATCATCCATGAAGGGTGTTATGAGGTTTGGGAAGAGGGGAAAGTTGAGCCCCCGGTTCATTGGGCCTTTTGAGGTGCTTCAGAGGATAGGAGAGGTGGCTTATAAGCTTGCCTTGCCACCCATCTTGTTGAGTGTGCATCCAGTGTTTCATGTTTCCATGCTCCGGAAGTATATTGGAGATCCGTCCCGTGTTTTGGATTTCAGCACAGTTCAGTTGGAGGGTGATATGACTTATGATGTGGAGCCGGTGGCTATTTTGGACAGACAGGTTCGAAGGTTGAGGTCAAAGGATATAGCTTCAGTGAAGGTGCAATGGAGAGATCAGCCTGGGGAGGAGGCCACCTGGGATACGGAGCGGGATATGCGGAGCAGATATCCACGCCTATTCGAGACTCCAGGTATGTTTCTAGACCCGTTCGAGGACGAACGGATGTTTAAGAGGGGGAGAATGTAACGACCCGGCCGGTCATTTCGAGAGTTATAGCCCCGTTTTCCCCATTTCTTCTTCTTTTTTGTTATTCAGCTATATTATGTTATATCGGGTTAGTTAGTTCGGGTCTGGAAGGAACTCGGAGAGAAATGAGACACTTAGTCTCATAATTGAAAATTTGAGTTAGAAAAGTGGACCGGATATGGACCTATGTGTAAATGATCTCTGATTCGAATTCTGATAATTCCAATAGCTCCGTATGGTGATTTTGGGCTTAGGAGCGTGTCCAGAATATTATTTGGAGGTTCGTAGAGGAATTAGGCTTGAAATGCCGAAAGTTTAATTTTTGAGAAGTTTAACTAGGGGATTGACTTTTTGATATCGGGGTCGGAATCTGATTCTAAAAATTGGAATACCTCTGTTATGTCATTTATGACTTGTGTGCAAAATTTGAGGTCAATCGGATATGATTTGATAGGTTCCGGAGTCGTTTGAAGAAATTAGAAATTTCAAAGTTCATTAGGCTTGAATTGGGGTATAATTCACGGTTTTAGCGTTGTTTGAGGTGATTTGAGGGTTCGACTAAGGCCGTATGATATTTTAGGACTTGTTGGTATATTTGGTTGAGGTCCCGAGGGGCTCGGGTGAGTTTCGGATGGTTAACGGGTTGGATTATGGACTTGGAACTCTGCTGGAATTTTTCTGATGCACCATCTGGTTTCCTTCCTCGCGTTCGCGAGTGGAGCCTCGCGTTCGCGAAGAGGAATTGAGAGGCTGGTAATATTTGCTCTTCGCGTTCATGAAGAGAAGAACGTGTTCGTGAAGGGTGGACTGGGTGTGCTTCGCGAACGCGAGAGGTGTTACGCGTTCGCGAAGAAGAGAGGAAGCAGCCGAGGACCCCAGGCAATTGGTCTACGCGTTAGCATAGGGGGTGTCACATTCGCGTAGTGAGGGGGAAATGAAGCATCGCGTTCGCGATGGGTTGGACGCGTTCGCGTAGAAGGCATTGAGGCAGAGGCATTTTGTGCTTCACGAACACGAGGGTGATGTCGCATTCGCGAAGAAGGAATTTGGACGGGAGATATTTTGTTCTTCGCGAACGCGAGGCACTGACCGCGTTCGCGAAGAAGAAAAGTCTGGGCAGTGAGTTTAATTTCTGAAAATGGCACTTCGTCCCATTTTCAGTTTTTGACGATTTGGAGCTCGGATTTGAGGCGATTTTGGGTGATTTTCATAGAAAAAAATGTGGTAAGTGTTCTTAACTCAATATTGGTTAAATTACCCGAATCTATGGTTATTTTTATCATTTAATTGGTGAATTGAGTTGGGAAAATTTGAAAACCTTCTTGGTTTAAATTGAAGATTTGAGGGTCGAGTTGGGGTCGGATTTTGATAAAATTGATATGGTTAGACTCGTGGTTGAATGAGCTTCCGGATTTTGTAACTTTTGTTGAGTTCTGAGGCGTGGGGCCCATGGGTGAGTTTTGAGCTAGTTTTTAGATTTTTATGGAAAATCATTATTTTCTTATGGGATTAATTCCAACGAATTTTATTGATTGAAAAGGATTATTTATGACCAGATTCGAGGCATTTGGAGACCAATTCACGAGGAAAGGACATTGCAGAATAAAAATTTCACGGCTTGAGGTAAGTAACGATTGTAAATCTAGTCCTGAGTGTATGAAACCCCGGATTTCGTATCATTTTACTACTTTGAGGTGACATGCATGCTAGGTGACGGGCGTGTGGGCGTGCACCGTTGGGGATTGGTGACTTGGTCCGTTCCGTAGCAACTATAAAGTTGCATATTTTATTGAAACTATATGATACTTATATGTTTTAGAAAGAGTTTTTATAAATTGGGTTGAATGCCATGTTTGGGGCTTGTGCCAGTGCTGTTCGGACCCTTAGGAGTTGTTTCTTACTATCCTCTCATTGTTTTCGATTAAAAATCTATACTCAATCTTGTTTATACTTGTTTACTGTATAACTCAGTTTTATGACTCTATTTTGATGCATATAAATATTTTGGGCCGAATGCCCTGTTTTACTGAAATGCCCGAGTGGCTTGAGAGGTTTATGACTGAGTGAGGCCGAGGGCTTGATTTGTGAGGATGAGTGTGGATCGGGGCTGCCCGCCTGCAATATACTTTATTATTATAGCACGTGAGTTGTCCGTGCAGATTATGACGCTTGGGCTGAAGGAGCCCCTCCGGAGTTTGTACACACCCCCAGTGAGCGCAGGTACCTACTGAGTGCGAGTGCCGAGTGCTGAGTGACTGGGCGGAATGAGTGATTGTGAGGTATGCCCGAGTGGCAAGAGTGATTGTGAGGCATGCCCGAGTGGCACGAGTGACTGTGAGGTTTGCCCGAGAGGCTGTTTATGAGTGATGTTTTGCCCGAGGGGCTGTTTATGATTTCACCATTTTTGCTAACCTTTGCATTTTTTCCTATGTCTGCAAACTGTTGAAAAATATCTTTAAATGATTTTTACTGGAACTGGGTTAAACGAGATGTTTTGATTCAAACCCTGATTTTAAAAAAAAACATGTGATATTTTACTGAGATTTTCCGATATGAATGTTATATGCTTTATCGCTCGTCACTACTGCTCAGTCTTTATTTATTATTGTTACTTACTGAGTTGGCGTACTCACGTTACTCCCTGCACCTTGTGTGCAGATTCAGGTGTAGCTAGACACGGTAGCGGTTATTGATTGTTCTGGTTGTAGATTTTCTTGGAGATAGCAAGGTAGCTGTTGGGCGATCGCAGCCCCTGCTCTTCTCCCTCTTATCTTCCTCTAGTTATATTTAGTTATTTTCCAGGCTGAGTTAGCCTTGATATTGTTAGACAGTTTGTAGTAGATGCCCATGACTAGTGATACCCCGATGTCGGACTTTTCCTCCCGTACTTTTATGTTGATTTGAACTCCTTTACGAAGGTTTATATGTTAAATAACATTGAAATTATCTTTGAAATGAAAATATCGATTTGTTTTGGAAATGCGCCGGCTTGCCTAGTCCCACGATAGGCGCCATCACGACAGGGGTTAGTTTGGGTCGTGACACTAAGCCTCCACCTCCATACCCTCAAAGACTTGCCAAGCAAAATGGTGAGAATCAATTCAAGAAGTTCATTCAAATTATGAAGAGTCTTTAAATCAATGTGCCATTGGTCGAAACTTTGGAACAAATGCCCGGTTATGCAAAGTTTATGAAAGATCTTGTGACAAAGAAGAGGTCGATGGATTTTGAAACTATTAAAGTCACTCATCAAGTGAGTGCGATTGTTCATTCAATGGCTCCTAAGTTGGAGGATCCCATTGCTTTCATGATTCCATGTACATTTGGAAGTGCCGAGTTTGCTAAAGCTCTTTGTGATCTTGGGGAAAGTATAAATTTGATGCCCTATTCAATTTTTAAGACTTTGGGGATTGGGTAACCAAGACCCACTTCTATGAGATTGCAAATGGCTGGTCGCACCATAAAAAGGCAGCTGGGTGTGATTGTAGATGTTTTGGTCCGGGTTGATAAATCCATTCTTCCGGCGGACTTTGTCATTCTAGATTGTGAAGTTAATTATGAAGTACCAATTATTATTGGGAGACCTTTCCTTGATACGGGTAAGGCTCTTTGTGATGTTGAAGCCGGAGAACTTACTTTCCTGGTTGGTGATGAAAAAGTGGTATTCTATATGTGTAAGTCCATGCGACAACCAAATAGCAATGTGGTGTGTTCTTTTATGGATTTGGTGACTGATGTCATTATTGATGATAAAAGTGCTACTATTAATATTGGTGATATATTGGAGGCCGTTTTTCTCAACTTTGATGATGACGAGATGGATGGTTTCATGAAATGTGTGAACTCCTTGCAAGGAATGGGGTCGTACAACTCTGCAACTCAGAAATTGTCCTTGGATCTTGAAAATAGGAAGACTCCTCTACAAAGCCTTCATTAAAGAGTCACCTACCTTGGAGTTGAAGCAATTGCCTTCATATCTTCGGTGTGAATTTCTTGGCACTTGTTCTACTTTACCAGTTATTCTTTCCTCTTGTTTGACTAATGTGCAGGTTGACTCCACATTGGCGGTGTTACAAAAGAGGAAGAAGGATGTTGAGTGGACCTTGGCGAATATTCGGGGTATAGGCTCACCCTTTTGCATGCATAAGATCAAGTTTGTAGGATAGTGCTAAACTATCTATTGAACATCAAAGAAGACTCAACGGGGCTATGCAAGAAGTTGTCAAGAAGGATATTATTAAGTGGTTGGATGTCGGGGTTGTCTACCCCATCTCTGATAGTTCATGGACTTCTCCGGTTCAATGTGTCCTAAAGAAGGGGGGCATGACGGTGGTCACCAATGATATGAATAAATTGATTCCTATGAGAACAGTGACCGATTGAGAGAAATGTCATTTCATGGTTAAGGAAGGTATTGTCCTTGGCCATAAAATCTCAAGAAATGGAATTTAAGTGACATAGCAAAGATTCTGGTGATTTCTAAGCTTCCACCTCCAACTTCGGTGAAGGGTGTACGGAGTTTGCTAGGCCATGCGAGTTTTTTCCGGCGCTTCATCAAAGATTTCTCTAAAGTGATGAACCCGTTGTGCAAGCTCCTTGATAAGGATGCCAGGTTCAATTTCAGTGATGATTGCTTGAGAGATTTTAAATTGTTGAAGCTCAAGTTGACAACTACTCCCATCATCACCGCTCCAAATTGGAGTGTGCATTTTGAACTCATGTGTGATGCAAGTCATGTAGTGGTTGGGACAGTTTTGGGGCAACGTATCAACAAGATTTTCCATACAGTCTACTATGTTAGTAAGACCATGAATAGTGTTCAAGTCAACTACATAGTTACGGAGAAAGAGCTCATTGCTATTATCTTTGGAATTGAGAAATTCTTCCCGTACTTGATGGGTGCAAATGTTATTGTCCACACGGACCATGCAGCGCTTCAATATCTTATGAGAAAAAAGGACTCTAAATCTTGGTTGATGATATGGGTACTCTTGTTACTAGAATTTGATATTGACGTCCAAGATTAAAAAAAAAAAAGGTAGTGAAAACCAAGTGGCGGACCACTTGTCTCGTTTGGAGGAGGAATGTAGGCCGTATGATGGCCTTGGAATCAATGACTCCTTCCCCGATGAGCAACTTTTGGCATTGTCAATGAAAGAGGTACCATGGTTTGCGAATTTGGCAAATTTTCTTGTGTGTGGAATCATTCCACATGAGTTCTCTTCAAGCTAAAGGAAAAAGCTCAAAATAGATTGTCAAGATTATTATTGGGATGAACCATACCTTTTTCGGATTTGTATAGATGGGGTGATTAGGAGGTGTGTATCGGAAGAAGAGCAAGGTGGTATTCTTGGGGCTTGTCATTCTTTTCCATATGGTGGTCATCATGGTGGAGCAAGAACGGCGGCAAAGTACTTAGTTGTGGTTTCTACTAGACTACTCTTTACAAGGATGCTAGTGACTTGGTGAAAAGATGTGATGAATGTCAACGGGACGGTGGAATCTCAAAGAAAAATGAAATGCCTCTCACAACCATCTTGGAGATTGATATTTTCGATGTTTGGGGCATTGACTTCATGGGCCCTTTTGTGAGTTCTTGTGGAAACACCTACATCTTGGTCGCGGTGAATTATGTGTCCAATTGGGTTGAAGGCGTCGCTTTACCCAACATTGAGGCGAGAAGTGTAGTGGCCTTCTTGAAGAAGAATATTTTCACAAGATTTGGTACTCCACGTGCAATCATAAGCGATGGGGGGTCCCACTTTTGCAACAAAGCTTTTGACACTTTACTTAGCAAGTATGGTATTACTCACAAGGTCACGACTCCCTATCACCCATAATCTAGTGGGCAAGTGAAAGTCTCCAACTGGGAGATAAAGGGTATCTTGTCTATAATGGTGAATGCTAATCGAACGAATTGGTCTAAGAAGCTTGATGATGCATTATGGGCTTATCGGACGGCTTACAAAACACCTATCAGAATGTCAGGGTGTGCGATCTTTTATTGTTGTTTAACTCAATGTTTATAATGTTCCCCGACAAAGCTAAAATCGAAGTGGAGTTGTCAATTTAAAATTGTTGGTGTGATACCTTTCGGTACATTAGACTTGAAGAACAAAAACAATGAAGTATTCTGAGTCAATGGTCATTGGGTGAAGCATTACTTGGGCAAGGTTGGAGATAGCCACGTGGTGCGGTCATTTACTTCACTTGAGGGTGTTTTGCGTCGTGTCGCGACATTAAATCAGGTGCTTCTTAGGAGGCAACCCATGTTCTTTTTCCTTATTCTTTTGTAGTTAGTTGTTATTTGAGTTCTAACTTAATTTGAAGTGTGTTATAGGGTTGAGTATGACTTGCAAGAAAGGAGGACTAAAAAAATGGATAAGTGTTCAAAGGTCTGCGGTCCGCACTTTATTTATGCGGACTGGACAATTATGTGAGCCACAACAGGAAGGTAATCGCGACCGCACTATTCTCGTGTGGACCACACAATTGGAATATTAATAAATTGTAAAAATGTTAGCTCTTTGAAGTTTGAGCCTGTCAGTGCGGAGGCTGTTATGCGACCGTAAGACGAAATCTGCGGTCGCACCCAAAAATGTGCGGACCGCACATTAAGATCAGAGACAATTGACAAGTTACAGAGTGCGGACCGCACATGGAATATTGTGACCGCACTCGACCCTTTGCCCTTTTAAAACTCTTGGTATAAATAGAAGTTTGGAAGTCAGTTCTCACTTTTCACTCTCTTAAAAAACGATGTTGCTTTGTTGATTTTCTTGAGAGATTTTTACTATCCCCACACACAACCACCTTTGTTTATACACCCAGTGCACTCACTCTATCTGGTATGCTTCATTTCATGTTAAATTTTTGTTTTAGTTTCATTTTAGGACATATGTTAATAAAGTTCATCCATGTTTCTATATGGGGTAGATCGAACTGGGTAATTGATAATACGTGCTCTAATGGGATTGGGTTAGTGCAATTTCATGTTTATACCATGTTTCCATGTCTATTTATGCGAGTAATTGAATAATCTGAGTAGAAAATTTGCATGTGCATAGTTTTTTGAAATCTGCGGCTGCACTTTAATTTGTGCGGTCCGCAGATTTAACATTTTGGGAAACCTAGTGAAGCAAGTGCATATGCGGCCGCACTTAAAATATGCGGACCGCAGATATCTCTTGGTGCCAAAAAATGGCCATCGCACTATCTTCAGAGAGGCTTTTGAGCCTCTGAACTTTGAATTCCTGAAGTGCGGTGGCACTTACAATTGTGCGGTTCGCACTTTCATTATGCGATCACAATCAAAAAATGTGCGTACCGTAGAACCCAATTCCTGCAGCCTTTTCTTTTGTCGTCACCCCACTATGTCCACAATGTTTTCTCTTGCCTACATAAGTCTTGAATGTATTGAATGATGACTTGAAACTAATAATCTTCTTTGCTTTGATACAGATAATGGTTTGATCGCGATGCCGCGAAAAAATATTAAAAGGAAGAGGTGAACCTTCTAGGGGTCGAGGTAAAGATACCTTGCTCTTTGGCTAACCCAAAACAATCAGGAAGAAGTCCACAACAGGCAGAGGAAGAGGTGCAGACCTCTTAGAGTCTAGTTCCTATGTCCCGTCTAGGGAAGCTTCAGAGGGCAACTCATCCTCTGTTCGGGATGAGCAGACAGCTAGGCCACATGGGCGATTCCAGCTCAGAGATGAGGCCTCTTCATCTCACAGCACTTCCAAGGGAACAAAAACTGCCAGCCACACCACTGAGCCCATAGCTGCCCCAGACACAAATACGCTGACTGTACAGGATATTCTCGATAATGGTAGAGGGGGAGATGGTATATCCACGGGTGTGAAGAGGTCGATGAAAAAGGAAATTTGGAAGGATAGGTTGGTCAGCTTGGCAGTCTTCACTAATTTTCGTATGTCATGGTCAGTGTGATCATTAACACTTGAGCAACAGTTTCTATTGAAGGATTTAGATACATACAACCCGACGGTGTTGAGGCAGTTCAAATAAAGAAAGGGTTGGATGTGGTTTACTAAGCGATTTGAGGATGCCAAGGATTACCTCGTCCGAGAGTTCTACGCAAATGTTTCTCTTATCAAGAAGGAGACAAAGGTGACTAAAGTACACAACATCAAGGTAAGGTTTAATCAGCACACATTAAACGCGTACTTAGGGTTTGAGGACTTAGAGCCGAAGGAGTATCTGAAGAAATGAGAAATGAAAGAAGAAGTCTGACCTTGGCTAGCAGATATTTTAGCACCACCAGGGCCACCACCACCATGGATTACTGTTGGGGTTCCCATTTACCAGAGTACATTGAGTTTCGAGGCAAAGGGGTGGCAGACTTTGTATGCAGCAGACTTGACCCGGTCCAGAATGAGAGTCATCCACCTATTCCTCGGGGTATTCTTGTGGCTTCTATCATGGCTGGGTACCCAATTATTGTGGGTGATGTGATGTCGGCCAGCATTTCATTAG
Organism: Nicotiana tomentosiformis; assembly: GCF_000390325.3. Taxonomy (NCBI): domain Eukaryota; kingdom Viridiplantae; phylum Streptophyta; class Magnoliopsida; order Solanales; family Solanaceae; genus Nicotiana; species Nicotiana tomentosiformis. Next base: position 105,986,526 of record NC_090815.1, on the reverse strand, counting down.
TAGCACAATTGTGTAGCTCGGCCTATCCTTATCTCGACACTATCACAGAGTACCTCACTGATGCAAAGGTAGAGCCGAGAACTTATAACACCAAGGTGAAGCCAAAGAAGCCATTTGACTGGTATTCATTGATAGATGCGACCAACCTGAAGAAGAGAGCTCAGCCTTCTACCACTACAGGCCAGTCTGATGAGCCGGTAGTGGTAGTTACTGAGACAACTGACTTTTAATCCACTTCTTCTTATCCATCTTCTAGTGCTGCTGCTATGCCTCTTCCACTACCTTCAGATCCTACCACAGCCCCCGGGGCAGCTCCTGCTCCAGTTCCGAGGCCAGTGCCTATGCCTACAACTCCATTATCTACTCTGCGAGTCTCCAAGACATTGGCGAGTCTCAATAACTGGATGCAGATAACAACTTCAAAGCAGTGTGGCTTATCTAGTAATACTGCAGCACAGTCATCTACACAGGCACCATAGGTCTCCTCTAACCTTGATAAGAAGATCAAGAAGATTCTGGATAAATAGAATATGATCACGGACACTCTCGTACATCACGGGTCAGTTATTTAGGAGTTGGGAAAAGAAGTGAAGAAGATGAGAAAGTCCCAGGCAAGCAAGAAATCAGTTGACAAGCTCAGAAAGGAGCTGACCAGACTTGTGACGGCTGGGGATCTACCATTTGATATGTTACTTGACCCAAACCAGTTTGCCCCAGATCCATCAGCACCATCTACACCAGTTGCACCAGCTGGCCAGTCTGAGGAGTCAGACCTTGATGCTGACACTGCTGAGGCAGTGTGTGCGATGTTCACCACTCCTGCCATGCCTTGATTTAATGATGATGAGATACAATTGGCTCACCCAACGGGAGATGATATTGCTGCGGATATTGAGATGCCCAAGGATCCTTAGGGAGTTTTCATCACCCTCTTTCTTTACATTCTTATTTTATTAAGCATTGGGGACGGTGCTTACTTTTATTAGGGGAGAGGGGTGGTGGAGTTTATTTGATTTGACATTGACAAATTTTGAATACATTTGGACTGTAATAATTTGATGATTATGTTCCTTTTCTTATTTGTAGTTTATTTATCTTTAGTAGTTATTATTCATTAGCTTCTTTATTTTTCACTTTAGTTTATGTTTTGTTAGTAGCATCTTTTTATGTTTCTCGTAGTAGTTGGTAATAAGCCTTTGGTTTTCTTAATACCACGGTCCATTTCTAAGGTAGTTTTTGTGTGAACTGGGTGACTCGTCCCAGCGATGGATGGCGTGACAACAGTCTTAAGGGAATAAGTCTATTTTGTGTTTAGGTAATAATAATAATAATAGTAGTAATGAATAAAAGGCCTAATCAAGTCATTCTCGAAAAAGGGTTATCCATGCGTCATTTGGTACCAACACACTTAACTACGTGCCTATGATTTGAAATAAGATTTTTGAAAGAAAATAGCTCTAGTTAATGACTTTAAGACTCTTGAGTTGACTTTGGTAATCATCGATTGGTTTATTGGACCATAGTAATCTTTATACTTGAGTGTGGTTGTTGTAGGCTCTCGACTCTATCCTTTTTTATGGTCTACTTGAGTGAGGAGTGAGATGATTTGTTGCTAGTCCAAGTATCCATGAGAATGGTCTAGAACTTGCCCCGAATATGCTTCAAGGCGACATCCTTAGTTTTTCTTGGTTTGAGATATGATTGTAGGCTTTCCTTGGCCCGTTTGAGCTTTCTATAGCCAACCAATGTCGCCGTCCGTAGTCAACCCCCTTTGAGCCTCTAGCCTTTCTCACTTGATAACCATTCTATAAGCCTTTACTCGTTTTGTTATGATCCTCTTTTGGCACCCGGACCTTCCTTAACACTCTTGTGAAATAAGTGGCTTAAGACATAAATTTGGGGGAGAGTTCAGGAATTTGAATAGGTATCAAGGCACCAAAAAGAGAAAAGAAATGATTTCTATGAAAAGAGAAGGCAAGAAAAGAAAAAGAACAAAAAGAAAAATACAAAAAGAGAATTAGTGGAAGTGTTGATGGATTCAAAAAGAGGTAATGATCCCTAACATGAGCATCAAGGGAGAAAAGGAATGAAATGAACAAAAAACAATGATGTCAAGTCTCTCTAGCCCCTAATAGAAACAGAGAATGCCTCTATGAATTGGTAATTGAGCCAAGAAATGAAAATGTGGAGTGCTTAAGGAAATGTGTAACCACTTACCTATATGGTATACTACCCTAATCCAAAAGCTTTCATTACAACCCGAAAGAAGTCCTACTTGATTTCGAACCGAGTGAGCTTACATTAGTGGTGATCTACATGAGGGGCAAGACTATGGTACTTGAAGCCGCACTTGTGACACTCTCTTGTGAGGGAAGAGTGAACCTTTCATGAATCATAAGATTGAGTGCTAACTTTTGAAGTAAGCTTAGCAAATGGAAGGTAGATGAGGAAGAGTTTAGGATCCACCATGACCTACATGATAGAACAAGAGCCCTTGAAGAGTAAAGTCAATTCTTGAAGCTCAAATGTTACATTAGAACTATATTTGCATGATATTTGACTTGTCACCTTGTTGATAATATATGCGTAGTGTAGGTAATTTTTGGTCCCAACTAAGTGTGTGGCTCACCATTGACTCGCTGAAATGACCTTTCACTTTAAGTAGGTAGGAACTAATCTATTTGCTTGAGGACAAGCAAAGACTTAAGATTGGGGGAGTTGATAAGTGTGGATTTTGACCACTTATTAGTACCTTTTTACTTTTGTTTTAGTCCAAAAGTATTATTTTGTGTTCCCAAAAATAATAAAAGAGTGCAAATTGAAGAATTGTTGGAGATTTGAGCTAAAATGAAGAAATCCTACCCAAAAAGGGTGTTCCGGTTCACAAGGCAAGAAGGGGCGCAACAGGCCAAAAGTGTTATTCGCAGAAGCAAGTGCGGACAGCAGAATTCTCTCTGTTGCTGCAAATCTGACGAAGTAGCCCAGAAGTAATTGAGGCAGAAATGCGGACCGCACATAAATTGTGCGGCTGCAGAACATGGTCCACACTGACAAGAATTCAAAAAGTTTAAAGAGCATGCAAAATGACCAAGACTGAAGCCTTGCCTGAAGTGCAGACCGCACATAAATTGTCCGGCCTCTAGAACCTCCCGAGGGACATTTTTATTAGTGAATTTTGGGCCACTACAAATAGATGGGAATCACATTTTTAGGTCAAGTTTTGAAATTTTATCAGTTGTAGCCGTTTTAGTTTACCATTTTGGGTAACTTGTGATCATTTTGGCACAAAAACATCATAGTTTATCATTTTAATTTTATATTATGGGTTTAATTAATATTGTTTCTTTATTTTCTTTATTTTCTACTATGAGTAGCTAGATATTTACTAGGGTTGTGACCCAACCCTAGTGTGTAAACCTTATGTGTGCTTAATTTAATGCTTGTTTATGATTGAGTGTTTGTTATTTTGTCTTGTTCATGATTTAATTTTAGAATTAATGGTTGCAAACATTAATTTATGCCTTTTTGACTTGATCTTTACTTGAGAAAGAGGGACCTAGTCGAGGAAATTTTGGTTAACAAGGAATTGTGCTAGTTAAGGATTTGACTAGCCGAATTCAAGGATTTGAACTAGAGATAGGGAAAACCCAACTTCAACTCATATCAACTATCTAGCTTGATACTCATTTGGGATTAAGAAAGCCAAATTAGGCAAAATCACTGTATGACCGAGAGGTATAGAGTGGGTAAATTAGAGTTGAGAGCTATAATACATCGCGATCAATAAAACAAGTGTTAATGTACGTTACCCATTAGGCGAACACCTAGGCAAAGGTGACATCCCTAGGACGTTTACCTATTTAAAAATAACCAAAAACAATTAGTCAAATTCTACTTTCATTTCTCTTATTGAGCATTGATAGAGTAGTTATTAGAAGTAGTTTGAAAAATCAACGTGGTTGGAAGTGTATTTAAATTGTTTCGTCTTCATGCATTAAGTATATACTCTAACACCCATTGTTAGCTCCCTGTGGAAATCGACCCCAACTCATAGTTGGGTACCATTCTTCCAATGACCTCTTACACTCATTGTTGAGTGTGGATTGGGAGTGGATCAATGAATGCCCCGATGGCGTGTCTGGATTTCTTGAATCGGGTGTAAAGGTCGTATCTTGAATCATTCTTTATTGTCTTCATTAATGACATATTAATCTACTCGCGTAGTATGGAGGAGCACGATCAGTTAGTGCTTCAGACCTTGCGGGAGAAGAAGCTTTATGCTAAGTTCTCCAAGTGAGAGTTATGGTTGGATTTCGTGGCTTTCTTAGGGCATGTTGAATCAGGTGAGGGTATTAAGGTGGATCCCAGAAAGATTGAGGCAGTCCAGGGTTGGCCTCGTCCTACCACAATGATCGAGATCAGGAGTTTCTTGGGGTTAGCAGGTTATTACCGTCGGTTCGTGAAGGGTTTCTCATCTATTGCAGCGCCCTTGACTAAATTGACCCAGAAGGGTGCTCTGTTCAAATCGTCCGATGATTGCGAGGCAAGTTTTCAGAAGCTCAAGACCGCTTTGACTACATCACCAGTATTAGTGTTGCCCTCTGGTTCAGGGATATATACCGTGTATTGAGCCACTCCACGCTGCTTAGGTTATGTATTAATACAAGGAGAATATGGTTGCGGATGCCTTGAGCAGAAAGGCTAAGAGTATGGGTAGTTTGATATTCATTTCGGCAGAGGAGAGACCCTTGGATTTGGACATTCAGTCCTTAGCTAACACACTTGTGAGATTGGATATTTCAGAGCCTAGTCGAGTTCTTGCATGTGTTGTGGATCAGTCTTTATTACTTGAGCAGCTCAAGGCTCGTCAGTATGATGATTTGCACTGTTGGTTATCAGATAGACGATACTATAGGGCAGTGCCAAGGAGGTTACTATCGGTGAGGATGGTGTTCTGTGACTCCAGGGTCGCCTATGTAATCCTAATATTGATGGCTTGAGGGTGAAAATTCAAAAAGAGGCGCACAATTATCAATATTCTATTCATACGGGTGCTACAAAGATGTATTGCAATCTGAGGCAGCATTATTGGTGGCCGCAGATGAAGAAGCACATAGTTGAGTATGTAGCGAGATGTCTGAATTGCCAGAAGGTCAAGTATGAGCACCAGAGACCAGGTGGCCTACTCCAGCAGATGGTTATACCAGAGTGGAAGTAGGAGCACATCACTATAGACTTCATAATATGGTTGCCGCGGACATTGAGGAAGTTTGATGTCGTTTCAGCCATTGTCGATAGGCTGACCAAGTCGGCACACTTTATTCCGGTGGTGACTATCATTAGAGAGGTTGGCCCAAATTAGATAGAGGCCCTCAGTTCACTTCACATTTCTGCACAGTAGTATAGAGCGAGTTGGGTACCCGAGTAGAGCTCATCATAGCCTTTCAGCCGCAGACCGACAGACAGTCAGAGCAGACAGTTTAGATTCTAGAAGATATGCTCAGAGAATGTGTTATTGACTTTGGAGGGCAGTGGGATAGATTCTTGCCCTTGGCCGAGTTTTCTTACAATAACAGTTATCAATCCATTATTGAGATGGCTTTATTTGAGGCTTTATATGGTCGGAGATGTTGTTCGCCTATCGGATAGTTTGAGCCCGGTGAGGCTAAGTTATATGGAACTTATTTAGTGAAGGATTTCTTGGAGAAGGTAAAGTTCATTCAGGAGCGGATTCACATAACACAGTCTTAGACAGAAGAGTTACGCAGATCAGAAGGCGCATGAATTATCATTAATGATGGGCGAGAAGGTATTGCTAAGAGTTTTTCCCATGAAGGGTTTTATGAGGTTCAAGAATAATGGCAAGTTGAGCCCTCGGTATATTGTCCCTTTTGAGGTGCTTGAGAGGCTTGGAGATGTGGCTTACAAGCTTGCATTGCCGCCTAGTCAATCGGGTGTTCATCCAGTATTTCATGTTTCCATGCTCCGGAAGTATTTCGGTGATCCGTCTCATGTTTAGGACTTCAGCACGGTTCAATTAGATGGGGATTTGACTTATGATGTGGAGGCTGTGGCCATTTTGGATCGGCAGTTTGAAAGTTGTGGTCAAAGAATATAGCTTCAGTGAAGGTACAGTGGAGGGGTTAGCTAGTCGAGGAGGCTACTTGGGAGACCGAGTAGGAGATGCGAAACAGATATCCATGCCTATTTGAGACTCCAGGTATGGTTCTAGACCTGTTCGAGGAAGAATATCTGTTTAAGAGGGGGAGAATGTAACGACCCAGCCGATTGTTTTGAGTATTATAGCCTCGCTTCCTCATTTATTGCTCATTCTATGCTCAATTATTGTTATGTGTCTTGCCAGGGTGGTTGGTTTGGTTCCGACAATGTCTCGAAATGAATTAGGACACTTAGTCCCAAGGTTGGAGGCCTAAGTTGAAAGAGTTGACTGGATGTTGACTTATGTGTAAATGACTTCTGAATGGAGTTTTGATGGTTCTGATAGCTCTCTGTATAGTGATTTTCAACTCAGGAGTGTGTCCAGATATTGATTTGGAGGTCCGTAGATTGTTTTTGGCTTGAATTGGCGAAAGTTGGAAAAGTTGAAGTTTGGAGAGATGAGAGGTTTTACCGAGAGTTGACATTGCAGTTACCGGGATCATATTTTGGTTCCAAAAGTTTGAATAGGTTTGTTGCATCATTTATGAATTGTGCCCAAAATTTTGGGTCAACTGGAGTTGATTTGATTGGTTTCGGCATCGATTGTAGTAGTTGGAAATTCCTTAGTTTTATTAGGCTTGAATTAGGGTGCGATTCATGGTTTTGATGTTGTTCGATGTGATTTGAGGCCTTCACTAAGTTCGTATCTTGTTTTAGGACTAGTTGGTATGTTTGGTTGAGGTCCTAGGAGCCTCGGGTGAGATTAAGATTGTAAACGGATTGGAACTTGGACTTGGAGAGTTGTTGTTGCTGCTTAAGTCTGGTGTCATCGCACCTGAGGAGGGATAACTGCAGGTGCGGTGGGGTCGTCGCAGGTGCGAGACTTGTGGAGGTGGCCTGGGAGCACACCTGCGAGGTCGCAGATGCGGAGGATAGGCTGCAGATTCGGAATTATCGAAGATGGCCTGGGGGCGCAGATGTGGACTTGGTCCGTAGGTGCGTGTGTGCAAAAGCGCTTGTGGCTCGCAGAAGTGAAAGCGCGGGTGTGCCTTTTGAATCGCAGAGGCAGAGACTGTTGGCTTAAGTTAAAACCGCACCTGCGATAGAGTTGTTGGTCCACAAAAGCAGAAATCGCTGGGCAGAGGTGCATTTATTTCGGGACTTAGCCCATTTTTCCACACGCTTTCACTTGGTCTTGGGCGATTTTGAGAGCAATTTTGTGGGAGATTCTCATCAACATCATAAGGTAATTAAACTCCAGTCATTTTTAAGTTAAATACGCGAATTATAGGTAGATTAAATATAGAAAATTAGTGAAACGTGCGGGATTTTGTGAAAAAACTAAGGTTCAAGTAAAATTTAGATTTTTTCTTGGATTTGGTTGTGGAAATTGGAATAAATTATATATTTGAGTTCGGAAGGTCATGGGTAACATTAATATTTGAAAATTTCCTTAATCCGAGCATGTGGGCCCAGGGTGAATTTTTGGAATCTTTCAAATTGGTGTTGAATAATTACTCCAATAGCTTAATTATGAACTTTTGAGCATATATCTAATTGTTTATATGACTTTTGGTTAGTTTCGGAGTCCTCAACTTTGTTTGAGGAGTTCTAGTGAGGTTGAAGAACCGAATTGAGGACTTGAAATCGTGGTAAGTCTCTTGTCCAACCATGTAAGAGGGAAATTATCCCCTTAGGTGTATTAATTATTGTGTGCTATTTATTGTGGGGAGCTACGTATGCACGAGGTGACGAGAGTCCATACGTAGCTATATTCATGACATGTCCAGGTAGACATAAATTCTCATCATGCCTTTAATTTTGCTATTTTATGACTATCCTATGTATTAATTATCTTGATTAAGATTGGTGATTTTAATTAAAGACATCGACATAGTCTCTTACTTTAGCATAATTGGGAAATATTTAATAAATGATGGATCTGTGTCTTCTTGTCTGGCATGTGTTCCCGTGACAGGGTAAATTTCTCTACTCTTATGGGATCGGGTTGTTTGCCTCGGCAGTGAAATAAATTACTCTTATAGGATCGGGTCGTTCGCTTCGGCAGGTTGGTAACACAACTCTTATGTGATTAGGTTGTTCGCCTCGGCAGTACTGAGTTTCAGTATTCCTATGGGACCGGGCTGTTCGCCTCGGCAGCTTTGTTCTTAATAATTTGAAACTGGATTTGGTTTGGTAACTAATGAGTTAGCGCCTTCAAGGCCGATTATGACAAGTCTAGGGATTTGATATAGACTCATATGTGGAATTAATATAGTTACTTTTATTTGCTTCGTTGCTACTTGTTGTACACTCACCATGTCTCCGTTATGTATTTCCATTATTACTTGACCTCTAGTAAGTGTTAAGTCGATCCCTCGTCACTACTTCTTCGAGGTTAGACTAGATACTTACTGGGTACGCGTTATTTTCCGTACTCACTCTACACTCCTGTACTGGTGTGCAGGTACTAAGACAGGTACTACCAGTGGTCACACGGGAACGTAGCCGATCTTCTAGAATGACTTAGTGGTGAGCTGCTTTCCTTACTACGATCCACATCACCGGAGTTTCCCTCTACCTTGTTATCATGAGTTCTTACTTATTTCATTCTTCTAAAAAGGAATTTTGTTTTAAATTAAACTGTAGTTTCACTTGGGGGCTTGCCTAACGGTGGCGTTAGGTGTCATCACGACCTATTATGGATTTTGGGTCGTGACATCTGGAGTGGCCAAATTTCTGTAAAGTAATTTGAGAATTTTCCTTATATTTGGTTTAATATCTTTATCAGCACTTGCTTGGTTATGTGCTACGTATATAATACCTATTTTGGTATTTGTTTTCAACCTAATTATCTTAATAAAGGATTACAAAGTGGATAACATTGTTAGATCTACTTAAACTCCAGCGGAATTTGCAAGAAATATACAACCACTATAAGTGGTTATGCTTTGTATATCTCATTGTAACTAAAATTTTGTTAACCACCAAAAGTAGTATATGCCTATGACCACCAGAAGTGATAATTTAGGCTTGTTATGGTTACAATAAAGATAAGTTAGATAAAATTTCTCTATATTACATGCATGCCTCGAATTGCTCCAGAAGTAGAAAATATATTAAAAGATGTTACACTCCATCACAATTTAATGTGGTTATTGCACGTTCAGATAATTATGTTCCATCTGCCAAAGGAAGAGAACTTTTGATAATATTAATCCATTCCCTAAACTGAATATGATGATATTAATAAATCTTGTAAATATGAACATGCTCTTGATGTAAATATATTACTATTCACCTCCAGAAGATGTAATATGATTGAGAAAATATATACTCAGTATTTCTTATTTTAAATTTGCTCCTCAAGTAGTAAAGCATTAACAGTTACTCCTGAAGTAGTAAACAACTAAAAGTTTTTGCTGAAGCAGAAAATATTATGAAGTAGTGTCTTCTTGGGCTTTAACAAAACAATGCACTATTCAAAGTTATTATGAAGCATATTTTCATTCGTTCAAGTGATTTAAGAAACACCACAACTCACTGATGGTAGACTATAATTGTGTATTTTTGGCCATTAATTGCACTTTAATTCGCTCCACTTTACTAATGTTTGAGCTTTAAATGGCATTATTTGCCATTGAGTGTGTTTTATGCCTTGTAAAAGCGATTCCAAGTTACGATAAGGTTGTGGAGCTAATCTGAGCTATTTTAGAGCTTTGAAGTCTGAGTAAAAGCCGAAGGATTAAGTTGGGATCGTGTTCGGTAATCAACGGACAATAGTGCACTTAACGGGAGAAACGAAGAGTTGAGCAGGAGGCTCACCCAGGTGTGCGACCGTGCATGAGACCCCTCCAGTGCACACCTGAGTGCGCAAGTAAAGCAGTATACTTCCATAGGAGCGCAGCCATATGCACGATCATACCTCTAGGTGCACGGCCGCGCACGTCCAGTTTCGGAAACTTTTCCCGAGCCTATTTTTATAATTTTGGAGGAGACTCCTTTTGACCTTTATAAAGCCTAGCTCGTCTAAAAACAGGTTTTTTGGATTTTTTAGAGGAACTTTTGGGAGAGAAGAAGGCAAGGAAACACGGAGACTCAAAATACTCCATCCAATCATTCAAGATGGAAGTTTGCTTATTTTGGGGAATTGTAATGTCTTCTTGTTCTTCTAATAGTCTTGTGATGAATAACTCCTCTACTACGGAGTAATCTTTCTTAGGGTTATTGACGGATATTGTGATTTGACTATTGTTTTGGGTTTTACTCTCTGTTGATTGTCTGAATTCATTGAATGAGCTATTAATTTAATTACAAGGCTAATTGTGGTTTTACTTTAATCGAAAGAGAAATGTTGCTGCAATTCGCATTGTGCCATATTGTTTGGGTTAATTTGATGCCTCACATAGGTAATCAAAAGAGCTTATAAAGTTATCAATTAGCCTAGTTTAGAAGAATAGAAGAATAGTCGAGAGGCGTTCTTCGGAAGATCATTCATTCACTGTATTTGTTCATATGTTCATAGGACCTGTTATTAGGTTGATTAAGGGAACTCTCATTCATTCGGAAGAAGCATTTGAATCCCTAAAGTGGCTTAATCATCTGTTGAAATCGAAGGAGTCAATAGAAGTTAAGAGTGAACTTAACACAGAGTTACCCGGAATAATAGTTGATCACATATCTTAACACAGCCCTTACTTCTCACCTTGATATTCAATCATTGCTACTTAGTCATTAGATTCGTACAATCAATAATCTAAGTTTTATTAGTAGTCGATAACAACATAAATCAAAGATTTATTATCCTGGATAGTGTTGAGCTGAAGATTTATTAGAATATTATTTAAACCAATCCATGTGAAAATGATTTAATACTATACTATCTTTGACTAGCGAGCCTAAGCTTTATACACCAGTTTTGCGCTCGTCACTCACCTCCTGAAGAGGTAGAATAACAAAGAATATAAATATTATTTTTTTGGCATAGAGATCATTGTCGCACGTACCTGTTGTATATCAAACATCTTTGATAATTATTCATTCAAATTCTATTATAAATACGTTGATATATTACGGTTAGTTGTTATTAACTACCCCGAAAAAAATAACAACTCATGTATCTTTCTCTTAAGGATGTAATGAATATGTAGTTGTCGCTTTGATATAAAATATTCAGATGTTAATGGTATTTCTCCCTGAATGAGACATTTGTCACAAAGTTGTTAAAAATACTGAAATTCTTAATTTTTGTCATTTATAAATTTAGAATTGTCTTTATATTGTTCATTTTATTATGATTTTCTCTCATGATACCAGAAGTGTCTGAGCAATATTTGATAGTACAAAATGCATCAAAAACTTCTGAAGAACTAATTGTTTGTCTAGAAGACACATGACACCAGTACTGTCCAAATAATATTAGATTGTGAATAATAAATGAAGGCTCTCGAAGAGATATATGCAAATATGTCATTCATGTTATATGATTGTGGTCAATACATATATTGTAATTAACGAGAAGTTTACTAATATGAATGGCTATCATACTAAGACTACAAATGATTGGAAGATTGAAAATCTTCATGTTTCCACAATCATAGGGAGTAAAATAATATCTATGTGAGATGTTACCTGCCTTATTCTTCAATTCGTACTAAATCATGTATCACAGTAAACTAGAAGTTTACTAATACAAAAGTATCAACAGTAAATCAGAAATTTACTAATGCAAAGGTTTGTGTCGTAGTAAATCAGAAGTTTACTAAGAGATAGCACATACCATGATAAACTTGAAATTTTCATTTGCCATTTTTAAATGAGCTATTTTAGAATTCATATAAGAATATACTGATAGTAGATTCTTCAAGAATTCTCTTGTGTTGCTTGTTCTTATAACAAATTGATTATACCAACTAAAGTTGGGACTAAGACCCCTAAATTCTGGAATATATAAAAGGTGAATATGAGCTCATTCACCTATCATGTGAACCACTTATAGATGCATATATGTTATTACGTTGATTAAGGGAACTCTCATTCATTCGGAAGAAGAATTTGAATCCCTAAGGTAGCCTAATCATCTGTTGAAATCAAAGGACTCAATAGAATTTAAGAGTGAACTTAACACAGAGTTACCCGGAATAATAGTTGATCACATATCTTCTCACAACCCTTACTTCTCACCTTGATATTCAATCATTGTTACTTAGCCATTAAATTGTCATTAGTTTCTTACAATCAATAATCTTAGTTTTATTAGTAGTCGATAATAACATAAATTAAAGATTTATTATCCTGGATAGTGTTGAGTTGAAGATTTATTAGAACATTATTTAAACCAATCCATGTGGAGATGATTTAATACTATACTATCTTTGACTAGTGAGCCTAAATTTTATACACCAGTTTTGCACTCGTCAAATTTTGGCATCGTTGCCGGGGATTGGCAATTAATAGTGTTTGTAATAGTTTTTTATGCTAATTCAGGAATTAGGTTTTAGTTTTTTAATTTTATTTTCTCTTCCTTTTTTATTTTATTTTCTTTATTAGTTAACTTCTTTTCAAGATTTGTTTTGTAGTACCTAACAAGTTGGAGAAGATACTGTAGATTTTGAACTCTAAATATTGTGAAGATGGAGTACAACCAGCCTAAGAAAACGGTTGAAGATTTAGCATTTGAACATTATCAACAGTCTGCTATGTGTTTTAAATGCGGTGAAAATCATCTATGGGTTGACTGTCAAGTAGATATGTATTCTTCCTATGGTTCGTATTTTGAGCAGTCTCACTCTGTTTCTAGTTCGTACAGGTATGAGGATTCATATGGGCACAATTCTGACTCTGGTTGGGATGAATACCCTTATTATGACCGGAATGAAAGCAAAGTGAGACAACCACCTCAATAAAAGAATGATAGTTTAGAAGAGCTTATGTATAAGTTCATAAATAGTGTTGAAGAAAGATTTACCCAAAATCAAGAAGGACTTATACAAAATGATGAAGCTATTAAGAACCTGACAACGCGAGTGAGTCAATTAGTAAGTATACTTTCAAAAATTTCATTGCGTTGTGATCGTAAATAGATGGAAGAGATACCTTGTGAGAACGAGCCTACTCAAGAGGATAAGCATCCATAGAGAGAGCTTTCCACTGTTCAAAAGGACTCTGATTCAACTGAGATGATTGAAAATAAGGTTATGGTTGAGTGTGAAGCAACGAAAGAAGAGTTCAAACCCCCATACACCATTCCACATTTGTAACCTTTAGTAGAAGAGAATGAGAAACAAATGGTCTTGGACATACCAAAAGAATATTCACTTGACCTTTCTTCTGTGTTTTCTTATCTAACCTTGATCATATGGATTTTATTTTTGGGGATTTACACGAATATGTATGGATTGATCCTGTGAAAGAATACAGAAACAAGTTAAGGATCATTATGAATGAGCAATTCACCGCTCAAGATGAGGACAAGAAAGAAAGAAAAGAGCAGGTCTTGTAGGTATCCTCTGAAGAATTGGGATTAATGAGCTCCACAAAAAAATCCCAAGGAGCGAAAATGAGGAATGAATTCAGAATTAGGGGTAGAGTTCATAAGTTCTCGGAAAAGAAGAAAGCTCAGGAAAGTTTCATTTACCTTATGCTTTTTAATTGTGTGTCATGGAAACATGCCACAACTTAAAGTGTAGAGTGGGGGATATGATATTTTTATGTAAGTATATTAGTTTTAGATTTCTTTTGTTAGTTGTAGTAGTTAGGGATAGAAAATAATTGAAAAAAACATAAAAACTGAAAAAAATTTGATTTTTCCCGACGATGGATATCATTCGACGGGTTTCTTAAGGGATTAAAGTCGAAAGAAAAAAGACAAAAAAGATTTTCTTTTGTTAGGTAGTGTATTAATACCCCATTGGTTTTTCTTTGTACCGCGGTTCTTTTCCAAGAATTTTGTTTGAACCGGGTGTAGTTAGTTTTTCTTTTATTAGGAATAGTGAAGTCTTGAACTATGTTTTGAATAGAAGGCAATATCTATTGACTCTATTATGCCTTGAGAATAGTGAGTACTTTAGTTGCGATGCTTAGGCTCAGTTTTTGACTTGTATAAGTACCTTAAATTGTATGATCTTAACTCTGCTTCACTGCTTTGACTAGAGTGTCTTGATAGTCCAATCCGGAGTGAGTTATATGCCATGTGTGTGTGAGGTTTTGTATTATTCATTGCATTGCATTTGATGTCTAGAAGTTTCCCCGTGTGTTTGCAAAGCGAAATAGTAGTTTTATTCATCTTGGAGGGATATAGGCACTTCTTTGTTAAGTCAGTTATATGTTCTACCCACCTAACTGTTATGTATCTTAGTTAACCCCTTTAAGCCTGCAATCTAGTTTCTTTGGCAACCACATTACAAGCCTTACCCAGTTGTTTGAATTGATCATCTATTTGAACCTTTTGCCTCTCATGAGCACTTGAAATTATTATAAACTTTGTAAAAGTTGAAGTGTGGGGTAGTTGGTTTGTCTTTTGTGTGGAACTAATGAAATGAGGAGAACGGTACACTAGTTTGAAAAAGTAAGAGCCACTTTAACCAAAAGAGAAAAAAAAATATGTTGTATTGTTGTGCAAATATTCCTTGATATTGGTATCTCTTGATGTAATTGTGCTTTAAAAAGTAGGGAGTTAATGTATATTGATGTAAAGGTGGAGTAATGGTTTGACATAAGTGTGGGGTTTTGAAAGGTAAATTGTATGTATTAAAGTGCTTAGAGAGGTGTAGTCACTCTTATATCTAAATGTATCCTACCCATCTCACAACTTACATTACAACCAATTAAGTCCTACTTGATCCTTGACTGAATAAACTTAATTAGTAGAGTAGTACACTAAGGGCAAGCCTATGGTTCATCTTTTACGGCATATGAATGTTGTTTCTGAGAGTGAGTGAATTCTTTATATCTTGAGTTCCTAATTGTTCTTAATGTTTATTGTGTGTGGAACTACTCTTTATTTTTGTGTGAGTGCATTGGATTCACAAAGGAAAGGTAATGCTTGACCTCTGTGTTAGAGTAAGTGAGCGGGTTATAAATAATGCGTGGTACTTTTGAGTCAAATCTTGAGGTTAAGATGTTACGATATTGTACTTAATATGTTTTAAAGAGTCTTGGTGTGATGAGTCATGCGAGTTGTTAAAAACGGTCGTATTTTAGGTGAAGTGTAGTTTGATTACTCGAGGACGAGTAATGGTTTAGGTATGGGGTGTTGATGGTAGGCTATAATTGCGTATTTTTACCATTAATTGCACTCTAATTCGCTGCACTTTACTAGTGTTTGAGCTTTAAATGGTATTATTAGGCACGATGTGTGTGTTTTATACCTTGTAAGAGCGATTCCAAGAGCGGTGAGGTTGTGGAGCTAATTCAAGCTATTTTGGAATATACTGATAGTAGATTCTTCAAGAATACTCTTGTGTTGCTTGTTCTCATAATAAATTGATTATACCAGATAAAATTGGGACTAAGACCCCTAAATTCTGGAATATATAAAAGGTGAATATAAGCTCATTCACCTATCATGTGAACCACTTATAGATGCATATATGAGATAGCTATATGTGTGTTTATTGTCAACCTGCAGTTTAGCATTTGAAATTGCTTTTCTCAAAAAAGAGCATAATTTTCACAATATGAAATTAAGATAGTTCATCTTGATAATACTAGTTTATATCCAAGCTGGTTTAGCATTGAATACCTCCTATTAATGGCTAAACTATTTCTTATGAGATCAAAGCTTCATATATTGGTCTAAGATTTTCTAAATTGCATACAACAATATTTGTATGCATCAGACCAACAAGATATGATAAGTCCTACCCTTATAATTGGTTCTGGATCAGAAACCAAATATTTTTACTATCTAATAACTATTAATGTGTGGTATGATTAATTTTTCAACCACAATACACAAAGATAAGTTCCCCAAAGAAGATTGGAGATATATGTTAGTTTTTCTAACATTTGGGGGGTGGGATAAGCAGCTGGAAAATATGTTATATGAATCGAATTATCATTAATATAATACTTTCTCAGAAGATCATTCAAGTCAAATACCAAAAGTATTTGCTGATCTAAAATTAAATATCATATTAATGCTCCTATTAAAATTAAAGTCCCTGAAGGATAAAGTTTACTGCATGCATGAAGTGTATTAAATCGATTGGTTCTAAAGGTAACAATTCTTGAAAAATGATAGGAGCAAATGATCAAAATGATCATAATGAGGAGAAAATGAGCTCTAGAAGAGCCCATAACATAACATTTCAAGAAACTCCAGAAGAAATTCATGTACCTGAAAATAAAGAAAGTGATGAGATCTCAACAAAGTTATGTCACTTAGAAACAGATAAAAAAATGATCGTCGACGATATATTTAATACAATATAGTACACAATATTGTAAAAGATTGCGAGGATCAGACTTGTAGTTCAGACACCTGAAAATATCATGCCATTTAAATGCATGTCATAACATATATGACTCAATTGATCAAATTTATATGAATATCCCCGAAGGATTTTAAATGCTTGAAGCATATAATTCGAAGTATTGAGAAATGTACTCGATCAAATTACAAAATTCTTTATACGATTTAAAGCAATTTGGGCGCATTTGGTATAATTGTCTCAGTAAATATTTACTGAAAGAAGGTTACATAAAAGATGTTATTTGTCCATGTATTTTTATAAAGAAAATCTCATCAGAATATGTCATACTTGTTGTTTATGTTGATGACATAAATCTTATTGGAACTCCAGCAGAGCTCCAAAAGGCAATTGAATATCTTAAGAATGAATGTGAGATGAAAGATCTTTGAAAAATAAAATTTTGTCTTGGTATGCAAATTGAATATTTAGCAGACGGGATCTTTATCCATCAATCTGCCTATACAAAAAGGGTCTTTAAACGCTTTTACATGGATAAAGTGCACCCATTAAGTACACTAATAGTTTTCGATCACTTGAAATGAATACAGATTCACTCCGACCTCCAGAAGAGGATGAGGAACTCCTTGATCCCGAAATACCGTATCTCAGTTCAATTTGTGCACTTATGTATCCTGCTAATGCTACAAGGCCTGATATAGTATTTTCTGTTTAATTTACTAGCAAGATATAGCTATTCTCCTATATGGAGATATTGAAATGGGATTAAACATATATTGCGATATTTAAAGAAAACTCTTGATATGAGTTTATTTTATGCTAACAAAGGTAGTGCAGATCTTGTTGGTTATGCAGATGCAAGTTATTTATCTTATCCCTATAAAGCTCGGTCTCAAATGGGGTACGTATTTAATGTGGAGGTATTGTCATATCATGGCGTTCCACAAAGCAATCTATTGTTGCTACTTCTTCAAATCATGCTGAGATAATAGTTATTCATGAAGCAATTAGGGAATATGTATGGTTGAGATCAGTGATTCATTTTATTCAAGAAATATATGGGTTGGAATGTGATAAAAGACCCACAATATTATACGAAAACAATGTTGCATGCATAGCCCAATTAAAGGGAGTATTCATAAAAGGAGATAGAACAAAATACATTTCACCAAAGTTATTCTTCAAATATAATCTCCAGAAGAATGGTAATAACGATGTGCAGCAAATCCGTTCAAGTGACAATCCGGCAGATTCATTCACTAAATTTTTACCAACTTCAATTTTTGAGAAGATGGTATACAAGATTGGAATGCGGAGACTCAAATATTTGAAATAAGATTTTTATCAGGGGGAGTAAAATATGCGTTGTACTCTTTTTTCCTTACTAAGGTTTTTCCCACAGGGTTTTCCTTATAAGATTTTTAATGAGGCAGCTAGCAATGTGTATTACTAAATATGTGTACTCTTTTTCCTTCACTAGGATTTTTTTCACGGGGTTTTTCCTAGTAAAGTTTTAACTAGGCACGTTTCCATTTAGTACTCTGTTATAAATAAGCTTCCTGAAAAAGCTTACCCATATTGGACTCCACCATAAATATGTTTATCTATTTATTACTCTATTGGAAAAAGCCTCCTGAAGAAACTTATTATTTCGGTACTCTGTTGTGGATAAATATTACTCCTGTAAAAGATTATTTATAGTTGGTACAATAACAATTTATAAGAAGCTTACACAGCAGCTTGCAGTAGGAGCTTACAAGCAGCTTATATAGCAGCTTGCAATGGCAACTTACAAGCAGCTTACATAACAACTTGCAGTAACATCGTACACAGCTTGCGGTAGCAACTTACACAACAACTTCCTTCTTCTATAAATAGAAGAGATTTTAGTTCATTATGTAGATCTGTTTGAAGTTGAATAATATATCAATCTCTCTCTATACTTGTCTTCGATTTATTTACTTTACAGCTTTTATTTTATAACACTATTCAGCATATACAATATACTACAATGTTAAAGCACAAGATGATTTGTCTTTTGATACTTCTTATATACAAGGGCAGAGATAGTTTGTTATTTCTGGTCGGCTGAATTCAATAATTTTATCTAAAGTTTGTATTTATCATAATAGATTTTATTGACTATATACAAATTATTAATTTAGAATTCAATAATTTAAAAGAAATAAAATTCAAAATTCATAAGCTTTAAATCCTTACTACACATATGCGCATATAAATTATAGATAGTAGTTTATACATGCATGTGTATGTATCTTGTTGTTAATCTTGTCTAGCCGAATTTATAAGTATTATTTTACTTATTGTTATCTTTTTCTCATTGAGATGTTTAATTCTGCTTCATTTTACTCTACTTCAACTTTACCACGATAAAAATATAAAGTTGAAAATCGTATCTAATTGATGATTCTATATAGGTACTACAAATCTACAACATAATACTGAAAGAGGACTTGCTTCAATAGATAACTTAAGACCTTTTTATGAATATTCAAAGCGTCTTCATGTATAATGCTTTTTATGTAACGACATCAATATATAATTTTAAATTTTGAATTAATAATTGAACTTAATTTCTAGTTCTAGGAGCGAAACAGGAAGTCAATCTCCCGTGTCCATATATATTATGTTGACTTTTGCAAAATAGAAAAAAAAAAAAAAAAAAAAAAGCAGCTCGATGTGCTAAGCTCTCGTTATATACGAAGTCCGGTGAAGGGCCGAATCATAAGAGGTCTATCGTATATAGTTCTATCCTATATTTCTGGAAGATGCAAGTGGTTGTTTCTATTGTTCGTATCTGTGACTTCCTGGTCGCATGACAATAACACGGCTCGAACCCGTAACTTTTGCAAAATGCAGATCATAAATATTAACACACGGCAAACCAACTACTCCTTCCGTTTCAATTTAAATGAGGTAGTTTGACTTGGCAAAAAATTTAAGAAAGAAAAATAGACTTTTGAAACATGTGGTCCTAAAAGTTTAAAGGGTTAAAAATTTTTATAGAATCATACTATTTGTGTGGCAATACAAACTTATCATTAAAGATAAATTATTTCTGAATATAAAAATTGATCATTCTTTTTTAAACGAACTAATAAATAAAATATTTTATTTATTAAATTGAAACGGAGGGAGTAAGAATAGTAACATGTCCAAACAACAATCTCTTAACTGGGAGCTACTGACGAGTTTGTATACCTTCAAGACTTTGACCTCTATTATTTAGGCAATATGGTTGTTTGATGAGACAGCCAACTTGCCCGGTACTGTCCAATTGAATTCTCCTCTATAATTTCAATTTACCCAATTTAATATTTTATCCGTTTTAGCCTCCTTTACCGACCCCTAAGTCTCCTCCTTTTTTTTCTTTTTTTTTTAGTTTCTCACGTAATGTTAGGTATTTATATTGGGGTTCGATTAATTTGGATTCAGGATGTGTAAGACTTATTAAAAAGGAAAATATTTCCGACCAAATTTTTTTTTTATTATCAAAATTCGAACTTGAAATCTTTAATCAAGGATAAAGAAATCTTATCCACGCTCTTTATTCTAAAATTTTATTTTCTTATTGGATGAAATGTGTGGTGTTAGTTAAATCTCAATTGATTAGTCAGCAGTTGTGATTTTTCTGATTTGAAACGAGTTTATCGGATATATAAAAGTCAAGCCTATTATTAAAATTAGAGGAAAATAACTCTAAGACACTATCATTGACAGAATCTCCAGGTAGATATTGTCATGAAATGGATATGGACATGCTACTTGCCGTTGTAACAAATTAACATCAAAGTATATATGGAATATATATATATATATATATAGCCGTTTTAGTTGAATGTATAAGCCTTAGCATTTTTATTTTTTAATGTGCTTTCTTAATTATTACTCAAATCAAAGGCGAGTACTCAAGTAATCGTTTGGTCATAAATTTCATTTTGAAAATTTTTAAAAATCCAAAAAGGTATTTTTTTAAAATTTTTACTAAGATAACTCACAAAATTATAAAAACAACCCAAAATTATATTCATGTCCAAACACAACACTAATTTTCAAATATCATTTTATAATTCTTATGTCCAAACTCCCCCTAATTAAAGAAACAGATAGACTAATTAAAAGCCCTTCATTAGTTTCTTACAATCACAGACAAGAGAATCAAAATAAAAATTATTTAAAATATTTAACTCCTTTGTTCCTTTTTTTCCCTTTTTTTTGGGGGGGGGGAGGGGGGCGGGGGACAAAGATCTGGGCTTTATGTAAAGAAAGGGAAGACGAAAGACACAATGCACATGAGAATATATTACAACATTATTGTTGGTCCTTTGTAGGACAAAACCTCCACCCAAAATGTAGTTTTGTCATTACGGCTGGGTCTCTTTCAATATTTTCATTACTTCCAGCTCACTGGTGTGGATAAGTTCAGTTTATCACTGCTATGTTCTAAAATCTTGATTTACGGTGGATATTTATAACAGCGGAAGGAGTAATGCTCACTATTCTTTTTCGTTATCTCTATAATCTCCCCTATAATCTTGCTCTCAAATGCTTAATGACATATTCAATGACATATTTATATAGTGACCATTCCACTCAATAGTGGTCATTTCTC
The DNA here is from genome assembly GCF_000390325.3 of Nicotiana tomentosiformis. NCBI lineage: Eukaryota > Viridiplantae > Streptophyta > Magnoliopsida > Solanales > Solanaceae > Nicotiana > Nicotiana tomentosiformis. The sequence continues at coordinate 105,965,301 of NC_090815.1, read as the reverse complement.
TCAATAGCGGTCATTCCACTAAATAGTGGTCATTCCACTCACTATTTTACAATAGTGATTCTTCACTTTTTATGTCTATATAAAGGTCTTGTAATAGATAGAAAATATAACACAATTGAAGAAGAAATAAGAATCTCTCCTATCTTTCTTTCTATATCTCTTAGCTTGTTTTATCTTGTTCTGTATTGTTACTTTAAGCTATATTTCATAACACGTTATCGGTACGAAGTCTCTAACCTCAAGGTTGAATTCTATTTCTGGTAAGGTATATCTCGATGATCTATTGTCAAAATTATCAAACATAACAATTCTTTATTTTGATATGAGACATACATATGAATATATTCCGCCGAATGAATGTTAGTTCCTTCATTTTTGTTTTGTTGTGATATTTCATCATAATATAAACTTGAGCATCTTGTTCATGAATATAGTATTGTTAAATTTTCATGAACTAAACAATTGGCGGCATGCGGTAGAATAAATAATCTACAAAATTAAAATTATACTTTATTATGTATGCTTATGGTTTTATATTATAATATGATTTTGGTATGGCTAGTATAATGATTATATATTAGTTTACTGTCAAATAAAATATAATAATAATAACAATAATAATAATTGTCATGACCCGAAATTTCTCGCCGACGAGATCGTGATGGCGCCTAACATTTCACTTGCTAGGCAAGCCAACGTTAGAAAATCGTTAAACCAATTCCTTATTTCCATAAATAACAATAATTAACTAAGATAAAATGTAAGAGGTGCGGAATATCATAAAAACTGTATTCATTACTACCACCCGGATCTGGAGTCACAATCCACGAGCATTCTAGAATTTACTACAAGTAATAGTCTAAAAGAAATACAACTGTCTGAATGAAAGAAACAGTAGAACAGAAAAGATAGACGGGGACTTCAAGGTCTGTGAACGCCAACAGATCTACCTTGAGTCTCCGGACAGCGAACCAATAGCAAAATCTCGATCAATCTGAACCGGTATCAAAATCTGCATAGAAAGTACAGAGTGCAGTATCAGTACAACCGACCCCATGTACTGGTAAGTGTCGAGCCTAACCTCGACGAAGTAGTGACGAGGCTAAGGCAAGGCACCTACAAATCAACCTGTACAATTTTAACAGTGTATATACAAATAACAGAAATGAAGAACTAAATAGGAAATGTCGGAAGGGAAACATACTGAGGGGAATACAAGATGAAGAACTACAACAGAATGATTACCGGAGCAGTCAATATACCATGAATCAACAGGAATAGTGAATATAGTAAAGAAAAATACACGGAATCACCCTTCGTGCTTTTACTCTCAATCTCATCATAAAAATTAATAGAAACGGTACGGCATCACCCTTCGTGCATTAACTCTCATATCATGGCACGGCATTACCCTTCGTGCATTAATACTCACAATATGGCACGGCATCACCCTTCGTGCATTAACACTCAAAATATGGCACGGCATCACTCTTCGTGCATTAACACTCACAATATGGCACGGCATCACCCTTCGTGCATTAACACTCTCCCTTACCATAATGCAATACATAAATAACAACAGGGAGATAGAATAACAAGTACAAACCTTGCTTCAATATTTGGTTCCATAACATCAATCTCAACTTTGAAATAAAAACTCAATTATCACCAGAAAATTCGTAAACATGATAATGACGATCAATTTAACAACATTAGTATAACACATAGCAATTAGGCATAGGAATAAGACAATATAAGAAAATGGGAGAAACATGGAAAAACAGGTAAATTGGCGGCGCATAAGTACTCGTCACCTCATATATACGTCGCTCACATGAATTTCACTTAGCAAGTAATCTAAGGTTCCTAATTCCCTCAAGTCAGGGTTAGACACAACACTTACCTTGCTCTGAAGGCCATTTAAATCTCAATTATAGTTTTTCCTTTGGAATTCACCTCCAAACCACTCGTATCTATTCAAAAATGACTCAATAATATCAACTATTGCTAAAGGAATCAATTACATTGCATAAATTTAGATTTCCTAAATTTTCCTCCAAACAGTCGAAAATCAACCCCGGGCCTGCTTGGTCAAAACCCGAGGTTCGGACCAAAATCCATTTACCCATTCACCCCCGAGCCCGAATATATAATTGGTTTTAGAATCCGACCTCAAATTGAGGTCTAAATGCCCAAATTTCCGGAAATCCCTAGTTTCTATCCAAAACCCCTAATTCTACCATGAAAACCTTAGATTTTAGGTTAAAATCTTGTAAAATATAGTGAAAGATTGAAAGAAACCAATTAAGAATCACTTACCTATGATTTGGGGAAGAGATGGTCTTTGGAAAATCGCCTCTTGTGTTTTAAGTCTTGAAAATTTGGAAAATGAATGAAAATTTCCGTCCAAAAGTTATTTTGTTCAGTTGCAGACATCGCATTTGCGACCCGAGCTTCGCAAATGCGAAGCTCGAAATTGCGAAGGGGCTATCGCAATTGTGAAGCCTTCACAATCCTGCTTCCCTTCGCAAATGCGAGAAAAGTGTCGCAATTGCGATCACTGACCTCGCAAATGCAGACAAAAGATCGCATTTGCGATCAATACCCCTCCCAGACTCCCTTCGCAAATGCGAAGAAAAGTTCGCAATTGTGAACACATGCTGGCCCAGCTTCTCATCGCATTTGCGATGAGAAGTTCGCAAATGCGACCTCAACAGTGATCACAAATGCCAACCCTGACCTCGCATTTGCGAGGTCTGAGGCCTGCAACATAGCTGAAACACACCAGCTATTTTTCTAAGTCCAAATCACTCTGTAGCCTATCCAAAACTCACCCGAGCCCTCGGGGCTCCAAACCAAATATGCACGCAAGTCTAAAAATATCATACAAACTTGCTCGCGCGATAAAATCGCCAAAATAATACCTAGAACTACGAATTTAGCACCAAATCAAATTAAATTCTCCAGAACACTTTAAAATTCATATCTTCTCAATTGGACGTCCGAATCACGTCAAATCAACTCCGTTTCTCACCAAATTTCACAGACAAGTCTTAAATATCATAATGAACCTGTACTGGGCTCCGGAATCAAAATACGGACCCGATACTAACAATGCCAAATATCAATCAATTCTTAAAAATAAATAATTTTCAAACTTTTAATTTTCATCAAAAATTCATAACTCAAGCTAGGGACCTCTGAATTCAATTCCGGGCATACGCCCAGGTCCCATAATTCGATATGGACCTACAGGGACCGTCAAAGCACAGATCCGGGCCCGTTTACCAAAAATGTTGACCGAAGTCAACAAAAATTAACTTTTAAGGCAAAAAATCTTATTTTCATTAGTTTTTAACATAATCACTTTTCAAAAACCTGTCCGGACTGCGCACGTAAATCAAAGAGGATAAAAATGAGATTTTTAAGGCTTAAGAGCACAGATTCGAGTTCTAAAACATAAGATGACCTTTTGGGTCATCACATTCTCCACCTCTAAAATAACCGTTCGTCCTCGAACGGACATAGAAAAGTACTTGGGCTGGTGAAAAGGTAGGGATATCAACTTCGCATATCGGACTCGGACTCCCAAGTAGCTGCCTCAATAGGCTGACCTCTCTACTGCACTCGAACTGAAGGGTAACTCTTTGATCTCAACTGGCGAACTTGCCGGGCTAGAATTGCCACCGGCTCCTCCTCGTAAGTCAAATCCTTGTCCAACTGGATAGAGCTGAAATCTAACACGTGGGACGGGTCACCATGATATTTTCGGAGCATAGACATATGGAATAACGGATGAACTGAGGATAACCCTGGAGGAACCCTGGAGGCAACGCAAGTCTATAAGCTACCTCCCCCATTCTCTCGAGGATCTCAAATGGCCCGATATACCTAGGGCTCAACTTGCCTTCTTCCCAAATCTCATAACACCCTTCATGGGTGATACCCGAAGCAATATTCTTTCTCCAATCATGAATGCAATATCACGAACTTTACGGTCGGCATAACTCTTTTGCCTAGACTGAGCTGTGCGAAGTCGATCCTGAATAATCTTGACCTTATCCAAGGCATCTTGTACCAAATCGGTACCCCATAACCAAGCCTCTCCCGGTTCAAACCAACCAACTGGCGAACAGCATCGTCTTCCGTATAATGCCTCATATGGAGCCATCTGAATGCTCGACTAGTAGCTGTTATTGTAGGAAAACTCTGCTAACGGCAAGAACTGATCCCAAGAACCTCCAAAGTCAATAGCACAGGCGCGGAGCATATACTCCAAGATCTGAATAGTACGCTCGGACTACCAGTCCGTCTGAGGATGGAATGTTGTGCTCAACTCAACCCGCGTACCCAACTCACGCTGTATTGCCCTCCAAAAGTGCGAGGTAAACTGCGTACCTCGATCTGAAATAATAGACACGGGCACCCCCGTGAAGGCGGACAATCTCACGAATGTAAATTTCAGCTAACCTTTTTGAAAATAGGTAGTTGTCACTGGAATGAAATGTGCTGACTTGGTCAACCTGTCCACAATGACCCCAAACTGCATCAAATTTTCTCTGAGTCCGTGGGAGTCCAACAACAAAATCTATAGTGATACGCTCCCATTTCCATTCAGGAATTTCTAACTTCTGAAGCAATCTACCAGGTCTCAGATGCTCGTACTTAACTTGCTGAGAATTCAGACACCGAGCTACATATGCAACTATATCCTTTTTCATTCTCCTCCACCAATAATGTTGCCACAAATCTTGATACATTTTGGCGATACCTGGATGAATAGAATACCTAGAACTGTGAGCCTCTTCAAGAATTAATTCACGAAGCCCATCCATATTAGGCACACAAATATGACCTTGCATTCGCAGAACTCCATCTTCCCCCCAGCAACCTGTTTGGCATCACCGCGCCGCGCCGTGTCCTTAAGGACAAGTAAATGAGGATCATCATTCTACCTCTCTCTGATGCGCTCATATAAAGAAGACCGGGCGACTGTGCAAGCTAGAACTCGATTGGGTTCTGAAACATCTAACCTCACGAATTGGTTAGCCAAAGTTTGAACATATGCAGCTAATGGCCTCTCACCAACCGGAATATATGCAAGATTGCCCATACTCACAGCCTTTCTAGTCAAAGCATCGGCCACCACATTGGCCTTTCCGGGGTGATACAAAATGGTGATATCATAGTCTTTCAACAACTCCAACCATCTTCTCTGCCTCAAATTAATATCTTTTTGTTTGAACAGGTACTGAAGGCAACGATGATCAGTAAATACCTCACACGAGACACCGTAGAGGTAATGCCTCCAAATCTTCAGCGTATGAACAATGGCTACCAGTTCTAAGTCATGAACAGGATAATTCTTCTCGTGAATTTTCAACTGTCGTGACGCATATGCAATCACCCTGCCATCTTGCATTAATACTGCACCAAGCCCAATGTGAGATGCATCACAATATACCGTATAAGATCCTGAACCTGTGGGTAATACCAACACTGGCATCGTAGTCAAAGCAGTCTTGAGCTTCTGAAAGCTCAACTCACACTCGTCTGACTATCTAAATGGGGCACCCCTTTTAGGTCAATATGGTCTTAATGGTTGTTCATAATCAATTACAGAATCGTAAATTAACTTCAGGTTAACAAAAATCTCTTTTCAAACCTTCACAATACTAATAACGAGATGCGAGGCATGAAGACCTCATAATTATTTACCCGAATTAACGAGTTACATTTAACGCCACCTGGGCGGGCACCTAACTCGTAGGTTACAACTCAATATTACAACACGAATTTGGCACGTATGCACAGAGAATTTCATACAAATATTTTTTTAAATAAGCCTAGCAGGCATGACTCCCTATTAGTACTATCGTACAAATTTAATTTCACAAGGGAGAATTTAAACACAAAAATTTTTATCACAAGGATCTCGTCCTTATATAACTTCCACCGCATCCCATAGCCCGATTTAAACATATCAATTTATTTTAAAATACGAGGACCTCGGCCTCAGTTCTAAATCACAAGTAATATTCTCCTTTTAAATAACTTTCGTTAAACAAAATCACAACACATAATGAACCCCACACCGGTAGGGCATATAATTCATAATTTATAATTAATTATCCGAAAATACATCAAAACATACCGAAATAAGTACCAGAAAGGCACCTTTAGCCTTACAGATCTTATTAGAGTCCATCATGGAATGATAGGTGTAGTTATCTCCATAAAACCTCCCAACAGAAGTAGACACATAAGTAGATTATAGAATAATGAAGCCCACTCATAAGTGGAGCACAATAGAAGGACTTGTCTTGATACTCAGAATCGAATCAAGTTAAGGAAGTTATTCCTTTATTTTAAATCGAGGTCGTACCTATAACGACACCATCTGATGTAACTACCTCCACCATACCATAAAACAAATATAACAACGGGTGGGTCTCCATCTCTAAGACGCCTTCTACCCGTCTGTCCTCCACCCTTAACTGATCGTGTGGGTGGTGTGGTAACTACAATGGGGCACATAGCCTGAGTGCTTTGATGAAATATATCTCTCCCAAGTTTGGAACAATTTTCTCATGATGCTTGGTATCACCGTATTCATAACAACCCCTTTGCTGGTTTGGTTGCTCATATTGAGTCTGTGCCAGATAACTGGAATAACCATTGTAGGAAACTCATGTCAGTGGTGCATTAAAAGAACTTACTGGAGCACCTCGATTAATCCGATGTGCGAACTGGGCTGGCCGACTACCCAAACCCCCGCCATAATGATTTATACTTGCAGAGTAGAATCCACTGAATCCCCTAGAACCTCGAGACGTCTTGGTCTCCTTAGTTTCCCTTTTCCTCACCCCGAACACGTTCTAATATCTTGGAAATTTCTACCACTAGTGGAAATGAAGTATCAGCCTGTAGCTCCCGAGTCATACAAAATTTTACGATCATAATTGAGTCCTTTAATGAGTCTGTGGACTCGCTCTCTGGATGTAGGAAGCAAAGTATGAATATGACGGGCTAACTTATTGAACCTGATGGCATATTATGACACCGTCATGTTGACCTGACGCAATCGTTCAAACCCTATTCGCCATGTATTACGGAGAGTTCGGGAAACAAACTCTTTCAAAAGCATTTCTGAGAACTGAGCCAAGTGGGCGGTGTTGTATTGGCTGGTCTGCCCTCTTCATAGGCTTGCCATAGACACCTGTGGAGAATTATCTCTCCCAAGGCCAATTTCTTCTTTTGTTATGCTGACTCAACACTGTTGAGCAGACCCATTTCTTAACATACTCTTCGATTCTTCTTTAGGGTAAACGTTACCCCTATTTATATACAATGATCACAAAAGTAGAGCTCCATACAGACAATTCTTAGTCCATAATCTCGTCAACCACTGTACTTCCTCCGAAGCACCCCAAAATCCGCACCTGTGACATCCACGCTGAGTAGACCTTCTGTAAATTTAATGTTGTTTCTTCAACTCCTTTGGTACTGAAGTATAGGATTATTATGGAGGCGGACATACTGCAAGTCCCAACCTTATCCTCTACAAAATCTCAGGCCTTAAACATGTGTAAATTTTGGGGGAACCTTTCAGTACTACATATATACATTTCAGACCAAAACTGATATAACACATGACTCGCAATCCATTCATTGATAGTGGACTCCCCCACTCGGCGCGAAGTCATAATTCACCACGTCCGATGGTCCACAATATTAACCTTCACAACTCGTATAAATCAACCAGATTCCAAGGAACGTTGCACCCCCCATATTATTCACTGGGTGATCTCTCTATACGTCTTCAGTCGGAATCACACGTTGAAGAAATATTTGAGCATCTCTGGCTCCCTCATAGTTCATCTGCGGCATTACGAACTGTCGACGCACAACTGATACCGAGTGCATAATGACATACACGAGTAGATACAAAGGAATACGAGATATAGGTTTCAAGCAAAATCAATGTCGCACGATAAGGAATGAAAGAAGTGAAATTGTTCCTAAACTTCATAACCTCTGAGAGATAAGTACAGACGTCTATGTACCGATCCTTCAGACTCTACCAAGCTTGCTCGTGACTCGTGAGACCTATGTAACCTAGTGCTCTGATACCAACTGTCACGACCCAAAATTTCCCACCGACGGGACCGTGATGGCGCCTAACATTTCACTTGCTAGGTTAGCCAATGTTAGAAAATCGTTAAACCAATTCCTTATTTCCATAAATAACAATAATTAACTAAGATGAAATGTAAGAGGTGCGGAATATCATAAAAATTATATTCATTACTACCACCCGGATCTGGAGTCACAATCCACGAGCATTCTAGAATTTACTACAAGTAATAATCTGAAAGAAATACAACTGTCTGAATAAAAGAAACAGTAGAACAGAAAAGATAGACGAGGACTTCAAGGTCTGTGAACGCCGACAGATATACCTTGAGTCTTCAGACAGCGGACTAATAGGAAAATCTCGATCAACCCGAGCCGGTATCAAAATCTGCACAGAAAGTGCAGAGTGTAGTATCAGTACAACCGACCCCATGTACTGGTAAGTGTCGAGCCTAACCTCGACGAAGTAGTGACGAGGCTAAGGCAAGGCACCTACAAATCAACCTGTACAATTTTAACAGTGTATATACAAATAACAGAAATGAAGAACTAAACAGGAAATGTCGGAAGGAAAACATACCGAGAGGAATACAAAATGAAGAACTACAACAGAATGATTATCAGAGCAGTCAATATACAATGAATCAACAGGAATAGTGAATATAGTAAAGAAGAATACATAGAATCACCCTTCGTGCTTTTACTCTCAATCTCATCATAAAAATCAATAGAAACGGCACGGCATCACCCTTCGTGCATTAACTCTCATATCATGGCACGGTATTACCCTTCATGCATTAACACTCACAATATGGCACGGCATCACCCTTCGTGCATTAACACTCACAATATGGCACGACATCACCATTCGTGCATTAACACTCTCCCTTACCATAATGCAATACATAAATAACAACAGGGAGATAGAATAACAAGTATAAACATTGGTTCAACATTTGGTTCCATAACATCAATCTCAACTTTGACATAAAAACTCAATTATCACCAGAAAATCCGTAAACATGATAATGACGATCAATTTAACAACACTAGTATAACACATAGCAATTAGGCATAGGAATGAGACAATATAAGAAAACGGAAAAAACATGAAAAAACAGGTAAATTGGCGGCGCATAAGCACTAGTCACCTCACATATACGCCGCTCACATGAATTTCACTTAGCAAGTAATCTAAGGTTCCTAATTCCCTCAAGTCAGGGTTAGACACAACACTTACCTTGCTCTGAAGGCCACTTAATTCTCAATCACAGCTTTTCCTTTGGAATTCACCTCCAAACCACTCGTATCTATTCAAAAATGACTCAATAATATCAAATATTGCTAAAGGAATCAATTACATTGCATAAATTTTGATTTCCTAAATTTTCAAAAAGTCAAAAATCGACCCCGGGCCTGCTTGGTCAAAACCCGAGGTTCGGACCAAAATCTATTTACCCATTCACCCCCGAGCCTGAATTTATAATTGGTTTTAGAATCCGACCTCAAATTGAGGCCTAAATCCCCAAATTTCTAAAAATCCCTACTTTCTACCCAAAACCCCTAATTCTATCATGAACACCTTAGATTTTAGGTTAAAATCTTGTAAAATGTAGTGAAAGATTGAAAGAAACCAGTTTAGAATCACTTACCTATGATTTGGGGAAGAGATGGTCTTTGGAAAATCGCCTCTTGTGTTTTAGGTCTTGAAAATTTGGGAAATGAATGAAAATTCCCGTCCAAAAGTCATTTTATTCAGCCGCAGACGTCTCATTTGCGACCCGAGCTTTACAAATGCGAAGCTCGATATTGCGAAGGGGCTATCGCAATTGCGAAACCTTCACAATCCTGCTTCCCTTCGCAAATGCGAGGAAAGTGTCGCAATTGCAATCACTGACCTCGCAAATGCGGACAAAAGATTACATTTGCGATCCATACCTCTCCTAGACTCCCTTTGCAAATGCGAAGAAAAGTTCGCAATTGCGAACACATGCTGGCCCAGCTTCTCTTCGCATTTGCGATGAGAAGTTCGCAAATGCGACCTCAACAGTGATCGCAAATGCCAACCCTGACCTCGCATTTGCGAAGTCTGAGGCATGCAACACAGCTGAAGTATACCAGATATTTTTCTAAGTCCAAATCACTCCGTAGCCTATCCAAAACTCACTCGAGCCCTCGGGGCTCCAAACCAAACATGCACACAAGTCAAAAAATATCATACGAACTTGCTCGCACGATCAAATCGCCAAAATAACACCTAGAACTACTAATTTAGCACCAAATCAAATTAAATTCTCAAGAACACTTTAAAATTCATATCTTCTCAATTGGACGTTCGAATAACATCAAATCAACTCTGTTTCTCACCAAATTTCACAGACAAGTCTTAAATATCATAATGAACCTATACCGGGCTCCGGAATCAAAATACGGACCCGATACTAACAATGCCAAATATCAATCAATTCTTAAGAACAAATAATTTATAAACTTTTAATTTTCATCAAAAATTCATAACTCAAGCTAGGGACCTCCGAATTCAATTCCGGGCATACGCCCAGGTCCCATAATTCGATACGGACCTACCGGGATGGTAAAGCACGTATCCGGACCCGTTTACCAAAAATGTTGATCGAAGTCAATAAAAATTAACTTTTAAGGCAAAAATTCTTATTTTCATTAGTTTTTAACATAATCGCTTTCCAGAAACCTGTCCGAACTGCGCACGCAAATCGAGCAGGGTAAAAATGAGATTTTTAAGGCTTAAGAGCACAGATTCGAGTTCTAAAATATAAGATGACCTTTTGGGTCATCACAATAATAATAATAATACTCGTAACTATTTTATTTTAATAAGATAAAATATTAGTACAAGAAGTATGTACTACACCAAATTTTTCATTAATGATAGTTCTTATCAAATTAACATGTTGAATCATTTCTATATGGAAAGCATATAGTAGTAGATAGTAGACAGAGATTTGTCCACTATTTCTTTTGATTACCTGATTGACTTAAAGGTTCTGCTATATCTCTTTATTTTTCTAGAGAGCATAATACTTAGTTTCCACAAAAGTGCATGGTAACTAGTAGTACTATTATTCTATTTGATACATCAGGTCATATCACTTTCATCTTGAAGTAGGCTTATTGCAGCAAAGACCACGTGTAAATTTACAATATTATTTTGTATTTTCATATATCTGTTTGACACTAATTACTTGGATGATTTGCGTAAACGAAAGTCTATTGTTGAGAATTATATCCAAATGACATTATGAAGAGTTTAACTCAAGAGGTAAGCATTTCCTTCGTATTTGAAATTATTTTTGTCCTTTTCTATTAATGATATCAACTTCAATGAGTTCAAGACGCAATGCACCATGAGGGTAAGACATCGGGAGCAAGTCCTGATGCTCCATGATGATAAGAGTTGGGTTTGAATCTCAATTAATTATGGCCTAACATGCATTTATATTGGTAAGACATTGGGTCTGAGTCCCACTGTACCATATTGATGATATAATAATCACTAAAGAAAAATAATATATTTTTCATGAAAAGACATGAAGATTGTCCCACTTGATTTGCTCCATTCTTGAAGTGAATGTGGTAGCGGCGCATAATAAGTCTAAATAAAGACAAAAGGTTGACCAATGAACGTGGGTGTTCAAGAGATCAAAATAAATAATAGTCATCACTATGATTATAAAAGGAGAACAATAAAGGTTCTCAAAATAGCCCTTCAAAATGTGAGTATGTCATTGTATCACATGTACGCGACCAATGACATATTCATGTAACCACACAATAATATTTATTCTCTTTATTTCACTCAAACCTCCCTTAGAGGTGAGTTGTGTGGTATTCATCCAATCATGAGTGAGAGTCTCATTGGCCTTTTGAGCTAATTCATAGAATATTGAAAAAGAACATGAGTGAGAGTCTTATTGGCCTTGTTGAGCTAATTCATAGAATATTGAACCTCAATGGAACTCGAGATATTTTCGAACAAGAAATACAGCAAACATTGCCAGTTATGTTCGTACTGAGATGGATATCCAATTACAGAACATGTAATAAGATATATTAAGGGGTAGAGAGTGACAAAATTATGGCCCCATTTCGTTTTGAACACAGCCAAAAGCCAATGTATAATACATACAACCACTCCCTAAACCCCTGCCTCCCCAACTTTTTATTTCCCTCCCGTCTAGAATACAAAAATACTTTATAATACCATGTCCAAGATGCACTTTCCCTCATCGATCTCTACGAGTTACAGGAGATTTCGAGTTGTCAGAAGGGTTAACCCGACCTAATCTACTGGAGTCGGTCTTACTACTACTATGACTACTAAATAAATTTCTACAATGCTTACTTGAGTTGGGACAGAGAGGTGTCCTTGAATTGCTTTCTCGAACCCCAGCATAACCGTTTCGATCAGGTAACCCTGTCCAAAAACCGTGACCATCCCCAGCTGTTTCTGCACCGTCGCTACAACTGCTACAGGTCTCTTCATGTGCAGAAGCATTACGGTCCAAATCAGCAAGAGGTGAATGTTTCGAGTATAGAGGGGAAGGAGAAGATGAGGATGACGATGTGTCAGAATCTGATGAATTCCTCCACGGGTTATTCCAACAACCTCCAGACTCACCAAATATTTGATCAAATAATTCATCAGTGCTAGTAGAATCCCTGTTAGTGCTCTCTGTGCTGCAAGAAGCACCCTCAGAGAAGAGAGAGGATGACTGTTCGCTTGATGAGTCGTCCTCAAATATTGACCTACTCGGCCTGACACTTGTATGACTAGTATAAGAGCATTCGCTGCAAGTTTGATCAGTTGAATCGCCATGAGAAGAGTCCCATGGACTTCTTGTATGGGATCTTGATTTACAAGCCAATTGCTTAGATCTTCTTGGATCAAGAGGAATTGCCAAACTCCTCATTATTCTCGGAGCCCGTGGCGAGCACCTAAACGGAAGAGGAAAAAGTCAGCTACAACCAATAAGGATAGGGGAATGCATAGCTCAACTAGAAAGAGAACTTAATTTTACCTTGAATAGAGAAGCATGTATGCTCCCTCCGACAAGACTCTTTCAAGTTCGACGGATTTTACCTACAAAGATGACAAAGCCCAGATCAAAACCTCGAAAACAGCATGACTCATGCTTCGCAATAGTACATGAAGCAGAGTCGAGAGGAAATGGGGTGTCACAATTTTCCAACACCACAGAACTCGTGAATGCACAAGCACTGTTAGTAGTTCAAACCAGAATGGACAAACTACTACTTCATACCAAATGACTGAATTCCTTAAAAGGTTACACAATACCAAAAAGCCCAGAAGTGAGAAATAAACTATCCAAGCAATGGAAGAAATTCAGAAGATAAAAGGAGATAAGTAAAACATAAGCTCGTTAGTGTGACCTACCGAACTATCATTAACTTTGAACCACCTATTCTGAAAGTTCCTCACATAACACACATAGTGACCAGAAAATGCAGCATTCATTACGTCCAGGTGAACCACGACTCCATAAAGCTGGTAAACTGGCGACTTATCACGTGTCCCACTCATATATGGTGCCAGGTTCAGAATCTCTGGAAATTTAATTGTCTTGTTTAGCTTCCCAAATTTACCTGACTGCAAAACTACAGACAGTGAGCAATTGGCAACAAAACAAAGACACATGGAAGCATTTACTTGGATCAATATAAAAAAATGGAGACAAACTTCATTCAAAACAGTACCTGAAATCTCTTTAATGCAATAGTGAGGACATTAGGAGCCTCCAGCACTTTCAACTTTTTCTTGGCCTTCTCATATGATTTACATCTGAAGAAGCAATAAAATTTTAGTCCAAATATGTGCTCTAAATCTATTTTACTTCATCATTTCAATGAAAATAGCATGCATGCATTTCAAGAATCGATCTGCTCATAACCAAAAAAATTGTTATTGCACAGAAATTTCATATTGTTAGTGCCACTACCGGAGATTTTAGAACAAATTGTCATTCAAAGCTAAATCAGCAGATTTTATCATATTAAAATCACTTTTACACACATATATACAACAACAAACCCAGTGAGTTCCCACACACACACACACACACATATATATATAGAGAGAGAGAGAGATTGATGGTAAGTGTGTGTAATATATATATATATATATATATATAGAGAGAGAGAGAGAGAGGGAGAGATTGTAAGTATTTGGGTATCGCATCGCATTTAACGAAGTCGGCAGAAAGCCGGAAACAAAGAAACGATTCAATGAAAGTTTAATCAACTCAGTTAACACCAACAAATGGCACTACCATTAGATTCTCCAAAGCCAACTGAGTCAAAACATTAACACATGCAAAGCATCTGACCCACTACTAAAGAAAAGGTTATAACCCTCAAATGAAATATGAAGTAAAAGAAATGGAGGGTTAACATATTCCAGTTGCTTCGTCAAGAATTGCAGACTCAATTTATTTACCTCCTCTTTACAATAATTTTCGGGTTCTTTTTCTCCTATTTATTAAGACTGGGTTTTTTTTCTTTTTTTTTTTTTGTGTGTGTGTGTGTGTGTGGGGGGGGGGGGGGGGGTGAAGTGTACTGTTGGGTTTTTGATAAGCAATGGAAATTTAGAGTTTCACCTAAACCTTCTCAGATAAATACATTACAAGAAAGAGGTATGAGACAATCGGATCTAACCTGCCACATCGGTACTTGTTTTCACCGTCTAGAGTCTCGGTATGAGTAAATTGTTTTAAAGCTTCCTCCAAGGTACCTATATCTCCGTCTATTTCAACAGTAAGATCCATCATTCTCTCTTGCCTTTCAGATTTGCCCCCGCACCTCATGCACTCGATCTTTCAGTTAAAATTTTCAAAAATCAGGATAGAAGTTTCCAAGGAAATACAGAGCTTACTTTTAAGAACTACTAAAAGCCAGCAGTTACCTTTGAACGAAGGTATCCCCCAAACATAAGCCCCACGAGAGTTGTTTCTTCTTCAAAAGAGCCAGATGCACTAACCCCAGCTTCCCTCAAGCAAATGGATTGCATTGTGTCGATAACATACCTATTAAGTTTGGCGAACAGATAATAAACTAACTTAGAACTGTAAAAGATACTTGCACATTACAATTACAAGCTCCACAGATACAGAAAACATACCTAAGGAATTCATGTGCATCTTCTTCTCTACCATTACCAAGATTGCTTCCGATGCTCTCGAGATGGGAAATTATGCTAATAGGAGAGAGAGGAGAGGTTCCGTCCTTTGCTTTTAGAACTAGACTCTCGAACTCACACGTGAAGCACCACCCTTTCTTTTCACCTGATAGCAGACAAAAAGAGAGAAGTAGAGAGTTTTATTTGATTTAGGGTCTATGATAGATGAAAATTTAAGAATTCTAACAAACAAAAATTGGACGTACATGTTTTGGAGTGGAGCCCTTGAAGAAAATAGGAAGTAAGCGGTGGAGTAAACGCCAGGCATTGAAGGACAGCATTAGCATAGCAGCTACGGCACATTGCAGAAAAACAAGTTAGGCATGAGGAAATATATACACATTTTGTGAGATTTTGATGTATATCCTACACCTAGCAAGTTTTAGAATAGGAACCACAAGACAATAGCCAAATAAACAGCGATAAGTTCAGAATCTTCCATTTTCTAGTTGAGACATTAACCGGGTAGATAAGTATAGAAAAGTAAGACAGCAAGAAATCTGAATATTCGGATATTAAATCTTGACTAAAGCCTCTAGAATTGCCAATTAATATCTGATTCCCCTTTAGTCTTTTCGCAATGTTATTTTCATTGAAGCCAATCAATCATCATGTTTGAGGAGGACTTAAATAAAGAACTCTCAAATGATGTTTGAGTAAACCTTTTTTTTCTTTTTTTGGATAACCTAGAAATCCCCTAGGGCAAGTGGTGCACAGTTCGAAACTCGGTGGATAATGGATCCACCCCTCTACCCTTCTCCACTTAAATACAACTTTAAATTGTAAAATATAGGCTTGTAATGAATTTAAATGGGGAACATGGTCAGTGGGGATTCATCTAGCCGACCCCAAGTTATTTGGACTAAGTCATCGCTGTTGTTGTCTACAACAGGGTTAGAACATGTGACCTGCTCCTGACCACACATCACATGTTTGAGTGAACCCTTCCCCTTATTTTTTCATTCTCTCCTTTATTTCCCACTTTTCTCTTACTCTCAGCTCATCTCAGCGGCTCAGCCTGCTCATGCTCTTATTTATTGAGCCCCAAAACACCATAAGGTCCAGGGCCATTTTTTGCCCACAACATCCTCTCTTTTAGAACAAGAACACATCAAGTTATTAGTTGAAAAGCCCAAAGCTAACTGCACTAAGTAGACCTTAACAACAGAGGTCTCTTCAACTGAGGAATTTCTGGTAGTTCCAACATAAGTAACCAATTAATTTCATGCAATCACAAAATTTTCTTACTGACCCCTAAAGTTTTCCTACAAAATAATTTCACAAAACTTCACTACTTATTAAAACAGGTAATTTCATAAATTTATGCACTAATTATCTCATTAAATAAGGCCCTTGAACGTCAGACCATCAATCATTTATGTAAAATGTTACTCATAAGTAAAATCCATTAATATATCTTGTAACTCACAGCAAATCACCTAATTTCTTTGTAGATTGAACAACCAATGGCTGAGAAATTTTACTCTTAACAGGGAATGCATGTTCAAAAGCTTCAATAAGTGATATAAATACTTGAAATCGGAACGTAATGAGACAAAATCCACATCCCTTAAGACAAAAGCACGTTTAGATAAGAAAGTTATACGAGGCACGACTAGTCGAAAATAACTAGACATTCTAGGTTACATAGTAAAACCAGCTCAAACTCATGCCACATACCTGTTACCACAGTTAACGAGGCCAAATGGCCGCAATTCATTCTTCCAATTATGAAGCTTCACAAAACTTTCATATGGAAAAAGACCCTGAAAAGAAACATATCTGATGAATACAGCGTCTAAAATCTTATGTGCATTACAGGTGAAAATCACATATAATCAAGAAATGTATACCTTGTTACCATATCTTCCAACGACCTCACACTCATCCCCCAAAGAATTATGCCGTGTCAGCTTTGAACCCCTGAACTGGTCAACAACTTTCAACACCGATGACTTCAAGCCACTCCTTGCATTTGGTAAAGGAACATTTGACTCTGCAGAACAGGCACTAGACACTTGAGTGCTATCAATCCTAGGAGACTTCACATTTTGAACTTCATGCCTCCCATTGCTAGAAGAGATATGACTACCAGAAATTTTGGCAGGAGAAGATTCTTTTTGTCTATCTTTTGGCAATTGTAAAACACTGGCCGAGCCTTCAACGCCACAATATGATTTTTTGGGGCTTGACAATGGCAAGCTACTAACTTTTAACCCATCATGATTCTTTAAATTACCAGAAGCACCAGATGAGGAGTATCTACCTTCCTCGGGGGTCGATGTATATTTATCACTGGAGTCATGCACATCAAGTTGATTCGAAGTTACAGATCGTGAAGCTGATGACCTCCTGCTTTCTGTCTCATCTTTAACTTCAAATCTTGATTCAGCTCGTTCGACTGGTTTCCGCCGTTCCACTGTAATTGGGTTTGGATTTTTCAGATTCTTTTTTGAGTTGGATCCATGTTCACCCACCTCAGAAACAAGAGGTCTAGCCATTTCAGGGGGCTGAGATGAAGTTGACTGAAAATCTGAAATCTTGGTGTTGCAAGCATTTCTGGAAGGAGAATATGCAATACTGTCAAGTGACTGAATCTTAGATCTAGTATAAGGAACTGCTCCTTCCCAAAAACCAGATGAGGGTGTAGAAGGCTCTGTTGATGAAGATTCACTGGATCCATCATTACTTGAACTTGTCGATGTCCAATATTTAGACTGCGTGTCCCCATGAATGATAAGCTTTGTGGGATTATATTTGCCTGACGTTGAAACAACATCTGCAGCAGATACCAGTTTGGGTTGCTCTCTGTAGGGTGGCTTACATCCGTCTACCTTGGAATGATTAGCCTGACTCTTAACTTTAGCAATAATAGCAGACTTATGACTGTCAGAAGCATCAGAGTCATTTGAATCAGAAGCAGAAAGATCAACAGACGATTCACTTGAGGCAGTGAGGTCCAAATGTTCACATTGAGATGAGTGAAGCACGTAACTGGAGTTCAAATTGGGACATTTTGCTTCTGTCAGACTCTGTTCATTTGAGACATCCTTCGCATCATATGTTGCAGAGTGTTTGGATCTCAAAACTGCAGCTTCTGCTGGGGAAGCATCGCCTGATTCTGAAGAATGTCTCCCTTCAACCTCAATGCTCTTAAGATGACTTCCATTTGATTCCTGCTTATATGCATTCAGATGAGATGTCGCATCAACATCATTGTGGTGATCTGTGTTGCTAACTGGACGGCATTCATCCTTGTGACCTTGTCTCCAATGAAGGATTTGACATTTGCCAGAGCTGAGATGAATACAAAATATAGGAATATTAGAGATGTAGATATGAATGGTTTGGAGCTTCAAGAGAATAAAAATTTGATAGCTATCAAGAAAGAGATAAGATGCCTAATATGTAAGCAAGGTATCTTGAGCATATAGTACTAAATATGCAAGCAATCTCAATTCTTTCGACAAGTTTATTTCTCAAAGCATTAAAGTAAAAGCAAAGCTGTAAACTCAGTCATTAGTGTCAAGATAGATGCTCGTCCACAAGTTGTCTTTTCAACTGTAAAAACCTCTTCCTCCGCTATCCCACCCAAAAGAAAAGGCGCCTAAAAAGAGAACAAAAAAAGATATCTTCACAAATGTTGGGGCCTGCGTTACATGGACTCGGGTGCTTGAGGCTACTGATAAAATACGTATACGGATGCTGGGATACTAAGAGCAGACTCAATTTTTAAAAGAAAAGGAAATCTTGAGACCATAATAATCATTCCTGGATAAACAAGAAGGCCTATGCACCAACCAACACAAGGGTAAGAGGCCAGATCCGCACCTGATAGCTCCTACTTGAAAATTTAGTAGGAAACACTCTCATCTCACCTCAATCCAAATTTAGCTGCAAAGTTCCAAATGTTTGATGCATTCTAGATAAATAGCATTTATTTACAACTCTATACATTTTAAATTTTCAAATTTTAAATACATTAAATGACTCAATTTTAAATGATGTATATCCTCTCTAATCTCAATGTAGTTATTTGATACATCTAACTATTGCTTCGTATTGGGCAGCAAACTTTCAGGGTGAACCTGGGAATCTACTTAGAGGACTTATCATGGCTCTAGCCTTGACACCATTGGATTAGCGACAGTCCAGGACCATGCAAGTTCTTCTGGGTGCACCTGAACTTAAAATAGCAGTTTCCTGCTTGTTATATATTTTCATTATCAGATAGTTCCTCCTGAAAGATAGGATGTCTAACATGTTATATAGATTAAAAAAATTATCCATTTGCTGTCAAATAACTGAATATCTCCGCTCTGATAATCAATTTATTATGTGTTTCTTCATGTGTATGTAAGATTCAAAAAAAAAAAAAAAAGAATTGGTATAATTGGAAATTAACTTCATTATGAAGACAAAACGTCCTTCAGATGTAATCACAGTTCATTGATTTACAACAATAAAACCTTCTTTTTGAAATGTACCGTAGACTGCCTCTATATTTAAAGCTTACCCTAGCCTTGGTGCTAATAATTTATGCAGAAATTCTTCAAAACTGAAACTGTATTTTTGCTCCATTTAATAATCGTGTTACAAGCATAAAATTTACATAAATCCGTCTAAATTACAAGATATTACCACTTCTCTTTTGCAATAAGTTGACAAAGAAACACAGCAAATATTGATTTTGATTTTGAGGCAATAGGAAATAGAGTCAAGAAGAACGTAAATCTTTCAACATATGAAGTTACAACATAACAGGGGCGGAGCTAGTAGCCCGTTTACGGGTTCAGGCAAACCCAATAACTTTTGTTCAGACCGTGTGTATTTGTGTTAAATAAATTCATTAAATATGTACAAATATTAAATTTAGACCCAGTTATTAACACTTGAAGTCATCCTTTTAAATTCCAGAACCCGTAAGGTTGAAATACTAGCTCCGCCTTTGCAACCTAAACATGAAGAGGTAAGTCCTCACATGCAGAAATTTAGTAGGTGCTTTAGATTCCGCTCTTATTACTAACTTATCGTGAACACTATTATTAAAGACGTTGGATTAGTACTGAAAAGGGCACTAACGGCTAGTGACTACGATACCAAAGAGGCGTATAAATGACCTCTCGTAACTCCACCTCCATATGTGGCATAAAAAGGATCGATTCCATTGTAAACATGGAAGAGATTAGAGCACATCCCGCGTAAGGGTAACGAATAGGCTGAGCAAACTAGTTAAGAGTCTTGGAACCATTTCATTGAGCTTCTTTTATGTTTAAAATTCAGCTTATTCAATTTAAGACTCTTGTAAATTTACCAATCAATGAGAATTACTCTAAATCGAAACAAGCCCAACTTAAGCTTTGCTTCACTGGTGTATATTAATTCGCATATACAAATAAATTTCATGATGTAGCATGAGCATAGCACTAATGATATCTTCATCTTAAATTTGTTCTTGTGGCAATTAATCTAGTGAAAAGGAGAAGGATGAGGAAAACAGAAGATATGAAAGAAAAAATATTTTTGCAATTAAATTATAGATCAGCAGTTATTCTTCTACCCATCCCAAAATGAATTAATTTCTTAGTAACCGTAAATTTCGTCCATTCTAGTTAACCATTAATGTAGAAAGATGAATCAGAAAGAATAACAAAACTTCGCTCTCTTGAAATTGTCTAAGTGATTCAATAGCAGTCAGTTACATAGAATAGAGATTTCATTTGCGCATTTTATGCCACTCATAAAATGGTCACCAGTTACCATATACCATTAGCAGTTCATTCGTCTCATTTGATTCTAGAGCATATCAGAAGAAAGTCTTCACTAGAGGAACTGCAGCCCAATTATAAAACTAAACCTATGCCGTCAACTGCAAAAGTGCACTTTTTAACCAGAACTAAAGAGGAAAAAGTAATTGAAAAGCCCTTCTACAATGTTGCAATTATTGAGTAAATGAATCCAAAATCTACATCCAATACTAGCAAGTCTATCAATGATCTAGTTCCAACAACAACAACAACAACAAAAATCGTTTCAATTCTAAGCTAGCTGGATAGGTAATAGGAATCTTCACTATCCTTGTCACTGTGTGTAATATTTACTACTAATTTAAATTCTTTAACAATAGAAGTTCTCTATCTACAAACATACAAACCCCTGTTGAACATCAAACCTAAGGAAAGCGTATCAACATGGCTATGCCTCAACCTCAACTAGTTTCATCACACATGAAAAAAAGGAAAAGGAAAAAAATATAAACTTTTAGGAGAGATTGGGGTTATGAATCAAACATACCAGTAGCGAACTGCTTTACATTGAGAGCACCGAGTAGAGGTCGGAGAAGAGCAAACTGCGCATTGGTACTGCAATTGCCGTGAACCAGAATATGATGTTGTAGTTGATGATGGTGGTGGTGGTGCTGATGATGCTGGCGGTTCAACGAATACGTCATCCTCCTTCAGAATATCATAACTATATCCTCCATAACCGTAGCCGTATTCTTCAGCGGCTAGTAGCTCAGCCCTAGCTGCCTCCTCTGAAGCCAAAACCAAAAGCCTCTTGATCTCCTCCCTCCTGGCCACCGAACGCCGCCATTTTCGGCGAACCACAAAACCTAACACCGGTCCAAAAACCGCCACAAAAGCCGCCACCACCAAGCTCGAGAGAAACCCTAGATCCCCTCCCACGAGCATTTACACAAACCCAAAAACAACAGCAGATCACATCCAAACCCTAATTCTTCCAAATTCATAGAGAGTTCCTATAACTCCTCCCCGATCACCAAGTCGAAATTCTTCCAACGCACACACACAAAAACACAAAGATCAAACTTTGCATGCACACAAAATTAATTCAATCAAAAATCGTCAGATCAATAAAATTACAAAAATAATTAAACTTAATTGTGGAGAAATCGAGAGAGGAAAGTGTGTCGTTTGGAGAAGCAATAAAGTCACTGGAAGAGAGAAGATTCTGACCCTAAGAGAATTTTTTTCAGATCGAGAATTTAGGGGTTTTTTAAAAAAAAGTGACGGGAAAACTGAAAAAGGAAATTAAAATAGGCGTATAAGTGTGAAAATAAGAATAAATGTAGGGGGTTAAAATTAAAATATTAATTCTGTGAGATGTAAGAAATCGATGGATGTGGGCAAAGAATTTTGTCCTCAGGCATCGGGAGACGTGAACCCTTGGCTCATCTAAATATTCGGACCGGAGTTTAACCGGTCGGAAGATTCACTTATTTGAACCCGGTCTATCTTTTAATGTAAACTTTACTTTTGTCTTTTTTTGTGGATCTAACGTTAATACCAAATATTTTATTTCTATTTATATCACTTTCATTAATGGTTTACCATAAACTTTGATGATCATTAAATTATTGTTTCGTTCAATTATTTTGATTGTTTACGACTTTTCCCGAAACATTTGGTCTAATATAGGAATTTTGATATGGTCTTGTTCAAATAGATTTTTTTTTTATAATTTTAATGTGGGCCAACTAAATGTCTTAATACATCCAAAGCTTTGTTAAACAAAATTGAAAACAAACCTTAACCCACTTGTTAGTAAATACTTATCTGCTGGTATTTATATTTAATTAAATAATTAATTTTACGAATCATTAAATCAAAATAAAAGTACATATGACTTGACTATATACTATGATTTAGTTAAAAAGTATAATATCTTTATATTCATTAACTTGAATAAACAGTAAATTTTATTTCACTTTCTTTTATTATTTTATTAGGCCTCTCTCTATCTTTTCCTATATACATTCGACTAAGGGTTTGAACATTTGAATCATAATTCGTAGATATGGTAGTCATGATTCATGATGAGTGTACGTGCCACCGACAATGGAATGTGATAGCTTACTCACCAATTTTAAACAATATTTACTAGTAACTGGAAATTTTTTAATATTCACATTATCTGAAGGAATATTGGAATTGAACTTAACATTCCTTTCCAAAATAAAATGAAAAACGAAAATCAAATTCTCATTCAGTATTGGAGCTTCGAGTAATTTGAGTTCACACTGCATAAGCTCCACTAAAATAAAAAGTATTACGTACTATATTTAATATACTAGTTTTTAGTGTACGTGTGTTGTAAAAAAATAAATTTATTCTGCATGTACCTCATACACTCTTATAATCTAGGTAAACATGTCCGTGTTTCAGTAATATTCGTAGGTCGTCAACCAGGCACTCCCAATTTAATCCCTTTTTTTTAGTCTTATGTTTCTTCTCATCTCGACAAGAGTGGGTTGCTCTGGTGGTAAACACCATTCACTTCCAACCAAGAGGTTGTGAGTTCGAGTCACCCCAAGAGCAAGGTGGGAGTTCTTGGAGGGATGGAGCCGAGGGTCTATCGGAAACAGTCTCTCTATCCCAGGGTAGGGTTAAGGTCTGCATACACACTACCCTTCTCAGACCTCGCTAGTGGGATTATACTGGGTTATTGTTGTTGTTATTGTATGTTTCTTCTCATCTCAAATATTTTTATTTAATTCTAACTTATGCGGCCCATGAGAAGGTAGGAACACTCTAAAAGAACTCATTCCACCTAATCCCTTCCTAAATAATTATATTTATGGATTACATAATTATATATATAGATCAAAGTAAAAATATAGCATTTCAAAATTTAACATGTAAATATAAAAGTTATAAAAAAAAAAAAAAAGCAAAAAAAGATTCTACGTTTTTGTTTGACAAAGTTGCGAAAAAATTACCCATAACAAAAGTAGTTAAGAGTTTCCTTTTAATGTATTGTCCTTTTCTATTTATGTATAGGAAAAATTAGAATTTAAAATAATTTGATTCCTTCTTGAAATATATATTTTCTTTTAATTAACTTATGATTTTAGGAATTGAAGACATTTTAGTTCCTTCTCTAAATCGTACTTTTCTCATTTATTTATGATAGGAATTTTAGGAATGTGTATTTCACTTTTCTAAATCAAGTTCCTAAATAGGAAAGTAATTAAATGAATATTTTTAAATATTAGAAAAGTAAATTGAATGATTAATACTATATATAAGAAGATAATTAAATTACTATTTTGTCCAATTTGTACTCTATTTTAAAGGGGTAAAAAAGACGAATGATATTTTGCTAAAAACTTTCGTGTTTTTAATATAATATAGATATATATTTTTTTAAATTATAATTCGAAAAAATTAAATAATCAAAATCAGGTTGCCCTAACTGAAAGCGAACTTCAGAAGATGGTCAAAGATAGCTTGGTTCCCACCGTTAAAATTTACATATATTGATTTTATATTCCACAATTTTCATTTACATGTATTTAATCTTATATTATTCCGAATTTCACCTTTTTCGGTAGATAAATAAAGAAGATATTGCAAATGGTTAGAATAAAAAATATCAAAAGATAAAAACAAAAGCAGAACCGTTGAGATTGTACATAATAGCATAAAACCAAATGACAAGCAATTTGGTTGTCCTTTCTAGTTTTAGATGATGATAGTCATGACTTCTACTTGATTGGGCAAATCATCGTTTTCAATCCTCTTGACTTAACACATTTTCTCCCCTACTATTATCACTCAAATAACTGTATTTGTGACTTAATTTCCAAAGATGAATTGAGTCATAAGACACCATAGCCTATCAAAATGGAAATCTATCCATTGGTCAATTTTAGATCATTTTATGAGGTGTATATGTAAGAATGATAACACATATAACCTAAGATCAAACATGAATTTAGGACACAAAATAAAACTAGATTAGCGAGAACAGTTAGTTACCTGTTTGAGCCATATTGCAAATTGACGAAGGACTAGGTCTTCCTTTCTATTACTTTGTCTTAAATATGGCGGCGTCAATGGGACAACTACGACACACAATATATATTATGAAATAACTCTGGATGTTTGTTATATAAAGATTAGAGATGGGACATGGCTGCAATTAATGAAACTCTTATGGGTCCTCCCATTACGGGTCTCATCGGGTTGAGCCTACACTCACAGTCGTACTAGACACACCAAGCACATAAAGTGCATGATCCAATAATCAATTATCACATTTATAATTGGGCTCACGTTTATAGGCTATCATCAAATTTGAATATATAAATATAAATAAAATGGTTTTTTTTTTTTTACTTTTAGCTCGCGCCAGAAACTATTTACATTTTGGTAGCTGAAAAAGTGTATCAAATTTGTATAATTTTTGTATATAACTTACATAATGTATATATACACACAAAATATATATATTTCGCTATTATTTTGAGAGTGTTATACAATGCCATTTTTCCTAAATAAAATATTTAATAATGTAAGCCCATTTAACCCCCTTTTAATCTTAAGTGGTTTCTGTAAACATCTTTTAATTAAAATATCAGAGAGATAATTGATCCGTTTAGGATGTAAGGAAAAGAAGATATTATTCACCACATCAACTAGCTCTTCAAAACGTTGAGGTGGTAAACCAATCTCATTAAAAGGAAAAAAGTGGGGAGAGGGTCAATCTCATGAACTTTTCAATAATGTTATTAGCCACAAAAATAACTAGCCCTTCAAAATGTTGAAGTGGTATATATGCGTATATATCTTACTTTTAAAAAGAAAAAAAGACGGTGGCGGTCAATATCATGAATAAATTTCCTTTAATTTGATAACAGTTTCATCTGTGTTACGCAATCAATTTAGGAAAAGTGTCTATGTACAACACAAGCATGTACACTTAAAAATTAAAATCGTAATATAGAATTCTTTATTTTATCGTTTTCGTTTTGTGGGAAGTATATTGTTGTTCGATTTTTCTCTCATTTGTTACATTTGCAACAAACAGAATAATGTATAAAACGAGAAAGAAAGAAAAAAGTAACTAATCTTTGTAAGCTTACTCCCAGTCCTCTCTAAAGCAAAAGGATTAGCTCGATTGCTCCTCCTTCAACTTTTTTGTTTCCTTTATATTTGTCTAACTAATAATGCTTCGCCTAATGCTAGATAATGAAGTATTTACAAAATAGAAATAGAAGTTAGGAATAAAATAATCAGGTATCATGCGAAAGATTGTAAAGCAAATCTTAAACGACGATAAATCAGACAACAAAAGATAAATATACCAAAAGAGACACAAACATATAACGTGATTTGGCCAATTTGACCTACATCCACAGGCGAAAATGGGCAATCCACTATATAAAAAGAGCACAAAAATATCGAGAGAATAACCTCACAAAGAGGCAAACACAAGTGACAGACTAACATTTGTCCCAAAATTCTCCCCCTAAACAAGACTGTCCAGCACTTTATGGCTACAATGTGGATGCTACTGAATGAGAAGGAAAAATTCACAATTTATAGAAGTCCAAATATTTTCCTTAAGAAAAAGGACTAGCCAAATATGAAAGAATTATAATTTCCCTCTAAGAAAAGGAACACTCAATTATGATATATGTTTCTCTTTCATTCAAGAGATAGGAAAACCAAACAAGACTCTTCATCACTTTATGGCTACATTGTGGATGCTACTAAATGAGAAGAAACAATCTTTAATTTATAGAAGTCCAAACATGTTCCTTAAAGAAAAAGAACTAGCCAAATATGAAAGAATTATAATTTTCTTTTAAGAAAAGGAAAACTCAATTATGATATATGTTGTCATTTCCTTCAAGAGATAGAAAAAATAAATATGGCAAAAAAATCGAGACAAACACCTGACAATAGAAGATGCATAACCCACCAAATATGTCAACAACATGGTGACGGCTATTGATACATTGCAGTGTAGTCTCATTGTTGTTGCTTATTTAGGATATTAAAAATAAAAATAAAAAAAATAAATAGAGAAGAAAAAAAGAGTTAGTATACACGCGCATGGATTCTATTTTGTATCACCAAAATTCATACACAAATAAGAAAAAGTTAGAGTTTAGTTATATCTCATAGTTGAGTAGTTTAGGGAGCAGTTTAGGGAGCGAAAATTGAGTGTTGACAAATATAATTAATAATAATATTTCGATACTCACAAAATTTTTCCTATTTCCCAGCCAAGAATCTTCTTCAATCCCAAAAGAATAATAATAAAGTCGGTAATCGAATTTATGAGTTAAGTAAGCAATACTATTATTTTGAGTATATGATTGTCCTTGAGACTTTTAATCTTAGTACTTATAATACATTTACCATTATATCTTAAACCTCAATTAACGATCATAAGCCAACATTTTCATTCTGAAATAAGTAAACGCAAAATCTCGAGAGAAAGGAAAAGAATTCCAAGTGTCACAACCCATGCTTGTAGTTGTTGTGTAGTTTGCTAGTTGCACCTCTCACGCATCAATTGGTTATTGTCTTTTTTTTTTCCATCTGATGTTCAGTATCTGTATACTCGTAAGCCCTCATTGAGAATTCGCTACCAAGAATTTTTTCATACCAGAGTGTATGGGTCCAAATCTGCCTAAGGACATTTAACACGAGTGATGTCGCCATAAATAATATGGCCGAGGTCGACTAATAACTAATATGATCCATTGCCGAACAACTAATTATGGTCGAGGTCGAGTATTGGAGGGAACAGTAACAATAAGTTTAGTAGAGAATATTTTGTTAGATATTCTTTATACTTACTTTTAGGGCTAATTGAGGGCATACCCCTATAAATAGAAAGAGATAGATCAGATGGGAGAGGCTCTAACAATAAATTCCTTGACAAAAAAATAGACTATCTACATCTTAGACAGCAGATGCAAGAAAGGCTCGGAAATCCTTGTATCTATTTGTCATTCATCATAGCCAAAAGAAGAACCACTTCAACCAATTCGAGATTGGGTGGATTATTCTCTCTATTTACTTTTGAGCCATTCAATGTAATTGAATCTGGAACATTCCTCTCCCCTTATTGATATTCGAACATTGAATTCATATTTGAAGTTATTATTATTAGCTAGGCTTAACCCCTCATTTAATACATTTAATTAGTTTAGCCAAAGATAATTATTTTTTGGTCAAACAATTTAGCGTCGTCTGTGGGAAAACCTAGTTAAATCTTTAGTTTCTTCTGGATCTATAACTGGCACGGTTCACAAAAAAAAAAAAAAAACTTGTACTTCCTTGTACACCCAGATCTGACATGGCAGGTAAAGGAGAAGAAAGGATGAAGGCAGTAGCCGATCTCACTACCAACCTCTTAAACACCATCTATGAGGTCTCCGAAACAGAAGGCGAAGACATAACGCCTAACACCTCCCCCGACGAAGTGGATCACCCCTCCCTCACGGTAGTATCACAGCATCTTGTGGTAAAGGAGCTTCCACATCTACAGCGGAAGAGGCACCACCAGCGATGAATAAGCTATTCGAGGCTCGGCTAACAAATACGCTGACTGGCATCCTCAACAATCCCACAAGGAAGTTAGAAAAAATGCAAGGACTTTTATTGCACCAGCAACGTCCAAGCAGCACTGCCCTCCCCCTTCAGTAAGAGGTATCACTCACAATATTAATAATGCAGGTAACGACACCCTCACAGCCATTCTGAGGAAAATGGAAGAAATGGAAAATGAAAACAAAATGATTCGGTATCAAATGAGAGAACACCAAGAAAGTGTCGACAAAATACCAGGTGCCCCAAAACTCTTGCCAAAAAGAGACGCTGGTCGGTTCGTCGAGCAACCCTAGAGTGATGAAGTCTCCCCACATGCCATACCCAAGACGTTCAAGATGCCGCCGTATCTGAAAATTTATGGCGGTACGACTGACTCCGAAGATCATGTAACTTACTATGTTACTGCGGTAAAGGGCAATGATCTCGCCAAAGAACAAGTCTCTTCCATCTTGTTCAAAAAGTTTGGTGAGACCCCTATCGGAGGAGCATTGACTTGGTATCACAGTTGCTTGCACGCTCCATTGAAACATTCGAGGAGATGGCCGACAAGTTCGTAATGGCCCATGTTGGATAAAAAAAGGTGAAGGCAAGAGCAAACGATATATTTGCCATCAAACAATCATCCGGAGAGGGATTAAGGGACTTTCTCGCTTGATTCAACAGAGTAAAGATGACCTTATCGAATGTATCGGAAGGAATGGTTGTAGCATCTTTCCAGAATGGGCTGAACGGGAATGGCTCAAGGGAGACCAGAAAACTATTAAGTCGGCTTATGAAATATCCTCCAACCATTTGGGATGAAATACACAACGCCTACTGTGCCGAAGTCCGTGCAGACGAAGATGACCTGAATAGGCCAACCCATAGATTGACCTCGGTACAAGCCGAAACCAAGAAGGATCGAAGAAATGATGCCAAGAGATATCTCACAGCTCCACAATCCAACCGAGAAAGGCATCAGCTATATGTCAAAAATGCCATCATGAACCCCTCCCGCCACGAAGAGGGACCATCTAGGCCAAGAACAGGGACTCACCAGAACGAGAGAGGTATGCCCCATTTACTATTCGCTTAGAATTTTTGTGTGTCATCTTCAGAAATAGTCTATGCATTGAAGAAGCTCGGACCAAAAGGTCAGATCCAAGCACTAGAAAGTCAAACGCCCTCTACGAGTTCCACCAAGAGCGAGGTCACAAAACTGAGGATTACATCATCCTAAGACAGGAGGTCGTGAACATGCTTCATCAAGGACACCTTAAAGAATTGTTGAGCGACCGAGGAAGGATCAACTTTGCCCGAGGACGCGAACAACATAAGGGACCGCTGAAACCACCCACACCGACTCGCACCATTCAAATGATCATCGGGGGCGGTGACGACGTTTAAATCAACATCGTAAAATTTGCCATAACCCACAAGCTCAAACGGTCAGTCACTCATGAACGGTACGACGAACTCGAAGAAAGTATCATCTTCGATAAGTCAGATACCCACGGTTTGGTTTTCCCTCACTATGATGCCATTGTTATCACTTTACGAATATTAGATATAGATGTAAGATGCATTATGGTGGACGATAGGAGTGGCACGTGCATTGTCCATCCTCGAGTATTTACGCAAATGAAACTCGAGGATAAGATATTACCGCGCTTCATCACGCTGACGGGTTTTAACAATGCAGTTGAACAAACATCCGGGAAAATCACACTTCTCGTCCTGGCCAGCGGCGTCACTCTGGAAACCATACAACGCCATAATAGGCCGACCTTGGATACACGCCATGAGGGTTATCCCCTCCAGCTTGTACCAAGTTATTAAATTTCCAACCCCATGGGGAGTATTCAGCATACGAGGAGAACAACGTACATCTCAAGAATGCTATCGCATCGCCCAGGATTGTACATACACCCACCAAATGAAGGGAAAAGCATAGGATGCATAACAATTAATGATGTCGAGGTCGAGCTGTGATGAGAAAGAGGACGTCATCAGAGATCCCGAATCAATAGACACCATGGGATCAACCGTAGAAGACCTCGACCCCGTCTAACGTGATGATAATGACCACATCAAGATAGCCTACGTCGGTCGCTAGCTTCAAGAACCAGGTAAATTCCGTTAATTCTTAAGTGCTAACGCGGACTTGTTTGCTTTTTCCCATGCAGACATGCCAGGTATCCCGAAAGAGGTCGCCACACACAGGTTGAACGTCGACCCATTCCACTCCATGGTGAGGCAGGTTAGGCGGAAGTTCAATTCCGTAATAAATGATGCATTTCGCTATGAGGTCAAAAAATTGTTAGAAAACGGCTCCATCAGGGAATCAAAATATCCCAGTGGATCGCCACTGTGGTCATGGTAAAAAAAAAAGAACGAAAAGTGGCGGATGTGTGTAGACTTTACGGATTTAAACAAAGCATGCCCCAAAGAATCATTCCTGCTACCTCACATTGACCAGCTCATTGACGCAACGGCCGGACATGAACTGTTGAGCTTCTTACATGCCTACTCGGGCTATAATCAGATCCTTATGGAAGAGAAGGACCAGGAGAAGACCACCTTCATTACCCCACCAAGGAACGTATTGTTACAGGGTGATGCCCTTCGGACTGAAAAACGCGGGGGCGACATACCAAAGGTTGGTGACCAAAATGTTTAAAGACCAACTCGACAAGACCATGAAAGTCTATATAGACGACATGTTGGTCAAGTCCAAAAACAAAGAAGATCACATCGACCACCTAAAACAGGCCTTCGACATACTCAAGCGATATGGGATGAAATTGAACCCTGATAAGTATGCGTTCGGTATAACTTCAGGAAAATTCCTGGGCTTCTTAGTATCACAAAGAGGCATCGAGGTTAATCCCGACCAAATCAAAGCCATTAAGGGAATACCAGAACACTTAACCAGCAAAAAATAAGTTCAGAAGCCGATCAGCCGCATCACCTCCTTGTCAAGATTCATCTCATGATCACCTGATAGATGTCACAAGTTTTTCGGCATGCTCAAGACGGACAACAGCTTCCTATGGACATTCGAGTGTGTTCAAGCCCTGAAGGAGTTAAAAGCCTACCTATCATCGCCACCATTGATTGCCAAAGTAGAAGAGGACACTTCAAGTCGAAGTGAGGACAAGTAAAAGGCAGTTTATTGCTCAACCTCTCGACATATCTCCAGGTCGCCCAATGAAGGGACTAAATAGACAAGGACTGGAATGTGAACCCGAAAAATATGTAAATTTCTCCATGTATTGAGCAAAACACATGAAAAACAACATTCGGCCTCGTTCGAATTAAGCATTCGACCTCGTTCGAATTAAAGCATTCGACCTCGTTCGAATTAAGTATTCGACATCGTTCGAATTAAAGCATTCGACCTCGTTCGAAGTAAAACATTCGACCTCGTTCGAATTAAACATTCGACCTCGTTCGAATTAAGCATTCAGCCTCGTTCGAATTAAAACATTCGACCTAGTTCGAATTAAATATTCGACCTCGTTCGAATTAAGCATTCGACCTCGTTCGAATCAAACATTCGACCTCATTCGAATCAAACATTCGACCTCATTCAGATCAATTGTGGCCTATTTTCAGTCGAATTATTCAACCTCGCTTGTATTAACTAGGTTACGTTTCAAATTAAGCTCCGACTATATTTGACTTCGTTCGACAACACTAAATTAGCCAGAGATCACCACCGCTAAGTGCGACGTTTGATTTCGTTCAACGTACAAACCGAGCTTCTACACCTAAAATAGCCAAACCGAACAGAAGAAATCCAGAAACAAAATGACGAAAATAACACTTCATACTTCAAAAATATTATTTACAAAGGCTAAAACAGAGCCCACAAAAAATATGCACAAATTACAAATCAAAGGGATAACTACTCGCCACCCGACCTAGCATCGCCATCTTCACCATCGCCACCATGGTATTCGTCCTCATACTAGGTGTCACGCCCCAAACTCAGAAAGCGCGACCGGCGCTCAACCGAGAGAATCCGGCCGAGCAAGCCTATTAGACTTTCTTCTACCCAACCCATCCATGAATAAATAGGAGATGTACTCCATTAATCAATCACTGAAAAGATTTTATTAACAACTTCCTTTTCATTCCCATTAGCAGCTTCATTCATAATTTCCAAAACATTACGAGTTTATTGAATTAATGAAAAACATAATTTCCAAGTACCAACATTTCTAATTCAATTCCCAACATCAACCATAACCCACAACCTGTCTACGGAGCCTCTAAGTATAATAGAAGAGTAATATGAAAATGTCGGGAACAAGGCCTCGACTATATCTCAAAATATAGTACATGAGAAACAAAAGATACATGACCCCGAAATAAAGTGGGGCTCACCAAATCAGCTGAAAAGAGTGTACTGCTATCACTGATTAATGCCGCCTGCTGAAGAACCACCTGCATCCATTAAAGATGCAGTGCCCCCGGCAAAAGAGACGTTAGTATTGTCGAATAACACTAGTATGTATAGCTAAAAATCCTCTTTCAAAATAGAATGCTCATATAAGAAAAGGAAACACATAGAAACAACAAGTCACAATCAACAATATCCAAACGTCCAGTTAAAACATAATAATTTTCAAAATACGAACTTCATATATAATTTTGGTTGGGAGATCATTAGCACTGATATACCACCGTCTTTGTTAGCACGGAGTCCGATCATGCTCGATCGGCTAGGACATCTCCCCACGAACAATGTGGTTTGACATGTGATGCGAAAGAAAGATGTTACCAAGAGTAGTACCACCATATGTGCAATATGGCATCTGATCTCCACCCGATCAGCTAGGCTGCCTTTCCACATATGCCGTGTGGGTTGACTTTTCCAATCCACAAAGGTTCCAGTTTCATCCCAATTAAGGGGAATATTATCACAATTTCTAAAGGTTCCAATTTCATCTCAAATAAGGGGAATAATCCCAATCCACCCCTACACCGGCACGTGTAGTTTCAGGTGTGGGCCATATGACCCATCCTTCCTCGGTATTGCTAATGATGCTCCCAAAAATAGTGTTGATTTGATTTGCAAACAGAAATATCATAAATATAATTGTACTCACCTCAACATCTTTCATATTATATGAATTCTCATTAGTATTTCCGGTCATTCACAACGATAATATTTCATTGGCCCATTAGGCCATTCACAAGATTTTTTATTCCTTGCACGATGGCCGTATTTCATATTCCATACTTTTACCTCTTTCAATTTCAAAGATCACCATCAAGTATCAACATATAGGATATTTTAGAAATCATATACTTCAAATCCATTTGAAATAAAAACTTCAAACACAAATGGTTCCTTCCCAAAGAATGAGGCATACCAACCAACAATAGAAATACACATGAAAAATCATAAACAGTCAATACACCATTTACTCTTGCAATACTCTTCCCCATAAATGACAATGTACAATTTCAACACATGAGTATATAGAACTCGAATCACACATGGATATATTTATAAATCAAAGCATTAGTTAAAGCAGCCACTAATGGGCATGAATTTATTACAAAAGCTTTTAGACAATTCTAACTTCGAGGTCAATTTTAAACAATTGAGTCGGGGCTCATTTCATATTCTTTATCGCATCTTCTCAAATCATTTGCACTACTAGACACAATCATAACTTAAATTCTTGGCACGTTGGCCACGCTCTATATCCCCAATTAACTTATTTTACTTTCAACCATCTTTATAGATTATCAACAATAAGACATTTCTAAATCAAGACGTAGGTACACATATGAGCAATTAAGAGTCTTAAGAATATTGAAATTTTCTCGCACAATTTGGCATATTATCTTTCATTGAAACACAACTCAAAGCCATAACCTTTTAATGCGTAACCCATACTTTCAAACTTACGAAAACATTATGGAATTTAATTCCAAGAGAGAAAGTTTAGCCAACATACCTCAATCGAGCTTCCTTAACTCTAGAATGATCCAGAATTCTTAGCAATCCCGATCTCTTAGATGAAGAACTTATGGGTTTTCCTTGTTAATCTTCCAAGATTTGAGCAAGACTTGATGGATAATTAGCCTAGGGTTTTCCTCTCTCTAAAACACTCATCCTTCTCTCTAAAACATCAGATTTTTGCTCAAAAATAACCCAAAACGTGTATTTAATGAAGTAGGGTTGGGTTTTAAAAACCCAAAAATGGAGCTCCGGAACAAGTTTTGCGGTCGCATATATTGGTCGCATAATTACATACCAAAACGATCAAAAATCTATCCGTGTATGCGGTCACTATGCGGTCTGCATAACTATTATGCGATCGCATAGCCGAACGCATAACAGTTTTGCGGTCGCATAGCCGACCGCATAATTTCCCCCAGACTCGACCTTCTCCTGCTCACTTCTGCGGCCATTATGCGGCATGCAGAGTGATTATGCGGTTGCATAATGGACCGCATAAACGCGCTTTTCCGCCAAAAAATTTCCTTTACTTTCCGGTGCATTGTTCTACCCAAAAAGTCCGAAAGATTTTATACCATCCTCAAACACGTAAGCCTACTCCGGCACCGCGAAACCTTGAATTCACTTGCGAAATTTACGGGGCTTTACATTGAAATACTACAAAAAAAATTAGGGTGTTACACTAGGCATCCTGCTCAATCCCACCTAGATCCTCCTCGCCATCGCCGGTCCCCAGTATAGCAGGATCGTAACCACAGGCGATACAAGCTGCACGCGCCTTGGCACGAGAATCCTCTTAATCAGCCTCAGTAATCCTCCCCGATGTCATCATATCTTTGAATATGTCTAGTTGGGCCTCGAAGTAGATCCACATTTCATATAAATCCCGCGGAACATCGGGGTAACCAGAAGTGTGAGAGGAGGACGACTGAGCCTGCAACTAAGTACTCTCGGCCTCAAGAGCGACGATTAGGTCACTAAGGTCCGAAACCTCTTTTTCCAACCCCTTGATTTGCTCGTCAAGCCGCTCTTCCCTAAGCCTGGCCGTCTCCAAATCATTTGCCCGCACGCTCCATTGAAACATTTGAGGAGATGGGCGACAAGTTCGTAACGGCCCATGTTAGAGCTAAAAAAGGCGGAGGCAAGAGTGAACGATATATTTTCCATCAAACAATCACCCGAAGAGGGATTGAGGGACTTTCTCGCTTGATTTAACAGAGCAAGGATGACCTTATCGAATGTATCGGAAGGAATGGCTGTAGCAGCTTTCCATAATGGGCTGAACAAGAATGGCTCAAGGGTGACCAGAAAACTATTAAGTCGGCTTATGAAATATCCTCCAACCACTTGGGCTTATGAAATATCCTCCAACCGAAGTTCGTACAGATGAAGACGACCTGAATGGTCCAATCTATCGATTGACCTCGGTACAAGCCGAAACTAGGAAGGATCGAAGAAATGATGCCAAGAGAGATCTCGCATCTCCACGATCCAACCGAGAAAGGCATCAGCCATATGTCAAAAATGCCATCATGATCCCCTCCCGTCACGAAGAGGGCCCATCTAGGCCAAGAACAGGGACTCACCAGAACGAGAGAGGTATTCCCCCTTTATTATCCGCTCAGAATTTTTGTGTGTCATCTTCAGAAATAGTCTATGCATTGGAGAAGCTCGGACCACAGGTAAAGTGGCCAAAAAATATGAGGTCAGATCCAAGCACTAGAAAGTCAAACGCCCTCTACGAGTTCCACCAAAAGCGAGGTCACAAAACTGAGGACTGCATCACCCTAAGACAGGAGGTCGTGAACATGCTTCATCAAGGACACCTCAAAGAATTGTTGAGCGATCGAGGAAGGATCAACTTTGCCCTAGGACGCGAATAACACCAGGGACCACCAAAACTACCCTCACCGACTCACACCATTCAAATGATCATCGGGGGCGGTGACGACGTTTCAATCAACATCGTAAAATTCTCCATAACCCACAAGCTCAAACGATCAATCAGTCATGAACGGTACGATGAACTCGAAGAAAGTATCATCTTCGATAAGTCAGATACCCACGGTTTGGCTTTCCCTCATTATGATGCCCTTGTTATCACTTTACGAATATTAGATACAAATGTAAGATGCATTATGGGGGACGATGGGAGCGGCGCGTGCATTGTCCATCCTCGGGTACTTACGCAAATAAAACTCGAGGATAAGATATTACCGCGCTGCATCACGCTGACATGTTTTAACAATGCATTTGAACAAACATCCGGGAAAATCACACTCCATATCCTGGTCTGCGGCGTCACTCTGGAAACCACATTCCACATCATGGACCAGGATACGGCGTACAACACCATAATAGGTCGACCTTGGATACACGCCATGAAGGTTATCCCCTCCAACTTGTACCAAGTTATAAAATTTCCATCCCTATTGGGAGTATTCAGCATACGAGGAGAACAACGTACATCTCGAGAATGCTATCGCATCGCCCAGGATTATACATACACCCACCAAATGAAGGGCAAAGCAGAGGATGCATAGCAATTAATAATGTCGAGGTCGAGCTGTGATGAGAAAGCGGACGTCATCAGAGATCCCAAATCAATAGACACCATGGGATCAACCATAGAAGACCTCGACCCCATCCAACTTGACGATAATGACCACATCAAGATAGCCTACGTCGGCCGCAAGCTTCAAGAATCAGGTAAATTCCGTAAATTCTTAAGTGCTAACGCGGACTTGTTTGCTTTTTCCCATGCAGACATGCCAGGTATCCCGAAAGAGATCGCCACACACAGGTTGAACGTCGACCCATTCTACCCCACGGTGACGCAGGTTAGGCGGAAGTTCAATTCCGCAATAAACGATGCAGTCTACGAGGAGGTCGAAAAATTATGAGAAAACGGCTCCATCAGGGAATCAAAATATCCTAGTGGATCTGTAACGACCCAACCAGTCGTTTTGACTTTTAGAACCCCGTTCCCCTAAATAAAACTTCCCGTATGTGCTTTAAATGATTTATGACTTGTGGGATGGTTGGTTCGGGATTTAGAAGTGTTTGGGTTAAAATCGAAACAATTGTTTCCTTAAGTTGGCTTTAAAAGGCTAAGTTTGACTTTGGTCAACTTTTTGAGCAAACAGACTCAGATCAGTGTTTTGACAGTTTTGGTAGGTCCGTATCGTAATTTGGGACTGGGACGTATGCCCGGAATCAAATTCTGAGATCCCTAGCCCGAGATATGAAATTTTGATTAAAAATAAAATTTAACTTCAAATAGTGATCGGATGTCGAATTATATGAAAGCGACCCCAGAATAGAATTTTAATAATTTCAACAGCTCCATATGGTGATTTTCGACTTAGAAGCATGATCAGGATTTTATTTGAAAGTCCGTAGTGAAATTAGGCTTGAAATGGCTCAAACAAGAATTTAAGTTTGGAAGTTTGACCGAAGAGTTGACTTTTTGATACCGGAGTCGGAATACAGTTCCGAAAATTTTCATAGCTCCGTTATGTGATTTATGACTTGTGTGCAAAATTTGAGGACAATCGGAGTTGATTTGATAGGTTTCGACATCGAATGTAGAAGTTAAAAATTCTTAGTTTCCTTAAGCTTGAATTGAGGTATGATTCGTGGTTTTAGCATTGTTTGATGTGATTTAGAGGTTCGACTAAGTTAGTATGATGTTTTAGGACTTGTTGTTATATTTGGTTGAGGTCCCGAGGGCCTCGGGTGAGTTTCGGATGGTTAACGGATCACAAATTGGACTTAAACAGCTGCTGCAATTATTTTTCTCTTTTGCTGGAAATTCTGGGCTATGATCGAGCCCAAGATCGAGGCCCAATATCGAGCTCCCGAGATCGAGCTCCCGAGATCGAACTGGGTAGATCTGTAAGTTATAAAAATAGAGGCATTCGACCCATTTGCCATTTTTGACAAACTTGAGCTTGAGCAGAAGCGACGTTTGACAGATGTTTCAAGGAAAGACATTTGAGGTAAGTGATTCCAATTCGGATTTGGTCTATATACACAAATATATTATTATTTTTACCATTTAATTAGTGTTTTGAGATTGAAATTTGAAAAATTTTAGAAATCTCATAGAAACGAATTTTTTAGATTTCGGTATCGATTCGGAGTCGGATTTGAGTGAAACTAGTATAGTTGGACTCGTAATTGAATGGGTTGTCGGATTTCATAACTTTCGCAGGATTCCGATATGTGGGTCCCATGGATAAATTTTTATTAATTTCGGGATTCTTATTAAAAATGTAGTATTTTCTTATAGAATTAATTCCTATAATTTTTAGTGATTGTATCAAATTATTTTGACTAGATTCGAGCCACGCAGAGTTGGATTATCGTGAAAAAGGCCTTATAGTGGATTAAATTAGAGCAGGACGAGGTAAGTCTCTTGTCTAATCTTGTGAGGGGGAAATTACCTCCTAGGTGGTTAAAAATTAAATAATTATTGCTAATTATGGGGGGTTCGTACGCACGAGGTGACGATAGTCCGTGCATAGCTACTATTAAATGCTAAAGTCCGGGTAATTTAGGACTCAAAGCATGCCTTACTTGTGTAGATTATATTCTTTGATTTATTTATATTAATTGATATCTATATGAATATATTGTGAATTGTTAGATAAAGATATTAAAGGATGGAAATCTCATATGCTTAATTTTTGTTTAAATCAATTAATTGTTAAAAAGAAATTGTTCTCCTCCCAAATTTATCTTATATTAAACATACTGTCCTTCCGGAGGCACATAAGAAAATGTCCTCCTTTCTTGTGGAGCGGGCTGAACGCCTCGGCAGGATAGATGCATCTATGGATCGCGCCGCACGTCTCTCGGTAGTGTACACGACACTCTGGACCGGTTCGTACGTCCTCGGCAGAAATCATGCTTAATAATAATAATAATAATTACACGATACTTGGACAGTTCATTACAGCTTGTAAAGTTATTTGATAAATTGGAAATTTATTGAAATTAAATTGTAGCTTGTAAAGCTATTTGATAAACTGGAATTCTTAT
Organism: Nicotiana tomentosiformis; assembly: GCF_000390325.3. Lineage (NCBI taxonomy): Eukaryota > Viridiplantae > Streptophyta > Magnoliopsida > Solanales > Solanaceae > Nicotiana > Nicotiana tomentosiformis. The sequence continues at coordinate 105,925,553 of NC_090815.1, read as the reverse complement.
TGAAATTGAAGGATTTACTTAATAGATTACAAATTATTTGAATTGAAGGAATTTAATTATTATACTGAGAATTATTGGAATTGAAGGAATTTAATTACTTCTACTAGTTCAATAAATTATTGTTAATTATGTGAATCATCGTTGATATAATTATTTATATTTTCATGATTATTTAATATTATTTACCCATAGTGAGTGTCATAGTCGGCCATCGTCTCTACCGCTTCGAGATTAGGCTTGATACTTACTGTGTACATATTATTTTCGTACTCATACTGCACTTGCTGCACATTTTATTGTGCAGGTACATATATGTATAGCGGCCTTGTGGGCGCGGAGGTGTTATAAAAATTATGGGGACATAGGTGAGCTGCATTCTATATTACGATCCGCAGCTAACAGAATCTCCTTCAGAGTTATTATATTTTTGCTGTCTAATTTATATTCTGGACAGATGCTGTATTTTATTTTAATTCCCTAGTAAATGCTCATGCACTTGTGACATCGGGATTTTGGGAATGGTTGTGAATTATTTAGAAATTTAGCTGTAAAAATATTTATCATTTACTCTATGAGTTTTGATCTCTACAATTTTATTAAAGAAATTGTTATTTCAAAAATACTAAAATGGGTAATTAAGTTAATTGATTATGGTTGGCTTGCCTGACAGTGGTGTCCGGCGCCATCCCGACCCTTTTGGATTTTGGGTTGTGACAACATGGTATCAGAGCGCTAGATTCACTTAGGTCTCACGAGTCATGAGCAAGTCTAGTAGAGTCTTGCGGATCGGTACGGAGACGTCTGTGCTTATATTCGAGAGGCTACAGGGCTGTTAGGAATACTTCCCTTTTTTATTCTTCATCGTGTGATTCAATTCCTTTGAGGCTTATGCCTACATTTCCTTCCTATTCAATCTTATGCGACGTGAAGCGCTTGTTATACATTGAGGATCGAGGAAAATTTTAATGGTACTACGGATGTAGTACAAGATACTTCTCCTTGTGTAATTAAATGGGCTATTGTCATCGCCTTGCGAAAGGCCGCTTTGTCATTTCAAATTAAATATCAGTACTACCTAAGGTTTGAGATTTGGCATTGATTGTTATGACGATTCGCGTGTTGTTATCGCACAGTGTTTATGAAATGGAAAAAATGCATGTCTATGTGTCAGGGTAGTAAACGACTTGAAAGAAGGTTTTCTCAGTACATGATTCACAGGTTCCATGTTTTAAGGCAACCGGACTATGAATGTTCATGTTGGGGGTTGATGGAGTAACGAAGCTTGATATTTTCGAGTGTGGTAGAGTTCTCAATTTTGATGTGGTGTCATCGCCTTGTAAAATGCGTTAAGGTTCGCCAGTGTTATGGTTTTCTTCAACTCGCCTTCACGACGGGGTGTTAGGAATTGGTATAGGGGAAGCAGTCGTTAGAGATCGCGGTGTGCAGTAATTCAGGATCGAAGCAGCATTTCTAGTATTGATGTCTCGAGAAGGATGATCGTCAGAAAGATTTAAAGCTGGTAACGAGCTATTGGTTCAAATGCTACAGAGACGAATTTTGAGTTAAGGCAACAACTGGGCAGCGAAGGATGAGGAAGGACATGTGGAAGGTGCCTTGCGGTGGTTAGATTCTGAAAAGGCCAAGTGTAAGAAAACAGAAACAAAGTAGTTGCTTAAAGAAGATGGTTGACCAAAGTGGGAGAGTGGCAAGGTAGCACATGGGTTACGTGGTAGGATGATTACATGTCTTGAGGAACATTATGAGTGATTTGGGATGTAAAATGGACAGTGACTAGGTCTACGGACTTAATTTAGAATATTGGCTGCTATATTGAGGAAGATTGGATAAAACAGGAGGGAGTTGCTTGATATGAAGAAGGATACAACATGACCTTGGATTGGAATATATTGTCGCACCTTTAGTTGACGTCAATGAGGAGTGAACAGACTGGTGCAGCTGGTGAATGAGCTCGGACTCAGGATGATCTACTAATTTCGTAGTAATTGCACCCAGTGCAGCGACGTTGGAATATGTCGGCATGTAATTTCCATAGGTGGGTTATCTCTTGTGAGCAGGTTAGCAGTCCCGTGGTGTTGACGAAGCTTCTGCGAAGAATTCTACTGCCTACATGGTAAGAGATTTAATATGTAAATGTGGCTAGTGGTTCAGAGTGTTTATTAAGGGTTAATAAAAGGGTTTCGAGAAAATTTGGCGAGTTGCGTATGCAAGATCATGTCAACGATAAAGAAAGAATCTCGGTGGATTCCAGAATTTTGTAATTGTAGCTTCAAGCTAAGTGGGAGAGCCCCATCGTCTATGATTGGATAGCGTAGTGTCAAGTTGTATGGTTTTTGGTTATCGGTGTATTGGTGGGTCATTGCAACTAAGGAAAGAAAACATCAGTGGTAATTTGAGTAAAGGATTTGGTGAATGTATGCCATATTTTGCCTTATCAATTCATATTCAGGTTTTTGGAAGGCTCAGAGTTTATGCTTCGTGTAGATGTAATGCATAGGAAAGTGAGACAGTCGGATGTTTCCTTGATAAAGTGCCCATGTGCTAGCAGGGCCTTGGAATTGATTATGTTTGGGAACAAGTCAGAGCAAGTGACTCTCAATAACGGTCTTAGCAGGTTCAAAAATTTAAAGTGCGGTGTTTAAGGATCTCGAGTTCGTAGTATGGTTGAGTATCACATTTTTACAACAGATTATGAAATAGGGCTTGGAGTACTCTGCGTTATCTTTAGGTTGTGGTGTAGCATTTGAGAAACGAAAGAAAATAACTTCGGATTCATAAAAGAAGTATCAGAATGGGTGTAACAGTTGAAGATGAAAAAGTGCGCACAAGGAGGGGTATGAGATGATTTGTGGATTTTGAAACAGCGTGGTCTCGTGAAATAAGGACACTTGGTATGAGTGCGGATTTGAGTTCGTGATGTAATGAATGAAGCTATTATTATTTCTAAGGCAAGTTGAGAATAAATTGAGAAAAAGACGGGTCGGCTAACAACAGTTGAATCGGCATGATGGTGGCAATGACCAGTTCCTTCAGCGCATAGAGTTATGCATGTAATTTGTGGCGGTACGTGCGAGGCTTGGCGGCCGCCGTAATTGATTTTATCTGGAGGAATTTAAGTATTATGGCATGTTATGTGTAGAGGGATCCCGAAAAAGTTATGGTGGCTTAGACTACTACTTGAGGTCGGTATTTTTTACGGATATGGGAATTCAATCATGTGTTGCAATGGTTCTCTTGAAATGAGTTAAGAAGAAGGTTTCTATATGATGAAGTGTTTACTCTATTAGTGGTTCGGGAGTTATGATAGAATTCTTGTACTCCTGCGCATTGGCGTGGTTAAGTGCACTAAGTAGCATGGGATTCGAAAGTTGAGGATTTAAGATTTCGGTTCGGTGTTGACAATGATGTCATGAGCTCGGATGAACAGGAAAGGGATTTAGATGTTTAAAGTAAGATGCTATTATTTTTGGCATCATCTAAGGTCGATGTCAAGTGTAAGAGACCTTGTGTATTGATTTGTGGATTTTTGATATGCTTTACAGTATTAGTGTAACCGATAGCATGGATGTGCAAACTTGTTACCTGGTGCGAAAGGTCGTGGGAGCGTGTCTTACGAAAATATTGTGTAAGAGTGACATGTAGTCACTTGATTGAGTGAAGATTGAAACCAAGTATGAAAGCTACCTATATCAGAGTGGCATGTGTCTCTATATCAGGCCGGATGTGTTCATTTCAGCATAAAAGCTCCCTATGTTGGAGTATTCGGACGTGGGATGTCGTTTTGTCGTCGGTTATTTCATGTAATACTATATTGTGCCGTATGAGTTATGAAATGGCTTGATAAATTTCTTATGTGATGAGGTTCCGCATAGCGATGGTGTTATGTGAGCAGGATGGCTCTCGAGATTCAGATCATATGTCGTACTTTAGTTGTGCTTGAGTTTTGTAGTGTATGGCATTGTCGGTCCTTCCAGGAATGATATTATGCACTGAGCGTGCTTGTGTCCGATATTCGGTTATTTTGTAGTAATGAGAATTTTAGCTCGGTAAGTATTTTCTTATAGATTCTTTTTGTGCGGATCGGGTGGCACGCCGCCACGGGTATGTTGTTTGGATCGGGTTGCACGTTGCAACGGTATCATGTGTGGATCGGGTTGCACGTCGCAATAATGTGATGTTGAGTACAGTCTCCTATATTCTATTTTGTGTGTTTGTGTCCCTTTTTCTACGGAAGCTTCATGACACCTTTTCAGTTGTCTAATTAGTCACGTGGGTTGAGAAATCCTTTACAGAGTTCATTTTTCTTATATATCGTAATCGAGTCCGTAGCTTATTAGCTCATTATGGCGACATATGAGGCTTTTTTAATCGCGTCTGAGGTGGTTTATTGCCTGAGCAGCTTATACTTGGTGAGACGAGATTATTGGATTCGGGATCAGTGTGATCGGATTATATGAAGTGTAATAAATAGCAAATACCATTATTTGGTTATAATGAGGCAATGGTTCTTGTCAGAAGGAGAAACTCAATAATTGTTGACTCGGCAGTTGATTATGAATTTCTACACATTTCTTCCATCGTTGAAGCATTTCAAGAGTTGGAACATGACTTATATGTATCATGAGGTGTGTTGTGAACATCAGATTCATGGAATTTTGGCTATTGTTATCGGAGGATGTTATTATAGTCATGTGAATGATGCGGTGCATGGTCTAAATTCAACAAAGGTATGCAATCCTGTATTAGTGCATCGTGTAGTGATTGTTACGACATTCATAGGTTGGAGACATGCATGGTGGAGAATTCTAGATGTTAGAATTGGGCTCTAAGGCTTATTTGCCTAAATAAATGGGAGAATTTTAAGATTGGCTCGAGTTAATGTGCTCAACTGGGTGTGGTAGCACGGGTAGGTGCACGAGGTGTTCAATAGTAATTTTGGATAACTCCGGAGCACTCCTTAGCACGTTCGAGGACGAACGTATATTTAAGTGGGAGAGAATGTAACGACCCAACCGGTCGTTTTGACTTTTAGAACCCCGTTCTCCTAAATAAAACTTCCTGTATATGCTTTAAATGATTTATGACTTGTGGGATGGTTGGTTCGGGATTTGGAAGTGTTTGGGTTGAAATCGGAACAATTGTTTCCTTAAGTTGGCTTTAAAAGGCCAAGTTTGACTTTGGTCAACTTTTTGAGCAAACAGACTCATATCAGTATTTTGACAATTTCGGTAGGTCTGTATCGTGATTTGGAACTTGGGCGTATGCCCAGAATCAAATTCCGAGGTCCCTATCCCGAGATATGAAATTTTGATTAAAAGTAAAATTTAACTTCAAATAGTGACCGGATGTCGAATTATATGAAAACGACCCCGGAATAGAATTTTGATGATTCCAACAGCTCCGTATGGTGATTTTGGACTTAGGAGCATGATCGGGATTTTATTTGAAAGTCCGTAGTGAAATTAGATTTGAAATGGCTAAAACAAGAATTTAACTTTGGAAGTTTGACTGGGGAGTTGACTTTTTGATACCGGATTCGGAATACAGTTCCAAAATTTTTCATATCTCCGTTATGTCATTTATGACTTGTGTGCAAAATTTGAAGACAATCGGAGTTGATTTGATAGGTTTCGACATCGAATGTAGAAGTTGAAAATTCTTAGTTTCCTTAAGCTTGAATTGGGGTATGATTCGTAGTTTTAGCGTTGTTTGATGTGATTTAGAGGTTCGACTAAGTTCATATAATGTTTTAGGATTTGTTGGTATATTTGGTTGAGGTTTCGAGGGCCTCGGGTGAGTTTCGGATGGTTAACGGATCACAAATTGGACTTAAACAGCTGATGCAATTACTTTTCTCTTCTGCTCGAAATTCTGGGCTATGATCGAGCCCAAGATCGAGGCCCAAAATCGAGGCCCAAGATCGAGCACCCAAGATCGAGCTCCCCGAGATCGAGCTCCCGAGATCGAGCTCCCAAGATCGAACTGGGCAGATCTGTAAGTTATAAAAACAGAGGCATTCGACCCATTTGCCATTTTTGACAAACTTGAGCTTGAGCAGAAGCGACGTTTGGCAGATGTTTCAAGAAAAGTCATTTAAGGTAAGTGATTCCAACTCGGATTTGGTCTATATACACAAATATATCATTGTTTTCACCATTTAATTAGTGTTTTGAGATTGAGATTTGGAAAATTTTAGAAATCTCATAGAAACGAATTTTTGAGATTTCAGTATCGATTCGGAGTCGGATTTGAGTGAAACTGGTATGGTTGGAATCGTAATTGAATGGGTTGTCGGATTTCATAACTTTTGCCGAATTTCAAGATGTGGTCCCTATAGATAAATTTTTATTAATTTTGGGATTTTTATTTAAAATGTAGTATTTTCTTATAGAATTAATTCCTATAATTTTTAGTGATTGTATCAAATTATTTTGGCTAGATTCGAGCCAGGCAGAATTGGATTATCGTGGAAAAGGCCTTATAGTGGATTAAATTAGAGCAAGACGAGGTAAGTCTCTTGTCTAATCTTGTGAGGGGAAAATTACCTCATAGGTGATTAAAAATTAAAAATTAAATAATTATTGCTAATTGTGGGGGGCTACGTACGCACGAGGTGACGAGAGTCCGTGCGTAGCTACTATTAAATGCTAAAGTCCGGGTAATTTAGGACTCAAAGCATGCCTTACTTGTGTAGATTGTATTCTTTGATTTATTTATATTAATTGATATCTATATGAATATATTGTGAATTGTTAGATAAAGATATTAAAGGATGAAAATCTCATATGCTTAATTTTTGTTTAAATCAATTAATTGTTAAAAATAAAGTGTTCTCCTCCCAAATTTATCTTATATTAAACATACTGTCCTTCCGGAGGCACATAAAAAAATGTCCTCCTTTCTTGTGGAGCGGGCCGAACACCTCGGCAGGATAGATGCATCTATGGATCGCGTCGCACGTCCCTCGGCAGTGTACACGACACTCTGGATCGGGTCGTACGTCCTCAGCAGAAATCGTGCTTAATAATAATAATAATTATACGATACTTGAACAGTTCATTACAGCTTGTAAAGTTATTTGATAAATTGTAAATTTATTGAAATTAAATTGTAGCTTGTAAAGCTATTTGATAAACTGGAATTCTTATTGAAATTGAAGGATTTACTTAATAGATTAGAAATTATTTGAATTGAAGGAATTTAATTATTATACTGAGAATTATTGGAATTGAAGGAATTTAATTACTTCTAATGGTTCAATAAATTATTGTTAATTATGTGAATCATCGTTGATATAATTATTTCTATTTTCATGATTATTTAATATTATTGACCCATAGTGAGTGTCATAGTCGGCCATCTTGTCTCTACCTCTTCGAGATTAGGCTTGATACTTACTGGGTACATATTATTTTTGTACTCATACTGCACTTGCTGCATATTTTATTATGCAGGTACATATATGTATAGCGGCCTTGTGGGCGCAGAGGTGTTATAAAAATTGTGGGGACATAGGTGAGCTGCATTCTATATTACGATCCGCAGCTAACAGAATCTCCTTCAGAGTTATTATATTTTCCTGTCTAATTTGTATTCTGGACAGATGCTGTATTTTATTTTTATTCCATAGTAAATGCTCATGCACTTGTGACATCGGGTTTTGGGAATGGTTGTGAATTGTTTAGAAATTTAGCTGCAAAAATATTTATCATTTACTCTATGAGTTTTTATCTCTACAATTTTATTAAAGAAATTTTTATTTCAAAAATACTAAAATGGGTAATTAAGTTAATTGATTATGGTTGGCTTGCCTGACAGTGGTGTCCGGCGCCATCCTGACCCTTTTGGATTTTGGGTCGTGGCAGGATCGCCAATGTGGTCATGGTAAAAAAGAAGAACGGAAAGTGGCGGATGTGTGTAGACTTTACATATTTAAACAAAGCATGCCCCAAAGATTCATTCCCGTTACCTCACATTGACCAACTCATTGACGCAACAGCCGAACATGAACTGCTGAGCTTCTTAGATGCCTACTCGGGCTACAATCAGATCCTTATGAAAGAGAAGAACCAGGAGAAGACCACATTCATCACCCACCAAGGAACGTACTGTTACAGGGTGATACCCTTCGGACTGAAAAACGCGGGGCGACATACCAAAGGTTGGTGACCAAAATGTTTAATGACCAACTCGGCAAGACCATAAAAGTCTATATAGATGACATGTTGGTCAAGTCTAAAAACAAAGAAGATCACATCGACCACCTGAAAGAGGCCTTCGACTTACTCACGCGATATGGGATGAAATTGAACCCTGAGAAGTGAGCGTTCGGTATAACTTTAGGAAAATTCTTGGGCTATCACAAAGAGGCATCGAGGTCAATCCCGACCAAATCAAAGCCATTGAGGGAATACCAGAACACTTTACCAGCAAAAATTAAGTTGAGAAGTTGTCGCATCACCTCCTTGTCAAGATTCATCTCATGATCACCTGATAGATGTCACAAGTTTTTCGGCATGCTCAAGACGGACAACAGCTTCCTATGGACATCCGAGTGTGTTCAAGCCCTGAAGGAGTTAAAAGCCTACCTATCATCGCCACCATTGATTGCCAAAGTAGAAGAGGACACTTCAAGTCGAAGTGAGGACAAGTAAAAGGCAGTTTATTGCTCAACCTCTCGACATATCTCCAGGTCGCCCAATGAAGGGACTAAATAGACAAGGACTGGAATGTGAACCCGAAAAATATGTAAATTTCTCCATGTATTGAGCAAAACACATGAAAAATAACATTCGACCTCGTTCGAATTAAGCATTCGACCTCGTTCGAATTAAAGCATTCGACCTCGTTCGAATTAAGTATTCGACCTCGTTCGAATTAAAGCATTCGACCTCGTTCGAATTAAGCATTCTGCCTCGTTCGAATTAAAACATTCGGCCCAGTTCAAATTAAACATTCGACCAAGTTCGAATTAAAACATTCGACCTCGTTCGAATTAAAACATTCTACCTCGTTCGAATTAAAACATTCGACCTCATTCGTATTAAAACATTCGACCTCGTTCGAATCAAACATTCAACCTCGTTCGAATCAAACATTCGACCTCGTTCGAATTAAGCATTCGACCTCGTTAGAATTAAGCATTCTGCCTCATTCGAATTAAAACATTCGACCCAGTTCGAATTAAACATTCAACCTAGTTCGAATTAAAACATTCGACCTCGTTCGAATTAAAACATTGTACCTCGTTCGTATTAAAACATTCGACCTCATTCATATTAAAACATTCGACCTCGTTTGAATCAAAGATTCGACCTCGTTTGAATTAAACATTCGACCTCGTTCGAATCAAACATTCAACCTCGTTCGAATTAAATGTTCGACCTCGTTCAAATTAAACATTCGACCTCGTTCAAATTAAAACGTTCGACCTCGTTCAAATAAAACGTCCGACCTCATTCGAATTAAAACATTCAACCTCGTTTGAATTAAACATTTGACCTCGTTCGAATTAAAATATTCAACCTCGTTCGAATTAAACATTCGACCTCGTTTGAATTAAAACATTCAACCTCGTTCAGATCAATTGTGGCCTATTTCAGTCGAATTATTCGACCTCGCTTGTATTAACTAAGTTATGTTTCAAATTAAGCTCCGACTATATTTGACTTCGTTCGACAATACTTAATCAGCCACAGATCATCACCGCCAAGTGCGGCGTTTGATTTTGTTCAACATACAAACCAAGCTTCTATACCTAAAATAGCCAAACCGAACAGAAGAAATCCAGAAACAAAATGATGAAAATGACACTTCATACTTCAAAAATATTTTTTACAAAGGCTAAAACAGATGCCAACAAAAAATATGCACAAATTACAAATCAAAGGGATAACTACTCGCCACCCGACCCAGCATCGCCATCTTTACCATCGCCACCAGGGTATTCGTCCTCATACTAGGCGTCCTGCTCAATCCCACCTAGATCCTCCTCGCCATCGCCGGTCCCTAGTGTAGCAGGATCGTAACCACAGGCGATCCGAGCTACATGCGCCTTAGAACGAGAATCCTCAAAATCAGCCTCAGTAATCCTCCCCGTCGTCATCATATCTTTGAATATATCTAGCTGGGCCTCGGAGTGGATCCACCTATCATATAAATCCCGTGGAAAATTGGGGTAACCAGAAGTGTGAGAGGAGTACGACTGAGCCTGCAACTGTGTACTCTCGGCCTCAAGAGCGACGATTAGGTCACCAAGGTTCGAAACTTTTTTTTCTATTTATAGGGGTAGACCCTCAATTAACTCTAAATTTGGCAATGGCTGCCTCTGTCATTAATGACTCCAAAATTTCGGGGTCATCTTCGAGCATCTTCGAGAAATCAGACCTATCCTTCTCCTTACGGGGAACTATTTCCTCCACCGTAGGAAAGTTGTTATCTTCAGCAACTATGGCCACTTCATCGTCGGGGGATGGGGGGGATGGGGGAGGGGCATATGAACCGCTAAGGGGACAGGATCAAGTACTCCCCCTAAATTGGTTGTATTAACCAGTTTTGCTCATTTTTGTATCGAGAAAATGTAAGCGCAGAAAAGATATAAGTGGCAAAAGATATCCAAACCAGCGAAAACATGAGCGTAAGGCCGAAGGTAACAAAAGCAACAACAATGAAAGAAGGAAAGAAGTGATGAATATTCAATGTTCGAAAAACATGAAAATCAGGGAAACGGTCTTATGTCCCTATTTATAAGAACCTGGGCACCACGATCGAGAATATAAATCGTCAATATCCCGCACGGATATCGAAATGACAGAGGCACGGGAAACGACGTAATACATCGAGAAAATGCGTCATAATGACGCGCGAGCGACATCTGAATCGACGTAACGATAAGTTATGGTTCATGAAGCACCACTTTATCACCTCGCCAAGAACGTTACTACTCGACCTGCTTGCCTAAAATCTCTCGAACTACAACTAGCGAAGTTCGCTCACCGAGGTCGTCCGAGAGACTGGCCCGATAATCGGAGGGACTAACTGTATGGGTCCAAATCTGCCTAAGGGCATTTAACACGAGTGATGTCGCCATAATATGATCGAAGTCGACTAATAACTAATAGGATCCATTGCCGAGCAACCAATTGTGGTCGAGGTCGAGTATTGAAGGGAGCAGTAACAACAAATTTAATAAAGAATATTCTGTTAGATATTCTTTATACTTACTTTTAGGGTTAATTGAGGGCATACCCCTATAAATAGAAAGAGATAGATCAGATGGGAGAGGCTCTGACAATAAATTCCTTGACAAAAAAATAGACTCTCTACATCTTAGACAGCGGATCCAAGAAAGGCTCGAAAATCCTTGTATCTATCTGTCATTCATCATAGCCAAAAGAAGAACCATTTCAACCCATTCGAGATTGGGTGAATTATTCTCTCTATTTACTTCTGAGCCATTCAATGTAATTGAATCTTGAACATTCCTCTCCCATTATTGATATCCGAATATTTTATTCATATATGAAGTTATTATTATTAGCTAGGTTTAACTCCTCATTTAATACATGCAATTAGTTTATCCAAAGATAATTATTTTTTGGTCAAACACAAGGCTCGAACGCGAGACCTTTGGTTAAGAAAAGAGCAACCGCATCCGCTGCACCACATCCTTTGGTGGTTTAGTTGGTCATGTCTATATTGATTGATTATAAATTATAGACAATAGCATTGCGTATTGTGCTTAGGCACATGCCATATTGATGAGTACTCAAACTGTAAAGTACCAAAAGAATTATGTAGCACAAATATAAGGAGTGTTGGCTTGAACAAGGAAGATACCTAACACGCTTTGATGAGAAAAGAAAGAAATACTTAGTAGAAGAAAGGCAAAACATACTTTGCTTCCATAGGTCTTTGCATTGAATATATGCACAAAAGACTTCTAAAAGTTGGTCTGATGAGTCTATCTTTTTCTTCTATTTTGACGGGCAAAAACTTGGAAGTACGCAACGGGAAAATTCCAATTTTGACGTTTACTTGTTTCTTTTCATCCTTCATTCATATATTCATTTATTTTTTTATTTCTGACCAAAAGTCCAAAAGCAAGACTTTAACATAAACGTTACGTTTGTGCCGATTGATGTGACAATTAATTAATTATCTTATTTTTTCAAGCATAATTGGACACTTCTTATGGATTTGTTAAAAAAATTGAAGATTGAAGTGAAGCAAACCTTGTAATTTTCAAACAATTTTCAGTTGTAGCAGAAAATTAGACAACGCATTGAAAAGCTATAGGGTAACTGGGGGTGTCCCTTGGTTTTGAAACCTAACCAACTGGTTTGGGTTGAAACAAACAAGTTTAGAACTAAATCAATAACAAAATCAATGTGAGTTTTTAGTTAAAGAGATATATCAGATTATAATATGTCTAAATGGGAACTAATAAACCACATGGGAGGCTACTTTCATATATAAAATAGGCTTACAATAACAGCCAAAGAATATAATTTATCTTTCAAAATTTTGGGTGCATCAAGTGATCAAGATATAGTGGAATGAATCTCATTTTCCAAATAAGACTATTGAAAGATCAGTAAAAATAATCAATTTTATGGATAATCACTCAACTTTTTTTTGTTGCACCAAAGTCATTCATTTTTGTAATGAAAAAAGTTACTCAACTTCATATAAGTAATAGAAAAATAACTAAACTATTTTTTGCTTCCAAAAGTCACTTAACCGTACATAAATAACACAAAAAGTCACAACAGAACATAAAGGAACACTTTCTATATTTAAGAAAAATTGAGAGTTCTTTTTTTTTTTTTGGTTATAGAAAGTTGTTTATTGACTTTCGTGATACTTAAGCAAATTTAAAAAATATTTCACAAAAAATAATTTAATAATTTTGGTGTAATAAATTAAAAGTTGAGTGTCCTTAATCAAGTCATAACTCAAGAATTACTGAAATAAAATTCGACTTAACTAATCTATAATCAAGTGATGAAAGGTTAAATGACGGCACACCTTTTAATAAAGATTCAATTCATTCAGTAATTTAAGTGACTGAAAAAAGTGGGATATATTTTCAATTAGCTTACTCATCCAAACGTAAGTCCATGTGAAATATTACTAAATTATGTTCCACTCAATAACCTAAGTCTTAACCATTATCTTTTGGGCAAGATTGTGGTTAAACGGAAACCTAGTACTAGGTTGCATTAAATGCATGTGTATGTTGCTTTGTGCTTAAGACATTGTACAATGCATCAAAGAAAGAGACAAATTTTATTTTATTTTATTGTGTTTGGGTTCTTGATCTGAGAAAAATGTCTTCAAAAAACTTATGTTCTTTTCCCCTTAAATGTTTGATGTCTTTTCTTTTGCTCGTTTGCTTGTATGTTCCAAGACAACAAAAAATACAAGGATAAATAAAGAATTACCACTATAGAGTGTACACGAGATAGTTTGGATCACTTCATCTTTCGATTATAAAATTTTGTATTTGAGCTACAAAAATAACTTTATAACGAGTAGTTTACTCACTGTCAAGGGTTATATTATGATGGATAAAACCTCATCACTCAATTAGACAGTGGCGGAGCCACTTTATATATTAAGGAGTATGTCAAATTGACATCCTTTCGCCAGAAAGATACACTATTTAGCTAGGTCAAAAAAATTATTTCTATGCATATTATACTATATGTTGACTCCCCTTGTTTCTTTCAATTTATCTTTTTTATTTTATATTTTGACATCTATTAATAAAATTTTTGGCTTCGCCATTGCAATAAGAGATTCCGGATTCGAGCTCTAAGAATGAAAAATTTATGGTAAAAAGCGTTTTCCTTTGTAACGAGTCCTACGCTATTCAAATCCGGATTAGTCAAGACCCTAAGTGGGTACTAGGCACTAGGGATGTACAATTGAAACCGACAAACCGCACCAACCCGATAATCCGAGTCAATCCGAGAAAAAAAATGACTATGGTTTGGTTTGATTGGTTTGGTGTTGGAAAAAAAAACGACGATATTTGGTTTGGTTTGGTTTTAACTAAAAAAAGTCAAACCGAAACCAAACCCCGACATTATGTGTATAGAAGTTTTAAATATATTTAATACATGAAAATATTTATTGTAGTGTGGTTTATAAATATTTCTTTAACTTTTTCAGAATTTTATTTTTTAACGTATTATTTCAAGTTTGGAATTATAATTTTTGGATGCTCCAATAAGTTTTATAGTCCATAAATGGTAGTAACTCAAATAAATCCTAAATTAAACCAAAATCAAATCAATTATAATGATAATAAAAGACATTCAATTCAATTGTACTATGAATAAAAATAATATTGGATATCTATGTTTTAGTTTTTCCATGGTTTAGGTAAACGTCTCATTAATGAACTCCGTGGATAAGTTAACTCTTCAATCACATATAGAGGTAGTTTCAAGATTTAAATTTAATGAGTTCAGCTTTTATGGTTTTAACATTGAACTTATTATACTATTAAAATTATGGGTTCAAATCTAATACTTGTTGAGATTTTAATAGGTTTTTATATATAAATATATACTCTGTGTTGAAATTTATGGATTCAGTTGAACTCGTATCCGAAATGCTACATACGCTCCTAACAACATAATGCGATTAACTAACTCTAATGATTATTGTTACTAGAACTTATTATATGATACACAATCTAATGACAAAGAAAAAACGAAAAAATATATTTTTTTTAAAAAAAGAGCTAACAAAATGATATATTGTAATAATATGCAAAAGTTGAAACTTGAATAAAAACACATTTATCCAACAGTATACGACTACGATATTACATTATACTGTAAGAGTATACAGTTATACTAGAATAGTATACTATAATAGTATACATATATACCGAAACGATATACTATAATAATATTAAACTTTTCAGCAAAAATTAAAATTAAAACACAGTTGCCCAACAATATACAACTATTGTCTCACAATATATTATAAGAGTATACTATAATAGAGTATATAGTTATACTATAACTGTATACTATAATGGTATACATATATACCGAAACGTTATATGGGTAGGGTCGCGTAATTATTTTGAGCAGATAAAATCAGGGTAATTATTTTAGTTTCTATGGGTAACCCTGTATATATCCCTAAAAGCATTGCATCTAAGTTGGGTTAAACACACCGGAAAGAAGCCCATTTACAAGGTTACAAGCCCAATATGGAACTGCGTCTCTTAAGTCTAGGGTTGTTCATGGTTTGACAAAAAAACAATCCAAACCGAATCAAATCGATTAAGTAAACCGATATTTTTCTTGATTTGGATTAGTTTTGGTTTTAAATTTTAAAAACCGATAATATTTGGTTTGGTTTTGGTTCTATTATAAAAAATCGAAAAATAAACCGAACCAAACCGATAAATTATATATAAAATTTAATAACTATTTATTTAAAGTATCATATCTTTTTGTAAATAATTTTAAATATTTTTTGTATTTTAATTATTATATATAGATTTTGGTTTATACTACTTATATCTTAAAAGATTGCCTAAGCCCAAAGTAATAGGAATTGGGCCCGAAGTAATAGGAATTGGCCAATTTCTTTTCCTTAAGAGACTCAAATTCTCTAACCATACGTATCTACTTTTGCCTAACAGAAGAATTTAAAAAAAATCTATCACAAAAGTCAAAAACAACTACTCAAATTGTAAGACTACGGGTTAAAGTTTGAGAAAATTTTTATGAACGTAAGATTCTAATTTGTTACAATGAATACTTTATCATTGATTCAACAAAGTGATGTTAGGCATTACGTTTTAAATTAATTTGTCTTTGTTACTCAGGTAATTTTTTATTAATTCAACAAAGTGATGTTAATCAATATTTATTCTTGACATCTGATAAAATGGGTTCTAATTTATTTCAGATGAAAAGGACTGATGTTGAAGATTTGGAGGTCACCTTAAAAAATACTACTCCAGCTACACCAACATCTGCGGCAACTCAAGCATATGGTAACACTCCTGGTACTTCTATTATGCGCAATCCTCTTAAAAAGCAAAAAAGAACAACATCGTGTGGTCAAGACCCTAGCCCTAGGGAAATGGTCGAGAAAAATCTGAAATTTGGCCACACTTCACAAAGTTTACTGATAAAAAGGATGATATGAGGGCAAAATATAATTACTGTCCTAAAAACTTTGCTTGTCCTAGTAGGAATGGGACTTCAAATCTTTGGGCATATTTAACCAGCAAGTGTGATAAATCCCCTTTCAAGCTAATTGATAGGAAGCAACCAACGCTCAAATTTATACCTATTAAAGGAGGGGAACAAGGAAGTTTAGAAAGGGTTGTTTATAATGTTGTTGAGGTTAGGAGGGCAATTGCCGAGTTTGTTATAATTGATGAACAACCATTTAAAGTTGTTGAGGGGGAAGGGTTTTAAGAGATTAATGTTGGTTATTTTGCCTAATTATGAGTTACCTTATCGCATTACTGTTGCTAGGCAATGTTTAAAATTTTATCAAGAGGAGAAACAGAAGCTTAAAAGACTTATTAGAGATCAACGTGTATGTCTTACTAGTGATGCATGGAAAAAGCCTCTCTACCTCTACAAGGTAGGGGTAAGATATGAGTATACACTATCCTCCCCAGACCTCACTATATGGGATTATACTGGGTATGTTGTTGTTGTTGTTATTGAAGAGTAATGCCTTATATAATAATTCTTTTTTCAGAATATCCAGACGCTGCTTTGAGCATTGACTAGTTTGGAGCTCAAGCTAAGGACGATGATGGAAGCAGCTACGAAAGTGATTTTTATGAAGAAAAAAAGTAGAAGTGAATATGATATAATGGATTCTCTTATTCTTTTTTTAGTTTAAATACATAATTTTTACTTTTAAATGAACAAAGTTATTTGTACTTTGGAACCTTTCTTTTGGCTTGTTCTTTTAATTCTCAACTTAGTTCACCCGGTACAGTTTTCTATCTTATATTATTGCTACAATTTTAATGTTCTGCTTTATATTATATATTACATTTTTAAATATAAATAGTTAAAAGAACTATCACTGTAGGTATTTGAATTTATGCTCTAGTAGTACTTAAAATATTATTGTATAGTGACGTTTTACTATTATCAACTTATCATTAGCTTATTAAGAATCGAAAACTCGAACCAAACCGAACCAAACCAACAACAACCATACCGATGATTTGTATTTAATTTGGTTTGGTTTTGGTTTTAAAATTTTAAAAACCGATTAAATTGGTTTGGTTTTAGTTTTAATAAAAAAACCGACCAAACTGAACCGTGAACACCCCTATGTTAAGTCCATGAACTTGCCAGTATAGTGAGAATACTTATTTAGCCACTTTTAAGTCTGTTGTTTAAATTATATTCATAATTTATAATATATTTAAAGATTAGCTAATTCACTCAAATTTCAAGATTAAATATCCTAAATTTTTTAGCTGCCAATTTGAAATTCATGACTAAGTGTCCTAAATTTCTGAGCTCTTAATTTAAAATTCAGGACATATGATTCAAATTTATGGATATAATTTTTGAACTTTAGGACATGATATCCTGAAGTTTGAACTTTGAAATTTAAACTTATGGACATCGTGTCCTAAAGTTTGAGTGAATTAACTAATCTTTAAATACTTTATAAATTATAGATATATTTTAAACAACATGCTTAAAAATGGCCATCTAGTATCATTTTCACAATAGTTACATGTAATGTGGGATAATCTATTTATAATACTAGTCTTAGTGCACGCGCTTTGCGCGTGTATCTATATCAATGAATACACAACTTTAAAGAATTAGATTAATACTATTCATCCGCTTTAATTTAGTTTAACTAGATACGGAGTTTAAGAAAATAGGAAAGGAAATTTTTTGAAACTTGTGATCTTGCACATACCACAACATTTGAGTGGCTATAAAAGTTTATCATTAAAGGTAAAATAAAATGTTGACATTAAATTATTTTCAAATTTTAAAACGTATTATTAATTTTTTAAACAAACTTAAAAAATAGTGTTATCCTTTTGGAATGAATAAAATATTAAATAATATATTTGAGCTCAATAAAGAAAGAAATCTTGCACCACAAAAGTTCTCAGATGCTAAGAGTTTAGTTAATTAAAAATAATTTTACTTATGTGATGAATTTGTAAGTTAAATTTATTTTTTTTGATAATTTATATTTTTTTCTCAACATTAAAGGTAATAACTTATTTTTTGTTATTCAAATTCTTAATGTTAGTTGATACAAATTTTTATAATTTTAACCGCAATTATAATTTTATCTACTAAGCATTCTATTTTCAAAGAATAAAAATTTTGATCTAATATTTTTCTTTTGAATCTTTATTTTTATTGACTCTTGGAAACCACTTTTTCTCTCTCTTTTATATTCTAAAATATTTATATTTGTTCTAATTATTCAATGTAGGTTTAAAATAATGTTATATAAAAACCAATCAATAAAACTCTTTGAATAGAAAAATAATTTGTTCTATATTATTGTGTTAAGTATTCAATCTACAATTAAAGAGAATGTTGAACCATGAAATAGGCTTTGTTCAAAAATGAACTATTTTAGTATGTTCCTTCTTGTATTATCTTACTCCGTAGTATATTTGTGTACTTTTTATTCCTTCCTGTAGTTCCTAACTAATTTTATCTATTTGTTGATTTCATGCTAATCAATTAAAGAAGGATTTAATAAATGAAATAATTTAATTTTAAAATTATAATACTAAAAGGATAAACGTGGAAGGATTCAAATACGAAAAGGAGACGGGTAAGTTGAAATCTTAACAAATTTTAAGGTCCAAACTTTTAGAACTTACATAATAAGGAAATATTTAATATTTAAAATATTAATTGCTTTTTAACTCCTAAATTTTAGGAAAAATTATCAAATTACACTTTTGTCCAATATGAACTATAATTTTAAAGGGTAAAAAAGACGAACGACATTTCGCTAAGGGCTTTCGTGCTTTTAATACAATACTAGTCTCTATGTTCGTGCGATGCACGAGATATCTTGTGCTAAATATTAAACATGTACCAAAAGTAATACACTTTTAATTGCGTAAACTACTTGTGATTAATATATGAAGTTCAGTAATAATTAGTTCCTTGAAATAAGAGAATATTAATATATAATTGAAACTAACTTATTAATAAAGTTTTATCATAATTAAAGGATAAAATTAGTTGCAAGTAGATATATTTCAAATTATTATATTAAAATTGGTAAAAAGACGTCTAACTTGATAAGGATAGTAGATAAGAGCATGAACGCAAAACTCTATATTTTCTCATATTAATTTATCTGTGTGTTGTCTTTCAATATATCACGAACAATCGTATCTTTCAAAGTTCTACACGTAAAACTTACAAAAAGCAATATACTTACGTACATGTCAATGTTCACATACACCCAATATATATTTTTTTACATAAAATCTAGAACAAATCAACCCAACCCACCTTCAACAGAGATAGAAGCACGAGAATATTGCTAACGTATAATATGTAGTGACACAGGTTTAACACAAACGTAAATAGAGAAGGAAGCACTGAAATATGCCGAAAGTAAAAATATTACCGAAACTTAAATAACTCCTTGGAACTGATTTTTTGTTCTTCCTCAAATTTAGCTACCACACTTTTTTCTTGCTAACCTCATAAATAATCTAATACGAATTTTTTGATATGATATTAAAAACGTCTTATAAGCATGTGAATAATATGAATCCTATTAGTAAATAAATTTGTTGAAGAATATGAATCATAGTGTGCATCGTATATAAATTCTAGTTATTACAATTCTATCCAATATAAAATTATTTCTTTTTGAGAAATTTGTAATATTGAGGGCATAAAAGTCTGTTAATATTTAAGGGATATATTTGTCGTTCAACATTTAGTATAAATTATTCATGCTTTTATAATAATAAATTCGTTGAAGAATATGAATCCTAGTGTGCATCGTATATAAATTCTAGTTATTACAATTCTATCCAATATGAAATTATTTCTTTTAGAGAAATCTGCAATATTGAGGGCATAAAAGTCTGTTAATATTTCAGAAATATATTTGTCATTCAATATTTAGTATAAATTATTGGTGATTTTATAATAATATAGATATAGATTAATAGATATATACATTATTTTTTCCAGCCAAACACACAAAAAATAAAATAAAAAAAGGGAAAAGGCCACGAAAGGTTGAAAATGGTGGTATGTTAAAACGTCCAAGGAAGAACTTACATCAAATTCGAAGGATTTCAGGATTTATACAGCCGGAATTCATTTCTTGATATTTCAATTATTGCACAAAAAAATAGCTGATTCCAAGTAAAAATTCAGTACCAATTTTACTCGAATTTACAGAAACAACCATGACCGGAAAGTTGAAGTGTGTGATCTTGTCCGTTGACGGGAGTGAAGAGAGCATGAACGCCTTGAATTGGGCTCTTGACAATATCAAGCTCAAACCCCATGATCCCGATTCTGGAGAACCACAAGGCTCCTTTGTTATTCTCCACGTTCAATCTCCACCGTCCATTGCTGCTGGTCTTAATCCTGCAGCTATCCCTTTTGGTGGTCCCAGTTAAGTCCATCTCTTATTATCTTTGTGTTTTAATTCATTTTTCTTTGGATTAAGGCTTAGTTGATTGATTGATTAGAGTTTACATTTCTTGTTAATTTTTGGTACTACTAAATTATGGAGATTAACAGGTGATATTGAGGTGCCTGCGTTTAATGCTGCGATTGAGGCACACCAAAAGCGGATCACTCAGGCCATTTTGAACCATGCTACTGAGATTTGTGCTAGTAAAAATGTGAGATTTTTACTCATTTTCTATCTATGAAAGTTATCTTGCCGTTACACAACTTACATGGTTGAACAGGTAGTTTGATAGAGGAAATACCTCATCGAAGTTTAAAATTGAATACTTTAATGAACATGAAACTATATTATAAATTATGAATTTATATAGATTCTATAGAAATGTACCGGAAAGGGCAGCGCGGTGCACAAAGCGTTCACGGAGGGTCCGGAGAAGGGCCGCACCCCAAGGGGTGTAATGTAGGCAGCCAGCTCTGATACAAGCATCAGTGGCTGATTTCAATGCTCAAACCCGTGACCTATAGGTCACACAGAGACAACTTGACCGTTGCTCCTAGGCTCCCCTTCCAGTATAAGAATTTTGGTGACGTCACAATGAAAAGGGTGCAATTTAAATTGTAACAGAAGGTATTCGTAATTGGAGTTGGTTGGTGCTTCTGATCTACATCATGTTTTCTTTATGTTTCCTGCGTTAGCAATTTGACTCCACCGCGACATCCTTTTTGCTGCACTGACATTGACATTTTGCTTGATACGTTTTAAATTTGTATCCTTTGATGTGATGTGTTGGAAATTCAGTCACTGAGAAATACAACAACAACCCAGTAAAATTCCACTAATGGGGTCTGGAGAGGGTAGTGTGTACGCAGACCTTACCCCCACCCCGAAAGAGTAGGGAGGCTATTTCCGAAAGACCCTCGGCTCAAAAAAAAAAAAAAAAAAGGGACAAAAGGGCAAAAAAGAGACAATATTAGTATCACAACAACAATCATAGGATAAATAGAAACACCATGAAATCTAGAAGAAGGATGCAAAGCAAAGCGAGACAATATTAGTAAATATTAGTATCACCACAACAATCATAAGAACAATAGGTACATCATGAAATCTAGAAGAAAGATGCAAAGAAAAAGCGATAGCTAGTAAATAGGACATGCACTGAAAAGTGAAATAGTAAGCCACAATATTGCCACTAGCAATCTCAGACAAAACCCCTACATGGCTAGTCCCACAATGGTACGAAGTAAGGCACGACTCAACTACCTCCTAACCTACAACCCTAATACTCGACTTCCACATCTTCGTATCTAGTGTCATGTCCTCGGAAATCTGGAGTCTCGCCATATCCTGCCTGATCACCTCTCCCCAATACTTCTTAGGCCGCCCTCTACTTCTTCTCGTGCCCTCCACAACCAGCTGCTCACGCCTCCGTACCAGAGCATCTAGGCTTCTCCTCTGAACATGTCCGAACCATCTAAGCCTCGCTTCCCGCATCTTGTCATCAATGGGAGCCACATGAACCTTCTCCTGAATATCATCATTCCTAATCTTATCTATCCTAGTGTGCCCGCACATCCACCGCAACATCCTCATTTTTGCTACTTTCATCTTCTGGATATGTGAGTTCTTAACGGGCCAACACTCAGGCCCATACATCATGACCGGTCTAACCACCGCTTTATAAAACTTACCTTTGAGTATCGGTGGCACTCTCTTATCACACAGGACTTCAGATGCTAACCTCCACTTCATCTAGAATATTAGAAAGCAAAGCAGAAGCCTAATATGGCATCAAAAATCATGATTGGTGTTCTTTCTTTCTATGTTTATTGATGGGGAAAGGTTCTTTCTGAATCAGGCAAATGTTAAGACCCAAGTACTTATTGGGGATCCAAAGGAGAAAATTTGTGATGCTGTTGAAGAAATGCATGCTGATCTGCTAGTGATGGGTTCCCGTGCTTTTGGTCCCTTTAAAAGGTATAAATTCTCAACCTGGATGATGTTGTTATTGTTGATTTATTGTGACCGGATAACCCTCTTTACCAAAAGCATGTGTAGATGGTTTTCCATTCAACATGGTGAGCATGAGCTTTTGTGGTCCGCTGTAAATGAGTAGTTTTTAACATTTTGCTGAACAGTCTTGTAGAAAAGTTATTTTGGAATCTCAGTAACTGGACGTAGTTTAGGATCTCTACCACTTTAGTCAACAAAGCCATATGTAAATATTTTGGATAACTTATGTCCTGATTCTTCTATGAGAATGCTCGCACAATTCAACTAGCTCATTGGTCCTAAAACTTTAAGTCATACATGTTATGTCCCAATTTTGTAACATACTTACCTTTTTTGTTTGTCTCAAAAGGATGAGACCTTTCTATATTTTAGAAACAATTTAACTTCAAACTTTCCATTTTATCCGTAGTGAGACGATTTATAGCCACATAAATATCTATGACATATTTCAGATCACAAGTTTTAAAAGTCGTGCTTTCTTTCTTTCTCTAAACTCCATACCCTGTCAAACACTTTTACATAAATTGGGATGGATGGAGTATTTTCCAAGCATTAGCTTTGCTTGCTTTTATTCTTCTTCAAAGAGTGAGAAAAATAATGTAATAAGGTTAAATAACTTGTACTATTCATTTCTTGTCTTAACGCAAGAACTTTTTGCTTACCTAGCACATGTGAATGAGAAGAAAAACATGATGAAGAGCTACCAACTAGTTGGGATTAACATCTAGTCTTTGTTATTCTTACATCAAGTTTGTTGCTTTGCCAGGGGTCTTTTATAGTCCGATTGGAGACTTGTATCGCAGTATAGGGATAAGTGTGAGATTTAGAGAATCTCTAATTTTGTAGAACCCCACAGGGGATTCATACAGCTGTCCCCAACTAGTTTGAGATTGAAATGTAGCTAATTAATCTATTGACCGATGAAGAATTACCAACAACTCAAAGTAGTGCAATAGACACTGGATGTCGAAAAATGGCAATTCAATATATGTTTGTACAGCTAAAGCAATAGTAGATAGAGCTGAAACCCTTATTTTATGTTGTCCCGTAATTTTTACACGATTTCGTTAGTTGAGCAATGAATTTACTTTAGTGATGGAAATTTATGAAGAAAGCATAAAGTAAAGCATTCCTTCTTACCCTGCTCATCTACCTAAGTTTTCCTTTGTATCTTCTTTTCAAATTGGCTATGGTCCTAAAGAGTCTTTTTATGCAATCCAGAATTTGCACCCAGGGGCATATGCAGGAATTTTTGTAAGCAGTGTCGAAATTTATAGAGGAATGAAAATAAATAACTATAATTATCGTATTTTTATACAAGAAATGCCTTAATCCATAGGTTTTATTGAATCCTTAGTTAGAAAAGGTTCTGAGTTCAATTCTACTTCTTTGAGGTTCGAACCTGTGAACTCTTGGAGCAAATCAGGCACACAACCAACGTGCCAGGAGATGATGTGTGTGAAGTGGTGTCATTTTTTTCTACTTACTGGATTCCTCACAATATTAATACATATATTCTGTAAGATTTTCCGACGAAGCGGTGTCGCGTGATACCGCTTCGTTGAACATGCGTCCGCCCCTGGTTGCACCTCCCTCTTGTCCAGGCATACAGCAGAGTATATGCGTTATTATCAACTATGTCATCTGGAGGCAATCGCTTTAAGTTGCAGTTTTTTTATTTAAAACTGATGGCTAGTTACTTTATTAGGTACTTTTTGTATACGCTAACTGAATTAGTCACTTAAACTTCATAAAAAAATGAGGCATCTTAACTGGAGTATTGTTTTTAAAAATGAGCCTTAATTTTCTGTGCTATTTATAGACAAGTATATTCTGGCAACAAGTAAATGAATCAAAGATTAGTAGGTGCAGTTGTGGAGTGAAGCAAGTGATTTTCTGGTCAACCTGCTACAGAAAAGGGCTCTTTACCCCTGGCTTCAAAATCATTTATACTTGTTTCTGAAATTGTACCTTTTACCATAACCTAACATATGTAATTGATGGATGTGGATCTTTATCTTGGTTAAAATCATGCTGTTTATTGCCAATCTGAATTCTAGAAGTAGTTTCACTCGAGTATATGGTTATTGATCATACATGATCACTTCTTCTACACAGACATGTATTTGACTAATTTTAAATCTAAACAGGATGTTTCTGGGGAGTGTAAGCAACTATTGCTCAAACCATGCACAATGCCCTGTAATTATTGTTAAGGGTACTTCTTGATGCGGTTCTAGGTATGTTTGCTATTGCTTCTTGTATAGCATTTCCCCCTTTCTTTCCCTTTAACACTATGTGAAATAAATACTGTCAGCACTGCTTAATATTATGCTACATCTGAGAATTTCAAGAATTGGGAGACTTTCCTTATTTCATGATGTTCAAATTCTTATATTAGGAGACCTCTTGTATGTTTAATTAACCAATTTCAAGAGTTAACTTTTCATTCCTGTCTCTTTTCACATATTGCTAGAATCTAGTCAACATGTGCAACTTTCCAAGAATCATCTCTTTCTCTTTTCTCTTTTTTCATTTTCACATGGTAGTAGAGTATACTATCTTGATAAACATTTTTTTTTTCTTTGTTTTCATAAATTTACTATACTAATCTTTTTTCCCAGACCCCGCTAGTGGGATTTCACTGGGTCGTTGTTGTATCTTTCTGGTAACCGTTGTCTAGGCACCACTCTTATAGTCGTCAGTGACTGATCCAGTGGTACAATGCCCCTTTTAAGCGATCATTTCGATGGTACTGTCACTTCAGATTGCTGGGGACTTCTCCACCAAAATATTCCAGAATACCTTTTGATCTCTTCTTTTTCTTCGTAGTATCAGAGTTAGGATATTAAGTCCCACCTTGCATGTCGAATTCCTATTCATTGTTCTTGAAAAGTTCTAGTTTTTTTCTTCCTTCTAGCATTAGAGTTTGTCTATGGAGTAACCTATATAGAAAAAATTTAGAGTTTGTCTATGGAGTACTTCTTCACATTGTATTTCTGATTACTATCCGAAAAAGTCTTGGTCTTTCTTTGTTCATGGTAGTGGATTTTGGGTGAGTCCCTTCTGAACAAAAATTTTCGGTCATTCACTTTCTCGGTTACCTAAGAGGCGACAATTCGCATTGATGATATCTTGAAATTTGCATTACTAACGTCTTTCCGGTGATTAATAATATATTTCTTTTCGATGCTACAAGAGGCATTTTCTGTTGCGAAATTACTTATCAACTTGGGAGGAGAAAGAATTTCATCATGACTTCTGCTCTTGCTTGGTGATCGATCACTATTCCGCGGTACTATTTAGGAGACTGTCTACCTCGGTATTTTCTAGTGTTTTGCCAAAATAAACAAACTTAAGTTGCTTCATCACCTTGAGTTTGAAGAGACGTCTTGAATGTATTAAAAATAATGTGCAGAATATTGATCCGTATTAGACCATATTGAGTATATAGAATTTCTCTAGCTGGCTTCAACTAGTTTGGGATTGACGTGTAGATTGATTGCTTGTTTAGAATATTCTTTATGATTATGACACAATTAAGAATCCAAGAATTAGGATTGTTCCTCATTTCACACAAACTTTTATAAGTTGAATAACTAATCAAATTCGACCCGAACTTCACTGTTTTTTTTCTCTTTTCACAAAATCTATGGTCTTCAGGCTGTTTACTAGCCGCTTGGAGTATAAATCTCGATTTCTATTTCAATTAGTTCTTGTAATCTGCAATTAGCTTTAAATTCATGTACCGTTCTACCAATTATGCAGGAGGGAGTAGCCTTGAGACTCACCCAAAAGAATCCTCACCAATTCTTGCTATTTCTGCAACTTTATTGCTCTCTGTTCTTGTTTATATTTATCCCACAATATGACGATTTAAAATAGGTGTAGCCACACTCTCTAGTCCTTTTTCTCTGGAGTCTTGGTCCTTTGTCGGAATGCAATATCAACTCTCTTTTTCTTTAAGGTATTCACTAAGTTGATTGACCTTCTGTCGACAAACTCATATTCCAGCTATCAATGAAAATTCGATTCTCTTCGACAAGCTTCTTTGCCGCCATCAGCTTTATAAGATGCAGCTTTCCTATCTAGCACCAGAACTGGGTGTCAATATGGTGAGACTAAATTCATTCGTCTGTGGTGTGAAACTCCTCGCTTATTTCTCTCCATTACTCATGTGGCAATGTACTCCAATTTGTTTGAGATTGAGACATAGTTGTTGTACTCATGCGGCAATGAGGTGGAACCTCTTACCTGTTACCTACATCTAGTTGTCGATCTATCGCGATTTGCGTGTGTAAGAGAGTACGTCCGAACAAGCTCACATTGTGAGGATTTCTTATAATTTGGCTATTTTTATGCTAGTCATCAACCTATTTCATCTCTCTATCCGAACTTGGGGATGATTATGCTTTTAGAATATAGGTGACTGTGTGAATGTTAAAGAATTGTAAGGAATGTCGATCGCCATATTTTTACTTCTTTAGGCTTCTTTTTCATCTCTGTTTTCAATAACTTGCAAATTGACAATGCTGATGGTGTATTGGTCTTTGCATAAGGTTTGGTAACACATTCCGTCGTTCTTTGGATGATTAGCCTTGAGCTGTAGTGATGGGTTGCTCATGAGATGCATGGAATGTGTTTCCTCAATCAAGAATTGCAATCTATAAACTGGAATAAGCTTGACTGGCCGTACCTATGCTGTAAATCACGTGTGTTTTGCATTAATTTTCAGAGGTGGATCTTGGTTTGTGTATTTCCACATGTGCTGTTTGCAACTATGCAGATTTACATCATTTGTGAGTGCAAGAACTACTTAATTATCATCATCAATGAAGATGTGAAGATTTTCAAAGATGATTATCATCGCTTGTAATCCCATAATGTCTTGAAAATCGCTTTCCCTTTATTGTAATTACACTGAAATGTATCAACAGTTCCCTTATTATTTATTCATTGGATTCTTGAAAGTGTGCATCTGGTGATCCAGAATATCTTTTACTATTAAAGATGAGTAGATGAAGCCAAGAGAAACTGACATGTTATTCGTCCAATCTGAGTCTCTGGTCCTTTTTTGGGGCTGCAACTTGCAGAGGACCAACATACTATTGGAAATTTATATTAAATTCTGTATAATGTTTGAAATGAATAGAAGGCCTCGTGAACACAGTGGACCCTTGTTAAGCTCCTAATCATTGAAAAAAAAGAAGGTTTGAAACTGAAGGCTCTGTCTTTGAGTATCTGGAATTCCCCACCAATGTCATTTCCCAAAAGAAGATACTTTTTGTTTAATGCTTTTCTCCCATTTTGATTAGATGTTTGATAGGAAAGTACTTTGTTACTTTGTGTTTGTTGAGTTTTCACGTTACTGACCTGAATTTTAGGTTTGAGTTAGATTCAAAATTCTTTTCTTGCCGGTGTATAATTATAAAGTCTTGATATTATGACAAAATTATAGATATACTGTAGCGATAATATATTCAGTATAATCTACAAGTGGATTTTGGAAAGTATGGGGTATACGCAAAGAGAAGCTGTTTCCGACTGTTTTAGAACAGATTTGACAAATACAAGGAAAAATTTATACATATACTAACTTTACTGATACAGTAGCTGAGATTGATAGATAATGTGAAAAGAATTTCACAGGAATTTTGCTGGAAAAAGTTATTCCCCGATACCAAAAAGAAAGGCGGAAATCCGAGTACGGAGTTGATACATTACATATAATTCTTGATGAGATAAAGAGTACGGTGTTGATACATATAGTTCTTAATATTTTCTTAATACAAATAATGATTTAATTAGTCCCCTCTTACAAACACTTGTTTCGATTTAATTAATTATACCTAGTTAGGCATCTAGGAATATGGTAAATGAAGTGAGCAGAAACATGAGATTTAAGCTTCAAATCTCAGCGGAGGCGAAAACATTAAACTATTTCTTCTCATCTGTCCAAGTTTGAAGAAGACTGTTACGTACTGCTAATAGGAGTATCATTTTCTTAATTAGTACTAATAATTACAGGTCCAAGAGATCTATTGAGCTAGAAAATATTGCATTATTACATGTGATTTGACTGATTGGCTTGTACTGGTTTTCTAATATTGTTAATGACATGAAACCCCGTGACCGACCGCATCTCGTGCCTCTTTTTTGCTTATGGACAAAACACACTACTTGTGGCCCAACTAAATATCATTTTCTCTCTTGGATTTTTCTTTTACATATCCAGTATCTAATTCACTAATCTCAATTTATGTTAGCAGGAGCGGATTTACTGCCTAAAATATAGAGTATGTGAACCATACTATTTTCGTCAAATTATATATTTTATGTATATATTTTCTATATTTGATTTAATTAGGGGTGTACATTGGTCTGTTGGTTCGAATTTTTCTATTACCAAACCAAATCAATGGTGTCAGATTTTTAAATCTATAAATCAAACCAAACCAAGAAAGTTGGATTTTTCAATCTCGATATTTCGGGATTTTTCGGGTTTTTCTTCATAGCACAAAATATGTAACTTGTGCTCCAAATATTTCTTTAGTCCTAGTAAGATACTATTATATAATATATTTTTCAAGAAAATAACACAATAATATGAGATAAGTCATAGCATTATATTAAAATATTTAATAACAAAGATAATAAAATTGCATAAAATAAATATTACTAATTAATAAACCATAATAAAAAATTAACATAATCTAAAAATACTATATAGGTCATACTAAAATAAGTATAGCTAATAAGTACTTGAATTACATAACTAAGCACTAAAGAAAAAGATAAACTAAGTTATGCATTTTTATTATAAACCGATATAAAACCAAAAAATAGATATCCAACACTATCATCATTTCTAGTGTTGAGTTAAATTTCTTTCGTTAGCATTAGTATTGATTTGAACTTTGTTTGAGTTACTACATTTATGGGCTATAAAATTTATTTACTATTCAAGAATGTGAAGTTCAAACTTGAAATAATACGTTAAAAGATAAAACTGTGAAAAAGTTTAAGAAATATTTATAATTTGCATTACAATAACTATTTATATGTATAAAATATTTTTAAAAAATTATATTATGTACTATCGGGTTGGTTTGGTTTCGCATTGATTTTTTTTAGTTAAAACCAAACCAAACCAATTATGGTATTTTTTTCCCCAGTACTAAACCAAACCACAATCGGGTTTTTTTTCCGGTCGGTTTGGTGTGGTTTATCGGTTTTCTTTGTACACCCCTAGATCTAATACTATTTGTTGACCCCAAGTTCCAAAAAAGCTGAATGGTATGCTTGGTAAAATGATGAATTATTTACCTAGAGGAACATTAATCAATTTTCACTTAATTCATTTTTTCTTTTTTCTTTAGTTGTGCAATCATATTCTAAAAATCCTAGATTCGCATATGCATTATTGGGTGACCTTTGCTAAGGGGATAAAGCGCTCGCTACTTACAAAGTTCGATTCTAAGGGCTTGAACTCGCGACTTCTTATATGGATACCAAACACACCTTAAACTTCTCAAAAGCTGTATTGTTTCGTGACAGTTCATGTGGTCCAATCAAATACATGAATCATAGAAGTATTTGAACTGGACCTATAAATAAAGAGGCACTTAACTTGAATTGGTGGCTAAGCAGAAAAAGATTAATACATATAAAGTGAGATGAGAAGTTATTGAGTTTCTACTTTGATAGGTTAATAATCATCGTCTTAATAATTCTCTCAAACTTACCAAACTTTTTTGCTTAAGAAAGGAAGTTCAGTTCCATAATTTTGTTCTATTTGAAGTGAGTAGAAAGTGTCAAGAGTGGTAAATTAGTTAAAATGTGTATGGACAATATTTTATTCTAATGATTTTATTATATTTTATTCACATGTTGAAGTACAATGACAAATTGGAGTGGCTAATAACGACATAAATCGGAAGCATTGGAGCTTCGCTGTTCAGCAGATATTTATTAGGATCCAAACTCTCTTCTGATTTTTTTCTGATCAATCTCGTCTCTTCCCCATAAAAACTATCCTTTACTTTTGTCTTCTTTTATTATTTTATGGAGCTAAGTATGACTATTGTCACTCCCATTTTGTGTCTTAGCTAGCTTCTGTACAAATATCAATTGACGTATCAAAAACTCACGTGAAATGCTGGATATCGACCAAGAATTTCACATCCCCGGATCCAAGATTTATATTTAATGGATTCAACCATACATTGAATTAATTGTATTGCTAAAATTATGATTTCAAATCTAATGTATAAACTTCGTATCAAAAGTTCTGGATAAACCAGCAATCAAAAGATCAGATCCGTCTATGTTTCCATGCCAAACCATCATAGATGGATCTAGAGCGAGTTTGTCTGTTCAACTACATTAGTTGCTTTTGACTTGAATTATGTGCACATATTACAAAAATAACAACAATAAATTCAGTATAATCTTACAAGTGGAGTCTCGGGCAGGAATGGATTTACCTTGCGACCTACGGGTTTACGTGAACCCAATAGCTTTTGTTCAAACTGTGTAAATGTATTCGAAAAATTCACTAAATATCTATAAATATTTGAACGTGAACCTAATTACTATTGAAAATTTACTCGATGTCGTTGCAGTAGCCCATAAACATTAAATCCTGGATCCGCCTCTAATCTAGGGAAGACAGTGTATACGCAGACCTTAGCCCTTACTTTTTTAGGTAAAGAGGGTATTTCTGATAGACTTTCGACTCAAGGATAGAAAAAAAGAAACAGCAGCAACAAGTAGTAACTTTGAAATTCTGTATACACTTCTGGTTACCACAACAATTCACATGAGAGATGCTGCATGGAGTGAGATGAGAAAGGGTTGGGGTGTCTTCTATATATATTTGTTTCTTTCTTGTTTGACATATATCCTCTTATCAAAATTCTTATCTTTTCCAGGGTTGTGGTTAAGTCAAGCCCCTGTTAAGATAAGAAAAAATCATGGCTTTAGCCATTGCTACATTCCTCTTCATTACTCTTCTTTCAACAAAAGCTTCAGCTTTTGATTCATGTGCATCTACTAATGAAGATCTTTCAGTCATTCCCATTTATGGCAAATGCTCACCTTTCAATACACCAAAACCTACTTCTTGGGAAAATACTGTTATCAACATGGCCTCAAAAGATCCACAAAGGCTTTCTTATTTATCCAGTTTAGTGGACCAAAAGCCCAATTCAGCCCCTATTGCTTCGGGCCAACAAGTATTCAACATTGGTAACTATGTTGTTCGGGCCAAGATTGGTACCCCGGGCCAGCTCTTGTTTATGGTCTTGGATACCAGTAGCGATACTGCATGGGTGCCATGCAGTGGCTGCACCGGGTGCACCTCTACTATGTTTGCCCCGAACATGTCGTCGACTTATGGGTCCACGGAATGTTCAGCACCCCAATGTACACAAGTCCGGGGACAATCTTGCCCCGCTGGTGCACCGGGTGCTTGCTTTTTTAACCAATCTTATGGTGGCGCCTCATCATTCTATGCTACATTGTCTCGTGATGTTCTTAGACTAGGCACTGATGTTATACCGAATTATTCTTTCGGGTGCATCAGTGCCATATCTGGGAGCTCAATTCCCCCTCAAGGGTTATTGGGCTTCGGTCGGGGCTCCATGTCACTACTCTCACAATCAGCATCACTCTATTCGGGTGTATTCTCATATTGTTTACCAAGTTTCAAATCCTATTATTTCTCCGGATCACTCAAACTTGGTCCCTTGGGCCAACCCAAGAATATTAAATTTACCCCACTTCTTAAGAACCCACACCGACCGTCTTTGTACTATGTGAACTTGACCGGTATAAGCGTGGGAAGAGTCCTAGTTCCAATAGCTCCTGAGCTCCTAGCTTTCGACACGAATACCGGTGCGGGTACCATAATTGACTCGGGTACGGTCATTACCCGATTCGTTCAGCCAGCTTATAATGCAACCCGGGATGAGTTCAGGAAACAAGTGAAAGGCCCATTTAGCTCCTTGGGTGCATTTGACACATGCTTTGCATCAACAAATGAAGCAGTAGCACCAGCCATTACATTGCACTTCACAGGAATGGATTTAGTGCTGCCAATGGAGAACACTTTGATACACAGCAGTGCAAGTCCAGTGGCATGTTTGGCAATGGCAGCAGCACCAACCAATGTGAACTCTGTGTTGAATGTTATAGCCAATTTGCAGCAGCAGAACCTCAGGATTTTGTTTGACACTGCTAATTCTCGTTTGGGAATTGCTCGTGAACTTTGTAACTAGATTTGAACCCCCCCCTTATTTCCCTCAACGAAAAGGAAAGAAGTCCTTTGATTCTCTTTATGTCCCTGCCCTATTCAGAAGAGATACTGTATCTGGTGTAATTCAACCTGTTTTTTCTTTAAATGTTAAAGCAATTCATGAGATGAGAATTACTGCTTACATTTCGTAGTTTTCTTCTTTTACTTTATGCTTGTTCTAGTTCAATTTTAATAAATTATGCAGAGAACCAAGTCAGTCGACTTGGACATAACATATACAACAAATATTTTCCTGGATTTGAACGCATTACCTAAAATCCAACCACAGCAAGTAGTTTCTACCCTAACTCTCTTCCCCTGAAAACTCCAACACATAACAAACACATGAACCACAACAGAAAAGAAGAAAGGACCACATACTACTCTATTCACTTTCAGGTTTTAAGAAATTATGCAGCTCACCAGTTCTAATCGCCAAGAATGAAGAGCGTGTACAGGAGAGGGAAATAGTAATGAATTAAGTGCGTACGCACAGAAGATGGGCCAGAAATAAGACTATAATTTTCTTTTCTTTTCTTTTTCCCGTGTAGCACAACAGATGCAAATTAGTTGACATTTCAATGAGCGGATCAATAAACTGTTGAAACTAAAATATAAAAAATTTCATGGCGGAAAAATTGGTGCTACACTAAAACTGACTCATCCTCCGCAAATTTTAACAAAAAACTCAAAATTGAAGTCTTAAGATCTTCGTTTGTCACAGCAGTTTTTGTTTCGAAAACACCCTTCATGATACGAGTGTATAATCTTTCCAGCTGAGGAATGCCATAGTCCTTCGACCGCTTCACGAGCTGCTGCTTCACTGACTCGATTTTACAGGACATTTCAGCATCTGACATTGTAACATCTAGAGGTGTGCATCCACTTGTATCTGGCACATCTGCAGGTTGATTCCTATCAGCAAAAGTGCTTTCTGGCATTTGCTCTAAAGCATCTTCTTCGTGGTCATTAGATGACTTGGAAGGCAATGAATCCTGAGGTTGTAATTCATCATCTGGCACTGAAGCACAGATAGAACATCATTGTCAGCCACAAGAGGATTTTCTTTGTTCCAAAAATACTATAGCAACAACGGGCAGCTATCAAAATGTAAGGTTTACAAAGAAAGATGTACCAGGAACTGGATTTTAACAACAGTTATTTAGCAAATACAAAAATTATTTACCTGATTGTGCAGAATCAACCTGTTTCTTGTGCCTTTTCGGTGCTTCATAGCTCTTATCTAAGTTGACTTCTGGCTGGACATTACGAAGGCGGGCACTTGCTCTAGTCATAGTAGTCAACTGTAAGACAGGAGTTTGTGGCAATGCATATTCACCTAATTCGTCAGGAACTGACACTGGACCCCCTTCGGCAGCAATCTTCTCACAGAAGGCAACTAAGGCAGGATCCATTTGGGAAAGCATTCCATGTACCTGCAGAAAGACATCACCCGGTGTCAAAGCAACTCAAACTATGCAAGAAAGTACACCAGAGATAATTGGAGACCAATCACTGAGAACATACTGAATCTCGGAGCTCGTAAGCTCTACTAACAATCCTCGCTCCATTGTAATCATCCCCATTGTACTTCTGCAACATAGGCTTAAAACATCAAAATGTGACACCACATTGATATAAACTACTTATCCAATAATATGACTTATCCATTGCAGTTAAGGTATCCTTGGAAATCAGTCTGACGGACAAATTCTACAGAAAAGAGCCGTTCCCACTTACAATCCCAACTATGTAATTAATCTTTAGAACACCACGTTGTCTCGGGATCTGATTTAACCATTTGTAATGAATACATACCACAAAGTGATTAGCTGGTATACATATTCAATGGCATTCCAGAGTACATTGACCAGAACTATAAAAACTAGATAGCAAGCTTGGCCAATTTAAAAGTGATTGATGCAGTGCTAACTTATCCCAAGTTTTGAATAGGGTGGTTGGGGGCGAAAGATGACATACAATGGCAAAACAGAGTTTGCTCATAGACAATCACAATTTGTAAAGTGGGGGTTCCTAATATCCTCCTAATACTAGCACGAAGAAATGGACTAAGAATTGCCGACCTGCCATCCAGGAAGTTTGACAGATTGACATAGAGAAAGATCAAATGCATTAAAGAGTAGCATTTACCTTTGCGTTGGCGACAATGAGGTCAAAATCTTCTAAGAAAGCTTTGGAGGTGACATACTTCCCACTGTCCACGCACTGCAGCAGAGTTGCCATGTCCATTGGGTTCTGGATGATCGAACGGTAGTTTGGAGCATCCTCATCCATTACTGGATAATGGAAGGCGCTAAAACGTTTATCGTACAGAATCCTGCATTGAATGACATGTGATGGATGATCAATATTAACTTCCATATGACACGGTCAAGATCAACAAGTGAAAATAATTTGTTACACATAAACCCTGACCAAAACCAGCAGAAAGGCACATACCAAACATGCAGAGGGAGAAGGGAAGAAAATAACAAACTGAAAAACATAAACAAAAATGTGCAGATGAGCCAAATGGTTGAAGTGAGGACTAATGCACAAGGATGTGAAAACAGCACCAAAAAAAAACAAAACAAGGCCATGCACCAATTTGACCAATATAGTATAAAACCCATTCCTAAAAGACCATTTCTCCAGCTGAAACTTTTTTCTATGATTTGCTGTGTAATCAACATAGAGGAACTTCCACATATAAGAGGGCGATTACTTCATCCAATAGAGTTTCTTATGTCCTGAACAACAAAAATTTCATGAAAGACATGCAAATACATTCAGACACAGAAATTAGACATTCTCTGCAATTGCACTTTCCAAACATAAAATTAAGATCTAGTATCTGAAAATATAAAGAAGTATGTGGATACCACCATGGAATGTAGTTACTTCAACAAAAGTTTGGAAACCATGTTATGAATTTCCAGCTAATCTGCTTTCTCAGATCAAATATATACCGGTTGCATACATCACGCAGGCACATCCTCAATCGCCTAAGGGCATGGCCCTGAGCTTCAGCTTTGGCTTTTAATTCAGATGCCTTTGGTCCAGCAGACACCTTTGGTGCCTTTGGGAGGTCAGGAAGGGAGTCCAATTTATCGGACTTATTCGTAGCTTCAACTTGAATTGACAAAGCAGCTTCTATGAGACGATCAAAGAACAGAGACCTGTCTTCATCTGATGGAGTATCCAAACACAAGCTGTGAAAACAGGAGATAAGGTACATCTGTTACTATTACTTCAAAAATGGACTCATATATAACACTTATCGGGTCATTTACCAAAACAAAAAGAGAAAAACATATCTAATTACAGATGACGAAGTTATTCTATCCAACACGTTAGGTTCAATGCAAGCTCCAAATTTAAGCAACAAAGAATATTGTAGAGATTGTAATGGGAGGAACCCAAAAGAAAATTAACACCTTCTGCAACGCAATTTTCAGTAATACTTTGTATTTTATTTTCCATAAATATGGTAACGCCCAGGTGCAGTCATATTTAGCTTTCTGAAATGGAGTTGTCGTCATCATTATCTAGTCCACCAACCGAAAGCAGCGCTACACCACCTGGACCCTCTATCATCAGTGATTAAGGAGATCATATTCTTAAAAGCAAATGTTATGGGATAATGCAAATAAAAAAAACTATCCTTAACATTTGGAGCTCGCATAGAACCCATATGTTTAGTTTGTATAAAGCATCCTTTGGGGTTGGATAGAATAACTTTGTCGACCATCTTTCAATTTCTTTATTTAAAAAAAAGGAGTAGAGAACTAATAAGGATTTAAAAATAGTTTGTGGCCATCTTAAATAGGTCCATCAAAAACTGAACCGTAAACAGCTAATCACAAGAAAAGAGAAGGGTCAACAAATTCAGTGTAATCCCACAAGTGGGGGCTGGAGAGGGTAATGTGTACACAGGCCTTACAAGGTAGGGAGGTTGTTTCCGATAGACCCTCGGCTCAAGGAACAGTGAAAAGGAAGTAATAAACAATAACAACAAGAAATAACAAAGACACAACGTGTAATAACAAAGATCTAGAAATAAGAAATACAACAATAGTACTAATACTATTGGTGAGAATGACACGTGTAATAACAAAGATCTAGGAACAAGAAAATATAAGAATATTACTAATACTACTGGTAAGACTAGGAGGTTCCATATTGCCTAGACGAAGGCAAAAGTAACTTTTCTTAAATGTAGAAAGAAGTCATATTCACACAAAATTTTATGATACAATTCCATGATAACAACAAGGGAAGGCAAAGAGCAACCAATATATCCAAGACTACTTTCTTTTTCAAAAAACAAAAAAAGGCCAAATCCATAGACAACCCCTTAAAGTTGGTCCCAAATTCCATTTAAACACTCCAACTAAGACTTGTACCTATTGAACACTTTAACTCCAATAGAAGTGTACCTATTGAACACCTCTCATAATGTGTGGAAGTAAAACTAGGCGAGTGAACTGCACACACGTGACATGGCAAAATTAACGAATAAAAACAAGCCACGCGGTTTTTTAATCTAAAAAAATGCCTTAGGAAAAAACAAAAAACAAAAGAAAGAGAAAAGAACCCCACTGCTGTCCCGGCCCCCTCCCCGCGATGTCAATGTATTCCACCTTCCGACCAAACAATCAATAGCTTCTCTTTCACGGAAAAATTCAGAAGCTTGAATGGGTCCAATATTAACTCCATATTCTAATTAAGCTAAACAATCAACATTTTTGTAAAAAAAAGAATCACATTTTCTAATTAAAAACTCCACCTTAACTCCACTGCCGACACCGCTTCACCACCAATACCACCATTGCTTTTCTATTTCATACAATTACCTCCATTGTTGCATCAATATTGCCTTCATCTTCTCCGGTAATTAAACCATTTGAGCAAACCATGTAACCCCTTAAGATCATTTCACTACCAAGACGTATTTTTACTGTGCTTTCACCTTAAACCATCGTCTCTTTCGGCCATCATACACCACCAAATACGCTACATCTTCACCACCATCTCCTGGGACCATTATCGACAATTACCAGACAGTCAATTTAAGACCACCATCCCTTTAACAACACCTTCACACTACCAGGTCATTTTCAAAATTGTTGCAGTGCTCTCTACCGACGATGTCGCCGGCCACATCTGATGTGGGTGTTAGACAGAGAAAGGAGATGGCGGATAAAAAAGAAAAAATATTAGTAACATATTTAAGTAGTCACGCGCTCAAAGTTTGGGTAAAAGTCACTTCTTTTGCCACATCAGCTGGTGGGTTCAATAGGCACACTTCTATTAGGGTTGAAGTATCCAATAGGTACAAGTCTTAGTTGGAATGTCTAAATGGAATTTGAAGCCAATTTTAAGGGGCGGACTATGTATTTGGCCAAAAAAAAATATATCCAAGACTACTTTCAGATAAAAACCTTGAGATCACCACCACTACTCAAAATGTGATTTAGGCCCAGAGGGCATCCTTGCTTCTCCTCCTACCTAACTTATTCTCACAACCTTTGGAGAAGAAGTGTTAACTTTGACCCCACTGAACTTCGGAGTCAGAACTTTCTGTGACTGCAAACATCAGTTTTATCCTAAAAGGAATATATTGTCCGTGATGTTCAGGATAAAAAGCTAGCTGCAGAAACTACAAAATAGGCAGAAACCAATACCATCATTGATACAATTATTCCCTCTTTTGAGAACTATCCACAAACATAAATAACATCATTGAACACATCAACATCCAAACAGAACTTAACATGAAACTTTTAGCCAACTAAGATGAGGAAGTAAAATTTATAAGCAGCTGGTGAAAAGTTAGATAACTGATGAAATGAAGGTAGATGATAAGCATATCCAGAGTATGCAAAGAGAATTGTGCTAATGAAAAGACAACTAAAGGTGGAGTTCAAGCTAAATAGAGCATACATGCTATGGTGTGAAAATACTGAAGGTTCATCAGGTAGATCAGAAAGTGGTACTGAGGAAGTCCCAAATAATAGTATAGGCAAGTCAGATGGCAGCTCTTCCAACAGTGTCTGCAGAACAGCTTTAAGCTGCTCGTGTGCCTGAAGAAATAAGCAGGGTCAAAAAATAATTGTTGCACTAAAAATGTCAAAATAAAGCACCTAGGAGGAAAAAGAAAGATGCAAACAATAACCCACATTCTCCCACCAAAGATGGAATTGAGGTAAATAGAGTATTGACGGGGTTGTTCTCCTTGCTTCACTAAATATGTGAACTAATGCCTCCTCTGGTGTCTTGGCGCCGGGGTCAGAAAGAAGGGATGGAAGTCCAAGTGAATGAACAGGAAATTTTTCCAATTCGTGTAAAATTGCAGGCCCTACATGATCCTGGAAAACTACATGAGTAAGTATATTTAGTGTGAAGTCCATATTTCTCCAACTTATAAAAGAGAGGTCTGAAGTTTACCAGCCCAACACCTTCACCACCACATAGCAGAAGTCGAGGTCTGTACACAAGAGGAATAGCAGAACCATAGGAGAGCATGGAAAGTTTGCTCAATTCTGAAGAAACTGAAAGAGGAAAAATATCCGAAATCATGCTCATAGCTTTCCGGAGAGGTCCGTGCAGACAAGGTGCAACAACAGAAGATAATGGCCTAGAGTGCACAATTGAGCCTCTATGGGCAGCTGGAGTGATTGTTGTCATGGCCTCTAAAAAATGACACTTTTCCACTGTGACTGATTCAACATCTATCAGAAACTTGTCATCACTAGTGTAAACTTGAGGATACTTTTCACGGAATGCACGAATAGCAGCTTCTGTGCACAATGCCTTTAGATCAGCACCACAATATCCCACGCAACTAGCTGCAAGTTCCATTTTTAGCTCTTTCGAAGGAGGCTGCTTCCACTTCCTAGTGTGAATATCCAATATTTCAGCGCGTGCCTCAAGGCCAGGTAAAGGAAAATTAAATTCACGATCAAATCTTCCAGGTCGCCTCAAGGCTCCATCAATGGCATCAACCCTATTGGTTGCACCAATCAAGACTACTTGCCCTCGAGAGTCAAGACCATCCATCAAAGCCAGCAAAGTTGACACAATGGAGTTATGAATCTGCTCCTGCTTGCTAGACCTAACAGGAGCAAGCCCATCAATCTCATCAAAGAAAATGATGGAAGGTTGGTTCCTCTGAGCTTCTTCAAATAACAATTTTAACTGTCTTTCAGCCTCACCCACCCATTTGCTCAGGACATCAGCACCCTTCCGCATATAAAAACTGACTTTCTGGCCAGCCTTTGATGCAGCACAAGCTAATGCTCTCGCGATCAGTGTTTTACCTGTGCCCGGAGGTCCACACAATAAAACCCCTCTTGGTGGGGTGATGTTATAACTTGCAAAGAAGTCCGGATATAATAGTGGAAAAAATACCATTTCTTTCAGTGCATCAATATATTCAGAAAGCCCACCAATGTCATCAAAGCTTACAGTTTCATCCACTTGGAGTGGATGAATATCAGCCCCTCCCTTGGAGCTTGGCCCAGCAGTTTGAATTCCGGATGTCAAATTAGCGAACGCCTCACTTTGATGACCCCATCCAGATGCAGCCACATTTAATCCCCATGATGATGCTCCTTGCATGTCTAATCCCCCTAAAAGCCAAGGTGGTCCAGATCTGTTCCCACCTCTACCCCAAGGAATTGGAGGACCTTGGTCCAGCTCATCTACAAGAAGAGAATCATCAGAGTCATCACCACGTGTCATCCGATGACGTTTATGAACTCGGGATCCTCTTCTCACATCTCTGTTCACCTTGGTTCCCATCCCTTGCTGAAGTACTCTACGAGGAGATCTTGGCCTTTGTTTAGCTCCTTCCATAGAAAGCCTACTTACATCAGCTCGGTTGCGGAGGTCATATCGCCTTCTACCATCCTGTTCTTCACCCTCTTCATCATCACCATCTTCGTCGCCTTCATCTTCACCCTCATCCTCTCCATCACCGTCACCGCCACCCTCATCCTCTGCCTCACCATCATCAGCATCATTATCATCTACATCATTTCCATTTTCAGGATCATCCTGGCCAATCTTCTCGTCAGAAGTATCTTGTTCATCATCAGACCTTAGATTTAACTGCTGTCTTGCAACTGTTCTTGCCCGTCGAGGTCGTAATCCTGCACGACGAGGACGCAGTCCTTCACGTCGAGGGTTGAGGTCATCCTGACTTGCGCTGTTATTATCTATCCGTTTCCTGGAACTTCGATACTTCGGGTTCTGAAACAAATTCACATTAAACCGAGTTTCAAAGTAACATCTACCATTTCTCGTAGTATATGGCCAATTAGATAATTCAATATTCACAGATGACTTGCTATATGTTACTTTACATTTTGAGTTGGAAATGCATGCTAGCAAGACAATAAAAATCTTACCATTAGGTCATTATCCTCAGTTCCAGAGCTATCTGTATATCCTTCAAGGTTCACAGAAATTCTCCTCTTTCTAGTAGAGCGGCGAAGGTTGGCGGCAACTGACTGCCAAAAATCATTTCAAACACCTTACTGTTCTTTTTTCTCATAAATAATTTTTCAAATACCTTATGAAATATGTGCAAATAAGAAGACAAATATCATGAAAACAAAACTAACAGAATCAAATGGGTAGACAAAGGAAAAATAATAATTCCCAACCACACATAGAACAAGGTTAACTTCAGCAGAGATGGAAGAATTTGGTGCAGATATCGCCATCCAATGCCATATACAGAATAATCCATTGATGAAATTTAACTAAGCAGGCACCATGGTAAGAGTTTCCAAAACGCAACATTTATTGTTGTAACAATTTATAAGTAGTGACATTAGGTAAATCCAACTGCATATCAGATACCTCACATTCACTACCATAAGCATGAAAAGAATGGTAATGTCATATAACTTAAGATATGTTCACCAGCCCTTAACTGTTAATTCAGAGTAAACTTAAAGATAAAACAGATCTTGAGTTTTAAGAACCAAAAAATGGAAGATGTGCTTTGTCCACAAGATGACCAAACCAAATCAATAGACAGAAAAAACAAGAAACAGTCATACATCTGGATCTTGTGTCCGCACTGGCCGACTCCCTGGACGCAACATCTTCGCAATCTGAGATGCTGCAGTCCTTGTCTTGGTCTTGCTTCTCTTAGGGCGGATAATTTTTGGGGTATAATACAAGTAGGGGCGACCATACAATGTTGGCCTTCGCCGAAGCCTGTCACTTGTACGAACTGGCCCTGAATCAGCGCCATCAGCTTGACCAGATCGTTTAGAATACATTTTGGTTACAAATGTCTCCCCATGGAAATATACCTTCTAACCTATACATGCAGATCAAAATGTCAGCAAACTGCAGATTCAACATCCACATAAGAAGCATAGTACTGCATATCTACTTGTCTAAAGAATAGGACTGGAGCATATACATCACATAATTCAAAACATGATTACACTTGTAGACCCAAACAAAAGGCTTTTAAAATTACAATTTTCTGCTCAATGCCTGTTAAAAGGAGAATGTAACATACAAGAACAATGAATTAGGAATTTAGACATTATATAATCATGCATTTCTGATCTTATTAACGAAGCTAATACCCTCTTATTTAATTGAGTGACTTAGTTTGAATTCAGTTATTTCAACTATTTACCACTCAGTGATGCCAGTAAAAGATAAATGGTAACCATTATCATAGTGTTGATGTTCCAAGAGCTTGAAACCGGGACGGTCCACTAGTTTTGAAGACCAGTTGGTTGCAAAACTAATATAGTCGGCAAATTCACATTATATGAATCAGTGTACAGATGAAAGGTTGTCTTTTTGTTTTTGTTGACTCTTAGGAGCACTCAAGAAGAAAATATAGAGAACATCAAGTACCTTTTACTTTTGTTTTGTAGGAAATTGGCTTGAGATAA
The DNA here is from genome assembly GCF_000390325.3 of Nicotiana tomentosiformis. Taxonomy (NCBI): domain Eukaryota; kingdom Viridiplantae; phylum Streptophyta; class Magnoliopsida; order Solanales; family Solanaceae; genus Nicotiana; species Nicotiana tomentosiformis. The sequence goes on along the minus strand of NC_090815.1, from coordinate 105,882,611 downwards.
ATTTAACTAGAGAACCTTATCAAAAAACAAAAAAGAAAAGAGTTTACATGGAGAAACATAGTCAGAAAGAATTTATATAGCTACCCGACTTGTTTGGAGCTGAGGAGTAATTTGTTTTTGTTGTTTGGAGAACCCAAGAGGGGGCTGTCAATTTAGAAGATTCGGTGTTATTTGTAGAGAATCATATTTTTATTTAGGTTCTTTACTTTTGTATACCACTTTTATACTAGGAAGTTCTCCCACCACATTATATTAAGTACCTTATCAGATAAACTTATACGATTCAGAGTTTCTACAGACACTGATGCTCAATTTGGACGAACATGTATACACTTGCTTCAAAAGATAATAAGTATATTTGTTGGCAAGAATACTGTAGGATTCATAGATGTAACATAGAGAACGGTAGAGAACGAATGCCAGCTCCGATATTATTAAAAGCCATCAATTCCTGCTTAAAGCGATGAAGCAATGTGAAGCAAGGAGTTATCGCTTCATGGACAAAATCGTGTGCCTAAATAAGTGTGCGCTTCATCAAATGACGCACAGTGATTCCAACAAGAAGTGGTCGATTCTTTAAATCTCACTTTATGAATTGGATTAATATTGACATTACTGTATACTGAATGCTGGAACCAGCCATTTCAATTGAAATTTTACTATGATAGTACTATAATCATATATATTGGTACTTTTATTTTTTTTGTAAATTGTGCGCTTCACTTCTTGCTTTTCTACTTGAAGCCTAATGAACCTCTTTCTTGCACTTTTGTTTTTAGAAACATTGCAGCTCACCTCATACCTACTTCTCTCTGCCTGCAAGTATTACAACCAGACTAACCTCCAAAACTCCAAGTATCCAACAAATCCACTGTAAGAAGTCTTCATGAATCTTGAGACTACCAATGAACTTTTTTATTCTGATAAATACATAATGATCTATAGCATCAACAACAGCACTATCTTAGTGGCTGTCTCTAATATGAGATTACAAAACCCAACTCCTTGACAATTTTGAAGGAACTGAGGAACTCTATCACTTCTCAACATTGTAAACAATTCCTAGCTTGCATCAAAATGCTAGCATAATGATAAACTTGGATTTTAGTCTTAAGATTTTCTTTATAAGAGGGTAAAAGATTTATTAATAAGTACCAAGGAGGTACTGTATAAGTACTACCGTACAAAGGAAGTTCTTCTCCGTCTATAGGTTGAAGGAGTACATAAGATCAGACAGAGAAACAAAATCAGTAACTGTTTTCCTCTTACACCAGAAGAACAGATTCTTAACACATTTATATTTTACAGAGGACAACAACAACAACAACAACAACAACAACCCAGTATAATCCCACTAGTGGGGTCTGGGAAGGGTAGTGTGTACACAGACCTTACCCCTACCTGGGGTAGAGAGGCTGTTTCCGATAGACCCTCGGCTCCCTCCCTCCAAGAACTCCCCACCTTGCTCTTGGGGTGACTCGAACTCACGACTTATTGGTTGGAAGTGGAGGGTGCTCACCACTAGAGCAACCCACTCTTGTCAAGCCAAATACTCCAGAATATGGAGAAGGAAACTGATCTTCAAAGTTGCCTGCAAATTTTTGCAGTGGTCTGCCCATTCCAAATGATTAAAACTTGCTGAATGTTCCATGGTATAACCTAACCTTAGTGTGGTGTACTCCAAAAACGCTTAGAAACATTAACCATAAAAGCCATGTGAGTTTAAAATGTAGGAGAAGGTGATCGACAGATTCCAAGGCATCCTCACACATATAGCACCAGCTACAGATAAATCCCCTTTTTCTGCAGGTTGTCTTGAGTAATGCAAGTCACTAAGTTATATTTAGCTTAGTGACATAGTATAAGTGGGCATAGCATCATATACACTATTTATCACAACTGCTCTACCACCAAGTAACAAATATTGTTTTTTTGAGTTTGACAGTTTCTTGAACTTTTAAATATTTTGAGAATAAAACTTTTAAATAGTCCTTGCCATGTTCCTGAAGACTTATATTTAGCTCCCAAAGGCAGATCTTTGTTTTGTATGAAGACTCCAAAAGTTACACCCCAGAATCTCCAAGATAGTCTGGATATTATGAACTTCATTAACCAAAAATATATGGCTTTTCATTAAGCTAATACGAACACAAGTGAACTCTCTCAGCAATACCAACATAATTTTCCGTCTTCAACAACAACAACATACCAGAATTATCCCACACCGTGGGGTCTGGGGAGGGTAGCGTGTACAGACCCTCGGCTCAAGAAAGTATAAGCACCACATGGATGAAAATATAGACAAGAAGGGACAGTACCAAAAGGCCATAATTTTCCGTCTTCCTCCTTACTATAGAAAGATGATAACTGAAGCCATACATCCGCTCTGTCTTATATCAAAATCTCACCATAGCAAACGCATATACAAAAGTCAAGCAAGAGCACTCTGGAGTTGTTATTATTCAGATTTGAAGACAGTAATAGAACTTCTCCCCCACAATAATCTTCTTATAACAAGTAAAAGGAGGAAGATTAAAAAGAGAGTGATAATGGTGGTCGCCCCCTTTTTATTCCACTCTTCCATCTTTTTCTCCAATGTTTCACAATTTTTCTTATTCTATGTTTATTCTTCACTAGTAAAATCAAAATTATGCACGAACCGAAATGTGCAACCCCTCCCTTGGTGGGCAGAGCTACAGGTACCTATGCTAGTGGAAGTAGCAGGTGGAACAATCGAGGTTGCACGCAATTTGGTCCGGACACCACTGTCATTCAAAAAACATTATTTTTCCTCACAAAGAATACCAATTCCTTCCTTAAATTTTCGTAAAGCTTTTCCTCACTGGGGATCAAAAGGTGAAAGCGCAACCTTTGAATAAGCATAAAATTCACAAGTCTCAAAAACCCTAGAGCAGATAATATGGCAAAGAAAGAAAACAAAACAGGGACAAAATGTAACAAAAACAACTGCACATTGCAAAGAACCTTAAAGCGCCAGAAAAACAAAAGCACATCAGACAGGCATGCAAAGTAATTAGCAATAATCTAGGGTTCTATTTGAATTCAAATAATAGCACTAAAAGAACAAACGGAGCAGCAAAATTAATTCAATGCGTTATAACAAGGCTTAAAATAAAGATGAAAAGGATAAGGAAAAGCAGAGAAAGCTGTCTCACCAGAAAGGCGAAACGCGGAGCAGTAAACAAGTGGACACGCACAGTAGAGTATGGAGGTGAAAATTCCAATGTGAATGCTTCAATTTGATGAGAAGTTCGGGGACTTTCGCCGTCGCCGGCGTCTTTAACAGGAGGAAAGCTGGAGAACTTTGTGTGTGTGTGTGTTGGGGGGGGGGGGGGGGGGCTGAGAGGTGTTGGTGACGACGAAATAAGGAGCCAATGTGTGTTTCGGTTTTGTTAATATAGGGTGGACTTTAACGGGGCGGGGCGGATTCGACCCGTAATGCACTTTGTGCGGGGTATTTTTGTTTTTATTCTTTTTTAGAACCCGTTTGGTTATAAATTTTTTTTTTCTTTTTTCCAAAAAATTTTCGCTTAAAATTTTGAAAAACTCCAAAAATTTATTTTTCAAAATTTTCACTCAGATCGATCATAAAAATTCAAAAATAACCCAAAATTATATTTATGTCCAAACACAACTCTAATTTTTAAATACCACTTTTATTTGGAAAAAAAATTATTTTTTTTCAGAATTTTACAATTCTTATGTCCAAACACCCACTACAATTTATTTATGATTTGGATTATAACTATTGGATGTTGAGTTATCTATATATGAAAATTATAGGTCATATACATCGACAGACGCTAAAGTTGTTCACGCTTTATGTAGTGAACTCATATTATATTGAAATAGATTATGGGAACCAAATACACAAATATAAGAGTTCATCTTCAAATAATTACAAATGTTTAAAACAAGTAACCAAATCTTCCATAGGAAGAAGAAATGAAAAGGGGAGAAGGAAGGGAGGTTCTAGATCTATCCTCTGAGAAACTAAGTAAAATAAAATAAATCAAGTTCATAACTTTTTCTCTAATAGAATATTTTCTATTGTATATATAGGTGTATCGTATATACTCCATCTAACCGGGTCTCAAATATAATTTGCTAAGTTTCCAAATATACCCTCAGCCTTATGTTTTGGTCATTTTGATTCATAACACTTTAAGCACGCTTTTATTGTGTCATTTAGACACAAAAGGCAGACATGTCAAGGTAAGTGTTACTCATATTTGTCGAGCTGAAAGCCTGAAATGGTCCTGAAAACGAACTACTCGTACTTCTTGCTGGAAAATATAATTTTTGCTGGTCGGATATCAAATCTAAATTTTTCTATCGATTAAAATGTTGGAGCAGATTTAATTTTCAATTTCACGTGCTATTGAATTCTCTTGGAACGAGTGAAGGTGAATCGAAGTGTTCCTGGTGGTTTCAGAGTTCATTGACTAGTGGTATTAAAATTTTGATTTTATCACCGGTGGACTGAAGCATCTTCGAGGAATCTTTCCTGGTGAAATTGACCAACCCATAAATTGTAAGTAACTATTTTACTGTCAAAAAAGTCAGCTCCGACATTATGTTGAACACCGACGAAGCTTCAGTTGGCCGGAAATGGAGTTCCGTCGGTCCAAATCAAAAAAACTATTGCGAAAAACTTTCTGCTGTCATGGATAATATGTTTAAGCTTTCTCTCACTGACTTCATCCAGCCAAACTCCACGATAATGTAAAAAGAATTTTCAGTTGTTTCGAGCATATAAGGTATTCGACAAAATGACACAGTGAATTTCCTATCAATTATGTAGCAATAAATTGGTGCTACTGATGCTGGATTGCAAGCGTATTCTCAGACAAGTGCTGATCATAATCCTTCTTCTTCCTTAGAGCTTCAGGCTTCAGCTGGTCGGTAATGGTGGTGAGACGACACAGCAGGCTCAACCTCAACTTAGAATTTTAGTGAAAACACTAACTTGATCGATTTTGCAGTCGTAAAACCTACTACCTGAGTTTGCTTCTGTCCAAGATATTTTTAGTTTCACATCGGCAAATAGAAGCAAAAATTTGAGAGCCCGGTACTCTTTTCGATATTGCACCGACAACCTTCTTCAATCGAGCAAATTAGGTGAAATTTGAAAAAGATAAAAAAGGAGACCTTATAGCATATATGGATGTAGAAAGCCAACTGAGATGGAGAAAGAAATATGAATGATCGACGAGAATGGAAGAAGAACTCGACCAGAACCTTTTTCTGATGGTTCTTGTTTCTTTTTTACTTTTTTCTGTATTTTAGTTTTTTCTATATTTTGGTGGATAGGGAGAATCAGTGGTTGAGGTTAGGCAGGTAAATGATAGATTGATGGCGATTAAGTTAGTAGTTGGAGGCACTCTGAATGTCGTTAATGCGTACGCGCTGCAATCGGGCTTGGACGAGGAGGTTAACAGGCGCTTCTAGGAGGGGTTGGATGAGGTGGTGCAGGGTATTCCGGTAACAGAGAAGTTATTTATATGAGGAAATTTCAATGGTCATATTGGATCGTCTGATGGGGGTAATGGCGAGGTGCACGGTGGCTTTGGCTTTGGGGATAAGAATGGAGGAGGTACTTCTTTCTTGGATTTCACTAGGGCTTTTGAGTTGATGATCGCGAACTCTACTTTTTCGAAGAGGGGGGAGCATTTGGTTACTTTCCGGAGTATGGTGGCTAAGACCCAGATAGATTATATCCTCCTCAGGAAGGTGTGATAGGTGGTTGTGCGAGGATTCGGGAGGTGTGATAGGTGGTTGTGCGAGGATTGTAAGGTGATCCCGAGTGAGAACCTCGCGACTCACCATAAGATCCTGGCGATGGACGTCCCTATCGTGACAAAGAGGAAGAAGAGGTTTATACGGGGTCAACCGAAGATCGGGTAGGGTGCTTTGGCTAAGGATAATGCGCATGAGTTGGAGGGGCGGTTGTTGGCTATGGGTGATTGGAAGAGGGGTGGGGATGCTAGCGCTATGTGGACGGCGACGACGGACTATATAAGGGAGGCGGCGAGAGAGGTGTTAGGGGTCTTGAAGGGCTACTATGGCGGGTACCGAGGCGACTAGTGGTGGAATGATGTGGTTCAAGGTAAAGTGGAAGCAAAGAAAATGGCGTACCTTACGTTAGTGGAGAGTACCGACAAGAAGCAGAAGAGAGCAAACAAAGTTAGGTATAAGGAAGCTAGGAAGGGGGCAAAATTAGCTGTCACAGAGGCTAAGACTGATGTGTTTGGTCGGTCGTATGAGGAACTGGGGGGCAAAGGTGGGGACAAGAAGTTATTCCGGCTGGCCAAAGCGAGAGAGAGGAAGTCTCGTGACCTGGATCAAGTGAGGTGCATCAAAGACGAGGAAGGTAGAGTATTGACGGAAGAGTCCCAGATTAAGAATAGATGGCAGACGTACTTTCATAAACTTCTGAATGAAGAGAGGAGCAGTAACATCGTGCTAGGGGAGTTGGGACACTCCGAGAGTCACCGAGACTTTGGGTATTGTAGGCGTATTAAGGTTGATGAGGTAGTGGTAGTTGTGTGTAAGATGAGTCAGGGCAAAGCGACCGGACCAGATGAGATTCCAGTAGAATTTTGGAGTTCTATGGGTAGAGCAGACTTAGAGTGGCTGACTGGGCTGTTTAATATTATTTTCAGGACGAAGAGGATGCCAGATGAGTGGAGATATAGTATGATGATTCCGCTATTCAAGAACAAAGGTGATATCCAGAATTGTAACAACTATAGGAGCATCAAGTTGTTAAGTCATATCATGAAAGTTTGGGAGATGATGGTCGAAGGGAAGGGTGAGGAGGGCAGTGTCTATTTCTGAAAATCAGTTCGGGTTCATGTCGGGACGTTATACTACGGAAGCTATCCACCTTATTAGGAGGTTAGTGAAACAGTACAGGGATAGGAAGAGGGATTTGCACATGGTGTTTATTGACCTAGAGAAGGCGTATGACAAGATCCCTAGGGACGTTCTTTGGAGATTCCTGGAGGTGAAAGGGGTGTCGGTAGCGTACATTAGATCGATAAAGGATATGTATAATGGAGCTAAGACTCGGTCAGGACTGCGGAAGGTGACTCCGAGCTTTTTTCGGTGGTTATGGGGTTACACCAAGGATCTACGCTTAGCCCGTTCTTATTTGCACTGGCGATGGATGCCCTGATGCACCATATTCAAGGGGAGGTGCCATGGTGTATGTTGTTCGTTGATGATATAGTTCCGATTGATGAGACGCGTAGCGGTGTTAATAAGAGACTGGAGGTTTGGAGGCAGACCCTAGAGTCCAAAGGTTTCAAGTTGAGTAGGACTAAGACGGAATATCTGGAGTGTAAGTTCAGCGGCGTGACGGGGGAAGCGGACGTGGTAGTGAGGCTCGACTCACAAGTCATCCCCAAGAGAGAAAGTTTCAAGTACCTAGGGTCAATTATTCAGGGAGATGGGGAGATCGACGGGATGTCATGCACCATATTGGGGTGGGGTGGATGAAATGTCGATTAGCGTCTGGAGTCCCGTGTGACAAGAATGTACCACCGAAACTCAAAGGTAAGTTCTACAGAGCGGTGGTTAGGTCGTCTATGTTATATGGGCTGAGTGTTGGCCAGTTAAGAATTCACATATCCAGAAGATGAAAGTAGTCGAAATGAGGATGTTGAGATGGATGTGCGGGCTTACTAAATTGGATAAGATAAGGAATGAAGATATTCGGGAGAGGGTGGGCGTTGCACCCGTGGACGACAAGATGCGGGAAGCGAGGCTTAGATGGTTCGGGCATGTGCGAAGGAGAACCATAGATGCCCCGGTTAGGAGATACGAGCGATTGGCTTTGGCAGGCACGAGTAGAGGTAGAGGGCGGCCTAAGAAGTATTGGGGCGAGGTGATCAGGCAGGACATAACGCGATTTCAGATTTCCGACGACATGACTCTTAACAGGAATATGTGGAGGTCGAGCATTAGGGTTAGGCTAGGGGGTAGTAGAGAGTTTTTCCCTCTTTGTACCGGGTAGTCTGATAGAGTTTTGTCTATGTCTATTAGCGGTCTATGTTGTGTTCACACTATTTTGTTGTTTTGCACAATATTGTGTTATTGCATTCCCTTTCACTTATTTGGTGTCTCTTAAGATGATATTATTACTTCTCTGGCTTCTTTTGTTGTTACGGATCTTTTATTTCGTTTCTTTTATGATATTATTGTCTCTTCTGTTGAGCCGAGGGTCTCCCGGAAACAGCCTTTCTACCCTTCCGGGATAAGAGTAAGGTCTACGTACACTCTGCCCTTCCCAGACCCCACTAGTGGGATTTTACTGGGTATGTTGTTGTTGTTGTTGTTGTTGTTGTTGTTGTTGTTTTAGTTAAATCTACGTGTCTACGTTTTATTTGTTACCATAGCATGTGAATTATACCCATTTTTTGTGTTAGGATGCTTATCAATTTTGTATCTAAATGACACAGTAAATACCTACTTAAAATGTTCAAAATGGAACAGACTTGAAATAGAGTGTTTATCTGAAAAGTGTGAACAAGTTTAAGGGATTGTCATGTATTTGGCCAAACTTATCTAATCTATAATTATAGCTATATCTATACTATATTAAAAGCACGAAGAGCTTTAGCGAAATATTGTTCGCCTTTTTTTACCCTTCGTCAATATAGTTCACGTTTAGATAAAATTGTAATTATAAAATTATACTAGCTTTTTTAAAATATTAGCAAAATATGTTAAATTCTACGCTTGAATTTGTTAAAGATTTCATTCCAAATTTGAAGACTTAAGAAGTCCTTCATATATAAGGAATCTCACAAAATATGTTAAATTCCACGCTTGAATTTGCTAAAGATTTCATTCCAAATTTGAAGACTTGAAGAAGTTCTTCATATATAATGAGTCTCCAAGTAAATTAGGGTATCTCCAAGTTCTATCAGTTTATGTATATATTGTTGCTTAGAATCTGATTTCATTAGTATTTTGCAAAAAGTATAATTTTACTTATGAATTCCCTTAGATTTATATATGTATATTTAAGTGCTTACGATCTGATTTTGTTTGTGGATGAGTCACAATAGATTTTTGTGTTTCATCAGCGATTTGTGCTCTTAACTTTATTCTTGTGTTTCTTTGGATGCGCAGTCAAAGTTTTTAATTTTCTCCATACCACTCTCATTTGTGATCTCTTTTATTATTGTTCTATTTTACCATGCAGTCTCCCCTTTTTTTTTTGGGCTTTATTGCTCTTTATAGTGTAGTTTCAAGAACTAATATCCAACAATAACTTTGACTTTCGATTTCAGAACTTTGTAGAAAACCTTCGCTCCACTTCTTGCCGATCCTCTGCTTGCTTTTGTTGGTAATCTAACAGGTCAGGTATGGCTTTTTGAATCATTCAAACTTCTTAGAATCTTTTGCTTATAGTTTCTCATTTATAATAATATTTCGAGTCCATTACTCAGATGATCACTGAACTATGTGAAATTATGAAGTAAAGTCACTTTTCTTTCGTTTGTAACAAGAAAGTCCATCAACGATCCGTATTACACTTTGATGATCACTTAACCAGATTTATTAATTTTTTTCCAGTGAAAAATGCTGACTTGGCAGTCCACATAGACGTTTGGACTATATAGAAGGATTAACACCCGAACAAAGCATATAAACCCACCCATACACCCGACCCGAACCATTTATAAAGATTAAAATCCACCAAAAATCTTACAGCGCTCTTTCTTATAAACGGGTCGAATCGAGACAGATTGAGTGTATGGGTGGATTTTATATTTTCTTTTGGTGTTAATTATTTTATGTAGTCCAAAAGTAAATGTGGACGGCCAAATCAGCATTTTCCACCAAAAAATTAATAAATCTGGTTGAGTGATCATCAGAGTGCAATAGGAATAGTTGAGTGACTGTCTTGTTACAAGTGAAAAAAAAGTGACTTTACTCAATAATTTCACATAGTTCAGTAACTGTGTGAGTAATGAACTCTAATATGGAGTATAATTTTACTCTTAGCTTGCTTTGTCTTGCCCCTCTACGGAGTAAATTTATCCTTTTCTGTAAGATACAATTCTTTTACAGGATTATAATGTCTTATTGTCTTACATAGTGATTATTAAATTTGTTATACAATTCTTAGTGACTTTCTAACGGGTTATTGAACATGCTAAAATTATCAAAACTAATTGCTTCCTTTCATGCTTTGTAATGCATGTCTCTCTATGTGTGTTTGTGCGAGTGCACATTCTTGTATATATTTCTAGATAGCATCTAAACATGACTGGAAGATTGTGATTAAATGTTAAAAATCTACCAGAGAAAAGGCCTCTAATACTAACAGTGGGTAGTTGGACAAATCAATGACATATAAGCAAGTTAATTCGAAGAAACAATATGACCACATAAATAAGAAGAACCTGAAAAAAGATTTTCTATGTTGCTTTATTTACCGTGAAGTTCTTTTTATTTTTTGATTTTTTCTTTATAGTAGCTTATTTTCATGTAGAAGTCTCCCTTAGGCTTTTTGCTTGTGTTGTCCTTGCTTTTACCACATGTTACACCTGATAACTTTTAAAATGGGCTCCTTAATTAGTTATTTAAACTACTGTTGGTGACTGCATTAATATTGGTAGTGGCGAAGCCAGGAATTTCATCTAGGGAGTTCAAATTTGAAAGAAGTAAAAAAAATCTCTGATAAAAGGTGTTCAATATATGTTATATAACACTAAAATCTAATATTTTACCTATATATACCGTATAATTTTTCGATGAAGGGTGGTCAGTAACTACGTAGCTTCGCCCCTGAATATTGGTATATAAAGAGTGGCATTTGTGTTTTTTATCCGGGTATTTATGTAGAGACTTAAGATTGCCTATTCACTTGGATATTTCTGCTCTTATTTTTGCTTTCCGAATGAATACTTGCAGTCAACACCATCCTTTATATGGAAGTAAATGTCCTTTACTTTCTAATAAGTATGCTACTTTTCCTCATTATTAATTATATGTGTGCTTGTCCAGTTAACAACAACAACAAAAAATTGTATGCCTGGTGCATCCTTTATATTTCAATAAGTTTTTTAACAAGACTAAAATATTTTATTCTCAAAATAGGTGATGTCGACCCAATTGACATAGACTTGACTGTTTAATATTTTCACATGAAAATATAAGATATTAACAATCAGTTTAGGGTGAACTAAAGATTAAACTCCTTGCCTTGTTTAGGATTTAGTATTCTAGGCACTTGATGGGCATTTTGAGCAATTAGGAAAAAATCTGTTGTACTTTAGCAAGAAATATTATTTGGTAATTTGAAGTAGTACACATTTTGCTTTTATTCATTACAAATTTTGTATCTTGAGCACAAGAAAGTATTTGATATCTTCATAGCCCATTGTTTACCGGTTGTTCTTCTTTGTCAGAAAGTCCAAAGAAATTTAATACGTGATTATTCAAAAAGTTATTAGAGTGAATTTTTTGTATTTCAGCTTTAAGCATGTAATGTAATATATAGTAGCTTACTAAAGCAAAAAGCTTCTGCAAAAAAAAAAAGAACAAATAAAAAAATATATACCTCATTAAAGCACGGAATTTCTTCAAGTTTTTAGTGACAACAAATTGCAACCGTTGATCTTATTAAGAAGAGTTTACTCGAGCAAATTGGAGAAAGAATCGCTTGATTGAATCCAAATATCTATACACTAATATCATTTATCATTTTCAGGAACTTGCAAAGTTTTTAATTTATACGTTACAATTCAAAGACAATATTTGAATAATATTTATGCTTCAAAAAAAAAAAGTAATTCTCATGGATACGGGTTACACGCACGACGCAAAATATCGTTCGTCTTTTTTGCCATTAAAAATAAATATTTTTATTGGACAAAATTGTAATTGTAATTGTGATTAAATTATTTTCCTAATATTTAAGACTTAAAAATCAACTAAAATATTGATTATTAAATCTTTCCTTATTGAACTAGGTAGGAAGTTCAAATATTTAGGAATCTATAATTTATCTTTTTTCGAATAATTTAAGCCAAGTAACTATTTAAGCAAGATTAACGCCTCTACTTACATATACACAAATCTTGTGTTTAGATTTATGGACGGGTTTCCTCATCTAAGTTCAATAAGAGATACAAAAGTTAGTTTGATATAACATTTGTTTTCAAAATTTTCACGACTATTTATTTTATTAATTAAAAGTTAATATCTTGTGGAAAACTATGTCAATTAGAAAAATAGTCTAATTAAAAAAATTGCTATACACATGATTTATATAATCAACATTTGCTAATTTAGAATTAACACTTCATTAGTTGATTGAACTCTTTTTAATGAATTTTTTTTTTTTTTTAAACTCTCTAATATTAAAAATTTGACGTTTATCAGAAACCATGAGGGTAATAATGATGACATATAAACATCTAAGTTTTTATTCAACCATGTCATTTGTCAACAATTTTAAGGTACTTAGTTTACATAAATACAAGGCCTTAATTTACATAATACAAGGCTTGATTGTTGATATTATATTTGATTTAATTTTGATAAACTAGGGATGACATATAAGATTTTTATATATATATATATATATATATATATATATATATATATATATATATATATATATATATATATATATCACCATATAGAAAAAAGATCTATAAATATCAAAAATTAAAGAAAAACTAAGAATCACAATTGAAAAAAGAAGGATTAAAAAAGTAGAGCATGTTTCTAATTTTTATCAATCTCTTTTGTAATACTTGAAAAAATCTAATAGTTTGTGAAAAATATCTTAACTTCATTTTTCTAAATAAAACATTTAGTTCATAATCATGACATATTAATATCTTATCTATTTTTATTCTAAAAAAAATCGAAACCTTATCTTCATAAATTAGAATTAAGTTGAAATTTATCTATTGATTTCTTTTACTGTAATTTCAAAAAGATTTTATATGTCATGTATTACTAATACAACTAATTTAATTTAATTTATCATCATGTTCAGAAGATATATATTGAGTTTAGCTGCTACATATGTTAATAAAATAGTTTTTTTTATCATTTAAACAATTATTTGCATTTATTTTAATCATTTAAGCAATTATTTGCATTTATTTTAACCAAAATTGTTATTTTTCAAACATTTGTTCGTTATTTATATATTTTTCTATTTTTTATTAATTGATGCAATGTCCACGTGCAACGCACGTATACTAAAACTAGTTATATTAAAAGCACGAATGCCCTTAGCAAAATGTCGTTCGTCTTTTTTATTATTTTAAAATAGAGTTCACACTTGACAAAATAGTCATTAACTATTTTCTTAATATTTAAGAATACTCATTTAAAATAATTTCCTACTATTTAGGAATAGTCATTTAATTAATTCCCTACTATATGGGAATTACCATTTAATTACTCCTTTAATATTTATAATATTGATCTTCAATTCTTTTTGGTTCTAGAATTTCAAGCACACATAGTAGGAAAGATTATAGTTCATTACATAATACGAAAGTTTCCGTCCAAATCCATTAATATTTAGGAGTATTATTAAAATTTTCCTTTTAAATTTAGGAGGGTCTTTTTTCAGTTAATAAAATTTTGTCTAATTCGCACACAATAGGAAGGTTTCGGTTTTTTTTAGTTAATAAAATTTTCACTAATTAACATACACTATGAAACTTTCGATACTTTCAACTATATTCAAATTTAGAAGTATTAAAATTTTCACACTTGAAAAATCTTTTTAGTAAACAAAATTTTAACTAATTCGCATACACATACTAGGAAAGTTTTGGTATAAATGTTTGACACTAATTTTTATAAAATATATTAGGTGAAAACGAGCTTTTGTGAACTTCTTTTTTATTAGAGTTTTTTGAATAAATTTTTAAACAATTATATACACAAGTACTTCTATAAAAGAAGTCATAATTACACCTCTTCATCATTATAAAACTTCGCCTTGTTGAAGCAGCAACTATAAAATTAAGGGTTTCAGGTTCTATTTCTTTGAGTAAATTTCTTTTATATTTAGTTGAATTTTGTATTCATGTATTTGTATTAGTAGTTGAATTTTGCTTTCACATATTAGTAGTTGAATTTTGCATGCACGTATTCAACCGATACATCTTTATTTTGATGTTCTTGATTGTGAATCTTGATTGCATAGTCGCCTTTTTTGCATTAGAATGTATGCTTCAATCATTTGTCAAGTTATTTCTTCTACTATTTTTTTGTGCTCTCATTGGATCTTTTTTTCCGTTTTAAACAACTTTTAATAGAACTTAAATTGGACAAAACTGTATTAAATTATTTTTCTTAAAATTATAAGATTTTGTAATTAACTAAAATTTTAGTTATAATTTTTTAAAGTATTTGAACTAAGTGAGAAATAATAATATTTAATACGCTAATCAATTAAGATTTTGCTTTATATAAATTCTTTCTTTGTTTGAACTATATAAAATACCTATAATTTATTTTTAAAAACTTTATCATTCAAATTTAATAGGATAATGGAATGCAAATTCTCCACGTACTCTGATTTTGTAACGGAATGTGAATAAAATCCTTTGTTTATTTCAGATAGCTATGTGGATTGTGGCCAATGATTTTGCTACTTCGAGTTCATGCATGATTCAAGACTATTACCGAAAAAATATCAAAGAGAGGATAAAACGTAGTTTTTTGTTGGGATATTAAATCTTTTACGGAATCAAAGTTCTTTAAAAAGAGCTTTACTTAGTAGTAAATTTACTTCAGATAAAAGAGATCAAAAATTTCATTTAATTAAACGCATACAAAAATGAAAAAAGAAAAAGATATATCTTCACTCGCTAAAAAAACGCACCTTTATTTTTTATTATATTTTTTAATTTTATTTTTTGGAGCACATCAATGCAATAATGCCATAATATATTTTTGAAAAAAAAAAGAAAGAAAAGAGGGGTAATCACAGTGAAGTATCTTTAAATCTCTTTTGCACCTGATTATCATATCATTTTAATGAACGAAAACAACTCCAAACCATATACATAAAAAAAATGGATCAAACAAAATATACATGAATTCATAACCACGTTTCCTTTATGTTTGCCGATCATTTTTAAAATTCTATATCGCTTTATATATATACACGGACATTAGTACAAAATATTTATACAATCAAATTACTTATAACAATAATAACAAATTTGATAACAGTACACTAACAATGCAAATAAACTTTATATTGTCAATTATACGTACATAAATCTTGTTATAATTAATACTTGTACAGTTTTTTTAACCCCACCATTGGTGTACAGCAACACCCTCATCCCTTAACATACCATACAAAGATAAACATTCCCAATATGCCCTCCTACTTTTCTTTTTATCACCTTTTTTAATACCTTGATGTTTACACTCCAAGAAGAGTTCATCAACTAACCTAATTGCTTTGTTTCTCACCATTTCTTCAACCACTTCAGCTTCTGCCTTCATTACCACATATTCATTTTCTTTCACATTCTTCTTTAGCCAATCAGACATTCCAATCAATTGTGCAGATGACTCTTTTGTCACTGTTTCAATCTTGAATATCTCGAATTTCGTATTCCTCGTTGGATAATGCTTCGAAAACCAACTCGAATCGGCTGATCCTTCGTTCTTTTCTTGTAAACCAACATCAATAAAGACCCTTCGTGGGTAACTTTCTAGGGGAATATCCATCAACTCTGATAAATAACGAGTCCGTTTGAGATATCTGCTAGATTTACCTGATGCTGCTCTTGGTGGTTCAAGTAATACATCTTCTAGTTTTTTCAATGCTGCCTCTTTTGCCTTTGGAGCAAAGTTGCACAATTTTCTATGATGTGTAGTAGGAGTAGTACTAGTTTTGGTAGAGGCATAAGTACTTGTCTTTTTCATGGCAATAATTGTGGAATCAAATTTTCGAACATAGACAACTTTGTAGTTTGATGGTTGTATAAATGTAGTCATGGGGTTGTCGTTAATTAGTTGGACAGCAACAATACCACCTACTTTCAGAGCGCGATCAATAAAATTAACAGATTCGGAGAAGCCGTTGGGAATTAGCGCAAAGTCAAAAGTTTCTTTAAGAAAGAGACTTTTTTGACGTGCCAAATCTGAAAAAGAAATCAAATCCATCTTGTAATCACTTGTAACTTGAGAATTGTAAATAGCTTGATCTTCATTTCCATTGGTAACAAGTAGGGACCTATCCCCCATTTTGAGAAGGCCTTCATTGGCCAAATCATGAAAAATGAGAGGCAAAAACTCCAACTTGATCGGATTATAATTAGCCATCTCAACTTTAGAAACGTTAATATATCCGTAGCTCGATGTTAAACCCCTGATTATCGTATTAATCCAGGGGAAAGAGAGAACAACCAATGCCAAAATGGCTGCTTGAGAAATCAACTTCAAAATCGACAAATGGTGAAATCTTATGATGACCAAATGCGTATCACCGTGAAAGCCTAAGGCATCCATGTATAGGCTTTTCATTTTGTCTTCTTTCTTGGTGTGAAAATTATGCAACAAACTCATTGTTTTATACGTCATGTTTATTAGATGAAACAAGTTAATCACATGAAAATCCCGCTTTCACGGTTAATCAGAAGTCAAATCGTGTTCGACCGACTGAGTCCTGAGAGAATTTTCGTTCTACCGACACGAATCTAAATTAGACGGGCCAGTAGGCAAAAGAAGAAGGTTGAAATTTTTTTGAGGCTAGCCGAGGAAGGTTGAAGGTGTTTGCAATTTTTGGAAAAGAGAGCATGCAAATTATAATTCAATCTAAGAGCAAAAGGGAAGAGGTAGAGAGCTTGGATTTGCAAGAATTTTAGCGAGTGCAAAACCTGGCAGCGGTGTGGTTTCCACCCACGAGGGCAACACGATTACTTTGCAATTTTGAAAATAACCACAATAATTCTTGTAGCCTTTGAACCTCCATTTTTTAAAACTATATAAATCCCCTTCCTTTTGTATGGTTTTCAGATCGACATGACTTTTTTATCTACTTCATGATATCTACTTTTGATACATTAATTGGAAACGAAAAAACATTTCCAATTAATAATATTTTTGGCAATCGATCTGAAAGAAATAAGGAAGGAGGAACAAGTACAAGAGAAAAAGACTAAAGATTTTATTTCTTTTTTGAGTGTTTCTTTTCTTTTATGATCTCTAAATGCTATTGTTGTCCTTCCTTTTAAAAGGCTATATAGCAACTAATATAGTACAAACGGTTTCATAGAGGAAAGCTGTTAGAAAAAAGAGAAAAGTCCTTTCTTGTTTGAAAGAATGGTTGGTAATGCGAAAATTTCTAACGCAAAACTAATGGTGAAAATTTGTTTACTATGTTGACCAATTTGGTTAGGGGAATGAACAAACAAATATGAAAGGTTAGTATTAACTATTTCACTATAACCATTGAACAAGAATTTGTTAGACGTGTTGGTGCATCTAACTATTGGCATCATTGTGGTGGGATACAATCATATTACTTATTAGATAATTATCGATAAATATCTTGATAAGCATTAATTGATAATTTGAGAAAAATAATGTCTAACCTGTAATTACAAGTTAAAATTGACAATTAGTGTAAATAATCTTTACATTATCAGCCTAAAAGTTGTAAAGGTAAATGGGTTTGCAATCCCTTAAGTAACTTACAATTATGGTGCAAGCTTATTGGTTAGACCTATGATAAGTTTCCTCCTAAGATTACTAATATTTCTCCAAAACGCATTGTCCTAGCAAATCAAAAGATAGTATACCATTTCATTCAAATTCAATGTTCCTCCACTAGACAATCTTATGTCTCGATTTCGATTTGGTCTTGCAACATTGTACTTAGATAATGTTCAAATCAAAAGATACATTATTCATAAACAACATAACTGTATACGGTAAAAACCGGTTAGTCTTTCGTACGAACTGGTCGAGATAGTAATGTATTGGATTGGAGAAGCATCTTCATAATCAGGTTGAGATACAGAGTCAGGTCACCAAGCTTCGAGCCCTAAGGACCAATCAATGTCGAGCTCGATATTATTATCGAGCTCGAGTCCAAATCGAACTATGACGCAAAGTGAAGTTATCGAGCTTACGAGGCAGAGACCGACCAACACTGACCCCGAATCAATACAAGGATCCGGGCCAGAATCGAGCTCGAGTCAAGATTGAGAGCTCGGGTCAAGATCGAGCTTATAGACAAGAGCCGTTGCAATTCCACTAGAGGAGAGAATCTTGGCAGAAATTATGAAAAAACTGATTTATCATGGGTCTCCCACTATGTATATTTAATTATATCTAAAGTAGAATCCCTCCACTATAAAGGGTATGGTTATTATTTATGTAAAGGGCAAGTTTTTGCATACTTGGTAACTGAGATATCACACATTTCATATTGAAGAACTATCCTTTCTAGCTTCATATCTTTCATCATCACAATCAAAGATTTGATATTTCTATTTATCCATACGATTTGTGTTGAGTTATACCACATATCCTTAGAACTACGTACAAATTCAACTCTATTCGTTTTTTGGGTAAAGATAATAGTGGTTATTTGATACGAATCTGTAAAAACACATCGTTTTGCGCTTAGTGTCTTGGATTTCGGATTAGCAATGATCAATTATCAATCAAATGGCCTTACCTATTGACAACGAAGCTGATCTTCAAGATGAGAACAACAACTTGACACCCTGTACTGAAAGACCACTTGTCAATGTCGTTGGAGCTCGAATCGAAGTACCGATAGACATCAATTCGCATGTGGCCATTGAGGCGAATCTACATTCTGAACCTGAAAATAGCATCCATGGTGGCACTCGGTCTGCAACTCGAGATACCCATAACGTCGAGGAAAACAACATCATCTTGCATATGATTTTCGAAATGTTGCAAGATCAACAGGCAGCAATAACTCAGTTGTAGAGTCAAACCCAGATACCGAGTAGACCGGAGCCCTGTCAACCCCGAGAAATTACCCCTACAACGGAACCAGCTATAGTGAAATCAAACGAGCAGGAGTCGGGGACTAATCCCAAAATTGCTAAAGAATCAGGAGAAAAGAGGATCGAAGCAAACGATAAAAAGGTAAAAACATACAACTCCAGGGTTGATCAGATCCCGGGGGCACTGCCATTATTAAAGGGCTTAGATTCCAAAAAATTCATACAAAAACCTTTCCTACCAAGCGCGACTCCTAAACCGATCCCAAAGAAGTTCCGCATGCCAGAGATTCCTAAATATAATGGAACTACCGATCCCATCAAACATGTCACCTCATACACATGTGCCATCAAAGGGAACGATCTAGAGGATGATGAGATCGAATCCGTATTACTGAAGAAATTTGGTAAAACCTGTCAAAGGGATCAATGATATGATATCATAATTTTCCATCTAATTCTATCGATTCTTTTGCAATGTTTGCAGATTTCTTCGTAAAAGCACACGCCGAGGCCATAAAAGTCGAGACCAGGAAGTCAGACCTGTTTAAAGTAAGACAAAGGGATAACGAGATGCTAAGGGAGTTCGTGTCTTGTTTTCAAATCGAACAAATGGATCTACCCCCAGTCACAGACGATTGGACTGTTCAGACTTTCACTCAAGGTTTGAACGAACGAAATTTGAAGGCTTCACGGTGGTTAAAGCATAACCTGATCAAGTACCCAGCTATCACTTGGGCCGATGTACACAATCGGTACCAATCAAAAATTAGAGTCGATATCAGTTGGGGTCTGAGCCCGCTGCTCGAAGGGATATCAATCGAGAACAAGGTCCGATCAGGGATCGATACTGACTGTATAACGAAAACCACATAATCAATGAGTCGAGACATAACCCCAGACAAAGCAACAAAAGAAGTGATCGAGGTCAAGGGTATCGGCGGCTGATAAACAGAAGTGGGCTCGACAGGCCTACCGGATCTAAGGAAGCACCTCGGCTATCGGAGTATAACTTCAACGTTGATGCATCTGCCATCGTGTCGGCTATCGGACGCATCAAAGACACCAAATGGCCTCGACCCATGCAAACCGATACTGCCCAAAGGAATCCCAATCAAATGTGTGAGTATCATGGAACCCATGGCCACAAAATGGAAGATTGCAGGCAACTAAGAGAGGAGGTAGCTCTGTTATTCAATAAAGGGCACCTTCGAGAATTCTTAAGCGACAGGGCGAAGAACCATTTCAAAAATAGGGATTTCGGTAAGCAAAACGAATAAGAAGAACCACAACACATCATCCACATGATCATCGGCGGCGTCGATACCCCTCAAGGGCCGGTGCTTAAACGCACTAAGACATCGATTATGAGAGAAAAACAATCTCGAACTCAGGATTACGCACCCATAGGAACTTTGTCCTTCAATGATGATGATGCAAAAGGAGTCATACAACCTCATAATGATGCACTGGTAATATCCGTACTTATGAATAAAACTAACGTTAAGCGTGTGTTAATTAATCCAGGTAGCTCGGCCAACATCATTAGATCGAAGGTTGTAGAACAATTCGGTCTACAAGACCAGGTCGTACCCACAACCCTGGTTCTAAACGGATTCAATATGGCATGTGAAACCACCAAAGGTGAGATAATTCTGCCGATAAACGTGGCCGAAACCATCCAGGAAACGAAGTTCCACGTAATCGAAGGCGACATGAGGTACAACACCCTTTTTGGGAGGCCATGGATCCACAACATGAGAGTTGTACCTTCGAACCTACACCAGGTTCTTAAATTCCCAACATCGGGGGGAGTCAAAATAGTGTACGGAGAACAATCGGTCGCAAGGGAAATGTTGCCGTCGAAGAAGAAATTCTGATACCCTCACCCTCGTCAACAAAGGGATCGAACTCAAAAGGGGAACAAAATTCCAAATAGCAATTGCAGACGTTAGCTTTAACCCAACCAGAAATCAAAAGATCGAGGTAGATGATGATCAAAGGATCCCTTGATCCTTCGTGGTTCCCGATGATTCCAACGCTACCCAATCAACGATTGAAGAATTGGAGCAAGTCGTACTAATCGAACATTTGCCTGAACGAAAGGTATACCTGGGAACAGGATTAACCCCCGAACTCAGGAAAAGGTTTATTCAATTTCTTATTGATAACATAGACTGTTTTGCTTGGTCCCATTTAGATATAACAGGGACCCTACCAGATATAACGATGCATCGGCTAAGCCTGGACCCTAAGTTCAAACCGGTGAAGCAAAAAAGAAGACCCCAGTCCGAGGTAAAACACACATTCATAAAGGACGAGGTAACTAAACTTCTCAAAATAGGGTCTATTCGGGAGGTAAAATATCCCGAATGGCTAGCCAATGTAGTTGTAGTCCCTAAAAAAGGGAACAAACTTAGAATGTATGTAGATTATAAGGATTTAAACAAGGCATGCCCCAAAGATTCTTTTCCACTACCTAACATCGATCGCATGATCGATGCCAGGGTCGGCCACGAGGTCCTTACTTTTCTCTATGCCTATTCCGGGTATAATCAAATCCAAATGAACCTGGAAGACCAGGAAAAGACTTCATTTGTCACCAAGTATGGAACATATTGTTATAATGTGATGCCCTTCGGGCTAAAAAATGCAGGAGCTACTTACCAACGCCTAGTAAAGAAAATGTTCGAGGAACAAATAGGTAAATCAATGAAAGTTTATATTAATGACATGCTAGTTAAGTCCCTGCGCGCATAGGACCATTTGACTCTATTCGAGATTTTAAGGAAATACAACATGAAGCTCAACCCCGAGAAATGTGCTTTCGGGGTCAGTTCGGGCAAGTTCCTCGGCTTCATGGTTTCAAATCGGGGATCGAGATTAACCCCAATAAAATCAAGGCCATCGAAGACATCGCCATCGTGGACAGTGTAAAAGCCGTGCAGAGGCTAACGGGGTGGATTGCTGCCTTAGGCTGATTCATTTCAAGGTCGTCAGATAGGAGCCATAAAGTTTTCTCTCTACTCAAAAAGAAGAGCGATTTTGCTTGGACCCCGAAATGCCAACATGCATTAGAGGGATTAAAACGATATCTATCGAGCCTACCACTGCTTCATACTCCAAAAATAGACAAAAAACTTTGCATGTACTTGGCAGTATCGGAAATCGCGGTAAATGGTGTCCTAGTTCGAGAAGAGCAAGGTACGCAATTTCCCGTTTATTATGTAAGTAAAACCTTAGGAGAAGAAGAAACTAGATATCCACACTTAGAAAAATTGGCACTTGCATTGATAAGCGCATCTAGAAAGTTAAGACCGTACTTTCAATGTCACCTCATATGCGTGTTGACCACTTACCTACTCCGTAATGTTTTGCATAAGCCCGAACTGTCAGGCCGATTGGCTAAATAAGCCGTCGAACTCAGTGGGTACGACATCGAATATCAACCCCGTATGGCCATCAAGTCTCAAATTTTAGCGGATTTCATGGCCGATTTCACGCCGACCCTCGTAGCCGAAGTGGAAAAAGAACTCTTATTGAAATCGAGTACGTCATTAGGGGAATGGACCCTTTTTACGGACGGGGCTTCGAATGTGAAAGGGTCCGGGCTAGGCATCGTTTTAAAGCCACCCACAGGTAACACTATTTGGCAATCTATCAAAACTACTAGGTTGACTAACAACGAGGCCGAGTATGAGGCCATGATTGCAGGTCTCGAGCTAGCTAAAAGCTTGGGAGCAGAAGTCATTGAAGCCAAGTGTGACTCTTTACTGGTGGTAAATCAAGTAAACAAAACCTTAGAAGTTCGAGAAGATAGAATGCAAAGGTATTTGGACAAATTGTAGGTCACTTAACACCATTTCAAAGAATGGACTTTACAGCATGTTCCACGAGAATAAAACAGTGAGGCCGATGCACTTGCAAATTTGGGATCATCGGTCGAGGAAGGCGAGATAAACTCGGGGACTGTCGTTTAACTCTCGAGATCCATAATCGAAGAAGGTCATGTCGAGATAAATTCTACAAGCTTAACCTGGAATTGGAGGAATAAGTATATTGAATACTTAAAGAATGGAAACCTCCCATTGGACCCTAAAAATTCGAGGGCCCTACGAACCAAAGCTGCTCGATTCACATTAACTACAGATGGAACGTTATACCGAAGGACATTCGATGGACCATTGGCAGTATGCTTAGGTCTAGGAGACACCGACTACGTCCTACGTGAGGTGCACGAGGGAACTTGTGAAAATCACTCTGGTGCCGATTCATTAGTCCGAAAAATAATCAGGGCAGGGTACTATTAGATCGATATGGACAAAGATGCAAAGGAGTTTGTTCGAAAATATGACAAATGTCAAAGGTTACCAATGATCCATCAGCCAGGAGAATGACTTCACTCAGTCCTATCCCCATGGCCATTCATGAAATGGAGAATGGATATTGCCGGCCCTCTGCCATCGGCCCCAGGTAAAGCTAAGTTCATTTTATTTATGACTGACTATTTCTCTAAATGGGTTGAAGCATAGGCATTCATGAAAGTAAGAGAGAAAGAGGTTATAGACTTTATCTGGGATCATATCATATATCGATTCGGGATACCTGCCGAAATAGTGTGTGACAATGGGAAACAGTTTGTCGGCAGCAAAGTGATGAAATTCCTCGAAGACCACAAAATAAAAAGGATATTATCAATACCGTATCACTCCAGTGGGAACGGACAGGCTGAATCAACGAATAAAACTATCATTCAAAACCTAAAGAAGAGGCTGAATGACGCTAAGGGAAAATGAAGAGAAATCCTACCCGAAGTTCTTTGGGCATATCGAATAACATCAAAATCTAGTATGGGGGCAACCTCGTTCTCCTTAGTATATGGCTCCAAAGCCTTGATTCCAGTCGAAGTCGGAGAACCCAGTACCAGACTTCGATATACAATAGAAAAGTACGAGGCTATGAACACTACCCTCGAATTATCGGATGAAAAATGAGAAGTTGCTCTCGTCCAATTGGCCGCCCAAAAGAAGCGAATCAAAAGATACTATAATCGAAGAACCAAGCTTCGCCATTTTAAACTCGGGGACTTAGTGCTAAGGAAAGTCACCCTCAGTAACAGAAATCCAAATGAAGGAAAACTAGTACCAAACTGGGAAGGACCGTATCAGGTTCTCGAAAACGTCTGAAAAGGATCGTACAAGCTCGGCATTATAAACGGCAAACAACTATCAAGTAATTGGAATGTGTCGCACCTAAAACGATACTACTGCTAAGGTACGACCCTCCCATGTTCGTTTATATTTCAAAACTAACCCCTGTAGGAGTTCGATCAGGAACAAGGATGGATCATTCAACACAAAGCCCTAGGTCTGAAAGCACGCATTGCACTTTTTTTTCCTTAGACCGGTTTTATCCCAAATGGGTTTTCGGCAAGGTTTTTAATGAGGCAACCATTGATCGTGCTAACTTAGAATAATTCAACAATATCCGAGGCCTCTTTACAATCGACCTCGAATACTGGGGGAGCATTACCCCTCAAACATATCAAGTTAGATGCAAGAAAGTTACTTCATAACAACAGGGTTCCGATAGGAAAAATTGTAAGAGCCAAATGGTCAAAACGAACCATGCTCATGTAGTTGGTCCGAGCCCTGACACAAAATATGAACACATGTAGAATGACTTACAAAGAAAACTTTCTTCTTTACCCACATCTTATATCCAAGAAAAATTTCCTCTATTTCGAGATTTATTATGCAAAAAGGCTTAAGGGCCAACCACAACCCCTTAAATCGGGGATTGCCAACCGAAAATCAACGAAGCCTACGGGCTACTCTTATCTTGAGTTCGAGAAATCGCTCGCTCAATCATTAAGCCTACGGGCTACATTACTTCAAGTTTGAAATCACTCACTCGACTATTAAGCCTACGGGCTACATTACTTCGAGTTCGAGCAAGCACTCACTCGACCACTAAGACTATGAGCTACTCTTATCTTGAGTTCGAGAAATTGCTTGCTAAATCATTAAGCCTACGGGCTACATTACTTCGAGTTCGAAATCACTCACTCGACTATTAAGCCTACGGGCTACATTACTTTGAGTTCGAGCAAGCACTCACTCGACTACTAAGCCTACGGGCTACTCTTATCTTGAGCTCAAAAAATCGTTCGCTCAATCATTAAGCCTACAGGCTACATTACTTCGAGTTTGAAATCACTCACTCAACTATTAAGCCTACGGGCTACATTACTTCGAGTTCGAGCAAGAACTCACTTGACTACTAAGCCTACGGGCTACTCTTATCTTGAGTTCGAGAAATTGCTCGCTCAATCATTAAGCCTACAGGCTACATTACTTCGAGTTCGAGCAAGCACTCACTCGACTACTAAGCCTACGAGCTACTCTTATCTTGAGTTCGAGAAATCGCTCGCTCAATCATTAAGCCTACGGGCTACATTACTTCGAATTCGAAATCACTCACTCGATTGTTAAGCCTGCGGGCTACATTACTTCGAGTTCGAAATCACTCACTCGACTGTTAAGCCTACGGTCTACATTACTTCGAGTTCGAGCAAACACTCACTCGACTACTAAGCCTACATGCTACTCTTATCTTGGGTTCGAGAAATCACTCGCTCAATCATTAAGCCTACGTGCTACATTACTTCAAGTTTGAAATCACTCACTCGACTGTTAAGCCTACGGGCTACATTACTTTGAGTTAAAGCAAGCACTCACTCGACTACTAAGTCTACATGCTATATTACTTCGAGTTCGAAATCACTCACTCGACTACTAAGCCTACGGGATATATTACTTTGAGTTCGAAATCACTCACTCGACTACTAAGCCTACAGGCTACATTACTTTGAGTTCGAATCACTCACTTGACTATTAAGCTTACGGGATACATTACTTCGAGTTGGAATCACTCACTCGACTATTAAGCCTACGGGCTGCATTACTTCGAGTTCGAATCACTCACTCGACTATTAAGCCTACAGACTATATTACCTCGAGTTCGAATCACTCACTCGACTATTGAGCCTACGGGCTACTCTTATTTCAAGTTCGAAGCAAAGCGCTCACTTGACCATTAAGCCTACGGGCTACGTTACTTCGAGTTCGAATCACTCACTTAACTAAATTGCCTAAAGCCTTACGAAAATCGACATAAATGAAATAAAATCTTCATAAGGCAGAAAATAAAGGCAAGTCGGGAAAAGAAAAGATATTTATATATACATACAAGATTGTTTACAACATCCAAAATGGAAACTAAGGGCTAAGTTTCTTGGTTATCTCCGGGGGAGGTCTCTTCTCCATCGGGCTCCTCCCCACTCTGAGACCCTCTCTTGTTCCCATCACCGTCATCATCATCATCATCGTCATCATTGGAGGCCAAGGCCCCAGCATCGGCTTCAAGCTCTCTTCAGTAAGATCGAAGCCTCGAGCATGGATCTCCTCGAGGGTTTCCCTCCGAGATTGGCATTTGGCAAATTCAGCTATCCAATGCGCTCGAGTTCGAGCGGTCTCAGCTACTTCCCTTGCATGCGACTGAGCGACCTCATCAACGGCCCGATAAACAGCCACAAATGCATCTGCATCGGCCTTTGTCTTTTCAGCACTGGCAAGTTTAGAAGCCAACCGAGCCTCGAGCTCCTCTATTTTCCTTGCTTGAACTGAGCTTTTCTCCTTTATACTTTGAAGCTGGTTTTCGGCCAATGACAGTTGGGCTCGAGCAGCCTCTTTCTCTGTAGCAAAGCAATCCATATCTTCTTTCCACATCAAGGACTCCGCTTTTATCACATAACCTCCTCACGGAGTTTCCCGATCATCTCAATTTTTTGCTGCAGCTGTGAGATCGAAAGATTAGTCATCGTTCCAGTATCGAATACATAGGCTTTTAATAGTGTCATTACCTGCTCGGACAGATCAGTTTGATCTTGGTGAACTTTGGCCAACTCAGCTAGGAAGTCCTTGATTTCTTTTACCTTTTGCCCAAAAAGGAGTTTAAGGGCCTTCCTCTCCTCCGTGGCCCATTGGAGATCGGCCTCGTATCGATGCAGCTCAGCTCGGGATCAAGAACATACTTCTCGATGAGCTACCACGACCTACGAAGAAAGAGGAAACAAAGTAAGAAACGAAAAATAGACAAGAGAGATAATACCAATAATTTAAGGCTTACCTGATTCAAAGCCTGCTGCACTCCGTGAAAAAGATCCAATGCAACACTAGTACCGGCAACGTCCTCAACATCGGTAAACAGATCACAAAAAGGATCCTCTCTATCATGAGGCCCGTCTAGTTCGAGGGCCCCCAAAGCTTGGGCTTCCCGAATCGCCCCTTCGGAAAAAAACAGGGAAGGTGGGCGAGTCTTTGATTGCTACTGCCCCAAGTGAGTCACTTGGGGCATTCTCTTCGGTTCAAAGAGATTCGGGGAGAGCCCCTTCAGATATATCCCTCATCCGTTGACTTCGATGGGAAGCATCCTCGATCTCTGACAACTCAGGGACTCTGCCCGAATTTTTCTTCGATATATCCTCAGTTTGAGGCGGAGCCTTATAAACCACCATCGATCCAGCTGCCTATGGAGCGTCGGTGGTATTCTTCGATCGGGCCACCAGTACGAACCCGTCGTCTTCCTCTTCCTCATCTTCATCCCTTAGATGCTGAACTGATTCTAAGGTTAAAGGGATGGTATTCTTCCTCAACTTACGAGTTTACATTGCCTTCAGTTTTGGGTTTTCGAAAGTAGAGGCCCTTTTTCTCTTATTTCCCTCCGTCGGTTTAGAAACCCGGTCCGAGGCTTCTTTTTCGCCGGGTAGGCCTACACACAAGAAGATCGGTTGAATATGTGGAAAACATTTCGTTCGAACTCTCAAAAAATGAGAAATAGGCTTACCATGATTTTTGGCCTCTCTGCCCAGGCCTACACATAAGAAGATCGGTTGAATATGTGGAAAATATTTCGTTTGAACTCTCAAAACATGAGAAATACGCTTATCATGATTTTTGGCCTCCCATCGGCCCTTTGCCAAATCACGCCACAAACGTTCGGCGTATGTAGAGGTCGAAGCCAGGGCCCATACCCAGCTCTTAAGATCGGGAACGGCGCCGGGCATCCAAGGAACTGTTGCATCACAAAAGAGATATCAGCAAGAAAGAAACAAAGAGACAATACGATAAGGAATAAGCAGCAGAATCACACTTACGCTTCATATTCCATTCTTCGGGGAATAGCATCTTTTCGGCTGGGATCAGGTCCGAAGTACTCACTCGAACGAACCTGCCTATCCAACCTCGATCCTTGTCCTCGTCTATGCTCGAGAATAGTACCTTGGTAGCCCGACGTTGAAGTTTTATTAATCCACCCCGAAAGAGGCGGGGACTATACAATCTAATAAGATGATCGAGGGTGAAAGACATCCCCTCGATCTTGTTTTCAAAGAAACGGATGAGGATAATGATCTGCCAAAAGGAAAGATGAATCTGACCTAGAGTTATTCGGTATTGACGACAAAAATCGACGATAACAGGGTCGAGAGGTCCTAACGTAAAAGGGTAAGTATACACACTAAGGAACCCTTCCACGTGGGTGGTAATATCTTCATCAGAAGCCGGAATTACCACTTCTTTGCTATCCCAGTTGCAATATGTCTTTAACTGAGCAGGTTGCTTTTGGTTATCGAACATAAATACCTCGATACCGGCTATCAACGACCGGGAACCAATGAGCCCTTATCGACCTTAAAATCGAAGGTGAGAAGGCATGCTCCGGGAACAAACTCCTCAGGCCGTGGCTCCACCGGTGTTTTATCGGCGGCAGGATGTGAAGAAGAAGCCTCTTCTTTTTGAAGGACGACTTTTGATGTTTTCACCATATTTTGAATTTAGAAGAAAGAAATAAAGAAGATGTGGTGTTTCAGAGAAAGATTTTGCAGTAAAAATCACATAAGGTAAAATTTGCACTTAATTCAGAAGATATGAGAAATGCTTAGGAAATTTTGAGATTAGAAGATGTAAAAGTGATTAATGGTGAAAGAAGGGAATATTTATAGGTTGGGAAGTGGCGGTCCAATATCGGTAATGGCCGACCACCGTCTGACACGCATTAAATACCTCGAAAAACTGAACTGATGGGACAACTATCATGTACGTCACGATCGGATTCGATGCATATGTCAGTATATATTTGATCGAGCCATCGATAAATCATGTCGTTTCTCGCTACATCATTCCCGAAACGAGGGGACTATCTGTATACGGTAAAAATTGGTTAGTATTTCGTACGAACTGGTCGAGATAGTAATGCATTGGATCGGAGAAGCATCTTCATAATCAGGTTTAGATCCGGAGTCAGGTCACTAAGATTCGAGCCCTAAGGACCAATCAATATCGAGCTCGATATCATTATCGAGCTCGAGTCCAAATCGAACTATGATGCAAAGTGAAGTTATCGAGCTTACGAGGCAGAGACCGACCAACATTGACCCCGAATCAGTACAAAGATCCGGGTCAATCGAGATCGAGTCAAGATCGAGAGCTCGAGTCAAGATCTAGAGCTCGGGTCAAGATCGAGAACTCGAGTCAAGATCGAGCTTATAAACAAGAGCCGTTGCAATTCCACTAGAGGAGAGAATCCTAGCAGGAATTATAGAAAAACTGATTTATCATGGGTCTCCCACTATGTATATTTAATTATATCTAAAGTAGAATCCCTCCACTATAACGGGTATGGTTATTATTTATGTAAAGGACAAGTTTTTGCATACTTGGTATCTGAGATATCGCACATTTCATATTGAAGAACTATCCTTTCTAGCTTCATATCTTTTATCCTCACAGTCAAAGATTTCATATTTCTATTTATCCATACGATTTGTGTTGAGTTATACCACATATCCTTAGAACTACGTACAAATTCAATTCTATCCATTTTTCGGGTAAACAATAACTTGGTTTTGTGTCTTTAGTCATTTTAAACAAGTGTGGATTATTAGGAAATTGAAGTTTAAATATAATTAATAATTAAATTTTAAAGGACAAGATACCTTTTTTTCTTTAAAGGTTGTATCCTTTGACTATTGTTGTAGTCACTACTTTGTCTATATAAACAAAATTAATTGATCATGTTCTGTAAAACCAAATTCAACGTTACCTTTTCCGGAGAAAGTTTCTTCTTTACCACTTCAACTCTCTTTCTTCCACATTCAAAAGATCAAGTTCGACTTCTTAATTTTCTAGTGAATTTCTCCACTATTTGCTTAGTGTAGAAATACAAAGGTTTATCATATCCATTAAAGTTATTCCCATTAATGATTAATCCCATGCCAGTCTCGGAAAGGAAAGAGAGCAAATATCGTTTTGAGGAAAACGTTTCACATGTGTTTCAAATCTCAAGAGTTCTTCGTTCATATTTTTCGAACACTTTCGTCTGAAACTTGTTTCTGAACTTATTATCAACTTATACCTGCCAACCAAAAAATATTCATTTTGCTTTTTTCTTTTAGATCTTTTTTTGAAATTGAAGTATCTTTTTTTAACTTAGGTGACCTGAATGACCCTTTGTAGAGGTAAACAATCCGATTTCTCTTTTACTTCTGCTAATAATTGGAGTAAAATCACACTTTCTGTTTAATTTTATTAAAGGTAAAATGCAATTAGTCAAATTTCAAAGCTGGAATAAAACAATAATGATATATCAAGATTTCTATTTTACCTACACATACAGAGACTGCGCAGTGTATTAGGGAAGCCACTAAAGAGGTATTAGGGATCTCGAAAGATTACTTTGGTGGACACAGAGGAGATTGGTGGTGGAATGAAGAGATGCAAGAAAAAGTGAAGACCAAGAAAGCGACATATCTGAAGCTAGTGAAAAGTGTAGACGAGGAGGAAAGAAGGGTGAATAAGGAGTAATATAAGTTAGCTAAGAAGGAGACGAAATCAGCAGTTACGGCGGCTAAGACTGCAACTTTTGGTCGTTTGTATGAAGAACCCGAGCGCAGAGGTGGGGATAAAAGGTTGTTCAGGTTAGCCAAGGTAATAGAAAGGAAGGCCCGTAACTTGGACCAAGTGAAATGCATCAAGGACGAATAAGGTAGAGTTTTGTTGGATGAGGAGCTTATCCGTCGGAGATGGCAGACCTACTTCCATAATCTCTTGAACGAGGAGGGGGACAAGAACATTGTACTGGGTGATTTGAAATTCTCCGGGATCCGTTGCGACTTTGGGTATTGTAGGCGGATTAGAGTTGAGGAGGTTGAGGGGGTTATGCGTAAGATGAGCAGGGACAGAGCGACCGGGCCAGATGAAATTTCGGTAGAGTTTTGGAAGAGTGCGGGCAATACGGGCTTAGAGTGGCTCACTAGGTTATTTAATGTCAATTTTAAAATAAAGAAGATGCCCGAGGAGTGAAGGTGGAACACAATGGTTCCTTTATATAAGAACAAGGGTGATATCCAAAATTGCAATAATTATCAGGGTATCAAGCTGCTTAGCCATACTATGAAAGTCTGGGAGAAGGTGGTGGAGCTAAGGGTGAGGAGGAGTGTGTCTATTTCTGAGAATCAATTCGGGTTTATGCCGGAGTGCTCGAATATATAGGCATTCACCTTATTAGAGGTTTGATGGAGCTGTATAGGGAGAGGAAGAAAGACTTGCATATGGTGTTCATTGACTTAGAAAAAAGGTACGAAAAAGTCCCGGGGGAGGTTTTATAGAGGTGTTTAGAGGCTAGAGGTGTACCTGTTGGCTACATTAAGATGATTAAAGACATGTGTGATAGAGCAAAGACCCGAGTGAGGACGGTGGGAGGGAACTCAGACCATTTTTCGGTCATGATGGGTTTGCACCAGGGGTCGGCACTCAGCCCTTTTTTGTTTGCCCTGACGATAGACGTTCTGACGCGCCACATCTAAGGAGAGGCGTCGTGGTGCATGTTATTTGCAGATGATATTGTATTGATTGATAACATACGAGGTGGTGTGAACGCGAGGTTAGAGGTATGGAGGCAGACCCTGGAGTCTAAAGATTTCAAGTTGAGTAGAACCAAAACAGAATACTTGGAGTGTAAGCTCAGTGGTGAGACTTAAGGAGGGGAAGGGGAGGTGAGGTTGGACTTGTAAGTCATCCCTAGGAGAGCTAGTTTTAAGTACCTTGGGTCTATTATTCAGGGGGGTAGGAAGATTGATGAAGATGTCACACATCGTATTGGGATAGGATAGATGAAATGGAGACTCGCTTCTGCTATTTTGTGTGACAAGAAGGTACCACCAAAACTTAAAGGTAAGTTCTACAGAGTGGTGGCCAGACCGACTATGTTATATGAGGCTGAGTGTTGTAATGTCAAGATTGCCCAATATCTAGAAGATGAAGGTAACAGCGATGAGGATGTTGAGATGGATGTGCGGGCACACCAGGTTAGATAGGATCATGAATGAGGTTATTCGCGACAAGGTGGGTGTGGCCCCCATTGAGGATAAGATGCGGGAAGCGAGGCTTAGATGGTTTGGACATATGAAAAGGAGGAGCACAGATGCCTCAGTGAGGAGGTGTGAGAGGTTGACATTGGAGGGCTTACGGAGAGGTAGAGGTAGGCCGAAGAAGAAGTGGGGAAAGGTGATCATTAGGCAAGACATGACGCAACTTCAGTTGACTGTGGACTTGACCCTTGAT
This sequence comes from Nicotiana tomentosiformis, assembly GCF_000390325.3. Taxonomy (NCBI): domain Eukaryota; kingdom Viridiplantae; phylum Streptophyta; class Magnoliopsida; order Solanales; family Solanaceae; genus Nicotiana; species Nicotiana tomentosiformis. The sequence goes on along the minus strand of NC_090815.1, from coordinate 105,849,907 downwards.
AGGAAGGTGTGGAGGTCGAGGATTAGGGTAGTAGGATAGGTAGTAGATTGTTCATACCAATAGGATTAGTACGCACTCTCGCATTCTGTTGGTAGTAGGTTTCTACGAATACCCATCATTTTCTTTCATTTTGATCATCTTATTATCATGTTGTTTATGCTACTTTTACATGACTTTTTGGTGTTGTCCCTCATTGTCTATCTTTTTAATTAATGTGGTGCTTATATTTTTCTGAGCCGAGGGTCCATTGGAAATAGCCTCTCTACCAAGGTAGGGCTAAGGTCTGCGTACACACTGTCCTCCTCAGACCTCACGATGTAGGATAATACTTAGTATGTTGTTGTTATACATAGAATTATCATAAATACAAAAGTTATATTATAGATAGGATTCTCGTCATTCAAGTTCCTTGCAAATGTTACTTTCATTGGGTCAACTTATTTTTCTTATATAAATTTCTTAGATCCTTTTGAGTTGATCACTCTCTTCTCCTACAGCTAGATTTGCTTATTGTTCATCAGAAAGGAATTCATTACTGTTAATTCTTAATGCAGTCGTTCATCTCATTTTATATGTAATCGTCTTAGTTATAACCTTTTACTTGCACCCTCTATTCTGCCTTTGTTTCTATTTCCTATGTCTTTTAAAGTCAGTGTTACATCTTGAGTGACAAGTAGTAAATAGAGCATGAATTTCATGCAAATAGTATTTGGAAACATTAAACTTTTCTACCTAGTAATATAACAATAGAATGTAGTAGGGGCATACATGTCAAAAATTTCTCCAAATGGTTAGATTGATCGGTTGAAGACTTATGTAGTTGTTAAAAGACTACGAACTGTGTTCGTCTGTTGGTACGGTGTGATATTCAGACATTTCGGTTTGATATTTTCGGTATTCGGTTTTTTTAAATGTTATACCAATATCATACCTAATTAAATTCGATATGGTTCTACTTTTCTCCTTTCGGTTTCAATTTATTCGGTTCGGTAATTTCGATTTTTTTCAGCTTGAATATTAACTGTAATATTCTTAATTAAAGTACTTACAAATATAAATATGAAAACGTTCTAGCTCATCTGACTGTTAACAAAATCTTTATTCAAAACCAGCAAGTATCATTGAGAGAAAAAAGGTGCATAAAAGAATAAATTTGATTCTTGGAATTATCTTATTACTTGCTTAGAGTTAATTAATTGTTGAACTTAAAGAATACAATAAGGATTAATCCAATAGATGCAACAACAATACACGAGCAACAAAGTAAGAAACACTCTAAAACCATAAAAACATTATGTATTGCCAACCTCAACATGAATGCCAAAGAAAAGTATTGGGTAACTTATAGCATGTTATAATCAATAGTAATATATATAATATGTAACTTAGTATATATTCCGGTACGTTATCAGTATTTCAGTATTATTTTTTTAAATACCACATATCATACCTAATACCAAAATTTTTAAAAACTTATACCAAATATCGTACCAATCATCAAATACCGAATATCAAAATTTTCAGTTTCAGTACGGTAATTCGGTATTTACCATATTATGCATAGCTCTACTACGAAGAGTTTTTTTTTTTTTTTTTTGAACTATGAGAAATTTTTCTCCCATACCAAAGATTGTCTCTGTTTGATCAGTTTTGCCATTAGCACGCTGCTATTAAATTGATTGCAACAGAAAATGAAGTAATGTAGGGGAAAACTTAATTAAATATGTCCTAAAAAAACTTATTCCAGTGGGAAGCAACCAACACTTTATACAATTGAATGGCAACAAAATTTTCTTATCTTGGTTTTAGAAGGGTTCTATAATTGACAAACAAGAAAAGGAGTTGCAATAGTTCTAAAAACTATCTGATACCTTTTAATCCGCTATATCAAATAATTAGATTTCTACTTATGACATACCTATACAAAAGCATTGATTTCATTTCCAAATAAGCACAATGCAGAACTTCAACTCAGCAGCATTTCATGCCACTCAACTTCTCCTCTCATAGGATCGATGGCCTGTACGAATCAGGCATCATGGAACCTCGGCTAGGCAAGGTTGGCATCACAATCAATTATCGAGGCACCAATCAAGGTCATGCAACAAGCGCGCTCATCATCTTCTACTCTCAGCCTAACGTGATATCTGAGAAGCTGTTTGACATATTGCAAACTAAGGAAGTCCGAAAAATGACTATGCATCATCTCGAGTTTGTCCTTGGAGGGAATATAGCTCGACCTTTTTCCATATTTGGGAAGCTCTCTGATTTTCCTTTGTCCAAATTTGGATGGATTTCGTGTTTTGTTCCTCGATCTGGATGCTGACCATCGGGGTGATGAAGAGGTTGGTGGCTGTCTGATATACTCTTTTCTGATGTTTGGCTTTGAGATGCTTGAAACTTCTCAGGGTGGTGAGTTTCGGACCCTTTACCTCTTTCATTGTTTTTGACAGGCTCGCCAGACTGGCTTTTGTCTAGGTATTGGAGTTCATTTGCAGTTAATTGAGTCCGACGTTCTTTCAAGAAGTTTAGCCTGTTTGTCAGCTTTGATAATGCTGATGTTGTAGCATTAGCTCCCTGTCAATCATAGATGTTGAATAAATTATGTAGACCCTAAAGATATATATAAGATAAACAGCCTTTGTATGATTTATACACAAGATTTTATGCCAAATACTGATGAGATGTGCTAAAAATCTTCTATCAAATGCATAATCAACAGGTATTGAATCCGTTTCAACACAATCCTTTTTATGTTCAATGATCTTAAAACGTCTGAGTAAGGCAGTATAAACAGTAGAATGCATGAACCAGTTGATATGGAGAAGAGAGTATTAAAGAAAAGGCAGGCCTTAGTTCATATTTCTCGCCGAAGTCATCTCAAAGTACGAAAATTTCAATAAATTGCCTCAAGCAGAAACTCAGCTTTTGTTGCTTATGCCCACAGGAAAAAGAGAAAATAGAAGTTCAAACTTCCAGGTAAATCATATATAACTTACCTCATTCCTAGAACTAGATTTTCTACCACTGGCTGAAGGGGCCCTGCTCATCCCCGCTTCCACAGAAGAGTTGGTACTTTGTGATGAATCTGCTTGCTTACTCTGTGGATGTTTATTTTCCGACGATGGAGATTCATACTTATTGTCTTTCTCACTATCCGCCTTGTTCAAATTGGTCTCGTGCTGCAGAGAAAAATACATTAGTCATATACTGCAACTACATGGATGCTCCATAGATACAACAACAACAACAACAATAACAAAAAACCCAGTGTAATCCCACAGGTGATGTCTGGAGAGGGTAGAGATGCGCTCCATAGATAATTAGAGTAAATAGTTTTGAAAACATCTGTTACAAGAACAACTTATGAACCAGGCTATGTTACACGGTGACAAAGTGATACAATTAGTAGCACCAAACTCCGTAAAGTATAATAAACCAACCGAACTAAACTAGATTTATACCGCTTACAGGTCCCATAAATGTTTTTTAACCTCTTCTTTTCTAATTACTGCCAAATTGTTGACTTAACATATTCTAAGTTTTTGTTTGTGTAGGATAGAATAAGGCTCATATAAAAGACGTTTGGGGAACGGCACCAAAGAGAAATAAAAAAAGACCCACACATGCAACAAAAATAGGTCTCTCTGTATCAAAAAAAATTCAGCAATTTCAACAGAGTACAAAACTGCACCTAATGAAAAGAGACAACTACGTATCTTTATATATAACCATGTATCTTTATATTTTGTGCCGGTTAATTGACGTACAGATTGTCATTTGCCTTCTCTTTTTCTTAGTTTGTAACAGATAATAATTTTTTGATAGATAACCCCACAAGTGCTACATGTTCACTTCTTTTTGGAAAACATTTGAGAGCTAATTCACGCTAAATCTTTCATCATTTTGAGCACAAAGTTTACCTAATCCAATTTTTTTGGTTGAAGCGTAACAAAAGAAATGCGCTCATGGAGCATCTTCATTTTCTTCTTATTGTCCAACTTCATGATAATTCGACTCACAGGGTAAATAATAGAACGTCAACTATGTACATTCAGATTTGCTATATTCAGCCACTATTTTGTTAACTTTTCAGTTGGCTTAGCTTCATGAGGTTGCAGTCTCTCTACATTCAATCGTTGCAAAACCAGAAAACTTTGTTTTTGGTCAAAGGATATGAAATATGTACCTTACTTCTTGCAGACTTTTCAAGAGTTTTTGAAGCATTAGTTTCCATATCCTTATGTTTATCCTTGCTGCACCAAGATCGAGATGGTGAGGATAAGAAACAAATTAATCGAGATGGTGAAGGATAAGAAACAAATTAAAGCAAATTGCAATAAAATAACAACCAGAAAGTTGCTCATTGCGTTAGAAACATCAAAACTCCTTAATTTTCAACCTATAGACTAAATGTCTTCCTACACAAGCAGCAACGTAAAAACAATTGCATTCTTGGAGTTTAACTTAGACAAGAGGGAAACAGCATTCCAAGATCTTCCATTTTCTTCCTTATCTTCCATTGATATGAGTAGCATGGTTGCAGAAGCGGGAGGTTGGAGAACAAAAAAGTGTTGGGATAACCATCTAAAACCTTACCTGAAGCAAGATTGTACCATGGAAATACAACATATATAGGAAGAAGCAATATTACCTTTTTCCGTGATTATTTAGACTTTGCTGCGGTTGATTGCCCAAGTCAATACAAAGTCTGGAATTTTGTTCACGTTGTTTACTAAGCTGCAATCCAAGATCATCAACCCTCTGTTTCAGATTGATGATATCTGCCTCTTCCTGAGCAATCTCCTGAAGTTCTTCCTTCATCTATACCATAAAGAAAATTTTATTTTTAGCATAAGCAAGCGTTATGCTATAAATTGGCAAGTTGAAAGAAAACTGACCGTCCCATCTATACTGGAAGAGACAGGTAATTTGCCTTCAATTCCAGCTTCCAGGAGTATCCTTAACTCCGTCTCCTTCTGTAGTTGCTCCTGAAGCCTTGCTACCTGAACATGCCAACAGTTTCATTACACTCATTTGTAAAACTGCACATGGGAATGATTAAGCTTTTATTTGCTAAGGATAGTTGAGGATATATGATGACAAAGAACAATCAAGTTTTTATCATCCGCGGAGTTTCAATCTATATGGTGTGCGATTCCAGTCAAGAAGAAAGCAAAGAAGTTTTGTGGAGCTACTCCACAATGTATCATGTGGAACTTGTTGAAGGAAAGATCTAGGAAGTGTTTTTGAGGACAAGCAGCCACTCTTGACAGTAATAGGTACTCTTGTATTTTGAGTTTCTGGTTTAGCTCTAGTGGTGAGCACCCTCCACTTACAACCAAGAGGTTGTGAGTTCGAGTCACCCCAAGAGTAAGGTGGGGAGTTTCTTGGAGGGAGGGAGCCGAGGGTCTATCGGAAACAGCCTCCCTACCTGGGTAGGGGTAAGGTCTGCGTACACACTACCCTCCCCAAACCCCACTAGTGGGATTATACTGGGTTGTTGTTGTTGTGGTTTAGCTATGGGAATATTAGATAGATATTTAGATTTCTGAGCTTCTTGGAGCTATAACATGATATATGGTTATACAACACTTCTTTAGCATTCTTCTGTGAAAAAATACTCACTGCTTGAAACAATCAAAACAAAAAGATTAAAAGAAGAAGCAAGTTAACCAAAAGTAGTCTAACAGAGAAATGAATTAGAATTTGCATTTGGTTACTTGGATGGATTAGACTATATTCTGCTCCATCAAAATAAAATCATATCAGTACTTGTAAATGCACAATCTCTTTCTGTAAAAATTATTACATCAGCAACTCTCCGACAAAATGCTCATCACTCTTGAGTTATTTCAATGGGTCCACCAGAGTAGGTTCTAAAGCAACCCAGGCTATGTGATCGCTTAGCTCAACCAGTGAACAAGGTTGGAAACCAACAGCCTTTATAGCATCTCAAGTCTTCCGACCGGTTGGCTATATTTTAGAATTTTGGCTATGATTAGAGTTGTATCTATCCCTAATAGGCCTAGGTAGTGATTGAATAAATCCTAGCGAGGTTTCATTAAGAAGGAATGAGCAGTAAAAAGTTCAACTCACACCCAACAATAAGAGGAAAAGGAAAGGAGAATAGCACCTACATCTTTTTCAAGTGCTAGACGATGCTCATGCAAAGCATTCTTTCGTTTCTCCAGACTTTCATGCAAAAGGGCATTGCCTTGGACCTATAATGAAGAGATACGTGCAGCACAAAGACCAAATATAGAAAGTTAAACAAAAAATAAGGGAAAGGTAATTCAGATGTGAAAACTGATGAGACTTCTTAAGAAAAAAGAATCCCATAACACGTACCGCCTCTTCAACCCTTGTTTGTAGGTCAGTTTTAATAGCCTCAAGCCTCTGGATTTCATCCCTAGAAACAACTCCAAACATAATAGTTACCTAATGGTAAAATCCATCCAAATTAATTTAGAATGCAAGGCACTTTTTGAGGCAGGATAAACCGTTAGGGGTGCTTGAGGTTAGGAATCATTGGTCATGATTTTTCATCATATTTGATATTTGCAGCTTTCTATTCTGTAGTAAGTAAGGTTAGTACTTATACATGCAACGTGATTGTTCTCCCACTGTTTTCATTTAGTAGCCGTCCTTTCTTTAGAATATTTGATTGACCATCTTTATTATGAATTTTAACTCTTGATAAATGCATTACTTACTCATCATCAAAGGGGATGTCAATTGATTCCATGGAGAGGTTCTTCTTGGCCTAAACTCAGAAAGAAAAACCAAGAAATGAAAAATCAGAAAATACACCAATGTTTTAGTCATAAAAGAAATGCAAAGTCAATACATGGGATATCCACGTTTGATTTGTTTAGAAAATGCTAAATTAAGCAACAAAAATGTATGGACATTATATGGCCAAGGAAAACCATAGTAGCAAATGAGAAAACAAGTCACACTCTGAGCTGCGTAACTGTGAGCCAAAGGACGATAATACTCACAGGAGTACGACCCCAGACAGCAGGTCGGCGAACACTGCGCAGAGGTCCATTTAATATATCCGTTGATTTTTGAGAAGTAGATGTTTCAACATGTCCAGGTCCTACTTGTTCACCAGATTCATTTCCTTGTGTTCTCGAATTTTCATGACTTTGAGGCAGAACGTTCTCACCAGCTTCATTGACATCATGCTGAACAGAAGTTTGAGGTTGACTTGTCGGTGAGCTCCCGTTAGCTTTGACGACGCTGTCCACTTCAGGAGTCTTTAAACTAGATTTAGAAATTCGAGAGCTCTGTATAATTACTCTTGTTAGTTACATTATGTGAGAGCCAGCTTAGGCTGGAGCAATGAATATGTACTAGAAAGCAGTATAAGAGGGCTGCAGATAGCACCAGACAGGAGGAGAATTAAATCCCCATCAATAAGCATTTATGAGAAAACTTGCCAGTTTCTTAATAACCAACTCAAGAACTAACTACAGAGTGCTATTTCCTTATAAATTGGTGAGGATTAGTATCATAGCTATTCCGAGCCACCTAGAATATTAATCAATTAACAAGTAAAGCACAAGTTTTCAAGGATCGCTAGAGAAGCTAATTATCCTGCTGCACCTGAATGAATGGTAAAAGTAGGAAGAGGGACTGGGAAGTTCCAGCATCACACAACGCACAGTACCTCAACAAAAGAAGAAGGCTGAGAATAGAACAGTGAAGACACTAAAGATATAACCTTGTTACTATCTTCACTTTCGCCAACCTCATCGGTTGTTGCACAGGAGTCATGATCAGAATCATCAACGTCAGCATGAGAGCTCTCTTCTGCATCATCATCATCGTCTTCTTCTTCTTCATAGCTGTAATCATCATCAGTAAATTCTTCTCCACTCTCGGTTCCACTACCATCTGAGTCAGAGTATAGTTCAGGCGATACAGAGCCTTCCTGCAAGGATTTAAAACTTTAGTCCAAGAGAAAAGAATAGGAGGTCCACAAAGAAGATTTCATTCTCTTCTGGATATAGAAGATTAAAAACAGAAAGATATGTCATCATTATGAGCTTCCAAAAGAACCAAACATGTTCGCCACTCAATATAAGAGTCAGGTGCAGAAGCAACTAAGGAAGTACAGAACTGAAGATGATGATGTAAACCATACCCCAAACAATTTGCCATACTCCTCTAGCAATGTGATGACGATGGCTTGAGCATGGTTGGCTGCAGCAGCTGCCTGCAGAAGTTGAACAGAGCTATCACCACTCATAGCAAAGTCATTTCCTAGCTCACAGTCTCCAGCTAGAAGTGGGCGAAGAAGTAAAGGTGCCATGCAAGCTGCCACTGCTGATGTGCTCATTCTATTCTGAGTTTTGTGAGAAACCACATTTTGCATCATCATAAGAATCCTGATGGACATCAGATAAAGCATCACATGCGTTAAATACATAGATACATACATAGAGCTAACTGGAATTATCTGCTGGGAAATAAAATGTTCAGACCAAAAAGCACCATATTGATGATACCAAAACGGTTTAAGTGAGGAGTACACTGAAACCAGTGAACTGTGAAATTTCACATAAAAAATCAAATAACATGAACAGCAAGAAAAGAGAACCTCTGCAGCAACCGACGGTTTGGTTCTGGAAATGTCTCCAATATAGCTGTACGCATAGCGTTGACTCTAATGCCACGCTCAGTTCCTATCAACAATCACAAAAGCATTTTAACAAATGATACTCACAAGGTACCAATCATCTAACTATTGCTGTTGATGAGAAATGTACAAATACCCTAATCTCGTGATGAAGGCCACAGAAACACCTCAGGCCAACATTCATGCTAGGATAAAACTTATATGATGACAATTTGTAAATCCTTTTTTCTGTTGGCTTCGACAGCCCAAATTGACAATCAGCTTCCAAGAAGTCATAGTTTGCAAATAAATATATTTCATTTTGTGCCAGTTGAATTGGATAAGCATGAATTGAATGTGCATTCGCTTCAGCGCAAAAATAAACTCTATGCATAAATATGTATATTTCATTTGGTGTCAATTTAATTGGATAAGCATGAATTGAATGTGCATTCGCTTCAGCACATAAATCTAATAGATAGCTGCTTCATATGGAAGGATGGTCTAAAGACTGTATCACAGGACTCCTGATTTCACAAAAAGAAGTTGAGAATCGCGTAACAAAGGCACCATGTTATAATGTGGTACCTTAATACATCTAAATCATTTGGGTGTATAGGCATTTTAAGCTATTTATTCCCTCAAACAGCTGCCCTATGTTGGATGGAGAAGTGAGAACCATGAGAAACAACTTAAGTTGATAGGCTTGAGACAATTATGTACACATTAAGTTCATAAGCTTCTCAAAAAACGAAGAGAAATCAGATACAATTTCAGCAGGGCCAAACCAAAAAACTTCACAAATCCGTTTTAATAAAACACTCATGCTGAATGCAATCGAGATATCACGTCTTTACTGTCAAAGGGCTCTAGCAAATATTTCCTCAGGAAAAATGGATCAGGCATGTCATGCTATTCAATGAAGAAAGTATATCTACACAACTCTACAGATACTGGAGTAGTATTACAAAAGGTATCATTCTTCTTTCTTCTATAAGGGCTATCTTGTGACACAGAAGGAAAAGAGGCAGTCTAAGGGCCCAACGTTAAGAGAATAAACTTACTAAATGCTTCCAAAAGGGCATTGCAGCAAGATGCAGGAACTGGAGATGATGGCAACTCTCGCAGTATGTACTGCAGAAATCAAGATGATAGCAAGTTCAGAAAGTAATTTCATACAAACATCCTTACCTAAACCCCATACTTGTGTTTTGAAGGACAAACCTTGACACAATCGGCAATAATATGAGCATCCTCGTCTGGAGAGAAGTCAGTTTTACCTGGATTAACAGAACAAAAGTTTTGTTATCTTATCGTAAGCCAAGTGAACTACACAAGAAACACTTGTACAGGTGTCGACTTTAATTGTCATAATTCAGACAAACAAAATAATCACATGAAGAAAAAAAAGTAAAAGATTCTTGAAAGGTAAATAACCTCTCACAGCCCTTATGTCCAACAACAATTGTAAACTAAGCTAATAATGATCTGATATGAGAATTGCATCACGTCTGTCACAATTCAGTTGCGTCCAAAAAGAGGAAACCACTTAAATACACATAGAAAAAGTTATATCAACAAAAATCTACAGCTCTATGCAGCTCACAATGAGCCTTTACAACAATGATGTGGACCACCAGGAATAAGCTTAATATTGCAACCTTTAAAGCAATAAATAATACTACTCACCAATTGCCAAGGGAAAATCATTTTCAGAAACATTACACATGTAGAAAACATAAACTTTTTCAACAGATACTAATGGTATCAACACCTAGTAAAACATGATATAAAGAAACCCTCTCAGTTTCAAGGTAGCAGACCCTGTTCATACTCCCGTATCCGATGCTCAACATCATCAACATCTGCTGCTTGCCGCAGGATGCCTTCTACTTTAACCCCTGGAAAAATTGTAAAAGATCAGCACTATGAAATGAGCGAGCAAGCCAACAATAAACAAATAAATAAACAGTCCAGAAAATGAGAAGTATTAATTTTTTTTGGTAAAAAAATAAGAAGTATTAATTGAGTGATGGTTATAGATAAATGTTTGAAAACTCTTAGTGAAAGATTCAATTCTGACTCATGGAAAGTGAAACTTCAGAGTATTGAACTTTTCTGACATTTTATCTCAATTTTGAAGCCTTGGCCGGTTTGAAAAGTGACCTACTAAAGTAATCTATTACAGTGATTGCAGCCACCTAATAACATGGACAATAAGTAAATGAGTAAATCTCATTGCAAAGTAGCCTTCCAAAGTGAATGGGATTGCACAACTGCGGTCCACCTACATTGATCTCTCATTTCCTCTAGACCACTATGAATCCTCTAATTTGACAATCTCAAACTCGCCCATGTGGCAAAACATAGATGCTGGAACCACAAAATGCATCAGATTTAGGGTATAAGCCCCACTGACAACTGATCCTTTAAAAAAGAACGAGATATTTGACATTTGAAGCCGGAAGCATCAAGAAAGTAATACGTTACAGAAGCAACCATCCCATAGTAATTTGAAACAGTAGAAGAAGCTCACCATGCTCTTCTACAAACCTCAGGGCTTTCTCCAGGAAAGATGGAGTTCCATCAATATCTTCCAGAGCAAGTAAAACCGGCCGACCAATGACCATGGACTTCACAGGCTGTCTATCATTTGCTATGAAAGTAAAATGAAATAAAAAGAGGTTGAAATTAGATTCATGAAAAAGTATAATATATTTTACGGCAAACACAGATCAAGGAATGGCAATAGCAAGATAAAGAACAGAACCAGCTTGACTACTTTCCCTTTAAAAAAAAAACATTGTTTTTTTTTTTTTGATACAACAACAATAACAACAACCCATTATAATCCCACTAGTGGGGTCTGGGGAGGGTAGTGTGTACGCAAACCTTACCCCTACCCTGGGGTAGAGAGGTTGTTTCCGATAGACCCTCGGCTCCCTCCCTCCAAGAACTCCCCACCTTGCTCTTGGGGTGACTCGAACTCACAACCTCTTGGTTGGAAGTGGAGGGTGCTCACCACTAGAGCAACCCACTCTTGATAAGGTAATGTAAATGAAAAAACATTGCTTATAAATGAAATATTAGTAAAGCTACGTTATAAGTAGGTTCCAGTTTTATTCCTCGACCTGCAAGATGCATACCAGATGCTGGCCATGTTAAGAAAAGATGAATGAGAACTTACATTGCTCAAGTGAAACATCAACAGCATTGGCCTGATCGTTCCTAAATATTCCATTTTGGCCCATTACAAGAGCAGCACTAGGTGCATTTGCCAAAGCTTCCTCAAGTGCAGTTTTCCACTCAAGCAAATCCTCCAATGTTTCCGCCTATGAAATCAAAGCTCTTAGACTATATTAAGTTTTATACCTTACAGAAACAGAATTCCAGAATGCTAATGATAGTCATGATGCTACAATGCAACGATGTAAATAACAACAAAAATGTCGGGTGAACCAATTTTGGAAAACAATGGCCATCCAAAAGAACTTTAGAGTCATTAATTTATTACTATCATGATAGGAATTCCGCCGACACGGAAGGCTACCAAGGAGATGCATGACTAAACATGAGAACAAATAAAGACCACTATCGTTGACATACCATGTGAAAAAGTAATTGGTAAAAGTAAAAGCTACTTCGCGTGCTGGTTACCGTTTTAAAAAAAAAAAAAAAAAAGAGAAAAGAAAGGGCAGCCCGGTGCACTAAGCTCCCGCTATGCGCGGGGTCCGGGGAAGGGCCGGACCACAAGGGTATATTGTACGCAACTTTACCCTGCAATTCTGCAAGAAGTTGTTTCCACGGCTCGAACCCGTGACCTCCTGGTCACATGACAGAAAAGTAATTGATACAAGTAAAGCTACTTCGCGTGCTGGTTACCACTCTGTCTTTGAGCTTGAAACTACCAATTAGGCGATTATTAAGTGGGCAAATTGACGGAATGTTCCCAATTCTCAATAAAATACTAATGAGAACTATAAGTTGGTAGCTATCCTAAGTAGGCCTGAGTAGTTTAGTAGCAACAAAAAACAAATTAATAAACTCAAGCTTCCAACTTATTATGTACTGATAATACAAAGTTTCTGCCAAACCATGTTCTTTCAAATATCTTATTTCAGATTTATTTGTCTGTGGATCATGTTTAGATACTTATACAGTAAAAATAACACAATTGAGCTTAAGCTATTAACTAGTTGACGACTTAGGTTACCACAACAAGAGCAGAAACCAGTAAGAAGCATGATCTTCCCCTATATATAGACTCGTATGGGAAAACGAAAACTCAATCCAAGGATGACGACAAATAATAAAAACTGATAAAACTATAAAAGAGAAAAAAGGCAATCACAAATAAAGGCACCTTGAGTGTGAAAGCTCGTCCGTCACGACCATCAGGAAATAGCACAGTCAACAGTTTCTTATCTTCTTTGACAACCACGCTGAAAAATTCATGTAGAAAAAGAGCATCATTAACCATTTTGGTGTTACTTGGCAAAAGGAACTGGCGCTAAGAACTATCTTAAGCATAGCAAGAGATACTAAGCCAACCTGCCTGAACTGTTGAGATCAATACCACCCAGGGTTAAATTCACTTCGCTCCCCTTTTGAGGAGTAGCATTCTGAAAAGAATCAGTCAAGGTCATAGTCATCGAGAAACTTTTAAATAAGTCAAAGAGACCATTGAGTACTCAAGATATTGCATTTTGAAGCATCAAATGATTGGTAGCAAATAGGATTCATGGACTTATCAAACACAAATAGGAGTTAGGAACAGATTAATATTTGGCCAATATTATTGGTCGAAGCTACTAAATGAACCGATGGAATATAAGCTCACTATGATTTCAACTAACCATGATTTTCCAAACTAGATGCCACACTATGAACCTGAATGGGATTGGACGGTATAATTTCTTCATCAGTTGATCTCTATGTCAAGAGAATATATAAGAGAAAGATGTAAATCCAAACCTAACATATATCAAGGAACAAGTTCATTCCCATTGTTTGTGCTTCAGCCTACACTAGCAAATCTTCAGAGGAATACAAAATAAAATTGCAAGTGAAATGCAATTTTTCTGAAACCATTTATGTATTTAAATCCTCAAACTTATATCTAAGTCAGTCATTTGCAATATGTTGTCAAGAAGAAATGCGGTCAATATGCACACAAGGGGAAAAAATAAGTCATTCAAGAATACAATTTCAAGGTAAAATCTGAATTGTAAATTTTAGCTGTATGCTGGAGAAGCTCAGAAGACTAAAATAAATCCTGACAAATCGAAAAGGAGAAGATCCGATTTGAGTACGTTAAGTCGAGTGAAGGATCTACTAACATTGTTCAATACATTGCTTTAAAATTGGGACGGTTGAGCCATGTGAAGGAAAACCTTCCCGCACGGTTCAAAGAGCACTGAATTAGAATGAAAGGTTTACCACCACCACAGTTCATGCAAGGGGAGTTTGCTTGATTCGCGAATTAGTCCGACTAGTAATTCATTTCTAACCCTCTTCAGTAGTCTGAGAGTGGTGGCGTTAATTGTAGTAACATTCAGAAGTAGTTGGGAAGCCCGAGAGTAGTGATGTTAATTGTAGATACATTCAAAAGTAGTTGGTACATCTTTATTACAAAAAGACAAATTTGGCGTGCAATAACTTCTTCTTTTTTGCGCTAATTGGCATATAATTCATCCTCTGTTTTTTGCGCATTTTGGATAGCTTTAAACTTAGCGAGAATCTCATTGGAGATCATTTAGATACTACTCTTACTACTCACCTGTATAACATATGTATAGAGTGAAATCCAAATTTATGAATCATTGAAACAATGAGTTAGAATTAAAGAAACCAAGAGATACATTAAAGAATTCAATGAACCATGATATGGTTATAGTCCAATACTTGCATAATAAGCAGGTAACTAACTTAGTTTCTTCTAAGTAGTAAGCAATCATACAGTACACAAAATCAAACTTACAGGATCAGTTCTATAGAAGACCAATGAGGTACGAGTTAGAATGAACCACCTCTTCTTCCATGATGTCCATCCAATTCCTACATGCAATAGACATCAGAAACATCAACTAAAACCTAAAGTTTATACAATTAGAAAATATATGTTTCTTTTCTTGCTTTCTGATAAAGATATAGAATATGTCTCAGTAAACGCCTGAAACTCCAGGTACGTATTCTGTTTTAACTAAGAAATTAGCCAATAAGTGATATGATCACAATGCGATACAAAAGCAGCTAAAATGTTTGTTAGGACAGAACAAAAAAGCAGACCATCAAAAAGAATAGAAAAAGGTACTATACTTTCCACAATAACACTTTATACCACAGTCTGCATGAAAATATGGTGGAAATCATCTTTAGCTAAAAGATAAATAAATAAAATAACTTTGAATCAAAAGAAAAAACAAGACACTAAATCGGAAACATATGCGTGAAAGTGGGTTATAAGAACAAGAGAAGAGAAATCACGTTCCTTTTTGCAACTATGTTTAAAATTTTAAGCATAGAAGAGAAGACATACCTCTTGACGATAAAAACAGGGGACCGCTTTTGTAAACCTGCCAAGAACAATTTTTTATCATCAGCCAACTCCATCATTTTCTTCTTTAGAAAGTATATCAACCACAATCTCTAAATTTACCGAGCTAAGTATTTAGGCAAATATCAAATGCATGGAAATGAAAAACTGCTTTCCGTAAAGCTGCATAAAAGAGTGAACATTTAACCTGGAAACAGGTCACTCTCTTGTGTGGTCAAATTGAAGGACTAATTTTATATCTGATAAGCAGGTTACATTCCCAAAGGACACATCTCTATCACTAAACTGATACTCGTGAAATAGCATAGAAACAGTAATTTATCTAAAGTTTGTTAACAACTTACAAGATGAAACACTTATTCTCACGGGCTAGCCAGTTTTCGGACTAGTAATTGAAAAATAACTAGTATTTGTAAAGTCATTCAAAAATAACCACTATTTTGCTGAAACACAGAAAATTCTATAATAATATGCGGATTATGGAGTTCCTGCGTATAAACTTCCGGCATATTATGTTGGAACTCCAGCACACAAAAAGTTCGAGCATAATATGCTGGATTATGGAGCTACTGCATATAAATTTCCCGCATATTATGTTGGAACTCCAGCATATTATGAAATTCCAACACATTATGATGGAAGCTCATACGTAAAAAATTCGAACTCCAACATATTATGCTGGAATATTTATCATATTTTATCTTTACATGAAAAAGTGGCTAAATTTCGATTACTTTTGAAACGGTAATTATTTTTCAATTACCAGTTGTAAATCTAGCTATTTTTTATTTTTTTCCTCAGTGCCAGATTCATTGTTTACTTTTTCTATCCAGTATACATAGATTATACACAGTTATACAGATAGTATACATGAATTTTACTATTTTTAGTTTTAAGAAATTAGGTGGGCGGCTATTTGGGTTAATTCTTCAAAAAAGAAGATGACTTTACTGCAAATCTTAGCATACAAAGCATCGAGTTTGTTTATCAAATCTAAGTATGTCAATAAGCATTTTGACCCAAAAAGCCCAAGAAATTAAGAGGTATGTGAAAAGAGAAGTAGAGGGGATGGGGTCTTCTCTAATTCATGCACCATTACAATGCTAAAGCAATAAACTAAGTAACCTTATTTCCGCCACGAACATGATCATTGGCCCCAGGTGGTGGAGGTGTTTGAGTAACCCCTTCAACCTGATATAATCAAAGAAAAAACAAAAAGAATAATACAACAATGTAATACCAAGAAAATACCCAAATAAAAAGAGAGAATCACAAAACATAATAATGCAGACATTGAGATGAGAATTAGGAACCTTATTAGCATCAGCATTGCGATTAGTCATGGTTTAATTGCGCATAACATTCGTTAATCTTGATCAGCAACACCAATTCAAAAAAGTTCCTGCATTTAGGTACAATGAATCAAGATTCAGACCCATCAACAATGTAAGACAACATTGTCCAATAAAACGTTAAATACGAGATTATAATGCAATTTCTAGAAGTGGGGATCAGATAAAAATGTCACCTTTTCAATCAAAAACCAAAAAGAAATTCATAGTAAAAAAAAAACAAGAAAATGTTGTAAAAGGAAAGAGAGAAATCTTAGTGTTTGTTTCTTAGTTTGGAAAGGGGAGAAGATTGGGTAACGGAAAACCGAGAGTCAAGCAAGGAAGTTAGAGAGAGAGAGAGTTGATTGTGAAGAAATTGGTGCTTTCTCTCACTTCTTTCCTAAAATTGAGCTTTTCCTTTTTGCTCTTTCTTTCCATTCTTTTTCTTACACGTCGACCTTATGTCTCTCTTTCTTTATTTTTGCCATTTTCCTTACGTTCATATTTTTTCTTTTGGAGGGAAAAGAATAAACATATTTTGCCCCCTTTTTTGGTTAATACTAATTCTTACGTATTTGTTTAGCTCCTTTTTGCGTTAATATTTCTAGTTTTTTTTTTTCATCTTTCGAAAGAAAAAAACAGTTTTGGCTTGAATTAGAATCTTACACCTAAGTGATATGATAGAAGCGAGGTTACAATTATTGAATTCTAACTTTGGTTTTAAAAGTTTTACTTTATAACTTTGTATTTTTAATTGAAATTAAAAGCAGTCATCATAGTTTTATATAGTTAACTAACAATATTGCTTATCAGTTCGAAACATGTCATTGATTTTGATTTTATAAGCAATAGACTAATAACTTGATTATTGTTCTAACTTCTATAATGTTGTATTGCGTTATCAGTCACTATATTTATTTATTTTTTCATAATTAACTTGTCTTTATCATATTTTACCCTATTTCTTAGTTAATGCTATATTCATCATATTTTAATAGATTTTTCTTTATGAAAAAAAAGTTAATGGTTTCTTTTTGCTTTTGCACAAGTTATTATGAAATTACATTTACTATTTTCTTAGTCAATAAGCACAATTTCTAATAATAATTTGCAATTTCACATGGATCATTTTGCGGCAAGAACTAGTGTAGCATAGTAAATATTTAAAAGTTGCTCCTTATAATTAAGTTGCATAACCAACTTAACAATCTTTGGTTCAAAATGATCCAAACTTTCTTATGTGACAAACAATACAAACACACACATATAGATAAATAATAGTATTTTTTTTTTCGTTTTAAATTTGGATACAAGAAATTTTCAATTTCCCCTTAATTTGTTTGCATTTGTCATGTGATCGAGGTACACAAACTTAATGCAAATGGTGCAAAGTCATTTAAATATCCCAACTACATAATGTACATCAAGGAAAGCCAGTGTACCTAATTTAATTGGATTCACTTTAATTTCATCAGTTGTTTTCATTAGAGCTTTAAATGAACACAATAATGTTCTTTAATAGTGGTTATTTTCAATTATTTTATCATTTTTGTTATTTTTTCTTATTCCCTTCTTTAGTTGGTTGATGTTTGATCTAGTTATACCAATCTCTTTCTTTCTGGTAGGAAACATCAATCTTTTCTAGAAAAGCCAAAGATACAAAACTTGCATTAATATTTATTTTTTTAGTTAATCCAAACATTGAAATGGAAATAAAGAGGATGAAAGCTGGCCAATACCTACTACTTATAAGTAACGCGTTTCATATTTGACAAGGTTGGCCACACCATCTACTATTTCATTTTATTTCATATTTTTAGAAATCAAGTAGGATAATTCTAATAATTTTTTTTCTAGCTTTTAATGATTCCCCTGCAAAAAATGGTCATTTTTGCAATATATTAATAGATATGCAATTCGAGTACCTTTTCAAACTCCCAACCTCCAACTTGACCCTAATTATGCTGACATACTTTATTGTGGACATGAGTGCATGTATCAAATATCTTCTTTATTTCCTTTCTGCTATTATCATTATTATAGTTGGCAACAAATATCCTTATAATGCCTTATTTAAGAGTATGGTTAGTGGGAGCAAATTACTGCAATTTAAATCGTAATGTTATGAGTTTTAAATACTACTATATTTTTGGTCCATATGATTTGTCGTTTTTGACCAACTAAATTTATTTCGCAATATTTAACGTTTTAGAAAAAATAGAAATATTTAGTACTTTGTCCCCAAATTCACCCGTATATTGCTCTAATTAGTGAAATGTAAATTAAATAAAATGTTTGATAAAGGATAATTTAGATAAAAAATCTTATAATTAAGGCTTTAAATTTATTTCTTAAGAGGTGCACAAAAACCTTCAAAAACTAATAACGTAAACCGGAGATAGTAATAACTTATTTGAAAATTTTCAGTCTTATCTTTTGACTTCTTATTTATTGTTGTAAACTATGTGGACAAATCACTAAAATAATTGTGTAAAAAATAAATTAAAAAGTCAATTTCTTCGAAGAACGTCAATGATGCCTACGCCGTTGGTAGACCTTTTCCCTCTGATAGAGACATCAAATTCCTAAATCAATGCCTGAATAAAGGGTCATAATGCAATATGTAGAAAGTGAAAATCTTTGATATTTGTATCTCTTTCAGAAAAACAATATACCAAAAAGGGAAACAAGAAATTATCCAACTCAATAGAATTAATATTTCTGTTGTAATTTGTGCAAAATTCTTTATTTGATTAGATTTGAGACTCTTTTTTTTTTTCAATTAGGGAGAGAGTGTGAGAGGAAAGATAAGGAAATATACCAGTGAAAATTGAGCTTTGCATTACTAAAACAACAAACGAATTCATAAATGAGTTACCTCTTAACCTTTAAAACTAGAGATAATTAATAGTAACAATTACGTCACATTCTCAAATAAATAAATTGGGATAAACTAATAGCTTGTTTGGCCAAGCTTTTCCAAGCTGATTTTTTTTTCTAAAGTTGAAATATTTGGTCAAGCTTTAAGAAGAAAAAATGTGTTTTTGAGAAGAAGTATAAGCAGTTTTGGAGAAGCAGAAAAAAATAGTTTTTTCCTAGAATCACTTTTTTGAGAATCATTTTTGAGAAAAATACACTTAAAAAGCTTGGTCAAAATACTATTTGCTACTTAGAAGTATTTTTCAAATTAATTAGCCAAACACAAATTATTTTTTCTCGAAAAGTATTTTTGAAAAACCCACTTTTGAAAAAAAAAACACTTCTAAAATAAGCTGATTTTTCCAGTTTGGCCAAACAGGCTATATATATTACTCAAAATGCTAATTTTGTACATAAAATGGGAGATTCCTTCCCATTACCATATTAAAAAAAAAAAAAAGGAGATCTTTGATAATATATCTAGAAAAGGAGTAAAAATATTTTAAAAGAATGAATAAACTATACATGGTTTATTTTCCATGTAATCCGATAGAATTAGTCAAGGAACATGTAAGCTTGTTCGGACATCAAACTTCTCTATAACAGATATCCCCTATAATACTTCACTATAACGGGCAAATTTTTTTTTTTGAACCAATTAGTCATGTTATATTATAATACATATTTTTTATAACAGTACTTCGTTATTGCAACAAAAATAATATCTGAAACAAACAAAACTGCTATAAAAAAATAATTTATTTTCCATGTGAAAATCGTCATCAGGAAGAAATATAATGGCTTGTGGAAGGCTGCTCGTGAGAGCCAAGACAAGGAGGGACTGAGATCAAAGCCAAAGTGGAGGGACCTCTTCCTTTTTTTATGTCTAAAACATACACTTTTTTAGCAGCAAATGACATGGAAAAAGGTAAAAACAGAGACTCTGAAACTGGAAATAAGAAACAAATATCTTCTGCCACTTAGCACATGCGCAATAAATGGAACTCCTAGTAAGAAATTTTGCTTTGTTGTTAGGAACTAAGCACGTGCATAACATAAAATTGTGGGCAAAAAGTGGCATTGTCCTATCAAATTCCTTTTCCCACATTTTGACAAACCATAAGAAGAGCTCATTTGAACATGGGCTTAGTTATGTACACATTATGCAATGTTTGGTTACCTTTTTTATACTTCTATAAAATTCAACCATCATAAACAATAAAAGAAAAAATAAAAATATTATGATTAATAACACATGAATTTTAAATAATTAAAATGACCAAGATAACCTTCGTAAATTAAATAATTTTTAAGGTGAAAAAACATATATTTTAATCCATAAATTACAATTACTCTATTATAATCCCTATTTTATAATTGAAAAATGATACTGTATAGCCGCTCTCAAAATAATAGTCGAAAAAATATATATTTTTCGTATATTTTTTGTATATATATATATATATATATATATATATATATATATACATGTTGTATGTTATATACAAAAATTATACAAATTTTATACACTTTTTCGGCTACCAAATGTAAATAGTTTCTGGCACGGGCTAAAAGTAATAATACCCCTTTTATAATTCTTACGTTATTAATATTGCAATTTATGCATTATTAGTTCATGTATAACTTGACTTTAAATCAAACACCTTTGTCATACTAACAAAAATAATTTTAGTATAAACTAAAATTTCACATTTATATATTATTCAATAAGTTGCACAAGAAAAATTAATCGCCACATGACTAATACAGTATTTGGTTTAACCTTAAAAAATCCCGCATTTGTAATACTCACATAAGATATGCGCAAATTTGTGTATTATGTTGTGTGAAGTAAAACATCATAAATACGTGTATTAACATTATATATATATATATATATATATATATATATATATATATATATATATATATATATATATATATATATATATATATATATATATAAAGACCAAAAAACCATTAAAGTAATCAATCCACACTAAGTGGGAGTTTGGACATAAGAATTGTAAAATTTCAAAATAGGGGGAAAAAAATTTCAAGTGAAAATGGTATTTGAAATTTAGTGTTGTGTTTAGACATGAATATAAATTTGGGTTATTTTTTGAAGTTTTGTGAGTGATTTGAGTGAAAATTTTGAAAAACAGCTTTTTGGAGTTTTTCAAATTTTCGAAAATTTTCAAAATGTATCTTCAAGTGAAAATTGAAAATTTTATAAACAAATGTTGATTTCGAAAAAAAATAATTTTTTTTTAAAAAAGAAAAAATTTCTTATGTCCAAACGGGCTCTAAACAAACTCTGCACTATATTCACCGCAGAACAATTCTTACACTATTAACCATCGCATAAACATTCACTGCATAACAAATTCTTGAACCAAACAATCATTTACGATATAAAATATATTTATGCAATTAGTGTAAGTTAACTTATCATATCACGTAAATCTTTTTGCAGGGTAAGTGCATAGCTAAACTCTTTGAACATATGAAAAGAATGAATATGATAGCAAAATAATGACAAAAAAAGAAGCACGATTTATTACATAATTTGGTTGGTGAAAAGGTTAGCATGAAAAAGGAAATTAATCCCAGTGCGATCTTGATCCTTTTAGATTAGAGGAGAATAAAAGATTGATAAGAGAAAATGAATCATAAATGAGTATAATGATAAAAAGAAAGCAAGATTTATTAGTAAATTGTTTGGATGTTGAATTAATAAAGGTAAGCACCAAAAAAGGAAATTATTCCCAATTTTCTGTCTCAATCCTTTAGATTTGAGAAAAATGATTTCTCTTGTGTAGGTGCTTTCATCTTTTCTATGCAAACCAAACAAAGGAAATGTACATCTAAAAGTTATCTCCTTTTTTTTTGGTTCCTTTTTAAATGAATAGAGGGAACGAGAAATGAATAAATGATAAAGAAAAAAATTATTTTCTTGTTTGGTTATTTTGTTAAAATAAAAGGATAAAGGAAAATTTTTATCATTAAAGTTGTTCACATTTTAGGAATTTTGCTCTATCACTTTCTAGACAAAAGCATGAGCTCACCTTATGTTATTCCCCTTACAAAGTTGAAATCAGAGACGATTGACACATATAACGTATAATTTGTCTTTGTTGCAGCATATTGAAACGCTATAAAATAGTGTGTAATTTCAGATCATGTGCTAGTTGTTTATTTTGTTACTTTTGTTTTTTTTCTTCGAAAGCACGTGAATGAGATATCTGCATAGAATGTGCAAAGATTTAAAGTTGACAAGTCATCTAAACACACGACTTCTGTCTGTTTGTTTTCACACCCAAATTCTGGTTTATTTCGGCCACATAAACAACGGTAAGAATTTATTAGCATCCGATATTAACATCAAAATCAAGTAATTTTATTTTACCAGTTAAAAATTAATGTAACGAATACTTATTTTGCATTCATTTGTTTGGTATAAAATATGAGCATAAGTAACCTTTATTGATAAAGAGACCAGTGATGGCTTGAATATGGAGCTTCTCAAAAAGTCACTAAACTAATAAAAATTATTCAGCAAAGTATCAAGGGTGTATCAGCTCCTGTAGTTAGCCAACTTAATCATAATTAGAATGATAGTTATTAGTAAAGTTCGTACATCTGTCATAATTAGTCGGTTAGATTAGTTGTATAAATATACACAGTAGCCTTCCATTTGCACTGTACAGAACATAACAAAATAAAATTTTCTCTCAACTGCTTCTTCTCTCCTCTCTTCGACACTGATTTCTTCTCTCTAGCTGCATGTCAATGGTGAATTCATCATGGTATCAGAGAAGTTAATTGAGTGATTCTAGGGGATTTTTCGTGCAATTGAAGAAAAATTCGAGATAATCTACTCAAATCTAGAAATTTTGAGCCCTAATTCTACACATTTCTATGGCGATTCCTGAAAATTCAACGAATACTGGGAATAATGGAGCTGGAACGAGTAATGGAGTTGTCGCTAGCTCCGTCGTTCTCGATCACAACCATCCTCTTTATCTATATCCCTCTGATGGTCTAGGATCGATGCTGGTGGGACTCATTTTGACACGAATAGAGAACTACTCTCTTTGGAGTCGTGCGATGAAGGTTGCACTATTAGGTAAGAATAAATTGTGTTTAGTTGATGGATCGACATCAAAGGAAGATTTCGGTTCTGATTTGGCGAGTCAATGGGATCGATGTAATGCGATTGTGACTTCATGGTAATTGGTAACAGGAGTGTTATTTTCTTCTAATGCACAGAAGGTCTGGGCTGCCTTCAAGGAGCGATTTGACAAAGTGAATGGATCAAGACTGTATTACTTGCACAAGAAAATATTCACCCTAACACAGGAGATTTTGTCAGTGTCAACTTATTTCACAAAGCTCAAAGATCTCTGGGCAGAGTATGACTCAATACTGCCACCTCCTCCATCAGCCACTGAGTATATTGATCAATTGAAATATCAGCGGCTGCTACAATTTTTGATGGGATTGAATGACAATTTTGAACAAGCAAGGAGCTAAATCCTATTGATACCGACCTTACCATCTATTAATAAGGCTTATGCTATGGTAGTTCAAGATGAAAGGAGGAAAATGATTGCTGGTGGTACCTATGGGCAAACTGGGTATATTGATCCTACTGCCTTGTTCACTGCTCATTCAACAACCAGACCAAGGAGAAATTATAACTTAGAATGTGATTTTTACCATTTGAAATGTCATACTAGAAATGAATGTTACAAACTAATGAAGTGTGAATTTTGTAATAAGACAGGGCATCTAAAGGAGAATTGTTACAAGATTGTTGGATATCCATCTGACTTCAAGCAGAAGAGGAAAGTGAATGCAGTCATAGTTTATACAATCGGACAACAAGGGTTGAGAACTTCACTAGTTGCACATCATCCAAGCAACAATGCCGAACCTGCTCAATTCTTCACTAAGGAGCAGTACAACCAGCTGTTATAATTGCTGAATAAAAATTCCATTGGAGAAGCAAGTGCCAACATGGCAGATAAATGTTTTTATAGTAATGTAGCATTATGTGAAAACTTAGAACTTTGTAAGTGGATAATTGATACTGGTGCTACTAACCATATTACTGGTGACAAAAGTTTGCTGAAAAATGAAACATCAGTAGGGAAAACAGGGCAAGTTCAACTACCTACCGGAGATTCAGCAACAATTTCTCATATGGGAGAATGTCATCTTACATGAGGTGATGCACTGAAAGATGTGCTTTGTGTACCAACTTTTATATTAAATCTCCTGTCAGTTTCAAAAGTGACAAAGGATCTCAAATGTAGTGTTACCTTCTTTCCTCAATGTTTTGTGTTTGGGGACCTCTTGTTTGAGAGGGTGGAGGAGATTGGTAAATAGGAGTAAGGTTTATACATTCTGTCAGCAGCATTATGGAAGAAAATAAATAGAGCCTTTGCAGTAACTAGTAAAGCAAGCATGGATATATGGCATAGAAGAACTAGGCATGTTCCCATTCAAGTTCTCAGGAAGATTCCTATTCTACAAGACTGTAGTGGTAGTTTACCTAATAGTCAATTGTCTAAATGTGAAATTTGTCCTTTAGCTCGACAAACTAGAGTGCCATTTCCAACTAACACTATCGAAGTTTACATAACTTTGATTTGATTCATATGGATGTATGAGGACCTTATAAAGTTGCTACTCATAATAGAATGAGATACTTTCTCACATTGGCTGATGACTTTTCTATGTGGACTTGGGTGTTTCTCATCAGACTTAAGTCTGATGTTATTTTCCTACTTAAGAACTCCATTGCTATGGTTAAGACACAGTTTGGCCAACAAACTAAAGTGTTTAGATCAGACAGTGGTAATGAATTTTTTAATAGTGCTTGCAAAGACTTATTTCAACTACATGGAATTGTCCATCAAAGTTCTTGTCCTTATACTCCTCAACAGAATGGAGTTGTGGAAAGACGACATAGACGCATACTTGAGACTGCTCGGGCAATCAGATTTCAAGGTCATTTACCTATCAGATATTTGGGGCATTGTATTGACACTGTTGTCTACATCATTAACAAGATTCCTTCTTCTGTTTTAGCACATAAATCACCCTATGAATTGCTCCTTGGTAAGCCACCTTCACTGACACACTTAAAAGTCATTGGTTGTCTATGCTTTGCTACTAATTTGACAAGCCATGATAAATTTGTACCTCGAGCTGTGAGGTCAACTTTACTTGGATATGCTGCACATCAGAAAAGTTACAGATTGATGGGCTTGAAAAATAGAGTGTTCTTTATCAGTCGAGATGTAGTCTTCTATGAAGACATGTTTCCCTTTCATACAACTGAAAGTACATCAGAATCACTCTTCCTAGATATATCCCCAGTGCCAAGACATGATTTTGTTATGGAACCAGGTGCAGCGGATAGTTCTGTTCTTATCACAAACTCACATAGTCATCATAATACACCAAGTGTTCTATGTTCTCCTATTACAACTTTTGCTCCCTTATTTGAGTGGGACATTCCTTCTTCTGCTGAGCATAATAATGTTGATATTCCAACTGTTTCTCCTGCGATTCCTCCTGTTGAGGAAACAAGGAAGTTAACTAGAGTATCTAAGCCTCCCATATGGCTTAATGACTATATTAGACCCGACAAGTTAAAGTTTGTAAGCTGCTGCAAATATCCCATTTCAACAGTTATTGGAAATGAAGCAATTTCTCCAAACTATCAAAGCTACCTGGCTAGCTTTTCTGTTGAGGTAGAACCTACAACATATTCAGAGGTTATCAAAGACAAGAGATGGATAGAAGCAATGCAAACAGAAATTAAAGCACTAGAGGATAACAAAACTTGGGAATTGGTTTCTTTGCCACAAGGACAGAAGGTCATAAGATGCAAATGGATCTATAAAATCAAATACAGGGCATCAGGGGAGGTAGAAAGGTTCAAAGCTCGATTAGTAGCTAAAGGGTATAATCAAAGGGAAGGCCCATACTATTAAGAAACTTTTTCCCCTATGGTGAAAATGGTTACTGTTAGGAGTGTGTTATCTCTTGCAACCTCAAGGCATTGGTCCATCCATCATATGGATGTCTATAATGCTTTTTTTTTTGCAAGGTGATTCCATTTAGGAGGTGTACATGACAATTTCTCAAGGCTTCAATGGATCCAATGATAAGCCTACAGTTTGTAAACTACTCAAGTCCCTTTATAGGCTTAAGCAGGCATATAGACAATGGAATCTCAAGTTAATTTCAGCCTTAGTGGATGTTGGTTTTCAGCAGAGCCATTTGGATTATTCCTTATTCATCAAAAGAATAGCAAATCACATGGTGGTAGTCTTAGTCTATGTTGATGATCTTCTTATTACTGGTGATAGTCTTGTATTGATTCAACAGACTAAGGATGATTTGCAAGACTCATTCAAGATCAAGGATTTAGGAGAGCTTAAGTACTTCTTAGGCAAAGAATTTTCCATAAATGGAGATGGTATATTGATGCATCAACACAAGTATGCTATGTGTAAGCATATAATTTTTGACCCGCGCAACTTTTAAGAGCAATATTTCAAAAATATTTATTTATTTTTATTTTTAATAGGATTTCAATCAACTTTTAGTTTTAATTTTAAAACATAAGTTTGAAAATACAAAAATAGTTTTATTTTTCTATTTAATACAGGTATTAGGTATTTTTAGAAAGATATCACTTTTAACCCATTTTTATTTTAGTATAATTCTTGAAAATACCAAAAAATAGTTTCATGTCATAATATAGATGTTTTAATTAATTAGGATTGATTTTACATTTTTATGGTATGATATTTTAGGAAAAGAAATTAATATTTTAGCTTTATAGAATTAAAGGGCCACTTTTAAAGGCAAATTTGGTCCAAACTTGAGCCCAAATTCTGGCAGCCCACTCCTCCCTCAAGCCCATACCCGCTCCCCATTTGATATTAGACCTAACCTAATTCCAAAATTCCTAAGCTAAGAGAGAGGGGTGGACGCTAAAAAAATAAAAATAATTGATCTCCATCGTTACTCTCTTTCAGAAGAGAGAACGAGCGGCAGCCGCAAAAAAGGCAAAAAAAAAGAGGCAAAAAACAAACGATCCTCCTATTCTCTATAATTCTGTTTTCTTCTCTCTGCCGTGAGCTCCATATAGAAGGGACATGAAAATTTTGCCATAAACTGAGTAAAAAACGCAGCCATCACACTCTATTTTTAGCCATCAAAAACAGCCATGAAAGCTACTCTTTTCCCTCCATTGAAGCAACCTTTAAACTCCACCAAAAACTAGTGAAAACTAGCTTCAAAATCACCGGCCTAACTCCGACAAACCACCACCGTCCACCTCTGTTTTTCGTCGGCAAACGAAACTCCGTTTCATCCATAGAAATATTTTCTCCTATTGTGGGAATGGAATTCATTTGAGGGGTCAGTAATCGTCCAAAACTCGAAGTCGCCGTCGAGTTCGTCGTTGAGAAACTTTCTTCAGTTGAGGTTGCCGGAGCTCAGGTCGTGGTCCCTTTTTCGGCTGAAATTTTATTGCCGATTTCTAAGCTTTGATCTATCGGTCAGTCATTCTGTTCGAATTTCTTTGATTTGGAGTTTTATCCCATTAATATTGAAAGAACGTTTTCAGATATGTTAGTACGCTTGAATTTGCTAGTTAGATTTTTTTTTTCAGTACTAATTTTAGTGTTCTGTTTTCATTTTTTATATTATGTCTCTGTGTTAGAGTATAAAATGTACAGGTTTCTCGTTTTGCCCTTTTTATTTGCTTTTCTGCATTTTGATTATAGAAGGTTTTGTGGAGCATAATATAACTTTCTTTCCCTCAAATGTTTAAAAATCAACACTTTCAATTGAGACAAGAGGTATAAGATACCTTTTGAATATTGCTTATATTTTTACTACACGTATTTCAGTGGGTTTAAAATATTTTTGAAAATAATTGAACAAAAATCTTAAGCTAAATTAACATAAATATCCTATTCTAGTAAGCATTGAAGTGTCTGCATATCTCATAAATGCTCAAAAGGGAGCAGCTGCGTGTGTTTGCGTATTATGTAGTCTTATGAGTCCTTCCATAAATAAGTGGCAAATTGCCTAAAGTGTTAGGAAGCAATTAAACAAATTATGAACACGCGTTAGTTGCTTTAAGCGTTATTAATAATAACTCATCGTGACTATGGGTACGGTTCCCGTGGCATGGTCACAATACGTAAATTTTATTCGGGTGTGCATTTCATGTGACCCGACCACAACTTCTAATAATAATAAAAATAAACATGTTGTAAGTCGCGGGTGCATTTCACGTGACGCGATTTACAATGTGTACAAAAACAAACGAGTGTGCTACATCGCGACTTGTTCAAATGAATTCCATAAATACTAAAAGCGGTTTTTAAAAGTAAAAATGCACAGTAGGTTTCAAATATGTAATAAATCAGATAATTAGGTCAATCATTAATAGTTGAGCGACCGTGCTAAAACTACAGAACTCGGGAGTGCCTCACACCTTCTTCCGGATTAACAGAATTTCTTACCCGGTCTTTTGTATTCGCAGACCGTAATGATAGAGTCAATTTCCTCGATTTGGGATTTAAAATACACTGGTGACTTGGGACACCATAAATTATTCCAAGTGGCGACTCTGAATAAATAAATAATCCCATTTCGATTAATGTCACTTTAATTGAAAAAACTTCCCTATCCCCTATCCCCCGAAAAAAATGAGGTGTGACACTATGGAGTTTATTGTTGAGTTGAGACTCTCAGGTTCCAAACCTGTGGACTGCCCCATAGAACCCAATCTCAAGCTAATCACTGCTGAATTTGATGCTCATACATGATCCTCTGCTGATGTTTTGCTGGCTGATCCTGGCCCGTATCAAAGGCTCTTGGGGAAGCTGCTTTATCTGACCATCACAGGGCCATACATTTCTTTTGCTGTTCAGAGTCTCAGCCAATTTATACACAGTCCTAAAATTTCTCATATGGAAGCTGTTCTCAGGGTGGTCAGATATATCAAGACTAGTCTAGGATTAGGGCTCTTCTTTACTGCCCATTGTTCTGAGTCACTTTCAGCATTTTGCGATGCAGATTGGGTTGCATGTCCTAATACGCGCAAGTCAGTTACAGGATATTTTGTTAAGCTTGGTACTTCCTTGATCTCTTGGAAATCTAAAAAGAAATCTACCATTTCTAGAAGCTCAGCTGAAGCAGAATATCGCAGCCTCGCTTCAACTGTCGCTGAGGTTGTGTGGATTCTTGGTTTACTCAAGGAGCTGGGGCTCGAGCATCAGTCTCCTGTGCCTATCTACTGTGATAGCAAGTCAGCTCTTGCCATTGCTGCCAATCCTGTTTTTCATAAACACACGAAGCATATTGATATTGATTGCCATTTTATCCGTGAGAAGATTCAATAGTGCCTCATTTCCACTCTTTACTGTGCTACAACAGAGCAAGAGGTTGACCTTCTTACTAAGGGGCTTGGTCAACCTCAACATGAATATTTGATGTCCAAGCTAGAACTTCTGAACATCTTTCTCAGTCCTAGCTTGAGGATGAGGGGGGGTGTCAAGGATGTATCAGCTCACGTAGTTAGCTAACTTAACCATAGTTAGAATGATAGTTATTAGTAGAGTTAGTACAACAGTCATAATTAGTCGGTTAGATTAGTTGTATAAATGTACACAGTAGCCTTTCATTTGCACTGTATAGAACATAACAAAATAAAATTTTCTCTCAACTGCTTCTTCTCTTCTCTCTTCGACACTGATTTCTTCTCTCTAGCTCCATGTCAATGGTGAATTCATCACAAAGTCACTTTATTTTGTTTTATAACTAGAAAGTCTATTATATTTTGGCCATTGTAACTCAAAATTCACTCTACACTTTTAAGGCATATTAAAATATTACTTTCATATTTCTTTTCAATCCAACCATTAAAAAAATAAAAAACAACCAGTTAGACCATGATTCGACCCACTTTACCTAATTTTTGGGACGAAGTGTACCAATAGCCATTTTTAAGCCTACTATTTAAAATATATTCATAATTTATAATTCATTTAAATATTAGTCAATTCGCCCAAACTTTAGGACTAAATATCAAAATGAATTTTTGAGCTGCTAATTTGAAATTCAGGACTTAGTGTTCTAAATGTTTGAGCTTCTAATTTGAAATTCAGGACTAAGTGTCAGGAATTTCTGAACCGCTAATTTGAAATCTTAGTCCTGAATTTTTTGAACGGCTAATTTAAAATTCAAGTCATAAGATTCGAATTTTTGGATGCAATTTTCGAACTTTAGGACACGATGAAGTTTGAATGAATTTACTAATCTTTAAATACATTATAAACTGTGAATGTATTTTAAAAGATATGCTAAAAAATGACTTCGTGATATCATTTCCACCTAATTTGTTTTACCAAAAAAAACGTTCAGAGGCCACACTCCTCTCTCTATTGGATGATTTAGGGCTTATCTCAATTAGTCCATATGTCCACCTTTGAACATGGATTGTGATTGTGAAACGAGTAGAAAAACCAAGAAATCTCAAAGAAAGGGCTCAATTTCGTCCCAACAGTCATTATTTAATAAAGAAAGGGACCAAATTTTCACATTTAATATGTTTTTCAGCACTCTTATTGTCTGATTTTGTACAAGTTTACACGGGTTGCAACATTTTCTTCGAATTCTAAAATAGAAAAAGTAGATCTTTAACCGAATTAATAGGATCTTTTCTTGAAGAGGTAACTGCAGGAACTTAGACTACCAAACGTCGTTCATTTGAACAAAATATGAAAGTTAATTTAGGCTTACTGATGAGCCAAGAAACTATCATTTTGTCTTTTAAACCTAAGAATTTATAATCAAGTGAAAAGAAGATTAGAAAATGAAACTAGTTCATATACTTAAGTGAAATAGTTGCTTTCCTTCACTGTGGCAGATGGCCTTTAATTTGAATATGTCCTTGTATTAAACATTGTGTGTTGGTATGATGTATATCTATATTTATATTAAAAGCACGAAGGCCTTTAGCGAAATGTCGTTTGTTTTTTTTTACTCTTAAAATTTGATTTTATATTGGACAAAACTGTCATATAATTATATTTTTTAATATTTAGATCTTGAAAGCTACTATATATTTTATTATTAAAAATATTCCTTATTTAAACGAAATGCGTTGGAAGTCCTAAATTTTTGGACATTACAATCTATTAGGAGCAGAAATGGGAAACAGGTAAGGAGGAAAAAAACACAATCTATTTAGATTTTTCTTTATTATTTTTTGAGCCAAGAGTATTATTTTTGTTCTATAATATACAAATATTATTAATTCTTCCGTTATATTACTTTGGACTAACGCCTTTTGAGTTATTATATTTTCATACTTTTAATACAAATAAGTACAATAAACTAAGAAGCTTTTAGACGGTTTTAATATGCAAACTAAGTAGCTTTTAGACAATTTCAATAAGTTCCACACAAAAAGTTTAAGTAAAAAAGATACCGTTACTGATTCAAACTAAGGACTTTTATCAACAAGTAAATAAATTGGACAACTTCTTTTTACCTTTCAAAAAATAAATTATATCAAACAAAATTAGCATTTAATTTTTTTATAATATTTATGACTTTAAAATCAACAAATATTTTGATTATTAATTTTTTTTTATTTGAACTATGTAAGAAGTTCTAAATATTTAGGAGTTTGAATTCAATTAAGATTCTTTATCTTGTATAAAATCTTTCCTTATTTGAAATATGTAATATAACTATAATATATACCTTCCATGTTATTTCTCCTAAATTAAAACAAAAGAACTCGGGTTTACAAGAATTATTTATGTTTTACCTTATTATCTTTTTAGTTCTACGGGTAGAGAGGTTGTTGAATCCATAATTGGTTGAAGCATTTTTTTTTTTGACAAAATATCCAACATTCAATATGACGTTGGGATATCATCTTGTAGAGCTTCGAATATTTTTTCTAGAGTACTACATGAATTTCCTGTCTTCTAAAGCTATAAAATTTGTGCAGGAATCTCGCTTTAGTATATCTATTAGAAAAGCCTATGGTGTTTTCAACCAAAGCAGTAAGTTGTTATTCACATTCTTATTGCATGTATGCTTATATATTTGCATATTTTATTATCTTTAATCGTGCGTATATTATGTATTTCATTAAATTTTGATTTTCTTGATGGAATTAGATTCCTGATAAACACGGTGATGATTGATGCATTATTAGTACTATTCCATTTATTCTTGATATTTTTTTATCTTCAACATTAGAATCAATATTCTTTTCAAATGAACTTTTTTGGGTTGAGGATTTCATATCACTTTGGCTGTTCATTGTAAGGGCGTAAATATTATGACGAGGTTACTCATTTATCACACAGATAATCTTCTCAAAATTTGACCTCATAAACTGAGTCTTTTTAGGACAATAAATACTAATGTTATATTTATATGTACTTTTTTCAAATAAAATTGTAAGGTTGGGTTCTTATTAAATAGTGATAAAACAAAAAGAGATGCATAACCAACGACTTTGAGCTTGTGATTTTTGTACATACCGGCTTCTTGATTCTTGATTTTCTGTCGTTTAATAATTTAGTTATTTAATCATGTATAGTTTAGGACCAGAATTTCTTTTATGGTGCTTGATTTGGACTTTATAATTAATTAGTTCTACTTCGTTCTTTTTGCTTAAGTTATTGTACGTGTTCCCTGTATCAATAAGTATAAACTTTTCAAAAATCACACAAATAAATAAATATTGTTGTATCAAACATGTATGAATTATAAAATAAAATTTTGTAAAAAATTACATTTCTTAAACATAAATTATATATTTTTTGTTTCAAAGAACAATGTAAACCACTTCTACGCCAAATCTATGCTCAGTCTGAAAATTATTATTGTTATCTATAAAAACAAGAGACAATAAATATTATAGAACTATTTGAAATATATTTTAAAAAGATGTTATGAAAATTTTTGTATGATGGTTGAAGGAAAGGAAGAAAAGTAGAAAATTGTTATTCTTATTGGCGTTTTTTTTTCTAGAAAAAATGAAAATCGAGTTCAAAAATTTTGATTACTCACATATAAAATCTTTTCTTCACGAAACTGATCAATATGTTCGAATAATAAAATAAAAGGAATTTTGGCACTTAATCCATCGGAAGACTTATGCGAGACAAAGGTTCTTCCTTTATTAGTAAGTGAAAAAGAATATTCATCGCTTTCGACTCACACTTTTTTTCTTTAATTTTCAGTTTACAACTCAAAGATATTATGTGTGATTTTTTAAAATTTTATTTTTATTGATAAGGTACACGCGCAACGCGCGTACCCTAAGACTAGTATAAAAAAAATATTCTCCTTTGTAAGTTCTCTTAGAGGACTGTTCAAGAGTAGTAAGGCATTTAATAAGTGTAATGTGAAGGAAATGCTTCGAAAAAACATTGAATTTTTTACTTTGACTGTGTAAATATTTTTTAATTATATCATGTCATTTAAAAATAATTACATGTAACTACTCATAATAAGAGGTTAAATTAGTAATCTAAAGAATAAGACAAGTAATCTTCATTAACATGTTGAATTACACTAATGGTATAAATATTTAATTACACTATAAAAGGTTTATGTTAAACAATGCGAACCTCAAAAAGTTCATAAGAAATAAGGTCCCATTCAATAAGCATATGGGATCTTGTAATTGTTTTCACCTAGACTAGAAATGTCGCCGGATAAAATGTTTCTCTTCATTCTCTCTAACTTTCTGACTACCTACATCTTCCACCTCGCCTCGTTTTTACGATCAACAATCAATGAACCGTAACTAACGATGTCTACTCATCATCCTGTCTATCCTCTTCCATCAACGGACCCACCAAATCCTCATACTATGCAAATAGACAGCTCTAACTCCTAATCACCACTAAAATCATACCTACATACACTTACTTCCAATTCAAACATCCCTGCGTACACATCAACCTCACAACCGATACATGATAAAATAGATCTTACAAATGAAATTTCTAACTCAGACGAATTAGACACCTTCATCCCATTAACAAAAAATGATAAATCTCGTCTATACTCTCCCTGGAAAAACTCAGTCATAGTCAAGGTTTTTGGTAAGACAGTGGGTCATCAATTATTAAAAACCAAACTTACTAACTTATGGAAACCTACTAAGGAACTTCCTCTCATAGACCTGGGGTCAAATTTTTTCCTTATTAAGTTTCATTATGAGGAAAATATATTCAAAGCTTTATACCAAGGACCTTGGTACATTTTAAATCATTTTCTCTCTGTCCGACGTAGCGAGCCTAAATTCATTGCTTCAAGCACACAACTAACATATGTTGCACTATGGGTACGTCTTTCAGAACTCCCAACTAAATTCTATGACCTTGAAATACTTCAAAGGGTGGGAAACAAAATAAGACAACTCTTAAAAGTCGATACTTATACATCGATAACTACAAGAAGCAGGTATGCCCGTATTTGTATCGAGGTACCTATTGAGAAGCCCCTCAAAACATATGTTCATATAGGAACCCACAAACAAGTTCTACTCTATAAAAGTTTAAATCTATTATGCACCAAATGTGACAGATTTGGTCACGCCAACTGGAATTGCCAATTAACCCTAACTCCACCACTAAACTCCCTTCCAACCTCATCCATGAACCCACCCACCTCACCCTCTCCAGTCATAAACCCAGAGTCAGAATGGAAAACCGTTACATTTACGAAAAAATCAAATACTAAACATATGGGACACATCAATGGATGATTATCATCGACGTTCCACGACTTCCTGCCACTACTTACTGCCCAACACTAACGCAGGGGAAGGCGGCAACCACGTCAGGACCTCAGGTAAGGCCATGTAATGTTTCTAACCCTAATTTTAGTCACTCATAGGCTCACCCCAATATTTCACAATGTACTCCTACTAGGCCACCTCCACTGACAACAAATAACCCCTTCTCCTACTTAGAAGGTTTAGACACTCCTACTGAGGAACACACTCGTGGGCCTAGAAGCCCACAATTACCCACAAACAAATTGTCGGACTCAACCGAGGCCCTATGCGTAACAATCCAACAAGCAAGTCTAATGTATACAAACACATTTGTTCTATCCACTACCCTAAAACATACTGAACTGGGGAAAGATCCACATGCTATGGATCTCACTCCCCCAGGCATATACACCCCCATTACTTCTACCAAAGCCCATGCACAGATGGACACTTGATAAGTAGAGATTTTGACTACTTATTTTCTCTCTTTTACTTATGTTTTAGCTCAAAAATGCTTAAAGGTATTCCCGGGAACTAATGAAATATGCTTTCTAGCAGGAATATTAGGAAACGAGCCAAAGAAATGAAAATCAACTAAGAAGGAGTAAAAATTGGACAAGAACCAAAACAAGACAAAATGGACCAAAGTGCGAACCGCACAATACTGTGTACGGACGCAGACTCTGAAGAGCCACAGTCAGAATTCCTTCACAAAGTGCGGACCGCACAATTATTGTGCGGCCTCAGAAGACAAGGTTCAGAGAGATGTGTTTTGGGGAACTAAAGATGTGCGGACCGCACTATTATTATGCGGCCGCAGAAGGCAAAAGTGCGGCCGCACTCATAAATGTGCGGTCCGCAGAAATTTTTCATGTCCAACCCAAGATCAAGAGTACAACCGCACTCAGAAATGTACTGTCCGCACAATCAGAGGAAGTGCGGCCACACCCCAGATTTATGTGGCCGCAGAATACCACCCTATCAAGTCAGCTTCAAAGTGCGGACCGCACACAGAATTATGCGATCGCACAACCTCCGCAGGGGCAATTTTGTCCGATAATTTTAGCTTAGTATAGATAGATCTTTTTATCATTTTTAGGTTAAGTTTGAACACATAAGAATAGATAGCCGTTTTTCTTTACTGTTTTGGGTAGCTTTGTAATAGTTTATCATTTTAACATTAGATTTTCTTCCCTTAATCATCTATTATGAGTTTTATCTTAGTTTCTTCTTTAATTTCTTCATTTCATATGAGTAGCTAAACTCTTAGCTAGGGTTGTGACCCAACCCTAGTATGGGTATCTAAGCGGTGATTGATTTAGGGCTTATTTATGATTGGGTATATGATATTTAGCCTAGTTCTTGCTTGAATTTAAGAATTGATGGTTGCAAACATTGATTCATGCATAATTGACTAAGTCTCTACTTGAGAAAGAGAGACTAAGTCTAGGAAAACTTGGCTAACAAAATATTGGGGTGAACTCGAAAAATTGATAGCCCCAATTAAATGGTCGAATCCAGAGATAGTAAGACTTGACTTGAGCATCTATCACTTGTTTCGTGAGATACCCATTTGGACTTGAGAAAGCCAAATTGGAATAAAATCACTCAAACTACCGAGAGGTATAGAGTGAGTAATCGCGTGTGATTGCTATACTGTATCCCGACCAACCAAACATGCCCTAAAGCTCTCAATCCGGTAGGTAACCAACTAGGCAGAAGTTACAACTCTAAATCTTTTATAACCTGAAAAACAACAATACCAAAAACATTGTCCCTTAGATTTACAATTACAAGCATTAGCATAAAAAATTAGAAGTAGAAAAGAAACAACCGAATATGTGGAAGTGCAATCTTGGGCACGTCATATACTTAGACTAGGTATATACCTAATCCAACATAAAGCTCTTTGTGGAATCGACCCCGACTTGCGTTGGGTATTTATAATTGCATCGACCACATCACAATCCCAATCAGTGGTGTGAGTTTGGGCGACATCAATTTTTGGCGTCATTGCCCGGGAGCTATATTTGATTTTGTGTGTGATTTGTCTTCTTTTCCTTCCAGGTTACTAACCTTTTTTTGAATCGATTGTAGATACAAAAATGGCTCTCAACAATGATCCTCTCGGAAATATGCCTTTGGGGGATGTGGACGTGGAAGATGACCCTGTTGAGGGGGTTCCTCTTGAGCCTCAAGCAAATAGACGAGGTCGACCGCCTCAAGATAACATTCCCGTTCCACCCCTAAATCCACCAAGAGCAGCTTCACACCGGGTGTTGCCGAATGAAGGGTATGCAAGTGCCATAGTCCCGTCCCGCATTAGGGTGGGAAACTTTCAAATCACAAATGTTATGCTCACATTGCTTGAGCAACGGGGATTCTTCACCGTAGCTCCGAATCAAAATGCGTACAAACACTTGAAAGGATTTGTGAACACTTGCTGGGGGAGTAAATAGACCAACATTTTCGAGGATGCTCTAAGGCTGAGGCTATTTCCCTTCTCTCTATGGGGGAAAGCTTGGACTTGTTAGAAAGATTGCCAAACCATTCTATCCATACATGGGACGAATTGGCGGAAAAATTCATTGCCAAGTTCTTTTCTCCCGGATATATGGCTACTCTTAGAGATGAGATTCTAGCATTCAAACAAGAATCCAATGAGCCTTTGCATGAGATATGGGAAAGGTACCACACTATGGTGAAAGAGTGACTGAATAATGACATGACTGAGGCTATGATTCAACAAACCTTCTACAGGGGGATCAATACTACCAATCAATGTATGGTCAACTAATTTGCCGGTGGAAATTTCATGACAACACCATATGCCGAAGCTTGTGAAATCTTAGATGAAACGGCGGATACTTCATTAGCATGGCAAAGTAGAGCAAATATTCCTTTAGGTAATCCAAATGTGATTCACCTACACAAAGAATTGCATGATCATGGGCAAGTAATTGCCGAGTTGACCACTATAATGAATCAATTGGCTAAAGCTCAACTTCAACAGGTTCAAGGTCCTAAGCAAGTAAATGCAATGGAATGTGTCAATATGATGGTGAACAAGCGAAGGCAAAAGGGTCAACAAGTGTAAAACCGTGTGGAACAATTTGTGCAAGATGATACTGGGTTTGACCAAGACGAATCATACAATGAACAAGAGGAAAAAATGCAATATGTGAATAACTACCAAGGGCAAAGAAACAACTCTCAAGGCCCGAATCAACAACAATGGCGATCTCAAGGAAATCAAGGCAACTGGAGTGGTGGTACCAACAATCAAGGTAATTGGAACAATAACAATAATCAAGGCAATTGGAACAATCAGGCAACCAAGGCAATTGGGGAGGCAGCAACCAAGGGGGTTGAAACAATAACCAAGGGAATCAGGGGTCGGGCTTTCAAAGGTCCCCGATGTATCAACAACCAAACAAATCGCCTCCTTATCTGTCTCATGGTTCTAGCTCTTCCAATAATGAGAAGGGACAGATTGTAAATATGTTCAAACAAATGATGGAGAAAAATGCCGACTCCGATACTCAACTAGCCTCTTACAACACTTCAATCCACAATTTGGAGGTTCAATTAGGGCAAATCTCGTAAGCTTTAAACACTCGTCCTAAGTGGGCACTACCTAGTGACACAGTGGTGAGCCCGAAGGGTGGGAACAACACGAGACATGTCATGGCTGTAACCACAAGGAGTGGAAAAGGTTGGGAGGCAACAGCATCAAACCAAAGAAGAATTATGGTTGATGATGTACTGATTCAAGAAGATGAAATTCCAAGCAATGTGGTTCAAGATAATGAAGAAGTGAAAATTGATATTGATGAAAATGTGGAGGAGACTCAAGAAGAAGTGAACCCATCTAGGGAAAACGTGATTGACATACAAGAACTGGTAGTGCCAAAGGACAAGGCACCAATGCCAAGGCATCCTTCTCCTCCATACCCTCAAAGGCTCACCAAGCAAAATAACGAGAACCAATTCAAGAAGTTTATTGACATGATGAAGAGCTTATCCATTAATGTGCCATTGGTTGAGGCGTTGGAATAAATGCTCGGCTATGCAAAGTTCATGAAGGATTTGGTGACAAAGAAAAGATCAATGAACTGTGAGACTATCAAGATGACACTTCAAGTGAGTGCTATTGTGTGCACTCAATGACTCCAAAATTGGAAGATCCCGGCACTTTCACAATCCCTTGCACTATTGGAAGCACCGACTTTGCTAAAGCTCTATGTGATCTAGGGGCGAGTATCAACTTGATGTCCTACTCGGTGTTCAAAACTTTGGGAATTGGGCAACCAAGACCCATATCTATGAGGTTACAAATGGCGGATCATACTATGAAGAGATCATTGGGTATTATTGATGATGTATTGGTTCGTGTTGATAAGTTCATCCTCCCGGCGGACTTTGTGATTCTTGATTGCAAAGTGGACTATGATGTTCCTATTATCTTGGGTATACTTTTTCTTGCTACGGGGAAGACTCTTGTTGATGTGGAAGCCGACGATCTCACCTTTCGGGTGGACGATGAAAAGGTGGTTTTCCATGTATGCAAATATATGAGGCAATCGAATAGCAATGAAGTTTGTTCGTTTGTGGACTTAGTGACTGAGGTGATTGTTGATAATGCTAGTACCATGATGAATGTTGATGATACTTGGGAGGCTGTATTGCTTAATGATGATGATTATGAGAAGGAAGGCTTTGTGGAATGTGTAAATACATTACAAGGAATGGGGTCGTATACTTATGAACCCCGAAAATTGTCCTTAGATCTTGAGAACCGGAAGACTTCTCCAACAAATCCCTCAATCGAGAAGCCTCCCACTTTGGATTTAAAGCCATTGCCTTCACATCTTAGGTATGCATTTCTTGACCCATGTTCTACTTTACCTATTATTATTTCCTCTTAGTTGACTAAAATGCAGATAGATTCTACTTTGGCGGTGCTTCAAAAGAGGAAGAAAGCTATCGGATGGACTCTGGCGGATATTCAGGGTATAAGCCCCGCCTTTTGCATGCACAAGATTATTTTGGAGGAGGATGCCAAACCCTCAATTGAACATCAAATAAGATTAAATATAGCAATGCAAGAGGTTGGTGAAGAAGGAGAACATAAAATGGTTGGATTCCAGGGTTGTTTACCCCATTTCCGATAGCCCGTGGACCTCTCCGGTGCAATGCGTCCCAAAGAAAGCGGCATGATTGTGGTAATAAATGAAAAGAACGAGTTGATCCCCACAAGAACGGTCACCGGGTGGAGATTTTGCATGGACTATAGGAAGCTCAACAAAGTCACTCGGAAAGATCATTTTCCGCTTCCATTTCTTGATCAAATGCTTGATAGGTTGGCCAGACGAGTTTTTTATTATTTCCTTGATGGATATTCCGGCTACAATCAAACTCTTATTGCTCCTGAGGACCAAGAGAAGACTACTTTCACTTGTCCCTATGGTACTTTCGCATTCTCGCGGATGCCATTTGGGATATGCAATGCACCAGCGACTTTTCAATGGTGTATGATGGCCATCTTCACTGACATGGTGGAGGATTTTCTTGAGGTCTTCATGGATGACTTTTCCGAGGTGGGAAATTCTTTTGATGAGTGCTTGGACAACTTGGACAAGTTTTTGGTAAGATGTGAGGAAACAAACTTGGTTTTGAATTTGGAGAAATGTCACTTCATGGTCGATGAAGGCATAGTCCTCGGCCACAAAATTTCAAAGCATGGTATTGAGGTTGACAAGGCCAAAATTGAGGTGATTTCCAAACTCCCTCCTCCTACATCCATGAAGGGAGTGAGGAGCTTCTTGGGTCATGCAGGGTTCTATCGCCGATTCATCAAGGACTTTTCTAAGGTGGTAAACCCCTTGTGTAAACTTTTGGAGAAGGATGCCAAGTTCCATTTCAACGAGGATTGTATGAAGGCATTCGAATTGCTCAAGTTCAAGTTGACTAATACTCCTATTATGACCGCACCGAATTAGAGCTTGCCTTTCGCGCTCATGTGTGATGCAAGTGATGTGGCAGTCAGAGCAGTTTTGGGGCAACGTATCAACAAAATCGTCCATTCGGTCTACTATGCTAGTAAGACCATGAATGATGTCCAAGTCAATTACACAATGACCGAAAAAGAGCTCCTTGCTATTGTCTTTGCTATGGAGAAGTTTCGCCGGTACTTGATGGGTACAAAGGTTGTCCACATCGATCATGCAGCGCTTTGGTACTTAATGAACAAAAAGGATTCAAAGGCAAGGTTAATGCGGTGGGTGCTTCTATTGCAAGGGTTTGATCTAGAGATTCAAGACCGCAAGGGTAGTGAAAACCAAGTGGCTGGCCACTTGTCTCGTTTGGAGGAGGAGGGGAGGCCACATGATGGCCTTGAGATAAATGATTCCTTCCCCGGCGAGCAGCTTGTTGCCATTTCAATGACCGGGATGCCATGGTTCGCCGATTTAGCCAATTATCTTGTGAGTGGTATTTTACCGAATGAGTTCTCTTCAAACCAAAGGAAGAAGCTCAAACGGAATTGCTTTCACTATTACTGGGGTGAGTCGTATCTCTTCCGGATTTGTACAGATGGTGTGATTCGACGATGTGTGCCGGAGGAGGAACAAATGGAAATTCTTGAGGCTTGGCACTCTTCACCATATGGTGGTCACCATGGTGGAGCTAGAACGACAACAAAAGTGTTGAGTTGTGGATTCTATTGGCCTACTCTTTACAAGGACGCTAGCGATCTCGTCAAACGTTGTGATGAATGTCAAAGGTCCGGTGGGATTTCTAAGAAAAATGAGATGCCCCTCACCACCATCTTGGAGATTGATATTTTTGATGTGTGGGGCATTGATTTCATGGGTCCGTTCGTGAGATCTTGTGGGAACACTTACATATTGGTAGATGTGGATTATGTGTCAAAGTGGGTTGAAGCCGTGGCTTTACCCAACAATGAAGCTCGAAGTGTGGTGGCATTTTTGAAAAAGAACATCTTCACGAGATTTGGTACTCCAAGGGCCTTTTTTAGTGATGGGGGATCACTTTTTTATAACAAAGCTTTTGATACCTTACTCGTAAAGTATGGTGTCACTCACAAAGTGTCAACTCCGTATCATCCTCAAGCAAGTGGTCAAGTCGAAGTCTCCAACCGGGATATCAAGAGTATTTTGTCAAAAACCGTGAATGCCAATCGGACCATTTGGTCGAAGAAACTTGATGATGCTCTTTGGGCTTATAGGACGGCTTACAAAACACCGATTGGTATGTCTCTGTATCGATTAGTGTTCGGGAAAGCTTGTCACCTACCAGTGGAACTTGAGCACAAGGCTATATGGGCATTGAAAAAGCTTAATCTTGAATGAGATGTTGCCGCCAACTTAAGTGTGGCACAATTGAATGAGCTTAATGAATTCCGGTACCATGCATATTCAAGTACACCCTTATACAAGGACAAGATGAAGTAACTCCATGACAAGTACCTCCGGAACAAAG
The DNA here is from genome assembly GCF_000390325.3 of Nicotiana tomentosiformis. NCBI lineage: Eukaryota > Viridiplantae > Streptophyta > Magnoliopsida > Solanales > Solanaceae > Nicotiana > Nicotiana tomentosiformis. The sequence continues at coordinate 105,807,110 of NC_090815.1, read as the reverse complement.
AGTTCAAAGAAGGTGATCTTGTGCTATTGTTCAATTTTCGATTGCGGATGTTTCCGGGAAAGTTGAAGTCCAAGTAGAGTGGTCCATTTGAGGTTGTGTATGTAACACCCTTTGGTTCACTAGACTTGAAGAACAAGAATGATGAAGTGTTTAGAGTCAATGGTCACCGGGGGAAACATTATCTTGGCAAAGTTGATGATGGCCACGTTGTGGCGTAAATCCATTTCAAGTGATTAATGGTAACCTGCATCGTGCCGCGGCGTTAAATCAGGCGCTTCTTGGGAGGCAACCCATGTTTCTTTTCATTTTTCATTTTTTTCCTTTTTAGATAGGTTTTATATTGAGCTAACTAGTTTTGAAGTGATTTACAGAAATGAGTGTGCATTGCGGATACTGTGATTGAAAAATTGGCCAAGTGTTGAAAAAGTGCGGACCACACAATTATTGTGAGGACCGCACAATTATGATTGCAACCGCACAACGGGAGACCCAAAAATGTGAACTCTCTGAACTTTTGAGTTGTAGAAAATAGGCCAGTCTGCGGCCGCACACAAAAATGTGCAGACCACACAAATTTCTGTAGTCGCACTCACTTTTGTGCGGACCGCAAAATCTCAGCTCAAGTACAGGAAAAGAGTGCAGACCGCACTCAAAATTGTGCAGCCGCACTCAGCTCACTTTGTGACCGACTTGGTCAAACTATAAATAGGGCTTTTGAACTCTTGATCCCTAAGCAAGAGTTCACACTTCATAATCAATTCATCAAGTTTAGATTCTCACTTGCATTCCTTCATCACTGGTATGTTCAATCCATGTTAGACTTTTCCATTTTTTCTTAATTTTTGTTCTTGATTAGTTTAGTTATTTTTAGGCCTAAAAATGTCAAATGTTTTTCATATATGCTTAAAATCATGTGGGTAATTTCATGCATATTCATTGGGGACTGGGTAGACCATTGATAATGTTTATTTGCAAATACCATGTCTAATTTGTGAAACCATTACAAGAAACCTAAAGTCACTGCCGTATGTTTTCAAATTGTGAGTCCGCACACAAAATTGTGTGGTCCGCAGATCTGTCGATTAGGGAAAACATGTGCTTGAAAAGTGCGGACCACACTCAAAATTGTACAGTCTACAGAAAAAATTATGCGGCCGCAGTAAAACGTGTGTGACCGCACATTGGAACTTCAGAGAACGAGTGTCTCGGCTTGGAATTGTGCGGCCGCACTCAAAATTATGCGGTCCGCACTTCAACATGTGCGGCTGCACTCAAAATTGTGCGGTCCGCATATGACAGTCTGCGACCGCACTCAAAATTGTACGGTCCGCACTGTCTCTTTTGTAAATTATTGTCCTGCAACTGTACTGCAAATGTTTAACCTATTTTGAACTCCAACTGACTTATATGCCTTGTATTTCAGATAATGGTTCGTTCACGAGGTAGAGGCGATACATCCAAAGGGAGAGGTGAGTCCTCCCGAGGCAGAGGAAAGGGCAATAACCCACTGGGAGTGCAATCTAAAGTAATCGCCAAAAAGCTGACCATTGGGAGAGGTAGGGCCATAGAGCCCTCTGAATCTAGTTCCTACGCCCCGTCTAGGGAATCCTTCGAGGGTCAGTCAATGGAGGTACAGCATGAGGCCCAGTCCCAACAACCACAACCCACTGGGAGATATCAATTGCACAAAAAATCCTTCACTACAACAAGTTCTTCTGAGGGTTCCGATGTCAATAGCCAGGGTTCAGAGCCCTCCTATACACCTACTCCTCCGGCACCAGTGGCAATAGATGATGATGATGATGATGATGGTAGAGGAGGTGACACTCGAGTGGGCGGCCTAGAGAGGTCGAAGAAGAAGGAAGCATGGGAGGATCGGTTTGTGAGTTTGACAGACTTCACAAGGTTCAGAGACTGGTGGACCCAGAGATCGCTCACACTTGAGCGACTATTATTAATGAAAGGTTTGGATAAATACAATCCAAATGTCCTTCGACAGTTCCGGGAGCGAAAGTGGTGGATGAGGTTCACCCAAAGTGTCATCAATGCAAATGAGCACTTGGTTCTGGAGTTCTATGCCAATGTGGCTCACATAAAGAAGGGTACCAAGATAACAAAGGTGAGAAATTTGAAATCCAAATTCGACCCCAGCACTTTGAATACTTACCTGAGCTTTGAGGAGGTAGAGGCAGTCAAGTACCTAGAGAAGCTTGTTGTGGGTGACGCAGCTCTCCCTTGGCTAGCTGAGATTTTGGCTACTCGAGGACCATCACCATCGTGGATCACAGTAGGGGTTCCTATCCTCCGGGCCACCCTAAATTTTGAAGCAAAAGGGTGGCAGACCTTTGTGTGCAGCTGTATCGACCTGAGCAGAAATAAGAACAATCTTCCTCTTCCCCGAGCAGTTTTGGTGGCTTCGATTATGGCCGGGTACCCAATCAATGTGGGTGCCATCATGTCGGCCAACATGACAATAGCTGTCCAAAAAAGTGAAAGCTCCTACCCATATCCCAACACCTTATAGAATATTTCAACGATGCAAAGGTGGAGCCAAGGACATTTGATACTAAAGTGAGGGCCAAGAAGCCCTTCTCATGGTACCACCTGTAGGGTGCGGACAACCCAAAGTTCAAGAGTAAGGCCACTACCACCATTGGTCAGTCTGATGAGCCATCAGTGGTGGGTACAGAGTCTGCTGCTGAGTCATCTACAACTTTCATACCTCCTACAGCAGCCTGGCCTTCCACCAGGACAGCTGACATGCCACAACCTTCATCTTCTAGACCATCAGCCTCAGTACCAATCCCAGCTTCATCCACTTATCCAGTTAGTACGCTGCATGTCTCCCAGACATTGGCGAGTCTCAATAATTGGATGCAGACAACCACTTCTAAGCTGTCTGACATATGAAACATTTTTGTAGCACAATCTTCTACCCCACCAGCACCACAGGTCCCTCCGTCAGTGGAGGAAACATTGAAGAAGATTCTGGAGAACCAGAAGACCATTATGGCGAGTCTCAACAATTGGATGCAGACAACCACTTCTAAGCTGTCTAACATATCTAGCATTTTTGCAGCACAATTTTCTACCCCAGCAGCACCACAGGTCCCTCCGTCAGTGGAGGAAACATTGAAGAAGATTCTGGAGAACCAGAAGACCATTATGTATACATTGGTGGCTCATGGGGGAGCTATTGAGGAGTTGGGCAAGCAGGCAAAAAAGATAAGGAAATCCCATGCTTCAAAGAAATCAGTGGAGAGATTGAGGAAGAAGATGACGAAGATCACAGCCGCGGGTGATTTGCCATTTGACCTACTGATGGAGACAGATCCATCAGTACCAGCAGACCCAGCAGCACCATCAGCAGAGGCACCAACTAGCCAGTCTGACGAGCCAGATCTTGCTGCCCACACTGTTGAGGAGATGCTTCAGATGCTCACCAACCCTGTTGTTCCCCAGCCAGATGATGATGAGATACAGTTGGAAGAGCCCGAGGGTGGTGATGCTGACAGTCACCCTAAAAGCACATAGGGAGTTTTCTCTTCTCTCTACCCTCCCTTATTTTGATTTTTCTAAGCATTGAGGACAATGCTTGTTCTTATTCAGGGGGTGGTCTATTTTGGTTTGATTTGATGACATTTGATTACCTTGGCATGTAATAACTTTAATACTCTTTTTCTTTTATCTTTATTTTCTCCCTCATTATGTATATATTCATCCCTCTTGTATATATTCTATTTCTCTCGGTATGTATATTCATTTGCTTTACTTTCAGTAGTTTATTTCATAACTTCTTCATTTTGTTTTCTTAATAATATAACTTCTTAGTTAATTTAATAGCTTATTTTTGTTTTGTTAGCTTCTTTTTACGTTTAAGTGAACAATAAGCCTTTGGTTTTCTTTATGCCACGGTTCTTTCCAAATATGGGTTTTGTGTGAACCGGGCGGCTCTTCCCAACGATGGATGGCGTGACAACCTTCTTAAGGGATCGAGTCCGTTCTTGATGTTTAGGTAGAAACAGTAGTATAAATGAACAAATAAGAGTCGAGAATGCTTCATTTGTACTAACACACTTAACTACACACTTATGGTTAGAAATAAGTTTTTGGAAAGAAATGGCTCTAGTTAGTGATTTAGTGATTCTTGTGTTGACTTATGCAACCATCAGGTGGTTTAGTTGAACCATTAAGGATTTTCAATCTTGAATGCGGTTTTTGTGGCCCCTCGACTCTATTCTCTTTAACAATTCGGTGGTGTGAGAAATGAGGTATTTTGTTACAAGTTCAAGTACCCGTGCGGATGGTCTAGAACTTGCCCCGAATATATTTCTAGGAGAAATTTTAAGTTATCTTGGCTTGAGAAGTGATTATAGGCTATCCTTGACCTATTTTGAAATCTTCCATGGCCCACCAATGATATCATCCTTAGTCAACCCTTTTGAGCGTAAAGCCTCTTTTATTTGATAATTACGTTACAAGCCTTTACCCATTTTATAGTGACCATCTCTTGGCACCAAAGCTTTCTTTAGCACTCTTGAGAAACAAATGACGAAAACATAAGTTTGGGGGAAGAGACGAGGAGTTTAAAGATGGTATCAAAGCAAAAAAAGAGAAAATAAATGAAGAAGAGGAAAGGCAAAGAAAAAGAAAGGAAGAACAAAAGAAAAACACAAAAAGAAAGTGAATAATGTGAAAGGGTTGAAAAGATTCAAAAGAAAGTAAAAGTGCAAAGCATGGAGAAAACAAAGAAGGAAAAGATGAATAGCATGACCAAGAAAGAGTGATATCAAGACTCTCTAGTTCCCATAAGGAAAAAGAAAATGACTCAAAGAGTCGGCAAACTATGAGCCACAAAGAGAAAATGGAGTGCTAAAAGAAACATGAACCAATTCCATTTCAATATTTCCCTCCTTAGTCCAAAAGCCTTCATTACATGCCGAAGAAGCCCTACGTGATTTCAAGCCGGGTAAACTTATATTAGTGGTAATCTACATGAGGGGCAAGCATATGGTACTTAGAGTCGGGCTTGTGACATTCTTTTGAGAGTGATAAATGAACCTTTCTCGATTCATTGCATTGATTGCTATATTCTTAAGTGAGATGAGCTTCCAGAGAGTGTAGGAGGAGGAGTTTGGGATCCACAGCGACCTATATGAAAGTGCAAACTTCTTCAATAATTAAGTCAACTCTTAGTGCTCAAGCGTCATATTAGAGCTATTTGTGCTTAAACATTCAAATCATAGGTTTGTTAATGATTCATGAGTGTGTGGGTAATTATTGGTCCCAATTGATGTGTGTTTGATTCAACTTAGGCCAGCTGAAATAGCCTTTTCTAGTGGAGGTGGGAATTGCCTTAATTGCTTGAGGACAAGCAAAAACTTAAGTTTGGGGTAGTTGATAAGTAGGGATTTTGACTGCTTATTTGCTCTCTTTTACTTATGTTTTAGCTAAAAAATACTTAAAGGTATTTCCGAGAACTAATGAAATGAGTTTTCTTGCAGGAATATTGGGAAACGAGCCAAAGAAATGAAAATCAACTAAGAAGGAGTAAAAATTGGACAAGAACTAAAACAAGGCAAAATGGACCAAAGTATGAACCGCACAATACTGTGTGCGGCCGTAGACTCTGAAGAGCCACTGTCAGAATTCCTTCACAAAGTGCAGACCGCACAATTATTGTGCGGCCGTAGAAGACAAGGTTCAGAAAGATGTGTTTTGGGGACCTGAAGATGTGCAGACCGCACTATTATTATGCGGCCGCAGAATGCAAAAGTGTGGTCGCACTCATAAATGTGCGGTCCGCAAAAATTTCCCATGTCCAACCCAAGATCAAGAGTGCGGCCGCACTAAAAAATGTGCGGTCCGCACAATCAGAGGAAGTTCGGCCTCACCCCAGATTTATGCGGCCATAGAAGACCACCCTGTCAAGTCAGCATCAAAGTACGGACTGCACACAGAATTGTGCGGCCGCACAACCTCCGCAGGGATAATTTTGTCCGATAATTTTAGCTAGGTATAAATAGATATTTTTGTCATTTTTAGGTTAAGTTTGAACACTCCTGAGAATAGATAGCCGTTTTTATTTACTGTTTTGGGTAGCTTTGTAATAGTTTATCATTTTAACATTAGATTTTCTTCCCTTTATCATCTATTATAAGTTTTATCTTAATTTCTTCTTTAATTTCTTCATTTCCTATGGGTAGCTAAACCCTTAGCTAGGGTTGTGACCCAACCCTAGTATGAGTATCTATTGGGTGATTGATTTAGGGCTTATTTATGATTGGGTATATAATATTTAGTCTAGTTCTTGCTTGAATTTAAGAATTGATAGTTGCAAATATTGATCCATGCCTAATTGACTAAGTGTCCACTTGAGAAAGAGAGATTAAGTCTAGGAAAACTTGGCTAATAAGAAATTAGGGTGAAATCGAAAAATTGATAGCCCCAATTAAAGGGTCAAATTTAGAGATAGTAAGACCCGACTTGAGCATCTATCACTTGTTTCATGAGATACCGATTTGGACTTGAGAAAGCCAAATTGGGCAAAAATCACTCAAACTAGCGTGTGATTGCTATATTGTATCCCAACCAACCAAACATTCCCTAAAGCTCTCAATCAGGTCGGTAAACAACTAGGCGGAAGTCACAATCCTAGATCTTTTATAACCTGAAAAACAACAATAACTAAAATATTGTCCCTTAGCTTTACAATTACAAGCATTAGCATACAAAATTAGAAGTAGAAAAGAAACAACTTAATATGTGGAAGTGCAATCTTGGGCACGTCATATACTTAGACTAGGTATATACCTAACCCAACATAAAGCTCTCTGTGGAATCGGCTCGCGTTGGGTATTTATAATTGTATAGACCGCCTCACAATCCCAATCAGTGGTGTGAGTTTGGGCGACATCAACACTTCACCTCTATCACCACGCCATTCCATAGCCCATACAGCTGGCCTAAATGGCAAATTAACCTGCTCTTTAAATGACAACTCAGCAACCAACTTTGACACCCTATCCATATACACAATCTCTTCTATTTTCTCCGCTGTCTCTTTGTATGCCACCCCTTCTCCTCCAATGACCAACGACTCTACACATATCACACGCAAAAACTCTCTTACTCTAATGGAACATCATGATTCCACTTCATGTGAACCTCTATTATCATCCTGTAATCCTACGCCAACCACTACACCCACAAACACACCTTCTTCTACAAAAGACGTCAAATAGTCACTACCTACCAACTACGTCTACTCCGAAGCTCCTATATCAATATATTACCAGTCCAGCAATAATGCAAAGACCCTGGAACGCATCACTCAGAGAGAGAATTCAGACAAACAATAAATATTTTCACTTCCCACGACTAACAATGAATGCACCACCCTATCCAAATCTGACCACACCTCTCATCTACACCTCCCAAACTCCTCCAGTAGATTACCCACTCCAGTCATGGCTCGAGATAGGCCTACAGAGTTATGCCCTGAAATTCATGATGGAACTCAACAACCAGGAAGTAATACTACTTGTTCAGAACCCAATCCACTTAGCGGAGATAGTAACAGAGGGAATGCGCTTGGGGATGGAGGCGTATGCCCAGAGCTAGTGGTACTCAACCCAAACAACACTCTTACTCGACCAACACATGCCCCCTTCCTTCACACTAACACCATGGGCACACCCATCGACTCCCCCAATCCACACTCTCAACCAGACGATGGTTACTCCCATCCTACCCACCCCATCACACATGGATGATCTATGCCCCGTGGTTCCAACACATGAGTTCCTTTATACCACCACAACATCCCATGTCCCCAACCAACATACATGATCCCATTTCTCCCATGCACAGTCCACCCATCACTCCTCTTCCATCACCCAACGCACTAAGCGACCAGACTCGATTAGAACTAGCATAAATAATTGAGGAGATAAGGGAAACAAGGACATAATTTATGTGGCTAAAGGGAATTTATCTCTACAGCCTCAAAGAGCAGTACGCAAAAAAGTTCATTCTCAAATGCCCCCCAGAACTAGCATCTTGCAGTTTCAACTTCAGGGCAACTACAAATCAAGAAGTGGAAAAATATGCCATGGTCATAATCCCAACACTTTGCCCCAACTCAATGGACTCTCAAGTTCACACGACATATCCTCACCCTTTGGGAGAGAGGACTGACTTCCCTGATAGCACCACTCACACACAATCCATAATGAATCTCATAGTATATAATTGTAGAGGCTCACAGAATACGGAGTTTCAAAGACAATTTCGCTCACTCCTAGATCACCATAAGCCAGTTCTAGTTGTCCTCTTGGAAACTAATATGCATGATCACACTATTCTTAAGAATTATTTCAATTTCTCCAACATGTCACAAGTCTCTGCACAAGGTCTTTCAGGTGGTATAGGTATCATGTGGCATTGTTGATGATATCAGCATGACCACACAGGAGATACACTACATGGTCCAGGTATAGCCTAATCCTTCTAAGTGGTTATTTTCAACAATATATGCCAATAAATATTCTAATTCACGTAATATACTTTGGAAAAATTTTAAATGTATACAGGATTCCTATAGAGGTCCTTGGTTGGTCGGGGGGGAGGGGGGAGGGGGTTAATGAAGTACTTAGAGCCAATGAAAAATTTGGTGGAAACCTATTTGCAATAAAAGAGAAGATGCTTTCGCACAGTGTATTAATTATTATAAGTTATTAGATTTAGGCTTTAAGGGTAGTCGTTATACATGGACTAACAAACGTCATCATGGTTACATGATTCTAGAAAGACTAGATCGACTTCTAGCCAATTATGATTGGCTAAACCTCTTTCTTGAGGCAATGGTACAATATCTCCCTCGTACCCATTCAGACCATTGTCCATTACTTATAACACTTCAACCCAATAAAGTCCATAAGCAACACATCTTCCGATTTAAAATAATTTGGACAACACATTCTACCTTCCAAAATTTAGTACAATACTCCTGGCAAAATACGTCCACACTACTAATACCTTCCAAAATATTATTACATAGTGGAATAAGCATACTTTTGGTGATATTTTTACCAAAAAACTTAAATTACTTGCAAGAATCAATGGGATTCAGTCTTCGATTCACTACCCAACTAGTAGGTTTCTACAAAACTTAGAGGTTCAGCTCTCTCATGAATTTAGTGGGGTACTAAAACTAGAGGAAGACTTTTGGAAGTTAAAATCATGTATCAATTGGTTAAATGAAGGCGATGCCAACACCAAATTTTTTCATATGACTACTTTACAATGGCGTAGACGTAATCGCATCAACGCACTCAAGGACAGTGTAGGAAATTGGACGTTTGATCCTATACAAATTCAACAACAAATTTTCACCTATTATAATCAACTATTTACCACTACCTAATCATGCAGTATCAACTAATATACTGCTACTCATACAACTTCGTCATTATGCAACACAGATCAAAAGAAATTATCAGCACTCTTAACCCTTTCGGAAATAATTCAAGCCCTTCATTCTTTTAAACTATTAAAGGTACCTGGCGCAGATGGCTTACACCCATATTTATTTCAAAAATATTGGAAAGATGTAGGCCAGCACGTTGTTCTTCTATGTCAAAAAGCTTTCAAAGAAAATCAGATTCCACCGGATATCAACAAAACCTACCTGTGTCTAATCCCAAAACTCAAAAATACGGCCTCTATTACCCAATTTCGCCCCATTAGCCTATGCAACACCATTTATAAATTGATCACAAAAATAATTTTGATCCGTCTTAAGTCTTTTATACATAAAATTATAGGCCCTACACAATCTAGTTTTCAACAAGGGAAGCGAGCTTCCGATAATGCAATCCTTGTTCAGGAAATTCTTAGCCATTTCCAAAAAAAAAAAAGGCAACACAAGTCACATGCTTCTCAAACTAATCCTGGAAAAAGCTTTCGATAAATTAGAATGGTCTTTTATCAAGAATAATCTTCACTATTTTAATTTACCAACCACACTCATCTCCTTGATAATGTCTTGTATTATAACGTCCTCCATATCTATCTTGATCAACGACATGCAGACAAACTACTTTCAACCATCAAGAGGTATACGACAAAGGGGACCCACTATCCCCATATATCTTTATTATGTGTATGGAACGTCTTTCCCTCACAATCTTTTAGTTAGTTGATTGCCTCCTATGGAAACCCATACAACAATGATCCCCAATTATCGCACTTATTTTTTGCGGACGATATCATTCTCCTTTCTAACGTGACTAAAACATGTTGTCACATTATCATTGACACTCTTAATGGCTTTACTACTCTATCAGGCCAAACTATAAACTTCCAAAAATCCAAAATTTTCTTCTTCGGGAATTGTAATACTACTGATAAAAACTACATTCTCTCTTGCTTTAGCATGAATGAAGGAAATACCTTTGGAAAATATTTGGGTTTCCCAATGTTTCATATACGACCTAATAAATCCAATTTCCAATTCCTTCTAAACAACTTTAGAGCGAGACTTGCTGGCTGAAAAACTAATTTCCTATTCCTAGCGGGGAGAACAACCCTTATTAAATCCATACTTACTAGCCTACCCAATCATATATTGCAATTCCTCAATCTATAATTCATAAGATGGAACAGTACATGCGCAACTTCCTGTGGGGTACTACTCATCTAAAAAGGAAACTTCACTTACTCAACTGGAAAAAAATCACCACCCCAAAGGTCTTCGGAGGATTAGGAATCCAGCGCCTGGAACTAAAAAATAATGCTCTATTAGCTAGCCTCTCATGGAGACGTTTTCACTCGCCCACTCAACTTTGGGCAACAACCAGAGGCGGCCCAACGGTAAAGCAGATGGAGCGGACGCTTTGGGCCTCCTACTTTGGAGGGCCCCAAAACTTCCCAACAGTTATAGTTACATGTGTCAATTTTTCTTTAAGAATATTAGGTATTTTAAAATAAAGTAAACAATTTCAAGGAAAGATGAGAACTTTGGAGAGGAGAGTAGTATTTTGGGATTCACTCCCTATTTAATAGTGTGAACGTATACCTTCTTACCTTATTTTTTTATATTTATAAATATCACTATTAATGAGCCCACATTCTTTTTATCTACTAGTCTTAAGGTACGCGTGTACCTCATCCGTGGGAACTAAATTTTTAAAATTGACATAAATGTAACTCATAGAGTATTAAATATTATTTACTCATTAAGAATTTATTTTGAAATGATAAAAAACTTGATTTGATGTTTCACTTTGAATCTTTTAAATAAAAATTTACTGATAAAAGATGTTCAATATCAAACAAGTTGATAATTTTGTTAACTATCATATCCTAGTTTGAATTGAAAAGTGATAAGTAATTACTTATTTTTTCTTAGTTTAATAACAAACTTTGACTATCAAAATATATACGTAAAAGTGCACGTATAGATTCTTCATCCAATTATGTACTATGAATATTGGATGCAAAATATATAATATCATATTTATAAGTGAAAATATATGATATTGAATTTCTAAATATTAGAACTCCTTATCTAGATCAAACAAGGGAAAGAATTTAGTTAAAATCAAAACCCTAAATATTAGAAAAATAATTAGATGACTATTTTTAAATATTAAAATTTTTATTTAATGTCCATTCCTAGATATTAGAAAATTAAAATAAATGACTATTTTTTCTAATGTATAATCTATTTTCAAAAGATAAAAAAGACAAATGACATTTCGTTAAAGGCATTCTTACTTTTAACAAAAGTCGTGACTCGTTTAATTTTGGATTCTTCTAATAGTTTCTACAAGCATATCTTAAATTGTTGTTGTACATAGTTTATACCCAAAGGAAAGCAGTTCAAGTATAACTAAGACAAATAATTCTAATTGGAAAAAATTAATAAGCAAAATTTTCAGTTGATTTAAAAGTCCTAAATATTAAAAAATAAATAAATTATAATTCTGTCCAACTCGATTTTTAAAGGATAAAAAAGTTAAACGACATTTCAATAAGTTTTTGTGCTTTTAATATAGTAGAAGATATAGATATAGATATAGTAGATAAATTAATAATATGTGCGTACCATACACTGATACATTAGCAACAATAAACTCACAACCTATTGGTTGGAAGTTGAGGGTGCTTACCACTAGAGCAACCCACTCATCAATTATGTTTACTGCAATTTCAAACCCCAATACTTTGGAAAAACATGTTTATATCATGGTAAGAATTACCGTAACAATAACAATTGTTGTTGTGTGGCTATCGAGAAGGTTATAAATTTAAACCACAAAAATAACCCTTTTTTCAAAATTACAAAATAAATGTACATTAATAAAATGAACCTATGTTCACACTTGTTAGAAATTCTAACAATCAAGAACATGAACAAGCACATGTTCCTCGAGTAAATATGTATCAAAATTCTTTACATTGTCAACAACAACAATAGAGAGGTTGTTTCCGATAGACCATCGGCTCCCTCCCTCCAAGAACTCCCCACTTTGCTCTTGGGGTGACTCGAACTCACAATCTCTTGGTTGGAAGTGGAGGGTGCTCACCACTAGAGCAACCTACATTGTCAATGAATATTAATTAAATTGAAAGATAAAAGGAAAAAAAAGAACACACACATAGAAATATAATCTTGACGTAAAATTGTAGGAATACAAAAGCAGAACGCTATATAAGTTTTGTTGACAATAACGAATCTCGACAAATAAGGACTTCAAATAACTACTATTTGTAACCTATAATAGATACTATTTGTCAAAAAAAACTTCAAAAATAATTACCTAATTAACCAAATTTCAAGAATATCTAAAAAATATCAATCAAGCTTCTTAAAAAATACTTACCGAATTAAATGTCATAACTGTAGTCATAATCTAGTCCTTCAATAGGATAACCATATTTGCATTCTCAGTATCTAAAGATGAAAGATCCTTGTCCTTCAAGTCATAATCATTCCCCTCTCTTAACAATAGCCAAAGCTGGAAAGTATGATTTCCTATGCTCAAATCTGCTCGAGGAATCAACTTGAAGAATCGGCAATTGTTAATCTTTTCTCGCAACACACTCATAATTAATGAAAATATATTTAAATAGTGCAATAGATTCAAAAGATAATTTTCATTGAATACACTCTAAAGAAGTTGAAAATATTATTAAATTTATCTTGCGGTAAAACTCAAGCTTTTGAAACTTTGTAGTAATGGGCAGAGGCGGATTCAGGATTTTAGGTTTATGGGTTCCTATAAAAATTTCGAGTTAATATACAATACTAACTGGATGAACGGATTGGGTTCCAAGCTAAATATTCTTATACATTTAATGAATTTTTCAATACAAAATAGGTTCTAGACAAAAGCTACTGGGTTCACGGGAACTCGTAACTATTGAATTGAATCCACCCCGGTAATGGCCTGATTAGACTCCTTTTATAGATCAATTAAGATCAATAATAAAAGAATCATAAACCTGCGGCACCTTTGATAACGTAAACCTAAATTGAATCCTAAACTTAAACAAAGACATGATACACTATAAGTTACATTGGTATAAAAAAATTCTAAATCTAGAATCCTAAAAAACAGAAAAGGTAATACATCACAATTCTTGGGGAGAAATCCTAAACATGTAAAGAATCATAAACAAAGAAAATGGTAATATATGTTAGTTTTTTGTTTTTTCCAAAAAAAAAAAAAAATTACTTATTAGAGTGTAAATTTTATTTTAAAGGGTAAAAAAGACGAACGACGTTTCAATTGTGTCTTCGTGCTTTTAATATAATATAGATAATAATATTTTTATGCAAAAGTGCATTCACTTTTATTATTCTACACTCGTTTGGCCTTCTCTAGAATTCAAGTGTTAATGTATGGCTAACTATTTTATAAACTATTCATAACATGAAAGAGCAGAAATACAATTGTGACCTCTTTTGTTGTCACGATCCAAAATTTTTTACCGACGGGATCATGATGGCGCCTAACATTTCACTTGCTAGGCAAGCCAATGTTACAAAATCGTTAAATCAATTCCTTATTTCCATTCAGTAAATAACAATAATTAACTAAGATGAAATATAATAAGTACGAAATATTATAAAACTGTATTAATTACTACCACCCGGATATGGAGTCATGATTCACGGGCATTCTAGAATTTACTACCAGTAATAGTCTGAAAGAAATACAACTGTCTGAATGAAAGAAAACAACAGTGACATAAAAGGTAGACATGGACTTCAAGGTTTGTGAACGCCGACAGATCTACTTTGGGTCTCCGGACAGCGGACCAATAGCAAAATTTCGATCAACCTGAGCCGGTATCAAACTCTGCACAGAAAGTGCAGAGTGTAATATCAGTACAACCGACCCCATGTACTGGTAAGTGTCGAGCCTAACCTCGATAAAGTAGTGACGAGGTTAGGACAAGACACCCACATATAACCTGAACAGTATAATCATGCTAGTGGCAACAACAGTAAATAAGTAAATAACGCAGAAATAATGAGAGGGGAACATACTGTGAGGGAATACAACATAAAGAGTGAGAATAATGAAAAGACAGAATTAAACCGAAAATCCTTAAACGAATTGAGCAATTAAGACAGCAAGAAAAACTGCACTGCATCACCCTTCGTGCATTACACTCTTCCTCACCATATAAATAAATCATGTACGGCATCACCCTTCATGCTTTACACTCTTTCTCACAATATAAATAAGTCATGCACGGCATCACCCTTCGTGCTTTACACTCTTCCTCACAATTCACAGAATCAATAACAACGGATGGAGAGAAGTTTCACAAAGAAATCAATATTTCATCAATGATTACTTTCACAATTTAACATCTCAACCTCGAATTAATATTCACAATTTTATCGACCTTGGTGGAACCAGATACAAGTCTCCCAACATTTCAACAATAAAAATATGCATGGATAACAAGATTTAAGACTGCAAATTTGCAAGAATGAAATTTCACTCGCATGCTATGACTCGACCACAACGTATAGATGCTCGTCACCTCAACTATACATCGTATTCAACAACAAAACACGTAGCAAATACTCACAAAATACCTATTCCCTCAAGCCAAAGTTAGACACAACACTTACCTCGCTCTGAAGGCCACTTAATTCTCAATCACAGTTTTTCCTTTGGAATTTACCTCCAAACCACTCGTATCTATTCAAAAATGACTCAATAATATCAAACATTGCTAAAGGAATCAATTATATTTCATAAATTAAATTTTCCCAAATTTTCCTCCAAGAAGTCGAAAGATCGACCCCGGGCCCGCTTGGTCAAAACTCGAGGTTCGGACCAAAATTCTTTTACACATTCACCACCGAACCCGAATATATAATTAGTTTTGGAATCCGGCCTCAAATTGAGGTCTAAATCCTCAAATTTTGAAATTCCTAAGTTCTACCCAAAAATCCTAATTTCACCATAAGAATTCTAGATTCTAGGTTGAAATCTTGTTATAAGATGTAAAAGATTGAAAGAAAAGAGTTAGGAATCACTTACCTATGATTTGGGGAAGATTTGGTCATTGGAAAATCGCCTCTTAAGGTTTAGGGTTTTGATAATATGAAAAATGGATGAAAAATCACGTCTAACTCCCTTTTACTCAGTTGCAGGTGTCGCAATTGCGACCTGAGCTTCGCAAATGCGAAGGAACACTCGCAATTGCGATTTCCTTCACAGTCCCGCTGCCTTCGCAAATGCGAGGAAAGTGTCGCATTTGCGATCACTGAATCTTCGCAAATGCGACTAAATGATCGCATTTGCGATCACTGCCCTTCCCCAACTCCCTTCGCAAATGCGTAAGAAAACTCGCAATTGCGAGAACTGCTGGCATAGGCTTTCTTCGTAATTGCGATAAAAACCTCGCAGTTTCCATACTTGCTTGGTTCGCATTTGCGATGCCTAATCTCGAAATTGCGATATCAGAGGCCTGCAACAGGTTCAGTTATACCAGCAAAATTTTTTAAGTTTAAAACATCCCGTGGCCTATCCGAAACTCACCCTAGCCCTCGTGGCTCCTAACCAAACATGCACGCAAGTCTAAAAATATCATATGAACTTGCTTGCGCGATCAAATCGTCAAAATAACACCTACAATAACAACAATAATAACAACAACCCAATATAATTCCACTAGTGGGGTCTGGGGAGGGTAGTGTATACGCAGACCTTACCCCTACCATGAGGTAGAGAGGCTGTTTCCAATAGACCCTCGACATCCTTCCCTCCAAGTACTCCCCACCTTGCTCTTGGGGTGACTCGAACTCACAACCTTTTGATTGGAAGTGGAGGTTGCTTACCATCAGAGCAACCCCTCTTGTCCTCAAAATAACACCTAGAACTACGAATTTAGTACCAAATCAAATGAAATTCTCAAGAACACTTTAAAATTTCTATTTTTTCAACTGGACGTCCGAATCACATCAAATCAACTTCGTTTCTCACCAAATTTCACGTACAAGTCTTAAATATCATAATGAACCTGTACCGAGCTCTGAAACCAAAATACGGACCTGATACTAACAATGCCAAATATCAATCAATTCTTAAAAATAAATAATTTTCAGACTTTTAATTTTCATTAAAAAAAATTTATAACTCAAGTTAGGGACCTCCGGATTCAATTTCGGGCATACGCCCAGGTCCCATAATTCGATTCGGACCTATCGGGATCGTAAAAATATGGATCCAGGTCCGTTTACTAAAAATATTGATCGGAGTCAACTAAAATCAACCTTTAAGACAAAAATTCTTATTTTCATTAGTTTTCAACATAAAAGCTTTCCGAAAACCTGTCCGGATAACGCACACAAATCGAGGAGGGTAAAATGAGATTTTTAAGGCTTAAGAGCGCATTTTCGAATTCTAAACATAAGATGACCTTTTGGGTCATCATATTTGTTTGTTCTGAATTTCTTTGCATTGCATCAAGAATATTGAAGCACCAAAAATATAATAGTTATATCTATTTATTGAATCATGTTTGATTGTACTATATTTTTATTATTGTGCATTTGAAATATTTTATAACTAAATTATTCATAATTTTATATCTCTAAAAGGTAGAAAAATAAACTTAAAAAAAAAGAAGCGTAGGGCCCCTCATTGAAGTTTGGCTTTGGACCACATATATTATTGAGCCGCCCCTGGCAGTAACCCTCTTACATAGGTATAATAAGAATCCTCCTAAAAAATGGGGTCATTCTAGTACATGAAAAAATATCCTTTTGGGTTGGACACATTGCCAACTAGGTATACAATGGCAAATCGGTAGCACTTCTAATAGGAATTTTTACATACTTATACACTATTGGAAACTTTATTACCCTTCCTACTCAAGTTTCAATTTAATTACATCCTATATACAAATTTACCAATTATATACACTTTAGGAATTAAATGAGTATCCCTTTATATTAGGAATCAATTATTTCTCATCCTTATTCTCTCTCCTTCCTGCTCTCTCTCTCTCTCTCTCTCTCTCTCTCTCTCTCTCTCTCTCTCTCTCTCTCTCTCTCTCTCTCTCTCTCTCTCCTACGCTCTCTCTCTCTCTCTCTCTCTACGTCTCTCTCTATCTATATATATATATATATATATATATATACCTAATTCCAGTAATGTAGAGCATAGGAAAAGAGAGCATCAATTCCACCATTGACAGCCATTAAAAAGTTTTGAAGCTTTGAATTCGAATTTGGGTTTTCAAAAAACATTATTTGTTTGAATTAGGTGTTGTTGCAAACAATTGAGAATTCTCTCTACGTGTCTCTCTATCTCTCAATCCCTAATTTCAGTAATATAAAGCAAAGGAAAAGAGAGCAACAATTCTACCATTGACAACCATTAAAAAGCTTTGAAGCTTTGAATTCGAATTTGGGTTTTCAAAAACCATTATTTGTTTGGATTGGGTGTTGTTGCAAACAACTGGGAATATAGTTTGAAGTTTATATCTCAATTTTGAGGGTGTTTTGGTGAAGATTAGACTTGATTTTGGCTGAATTTCAGATTGAAACTCGAAGAAGAAGACATGATATACATTACACTTACGAAATTGTAGTAAAATTATAGAAAAATTATATTATGTTGTTTACATATATCTTTTTATTTAACTATTGTATGAAAGTTGAACAATATTGTATAAAAAATATATTTAAGTTGTATGATATTGTAATTGTATATAACTGAGTAGAAATAATGTATGAAAATTGTAGATAAGTTGTATAATATATAATTAGTTGTATGAAATTTATTTTTACTATGTATAAATCAGATACAAAATATACAAAAGATATATTGCATAAAATTTGTATAATTTATATTTAAATTGTATGATATTGTAGTTGTATTTAACTGTATAGAAATAATGTATGAAAGTTGTAGATAAGTTTTATAAATTAGATACAAAATATTGTAGGCATATGTTTGCTCAAACTGTCAGAGTTTTAATCTGTTTTTCATTTTCTTTTCACTTTTCTTCTTTTTTCCTTCTCTTGCATTTTTCAAAGCTTTACTTGTTTCAGAAAACCACTGTATCTTTAGTATAAGTGGTAGGTTTTACTTGTTATTCTTGCTTTGACTTCTAATCCTTCTCTGTTATACCATTACAGAAAGAGTGATATATGAGTGTTGGAGTACTCTACCAAGGTATTCGTTGACGTTATAACATAAATTTTGCCTAAATATTTTTTTTTTTTAAAAAAAGAAGGAAGGAAGGAAGGAATATAGGCAGCGTCCATGTTCACACCTTGTCAACTCTGTCATTTTTTTTTATACTATAATTTTCCCATTTCATATGCTCGAATAAGTGAAAATAAGTTCGACAAGAGACGATTCTTATGCTCGGAGAAGGTAAAGATTGCAGAGAAGAGACTGCCGATGATTGCAGAAAAATAAGGAAATAGAAGAGGAGAAAAAAAAAGAAAAAGGTATAACTAAATCCCTTGATTGGAGGCACTAATAATGGATTTGAGATCCTTTTAAGGTGGAATATATATATTTTGTCAACAAAACTTGTGTAGGTCGGGTAAATGACAAAACATAGACATTTATCGTAATAAGGTTTCAAATAGTGTATATGAATGAAAAAATCCCCTTCTAATATTAACTACTGGATGGATGTCTGGCTTGCTCCAGCCACTATGATGAGATCACTAATCTCGGGACCTTTGCCTTCCAAACACCTAAGCAATACTATTAGCCGGTTTGGCCAAGTTTGTTTTTTATTTTTGGCCAAAAGTGCTTTTGGCCAAAAATTGAGGTGTTTGGCCAAGCTTTTAGAAGGAAAAAGAAGTTCTTTTGAGGAGAAGCAGAAGCAGTTTTTGAGAAGCAGAAAAATGTAGTTTCTCTCCAAAAGTACTTTTCTAAGAAGCACTTTTGAAAAAAATACACATAGAAGCAGTTTTCAAAAGTTTGGCCAAACACTAATTACTGCTCAAAAGTGTTTTTCAAATTAATTAGCCAAATACAAACTAATTTTCACCAAAAGTATTTTTTTGAAAAGCACTTTTGAAAAAAACACTTCTCAAAATAAGAAAAATTTAAAAGCTTGGCCAAATATGCTACGTATATATCTACCTATAGGACAAACACTGATTGGGATTGGGAAAAAAGTTTCTTTACTTTTGCAGACAATATAAAGAGCTTAATTAAAAGATTACATGTGCGTGCCTACACCAACAATTTTGATAATATCTAATGGGAATTAACTCATGGGCAATTTACATTGCAATCCATATACAATGCCCTATTACACAAGTGCCTACCAGCACAACGCACACACCTCCATATGCATAGATTTGGAGAATTCCAGTAACCTTAAAAATTAAATCTTTCTTGTGGCTACTAATGCACAATCGTCTCCCTACACGACAATACTTACATCATATTGGTATACTTTCAGATGATCTTTGCCAAATTTTTAAACACGCCACCGAATCAATTAATCATACATTCCTATATTGTCCAAACGCACAATCCTTGTGGACCCACTTCGGCTTAAATCATGTTATTAACCATATCAACAATAGAATTTCCCAACCGTCACATGGTTAATACCTCTATTGCAGGCTAAGAGGAATCTCATACCTTATAAAATTAACCATCAAACTTTCATCTCCTTTACCTTGTGGAACATTTGGCTTACTCGTAACGATAACAATTTGTGATGAACCAAAGTGTCATCTTTAAATTTAATAAGTAATTTTGCATTCAAAGACCTCAAAAATCACTATTTATCATTTCTCAAATTGCGTACACATCCCATATAATTTTCCAAAAAATATTTTATGTGAAAAGTGGATTAAAATGTGAAATAGAGCTTTAAAACTCAACCGAGTTGACTTCGGTCAACATTTTGATCAAACGATCTTGGATTAGTATTTTGACAATTCCAATAGGTCCGTATCGTGATTTGGGACTTAGGCGTATGCCCGAAATCGAATTTCGAGGTCCCTAACCCGAGATATGGAATTTCGATGAAAAATTAAAAGTTTGAAAACTTAATGATTTTTAAGAATTTACTGATGTTGGATTTATTGACATCGGATCCGTATTTTAGTTTCGGAGTCTGGTATAGGTCCACTATAATATTTATGACTTGTCTACCGAAATTGGCGAGAAACGGAGTTGATTTGACGTTATTCGGACGTCCGGATGTAAAAATATAAGTTTTAAAGTTTTCTTAAAATTTTCCTTTGATTTGGTGTCCGATTCATAGTTCTAGGTGTTAAATTGGTGTTTTGATCACGCGAGTGAGTTCGTATGAGGTTTTTAGATTTGTGTGCATGTTTGGTTTGGAGCCCCGAGGGCTCGGGTGAGTTTCATATAACCTACAGACCATCTGAACTTCGAGAAAATTCTGGGTTTTTAGCTTCTGCTATCATCTAGTGTTTTGTGCTTCGCGATCGCGAAGCCATTCCTGCGATCGCGAAGAGGAAAGTTGGACTGACACAATTGTGCTTAGCGTTCGCGACCTAGGGCACGCGTTCGGGAAGGGTCGAAGTGCAAAGATTCGCATTCGCGAAGAGGAAATGAGGCAGAAGCTGGGGTACTCAAATTTGTTCTTGGTGTTCGCATGAAACGGTCCGCGATCGCGTAGGTCTACGGGGTTATGCTTCGCGTTTGCGTATGAGATGTCACGTTCGCGTAGAGCAAATTGGCAGCCTGTGCAAATTGTGCTTCACGATCGCGAAGAGTAAAATGAACCTGGGCAAAAGTGTTCTACGCAATCGCGAACGAATTTCCGCAATCGCGATGAGTAAAAATCCGAGAAACAGAACTTAAGTTCTAGAAAATAGGATTCGTCCCATTTCCAACCATTTTCCATTTTTGAGCTCGGGTAAGGCGATTTTTTTGTGATTTTTACGGGAAAATATTGGGGTAAGTGTTCCTTATCTTATATTGATTATATTTTATGATTCCATACTCAATTATATCATGAATCCGTGAAATTTTGGGAGAAAAATCATATTTTTATAAAATCTTTCAAAAACAAAAATTTAAGATTTGAAGGTCCATTTGACATCGGAATTGGATAATTTTTGTATGGTTGATGTCACGACCCCAAATTCCCTCCGTAGGATATCGTGATGGAACCTAGTCTCTACTCTCTAAGACTAGGTAAGTCTATCAATGCGGAATAAAAATTAAAATTTAAAATAAATAAACTACAATTCAAACAATTTCAACTCCCAAAACCCGGTAGAAATAAGTCACAAGCTTCTAAGAATTTATTCTTTATGCATCTATACATCAGAGTCTAAAGCAAATAAGGAAGACAACATAGTAAGATAGAAGGGGACTCCGGAGTCTGCGGACGCTGGCAGATATACCTCGAAGTCTCCTCGTACAACTAGTTTACTGATGCCTGGTCTGATAAGTTGTACCTGGATCTGCATAAAAAGATGTGCAGAAGCGTAGTATGAGTACACCACAGCAGTACCCAGTAAGTGTCAAGCCTAACCTCGGTAGAGTAGTGACGAGGTCAGATCAGGCCCTACTGAAAAATAATAATTTCATGGTAAAATATTTAAAAATATAATAAAATAAAATGACAATGGAAATAAATTAAGTATCATGTCACCATTTAATTACACAAAATAATGGCAATAATATCTCGTGGAATCAAAATAGAATTTCCTTTCAACTTTAAGAAAATCACAACAAATAATCAAAGGCAACTGCGGCCATAAATCAATATCAACACGGGCACTCCCGAGGTACCGCCTCGTAGTCCCAAAACATAAATGGATTCACAATATCTCATTTTCCTTATCTCACCGCGGGAGCCTTCACAATTCATTTTAAAGAAATTATTTTTTTCCGGAATAGTATCCCGCGTTTTAACCATCCTTATCACATCGCATGACTTCTAGTAGTTTTCCCTACTATCCACGTGTATCAAGCCACTCTTATCTCACTGCATGTGTTTCAATACCCAGACCTTATACAACCGTATGCGTATCAACATCACAATATATCATAATTTTCACCTCAAGTACTCAAATAATTTAACTTTCCAAAATAATTCAACAATAATATTTTTCCACAATAAAGAGCTCATGGCTCCATCACAATGAGTACGAAAATATTACAAAAATATTCATAAATAAATAATTTAACAAAATAATATTTCAAATCTTTAATACGTTGCTTCAATACCAAATTTAAAAAATGTCCAATACTTCATATTAATAATATTTAATTTAAAGAAAATCAACCTGCAAATAATGCACAGAATAAAAGAAACCAAGTTTCAACTAAACATGTAAAACAATTAGCAGGAAAAGGTCAAGCAAATTTAAAGTATATGAATCAAAACAATGATGGAGTATATAACAAGATTTAATAATTTAATTAACATGAAACAATGATCTACACAATTTAAAAATATAATCTTTCATATTTAGTCCGTGTACACACTCGTCACCTCATGTACACGACGTTCATCACATTACAATTAATACCAATCCTAGAGAAAATTTCTCCCACACAAGGTTAGACAAGTCACTTACCCCGACTTGCTCCAATTTAACCAAGTAGTATATTTTTTCCTCGATTTTCCAACTCCGATCGACTCAAATCTAGTCATAATTAATTCTATATAGTCAACAAAAATTATAGGAATCAATTTCATAAGAAAATACTATATTTTTCAATAAAATCCGAAATTAACTCAAAAATGGCCTGTGGGACCCACGTCTCGGAACCCCACAAAAGTTACAAAATCTGATAACCCATTCAATTACGAGTTCAACCATACTAATTTCACTCAAATCCGACTCCGAATCGGTGTTCAAATCTCGAAAATTTATTTTATGAAATTTCTACAATCTTCCCCAAATTTCCACCTCAAAGTACTAATCAGATGATGAATAGTGCTTTTTGAGGTCTTAGAACACATAATTAATTATTAAATTTAAATATGACATTTTTGGTCATCACAGTTGAACTCGTATCGGAACAGGTATTCGAATTTTGCGAGTTTTTTCTGGATTTGAGACGTGGGTCCCACTGTTAATTTTTTAAAGTGCATTTCGGATTTTATCCAGAAAATTAGTAAATTTATATGAAATTAATTCCTATGATTCGTATTGAGTATTGACAAGGTGGGTTGCTCTGATGGTAAGCACCCTCCACTTCCAACCAAGAGGTTGTGAGTTCGAGTCACCCCAAGAGCAAGGTGGGGAGTTCTTGGAGGGAAGGATGCCGAGGGTCATTTGGAAACAGCCTCTCTACCCCAAGGTAGGGGTAAGGTCTGCGTACACTCTACCCTCCCCAGACCCCACTAGTGAGATTATACTGGGTTGTTGTTGTTGTTTGTTGTTGATTCGTATTGAGTATATCGAATTATTTGGGAATAGATTTTAAGCTTTTGGAGACAAATTTAAATGAAAAAGTTGTGGTCGAGTAATTGATTGAAATTGTAAAGCGAGATAAGTGTCGTGGTTAACCTTGACTTGAGGGAATAGAACCCTTAAATTATTTGTTATGTGAAATGCATATGAATGACGTATAGGCAAGGTGACGAGAGTCTATATGTCGTCAAATTAATTGTTTGCATAATTATTTGAAAATCCTAAATTTATTTTAATATACGAATTAATTGTTATGATAATTGTTTCTCTCCTATTCTTTGTCAAATATTAATTTTTGAATTCCTGCAATAATTGTTACATGCTATTTGATTTATGTGTCTTAATTGTTACATGACATTTAGCATATTAAATATTAAACTGTCTATTTTCTTCACGATTTTCACAATTAATTGTTAATTGCCATAGTTTGTTCATAAATAAATTATAATTATTGTGTGTCTTGATGCTTAATAGTTTCTCATTGGATGTGGTATTTATTGGAGTAATTTTTATTATATTTATGAGTTGTTAAAATATATTAGGGGAACGGGTTGCACGCCGCAACGGAAATGAAAGTAAATATATCTATATTGGGGGATCGGATTGCACGCCGTAATAGACTTATTAAAAAATCAATATTGGGGGATCGGATTGCACACCGCAACAGACATATTTAAAAGTCTATATTGGGGATCGTATTACACGCTACAACAAACTTATTAAAAAGTCCATATTTGGGGGATCGGATTACACGCCGCAACAGACTTATTTAAAGGTTTATTTGGGGGATCGGATTACGCGTCGCAACAGACTTATTAAAAAATCCATATTGGGAGATTAGATTGCACTCTGCAACAGACTTATTTAAAAGTCTATATTGGGGGATCGGATTGCACGCCGCAACAGACTTATTAAAAAGTCCATATTGGGGGATCGGATTGCACACCGCAAGAGACTTATTTAAAAGAATATATATATACTTGATTAAAATAAATATATTAGAGGATTGAAAATGAATATATATTGTGGAAACGGGTTGCACGCTGCAACAGAAATTAGTTAACAGAATAATTGGTTATGACTGCTGATTTAGCTTCAATTATTAAAAATGAGTTGCCTGATCTATTTCTATTATTATTGTTGTTACTATTATTGCGTACAGGTTAATGTGAGTGACCTGCCTTAGCCTCGTCACTACTTCGTCGAGGTTAGGCTTATCACTTACCAGTACATGGGGTCGGTTGTACTGATACTACACTCTGCACTTCTTGTGCAGATTTCTGAGTGGGTCCCAGCGACGTACCATAGACTTTCTCGGATTTCAGATACCAGAGGATTCTTGAGATATAGCTGCACGACGTCCGCAGTGCTGAAGTCCCCGTCTACTTTACTTTAGCCGTGTGTTTGTTTCCAGACAACTTTATTTTATTTAGACCTTTATTTGTATTATTCTAGAAGCTCGTCCACTTGTGACACCAATTCTGGGATGGTATTTAGACACCGTTATTTTTATGGATTATTTACTACATTTCAGACCTTACTTCCGTATTTGTTTCCTTGTTATTAAACATTTTAAAAATTGTTTTAAAATGGATAATATTATTCTAACGTTGGCTTGCCTGGCAAGTGAAATGTTAGGCGTCATCACGGTCCCGAAGGTAGAAATTTCTGGTCGTGACAGTTGGTATCAGAGCACTAGGTTACATAGGTCTCACGGTCACGAGCAAGCTTAGTAGAGTCTGAGGGAACGATACAGAGATGTCTGTACTTATCTCTCAAAGGCTATGAAGTTTAGGAACAATATCACTTCTTTCTTATTTTGTCGTGCGATTTTATTCTATCATCGATTATTGAAACAGTCTACTCTTATTCTCTCGCAGATGGTGAGAACACGTAATGCATCTACCGATGGACAGGGACCAGAGCCCCGGGTGACAACTATGAGCAGGGGTAGAGGTCGAGGCTGAGGTCATGCTAGAGGCCGAGGCAGAGGCAGAGGTAGAGATCAGTCTAGAGCTCGAACAGCAGCTCCTGTTTTAGAACCTCAGGTGGGCCTTCAGGAGGAGGTTGCAGTTCAGAATGTACCAGTTGGACCAGTTAAGGTCCCGGAAGGATTATTAGCTACTTAGTGCTTCAGGACGCTCTAGTCCGTTTGGTGAGTCTTATGGAGGGCGTGGCCCAGAATGGTACATTTCCAGTTGTACCAGCCGTCTCACGGGATGGGGGAGGAGCACAAACTCACACTACTCCCACTCTGGAACAGATGGCCCCTAGAATCAGGCTCCAGCAGCCCCTCCAGTTGGGGTAGTTCAGTCAGTTGTTGCGGTACAAACCGGTGATAGGCCTACCATGTCTTTTGAGGCCTTATTGAGACTGGATAAGTTCACTAAGATCTTTCCAGTTCACTTCAGTGGTACACCTCCTGAGGACCCACAGGATTATCTTGACCGCTGCCATGAGGTGCTGCGGAACATGGGTATAGTTCAGACCAATGGGGTTGATTTTACTGTATTTCAGATGACGGGTTCCGCCAAGAGGTGGTGGAGAGATTATACATTGACCAGACCAGTCGGATCGCCTGCACTTACCTGGGAATATATCTCTCAGCTATTTCTGGAGAAGTTCCTTCCTATCACACTGAAAGAGGATTACCGCAAGCAATTTGAGTGTCTATAGTAGGGCAGTATGACTGTTACTCAGTATGAGTCTTGTTTTGTGGATTTGACCAGTTATGCTCTCCTTTTACTACCTACTGAGGGAGAGAGAGTGAGGAGGTTTATTGAGGGACTCACTCACCCTATCATGCTTCAGATGGCCAAGGAGACCGAAAGCGAGATTTCTTTTCAGGCAACTTCTAATGTCGCGAGGAGGATCGAGATAGTTCTTACACAGGAGAGAGGGCAGAGGTCTGATAAGAGGCCTCGTCAGTTCGGTGGTTTTAGTGGTGCCTCGCCTGGAGGTAGGGGTAATTTTGGTAGGGGTCATCATCCTTGACCGTTTCATTCAGCACTTCATGCATCTCCCGGTGCTTCGGGGAGTCACTGTCCTATTATGCCTTACTCTATACAGCCAGCATTTAGTACATATTCAACTTCTATCAGTGCACCACCACTCCAGAGTTACTACAGTGGTTATCCGGCCCATTCGGGTCAGCTTCAGCTTCAGCAGCCACGGCGTCAGGATGGGTGTTATGAATGTGGGAGCGTTGGTCACATCAGGAGGTATTGCCCTAGGTTGGCGAGTAACAGATCTCGGCAAGATTCTCGTGCCATTATACCGGCACTGGTTGCTTCACCACCTGCCCAGCCAGCTAGAGGTAGGGATCAGGAAGCTAGAAGTAGAGGGCAGGCCATTAGAGGTGGAGGTCAGGCCATTAGAGGTAGAGGTCAGACCGTTAGAGGTGGAGGCCAGCCAGTTAGAGGTCATCCCAGAGATGCGGTTCAGAGTGGTGAGGCCCAGCCTCGATGTTATGCTTTTCCAGCTAGGCCTGAGGCCGAGTCATCTGATGTTGTGATCACATGTATTATTCCAGTTTGCCATAGAGATGCTTCAGTTCTATTTGATCCAGTATCTACTTATTCCTATATCTCCTCCTACTTTGCTTCATATTTGGTTGTGCCCTGTGATTCTCTAAGTGCTTCTGGGTGTGTATCTACACCGGTGGGACACTCCGTTATACTAGATCATGTCTATCATTTGTGTGTGGTTACTATTGATAGTCTTGAGACTAGTGTGGATCATCTACTTCTTGATATGGTAGATTTTGATGTCATCTTGGGTATGGATTGTCTGTCACCGTATCATGCTATATTGGATTGTCATGCCAAGACAGTGACCCTAGCCATACCGGGGTTACCTCGGTTAGAGTGGAAAGGAACTTTTGGTCATTTTGCTAGCAGGGTTATTTCTTATATGAAAGCTTGGCGTATGGTAGAGAAAGGATGTCTAGCCTATTTGGCTTATATTCGCGATTCTAGTGCGGATGTCCCTTCTATGGACTCAGTACCAAATGTTCGTGAATTTCCAGAAGTATTTCCTACAGATTTGCCGAAAAAGAAAGATGGCTCTATGCGGATATGTATAGATTATTGACAGTTGAACAAGGCCACTATCAAAAACAAATATCTGCTGCCAAGAATTGATGACTTATTTGATCAGCTTTAGGGCGCCAAGGTATTTTCGAAGATTGGTTTGAGGTCTGGTTACCATCAGTTGAATATTAGGGCATCTAATATACCTAAGACAGCTTTTTGGACTCGAAATGGGCATTACGAATTCCTAGCGATGTCATTTGGGTTGACAAATGCCCCAGTAACATTTATGGATTTGATGAATCGGGTGTTAAAGCCCTATTTGGATTCTTTTGTGGTTGTATTCATTGATGATATCTTGATTTACTCTAAGAGTCGAGAGGAGCATGAGCAACATCTTCAGAGTGTGCTTCATACTTTGAAGAATAATCAGTTATATGCCAAATTTTCAAAATGTGAGCTTTGGTTAGACTCAGTTACCTTTTTGGGGCATGTTGTATCCGCAGAAGGCATAAAGGTGGATCCTAAGAAGATTGAGTCTGTTCAGAATTGGCCTACACCTACTTCAGTTATAGAGATCCTGGGTTTCCTGGGTTTGGCAGGTTATTATCGTCGGTTCGTGGAAGGGTTTTCATCTATAGCAAGCCCATTGACCAGACTGACCCTGAAAGGTGTCCCATTCAGATGGTCAGAAGAGTGTGAGTTGAGCTTTCAGAAGCTCAAGATCGCTTTGACTACGACATTTGTGTTGGTATTACCCACATGTTCAGGATCGTATACGGTATATTGTGATGCATCTCACATTGGGCTTGGTGCAGTATTAATGCAAGATGGCAGGGTGATTGCATATGCGTTGCGACAGTTGAAAGTTCACGAGAAGAATTATCATGTTCATGACTTAGAATTGGCAGCCACTGCTCATGCGCTGAAGATTTGGAGGCATTATCTCTACGGTGTCTCGTGTGAGGTATTTACTGATCATCGTAGCCTTCAGTATCTGTTCAAACAAAAAGATCTTAATTTGAGGCAGATAAGATGGTTGGAATTGTTGAAAGACTATGATATCACCATTTTGTATCACCCCGGAAAGGCCAATGTAGTGGCCGATGCTTTGAGTAGAAAGGTTGTGAGTATGGGCAGCCTTACTTATATTCCGGTTGGTGAGAGACCGTTAGCTGCAGATGTTGAGACTTTGGATAACTAATTCGTGAGGTTAGATGTTTCAGAACCCAGTCAGGTTCTTGCTTGCACAGTCGCTCGGTCTTCTTTATATGAGCATATCCGAGAGCGACAATATGATGATCCTCATTTTCTTGTCCTTAAGGACACAGTGCGGCACGGTGATGCCAAACAAGTTGATGTGGGGGAAGATGAAGTTCTACGAATGCATGGTCGTATTTGTGTGCCTAATGTTGACGGGCTTCGTGAATTAATCCTCGAAGAGGCATACAGTTCAAGGTATTCTATTCATCCAGGTACCGCCAAAATGTATCAAGATTTGTGGCAACATTACTGGTGGAGGAGAATGAAAAAGGATATAGTTGCATATGTAGCTCAGTGTCTGAATTGTCAGCAAGTTAAGTACGAGCATCAGAGACCTGATGGTTTGCTTTAGAAGTTAGAAATTCCTAAGTGGAAATGGGAGCGTGTCACTATGGATCTTATTGTTGGACTCCCATGGACTCAGAGAAAATTTGACGCAGTTTGGGTCACTATGGACAGGATGACCAAGTCAGCACATTTCATTCCAGTGGCAGTTACCTATTCTTCAGAAAGGTTAGATGAAATTTACATTCGTGAGATTGTCCGCCTTCACGGTGTGTGCCCATGTCTATTATTTCAGATCAAGGTACGCAGTTAACCTCGCACTTTTGGAGGGTTGTACAATGTGAGTTAGGCACGCGGTTGAGTTGAGTACAACATTTCATCCACAGACAGACGGACATTCAGAGCGCACCATTCAGATATTGGAAGATATGCTTCGCGCTTGTGTTATAGACTTTGGAGGTTCTTGAGATTAGTTCTTGCCACTTGCAGAGTTTGCGTATAATAATAGCTACCAGTCGAGCATTCAAATGGCTCCATATGAGGCATTATACGGAAGGCGATGTCGTTTGCCAGTTGGCTGGTTTGAACCGGGAGAGGCTCGGTTGTTGGGTACCAATTTGGTATAGGATGCCTTGGATAAGGTCAAGATTATTCAGGATCGACTTTTTACAGCTCAGTCTAGGCAAAAGAGTTATGCCGACTGTAAAGTTCGTGATATTGCATTCATGGTTGGAGAAAGAATATTGCTCCGGGTTTCACCTATGAAAAGTGTAATGAGGTTCGGAAAGAAGGGAAAGTTGAGCCCTAGGTATATCGGACCCTTTGAAATTATTGAAAGGGTGGGTGAAGTAGCGTACATGCTTGCATTACCACCTAGTTTATCAGTGGTTCATCCGGTGTTCCATGTGTCTATGTTCTGGAAATATCATGGTGATCCGTCCCATATGTTAAATTTCAGCTCAGTCCAATTGGACAAAGATTTGACTTACGAAAAGGAGCCGGTGGCTATTCTAGCCCGACAGGTTCGACAGTTGAGGTCTAAGAGTTATCCTTCAGTTCGAGTACAATGGAGAGGTCAACTGGTAGAGGCATCTACGTGGGAGTTTGAGTCAGATATGCAGAGTAAATATCCACACCTTTTCTCCAACTCAGGTACTTTTTTTAACTCTGCTCGAGGACGAACGTTTGTTTTAGAGGTAGAGAATGTGATGACCCAAAGTGTCATATTTAAATTTAATAAGTAATTCTGCATTCTAAGACCTCTAAAAGCACTATTTATCATTCCTTGACTTGCGTGCGCAACCATATAATTTTCCGAAAAGATTTTATGTGAAAAATGGATTAAAATGTGAAATAGAGTTTTAAAACTCAACTAAGTTGACTTCGGTCAACATTTTGAGCAAACGGACTCGAATAAGTATTTTGACAATTCCGATAAGTTCGTATCGTGATTTGGGACTTAGGCGTATGTCCAGAATCGAATTTCGAGGTCCCTAACCCGAGATATGGTATTTTGATAAAAAATTAAAAGTTTGAAAGCTTAAATGATTTTTAAGAATTTACTGATGTTGGATTTATTGACCAGGTCCGTATTTTAGTTTTGGAGACCGGTATAGATCCACTATAATATTTATGACTTGTCTGCAAAAATTGGCGAGAAACGGAGTTGATTTGACGTGATTCAGACGTCCGGTTGTAAAAATAAGTTTTAAAGTTTTCTTGAAAATTTCTTTTGATTTGGTATCCGATTCGTAGTTCTAGGTGTTAAATTGGTGTTTTGATTGTGCGAGCGAGTTCGTATGAGGTTTTTGGACTTGTGTGCATGTTTGGTTTGGATCCCCGAGGGCTCAGGTGAGTTTCGGATAGCCTACGAACCATTTGAACTTTGAGAAAAATATGGTTTTTTAGCTTCTGCTATCATCTTGTGTTTTGTGCTTCTCGATCGCGAAGCCATTCCTGCAATCGCGAAGAGGAAAGTTGAACTGGCACAATTGTGCTTTGCGTTCGCGACCGAGGGCACGCGTTCGCGAAGAGTCGAAATGCAAAGCTTCGCGTTCGCGTTCACGATCGAATCCTCGCGTTCGCAAAGAGAAAATGAGGCAGAAGCTGGGTACTCAAATTTGTTCTTCGCGTTCGCATGAAACAGTCTACGATCGCGTAGGTCTACAGGGTTATGCTTCGCGTTCGCGTATTAGATGTCGGGTTAGCGTAGAGCAAATTGGCAGCCTGTGCAAATTGTGCTTCGCGATCGCGAAGAGTAAAATGAACCTGGGCAAAAGTGTTATACGCGATCGCGAACGAATTTCCGCGATCGCGATGAGTAAAAATCCGAGAAACAGAACTTAAGTTCTGAAAAATGGGATTCGTCCCATTTCCAACCATTTTCCATTTTTAAGCTCGGGTAAGGCGATTTTTGGGAGATTTTCACGGGAAAACTGTCACGACCCAAAATCTATTAAGGTCATGATGGCACCAGACACCACTGTGAGGCAAGCCAACCATAATCAATTAACTTAATTACCCAATTAGTATTTGTGAAATTAAAATTTCTTCAATGAAACAATAAAGATAGAACTCATAGAATAAATGATAATTATTTTTAGCAACTAAATTTCTAAACAATTCACAACCATTCCCAAAACCCGATGTCACAAGTGCATGAGTATTTACTAGTGAATTTAAAATAATAAAATACAACATCTGTCCAGAATACAAATTAGACAGAAAAATATAATAACTTAGAAGGAGACCCTATTGGCTGCGGATCGTAATACAGAATGCAGCTCACCTATGTCCCCACAATCATTAACCACACCTATGCGCCCACAAGGCCGCTAGATATATATGTACCTGCACAATAAAATGTGCAGCAAGTGCAGTATGAGTACGAAAATAACATGTACCCAGTAAGTATCAAGCCTAATCTCGAAGAGGTAGAGACGAGATGGCCGACTCTGACACTCACTATGGGTCAATAGTATTAAATAATCATGAAAATAGAAATATTTATATCAACGTGATTCACAAAGTTAACAATAATTTTATTGAACCAGCAGAAGTAATTAAATTCCTTCAATTCCAATAAATTTTCAGTTTATCAACTAACCTCATTTACAGGAATAACAATAATTCCTTAACAAGCAGAGATAATTAAATTCTTTAAATTCCAATAATTTCCAAATTTCAATTAGCTTCACAAGCTGAAATAAATTATCAAAGTATCGTGTAATTATTATGATTAAGCACGATTTCTGCCGAGCTCGTTCGGCCCGATTCAGAGTATCGTGTACACTGCCGAGGGACGTGCAACACGATCCATAGATGCATCTATCCTGCCGAGGCGTTCGGCCCGCTCCACAAGAAAGGAGAATATTTTTCTTATGTACCTCCGGGAATGAGAGTATGTTTATTATAAGATAAATTTGAGAGGATGAACAATTTCTTTTAACAATTAATTAATTTAAATAGAAATAAGCATATGAGATTTTCATATTTTACTATCTCTTATTAACAATTTACGATATAAAACCAATAATTTAATTAAATAACGGATACAATTTACATAAGTAATTTATGCTTTGAGTCCTAAACTACCCGGACTTTAGCATTAATAGTTGCTACGTACGGACTCTCGTCATCTCATGCATACGTAACCCCCACAATTAGCAACAATTATTAGTTTAATTACCTATGGGGTAATTTTCCCCTCACAAAATTAGACAAGAGACTTACCTCAATTTGCTCCAATTTAATCCAATAGAAGGCCCTTTTCCACGATTATCCAACTATGACTCGCTTGAATCTAGCCAAGAATAATTCAATACAATCACTAAAATTTATTGGAATTAATTCCATAAGAAAATACTAATTTTCCATAAAAATCCGAAATTTAGCTCACAAATCGCCCGTGGAGCCCACGTCTCGGAACCCAACAAAAGTTACAAAATCCGAACACCCATTTTGATACGAGTTCAACCATACCAATTTTATCAAATTCCGATAACAACTCGACCTCCAAATCTTAAATTTTTATTTTTGGAAGATTTTCAAAAATATTAATTTTCTTCCATTTAAATCTGAAATAAATGATGAATATAACCATAGAATCATGAAGTATAATCACTTTCGGATATATAACATTTACCCCAATCCATATGGTGAAAATCGCCTAACAATCGCTTCAATCCGAGCTCCATAACTCCAAATGTGTTAAAATGGCCGAAACCTAAAAATATATCTTCTGTCCAGGCATTTACTCTTCGGGATCCCGGAAAATGCTTCGCGATCGCGAAGCACAAAATTTTTCATCCCCAAAATTGCTCTTTGCGATCGCGGATAACCAATCGCGATCCCGAAGTACAAACTCCCCCAACTCTTCTAGACAGCCTCTAGTATCATAGTCATAACTTTTCGTACAAAACTCCAAAATGCAAATGGTTTAACTTTCTGAAAACTAGACACCAAGGACTATAACTTTTATTTGTTACTTATCTCCCAATTCCTTATAGATTTCTAGATATAAACTTTCAAAATCAGCCCTGTGAAACAGAGATTTCCAAACTCTTCCCAGATAGCCTATTGTGTATCTACCATAATGTGTTGTACACAACTCCAAATGAAAAATGGTTTACCTTTCTGAAAACTAGACATCAAGGTCTACAATTTTTATTTTTGAATCATCTCCAAGTTCCTTATAGATTGCGAGATATAAGCTTCCAAAATCGGGTTAGTGCAGCATGAGTTTTCCTCTACACGATCGCGAAAAGGCTTCCGCGATCGCGATTCCCAGTGCCCAAACAGTAAAATTGCTCTTCGCGATCACGACCATTTGTCCGCGATCGCGATGCATACCTCTATGGCCAAAAACCAGCAACTAAGAATGGCCTAGAAATGGTCTGAAACCACTCCGAAACTCACCCGAGCCCCTAGGGACCTCAACCAAATATACCAACAAGTCCTAAAACATCATACGAACTTAGTCGAAGCCTCAAATCACATCAAACAATGCCAAAACCACGAATCATCCTCCAATTCAAGCTTAATGAAACTTAAGATTTCCAACTTCTACATTCGGTACCGAAACCTATCAAATCAAGTCCGATTGACCTCAAATTTTGCACACAAGTCATAAATGACATAACAGAGCTATGAAAATTTTTGGAACTGGATTCCGACCCCGATATCAAAAAGTCCACTTCCGGTCAAACTTCTCAAAAACCTTTAAATTTCTAACTTTAGCCAAATGACTCCAAAATGACCTACAGACCTCCGAATCCACTTCCGGGAGCGCTCCCAATTCCAGAATCACCATACGGAGTTATTCCCATACTCGGAATCCCAAACTGACATCGATAACCTTAAAATGCTCTTCAACCCAAATTTATGGAATTATTCCAAAATGATAACTTCCCCAATAGGTGCCGAAATACTCACGGGTTATCTAAAACCCGATACGGACATACGCCCAAGTCCGAAATAATCATACGAACCTGTTAGAACCTTCAAATCCCGATTTCGATATCGTTTACTCAAAAATCCAACTTTAGTCAATTCTTCTAACTTAAAGCTTCTAAAATGAGAATTTTCTTTCAAATCAACTTTGAATTTCTGAAATTTCCGAAATTTCAACTTTGATCTTATAAAATACCTGAAGTGAAGCTACTCGTGGCCTCAAACTGTTGAACGACACGCTAGGGCTCAAAATAACCGGTCGGGTCGTTACTAAAATATTGGGGTAAGTGTCCCTTATCCTATATTGATTATATTTTATGATTCCATACTCAATTATATCATGAATCCGTGAAATTTTGGGAGAAAAATCAGATTTTTATAAGATCTTCCAAAAACAAAAATTTAAGATTTGAAGGTCCATTTGACATCAGAATTGGATAATTTTTGTATGGTTGAACTCGAATCGGAACGGGTGTTTGGATTTCGTGAGTTTTTCCTGGATTTGGGACGTGGGTCCCACTGTCAATTTTTTAAAGTGAATTTTGAATTTTATCCAGAAAATTAGTAAATTCATATGGAATTAATTCATATGATTCGTATTGAGTATATCGAATTATTTGTGAAAAGATTTGAAGCTTTTGGAGACAAATGTAAAAAGAAAAGCTGTGGTCGAGTAATTGATTGGAATTGCAAAGCGAGGTAAGTGTCGTGGTTAATCTTGACTTGAAGGAATAGAACCCTTAAATTATTTGTTATGTGAAATGCATGTGAACGACGTATAGGCGAGGTGACGAGAGTCTATACGTCGTCAAATTAATTGTTTGCATAATTATTTGAAAATCATAAATTTATTTTAATATACAAATTAATTGTTATGATAATTGTTTCTCTCCTATTCTTTGTCAAATATTAATTCTTGAATTCCTGCAATAATTGTTACATGCTATTTAATTTATGTGTCTTAATTGTTACTTGACATTTAGCATATTAAATATTAAACTGCCTATTTTCTCCATGATTTTCACAATTAATTGTTAATTGCCATTGTTTGTTCATAAATAAATTATAATTATTGTGTGCCTTGATGCTTAATAGTTTCTCATTGGACGTGATATTTATTGGAGTAATTTTTATTACATTTATGAGTTGTTGAAATATATTGGGGGAACGGGTTGCACGCCACAACGAAAATAAAGTAAATATATCTATATTGGGGGATCGGATTGCACGCCGCAACAAACTTATTAAAAAGTCCATATTGGGGGATCGGATTGCACGCCGCAACAGACTTATTAAAAAGTCTATATTGGGGGATAGGATTGCACGCAGTAACAGACTTATTAAAAATCCATATTGGGGGATCAGATTGCACGCCGCAACAGACTTATTTAAAGGTTTATTTGGGGGATCGGATTGCACGCTGCAATAGTCTTATTAAAAAGTTCATATTGGGGTATCGGATTACACGCCGCAACAAACTTATTAAAAAGTCCATATTGGGGGATCGGATTGCACGCCGCAACAGACTTATTTAAAATTCTCTATATATATATATATACTTGATTAAAAAAATATATTGGAGGATTGAAAATGAATATATATTGTGGGAACGGGTTGCACGCTGCAACGGAAATTGGTTGAAAGAATAATTGGTTATGACTACTGAGTTAGCTTCAACTATTAAAAATGAGTTACCCGATTTATTTCTATTATTATTGTTGTTACTATTATTGCGTACAGGTTAATGTGAGTGACCTGCCTTAGCCTCGTCACTATTTCGTCGAGGTTAGGCTCAGCACTTACCAGTACATGGGGTCGGTTGTACTGATACTACACTCTGCACTTCTTGTACAGATTTCGGAGTGGGTCCCAGCGACGTACCATAGATTTGCTCGAATTTCAGATACCAGAGAAAACTTGAGATATAGCTGCACGGCGTCCGCAGTGCTGAAGTCCCCGTCTACTTTACTTTAGCCGCGTGCTTGTTTTGAGACAACTTTATTTTATTCAAACTTTTATTTGTATTATTCTAGAAACTCGTGCACTTGTGACACCAATTCTGGGATGGTATTTAGACACCGTTATTTTTATGGATTATTCACTATATTTCAAACCTTACTTCCGCATTTGTTTCCTTGTTATTAAAAATTTTAAAACTTATTTAAAAATGGATAATATTATTATAACATTGGGTTGCCTAGAAAGTGAAATGTTAGGCGCCATCACGATCCCGAAGGTGAGAATTTCGGGTAGTGACACAGTTTTAATCACATTCAACTCCAAATATCCACCAAACATGTCACTAATCAAGCTCTGGAATTTATTGAGACAAATTTAAAAGGAAAAGTTGTGGTCGAGTAATTGATTGAAATTGCAAAGCGAGGTTAGTGTCGTGGTTAACCTTGACTTGAGAGAATAGAACCCTTAAATTATTTATTATATGAAATACATGTGAACGACGTATAGGCGAGGTGACGAGAGTCTATACGTCGTCAAATTAATTGTTTGCATAATTATTTAAAAATCCTAAATTTGTTTTAATATACAAATTAATTGTTATGATAATTGTTTCTCTCCTATTATTTGTCAATATTAATTCTTAAATTCCTACAATAATTGTTACATGCTATTTGATTTACGTGTCTTAATTGTTACTTGACATTTAGCATATTAAATATTAAATTGCCTATTTTCTCCACGATTTTCACAATTAATTGTTAATTGCCATTGTTTGTTCATAAATAAATTATAATTATTGTGTGCCTTGATGCTTAATAGTTTCTAATTGGACGTGGTATTTATTGGAGTAATATTTATTACATTTATGAGTTGTTGAAATATATTGGGGGAACGGGTTGCACGCCGCAACGGAAATGAAAGTAAATATATCTATATTGGGGGATCGGATTGTACGCCGCAACAGACTTATTAAAAAGTCAATATTGGGGGATCGGATTGCACGCCGCAACAGACATATTTAAAAGTCTATATTAGAGGATCGGATTACACGCCGCAACAAACTTATTAAAAATTTCATATTGGGGGAATCGGATTGCACACCGCAACAGACTTATTTAAAGGTTTATTTGGGGGATCGGATTACGCGTCGCAACAGACTTATTAAAAAATTCATATTGGGGAATTAGATTGCACTCCGCAATAGACTTATTTAAAAGTCTATATTGGGGGATCGGATTGTACGTCGCAACAGACTTATTAAAAAGTCTATATATATATTGATTAAAATAAATATATTGGAGGATTGAAAATAAATATATATTGTGGGAACGGGTTGCACGCTGCAACGGAAATTGGTTGAAAGAATAATTGGTTATGACTGCTCAGTTAGCTTCAACTATTAAAAATGAGTTACCTGATCTATTTCTATTATTGTTGTTGTTACTATTATTGCATACAAGTTAATGTAAGTGACCCGCCTTAGCCTCGTCA
This sequence comes from Nicotiana tomentosiformis, assembly GCF_000390325.3. Classification (NCBI taxonomy): domain Eukaryota; kingdom Viridiplantae; phylum Streptophyta; class Magnoliopsida; order Solanales; family Solanaceae; genus Nicotiana; species Nicotiana tomentosiformis. Next base: position 105,768,701 of record NC_090815.1, on the reverse strand, counting down.
CTACTTTGTCAAGGTTAGGCTCAGTACTTACCAGTACATAGGGTCGGTTGTACTGATACTACACTCTGCACTTCTTATGCAGATTTCGGAGTAGGTCCCAGCGGCGTACCATAGACTTGCTCGGGTTTCAGATACCAGAGGAGACTTGAGATATAGTGTAATGACCCGGCCGGTCGTTTCGAGAGTTATAGCCCCGTTTTCCCCATTTCTACTTCGTTTTGCATTATTCAGCTATATTATATTGTATCGGGTTAGTTGGTTCGGGACCGGAGTGGTTTTAGAGTGAATTGAGACACTTAGTCTCTTAAGTAGAAACTTAAGTTGGAAAAGTCAACTGGATGTTGACCTATATGTAAACGATCTCGGATTTGAATTCTGATGGTTTTGTTAGCTTCGTTAGGTGATTTTGGACTTAGGAGTGCATCCGGAATGTGATTTGGAGGTCCGTGGTAGAATTAGGCTTGAATTGGCAAAATTGGAAATTTGGCAATTTCGGTCGGTAGTGGAAAATTTGATATCAGGGTCGGAATGGAATTTCGGAAGTTGGAATAGGTTCGTAGTGTCATTTCTGATGTGTGTGCAAAATTTGAGGTCATTCGGACGTGGTTTGGCTGGTTTCGGCATCGGTTGCCAAATTTGGAAATTTAGAAGTTCTTAGTCTTGAATCCGAGGGTAATTTGATGATTTAATATTGTTTTGAGTGATTTGAAGGTTCGAGTAAATTGTTATGTTGATATATGACTTATTGGCATTTTTGGTTGAGGTCCCGAGGGCCTCGGGGTGATTCCGGGTGGTTAACGGATTTGTCGAAGTTGGAAAATGCAGCTGGAGCTCCTGCTACTGCTATTTTCGCACATGCGGAAGTAAGCCTCGCAGGTGCGAGGCCGCTGGTGTGCATGGGGAGTGCCCAGATGCGGGCAATGCTGGGCTAGGCAAGATGTGCAGGTGCGAGTTGGAGGTCGCATCTGCGAGCCTGCAGGTGCGAAACTTGGGGCGCAGATGCGAAACCTAGGGCGCAGATGCGGAGAAGGGCAATGCTGGGCAGGCTTCGCAGAAGCGGTGAAAATATGCAGGTGCGCCTTCGCAGGTGCGATGGGCTTGCCGCAGATGTAGAGTCTGGGTGCGTAAGTGAGTTGCATAGGTACGGCTCCTTTGACCGCAGGTGCGGTCGCGCGGGTGCGAGAAAATGGCCGCAGGTGCGAGGAGCCTGGGCAAAGGGTACATATTGCACACTTTGCGAATTTTGGTGCATTCTTCACCATTTCTATTCGGTTTTTGAAGCTTTTGGGAGAGATTTGAAGAGGGAATCAAGGGGATTTCGTTGAGGTAAGTTACTTGAGCCCTAATACTTATATATATGGTAATTTTTCATTGTTTAATCATTGTAATTAGTGAAAATGAGGGGTTAGGGCTTGGAATTTTTGGAGAGTAATTTAAGGATTTGAAGGACCAAACGATGTTAGATTTTGATGAATTTAGTATGGTTAGACTCGTGAGTGAATGATCTTTCTAGTTTTGTAAATTTTGTCAGATTTTGAGACGTGGACCCGGGAGCGGGTTTGAGCCAATTTCGGGTTTTGGTCTAATTTTATAGCTTTTCTTATGGAATTCATTCCATTAGCGCGTATTGATGGTATTGTACTGATTGTAAATAGATTCGGAGCATTTAGAGGCCGAGTCCAGAGGCAAGATCATTGCGGGGTAGAGATTTGACCGGTTTGAGGTAAGTAACGATTGTAAATCTAGTCCTGAGGGTACGAAACCCCGGATTTTGTATCATTCTACTATTTTTAGTGACACACATGCTAGGTGACGGGCGAGTGGGCGTTCACTATTGGGGATTGTGACTTGGTCCGTCCCGTAACAACTGTAAAGTTGCATATTTTGTTGAAACTATATGATACTTATATGTTTTAGAAAGAGTTTCTGTAAATTAGGCTGAATGCCATGTCCGGGCCTTGCACCGGTGCTGTTTGGACCCTTAGGGGATTTTTCTTACCATCCTCTCATTGTTTTCGATTGAAAATCCATACTCAGTCATGTTTATACTTGTTTACCGCCTAACTCAGTTTTATGACTCTATTTTGATGCATATAAATGTTTTGGGCCGAATGCCCTATTTTACTGAAATGTCCGAATGGCTTGAGAGGTTTATGACTGACTGAGGCCGAGGGCCTGATTTGTGAGGATGAGTGTGGATTGGGGCTGCCCGCCTGCAGCATACTTTGTTATTATAGCACGTGATTTGTCTGTGCAGCACGTGAGTTATCCGTGAGCGCTGAAGGAGGCATTAGTGATTGTGAGGTATGCCCGAGTGGCAAGAGTGATTGTGAGGTATGCCCGAGTGGCACGAGTGACTGTAAGGTTTGCCCGAGGAGCTGTATATGAGTGATGTTTTCCCCGAGGGGCTGTTTATGTTTTCACCATTTTGCTCACCTTTGCTTTTTTTGTCTGTTTGAAAACTGTTGAAAAATATCTTTAAATGATTTTTTTTTGGAACTGGGTTTAAACGAGATGTTTTGATTCAAATACTGATTTTAAAAGCATGTGGTATTTTACTGAGTTTTCCTGATATGAATGTTGTATTCTTTATTGTTCATCACTACTGCTCAGTCTTTATTTATTGTTGTTACTTACTGAGTTGGCATACTCACGTTACTCCCTGCACCTTGTGTGCAGATTCAGGTGTAGCTGGACACGGTAGCAGTTATTGATTGTTCTGGTTGCAGATTTTCTTGGAGATAGCAAGGTAGTTGTTTGGCGCTCGCAACCCCTGCTCTTCTCTCTCTTATCTTTCTCTAGTTTTATTTACCTATTTTCCAGGCTGAGTTAGGCTTGATATTGTCAGACGCATTGTAGTAGATGCTCATGACTAGCGACATCCCGATGTCGGGCTTTTCCTTCCGCACTTTTATTTTAATTTGAACTCCTTTACGAAGGTTTTTATGTTAAATAACATTGAAATTATCTTTGAAATGAAAACATCGGTTTGTTTTGGAAATGAGTCGGCTTGCCTAGTTCCACGATAGACGCCATCACGATAGGGGTTAGTTTGGGTCGTGAAAGATTGGTATCAGAGCCTAGGTTACATAGGTATCATGAGTCATGAACGAGTTTAGTAGTGTCTTACGGATCTGTACGGAGACGTCTGTACTTATCTTTGAGAGGCTGTAAAACCTTTAGGAAACTACACATTCTTGAGTTCTTGTCGTGTGAATCTGTTGATTCTAGTAACTAAACATCTGTTGTTTCATTCTCTCACAGATGGTGAGGACTCGTGCTGCCGGTAGGAGGGCCAGCTACCAGTACCACCAGCCAGGGCCGCGAGAGGCCGAGGCCGCAGTAGAGGCCATGGTAGGGACAGAGGTGCAGCCCATACAACAGGTGGGGTAATACCTACAGATCCACCGGTTGTCCCAGATCAGGACCAGGTTCCAGTTGTTGATGCACTAACTCAGGCACCACCTGTGCCTATTATGATTCCATGTCTTCAGGAGGCCCTAGCTCAGATTCTGACAGTATGTACTTGCCTTGCTCAGGCAGTCTCTATTTCGACGGGTGCAACCACTTCTCAGGCCAGGGGAGGCACTCGGATTCCCATCGCTTGCACACCCGAGCAGGTTGTTATGGGACTTCAGACACCGAAGGAAGCACCAGCCCAGCCGATTGTAGTTGCTCAGGATTATGTGGTTCCTGCTATGCCTGAGGATGATCAGCATAGGTTGGAGAGGTTTGGAAGACTCCAGCCACCACCTTTTAGTGGCACAAAGAGAGAGGATGATCAGGACCTTTTGGACAGGTGTCAGAGGATACTCCGTACTGCTGGTATTCTGGAGACTTGTGGGGTCTCATTCACTACCTTTCAGTTCTCTGGGGATGCACTCAGATGGTGGGAGACTTACGAGAGGCATAGGCTTGATGGCACAACACCCCTTACTTGGCAGCAGTTCTCCGTGGTCTTTTTGGAGAAGTTCGTGCCTCGATCCCGCAGAGAGGAGCTGCACGGACAGTTTGAGCGGCTTCACCAGGGTGATATATCTATGACACAGTATGAGATGCGATTCTCTGAGTTGGACCGTCATGCTATTTGGTTGGTTCCCACGGACAGAGAGAGGATCATGAGGTTTATTGATGGCCTCACTTATCAGCTACAGTTGCTCATGACCAGGGAGCGGGTTTCGGGTGCTACCTTTGATGAGGTTGTCGACATTGCTCGGCAGATTGAGATGGTTCGCAGTCAGGAGAGGGTTGAGAGGGAGGCCAAGAGGCCTCGTGGTCAGGGTGGATTCTGCGGTGCTCCTTTTTAGGGTTAGTTCCAGCACGGTAGAGGTCGTCATTTCAGACAGGCTTAGTCAGCTTGGCCATTTCACCGTGGTGCATCATGTGGCCATGGTTCTCACAGTTCTCATCAGGGCCACTCATCACTTAGTGCCCTTCCAGTTCAGAGTTCATCCCGTGCTCCACCTGTTCAGGGCTCTTCCATGCCAGGTTCTTCTACCAGTTATCCCGGTGCTAGGGGTTCCCTTCAGTTTTCGTAGCCAGCACTAGGGAATTGTTTTGAGTGTGGGGATCTTGGGCATATGTAGAGGCAGTGTCCTCGTTGTCATTGAGGTGTATCTCAGTAGAGGAGTCAGCCTCCAACTACAGCACCAATTACCTCACCACCCGCCCAGTCAGCTCGGGGTGGAGGTCAGTCGGCTAGGGGTCGCCCTAGAGAGGGAGGCAGATCAGGGCGTGATCAGGCCCGTTTCTATGCTCTCCCTGCCAGACTAGATGCTGTGATTACAGGTATTTCTCAGTTTATCACAGAGATGCCTCAGTATTATTTGACCCTAGTTCCAGGTATTCATATGTTTCCTCGTATTTCGCCCATTTTCTGGATATGCCCAGAGAGTCTATAATTTCTTCTGTTCATGTATCTACTCTTGTGGGCGATACTATTATTGTGGACCGCGTATATCGATCATGTGTGGTGACTATTGGGGGTCTGGAGACCCAAGTGGACCTTTTGCTGCTCAGTATGGTCAACTTTGATGTGATATTGGGTATGGATTGGTTATCTCCATGTCATGCTATTCTAGATTGTCACGCTAATACGGTGATGTTGACTATGCCGGAAATTTCGAGGGTTGAGTGGAGTGGTTCTGTAGATTATGTACCAAGTAGGATGATTTCATATTTGAAGGCTCAGCGCATGCTGAGAAAGGTTGCCTATCTTATTTGGCTTTTGTGAGGGATGATAATGCAGAGACTCCTGTCATTGATTCTGTTCCGGTGGTACGTGATTTTCCGGATGTGTTTCCTGCAGACCTGTCGGGCATGCCGCCTGACAAGGATATTGACTTTGGTATTGATTTGGTTCTGGGCACTCAGCCCATTTCTATTCCACCGTATTGTATGGCAACGACGGAGTTGAAGGAATTGAAAGAACAACTTCAAGAACTCCTGGATAAGGGGTTTATTTGACCTAGTGTGTCACATTGGGGTGCACCGGTTCTATTCGTGAAGAAGAAGGATGGTTCCATGAGAATGTGTATTGATTACAGGCAGTTGAACAAGGTCACAGTCAAGAACAAGTATCCTTTGCCTCGTATTGATGATTTATTCGACCAGCTTCAGGGAGCGAGGGTGTTCTCCAAGATTGATTTGAGATCTGGTTATCACCAACTGAAGATTCGAGATTCAAATATTCTTAAGACAGCTTTCAGGACCCGATATGGCCATTATGAATTCTTGGTGATGTTTTTTGGGCTGACCAATGCCCTAGCAGCGTTCATGCATTTGATGAATAGTGTATTCCAACCCTATTTGGACTCATTCATTGTTGTATTCATTGATGACATCCTGGTGTACTCTCGTAGCCAGGAGGAACACGCTCAGCATTTGAAGATTGTATTACAGAGATTGAGGGAGGAGAAGCTTTATGCAAAGTTCTCTAAATGTGAGTTTTAGCTCAGTTCAGTAGCATTCTTGGGGCACGTGGTGTCCAGTGAGGGTATTCAGGTGGATCTGAAGAAGATAGAGGTGGTGCAGAGTTGGCCCAGACCATCCTCAGCCACGGAGATTAGGAGCTTTCTTGGTTTGGCGGGTTACTACCGCTGCTTTGTGGAGGGATTTTCATCTATTGCATCATCTTTGACTAAATTGACCTAAAAGGGTGCTCCATTCAGGTGGTCGGATGAGTGTGAGGAGAGCTTTCAGAAGCACAAGATTACTTTGACCATAACTCCAGTGTTAGTTCTGCCATCAGCTTCAGGTTCTTACACCGTGTATTATGATGCCTCGAGGATAGGCATTGGTTGTGTTTTGATGTAGGAGGGTAGGGTGATTGCCTATGCCTCACGCCAGTTGGAGACCCATGAGAAGAACTATCATGTCCATGATCTTGAGTTAGCAGCCATTGTTCACGCCTTGAAGATTTGGCGTCATTATTTGTATGGGGTTCATTGTGAGATCTATACTGATCACCAGAGTCTACAGTATCTGTTAAAGCATAAGGATCTTAACTTGCCTCAGTGGAGATGGTTGGAGCTTCTTAAGGACTATGATATCACTATTTTGTATCATTCGGGGAAGGCCAATGTGGTGGCCGATGCTTTGAGTCGCCGGGCAGAGAGTTTGGGGAGTTTAGCATATCTTCCAGCAGCAAAGAGACCTTTGGCATTGGATGTTCAGGCCTTAGCATGCCAGCTTGTCAGATTGAATATTTCGGAGCCTAGTCGGGTACTGGCTTGTGTGGTATCCAGGTCTTCTCTTTATGACCGTACCAGGGAGCGTCAGTATGATGATCCCCACTTGCTCGTTCTTCAGGACAGGGTTCGGAGAGGTGATGCTAGGGATGTGACTATTGGTGATGACGGTGTGCTGAGAATGCAGGGTCGGATATGTGTGCCTAAAGTAGATGGGCTTCGAGAGTTGATTCTTGAGGAGGCCCACAGCTCGCGGTATTCCATCCATCCGGGTGCCGCGAAGATGTACCAGGATTTGAGGCAGCACTATTGGTGGAGGCAGATGAAGAAGGATATAGTTAGGTTTGTGGCTCGGTGCCTCAACTATCAGCAGGTTAAGTATGAGCATCAGAGACCAGGTGGCTTGCTTCAGAGATTAGAGATCCCAGAGTGGAAGTGGGAGCGGATCACCATGGACTTTGTAGTTGGGCTCCCACGGACTTTGAGGAAGTTCGATGCTATTTGGGTTATTGTGGATCGGCTGACTAAGTCCGCGCACTTCATTCCAGTTGGTACTACTTACTCTTCAGAGCGGTTGGCTGAGATTTACATCCGAGAGATCGTTCGCCTGCATGGTGTCCCAGTTTCCATCATTTCAGATAGGGGTACTCAGTTCACATTGCAGTTTTAGAGGGCCGTGCAGCGACAGTTGGGTACTCAGGTTGAGTTGAGCACATCTTTTCACCCTCAGACGGACGGGCAGTCCGAGCGCACTATTCAGATATTGGAGGACATGTTGCGTGCTTGTGTCATTGACTTTGGGGGTTCAGGGGACCAGTTTCTGCCACTCGCGGAGTTTGCATATAACAACAGTTATCAGTCGAGTATTCAGATGGCTCCGTACGAGGCTTTATATGGGAGGAGGTGTAGATCTCCGATTGGATGGTTTGAGCCGGGTAAGGCTAGGCTCTTAGGTACAGACTTGGTCCAGGACGCATTAGATAAGGTGAAATTAATTCAGGAGCGGCTACGCACGGCGCAGTCTAGACAGAAGAGCTACGCGGATAGGAAGGTCCGTGATGTGTCTTTTATGGTTGGGGAAAAGGTTTTGCTGAAGGTATCACCCATGAAAGGTGTTATGACATTTGGGAAGAGGGACAAGTTGAGCCCCCGGTTCATTGGGCCTTTTGAGGTACTTCAGAGGATAGGGGAGGTGGCTTATAAGCTTGCCTTGTCACCTAGCTTATCGAGTGTGCATCCAGTATTTCGTGTTTCTATGATCTGGAAGTATATTCGAGATCCGTCCCATGTTTTGGATTTCAGCACGGTTCAGTTGGAGGGTGATGTGACTTATGATGTGGAGCCGGTGGCTATTTTGGATTGGCAGGTTCGAAGGTTGAGGTCAAAGGATATAGCATCAGTGAAGGTGCAATAGAGAGGTCAGCCTGTGGAGGAGGCCACCTGAGAGACCGAGCGGGAGATGCGGAGCAGATATCCATGCCTATTCGAGACTCCAGGTATGTTTCTAGACCCGTTCGAGGAAGAACGGATGTTTAAGAGGGGGAGGATGTAACGATCCGGCCGGTCGTTTCGAGAGTTATAGCCCTGTTTTCCCCATTTCTACTTCTTTTTGTGTTATTCAGCTATATTATGTTGTATCGGGTTAGTTGGTTCGGGACCGGAGTGGTTTCAGAGTGAATTGAGACACTTAGTTTCTTAAGTAGAAACTTATGTTGGAAACGTCAACCGGATGTTGACCTATATGTAAACGATCTCGAATTTGAATTCTGATGGTTCTGTTAGCTCCGTTAGGTGATTTTGGACTTAGGAGTGCATCCAGAATATGATTTGGAGGTCCGTGGTAGAATTAGGCTTGAATTGGCGAAATTAGAAATTTGACGATTTCGGTCGGTAGTGGAAAATTTGACATCGGGGTCGGAATGGAATTCCGAAAATTGGAGTAGGTTCGTAGTGTCATTTGTGATATGTGTGCAAAATTTGAGGTCATTAGGTTTGTGGCTCGGTGCCTCAACTGTCAGCAGGTTAAGTATGAGCATCAGAGACCAGGTGGCTTGCTTCAGAGATTAGAGATCCCAGAGTGGAAGTGGGAGCGGATCACCATGGACTTTGTAGTTGGGCTCCCAAGGACTTTGAGGAAGTTCGATGCTATTTGGGTTATTGTGGATCGGCTGACCAAGTCCGCGCACTTCATTCTAGTTGGTACTACTTACTCTTCAGAGCGATTGGCTGAGATTTACATCCGGGAGATCGTTCGCCTGCATGGTGTCCCAGTTTCCATCATTTCAGATAGGGGTACTCAGTTCACATCGCAGTTTTAGAGGGCCGTGCAGAGAGAGTTGGGTACTCAGGTTGAGTTGCGCATAACTTTTCACCCTTAGACGGACGGGCAGTCCGAGCGCACTATTCAAATATTGGAGGATATGTTGCGTGCTTGTGTCATTGACTTTGGGGGTTCATGGGACCAGTTTCTGCCACTCGCGGAGTTTGCATATAACAACAGTTATCAGTCGAGTATTCAGATGGCTCCGTACGAGGCTTTATATGGGAGGAGGTGTAGATCTCCGATTGGATGGTTTGAGCCGGGTAAGGCTAGGCTCTTAGGTACAGACTTGGTCCAGGACGCATTAGATAAGGTGAAATTGATTCAGGAGCAGCTACGCACGGCGCAGTCTAGACAGAAGAGCTACGCAGATAGGAAGGTCCGCGATGTGTCTTTTATGGTTGGGGAAAAGGTTTTGCTGAAGGTATCACCCATGAAAGGTGTTATGACGTTTGGGAAGAGGGGCAAGTTGAGCCCCCGGTTCATTGGGCCTTTTGAGGTACTTCAGAGGATAGGGGAGGTGGCTTATAAGCTTGCCTTGTCACCTAGCTTGTCGAGTGTGCATCCAGTATTTCGTGTTTCCATGATCCGGAAGTATATTCGAGATTTGTCCCATGTTTTGGATTTCAGCACGGTTCAGTTGGAGGGTGATATGACTTATGATGTGGAGCCGGTGGCTATTTTGGATTGGCAGGTTCGAAGGTTGAGGTCAAAGGATATAGCGTCAGTGAAGGTGCAATAGAGAGGTCAGCCTGTGGAGGAGGCCACCTGAGAGACCGAGCGGGAGATGCGGAGCAGATATCCACGCCTATTCGAGACTCCAGGTATGTTTCTAGACCCGTTCGAGGAAGAACGAATGTTTAAGAGGGGGAGGATGTAACGACCCGGCCGGTCGTTTCGAGAGTTATAGCCCTGTTTTCCCCCATTTCTACTTCTTTTTGTGTTATTCAGCTATATTATGTTGTATCGGGTTAGTTGGTTCGGGACCGGAGTGGTTTCAGAGTGAATTGAGACACTTAGTCTCTTAAGTAGAAACTTATGTTGGAAACGTCAATCGGATGTTGACCTATGTGTAAACGATCTCGAATTTGAATTCTGATGGTTCTGTTAGCTCCGTTAGGTGATTTTGGACTTAGGAGTGCGTCCAGAATGTGATTTGGAGGTCCGTGGTAGAATTAGGCTTGAATTGGCGAAATTAGAAATTTGGCGATTTCGGTCGGTAGTGAAAAATTTGACATCGGGGTCGGAATGGAATTTCGGAAATTGGAGTAGGTTCATAGTGTCATTTGTGATATGTGTGCAAAATTTGAGGTCATTCGGACGTGGTTTGGTTGGTTTCAGCTAGGGGTGTTCAAAACCAAACCGAAACCGAAACCGAAGCTTAATGGCTTATTGGTATCGGGTTAACGGTTTAATAGACGGGGAACGGATTGAAATTTTTTTATTAACGGCTTATCGGTTTGGGGGCGGATTATTTAATTTTCTTAACGGATAATCCGTTAACCCGTTAAGAATATATATATATATATATATATATATATATATATATATATATATATATATATATATATATTAAAGTCCAGTACTTTATCTCTAAGTTCTTACGCCTAATTCCTAAATAATAAGAACCCTTACGTACTATGCATCAGAGCATCCCAGACTTGGCTTAGCTTAGCTTATTCTCCCACCCTACAACAAGATTGTTTAAGTTGATGTCTATGGTTCACCTCTGCTTTTGTTTTTTAAAACTAATGCATGTTATCTATGTTTAATAGAAGAACAGTAGTGTTGTGCCATATCTTTTGTCACTCTACAACACATGACACACTACATCATTCTTATGTAGGCGTTAACAGACATGTATGTATGGACTCAATGTATAATTTCCTATTCTGAATTTGTATGCTAGGCGGTCAACAAATAATTAATACACGCAATAAATTGAATTAGGCCAATAAACCGCCCAATAACCGCCCGATAAGAGCTAAACCGATACCAATCCGCCCGATATCTTATCGGGTGGCTAGCGGATTAATACATTTAAAAGCCGATAACCGTTAAGCCAAATCGTTAAGAGTAATTAACCGCCCAATCTGCCCGATAAGCAGCCCTAGTTTCAGCATCGGTTGCCGAATTTGAAAATTTAGAAGTTCTTAGGCTTGAATCCGAGGGTAATTACATGATTTGATGTTGTTTTGAGTGATTCAAAGGTTCGACTAAGTTGGTATGTTTATATATGACTTGTTTGCCTTTTTGGTTGAGGTCCCGATGGCCTCGAGGTGATTCCGGGTGGTTAACGAATTTGTCGAAGTTGGAAAATGCAGCTGGAGCTGCTGCTACTCCTATTTTCGCACCTGCGGAAGAAAGCCTCGCAGGTGTGAGGCTGCTGGTGCGCATGGGGAGTGCGCAGGTGTGGGCAACGCTGGGCTAGGCAAGATGCGCAAGTGCGAATTGGAGGTCGCATCTGCGAGCCCGCAGGTGCGAAACCTGGGGCGCAGATACGGAGAAGGGCAATGCTGGACAGGCTTCGCAGAAGCGGAGAAAACGCGCAGGTGCGGCTCCTTGGACCGCAGGTGCGGTCGCACGGGTGCGAGAAAATGGCCGCAGGTGCGAGGAGCCTGGGCAGAGGGTACATATTGCACACTTCGCGAATTTTGGTGCATTCTTCACTATTTCTATTCGGTTTTTGGAGCTTTTGGGAGAGATTTGAAGAGGGAATCAAGGGGATTTCGTTGTGGTAAGTTACTTGAGCCCTAATACTTGTATATATGGTGCTTTTCCGTTGTTTAATCATTGTAATTAGTGAAAATGAGAGGTTAGGGCTTGGAATATTTGGAGAGTAATTTAAGGATTTGAAGGACCAAACGATGTGGGATTTTGATGAATTTAGTATGGTTAGACTCGTGAGTGAATGGGCTTTCTAGTTTTGTAAATTTTGTCGGATTTCGACATGTGGGCCCGGGGGGCGGGTTTGAGCCAATTTCGAGTTTTGGTCTAATTTTATAGCTTTTATTGTGGAATTCATTCCATTAGCGCGTATTGATGGTATTGTACTGATTGTGAATAGATTCGGAGCATTTAGAGGCCGAGTCCAGAGGCAAGAGCATTGCGGGGTAGAGATTTGACCGATTTGAGGTAAGTAACAATTTTAAATCTAGTCCTGAGGGTACGAAACCCCGGCTTTTATATCATTCTACTATTTTTAGTGACGCACATACTAGGTGGCGGGCGTGTGGGCGTGCACTATTGGGGATTGTGACTTGGTCCGTTCCGTAACAACTGTAAAGTTGCATATTTTGTTGAAACTATATGATATTTATATGTTTTAGAAAGAGTTTCTATAAATTGGGCTGAATACCATGTTCGGGCCTTGCGCCAGTGTTGTTTGGACCCTTAGGGGCTTTTTCTTACTATCCTCTCATTATTTTCGATTGAAAATCCATACTCAGTCATATTTATACTTGTTTACCGCATAACTCAGTTTTATGACTCTATTTTGATGCATATAAATATTTTGGGCCGAATGCCATATTTTACTGAAATGCCCGAGTGGCTTGAGAGGTTTATGACTGAGTGAGGCCGGGGGCCTGATTTGTGAGAATGAGTGTGGATCGAGGCTGCCCGCCTGCAGCATACTTTGTTATTATAGCACGTGAGTTGTCCGTACAGCACATGAGTTGTCCGTGCAGATTATAGCGCTTGGGCTGAAGGAGCCCCTCCGGAGTCTGTACACACCCCTAGTAAGCGCAGGTACCTATTGAGTGCGAGTGCCGAGTGCTGAGTGACTGGGAGGCATGAGTGATTGTGAGGTATGCCCGAGTGGCAAGAGTGATTGTGAGGTATGCCCGAGCGGCAAGAGTGATTGTGAGGTTTGCCCGAGTGGCACGAGTGACTGTAAAGTTTGGCCGAGGGGATGCATATGAGTGATGTTTTGCCCGAGGGGCTGTTTATGATTTTACCATTTTGCTCACCTTTGCATTTTCCTCTGTTTGAAAACTGTTAAAAAATATCTTTAAATGATTTTTTTTCTGGAACTGGGTTTAAACGAGATGTTTTGATTCAAATCCTGATTTTAAAAGCATGTGGTATTTTACTGAGTTTTCCTGATATGAATGTTGTATGCTTTATTGTTCGTCACTACTGCTCATTCTTTATTTATTGTTGTTACTTACTGAGTTGGCGTACTCACATTACTCCTTGCACCTTGTGTGCAGATTCAGGTGTAGCTGGACACGGTAGCGATTATTGATTTGTCTGGTTGTAGATTTTCTTGGAGATAGCAAGGTAACTGTTTGGCGATCGCAGCCCCTGCTCTTCTCCCTCTTATCTTCCTCTAGTTGTATTTAGCTATTTTTCAGGCTGAATTAACCTTGATATTGTTAGACGGATTGTAATAGATGCTCATGACTAGTGACACCCTGATGTCAGGCTTTTCCTTCCGCACTTTTATTTTGATTTGAACTCCTTTACGAAGGTTTTTTATGTTAAATAACATTGAAATTATCTTTGAAATGAAAACATCGGTTTGTTTTGGAAATGAGTCGGCTTGCCTAGTTCCACGATAGGCACCGTCACGACAGAGGTTAGTTTGGATCGTGACATATAGCTGCACGGCGTCCGCAGTACTGAAATCCCCGTCTACTTTACTTTAGTCGTGTGTTTGTTTCCAGACAGCTTTATTTTATTCAGACCTTTATTTGTATTATTCTAGAAGCTCGTGCACTTGTGACACTAATTCTGTGATGGTATTTAGACACCGTTATTTTTATGGATTATTCACTACATTTCAAATCTTACTTCCGCATTTGTTTCCTTGTTATTAAAAAATTTAAAAATTATTTTAAAATGGATAATATTATTCTAACGTTGGCTTGCCTAGCAAGTGAAATGTTTGGCGTCATCACGGTCCCGAAGGTGAGAATTTCGGGTCGTGACACAATTTTAATCACATTCAACTCCAAATATCTCCCAAACATGTCACTAATCAAGCTCTGAAATTTACTTACCCGGCTACCAATTTTAAAACAAATTCCAACCCCATACTTCTGCCTATAAAATGGATTCCTCCCAAACCAAATTATTTCAAATTGAATACCGATGCTCATTCGTGACTCAAAAGGGAATTGGATCATCGGATTTGCGGGAAACATCTCCCCCACTAACAGCATTCATGCAGAATTACAAGCACTCTTTCATGGGTTGGAATTGGCATACCTTCATCATTTGATTCTGCTGGAAGTGAAATTGACGCGTCTGAGGTATTAACAATTATAAGAAATGATAACATGCATTACACTAATACTATATCTGACTGCAGGCATCTCCTAGACCAACTGCATAATGTAACAATCACATATGTTTACAGAGAGGAGAATGGGGTGGCAGATTAGATTAGCCAATGAAGGTTGTTCGATGGCACCGACTATGACACCAACTGTTTTTGACTCGCCACCAGTTTTTTTTATCAACAACTTACAAATGGATCAAGCGGGAGCCATACACTATAGGAAGGTGAAACAAACGACAAATGAGCAGGCCCTGTACATGGAAACTACAACAACACTTTTTGCTGCACAAAATGATGGACCTGCCTCTACAGCTGCCAATGGAGTTACTATAGTAGAAAACTTCGTTTTGCCTAATGATCAGCCTTTATTTTGTACAAACTTATGTCATGATCGGACTTATAATAGTCAACTAACTGGTTCTACTAATGTGATGCACCATACGCATCACCCTCTCTGTAGCAACACTTTTCATTAGTTAATGCAGTATTATCTTTTGTACCAAAAAAAAGGGAAAGGAGTCTCTAAGTATATGTAATGATTTATTCTAATGTGAACTTCACCATTCGCAAATACTTGTTTGACCATGAGTCTTTATAAATATTAAAATATACTACTGATTTTGAAGGTATATTTTGCTGATTTATACTCACAAAATCTTGAATTTTTGCGAACTATATATTTTTCCAAGTGAGATTCATGTTCAAAACAACTTGACTTCCACAAACTATTTCCTAATACTCTTCTTTTCAACTTCAACTCAAACATTGTCCAAGCCCCTACTTGGCAGCTATAAACAGAGGTAGTTTCCGGATAGAGTAAGGATGTTCAAACTTGAAAGAAGTTTAAAAAAATTTCTGACAAATGGTGTTGAACATATATTTTATATTTCTAAAACTTAATATTTTACATATATACACAATATAATTTTCCGACGAAGGATACCAAAGTATAGCTTCGCCCCTGAGTGCACCAGACACGTGTGTGTTTAGTATAAAATTTTTGTAGAACATTGTAAATAATTTTCGGTTTATAATGCACTTTAATTTTGTTTTTGAGCTGTTTGCTAATATGTATTCAGGTTCTCATCTCTCATATTTCTTGATATTTCCTTCTATTTTCAAATTTCAAATGCACAACTTGAACGATTTCTCTAGTCTAGACGTTTTAGCCTATTTTCGTAAAGTAACTTTTCTTTTTTAAACTTCTATTTCGTAGTTTCTAAGTTTCAATTTCCGTCCAATTATTATAAAAACTATATTTTTAAAAGAATAATAAGATATAGTCCACAGCGACACCCCTAATTTTTCTTTCATATGCAGTTTAGAGCTCTGTATCCTAATGCCTTTTAATTTGAACGATCATGTTTGGATGCTTAGCATATTTTACCTTGTTGAAACTTCTTACCAATGGTATAAAAGAAACCCAAGAATATCCTTGCTCCTTTATTAAAGAAAACCCAGCAGTTAGCGTATTGATTTAAGTGACCTTCAATTTTATATTATCCTCTTGTTGACGTCTACGAAATTTCTGCTTTTGGTGGTAATTGCACAAAATATAGGTTATCATCAACACTAGCTAAAACCATTGGATATATTTTTGAGTAGCCATTGCCTAAGCAGTGATGTTTCGTGTCGGTCCTGAAAAAGACATGGATCAAAGAAGAAAGTTACATTGGAGTTAATTTTTTTTTCGTTAAGGAACTTAGAGAAAAAAAATTAAAAGACTGAAATATGTAAAAGAATGGAGCAGCTATTAGAAGCAGGAATCCCAAGTATGCCTTTGGCATCTAGGGGTCTTGAACCAATCATAAAACCTTGTTCAATAAGTGGAACACATTAGTTATTCGCTTTCGGATTGGGTCGCTAGGATCGGAGGAGGGTAGAGTAGTTCTTTGGAGAGCACATTAGGATGATCATAGAGAAAGTACTCAAATCTATTAAACAACGCTTTGAATGAAGTAGAATATTAACTCAATCAAGTTTTTCGAAGGCAAAAAATACTCAATTTTTTATATATTAAATTGAAGTGTTTGATCAAGTTTTTAGAAGAAAAAAAAAATACTTTTGAGTCTAAGTAAAAGATCAAGCATTTGAGGACATAGTAGCTCTTTGGACAACACAGTACGATGAATATAGACAAAGTACTCAAATCTAGAAATGCTGGTGACTCTTGCCGCTTCGGTTCTCTACTGAACAAAGCATGTCTTTTTTTAAACAGAGCCCTTGCGTAAGATGATGTTTGGATTGACTTTTAAGTTGGTCAAATCAACTTTTAAGCTCTTTTTAGTTTTTTTGGTGATTGACAAAGTCAAAAAATACTTAAATAAGTTAAAATCTGCTTAAAACAAGCCGGGAACCCCAACTTATTATTTTTTAGTTTAAAAGTTATTTCTGCCGAAAAAACCACTTTTTAAAGCTAATCCAAACGGGATCTAAGTTCTTCATACAATTTATTAGTATAACTGTTCTTTTCCCCATTGTATGATGAAATCTTAATATCATTGAACTTATCCACCAAATAAATTCTACTAAAATAAAAAGATGAGTAAACATGTAGAGAAATAAACTTGTCACCAACAATATTAGAATAAGTTTTGTTACATAAAATACAAAAGAAGAAAAGTTTATGTAATATTTGGAAATCGCAAAAAAGGAGTACAATTTATAAGTCTAATAGCATGTTCTCAACTTTTTTGAAAACCAGCTATTTGAAAATACTTCTAAACTAAGCTTATTTTAAAAATTGCTTTTAAAAAAGGTACTTTTAATGAAAAGTATTTTACGTTTGACTAATTAAATTTTAAAAAAATATTTTTGAACAATAATTTAAAAAATACTTTAAAAAAATATTTTTGACAAAAAAAAAACTTAATCAAATAGGCTTTAAGTGAATACCAATTTGTGTACTTGTCCCTAAATTTTTTAATAAAATGGTGTATATAAAAATAAAAGAAAAATGAAAAAGCAATATTGACCCGTTCTCCACCTCCTGGGCAACATCCAAATTCAAAGCAACTAAAAATATAAGAAAATAGGCATACGTAGGTGCACCTCAATAGGGGCCCTTAAACGCAACCCCAAGTTGTGACAAAACGCAGGCGGCTCACGCCACCACTTAGAAATTAGAAATTTAGAATAGAGGAGAGTACAATATCCTCACGCTCCTCCCTTAATCATTGTTCACCCAAATATTTTTTCTCTAAAATTGGATTCTGACTCATCAATGGAGGATTTGCATTATTTTCTGCAAACATAAAACTTACTTTTTTCAAACACCTCCTTTTCTCTCTCTCTATAGTCTATACACGCGAAACTCGTTTTAGGTGTTGTGTGTATATGTGTATGTGTTTGAATTGTTAGGGTTCATGGAGGTAGTGGGGGGGAACGGTAAAAAGCCGATCCAGTTAGTGAGAGCGAAATCGGACAAGGATCGGATTAAGGTGAAAAGGAAAACGCTAGAGGCAGTGCTTCAGGAATGCCAAATAGCTCTCGAATTGCTTAGTACAACTGGTTCCGTTGAAGATGAAGATACCGATGACTCCAATTCTAACAGTGATGTTGACCGCGATGCTCCGGCTGATGACTCCGGTCAAAGCTCCTCTGCTCCAGCTCATGTCACCGAGACCGATGAGGTCAGCATCTTTTGAAATTTAGGGTTTTTTTTGTATAATTGTTAATTTTGTATCTGTAGCTATGAAATACTTGTTAATTTCTTGTTTAACTACTCGCTGTAAAGTATTTTGTGTATATGCTAAATTTTAAAGTGCTTGAATTGATTTAGTTGCATCTTTTAACATGTATCTTTGTCTTGAGCTAGAAAAGACTTATAGAGCTATTAATTGTAGCTTGGAAATCTGAAAATATATCTATTTGATTGAATAGAGGTTCAAAATACAAAAGTATTCAGTTGAACGCATGTGTTTTTATTTGAGCCTGTATATAGGATAAAGCTTCGGAACAGCAATCTCTGATAGATTAAGTTTTAGTAGTTTCATTTGGAAATTCAGTTTAGCTTGAAAGTTGTGCTTATGAAAAGCCAGAAATAGTCCGATTGCTCAATATTAGGTTATGTCTGGAGAACTAGAGAAATCAGGCTTTGTGTAGTTTTGGAGAATGCTCTTGCGTTCCCTTCATCATAGTCAGAGAACTGGAAAATGCTTTTGAATACCACTGATATCATAATTGCATGTCTTAAATTTGGTTCTATGTTGAAACAACTTTGGTGCTTTAGTGCTCCTTAACCTAAAGGTTTTTGGTTTCGGAATTCGAGCTGATGGACTGAAGTAATGCACATTTACCCACGTTAATTTATTTGAGTAGGTCACCGTTATTATGTTTTTAAAAGTTGGAACACATACTGCAATTGCTTTGCAGATATGTTGGGTTCTCATTTGACTGTGAGATGTAACATCTTTATTTTTAAGGATTATTGATAGCTAGTGATTCAAACAAACAATGCCAGTGTCCAACTCCATTATTTTAGATAGATGGATTTAGGGAATCAACTTACTAAGCTTGATTTCTTTGAACGTGAACCACGGCAGAAGATTTGAAATTCCATTTTGTGCATCTCATTTGCTGTGCAGCTGCGAGATCTCCTGAAATCTAGAGTTGAGTGTCCAGACTTCCTTCAAAAGCTAGAAAAAGCTCAAGCATCAGTTCCGCAAAACTTAGCTGGTATGTTTTCGGAGAGTTGGGAACTATATGACTTTTGAAATCTTTTCAGTTTCCTTCTCAAGTGGAATTATGGTAGTAATAACTACATGTTAATTGTGTTGCAGAAGAAGGAAGTTCATGGGACATGGTCAATGAAAATGACCTTTGGGAAGGTGGAGATCCCGAGTTAGACAAAGAAGACTATGTTTTAGTTAAGCAAGAAGATATAGTGGATGGTATAGCTTGCTTCATGGCTGCATATCTGTTGTCTCTTAAACAGACTAAGGTGTGGACGCTTCCGTAAAGCAGACTTGATCGTTTTGCTCCTTAAACTGTTCTTTCTTTCCCTTTTTCCTTAAGTTAACTGTAGAAACATAGCTCAATGCAACATCCAGCGTTTTGATTTTTTATGCTTGTTAACGTGTTCATTTCAATTCATTAAATTGCTTACCTTTTGACTTCGTAAAGAAAATGCTCACCTATTTTAGATCATCTTTGTTATTTCCTTGTGTTCATTTCCTTGTGTTCGCAGTCTGTTTGTACTTTATAGGCCTCTAGACATGATCTTAAAAAGAATGATTTATAGTTGTTACTTCCTTATTTAATTTACTCCCTCGAACGAACAAACAACTTGACATTAAAAAGTTAGACTTTATGGAGTGGGTCACAGTAAACTAAGTGAAATTAAAATATGATATGATGTTTTCTCTATTAAGTTGATTTGTCAATAACCATTTTAATATGGTTCCATCAATAGCAATATATTACAAAACTCAGATTGACATCTCTGATTCTGTACCTTATCAAATTATGTCACATAAAGTGAGACGGAGGGAGTATCTCTTCCCCCAAAATCTGCCCACTTGACTTGCTGAAGGTTATTTCACAGGCTTTTGTGTTTTGATCAGAAAGGACCTTGATATAAGAGTATCAGTTGATTAATCGATTAGTTTTGGTTGATAAGATTGAAAATAATTTTTCAATGCCAATTGTGTCTGAGTTTGCTGTGACTAGTTATGATGAATAGTTTTATGGCACTCATATCATCATATAGGATGAAGGATAATCTCCATTACTGTCCAAAATTACTATAGTGTCTCTTCCTCGGTATGAGATTTAATTCTATGCACTAATTTGTGTAGGATTTGACACCAAATCAACTCCAGGAAGGTCAGTTGATTCTTGCTTTCTTCCAACATTTTTTCTATGGATGGATACTTCTTAAAAAGAAAACACTTGTGTGCTCGTTCATGCTGGCATGTTGACTCACTCTCTGTAGTGTCTGCACTGCCTTCTTCAATTCATTTTATTGAGAAAAGTGACATTAGATTTTCTTCACAGCCCTCAGCAAGACATTCTCTGTGAAAAAGAGGAAAGGAAAGCTCCGAAAGGCATGGGATGGAAGTAAAGTAATTTACAACGTAGCATCTTGGGGGGCTACAGCCATTGGGTAAGCCAACCTATTTGATTCAACAAATTAGTTCTTCTCCCTTCTATCTCATATACTCAGAGTTGACAATGTTTATGTGTAAAATATATTTTAAGAGAAGACTTCTCTTTCCTGGTCTACAGTTGTACTCTCAATGTTGACCTTCAAAACATGTTTTGCCTATTGTAAGGTGGAAACATAGTAGAAGTAGGTCCTCTGATGGCATTTGAATATAATTTTCTTCCCATTGTCCCTGCTTTATGCATTTATTTTTAAATTTAAGTTAATCTCTGCTTTATGCCGACATTACAAAAAAAAAAAATCTGCTTTATGCATATCCTGCAGAAAGAGAGCGATGGCTCAACTAGTGATGCATAGTTTAAAAGTGCAGAACAATGTTCAGACACTTTAGCGAGGAAATCTGTCAGCTGTCATGGATGAGCCTGTAGTCATTCAACTCCATGTATTTTCTCGCTTTTCTTGGCCAGAAGCTCTCCATCTAAAGTTATTGCCTCCTTAGGTGATGTCATCATAATGGCTTATCACTAGGTGTAGCTGCCCTCCCAAACCCAAAGGTCAAATAGGAGGATAGAAACTGTAAAAGGATATAAGCATGCTACACTTTGAGTTGTAACCAAGTTTGTCAAATGCGCTCATTGCCAAGGAAAAAATGCAGTTCTTGTCCTCAAAACCGATTGTAAGGTTTAAGTTAATGATTGAGGTGAAAGGGACTGAGTGTTCATTTAGAAAGCTCTAGTCCTGGTCTAGTTTGCATAGCAAAATGCATGAGGTGTTGCCAAATCAGAAGTTGATGTTTACGTTAGCAAGTTATTCTGAACACTACCTACCTTATGCTCAATTTACTTGTTTAACCTGATGTTAATGCCTCCTCAGAAGATTGAACGATGCTAGCGTATCCTAATGAATGTGAGTCTTATCGATGTCATTTGCCTGAATTTGTGCGCTTTAAACCAGGATATACCAAAATCCAGCTATTCTTAGAGCTGCATCAGCAGCATTCTGGACTTCATGCCGTGTAATATCAAAGCTCTTTTAAGCAGCAGTTCTGGCTTGGCTGAAATTCCGAGGCTTCGCCTGCACATTGTATGTGTGCTTGTGCTTCAGGGTTAGGTTGTTGGTTCTTTAATATGTAATATAATTGCCATTCTTTTGTTCAACACACCCTAGTGTTCTCTGTATTTAATCCTGTAAATATTTCTCCAATTGAATAGCCTGTGTGCAGATTGATTGGGCTAATCTGATGTTCTTGTTTGATTATTGATTCTCTGCTGACCGCAGTTGATCACGAGGCCTTCTAAGTTAGTTTTCCCTCGGCCTTACTAAACAATTAAGGGTCAGTTCTGTCTGGTTGCGGAATGCGAGAATTGATTATTTTATTTCATTTGCCCGGATGCTTAATATCAAACAGCCACATTGGACGTTGACTCCAAGTTAAGAAAACACACTAATGTGAGAATATTGATTGACCAATTACTTCCATCTACTTTTAGTACAGAACCCTCTTCTTTGAGTTGGAAGTGAAGTTAGAAATCTTCTTTGAAAGTTAGGTCGTGTTTGGACATGAATTTTACTTGATTTTTTTGGTTGAAGTTTAATATTTGTGAGTGAAATCAGTGTTTCTCTTGAAATACACACTAAAACCAGCATATATTTCACTTGAAATTTAATTATTGAAGTTCCGGATGTGTTGTTTCTGATGGCAAAACTAGTATTTGTAAATACTGAAAGAGTGATAAGCTCGGATGGGTTGCTGGAATAATCTTCTTAATTTGCAAATCTTAATTCAACTTGTACGTTGGGATGAGATGAAGAAGTTGCTAAACGCACTGTGGTGTCTATACGTTGGTGTTTTTTGTACCGATAAGAATAATCAATACCCGGAGTTTAACCATCGCACCCTTTACGTTTCAAATCTTAATTCAACTTGTACGTTTGCCTTTTGTCTGTGTTGTACAACCTGTGCACGTTTGTCGTTGATGTATCGTCTTCTTTGGTCAAAGATTTTTAAAATTTATAATTATAACTTGTACGACACTATGCCGTTTAAATCGTTAGGTACGTTAAGGAGATTCTGGGAAGGCTGTTGTTCAAACTTCAATGGTTTTAAAATGTTTTTTCGTTCTTTCCTTTTTCCTTAAGAAATATCAATCAATTTCAAAGTTGCTTCTTTAGAATTCTCGCGTGTATTAGTGATTGTCTCTTTATATAATCTTGAAACAATTCATCCCATTTAAGCTAGCCTTTAAGGTCGAGTTAATAACAATATCCATTTTCTTTATGTGAAATCAAAATTTGATCAATCCTTGATGTTGGACTATTCAATGTTGAGCCACTCATATCATGTTCTTTCACAATCCAAATGTCCAGTTAAATGCTATCATCTCCAAATGGTTAAGTATATGCATTTTTTAAAATATAACTTTTACAATCCTCGTCACTGAGCTAATTATATGGTTGAGTTAGGCAGTACCTGCCGCTTCTCTTAAGTTTGTAATAAACAAGGAGAGCTGCATAGTAACTCTTACTCGAAGGAAGAGAAATCTGGTAATCCGTAATTCAAGACCTGGAATAAAATGTGAATTGCTATACGTCTTTTATATCGTTATTAATACAGCAGGAGCAGTAGAGTAACCTGCTTCCACAACAAAAATGACTTTGTGTGAGAAACTATATCCTATTCTTCTGTAGCAGGCCTAAAACACCATAAGAGAGCACATCTTCTCATGAAATGTATCAGCACCGATGTCCCCCCCTAACCTGAGGCGAATCCACCTATAGGCTATAGGCTGTATCAGCATCGATGTCCCCCCCTAACCTGAGGCGAATCCACCTATAGGCTATAGCTACTACACCCTTCTTTCTCTTTTCGTTGTCGGAACCAAAAAGAAACGAAAAAATGAAACTGAAAAGTAAAATGAATAGGACATCTATACATAATTACATCTAGTAATAATAAGTTGGTCCTTTGTTATTTGTTGCATCTCTACAAAGCATCGATCGCACTTCAAGAATGGACCTTGGAGGCTCAAGGTCTTTCTCTTGAAGCGAATTACCTAAAAGCTGTTGCATTTGAGAGGCAAATGTATCATCTAGGATCTGCAAAAGCCAAATACACAAAATGATAAAATCGGATGCACTTTGTGCTAGAATGTTGTTTTAACTTTATAGTTCATAACTAGCAAGATGATGTTGCTACTTACAGATACTGCAATTCGTGAGCCCTTGTACCAAGCTCGGTTCTCTTTCCTGCTCTCCAGGAAACTTAGCACGTCCTGAAGCAGAGTGAAATTAGTGTAATGATTTTTACACAAAAATGAATTTTAAGCGATCAATCCTGAGTTCAAAACTAACCTGCCCCATTCTGCCCCAGTAGCCGCGGCAACTTGCGATGAATACATTAGGCTCAAATATGGTGTAAAGGTGATTTATGGTACTCGTAAGTTGCTCCTTCAATGGCTGCATCTTACTTCTAATGTCTGATTCTATGACAGTCTCCTTGGAATCTTGTAAAATTTTCTTCAACTTTGTGTTGCTCTGCAACTTCGTCTGAAGCATAAACGGTGATATTTGTTTAGTAGTCAGTCTATGGATTGGTTTGAAAGAGATAAAAATGTAGATTCTGACTGGAGCTACTTATGAAATTTCAATTATGGGTATCAGTTACGAGTTTCTTTTAATGAATGAATCAAATACCGCTAAATCAGCAGCATAAGATCTGCATAACAGAGCCTACTAAATACATCATGTGCACTTTACTCTCCCCTCAATCCAAATAGGGAAAACAAAAAAAAAGAAAAAATTATTTTAGATGAAGCACTGACGTTATTCACACCTTGTATTTAGTTTCGGCCAAATACATATGCAACCCCTCAAAGTTGGCACCATTTTTCATTTGGATACTTTAACTAAGGCATGTACCTATTGACTACTCTAAACCCAACAAAAGCGTGCCAATTAAACACAATAGCCTAATATGGCAAGAAAAGTGTTTTTAACATCTCTTGAGCGCGTGAGTTGATCCAAAAACATTTTTTTTTCTTTTTTCTTTTTTTCTTTTTTTTAAAGGTCTTTTTTTTTTTAAAACCACATCACCAACTTTAATCTCCGAGCCACCTTTAACCATCCCTGAAGAAATCACGGATCATCTCACTGGAGCCATTGCAGACAACTCTTGCCGACAAGCTTAACATTCATCTTGATCTCAGCTTCTGTTGTTTAGCTCTAACAACCTTTCACAAACTAAAGACCACTCTTTTTCAACCCCAAAACGCCACCTTCAACCAGATTTTTACATTGGCGTTCTAGTCAACTCAGTCAAGTGAAACCACACCAGTTATTTCCCATCTTATGAAAATTTTGATTCTTTATATATCAAATTTTACAGTTTTGAGTGGCCTTAGTGTGACTGTAATTGCTGGTCGTGGTAGTTACAGGTGTTATTTTGTATTGTTGTCATCTCACCATCAATATTTCAAAGGATTTATATTAAAACTAGTAGAATACTGTAATAGCAAATGAGCTTAATTTGGTGATGAATGTGATCAAGGAAAGGGGAATGGGTGTTTTGTAGTGTGAAGTGTGAAGTATATATTAGAAGAAGAAAGGAAGAAGGTAAAGCTCCGGATTTTGGACGTAGATTTAGAAGAAAAGAAGGAAAAAAATGAAATTGTAGAAGAGGAAGAAAGAAGAAAACTGAAAGAACAAAGAACGAAGAACGGAGGGGAGGGACCGGGCAGGGGATCGAAAGTTGTTAGGAAGATGAGCTTTTTTTAATATTTCCACGTGGCTTTCGATTATTTGTCTGATTTGCCACGTCGAAGTATTTGTTGTCACGCGCCTGAACTTATTTATGCACATTGTGTGAAGTGTTTAATTGGCATACCTTTGTTGCGGTTGAAGTGTTCAATATGTATAGACTTTGGTTGAAGTGTCTAAATGAAATATAGTGCCAACTTTAAGGGGCTACCTATGTATTTGGCCTTTAGTTTCGGAAGTGTCATATGATGCATATATTGATAAAATCTCCCATCATCAGAACAGTCATGTAATCAGTTGAAAGGTTGTTTCAGTAATTAGCAACCAAAATATTATAGAAAAGTGCATTATCTGGGTGGATTCCTTTCAATTTTAGATTTAACCAAAATGTAGAGCAAACTTACATTTTCTGCGAGCTTCTCGATGACTGCTTGCACATAATTTCTGAATTTAGAGCGAAGCATCACAGTCACCTCACTCAAGCGCTCTCCAGGGGCGGTGTTCCCTCCTTCGGGGATACATGAACCCCAGGACTTAAATTGCTGCTCTATTTTTGGGCGCAGAATGTCAAGCATCCTCTTCATTGAATTCAAAAGAATACCCAGCTGTAAAAGAAGGAACATGTTTCAGGCCTAAATATATGAATAATAAATGAAGGGCAGAGCTACGAGGATACGTACATCATCTGGCACAATATATGGGCAAACTGATCTTTTGGCAAGTTTTTGCACATATTTGAGGCCAAACTTCTTGGGTGTCAAATTCTCCTTTAATGGTGACAAGACATCTGCATATTGCTTCTCTAGTGCATCCAAAATTGCTTTCTCAATATCAGCAATGGCCTTTATGACATCAAGAGAAATACAAAAAAAAGAAGTGTTAACTATTAAACAAAATAGTAGTTATAACAAAAGAAAAATGAATAAAATGTAACATGAACGCAAAGTGCAACAGCAGCTCGTTTGCTACCATCCATTTGATTCCTTTTATCTCAAGCAAGCAACAATATGTTCATTCCCAGAAGAAGAAGAAAAATGAAGCAAAAAAGGGAAAAATGCAAAGGAAATAAAAATCCCTACGTAACAAGTTTCCTTTTCATAGGACATCCCAATGGGGAAGTCTACAATGCAACAGTCCTCTTCAGCAACTAAATAAATCAACTTTGGCACTGGCAGACTATACACTGGTATATCCACACTGTGCACAATTTCCAGGTTTTAGTAAGACGGGCAGAAACAGAAGAAACCAAAGAAAAGGGATAATGAGTACTGGGAAATTGGTATTCAATTACTACTGTTTCACTGTTAATCATTCATAGGTCTGAGATCTGCATGTATGAATTGAAAGGTCCGAATGATCAACTCTCAATCAGTTGTTAGAATCAATAGGTCTTCAAATTGTTCATTACTTTAGACAGTTAATGAACCCTTTTGAATGACATGGTAAAAAAATGCAACAAGCTTCAGAAAATTGTACTAAAAATCCCCCCCGTTTTTCCTACAATAGAATATTTTCATGCATTGAGTAGTAAAGAAAAACAAGAATAATCAGGGCATACATTCTCCAATGCAAATGTGTACTCCGGCCAGCGGCAGATGATGACCTCATAGTCAGTTAGAGTTTCTTTCAGGCGCTCGTACATTTCATCAACGAACGGGGTTGTTGAATGCTGTGTTTTCACTCCCGACCATTTCACCTGTGAGATAATGAGTTTATTCAGCACCAATCAGGAAAGGATGAAGGATAGAATAGATCAGCAGAAAGTGAAAACCAGTGCTAACTGAACGCCTGTATTAACTTGATGCAGAACTACGGAAGCTGTCAGTAGTGTAAAGAGTCAAATTTTCTTTTCCATGTAAGTAAGCATATAAAACTAAGATTCCATTGCTATATGAATTGCCCCATCTTTAAAAATTAAGATGAAAGTAGCTGAGATGAAGATGTTGAGATGGATGTGTGAGCATACCAGGTTAGATAGGATTAGGAATGAAGTTATTCGGGATATGGTGGGTGTAGCCCTTGTGGAGGATAAGATGCGGGAGGCGAGGTTGAGATGGTTTGGACATGTTAAGAGGAGGAGCACAGAAGGCCCTGTTAGAAGGTGCTGTTAGAAGGTGTGAGAGGTTAGCAGTGGTGAGTCTGAGGAGGGATAGAGGTAGGCCTAAGAAGTCTTGGGGAGAAGTGATCAGGCGGGACATGACGCAGTTGGAGCTTACTGAGGAGTTGATCCTTGATAGGAGGGTGTGGCAGTCGAGGATTAGGGTAATAGGTTAGTAGGTAGTCGAGCATTCTTCCTATGTCTTCTTAGTGCGATACCATTAGCATTAGTATGATATCTCTTTATTCTTAGATTGTTATTACTACTTAGTGTTTACTTGTTTTCTTGGCTTCGGTCTTCTTGTTTTATCTTACTGTTGTCACTACTTGTTGGCGTTACTTTTTTTCATTCTTTCTTTAGCCGAGGGTCTATCGGAAACAACCTCTCTGCCCTCCCAGGGTAGCGGTAGAGCTGCGTATATCTTACCCTCCCCAGACCCCACTCGTGAAAATCCACTGGGTTTGTTGTTGTTGTTGTTTAAAAAATTAAGCAAAAGCAATAAATCTAGACCTTAGTAGTTTCAATTACAAGTTCTTTTTAGTTGCTAACATTTTTGCATTGCATCTGGGAAGCAGTAAGTGAAAATTTCCACACCAAATAAACTTTCCTCCAAATTAAACCCTGCAAAAAGTGCAAGATTTACAACTACTTATTTAAAAATTTCATTTTCCTTTCAAACAAACGCATGCAAGAAAATGAATCTGATTCTCCTTTACTTTATTGTAAATTTTTCAAGAAAAAGCTTTCTAGCAACAATCTTGACATCCAAATGAAGACTCAATATTTTCAAGCTCCTCCTCTCCTTCTGTTAGGTTACTGAAAATTAAGAAGCCTAATCTAGATTTTAGGTTCTCATCCCTTTATATCATGGATCCACTTGAAATCCACATCCAGCCTCCACTTACACTGCTTACATGCAAAACCCATCATAATAAGGAAGCTGCAAGCACGTTTAAACGAGAAGAAAAAAACAGAGGCACTGACTGGCTTAATCCAAAAGATTAAAACGCAAATAATAATAATAATAATAAAAATAATAATAATAAATAAATAAATAAATAAATAAATAAAGAATATAGCACAGTGCAAGATTATGTAAGTGAGACGTGCTGGAACGAAAACGAGTTTGATGCACACGAATTGCTGTCCGGGAAAATAATCACACCAAACACGTAATCATATGAAATGCGGTTCATCATAGTGGGGGGATACTAGAACCAAGTCAAGAGAGAGTAGATAAGGGTTTAAACAGTGCCTGATAAAGCCTCAGTTAGTACCTTGTCCAGCTTGCAAGATTCTAGCAAAGAGAGCCGCTTATCCTGGATCCACAGGATAATATACAAATGGAACAACTCTTTCGCATCAACTCCTCCTTTAACGGGCCTGCACAGGTTGTTTCATAAAACATTACACCATTTAGCATATAAATCTTATGTATCAAAAAGTCCACCTATGAGGCAAGAATTACTTGATATTCCAGCAGGCAAGATCCCTCTGAAAATCTGCTGTTGCAATGACAAGATCAGTCACATGAGGAGAAGGACCAGCAGGGGGGCATGCAATCAGGAATGCACGCAATCTACAGCAAAGTTCTGCACTATATATGGCTGAGGAAAGATTCGGCAAGTCTATGAAGCTGCACAGAGAATTGAAAACATTGAAACAGTTAGGAATGCTACAAAAAATGACAACAAATAATGAATTTTTTTTGGCATTGGACTTGTTGATTGTACAAGAAATGCTCCTAGGACTTGTTGTCATACAAGAACATGCTTAGTGCTATTATGCATGAAAGAAGAAATGCAGATGTAATGCATAAGCACAAGAGAGAAAGGGGGCTAAGAAGAGGCGGAGGGGGGAGGGCGGACGGAGGATCATATCTGTTGAGAAAATGGAATTTGGGCCTAACTCAACCTCAAAAGCTAACTCATTAAGCGAGGATTTCCAAACCATATAAGGAAACAACAGTTCATTCCTCAGCCAATGTGGGACATTTCATACCCTTCTGCAACCCCAGGACTAAACGTCTTATGCATGGATAATATAACATGGGGCCCAACGTTAGGTAAATTAAGAATAGGGATGGGTTTGGATCCGATACCATGTTAAGAAAATGGACTTTGAGTCTAACTCAACCTCAAAAGCTAGCACAAGAGATGAGGATTGCTCAAGACATATAAGGAAACAATAACACATTCCCTTAACCATGTGAGACACTTAACAATGTTAATGTTTGTTTTATCAAAAAAGTCAATTCACTTTACCATCTTCGCATATATAATTTGAGTGATGTGAGTAACAGCTTGTTGTCATTACTAATCAATCTAAAAGTAAGTTTACTTTAGACACGTACTAATCTTGGTATAGTTTGAAATTAGACATACCTTGGAAGTATATTTTGATTGTGAATCTCCATATCAGTAAAAATTTCATTTCTGATGTTCATGCAGAGTGACTTCATCTTTTTATAAGCAGTAGACACAGTAACAGCATCCATTAAGAGTCCTTCATTATTCCCGCTGACATATTCATCAGTCTCTGTCAAGTGCCGTCTTGATCTTTTCTTAGCAGCGGCCTGTGCAATCAAACATTAATGCCAAAAACTGCATATAAGAAACAGAAGATATAGGGAGATATGTGCCAGCTTCCAGACCTGGAAATAGCTGTACAGTGTGTTCTGAGCTTCAGGAGATAATATATCATGAAGTAGAGAATATAGTTTAACAGCAGGCTCCAATGCAGGTGGTACAACCCCCGTAGCGGGTTTGAAAACATCCATTATCCCTGATGGTGTTGACTCATCCAATGACTTGTAGTTTTCAAAAACCATCGCAAAGATCTGTTCAATCTGGTCCTCAACTTCCCCCAAAATACGATTCTGTAGGTAGCAAGCAAACATTGTGCAAAGTCAGTACTTAGGAGAGAGATGTGAGCAAATTGTAGGCCATGCTTTTATAAAAAAACACAGACGTCGAATACAACTTTGAAGACAATGAAGTCACAGAATAACTTGGAATCTTAGAGACACAAGACAGCATCAATGTCCAATCTGCAATATGTGATATATCAGATTCAATTCGGTTTACAAGTGTTACCTCTTGATGACTGAGGGTGCTCTTAGAACGGCCCTTCATTATTACAGGCAACAAAAGATCATGCACAATTGTAAGACAATCAGCAGTTGGTGTTGCGACATCCATGACATATGAAAGGTACCTGAACAGTTGATGTTGCAAAATTAATACAAGCTAGCACAGAATAAGGAGGCGGACAACTCCTCCAGTACCTAAAACAAGCAAATGTAAATGGATTGTACCTTAATCTAGTATATGCATCAGAAACTCCATAGTATGATGCAAACTCAGTGAGTAACCATTTCCAAGGACCATGTAGTGTCAAGTTTCTTTGTTGGAATTGCTGAATCTTCATTGCAACTTCAAGTGCTAGGTCATAAGCAACAGTTTCTGCAACCGAACCACACTATGATAGGACGAAACAAAAAAAGTGTCAGATAATTTAAATTCGTTATTGTTATAAATAGAATTGTATTTAAGGTGAATGTCTATATTTTAGAGAGATTCTAGGGTTTGTTACTTGTGGCTAAGTCACTTTTTCCCTATAAATAGAGGGGTTCTATTCAATTGTAATTCATCCCAAATCAATAAGAATTCTCTCTATTTTTTTTTTTTGCAATACTCTTCTTCTTCTTTTATTGTTTTATTACACGTTATCAGCACGAGACTTGAACCAATTGAGTAGAGGGCGGTTGTTTTAATTTTTTTTTTTTGCAATACTCTTCTTCTTCTCTATTAGTTGTCTAGCGTTTGAGAAATTAAACCCCCGTGGAGAGAAGATATAGGAATTTGCGTGAGACTCTTGGGTGAATACATTGATATTCCTATACTAGGAATCTGCTTCGGTCACCAGGCTTTGGGATACGTGCATGGTGCTCAACCTGTACATAATATTAAGCATAATGATTGTCAATTGGTTCATGAACTTCCTTCAGGAATAAATTCTGGACTTAAGGTAAGTATTTTGCCTTATTTTTCTCTTTTAAATTCTTGAAATTCTATAATTTGATTTTAAATACAAGCAAAGACAATAAATTTTGATTATAACTCTAATAGAGTTTGTGAGAAATTATAACCACCCGAAGTGGTAAAATTTCTGTCTTGCTATGATCAAATTCATGTATGATTATGAGCACAAGAAGTGGAAACCCGCCCCATTGAATTTGCTTCATTCTCGTTCCTTTAAGAGAATATGGTAGCAATATGTAATAAGTCTGAAAGAAGACAAAATTATTATCGTGAAGGTATCAATGGATGTGGACGTGGCAATAGACGAAATTATAATCGTCATCATTGTGGTAATGATAATAATAAGAATTCTCAAAATAATCCTTCGCTCTGTGAA
Source organism: Nicotiana tomentosiformis (assembly GCF_000390325.3). Taxonomy (NCBI): domain Eukaryota; kingdom Viridiplantae; phylum Streptophyta; class Magnoliopsida; order Solanales; family Solanaceae; genus Nicotiana; species Nicotiana tomentosiformis. The sequence continues at coordinate 105,737,027 of NC_090815.1, read as the reverse complement.
ATTAATATTTGTCCTTGATTTGGCATGAGATTTTGTAAAGCACATATAGATGATTATGGTCCATTCATGATGTGAATGTGACAACATGTGATTTATGAATACATATTCATTTTTGGAAGAATATGAACGTGCTAGTGGTAGTGAATATACCACAATCACCTCTAGAAGGAGATTTGAGAGGAAATAAAAAAATAATGTCATTATTATGGCATGAATGATCACTAGTCACGTAGCTATTGTACGCTAAAATATTTTGGCAATGTGATTATTAAAGGACAACGGTGATGCAAGAAACAAATCTTGCATATAATTTTGACCATGACTATAATGGTATAACTTTCTCTTTGAGAGAGATATTCACCATATGGATATTGATGAATATATGGTAATATAAAATTAATTGAGAGCTCTAGAAGAGCCAATTATTACTATTTTGGAGGAATACAATTGATTATCATGTCAATATATTGTGTCGTAGTAAGTCTCAAAGAAACTTATCCAGTTTCCAAAGTATACGCGAAAGCGGTTGATTATATTGATACTATGAATAAAGGAAAAATTTAATATCTTCTATTACTACAACTTGTAGCGGGGTAATATGTATGTGAAAAGCTACCCGCTTTATTCTTCAGTTTGTACTACACGCATAAAAGAATGCCACAATAAAGTGGAAGTTTATTGATATAAAAACCCATATCATAATAAACTTGAAGTTTATTGATAATTGCACACGTCATGGCGTAAACCTGAAGTTTATCAACATTGATAATTTATCCAGTTGGCATAATTGATTTAGCCATGTTAATTTAAGTATGATGTGCAAAAATAAAAGAGAATTCACATGGATAAATATTAAAGAACTAGAAAGTTCTTTACGAAGTCTCTTATGTTGTTTGTTCTCATTAATTAATAGACCAACTAAAATTGGGATTGAATCCCATGAATGCTGGAAATATCAAAGGTGAATATGGGCCCATTCACTTGTCATGTATACCACATAAGATGCATCTATGAGATGGTTACATGTGCGTTTATTATTAACCCGCAACCTTGTATTTGTGAGGTAACTTGCTCAATAATTTAATTTAGAGCATAATTTTCAAATTTTCTATTCAAGACAATTCATCTTGATAAGTTGGTTTACATCACAGTTGGTTTAGCAAAATGATTTATTGAGTGCCTCCACTTAATAGCTAAACTATTGCTTATAAGAAGAAAGTAATCTATATCAGTTTGATATTCGTTATATACGAAAGTATATTACATTCTCCCCTCATAAGTGGTTCAGGGTTAGGAACCAAATAATTCCATCTTATTATTATTGATATGCGGTGTATATTTTGATTAACACTATAACACACAAAGGTAGGTTTCCAAAAGTTGAGGAAGCAAGTTAGTTTTTCTAACATGAGAGGGAGAAAGGATAAACAGTTGAGAAAAAGTTACGGAATGAATTATCATTTCTACATCTAGATCCTCGAATAAGATAATATGAACTTGAAGTTCATAAAAAGATAATTCATCTGCAATATATTGCAAAGCATGCCAGACGCATTTGCGGACCCAAAGAAAGTAACTATATTCTCACCGTAAAGTCCTAGAAGGACAAAGTCTATGGTACGCTTAAAGTGTATAGACAAATCGGTCTCAAATAAAATTCTTGATAAAGAAGATGAACAAATTATCAAAATGATCATAATAACATTTCATAAAATTTCAGGAGAGGTTCAGGTACCTGAAAATATGAATGAAGAGATCTCTATGTTATGTCTTTATGAAAAAATATTGGAACCGATATAAAATATTCGTCGACGAAACATCTATCAGAGCGCTAAGTATAGATGAGGATCTTAAGTCTGTCGAATACAGACACAAAAATATTGGTCAAATGGAAGAGACACAATTCGAATAGAATTGGTTTCATATGAGAGACATGTAGTTCAAACACTTGACAGTATAAAGTCAATAGTGTATGCAATCACTTTTATCTGTCTTATATGTCTAGCATGGTATGAAAACTTGATATGCATCTAAAGTCTATTTATATGGCTTATATGATAATCCCTGAAGGATTTAAATCACTTAAAGCATATACAATTCTTGATTTTGAAGCACCACATTCTAAGTGCAATTTTGTGCACATATGTATCTTGCTATAACTATAAGCATGATAATGTGATAACGAGAATTTTTACCTCTATGGAGATATTGAAAAGCCATTCCACGATATTATATGAAGACATTATATATCTATCAAGAATAATGATTTCAAGATGCAACATATTCATTCAAGTTAATATGGCTGATTTGTTTATCAAATCTCCACCAACGATCTTTTGAAGATGGTGCACAAGATTGGAATGCGAAGGCTTAAAGATGTGAATTGATGCTCTCATCAAGGGGAGTTAATACGCGTTGTACTCTTTTTCCCTTACAGGGTTTTGCCCCCACTGGATTTTCCTTGCTAGGTTTTTTACGAGGCAACCAATAGGCGTTGCCTCCTTGCTAGGTTTTTTACGAGGCAACCAATAGGCGTATTTCTAAATATGTGTACTCTTTTTCCTTCACTAGAATTTTTTCCCACTGGGTTTTATTTTAATTAAGGTTCTAACAAGGCACATTATCTGTTGAATAGACATTCAAGGGGGAGTGTTATAAATAGAATTGTATTTAAGGTGAATGTCTATATATTAGAGAGATTCTAGGGTTTGTTACTTGTGGCTAAGTCACTTTTTCCCTATAAATAGAGGGGTTCTATTCCATTGTAATTTATCCCAAATCAATAAGAATTCTCTCTTTCTTTTTTTGCAATACTCTTCTTCTTCTTTTATTGTTTTATAACAGTTATCTAATTGTGCTTTCATTTTCTCCACATAACTTTTTTGAGCAAGGGATTCCAGCAAATCATTTAATGGTCAGAGAATAAAAGCACATTACACATTTCCACAGAAGAACTCCACAAAGATAACAATAGTTAATAAGATGGAATGCATTATCAATCGTGAGTCCAATGGCAAAGAGGTCCTTCCAAATATCATTTGAATATGCTAAGAAATGAACAAGTCAGCTTCATATGTTTCAATTTCAAAAGAGTCAGCTTCATATGTTTCCATTTCAAAAGAGTCAGCTTCATATGTTTCCATTTCAAAAGAGCCAGCTTCATATCATTGTAATTAAATGTGGGGAGGAGTGAAATGACGAACAAGACAGGCTCAGTATCTACGGAAGTCCACAAATACTGATTTGAAAGTCAGAATGTGTTGCGTTCTTATCTTCTCTTTTCCTCTCTCTAAACTACATACTTGGAAAGCAATGCCTTAAGCAAAATTACATGAGCCAACGTAGATAAATAATTCTTTTACTCTTCTTTTAGTTGTAGAAATGCTTGAAAGCATGACAAAACTCACCTTAAGATGACTATTTTCATCAAATGTAGCTGAGTAATTTATAAAGAGTTGTACTTTGCCAACAAACTCGTGCTCTGGTTCACGATAGACAGACCACCATCGAAGTTTCTCACCCTGAATGAATCGTTATGTAAGCATCACGAGCTAACTGAAGCAGTTATGATAGTTGATGACTAAGTAGCATTCAGACAGGTTTACCGGTTCTTCAGCAATGGTGGCGACTTGAGCAAGGACACGGCCATAATGCTTTCCATTGGAATCCAGGACTTCAACAATTAGGTCATCTCCAAAACTATCTGGAAAGCTGTAAAGATGTTCACATCACAATCCAAACATTATAGCAGTTCTCCAAAGACAAAATATGCATTTAACAAACTCAATAAAATGGAAGTAGGATGAAGCCTGATGGACAAAGAGAAACTTACAAAATGTGGGTTTCGCCTGATCCAGGTTGCATTTTTATAGCATCCTCTTCCATTGAACTTTTTAGTCGTAATAAACAATAGTATGTCTCTGATCACATATAAGGTTTCTTGGGTGAGATAGCATTTAGCAAATAGAATCATTACCTTATAAATTTTTTATAAAGAAAAAAATGCCTCTATGGTCACAGAGTTTTTGTGCCACATAGGTCTTAAAGTGAGAGGATGAAAGGTGAATGAGGATAGAGAAAGGTCAAGTATAAAAGTTTCCCATAATACCAATTATTTTAAAGCTCCCTATAAGTTGGTATGTTTTACATGAACTTCTTTACCTTGAACAACTTCATAAGACGATGGACTGCTGCGTAGAGATGTCACACCAATTTTCAGGAGTCCAGAAACTTGCTTTATATATTGGGTGCTCGCCTGCATATATGCCAAACTCTGGCGCGAGAATGAACCATTTGCAGGCATACGAGGAGCAAAACGGACTTTGCGAACTGCTTGCCATCCTGAAGAGAATGTTGACCGCAAATTTGATAGGTGATATCTAACAGATTCCATCTTTATTGTTGGTGTTTTCAAGGAAGAAAAACTGCAGCCAGTAGGTGGGTCCAGGCCCATTTTAACCTTCCTAACTGCAAAATCAGAACAAGGTCAATGAGAGATTTCTTTGGTAGTATTACCCTGAAATATTGCAAGTAAATATCATGGATTACCTTGGATCTTCATCTTTCCAACCATTTGCTTAGGTTTTGCGGCAGCCGCCTCCTTAGGAAGCTCTGAAGAGCGATTTGCCATTAATTCCTCCTCTGATTGTAATAGAACTTGTTGTAACCTGTAAATCCATATAGGAGACAAGATTAATTGGGTTCTTCATTTACAAGGGCACAAGAACTCTATGAGCATGCATGCTCAATAACGTGGAACAAGAAGAAAAACTGACCTAAACGCATTCCTTAGGAGAGCACATTCACTCTCCAAGAACATCGGAGCTTCCAAGCAACCCTTAGCCCAAGCATGCAGGCAAAGCCTAACACACGCATCATAAGCAAGCACACGATGCCATGGCCCTAGTGCACTGTATTGGACAGAAAATCATCACTGATAATACCTGAAGAGTAACTAGACAATGGACATTTGTTTATCAGTAACAATACCTGGCATGAAAAGTTGGAAGGCGAGCAGGATAAGAACCCGAAGGTCCTCCACTTTCTACAGCAGCAGCAGTCGTCCTGGAAAACATATGCAAGCAGATATAAGCTGAAATTCAGGAAGTACTGTGCTTTCAAAGAAGGAAAGCACTAAGGCCCAAGCAAAAGATATAGCTTTAGGTTTTGCAACTGGTTTGTGAACACTAACCTCACAGGTGAGTCAGAATGATTTGGAACTTTGACCTGGTCATTTAAGCCAGAAGGAATGTAACTATTTGCCTTAGTTGAGAGACCACTACCTTCTGCTGTAGATTGCACATTAACTGTACTAGAGGCAGGTACCCGTTCATCAACTTCTTTGATTTCGGCAGCAGAACTACAAAATGGAGGTGCACTGGGAACCTCTTCATCAGAAGCGGCCTTCTTCTGTAAATTCCCAGAGGTCATATCCTGCAAGTGATTGAATTAGCTTCACAAGAGCGTGTCCACTTTCTCTAGAAAATACAAGGAACCATGTGATACATGACGAAAATTCCGCTGCACTAGTAGAACAAATTAAATTCAACTGGCAAACATTCTGCAAAGTGTAAAAGGACAATGTAGCCATCAACAAGAGCTAATCAGACTATTCATCCATCAACCATTATTCTTAATTCTGCAAAGTGTAAAAGGACAATGTAGCCATCAACAAGAGCTAATCAGACTATTCATCCATCAACCATTATTCTTATTCCATTAGAATGAAGCACATGCCTAATAAGCAGCAAGTTCAAAAGTTTAAACTAAACATGGATCCTCATCAACTTACAGCGGTTGAACATCTCCTAAGCTTACTAGAAACATCCTTGAGATATATGACACTCAATACATCCAGCTGATCCAATAGTTAGACCTCATTCAAGATATGATGCAATTGATAATCCATTTGACATACTCTGGATTGAATTTATTTTCACAGTGGGGATAGTGCCAGGAGAAAAAGGAACTATTGTGCTTTACTCCAGAATGAAAATAAGGAATAAGGAAAAAAAAAGTAGACAATGTCAATAGAAGTATATCAGCTTATCCTTAGTCAACCTCAAAAAGATTCCAAAACTAAGTGACTAACACAATACTGGAAACATGTAGCCTATGTTACTCGGACTCTTTAAAAATGGTGTTGGGTGCGTGTCGGATCCTCCAAATTTAGTGCATTTTTGGAGGATCCGACACGGGTACGGCAACACTTTTGAAGAGTCCGAGCAACATAGCATGTAGCAACAATAGAGCGTTCAACTGGCCACTCATGCCAGGGACTGAGTTCTTTCTGCTCCATAAGGGTGTACATTGGTCCTTTTTAGCCATGAGCAAATTTAACTACTTTAAATTATTCAATACCGCCACCACAGAAGTCTTTGTTTATTCCACTGAAAATACCTAAAATGTCAAATTATAATTTGAATAATTATATTGCATAAAAGCTGGATAGATTAAACATTCTGCTCAATACTAATCAATTATATCGATTAAAAACAAAAGGTAGTACTTAAATTCTAGATTTTATACAGCACTACGGATGGTAAAATTAAAGAACTGCAATGCAGACCACTTCAGAAACTGAAGATAAGTGCATACATAAAAAAAAAAATAAGGACATAATTGAACATGTTCATTGGGACATAAGAGTTAGAAGGAATCTTCAGGATTGGGAAATAGCTAAATTCCAAGGCCTGGTTGAAATGTTAGTGAGGACTTATGAAAGTGGGATGTGGGACGAGATGGTTCGTTTTTAGTATAGTCATGTTATCATCAGCTCTTGGTGAGGAAGTAATCAAATTATCCACATTATCAGTTTGGATCCACTCGGTACCAAAAAATGGTGTGCATTTTTACTTGGCTAGCAACAAGGGAAGCTATCCTAACAACTGGAAATTTGAGAAAAAGGAGGATTATAGAAATGGCAATGCACAGAATCTGAAGTAAGAGTGCGGATGCATACATCATACAGGAGCACATTTAGGCAACTTTTGACAACCATCTAAAAAAGATATTTTTAAATGATTGCTTCAATTATGGATAATAACGTTGTAGCATAATTCTATGCAACCAAGTTCTAGAGCTAATATCATTTTCGATGAATGCAATTAGAAACTCAATTCAGAACAAAGCTAACGCAAATTAATACCTTCTGAGTCTTGTTTCCTGTATTCAATCTTGACGGAATGCTGGAAGCATACCCCTCAGATGCATAATTTGTTGATCGTGGAACGGTTCCATTATTGGTCCCAACTTGAGTCGAGGAAAACTCAGAGCTTGCAGCAGAATCAGAAGATTCCTCCTCAGTATAAACACTACTTCCAATTGGATATCTATTAGCTCCTCTCATCAATCTATCGGCCACATATCCACGACCTCTCCCCAACGTCTCCATCGACGAACTAACATCATCAGAGTACACACTGTCACTTGCATACAGCGCAGCAGCACGCCTTTGTGGGAGATTGTAATATCTTTGAGTGGCTGCAGTAGTGCTAGGAATTCTATCATCGTGTGGTGATGAATCCAGTGAGTATCTTCCCCCATAAACCTCCTCTTCCGAGTCAGTGATCATGTCATTATCAGAAGCTGATGCACTTTCATCTAAATCTCCAGGAATAACTCTAGATACCGGAATAACTCCTGATAAATGGCCACTACGGAATTTGGAAGGTGGTGGAAGTCCAACATTGCGGCTGCCATTTCTCATGCTGCCAATAGGATCAATTCTTGATCTTTGGCTTGAAATAGAGTAAGGAATTTCCTTTGTCTGCTGCCCAGAACCCTGAAATTTTGAGTTCAATTTTTCAAATAATGCAACAAAAATCAAGAATCAAACATCATATCGCACAGTGAATTTCAAAATGAGTCACACAACACGACAAAGATAAGTTAGCATCTTAAATTCAGACTTCAAATTTTGAAATTTCAATAATATTAGATAAAAACAAAACCCAGATATTGTCAAAATATAATAAGTAGAAAATTTGCAGAAAATTGAAGGGATTAGAGAAATGAGACCTCTCTAACCCACTTGAGGGCGTTGTTATCAAGACCCTCAGTGAACATCTGCCTCTGAAATCGCCTGTGTTCACAGAAACAAGAAACTCCAGTAAGACAAAACCACAATGCATCACTATACCTAATAGCAAAAAACAAAACAAAAGACTATCATATATACCAGAATGTGTGTCTGTTAGAGAGAGAGAGAGAGAGAGAGAGAGAGAGAGAGAGAAGGAAAAGTAGCAAAAATCTGATCCTGAGAGAGAGAGGATAGAGATCAGTGGAAACAAAAAATTACTTAAAACCGAGAAGGAAGCTCACACCTTATTGCTAAGGAAGAAAAACAATGTGGTCGGTTCTCGTACCTTAAACGACGTCGTTTTCTAGGAAGCAAGTGACTGAGTAATGTTACTTCATCGTTTGGGTTCGAATTAAAAGTTCCTTTTTTTTCTTTCTTTTCTTTGGGGTTTTGAGTGAAGAAAATAAAGTGAAAAAACAAGAATGGCAGAAGAAGAGCGGGATTTAGCCGAAAAGTACTGAGCACGTAGAAATGGTGGGTTGACACAACAACAAAAACAAAAGAGGAGTCGAACGTTGTAATGGGAACTACCTTTATTGCGTTGTTTCTCTCTTTCTATTTTCCGGCTTCCTTATACGATAAACAATCACTCACATGTCGTGTGGAACCCACAGCTTCGCACTTTTCCTCTCGCTTTCTGGTTTTTCAAATTTCTAGTTTTGGACCCTTTAGTGGCCGTTTGGACGTAAAATTTCAAAATAGGGGAGTGAAATGGTATTTTTAATTTAGAGTTGTGTTTGGATATGAATATAATTTTAGGTTTATTTTTAGTTTTGTGAGGGATTTGAGTGAAAAATTTGAAAATCAGCTTTTTGGAATTTTTCAAATTTTTCGAAAATTTTTAAAATGCATTTTCAAGTGAAAATTGAAAATTTTATAAACAAATATTGATTTTGAAAAAAAGTAAAAAAAAATTGGATAAAAAGAAAAAAATTCTTATGTACAAACAAGTTTTAAAGTCTCATTTCCCCATTTACCCTTGAAAATTGAAATTTTTAATACTCTCGTCCTTTTGTTCACTTCTCATTTGGACCCAAGTACTTCATGTCTTAGTTCAAAATTTGATCTCATGTTCTCTTTATCAAGTTAACTAACTTTATTATTACTACAGTATATAATAATAGTCCTGACAAGTGGGGTATGAGTTGGATAGTGTGTATGCAGATCTTACCCCTATCTTGTGAAGGTAATATAAATAGATTGTTTCTGATTGACCATCGGTTCAAAGATAGCATCATCACATAATATATGATAAAGAAATACAAAAGTGGAGAAGCTATAGAACGAGAAACAATAACAACATCCATCAAAATAAGATAACCGAAGCAAAGTAAACGATATGTGTAATAATAACATCTTAAAATAAAAATACGAGAATAATAATAATACTACAAATGAGGGAAAGAGATGCAGATATGGAAAAGGAAAATGCGCGACTACTAACTAACCCACTACTTTAATTTTTGACCTACACACCCTCATATCGCGGGTCATGTCCTCGGTAAGCTAAAGATATGTCATGTCCGGCCTGATCATCTCATTCCAATACTTATTCAGCCTACCTCTACCTCTCTTTGGACCCACCATAGCCAACATCTCGCACCTCTTTAATTACTAGGGCATCTATGCATCTCCTCTTCACATGCCCAAACTATCTCTGCCTCACTTCTCTCATTTTGTCCTCCACACATGCACTCACACCTTGTCCGGAATATTTTCATTCTTAATCATATCTCTCTTAGTATACTTACACATCCATCTCAGCATCCCCATTTCCGCTACTTTTATCTTCTAAACATGAGACTTCTTGATTGGCCAGCGCTTCGTCCCATATAATATTGTTGGTCTAATAACCACTTTGTAAAACTTATCTTTTAAGTCTTTTACTAGTATACACACCCGCGCAGTGCGCAGATCATTTCAATATAAAAAAAGAGCGGAGAGAATTAATAAAAATATTTGCATATTGCATACTAAATTTAGCGAACGTATTCAAAAAATAAATAAAATAATTTCATCGAGTTGTTTCTATAAAATTATTGCCTGAGAAGAAAAACAACTAATCTCAAAGGTCGAATTTCTTCATCTAGTGAAAAATCAGCCAACTCATATAATATTATATCTTACCATTTAAATAGTATTCTTGACCATAAATTAGATACAAACATATCAATTAATAATATTTCCAAAATTTAATCAAATAGAATCCAATATATAGATTCTCATTTTAATACAATAATATACAGATTATAACTTTGTAATCAATGACTTATGACCAAATAGCAAGGAGCAAATAACTATATCTTAGGTTTGTTACTTTTTTAGGAAAACACGCACATGGAGTTATATTACGTGTTGGTAACTTACAAATTTAAAATATAATAGGTTTCAGAATGAGTAATTTTCAATATATAGGATTATTAATTCCTTAAAAAATAAAATTCTTTTTTGTTCATTATTACTTGTCATTATTTAGTATTTTCTAAAATTTTATGTGACTTTTAATTAGTTCATTATTTGACGAAATATCCTTTCTTAATGTAGAAAATATAATATAGATTTTTATACTCCTGAAAATTTAATTTATTCGCTTTGATTCTATTGCCAACAAATTCAGGTATTATTTAAATTTATCAATATATTTTTGAGTATTATCAAAATACTCTCACATTACCACTACAATGTGGATATTTTATTTAAGATCTTATTATGTTGTTTGGAATTTTTAAAATTTTCAAAGTCATCAAATCTTTGATATGTTAATTAAACTTATTCACTTTTTTTTTGTATTTTTAACTTAGCCCAAAGTATAAATAATCATAAGGTATCTCAATGTACATCTTTATATAATAATTATTTTTTTATATTATAATTTCGAAGTAATATGTCGTCTCCATGTTTCTAGCGAATATAGAAGAAAACTTAATGAATAGATCTCTCTCTATATATAGATATAGACATAGTTATATAGATATATAATTTAAATTTATCGATGATGTTTTAGATTTTGTCCTAAAAGTGTCAAGTGACTTTTTCTCAATATTGTTTTAATTTCTATAGATTTCTATCATATAGTATTATACCTTACTATTTAAAAGAGTATTATTGACCATAAATTAGAATTAATATTATTTTAAAATTTAAGCAAATAGAATCCAACAAATGAATTCTCCTTTTAATAATATTTGAATACTCTACTTTCATATAATATATATTATAATTTTGTTACCAATGACCTGTGACCAAATAATTATATTTTAGGTTTGATATTTTTTACGGCAAACATGCGCATGAATTGAGTTATGTTACGTGTTGATACTTCCCAATTTAAAATAGAATAGGTTTTAGAATAAGTAATTTTCAATATATAGAAATTACTACCTCCTTAAAAAATCAAATATAGAAAAGTATTATATAGATTTTTCCTACTCCTACAAAATTTAATTATTCACTTTGATTTTATTGTTAAAAAATTCAGGTATTATTTAAATTTATCAATAATAATTCTGAAAGTTATAATATGCGTTAAGTCGTTAACCAAATTAGTTTCTTCAATGCCTAGTACCAATTCAAAAGTGTCCAACAAAGTATTCCAAGGGGTAATTACGTAAGTTTCGTTTCAGTTACGTGGATTTCTTATGAAGAAGAATATAAGAAAATATGGATTTTATTATGTCAAATTTTCCGGCACCCTCACATATTTATCGAAAGAGAACATAAATACGAGATGGAAATAAGGGGAAAAAAAGACTCAAATAATAAAAGATAACAGCACAAAAAAGATAAAAATTAAAGAATAAAAGACTCAAATCAATCAAATAGTTGAATTATTTATTTTTCTTTTGTCGAGAAGAGCTATGCTTCGATTATTTTATTTTAAGATTTACACGAGCAATGCATTCCATGAACAAGAACCTAAGAAGCAAAACAATAGCTAATGCAGTATTCAATGTTTAGAAATGAGGAAATATAATGTTTATTTAAAGAAAGTATTAATCGTTATGTTGACTTATGAGTGGAGCCTCATCGGTTACACCAAACCTTATCATGCTTGTAACACTTCGCAACCATATCAACCATAAATTAGAATTCAAATATGCAACGGTACTTTTGTTAGAATACTTGGAGAAAAAAAATCAACAAGAGAGAATGTTGGTATTAGAAATTAGAAAATACGAGACTCGGTAAAAGGTATTCCTAATAACTTCAAATCAAATCAAATAGAACACACTAAGGGGTCGTTTGGTTTGAATACGACTCATGCCAGTATAAGTTATGCTGGGATAAGTTATGTTGTAATTAGTTATTCTGGTATTGTTTTCTATTCACTGTTTGGTATGTTGTATTAAAAATGACAATTGCATAATTTCTAAGAAGAAGTTATAAGTTATCCCGACACTAATTACCCGACCCTCTACAAGGTATAAGTTATCCCGGTACTAATTATAATCTCGGGATAATTTATACCAGGTTTGCTAACCAAGCAAAGTATTAAGGTGATATTAAATTTTTATATCAACACTATATCTTTTTATACCTCATATCAAACGACCCCTAAGGGATTGTTTGGTAGGGTGTATAAGAATGATATTGAATATGGTGTATTAGTAATGTTGAGATTAATAATGTTGGGATTAGATATGCAGGGATTATTTCTTATTGAATGTTCGGTTTGGTATATTAAAGGTTTTGAAAGAGCAGTTCTGCCTTTATACATGCTTATCCACGTATTACAAATTATGGTATTACTAATGAAATGGTTTGCTATGTCTAAGAACAGTGTTGAATAGGGTGTATAACTAATACAAGTATCATTTATACATAGGTTAAAAAATACTAGTATCAAACAAAAAATTAATAGTATCAAAGCTAATAGATATATTATTATCCATAATACATTCTACCAAACGACCCCTAAGATAAATTAGGCAAAGCCATACATCTTCTTTAGAAAATGAAGAAAAAATAAAATACTAATATGGGACTTGATTTTCACTCTTTTGCATAATTTGATAGTACCAAAATATTCTCTTATTTCGATCTATGTTTCATTTAAGATCAATCTGGTTTTATTATTCATCATGTTTAAAGTATGAACATGGATATTAAAAATTTTAAAACTCGTAAGTCTTTTATTTTAAAGCAATTTAGGCTAAGATGAGGATCCTAATGCAGTTAATAGAAAAACGAATATATTGAAAAATGATTTAACAACAATATGTTAGAAAAAAGCGGATTGATTGGAAGCAAAAAAATTACACAACGGTCCTAGTAATGACACATTAAATTGCATTAACAACTTCAAAAAATAAAAGACCAATAATTAAGGTAAATTAATCATATAATATGAATATGTGAGGAAGTACAAGTTATGTCGGCTGTTATGTAGCGGTCACTAAATATAGCAGAGACAAAATATGTATTAAAGCAATTAGTAAATTGGTGAATACCCTTAAATTTACTAATTACATAAAATAAAAACTTGCAAGCAGAGAAATAAATACAAATTAATTTCCAAAAGATTCAAACCGAAGAACTCTAACTTGTAAAAACTCAGTTTTGCAACTTTGCCATTTAAACAAAGCTTGGTGGTTTAATTCGAAATAGCATATGCTAAGCATGATGGTGTTTATACCTTTGACATTAGACAAAATCAATTCAAGAAACAACTTTAATTTGAATTTCGCAAAAAAGCACCAGATTTATTAATGGGGCCAAAACTTTGGTTTAGTTCTTTATTTATCCAACCATAAAGTGTACCCTACATAAAAGGTTTAAAACATAAACAAAGCTACTCATTAATCTTTTATCAATGATAAAACTCTTTTTTGTATATAAATTTTTAAGTACGAGGAACTCTCATCTTAACGTTATTTAGTTTAGCTTTTTGCACCTTTTCAACATCATTAACATTAAAGTGAGGAATATTCAGTTGATCTGCGTTGGTTAAGGTTATTTGAATTCGAATTAATCATAGTGCAATTCATATTATAGTTTCTTGACTATTAATTTAGGAACTTCTCTGTCAAAGTTTAATATGCGTTTTACTCCTTGGGTTCATATAACAACAGTTCATGGCAGCATTGATTTATTGGTGATTATGTATTGCCGGCGGTTAATTAGAGCTAATAACTCGAACAAATTTTCAACTTTGCTGATAATGATACACCACAGAAAACAGAATCAATTCACTAGATTGTATGTCATTTTGGCGTAGAAGCCAAATTGTTTAAATTTGATTATCTGCAAGTTTGGGGGTTGGGGAGATATTATTATGGAGAAATGGACAAGTTAATCCAGTAGCATCACCACCTAGGAAATAGTAGGATGTCTATCACCTCTTAACCAAAAGTCTCAAGTTCGAAGTCTTCTGGAAAGGGGTGCACTGCCCCTTTTAGCAGGCAATTACGTTATAAATCCAAATTAATCGAGCCACTACAAAGTTCGTGCACTTGTGCAATGTCAGTACTGGAGCCAGCGGGAGCTGAATGACCTCCCTCTCGTGGGTTGAGTGAGAGGCAATGAGAGCTGAAACCAGAAAATTAAAATTCTACAAGTTTTTGATATTGTGATGTAACATGGTAGTAAGGCGAGTATCAGTATGAAAAAACAGATTCAGTCATTATCAGTTTTACTTGTCGATGGAAGTACCATATTACATCACAGTATCAGTTACGTGTAGAACTGTAATTTTCTCGGATACTGACTAAACTTTCTTGTAACTGTACTACTGTGGTTCCAGTGACAAGCACCCTTTACTTCAAACCAAGAGGTTGTGAGTTCGAGTCACCCCAAGAGCAAGGTGGAGAGTTCTTGGAGGGATGGAACCGAGAGTCTATCGGAAACAGCCTCTCTACCCCAGGGTAAGGGTAAGGTCTGCGTACACATTACCCTCCGAGACTCCACTAGTGAGATTATACGGGTTGTTGTTGTACTACTGTGGTTCCAATAATTTCCTTAGTTGAGTATATTTCACAGCACTATAGAAGGAAGATGGCTTAAACACCAAGATATCTGTCATTCCCTTTACACCACAAACAATGTGATATTGTGAAGCTGACCAAGAAACGTACTTACTAGTTTGATTTGAGTTTGTGGGTCTTTTTCTAACAAATATTTGGTGATCCGAGGCAGATATTGAGCAGTATACGGTCCCTTTCTCTAGGAGGTACATCCAATAAGTTCAAATCAAACATGCTGGAATAGACACCAATTCACTGGTCCCTCATACCACAGTAGGGAAAACAACTGCAAACAAAACAAGAACTGGACCACTAGCCAAGATATCTCTATGAAGATTCCACCAAACTATTCTTTGTAAAAACAAGTTAAAACAATCATGAATCAGCAAAGGAAATCGTGGAGCAAAAAATTTCTTTTCCCCTTCCCCCACAATGGGAATTCTTCTTCCACCTCTCACTTCCGATGGTCATATGGAACTTATGGTACATTGAAACGGTTCGCGACAAGAATGACAAAGATAACAATTGTATCAATGGAATGTCAAGTTTCGCACCATACCATCCAAATTGGTGGTATTAAACGTCTAATCAATAAGAAAAAAGAGGGTGAGCAGAGCAAATTATAAATAGGAGCTACACCAACAAACTTAGCTCACTGATATTTATTTGATCATGGGGATGCTAATATGCTCCGATACAGCTAATGGATGAGAAGGTGATGCTTTAAAGGGAAAAAAAATTGGATTTTTATTTCTTAACAGCAGCAGTTAGGAATCCCCAATAATCAGCTACCACAAGGCCAGACCCAGTCTTGGGCACAGATGTATTTGTCAGATGTATGCAGAAACATACAAATGTTTAGCAAAATCTAGGCATATAACTCGTCAACATTACACTCGCCCAGATAAACTTTTACACTCCGAGGAGAACCACAACTACCTTCGGCAATAAGAGCTCTGTCATTAGCAGCCATGTGTGCAATAATCTTATATATCATTTCGATCTGCCAAATTTGCAAAGGGCAGTCAGCAACTTGCATCATGTTGCATGTGTAAATAAAGAAAAATTGAAGAAAGACATAAAGAGAGGGAACATACATCTTCTTCACAATGGCAACGATCAGCTATTTCTTCCAGCGTAAGTGGTTCAACAGGCTCTTTACAGCTGGAGAAAGAAATAGCATTGTTAATAGCCGCCATCTCACCAAAGAGAGAATTTGAAAGAACAGAACTCGCATCAGTATTTTCCAACCCAAGAAAGAGCATAAAGAACTAAGATCTCATCAACATACCTGGCCTCATTGAGTACAGAAAGGACACGCTTTTGAAGCGCAAGAACTTCTCCAGCGGCTTTTTTGCCAGCTTCCACACCTGACAACATATTAGATGTTAGTTGGTCTCAAATGAACACGACATATATTAACTTCAATTGAATAAGCCAATATGATATTCCTTGTCTGTAGAACTTATCTAATTACTATTCAACCATGATACAGGTAGATAAAGACACGTGGTTTCAATTAGAGATGGTATACATAAACAAGCATCAATAATGCAGCTCCTATTGAAGTCCACGTAAAAAACAAAAGGATAAAGGAAATACCAGGTTGATGATAAGCGTTAATGTTGACAAGTGAGGCATAAATCCCAACAGCTCGCTCGTAGAGTGCTACTAGAGCTCCAACAGATCTAGGTGTCACCTCCTGCACAGTGACTGTGATGGACTCTCTATCGTTCGCATAGAGAGCCGACCTTGTTCCCTGCAAAACATGGATCAACCTTTTGAATAAGGAGAAAAAGAAAACAGAAAAGTAGGAAAAATCGTTAACTGTGGAGTGCGGAAGGAAAAAGTCTTTCACACAGTTCACAAAAGGTGTGATTCTGTTACAAAAAGATCCTAGGTCAAACTTTTTACAAATTAACCAGCAACGTATTCCTTTTCTAAACAGGGAAAATGCTAAAAGAATGAGTGTCATCTCAATTATCAGTACACTTACCTTCTGTTTATCAATACCACAAGCAAGTAGGTCAGTAATTGGCAATATCAAGCAATTTTATAAAGTGATACCCATGTACGACCTCTCATTACATGAAGCCTTTTGTAAACATCTTGCCTTTCTTGCACTAGACCTCCCCCTCCCCCTTCCGATCTTTCCACTTAACTAAAAAATAAGAAGGACAAACCTGTAACATTCCAAAGAGGTAGTCACCACAGGTAACACCAGGTTCAAGCTCCCAATCATGACCAGGGGGCCTATCACGCAATACTTCAATAAATGTTGCAAAGAAATTGTGCACGCCTTCTCGGAGTTGTTGAATATAGCTGGACACAAGAAAAAGAGGATAAATTTTGTAAGTGTGAAACGATGACAGGTTTGCAAATACTTTAACAAACTTCAGAAAAAAGAACATCAGCTTTTTTTTCATTTTCTTTTTTACGTTTTCCTCTTGTAATAAGTGAAAACACATTCTCAACTTACGCATGCTGATCTGTACTCCCTTTGTTTCCATAAACGCTGATCCCTTGATTCACCTGTGAATGGCAAAAAATGGATAAACATAAACGCCAGGAATCTTATTCACAACTGAAGTTCGATCAACAGCCTAGATTAGCGAATGAAGGGAGATTTTATTCATAACTGAACTTCCTTTAACAGCTAGATAAGTAAACAAAGGACAAGGCAGGTACAGAAAAGATATTAAAGGATTTAAACAGAGCAAAATGGCATTACATTTCCAGCAGCGCAAATTGTTTTTATTAAGAGTAAAATCTACAACAGAGGACAAGAAGAGTAATTTAAATGGTTCCTTTTACATTGAATTGGTGCATGTATGGTTAGATGAGTAAGCGAAAGGGACTGATAGGAATGCAGAAGAAACTTCCAGAGAAACGGATGCGGCAATGTACTACTGAGGCATTTCAGCTAGAGCTTTATTTGATGCGGTGAGAGTGAACAGAAACTCTGTGGCCAAAGTGGAAGGAAGGCTTTTCTGACAATTATAGAAGACTTTTACAGTGATAGCACATGAAGCAACAGTAGTTCAGATAAATACTGGGACATCACGTTTTTTAGGAGAGAGGATTCAAACTTGGTTCAGTTATAGGCTATTGACGGATAAGTTTTAGCCACAGGCAGCTGCAATTGAAAAAAAACCTCACACGTACTCGTTACCATAAATTACTGCCATTTACCTAGATAAACTCAGTTGGAATAAAATAAAAAGGGAGTGGATAAGGACATGAACATACTAAGTTAATGCCAGCAATAACAGCAGAATTCCTCAACTACCAGACCAAAAACCTCTCTAATGATAAGGAGGAAAAGAAAGATGATATGCAAGACCATGGTCATGTATCTGTGAGAAGGCACGGGAGAAAATATGTTATTGATATATTGAATGAATGAATAATACTACACAAGAGGCCCTTATTTATAGCTATACTATACAAGGACATACTACTCCTCTACCAATGTGGGACAATACTACACTATATACATGCTGTAAATTAACACTCCCCCTCAAGCCGGTGCATACAAATCATATGTACCGAGCTTGTTACATATATAACTAATACGAGGACCAGTGAGAGACTTGGTGAAGATATCTGCAAGTTGATCATTTGACCTCACAAACTTTGTAGCAATCTCTCCTGAAAGTTTCTTTTCTCTGACGAAGTGACAATCAATCTCAATGTGTTTAGTTCTCTTATGGAACACCGGATTTGATGCAATATGAAGGGCAGCTTGATTATCGCACACAAGTTCCATCCGACTGATTTCACCAAATTTCAACTCCTTGAGCAATTGTTTGGTCCAGACTAGCTCACATGTTGCCATAGCCATTGCTCGATATTCTGCTTCTGCACTAGACCGAGCAACTACATTCTGTTTCTTGCTCTTCCAGGACACCAAATTTCCTCCTACTAAAACACAATATCCAGACGTAGAACGTCTATCAGAAGGTGATCCTGCCCAATCAGCATCTGAGTATCCAATGATGTGCTCATGACCTCGATCCTCAAAGAGTAACCCTTTGCCTGGAGCCGATTTTATATATCGAATAATGCGGACAACTGCATTCCAATGACTATCACAGGGAGAATTCATAAACTGACTTACCACACTCACAGGATAGGAAATGTCGGGTCTAGTCACTGTGAGGTAATTTAAGTTTCCAACCAGCCGCCTATAGCTTGCAGGATCGCTAAGCGGCTCCCCCTGTCCTGGCATAAGTTTAGAATTCGGATCCATCGGAGTGTCAACAGGTCTGCAACCTATCATCCTCGTCTCCTCAAGAATGTCTAAAGCATATTTTCTTTGAGAAATAACAATACCTGAGCTAGACTGGGCAACCTCAATACCCAGAAAGTACTTCAATCTGCCTAGATCCTTAGTTTGGAAGTGCTGGAAGAGATGCTGTTTCAGGTTGGTAATACCATCCTGATCATTGCCAGTAATAACAATATCATTAACATAGACTACCAGATAAATACAGAGACTTGAAGCAGAGTGCCGATAAAACACAGAGTGATCAGCTTCACTACGAATCATGCCAAACTCTTGGATAACCGTGCTGAACTTACCAAACCAGGCTCGAGGAGACTGCTTTAGACCATAAAGTGACCGACGCAAGCGACATACAAGGCCACGAGACTCCCCTTGAGCAACAAAACCAGGTGGTTGCTCCATATAAACCTCATCCTCAAAATCACCGTGAAGAAAGGCATTTTTAATGTCCAGCTGATAGAGGGGCCAATGACGAACCGCAGCCATGGATAGAAAAAGGCAGACTGAAGCCATTTTAGCCACGGGAGAGAAGGTATCACTGTAATCGAGCCCAAATATCTGAGTATATCCTTTGGCAACAAGACGGGCCTTAAGTCGATCAATCTGTCCATCGGGACCAACTTTGACTGCATAAACCCAACGACAACCAACAGTAGATTTACCTGAGGGAAGAGGAACAAGCTCCCAAGTACCACTTGTATGTAAAGCAGACATCTCGTCACTCATAGCCTGGCGCCATCCTGGATGAGGCAACGCTTCACCTGTAGACTTAGGGATGGAAACTGAGGACAAAGAAATATAAAAGCATAATGGGGAGATGACAGACGATGATAGCTCAAACCGACATAATGAGGATTAGGGTTAAGTGTGGTCCTTATACCTTTCCGAAGTGCAATCGGTGTACTAGGAGCAGGGTCCGCAGCAGGAGCAGGGTCAGGTGCAGGACGAGAACCAGTTGGGCCTGATGGAGGACGCAAACGACGATGATAAGTCAAGTGTGGCCGGGGAACTAGGGGGAACAACACTAGACTCCTCAACGGTTGGTATGGATGAAAACTCTGTGGTCGAAAGTGGAGGAGGAGCTATAGTAAACTCCTCAAAGGTCGATATAGGTAAGACCTCAGATATATCATGGTGGTCAGCAGAGGTAAAGAAAGGTTTAGACTCAAAAAATGTGACGTCAGCTGACATAAGGTACCTACGAAGATCTGGAGAATAACAACGATATCCCTTCTGAACACGAGAATAACCAAGGAAGACACACTTGAGAGCACGGGGAGCTAACTTATCTTTCCCAGGGGCTAAGTTATGAACAAAACACGTGCTCCCAAAAACACGAGGTGGAAGAGAGTATAAGGGTGACTGGGGAAACAATACTGAATGCGGAATCTGATTCTTGATGGGAGATGAAGGCATCCGATTAATCAAATAACAAGCTGTGAGAACTGCATCGCCCCAAAAACGCAACGGAACACGAGATTCAATTAGAAGTGTGCGAGCAGTCTCAATAAGGTGCCTATTCTTTCTCTCAGCAACCCCATTTTGCTGAGGGGTATAAGGACAAGATGTCTGATGAATAATTCCCTGAGAAGTCATAAATTGCTGAAATTGAGAAGATAAATATTCTAAGGCATTATCACTGCGAAAAATGCGAATAGAAACACCAAATTGGTTTTTGATTTCAGCACAGAAACTCTGGAATATAGAAAATAACTCAGAATGATCTTTCATTAAGAAAAGTCAAGTACATCTTGAATAATCATCAATGAAACTGACAAAGTAACGAAATCCCAAGGATGAACTGACTCTACTAGGACCCCATATATCAGAATGAACTAAGGAGAAGACAGACTCTGCATGACTCTCAACACTACGCGAAAAGGAGGCTCGGGTATGTTTCCCAAGTTGACACGACTCACAATCTAATGTAGACAAACTAGATAAACTAGGCACCATCTTCTGAAGTTTGGATAAACTCGGATGTCCTAAACGTCTGTGGATTAGATCTGGAGGATCTGTAACTAGACATGTTGTGGAAGGACTGAGTGAGTTAAGGTAGTAAAGGCCTTCTGATTCACGTCCTGTACCAATTGTCTGTCCCGTATTGCGGTCCTGCATAATAAAAGAATCGTCAATAAAGTATATACCACAATGGAGGGCACGAGTCAAACGACTAACAGATGCAAGACTAAAAGGACAGCTAGGGACATAAAGAACGGAATCTAGGGTGATAGAAGACAAGGGATTAGCTTGTCCAACTCCTCTTGCCTTAGTTTGACATCCATTGGCTAAAGTAACAGTGGGAAGAGACTGTGAATATACAATATTTGACAAAAGTGATATATTACCAGAGATGTGATCAGAAGCGCCGGAGTCCATGACCCATGGGCCAAGAGTACTAAACTGGGAAACACAAGCAAAAGAATTACTAGAAGTATCAGTCTGAGCAACTGAGGCTACTTGTGGAGATGTCTGCTTACTTGCTCGATACTGAAGGAGCTCATTATATTCTTCTTTAGATAAAGAAAATCCTTGGTTACCTGGAGTCTCGGTCTGAGCAATGTAAGCATTTTTGGGTGGACGACCATGTAAGGAATAACACATTTCACGAATGTGTCCAAGTTTGTGACAATAAGAACACTTGGGTCTAGATCTTCCAAAACGACCTCCTCGTCTATGCTCCATAATTTGAGATGCCCGAACATCCATTGTCTGGGATGCAAGAACAGAGGAATCAAGTATCTGTGATGAGCTCACTGGTGGACTTGGTGCTGCAGCAAGGCGGAGTAATCGAGAGAATAATTCATCAACTGTCGAGACAGACGGACTAGCCAAAATCTGGTCGCGTACTGAATCAAGATCATTAGGAAGTCCATCGAGGGTAAGAACGAGAAACATCTTCTGTCGCTGCTCTTGTTGTTTTTCCACACTAGCCGAAACTGGCATCAACTTCTCAAATTCCTCCATGACTGCTTGTACTTGACCCAAGTAAGTAGACATATCCAATTCCTGCTTCTTTAAGTTTGTCATCCGTGATATCACATCATAGAAGCGAGATATGTCATTAGTGTATAAGGTGCGTGCCTTTGCCCAAACCAAATAACATGTCTGGAATGGACGAAACAAGGGCATCAACTTGGAATCAATAGATCGCCACAAGATGCTACATAACTGAGCATCGATTTTTGCCCAAAGTGCTATTGCCTTTTCATCTCCATCGCTAGACTGTTTGATTAGATGATCTTGAACACCTTGACCTCGACACCATAACTCGACAGATGAAGCCCAAGCTAAGTAGTTTGAACCTCCCATTAAAGGTTCCGAGGTAATAATAGCACTAGAGTTTCCAGAACTCATGTTTCTAGACCCAAAAGCATCAAATCCCAAAGACATTGTTGCAAATTATTACCAAATAGGAGAAAGAATCAACTGTAATCCACTAAAACAGTGTACGGAAACACAGAATCAGAATACTGAAATACTGTAGCTGCCGGAATCTACTGTAGCTGCCGGAATAGTACTGTAGCTACCGGAAAAAACTCAAAGTTGTCGGAATAAAATGAAAACAGTAGGGGTAGGATCGGAATTACTAGGCGACCCAACTGTTCTGAAGGAAGATTTTCAAAAAATGGCCGGAAGTGGTCGTACGCGCCAGCGCGTGAGCTCTGTTACGCGGCGCCTTCCTGAAGTTCCTTGGAAGGGCAACGTAAGGCTAGGCAACCGATGTCAGTACGGTTGTTGTCCGCCAACTGAGGTCCCCTCCGTACGCTAGACTAGATTGTCAGTGCCGTACGGGAAAACCAATGTCATGAGCAATTGAAAGAGAGCAGAAAAGAGAATTGAGAATGAAAGAAAGCTTGATTGCATTGAATGAAAGCTATTATAGAAAACAAAACGGTGTCGGGGGGGAGAGACACCAATACAGAGAATTGTTTGCTTGCTTGAAAGTTTTGATTGCTTGGTCCCCCTTAATAATGCTTAAAAAAAATAAACCAAAGTTACATGACTAGACCTATGAAAGCTGGAAAATCACACTTAAAGAAAATACAGCAAAACTACTCTATATTTACAATGAAAAGGACTTAGTCTTCTACAAAGCAGCAGCAAGTCCGTTGGCAGCAACTTTGTCTTTAGCATCAGGGTCTGCGCGCGCGGCATTGTCTGCGCGCGCGGCGCTGTTGGCTTTTGCCTGTGGCTGGGCGCTGGCGATGGCTATCGGTGGGGCGACAGAGGCACATGCGCGCTTGTCACTTGGAGCTGCCGAGACCACGGGGCCGACCGTGGCGACGGGCGTTGGGAGGCTGGCCAGGACGCCACGGGGCGCGTCCAAGGGATCATGGGGCATGGCTGGAAAGCCGCCCATGACATTCTCCCCCACCTGAGTTGGCGACGTCCTCGGCGCCTTCCTTGCAAGGTAATCATCAATCAGGCTCTTGTAGGCTTTGAGGTTTGTTCCCCTCTCCCAAGTATTCTCCTCTACATCACATCCCTGCCATTTCACCAAGAACTCCTGGTGATCTTTTCTTGAGGCGTGAATCACTCGATCATCAAGAATAGCTTCAGCACGCCTTTTCCCGGTTGAATTGGGGCCTCGAATACTTGGTATTGTGAGTTGGCTTCGTGAAGGATCCTCCATATCTTCCCGAAAAGGTTTCAGGAGACTGACATGGAAAACAGGATGGATTTTCCACCAAGCTGGGGTATCCACCCGGTATGCAACTTTCCCAATGCGCCTTTCAATGGACAAGGGTCCAATATATTTTTGCAATAGGCGAGGGTCATGGACCCCTGCAAACAAGTACCGCTTTGGGATTTTGACCATCACTTTGTCTCCCACCTGGTATTCCACAAAGCGACGATTCTGATCAGCATGCCTCTTCATCCGCTTTTGGGCTTTGACAAGATAGCTCCGCACTATCTCCAAATTTTGCTTCCATTCTTTTGAGAAGCTAGCAGCCCGAGGAGATTTTGACATGTTTGGTGCGTTCACTGTGTGTGGGAGTAGCGGTTGCTGTCCGGTAACAATTTCAAAAGCGCTTTTGTTGGTACTTGAGCTCTTTTGTGAATTGAAACACAGTTGAGCAGCATCCAGAAGCTTCACCCAATTCTTCTGCGATCCGGTCACAAAGTGCCGGAGATATTCCTCTAGCATGCCATTGAATCGCTCCGTCTGGCCATCAGATTGCGGATGAAAACTTGAGCTATGACTCAATTTTGACCCGAGGCACTTAAAGAGTTGGGTCCAAAAATTGCTAGTGAAGCGTGAGTCGCGATCACTAACAATGTCTTTAGGTAAGCCCCAATACTTGACGACATGAGAGAAGAATAGTCGAGCTGTATCTTCTGCTGATATATATTGTGGGGCTGCTATAAAGGTAGCATACTTGGAAAACCGATCCACCACAACCAAGATAGTTGTGAGATCTCCGACCTTGGGCAATCCGGTGATGAAGTCCAGGGAAACGCTTTCCCAAGGTCTTTTTGGTACAGCTAGTGGTTCCAAGAGCCCTGCCTGCGTCAAGCGGTCTGACTTATCTTTCTGGCATACTAGACAAGTCTTCACATACTGAGCGACGTCATCGACCATTTGAGGCCAATAATATGCACGGCGAAGTAATGCCATGGTGCGTTCCTCGCCGGGATGACCGGCCCACAAAGTATCGTGGCATTCTGCAAGAAGAGTCCGTCGCAGATCTCCTCCTTTAGGAACATAAAGTCGGTTCCCTTTCACCTTCAGGAACCCATCTTCGGTGTAGAACTGGCGAGTCTTGCCCTGTCCTACCAAATCAACCAAATACTGTGCAGCAGGATCCTTGATGAGTAGATCCTGTATCTGGTCTTTTATGGTGGTGGTTACTTCGCTTCCCTTTAGGGCGGCGAGTACACACATCGATGCTAGATCAGCTCTCCGACTGAGTGCATCAGCAACATGATTGGTCTTTCCACTTCGGTACTCCAGGTTGAAGTGAAATTCCGCTAGGAGTTCCTGCCACCTAGCCTGTCGTCCATTCAGCTTTGGCTGGGTCATGAAATGGCTAACGGCTGTGTTGTCTGTCTTGACCACGAATGGGGCTCCCAGTAGATAATGCCTCCAAAGGCGTAAGCAATGAACGACAGCCAATAATTCTTTCTCATGGGCGGCATAGCGCCGCTCTGCATCCTTCAGTTTCCGGCTCTCGTACGCTACGGGATGCCCTTCTTGTAGCAATA